>NC_134952.1:77953923-80825884 GCF_965638725.1 Aptenodytes patagonicus
GCAATTTCTTGTTGGCTCAGGAGCTGGGATAAGCTTTATATGCTTATCCAAACATACCCTTTAAACTCTCTGTGTTCAGCCATCCCATTAGGTAAGCTAACTGGCTTAATTACCCCTGAAGAGTCAGGCGAGGTGTTGGCTGCCTGGCACACAACACAATGTTCTCATTGAAATTCATAGCTCTGAATTGATTTTATAAACAGCAGCTCTTTAAAAGGTATCGCACAAGTGGGATTTTGCCTGTGTAGGTTGCAACAGGGTACAGATACAAGAGCCTGCACTTACTCACAGATCCTTTTGGGACTGCTTCTGAGCTCCAGCTCTGGCGTAACCACCTTACCAACACCCATGCAGGGCAGTAACGTTGCACTGTGATTCGGTACCTTGTCCTGTCGAGGACTTGGTGGCCTTCACATGCAGGGAAAGGAGTGAGGGCATTCTGATTTTGTTATCCCAAGTGGTGTCTTTTACTGGCATTAAAAAGTATTATGAAAGTCTGGGAACTGTTAGAATGAGAAAATGTCATGGAAAGAATAGATTTTTTTCTTTCTTTTACTCTGTGCACTGAATTATAGTTTGCATGCACAGTTAATGTGTTGTGCCAGCACAAGCCCTGGTGGGTATGCAAAGAAAAAGATGTGCCTACTCAAAAATCTTACTTTGAATGGTTGATGTCCATCTAATAAAAGGGAAGCAAAGCAAAAGATGTGAAACTCTCTTTCAAAGTCATTGCTGTGCAGTTGTCCTTTTGGTTCTTAAAGTCTCCTCGAGCAGTCTGGAGAACCAGCACTTTCTGTGTTTCCCCTGTCCTTGTGCGGGGGGGGGGGGCTACCTCTGTCTTGCAGTTGGGACCCTGTAATAGTTTCTCTTCTCAGAGTTTGCATATTGATCTGTCGATCTGGTTGTGAGCTCCACACAGCAAGGACTGCCTGGGCAGAGGGGTGTGCATGTTGGGTACTACTGTAGATAATAACTAAATAAGCCCTTCCGTGTCTTCACTACTGGTTTCTCAAAGAGGTTTTTTTTCTCCTTCACCTTCAGTGGAGGGACCCTTTGGGTTTCAGGACCATGTATTTTGGAGTCCCCAGCTGCTGGAGAGAGAAGCCAGCTGCTGCCCACCAGCGGGATGGTGGTACCCGCTCACTGTTGTGAACACCAGCTTTTTCCACTCTGTGGAAATACCCCGAAATACTTCAGCCCCTAAACCACCCCCAAAAGCCCCTTCTCACGGGTCCTGCCTCCCCGCTAGCATTGCCAGCCAGCAGAGCCTGTGCCTGGTGCTCCCCTCCCGAGTGGCAAGGCTGTGTCACCAGAGGTGGACATGGGAGGTAGGGGAGGGGAGCAGAGGGCTGGAGACAACGGCGGAGCTTGCTCCTACCAATCAGTCATGCTTTTGGGGGTAGATAATTCACCACAGGAGTGCAGGATCCAGAATTAATTTATAAACAAGGCATCCTTGTAGAAACAAAATGTATTACCTGAATTATTTCCACAGCATCCAACCCATTTCTAGTGTTACCCAGCACTCATCTCTAATTTGAAAGCAAGGGGCTTGCTTCTCCTTTTTTCTCCATAGTATAAGCACGTACAAAGGCATTATTATAGTTCTTCAAAGCATGAAATTCCTGGTTTTTGCAATCAGCAGGACTGAGTTAGTAGCTGTTCCCATGAAGGAATATAAAAGAGGTTAATGCGAGCCTCCACACTGCCGGACTTTCCGTGCTGCTGGTAGGAGCAGCTATTCCTTCCCGTCACTGTGGCTCTGCACTGGCTAATAAACCATGTCTGCTCATCTGGCTGCAGCCAAGACCTGCATTTCTTCTTTCTTTCCTCTTCTGCATGTTTTGCTTTTCATAAGACCAAGCTAAATCTGAGGGCACTGCTCCTCAGTACTGGTAACCTTGCTGCTCTCCTACCGTTTCCCCTTTATGTCTGCCCAAGAATAAGACATCTCACCTCAGGAATGAGCAACGTCATAGCTTGTGTGGGGAGCACGTACATCATAAACTCTTCCCCAGAGAGGCAAGGCAAAGAAACGTTAGTTTTTGGAGAGGAGTCGCGAGCTTTCAATGACAGTTGTTTAATGGGCAACATCTTCTATGCTATATAACTCTCAGAGAATATGTAAACATACTCCCTAAGGCAAACTAGACTACTGATTTTAATCTTTTTCAAAAAACAGAGTAGAACTTTAGCACGTGGTGCAACTTCCCTTGGAGTTTAGCTCTAAAATGTTCAACATTTAGTTTGCAAAAATGTTTCCTCTCCTGAAATTTCACAGTATGCAGAAGTTTTCACTTTTTTTTGCTTGACATGTTGTGCTTTTGCAATTTTTCAGAAATACTACAGGCCAAAAGAGCTGAGAGTCAGATCCAGGGCCTATTCTCAGCTCTGCCATTAACTAGGGACCCTGTCTAAAATGGATGTGAGGTAGTACTGAGTTCTGGGGTCTATACAGTGCTCACACGAACGGAGGAGTGACGATGATGCACAGTGACAGGGGTTCAGTAAGAAACGTTGCTTGATGGCAAGAAGGCTGCCTCAGCAAACCGCCTGTCTTCATGGTGTTGAGCATTCAGTCGAGGTGTTGGAGAACAGTTCGTATCCCATGTGTGTCCTCCTCACCAATAAGAGTCTTCCTGCCTTTGGCTGCTCACTCATGTTTCATCCTCTTTTTTCTTTTTCTGAGAGATTATGAGCCTCGGTGGTTTGCTCAGATCCTCCTGCTGAATACGAGTTTTGCGTCCAGCAAGGAAATTTTGTGAATAACCAACTAAAGCAGCCCTGGAAGAATGCAGCTGCAATGAGCGGCTCTCTACCTGTTGGCCAAGCCGTGTACAAAACACTCCGAAGACTGAATACAGTCAAGGGACTCGTGATCTGCTAGCAAGATGAGCATGGGCAAGGGAAGAAACTTTATTCATTGAATACATTATTTGCCATGGGTTATTTTCTCGGCTCTGTTTCTGACAGTGAAATCAATTATCCTGTGAAACAAACTTCCACCAGAGCCTCACTACTTGACACATTTAAAGTTAGACTAGAAGGAGAATATGTGTGCTTGTCAGTAGGGAACAAGTCTCCATTAGCAGGGCAGGAGCTTAGATGAGCTGTTGCAGAGTGTCCATTTCTACACCCACAATGCCATTTAGTTTGTTTTGAAGAACAGAGGGTGGCAGGAGAACAGCAGACAGCAGGCAGGACAAACTGCAAGCTGCAAAACCACTTTGTTCATTAGCTGGCTTGAGTTTCCGAGTTCTGTACAGAATTAGACACTGTTTTCAATGTTCATCTGGCAGGGATGGATAAAAAGGCTGATTATGCATAGAAAAGTATGCATACACAGGAGGACAAATGAAAATGAGTTTGATGCACTATCTGTATCTTTTGGTTCTTGCCACCTATTAAAATATAGGTCCCATTTTTCTGCGTTTCCCCATCTGGTTGGGAACAAATGATTTCTCATTTACAGTCTTCCTTAAGAGATTAAATGATCATTTTCTCCATCCACTGAGGGCAAGAATACTTTATGGACCTTAAAAAATAAGCTGCTACTTGAGCAACTGTTGCTCCTGAATGGACGTTGCCCATTGCAGCATCACAGTGGGCACTAATGTAATCTGACCTTCCTGGCTTTCTGCTCAGTCTTCTCTGTAATCATTTCGTTGTGACGATTCAGTCCTAGAGAGCAATATGTATTTTTTTCCAACTTAAAGAAACTTTGGAAAAATGTTGATTACTACCTTCAGGCTGCTTTATTCCAGAAATGCGTTAATGTGTGTAGGCATCCTGCTGCCTCCTGCTGCTGTGAAGGGTGAAGTCTCCGGCAAAATTATTGTGCTTTTTGGTACAAAAAGCAGAGAACACGCCATTGTCTGTGATTTCAGAGAAGGTTTTCAGAAGAAAGGGCTTTAACCAGGGTGTTTTCATCCCTTCTCAACTTCTGGGATTCCTCCAGAACAATGTACTCGGTTTGGTGCAGTGACCAAAGAGGACTATAATGTCCTTTAAACTGCAAAGGTCATCACCTTGCGAAGGTGATGGTCCCAAGGTGCTCTAGCAGCGATGGCAGATGTCACAACATTTGCAAAGAATAATAAGAGCCAGGCTCTGCCTGCCAACGACAATGATGCCAAGCAGGGCCAATTCCCATCAGCATTTAATCAAAGTAGCTTACTCCCCTAAGCAGGTACTTTATTTAGAGAAGAGCTGTTGCTTTGATTTATATGGCAACTGGAAGCTGATGTTAATTTCTAACAGCTTTCTCGTGTGCCTCAAAGTTTCAAAGTGATGAAATATTTGCATATATATTAGGGAGGATACTGCAATGGCTCTTTTATGAGTACATCCTAGCATTTTATTGCATATTGCTGGTGATCATTTTGAAAGGAAAAAATGTGTTTGCTGCCACATGTCTAATGATATCTCCCAGAATACATTACAGATCCTAACTGACACCATTATTTCAAAATGCCCACAAACTCAGGTTGTTTTATAGGCCCATAAAACCAATTCATTATTCTCCTCTGCTGAACTTCAGAAAATTTTATTTGTATCTGATAAACTGGTTTACAGCTGCATCTTGGAAAGGAAAACAAAAGAGTGTCAATGTTCAAAGGAAAGAAAATTCATTAGAAAATGAAGATATTGCTTGGATTCTGCCTACCGGCTCATTTTTCTTTTTTTTTTTCCCAAGTTTAGACGAATACCTGTTGCACTTAGGGAATTTTAGAAAGATCATTAGCATAAAGAAAAGAACAGAACTGCTCACTATTGGGGTTTTGTTTGTTTGTTTGTGTTGGACGATAAGAATACAGGAATTATTTTCATTTATTATGTAAGACCTTTGTATCTAAAGCTATTTGCATAGTTAAACTCAGCATATGCCTGTTGCTGAAAATGACAAATATTTTGCCATTGTTTTTCAGTACTGTGTTTGGCAGTTTTTCTCCCCAGGCTCCTATCAAAGTGCCAGGACATAGTCATTATTCCTAATTCCCATGTGCGTTATAACTAAAGAAAAATATCTTTGACTTAGTATCTGCTTTCATCTCCTGTAACCGTCTGCCCATTATGAGCATGCCTGTTTACCAGAGGAAAGCACATGCACTTTTGTTTTTTAAAGTAGGGTGTAGATCTATTGATAATGCATTCAGCTGTGTCATTTAAGTCTCCCTTAAATTCAAGTACAATGACCACTGTGTGCAGATGAAATATGTGGCTACGGGTAGCCATGATTATTTTAAACCCGAAGTAAGTATGCTGCAGTGCAGTCCTGCACGTACACGAAGGGAAGAGACGTGGTTTGTGATGCTGGTCCCGTGCACAGCTCCGCTCACGGGCGTCTCTGCCCTGTAAGGAAGGCAATGACTGTTCTCACATTCTGTCAAGAGGCAACCTAGGCAGCTGTAATGCCCAAGAGTTCACTAAAAGTCTGTGACCATGTCCCCCTCTTCTCCCCACTCCCTTTGGCAGAAAGAGTTGCGTCCTCTTGCTTTTTACTGACACAGCTCCTTCATCAGGACTCACTGCCCTCTTCACACAGCCTGGGAAATGCCGGAGATCCATCTCGGTGTGCAATTGTGGTCTTCGAGTCCTTTTACCGATGGTCACATGCTGATTTCTCCGGCTTCAGGACAATTGCTAATCATTCCACAGCATCTTACCTACAGCAGAGGTTTGGCACGCAGCAGGCATGTACCTTTCTCTGCTTAGGTGTTGCAGCTTGTCGGTGAAGGGGGGGTCTGCACGGGGGCTCACTCTGCGTGGTGCCCAGGTCCTCTCCTCGCACACGGATAACTGAGGAGGTACTTGCAAAACTGTGATCATTCATTCGAACTCAAAAGTTTTTTTGGAGTGGAACGTCTTAATGAACTCTTCTGGTGGAAGTAGCACAAACTTCTTGCTTCATAGAAGGTGAATTATACAAGTAAAGCTGAAGGAGTTGGATGTTCTGGATAGTGAACCTCAGAGTACGTATTGCACCGCAAAATTAACAAGCCTTAGTCTAATTAATTCTGCAAGCTGGCTGGATTTCTCATCTAGCCATCCACAGGAGATACGACAGAGACTTCAAGTAGGATCCATAATCGCCAAGTAGTTCACAGCTCTTTCTCTTTTGTTCCACATCTTTCCCATTCAGGGAACCTTATAACCCCCCCTTCAGCCCAGCTTCCCCTCCACCCAGCTCCTCAGCTGGGTGCCCAGGGGTCATGGCACCTCCAGGGCCACAGGGAGGTGCGGGATGGGTTCCCGCAGGGCCCCGGGGCTGGAGGTGCAGCCCAGCACCCATGGGGGATCCGCACCCCATGGAGCAGCAGGATTTATGTTGAAAAAGTTAAGGGGCTATTTGTTACTGCTAAGATTGATAATGAACTATATAAATAATTTAAAAAATGTGAGACTTCATGTGCTGCAGTCCTAAATTTCACTCTGAAGGTCATGTGCTTTGGTGAATTCTTAAGTATTTTGCTAATTTCTTGTCTGTTTCTCTCCAAAAAAAAGCTCTGAAAAGTCAAAACAGAAAATGCTGGAGATGACAACTACTACTCCCCCTTCTAACTCAAAATGGTTCCCAAAACCTTTTTTTCTTTACTTTCTCAATGTGGGCATAGTTTTCTTTTTTTCAGAACACCACAGTAATCAAACCATGCTTGTGCCCTGCTAACAACGAACACATTTAAACATGACGGATTGCTGTAGTTTAGCAAAGGTCTGTCTAAGCTCCAAATCTATACACGCCAATTTTGCATAGCGAAGAGTCTGCACTTTTTCCAGCTGTTGAGAGCACTTAAAAACATTGGTCTGAGGAAATGCTATAGTTGTTATTTGATTTATACTTGAAATTTTGCAAGTACACTGAATTTTCAAATTTACCATACGTGCCCAGAAATGCTCTCCAAACTACATGTTAATATATTTAATGCAATGGCCCAAACGTCTCTCAGTCCTTTAAATTAATACCTGAAGAAGGAATATAAATCATTAAAAAATGTTTTATGAAAATCGGCCTCAACAAGTCAGATTCTGTTCTCGTACTAGAACGCCAATCGCAGAGCCAACAATAGAGCTGGCCTGATTTCCACCAGCTCAACAAACACATACGTTTTTGCTCTGTACTTGCAGACTGCATTTGGTATTCATACAGTGACAGACTGAAGCAAAATGCGCAAAATCCCTCTTCAGCTGGAGATAACCGCAGAGCAGCCGACATCGTTACAAGCAGGAAAAGGTTACGGCTGACCCAGAAATAAGCTGCTGCCTATGGAACATGTGAATTCTTGTTTGAGTCTTGGCTACCGCAGAGACGAGTGGTCAGGGCTGGCGGCTGATCTCTGCTGTTCACATCAAAAGCTGCAAGACTTGTGCAGTCCTCCTCAGAAATCCCACTTTTAGGATGCTGCAGGTAGCAGCTACTGCAAAACAAGTAAACTTTTAATGCCTCTTTGCAGTCCTGCAGGAGGTTCACGGGGAGCAGAAGCCACCGTATGTCTCACGGGCTTCGTTCCTCGGTAGTCAAGAGGAGTGTTACAGTGCACCATGCTTTAGAAGTGGAAGAGCTTGTCTTCTCCTGGCCAACTGTGTGGCTGCGCTTCATCTGAGTCATCCCATCCTCTTTCTTGGGAATTTCATATTACATAAGATACTGAAGTTAAATGCATATCACGTTGTGTAAGGTTGTATGTGCTGAAACATGAGTGGTGGAGCTGGAAAACAATGTATGCTAGCGCCAAAACCAATAAACCACCACATTTCTGATAGCTTTGCAAAACAAAATGCTTAACATTTTTGTCTCATGTTTCAACTATTTCCCACAAAAATAAAACTCCTTTCTTTTTCCTCCCCTGGAGAGGGAAAATTATTTCTGAGAAAGTTTTTTTTTTCTTAGTAGTTGTCATCAAATGTTTGCCTGGACTAAATATTTGTACAAATCTGTATTCCTCTCCAAAAAGAAACTCCTGTGTATCAGTAAATAAAAACAACCTGGATTAAACCATTGGCTCCTTTGAAATCTCAGAAATCTTGCAGCAAATTGCAAAATTAAGATTTCAGGCTTTGGATAACTCTGCCAGGAGCTCATTTTTTTGTGAATTTTTCTGTCTTGGGTAAATGGGGGTGATTCCTACTGAGAGCACAAAATGCGTGGCTCATGAAAATAGCATCAGTGTCTGAGCAGCTGGAAAGCACAGCTACCCCTGCCTCTGCTCCCCTTCAGCAGCACCCCGCGTCTGGCTGGTTTGTGTTCAAGCTGGGAGGTGTTCATGAAGTCCCCATCTGGAATTTCTGGGGTTTCCTGGCTACCCAGGGTCTTACCTGGCCCTCAGATGGAGTAAGCTCATCTTTTCCAATGACTCTTTAAATGACATCATTAACAACTGTCGGATGACGCTTTTTTGTTACCCTTTTTGTCTTCCGAGGCAAGAACCGTGCATACAGGACGGTACTTTGCTTTGGCGGAACTATGTTTTTAAATGCACGTGCTGTTATTTGCTGATACAAGAAGGCAAATCAAAAATGCATCACTTGCACTTGCTGGAGGAGAGGCTTGGGATGGCCCTTTCTTTTGGTGGTAGTGTCTCACAGGGTCTCACAGAACAGCTTTTTCTTCTGACCTCTTTTCCTCTGGCAAATGAGCCATTATTCCCCGGGAGCAGTGCTGCCCAGGAACTTCACCATCTAGCTATAAGATAAAGCAAGTGAAATGCAGCAGTAGCCTGCAAACACCCTTGGCCTTTAACGATCTGTAGCAAGAAACTGGTGATTTTGAGCATACGTTTTCTACCCATTATCCAAAAGAGAAAAGAATGATAATAATTAAAAAGATATATTGGTTTACATTTTAGACACAATTCACACAGATTCAATACCTGTTCCCTGTAAATCTGTCCCTGATTTGATTTATTTGATTGAAGTCCGAGATCCAAGTCACTGAAATGTTGAGTCCCCCCAGTCTGTGTATTTAGATGTATACTTTGCAAAGAATTTCCTATTTTTATAATAGATTGAAGTAAAATTCAAGGGGTGAGAACAATCCCTTGCAGATGTTCAAAGTCTACATGTACACTTATGCCTTAGATACATCATTAAAAACCAATTAAAAAAAAAAGGATTGCAAAGAAAGACTTTTATTGCTTTTCTAGTACTGGTGCCGAATGTTTAATTAACAGTAAATTATTTATTGGATGAACCTCCTCACTTTTCATAGCCAGGAACTTGTCCACAAGCAGATTTAAAAATTCTCATTTATTTGTTACGCAAAACATTATTGTAAATAAATGAACTGTGAATCATAAATAATTGTACTTTGCTGGTTATTCTGACAGTTTTACGGGATCTGGATACAACTGTGCCACTTGGTTCCTCTTGTGTAACTAGAGGGACCATGTATGTAGCCAAGCAGGGCCAGATCCACCTCTAATGGAAGTTAACTTAGTTCCTCCCCGGGGAGCATAAGGTGGGATTAAGTCCTGTCCCCCCTCAGTGGAAAGCAAATTTATCGATTAAATATACAAAATGTATCTATTTAAGTATATAACTTGAAGTTATCACTGCTGCTGCTTAGACGGAATAAGGGACGTTTGAATCCATGACAGGATTAAAAAATTTTTATTATTGTTGTTGTCACTCATAAGCAGGATAGCTGCTGCTGCTGCTGCTGCTGCTGCTGCAGTCTGGATGAGCTGGAGGAGTGACAAGCCTGCTCCCTTGCCATAAGAATGGATAATCCTTCCCGACTGAAGAGGTGCGAAGGTAGTCCATAACGTGTGCCTGTAAAGATGCTCTGTATAGGCTAATAAAGCCAGGGCTGCGCGCAACTTGATGATTAGTCAAATATTTGAGGAAAAGGCAAGAGAAAGCACTCCACATGCGAGAGGGGGAAGTATGAGAGGAGGCTTAGCAAAACCTCTTCTTATTCCCAGCTGAGCTGCAGAGCGACGCTGAAGATGTCACCTTCCTTGTGCCTCAGTTTCACTCTCTCTGTATAAAATGCAGACGACAGTGCTTCTCTTTGTGCCGGTTCAGTGAATTTGTACCTGCTTCTTTAAAGATGCACATACACATATAGTAGCATATATAATAGGTATATCTATTTTAAATAGGTATGTTACTGTAGATCTCATTTGATTCTAGATTGTAGATGATGTAGGTTCATTTGATACTACTTTGATTTCATGAGCCTCAAAATATCATCAGATAAACACTTCCATATTTATGTGTGGGCCATTTAAAAACAGTTGGTTGTTTTTACCTTGCAAATATAAATATTTAGTTTTACTTCAGCTGCTACTTTCTTCAGTATGGGACAGTACGTTGTCTAACTTGCTGGAGTTGTGCAGTCACGTACGTCTCACTCCACTAGTATTTCCTTCCCACACCAGAATTAAGGTTTCTTATTAAGAATAGTCAAGCTGTAAAGCATTAAGAGAGGGAATATCACTTATGTTCTCAGAAATCTGAAGGAGACCCATAACTTTTAAACTTACTTTCTGACTATACTATGCTGTTTTATGGCTCTACTTCTACTTTCATTCCCTTCATCTGTCTAATCGTAATGATGTTTTAGGACAGGACAGGAAAGGTTCGAATGATGATCCTGGGAAGAAGGATGGGTAGCAATAAATTCACCGAGCCAGCTGGTGGGGGTATCCAATTTCCGAGCGCTGCACAGGCGGCACTGCTGTTCGGCAGGTCTTCTCCAGACACGGAGGATTGATGGGTGGCAGTCCGTAGGCAAGGCTTTCGTGAAATGGCCATGCTGCATTCTGGCTATGGCTTGCCCTAAAATGTTTGAGCCCTATGGGGCCTGAATAGCAAAATGCTGCACAAATAATGACTTCCATTTTGTTCTGCACATTTCAAATTCCTGGAGCCGACGAGACTGTGTATGGGACAGCCCTAGTCTCCGTGCTTGGGTCCCGTCACCCTGCTGATTCTGAGATTAGAAAAATCAGGATGACAGCTCAATGGTAATTCAGTGTTTCACCTACAAAGATGCAAAAAAGCAGTTACCACAAGCGTAATTTGGGACTCCTAGCTATGGTAGGCTTGAAAGCCCAGAAGAAGAATAAAATGCTTTGATAAGTGAGTTAGAAAACCAATTCCGCTGAGATCCCAATGTGCAGCTGTTCTTCTTATGATCCATTCCCTCATCTGATATGTGGGATAAATCACACGAGACCAATGACTGCATCCTGCTTGAAAAAAAACGGCAGCTTAATTCTACCTACTCTTGATGGCGAAGGGAAGAGTCAGAGTACCTTTTCCCCTCCCCATCCAATTTCCTCTCCTGGTAACTTAAAAACCTTTCTGTGACCTAAATAACGCCTGGGGACCCTTTAGCATTTCTCTGTTTGCCAGAGTGTGGGAATTGCCCCTTAACCATGCCCAGGGCAGCTAAGGGTGACGAGAAGTGGCTGCATGGATTAGGATGAGCATGACTCTTGTTCTACTAAGAGACCTTACCTGCTGAGTAAGGGTGCCACCTAAACTATAGCCATAAAATGGCTTAATTTCATCTTCCTGACTCCTGACTGGTGGTGGAGGACAGACGGAGATGGCGACCCCCCAGCTGGGGAGGTGGGGGCATCTGCTTGGGTTCCCCCACACCTCTCTACAGGTGCTACCTGGCGCTGGTGCCTGCAGCATGCATTCATCACCCCCACGTGCTGCAGGGAGAGGTGACCTGGGAAGCTGAGGCTGCAAAAGGGCTGTTTCGCTCAAAAAAAGAGGATGAAGCTAGATAAACCTGCTGGCTGCTTTCCACCCTTCGATTTCCCTTTGAATTCTTGCTGTTGATAAGGAATAATGAACTGTTTCCTATAAAGCTGGTTTCACTATTCAAAAAAAAAAAAAAAAAAACAAACCAAGCAGAGGACAAAGCACTGTAATCATGGGCAGCTCTGTGGTTTTTCTCCTGCAATCTAGATTCCCTTAGCTAAAGCTAAGTGACCCATGATTTTGTCCAGTGGTTGTATGAAAACCCTCTTACCTGACTCTGATAGGGATAAATCATGCAAGTCACATGCATTCAAGGGATTTGCGGGACTGACTTCCTGAGCGTCTAGAACAGAAAAAGAAGAATACTACCATTGCATCCAAATAGTTGCTGGTAGCATATCTACATGAGACAAAGGTACGCAGAACATCTACCCGGAAAAGACTCAGCCCCACAGAGACAAAGCCACAGACAAAACCTGAAGGAAAGGGATAAAAATGCAGGGAGTGCGATCAGGGTAAATGGTCTCCAGTGTGTCTGCAGGGAGATTATCTCTCTGCTGCAGGCTGTGAAGAGGGAATGAGGTTTGCTAGACCCTTTTTGGCCATGGCATGAGGTGTTTTACAGCAAGTTTCAGTTAGCAATGACCTCTCATAAATAAAGACATGAGATCCGTGGATTCAGGCCAGAGACTCCTTTTCTATTTGAATTCTTTCAGGTTTTATTAGTGCTAGTGGCTTATAAGTTATTGGTCTCTCCTCTTGTCCTTCGTCTTATTTGGACCATTCTTTCCTCAAAGGTATCCCCAAGGCTCTCAGTCTGTACTTTTGGCACAGCCGAGGGCTGATGAGCTCCCTGCGTGTCCCCTCCGAAAGCCTCCAGACATAGCTTCTGCGGAGTGCCTTATTCCTCAATATTTGGGATCCTAATAATTTGTTTAACTATGGTACCTCCCACAGAGCAAAACTCCGTGGAGCTGGAGCCTTTCCTTGGTGTTTGCTTTAAATGCTTCCCCAAGCAGCTCATGGTGACCAGGGTTTTTACCATCAATTTGTCTCATTCATGGTATGTGATATAGCATGCTTCACCTTGCCAGTTAGGGCTACTTACAGCACCTACAGAAAGTAAACTTCTCTCTCTTCCGCAACACCATTCTACCATCGTTCT
Source organism: Aptenodytes patagonicus (assembly GCF_965638725.1). NCBI lineage: Eukaryota > Metazoa > Chordata > Aves > Sphenisciformes > Spheniscidae > Aptenodytes > Aptenodytes patagonicus. Next base: position 77,966,807 of record NC_134952.1, read on the forward strand.
TCTCCATTCCGCTCAGCCTCTGAAAACGTTTTCCTTTTGCATATCAATGCTCATTGTGACTAGTGGCACACAAAGGGGCTCAATTTTTCTCACAGCTAGCTTACTGTACATATGTTTGATATGTTCCCCGGGATGAAATATGTTACTGGGCTCTGTAGTTCTGCTCTGCTGCCAAAGAAAGCCATAATGTATGGCAGTAATTTGAATTTACAATCCCAACAAGCAATTTTTGAAACAGAAAACACTTCCCAGAATTTCAGAGCAGTGGGAAAAAGAATGCCATTTTCTTTCAGAACAGCTTCACATTGCCTGGGAAGAGCTCGGCAGAAAGAGGGTGCACATGGAAGCATTTGAGAAAAATAAGGTTGAAGAGGACTGTTCCATTAAAAGATTACTTCCTTGGAAGGCTGCATGCCTTACTTTTCTGAAAGCTGAAGTGTTCTCGCGCCTCAGAGGTGCAATACGGCAGGCAAAAACACTGCCTTCTTTCTCCAGCTGTGCTGATGCCAAGGTGGTCCTCGTGCAGCAGTATGCGTCTCATCTATTTTTTACAATGGTTTGGCAAAATGTCGGACCCCTGTCAACAGTGCTGCCCGCGCGGCTGTTACAGCCTGAGCAGCTGTGCTATTGCTGGAGTATAGAGGACTTGGAGGGTTTTGTTGTTTTGCTGTTTTGTCCTAATCTAGTTATTCATGGGCCTCAAAGCTGGACTGCAGAGAACGTTTGCCAAAGGGAAACATCTCTGGTTCGTGGTTGGATGTTACCCTTGGTGGTGGTGAGGCTTCCAGCACTGTGGAAGCTGCTGTGGTGGGGACAGACGTCCAGCGGAGGTCATCTTTTTTCCAAGGTCACTCAGTAACCACCATTGCAGTTAGGCTCTGGATCACGTCCGTGAAGTCAGGCTCCTTTCTCCTCCCATCCACCCACTGCTGAAACTCAATTTCACGCCGTGCCACACCAAATGCATATGCCTACGCAAGCAGTTGTGATTTTGTCCCTCTAGCTGGCTCCCATTTAAACAGCAAAACCTCATGCTAGATTAGGAAAAATTTCAGCGGTTCCCTCTGCTAACAGACTAGCTCTCTTTTGAATTCTCTACGGGTTAAGAAAAAGCTCGTTTCCAAGCTGAGCTTCACAAAGCCTTGGCACGTCTGCCCCAGCTTCTGGCTCGCAATGGCTTCTGGCTCCAGCGCTCTCCCCGTTTCGGTCGCGGGGGCCGCTTGCCTTAATTTCCACAGGTGGGGAGCTGGGGCCGGGCTGAGGGTTGGCCAGAGGGTCTGCACTGCCCGGCGGGAGGCAGGCGCTTACCCGCACGCCTTGCTCCTGCCTAGGGGAAGGGCTGTCACGCCTGAGGATGGGGGCAGATGCTCCTGAGCACCGCTATTCATTTTACTGCTGTCTCCGAGTAAGTGCTGAAGTACTAGATGTAAAAAAAAAAAAAAAAAAAAAAGAAAAAGAAAGAAATTAAAATGTAGCCCATATCAAAAGTAATATCGTCTCTAGTTTTCTGGCCAAAGATTAGTTTTCAGAAAATGCCTGGATTGAAAAAAAAAAAACAAAACCAAAAACAGGAATTGGAGAAGGCTGAAGATTGGACCAACTTTTACTTGTGCTGATGAATTGATTCGTATCAATAACATGCTGATTTATTTAAACAGCGTTCCAGACTGCTTATCTATCTTGGAAATCAGTTTCTGCCTGTTTGCTTTGTTTTAATTCCACGTACCAAAGAAGAGGTGTATAAATCTTCCTTCCTGTCCATCTTACTCCTGATTAAGCACACTAACTCCTTTCGGGACATACAAATACCGATTCGTGATTGATGGCAATTATCTGTCATCTGGGCTACAAAGATGGTCTCTGCATTTCTTCTGCAAGAATAAATCCAGCTCTTCCTACCGTAATTTAATTCACAGTGGGTGGGAGATTCAGAAAGCACAAGCGCAGCCACCAGTCAGCCAGCCCAAATCTTTCCCAAGTCATTACGAATGGGGCTGTGGCAGTAGCTGGAGTGGTTGCACAGTGTTAATGTGGGGCTTCTTCCCTTACAGATTTCAGATACAGCCCCCTAAGCCGGTGTGAGCTTTGTTACCTAACCCCCTCTTCAAGGCAGGCTTTTTTTATTATCATTTTTTCCAGAGCAGAAATTGCCAAATGTCTGTTCAAAGCCAAATGAAAACGAGGGTGAGATTAATAGCTGGAATTGTCATAGTCAAAATGAGTTAGTAAATTAATTATTTCAATTGTTGTAAATATTAAAAGGAGTCTAATACTTCTCTGACACTGAACTCTTTATACCCCGTTCTTGTGTTACCGGCAAAGTCCGCACAAGTTTTTTAAATAGTACTTGACTTTAATAAGGAAAGCTAACAATAACTTACGTTATTTTTATTCACTGAATGTCTACCAAATTTAATGCTATTCCAGGGATTTTTAATGGCATTGTTAATTATATTAAAATCCTTCATAGGTCTTCTGCTGTTATACAGCAGTCAGTTATACAAAATGCTGTCAGAACATATGCTGCGGATAATTCAGTCTAATACCATATTCCACAAGTTTTATGATGGTTATTGTTGCTGGTATAAAAGCCCTGAAATGCTCCATAAGTCACTTCTTATAAGAAGCTGCTGGGTACAAAGCAGCTAGAAAATAATAGCTGGGTTTTGGCAGGTCTTAAATTTAACAAATACGTACTTAAACTAGTCAGGGACTTAGGGAATACTGTATTTCTCTCTCTGTTTTCAAAGCAGAACTTGGGTCAGTCAGAATTCCTTTTTAATCTTTCAAGGCAGAATAATTAATAGTTCAAGGGCATACAAATTTCAGTTGTTTGCACTCTCTTGCTATTAGAGCAGCTTTAGTTTCTGTCAGCATTTCTGTTAGCTATTCTTTAAGCTGGAGGCTTGTAATTTTGAATGATGCTCGTTCCGGCCTGAAACTCGGCGATATATGTGTATTAATCAGAGGACTTCAGATATTTGTCTGCTGCTTTGCCACATAGCTAGAGTTATGACCCCTTAGTTCCACTAATGAAAAAGCTGGGTATCTTAAGGGAAATATGTACATATAGCTCCGCAGAAAGCAGAAAGACAGAGTGATTTGCAAAAAGAGAACAGCGAGAGATCTCATGAAAATCTATAGAGCATCAGATTTATTTCTTGAGGCCAAAACAATCTGCAGCCTCTTTTATTTTTCCTTCCATAAAGGGGATATAGGAAAAACTGCTCTCAAATCAGTAACTTACAGTGTCTTGCGAATTTGGGGTATATATGTTTTTTCCTACAGTTCAGTATTTTGGGGAGCTTCAGGCAGTTCTGGCTGGGAGGCAGCGGGGCGATTGTGGAGGAGCTGGGGACAGCTCTGCCCTCTCGGGCGCAGGTGAAAGGGGGGGAGAACCGCTGGGGCAGGCCGGCATGCATATGTACATACATATGTAAACACGCAGCCATATCAATTTGGTTTGGGGTGAAATGTGACCTGCCCAGCCAAGCCACCTGAGAGGCAACCATCTATGCTCATCAGGATATATTTTGGTTTTCTACAGCATGATCAAATCACATTCTTGCAGAGAATCAAATTATTCACCACTGATACCTATGTCATTTTAAAGCTTTATTTCATCATGATAGCTGTTATTTTCACAGTTTTCAACTCCTTTTGTTTCTCTAGTTTCTTGACAAAGGTTTGTGATTGACAGAGAGGAACGACACTTGTCACAGTGATCAACTGATGGCAGTACTTAGTCCTTCTCCATTACAGTACACCTCCCACGATAAAAGATATTTCAGAACACACCAGGAAAGAAACACAAATTATTACTATAATCGCTTTGTAGTTTTTCTCCGTAAAACATACCTATCAGATGTGTTAAATGCCATTTATCATTTAACTTCCATATCTCAGACATGCAGTTAGATCAAAGCATCTTCCTGAACACAGGGTGACAGCAGTTAGTCTTTAATTAATCAAGCAGTGAAATTAATGCCACTCTACACTCAGATATTCAACTATTTCTAACTTTGATGCAGTTCATGTTTTCTTGCTGGTAAAAATATTTTGGATCCTCATAGATCGTAACTGAGTGTGGCTAGAGACTCCCGTTGCTTCTAATGTGTCTCCGTTCTAGCACACCTAATGTCATCTCCTTTTGGTATCGATGAACCTGCAATCTCTTTTTTTCTTGTTGAAACCAGCTTTATCACGCGTGTGAGAAATGAACCCTCCCAAAGCGGCACATTATAAAGGTGAGAAATTACTAGATGCAATTCCCATGACAGACTATCAGTAGTTTGGGAGAAGGCCCAGATGGAGGGTGTTTTTGAAAGAGGAAAGGTGAATTACTGGTAAGGCAGACCGCAAGACAGGTAGGACAGCCAGAGAGCAGGGAAAAGGAGAGAAACCTGGAGAAAGATTCACATATACAGACTATAAAGGAAAAAAAAAAGAAAAATGCTTACTTTAAAACTGCCACCAAAACTAATCCAAATCTCATTTGCAAAAACTTTAGACAATTAAAATTCCCTGTTCACTTTTCTAGCACGTGAAGAAAAGCAAAGCTGTCCCTGTCTGCCCTGGTACCCTGTTAGCCCTACCTTTTCCTATATTTGCTCCATGTTGCATGTCAAATGCTTGTCACTGAAAGCCCTGTCATTTCTATGGGAGATGCAACGTACCATGACTAAGGTTGTAAACTGCTGAGCAAACAGAAAAGGCATAAAATGGATAAGAAGGGGGAAAAAGAGGGAACCTGCTGTTAAATAATCTTTCAAACAGTGTTCTGAACAACTTGACAAGATTAATAAGCTTTTCTCTAATAATCCCTTATAAAATGGACGTGTAGGAACTGGGAACATCCATTTGTTCTGTGTTAAGCAAAGGACAGAGGCAGATGATTAGGAGGAACTGATTTTGGACTCGCTGACTTACAAATATTTTTTTTAAAATACTCAACCAGCCGTGAGGAAAGACTTCATTTCCTACTTTGGAAATGTAGGCTCCGCCACCAAAAAAACCAAGGGGACAAACACTTAGATACACAGATTCATATGGACTCTGTCTTTATAGATCTTTCTGACGCTGCCATTCTTCGGTGTGTTTCTAAAAGATTTTACCAGGACCTGAAAATATTCAGCAAAGCGTTATACTGAGGTTCATTCTTTCTTTTTTTTTTTTTTTTCTTTTAAGATATACATTTGAAGGCAGAGATGAGTTTCTAGGATATAAACTGAGTATATGTTTCACATATAAAATATGTTTTCCAAGATACCAGGTGAAAGCGCTTCTACTTGCAGCTACACACCGATTATCAAAAGCATCCCTAAAGTGGTATATTGCACCCTGTAGGAATGTAGAGCACAGGCACACAAATCTTATTTGGAGCATGGAGGAACCATTTCCTCACTGAATTGAAGGGCAATTGTCATTTCCATCATGGGCAAAGTTTTCTGTCGCTAGGAAATTGAAACTGTTGAAGTTGCTCAAGGACAAACAGCTTGCGTTGACTTTATTTTTACACGCCCCTCCCCAGAGCAGAGCACATATCTTTCCTTGGATGCAGGGGTCCCTCTGAGCCCTCACATCAAGACTTAAGCCTTGGAAAGATCTCAGCTTACAGACGGCTTCTGTGATCGATGGTAACAGAAAACCCGCTTTAAAATAACAGCACAGGAAGCTACTGTGCTGTTCTCCAAATAACCTACAGCATTGCAAAGCAGGCCATAAATCTGCTAACAGGTCTAACACAGCTCTAGCTTTCTTAGCAAGCGTCTGTATAACCATATAACATGAGGGGCAAGCACGCACATCCCTCCTTTCATCACCTGAAACCCTGATAGCCGTTTCGCTCGTAAAACCCCTGCCGTGGCACGGGGCTTGGCCCTCCTGGGGATACGAAGCTGCAGCAAGCGCTGAGGACTCAAGACAGAAGCGCTCGTTCCACTCGGGGCCTTATACCTTTCAAAATCGCGGCAAGTCGGACCGACAGGACTCGAAAAGTTTCAAACCTGCTATTTGATAGCTGAAGAATGTGACCTGCAATGGCCCGAGGATTGTAGGGAGACTTGCCGAATGGGTTGATTGTACCTATTACCAGACTAGGAATGAGAGGCACAACCTCTCTTTCTTACCCCCCAAAAAATGAAAGGTGCCTCTCCAATAAAAAAAAAACAGCATGCCCATGGAGGAATTTCTGATTAAAGTGATAAAAAAAGGGGAGTTTTTAAGAAAAAAAACAGTAAAAAATAAAAATGAGAGCAGTGTGGGAGAGGACGTGCTGATAGTTTCCTCCCAAGCGTCTGAAGGAAATGAGGACCACCAGCAAAGTGAGCCAGGCCCCGAAGAGGCAGGCAGGCAGCCCGAAATCTTCCCCTGCAGAGCCCCGCCAAGGCGCGCTCGCCTCTGACCCGCCACACACGTGCTGCCAGAGCGTGTGACCCGTTTCGTGAAGTCACGAACCGGACGATTTGCTGCAAACCAAACGCAGGTTGAGGAGGCCGACAAGCCGCCGGCTCTGCAGACGGCTGAGCAACCAGGCAGCGGCCCCTGAGCTTACCGCTGAGGCAGTGTGAAAATGCAGGCAGGGCGATGGGGAGCAGTAACATCACGTGGGTAAAGCTCAGCGTGGGCCTAGGTAAATCTCTGACTGTGCTAGCCTGCGCTGCTTTGTGGTAAAATCTTTCAGACAGCCTGTTAACACTTCTCCAAGGAGCCACAGGGATGTGTTTTCTCGACATTTCAGTGGCCGTGTGCTTTTTCTAGGGCAACGGCCACCTGGCTGGCGAAATAGGGCCAAAGCACAGTTTTGTGAAGGGGAGAGACCATGTGCAGGGCCAGCTCTGATCCTTGATGCACAGTTTCCATCTTCTCTGCTGATCTAACAGAGTGGTTTTCCAGATAGTTATAGAGGTGTTGAATCCTGAAATAAGAATCCAGACCCTCCATTTGAATTCTTGGAAAAATTCAGGCTGATAAATGCTGAGTGATTAATGCTGTAGAGATTGGCAGTTTGATTTCCGTAGTGTGGCAAACCGGGTCTGTATCCCATTTATTTCTCTTCATTTTCACAACTCTCCGCTTGTAATCTTTTCTCCTTGTGTAATAGAGCTCATAGCTTCCTCCTCTGTTTGCATTTTGATACACACAGCACGAGTGTCGTTACTTTTACATATTTTGTCTGGTATTAAATCCAACTCAGGGTGGGGGGGGTGGGGGAAATCCACTTTATCTTCACCTGGGCAGAAAGATATCAAAACCATTACGGGGAGAGTATAAGGTAATTTTCATGGGGGCAGTGAATAACTTCACTCCCTCCTGAACAGCAGAAAGATGCTATTTCTGAAGCTCTCGCATTCTGGAAGCGTGTTTTGATTTTCTTTGGAAGAAACCTGCACCAGTCAGTTCCCATTCAGGCCTTGCTTCTTCGGGAAGATGGACACCTTCTGTTCCTGCATATTGCCATCGTATGCGTTGCACATGTTTGTTGAAGCTGAACATGAGTATGTGTAAGGGGAAGTCTTACTCCACCAGACTGTTCTTCCTGGAGAAGATCCATTTAACATTTATACCCGATGGTGAGATGTCCCTATTTGTGAAGTTAGTGACTTATTCAAATGCGATTTCAGAAACTGAAATGCCCTGAGGTACGCATTATTCTGACAGGAGTCAAGGTCAAGCGTGGGCTGCAGCGTGCCAACAAAACAGATGTTTAACCAAAGTCATATAAAATATTTACAGGGAAGCTGCAGCTGTTTGTGAAGTGCAGCACGACACTCCATTTGATATGAAAGGTTTAAGGAAAATCCTGAGATGTGGCCTGGCAATGCCTTAAAATAAATAAACTGTCATTAAGTTAGTTTTTCTCCTTCTTAAAGCCAGGTTGGATTCATTCTGTCTAAATTAAGATTCACTTTGCCAGGCTGCTCGGTGCTTCTGCCACAAACAGGAATGATGGAAGTTTCCCCAAAGCCTGTTTCGATCCACGTTTCATAGCTCACCCGAAGCTGAAGGCGTTACGCCTCTGCCAGTTTCCATCTGGGAAAGAGCAGAGCATGACTGGATGGCACCGGTTTTCAGTTCTGGCTTTTAATGCTGCACGTGCTTAAGTCAATATCCACTTTTTCCCCTAACAGAGTGTGAATGACAGAGATGCGGGGGGAAATGTAACTTGAATTTCATGCAATGAAAGCAGACTGCTAGTGATTTTCCCTCCTGACTCTGCAAACTATTTATTACCTGCTTACTAAAGGAGAAAAAAAACATTTCCCTTTCAATGTAAACTGGAAAACCTTCACGGTATCCTCTTCCTTTTGCTCTTAACATTTCAGCCAGAAACTTGCTCAGAATTTCACACCAGGAGATTGCTCTTTCAGCTCTACTAATGCAGCTCTGTGCTGCAACGGCTGGGGATTCAGCGCTGACTGCCCCACCGGCCGCTGCTGAGCCTCCTCTGCTCCTTTCAAAGAACTTAATCTCTGCAAAGGATGTTCAGCATTTTGCTTGGTTGAGCCCTTTTTAAAGCGAGTGGTGCTTACATTATTATGTGCCCAGCTGGCGTAGTGATAAATTAGCAAGATAATAAAATTGACACTTGGAAAGAATTAATCTTTAATTTAGGAGAGAATTAAAAACGTGGGCACAATCCCTTGCAAATAGTCGCATTTGTGGAGTAGCTGATTATGCACAGTCCTTCTCATTTAGTCTGACTGTTCACAAGGAGAAACAGTGACCTTGTTGGAGCTGAGGGCAGAAATCCCACCGATTTTTGTTGGGCCAGGATCTTACTTTCCATATATAAGTGCAGGTGCAGGTATTTGCAGACTTAGACGCTTGCATCAGGTTTTTGATGCATTTATATTACATTTTTTCCCCCAGGAGCCTTATAAGCAGGGCAAAAACCACTTTCATAGCCAAGCCTTTATTCTTTGTGTAGGATTAACTTCTATTTAACAGGGAATACGTTTAAAGTTATTTTCTTTTGAAAACTGGCGAATAAAGAAATATAGGGGTCGGCTCTCAAACTTTGTTGTTTGAAATGCCAAATAAAAAGAAAAGGTTTTTTTAATCAATACCGGGGATTTTGAGAAACCCTGAATGGTCTTGGATTCCCAGTCTTATCTAACTTCTTTGCTTTTAAGTCAAGTAGAGCTAGATTACAGTTCATTTCAAAAGGCATTTGTCTGAGGGAACCTGCATCTTTTCGATGCAGAGTGAGAAAAGCACCATATACTAGCAAATACAGGCAGTGTCAGTTCTTTCTTTTGATAGCTATCTTTACCATATCTTACAAAAAAAATAGAAATTATGCCACTGTTCAACATTGAAAGCACCCCCCTGCCCCCAGGCGCCCTCAAAAACTGTAAGAGCAGGTAGGTATAAGAACAGGAAGAAAGTTCATATTTAAGAGGTGCAGAAAGACTTAATTCCTGCTGAAGTATCTATTCCTCTTGAGGATCTGGCCCTGAGTGAGTTTGGACTGGTTGCAGCAGGATGCAGAGACCTGCAGGCTAGTTTTACTCAGGTGTACTGGGCAGGGTCAGGTGCACGTGAAGATGTCTGTTTGCCTCAGACTGAGCTGCAATGCCACGCATGAACAATGTGGGTTTGACCAGGAGATAACGCGCTGGCCCAGGATGCTCCACAGAAGCGGTTACCTGCATCTTTATTTTCCTCAGGGATGTTCACGTGAAATGTAAGTCTAATGAGCCATGTCATGATTAAACCTGATCATTTTTGGCTTTGGATGTCTATCAACACACATTGGTTCAGAGGACACCCCAGAGACATTTTTACATTCTTGACAGTAATCCATGCTTTTATTAAGACTTAGTGACCATATAGCCTTACAGTAGTAAGATATTTCGCAAACGTTAGTTTCACCAAATCAGTTTGTTTTTCCATCGAGTCTACCAGCCTCCCCAGTGCCAAAGGCTTCCTCCTCAACCGTGAAGAATTAAATTTAACCGTGGCTATGGATAGCAGAATGGAGAGTGGACGGGATAAGCGGTACAGTGCAGGAAAGCCCTAAAGGGAGGAGAGGACAAATAACACCTGGTCTCGTCTTCCACTTTCTTCCAGCCAGTGGCCTGGGTGAAAGGAAATATTTGCACTGTGTAGCCCACACCTATTTAATTAAAGTTCAAAGCTTGAAAACTATGCCTTGCTTTTACATATCTCTGGAGGGAGAGACGAAATAGTGGCAACGGGTCGGGACAGCACGGGGCTGGACGTGGGAGGGGAGGTCGCTGGAGAGCACCAGCTCTTGTGTCCATGGTTTGACCAACCCCCCCCCTTTTTCACTGCGGTGGCTAGTGAAGAGGAGGTGGTTTCCATTAAACTTTGGGCAGCGACTGGCAGAAAAGCAGTGAAAGGAGACTGGGGGAGGCAGCCCAGTTGACAGGAGATGGACAGCTTCTTCGTGTTGTGCCAGCACAGTGGTGGCAACTACCATGCTGGCACGGATGGGAGGGACCCGTCACAGCCCTGGACCAGAGTGCTTTCCCAAAACAGAAGTTTTGTTACTGAAACAATGCAAAACCCGGCAAAGATGCCACTTACAAAGCCAAACTCAACCAAACCAAACCAAAATGCTGCTTAATTTTCCAGGAGATACGAATCAACAGCAGCAATTTATCACTTAGCTGAGGTTTTGCATTTCTGAAATTCTAGAAGACCTCCTGAATTTAAGAGGCAGGATGCTGGAAAAATTCTCCCTCTCCCTTCAACTGAGTAAAACAGACACTTTTGCAGGAAAACCAAAATGAAACCGAACCTAGGCTGCATTTTACTGGCCAAGAAAATCTACTTGTACACTATATGAAGAGCCTAGCTCCTCTTCCAGGAAAGGAAGATTGGAAAAGGGAGAAAAAAACCCTAGCAGATGATAAAATGGAAGAAAATGGTAGTGTCCATTTCTGATATGGATCCAAAAGCTGACCGACACAGTCTTGAACCACTTTTGGCTTGCAAGAGTAGATTGCATGGATTTGCAGTTTAATTAAGTTCCTCATATTTTCTGCTTCTGCATTTCCTCATGGTATTGGAGCATGCTGAACACCAAGGACCAGAAGAACGGAAGGGCGTGAGAGTGAAAAGTCATTGAATTAAGAAAAGATAATCATATGTTTTAAAAGATTAGCTAAATTCAGTCTTGGGCAAAATTCCATTGTATGTTGAAGCTCTTACCATTTCTAGGAGAAACCAAATGAAAATTAGATTAAACCTTGAACTGCTATGCTTTCCATTTCTATTGTACTTTTCTTTTCACACAGTTCTGACCTTTTTATTGCTTGTCTCCTGTCACAAAAGCAATGGCGCTATCCAGACTCTTAGCAGTCTTCAGAGAACACAGCTATTCCACTCAGATTTTTTTTTTTGCCAAGTTGTCTGCTGCAGGCGAGAGAATAATTTTTATGCATTAATGTATCTACATATTTTCAAGGCAATATAAAGTCCATTTGTAGAACCCACAGAAATAGGAAAATGTCTTAGGTGGTCTGGGATGTAATATAGTATCCTTTTCTCCTAGTAAATATAATTATATTCTTTCTCAGTGCAGGGAGGTGCACAATAAGGCTTTATGAGCTCAAAGCCAGAGCTGAAGGAATAGTAAAGAAAATAAACCCATCAATACAGCAATCTACAACTCATTTGGCTGTCTTGCATGTATTTCAATGTATTCTTGTCTGAGCTCTAATGTGAATGATGTCTTGTTTGCATGACCTGTTATAGAAAATTTATATTCTGCTATATACTATTGTTTGCACCTGAATGTGGTGTTTGCAAGCAAACATGCAGTTGTTAACAAAAATAATGAAACTCTATCTCTTATGGTATGAGAAACTATGGTTAGTTAAAGCTGGGCATCATGACCCCACCTGTCACAGTCAGAAAGACAAGGCGATGAAACCACGGGCTTCCTGAGCGTGGAAGCATGTAAATGCAAATTCCTTTGTGTGAATGTGAAAAGGGACTTTTAATAGAAAACCTTCCGCATGCATTTATTGAAGGACTAGAAAAAAGATTTCAGTTCTCTTCCTCAGCTTCACACTATGAAGAGGCTAGTCCCTGTTAAAAATCAAGGGTTTGTAGAAAAACTTGGAGTGTGCTTCTCCGCTGTTAAATAGGGGAGAACAGAAGCCCATCCAGCACCCACTTCCCTGCCTAAAGAAACCCCTCCTAAAAGCATAATACTTACTGTGTGCTCAATACGAACCCTTCCAGTACCAAACGCAGCAGAGAATAAAAGACAGAAAGTTGGTGACTTAGTCACTATGTTACTGAGACTACGTTAGTGAGAAGTGTGTGTTCCCACTCTCCTCTAGAAAGGTTTGCAAGATGCTAAGCTGTGGGATAAATATTACTTTTAGTATAAAAAGTCACTCGGAAACTGGCGTTCAAGCCCCATCAGGGCTGAGGGGGAAATAGCAGAGCTGGATGGAGAAAGCTGGAGCTCCCCCAGCCCACCCTGTGCCAGGCTCCAACCAGCTCTAAACCAAAGTTCCTCTCCAGCACGGTTTCCTGACGTGGAGGGGGAAGGCAAGCACGGTGTGGTGGGTGTGCACGTGTGCCATCCAAGAGTATTTGAAATCAGCGGCCAATTTTCAGCTAATTTTTATAGAAGACCTCTTAAAGAGAATTTTGGTTTTACATTAGTATAGATACCTGCGGAGAAGCAAGGGATTTGAATGAGAGAGAAACCGCAGGGTAGGGGAATCCTTTCACAAGCCAGTGATCTACAGCTCTAGTGGTAACGAATACGGTATTTTTTTGTAAGAAACATTGGTTTTCAGCTGAAGTTATGGGCTTGATTCAGGAGTTAGACGGTGAAATTCCCAGGTGTGTTCTGTATCACCTCTGTTCTGGCCTGAAGCACCGGTTGGGCCCAAGATGGGTAGCACAATAGTAGCTCCTGTCAAGGTACTTTGGCTTTTGCTGTATGTCTCAGGATGCAGTCGCCTGACGCCGACTGCAAACCCTCCATCCTTTCCCACACTCTCCCCCCTCCAGCTGCATGTTCACACTGAATATTTTGCATTTGATCGGGTGGCTGTGCAATGAATGCAATCAGCCCATTGACCCCACTATTCTCCTACAGGTCTGATTTTTGGCTGGGTCTGTGAGCTGATCCTCTTTGCCACATGATCATGCAAGTGCAACCGCCGATACAAGGCTGGTGATGGAAAGGTACGGCCAGGGTTAGAGAGGAGAGTGGGAGGGCCTCTTTCAGCAGCAGCAATCTCTGATTGTGCCTTTAGGGCCATCTTATCTCCTGTCTGAATTACCTTTCCTGAGAGCCTGGACCTAGGCAAGGGATGTGAGGAGGAGGCTTGATTCCACGCATTTTACCTTGTTTGCTCTTGCTTTGGCTGAAGGACGTGCCAGACAATAAATAGTAGCAGAGATCCTCCGTGTGCCAGTGCAACACACCACTGGATGACCCATGACGGGCGGTGGCTGTGGTGTGTGCACAGAAAACACCGTTATCAGTTGCATTTTCCTTTCCATCTAGGTTTACTGTAAAAATAAATACATCTCCTATCATACAGATCCTTTTTGCATGTGTATTGGATTTCTTGACCTGTCTTAAGATGAATCAGGGCTATAGGTTTTTTTGAAGGGAAAACGTCAAAGCCCAGGGAGTCTGGCCTGAGCCGGAGGGTTGTTAAAGAAACAAAGGAAGGATGGAGTGGGTAGATCATTACCAAATGGCCCAGCTACACGGGCCCTGCTTCCCTAATGAGCCTGACAGCATGCAGTGCCACCTCTCTCTTCATATGTAAAGCTAATCCCTTGCCCTCTCTGACAGCCGGTATTTACATTTGCAAATGAATCCACCTTCCCACACTGCCCCTGCGCAGAGAGCAGAGGGAGGCCGGGCGTGCGGCGTCCACGGACCAACAGCACGGTCCTCCCAGGGCAGCATCTGCCCCTTGTCGAGGTGTCCCTCACCCCGAGAGGTGGAGGAGTAAACGCCTCGCTGACAAGAATACCGATGGGGCTGTCGTCTGATGGAACTGATCCCAAATGGAGAAGTTAGCCTAACCCCCTCGCCAGTCCCGGGCAAGTGCACGGTGTTGGCGGAGACCGGCTTTCTTCACACATCTTCTTGCTTCCACGTTGCCACCATGCTGGGGCCAGGCTGCAGAGCTGCTGCGTCTCTTGGGGCTGCTTGGAAATCAGAAATTCAGGCAGTGGGGCAATGAACGCAGAATTATTTTTCTTTCGTTTCTCACCCTGCCATCCACTTTTTATATGGCATTATTATTTATTCCAAACCCTAATACCCAGCCTTGAAAAGCACTTAGGAAGCACGTGCCAAAAGACTTTATCTGTGTGTGTAGTACGGCAGCAAAATAAGTGGGAGGCTCCACGTCGGGAGGGGTGAGCAAGTGGGAGCCTGCCAAATTGTTGCATGACGTTCAGCGTGACAGTAGTGGCTCCCACGCAAACTGGGGAGCAACCCTCCTCCTGAAATTCATGAGAGCTGCCAGAGGCCAAGCAGTCTGCTCAGGGCCATGCAGGCAGAGCTGTAGGATGGACACGAGGTGCCGCTCCCCAGCGCCGTGGGGCAGGGCAAGGCAGGGCCACTGCTGTCCCACGCTCCTCGCCTCTGTCCCTTGGCCACGCATCCCTACAGCTCACGTGGCTAGGTTTGAGGCAGGTTAGGGAGCCAAACTAGCCAAAACCTGATCTTTTCCGAGGGGAGACACAGGATTTGGAGGTGGTTTTGGTGTCTGAGCTGCCTGTGGCATGAGTGCTCATGGGGGAGTGGACAGGTGTGGGCAGGGAAGAGAGGGGACCATGGGGTGGGGGATGAGGGTCAGCTCCAAGTGCCACCAGACCTCACCCTCAGGTGCTATTTGACTGAAAGCATTTTCATCAGGCAGTTGTGGTTTCTGGGGGGGCCAATGTGAAAAGTAATGAGCTTTTGTGTTACATTCTCATCTAATGACAACCGAGTCATTGATTTGACTAATTTGCTGGGAATGATCCTTGAAATGCATTTTTGATAGGAGAATGAAGGGGAGAAGTCATCTCCCCAGCATGGGATCTCACGGTAATTGCTAAATATGCTGAAGTAGGGGAGAAAAAGGTGGGAACATATGCACTGTATTCCTTCTTTTGTTTTCATGAATAAGGAGTAATACCCCTGCAAATGGAGAGAAACCAAGAAGGGAAATCACAGCCCTTCCTGCAGCACACAGCAGGGAGCTCCGCGCCTGCCGCTCGGCTATTGTGCGCCTCCCAAAGAGAGGCTTGTTCTGCTGAAATGCCAGGCGTTTCTGGAGCTAAGGTTATCCTCTGAGCAGAATATATAAATAAGAGATTACTTGCAAGCACTGCAGCCAGGCTTGGGTTGTAGGAAATGTTTGTTTTCATTTCTGTCACTAGGCAGCAGGGAACCCCTCGCCTTTGTTCTGGAGGTCATGCTGCTGGAGATAGCAAATATTGACATACATGGAGGTAGTTTTCATTTTCATGTGTTTCTTGTTACCTCTTACTGCTATGTGGTTTTGCTTTTCTGTTCTCTTGTTTTCCAGCACCTTTTTTTTTTTTTTGGCCTCCCTCCTTGAACGTTTCCCTGCACTGACTATACTGTCCTGGGTTGCAAACGACATGACAAAACTGCAGGGGATATCACAGCCTCATAACCCGTGCAGTGACTTGCCCCAAATGAGCTGACAGCTTCAGCTTCTGCCCAGTGTGATAGGGACAGGGGTCCACATGCCGGAGGCATTAATTAGCAGGCATGACAGGGATTCCCGTGTAGAAATTGCACTTCCCTTCTGGTCCTTTTGCGGTTGTCATTTCAGCTCAAGGTTCAGAAATGTTGCCAGGTGCTGCATGCTCCATCCTATTTCTGCTTATGCTGTACCTGGCTGGTGCTTAGACAGAGAAACAGTTTTTCGGGGTTATCAAACGTAAAAAGGAAAGGAGGGAGAGGTAGAGACAAACAACTTGCCCAACATACCTTTTTTTCTCTCTAGCTTTGTTGCTTCAGTTCACATTTTCTGTGATGCACTCTTAAGGCAACCAGTGATTTCTACCTATTACTGATCATAGAAAATACTTGTTTCTGTTACTGATCAGATCCCAAATTCAGGAATATTGTCATGCAGCTCAACTCACTGAGGTACAGTGATCTTCCAGGAAGAAAAATAGCCATGTTAGGGAATTCTGGAAATGACTGCACAAAACCTGTAACACGAAGCAGGGAAATGCAAACATCATAGACAACAAAAATAATCTTGGTACTATGAGCTCAATTTTGTAAAATCCTAGTGTATTTTCAGTTAATCACAATGGAAAAGCAGGAAATGATGTTTTAGCATTGAAGTAAATATTTGCAGTACTCCTTACATACCGCATAGAATGGGAATCGCTTTAACATTTGACGTTCTACAAAGAAAACAGTTAACTTTTTAAATAAAAAATTCACAAATAAAGGGCTGACAGGTGACTTCAGAAAGTCACCTAAATCTTTGAGGTAATTGCTCAGTTTTTTAAGTAACTTGTATGTTTGATAGGGGCCGCTAACCCCCGTATTAACCTATTATGGCAACTAACTGGCTGCGTATTTCATATTGATGATAATGCCAAATATTACCACCCATGGAGGTAGCTTTCAGTTTCATGTGTTCCTTGTCACCTGTTTCTCCTACATAATTTTGCTTTCCTAATGCTACGTATGGACAAATATCCCTTGCACTGATACATCCTGTGCAGATAATCCTCTCTTCCAAAGAGTCCCTGCTCTCCGTGTTTATCTGCAGTATTTCTGAAGCATCTCAGTAACTGTGATGCCTTGTCAAAAAAGCCATCTCGGAAATGATTGCCTTGCAACGGTCTTTTAAAGTTTGCTGTGAACAAAAGATAGAGCATTTGGCTGACCCGTAGCTTGATTTAGCTTCTCAGCCTATTCCTAGATGAATATCCAACTACACCTTTAAGCTCCTGTAGTGGCGAGGGAGGGGGAGGCGGGAGGTACTCTCATCATGTTGCAATTACGATTCTTCCACTGTTCTTTCCCCTTCTCCTGAAAATTATCCAGACTGGAAGTGAGTCACTAGTGAGCCGATCGTGATAGCAGGTATTTGTTAATAAATATGCTCAGAACAGTTTGGATGAATAATGCTCGAGTGATAAAGGATTGCCTCATAGGTGGCTGTGTGATTAGCCATTGACCTCGTGTGTTGTTTCTGTCCCACCAGAGTGATTGAAGCCTCTGAAGAAGGAACAGAGAGCTCTGATTATAAATTACACTTTCTGATAGAAACTGTTGGACTGATAATAACGCATCGTGCAACCCGTGAAACATTCAGGTTTCACAAACCCCTCATGATTAGAGTCCTCACAGAGAAATGGCAACATGCCTGAATCACTCATAATTTTAATTTGTGAACATAATCATAAATCAAGGTTCTCTTCATAGGAGGGCCTTGCCCTTTTGCTGGTTGTACGGGTGCGATTTTGTTCAGTGAGAAGTAAGGCCAAGCACTGGGTTTGGGAGAGATCTTCCTGTAGAAAGAAAGGGATGTTGCTCTCCATAGACTCAATATCGAAGCTGTTCATCAAAAGGTCAACATCCTCCATCTGCAAACAGCACCCAGGGGCAGCTGTATGTCAAAACATACCTGGTTCGACAGCATCCATTTCTGCCGGTGCTTTGAAGGCTGGGGGTTTACATGCCTGACAAAATGCTGCCACAGCATCTCTGGCTGCCGCCACTCTAAATTTGCCATGTCTAGGACAAGAGGTTAATCTCTGTGTGCCGGGGGAAATCAAAGCTATTACATGTCCTTAAAAGTCTTCAGGATGCTGCCCTGATTTATGTAACCCTCCTGCACAGCAGGGCACTTCAGTAAACAGTGATCCCATCCCCATCAGCCAACGATGAAGAATATTCCTCCCGTTACGGTGGGGAAAGGACAACCTCCCCCCTTTCAGTCTCGAGGAGAGGAGAGGACTCCCCCTCTGCCCGCACAGCCTCAGGAGGCAGCCAGCCAGCCGGTGGATGAGACGTGTGATCCTCTGCACCTTTCTTAACGTCACAGGGGCTATCGGCCAACTTTGTCTTTAGCCCCCATCCTCAGGAAGGTGGTTTCCAACAAACCGCTCTACTGAATGAGGATTGTAGCTCAGTTGGTCTTAAAAACCCAGGCTAATATTGACACTGCCCTCATTCTCTCATCTGACGATTTATTTCACCCCCAGCTTTCCGCAGCAGGACAAGCTGTCCCATACCAAAGGAGACTTCCTACAGGACATAAAAAGTCTGATTTCCATCGCGGCACCTCCTGCCCCAGACTGATGGCAGAGCAATCCGTTTTTGCCGTGTGTCGTTTCTGCAGCTGCGGTTGCAGACAGGCGTTGTTGCCCAGGGGAAGGGACGTGCCTCAAGGCCTTGCATGGGCTGAGCATCCCAGCTTCGGAGGGGAGTCCCCGTTCATCACTGGGGGGACTGGGAAAGAGGGGAGGGAACTGCTCGTCACAGCACTACGAACAAGGTCCCATATGATCCCCATCGGTTTAAAAGACTTTAAGTCTGTTAAAGTTTAATCTGATAGACACTTCTCTACCATTCATAGCAGAGGGATAGCAATCACCGTGGACTAGTTTGCATTTGATAATGGGGTAAATAAAAAGCAAGAGCAATTTGCTTCAGTTTTCTTTACTAAAAAAATAATTATGGGTGAGAAAAAGAAAAGAAAGATGGTTTGGTGTATATGGAGGGATGAAGCTGAATATAATATACAATGTACTACCAAATCCGTGCTTAGCGCTCTGTTTTTTCCAGTGGCATTATAGCACTGAATTATTTATCAAACAGATTAACAGTACATACATGTATATTTAATGTGGAAATTATCATCCATTTACAGAGGGGTTTTAAATTAGCACGTGGGAGAGGCTCCTTCCTTGGGTGTTTGCACTCCTTTATAGCAGCTGCCCTTCCCCAGCCTGTGAACTCCGTTCTATTTTTTAATATATTTCTCCGGCTTTCGGTGTTGTTGGGCAGAGGTCTAATAGAAATGCTACTAATGCCTTAGGCATAGAGGGACTTTGATACCCTCAGTAACGGAAGAGAAATCGGATGGGCAGAGATGGGGACCTCAGTGCACCCAGAGGGGCCATGTCGCGTGTACGGGGAGGAGGCAAGGTCCTGTCAGACCAGGAGTTGGCTGGCTGCATTACCAGTAAGCCTAACATGGCCTGATCCCACTACCTAAAAGCCTTCTGGGGGAAGATACACTTGTCGTATGACATGGCAACTCAAGCAACCAAGCCCTTGCTTAGCCACCCTCCAAAGCAGTCCAGCTTTTCCAAGTTTTCCAGCATCAGCATCTCCTCAGCTAAATTCTTACTGCATCCCAGGGGTCTGCCTCTGGCACACGCTACAAAGTAATTTCATTGAAGTATGGGTGCAGACCCCAAGATATTTTTTAAATCTTGAGCTGAAGTTCAAAATGAGGGTCCTATTGAGACCCCTGAAGAAAATTTTGGTACCTTTTTCTTCCCTCTCCCTCCCACAGATACATGCGGCCACCTTTGAAAATCACATTGGCTTTTAGTTGGAGGTTGGTGTCAAACTTAAGCCACCCTGTCTTAAAAATCTGGCAACGCCGTTCAAAGCCTCAGTTCAGTTTTTTAGTATATTGTTTGCAGTTTGATAAAGATCAGGTCTTTGCAAATTTAATTTACTCATTTCCCAAAGCTGAAAAGTGTCTGTTTTCCTATGCCTACAAACTACAACTTGATTATCAGAACCTGGCTTCCTCGTCCACCTGGCATAAAAGTTATGGTATTCCTCTTAGGTAGTGAAACAATCATTTCTTCACAAAGACATGGTTTGAGTTATTCTGGGCAGCTCTCAGGAGAGGGGAAAAATAACAATAACAGAAGATTACCTACAGCTCGCAGCACTGTAGCTAGGGAAAGAATTGCAGTGTTACAACTAAATATTTATAGCAAAACACTTGCTAAAAAGCTCTGTACAGTAAATAATTACCATATTGCTTCAGTCAGGACTTCTCTGATGCAAGCCAGGCAGAGCCCGTTCCTGTTAGTATTTCTGGATGGGAAGAAGCCATTGCACGTATCTCAGTTGCATACTCCAGAGCCACAGCAGGGAGGATACAGCACCCTGGAGACACCTGCCCCATCTCTGATACCACCAACAGTGCCTGTACCAAAGTGAGGCGCTACCTGATTTTAAAGCTCTGGCAAGTGCTGTTGCCCAAGACATCCCCCTCCTGAGCACAGGAGCCAGGAGACCCTCCGTCCAACCATCCTCAGGTCTGGATCTCCAAAAGTAAAGTTTAGCTCACACTGTTTATTCCCATGAAAGGTGCTGCTGAAAACCAAAACCCACAAACTCGAGCAGATGTTGGGCTGAGATGTTCGGTGTTCATCAGTGATCTGTGTGTGCCTCCTATCTGTTCTCTTGGAGGACAAATCTGCTTTTAATTCTTCAGAGATCCAAAACGATCTACTTATCTAAGCCTGCAAAACTTTCATCTGAGGATCAAAAATATCCTGGTGCATTAAGAATAATTAATTTACCCTGTAGGATAATGTATTTTAAACCTTTTGTGAGCTAGCTCTCCTCCCAGTTTTAAACTAGGGAGGCCTCTTAGCAATCTAAAAAACTTGAAAGACCTGATTCTCTCCTGCATTAATGCACACACATATTATCACTAATTGCTTAGTCTCTCTTTAATCTATTTAAATGCATAATATAGACTTCAAACATATTATTCTATTTCCATTTCAAATTGCATATGAGTCATTAAACAGAGAGATTTGTTCACTGCTAGTTTTTAAATGTTGATATGACGGCCAGATTTTGCCGTAGTGTTAGCCAGAGATAAATACCTTTTCACCTGAGTGCTGGTGGTGAATTCCTCTTACGAGGGAAAATGCTCAGGGCAGGTGTTCTGTTTACCTTTCTCCCCTTCTTTTCTCCTTTACATTATATTAGTTAGATTGAAATTGTTAAGCTTGGGTATTTCTACTTGACACTTGCATTTATTACACCTGTATAAGCGTCTCAAGCCTTATGAAATAATATGCAAGTATTCTTATGAGAAGTCAAGTTTGTCATTATTTGGCTTATACACAGACCTCAACAGCTTTGGGGAAATATCCCAGACCTGTGAATGTAGAGGAGCAGCACTAACCTGGCACCTGTGAACATCAGCGAGTTCAGTACCCCTGCGTGTAACGCTTTGCTCTGCTCCCCAACATCTCCCTCAGTTTGTCCTGTCCTCACAAACACCAGCAGGGAAGGAAAATAAATGCACTTAGAATATATAAAAACTATTGTGGCAGGGGAGTGGGAAGTAATGGTGTCGGGGAAACGGCTCAGGTAAACTTTGTAAGGAAGTATTTCAATTTACTTGACTCCACTGAAATGCTCCTTAACAATGTCCTTCCAGTAGAAGGACATGTGCTCCTGATAACATAGGACCAAGAGCACAAGCCAGGACTTTGGGCAGAGGCCACACGACAGGCTACCCGTCCTGTCTGAAAGCAACGGTATTCTCAGGATGGGTGTCTGGTCCCTGAAAGTTGAGGTACGTATTCTGCTTCGACTTCAGTAAAAGTGGATTTCTCAACTTTTCTGCAACAGATAAAACCTGTAACAGATCTTCTGGCTTTTCTTTCTCCCCAGGTTCTACAGAAGATGGGGAGAAAGGAGGCAGATTCATGTTCTGTTGATTGGCTGAACTTGTTACAATTTTTTCTTTATGGATAAGTGATTATATTTATGGATAAGTAAGCAGGGAAGCCACATCATGTGTGCCTAGCACTGAGCCAGAAAGAAAAGTTATCGGGGAAGGAAAATATGGGTAAGTACAGACATGAGGCAGCTTTTAGGTAAAGATTAAAAAGACAGTGAAAGAAAAATAGGCCTATAATGGAGACAAAATCTTACGTAATGTTCACAAACTTGCAGTTTTATCTCTTACAAAATCCCAGGGCATATACAGAAGGCTGTTTGAAATGGTTGACAGCTCAGAGGTGGTGGATTGAGTAAGGTCTCTTTATGATAGATGGACCCCGGAGCCATTAAAGGCTCTCCTCAAAATGAAGAGTTTTCATTTTTAAGAGGTTTGGAAATAAAAAGTTATAGGATGAAGTTGCTTTTGAATGTGCTTACTTGTATTTACAATTCACATCAGCATAGTGAAACACATCTTAATGTCCACAGGAGGCAGGACAAATAAAAGACCATATTTCAACTATCAGTTGCCCCAGGAGCATTTACCTCGTTAATGAGGATGATAGCTTGAATTTTTCTCTTGAGAGTCATTGAAAGGAGGTGATTGATATAGCTGGACAACAGTAACAAGTAACTTCTATAATTCAACCAATAAACTTTGTTTCACCTCTTAAAAGCTCTGGGGGCTGTGGTACATTTGTTGAGAATTCTCTGGTTTGTCCTGTGAAACAGTGCCATTAGATTAAATGGTAAAGATGATAGGGAAAAAAAGAAAATACCGAACGCATTGCGTAGAGATCCGTGTCCCCACGGTCACCCGCAGCGCCACGGGGCATCCTCGCGAGGCATTGTCAGGAGAAGGCCAGATGTGCACATCTGAGGGCGAGGCGAGGTTCACCCTGCTCGCTCTAACAGGAGATGTAGACCGGCGCTGCTTCCCTGGGAAATACGCGTTTCCCACAAATTAAGTGTTCCTGTAGTGCTGTCACAAGTGAGCAGAAATTAATACATTGCTGAGGCTGTCTGGACACCTCAGAGACCAGAGAGGAAAAAGCAAAGGGCAAACTCCTTTTTTGAGGTTTTGTATCATAGAACTGGAATTTTTTTAATTTTATTTCCCCCCCCCTCTCTCCTTAACACAGCCATTACAATCAGGGCAAGCTCTATACATCATCAGGAGATCTGGACAACATCTTTTATACAGATGGAGCACTTAGACATTACTTGCGTAGTCAAAATTGCAACGGATGGTTGTTTTTATTGGTAGCTAAGAGTAGATTTTTTCCAAGCTGCTTATAAAGAATAAGTATGGTTGCATGGTATAAGTCTTACAGTGGAACAAGGCCATGCTATTTATAGGGTGAATCTGATGAAATAGTTCTTTGAGTGATAAAAATTCTATATCAAAATTAACTAAATCTACATAGCATCTCTTTTAGAAGATGAAGCATTTGATCAATTTTGCATGTCGAAACAGTAAAATATCATTTGAGATCACACATCAGCTCAGTGATGCAGCTTGGGCTTCAAAGTGGATCTCGTGGCTTTCATAGCTAATAGCTAATTTGCTATTAGACTGCAGGATAAAACACACAAAAGGAAATTATTTAGCACAAGTAAGAGAACATTTGCAAAACAATCCTTTTGCTTTGGTATCAGCTCTAGTGTTGGCTTCAATACAGCCTCCCATTCAGTAAATTTCAAAGATCATCAGGAATTACGTCCACAGATCAGTTTTGGTCATAAAATCTCAATGTTCTGCTTTCTTGCCATACCCCAGCTTTTCTGCTGTGACTGCTTCAGCTCCTAATGGAGTGTAAGGAAGAAAAGCTGGGCACAAATAGTGTTGATTCAATGAATTTGCAGCCTGCTTAAAGAACTCTGCTCTGCCCTAACAGGATTTTATGGGAAACAAAAGAAGAAGGGAAAATGGGTTCTCTGACAGAATAGAAATCCTCTGGTTTTGCTAATGCCAAACTTATCTCAGTGCCACATGATGCTACGTCCCAGTAACACATAAGTAAGCACTGAGATCAGATTGGTTCCACATTCTGTGAAAAAAACCCCGTCGAGCACCATTAAATCACTGCAATGACCTCCAAACGAAAAGATTTTGTGTGGGCGTAAGTGGAGAAAAATCCTGTAACTAGTTTTATTTTGGCAATGTTAAGCTTGTTTCAAATGTCTTTTAAATAGAAACACTGGGTAAAAGCAGCTAAGCAGTTCCTGGGACATCTGAAGTAGGGAGTGTCCGGGGTTGGGCTTAGACACTCCCTTCCCTCTGCAAGGGTGGGGGAGCTATTGGGCCCCAAATCAGATCCCTGCCCGACTCCTAACAGCACCAGAGAGCCTCTGAGAGGCTTTCTTCTGGGCAGTGACCTGGCAGAATCCAACTTTCCATCTTCTTCTTCCTCCCCTCAAATCAGGAAACAGGGCAGGACCAGGGTGAGGCCAGGGGGTGAGAGCACATCTCCAAATCCTCCTACAGGACCAATGGCCCTGAAGATGCCAAGCACTTATCCCATCATTCCCGCTTGGCAAGAACAGACCCATGATTGCTAATAATAGACCGACATTTTAACCTTGAGACTTACCTGGTAGAACATAGAGGGAAAAACGTTTGGGATCACAGTGCTCTGGGTTATCTTTGTGTTTGGCTGGTTCGAGGCAAGACTTATGAAATGTCAGACTTAGAGTCATAAATGAAAAGACAATTATGGGTTGCCTATACACTATATTTCGACTGGAAAATCCAGCAATCCACTCTTCCCCTGAGTCAACCCACAGGAGAGCCCAATGAATTTCCTTCTTGATGAAGCAATGCTGTTTTGCAGTAGGAAACATAACAAAACCTTAAGCATGCTGGACATGAAATATTGTATTGTATTGCTTCATTGGAGCAAGGACACATGGCTGAATATAAATTCTGTCTTGGAATGGTTTTTTGTGAGGGCTTGTTTTTTGTTTTTCTGTTGGGTTTTGGGGGTTTTTTTCGTCCATTGTCTGCACGATGCTATTCAGCTGCTGAAACCTGAAAGCCAAAAAGCCAATTTTCAGATTGTTCATGTTTTCCTTTCCTCACACCTAATCAGTTGTATCTAGGACTTACAAAGGGCAGGTCTATTTTGCAGTCTGGTGGTATGACTACAGTTTGTGTCGACGTACCAAGCTATCTTTAAGCTCAGTCCCTGGGGTACAGTAACAGAGCAGCACAGCACAGATTTCAAAGCAAGCAAATTGCCCGACTATTTTGAAGCCTATCCTGAATTCCATGTTACCACGTGGAATCGATGCTGCCCAGTTAGGTTGTTTAAATGTAGGCGGGATACATCTCGATCAACAGCAATGAGACATCTGGGCTGCGGCATCAGTCTCCTGAGACGGATGCCTGTTGTACAGCAGTAATCCAGCACTGATGGCAGCGATGGGAAGCGTGTGTGCAGCTGGTAAACCATTTCAAAGTGGAAAGCACATCACAGCTGAGTAATGAACAATTCGGTGCAGGGTTTACAATAGTATTAAACATTGGTCTAGCACAGATTCTGCCAAAATCCATGTTAAATCCATGGGAACAGCGTTAGTTTTTTTCTTGGAGAGACCAGTTTTGGGCTATAAGTGTGCCTTAAATCCTTGCTGGAAGAGAAGTGAG
This sequence comes from Aptenodytes patagonicus, assembly GCF_965638725.1. Lineage (NCBI taxonomy): Eukaryota > Metazoa > Chordata > Aves > Sphenisciformes > Spheniscidae > Aptenodytes > Aptenodytes patagonicus. The sequence goes on from NC_134952.1 coordinate 77,992,180, forward strand.
TAATCTGAGCCTCAGCATGATGTCTCCTAGCTTAGTTCTCTCTTTTATTACTGTTGTTCACCCAGATTATTGATTTGAATGTAGATGAACTTGGAAAAAGTAATGAAGCCAGCAAAAAAAGGTAGAGGTGTCAAGCATCGCCCCAGATCTCCGAGCAGGGAGCACCAGCTCTTCCCGTTCCTGCAGGGTCTCTTCACCTTCAAGTCTTTCTGCAAGTAAATTACTGAAGCAAACACTTCCAGTTTTCTTTTATATTAATCAACATAACTTTTTCTTCACAGGTGATAATTGCTCCTGACTTTCACTATGTGAAAACCAGCAAGCCAAATCCATTGCTGGAATACGCAGCGGGAGCATCGCTGGGTATCAGGGGGGCTTTGTCAGGTCCGCTTGCTGGGGCTGGAAGGTCCTTCTCACGGCTTTCCTCATGTGCCCAACACCTCCATGGCACTAAATAGGGCTAGTGGGACGCACTTACTTTCCCTCGTGAATGGAAAGGCTCAGGCATGGTGTTTTCTTGTCATTTTCATTAATTATGATTTACAGTTATGAGGACCAATTCAAGCGAGCTGTCAGCGCAGGAGAAACGATGGCAGAGCTCTTCAGTCCTTTCTCCAGGGATATGATGGTATTAATAATATCATCATTTTCTTTTTTTTTTTTTTTAATCTATTATAAAATCCATAAAGCATAAGAACAAGCCTTTGAAACACCTTCTCCTATACCCTGTCTCTAACAGTAGCTGGTAGCAGTTGCTGAGGGAAGGGACTAATTATGTACTCTCAGATAGGCAACTGCTCTAACTAACAGGCAATTATTTGCTGGATTTTTGTATTTAAAAGTAAGGGATTTAAATAGTAAATGCGATACATAATTACTGAGCCAAATTGTGAAATGCTCAGGCAAAATGACACATGGCATCTCAGTGGGATAAATCTGTCAGCATTTGGGAAGGAATTTATTTATTTATTTGAAGCAGTTTTCATTTTCCCTGCTTTTTTTTTTTCCCATCCGGCCATCCCAGCCTTTCAGCATCTTGACCGGTGATCATCCACCTTTAATGGGCTGGTTCGTCTGTACCTCAGAAGTGGTTTTCCCAGCACTTAGGGACACAGAGAGGGTGTCCCAGCAATCCAGCTGGGTAAGCGATTACATCTCTTCTGTTGATAGCGTGCTTCAGAATATTTTTTTTCTTCAGCAAGAAGGTGTTTCCCATACTTTCCATCTAACAAACTGGCAGCCAGCTGGCTGCTGGCTCCTCAGTACTAAGGGACCAACTACTACTGCTTCTCTTTTATCTTTTCATGGCTTAGGGGCTGCTGGCAAGAGGATAGAGGGGTATTCTCTCCCCCCCTGCACCAGTAAATGAGATAACAGCCAGCAAAGTCAGTATCAACACCTCGATTACAATCAGCCAGGTTATCTGTTCCCTACCATCAGGAACTGTCTTTATTAACAAAGCGCCTTTAGAGCAGCAGCAGAAAGCTCTTGGGGCAGTTCTTCAGAGAAAGAAACCACTTTTAGAAGCTGCTACTTCAAGATAAAAAAATACCTGAAGCATTCCTGAAATTTGGGATAAAATGTTATGCCGTCATTCCCTTCCTTACTCCTCCTTGTTTCTTTCCTGATGCTTTTTATTTTTTTAAACCCACAGTGTTTTAAATCTATAAAAAGATGTATTTTGTATATCCTGTCCAGATTAAAAATACTAGAGGGTTTAGAAGAAAAGATATTATCAGATTTCAACTCAGTTTTGCAGGGCCAGTTTTGTTTTTATGATTTCAAAAATATCAGGGCAGATCCTCCGCTATGATAGATTAAAACTCTGTAGCTATGACATTTAATATAAGGTGAAAATACGCTCTCCGTAAACTAGAAGATTATTTCAACAATGCTATTGTTTGTTTTTCAAAGGATATGTATCGAAATAGGTCTAATTTCTGAATTACCAATAAAGAAAAATCCTGGTTTATTCCAAATAAAAGCTGGGTTTAGGCAAATTCAGCCAATTCTTCATCGGCCTCATGTCATCAAAGCTGATCTGGTTTCACTAACGTGGAACTTCTTCAGTTCTGCTGTTTTCACGAATGAGAGTGGCCAATAACCAGAAAAAGGAGAGTTCTTACTAAACCGTGGATCTTCTGTTCAGATCTCACAACTGAACAGTTTGTGAGATCAGCACATTTACTCATTATTCCTTACTTTTTATGCCTGTTCAAAGTTACATCACTCATAGCATTGATTAATAAGGCATCACAAAAGTGGAACTACATTATATTAACATTACAGTACTGTATTATTGCTTATATCCTGAAATGCTACAAATTTTCAAAGTATACAGTACACTAGAGGCACTAATCTTCCTGCACAGTCCATGAATTAATAAATGCGTACCAGCGCAATGTACCGTCCCCATAAATCAGCTCATTATCTCTTAGGCATCAGTATATATAATTGAAATTGATGTCATGTTTATAACCCCTGCTCACAGAGCATGTGTGTGGAAATGGGCTCAAATCTGCTGAATAGATATTTTGACCTTAGATGACCTTCATTTAATCATCTTTCATACAACATGGAAGAAAATAAAGGCATCATAGAAGAAATTAATATGATTTTAGTGAGTTATCTCCAGTAGTCTCATAAGGTCATTTATGAATTTCAGTAATCGTGATGGATGCCCTTTTCATGCGTGCTGATTGAGAGGTCAATATTGGGATTTTTTTACCTGTTTTTAGAGCCTCACAATGAATTGCTGAGCAATATTACCAAAAAAAGGAAAAAAAAAGTACTTCACTAGAGTGTAGCTTAACAGAATATGAGAAATGGAAATTTATATCAGGAACATAGCGAAGGACTGAGCATCTCTATTACACAGCCTACCAGATTATGCATGCAGTACCACATCACAGAAACACAGTGTGGAAAGAATAGAAATGCAGCGGCTTGGCACATGCTCCTACGGGAGGCTCTCCTGTTGTCTCAGGTTAGCTCACAATTCATCCAGGAGACAAAAGGCGGCCCTGAGATGAAAGTCAAAACCCACTGTCACCCCCTCCTCACAGCAGGGGGGCGGTCACCGCGGAGGAAGTTGCCAGACAACACCTAAGTGTTGTATAGCTCCGTATTGACCCCAAAGTCTTTTGATATGAGCAAACAGACTTTGATGTGGCAGGGCAGGAGCTGCTCTCCATCGCCACAGGGGAGCCGGGGCAGGGGGGGGACACACCTTCCAGGAGCAGGTGGTCCCTTGGCAGCGCGGACGAGCAACACAAGGCAGGCTAGAGGAGGGATGGGTGCCCACCAGGGGTTGTGATGCTGGGGGTGCCGTTGGCGGACGGGCCAGCTCCCACCAGGACCTCGCACGCATGACCGTGATATTTAGCCCTCCGGAGCCTCTGGCAAAAGGACTGCTGAGGCAGACAGGGGAGTGTGTGTGCTGGGGAGGGAAGAATTACAACAGCCTCAGGAGAGGGTAGAGCCAAGATTTAATGCCACTTCTGCTACCTCCTGAGAAGTGATTGTAATGTACACAGTTTCGTACTTAACACTCACATTGTTTAATTTTCTCAGTAGGGAAAAGTGCTGCAAGACTTTCCAAGGTAAATAAACCACGGCTACTTTGCGCTGTGCGTGCATGCCATACCCAAAGCCCACAGCTTCTTCTCCCACAGCTTTTTTCCAATACCTGGCCTTTCCCTTCTGCTCAAACAACAAAAATCCCCTGCAGCTCTCCCCTTGCCCCCCTCAAGCATTTCCCATCGCAGCAGCTGTAACTTCCCGTAGCTCAGCTTTGCCCAAGATGCCCACTGCCCACTCAGGTCCCTTCCAAAAACACCCACCAGGGCTCTCTCCTCCCAACCCCTCCCAGTCCCAGACACAGATGGGTGTTTGGCTCTTCCAGGGTCTCAGATAACACTGCCATCCACTTTGAAGGTCTCCACTCTTGCCACGCAGCTCACTCGAGGGACACCCTCCTGTCCCCCTGCCTGCGAGCTGATGTGGTCACGTCGTCCCCCACTACCCCGTGTCTCCTCCGAGCCATCAGCCGAAGGACTCCCCACACTTCCCACCAGCTCCTTTTCTGTTATCCTCTGCTGCCTTTCCAGTCACTTCGTGTTTCCAGCAGCACAGTCTCCCTAATAACTTCCTATTCTGGCATAAGTTAAAAAAAATAAATCCTTGATATTCAGAAAAATATTTAAATTCTGAACTTTTTAAGCAAAAGTTATGCCTTCTCTGTGGTGTGACCGGACCTTGCCCCTGCTCCAGCCTCCCCTGCTCATCTCCACAGCCTTTCTGCTTCGGGAGAACTGTGCCGCTTGCAGTAAACCCCTTCCCTTCCTTTCAGATCAAAGATGCTGATGCCACTGATAAGGCCAACTGCAAGTCTTGCCTCGGTACTCCCTAGGAGAGAGGGAGATGGACAAGGAACACGACGTATTCTGTGTCTCGCTGCGGAAAAAAAGTCTTTATGTCCATGCATATATACCAAGGGGTACAGATGAGCTATTGCAGGTAATGATGACAAACAAACACCTTCCTGAGTTACTCCCAAGCTTGGACACGTTAAGACAGATCAATTATTTATAATGTTATAAACCAGGCTACCTTTCTAAAATGAGAAAAGCTGTTGAGTGTCTCTGCCAGAATTGTCACTTAAAAATAAGAGACACAGAAAATTTCCAATATTCTCCTTAGGTAATTTGTTTAACAAATATTTTTCTTTTTGCATCATTTAATAATTCCTATGCCAAAGCTGCTGTAGATTTGAATTCTGAATTTCAGTTTGACAAGAAAGCAATTGTTGGCTCGTTTGACAAGACTTACTCAGTACCTCTCATTGACTACAAACTATAACTGTGAGTTATACCATAGCTACAACTACTTCTGTTGAGTATATAACACAGGCCACTGGCCGATTACACATCCAATGTTACGTATATATTTGCATCTAATTTTCTGTCTCCAGTGAAAAAGCTAAGGAAAAATCCAGATCTGCTGAAATCCATAGCTAAAATTCCAGTTACTGCAGGTGGGGCTAAAAATCTCTTCCCAGATTTCCACAAGCCGCGTGCATAAGAAGGTATTTTCTGTGCTGGCAAATACATGATTTTTCACATCTCGTATTTAAACCCTCAAATAAGGACCTGCAATTATATTCACGCAACCATATACATTAATCTCTAGCTATCTTATTTTATGTGAACTACTACTCAGATATTTTATGGCAGTCTTCACTGCAGTTTCCAAACCCCTTGCAGTTTGTAATATTTTACCTCTGTCAAGTAACGGAGGAAACCTGTGAGTATTTAAGTGCAGATTAGATGCAGCTTTGTAAAAACTGATAAACAAACTTGGCCAGGACAGATGTGAGCCACGGAAAGTTGAGTGCCTGGTCCAGCAATGAGCACACACAGAGAAAACGCGGAGCAGAGCTGGAAATGGGACCCAGATCTGTGGAGTCCTGCTGATTTCACAGCCCAGCCACCTCTTCTCTACCTACTTGCGTCGGTCTCGGCTGTCCACTGCTTTGAAAACGTGCGCACGTGAGCATGACTTTTCTGGACCCACAGCAGTAGCCCATTCCCCCTGTGTGTCACAACAGTCTCGCAGATTCCCTCCCTTCTTTCCCCAGGGGTTTTCCTTATCCCTGCCAAACCCACGGTGGAGGGAACATCAGTCACTCCTTCGGTTTCTTGCAAAAAGCAACAACCCTGAAATCCCAATTAACATAGACAGAAGGTTAGAAGAACCTTATGTCCCATCCTGATCTTCTTTACCTCAGCCTCAAGCCAAGAGGGAGCCAAAAATATGATAGTTGCTTTCTGGTCAGGGGAAGGAGAAATGGTCAGGGAAACCCACCCTAAAAATTCAGCATCACACGTATGGTATAATGTCGGAGCAGGAAAATGCAAAGAACCCTGACGACTTTTTTTTAACCTTTGACTCATGGCAAGAGGAGGGCATTAAAGACTCCCTATAAAGAGACCTCAGAGAAGAACGTGGTGACCTCAATGAAATAGCAAATTACACCGCAAATCTCAGAAAGACAACCGCTGCGGTTCTTCCGAAAGAAGTTTTACTGTAAGAGCGCTAGATGAGGGAATCTGAGGTTAGCCATTGGAGCTGGGTTTTTCAGCACCAGCTTGAGAGGTGAGTCAGGTGACCGCTTTACAGAGGGCAACCAGCTCTAATAAGCCACTGCGCTAATAAGGAGAAAGCTCATTTCATCCACCATTAAATATCCATTAAGGACTTCAATTCTTGCCAACTCACTTGCGTGAAGCGGAGTCAGCAGAGAGCTATGTTTATTAAACTTCACTATTCATTTTGCCCAAAATGGCCTTGTACCCTAATGGGGAAGAGAAAAGCCAGTAATTCAATAGATGAATGCTGTGAAAAACATTCCCAGCCGTTTCCCTACTAATAACATACATGTAAATGGAAATAGACTTCGGTCACCTTAAGGAAGCAAAATGCTTTTCAGGCCGTTCTTAAAAAGAGCGAATGACTGACTTTTCAAAGTTCCTCATGAAACGCAGCCCCCACTAACTTCCACAGGGTGTGGTGCTCCTAAGCATAGACAGTGGTATAAAAAATGATGAGTGATGGGTCTAAGCTCTCAGAAAGACGTTAAATAGCTAATAATAGTGCAAATCATTCCCCCGCAACCTGTAGGTGCAGCTTCGTGTTGGAGGTCAGGTCCATGGTGTTGCACCATGGGGAGTCCGTCGGCACTGAGGAGCAGTTGAAGCAACATGGCAGCCTCATGGCCCGGTGGCTCTGCGCCTGCTGCTGGGAGCGGGGGAACCTATGCAGAGCCAAGGTCATTCACTCTGATCTGGATTTTTTTTTCCTCATACCTCTTTTCTTTCATGAGGAAAAATGGGAAGAGGACAAGACGAAATTACAAAAAGCAACCAGGAGGATGTAAATATATGCCAACCCCTTCCATCCTTCTCTGTTTTTTTCTTAAAGATAGAAAAAAGTTTTTATCTTTAGTATTTTCTTTAAAAAAAAAAAAAGGAAATATACTTCTTTAAAAACAGTAATCACAAAGGGAACACTCAAAAAAGACCACTAACAACAGGTCAAAACCAGTTGCTTTTTCCTCCGATTCTAATTCTCTCTCTCTTGGATCTCAAAGTATGCCATGAACTGTAACATTTATTTAACCGTGAGCTCACCTGGGGAGAGCACAGAGTGCCCGGAGCTGCAGGCGCATTGATGCTGACCTGCCTCCGGGTGCTTCTGGGCTTGGTGCTGTACTTCACTTCCCCTTCTCAGCCTGGTGCCCCCCTTTTGCGGCTTGCCTGGCAGAGACCTTTCCTTCACGCTGTTTTGCTGTCCAGTGAGAAACTAGATAAACCTTCCCAGGCCACCACAAATGACCATTGGCCCGTGATGAATTTGCACGTGGTGTGGCGGTTAATCAATTTTTGCCTGCCAAACTGCAAATATTTAGGATAGATGAGGAGGATGGACCTTCTCTGGGAGAACGTACCCATGGAAGAAAAAGGAGGAAAGGAGAGGGTGAAACAGGAGGCTGATGTCGATGGTGTGCCTCAGCTGTGACACGGGCACCCGGGAGTGACGGCACGTGCTACCTCCAGCCACAGTGCTTCTTCATGCAGTTGCACACCTCATTCCAGCCTTTAGTCTCTGACCTTAGGCTAAATGTTTTCTTCTTTAAAATAGAATTTGGAACTAAAAATTCCAACGCCTTGTGAGTTTTTAAAAGCCCCTTTACCTGTAATTTAGAAGTTCTCTGTCAAATCTAGATTGATGCACTTCATTTTGCAGAGTGCTGTGCAAGGGGAAGCCTCAGCCCTTGTTCAGCTAAGGGCTAAGGACTGTCTTTTACGGTGTTCGCAGCCCCTCACAGCTGTGCACACTCGTCTGGAGTGTGGAAGCACCCAGGCCAGCTAGATGAAAGCTAACTTGGTTTCTAGGAGCAGGAAAGCTGCCCCAGACAAGATGTCCTTGGCTTTTTGTCACACCATAAATGCATACTGAGTGTTGAGCTTCATGACAGCATTAGCAAGAGACTAATGCTGATTTTTCTTGGCAGAAAACCTATCGGAGAGCAGCAAGAGAAAAATGCCTCGTCCCTGTTGGGGTGCGGCGATCTGCAGTGATGCAGGGAGGGAGGGGGAAGGGACTGGCTCCCAAAGTGTTGCACAGATTGTGTGAACGTGTGCAGGGTGGCACGGGGTCCGAGATGCACAACTATCAAACCCGTAACATGTTGTTTGAGTGTGACAGCTTCTTAGGGCTTTAAAATAAATTAGATTGCGTCTAAGTGTATGAGTCTGGGAATAAACCCCCTCCCCTAGCTGAGCCCCCGCTCACAGCCTGATGCTGTGTCAGAGCCGGAGCAGAAGTACACTAGTCTCCTCTTCCCAAATCCTGGTTTCCATAGACCAGAGGACCAGTGTGTCCATGTCTATGATCCGGACGGCTGGGGACCGGGGTCAGAGAGAGGACGCATCTGCCTTCCAGTCACAAAGCAGCCCAAGAGGTTTTCTCCATTTTGTTACACAGTTCTGTGTCTCCTTCTTTATTTTTTAGACAAAAAAAACCCTTCAATACATTTCCGTATGATCCATCCTTAGGGTGTTTATTTCTGCTCAGGCTCATGAGGAAGACAAGCTCTCTGGAACATGCTGTCCTATTCCTAGGTAACCAGGTTTAAGGGAGTTGTGATTAACATCAGACATTTCTGGGAGCTTATAGAAAATGAAACCTCTCAGACATTTCAGATTTGTCTCCTGCTAATTTTGGAAAACATTTTTTACACAAACTTAGATACTGTATCTTTAATTCATATTTTCTGCCCTTATATCAAAACCAACTAATTAAGTTTCTGAAAATGTTTGAAAATATCAGTTCTGCTACACTTTCTTCTTCTTCTGATCAAAAAGCATGACAAATAAATCCTCTACAACAGCTTTCATTTAACTACTGGCACTACATATCAGACTACACTGCTTGCAACAGCTACCAGTTTAACAAACTCTTTTTCCCCTATGGGAGCAAGTCTCGCCAGCCTCAACTAAATATTTGGGGTTACAAGCTGTTAAGAGTACTGTATCAGATTTATTTTTATGGCTCTAAAAGTGATCATGGCTGCTTCTCAGCACAAACTCAGCATTAGAGCCCCCGCTTCAAAGAGCCTGTAATGTAAACCGTGGAAGATTAAAAGAAAACAGGTTGCCATGGTGGATGGAAAGTCCTATAGGCCAGTACACGGCTCCTCAGAGCGTGGTAGGGAAATCTGCCACATGGAAGAATTTCTTTTGTGATAGAGCTGGTCAAAATTTTTCCGACTTCACTTTCTTAAATGGAAAATATTTAACAACAACAAAAAACCCAAGCAACTCAAAATATTCTGAGTCATCATAAAAAACAACTTGGAAACACAGAATTTTCCACAATATCAATATTGTGGTCCCCATGGACGTCCAGTGTTTTCTTTATAGTGCAAACATTTATGTGTTTCTAAATATAGAGGACTAAAATGAAAATGGCACTTAGATTTTCATCTAAGGCCAAATGCCTCCTGAAGATTAAAGCTTCAGACTTTTAAGAAAAATGTAGCTTCTCATAACATTTCAAAAAGAGGCAAAAAAAGATAGGTGAGTGGACCTATTTTTCCTGCTCTATCAAAAAGCAAAATACAGGGACGTAAACTGACTTCAGATGAAGAAAATGAAAAAAATAGGTTATTTTTAAAATGGTCTCTGCATTGATTAGCTTCAGAGAATGAGACTGTGTCCATGATGCTGCACTTCAGCTCTAGCAAAGGTGTGTATATGCAAACAGGAGCAATCAAGTGACCCTCTATGAAATAGTGGCTGGATTTTGTGCGTTTGCTCACTTGTTTGCTTGCTTTTCACTGTTTTAAAGCCTCCTGGTGGACGATGTCAAATGCTTTTGACTTTTGCTGATTTCATGGGAGCTGAGGTTGCTTAGCTCCCAGAAGACAGACTCTGTAATTACCATCATTGCTGTGATCAGTATATTGATCTGCAGTGAAACAGCACAACATCAGCATACTTGAGTGGTTCTTTTATCTTCAGGATGAAGACTTGGAGAGTTTATCTTCCTGTGAGACTCTCTCCTTTATTTTTTCATGCAAACCATTAAGAATATTGACAAATTAGTGAGATTTTATCACAAAGGGATTTTTTTTTTTTTTTAGAGAGAGCAAATATCACAGGGATGCATTAATTTTTATTTATCAGGGAAAAAGTGTCTTCTAACAAAAAAATATAATCAGGCAGTCAAGCCCATATACCTTATTTAAAAAATTAAAACTTACGAGCATGAGAATGCCAAATAATTTACAATTTTGTACAACCTTTTGACTACCTTCTTAATGCTTAACACAGGCTACTTCCGAGATAGGTCTATGACTTGCTGTAAGATTAAACTGCAAGGGCTAAATTCTCCTTTCATTGATATGACAAGACCAACAGATATAAGAATAGGCTGTGTTGTTTCCTTCTTAGGCACATGGGTTTGAATTCTGCACCTAGTGTTGCTCCTTTATATGCTGCATTCATTTGCTTTTTGTTCCTGGCAGATAAGCTGAGCTCTACTAATATGCATTTCCATGTATTAATATGTTAATATGCTATGGCTAAATGCAGATAAGTAAGGAGGTGGAATGGAAAAAAGTCCTCTAGCCATCCAGATTTTCAGCCACGCTCTGGTTTTTACTGTTTCTTTTTCAAGCACTTTGTTAAGATTTTGACTTTCCAAAACTGATAAAAAATTACCCCTGAAGAAAAGCCGAGAAGAAGAACATAAAATGAGGAAGAAAACCCCCACCTGCATTCATCCCAGTGCCAATATCATTTGTGCGATGCAGCCGTCCCAGGCTTCCTTTCTGAAGTCAGACTGAGCCAAGGTGTTATTAGTCTACTGGGTGCAGTCTGCATTTTTTTAAGTAACTCTTTCTCCTTTGAAACCCTGTTTTTCAACAGTGTCACTTCACCATTGCTCTTCTGTGAGTTGCATGCTGTTGCTGCAACCGAGCCAGGTGGATTAATTGCTTAACCAAATTCTCCTGTTACCTCTCAAACACATATAAGCTAAACACTCGAGAGTGTCAATATACACATTTGGAGGGAGGGGGAAGAGTCAACACATGGCAGGATTTTCTTTTTTTTGGGGGGACAATCATATTCTTACAACCAATTTTCATCAGTTACCACTAGAATAAAAAATAGGAGTCGTTTAACAGCAAGAGATACGTTATTTGCTTGCAAAACTCTAATGATGTCAGTAGAGGTCTGTTAGCAAAGATGGGCTCCAGATTTTTAGGTCTCATGGTCACTTGAGACAGGTGTGGGCAAGTGTGAACTTCCCTACGCTGCCTATAAAAGTGAGGGCATGACAGAGATGAAGGCTATTCCAGGCTCCTTTACACATATGTATTAATACGTCTAAAATCTAAACAACAATGTTTCTGCCATTCTGGGTTTCTCTGGAAGAGCGTCAAAGGTTTCTGTTGGCTTCTGCCAGAGGACTGTGAGCAATGCTTCCCCCACCAACCATCCTCGCCTGGAGCCATGCCTCTTCTGGGTCCTCCCTCCATAAGTATTTTAGTGTTTTTAAAGAGGTCAGACAGGGTCCAAAGAGAGGGAATCAAGAGGACCCTGCTGCAGAATTTTTCATAACCCACAGTTAGGATATTTTTTTGAGAGGAAAAGAGGTTCAGCTCCCTTTATGCACCGGGGGAGGTTGTGCCTTGGTCTCCTGCAGCTGTGCTGTGTCATGAGTCACTGGAACGTTGAGTAAAAGCCTGCCCTTGCTATTGTGTCCTTTGGTGGATCACAGCCTCAATTATTCTTGGCCAAAAGTATTTCCAGTTGCAATTGTTAAGTGCATTCAGCTTAAGTCTGTGAACAGTTTGGGGGCAAAAATAAACTGCAGCTTTTGGCAAACAATTCCTTTGCTTCCAAGAATTTCTTGGCTCTGTGTAGAACGGCACTGTAGACTGCGAGCACGAAGGCTGTTTCCCACAGCTGGAGTGGGATTCATTGGGCAAAAGCCTCCAACGTTTGTGGGGAAGGAAATGCATGAGCTGTGTGGGCAGTATTGTACTACTAGCCCTTGAGATTCATGCGGGTATCAAGGGCTCAGCCCTCGGGAGCTCTGGGCCTTGCCCCATTCACACAACCACTCACACAGCCTGTTTCTCTCTGGAAACGATGGGCAGAAAATGCAAAATTGGTCTAGACTCAGAAAAGTTCTTCTGAATCAACTGAAGGTGTACATTTAAAATGCGCTAGTGAAGTTTATTTAGGTGCACAGGCTTGTGATACAGCAATGCCAATCACCCTTACTAAGAATCACTTTGATTCATTTTTGCATTGAGATAAGCTAACTTTGAAGAAAGAAAAAAACTTACTTGAATTCTAAATGAAATTATCCACCTGGGGTTCAGCACAGTTTAACCTGTATAGATATATTTTCACTCAGATTAACTTTCATCCAATGTAGATAAGAAGACTATTCCTTTCTTGAGGGTTTATTTTGGGGAACACACTAGTTTTGAGTAACAGATATATTTTATGCATGACCTCAGCATGCAAACTTGAACTCAAGTTTCAAGACGTTTAAAATTACTAAATTGATCTGCCGTACTGCCCATAAAGTATCTTTTTTTGTAATGCTGTATTATTGCTGTTTTTTTTAAAAACAGAAATGGGTATATGGTTGCCCAATGCAAGCAAAGCACATGACCTGTGGTCCTCCAGAAAAAGCCTGCAAGGGGAACAGTCCTCTCTTTTCTGACAGTTAAAATGTTTCCTTGCACAGATTTTGTAGTCCTTTGTCTCCTGCTCTCATTAATCATATTTCTGTGCAAATAGCAAGTTTGACACCAAAGGCGAAATAAGAAAGAGGGAGATAGAGGCAAAGGAAGACATAAAGGGGAAAGGAATTCAAGTCTTTCCAAGGGACTTGAAGGAGATCCAGCAAATCCAGCTCTCAGAGGCTGAGACCACTGTTGTTTCTGTTCAGTAGAAATAGTATTGTTTTATTTTTTAACTAAACACCGTAGAGCAAAAGCCTCTGCAATAGCTTTGTCTCCTTTTCTTATCATGGCTATTGTATCATCCCGTTCACTTACACACAAATATCCCTTATTCTTCACGACTCAGTTTGCTTCTGTCATGGCCTAAGAAATGGCCATCCTGAGACCAAACATGTAAGAGTTGAAAAAGACATGAACAACTACAGGAAAAAGAGGTGTGAGCTTCTGATTAAAGCTCAAGCACCCAAGATACAGAGGATCAGGTACATAGATTGTATAATCTCACCATTCATTTAAAATGCTGGCTGCTTATTCTATTATTTTTCATGCACTATTAATGATACAGAATCATAGAATCATCATTATGTATATCCGTGATATGCATAATTATCTAGGAAAATCCAAGGATAAAAAAAAAATTCTAAATTTTTAAAAGAAAACATTGCGGGGTTTGTTTTACTTTTTTCAGAGAAATATGCTCAGAGACTCAGAATCTGAATCATTGTGCAGCTGTACCTTAGTTTCTGTTACCACCCTAAGGAGAATAGTATTGGGTTTTCTGGAGTAAGTGCTCTTAATCTGCCTCCATCCATTTCCTAGAGCAGCAACAGTCTAGAAAACGTCAGAGGTACCTATATAGAGAATCTATCACTTCAAAATTATAATAGGCGTTTGAAGCAACGTTTGTATTAGCTAATTAGATTGCATGTAACATGGTAATGAGGTCACAGAAACTAATTTTATGACCTTTGCTATAAATAGCCATTAATTAATGTATAATTAAACTTCACATTCATCAGAGGCATTGCATCTGAGTTGTACATGAAAACAAAATTAGAAAACATCATATGCATGTTATATATGATTGTTGATTAAATGGCTACTGTAGCTAAACGATTCCCAAATTATCACACAAATAAACTACGAAGGTAATCAGATAACAGTGATTTGCTCAGTGTTAGAGTTTGCTCAGTGCATGACTACAAGCTAAATCATCAAGCAGCTGTTTGAACACAATGCAGGCTCACCATGACATCCTAAAATAGCATCCCTTGTTTACAAAACCAGGGTCTTACTTCTGATAAAGCTTGGAATTCATGATGGAGAAAAGAAGAAACTACTATAAGCAATGACATAATTTCACATGGACTTTTGATCAGATCCCCAGCATCGCTGACATAACTTGTCACACTTTATAAGAGCGAGGTAAAATACCTCCAGATCCATGGATTTTGAATGCCACGCTCTCCCATCCCCTCCCTGCGGTGAACATTGACTCTTGCACAAGCTCATAGTCCCTGGGTCAGGGAGCTGATCTGGTTGAACGCTCGCCCTGCAAAGCCCTCCTAACACGGGTACGCAAAGTGGGCTTGCCTGGGGGGTCACAGAGGGCCCCGCAAGCCCACTGAAACATATGGGAAAGGGAACAAGGGAGAAACAGGAGGTATCTCAGTCCTTTTATCAAAAGAATTGGGGGCTTATAAAACAGGGATTATCAGAAATGATGGGGTGGGTAGCAAAAGTGGGGGGGAAAAAGCCTCATTTCACATTTTTAGTTTATCTGCAAAACCCTTTGTCAAGCTTTGGTGGCAATACTGAAAAAAGATAGATTGTCCCGTATTTCTCCTCTCTGTGCCCTCAATCCCTCCTCCCTCAGCATAGCATGAAGAACAAATATTAGCAGAGCTTAATGGCCAGGTCAGCTGCAAGCTCTGAAAGTTTGGATTTAAAATATGGGATGAATTCAGCAAAATGACTTTAAATGTGATACATCTTGACCAATATTATTAATGAAGGAAATTACATGCTTTCTTGCTTCATAGATGAGGAGATAACTCATTAATGAGCAATAATATATCAGGGCTTAATATGGGGAGCTAGCAAGAAACAAACAGTTGGTTTATGAGACTCTCGGTGTTGTATTATTCACAAGTGGCCACCTTGCGCCAGCCGACCAGAGAGCAGATGACCAAAATGGATTAGCTGCTTTTTTTTTTTTAGGAAATTTATTTCTACAGGATCTTTTCCTTTATGTATTTGCCATGAGCATATGCGATGGGAGCAGTGGAAAGAACAGCAGGAGAACAAAGAGACATTGGGAAAATCAACAGCAAGTGGAAGAGATGGGGAAAAAAACCAAACTGAAACCCCAAACCTGAACAAATTACTACGGAAGCAGAATTTTCCTCCAAACCTAGAAAGAAAAAAAAAAAAAGGCTTAATGGCTCATAAGCAGGTCAGAAGCAAGGGTTAGGAATTTCCACAGAGAGCAACCATAAAAAGAAATGAGGAGACAGATCAAATAAAGACAACAGAAGGGAAGAAGATCCACACACTTTACTAGATGCCACAGAGCTAGGGGCTGGACTTCTGCTGAACATCAGTGCCATCGCAGGAAGATCCCACCTCTCTGCCCTTGCACCACGGCGTGGGCAAATGGCGTCCAGCGGGCTGGGCTGGAGAGGTGGAAATGGATGGAGGTCAGGCCAAGGAGGGGTAGTGCCAGGGTCATGTCCCTTCTCTGCTCCCCTCATGGAGCTGTTGGTCTGAAACTGTCCCAGTACAGGAAGAAGAGCAGGAGAATGAGGGACCATAGAGGGCAGTGCAACCGCCGGAGCTGGGGTGGTGGTGATGAGGAGCAGAGCTCCCAGGAGACACCTGAAAGCAAGCAGCTCAAGAAAAAATGGTGATAAAACCATCAAACCGTGAAAGCGTTTCTGCTCCTGTAATGACGTGCAGCCAGGATGGTCCTTGGTTCTTGGTTTCCTCTCGGCTTCCCCATCTTACTCATGCTAACATGTGAGGGAAAAAGCTTTTTGCAGAGATCTGCTAGGGGGTCTGTTGGTGCTACCAGGTAACAGTCTCCTTAGACCTTAGCAAATACTGTCCTAAGGAATCTGCCTATGGAGTACAGCTGCACTGTCAAGTCCTCCAGTTCCAACGCCTGTGGTTCAAGCTCAGACCCACAGTTTTGGAGAAATCATTCCGAAATCACCATAATCCAAGTAATCATTTTTGCATGGTCATAAGAGAATATTTAAAAAGTTCTACATGTTGAGACTTGATCATTTCTAGAAAATGGTTGTAAAAATAGCGCCTTATTGATTCTAAATGATTTCCAGATCAAAGCTGTTCAATTTTCAAATTAAAACTTCAATCTGCAAGCATTTATAAGTAGCAGCCTTCTTCATGTCAATAGTTTTATTGAATCTATGCTACGAATTGAGAAAATGAAACCACGTCCCCTCAGCATTGCAAACTCAAGCTAGGACTCAGATTGTGCTGTCTCACGTTACACAAATTACAGAACTGGACTTTCATTAGCACCAGGGCTAATCAAAGACATTGGATCCAAACTGTTTTGACAGAAAATTGGCTGCTTGACAAAATTAATATTTTCATGAGAATGCTTTCCAGAGAAAGAGTCAACTTTTTTGTGTAAAAGAAATGCTCCCCTTTCTTTTTCCCTCCCACAATTTTAGACACACACATGTATGCCTAACTTGGATGCAGAGATGCCACCACAAATTCCTAGTGCTATTTGTGTTGAGGTCCCTGTGCCACATCACCTCTTCTGTGTTGAACTGATCTTCCAAATGAGAGGGCAGATGAGGATACTTCACAGGAAACAGCATCCAGGCAGAAATCAAGGGATTTAAAAAAAAAAGAGTTAGCAGACTTCTGTTCTTCATTTTCCATAAAATACTGCTACAGCTTTCTGTAGCATTTTTCATTTTGGGGGTAATTGAAAGTCTTTGTGTTTCTGAGAAGTTAAATATTTCTTTTAAAGACGTTCCTCTGTTTCTGATTAGATATCGTGCAATATTTTGTTGTAATTGGTAAATCA
This sequence comes from Aptenodytes patagonicus, assembly GCF_965638725.1. Classification (NCBI taxonomy): domain Eukaryota; kingdom Metazoa; phylum Chordata; class Aves; order Sphenisciformes; family Spheniscidae; genus Aptenodytes; species Aptenodytes patagonicus. Next base: position 78,009,078 of record NC_134952.1, read on the forward strand.
TATGAAAAAGGACTTACTGAAGCATAGCTATCACCCTGGAAAGTAGAAATAAAAAAATACTTTAAAATAGTGCCAAGTTCTCTGATCCCTTACAGAAAAAACTGAAAACACAGAGTAAAAATTAAAAATTCTGGGTTTACAATCAAGACTAACATTTGGCAATGTCCTTTCAGCTGATGTTGAACATTGATTTTTAAAAAATCCCTTATTATCATTTATTGCAATATATAATTATCCTTTGGATTTGAATAGAAATAAAAATGAGACCAATGCTAACAGTAAAAAACAAAAACAAGACATGTCTGAAAGGCAGACTCATGTTTGCTTTGGAGTCAAAATAAGTGTATCTGGCAGAAAATATGATGGCAATCACACAAAAACTTGTGCTCATTGTTTCAAAATTGAAAAGAAAAATAAACAGCTAAAATCAGGGAGTTATTCTGTCTGTGCAATTAAATCAGTCTTTTCACGATCACACACAAGTAATGTCCAATTTTACCTTAATGTATATTTTGGATGACTTCCTTTACAACTCCCCCCGTCAACGTGAGGGACTCAAGCACCAGAGCGTGCCAAGAGCCCCTTGCTTCGATCACTACATGCTCTAGCTGTTCAGTGTTTACAGAGAATTACGCTGGTGAAGGTTTATCCTCAGATATAAAACGTGAGCCAGGTTTTGAAAACATAGTAGCCAAGGCCTGGACGAAAATGTGGGACTCAACTCTGCTTTTTGGGATGGGTATTAGAAATTATCTAGTCATTACAGCGTGAAGCTCCATGCTGGCTAATTTACCCAATTTCTCCGAATGATAACAAAGACCTGTGTAAGTTATAAGCCATTATATATATATATATATATGTAATTAATATAAGTAGTATAATATAATATAATATTTTAATATCTATATTATAGATATAATGTTATTACTGCTATAGTATGGAGAGTACCAAACATACACATATCAAATCAGATACTGGTGTTCCACTGCTGCCGCAGATAAAATACATATATTTCAAGAGAGATACTAAACTTGAATGTTGGCTAGGATTTTCTCTCTACATTTCCATACATTCTGATAATTTCCTTACATTTTCTGTAGAGAAAAAAAAAAAAGGAAATCTCTTTGAGCTTCCTGGATGAAAGGCACTGTATGGTTAATAAGCATTAGGTATGTGATGTATTCTTAATACTCCTGTAAGAATAGACATGGTTGGAAAGTCCATTGCTGCTTTTATCAAGAGAGAATCCAAAAGCTCCTATTAAGGTCAAAGCTAAGAATACACACTGCTCGTTGGTGAAGGTAAGATTGCCCACAGATTTTTATAACTGGCACTATCATATTAAATTCAACCCAAGATTTATTTCGGAGCTCCTTGCAAACTAGGTGGATAGAAAGGGGCAAGTAGTTATGATAGGAAATCCTGGTTCATTTACCTCTCCTTGGTAACAGCCCGAGAGTGGAGATTATGGGAACGAGAAGAAAAGTGGAGGATTCAGCTGGTAATTCTCTTATTTGCATAGTAAGTCTCAAGTCTAATATCTCACAGTGCAGTCTCAGCTCTCACTCATCCCTTACCTGCTCTTCAGTTATTCAATTCCTGAAGCTAACTCGCTTATTAATGTGGAAAGATACAATTTGGAAAGCGTAATTTAGTCTGCTTCTTTCCCTCTTCACAGTCTCCAATGTTGGAGTGCGAAACAAAGACAACCTGACAGCACTGTTGATTCTGTATTAAATGACTTACTGTATGACCTTAGTGCTAAAATCTTGCTTTTCTGCTGAAGGATATTAATGATTAAGAGCAAAGTGGCACTTTGAAGGATAGCACCAACTCAGGCCACCATCGCCAACATACAAAGTGAGGGACATACAAATATATGCAACTATAACCCTACAGTTATAATAACTTGCAGTCAGCCTACAGGTAAGAGAGGTGAGAGGACAATTTTCTTTTGGTAGGTGGTGTTGTGGTTTAACCCGGCAGGCAGCTAAACACCGCACAGCCGTTCGCTCACTCCCCCCCCACCAGTGGGATGGGGGAGAGAATCAGGGAAAAAAAAAAAGTAAAATTTGTGGGTTGAGATAAAGACAGTTTACTAGGACAGAAAAGGAAGGGGAAAAAAAAAAAAAAAAAAAAAAATAATAGAATATACAAAATAAAGTATGTACAATGCAATTGCTCACCACCCACCGACTGATGCCCAGCCAGTTCCCGAGCAGCGGTCGCCGCCCCCCGGCCAACTCCCCCCAGTTTATGTACTGAGCATGACACCATGTGGTATGGAATGTCCCTTGGGCCAGTTTGGGTCAGCTGTCCTGGCTGTGCCCCCTCCCCGCTTCTCGCTGGCAGGGCATGGGAAGCTGAAAAGTCCTTGACTAGCGTAAGCACTACTGAGCCACAACTAACACATCGGTGTGTTATCATCAACATTGTTCTCACCCTAAATCCAAAACACAGCACTGTACCAGCTACTAGGAAGAAAATTAACTCTATCCCAGCCGAAACCAGGACAGGTGGATACAAGGAAGGCAGCCACATGCCGTCAGTCATACCTTAACTATTGTGAGGATGCTTTACTGAAAGCAGTGCCCTCCGGTATCCTTCTCCGGTGACCAGGCACCAAAGGTTGCGGGGTCAGTGGCATTTCAGGATGAGGCTCTGAACTGCCAGCAGCATCAGATCAGAGATAAGCCCGGTCTGCTCCAGGCTGCATTTGTTGAAATTAAATTCGCCAATGAAAAAGCCACCCTCAAAAATGCAAATCGCTGTTGCAAGCTTACAGACATTTGGAAATGGGAAAGCATGTGTGCTCAGCCAGGCTTGTCACTGACACTTACCATTAGGTATTTCGAAGGTGACGATTTCCTGCTTCTACAATGTCAGAAAACTGCTTTGCAAGAGACTGGGCAGTAGAAGGCTTTGAAAGGGAATTTTGTGTGCTGGTGTGCCGGTCACTCATCCGCTGAAAATGAGGTTCCTTTTTGGGAGCACCCTAAAAGTGAACCAGCTTAAAAATAACAACTTCATGCAAGAAAGAAAAGAAAACCAACAGACCAAACCTTTGCTAAAGTGTTGGGATAAGACAGATGTAGGACCACTCAGAAAACCTTCCTATATATTGATTTCATGGTTTAGATACCCTTCTTTCATCCTGACTCTAGCCCAAGGTGAGTCCCAAGCCTGCATTTTACCCCCTTCCACGCTGTGGTTTCTGTGATGCAGCCAGCGGATGCTACACCTGGGCAATCAAAGGAGCAGAGTCTGAGGATGCTGCGTAGATGAGACAGACCAGAATTTAGCTTCTATTCTCACACAGGCATCTCCTTCCTCAATAGAAAAAAAAGGGTGTAAATAGCACTGAATAATAGAGGTACAAACAGAAGAAAAACTTATCTGCTCTTCCTCTACAGTTTGGTTACTTAGGTTTTTTGAAAGGGCCTTCATATTGTGGCATTTTTCAATGGTAGATGTGTTTGTGTTGCCATTTAATTCATTACCCAAGGGTCTACAGTGTAAAATACAATTTTCATACTTGGATTCCAACCATACCTGCCATGCATAATAAAAACCACACATTCATTTCACAGAAATAAATCACATTCCTTTTGGAGGCATGCTTTTATAGATGGCTGAATCTGCAGTGTTTCTGATTAGTCTAAAATGAAAGGGAAAGGGAAAGAAAGAAAAAATTTTCTCCCTCTGGATATTTGTTCACAGTGTTACAACAGCTTCTGGGAAGGAGGATTGCCTTTTTCTTCAAATAGAATATTACTTGTTAGCCATGTGTATCGTGCAATTAAGTGTGAGACAATTACTCCGCTGTCTGCAGACCAAGGAGAAATGTATGTGTGCAGATACGTTCTGGTTTGCTAATGTGCTCGCAAGCAGCTTCGTGCAGCTGCCCCAAGGCTTCCCTCCTCATCGCCGGCTGATTTCAAGCGCTGGCCTTGCTTGGTGGGCTCAGCAAGAACAAAGCCACAAACCCAGCACCGAAGCCCCTTTCTGAGTTGGGAGATGACAGCATCACCCATCTCGGCTCCGGGATGGATCTTGACGGTGGTGACGTTAATAGCTCAGCGTGACCTGCCTGCCGGGGTGTCCAGCACCCTGCTGCAAAAAGCTGCCCAAGGGGGTCCCGGCTGACAACCCTGCCAGCAACGTAAAAGCCCCTCTGAGTGGGTTTGACAGCACAAATACGAGCTCCTCACAAGAACAGTTGTGGCCTATTGAGTTATTAACGATTTATTATATCGCCGTGTGTTTGTTTTGCCCTGAAAGTGGCACTCTGCGCCGGTGGGGCATAGCTGTCGTAACAGGCATGCGGTGGAACAGCACAGTTCTGCTGGGTGCTTAATGCCCTGAATTTCCATGGAAGTAAATGGAATCTGTGGTTGCCCAGCACCTCGGAGGAGCAGGCACTAATTACCAAGCAGCGAGTGGAGTAGTGAAAAGCAAGAAGTACAGGAAAGTTAGCTGTGATGCCACCCAGAAGATTAAGAAGCTGTCACGCTTGCTCACAGGAAATCATTAGCCACCGTGCGTTATAAAATAATAACAACATATAATGCTCCCTGCAGTTCCTGCTTGCTTCTCCACTAAATGTAACACAAGTTCGTAATAGGGAACATAAATATTCCAGCGTCTCTGAAATGTGCATGAAGGATGGGAACGCTGCCGTTCCTCTGTCCTCGGCTTGCCTATTGCCGGGCGTACAGCCAGCTTGAGAGCATAGAAAATTAGTAGGGTCCATATGAAGATGTTTGTGACCTGAAGCCAAGAAGAAATCTCATATATATCTCCAATATCTGCTTAAGGCTGCCATTCCCTCTCCCAGGTCTTAATTGGAACCTCTCTGGAGTCAAGCAAATGATGATTTTTGCATTCCCTGGGTTTCAGATGTGTCCCTAAACCACCTGACTGCAGAAAGCCTTTACCATTGCAAAGGTTTCAGGGAAGGGCTTAGATTCCTTATCATATCTGCTAGGTTTTCATATCACTGGGCTGGTTCAGGGATAACATATCAGCAAATGCTCGTTTTGAACACGCTCACTAGTCTTCCTTTGTGTCAGGGTTTTAATACGAACTGAGGTTCGCCGTGTCTGTTTAACTACAGTCAAAATAGAACCATAGCACATAAGAAACATAAATTTGCAGAAGGTGGGAGTTCTGTGTGTGATTCAGCAAGAGAAATAACTCCCAGGATTCCTACTGTCTTGTCAAGTGATCTTGAGATTATAGTGGCACGGTTAATTTTGGATACCATGCTTCTGATGGCTGAATAAATAGCTCGGTAAATAAGTACAGGATCTCATCAATCATTCATTCTGATCTGCAGTTTGATTCAGCATATAAATTAAGATTTGAGTTTTCATCCGTCCTGTAGGGAAAGAAAACGTTTGAGCAAAATATATTCACATATTCCACCAAGATTCTCCCAAAACAATTCAATCAGAATCCAGACTTCTGGGTGCACTTACACCTAATGCCCACAAATAAAACTCTGACACAAACCTGACAAGATGATTAACCTCATGTAGAAAGCCCCAGCAGCAAAGAAACTTGGCTATGGTCACCTTTACCTCTCGCCCTCTGTTCCTGATTAACTTCATCGGAACATTTGTAGGATTATGTGTGCATTTTGCAGCTGTCCCACCAATGACAAAGGAAGTTTTGCACGTACAACACAAAAAGCAGTAATAGACCTCACAGGCTTGATCTTCATTCACAGCCACTGCTCGCAGGAACATTTCTGAATGTGATCTGTCACTGGTGAAATTTGACAGGAGCGTGGACATCCTCTCAGGGAGACGCCTACAGCCCCATCCGAAGAAGTCTGGGAAGAAAGAGTTTAGGCTCAGCTGAGGTTTATTTATCTCCATACTCTCCCTTCCTTCAAGGGAAGGTGCCACGAAGCAGAGGGAACAGAGGGAACACTTTCCACCAACTCCTGCAGTTTCTTTTCTCAGTCTTTCTCTGCCTTCCCCCATCAGCTTATCATTAAAACTTACATATATAATGGAAGAACATTTAGTTAAGTTTCTTGGTGCTTGAATTAACAGAGTTACTTTCACAGTACCAAGTCAGACAACATTTCTGGGGTGATATATTGAAAATCTTATGAGAACACAGGCAGAAGCACTAATAGTGTGTATATCATTAACTTCAAGCTGATAAAACATTAACTGCTTAATTCCTGCCAAACATACCAGATACCTCTTCCAACACTATGTTACTGTTTGAAGATTACCCATCAGAAACTGATAGTAGTTTAACTTTGGTTAAATCACTTTAGAATTTGTGGAGTTACTCGACATAAATAAAGAAGGAATCCTTTCAAACAAAAGGCAACATTTCAGAAATTGCGTTATTTTGTATTTTCCTAGATTGTTAGAATTCATCACTTTTTAGCTCAATATTTTCGGCCCTTCCAAACTATTGAGTTTCAGAAAGTCTGAGGAAGAGGAGCAATGCACCAAGGCATGGTCTGGAGTGCCTGGGAAGGATTCTGACAACAAAAGTTGGGGTACAGCTAAGGAGGTATGCAATCCCACACAGTTTTCCATATTTTTTGTTCTGATCCAGCTGTGAGAAGTGTTCCATTATGGCCCGCTGGATGGCTCTGTGATCATTTAGTCACGGGGCAAGGCTGAATTGAACCAGTGTAAACCACGAGTCATTTTACTTTTGTCAGTAGAACTGCAGAGGTGCCAAATGTATCTGTGTAGGACCAGAACGAGCCCTCTGAGCACCCTTTAAGATTCCTCATACTCATCTACTGGTCAAATTCAGCAGCACCTTCCCAGAAAATTTGCTGTGCCAATAGCTCCAGGTTTTTTTTCTGATTTTGTTTGGGGTTTTCTCCTCTTAAATGGATCAGGAGAAGAGGAGGTAGAAAATAGGAAGGATAGCTCTTTGAAAGATTGCCTTTTGGAAAGGGAAGCTAAAGGTTTGAGATTTTAGGTCTGCGTCATTTGGAGGTACGAAACATCAACATATGATCTTTCAGCAACTGTTACTGCCAAGTTAAAAATTACCCAGCAACTTCCAAGTATAGGGAGGACGGAAGGAAATCTGTGCCATCTCTTTTTCCTCAGCTGTTGGCAAATGGTGGACATCAGTGGGAACTCCAAGGCTTAGAAACCTCAGGAAGAACTTGACTTTGTTGAAAACATCCAGTGAAAGTGAGAGAGGTAAGAGGTATCTCATCATGACAAATGAGAACTTCTTGTGACAATTGCATCCCAAAGTCTTAAAAGCAGAGAAATAATTAATACACAGCTATTTTTATAAAAGTCCCGTAGAGCCCAATAGAATTCAACCTGGAATCATCATTTTCCATACTTAATGCTATGTTATTTATATCCACAGGACAAAAAGCAGTATCTCTGCAAAGCTTAATGAATAAAACTGTCAAGCCAGATTCTGTGGCATCTGCTAGCTGAGCTTCCTCTTTGGGACAGGACGACACTACACCTGTAGACTGAGAGATGCTTATTCTACCTTTATAGCCCAGGAATTCCTCAGGAAAAATCTCCACTCTTTATATATCTTTGAATAGCTGACTAGCGTATATAATCTGTCTATGGTGCTTTCAATCTTTACTGAGATTTGTGATTTGGGACAAAAATACAAACTTGATTAGCAATTTTCTTCCCCTCCTGGGTAAAAACACTGCTTGATGGAGATACTGTGGGAAACTCTGCCTGCCTGAAGATGTATTCATACTGGCATGCACCTTGTGTACCACCAGGTCCTGAAACATTAGTGCCTGAACTGAGGTGGGGAGTTAAACCAGAACACTTTGGGGAAATGCTATCCTGTCTTTTTCCTCCTCTTGCATAGCAAGGGAATGACTGGTGAGGTACACACACCGCAGCCTGCACAAGCCAGGTAAAGCAAAGTCAACATTTATCTCACAGAAATCCTCAAATCAACAAGAGCTCATTTATCAGGGGATATACAGAAAAGTTTTATTAATCACTCAGCCGAGCTGTTATCCACTCTCCCTGAATTTCCTACGCAGGCTCAAAAGGGAAGGGGGGAAAAAAGGAAAAAAAAAGGAAAAAAAGTAAATCCTGCAGTCAAGGCCACCAGTAAGGGAGTGCTTTATCATAAATCTCCCTCAGCTCTGTGCCAGGGCAGCGTTTCACCCTTGATTGTGCTACCAAAGGATAACTCATGGTTGGGAGGGACCCGGGGGGGGCGTCCACTCCAACCCCCTGTGCCAGCCACTGGTACGGGGAGGCACTGGGCACCCACCCACCCATACCAGGGCTGGCACCCATCAGATCCCGACCAGATGCCGGGGGGCCAAGACACTGAGGAAGTCCTCGTGACTCGGTTAATCACCAAATGAAGCCACACTGACCAGATCTTTGGTATGCTGGTGGGAGACGGGGTGCCTCCCAGGCTGGTCCGACTGCAGGGGTGCTCTCTGCCTGCCCACTGAAATGGGGGGCTCTGGAGGGAGGGCAGGAGATTCACACCAAGGCTGCACAGTAAAACACTGGTGAATTCGCTGCTGTTTTGGCTGTAGTATAATAGAAATTAATATATGCATATAAATATGTATTTGCAAATATACTATTGTCATGGTTTAACCTCAGTTGGCAACTGAGCACCACACATCCCTGCTGAAACCAGGAGAACTATCCATGTAAATAGGACTATGACTATATAACTGTATTCTCCCTGTGTATCTAACGCATCCCCATCTGTGTACACACACCTCTTGGGTTTAGACTTAACGAGATTAAATTCCACCCAATGGACACTGCAGGCACCTTGTCCCTTTTTGGATGCTGACATGTGGTTCCTTCTATCAGGGAATTCACCAAAAACCTATTTTTATTCCCGAGGTCAAATTTAGCTCTTGTTTGTATTCAGTAAGAGTCTGATGGGCATTTGTACTTACCCCACAGATGAGTAACGTACACAGTTCATTTCAAGCATGTAATTAATGGTCGCTGCTTAAAAGCTGTATTTCATTTGATTTATAGCACACGACATTCTTTTTCAGCCCCACTTGTTAATTAGCCCTATTAGTAGCCCTTTCTTCCACCGTCTTTCATTAGCTACATACAAGAGTTTCCTGATTTTGGGGGGCAAGGGGATGAAGCAAAAGCCTTGCTGCAAAATTAGCTGCAGGTTAATTGCCTCCTTGTCCGGATCAACAGAGTTGCAGCTACGATGGCAGCCTCAGGTGCTTCGATCCTGCCATGCCGAGAGGACCACGTTAACATTTTGGTTCAGGGTCGTAGCAAAACACTCATTAACCGTGACACGTCGGCGGTACGTGGGCACAGGGAAGGGGCCACGTGCAGCCCTTGCAGGATGGCCACGTCTCCCTGGCCGGCATGAGCAGTCTCCCCTCTGCAGGATCCCCAGCGCTCGGGAGGCTTCTGGTACCTAAACGTCTGGTGAAGAAACCTGTCGGCACCAGTCACGGCAGGAACATGCCAGCCAGCTTGGGCCTGACCGTTGTGGGTGATGAAGATGTCAGGGAGAGGCCGAGAGGGGAAACCTGGGGGGGGTCTGGGGCAGATGGTGCTGGCTGTCGTCCCCCATCTGCCTGCCCCAAGTCCCTCTCCAGAAGCTCGGCCATGGGTTATCCTGCACCAGCCTTGACCTGCTCTGCTGCGGCTCCCCTGACGTCTCCCTGGCATGGTGGATACACCCCAACTGCTTACGTGGCCTGAAAAATACCCATTAGCCACAGAAAAGATCAAGCTGGAATGAAAAAGCAGAAATAAATAATTGGGAGTGCACTCCTGAGCCAGGAAAAAACAATACTTGGGAGGAAAATTAGTCTTCTGCCAGGTAATACTCTAAAGCCTACCTCTGAATACTCTCGCCCCGCTTGCAAGTGGCTGGGCAACGCTTGGAGGCCGTCTAATTGTCATGGATAGATCAGAAAACCTCTTTGAAAGCCATGTCAGCCCCATTTAATTATTTTGCTTCACACTCCAGTGCCTTTAACACAACAGTGCCTGCAAGGTGTTCTCTGTGCTTACGGCTGCCTGGGAGAAGAGCAGGTGATTTAAAGGTTGGAGGGGAAGAAAAAAAAAATAAAGATTCATTATGGTTTCCAAGGAAGGTAAAATGAAATGAAACAAGAACTAAAAACAATTGCCCTAGTAATCAGCACCATGATTAAGGAAATGGACCAGAGAGAGACCAAAAGATGCATCATAAATCTTCAGGATCAGCTCCCCACACGCTGCTCTATGACAGCTGGCTGCTCAGCACCTTGTAAACGCTGTGCAGTTTGGAAGCCAGAAAATGCTGAGGTGCTGCCTGTGCAAAACCGAAAGCAGCCGGTTCCTCCGTAGATGGAAGCAAAGCCTCCGTGTCCCAGTAGGAAGAAGGCTACAGGCTGGCAAACTGCAACTGTGTCGCCTGGGACCTCATCTCCCGTTCCTGCTCCTTTGGGTATTGTTTACCCCCGCTCAGGATAACACTGATAAGCCATCGCTTCAGGGTAGAAGTGTCTCGCTCTTCATCTGTGCAGTATTTTGGAAAATCAGGTCCTTTTGAAATAATCATATAAGGCCAACATAAAGCCTCATTTTGCAGAGTTCACTGGGAGCCCAGGCAACATGAAAGACCCTTAGAAAGGGTGAAAACAGAACATCTGAAAAGTCTTTTCTAAGGCCACGTCAACCACTGCTTTGCCAGGAGAAATGAGATTAAACAGTTTCCCAAAGAAGGGTGTCAACGTGTATCTGCTGGCCAGGCACATCAGGACGGTGTTGACTTCTCAGGAACGTAACCTGATGCTTGTGCAGTTCAGCAGAGAAATATCTTTTTGGTTCTGACTGATATTTTCTGATATGTAGACGAGCATTAAAATTTTGAAAATATATATAAATTGCTAATACAGTCCACCTTGAGTGACTAATTATACTGTCCTGCTCCCCTTCTTTGCCATTAATTCCTTGTCACATGACTTCTTCCCCCTCTTTTTAAGTATTTTTTTCAAACCCTTCTTTTAAGTAAAATCATGCTGGTATTGCTGGTATAGATATTGGCATAGACATGTTGGTATACTGGGCCCTGTTTTCATTTTCATTTTCTCCAGAGCTCTCCCGAGTTTCTATGCATGCAGTTCATCCCAAAGTTACACTGAGGAAGAAGTGGCTTTTGTATATAACTAAATAACGTACTTGCTTTTTCTCAGGATTGTGAAGTGCCACGCATGCCCATGTATTAGATACAAACAGTAAAGGAAAGAGGACCCCAACCCCCAAAGCACGTAAAATAGTATTAGCAATGATCAGCATTAATTTTTCCAGCAGTTCTGTTTTCCAAATTCTGTTCTCCACCTTCTCAAATTATATGGCACAAAACTCAAATTGCTACTTACACTAACATCGAAATGTAGTCATTACTCTTGTTATAAAAAAATAAGTGTGGGGGAAAAGAAGCAGGTTTGTGTCTACTCTATGGCCGTTTCCACATAAATCAGTCGGTTTGCTATCGGAAATGTCTCTTCACAAGAGAAAGGAAATAGAGTTTGGTCCCTACATGATAAAGTTGACTCAAATGCCACAGCTGCCTATCCTTGGCTTTCTCCTTTATGAGCACTGCTTTTCTCTTGAAAATTGTCAGGCATGAGGTATGATTTAAAAAACCCCAACATTAAAAAGGATCAGAGCAAAAGGATAATTTTGAACTATTGTTTTACCTTTTATTTCACCTGTTTTTGCAATTTTTCTCTCACATTTTATCATTACAGATTTGCACTGTTAACATCGTACAAGATTCTTCTCTTTCTACGTGATTTTTCAAAAATCCTTTAATCTTAACACAGGAAAAAAATAGGCTTTTTAGCAGTTACTTGTAGCTATTGTTTATCATTTATGTTAATTTAACAGAATTATTATACACTATAATTATTACTTAGTTATTAACCTTATTACTTTTAGTTCCTAGCTCATGGAGACCATAAATGTTACTGTAATTCTAAATGAAATATAATGATGCACTGTAAAGAGTGACCTCCCTTGCTGGTGACTACGTTTCCTGACTGGTCTATTGAAACTGAAATGAGAGAAAAAATAGGGGGAAAGACTTCCATCTAGAAGAGCAATGAAATAAATGCAGGAAAGGGGCTGATGGATATGAATTAGGGAGAGTGTGATTTCATGTATCTATTGACAGCTAAGAAATAACCCAGAAGTAAACTCAGTCCAGGAGAAGTGTTTTCATGGCTGAAACATTACTTCAGTATCTAGAAACCTTTTTCCTTTTTTCTCCTTTTTTTCACGTATGTAATAAATGTGGCTTTCGCATGCCTTTCTGCGCTTGTGGGAGGACAGCGGAGCAGTTTTCCAGTAGGATAGAGACGAGTATGGTTACTGGTCTGTATGCACACAGGAAAAAATGTTTGCAGATAGGTTTACTTGGGACATGCCAGTTCAGCATAAAACAAGCCTTAATACCTACCTGTGAAACCCTGCTCTGTTTCTGGAGCAACTCTAACAGAAGAGATTCCATGTCTTTTACTAATTCTAGACTGACTCGAGTTGGAAAACGGATAGTGCTCAGAAGTGGAAAAAGCAAAGATGTAGAAAAACTGGAATATATCTGGAAAACATCCTTCCCTCTCTTCCATCTGTCATCGCAGCCATCTCCGCCAGAGCATCCGCAGCCCGACGCCACGACAACTGCCTCTTTGGATCCGGCTTTGTCCTGCCCAACAGAAGATGGCACACGCCTGTAATTCAATAGGCACTTGGCAGGGCCTCCTCGTCCCTTCTGGCAAAAGATTAATGTGCTCCCAGACATTTCTGGGTTTTCCGTGCCACTTGGGTCAGCAACGCTTACGGTCAGCCCCAAGGAATTCTTGGCAGGGGCAAAGCCCGGATCCCAAGCTGTGAGATGCGCCTGTGTCCAAGAGCAGCTGGGTCTGGTCGGTCTCTGCGCCAGGGACTGGGCTGTCAGCGTGCATGTGTGTGCACGTGTGAGAGAGAGGCCGGGGAGAAAAACAAAAAAAAGAGAGAGAAAAAAAAAATCTAGTCGGCAACATCACTCCATAGGCTTGATTTAGTTGGTGGTATGTGAAAATTGTTGGATTTCTGCTTTATAGAGAAAATTGTCCTCGGTGCCAGCTTATCATGTACCTCCATCTGTAGGAAGTTCACATCAGACACAGGAGTGGTATGAATAAAAAGGCTACTGGCTATTTTCATAGTGTGTCCCCCCGGCCCCTCCCCTCTGCATTTCTCTGCAGTTTCAGATTCCAGCTGCCTCTAGAGCCTTCTTGTGAGTTGTCTCTTATTTTTGGTTTATTTATCCAGAAGATGCCTTTACGTTCCCAAAGGCCTGAACTGCATTGACTGCAATTTCTGTTGTGCTGGTTAGTTGTTACACGGCATTAGAAAATCCATGAAGGTATCTTCAGCCTGGAAAGAAGAAAAGGAAATGAAAAATGACTGTATAAGAGAGAGAGGGAAAGGTCAAAGTGCTGGACATTATCCTGAAAAACAGTGTTTTGTTAATAAATATGTTGTTTGCCAAGAGTGGCAGACTTGGAATATCCACACTGTGGGAAATCTCTCTTCTAACCTATAAAAGCACTACGATGCTTTGCCACGTGGACAGAAAATGTCCACCTGAGGATCATCTCAGGGCCAAATCCTTTCCCTCTAAGTCAGTAAGCACTCAGAGCTTTTGAGGATATTTTGCCAGGCTGAGAGCAGCTCTCGGATGGACTTGCAGGAATGCCGGTCACATTGTTATCCGTGTGTTCAGAGTAGAATTCATATGTCTATCTTATGGGAAAATTATTTAAACCAGAAGACAAAATGCTGCAGGAAGAGTTTCCTTCCAGTGAAAGAAGACCGCAACATAGCAGAGGACAGAATTCACTTTTATCTGAGCTTACAAAAATCTTTACTTCAACTGAAGCAAGCAATAATATATTAAATGTAAAACTCTCTGTACTGAATGCTTTTTCCCATTCTGACACCGGTTCTGAATTTCTTTCTATAGCCTGCTGATGGCTATCGAGAGCTTGACACAGATATGTAAAGTGGGATACTTTCTCCCTTTCTAACCGACTTTGGAAACATTTGCAGTTATCTGGCGCACAGCACTCATTCCTGCTGGAGAGACATCCGTAGCACAAATACGGGTTCGCAGTATCACAGGAAGAAAGAGGTGATAGCAGAGTGCTGATTACCCGGGAGAAATTTGCTTTCTAATAGAAACAATACCCCCCAAAAATCATCGATACTATGGTGATTATTCGGTGCTTGACGTGTGACGCTGGTTGGAAATAAAAGGGGATTTTTAATTATAAACCCAGTTCTACGCTTCCCAGTTGTCACAGTCTCAGCACCAAAGCCCTTAATGATTTGTAGGTGCCAGATTAAAAAATGATATTCACTGTGTGTCAGCACCTATGCAAAGTCTCTCCTTGCGCAGTGGGATATTCTTTCCAAGCTGGAAAGAGAGTGCCAAAGAGCCAAAGTAATCGGGCTCCATAAATACTAATATAATAAAGACAGTTGCAAATTGGCAACTGAATCTCCCAAGTGACAACTCCGTGGCCATTATGAAGTGCCTGTTGTGGAAAATTCTCCATTTTAAAGAAGCTCCATCTTATTACCTATGCTGAGAAGAGATGCATTTTCCATTTGCATCAAGCAAATACTGTCGCCCTAACATCAGGGATGAGGGAAAGGCAGAAATCTGTGACCTGCACAGAGCTATGGCGTGGCACTCACTGGGCACAGACAACCAGGCACATGCAAGATGTATGATGTACTATATATGATGCAGTCGTATGTGCAACATGCTGAGCAGAGGAATACTGATAGCTCAGCTTTGTAGTCTTACTTCCACCTCCGCCGAAGCAACAGAGCTAAGACCAGTCCTAGCTGCTACAGCAGGTGGCTTCAAAAAACAAGAAGTAATTGCGGTGCGTGAGAACGGTTGCTCAACTCTTTTTAACATATAGGTCATTCATTTTTACAGGAGAATAAATGCAGCAGGCAGTACAAGTAGGCTTGGAAAGAGTTTGAAAAATGTAGCCTTGAGACTTCTGGGAAAAGATTCATTGAGTTTTGACAGCATAGAGAGATAACGCAAACAGCCCAGAGGTCTGAGTTATGGCCAAAATTAAATGAATACGATGTTGCCTGTCTAGTCCCACAGGGAGAATTGTCCGCACCTGAGAACCAGTCTGGCCTGGTCCCAGGTGAGTCAGAGCCAGCGAGAACGGAGGATATTCCCCCAGGTCTCAGGCCGAGACGCTCCCTTGACCTTCTACGGTCGACCCTGTAATGTAACAACGAGGGCTGCCTGGATGCCAGCAGGTCCATCCCTACCACTGAGCCACGCCATGCCGATCTGACCACACATGATCTCAGGGAAAGGAAGGAAAGCCTTTTTTTTCCCCCTCATATCCACCCCATCCTTTTTCCATAGGATCAGGTTTTTATTTTGATTTACCATAAGGTTGGAACAGTGCAGAGGGTAATAGATGGGAAAGAAAACGCAGCGTTACTTCTGTTATAGTTTGCAAGGTACAGATGACCTCTTTTATACTTTCCTCTGTCAAATAATGATAATATGGTGCAACTTTATTTTTTCCTATTAAAAGTTTCGACTGACTGTTTTAATATTTTGTAACAATTCCCCAGAAAGATTTTTTTCAGTGTGCTTTCTGCAAACCCGTATATGTAATCCCTGTTGACTGGAAAACAAACCTAAATATCATTGACACCTCATCACATCTCTATCTCCCTCTCCCACCACAGACAAGGTACCAACAAGTACAAAGTGTTCTTGTCTCCTCTATATTGAGATGTTATTTAAGTAAAATATATCCGAAATAAATGTTAGGTCCCAAACTCACAAAGAAAAGACAATTGAGGGAGCTTGCGATTACAAACAGATTTGTTGGAGGAAAAAAAAGGCTTCCTGGGCACACCATACCAGCCACCCACGCAATGTGAGCCAGATTCCTTCACTTGTCCTAAGCTGGAGATGTCTCACCCAGGCTGCCCACCCATCCTCAACCCTTGCAGCACTGAACACCTGGAGAGGACACCTACTACTCTTACCCTTTTTGCTCTCGGTATCAGGCTCTCCGTGGACCAGTCAGACAGGGACAGGGCAGCTCATGTTGATCTTAGGCAGCTCTTCTGCTGAAGAAATGATCTTTTATGGTGTGACTTAGATGGGCTGGCTGGGTATCAGAATTAATATTTCATAAAGAAAAAATCCAGTAAAATGTGGAAATATCTTCCAATTTTTTAAAAATGTAAACCTAGCTGCGCTATACCTTGAAAACTCATCAGGCAGGCAACACCAAACCCACCATTTCCATTTGAATGAGCAGCATTACAGAGACCAAAACAGCTCCTCTGCTCTCCAGTAGTAAGAAAAGTACGTAAAAGCCTTCTTTTCTGCTGCTAAACCACCCACCCACCCATCAGTTTTATTTACATCTAAAACCCAATAATCATATAATCCCTTACAGCCTATTCCCATATTACAGAAACAATGGTCCAGAAACAAATAATGGAGTAATAATTTAATCTCAGCTCTTGGATGCTGCCCATGAGCAACGTAAAGGGCGATGATCACTGCCATGACTGAAGTGCATCTGGGCGTGCAGTCTGGGGCTACGCACTGTCCTGCACACGGAGCCGCTGCTCAGGTATTTGTGAACTCGTCTGGCTATTTCAACCCACTTGTGCTGCGAAGTAATGCCGGGGCGACACACAAATGATGTGAAGAGCATCAAGAATATCTGGTGAGCATTATTCCGGCACGGTATTATGAATCACATAATCTGTCTCCAGCGGCTGTGCAGTTTCAGCTGAAACGGTGTTTATCAGCTCTAGCATAGTTGAGAGCTAGAGGGAACGGAGTAGGCAGCGGCTCCGCATACCACAGCAAGGTTGCAGTCAGTCTGATATGGATGGGGGTTATTCAGAGGAGGTAACGTCTTAGGAAGCAAGCACTCAACTGTAGGTCGCATTTGTAATGTTCTGTAGGGGCAACAAAAGGATGAAAAACTTTCAAGGTTTGCAAAAAAAGCCTGGAACTAAAAAAGTCTGCCTCAAAGGAAGCTTAATTTGTAATTTCCGCACAATTCTCCTGTTAGGTGTTTTCCACTGAGTATTGCACGTGACTGAATGACTTCACCCTTCTAAAACAAATGCACGGTGGATATCAAAGTTCAGGCAGGGAAAGCCCAAATGGTTAGGAGCAAAAGCACTTGGTCCAGGGGAGAAGTGGAGGCTGACCAGAGCAATTCCACACTGGACACAACAAAGTTCAAAGAGCTGAAGAGTCAGCATATGGCATTAATGCCATTTTAATGCTGTTTTAATGGCATCAAAAGCCATTGGCTTAAAAATAGAGCTTATATCCACAGATAAAATCAGCATAGTATGGGCACATGCTAAAGCATGGGATTGCTTTTATAAGCTATGGAGGAAATATCGTAAGTAGTTGCACGAGACTTAAGGCAGCAATAATTCAGGATGAACAGAGTTACAGGTAATATTACAGAGGCAGGAGCTGATGTTCTTAAAGCGGTCTGGTGTCAGCGCTTTAGATTTGGAACATTTCTGGGAAAAACTATTCCAAATGGAAGTGGCAGAGACCAACAGAGGCTGTTGTCATTGAGGTTAGAGAAAAATAGGCATGGAGAAACCTAAGCGTATCAGTGTGGGAGTAGGGTGTAGCTATCAGCTAGGTACCAGGTTGGAGGAACCGCATGTGATCAATGGGCCGGAAAAGACGTGTAAAGTTATACATGTCAAAAGCAGTTTCTCTTTTCTACCAGAAAGGTAGGCAAATGAGGGGAAAACTGATGAAAAAGGCTGCTGCATCAGACCGCCTTGGTTGGGTACAAGAAAAAGGCAAAATTTTATTGCGATTGCATAGGTATGTTTTATCCACCAAACCATTAGTCCACGGTTTGTTTACAATTCAGAGACTCATAAATGATAAAAAAGAGCAACGCTAACTGAGATATATGTGTGTATATATATGTGTGTGTGAATAAACATATACACACATAGGCACTGTTTACTTATATATACTGCTTTCTTAGGGAAAGCTCCTTTGAGAACCATCTTTCGCCTGAACTGTGACGATGCTCGGGCTGAGATCTCATCAGTGGCAATAAATCCATCCTCATACACATCCAATCTTGTCACTGAGTAGAGGATTATGATAACTGATGACTCTCCGGTTAGCATCTAGTTCCAAGTGGACAGGTAGTTTGTTTTCCCCGTTAGATCTGTGGCTCACTAGAAAAACTGTTTTCAAGCACACATTTTCCATAATTCAACATCTTTTGTTCCAAAGTAGTCCAGCAAATTTCACAGACTGTATAAGCTACCTGCATCGAATTTTGTTAAGTTACACTGCCGTAAATTCACAGTTACTCCATTGATTTCAGTAAAATTAAACACGTCTGGAGCGTGTATACATACTCTGTAGCTTTTATGCTTTTCACTTGAGAGCGACGTGGGGTTTTTGCACATAACTTCTTTAAGGGAATTCTTAAGCATGTCATAAATCTTTCTCATAAACATGTATATATGGTGAACAAACTCCACAGCTAATGGGTATATGTGCCAGCATTGATACTAAATTTTTCTGAGAAACATGTACAGAGGTTTTATTAGTAAAATATTACAGGAACAACTCAGCCCAGGTACTTGAGGAATTTACTAAGATCACATAAAATGTATTTTGTTTCCTTCACACACGTAAAACCTGACCTGTAGCCAGTTATGTCAATGGGATTTTTTCCACTGACCGTACCAGTACAGAAGTTGCATGAGACATTGGCCTCAGCAGTAAAACTGGCTCAAGAACCTCCTCTCCGTCTGAATCTCTTTTTTCTCACTGTTTGTTCCCATCTTCACACTTCAACTCATGACCCCATCAGTTACAGGCAAATATCTGTGGCTGGGGAGCAATTCAGCAGCAATTTGGCTGCTGAAGCCGTCATAGGGGGACCACAGCTGGAGTTTCAGCCTTGTGAAACAGTTACTGAAACCTCTGTACAACGTGGCGAGGAAAGGTCGCATCTGAACAGCCTGGTACCCTTCATCTGGCAGGAGCCAGGGTTTGAGGGAAACGAGAGGCACGGGTGAACCCAAAGCAGGCAGCAAAAGAGAGGTTTTTCAGAAGGGAATTGCTGGTGGATGCCGCCCCGCGACACAAAAGACGCCGGGAGGGGAAAGGAGCCTGGCGGTCACGGTCTTCTGGATGAGGACACCAGATGCACAACTGCCAGGAGCCTATTAAATATTGAAGAGCGAACATTCACCAGGCAGGGGAAAAGCAACTTATTGATTGACTCATTTTGTTGCTCCAAGGAGAAAGATTTTGTGATATGACTCGCAAAAACAATATGCTTTTCTCTACTCCTGTTTACAGCAAAGGAAAGTCACAGAAGGAGGCTCTAATGCAAGCGTGGAGCCACGAAAGCCGCCGCATGGGTATTGATCCTGGTGCCGGCGTTGCACTGTGTCAGTGACGTTCCTAGCTCCTTACAGATTGCTTTTGGCAGCTCCACTGATGCCGAGTGCTCACTGCATGCAAACAAAAGCTTTGACATTCACTTGGGGGCTGTAAATGACCTGTTGTTAATACCGTAACATCTGTATGGCAAACATAAGCTGTGCATACCTTTTTTTTTCCCCCTCCTTAGAATTCTGTAGAGACCAAGGATCTTTCACAAGGAGAAGCTGGGTCCCATGGTTATACTTGATGCCCTTGGGTGTCTAAGCAACTGTTTGCTGCAGGTAGACCTTGACCCTCGGGAAGGTTCACGACCTATTGTGGGAGGAACGTTTTTATTCCAAACCATTCTGTTCAATCAAGGAGCTTTTCATTTTGCTAGAAATAACATCTTTCATTGCCAGCTGGTCAGTAAATGAATTATAATGAAAATATAATTATAACATGCCGGTAACAAAGGTTGAAGCTGTTATCAAATTTCACCACTTAAGAATAGTGATTTTTATGGAGGTGCAATAAATAATAAGTACTGGTTTACTGGATGTCTTTTGGTTTTAGGAGTAGTGGAGTAATTTTTTTTTTTACATAAACCAGAATTTAATCAAAACCACACTCCAGCTTATACTCATCCCAAACTTCCAAACTTCAAATTTACAAAATGTTTCCTTCATTTTTCTGTACCTACACCCTCACATTCAAATGCGGTGGTTTGCTACTATTCTTTGTGCACCTAAATGATAGACTTTTCTTTTTTTGACCAAGGCTTTGTGCACTACCTGGTACCCTTCAAGTGAAAATCGATGTACTGTATGTGGACCCTCTTGTTTTTTTCTGTCCACAAGTAGCAAACAATCAACAGCCTCTATGCCTGGCTCAGGCCACTTTGAAAATGCAGTTCAAAAGCTTCTTGTTTTTCTTAAATGCCCTTTTGTCCTTCCTGAATGGCTTTCAACATTTTAACTTTTTTTTCCTTTCTGCTGAAAGGAAAAACCTGAACTTCTTCACTTAAGTCTGCCAAAAATACTTCTGATATGGATAAATAACCTCTGTGGCAGTGAAGTTTGTTTACTTCCCATCACCATTTTCATTTCTGAGAAGGTCAGACCTAAGACCAGGCTAATCTAGTCAGGACCCAGGTGGTGAGGGACAGCGCATCGTCTAGTAGGTGAGAGGGAAAAAGGGCTCACGTTTTTATGTGGTGAAATATTCCTCACTCATTACCCAGGACTGACATGAGATTTCTCAACATCTTTCCCATCATCACATCTCCAAGTGACGGTGCCTTGCCAGTGATGGCTTTCACAGACATTAAAAGCAATCTCAAGGCTGAGAGGGTGAGTGGGCTCACATGGATGTGCAACCATGAGCCCAGATTTTTGGTTGCCGTGTTGTAAGTGTGGGGAGAGGGAAGCAATGGCTCCTGTGAAAATTAAGTCTGTTTAAGGCAACATTAACTCATTCATAGGTATAGGTCCCAAGGATCTCCCAGTCAAGGGAGAAACAGCTAGGGAGCGCTGCTTCTGGCATCCCCACCTTTGCCTCTCGCCCCACTCCTCTTCCCTCTGGCCAGGGCCAACCTTCAGAGAAAGGAGAAACAATTTTGTACAGGCTTGAGCGAACAGCCTGCTGCGAAGACCACGTCTGCCAGCTGACCCGGCTCCCCTCTATTCCCTTTACGATGATCTTTTTACAGTGGGTCAGAAACCAATTTTCTTCAGTTCTTGCTTTAAGCAGTCAGCTTGTCTGTGTACAGGAGACTACCTGACCGGACCCACCGGTCAGGCATTTCTGTACGCTGTTCACACAAGCCAATAGCAGGGACATAAACAACCAGTCCGCAGCCACGCACTTGATTGAAAGCTGTGACCTGTTTGCTAAGGCTACAGCAATTACAATTTTAATTAACCTCTGCACTTTCTGCAACCAACAGGTAACTTATTTCACTTATTGACAGAATTAACCGGTTCTCACTCCCACCGCCAACCCCCCACGTACACACCTGATTTAGAGGCAGGAGACATAAAAAGGGTAGGAAATGTGTACCTCTCTCCTTCCACCCACTCCTCCGGGGACGGGGTGCCTCTTTCTCCTACTGCCGTCTCCCATGTCCAGTACCATTTAACGGGACACCTCGGTTCCCTGCTTCAGCCTCTTTAACAGCCTAGGAAAAATGAAAAAAACCTCACAAGCTTGTAGCTCCGGATTTTGCATGCTAATCATTTCCAGACTGGCCCCTTTACATTACTGAGTGAAGACTGAGCGCTATGTACCATTTGCCGTCTCTGAAACTTAAATCCATGCCACTTTTGAGCCATCGAAATACAAAAAGGTATCAGAGACATTTTGTGGGGACCCAGTCCAGCTCCCACTAAAATCAATGGGAGTTTTCCAGTCAATTTTAATGGGGGTTGGATCAGACCTCCTGGAGTGTAAAAATTACAATTTTCATGCTCAGACGATTCCAAAATAGCAGATTCACTTCAGCTTTTGAAAACGATACAGCCCTAGACTGAAAATATGAAATTATTATGTAGATAGTCAGATATGGGGCTCTGAATAAAAGACCTCTTCAAAGCTTTGCATATCTTTCAATGAAAATAGCTAAATAAGCTACTAAGTATAATATCTGCTGGAGCATTTCAGGGAAAATGACTTTTTTTTTTTTTGGCATAGCTAATAAACAAGTCAAAGCAGGTGACACTGGTAATTAAAAATTATCACTGCTCTTATCTGTCATGAGCTGGGTAGCTTTTGGGCTTCCCTCTGAATGGATCGCAAAATTTCTGCCCTGATGGTCGCAAATCAGAGTTACATCTTGAAGCATGCCAGTTCAACCCTGCTCCATCACCCTCAGGAGGGGAGAGATTGTTGCCAGCACTAACACATTATCTTGTCCTCCCCAGGCTGGGCAGGGGCTCCAGCTCTGGGCTGGGCTTCCCCATGCAAACAGCTCTGCCCCATATGGGATGAAGGAGGTGCTGGGAACAGCAGAGCTGATGCCCAGCACACCAGGACTGTAACTCCTTTCACTGGTCTTCCTGTTCTCTCTCTTCCCAGGGGCACCGAGATATTCCCTCTTTGATCCGGTTCATTTTCACAAATATTTAGGCTGTCTGAGGGGCTCTTGGGCTACCTGAGAGCACGCGTGGCCCTTGGGTCCAGCTGCACTCCAGCAAGGCGAAGAAGTAGCTGTGACCTAGAAAAGGATTTGGGGGATGGTGTGCAGAAGAGAACATCAAGCGGTCCATTCCAAGACTGATTAGAATTTCTTAACAAAAGATAAAAGTTCCTTAATCATTCTTCAAGGTTAAGAGGTTCACGTTGTATTCCCATGTGCTCTGACCTTCTATAATTAGCATGCTGTTGGTATTTCACATCTGAAATATGAATAAGCTATTCATTATCATCACAGCCATTATTCTTCTGCAAGCCACCAGAAAGAAAAAGTTGCTTCTTTTCACAGGAGACAAGGTCAATCTACTCTATCAGTCGACTAAGCCTGAATAATGTATAAACTGTTTTTCACAGCAGGCTCTCTCTGCTGAGCAGGTGATAAGCAAGGCATATCCGTAAGGATGGCCAGCCAGAAAAGATAATCTACTGTTTGGAAATATTTTTGCTGTGAAGTATTTGCTACCTCTGCTACAGTATCATCTGAATGAGTGGGCCTTTGCAGATAGAAACCTGGGTCTATTATCTCTTTACTTCAATTCCTTCTCTTTAATAAGGTGGGAGTTATGATGCAGTCCATACCTGACAGTGAAGATGTAAGAATGGGGATTTCATGGCAGGAAATATTTTTTTTTCTTCTTGTGGTTGGTATCAGCAATATCTGCGTTCAGTGCCTAGGTGTAGTAAGCCTGGTGAAGCTTGTAGGGAGAGGTAACAACTTTCATTAGGCCAGCTAAAAGAGTTGAAAAAACCAGATGAACTTCTGGGCACACAAGCCTTTCTGGAGGTTAGAAAAAATGGCCCAATTTTGTTGATGTTTCTCCTTAGGCCTGAGGAAGGGTTTGTGTGCCAAAAAGCTTGTCTGTTTTTTGCAGCTGTATCACTTCACTCAAAATACTCTCTTACCTCTCCTTTCAAACTGCCTCGATATATCCTTAGGGTATCACAACACAACAACATTACTGCTAATTACATTAACTCATCTCACATAATGAGAATTAATGAGAATTCTGCCATTTTGAAGACAGTCAAGAGTGCAGTATAGCACTAAAGACATTCTTAGCATTTTTCTACTTCTTTGATGCTATTTCTATTTAATTTATTAACTTCATTGTGGGACACACATATGGAACACACACACACACAAATCACTTTTTCCTACTTCAGGTGATGAAGTTCTGTGCTTCCAGATCTATTCTAGAAGATGAATTTCATACCAAATCGTGGCATCACTGATTGTTTATGTCTTCACTTCAAAAAGTGAAGATAGTGCATTTTTCAGTTCAATATCTTCAGTCTATGGTCCAAGGTGGCCCCTCCCTACTGAAAAAAAAAACTGCAAAAACACTGTTTACAGCACAACTTTCAGATGCTGTAATGACAAATCTGAAACAATTTCTATCTACAGTATGAGGAAAAACCTTATATTTTTTCCAAGTGTGTCTTAATGATTTTCCAAAGAAAGGAGAAATTGTATGGCATTATACAGTATAACACATGCTCCGTTCTTTAATCACACACATTTTTTAACAGTTTTGCTAAAATGTCTATACAGTGGCTTTATACCTTGGAAAGTGAAGACATATGAAAGACAAAGTCAAGGATCATAACACATACACTTCGTACTTTAAGTCTGGTATGTGAGTTTCACAGCACTGTCAGAAATCTTAGACACTTCCTCAGATATCTTTCTTAGACTCTTGACCTCAAGTGGGCAGATGAGGAGTAAAGCTGAATATCCCTTTATACGACATGCTCAGTAGCAAGAATCCCATAACGGGATTCTAATACAGGTATTACTCTGATGATCAGTGTAGATGAGTATGGTGGCCCATGCAATCAAATAACACCATCTGAAAACAGAAACCATCCTCGTACCATTTGCCCTGTAAGTTTTACCCTCACGAAGGGGTGCTGACCACAAATGGGTGTGAATGTATTTACATTTACTGTGCTTCTGCAGTTTCTCTACTTTGATAAGAAGAGAAGCATTTACAGGTACAGAATCTGTACGTACCATTTCCACATAGTATACCAGCATGGTTTTGGAGGAGCACTTTAAAAACTGGACACTCGTTGACTAACGTGTTTTGGCTACGGCTCAAATCTCTGATACTTTCATGCACCCTAGGCTAATCAGGGAACAAAGCTAATGGATGCAAGAGGTGTCTGTTTAATGTCTACATGGCTGTCTGGGAAAAGGTTGTCATACGTGACTCATTAGCGTATCACATTTAGCACCATTGATGTAATGCCTCTGGAGAAGCCGTATTTTCCCTTTCCTGAGGAAAAGGAAAAACCGCATGAAGGGCTTTTTGGGATGTTTTTTTGAACGTTGTTTTAGCTTTATCCACACCCAATCTCAAATACAAGCAGTATCTATCAGTGGAACAACAATCTGAGGAGAGATGTAGGTATGCATGTGACACATAGGTGTTTCTAATTCCATTTGCTGCCTAGCCTGCCAGCAACGAATATTTTCTCTATCTATCTTAATCAAGTCTTTCATCTGTATCACATTCATCCCTGTGTTGGGTGAGCACCATTTTCCTTGCAGCATGCACTCAGGGCTGTTTCACGGTGAAAGAGCAGAGAATACGCTAGCTCTATACACGTACCTTCACGTATGTGCTGAGCAGCCTAGGCTGGGCTGCTGGTTACTTCCAACGATGCTAGCGAGGTTGCATGGGCAACTGCGTTAGCCCAGGACAAAGTAGTCCAAGTCCCCTGGTCTCGGTTACTGCCTACAGATAAGCGCAAGTGGAAATGTGCAAGGGAAGCGCGTGTTTCCAGCCGTCTTCCCCTGAAATATTGTTCAGACTGGCTTCCCTCAGTGCTGACCACAGCAGTCACATACGTGGGAATATATTGCCTCTCTCTAGTTTTGTTTTTGTATTTTTTAAAGAAAAATGCTAAAATCTAAAATGCTTCTCCAGATGCATCCTCCATCCAGAATTATTTAGCATTTGTTTCAATGCGTTTTGATTTTAAAGATATATTAAACCATTGCAGTTTCAAGGATTTTATTTTCTTCCTGTTTTCTCCGTGTTGCCCTAAAACCTTAATACAAACTTAAACTTTTTGATTTTGTCAGAGATTTATTGCCATAAAGCCCCGATTCATTACAAACAGAAATCAAAGACAAGGTTGAGTGAGTTGACTGAATTACTTAATTCCTCAGTGACTAGTAGTGACTCTACCTGTAAAAGTCTGACGGCACCAGATTTGCTAGTGTCCTGATATCTCTGCAGTTATCCCTTTAGGGATGATGAGTTTAAGGTCAGCAGAAGGTAAAGTCCTTGAAGGTCATACAACTGTAAGCCCACTTGGGGGATTTGTTTAAATCTTCCCTGAAATTCCATTGTTATCCGTATCCTTATCCCACGGCTTACGCTTGTTCTAAGTGCTACCCTAAAATCATTAGGAGTGATTTTACAAGCACTATGTAAATGATGAACAACTGCAATTACTGTCAGTATGAATGATAATAATGAATCGAAAATTTTCTTCAAATGCTTTAGGTCAGATTTGCTAACTCTCCGTTTAACAAGTTTCTCACAATAAGCCTGCTCATCCCTTTCTAGAAGAGGGAGGGCTGTGTGGCATGTGGCAAAACAACAAGAGCAGCCTGTTTCCACAGTCTTATTCATTTTAGCTGATTCCCACACTAATAATGAACCTGTGGAAAAAAAAAATCTGAAAGAAGCAAAGTAGTTCTGGAATATCTGTGGCGGAAGAGATGGGACAACCAGTGGGAGACTGATGTGGTCAAAAATAGGGTTGAACCAGTTCCTCAAGGCTTGCCTAGAAAGTTGCTACAAAAGTGATGCAGTTTTCTGCAGTGCTAATAACTGAGCCTATGAAGCCTTGAGTTTCCTTGAGTGAGGAAATTAAGACTCTGCTTTCTTGATAAGTCAGGTGATGTTATTTAAGCAGCAAAGTCAAGGAATTAAACTTTGATATATTTGAAGTAAAATGTTATTATCCATCACTTTTAGTATTGATACATTTCTTCCTAACTGTATTAGTAGAAACTTAAGATCATGATTTAATATCATAATATCTTTTTTTTAGAAGTAAAGCAAATTACTTTTTTTCAGGCAAAAAGGAAACCTGAAAAACAAATTTGAATCCAGCTGAACCACTTTCTGAAAAAAGGTTTTTCGTTTTGTCCATGGAACAAGTTCTTCGGAAAGTTCTTATAAGAGTGCGTATAAGGGGAAATATGTTGCATTATATTATCGGCCATGTATATGTAGGCTACAAAGGATAAGACAGTCCGTAGTTACATTAGGTACTTCCACGGTCTGGGTTTTCAAACATCCTGATCAAGAGACTGGCTAAATGCCCTTGTCCCCTTTACAGCTTGTATTTCTGAGAGTCTTTTCCACAGAAAACAAATGTCCTCAGTAGGAGGAAAACAGAGCTGGGATGCGAGTCTGGACAGAGTCAGACATGCTGCACTGCAGTTTTACTCTAGAACTTGGCAACAATTTTTTATTTTCTATTTTTCACTGAAAAAAATGCATTTTTTTTTTCCTTAGATTTATCACCTTTGCCTGTTTGGGTAATAATATTTTAAATAAAAAAGAAAAATAGTATTAGTGCTTTGATCAGCTGTAATTTTATCTGCACCTACAGCACCTAAAGTACTGTTTTCTCCTAAATCTTACACCTAGTATAAGAAGAGCAAGGTGCAGCGCTGAACAGATTTAAAAACAAGACAAAACAAGCAAACAAAAAAAAACCCAAACCCACAATAACAACAGTTCACTCATACGGACAATAAAAACAGCAACAGGACGCATGAAATAGCGATCAGCAGGCAAAGCACATGCTTTCCTCACTGTGGCTCACTTTCTGTTCCGCTTATCACTACTAAGGACACACAACTGAAAAGATGCTGCGTGATTTAGTCATTGTCAGGACCATTGTCAGGAAAGAAATCTTCAGTGACTTGAAGTGGCTCAACGACTTCTTGACAAGATATCAGCCTATGCAGGGGGTTCCAGTACACCCATTTCTGTTTATTATATGCTTGAATGATTACTGAACTGAGAGAAAGCCATGCACGATTACCTGAGAACGGAAGCACATGATAAGGAGAGCAGATGTTGCTGTGACCAGGGCTCAAAGCCCTAATTGTCAGCAGGCATGCTTTTCTTAATCTGTTGGAGATACCGACTTGCCAGGCTGAAACTTCCTCTGAACTCTGGGAATATCGGGCGCGTAGCTCACCACTTCTTACAGAGTGAAATGCTAATTATAAGTGCTATCCCTCATTACCTGTGGAACACTGCTAGTTTAAATACTTGCTAATCTGAAGACCCAAAGCCAGACTCAGGAATGACAATATCCTGATTTTCCTCCACTGTTGCTTCTGCAGACAGCTTTCAAGATAGATGCCAGAGGTAAAATCACCTAGACAGTAGTGGCAGCAGCAGTCTTCCTTTTCTGGTCAGGAAAGAGGCTGAAGCACTGTGCCAGTTCCTTGGTTGACCTAGGAACAAACCAGACCTATATGCCCGCACCTCCAGTAGTTTGCTATGGGTGCTAAAATGGCATTACCGAGCAGGTGATTTGAAATAAACCACTTTTTAAAATTCATTTTACAGCTGCAGATTCCTTGACCTGCAGGGAAAATCCAGAGGTCTTTCTCAAATCAGGAGATCTAGGTCACATGAGGCTCAGTCTGGAGCCTCCCAGAGGCAGGACAACGATCTTCATCTATTGTGAAAATTAATTGAAGCTAAGATGTGAGAACTGAGACCAACAGCACTTTTCAAAAGTTTGCAACCCCCAGCAAAGGCACTTTAGACAAGGAGGACATAACAGCACCATCATGGGAATTTCTTATAGGTGCACAGAACGGTGGCGTTGTAGAAGATGAATTGACTGTCATCCTGAAAGTAAATGGAACATTTATTACTTTTAAATTGAACACGGTGCAAATGCCAACGTAGTGCCACAGAAAGTGATAACAGCCCTGAGAGAAAGGGGTGTGCAGAATACAGCTGATCCATGCTGGGAGGAACATTCTGCTTGCCCTCCGGCAGCAGAGAGGATGTGGATAAACCTTTGCTGGAAGATGAAACAGAATACATCCACTCAAAGGCTGCACCCTTTAATTTATGTCTAATTAGATGAACATTTAGAAATGGAAACTTTTCTGTGTGATGTAACTTTGAAGTTGGTCCTGCTTTGAATGCGTGGCTGGGCTAGATGACCTCCAGAGTTCCCTTCCAACCTAAATTTTTCTATGATTTTATACTTATCTACAGGTAGGTGTTTCTTGTCAGGTATTTTTCTTCTTTCGATGCATCAGTAAGGTTCTGCCTGAAGCCTTTAGAAAGAGAGCAGCCATTTGTGCACAGTCAGCATCCCTAAAGAGAGAAGGCTGCCACGTGGGTTGCGTTTGGTACCTAAAATACCTCTCAGGAAAAGGTAGGCATGGTTTTTAGTGTATGATCACAGCCACCATAAGTGATTCTTTGGTTTGTGAGGAAAAAACATCACCACAAATAGAAGAATGTGAGAAAACTGAGTTATTTTGTAAATAATTGAGTTTATGCGAACTAAACTGATACAAACAAAAATGAGAGGTGGGACAGGTAGAGCCCAGTAAAACATCTAACAGATGGGGGGATGATAAAATTCATTATAGTGGTGAACTGTGAGAAATCTGTGACTGATCTAGCTGCTTGCACCACAAACTCGTGACACCCTGGAGTCCTGGTCCCCCAGCTGAAAGACACTGCAGCTTCCCTCCAAGCACTGGTCTGTGGTTTAATTTCCCCAGAATCAGGGCACGGGGAAGGCTTCAGGCTCCCAGAATTCAAAACCAGTCAGTAGGGTTCACAAAGGCTTTAGCCTTAGACCATGGATGTATAGGAGATCTGTGCTGAACGAACCTGTCTTTAAACATCTTGCTTTAACGACCTCCCACGTGGGAAAATACATATTTGGGGCTGTTTTCAGGTATAAATTTTTTTTTCAATGTAATTTAAACATGAGAATGGTGTTTATACACAATTTAAGCATAGAAAATTCTGTTGAAAAAGTTTAAATACGTATGAGTCTGATTAGGACAAACAAAATATTAGCTAGCAGTCTGATAGCAGCTGAGGTATGAGCAGAAATTGTGAGAGCTGCTGCTGAGGGTGAAATCCTGAGCTAAATAACTAAGGTGTTCAGCACACGATTAGCAAGCCAGCTTGTTCCTAGCATCTATTGTAAATAGATGGCAGAGTGTTTATTACGACAAATGATTTGCTTAGAGACACTAGATAGTGATCTGTAATCTGGAACAAAACATAATGTGGAGAAGGACATGCAAAAATGCTGTAAGTAGCTGTATGCCAATATATACATATTTATAAGCCTGAAAAATTGCAGCTCAATGCATCATCCCATACACAGGTGTATTAGCACAACGTATTTTTCATAAAACAACAGAAATCCAGTGCTACCCCCCATATTTATATTATAACAAAATAGTAGTAAAGAATTTATAAAGATTTATTGAAGATGTTCTGTACATCTTCAGAGAAGGTGGCCAACAGCAATTTCAATTAATTATGCCGAAACAGACATTTTATGACAGATTTCTCAGGTCCAGCAGGGAATTTCTGTTCAAAGAAAACAGCAAAACAAGTCAGGTAGCAGGCTGTCCTAAATCAGGCAAAGTGCCTTGGGCACTCACTTGATTGGTAGTAAAATAGGGGGCTTTTCTGGGATGACTCTCCCATTTGTTTTGAGAAGCATATCATCCTGGGCTAGACAGAGTCATCTGTCAAAATTCATGTTTCTACAAAAAGCCGGTGGAAAACCCATACTCCTTTCCTCACCCCGCTTGGCCTGCTCCCTTCCCCAGCTCTCCGATGACTACCTTGCTGGTCAGGCTATGGGCTCTCTCTTTTTCACCTATTGAATATTCAACCATTCTCGCAAAGTGGAAGAGCTCCAACAAGAGTCAAAGATGGAAAGCAAGTGACTGGCCCCGAGGGCCGGCAATTAGAGCACTCGTCTGGTACGGCAGAAAGGGGTTCGTTCTTCCTAACCCAGGGAATATCTAATGGTTTATAAAGCAGAGCGTTGATCCTAGCTTGGACTGTAAGAGTCAATCATCTGGATATGAAGATTTGTAGTCCATTATATAAAATGTTCTTATTTCTAATATTGAAGTAATGTACAACCTCAGCTTTATTTCATATCAGCCTTTTTATCCTCTTGTACGACTGGTTCTGTAGGAGGTAATCTAGCAGCTAACCATGGCGTCATACACAAACACATAAATACACATACACCCACAAGCACGTATGTCTTCAGAAAGCTCAGTCCTTCTCTAGAGAACATTTGTCTTACTTAACTAGGAGAGATAAATTTTATTACTTCTGCTGCTTTTTCAGCGGAAACCAGGACACGGTTAAAACAGTAGTCTGGCTTTATAATCCTCAGGAAATAGCTAGTTATGCACTTACGGATAATGAACCTGGCACGTCACATTACGATGTGAAGTAGCCTGTTCATCATTATACCTTATACCACTTCATCCTTTCTTTGTTATACCTCTAACCCGATGAAGAAGAAATTTCTGTTGATTCAGAAAACTTAGCTGACACTCTAATGTGAAATCCAACATCCTGCGCAAATATTTCATTGATTTGAAAACTCATTTAACAGCATTTTATATTTTGACACTATGTACTATTATTCTTGTTTCACTGCATGTGTATTTCCTTATGCACAGCGGTAAATACTTTGGGACAGATTACTTCCATTTGATGGCCTGTGACTAGGAAGATGTGTTTTCTTTATGTGGAGCTCTTAACACAGGCAGATGCTGCAGTCAGGAGAACACTATGTGCCTCTCAGTAACCGAGAGCTGCAATGGCTCATATTTCCTACAGGGTATGCGGGAAATATATTGTTTTTCCCCTCCCGATCATAGTGTTGTGCTCTCTTTTCTATAGCTTGTGTTATTTAAGCAACACAGAACAGGGAATAAAGTTTACAGAAAGAAGTAATAGAAATGGATTGATCCTAACAGAGAAATCCTGGCAGTCCCAATAACTCTTTGGTTTCCTGCAGGGTACACTGCAGGAAAAGTGAAACGCTTGATGGAGGAGAATAAAAGAGTTTGTCTTGGCACCGCAGAACTCCATGAATCACCTTTTTGAAGAAAAAGAAGCTGAAACTTTAACTTTTAGTGCATTTAACAGTGCAAGTGACTGATTCTTGTACTGTATATAAAAATTAACTGGGGACATTAAAATAGCGTTTCCTCTTTGATTTCCTCCACCTTCAGCTCCCTGTGAAGCCTCTTCAAGGCAGCCAGTGACTTGCTTCATT
Organism: Aptenodytes patagonicus; assembly: GCF_965638725.1. NCBI lineage: Eukaryota > Metazoa > Chordata > Aves > Sphenisciformes > Spheniscidae > Aptenodytes > Aptenodytes patagonicus. The sequence goes on from NC_134952.1 coordinate 78,041,106, forward strand.
TCGGGGAACACACAACTTTCCTCTTGCCTTACTCGGATCTCTGAGTGTGTTTAATAGTAACTTTTATTTTTGGAGCATCTTTTCTGAGAGTAGTCTCTCTTCCCTGGACTGAATCCAAACTCTGGTCCTTCTGTGATTTTTTGTTTCTGCAATCGCCTCCACATACTGTGCCCTTCACACCCACTACAGAGGTCCTCAGAGTCTCATTCTTGGTCATCATCTTTATTGCTTTATCCTCAAGAGAAACTTTACTCTGGGTTTTAAGCAGGAACATTGCGTCAATGTGGATAGACCGTACGTCTCCCTCAGCTCGCTTTGGTAACCACCCTCATTTATCAGCCTGCCTTGGTTCTTTCACCCGTAGCATCACTGTCACTTCCTACTCTTCAGTATTTCAGTTATGAAATCACCTAGCTGGTTGAAAATATACAAATGCCCGCAAGTCCCAGCCTGAGCTCTGACAGCAATTCAAGTCTGGGGAGACTGCTCCTCAGCTCTTTACCTTAAGCTAAAGGTCTGGGTTCTCCATAAATTTGGCAGTCCCTTGCTTTCTCACAAGGAGGTACTTCCAAAGTCAGAAGTCTGAGTGATTTGCCAGGCGCAGACAAAAACTTAGGGTGCAATGGCACTGAGTGTGATGCCAGAGCTACTCAAAGTAGAAGTGGAAAGACTGGTCAGGCCTCCTGAGCCCTGAAACGCTGTCAGAAGAGATACCACGTCTCACAAAGCTGTGCGTTGTCTAGAACAAAGTTTAAAGCAAGGTAAGTTAGAAACCAAGGTAAGGAAAAGAAAACCACATCCCTTTATCAGGCTATGGCTGACTCTTCTGATAGTGTGAGCTGAACCACTGAAGATACTTTTTTTGTTTAGTTTCATTTCATTTTATGGAAAACTCCACAAAATAAGGCTCATCAGCAAAAGCAAAACTGCACTACTTCTTGATGAGTTTTTGAAATCATAAGCATTTTAAAAAAACAGTGTTGAAGTCTGCTCTCACTTCAATTTATCATTGAAGAATACGCTGGAGATTCAAATCTGAGCTGATCTCGCCCATTGGGTTTAAAGCCTGCAATTTAGGTGAACCAGGCTGAATTTGGTATTCCTGGAATGACTGTAGTCTCAAATGAAATGCTTTCATGTTGTGTTTGCAGTGTAAATATTAAAAAAATAAAACATTCAGAGTGGTTCCAACCCCATTTGCTGAAGAAGCACAAACACAGAAAGGGCACAGAAATATGCAGATCAAAGAAGATACATTTATTCAGCTATTTCCCATCAGCTGCATGCTCTCATCCCTGAGTATTGGGCGGGAAACATTTTTTTTTCATAATGTCACATATTGTTTTACTTTACCTTCCAAAAGCATCTTGTGAAAAAATATGAGCAGCAGAAGAAGAGCTGGAAAGCCAGTAAGCAAGTCCTCTGGTGATTAAGGCAGGCATTTATCTAAGATACAGGAGGCCCAGTTTGAAGTTCACCTTCCAAATCAGGCACAGCATGGATGGGAAGCTATCTGATGGGGTCAGGGATGACTCGCAAAGGTTGCTTATCAGATTTTCCTTCCAACGTGCTGATCATTTCTGTGCCTCTTCTTCCACTGCTGTCAAAACTCCGTGATATTATATTTCAGCGGAGCCCTACTGGATTAAGGAAAAAGGGACTTAATTTTTCACAGGGACTGGTGATTCCTCCACAGAAACAGCAGTGAGTGTTTAATGTCAAAAACATACTTATTTTATACATGATAGAATAGCATTGTTTACGTACAAGCAACAGCAGTGCTCGTTCTCCCTACTATATCTGATGCAGTTATCCCCCCTGGCAAACGTGAGGCATGAGGTCAGGCTGCTAGCTTAAAAAAGGCCTGTTTTAATACAGGTGAATTACTGCACGATCCTGGAAACCTTCAGCAGCAGCACAGGCCTTGGGATAGTCCACATGGAACGCGTCGAGTATGCGGAAACCCCTGTGACATCTCATGGTGCAGTGAAGGACCGATGCCTGGGTAGATCCGTCCCCCAGCTGCTGAGACAGACGCGAGACCTCAGGTGAAACCTGCTCGTGGTGGCTGAGGCTCCAGTACGAACTCAGCTATTTTCTGCAGAAGAAATCTCATGGAGTCTGCCTATATTGCAGCCTCGGAGTTTCTCCCTGCGTTCTGAAACCTGTGAAAGGGCCATCTGTGACATTTATAGGCAACACTCGTTCAGGATTAGTTTGTGTTATCTCAGGGACCGTTGATTATATTACTGTATTTCTGTTTCAGTTGTTCTATATATAAATCAGTGTGGTGTTACTTTCTTTTAATCACTTGCAAATTCTGGTGATCAAAATTACTTTTCAAATGAATTTCAACTCAGCAGCAGTTGGAAAAAGTGTATCTGTCAAGCCTACCAATGTGAAATAATTTATTAGAGAGATGAATTCTTAATTGTCCTTTCACTAGTCCATATGCCTTCTGATATAGCCTCCAGCCAGGACTCGGGAGGCAGAAAATGTCTTGTAAGCCAGAGGTCTGGTGGGATGAGTAACAAATTCTGGGGGAGGAAGAGTTTAAAATTAGACTGGTTTTGAGGGAAGTGAGGTGGGAAAAGGCTGGGACTTAACCAACACTTGTTACTTCAGGGTATGCTCGCCGTGCCCTTCGACAGGCACTGTATGGAAGGTAGGTGACCAGTCACACAAGCAGGGAACTGGATTACAGGGGAAGGCCCAGGGTCTATTGTGGACAGATGCCTTCAAAGATGTGGACAGATGCCTTCAAAGATATGGACAGTGGATTTTTGAAAGAGAAATGCATGAGCTATGGGAACCTCTGCAAGCTCAGGAATAACGAAAGCATATAGACCTATTTGGGTTTGTCAAGAGAGATTCTCACGTTTGGGCATATAGAGGTCAACGGTGAAAATCCTGACCCATCATTTCTTTGGCTACATTCACTTTGACTTTAATGGGATCATGATTTCATTCCTAGATTTCACAGTGAGGGGGAAGCAACAATAAGGACGACTGTTCCTCATCTGCAGACCATCATCTCTTTATAATAGCTTCATTCATCTTTCTGCATAGGTCATTTGGTTTGTGCATTTCTTAATATTCCTAGGATTTGGGGGAGGAGGTGACAGAGGGAAAGAGGTTCCAAGCTCCCATAAGAGAATTCATATTCCATAAAGAATAAGTCTTTTGAGAAGCTGTTGGATGATTTTGACCTTTCATGCTGTAACATCTTCAATTCAGATCCTGTGCTAGCTTTAGATGATGGTGCTTCAACAACCCAAGCCTTTTCAATTTGCTCCTTTTCAGTTTAAGTTAGCATTTATTATGTCTTTCCTGAGTTATCATATGTGTATGTTACTGTGCATGTTTTACAACAGTTTAGCAAAAAAAATTCCATGTTTACAGTAGGCTAAGAAGCTGTTATTTCAAGCCTATAAGTGGTTTAATGAGTGACTGCTCTTGATTGTTAACTTGTTCTTGAAAACGATTGAATAATCCCCATGTTATTTAGTTGTTATTGCCACACCATGCAATAGAGTTGCTTGCTGCTTTCTGTCACACACATATCACTTGGGTGACCTTAATCCCATCAAGAATATATTCTGAAGTGCACTGTAAACACCACTGAAGTCCCTTTATGAAATGAGGTCTCTTTACAACATTGTGATGATGATCTACTTTGTCATTTTGTGTCACCTTGCAGGGTTCACTAATATGGGGTGCTCGCAGTACTCTCTCCTTACATTTTTATTACAATAGCACAACATTCAGCAATATGTTTGGAGAAATAATAATACCTACGGCCACTGGGGATGGCCATAATCCAGCCAACAGCCCACGTATTTTGGAACTGCGGCTGGGAGCGGTGTTGATGTTGCTGACCGCTATGATGGACTATTCCCATTAGAGGCCACTGCAGCTGGATGCAATTTAAAGCAGCCCTGGGGGGTGCTCTAAACTTACAGCCCCTGCAATTCTTGAGGATAAGGAAAGCAAAAAGGTGGTTTGAAGCCATATGTTTCTCAGCTGTCCCCCCTTCCCCCAGCGCTCCCCAGCATGCCAGGCACATACTCTTCAACCCACAAGCCAAGCTTTGACACGGCCAAAAATTTGGCTAAGCATGGGAAAAAAAGCAATGGATTTGAACTTAGCATATGCTGAGTAAAATGTCCATATCACCTACAGCCGTATCTCTTGTTAGTAAAACAGCGTGCACAAAAGCCGTGTGATTCTTCATGAGTCCAGGGAAGCGCAGTCGTACAAAACTAACGTTTTTCAATATTCGGTGCAAACCACTAAGCAGAAGGAAAGTGAGTGTTAAAACAGATCATCTTTATTTAGTTTAACATAAAAGCAGAGCAGCATTAGACATGGCTAAGTTACACTTTTCAAAGCACCATACCTTCCATGAAAGGGACAAGACTTCCATTAAAGTCTCCAAGTAGCTAGAAATTAGGTGCATGACACCAAAATTTTTGGCTTTTGAAGACAAAACTAGCTACTGGTATGAACTGATGAAAAGCAAGGCTTAAATCCCTTGCCTCGTACAGAGCAGGACCATCTCCCTGTGTACCTGCCTCTGCTGTTCTCCTTTCAAAGCTTTCTGGCTTCTTTATAAAAACAGCTGATAAAGATGCTGCTGCCTGCCTGCATTTTGTATTATTCCTGTAATTATTTGTATTATTAAATTCTGTGGGAGAATGTTTAGCAGCAGCACAAAGTTTTTCCTCATCAAGTTAGGCTTGGCTTAGGCCATCATTTAAAGCTTTCAAAATTAACAGCCTCATTTTCTTCAGTCGAAGCAACAAACAAAAACCCCAGGGCAGAATACTTCCTCTGATAAAAACAATCTCCACACACACATATTAAAAGCATATTTCCATACATTATGTTCTAGATTAAAGCTTCACATTAACTTTATAACCCCACCTGCAAAATTCTTGACCTATCTTTAAAGCTAGAGTTGGGAAAAAAGGAAGAGGGGAAAGGAAAAGATATTTGTTTTCTTTGTAGATATGCTAACTTTGCTATATTAATGATATGCACTTCTGAAATACTTTGCAAGGTTGCATGTTGTGGAAGGATTATTAGCACCACGTGGAGAACTGGAGTGCTTCAGGGAAATCCTTGTGGTAATCCTCCTCTTCAAACAAGGCTGATGTATTCCATAGCTTTTCAAAGCAGACTATAGAAAAAAATATCTAAATTGGCAATCATACAGCAGGAGAAATAAGCAAGTAGCCAGGCACCAAATAAGAAAACTGCTACAGTTTGCAGTGACAGAAGGTCCTGAACTCACCCTCAAAAGCTGTCAGGCAGCTCTGCCACTTGGACAGCCGTTCAAGATCCTGTGCTCTCATTCTGGACTCCCCATCAGCCTTCTCCTATCTGCTTGTTTTTTTCTCTTTAATAGAACCTCTCCCCAACGTCTGCTTCCCTTGAGTCATATTTCTCCTTCTTTACAGCCTCACTGTCCTTCTCCTCCACCGCCTTCCCGCTTGCGTATTGCTGGCTCTCAAACCTTTGCTTGGGAATCGTGGGTGAGCTGTCAGCAACAACAGAGCTCCCTCCTCCCGTCCCAGTACTCCCAGCGGTGCTGCCTCCATGGAGAAGGTGGGAGTGCTAAACCCAGCACGGCCTTAAGTTTACTTGCCTGGCGGTGCCGGGGGAAAGAAGCCGCCAGAGAAGCGGGCATCATCATTCTTCCCTGAAGTCTTCAGGAGCAATTTATGCCTTGAGATCCACTGCAGATGCTGTGTCTCGAGAAGGGGAATGGTCTATACGTTCAACAGATAACACGTATTAGGCAGGGAGCTCACCAGCACGCAGCCAAGATATTTTGCACAGAAATAAGCCTAAAATATTCATGGAGGTATAATTCTTGCTTTTCATCCAAGTCGATGCAGGTTGTTGGCCATATTCAATCAAAGCAGAAGTGGAGTTGATAGATGCCATTTGTCTTAATCTGCAACACTATTTTTTTCATACAACACAGTAGAAATTCTGTTGTTCCGTAATGACTGAGAATATAAACATTTATGCTTCTGGGATTTTAGTTTTGTCCTTCCTATATTCCTACACATATCAAGGAATCTCTGAGAAGGGTTATTAATCCATTTAATTACTGAACTTTCCATAAAGATTCCCAAGTCATTCTGGAAAAAAGAGTTGCAATGAACTGAATAAACAACAGGGTGTAATCCTCCAAATATCCAGGGTTGTTGTTCTGCTATTGCATTTTTTTATGTTATGCATTTCACGGTGGGTATGATCTTTGATGTTAGCACAAATAGGCAAAGAGAAATCAAGAAAGCAAGCTCCTCAAGTACATTTCAGCTGCCTCACTTCCCTTTTTTAAATGGATACATTTGAAGGAAGAGCTCTTCTCTTTCTTTTTGTCAAATGTTCTCCTCCTATAGAGCTGTGAAGTCTCAAATATATATAGTTAATGTCATTATTTCGGGAAAACTCTACATAACTGAACATTGCCCATTGGAGAAAAATTACAAAAGACAAAAGCTGCTTGCTAAGCATCTGTTGGCCTGTTTCTGGTCAATAAGCACTCTCAGGGCATAGGCACAAGCTCCTGTGCTTTAAAATGCATGCAGACCAATAGCATAGTCTGAAAAAATGTGCTGGTATAGCATCAAATATAAATGGATTTAATACATTTATTTTGACTTCTATACAGAAGATTTGGCTTGTTATACACCTACCATTAGGAAGTAATGGAAATGATGAGGACATGTATCACCCAACACTCGTATTTTGCAAATTCGCAAATGTATGCTAAGGTGATGTCAAGCTTTGACCAAGTTTCAACTGAATAGATGCCAATTAACGGTTTTGAGTAGGAGCCATGTAAAACTCCGTGGTTGAAACTGAATTTGGAGGGTCACCAAAAGCATAACAATATCTAAACCAGTAATAATTTAACTGAAGCCAATGAAGTTCCACCCTTGTAAGGTGGAGTATTGAAGTATTGGAGTATTACCACCGAAGGGTGGTAAATGTCCACAGGCTAAAAAGAAGAAAGAGAGACACATCCCCTCTCTTTCCACAGGCCAACACAGCAAAGCCTGTGTAGCTTTACTAGGTAGTTAATGCTTTCATCTGTCAACAGGTTCCTTACTTACTCCTCACTTTCATTCATCTCCCCTTTCCTAATAGGAGCTTTATGGAAAAGTTTTAGGAAATGTCTGGATAAGATGTGTTCTCACAGGATAAGATGTGTTCTTACAAAAATGATGGTGTCATCTCCACATTTCCTGAGAAATATTTTTAACAGAAAAATCTCCTGGCCCACTTTGAAGCACTCTGTGCTTTTTGCCTGTCTTCTGGAAGACAGAGGGATGATTGGAAAGAGAGCTTTTACCTCTAGCTCACATCATCTAATTCAGCACAGCTCAGTAGTAACTAAACACTTGGTAGTAATTTGACAGCCTGTGTCAACCGAGTTAGCAGCTTGCATCAAGCTCCTGTATGGAAAATAGCCACTTTGTGGAAATCATTGTCAAAAATTGCACCTTTGATGACAGCCACTTTCTGGGGAAATGAATGTATATTTCGGCAGCAACATTTGAGTGTATTTAGAGGTGCAATCTCTCAATATATAACACACAAATATAAACATATTGAGACAACGCTTAAGACTGGAGGAACAATTTTATAACAGAATCTGAAAGTACAGTCCATTGTTTCAAGCAATTTTCTTCGAACCTTAGTAATGCGAAGACTGTAATATGAAGACTCTACAAATAACAGTGAAAAGGCACACAACAAACTTTACACAGATTATTTCTTTGAGACAACTTTTATTTACCAAGCTACTCTTCTCCACACCTTCTCACGGCCCACCCTGGGGCAGGACCAAATATGCCAACAGTGTTTCCAGCAGATGCTCTAAAAGATTGTTCCTGTTGGAGGCCTCCCAACTTCCTGAGGCAATCTATTCCAGTACTTTGCCAGCCTTATCTTTTAAAAGGGTTTGCTAATGTTTAATCTCTCTTACTATAATTTAAGTGCATTGCTTCTTGTCTTTGCTCCTTATTCTTCACAGAGTAAGCATGACTCTCTAGCTGAGTTGTTAGAGCTCTTACCTAGAGGATGAAATGAGAAGACCTGACATGCAATCCTCACTCAAAGGGCAATCCAGATAGAGTGGGTGCATTGTGAAAACACACACCCCCCTTGCATCCAGGAGTACCTGAGCAGCAGTTGGGCTCAGGTTGCTGTGTAGTGCACAAATCTTAGCTGTATTTAATTATCTGGGAAACATTACAGGATCACACAATTCCAAACTGCTACAGGTGTCAGATATCTATACAAACTGTTCTATGATTCTATGATTCTATGACCATGTCTGCATTTGGCAAAATGTAATTGCACGCCAGGTATTTATCTTTTACTGCGTTTTGATTGCTTAATGTTATTCTAAGCGAAAACTTTTCCCACCACTCAAAACAATCCAGCTTTGCATTTTTATTGGGTGCTGTCTGAATAAATGACTATGAAAGAAATCTTTTGAAACATTATGTGATTCTTTTTCAGAGCTCTGTGGGCCAGAGATTTTTATTTTTCATTTTTGGAAGTATTCATTTAATTTATTAGTTGTGAAACTTCTGGGCTAGAGACAGAAGAAAATAAATCCTTCATTCTCTCCCTGGAGCATGTGCAGCGTGCCCTCTGGACCACCCTCAGCCACAGCTTTTCAGTAGCAAGCATGGAGCCTACGCTTCCTCTGTCTCATCAAGGTCATCTCAAAAGCAAGGAGGGGGGCAGCTGAAGTAATTTTCTGGTGCCGGTTGGACTACTAGTAGGCTGGAAGCCTACTAGACACTGAGTGTCCTACCTCGCTACTACCCGCCTTGGCAGTGCTGGTGGGATAGCCATGGCACAGGGCAGAAGGTGCTCTCACCTCTCTCTCAAAGCAAGCTCAGATACCATTTCTACTAACAGCCCTCCTTGCAAGCCTTTCCTCCTTGTGCAAGGATATGTATTGCTTGAGAAAAGCAGAAGCTCCATTTCCCATGTCAGCTGCAAGCAAGGGAACTTCTCACGGTGACCCAGCCTGAAAACCTGTGGGTTTATTTGTGTTTCCCAGGCAGTGCACGAGAGACTGGGACCAGGACCAGCTGGGACCCCTGGGTGCTCCTGGGTAGGAGGAAATGCCAACCCAGAGGCAGTAGCGCCCACTTCTGCAGCGGTGTCCCCTGACTCCAGGGAAAGCTGCTCTGACAAAGCCTATGGATGCTGTTTCTCCTGTGCAAAGGACTAAGGCTTTGCCTAAAGCTCAAAAAAACTTGCTTTAAGATTACATCTCTACCTGGTATTTATCCTCCAGAACTTTTCCATATCATCCTCCAAAATGGGCACCTCGCATGTGGCCATCTTTTTGTGGACGAGAGAAAGGAAGGCAGAAAGACGGACTAGTGGCAGCAGAAGAAAAAAAGACAAGCTAGCTTTTCACAGATTTCCAGCCTGCTCTGTTTGCTGTGTTAAATTGCCCTCCTCTGCTCTGCTGTGAGTTGCTAATACTCCGACCGCTGTTTAAAGGGTATCTGGATCCCGGTGGAAGCAGATAAGAGCTACATGTGTTGCGGGGCTCCACACAGCCCTGGGAGTTTGAAGGAGAAGAAAAATGAGAGAAGAAAAATGAACTAAATATTTTAAGATATCTAAGGAAAATAATAGTAGCTTTTCCCATTGAGTCGTATATCAATACAGACTCCTTTCCTCAGGGAAGGAAATGTTGAATGAGAAAGGAATGAGGTATAACTTTAATCAGCTATTTCATGCTAACAGTACCTAATCTGAGATGAACATTAGTAAGGGTTTGGCATCCTTCGCAGGTACCTGAGGCACAAGGCTAAGCAACATGCCCAAACCATGTAACAACAGCCTGCTGGCACCCTCCTCTTTATTACTCCCTAATGAGACAATCCCAGAGAGAAGAAGAGAGGGGGAAAGGAGAGTTTCTTGGCCACGCCAGACAGAGGCCTCCTTGCAGAACCACCCCAGCTCAGTCTCCTTGAGCTTAAAAGAAGAGCCAGAGTCTGGGTGTGCAGGCTTCTCTGGCACACTGATTTTCGGAGGGGACCTGGGGCGATGACAGACACAGCACGCGCTGTTCCCAGCATGTGGGGTAGGGGCTCCTCAGAAACATGCCTGGCGCTCTCCTCCGGCATGCACAGACTTTTCCAGCGGTTGTTACCTGTCTTCCTAAGAAAAACAGATGCCGTAAGGAGCTCCAGGGTGCACTAGGAGTATGTGAGCCAAGTTTCCCCGACGGCCTTTAAATGAGGTTAAAGATGTAAAGGTGGCCCTCCAACTCGGTTAAAAGAATTAAACTAAATACTATTTTAAATAGTCCTGCAAAATATATCTGTAAAGGGCAATATCTGTAGTCAAAACCTGTCAAAGCATCAGTATTTTCACATTTGAGCAGAGGAAACAGCTCAAGTCCAGAGAAGGGAAGAGTGTGATGTGAGAGGAGTAGACTTGCAACCAGAGGCACCACCTGTCCTGGGAAATGGCTTGAAGATGCTTGAAGATGCTCCCCCCACTCTCTGCTCAGCGGCCTAAACACTTCCTACTGTAACTGGGTCAAGTAAATAGCTGTGGCACTCAGGGAAAACATGGATCAGGGATGGGCTTCAGATGGCCGTGAAACTTTTTGTGCCATTAGTACATGAGGAGCAGTATTGAGAAAAACAACCTGAACATGCAGAAGTGTCTTACCTAAGCTACATTAACTGGAAATTCAAAGTCAAAACCTGTTGTTTCAAAGACCTCTTGGTCTTTGCAATGGATTAATGGACCAAACACCAAGAGAAGATCTCGGTGATATATTTATGCCAGTGGTTATAACAGCAGTTTTAGTTTCATATCGGAAGGTTTAGTTTGCTATAAAAAATACCATGAAAACAGTATACCTCCATGTGTTTAGTCAATAGGTAGTATAGACCAATGTATAAATATGTCTCAGAAGGTATAAAAGCAGGGAATAGAGAGGAAAGGAATTGCTATTGGAGGCACAGCTTCTAAATATAGTGCAGCGTGCCGCAGAGAACTTTAAAGTCTGCCAAACTCTAAATTTAGGAGAGTCCCAGAGCGTGTCCATGCCTGTATATCTTGCATATGTGCACCACGATGGGATAAGAAATGCCTGCCCAAATAGCACGCTTACGGTTAGCGCTGCAGAGCTGACTTGCAGCATTATCCAGAGGCAGAGCCATGCCCTCTTTCTCTGCACTGACAGTTCCTTGCCCAGATATATATTGCTTCAGTCCAAAACCTCTCCTGGAGGGTCCCCAAAGTAAAGCTGAATGTAATGTATCAGTGCCCTACTGACCTGGCTGGGTATTAATTGCCTTTTACATTTCATGTAAGCACATTCATCTCGCTATAGTGAATTCAAAACAATGGTGAAAAGCTGTACTGGAGGTACAGCAACCAGAGGCAAGGTTACAAAAATATTAGTACTCTAACTCATACATATGGGAGAAGACGAAGACTCATGAAGCCTCTGACAGGAGTTGTCTACATTAAATAAGCTTCTAAACTTTATTCAGCTTTTTTTTTTTATTTTGGATGTGCTTTGAGTCAGGGGGGAAAAAAAGCCACAATTAAATTGTTTCAAACTATGTTGGACACTACGTGTACCGTTCCAGATTAAAAAGCAATCTTGTTTAACAAGAACTCTTCCATCTTTCTCAGTCTATGCAACTAATGTGTTAAAGTGATTTCCTCGTCGTACATTTACACTGCTGTATTAGCCTTTCCTAGTCCTGCGCAGTGCAGCAGAACAATAGCACCTAACGTTGTGTCTGGGCTGTGCAGATGAATCACACAAGTAGTGGCCCTCTTCCAAAAAAAGGTACGAGTCGATAAATTGCTGGGTTCTCTAAAGGCTTCCTCGTCTTTTCCTGCAGGTTTAAATAAGAAATAACCCCACAGAGCTTACCACATTACATGCAAAATGGAATCAATATACAATATGGGCATACAGTTTATAAAGTGACAGCCAGCGTGTTGCAATAGGTATGCAGCATCCTGGTCGACAGTATATTTAAAATCCCTCTCCTCTGTTAGCGAAGCTGGTGCGCATGAAAATGGGGTGATCTACATATGGTCACATCTATTCGCCTCACAAAACGTGCTATTTTTAACTTGGTTTCTTCTTGATTCCTATTCTAAACATTGCTGCTTGTTATGCTGCTCTGAATCCTCTAAATGACTTTGAGGCTGTAATGCGTTGATGACAGCCATTTGCTGGGTTGGATTTAAATTTACCTTGTCCCACACCATTTAAGCTACAACAGACACTGACAGCCAGCGGTCACGGAGAGAAAATGGGAATGGTTCAAAATCATTTCTCCCATAACGTATAAAGAGAAGATATGAGGGAAAAGAACTCATTAAGATGAAATGCTACATTCAGAGCAACGTAAATTAAATATGGTGTTGACATGCTGGTTGTGGATAAGGAAGAAGGCAGACTACTTTTATAGCAACATTTATTGCCCCTGAAATGAGGCGGAAAGGTGCTATAGCGTGCAAGTGTGATAGCTGCACGAAAGATATTGTCTCTTTGGTACACTGTTCTTTCTTCTCCACCACCTGATAGATGCGGATGTGTAGCAATGTTATTCCCTCTAATGCAGACAACTGGGCAAGACCCTGGCAGAAGTAAGGGACGTGTGGCCTCACAGTGGTTAAGATACCAAAATTATTAAATAATTCAGGTTGGCAGGGACTTCTGCAGCTCGATTGGTCCAACCTCCTGCTCAAAGCAGGGCCAACTTTGAAGTTAGGTCAGGTCACTCAGGAGCTGTCCAGAGGAGTTTTGAAAGTCTCCAAGGATGGAGATCCCACATCCTCTCCGCGTGACCCCTTCCAGTGCTTGATCACCACCACTATGAAAATTGTCCTCCTGACATCCAGTTGGAATTGCCCTTGCTGCACCATGACCCGCCGTTGCTTCTCCTCCTTTTGCAGTGCGCACCTGAGAAAAGACTGGCTACGTCTTTTCTGTAACCTCCCCATTAGGAAGCTGAAGACAGTAATTAAATCCCCCCACTGCCTTTTTTGTCTCCGGGCTGAACTAATCCCCATCCCCTTCCCATACGGTTGCTCCACAACATCTGATTGGGAAGGTGTGCCCATTAATGAAATCTGGGATCAGACCCAGATTTCTGCTCACAACACTATTCTAGACAAATCGTACCAGCTTCTAGCAGACCTGAGATAACAGACTATCTCCTTTTTCTTCTTTTCCTCTCACCCTTTATCACCTAGTCCAGCTCACCATGCCGATCACTGCACTGGAGCTGCCACTGAACGTTCAGGAGGGACCAGTGACTTTCCCTTGGGTGTAACCAAGGAGTCAGACTATGAGTTTCCAACCACAGGAAACCCAGACTGAAGGAGTAATGCTTGCTATGACCAAAAAAAAAAAAAAAAAAGGCATTTAAATGTAAGCTTTGCTGCAAAATCAGGTGCTCATTTGTCACCTGCTTTTGAAAAGGGGGTTCATCAGATATAAGTGCGCTTTTTTAGAAAGGCACAGATGTGATGTCTTCAAGAATTTTGAAATAACGTCATCTCTCTGCTGCAAAGTACCTCTTATGGAAATGAGCCATTAATTACATTTGCTTTCCTAATAGCAACTTCACTGTGCAAAGTGAAAAACATATTGCCAATTTTGCGTAAACCGTCTTATGGTAAATATGCTGCTTTTTTTGAACAGACCTTTTGGGAAAACTGGGAATGAAAGCATTTACCCCTGCCCCATCGTCTGGCCCTCCCAGCCGCAACATCTCAGTGCCCACGCAGGATGTAGAAGCATGAGCAGGCTGTAAGCTGGCTTTGCGCTTTGTTGGCCTTCAGACTATATCTGGGCTGCCTTAAATTATGTCAAAAATAGCAGTCCCCAGAGACAAAAAATACGAGTGAGGCCTACGGGGCTGCACAGAAGTTTCATCTACGTTTCTTTTACTGTCTGCACCTTTCCGCGCAGAAGGGAGGAGTGATGCGGAGGCTGGATTCATCCCCTTGTCAAGGGGGGAGCCTCGGCTGGCCCTGGGAGAGTTCCCGCGGGGGCTCAGTGCTGCTGAAGCGTGCAGAGCAGGCTTAATGGAGCCACGGATCAGGCTGGATACGTGCTCACACAGTCCTGAACATTTGCTTTTAATAGAAAAATCATTTTGTGACTATGCAAATGCTTGGCTTTTATTTTAAGAGCATGGTAACAAGGACTCTTCTGAAGTTCTAGGCACGTAAGAATTTATAACACAGTGCATTAAAACATACATGTTAAAACACTCAGAGTAGAACTGCCCTTACTAAAGGACTCTCAGCTCTGTAATACACCGTGCAAGGGAAGCTTTCAGCAGCTCAGCAACATCACCGTCAAGGTAACTGCCTGCCCGCTTCCTCGCTAGAGTAAAACCAGCTACGGGCGCTCCCTTGCCTTGCCTTGCCTTGCTGTGCAGGCAGCACCGTTCAGCCACCCCTCAGATACCACCCCATCCTTCCCCACCAGACCACCTTCCCCTTATATGACATCATTAATTTGGGAATTGCCCAAATGATGGCTTCGAGGCTCTCCTCTCTGCCCCGACCCTCCCAGCTATCCCGTGGAGACAGAGAAAGCTGAAGGGAATGAGAGAGGGATTTGGAGTGACTTGGTGAAATGCTGACTATTAGGCTCTATTCCTAGATGCTCTGTGGCTTTACTCTATGTATTCGTCGTTAACTTTCAACATAGGCTTATTATAGAGAAACTGGATGTCTTGAGGGCTATATTTGGAATTGCTGAAGCAAGAAAATTCTAAAATTGCAATTGCAGCCTACTGAAACATTGAATTTGCTCTCTAATTAAAATTTCTCATATAAACTTGAGCTACTTCAGCATGCAGAGCATTTTTCCTGTCTCTGCCTAATGTTTATACATTCAGTCTCTGTGGAAGATGAATACAATTTTCTTTTCTGAGACCACCCCCATTTTAGTTGCAGTATGTTCTTTCTCAGCTTTAGTCTGTGTCACCAAAATGGTTTTGGTGTTTCCACCTCCAACTGATATAAATTTGCTGTAGTGCATGGGATTAAGGAGTTTATATATATTAAGGAGTTTATATATATATGTGTGTGTGTGTATTATATGAGATTATATATATTTGCATTTTTACATATATATACTTATGTTTGTATGCATGTATGTATGTAACGTTCATATTATTTATAAATAATATAAAGACCACACGTGGACAATGGATAAACAATCTTTTTTTTCTTTCTTTTTGTCCAAGAAGGGATTTGTGTTTGCTATGACTTCACCCCTGCGTGCAGCTGCAGTGTCTTCTGCAACAAAAAAATGACATGCTTCTCCAATAGTGATGCCACAGTGGTGATTCACATCTATTTATATTTGATCTTGTCTTCTGTCATCGGTGTCAGACTTTCGCTCGCCCTTCCCCCTCCTCTTTTAGTTTGCTTCAGTGCCGATCATTCCGCAAACGGCAACGTGAAGCTGTGTGCAGCACGATAGCAGACAGCATTAAAGGGCTTAATGAACTGCATATGCCACTAAGGGCTTCCTTTGCTGCAGCGTGAAGCAAAAACTCTAGCAGATCAATTAAAAAATTTCTGTTCTAGAAAAATTATAGAAAGGGTATTTTGAGGGAGGAAAGGAAAGATACGAGAGAGGAATATATGACTTCAGGCTTTAGTCTGAAAAAGGAAAATGAAATATTCAAGTCATTTTGCAGACATCTACAGCTGTAGATTAGGGATGCGCACCGAGGCCACGCGGTGTGCTTCTGGCTGAAGAAGCAAAATAAAGTAGACGTTGTTTCTAAATATATTATCTTTCAACAGTAATGCAAACCCACAAAATAATCATGAGGTTTTTGAAATAAGAACTGCAGAAAGACTTTAAGGGTATTGTGCAATTCAGAATAGTACATCCTCTGGCTATTATTTGAGCTGCTCTGGCGTTAAAGCAGCCCTAACATGAAGAAAGCTGATAAACTGCACCAGTCCTGCCACAACACACCTCTGTTCACAGATGGTGTATGTCCTCCCTCCCAAAAATGATTACAGAGAGTCATATAATAGCTAGGCTCGCAACATTTATTTTATCATTTCAATTCTGCATGCAGAAAAATGTTATCAAAATGACTTTTTCAAAATCACTCATCTGCATGTATTTCATACATCCTTTCTGGTGACTGCTGGTTTTTCTGTGAACTGTAAGATTTGGGAGGCTGAGAGAGTCTTGCTGTCAGTTTATTTATCTGTCACTAAATGGCACCCTGACACTTATGGAAGTGGTTCTGGAGGTAATACCGAGAAACGCTTGCCTCCAACAATCTCGGCTGAACTCTGACCGCTCAGGAGATGCCCCTGGCTGTGAAATTTCACGTGGTTCCCGACCCAAGACAGGAGATGACAGCTGATCCTGATCCCAGGCTGGACAGGAGCACGAGCATTTCTGACGCATCCCATGTCCAGTTTGAGGTCTAGAAACATTTGTGTAGATAGTCTGGGACATCATTCTCTTGGCGCTGGAGAAGCTCCGCTGTCCAGATTTCCCGACAAAGCAAACGAGACTCGGTTCTACTTAAACCAAACCTCAGTTTACTAAAGCTTATTCTGGGCCTGTAAGAACAAAAAGACTCTTTTACCAGAGAGAAGAGAGTGGAAAACACCAGTGTGATTGTTTTCATAAATAATGAAAGAAAAATCTCCATCACGCGCTCAGCAGCAAACAACTGAGGTTTTTATTTGAAAGAGCAGAATATTCAGTCAGTGAATTCATCGCTATAGGAGACCTATACAGTCTGCCACAGACACAAATAAAAATGCAGCCAGCACACACAGGAGGCGATGCAGAGGAAACAGATAAAACAGAACCAGTTATTTTTAACTGCCATTAATATTACAAGAGAAACTGTGACAAAAGGAGCAGCTTCAGAATTCAGTGTAGTGTTCTCATTAATGCCAGCAAAATAGTATCTAATGAGATATGTCATATCAAGAATAACGCAAAATGAAGGCAAGAACAGACATCTTAATAAGACAACCACAGCATCAATTATAAAAAAAATAAAAATTATTATTGTGAGATTCTGAACAAAATCTTGACTTAATACAAATAACAGACATTCCCTTTACTGCATGTTTCAGTCTTTTGGTTGTACAAGAGTATAAATATTTCCAAGAAGAAGAGGTGTTTTACCAAGACAGCAAGACAAGCCGCTGAGCATATATTTCTCAGCCTGGATCACAAAAACACACTCATTTTCTTTACGCCAATGATTAGGATGATAACTTGCAGTATCAAAGACGCTTTATGAAATGCTTGACTGCAAAGAATAGAAAGAGAACATTATTCCCATAATCTCTTACCTGAGCTCTGATAAAGAGGTTGTTCAAAAATTTAGATGCTAATTTGAATAAATGGCATGAAAACCACCTGCATATGTTTACTTTCTGTGAACGTGATCGATCTATTCATCTATCTTTCTATCATAAAACAACTTTTGATAACAGAAGCATCTGATATTCCTTTCTTTCCTGCTACCTTTCTTGAGAGATTATACTCCCAATGGGTTTTTTTTTCCAATCACTTGTGATAATAAATTTAATTAATATCACTAGAGCACAGGAAAAATACAGTATCCTATCAGATAATCTCAATTACATAATTCAAGTATTAGTTCAGCTGTAAAAAACAGAATATTCACAGTAGATTTGTTCATGAACGATCTATTGATTAAAAGATGATGATAGTCAACTATGAATATTAATTTACAGGCTATCTGTGAACAAACAGATAAGACTAATTAAAGATGTTTATCTCTTGGATGACTTGCTCATCTCTAATAATCCATACTCTTATTGTCTAGCAAAACAGTTTTACAGAAAACTTGGTAATTTCAGGCAACTCTATTGTAAGAATATCAACTGATGACGTACTCTGCATGGCATGAAAATCATAATACATAATAAATACAGCACTTTTAAAATAATATGAAAACAACTGCTTCTGAATGAAGTAGTCCCTCCCCCAGGCTCTCATTTCTGAGATGAACTAGCATTTATTAGCATAAACATTTGTGTGGCCACTCAATTGGATCAGGAAACTGCTCTGGATTAAAATTAATTTGACAAGACAAATAAACAGTAGTTGCTTTCAAAATTGATTTTAAGGATTATCTTAATTTCTCCCGGGTGATGGCTTCCCACTTCAGTCTCCTAAAAAAGCACCATCCTGTCTACTTTGAAGGAACTTTCTATTTTTTATTCAGAAATAAAAGAAAACTTCCTAAATCTATTCTTGCTGAGGAGAGGAGAGAATAAGAAGAACTGACCCTTATCCGTCAGACTGGAATTTCCAAATTAATGTTATTATTTTTCAGTCAAAATATGTTCAGATTTCAAAAGCTGATTACTTTTTTAACGAGGAAAAGTCTTTAAGGAAAAACAGGTATTCTGAAAACAAAATCAGCATAAAACCTTATTTTCCATCCCCAAAACTCCTAGATGGAAATTTTTCCAGCAGCTTTAGCTTAAACCCACCATCGACCTTCCCACTACTCCTCTTCCAGCACAGCATGAAGAAAATTTGACAGAACGTAACTTCGTGGCTTTCAGGATGTGCAGAGATCCCCATGCACGTTTGTTCACCGTAACCCTATGAAGCTGAATATTACGGTACCTCCTGAATGGGAGGTCTGCCAGGTGGTACAAGAGCACTAGAAACCCAGTCGCTCAGATAACTTCTGGTGAACGAACAACACCGCACCAGCAAGGCAGGGACTAACTGAGCTCTTCCACTGCTGACTTTGTGGTCATCTCTTCTCATTTTGGCTATCTCTAAGCACTACAGTATATCACATCTTACTCATTACAGTCTCTCCTGAAAACAAACAATATCCAAGGTCTAATGAAACCACTTTCATTGTTGCTAAGACCTCAAGCTTTTAACTTTGTACTTCTAATTACTAAGAAATGGGTGGGTTTCACTACCTCAGCTTGAAAGACAGATGTGAAAACAGGCTCCTTTTCATACGTGTGATGAGGGAGTGCACGGTACTGGGAAAACAGGGGAATTTGTGATATATGATATGCAATTGTAACGATTCTCAGTAACTACATCCCACGGGAAGTGTGTGTGCTCAACCTGAGATGCGCAACCCGTCACAGAGATGGCTAAAGATATCTGAGAGTTAGCCAAGAGGCAAGCTGTGGTTTGAACCATATAACTGGAAAACAATTAGTTGAAGCCACTGGGAAGTAAGACAGACAAAAGACAACATACTACATTGATTCTCTGAACCTTTGGTCCAGAATTGGCATCTCTGTCTATCTCTGCATTGCTAGGCGCCGGAGGACTTCCTAGGTTTGAGTGGACGCCCTAGGTACTCCACAGATTAATAATCAAAACATACCTGCCTGGTTTCCTCCTTGCTTTATGTTTGATTTAATGAGAAAAAAACTAAGGCTTGCAGGCCAGAAAAGATCTACAGTACCTACCCAACAACCATCTACAACTAAGCAGGAATAGCCTTTCCATATATCTGCAGACCTGAAACTCCAGTATACTCCAATTTTGTAGGGATCTGCCCAACATGGGTGAATTCCCTGGACAGATGAGATCTACCTACATCATCTCAGCTTGGCTCTAGCAGAGGGTGGCAGCCAGACAGAAGGGGTTATAGCTCAACCTCTATCCTTCACGGCTTCTCACTGTGCGCACGATTCCTGAAGATGCAGGCAGGTAAACCCAATTTACAGCAGCCCCAAGGCAATGCATAATTACTCCAGAGGCCACCCTGGACTCCAGACACTCCTAAGATCAGAAAAGCAAAAAGGTAGCAATCAGACACCTTTTCCTTTCCACTCATGCTTAACAAATCTCAGTTGGAGATTAATTATTCCTATGCAATTATGCTAAGTTCTGAAGTAATGATCATGTAGACAGGAGACACTAAAGTGAAAATGAAAATAAACCATATTTTTATTTAAAACCCTGATTCATAACAAGGCTATAAATAACATCGAAGAAATCAATGAGGATAGAGCATTAATATCTAAGTAACAAACTGTCTTCATGTAGTATTAGTTTCTGTGAATTTCTTCACATAGATAGATTTGAGGGTGGCTTGCCTTTTCTAATTTTTTCTCTTATGTGGAAGCTAGATTTAATACACTTTGAAATATAAATAGTAATGAGGTCATAAAAGATGCTGAAATGAACAAGAGTTGAAGAAAGGAACAGATAAGTAGAGAATTCAGACTGATAAGCAAGTTGGTAATTTCAAAATGCCATGAAGTTGGGCTAGATGCTAATAGCCCCCTAAAAAAAAGCAACCCTAAACCCCTCCCCAGTAGTCTTTCAGCTCAAAATCAGGTCACCGTAGTATGTAGTCAAAAATTACTGTCAGAGGAGACAGCTGATGAAAATGAAGCCCAGCACAATTGTTGCCAACGCGAAGCCATTGCAGAGAATAAATCACGGCAATGAGAGGCAGAACGGAACTGTTAGGTTGTCTGCTCCACGTCCCAGCAGTGGAGGGATGTATCTGTTGTTTTGTTAGCACCTTTTTTTAGTTTGTGCCCATTTTAAGTGACCCCTAGGCACAATGTCTTCCAACACTTCTCTTGCAAGTCTACCTATGACGATTTAAAGCTGCCCAATAGGAAATGGTCATTTCTGCATAGTCAGCTTTGGTAAAATTCAGTTTGTTAGCCATAAATATATTCTGTTGCATTATCCAGAGTATTCCACACTCTAAATTTGGCATGGCCTATATGCAGTTATGCAGACATTCCTTAGAGACATTCTGGCAAATTATATTCAGTTTCTGCATTTGATTTTAAATCCAAGTGAAAGAAAATCTTGGGCAGATATTGTTGAACTAGATTCCTACAGAAGCCATGCCAGTGTCTTTTCCAACTCAACTGTTCAACTGACTAAAAAAGAAACTACCTGTCAGCATCACCCATTCACCTTCTCTTGCCTTCCCCTGCTTGGAGAGGGAAGGCGGGTCTAGCCTTCTTAGTGAATAAATAATTATTTTCGCTGGTTTTATACTCAGTTAATTCACTTTATGATGCACTTCATTTGTAACTTTGAGTCTTCATACATCTCCATAGCTCCCAGTTTTGAGATGAAAACAGCATTGCCAGTTCACCAGTCGGGCAATTCACAAAACATTGCCAACAGCTTCTCAAACGAACTCAGAACCAGAAGGGAATCACACGTCTTAAACCAAAGGGAGTCTAACGAACTGCGCCATCCCGAGACAAAGAGAGAGGCACGTTTAGAGCTTGGAGACTTTCACAGCAAGTGAAGGAAATACACCGCAAAGCCCACAAAGGGGATGATGTTGAAAAGAAATGAAGTCTGCAATTTCTGTTCAGCTTTGCAGGTCTTGCACCATTTGACATTCAGAGGAAGCCCATATGGACATACACAGGCAGCGAGAAACGTTCGTTTCTGTAGATTGGCAAAAATATTGTAATGCTTGCTGTGTAGGAGGATAGTAACTTTCACAAAACAGCAATAAATACATTTAAAGTAGTGATAAAAAGAAAACAAAGAAATTCAACATTCCTCCAAGAAGACTCAGAAAGATTTGTTCGTCTTCTACAATGGGTCTTCAGCTGAACAGAAATAGCAACGTATTCTACTCTAAAACCACCTGGTGTGGTATTTTGGAAACCGATACTGATTTACCTGTCCTACCTCTTAAACCCTTCCCATGACCTTGACCCTAGCTGGCAGCTGCCAACAAGAGGGAATATATAGTGATTATTTTGTAGTCTCCACCCAGTTCCCAACTGGATCCTACTCCCTCTCCCTTACGGAAAGGTAAAACTCCCATTCATATCCGCCTGGCCAGAACTGGTCCCCTGGGATATAGGTTTCTCTGCAAGGTTAAGATAAATATGAGTACACTACCTTTTCTCATCCATCTGCAGTATGAAGGTATGTGGGATACCAACTCCTCAGTGTTATCCCAAGCTATAAAAATAGAGGAACTTGGTGAGGAGGGGGTTAGGGATTATTTTTGTTTGTTTGCTTTGGGGCTTTTTTTTGTTTCTTTTTTTTTTTTTTCTTTTTACTTTGGAAAACAATCTCTGTGTGTGAAATGTGGTGATTGGTGGCTTGGGTAATATTGTTTTAACCCGGCTAATGTAAAAGCAACATTCATTCTTAATCAAATCAGTGATAATTCATTTAGCTCTGCTAAGATATTTGCCTGGTTTACATACATTAGAGTGATACATTGTAGTGTGATGTGCTATATAAAGAAATATTTCCCTTATCTCTTTTAAATTAATTGCTTAAATTTAATAGTTTCCTATTAACAAAATAGGAGTTCATGACTCACTTTTTTGATATCATCCTTTAGTTTATATTTCTCCTCCTCTCCAAATGTAATTAATATTAATGTTTAAATTACTTCTAACACAGAAGACCCCTGTGTCTTTAATCATGCTCATTTCTGGATCTATTTAAAATTCTTCTCTCTTTTTCCACTCAAAGGACACGACTGAAATTTTAATGCTGTCTGCAAAATGGTTATGTGCCACTGCTTTATCACGTGTAATGACATTCTGCTCTCATATATCCCATTTAGCTTAGCTGACTGTTGCTGTGCATCCAGAAAAGGAGTCCTTATATATCCACAATACCATAATAAAAAAAAAAATCCACCCAGAAATTGAAAAAAGTTGGTAATGAACTTTTCCAGAGGAGAAACAAAGGGCAGGCACTAACCTGTTTTCTCACCCTGAAGATGACCGTTTGGTTCAGGGATGAGGCACACTGCTGAAGTAATTGCTCAGCCTGTACTCATTTTTTTATAAAGTCATAGAAACTAAATTTTATCAGCCTGGCACCTTTCACAAAGACTATATACACCAGTGGATTTTAAAGATACTGTTCCAATATACTGAAAGAGCAGTAGCTCTCCTACCAAAGACCTTTGCCTCTGGGTCTTTAAAGAAGCTTATGATTAAATAAGCGTTATTGTGAATTATTTTTCTAAGTGTCCACTTCTTTGTAAGTAGAATGAATTGCTGGCTGCTGCATTAAGAATTCCTCAGAGCATCATGCTGAGTAAGATCATACCTAACGGTTGGTTTAGGCAGGTTTATACCTTGCCAGTCAATGGGAGAAAGCTGTTTTATAGACACCACTCACTCTGATTTGATGCCAGCCACTGTCCTCGTATTAAATGGGGATATTTAGAATTGACATGTCTTTTGTCCCTAGCCAAAATGAATAGACAGCTTGTGTTTTGTCATCAGAGATGGTGCTACACAGTCACTGTAGCAACCAAAGAAATGGTTATAAATCCCCCCGGGGGTCACCGAGGACCGTGGCAGTGACTCGTGTGACCTCGTCCCTCGTCATTTGGAAGAAGCAAGACCTGGCACTTCACAGTTCTCCTGGATAGACAAATGTTCAAGCAAGAGATGGTTCGATGAGGCCGAATTAATTTCTCCACCCCAGTAGTTTGGGAATTGCCTTGCACAGTTTCATTTCAGGAGACGTTTCAGGATGTCTGGCAGCAGAGTGACCATCGGACATCAATCCAGTACCTGTGGGGAAACTGCTACGGTGGCGCTGGCAGAGAGATGCTCTTGTATTTGCTTGATACAAACAGGATCCAGCACGTCGACGAGTACTGTCTTAATTTCAGGCTACTGCTCTGTTTGGCCAACAAATTACAGACAAGTCAATCTAAACCCGCTCTCCGAGACACTTTCTGTTTCTGTTTGATTCAGCTATGAGACCTTAAAGCTGAGGAAGTCTGGTGTAAGCATACAGCGTACCTGGTCATCACATTGCTATTATATCTTTACCCTACTCAAAATTCATTTTCCACTACTTCCCAACCACCGGAGGGTGCGTGAGCGGGGAGCCAAAGGACCGTGCACCATCCACATTGTTGAATTAGGGTCCTATACGCTAATGGGCAGCCAAGCTATTTCAAAGCAGGCTTTAAAAAGACTTCAAATATCTTTAAATATCTTAAATATCTTTAAAAAGATATTAGCTCAGTGGCAACACCACCTTGGAAATTTTTACTCACTTGCAGTTCTCCTATACAGCCATTTAGAAACCTGACAAAAATCTGTTATGAGAGTTATTTTATTACAGATTGGAGTCCTGTAAGTTCTATTTCAAGGGGCATTAATGCTTTATTTGACTGTTTAACCTGAAGTGTTAATTTATATGTTAATGCCAATAATGAGATAATATTTCTGGGGTTGTATATCAAGAATTTTGATGTCTTTTAGCCACTGCATGATCTCAACTTGAGAATTACTGAAGGACAGTAAATCAGGATGATCAGTACTTTAACATATAGTCAAGTCTATGATACTATAAAGCATGCTAGGTGTCAGAATTTGCCTGGGTTGTCTTGTTGGCCATTGATTTTCATAGGACCAAAATTCGATACAGTAGACGGCAGTTACTGTCCCTCAACTAAACCAAACACTGCCGCTATTTCTGAGGATGAATATTGCATTTATGTTATACAGTAGTAATGCAATACCCCAACAAATGGGATTAGGGTCTCATTGCACTGAGATAAATCAAAGCATAGCAAGAAACAGTTCCTGCCATGAAGCATTCACCACCTAATTAAACAAGTCAAACAAAACGTATCTTCTCAAGAACAAACACTAGCACAGAGAAGTCGACTGCCTCATTAAAGATTTCACAGCTTTTTGGTGGAAGAGCCACGAGTAGGAGCCCAGCAATCCAGCCTGGTACTCCCACCTAGGCTTCAGTTATGCCTTGAACATGGGTTACTCTGTGAGGTCAGACCAAAATCATTCCCCTTCTACTTGCAGAAATTATGGGTTGAAAATGTGGAGATTTGCTGATGTGATGATTTGCACGGAAAATGAGAGACACCCAACCGCATGATCTGGAGACACCTTGCTTCTAGCCAACAACAGCCCCTGCACAGCACCGACGACAAAATGCCCATTAGAATCTAAAAGAGGTTATGACACAGACAGATTTTGTTGTCATGGACTGCAGAGAAATGAGCAGATATTTTTTGGACAGCTTCACTGCAGAAGGACCAGAATATTTACAGGTAAACTCATTTGAATACCCCACATAAAATAGTCGAGCGACCTCGTAATATTCTTTTGTGATAGACCATTATGCCTGGTTTATATGTGGGATGACAGAGGCAACAAGGGCGGTTCGGTTGTCTAAACATAGAGATCCAGTACTATTTTAGAAACTTCACAGTGATGCTCCAGGACTCCTCGGTTTCCCGAGGTTACATTCTGGCTTCACGGTTATATTTGCCAGCCTCGTGCAGATGTCTTGGATACCTAGGATCTACATTTAAGCTTATGAATTGCTCCCTAAGTGACCTAAAATAACCCAGGAATCATGCAATGAACTGTGAAAAGGACCCCGGGCTGTACTTGGACGTGACAACACTCAACTGCATTTCATAAACATCAGCTCTTTTCTTGCCTCTTTCATTCAGACCCATACAGCCACCTCTTCCCCCAGACCAATCAATTACACTTGCACCAATTTCTCTCCCATTTGCAGCCTACATTGACAGTCAATTTGACTCTCCCTCTTTTTTCTACCTTTTTTACCTGCTGGTTGTTATTTCTGGGCAATAACAGCCTATGAAACTATTCATAAAAACAAAGGATGGGGGGGGAAGAGGCAGCCGACGGGTGAGCAGAGAGCAGCCCATGTGGGCAGTAAAGGCTTAGACGATGCAGAAATAGAGCGAACGGATTTGAAGGCAGGAAGAAAGAGGAGGCAGAGATGAAGTTTTGTTGTTTCAGGAGCAGGGATGAGGAAGAGGCTGAAACACACCACGAAACTAAACTGGCAATGAGCATCAGCAACCAAAACCAGTGACTGATTTTGCCAGTCCCTTTCCCACACTAAGAAGACATCGTACCTTACGCTCACTTACAGTGTAGCCATAAAGAGATCAGCATTCAACTACCTGTGATTTTCTATCTCTTACTGTTTAGCTATTCTCTTACAACTGTGCGTAAAAAAAAGTGACATCAAAGTGACCTTAGACATTAGCAATGCAAGAACAAAAAAGAATATAATGGGTTTACTCTCCCCTTCAGTTAGACTACCTGTATGCCTGCTTGGTTCTTGCTGTTTCAAAGAAGTCAAAATGGTCTGCAGAGAGACAGTTGGACCCATAATTAATCCCACATGGGTGCAGCAGGAAAGAAAAGCAATTTTGCTCTAGGATGTTATATTAGTGCAACGCCCATTAAGATTTCTAGTTCTTGCGCCGTCTGAGAGACAGTGTAAACACTTTGGGAACACAGAACATTTTATTTTTATGTTTAGACAGTGCTTTGCAATCAGCAGTCAGACAGGGAGAGAATTAATACTACAAAATGAATTGTTTCACTGTGAGACGGCATTTTACACAATTCCCTGTATTCAGCAGATGTTCGTGTGGAAACGGAGAAGCACAATTCTTAACAAATAACCCACGTTCTCTATTCTGCTCTGGTCAGGTGGATTGGACTGGAAATTCTCCTTTCTGAGAGTATTTTCTGAAGTTAATTTTTGTTGCTGCTCAAAGATCAGAGTCAAACATACCAGCTAACAGATTATCTCTTGACCCTGAGCAATAGATGTCACATACTTCACGCAGGAAATGTGAGGAATTGCCACCTACTTTTTAAATTCCAATTCAAAGCATGAGAAATAAAGTTTAATACAATTGACTAGTTAAAGCTTTTGTGACTCCAGAGCTCTGCTCCATAGGCTCATACAATAACGACGCCTATTTGGTTTTACAGTCAAGGGTTTTTTTAACTTCTCAAACATGAAAAGACAAAGACTCACAATAATATTTTTTCTCCGCTAATTTCTTGCGCAGTTTGGAGTGCTAGGGATATGCTTGTCATTAGTTTTATCTGTTTAAGAAACTAATGAAATTATGGAGGCTTCAAACTTCACCAGATACACAAGCAAAAGCATGCTTTCCATGTCCAATTGAAAAAAATAAGCGCAGTGGTATCAGCGAGTGTACCTCAGGGTAAACTGTTTTAATACTATTTTGTATGGGAAGAAACTACAGTAATTTCTGTACAATTACAACTGTTCAATTAACAGTACAACAATTAATAGCACCATCGATTCACTAACAAAAAAACTGATACGGTTTTCAATAATTCCAACACAATCAGCAATTTTTATTGGTGCTAGAACTCTTGCCTTGTTCTGAACTAATTACTTCTGTCTTGAGAGTCTCCCATCAGTTTCTTTCTTGCACCCCATTTCAGGCAATTACTATGTCTGTAGCAAAAACAGACTGCCAAAAATGACAGTTGGTAAAAATGACCCCTTTTAGAGAAAATGACTTTGCAAATTCTGCTCTTTTGAGTATTAAAAAACCTCATTTTTCAGGAACCACTACTGCACAGTAACTTTAAACTACCTGACAAGAATTTTTGACAAGCTCGGTGTTTGGGAACGACTTGAAGACTGACAATTTGTGTGACACAGCTGAATATTTTTGCATGTGATTATGGGAATTTTGTCTTCTTCGTCATCTTAATTTTGATACAAGCATCAAAAATAAGTCACTGCCAAAAATAAGTGTCTCTTGTTGGACATCCATACCCTGGTTTTCCATGTCACATGCAGGTGATTGCCTGTATTACGCCATGTTTCACAGTTACTTAACAATATAGGATTATTTGACACCTCCGTTCTATAGAGGATTTGACGGGAAACAGTGAGCATGGCAAAGCTTCACGTATTCAGGCCAGCAAGGCATTTAAGCAAAGGGGAAATGCCACTGGCTACACTAAAGTGATGAGTAAGTATAGTACATTGCCTGGTTCAAAAAAAAAAAAAAGTCAGGCTGTTTTGGAAGTTTGCTCAAGTAAGGGCTTATGTCCAAGTAACAGTTGGATATAAAACACATTTTAACCTGCTCATCAGGGACATTCAGGGCTGCCTCGTGCTCTCTGGAATTTAAACTGCTTAGCAAGTTTTCTCTAACGCCTATAGCCCTTCAGACACTGGGTATTGCTGCTGTATAAAAACAATCAGGTATTTAACAATGATGTCTTGAAAAGAATTGCAGTCACCTGTATTATACAGCTTGTCTTCCATTTGATAGATTACATGCTACAATGAAATATATACTTGTCCATGTAATTTTTTAACTGCGTACACGATTATGATATGCATTGCATTTTAAATTATCTTCCATTATGTTTCATGTGCTGTACAGATTTCAGTCGGCATTTGCAAGGCAGCCAGAAAATTACAGCAATTATTGAAAATTACTGTGATATAAAAGCGATGTGCTTCCCCTCCTCCTATCAATTTTCTTTGTATTGGTATATAAAACAGGCTGCTGCTTCAGCACCTAGGAAGACAAAGTACCTTTTTACTCCTTAACTATTAACTGTGCAGAGAGGATTAATTCTACTTAGTTTTATAGTTTTGGTAGCAGATATGCAGTCAATATTAATTCTAAACTTTTTTTAGGATTATGCTTTTTATTATCTAGCCGTTTACTTGACTTAGGCTAGAATTTTATATGTATTTTTATATATATGTGCACTCACATATATTTTCATGAGTATAACAGTCAATTCGTTATTCTTCTTTGAAAATACAATCTATTTTTAATTTCATTATTGCTTCTCTGGTTCAGATCGAGGCGCTTTTAACAAGAACTTCTTTGACCAACCTTTTTTATTACTTAATTTATCTTAATGGCAAGGACCTGTCCTATAAACTCATCTATCCATGGTTAGTTTTACATTCATGAGTAGTTTCTTAAGACCCTATGGGTACGCTCATGTGCACGAAGTTAAAAATTCATGTGTTTATAAGAACAAGGTCTTATTTTGCCTGAGCTTTCTCAAATACAGAGCACTAAGACTTCATTGTGTTCCTTTAAGGGAAGAAACAATTCAAAAGTGTTCAAAAAAGAGGATTACTGTTTTTCATAGCATACATAAACAACAGTAATAATTTTCATCATGTACGCTTAACTATAAAGCAAAATTTGTAATGCAAATGTCTATACTATAGCATAACAAACTTGTACTTTGTGTGTTCCTGTGAGTTTAACTGAATCTGACATTGTAAATGGCAGGAATTTTATTTACTTAAAATAATATCTGTATTATGACCTAACATACCAGCTAAAGAGGATGTTGTTTGATTATAATTCAATTCTACACGTTTCTTTCTTTTTTATGCTTAGAAAAGCAAATATATGCAGTGTCTTTACTGTGACAAGAAGGTGTCTCATGCTAGTTGCTGGAAAAACAAACCAGAAAAAATCTAAATAGGAAAACTATGTTAAAGTAAAACAAAATTTCAAACTAAAACCACAAAAATGAAATAATTCCTGTTTAAAACCTTACCTTGGCTCCACGTTATATCAATTGGAACAGCTACCCCAAAAAGATACGTAAGAAAGTTCTCTGATGTGGGATACTGGGGTATGCTACGTCATGACAGTACAAAGTCAGGGCCTTAAATTAAGCAGGGCTCTTATTTATTTACCTTTTCCTTCTGTTGTGGTTTTCTCTCTGAACTCCCTTTCATTTTTTTCGTCTCAAGTTTTAACTTTCAAAAAAAGGCCACCAAGAACACAAACGGAGCACGGCTTATCCATGAGCTTAACTGGAAAACGCCAAGCACCTCTGTTCTCTGCTTAATATCAGTAAAGGTATTTACTCTCTGTCCAGCATCCTTACGTGGAAGAAGGATGCTGTGACAGCAGGCAGCAGTGCCATGAGCCGGAGGTTAACTGGAAGCCACAAACAAGTCATACCTAACATTGCTGAACATTGTAACCTCCACTGATTCCAGCTGATCATTTTGACACAATTTGTGGCGCTAATTATACTAGTTAAATTACCGGGCTTCCTCCCACACACGTTTCAGTGTTTCTAGACACCTGCCTTCGCTTCATCCGTGACTCCTTCCGCAGTAGGATGCTTTTGTAGTTAAACATCTATTTTGCACAATACACTGTCTACTTATTACAGTGACAGGTGAATAGCGTCAAGGCAATTTTTAGAATTATGTGCAACTTTCTCATTGTTTCTGATGAAAGGTGAACCAACAAATTCCAGGAAGACAAAACCTCCAGAGGAACAGGCTTAAGTGCACTCTTCTCTTTCCTTCACCCCTCCCCAGCATGCAAAAAAACCCAAACTCAAATACTGGTGCAGTTCTAAACGGTTATTTTTCCAGGAGCTCGGTGGCGTCCTAGGCATTGGATGGAGCATGTCAGCCTAAAAACAGCAAAGAAATTAAGCACCGGCTTCGAGAAACTGCTCAAAGTAGTCAATAAACTGAAGGGCCTGTACTCAAAGCATCTTTTCTCTCTCTCGTGGTTCATCTCTAAACTCCCCTTTTCAGTACTTTTACTTAACATTTTGATGTTAGCTGTACTTAAGTCTGCACGTGTTTCGTTGAGATGGACAGAGAGACACATAGAGAGACGGACACCCTGAAACACCGCGGCTGTGTCAATCGTAGCACAACAAGTCTGATGTCGACAAGCAGCAGGTCGCAGCCCCTCTGCGGGCTCCCGAGCTGAGACGCGGCAACTCAGCACTCAGACCCCTGGTCCGAAAGTGCAGCCGAAGCGGGCGGCAGGGCAGCTGCTCAGCCCCCCCCCCCCATTCTGCTTCACCGAACGCTGGAGGGCCTGAGCATCCCTGGAGTTGGTCCAGCTCCCACTCCTGTGGTCCCTCTCATTTACACAACCGCACGGGCAAACTTTACAACACCTCATATATTATTTGGCTAGGGAGGAGCGAAAAGACAGTTGCAACACATGGATGGTTATTACTGAGTCTAACCAGATGAGCGTATGTCGTGGAGCTGCCTAGTGTTACGGTTTAAAAATAGACATATATTTATGCCAGCTTTAGTTGCCATGGGTAAGTCTAAACTATGTTTGGTTTTCTTTTCTTCTAAACAGTGCTTTAAGTTATGTGAATTCAAAAAAAAAAGCAGAAACCAGCCATGTTGCACTAAAATATTTATTTTTTAAATGTGAAGTACTGCTGACAGAAATGTGCGGTATGGCATGTGCACAATCAGGCAGTGTGACGAAGGCTGAGCTACCGGTGTCCAGCATCTGTCATTCATAAAGGAAACTATCTACCCAGTATATATCAATATAGGTTACTATAGTAACACAGAGCTTTTATTTTTCTTCAGATTTATTATGTAGAAGCCAATGAGCATGTTCAGACACTCCGTGCATTCATAACCCCATAGAAGTGTCTGGTGACTGCTTTCTCCAAGGCAGCTCTAATAGACTTGTTAACTGCTAAAGACTGCAACCCACGCTGAAAAAGTGTAGAAACAAAAAGCAAGCAGCCCTCACAACGATAACATACAGCCATAATCCAGGCTTGTATCCATAGCTCAGCAAAAATCAAAGATGATGTCAAAAAAAAAAAAGGCAATTAAATAAAATCACCGTTGTCATTTTCTAGGGTAAACTCGAGGGACGAGATCCTACAGCCAGGACATTTTCACGTGTCCTTACTTGCTCTCGAACGGCAGCAATGGAGTAATTCCAAGGAGATGCGAAATGTGGAATAACACCATCACTTTGCTACACAGGGGGTTCTGGTCTCGTTCCCTGTGACTCGTTCTTACAGTTTAGTGCAACAACGTTGTTGCAAATGTCATAAACAGATTTTTGTCAGCTTCCCCTAGCAGAACTCCCCAGTCCGTTGGATACTGGGGAACCACAAGACAGAAATGGTTAAACACCCTGGAATGACTCTTTTTCTTACGAACGCATCCATCTTTTATGACTCATCTCTT
This sequence comes from Aptenodytes patagonicus, assembly GCF_965638725.1. Taxonomy (NCBI): domain Eukaryota; kingdom Metazoa; phylum Chordata; class Aves; order Sphenisciformes; family Spheniscidae; genus Aptenodytes; species Aptenodytes patagonicus. The sequence goes on from NC_134952.1 coordinate 78,072,985, forward strand.
TTCAATTCACTTTAAGCACCATTTAATTTTAAAACTGAAACTTTGTAGGTAGCTGCAGGGCATCGTAGACAAGACAAACAGAAAGCAACGGTGCTCCAAGATTGTATTAGTTCTACCAGGAGAGTTATGGAGCACCATAGCTAAAAATACATGCACAATCTATTTCAAGCATTGTTATATTTGCTCACTCTTTAGTTTCCTTTGGTAGCTAGCTATGTTGTGGCTGAGTTCAGGAGCAAGTCTTCAATCTTGTGGCTCTGTGGTTACAGGAAAAAGGCAGCTGAGGATCAAATTTTAGTTTTATGCAGCTGTATAGCAACACTTTGGGCACTCTGGAATTAAAGGGAAAAAATTAACTTGACTTCGTTTGATTTCCTGCAGTGGACTGCTTTATGGCAGGGATGAAGGGTAGTCCGTGGTTAAGAAACTGGCTGCACACTTAGAGCATGAAAGTGCGGTTCCTGAATATTGCAAGGGGTTTTTTTATTTCCATGAGCAAATTACTTAGGGCAAGGCTGTCAAAAATAATGAATGATTTCAGCTTCCTCCAGATGAGGTTGCCTAATTGGAGACAATTTAATGGACCTTGATTTTCTGGGAAACACTGAGAATCAGCATCCCCCAAAATAAGGTCCCTTTGTCTCCAGTTTGGGCAGTCCAGATTTCCTCCTCACATTCCTACATGCTTTCTGAAAATTTAGGCCAGTCTCGCTGGGGCTCAATTGCCTATCTATATTGAGAGAAAACTCATATTCTTTTCCCCATCTTTTATCTTTCTTTCATATTTATTTTTGCCTGCTTAGCTGCAAATCCCATTTAGCATGTCTCTGTATAGTGCTTGGTATCGAGCTCTCAAATCCCATCTGAGGGATTTGCGATGTTACTAAAGTACAAGTATCTCAGTATCAAAATCATCCATTTTGATTTGTATCTTTTTCAGCGCTGTATGTTGAAAAATACTGTACACCTGCATCCAATTTGGGTATGGAATAGTTGGCATAAGGAAAACAACTGGAACGCCTTAGAAGATTTTTCTCGCCATGACACTGTGGCTTTTGTCAGATTCCCTTCCCTACCCTTAGTGTTGGTGCCACGGCTCGGGCTGCAGGCAGAGCAGCACGTGGGCACCACCGACTCCATCCCACCCAAGCGAACAGAGTCCCAGAGAACACATTTCCCCCGACAGCAGATTAGCAGATACGTCAGTGCTCACATTTCTGCCACACTCTCCTCCGTGAACAGGAGGACACCAGAAGCAGCACTTTGAAAAGCACTAATCTGCTTTAGCACACTTCATTAAAATCAAAATCCGATAAGCTGAAATATGCTACATTTTAACAAAATCAAAAGGACTTGAGGAAAATAAAGCATTATCTCAACCGGCTCTTTATTAGTTTGGGTTTGCAAAGAGGAAAAGCAGCCCCACGGGGTGTTAGCCCCCACCCCAGTGAAGCAGGGTCCTCTTAGCTCATTCCCCGGAGCACACCCTGCGGGAAGCTCTGGCTAGGAAGCCAGACGCGGGACAAGCAAGTATTCTCAATACTCTGCTCACTGCAGAGTTTTCCTGGGATGGGAATCGGCTCCTGCCTCTCTCGGTCAGCGTCACGCAGCATCGCCGGCACTAGGAAGAAGCGCGCTATCGCTAGACGTGTGGGTAGCTGCTGGTGGCTACAGTTAACAGGCCTAGCTAAGCCTTGACCTTGTAAACCGCTATCTAAAATAAATGGTATTTTTCTGAAGATTTTTAACATCTCCGTCACAGGCTTCAGGGCGAGATCGGAAATAGCTCACGCAACGCTTTGCCCTGTGACCTGCCATTCTTATTGCAAAGTTATAAGCAAGCTCTGTGGTCACTCAAGAAAAGAGTCTGGCATTTCAGGGGAGGGGGGTTCTTACTACTTAAACAGTTCAAACTTTAGCAGAAATAAAGCTATTTACTTAGGGGTAATTTATTGCAATCATTAATATTAGTTCTAATTCAGTGGAGGTAAAGACAGCAGATCTCCCTGTCCGTTTCAATTTAACTTGTTATGCATGATCCAGTCTCTTAAACTTTGGTAAAATACTCTATCTAAACAGTCCACAAACTTTACTGCAAAGTGTTAAAAACCTAAGGGTCTTCATCTACTAACTTCTGACTTCTGTTCTGAAATGCAGAGCTTTATAGCAGCTTTGTTTAAATTATCTGAGTTTAGAGAGCACTTAAATTCAGCCTTGAGCTGACCTTGTTGTACAAACTGTAATTTTTTTGGCACCAAAGCCTCAGGCTGCAGTCTGCTCCTCGTTGTGTGCTGCACTGTATCTTTCCAAACGCATCCCCCGAATGCATCCCCTAGATATTCTCAGCAAAAGACCGTTTCCTCCTCAAGTGCAGATGCTTGGCCAAAAGCTCGTTCTCAAGTAAGCAGTGCAATGAATTATCCCTTCTTCCAAACGGAACAGCAACCACAAAATAATCTACAGGTTAAACCGGGAGCTCTTGGAGCTGTGTAGACGTATGAAAAGACTTGGAAGTTCTGCCTTGGAAGCATGAGAAAAATGTGATTTCTAATCACCACGCGATCATACCGTGCATGCCTGCAGACATCTGCTTGACCGCATATAGCTGCTTCCTGTAAAAAAAGAGTGAAATTAAAACTTGTGAGCCTCGGGAAATTTTAATATTTCTGCGTTTTGCTGGTTCCAAAACAGGAGGCAGCTGAAACAATGATCTCTCCTCTTCAGTTTAATGCTGACCCCACTCAAAGTGAGTATCTAGACTCTCCCTGGAAGTATTTTTGAGAAGAAAATGGTAGTTTAATGGAAATAATGGAAATTTCTAGCGGAATTATCTTTTTCCACTAGAAAAAAACACTCTGGCGGAAAATTGCAGCCCACTAATTCAGGTGTTGCTTTTAATTTTTGAACTGCTTTGCACAGAGTGTATCTTTAGGCACACTTCTGCATTCTTGCATGATTTTTCACCGTTTTTGCCATGCACATGCTATACTTGTTTATTTTTTATTTATTTTTCAGTAAGCGCTGCCAGTACCTAGACTCTTCATAGGCTTGCCCTCTGAATATCCTCTCTCAGGTCTTCTGGGCTCCTGATATCATTCAGAGTCCCCGGGAGCTTCAAAACCCACCCAGGAAACCCTAAGCTGTACAGAGAGCAGTGAAATTACAATACTTTAAGGGTAAAAATGTCATCAGGAGCTCACTGCGGAAACGGCACTGTTACTCCTCGCTGGCGAGTGCAGTGATTCTGTCCTCAGCCACCTTCCCCACCGACGTGGGAATTGCGACCCCTCTCCCGGTGGAAGGTACACAGTCCCCCCACGTCCTGCAATGAAACAGGAGGAGAAAAGGGGTTAAAAACCAGCTTCAGCTACTTGAAACAGTACCTGTAAATATAAGAAAGCTTAGGGAAAGAAAATAAACTACGCGTCTTTAATTCATGGGAAAAATCTTACATTTTTCCTAATGTGCAAAACAATGCACAGGGCACAGTGGTGTTTGTATAGTGATCTTACATCGACCTTCTATTTTAAAAAAATCTATGTTTCTATACAGAGACACTTTCTCAAACTGAGCACCTAGCATTACTAAAATCAGGAAATACATGTGTTACTTGACAGGGGATTTGGGGGTTTGTTTTTTTTATCTTGAAGATTAAAAGCTTCCTCCCAGAAACATGCAAAGCTAAAATGCTCATTTCCATTTCAGGGATAAAAATACTTACACTTCCTCTCAGAAGAAGACCAATATTACAGAAATGGAGATCTAAAAATGTATAGAATACATTCCTCCCCCTATTTTCTCTTTTTTTTGAGCTGTATACCTATACATAGGTCTAACCAATAATGAATATATATAAAAATTATATTATATAATAACACACATATTATCAGATTATGGGTTAGAATAAAGCCTAGTTTAGCAGCTATGACTGTCTGGCACATGCTGGGGTAAGAGAAATGTGAACTGAAAGGTTCCTAAAAGCCTGGCTTTCCAGAACTACTGACGTGGTGGCACTTTGCCAGACTGATTTACAGACAAGGCTCATTTTTATTTTTTCAAGCTGTCTTCTGCTATCACTCTGGATACCCAGATGTCATACAATTATGAGTTCTGAAGGAGTTCAGAAATAAAGATGATGAGCTGCTTGCAAAGACATGCAAACTCTCATTAAAAACAACTACTGTTTCGGAGGACTGGTGGATAGCTAACATTTGAAAAAAGAATTCAGAGGCAATCAAAAGCATTAGCGTGGGTAACCCTTACATCTGTACCTTTGAAAATCTGGTAGAAATGTTACTTATAAACAGAATAAGAAATTGTCTGGTATTGTAGCAGAAGTGAGTTAAACCGATGGTCTTTGCAAAGAAAAAAGCATCTCACTTTTTATCAGAAGCTTCAAACTGGAAAAATCATGTAATGCGTAAAAGAAGAACTGGTTGACACAATCTGCTCAGGCTTACCAAAAATTCCTGTCCTGAAGTGTTTATCACATTAAAGGCAAAGCACTGCGATGAATCAGAAGCCTGGTAGGAAATTGAGTAGTGTTTTAGGTCTACTTCTTAAAAGTACTACAAGGCTCTGTGTTAGATTCAATGCTTAATATATTTACTAATCATCTGAATGGAAGGTGAGCAGCGAAGTAAGACTACTTGCTGATGACGGAAAGTTATTGCATGAGAAGCAACAAAGTTCAGTGCCCGGGGGGAAATGTTTACTTGTCTAAGTCCAAAAGCTTCAGTTTAAGAAAGGGACCTGATAATCACTCTGCAGCTGTGGTTAATGACCCATAAGTATCCTTTTCTTCCTATATATGGACATACCCATCCAAAAGTGAAATAATTTAACAGGTGGGTCAGATGATGAAGTACACAGGGAAAAATAATGGTATCAGAACTCAGAGTAAGGCTTCAGCTAAAAAAGACGAGTAGAGTATTCATTAGGTCATTTTAGAAAAGATATTGCAGATTAAACGTGTAAGATGTTGAGAGAAGGGCAATAAGAATGGTCAATGGCATGGCAAAACCTCTTGTTTAGAATGACTTTTAAACCTTTGGGACTGTTTCCCTTAAAGAAGTTTAACAACACTGGACACAATAATAGAAATATTTGAAGTAAGGGGTCGTAGGTCAAGAAGTATATCAGAAACTTCTACTTTTTTCTGTGATTATTCAAAGCTATGACAATTTATGAAAATGGAAAGCAGAAAATTCAAATTGCATTAAAAGAGTATATTGGAAAGTTGAAGCTGGCACGGTGGATTGATAGTGACATAGGTTAAACAAATATTGGAAATTCTGACAGCAAAGATTTTTTTTTTAAAAAGCACTGGAAAAAATACAAGTACTTCAAAGTTTATGGCAATCTCCAAGTAGCAGAATGACCAAGATGAGAGCCTCCCAGACACTCACAATCCCTCTGAGATGTTTTCTACATGTTCTCATGTATCTGGCTGTAGTTTGAGATGGAGATTCTGCACGGCAGTCTCTCTAAATTGCCTATTGCCATTGGTGAATGAAAACAAAAAAATCTTCCCTTCCAAGACACTAAGTGTCAAATTTCAGCCTATTAGAATAAAATGACACCAGCTTTACTCAAGGAATATGGTGAGGCATCTTCTAATATACTCAACCAGCTTCCTAATCTTGATAAAGACACTTTTATAAATACATATATTATTTAGTCGTGGGCATTTTTTTTTTGGCTCTGCCAGGTAAGAGTAAGACTGGAAATCAGGAGCCAACATAAAATGTTTGTGGGAGGCATCCAGAAACGCATAGCATAATTGATAGGGAGAGCAGGAACTATTGCTGGTTTGATTTTCTTGTATGAAAGTTGCTCCTATATTTAGCTCTGTTAGGATTTTTAGAACTGGGATGGGTGATCTCATCAAATCACTGGTTTCTTGATTGCTCTTTGGATCACCATCACAAAAGACCTATGGATGGAAAGGTACAGATGGAGGTCCACAGCGTGCAACTTTGTAGGGCTAATGTCACTTGAGGAGCAGGGTTATTCTGGAATTCAGGCCAGAAAAAGTCCAACATAATAAAAATAATATATGCAATGCAGGGGTATTATAGCACAAAGTCTACACCTGGCAGCATTTTTGAACCTATTTTTCTGTTAACTTATTTAAATATCTGCCAGCTTGAGTTCTTATACACAGTGTCCCGAGGCATTAATCTCCTTAATAAAATGCTATGCATTCCCACAGAAGCCAGCAACACAAAAATAAAAGGGAACCTATGCTCATATTTCACCATAAAAATAATCTTAAAAGAACTGCTGAGTGCAAGGTTTAAATTGTATAAGTTTGCTAGCTAACCCCCTCTCTGGAGATAGAGTAATAATGTGGACGTCCTATGAAAATAAGAAATTGCAAGACCATGCAACCTGAAAACATGACTAGAAGAGCTAATGCATGATTATTGATTTTGGAGTGTCTTTGCAGATTCTCTGCTATTGCAAGTTCCCATTGTCCCACTGCCATCAATATTGCCACCACCGCAGGATCCGTCCCTGTATGGTCAAAGAGCTCCAATGGATGTACGAGCAATTTTGCATGTGCAAAAATTTGCACGTGCTCATGCTGGTATGGTTGTGTCTACAGTGCTACACCAGAAATTCAGTGTTGCTGAATATCAAGGAGCCTTGGGGCCAATTACAGAAACGCCTGTGCCCACGGCAGGTCCCACACACGCGGCCAGGGCTGCAGCCTGCCCCCGAGGGACCTCTTAGTCTATGCATAGCTCCCCTGCTTCGCCCCTCACCTCGCCACACCGTGACCTCATCCCGACTAAAACCAGCCCAAAGCCCCTCCGTACAGACTGAGAAATGCGACTGCTGTGTGGATACGGAGGATCGCTCCCTGCGACTTGGTACTGGACCGCCATCCCAAGACATTGAGTCTTGCCCTGACACTGAGGTCTGGCAGACAAAACACCTGGGCTACGTTATCACGATGAAGGGACGCTGTAGTAAACTCCTAGTGTGGTGGGACAGTTCAAGAAGAAGGTACAAAGCTCAAGGGTCAATAGTTTTACCATTTGTACCCTTTCCCCTAAGGAAATCTTTCCTTCCTCTCTTTCTGACCGTCTCCCTGCTGTATCGCTTAGCCACTTAGAGGCTACACCAGAAATCCCTTCTGGCATGCAGAGAATCATCTCAGATAGTGACCGCTGGTATAAAAACACAGTTTCTGAAGGTGTAAGGAGGCAGCAGGGCCTGATAAACTAATTTATCAGGCAAAAATGACACGAAGAGCTGCCAACGTGTGCTATGGCTTGCTGAGTACTGGAGGGAGCAAAGAGAGGACTAGTACTGTGTGAAGGCCTTCCAACAGCTGGGCTCTATTCCTGTTCAGCACCAAGAGCAATGAAGGCATCCTGACACGTCTGTCTGCTTCATGAATCCTTTTGAATATTGTGACAAAGAGAGGAAGTACGAATGATCATAAATTATTCATTACCGAGGCGGATGAATTCCTTAATATCATATGTAAAATACTATGAGGCACAGCAGATTTGCTGTCCTTAATTTTATCATGCCATGCAATCAGATTCTGCTAGAGACGCTCAGAGACTAGTAAGACATATAAAAATGGAATGGGACTATATGACCTAAACAAGACAAACAAATATATTTGGGTCATAATTTATACTAGATCATAGATCCTGTGGTAATTTTCCATCAAATAACTCATTCTTACGTTCCCTGGGACAACGCTTGTTTATAGTAGCCTGTCTGTTCTTCACATCTTTTTTATTGATATAGCAGGAAACATGATAGCGTGGAGATTTGCTTGTGTCCGACGTATCTACTGCATATGCAATGTGTGCAGGTCACACATAGTTGCAGAATATATGGTAAAGCATTTTTCTGTAGAATTTAGCAATGCAAAATTGCTTTTCAATTCTTTTGCTTCCAAATGCCTTTGGTAGGGATTCAGGGGTTTTTTTCCCCAAGATTATTTCTGGGCACAGATAATGATGCTATAAACATTTGAAAGCTGTCATTTCTGGTTAAATCTCCATGCTGAAAAGGTTATTACATATCGGTATCTAGGCAGTTTTTGTCAGTATAATTCAGCTGATCAGGGACTGGATACTCTAACTCTGCAAATTGTCACAATCCCTGGACAAGTCACTCTGACTTTAGAGCAGGGTGTTAATAGCTATGGATGTTTGGTTTTAGTAAATTTTTCCTTCCTCTTTTTTTTTTTTTTTAAATCAGAGCACATTATTCTCCTTATTTATTTTTTCCATTACAGGATCCCTCCCAGGCCCTACTCCACAAACAATCGTTACCTCCAAATTTCAGGGGGTAATTTCACAGGTATTTTCCCAGCCAGCCCAGTTCTGACCAAGGAGACAAAATGATCTCAAAAGCCATCATGAGCAGCACTACACCTGTTAGCATTGTCAAAAAAAAAAAAATTCAGTATCTCTTGCCACTCTCCTTCCCTCAGGAGGAATGGCAGCTCATACCCACCCTATACATTTAAGTAACAAGTCTCTAAGCGGCAGATTTGTTTGAACCACAAAGCTGCCCAGCTTAGTAATGAAGCGTGGCACTGTCTCGAACAACTGGTCCCGTGCAATAGCAAAACAAGGATGAGTCCATAAGGACTGGTATCCAAGACTGTTTCACGCAGACAGATATTCGGTGCGACACTTACATTTGAAGAATCAATAAATATTCATTGTTTAGACTTTCCTTTTCATAACATCTGAATGATTAAAGCTACTCACATTCTTTGTAGCCCACTATTTTTTCCTCTAAGACACCAAGGCACTCATATTTCGCCACCAAGTAAAAATGGCATAATTCCCCGAATGGGTAGAAATGCCCCACAGTTATTGCTAAAATTTCTCATGCAAAAAAGGAAATTATGTTTCCAAGAGCCTGGGGATTGAATTTTCCAGAGTCAGTCAGACAACCCTACTTTCCTATAATGCAGTGCTTTTGAAATCAGCCACACAGCACGGTATGTGACACTATCCTGAATCTAATTATTTTCCCATTTATAAGAGGGTGTGAAACAAGCCTACTACCTCTTTATATTGCACTTACACTTCTAATTCTATCTACAGCTTGTTATCAAAACCATAATTAGGCGAGGTGCCAACAGGTCACGGAGCTCGGTTCGTAATTGTGGCGGGCTGGCTAACCGCCTGCAGTTCACTCTCGGGCTGATGCGCTCAGATCGTAGCTGTTACGGGAAATCCATGCAACCGATGGACGGTTGCTGCTTCCACAGCCGTCTGCCATTCCGCTCGCTTTACTTCAAATAAGTTACCGCTCTCCTTTGAAAGATAAGTAAACCATGGTTTATGGTAATAGTTACCTCAGCTGTAGCCTTCACAGTTTATTAATTAAAAAAATACCCCAAATCTTACTTTCCAACAAATAGGGAGTTTTAGCAAGCCCAAAGTTAGCTAGTTGGATTACTGGTCTCTCTGGAATAGACACATGGACACGACATCTGTATGAAAATTTAAGCACTTATTAATTAGTTCCAACTCATTAATCATTGCATGTACTGTGTGTGTTTTTCCTATCCAAGAAACGAATACACAAAGAGAAGTTAGGGAGCGTGATTCTGCCGCCCCCCCTCTCTGCAAGCACTCTACTCTTGCTCAGTTCAGTGGGATTACTGGTTGAATGATGGGTTTGAGACCCAGATTTCCTTACAGTACCTTTTGTAGCTGGAGCTTACCGATTCATGTCAGAAATCACCTGGCCTTTCCTTGCCTTTTTGCTTTGAACTGAAGTCAAAGGTGCGTGCAACCACACATATTTTGGCTAATTCTAAACTTTCCAGATGGGGACTCATATTTCACGAGTACAATTCAAAGCAGTATGTACCTTTGATCAGTTCATTACAGTAAGTGGAACACAGAACCTCAAATGCAAACTAATCCAAGCCAATTTTAACCAACTTAATACACACTTTCTTTTTTTAATACTGAAACTGAGTCTGCTGATGGGCGGGCCAAATCAGGGCTACTTAAATTCAATCTGTAACAGGGAAAATCCTGTCTTTATCAGAGACGACACCTTGCCTAACGTGCTATCTGAACATCTTTAAACCACTGCGCAAGTCTGGATTCAGATCTGGAGCTAAACATTACGGGTAGCGAGTAGCTATGTGTAATTCCTGTACAACACCATCTTAGAAGTGAAAGGCATTTCAGAGGCCACCTCGTCCATCTGAGGAAGGCCAATTCGGTTCATATCCGTTACGTTACATGTTTATCCAGCCTCTTCTTCAAAACATTCAGTGATGAGGACTATAACCCTACCCAGGTGACCTATGTCAGTGCTTCCAAAACTTTACTGTTGGTAAGCTTTTCTTACTGCCTGCTGCGACTCATTCCAGTTTCAGCCCATTATTTCTTGCCATAGTGAATCAACTTAAAATTCTGGGGTTTCTGAATTGTTATTATGATTTCAGAAGTCATTAAATGCTGTAATTGAGGACGCTATTGTGACTTCTGCCTTTACAATTATCTATTGATAACTGCATATCCAGTATATTCTTCTAGGAACTAGCTAAATCATCACTAAATTGACCTCTGATCTTGTCTCTGAGAATTTTGCATACTTAAAGTATTGCATGTAAACATAAGTATTGTAATTACATAAGCAAATGGAAATCTCTTAGTATTGCAGTCCATATTATTATTATTTTAATCTCTCTTTTGTAATTGAGGGATCTTTTTCATTGTTCATACCTCCAGTTATAGTATAATTGATTTGTTGGTCAGAGAATTGATTTTTTTTCAGTTTTAGCAACTGCCTTGTTTTAGAAGAATTTTCCATGGCAGTAGAAACATATTAGCTATGTAGTCCTACGTTTAGAGGTATAGCCAAATGTTGCAGGCAGTAAGTAGCTTACACATAACAATATATCTAACAGAGCACATAGATGTAGCTTTTCAAAGCTGATCATGCTGTCCAATTGTAAGTGTCTGACAAAATTAACCTTTTCATTTCTGCAAAAAGCTATGATTCTAATATTGATCAATGAATATCCAAAGGATGCATTTTAACTTTCTAAATAATGGGTTACTATATTTATCCAAACTTATCATTTTCGCCATAAGATGGGCGAAGTCACTTATAAAATGTTGTTTCTGTTCACAAATTGGATTGATTGAATTTCCTCAAGACTTTTTGTACGTAGAAGTTTAAGTTCTGCTAAGCTTTTTAATTAGTCAAATCACCTGAGTATACTTAGGAAAAATGATATCCAAAGTGGACTTCTAATGGATAATGCCGCCGGTGTGAAGACTTTGTTTCTAAATTGCATTTCTCATCACAATATTTTTGCATAACCTCAGCTGAAAATAAAACTTGCTTACCCAAATGTGAACAGACCAATGAGCCACAAGAAAACAGATTTTTATACAGAATATCATTATCTAGGCCTAGTTTCAAATCCAGCTGAGATATGTCAGCCTCTTCTGAACATAGGAGGAAACTGCTGAAGATCACCGTACATTCCACAAAGATGTCATGCTGCTAGGAAATTGCTTTGAAATACGTTCCGAAAGGCAGAAACATAAAAAAAAAACAACTTGTAAAAAGGAAGTGCAGAGAAATAGCTGAGATTCCACCGGTCTCCACAGAGGGGACCCATCAGCTGGCCCAGGGGTCCTGACAGACGTCTCGCTTTCTAGGCTCCTTCTCAGAGCTAACAGAAGGGCATGCAGAGAAGTGCCTCCAAAGGATTTTTTTCCCACCCAAAGATAATTGCCTAAGCTAAGTGAAATGCATCTCTCCTGGACATTTCTCTTTACTGAGGGAGCTCAAACAGCTTCAGACAGATCCTAAATGACTGGCTTGGCCGAGGGACTTGCCTTTCAAGTGGATGAAGACATAGGGGAAAGAATACCATTCCCAGTGACAGACTAAAAGAATGAAAAATCTATGAGATAGGATCTATCTGTCTACCTATCCAGAAATATGAATCCCTATAGTTGGGGGCTTTCTTTTTTTTTAATGCAAAAGGCATAAAAAAATCCTGGAAGCAGAGACCAGACTCCAGCCTTTTCCTCCTCCAGATATGTGCCTTCAGCCACGGTTCCCCTCATCTTCTGCCCTACAAATCTCAAGCTATTTTCTTCCACCTCCAAGCCGAAGAATAAAGAATGTTCCCCACCCCCTGTAGGACAGTCTAAGCCGTATCTCAGTGACTATGGCCCTCTCCTGTGGGGTGGGAGGTGGATCCCACCTCACGGTAGCATTTCCAAAGAAAACAGTGAGTTAGTTCCCAGAGCCCAGAGGGGTGACTCCAGCTGCGAAGCCCTTTTAGACTCTTAACTCAAATTCCCAAGGGCACGTAAGAACTATAGGTAAATACCCAAGGCGAGGAGAGAGGAAAGGTTTTAGCTATCTTCCTGTCCAGCATTTTACATCAAACTTCTCTCTGCACAGCGCAGAGGTTGTTTTGCATCCTGTGCAGGACTTGCCATATGTTGTTATACAGAGAATTTGGCATCTCACTCTGCGTTCTGAATCCAGGACCCGGTAACCCAACACACACACCCCCCGCAGCAAGGCTCCCCGTTGCTGTCCCCAAGTCCCCCAGGGGATCTTCAGACCTGCTTTTAAGGCAAGTTAAGTATTTTATTAAATAACCCAAGACTGAAGCTGGCAACTGGGTTTGCCGTCTTTTGGCCACCAGCAGAGTATCTCCAGTCCAGAAGAACATTTTATAAGACTCAGCGTTTTTCTAAATGGCATTAATTGCTGTTTCCCTTCTCAGCCGTGCACTACACTTTGTGCTTTTTGTCTGCCAATTTTATACCAGGGCAGCTGCAGTTCACTTTTGCTGTTTGCAAAACAGGTCTGGGATCTTTCGGGATGGCAGACAGTATATAAATAAGAAACAATATTGACAAGTATACCCAGTTAGCTACTTGTAAAACTACCTGCCAAAGCAATGTAACACTCCAGACACGCTTGCGTGCACATTAAAGGAAAAAAACAAAGGAAAAGTCAAAATAAACTCTAAAAATAATGTGTGTGGTTGTTTTTCTTTATTCTTTGACAAATGCACATATATGATTTTTTAAAGGTAAACAGTTGTTTAATCCTAAAACATAGTACAGTAGCATACATAAATCTTTAAATAACTAACATTTACTTTTTTCAATAATCATTTACAGTGAAGAGCTGGGACTTTATATCCTTCGGTCCTCAATTCAGATACTGCAGTATTTGTTAAGGAATGAGGATGAGAAAGTTAAGTCTTTTCCATTTCCAAAACAAGTGAACTTGAAATGTAGATGCTTTTACCCTGCACTTGGCTCTGAGTGGTCCCGTGCATAAAATTAATACAGAGTGTAAAATACACTTGATTCTGAACATCCTTTGTTTCAATAAATGAATATACAGACCAAATTCATGATGCAGCAGTAGGATAAAATAGACACTGTTGTTATGGTCTGCAGTAGGAAAGCTACTTCCATTCTGCACAATTTCACAGTAAACAAATTTTAAGTTACAAAGCTAGTTCAGATGGCAGATGCAAACATGTATTATTCTTCCTAATTTCTTTTATAGTGTAGCCCAGAGGATTATGCCACATTATAAAAAATAAACATGGAAGAAATAATCCCCAATCAGTCAGAGATTTCTCTACCATAGCCTGATCCCAAACCCATTGAAATCCATGGAAAGACGCCTACTGACAGCTCGGCTGTAGGACATGAGAGTAGAAAATCTGTTTACATCGCTAAACTATTTTACAGTGTGCCTAACAAAGGAAGACAGAAGAAGATTAAAACAAGAATTCTTCCATTCAGTCTATAAACTCCACAGGAAACAACACTGACGTGAGCTCACTAGCACGCATATTTTCAGTGAATCGTGATTTTAGCTAGCACGTATTCGTGGGCTGGCTTCAGAGAAGGCAGATCATGTAAAAGCCAAAGTTTTAAGTTCTTTCTGCTGGGGCATTATTCCTGCTTCCCAAAACTAAACAGAACGAAAAGCACTATGAACTTACTTTTTGACCAGAATAAGAGTAGATGTATTTATCCAGGCAAAACTAAGGCTTGTTAAATATCTTACATATGAAGACCCTGAATGTTTCTTTGGAAAAGTTTAAAAAACCACCCAAAACCTGTTCAAGATTACTTGGTCAATTATAAAGAATTTATTGACATTATTTATTAGTAATAAAAATTACTTTTCTGGTAATCATAACTTTATCCACTTAATTGATATTTTGTCCAGAGGAAAGTTCATGGAAAAAAAGCACATAGAATGGGAGTGGGATGCTAGTGAGTCTCTTCACCAAACCATAAGAACAAAGAGAATACTAAGAAAATTAGACATGAATATAGTAAATCCAACATGACCACATCAAGCATTTTTGCACAAATTAGGTAAGTAATATGTAAAGAAAGATAAAATTTGTAAAAAACCCAACCTGTAACCTGTGTATGGCAGGAATACAATAATATTTTTCAATGTTTCTTATAGTCATTCAACCATCTTCAGTCTTTTCTATTGTTCATTTGAGATCCTTACCATCAACGAGTAGTACAGATTTGCATCTGAATGGATAAAATAGAATACTGTAGACACGCAACACTTAAAAGCTACTGCATTCCTTTTGACTCTACATTTTAAATTTTGTATGCAAAAACTATACTGAACCAAATCACTAGCAACATTTTCAAGGTGCTACGGTAATGCCTTTCATGGCTGTTGTGAGATACATATAATGCAGAATGTCCAGTGAAATGAAAATAGAATTGCTTTGGAAAGCAGAAGCGACGAGCTCCTTTAACAAAAGTTTTTTTCTGTATTATAAATACAATAAAGTATCCTCGTAGGACCTTGAGATGGAATGAACGGTCCCAGGTGCCCTTAAGACTGTTGCAAATACCGAGAAACTTGAAAGATTTCATATTGCAGAGCCTACACAAAACTGTCCCCCTGTGCGCTCCGGCATCTGCACGCAAATACAGCTCACCATGTTAAAGTGGATGGAAGATGTATGATGGGATTGTTTGTGATATGACACTTGATTCAATAACTCACATCACCTTTTCCAGCTGCATGCTATTTTATTCTATGGTCCTCTGAAGCCGGAGAGGAAACTGGAGTACGGAAATAAATTAACCTAAAAAAGATTACGCATGCTGCTAACAAGTAAGAAAAGTAAAACGAAACTGCCAATTTTCCTCATTAAATTACCCCTTAAGATTTGTTTGACGACATATCATGAGTTAATTTTTAAGGTCTGTATTTTTTTCTGTGGGAAGTCTATCCGAAAACAAAATACTAATAAATGTGGTGGGAAGTTCCTGAACTTCCAGAACTGCAAGCAGGAAATATTTGACCTTAATAGACCCCTAACTGTGATGTTTTCATCAGGGAAAAATATCACTAAGCAGTGTCTACAGTAAAACTGTCTTACAACAGCAGTGTGGAATTTTAAACAAAATATGTCAAGAGTAATTAAAATCACAAGAGTGATCAAGTCTCAGTTAACATTGCTACATAAACAGCCACTACCAAAACAAGAAGCAAAAACCCCCAAAGATTATAAGAGACAGTAAGCATCTTGTTTAAGAAAATTCAGAAGTTTAGAGTTTTTGTGTGAATACATCCATCATTTATTCCACTTAAATTTAAACTGTTCACATTCGCCATTTTGGGGGTCTTTCACAAAGTTTAATTACAATGCAGTAAATAGAGGGAGATTAAGAGCATTTCTGTTGTGCAATAAAATTCAATTACTGACAGTTTTAAGAGGGATGCTTAGACCTGTGGAAAGTTTGGAAGGGAATTTCCTTACACATTCTGCCAAAAGCAAAGAATGACTCGAGCACAAAGAGGTTTTCCTGAAGACTAATGATAAATAAATAGGTAACAATAAATAAAGTAGTATCTTCCATTTTGAACTGCCTTACACCTCTCAAGACCCCACAGCGGCTTTGCTATCTATGGGTCAAACCACTCTCCAGAAGAGAACAGACAGAAAAGTCCAGAATATTTTGGAAGGGGCGAAAACGAATGCATGGGACTGGAGCCTCGGTGAGCCACTGCTTGTCTGGCAGAACAAGGGCTGGGACACCAAAGTCATGTCACAGGCGCAGTTTGTGTTTCGCTCTCCTTCCCGCGGCTTCTACACACTTAGGGCTGATGAGCAACTCGGTGGAAATACGGTTTATTTCTTGTGATTGCCTCCTGGATGGGCCAGAGCAGACCCACAGGACGCAGCAAAGACCACAGCACTGTGAAGAACGGTCCAAAACTTAAAAAAAAATTAGAACAGGTCACTTCATCGAGTTTATACAGTTGATATAATTAAAAGACCACCTCCCTCATCCTGTGAAGCTTTGGCACCAAGTGCCGGTGCCCTGAGGTCACTAATAGGCCTTAATTGCCCAAGCAGCCCCACTTGGGACCCCCACCCACCCCCTCCGCCCCGGGGGTATTTCAGCCCAGCCCTGGCCCTAGCCCTGGTTTAAGCAGTGCCACAGGGGTGGCTGACCCCAGGGCTCTTCCCAAATTATTGCTTGCTGTTCCTGGAGCAGCATGCTGAATATCTTGTCTCTGGAAGCTCCTGGGTTCGCCCTCTGGATGTGAGGGTGGTGCATCGTTTCTTCTCAGCTCCTTCAGGAAACAAGGAACTTGCTGCCATTGCTGTCCCTTACGTGGGTAAGCCCCAGCAATTGAAATTGGTAGGGGGACTGGTGGTACTTCGCGTTTGGATCTAAGATCTGCTATTCTTTTAAAGCAAGTGGCAAACTCTAGGTCCTGATGCAATCCCGGTGTGATACTGAGAGGACTTTCAGGCTTAGAGGGGCAACGCATCTGAAGCATTCAGTATTTCTTTAAATTTCTTTTGTTTGCATAAGATTGGCTTGCAAGACTTCACAGGTTAAGGATTTCAGGAAGGATGGTTGAAGATATAGTAAAACTAAATGCTAATTAGATGGTGGAGGAATCATACATGCTGACAGTGTGTAAAGTAGCATCTTTGAATGTTTTTAACATGGCTTTGTTTACACCATAGACAATTCCAGCTTGAAGAGTACCATTACAACTTATTTTGCAAAGCTTTTTTGAGGAAACAATGTCTGACTTCCTAAATTAGGGTGGTTCCTTAAAAAAGACCTTATAAACAAGCTCCCATCAGAGCAAAGTTCTCCTGATGTTCAAGGTGATAAATCCTACAGTCCAATTTTTCCACTTGAAACCTGACAGATCTTCCAAGTGAATAGCCATGTGCCATTTGCTCCTTTGGAAAAATTACTTATTTACTGGCGTGAGGAAGAGCTTTCTGGAATCCATACGTTGTTTGAATTCTGCAGCTCCTAGTAGTGACTCTTTGGATCTCATCTTGGAGTGTGCTGAAGGCAAGTTTAAACCACATAAAGACAAATGTTGACAAGTATAAGATCAAATTATTGTTGATATCATTACTCTTCTCACTCCAGAGCATCAAAGGAAAAGTTATGGCTTTGTTGATTATTTTTAAATGCAAGACTGACTAATGAGAAAAATAATCACAATTTACAAAATCTTGTTTATTTGTATTCTAAAGGACAAAAGCCTCTTTAGATGTTTTTTCCAAGGTCAGGCTGAAGGCTTTACTTTGTATGAAAGAGAGAAATAGCAATCCAAGTTGTGCAGTCTCCAGTACTTGAATTAAATCAAGATGCCACTGGAGATCTTCCAATCTTCTGTCTGGAAAATATGTAGCTTTAAGATCTCTTTCATTCTGTATTTTGTTTTCTTTGCCTTTAACTTGCATTTGCTAATGTAGAACAAAATCATCTTATTGCCATAAATTGCTTTAAGAAGTAATGATCTATGGATGTCATGAACTGGTGAATCATACTAAGAATTATTTAAAACCTTACGTAGGTATAACGCTTTGCTAGGTCTCATAGAAAAGAACCAAGATTTGGAGGTGAATGTCATCATTTTCTCATCTGAATAAATGGTAAGACATGATAAAATATCTAGATTGTGAGTGCAGATTGTTGATTAGTACAAAGACAAAAACATGCAGAAAGTGTATTGCAAATATTGTTTCCTTTCAAGATGTTGCTGACACAAAACACTATCAATGGGACACCATCAGGAACACTTTCTGAAAAGGAGCCATGGGGATTGAGAAATTAAAATATTTTGTGGGTTTTAAAACATGAGCATTAAACCTGAACTCACAAAATTTTGGGATGTTGTTTCTGTAAATAGTGGATTAACTCTTTCATGCAGCGGAGCTGACTCAGTGTTGTAGATGAGTAAGGGGGGGAGTGATCAAAAAGAGCTTTGGAGTCTTGATAGCTATGCCGCGTATTTACTGCTGCAGCAGTCTTGTTGCTGTATAGTCTGCATTTTTTGAGACGTTTACTTATTCACGTGAATGTACCCATTTAACCATCTTTGCAATGTTTGTCCTGTTGAAAGTAGATAAATGAAAAGTAGTTGTCAGACATCATGGACCTGTTGGAGCGGGTCCACAGGAGGGCCACAAAGATGACTGGGGGGCTGGAGTACCTCCTGTATGAAGACAGGCTGAGAATTGGGGTTGTTCAGCCTAGAGAAGAGAAGGCTTTGGGGAGACCTTATTGCAGCCTTCCAGTACTTAAAGGGGGCCTACAGGAAAGATGGCAAGGGACTCTATCAGGGAGTGTAGTGATAGGATGAGGGGTAATGGTTTTAAACTGAAAGAGTGTAGATTGAGATTAGATATTAGGAAGAAATTCTTTACTGTGAGGGTGGTGAGGTACTGGCACAGGTTGCCCAGAACAGTTGTGGATGCCCCATCCCTGGAAACATCAAGGCCAGGTTGGACGGGGCTTTGAGCAACCTGGTCCTGTGGAAGGTGTCTCTGCCCACGGCAGGGGGGTTGGAACTACATGATCTTTAAGGTCCCTTCCAACCCAAACCATTCTGTGATTCTATAACCATGTCAGATGGACTAAAAGGCATATAGGGGATGCTTGATACTTACAATAGGATTTTGAAAGCTATAAATGGTAAAGCATGGTGCCAAATGATTGGTTGTCATTGACCTGAATTTTCTAGCAAGTGGAAGGGCAAAATAGTGCATTCCTGCCATAGCACTTCAGTCATGGCTTGGCCCTTTCCTCATTCATCAGAAGGCTAGCCAGTGGATGTCAATTTTATTCACTTTCTTGTATGCTCATATCTGTGGTAAATTATTGTATTTCAATAGACGGTAAAACTACATGAAAACATCTGTAATGAGTGTCTCCCTCTGCATTCCTCAGGGGAAAATATCTGAGCTTATTTCAGTTCTGCGGCTCTAGGAAGCAAAGGCTGCCAAAAAAAGTAAAAAGTGCTTGGACTGGAGAGTGCTGAGGTTTGAAACAGCCTTTAATTCTTCTGTAAACGAATTCCCCGCTCTTTGGACTACCTTCCAAGAAGACTGCAGCCTGAGATCAATGCCTTCAGCTGGCTGCAGTTCTGATGAAAGCCTGCGAGGAGTGGGAGGAATAGCCCATATTACTTCATTCCTTACATGTTTTGAATAGTACGATTGCACTTTGTCTTTGCCACCAGTCCTTCCCCTGGAAGATCTCACTCCCTCTGTGGTATGTCAGCATATGGAAAGCTGCTTCTAATTTGAATTTGAGGTAACCAAATCAAAGGAAGCTGGAAGCCAACAGAGTAGTGGCTGGTGACTCCTGCGAGGTAGGTGCAGATACAGTGCTAGCTGTGCCTCCCACCAGCACCCAGCCACCCAAACGCTGCCGAGTGCCACCCCTCTGCAGCAGGCCTGGAAAGGTACCAGCCACGCCACCACCAAAAAAATGCTGTGAGGCAGCCGGCGCAGGGGGAAACCACGGGCTGGGGGAGGCTACAGCAGGAGAGTGGGGAAGGAGCACCGAGATGCTTATCTCGGCTGTCTGAACCTGGAGGACCTACCAAACCAGTCTGTCTTCAGCTAATTGCATCTCTCCCTGCCTAGAATCTTTCTATTAGGAAAGAGATGACCTGATGCTTTCGGTGACTGCCAGGGAAGGGCTGACTCTCCTTTATGCATACAGAGCTACAGCAACCCGGGGGCTCAGCCTTCCCAAGATCTGACAGTGCACGCGAGAGGTACAAAGGAGTGCTTTGCCTCCTGCTTGCGTACTCCCTTCGCTTCTGCTACAGCCCCGAGAGTAGGGTCAGAGAAGGAGCACATCATGCCTCCCGCTGTCCTCTGAGATGTAGTTAAAGTAATCTTCTGATTTCACAGGAGAGATTCAGGCAGCCAAAGAAACAGAAGCAATGCCGTACGACACATAATCCATCTTCTTCAACCTGCCAGATAGGACTTTTGAAAAAGTAACGTGACTATTCTTCACGTGGTGGTTTTTTTAGATACATCAGCAATTTTTTGAATCAAAAGGTAGTAATTTCACAGCAAGGAATACCTCCTGTCTTCTGAACACAATTTTGTTAAAGAGCAAATGTTCACTTAAAAAGAGCCTAATCAGTGATATTTCAGCCAGGCATTTCTGAAAATGAAAGACCACATTTACAAGAGCACTTGGGAACCTAGAAGTCTAAGCAAGCGTCTAATGGGATTCACAGAAACTCCAGAGCAAGCAGGTAACTAACAAGCAAAAGAAATTTTACCAGTCCCACTTTGGATTCACTTCTATCTTTTTTTAAATTCTACATAATTTTTAGAAAACTTTACATAATATTTTAAAAGAATTGGGTTTTTCATAAGTCAGTAATACACCTGCATCTGGTTTACATCATGTACAGGATACGACTTTCATGAGTTAACCCTTCTAGTGATTATTTGAAAATGGGTTGAGAATGTGATTTGTCATGCAGTTTCTCAATAGGGTGCAGAAATGCAAACCATTTAGATCTTTCTGGAAATATTTTAATTTACATTTTGTCACTTCCCTTTCTACTGTTGTTTAAAAAGAAACATTCAAGTATCTTCATTGCTTTTAATGTGCTCCTGCAAATTACCGCAACACTGCTTGAAACGGTTCATGGCTCTTAATTTACTACCCATGGCAAAATTCCAACTTGTAATAGAAGTACTACTTTTTTAAAATTCCAGGCTTAGAAGCCTGAACAGTATTTTGTTTGACATACTGACTGACCAAAGATGAGACGTACATTGTAATAGATGTTTAATTTGGCCCTTTCACATGAGCCACTCTGTATAATCTCTGAAGTTGGAAACCATTCAGAAGGGTACACCATCTGAAAATCTGTTATACTAATTACTTATTTATGCTGTTAGTGAAAAAACCAAACTGATTAACTTGCATTCTGTTGTGACTCTTCAGCCTTCCTTTGCATAAGCAGACTCATATTTAATATCCTCATTCTTAAGTTACTCTAAATTTGAGGTCGGGGTAAGGCCTAACAGCCTGTTCTCTTAGGACTGAGTAGAATATAATGCAATTTATTGCCAGAAAGATTATTAAAATCAAACTTTAAGTGCCTTAGTGACGTTCAAGACTTGCTTCTGTAGATAGAGAAGAAAATCCATTCTCTGATATGAGGTTTTTTTTTCAGATTCTCAAAACACTTTCTTTTCTAGATTACTTTTCCAGTGTGCTTTTTAGTATGCCCCAGGAAGATACAAAAGAGCTCAAGTACTGGAAATACATAATTCCTAAAGCATATATGAGCATGTAATCTTAATTAATTTCTTACATGATCACGGGTATTCTCAGGCATACTTTTGAAAAGTGAAACTTTATATTGCTGCGGGAACAAGACAGGACAAATGGAAAGAAGGAAGGGAATTTTACTTTATTCCCTGGGGATTGTTTTCATCCTGGAAAAGGGATTTACACCATATAATAGCATTAAATCACCTGTCCCTGCAAGTAAACTCATAAACCCCAGGCTATTAGCAATGGAGATTGTAGGCGTTAAAATAAATAGAAAGAAAAGATTTCTTTTTAAATTATTCAGTTAAATGTAGCAAAATTGCTGTAAAACATTCTGTCTGAAATATTTTGTCCCAAGTTATACAAAGGGTCAAGGCAGAAAAGTGTAATTATTTCTACGAGTTCCTACTCATTTAGCTGTACAGGGCTTTTCCTTAGGAAGAAAGGGCTTTTCCTTGGCAGAAAGTAGCCTTTACCCATCCTTTACCCCTTAAACCGCTGGGTATAACGGTACTACTAAAGCCTGACTTATGACAGCTAACATTTAAAATGATTTAGCAAGCTCATTTCGCTATTGCATTTCACATAATGTCATTATATGACGCACTTATTAGAATTAAAGTTTGGTTACTATTTCAAAAAAAGCTGTCATGTCTAATGATGGCGTTAGAAATCTAGTAGTTATAATAGAAGCTTAATTCACAAGCTACACAATAACAAGTGGGTTCAGTTCTTCAGGGAAAAAAGTAATCAAAAGATTTAAGTATGATCTTCAAATCCTGGAAATGTAAAGATCTAAGGATATCTATCTTAGGAACCCTTGACAAGCCAGTAAGTCACACGAAAAATTATTTCAGAGCAAATGAGTTATCTTACATTTTAATTTTCAAATGGAGAAAATGAAGGAATTCTTAAACTAATGTTCTTTTAAATGCTCCTATCAGTTTTCTATCCATGGCTGTAGATTAGGTATCTCTGGATGGTTGTTTGATATTATGTAATTACATGTTCCTTTAGCCTTATCTTCAGATACTTTATTTACATTAGAACTGGGGAGTTATGTTTTGCTGCTTGCCCCGAAAAGAGCTTCTGAAGGTATGTACCTTCTTCCTAATGAGGCCTCCTAAGACAAACACGTCTCATGCAATCAGGCAATCTTAATGTCTGCCTCCAATTCATTATTTGTGAATCCATTTGCCACTTTGTATCAGATCTGATGGAAGAGTAAGAGCCCTAGAAATGCAAAGTTCTTACAGGTTCTGTGGAACTAGCAAATAAAGTATTAGTGTCTGTGCTGAAGGAAGGTCTATAGTGTGAACTGAACCCCAGAGAGGTAACATGGGAGAAACATGAATGTCCAGCTGATGGGGAAACCTTTAGCTGATTATTGCGTTTTATCAGTCAGGAAACAATGTTTTCTCCTTCTATTGCTTTAATATATGTGCAGTTAGCTACTCGATTAAAGTATTAAACTCCACATTTGCTAAGGCACGTAGGTCTCTGCCACTTCAGAATGACCCAGTGCATAATGTATTGCTGACCGGAGGTGATAGCTTTGCATTCCAGCTCTGTCCCCCACGGTGAAAAAAGGTTTGAAAGAAAGTACTTTTTCAAAGAGAATGGAAAACGTTTGTGGAAGATAGCAGGTACAAGAACATCTGTGCCATCAGATGAGTAGAAATAAAGATCCGAAAGATACATCGTTGTAATTGAGATGTGACATAAGATCTGTGGTTATCTGTAGCGGTCAGTTGTGGGGGATTCCTCAGTGTGGTTTACTCTCACTGTTTTTGCAGACCAGCACAACTGGGGCAAATTAAATGTACGAGTTTTTGATGACTGGAAGAGGGTAACTCATTCTCTGAGGTTTCATTTTTTTCCCTCCTGCCTTCCACACCGACTATGCATTTTGCTTCAAAGGCCGCAGGAATGTTGTGACGGATTTGCTTCCAGATGTTTGATTCAAAGCCTTTTCCCTCAGTAACTAGTAATACCTAACAAGTCTTAAAAGAAGACTTTAGCATGTCCTAGAAGTACTTGACTGGCTTCCTGATTTTTTTTTTCCTACAGTTAAATGGGTTATAGAATGTTCTTTTGGAAAAAGTGGAGTCTTCTAACCCTAAATCTATGTCCAGTCAAATAATTCCTTCTTTCCAAGAATTAAACATACACATCAACACTGAGCAGCCAACCAGACATAGGAGTCAACAATGAAATTGTGAGCAAATATTGCCATACCACTATCTGATGTTAGATACTACATATAAAACCTTAAATATAGAGGTTACCTTCTTACTTACAGGTATATAAATGGTGATTTTTTTTTTCTTCCTGGACACAGCTACTTGCATGGGACAGGACTCACGTCAGTGAGAACCAGAAGGTTCATTTTACTACAGATAGCTGAATTTTTAAGAATGTGACTAAGCACTTTACATGCTTAAAATACTTCATATTCATGAATGACCATAAATTTGTGCAGAGCTAGCAAGGTTTAAAATGTACACATTTTTATAACCTTTCCAGACTGAAATGTGTGTGTAAATAATAGTTTTATTCCTCTGACCCCCTACAGTCTATTCAGAAAGTGCCAAACAACTTTCATTCCATTCTAGAGGTGCAGAGACAACTGTCTGAGAAAACTGACGGTGGATGTGTTCAGAGGTGGAACTGTTCTTTCACAAGTATTTTTGTCACAACCAGCCGTACCACTGACACCATGCAAGGGTGGTTTTGCTCCGGAGCAGACCTAGAAAGAGGTATAAAGGTTATTGTGTTCCAGTTACACAGGACTTGAGGAAGTCTTGCACTGGGACTGTTTAGCCTGGAGAAAAGGAGGCTGAGGGGAGACCTCATCGCTCTCTACAACTCCCTGAAAGGAGGTTGTAGCGAGGTGGGTGTTGGTCTTTTCTCCGAAGTAACAAGTGATAGGACGAGAGGAAATGGCCTCAAGTTGCGGCAGGGGAGGTTTAGATTGGATGTAAGGAAAAATTTCTTTACTGAAAGAGTGGTGAAACATTGGAACAGGCTGCCCAGGGAAGTGGTGGAGTCCCCATCCCTGGAGGTATTTAAAAGACGTGTAGATGAGGCGCTTAGGGACATGGTTTAGTGGGCATGGTGGTGTTGGGTCGATGGTTGGACTCGATGATCTTAGAGGTCTTTTCCAACCTCAATGATTCTATGATTCTATGATTCTATTCTATTTCTGTCCTAGTTCTGTTTCATTCACTGATGGTCAGTGTCCTTCTCGTTCCTACAGCCTTAACCGTGCAACTCTGATAGATTTAGGATGTGTGTATCTCATGGGATCTGTCCAGTCTCCTGCTGTCATCACCAGAACTATTTTGTCTGTCTTAGTCTCATCTGCTTCCTCGTCCAAAGTCTGCTCCTGTCATGGTTGGTGCCCTCGAGTCATGGACCACTGGTTACTTCTGATTCTGTTGTTGTCACATTACATTAGGACAAGGTTCACGAAAAATACCAAATACAAATATTACTCCAAGAAACAGACGCAAAGCATTGACTAGCAAATAACAAACCTTCACCGTGTTCCCTTTCCTGCCATTTAAATGATAGGCATTTTCAAATGTCATCACCAAGAACCTGTTGTTTCATAGTTTAAAAAAATGCTTTTGTCAACTTACCTGAACAGACTGTGATGGTTTATCGCGGAGAACTCTGTTCTGATATGATTTTTTCATGAAGATAGTGAGCATACTTTCTGATCTCCTGGCAGACTGCCATTTCAGACCACTTACCACTAAAGGCAGTGGACTAAGATCCTTGGCTAAAGTTAAGTAAGCATGTGCCTGCTCATGTTTATGGATGTAGATGTGTTTAAACTGCGTGAAGAGCTGGATCAATGCTTTAATTGTGGTTAAGTATGTAACAAGAGCAAGAGAATTAGTCTTTGCATGGGAAGAAAACTGTCCTGAATTGCCAAAAGTAGTGTCTGAGCTTTATCTGAATCAGACCATTAGTCTCTGTTTTCTTTCCAATTCCTCACTCTAGACCTGGGGAAAAAATAATCTCCGAGCCTTACACATCAAGATTTCTTTTAGATTTTTCTTGGATACCATGAAGTAATTTTAATTTTTTTGTTGCCTTTGGGTTCAACATAAGGAGAAGTAGTCCCACTTGGCATCTGTCGAAGTATTTTCCTCAGAGAAATCTGCAGGGCTGTTACCCAAAATTCTGTTCACACGTTTACACAGCTCTGCGCTCGTCCTTGCCTCCTAGAAATAATGATTGATTTAGAGGGCCAGTTCCATGTTCTGTATTTAATTAAAGTCTGCACTATCCTCCTTTTCGCTATACAGTCTTCCATGTCCCAAACTCTTTACAAAGTGTATAATTGGTATTGTAATTAAATTCCCCCATTCCAGGATCTTGTTTCTTACTATTATTAACAATGTTTTTTCACCTTTAGAACAAAGCTTTGCAAATCCATTCATGCCCTTTAGTACAGACTTCACATTTCCCTATCAAGGCTTCCTAATGTCTCTCCCCTCTCAATTTTCTGACTCCAAAGACCTTTGGTACATCAACAGCCTTGGTACACTGCTCTTGCCCTGACACCCTTGTAGCACACCTGCTTGTTGTTTTATGACCATAAAAACCACCTTTTCAGATATTCCTGTGTTTGGCTTCTCTAACTCATCAAAACGCTTGCCTAGATCCCTAACAGTAGCCACAGCCTTTCCTGTCCCACGTCTCTTAAAGATGTCCTTGTTCTTGATGCTGCACTGCTGTATCTTGCCTTACTGCAGTGCGTACCCTTAGCATTTTCCGCAGATAAATGCATTTACCAGCATCTATTTAACAAAGGAGTGTTGGGGTTCACTGAGTGCTGGTTCATAAACATTTCTCAATTTCGCAGTGCTGATGTGGGTATGTTAAGGGGCACTCGTTCTTAAGCAAAGATTTGCTGGTTAATAATCTTTTTTCTTTACCAAGCAGTTCGTAAAGTTTTCCTATTTGTATTGTAAATAGATCATGACAGAACAAATTTGATACTAAGCGAAGTTTTAAAGGGCTCTAAATTTCCATGAAGATTCATAGTATTTTATGCATATTTAATATGTACAAATCTGAATAGCTGCATATACTAAATACCAAAAGAAAAACAGTTCAGCTTTAAGGATCAAGTTTTTAATAGGTGTCTAAGTCATCCATGGTATCGTCAGTACAGGTATCCTTTCATGAATAACCTGGGTTCTCGTAGGCAGACATCTTTGTGTGGTAGATAAGCATGCATCAAATGTCTGTCTGCACATACCTTCCTCTGGCACGAATACACATATATACTCATGAATGCTAGATGTTACTCCACAGGCAAATAGGCAGAGAGTTATTTAGGGTACGTACCCAGATCCAAAACCTTATGCGTGAACCTCACGTTCAGCTTTAAAGACACTGGTAGTCCAACAGGACTCTGTGAGACTACTCGTTCGTACAGTTAGACATGTGAGTAAGGGTTAAAGCAGAGAGGCTACTGAAGCACGGCTCTGAAATACCTAAGTGGAAGTTTGAAAGTTAGCTGAAAGTTCCTTCAGGCTAACGCTGCCGTTCTTCAAACTAGACTCCACAAAGAGGTCTTAAAATGCCAATTTTAATGTGAAACCTTGATAAAAAATGGCATTTATGGTATTTACGTATTTTCAGACCACCACACTGAGCATGATCAGTGTAACTTAATCCATTTTTCATCCATTTTTGTCTTTGTCTTCTGTAATCTGGCTCATTACTTCAGTATGGGAAAAATACTTGGATTACACCATCCCCTCTGCTTCAACTTCTACTCTAAATACATAATCATTTAATGCAGCAAAAAGAACAAAACCAATAATGAATGTAAATATTGACAAATTTGAAATGCATCAGAAACCCTTCTTCCTCTCAAAGTATCCTATAATTTTGAAAAACTAACTATAAAAAAATTATACTGTAGTTGACAATTTCAGTTTTTCTCCCCTGACTTGCTAAAAGGGCGCTTTTCTAATTGCAATCAGCACAGCTCAAATAATCTGAAACCGATTATAACAAAAAAATTAGTTTTGTCACTAATTTAAATGAAATTTTTGAAGTACCAAAAGCTTAAATAGGAGAAAGCAGATTTAAATTAGCATAGGTGCTATTAGTAATAGAATATAACTTTGTAACTCACTGACAATGAGAATCATGCTTACTTATTAACTCAGCAGGATTTAGTCTCATGCTGAACAATATTCTTTGATGTGTATGTTCAATATATTGGCAATGTCAAGGTGTGATTTGAATAAACTGAATTGTCACAACATAACATGTTTTAAAAGAAATGCTGTTTATAATTTTTTTTTAAGCCCGACGTAGAAGACTCTTCAGTGACTGTGGCAGAATTTCTATATTCATGATGACTGTTTCTCAAAAATAATGGCTAAATTATTTTTTTCTGGGTAAAGTAATCCAAAAGTACCT
Source organism: Aptenodytes patagonicus (assembly GCF_965638725.1). Classification (NCBI taxonomy): domain Eukaryota; kingdom Metazoa; phylum Chordata; class Aves; order Sphenisciformes; family Spheniscidae; genus Aptenodytes; species Aptenodytes patagonicus. Next base: position 78,101,082 of record NC_134952.1, read on the forward strand.
GGCAACTGTGAAGAATGATACGACCGAGATTCCAGCTTCCCTGGGATTTTGCTTCTGTAGCTACTGTAATTAACAATTATGCAGTCATTAGGATTAACCGAAAATGTCACATTGATGTTATTCTTAATTAAGTAGATTTTCATAGAGGTGACAATGTGCCTTGCTTACAAACCAGCGCGATGACAGCCGTTATATTTTTTTTTTGTGGCGCCTGGTGTGGTCCAAATTTTCTACGCTGCTAGGAACAGCAGCAACATGTGTTTGAGTCATCTGGCTATATGATCAGAACACGAATATAATTATATACACACACTCCTCTGACTCCATACCCATGGGGGCGGCGGCGGCGGCGGCTGCTGCTGCTGCACTCTCCCTGCGGCATCTCGGGCCATCTCCCTGCCCCGGCTGCATGCTTGCTTACAGGGCAGGGACTGCTTTTATACTGGGGTCCTGCCCTGTTGTGGAGCTGGAAGCAGTTCCAGTTCAGACATAAGCTAAGGAAAATCCGTGTCTAGGTTCTTATAACGCTTGTGTTGCACTGTCCTAACTCCGCTTGTGCTCATTATCCCTTCTCCCTCCCAGATGCTGTGTATAAAAACAGGCATTGGCTTCAGCATAGTTAGGAATCTGATTTCCTGAGTTGACTGCAATTCTAATACAGTTGATGTTCCTCAGAAAGCTGAATTACCCAATTAATTATTATGCATCGATAGTGAGATAATATTGAAGCTCTCAGTCAGCATCCAGCGATGCTCTATTTCTTAAATTTACACTGTTTTTGCGCTTTTCTGCTTGGCTTAAAATAATGATTGTTTTAGTTTTGTTTTGTTTTAACTGCACAGCTTCTACTAATCTACTTCTCATTAACAGTACCCATGCAAATCCTTCCTTTCTGATTTGGCTGGCAGTTTCAGAATTGTCTGTACATACAGCGCAAACAAATTCTGCCTTTTCAATATCAACCGCCTACCTCCTGAGCATCTGATTAATCCATCTAATCTATGGCATTCAAAAAATACCTATTGCCATGGCATAATTAAATTTCCCGATTAAATATAACTTGATTTAATTTGGAGGGAATTACTCTTCATGGTGTGGGTGGATCTCAAGGAGTGTTTAGAAAAATCAAGCTAGCTACTTAACAAGCTAGCAGGGGATTTAGTGGTTGTAACCCTCTGTTGAGAATGCAGTCAAAACGCTGAAGAACATAACCAGCCCATGCACGCGGTTAAGGTGCATGGCTTAAACAAGAAGAAAATGTAAGTATGAAATGATTGGAAAAATGTTTCTACCAAATGACAGCATAGAGTCTTGCTGGATGACAAAGCCGGGACAACTGCTGTGGTCACCACCGGCACTTGTATACTACTCACATCTGACTTTGGGTTATGTCAGTAGGATTATAAAGCAGTTGATACACGTGAATGCTATTACCTCCAGTAGTAAGACTCTGAATTAGTAGTAAAACACTTAATCCTCTTCCACTGAATTTAATGTTGTGCGTATAGTGCCAGAGAAAACACGGAGGAGTCTAAACCTCCTTGAAAACAGCCACCTAACTATTCACTTTCCTTAAAAGCTGTTGCAAAGTAGAAAGTGTCTATTTGACTTTCAGTGATTTCTGAAGTGTGGAACACTTGTCAAAGGGGGGAAACAATTATTGTTTTTCTATTATGGCAATGACACTAGTGTCTTACCATGGAGAGTTAATATAGTGGCTTAATATGGGGACATAATTTATCATTCTTTATCAGAAAGTCATTGAATTTATTTTCTGTTTTTCTGACAAAACCTGACAGAACTTCTGATAAACCTGGCTTTAATCTGTTCGTTTTGATTAACTGTAAGGGTAATAGCGATTACCCTCTTGATTAGCGGTCGAAGGGGAAGAAAATTAAACAGATGCTAAAAACTGTAGCAAAACATGGCAGATATGATAATGGAGTCACAGCCACCAAACAGATTCTTACCACTTGAGAAATACAGATTCATCTGACACTAGTTGCAAAAGTATTTTAAAACGAGATTCTCGGCAATGAGATTGCAAACTGTTGATGTCATGAATAGGTAATTGATTTCTAGCAACATTTGCAGCATGTCTATCCGCCGTATAGGCAGCTTCCTCAGTCGCCTTCTGACTACTTTCAATCCTCTCCGTTATAGTAAGATTCTCTTTGCCTTGGTGACTAATGACTTTTCTCTTACGTATGTCAAGGTTGATCTTTCTGCTGCCCTTCTGTTTCGCTTCATTGAGTCTCTAGTGAGACACTAAACGTTCCTTCTCTTCTCACGCTGAGAATTATTCCCCAGTCTTTAGATAATGCATATACGGGTAGACACAGCTCCAAGCATTTCCACCACTGTGCCTGTGTCACATGAAGGGGAACTTATCTTACACCAGCAAATACAAAAATCCCTTTAGTCCCTACACTTCCCCAGTAATTCACACCTGCCTCCCACCCAGATAACTTAATCTGTGGGGGCTTCGGGACTCCATTTATCATCTCTCCCTCTTCTCATTTACTAGATAGCTAAAGTTATCTCCACCTCCTTCTGCCTGAGTCCCATCACCCACTTAATCCATTTAAATCCTTCTATTATTTTTTTCTTCTGCTAAATCCTCAGCTTCAAGGTCCTATGTGCCACCTCTTAATGTTTCTAAGTATATCCAGCAGTAAGGTACTGGAGTGTTCTTGCTAAGACTCAGTAGAGCCAGCAAAGACAATTTATCTTTTGCCCTTTGCTGCTTATGACTATGTAACAAAATGGACTTCATGCTTTTTTTCCAGTCTTCCTGCAGGTTCAGGGTCACAGGAATTCACCTATAAGGAGGTGAATAGGTCAGACTGGTAATCTGTTTAGTTTAATATGCCATTTTCAACATAGACTAGTATTGATTTTTTCAGAGGAACTGTATCATCAATTCTTTTTTCTCTTTTAACCTCAACTCCATTTGTATTTTTTTAGACTTTATGAGACTTGCTTTCAAGAGAAAGCTAAAATAATATGAGTCTTGGTCTACATCTAAACATCCTTTAATCCTTTTGGGCGGTGTGTTCCATAGTCGTAAACCATCGTCATAAACCATCTGCTGCGTAACCCAGATCTTCATCTCTTCTCACAGGTTTCAATTTCATTGTCTGCTTCATAAGAGTACTAACAGGATTTTATGAAGATGAGGCACTCGTGGAAACAACCTGTACTCAAACCCTTTGAGCCTTAAAGGTGTGGCCTGGATTCTGACTTCAGTCTGGATTTCTGCAGCGTGCTAACGCAGTGCAGAAAAGGCGGGGTATTTGGTAATGCAAGTTGAACAGTAGGAGATAGTTAACAGTGAACAGTAAGATGCTCAGTAACATACCACCACACTCGGTGCTGCTGAAGAGCTGTTTCGAAGCATTCACCACGTTTCTTTTCCAGGTTCCTGGTACACCGACTGGTCCACAACAAACGCCACTGAAATCCAACCCATTTGGAAAAGTCTCTGCCTGTCAATTTAGGAGAACTTTTTGCCAATTACTGTAAAAGAGGGTATTTGTGGAAGCTGTTGCTGTTACTGGTCTTATTACTATTATTTAGGTTGCAGTGGCTTACTGCACGCTTCACAGGCACAGAAAAGAATATTCTCCTGCTCCAACTGCTGCTTCTGTGGAGGAAAGCTACCCGCGTTTTCTACTTCATACTGCAGTGTTCAGTGCAGCTCTGCATGCATCTTCACCGATGCTGTCTACATATCTGCAGGCATTGCCCTTCAGAGAACAGTGGGTTTCGTGAATTTCTACAGATACCATTTAATATCCCAAGTTAGTATCTGCCCTGAATCAACTTCATGTACTTTCTGAATCTCTCCTGAGTTACCCTCAGCTTGTAAAGTATAAGTAAACCATGTGGCTTCTGTGTTTGGTAGGTGCAGAAAAATCTAATTTTATTATTATGATGTGCCAAACTAAATTTTAGCCCATAAAACACCAATTTTGTCATGTTGGAAAATAGCAAGTGGAAAAGTTAGTTGCTTTAATAAGAATCTTCTCTTCCAGTATGTGTCTAAAGTTTTGAGTCATTTTACTGTGTTGCGTGAGGAAACATAACTTGATTCTTTCCTCTTTATTCCCTTTATAAAAGGAATTACTTTGGATTTTTAAAATCCATTAGAAGAGGTAGTCTGGAAGATGCAAGATAGAGCGAGTTTCTTATTTAGGGGAAGTGAATGAAATTCTGCTTATCAAAGGACATTAATGATCAAACTAAATTCACTTCCATACAAAATGCAAATGCTGTTAATTGAAAAACATTAATTTGTCTTATTTTATTTTCAAAGTCTAATAGGACATTTCTAGGAATATATTTTAGCTTCCTCTTCTAGATCCAGAAGATCTGCAATTAATCTAAGAAAACTTACCCAAAATATGCTCTAAAAATTCATCATCTCGCTATGTATTTTCTGTGTTTAGAAATGTTAGAAAAGGACTAATCAAGTGATTTCATAGATGCAGCGAAACGGATGAAAAAATCTCTTGTATCTTTATCCCTGTTGATTACAATTTGTCACAAATAATTTCATTTTCTGAGCGCCTGTAACATTTTAGTGGCCCCAGCCTGTAAAAAAAAAAAGTTTCTATTACAATTTTTTTTAGGATTATGCTGATTATTTGTATAAAAATAATTCTACAGGCAATGGGTATGACTTTTCAAATAGACATCAGTGCAGCGGTGGAAGATGCTGAAGCAGTGTTTCGCCCTCTTCTTCCCTGCCTTAGCCTGGGCAGGGCAAAGGCCAGAGCTGCCCTGTGACCCTATGAGCAATGTCGCCAGCAAGGGCCACCAAGACAGCTCCGAGCTTGCTCTCTTCTGCTCCTGGCTCCTCCAGTGCTCTCGCTGAGCTCTTGGACGTGCTTGGCGTTACTTGAGTCTCCTCGTAAGAGGAGGAGGATCTGTATTTGCTATTTTAAGCATGCCTTATGTTAAGGAATAAAGATGGGCATGATTGCATTCCGTATTATTTTCCAAAATGCTGGTAACTCTGGAAGCTCAGCTTATAGATAAAACCAAATTTGCGTTTGATAGATGTAGCAGTCTTGCAGCTAACACAAGGTATGGTAGGATGCCTACCCAGCTTCAGATGGAGTGGGCTGCTCCCTGTTCGGGTGAAGCTTGTTTAAAAGGACAGGCAAAATTAAATCCTGCCACTTTCTCACTTCTAAAACGATGACTCACGGAGCACCCACAAATTCAGAAAAACAGCAGAAGCGCAACAGCAAGTGCTCACTGACCTGGGGGATTCTGTCAAACGGGCAGCCTGCCTGCATAAGGATTGCAGTACAGAGTTTAAAATGCATGAATTCACAAATAACAAGAAACTGTCTTGAGACAGGGTAAACTACACGGAGAGAAATTGAGCTAAATTGACTCTTTATAATATATCAGCATGACTTCTCGCATAAAAGCTTATGAGCTACTATAGGCTTAGGGCAGAAGTTTGTAAGAGCATATAAACCAAAATACTTTTTGCTGATTTATTACTTACCATTTAGCTTGGATAGTTTATGCTGATTCAATGACACAGTCAAACTTAGCCAGTTAGAGCAAGTTTATGGCTACTTTGTGTTACTGAAGTGGTAGAAAATATTTTGGCAAATCTTGCTTTAGCTTGCCATTTGACCAGGCATGGAAAGGAGATAGGAAAGATTTACTATTTTTGTTGTACTGATGGGGAAATAGAAGCAGGTAAAGTGACACGAGTTGCTCAAGACCACAGAGCAGGTCAGGGCAAGCATTCAGACACTGCTCATAACACAAACTGATGAAAACACTGAGATTACATGAGGAATATATAGTATGTACTTCAGCTACTTGTACACAAAATTTCCCAAAGTTTACAGCTTACTCATTTCTCACAGTGAAATCTAACAAAATATTTTTTACACAAAATCTTGCACCAGCATAAAGTCTTCTGTTATTGTAGTAATTCTGATTATTCATATAAGTATTATATTCTTAGGCAAGTGACTATCTTTTTTTATACCCGGTCTGAGAATGATACTGAATATACTTCTGGTCCAACTCACATAAGTCACTTTCTTGATTTAATTTTCTCTAAGGCTTACTGCTACGGATTTTTTTCTTTCCACTCCATAGACATTTTCATGCCATCATTTAACGACATTTAAATTCTTCCCAGTTCCTCATACATTTTCATCCAACAGAACTAGTTATCAACTGCAGCACCTGTTTTCCAGAATATTATACTTTATTATTAATTTTGACTGGCCTTGTGCACTGTCAACTGTTATTAAACAGAACAGCAATGTTATACTGTAATTCATATTGCACAAATACTGGGGAACGTGTTACTTCAAGGTAGGAGGAAGCTGAAGTATATTCATGTTCCTGTATACGCAGTAATACTCAAGGTTAGAATGACACAGGCTGGACAGACTCTAGCACTCCAGAGCACTATATCAACACGCATTTCTTAGACGCTAAAAGCAGTCATTTTGGATTTTTTTTGTTTAGCTGCCTAAAAATTGCGATGCATTTTCCAGACATCCAGCTAAACCCATGCCCAGTAAGTATCAGAAGTTGAGCATCAATTATTAAATAGAAGATTCATCTCTTCCTAGTTCTGTGCACATTAAAAAAAAAAAAAAAATGCTGCAGCAAATCTTGAAAACCAATGCCTGGGGTTTTGCCCAAGAGGCATAGAAGCATCTCCTAGCCTATTGGCTAAATTTAGTGTACAATCCTGGTGCCTACATTGGGAGGACGGTACTCTCATGTCAACAGAGAGGAAGAAAAAGGCTACTCCAGAAGCAATTCAGAGCACTTAAACTGGGCTCCTATTTTGAATAGCCATCTGGAGAAGCATTTTTCTTGACAGCGTAACAGCGATGAGCAATTGTACTGCTAGGATGATAGTATCACACAGCAGTAGATACAATCACAGTTATAACTACACGTGATACAAAGGATACCCAAGCTACCAGGCATTCATATAATTATGGTATCTGCAACACTGCTGCTGTGTTTCGCTCTGTTTTTGGCAGCTCAGCTTGGCAGTACTTTGATGTATTACTTCTTGCTGATACTCCAGCTCGGGTAGGCCTACCTGCCCTGCCTCTTTGCTCCTGTGCTGCGGAGGAGGGTGAGCTGCCAGCTGGTTAAGTGTCTTGAGCCAGGCAGTACGGGTGCTTCTCCCCGCCTGCCTTCTCTTCCCACCCACGATCTTTTCCAGGCACGGGCAGCAGGTCTCTTGAGCTCGTCTCGATTCCGTTTTTAAGCCACGAAATGACCATCCACCATTGCTGGGGTATTCAATGCACATACGTATTTGCACAAAGGATGAGGATACGTGGATGCAAACCTCCTCCCTTCCCTTTTCTGTGGCTACAGGACAGATGCTGCTATTTGAAAGAGGGCACAGATCCTGGCCCTCTTCAAATCAAGGAGCAGATAATTGCCTTTTCTAACCCAAAGCACAGCAGCCATTTTTCTAGCAAAGTGCAACTAGAATATGTTGTGGTGGCAGTTCTGTAATGACCTAGAAATTAATGCTGTCAGCCTGGAAATGGGAGCAATTTCCTTTTCAGGGGGAATGAGAATACAGCTCCCTCCCCTCCTGGCCAAGTGTTCCAGCCACCGCATTATCCTATCCAGGATCTTTTGTTCAATTTTGCTTCAGCTCAATCATTCTTGCGTCCTTTGTTCACAAAGATCCAGTTTCAATAGATGGGATAGATAGTGCTCCTACCCAAATTACTGGGTAATGAGGAAGGCTTGAGGAAGGAGCTGAAAGGAACTATTATACTTCCTAGCTATATTCTTATGTAAAAGAATACTATTGCCTTCATCTATTGAAAATCACAAAGATGAGGGGAAGTCCTAGATAACTGGGAAAAAAACCCCAAACCTAGCATTATGTTCCTCTTTAAAAAAGGCAAGAAGGAGGAGGCAGGGAACTAGATGGTCAGCCTCGCCTCAGTTTCTGAGGAGCTCATGAAGCACATCCTCTTGGAGTCCGTTCCCAAGTATGTGACAAAGTAGTCAGGCAAACTGTGCTTTACCAGCACAACGGACTATGACTTCTGCGGATGGCCAGCAAATGGTCAATGTGATCTAACCGGACCCTAGCAATCCTACATCCCCTGTAGGATTCTCATTTAGGAGCTGAGGAATTACGGCCGGGAGGAATGGACAATCAGGTGGGTTGGAAACTGGCTGCACGGCTTGGTTCAGAGAATGGCAACTAGCGGCGCAACATCCATGTGGCAGCCAGTGACTAGCGGGGGGCTCCAAGATCAATGCCGGGGGCTGATGTTTTCCAGCATATTCATTGCTAGCCTGGATGATGACACAGAGTGCAACTTGTGGAGGGCATTGTGCTACACAGGTGAAGTCGCTGGCACGGCAAACGGCAAGCTTCAGTCCAGAGGGAGCTTGCTGAATTTCAAAACCGGACTGGCAGCAACCTCGTGAAGTTCAGTAAGGAGAGGTGCAGAGCTCTGTGCGTGGGACAGAGCAACCCCAGGCATCTCCCCAGGCTGAGAAGCAACCAGTGGGGTGGCAGCCCTGCCGAAAGGGACCCACAAACGTTGCAGCGGATGCCAGGCTGAACACGGGCCGCCCACGTACGGGACTTCCAGATGATTTTGTGGAGGCATCTTATATGATACTGAGAGGCCCAAGATGAAAGTGCATCTCACCCTAGACAGATTTGGGGACCGAGACCTGAAACATCAGTATCAGAGAAATGCCTTTGCCTAAATATTTCAGACTTCCACTATTTGCTTGGGAAATTATAAAATTCTTATGTTAATGTTTTTGTTATACTAAGTCTACACTATCTTTATTTACCATCAACTTCACTAATTTTACCTGTCAGAGAATGAAAGTATCTGAATTAATACATAATTATGCATGAAAATCAGTAACTTAAATTTAGAAAAGTAGTTAAAATGACTACTACATGTTTAAGTAGATAATCACGCCTCAGGCCCACCCTTGCAATTATTTTTGGATGTAAATCACTGCCTACCAAAAGCTTCACCAAAAGACGCTACAAGCTCGCAAGGATTTGCAGCTCCACTCCCTTCGCATGCAGAGCCGGCTCCAAACCGGCTGGAACGTGCGTGCACCCGGACCGCGGGACCCGCAGCGGGTCTGAGTCACGCACGGAACAGAAGAGAGACAAACTGATAACAGCGCTCCAAACGACATACAAAGCAAACAAAAGTTTACACGTGCATATGACGGCTCAGATTTTAATGACTTTAAGTATCAGCCTCATGCTGCCTTTCTCGCTGTAATCAATTACGTCCTCTTGCCCATCAGGATTGACTACTTTCATATCCAAATAACATCATATTGAAACTGTTAAAATAATTGAAAAACACGTAATAGTCTCTTCTAATATTCTGAAAAAGGTGCGGCGAATCATTTAGAAAGCGTAACAGATTTTTGTTTAACGCACCCCCTCAGGTTTTTCAGTGTCGGCGCAGACTTCGTAACATTACAACTTTTTGTGCAATCTTTTTACTAAAAGTTTCTTCTCGTTTTCTTAGCCTTAACTAGTATTTAAGTAAGCATAAAACTGTACCTAAAACCATGCATGACACACACCTCCCATCATATTTTAAAACCGGGTGCTGCAGCGTGGCTCAGGTTAAGCAACAAGGTTACTACAGCTTCAGACCACTGAAGCTAAAAGAAGAGCGAGGTTTTTTTCAGGTAGGCAATTTTGATCCGTTTCATCTTCTTTGTGTCTCTTTTAGGTCTTATCTGTCAGTCTTGTAGCCTGCAAGGTTGCATCCAATTATATCATGGTTGGTTTGCTATCTATGTCAAACTAAGTTATACAAAACCACAAAATAAGGTTTCGTTCTTATCCTGATACTGTCTCATTAACTACAGCATTGCACAATTGTATCAGTAATATCTGACCCTTAGCTATAATAATTCACTAGGATGATGTCATCTAAGCTGTCATGTTACATATATATAGGAGGTACTATGCAAATAAACTTGATAACAAAATGCCTTCCTTGCTTTTGAAGGTTGACTTCAGGGTCTTAGTTTTTTGTGTACAGATGAAAGATCCCAGCCTAAGCGGCTGTGCCTCTTAGTTCATGACAATCTTTTTTTTTTTAACCCTTTGAACTTTTCTTAGGATTTAAAAAAAAAAAACCAACAGGATTTATCATCGAAAGCGTCTATATGCTTTTGCTTCCTAATAGTAATTCAGGGGGATCAATGCAAGGCCACTACCAACCTTCACCTTTAGGTCGTACATATGTCCTTTTGGAAAGAAGCGTGCAGGTCATACTTCGGATCTTGCAATATTTTGCCTTCTTCTGAACGAAAGACTAAAAATCCTACCGGTGATAAGGGTATAATTATATTGGAGGCCTGGCGCATCTTCTTCCTACTTCTATTCCCCCCTCCCTTCCCCTCTCCTTCTTCCCCTTGTCATTCCCACAAGTACTTAACGCTCCTCAGGTTAGCTGTAGAAGTGATATCCGGAAGGGAAGCTTTGCTCAGATGCAGTACCCACAGGTTAGTTTTGTGGGGGAAGTTATTTTGTGTCCTCTGTCCGATGCTAAAATCAAATTATTTCATCTGTTCGGTTGTAGGATTTATGTATTAGCATGGAAAGGTCAGTATTTTTACAATTACTATCTAGAATTCCATCGTGATTACATTTAAATGTCTCTGATTTTAGCAAACCATGCTATTATTCCTCCTGCTGCGGTATATTCATATTGGACGTTGTGAAATCTGACAGCACCTTTTCAGGTAAATTGGTTTTCATTTGTGTCTTGGTCATCAGAAAAGCAGAAGCTGTACTTTCCCCTGGGTCTCACCATTGTCCAATTGCATCCTTTTTTATTTTTCCTTGGATCATCTACCAGCCTAATGTTTGTGCCTAAGATCTGCCTCTTAAGGTGTTGAATCTGCAATTATTTCTTGTGGGTTTTTTATGATTTCTTTCCCTCTGTCAACCTCTGTTTTGTCTCTAGCCAAGTCAGCTGACCAGACCTGCAATTCCATCACTCCAAATGTTACCCGCCTCTATTCCTTTACTGTTAAAAGAAAAAAAAAAAAAGAAGAAAAAAGAAAAGATTTCTACAGTTCAAAGTCTCTTGGAACTTGTATTAGCATCAGTTTTGGAAGTCTTGACTTTCCACAACATTTCAAAATGGAAGGGTGGTGCAGCTGGGGGGAAAAAAAAAAAAGCCTAGAGAAGACTATTTGCTTAAAGTTCATGGTTAAAGAAACCCACCCAAGTAAGAAACCTTAAATAAAAAAAACCAAAACAAAACAACCCCACAACTTTTTCTTACTACTAATCTTATTTCTGTTTCTCCCCCACTCCCAATTGCTTTGCAAATTTGTAATTCACTGCTTCCAAAGGTTCTTCAAACTTGTTCTACTGGTTTTCAGAAGCAGGCAGACTTGTTTTTCTAAGCTCTTCAGTATACCTACTGAATTTATTTAATTTTTCATTTTGCTCCTACAAAGAATCCCGGGACGCTCCTTGAAGGGCCCTAAATCACTCTGTTGTATCATATTCAGTGTTGTACATATTCAGTGTGTACTCCACAATACTTCAATCACCTGGTATGTGAAACCACGCAGAGCCGTGCTAAAATGAAGGCACTATTTAGTAATCATAAAGACCTCGATCCAACAGTTAATGGAAAAGCGCCTTATCATAGAGAATGCGGTCAGCTCCAAGGGGAGCAAATTTTCATGGACATCCTTCCCTTGCTTGCTATCACGCAGCCAAAACAAAGGAGAGCTCTCCCTTTCTTGTCGTGGGTGGAGGGGGCTTCACAAGGGGCCTCCTAAAGGTGTCCAGGAGCAAGGTCTAGCCTATTTTCTTCCATATTAAGGTCCACGTTTCCAATGGTTTGTAAGGATCCACGAATTGTAAAGCTCGAGGGTCGCTATATTAAGGCGGCGTAAGGCAAGGGTGCGGGGCTGCTCCCCGTCCCTCCGGCTGGGAGCGGACGCTGGCTCCAGCAAAGCCCCGGTGCTCTCAGCAGCCTCCGAAAAATGGTTTTTTGCTTTTTTGCATCACCAGAAGCAAGGGGGGGGGGGGGTTGTTAGGGGAACGTTCAAACTTGCTGCACGTATTTTGCGAGGCTGCGCTTCCTCCGTCGGTGTAATGAAATCCTGCCTGAAACGGGCCAGTTCAGGGCAAAATGAGAAAAGGCAATGGTGTGGCAGAAGGGCAAAAAAAGCTATTAGGCCTGCGCTTGGTTAAAAAAGAAGGAAATAAGGTCTTGCATTAGAGGGCCCGCGCACGCGGCTTCTACGCCGCAGCTGGGATCCGAAGTGAGGCGTCCCGCGGCCGATTTAACGGCCGGTTTTTTTCTCCAGCCAGAACCTTTATTTTTCCAAGTTTTGCTGCTCTGGAGCGGGGCCGGGACGGCGGGTAACGCCGGGCGGGGGCTGCGGGGGCTGCGGGGGCCGGGGCCGGGCCCCAGGCGCCGCGTTCGGCCGCCCCCGGCCGCCTGCCCCACGGCCCGGCACCGGCCGCCCCCCCGGGGCGGTCGCTGCGGCCGCGCCCGCGGCCCCCGGCGGAGGGAAGCCGCGCTGCCGCCCCCTGCAGGGCCGCGCCGGGAGGGTCCCGCCGCCGCGGGCGCCGAGGTGAGGCGGGCGGCCCGCGGAGGCCGGGACAAAGCCCGGGGCGGCGGGAGGGGCGGTGAAGGGGCCGGCGCGCGGCGGCGGGGCGCGCCGCCCGTCTCCCTCCGCCTAGGACTATTTCGCCCCAGATGTCGGGCGGCATCTGCCCCCGCCCCCGCCGCCGCACGCGCTGGAGAGGAAGGGGGCGGGGCGGGCGCCGGAGGGGGGGCGTGGCGGGGCGTGGCCGCGGGCGGCGGGGCGGGGCCGGGCGGAGGGGGGTCAAGGAGGCGCCGAGGAGAGTACCAAACGGGCTGAGGCGGCCGCGGACCGGGCACGGCGGCGGCCGGGGGGCGGGAGCCCAGGGGCCCGGAGGAAGAGGAGGGGCGCGCCGCCGCGGGGAGAGGGAGTCTGGAGGAGCAGCAGCAGCCGCCGCTGGGGCGACGGCGGAGGTGAGCGAGCAGCGGTGGGGAGGCCCCTCGCCCGGCCGCGGGGGAGGCGGCGGCGGCGGCGGCTCGTCCCTGGCGGGGCGGCGGTTCGTCCCTGGCGGGGCAGCGGTTGGCGGCGGGGCCGCCGTTGCTCGGCGGGCGGGGCGGGCTGTACCTGCCGCCTGAGGCGGGCAGGGGACTGACACCGGTGCGCGGGGTTGCGGGGGGGGGGGGGGGGGTGTTGTCTCGCCGCCGGGCTGGCAGCGGGGTGCCGCGGCGGGGGCCGGCCGGGGTGGGGGTGCGGTGCCCGGGATCTTTGTGCGGAGCCGGGTGTGTGCGTGCGCTGGGGGAGGGGAGCGGGGGACAGGGCGTGTGTGCTCCGCGCCGGGGGTATGAGAAGCAGATGAAGGGCGGGCGGGGAGGGGCGGGGGGCGCTTCCCAGCTGCTCGCTTGACTTGGGGGTTTTCTCAGAGGGAGATGACCGGGCTGCCGGGGCGCTGCCGAAGTGACTTTTGAGCCGTGCGTGTGTCTCCCTGCCTCGGCTGAAAGAAACGGGAGCGTGGGGTTAAAGCCCAGCCCGGGATAAAGGGGTTTGGTCGGCGGGGTGGGTGTCCCCGGTGGGGACGGAGCTCGGCCGCGGGGAACGGGAGCGGTGACAAGGGCAGCGGGGAGGCGTGAGGTGTCGGCGGTGGGGGGTGTTAAACCGTGACCCTGGAGCCTGCCGGGCGCCCTGCTGCCGGCGAGTCGTGAACAAAGAAGTGTGCGAAGAGCCGTCGGCAGCCCTCCCGTGTAAATTGAACTTCAAAAAAAACCCGTAGCCGGCAGTAGAAAAATCGGGTGAAGAGAGAATTCGGCGATGCAGCCTTGTTAGGAAGAGTGTTTGCAAGATGAAGGGGTATATTCCGTTCTCCTCGGGAGAAGATGCAAGGCTCATTGCTCCTGTGGTTTTGAGGCCACTGTCATATCTGTTTATTGTTTTTTGTTATTTTTTTTTTATACGTGGCTAATCGTACCTCATAACAACAAAATTGCTTACAACAGCTTTTTAGATGAATTTGATTTAATGGTATAAGCAAAAATAAAGAATAGGAGCCCTTGACTTTACTCTTTGTTGTCTGCGTTTGCAACTGACTGAATTACAACTTGCATGTAGGGTTAAAAGTGCTGTCTTCTTTATTTCAGAGCTCTAGGGGAAGATGTTGTCTCTTCTGACATCTTGCGATTAAGATACCTGAGAACAGGTTCAGTAAGAATCCAAGTACCTGAAGAAGACGCTTACGAATGTATTGAAATAAGAAGCTGTAAACATTTTTTATTCTGTCGTCTGTGCTGCATAAGAAAGCATAATCTGAAGCACTTCTCAGACACTCGCCCAGATGTATGAAGCCTGCAAAGCTCGCTGTCCAAACTGATCGTTTCTTAGCGAGTGGTACATCCACGTTTGTGGTATGTATATAGTACACTGAAGAAAAATCACTTTCTCTCTAAAATTCCCAGAAGGAACATTTTATTATGGACAGCTTTTTCTGGATGTATATCCAGAGAGATTAATGCCTGTAATTGAAAGGCATTTAGTATACACTGGCTCAGTTGGCTTTCCCTCAGTTTTTCCAGATGTATTGTCTCCCCTGTACGCTGGGAACACACACAACTGCATAAACTACAGATGCAGCCATGGAGCTGTATGAACTTTTGAGCCATATGAGAAGTATTGTTGAGCACTGGTATCAGACACCGCTTCATGATGTCAGCTGAACTGTGATTGTGTTACGCTAATCATAATAAAGCATACAGAGTGACACCCTTCCTGAGAAGAGGCTGTTCAGTTTTACAAGGAAGGTTACCTGACTACCTTAACCTCTGTCAAGTTCTGCGCAGAAGATTTTTTTCTGCGCAAGATGAATGCGTATCTCCCTGCTCTGAGATGTTGAAGGTGTACTGCTGCTTATGACAAATCCAAGAGAAGAAGCTTTATAAAATGGCTCAAACCAGCTTGCTGCAGGGAAAGCCGTTTTACTGTAGGGAGTGGGTTTTCCACAAGCTTCAGCACTGCCTCCAGGAGAAAGCTAACTGCAGCAGTAGTGCTGCCAACAAACCATCTCTTGTAGCGAATTCTGGGAATAATACCGGTGGTGTCTCTGGGAAAGGAGCTGCCTGGGGTGTATTGTTGGTAGGAGGGCCCGGTAGTGGGAAGACAGCCCTCTGTACTGAGTTACTGTGGCCAAGCTCACCTGCAAACCTACAAAGAGGCTTACATCGTCAGGCTCTAGCCTTCCATTTCTGCAGGGCCCAAGACTCTGACACACTGTGTGTTGGAGGGTTTATTAGAGGTTTAGTTACACAAATCTGCCGCAGCGGACTGATCCAGGGATATGAGGACAAACTAAGAGATCCTGCTATTCAAAGTCTCTTGCAACCCGGGGAATGTGAGAGGAACCCTGCTGAAGCATTTAAAAGGTAAAAACAAATTAAAAAAACCCTATTGAAAATAAAACCCAAATAAAAAAAAAAAATGCTGGCTTCTGTTTAGGTCTTCCTTCCAAAGAGTGTACGATGCAGACAGTTTAAAACATGTTAGTTTCATGGCTTGTTACCTCTGTCAGAGCTTGCAGACCTACCATGGAAAAAAAGTCTTAAGTTTGTCCTTATAGCTGACACAAATAAATATTTACTTTTTAAACAAAATTTATTATTAATAGTGAGTTTATTTACATTTGTATATTGATACTCTCAGTTGTAACCAATGTTTTGGAAAGACTTTAAAGTAATTGACTTCAGAGTGGAAGACATCTAGTCAGTGGCCTTCATGTGCCATAAACGTAGGGCAGTTGCCCTTTGTAGACCTGAAACAGACCTTATAGGACCCTCACAAAAGCTTCCAATATCGTGCTCTGTCTAAGAGGAAGCTGGACTGATGGATCTCTGGGTCTGATCCAGCACATCGGTTTTATGTTTGTCTAAAAATATGTGGTAGGAAAATGTCAATTAACTCCTTATGTTACTTCTCACAATATGCACAGATTATGTCAAATCTTTATTGCTACTTATTTATAAGTACGCCAAAGTGTTGAGTGGATCAGAAACATCATGAGGGCTTGCCCTGCCCCTTAGAAGGTTTGTCAGCTATCTAAGCTGAATGAAAATATTTATTTTTTTACCTAGTGTTCCCTAACAAACCGAAGTCTCTTCAGTATGTCACTGAGAATTTTGTTTCTGTAAGGATACTAATGTGTATGTGTGAGTGTATATCCATAGATCACTTAAAACAATGTGCTGTCTTGAGCACAGCCTTCACAAGCACGTGTTTGTTGGTCTTTATTCCTTTGGGTCACAATGAAGGAAAATTCAGAAAGGATGAGGCTTGTCTCTAGCAACAGAGCATCGATTGATTGTGTTGCCGGTGTAAAACTTTCCTGGAATATTAGTTAAACTGAAGTTCTTTAGTATTGTGCAGTGATGTAACTTTTTGTGGTACTTAAGAGTTTAGTGGATGATGTTTGCAGTATAAAAAAAAAAAATTCCTCTCTCTTCTCCCCCCCTGGCTACTAAGACTGGGTAAACAAGTACTGAGGTTGAACTGTAGTGCTTGCTTATATTGTCATGGTGGTGTAAAAGAGCCTTCCAGTTCTCATGGCTGTTATGTCCTTGCCCGCTGAATAAACAGGATGCATGTCTACATTGTTCTCAGTGTAGTGTCTTAAATAGTCTAAACCAAGACTAATTCTGGATTTTTTTTGTTTGTTGCTAAGTGAAGATGTAACTTCTAGCAGCTATTAAGGTCCTAATTTCAGATGTATTAAGCCCTCTCAATTTCTAATGACTAAAAACTGGGTGAAATTACATGTCTATAAATGGCATAGCAGACTGGCCATCTAGCTTTAGGCAGTCTTTTAAAATTATGGAACTGGATTAATCTGGTGAGTAAGAGCCCGTTTATGTTTAAAAGTCTACTACAAGGAAATCTTAGTAATTTAGTACAGGCAAGTTCTCTCTAAGAGCTGGAATTCTTCCTCTGTTCGAGACATGATTGCCGTATTCCAAAGAACAGGAGTTAGGTAAATGTCTTTAGACAAAAACGCAATATGGAAATACAAAAGATACTTGTGAGTCAGACTCGGCTTTTTAGATAAGACTGCTTTTTATGAACACAGGGTTTAATGATACCAGTATATGTGGTACTAGTCTTTCCCCTCTCAAATTTTGCAGCAGTGATTGTGAACTCTTATTATTAACGCTAAAAATACTTACGTTGTAGTACAACAGCTTCAGTCAAGGAGATTTTTTTTTTTTTTTTGGCCCTTCATGTATTCCCTTGCTGCCCACCTACCCTGATCCCCTGCTCTCAAAAGCAGCTGTGGTAGATAGTCTTCATTCTCACATTTCAGATCTAAGGGAGATGAGGTGTTAGAGACAGGGTGCTGTACTGGGAATATAAGTTTTCAGCACTGTGGCAGGGGACCAGGAGATGGCTGTTGACAGCAGCGCTGCGAGCTTGTTCTGCTGCCTGTATGATACAATCACTGTCCACAAACAAGAGGAACTTGGCAACCCCCTTCCCATCATCAAATACCTCGCTCACTTGTTAATTGAACTTTTGTTAATATATAAAGCAAGCAAGAAATGTTTAACAAAAATGTTAGTATTTTTCATGGTTTCTAAGACTTATCACTGAGCACTTCGGTATTCTGGTCTGGTGTGTTGATACATGCTTTCTGTTAAGTGAAAGTTGTAATGTGAAAAGAGTTCTAGGAAGACTCAACAGTCAGTTGATTGCCTGTCGCATTGTGAAACAGCATAAAGCCCTCGTCTCGGTGCCCCATTGATTTTTACCTTATTTTAATTTTCTTTATTCGGTAGAAGAGGGGAAAGATCTTTCTTTAAAGACATTGTCAAATTTTTGCTCTGCTTTGCACAGCTGCTCCAGACCCAGCTATGTATTCGTGGCCTAAAATGGAAAGACTTCTCTTCATAAGTGCTAAACAAGATTGCACCATTCTATTTTTGTGCTAATTGTCCTAGAAATAGTAAGAAAGAAAAACTTCCTAATGCCTCGTAACACGCCAGTTTATAAACGAGATAAAGCTCATTACTTAAAATAGTGAATCTTTTTCTGACGGATGTTTTTTTTAAATAGGTTTTCAGCAACCCTGATGGTCGCAGTGATACATGTGCAAGTGATGACCCGGAGAGTTAAGACTTTTCTCCTCCTGTTTGAATGTCTTCTCTTAAAAATTTCTCATGTATTTATAATCTTAACGTGCCCTAAAAATTCTTTCAGGGGCAGATCTTGCAGATTTGAAGAGCTGGAAGGGCTGATCTATACAAATGTATTTAACGAGCATTTGTTGCTGCACTGACAGCTGAGAGAAAGAACTGCTACTTACAGCACTGCTTCTGAGGCACTTTTCTCACGCGTGCAGTACTGGAGCAGAAAGCAGTCTTAAACGTAAGGGAGAATGCTGAAACCTCACATCCAAATTTTAGGTGAAAGTGAAGCAGAAAGTAAAAAGGAAATGGCAAAGAGTGTTACGGACTCCGAAAGTAAGAAGAAATGATGTGTTAAACTGAAAGAATCTAATTGAAAAGGTCTGTTAGGCTATTCTTCCCTATTTAAATAGAAAAGTCAAAATCAGAATAACCCAGATTTTGCAATACTATCTCTAGGGTTGTGAATGGGGGTTGGTTTTGGGTTTGCTGCAGCAAGTTTATACTTCCAGCGATTGGTAGGAATACCGGCAGCTATCAGTTACCCAAGGCCATGAGGACATAGAGGAACTCTGATATAAACCATGGGTAATACTAAAATTTGTGCGAACTAGCCTGAAAAAAGACATTCACCCTTATGATCCTGGTTTACGTTTTTCAGACAAAGGAGATGACATTAAACACCTTCAGACAGTAGGGGAAGGCACATAATTCCCACGTGCTGTGCTACAGTTAGGATTAGCGGTGGAAGGCAGAGCTTGGTTACTTCACAGCCCAGAAAGCGAACGTTACTGGAAGTGTTGACCTAGTTTACCCTGCAGAGTTGAATTTCTTTTGCAGCCATTGCTCTGAGTTTGAAAGGCAACCACGACCAGAGCTCCCGAGTCAGTTCCAGAGAATTTAGAGATAGAACATGTCTGTTAAATAACATAATGGTTTTAAGCTTGCGGTAAACTCCATTTTAGTGTGCGTTGGTCTAGTACAAACTTAAAGCAAAATTTGAATTTTGCTTGGGTAAATTGCTGAAATTGATAAATTGCCAAAATTAATAAATCCCCCAAAAATGGTGAATTTCCACATCTGCTAGCACGTTGGTGCAGATGGAGCTGCTTTGCTGTCATTCACAGATGAAGTTTCTTGCTGTCTCCTGCATGTCTTTTCAAGAAACTTCAAATCTTGTGAGACTTTTCACATACTGATTTCTCACATATTGAATTTGGGTCAATGATGTTCAAGTGTTTTTTACTTGTGACGTGTCCTGAAAGTTAAGTGTTTCTAATACAATTACTTTAACGTAAGATGATCTGATCAAAGAGATTTTTATTGGGTGAAAAATGAAGCTATGAATTCAGATTTCCACTTACTTGCATTGCTGGAATTGCATTCCCATGCAAATAGCTGTCCCTGATCAGTAGGGACCCAAGAAAAGAACAATTTAAAAGAAAAAAAAACCAAAACTGCTGAACAAATTTGTGATTGTATAAGAACATCATAGAAGTTTTCTCAAGCTGATGTTACATCTTCTTTACCAAAAAAGAATATAGTGGAAACTATGCCCCAGAACTTAAGTACCCTTTTTTCAGAAAGGACTCCAGATTTATTTCTTTTTCTGTGCATGCTGGTGCTAAATTCAGTGTCATGGTTCCTTTTTCAGGTTCCCAGACAAGCACAGCTTTTCTTCTATTTCTAACTCCTGATCTCTGCTGCTCATATTTGAAAAGGGAAACCCCAGAGTTAACCAAGCTGGACAGGTGGCAAGAGGCACCCACACCAAAACTTTAAAATAATGGCAATAAAGAATTGTTGGATGTTGCAGTTCACGCCCTAGTGCTCTGTGAAGCTGTACTAAGTAGCTGTGGTATTCGTTCCTCTGTATTTGCATGCACAACAGATTTGCATTGTGATGGAACGTGACCAATAATGTTAAGTGATACAAAAAGTAAAGCAGTTATATAGTTCTCTAGAATATGCAAATACCTGTAGACTCGATTGTAAAAAGTGTGAGAGGTCACGTAAGGTCTTATGCTGACTGCAGGTTTGAAGCAGGGGTTTATGTTGATTAAAATTGAAAGCTCTCTTGTATGAGTCATTTGTTTGGACAGCATTAAAGTACAACAAATCTTGTGCCAATAGCTGTTATCTATGTAAAGTTACTTTTACCTGTTTGGAGGAGAACTCCAAAGGATTGAGCCTCTGGTGTTTCATGCTTGGCAGTATGATGGAAATCTCATAAACAGAAGAATTCAGAGTAAAAAAAAAAATAGGATTGTCAATCAATGCTAACAAGTGTTTTCTCCCCCCCCCCCCCCCCTTCACCTGTGTTGGTTTTCCATGCTACTAATTTATTTTTTTTTCTTTTTCCTTCCCTGTTTCCCTCAAGAGTGGTGTATCGTCAGAAAGCTGCAAATTGCAGGTGATTGAGAGAGCTTTTACCCTTATCTAAATGATAAGGGGAAACAAGTTTTGTTTCAAGTTCTGGATTGTTTGTCTGACAATGTAGAAAAACACAGGGTTGTTCAGCAAATGTTCTGTGACTGTTGTCCGGGGACTTTAAATCTGCAGTACTGAAATGCCATTTTTCTTGCCATTTATTTAGCATAGAAGAAGGAACAGGTTTAGAAATTGAGTTGTATGCGATAACAGATGAAGTGTGAAGAAGCTGTTCTTTTTAGAACTCCTTGTAAGATCTTTGAAGCCAGTAATATAATTAAAATTATCATGGACTGTGTAGGCTTTATTGAACAATTAATTAGTGAGCTTTTCACTGTTTTGGAGTAGCTTATTCTTAATTACAGAAACTTAAGTGGTTTTTGGAGTAAATCTGCAAAGTTGAAGGCCAGCTCCTCTTTAGTTCTTTCCTTTTTTTTTTTTCTTTCCTCTTTTAACTGTTTACTTTCGCATTGTCTTTAGCTAACAGAAAGTTTCAAATCCACTTTAATGGCTGAGGCCAGAGATTAATTAGAGTATCCTGGCTCTCATGGGGCTAGTCTTTGATACTTTACCCTACAAACTTTGAGTTTTCCTTGCTAGTGAATTAACCACAGTACATGCTTCTGCTGCTGTTTGCAGCACCCAAAGTTCTGTGACTGCTGTGAAAATAAGCAGTATTAATTTTGCTCTGGAGGAGGTGAGGTGGTAGCATGTGATATTCGGGCTCTTTTCTCTTGCCCTTTTTTTTTTTTAAATGAAATGCATTTAGTGAAAGTCTGGTTTTTCCATGAGCTTAGGAGGGATTGAAATAAAAGATACGCTGAGAGGCAGCACATTGGAGACAGTTATAGATGCCTGAGCTTGGGTTACTGGAAACTTGAAAACTGCTGGGATTTCTATCAATTTATGCTATAAGACATTAGTAATTCAGTAGTAATCTTTTTATAGAAAAGAAAAATGCCTTGACTCTTCTCAACCAAGTCTCAAAGA
This sequence comes from Aptenodytes patagonicus, assembly GCF_965638725.1. Taxonomy (NCBI): domain Eukaryota; kingdom Metazoa; phylum Chordata; class Aves; order Sphenisciformes; family Spheniscidae; genus Aptenodytes; species Aptenodytes patagonicus. The sequence continues at coordinate 78,122,756 of NC_134952.1, forward strand.
CTGTCTGGAAGTGATCTATGTCTTTTTCTTTCATCTCCTTTCTTCTGGAAAGGGCTGCTACACAGCCCTTCCCTCTGCTTCTGCAGCTCCAGTACAATCTTGGTAGCTGTAGCTTTGCAACGGTTACAAGGAGGGTGTGAACATAGATCTTGTCAGACTCTCTAATTTCGTAGAGCTATAAATGGTAGAAACAAAGCCAAGGACTAACTGTATCCTGTTTCATGTGAAGAAAGATCTGAATGCATAATGAATTAATTTACAAGACCCTTTAAAGAAGAAAGTCGTTAAACTTCCAGTGTGTTTATTCATTTACCGCATGTAAAGTTCAAATGTGCAAGTGACTGATTTCGACCTCAAGAGAGGAGGTTGGAAGGGGACCTCAGAAAATCAAGTCCACCATCTCTTTCCCCAGGCAGAAGAAACCAAGTCTGCTTCTGAGAGATGCTTGCTTCATCTGCTCTTACGCTTCACAATTCTCACCAGAAAAAAAATTTCCATATGTCTAACCTGAGGCTTTTTTCTTGCTATAATCTAAGCTTGTTACTGCTTACGGAGTTCTCCAGGGACATGGAGAATAGATTCTTTCTTCCCTTTTTGGGACAGCCTTTTACGTATTTGAATACTGCTTTATTCTCTTTCATCTCATCTCTAAATTAAATAATTCCAACTTGTTAGTCTTTCCTCAGAGGTCACACCTAAGAATGTGACATTAAAAAAATCCCTTAGCTAAACAAAGTTTTCTGTATCTAAAGGGAATTTTTCTTAGCAACATTTTAGGTGTGTAAATATGCAACATTCTACTTCTGTACTTGCCCAGAATTTTGTCCATTCTGACATCTTTCCCTTATGCTTGACTAGAATGCTGAAGCTAGCTGGATCCTAGCCCAGAGGAGCTTGATCTGGTACGAGATTGAATTCTGCTTTTAGGAGGAGCCATAACCATTTTCAGTTAAAAGCAAGTTGTTTTGTGGTGGGTACCTTTTTGTAGACTTCCTGTGGTGCGTCGATGGGTTGTTCAAGATCTCAGCCCCTACAGCAAGCCAAAGGAGAAGTGCAGGCAGTGCTCTAGCAAGGGAGGTTCTCGGTGGTCTCTCCCACGTAGTCTTCTGCCCGTTTCGAGTCTCAGTTTGAGATTCCACAGAAGTTGGGTGTCGGAATGACAAGCTCTCAATTCTGTGTGATTTAAGGCTAGATTCTTGAAAGGATTTAAGTCTCTCTGCTTTTTGAAAAACTTAAGACTGTCAAACATAGCCATGCCAAAACATAAGGAGCACACGCCTCTCTTTATCGCTGCCAGTACTATGTACTCAATCATAATGGAAAAATTACAATTTGATTTTAGTATCTCATTTCTGGTGAAGAAAGCTTGTGTCAAAAATACGTACGTTCCACATCAAGTGGCTGAGGTACTTTTTAATTTAAAAAAGTTTACTCATATGGATTTCATCAGAAAGACTGGACAGTTTTACAGTCTTCAGCTCCCTAGTAGATTGATCTTCATACTGTGGAGGCTTACACTTAGTGATTATGTAGCGAGAGACATAAAATATTAAAAATAGCAGACAGACTTCACAGCACAAAGCCTTTTACAACTCTTTATGGGAAGCAGCTACATGTAAGCTGATATCTGCAAGATCAAAAGATCTTTTGAGATCTAATGAAGAAAAATGGTGAACAAGACAGTCTGTATGAAAGAATTAAGGAACAGTACAAAAAAAATGTATTGCGCTGAACCTTAATGCTGTCTCCAGTAAGGTGGTGTACTGTGAAGATGTGAACTACTACTGTGTATTAATGCTAAATGTGTGGTAAAATGCTACTTGTCTTCAATGTAGCTTACAAGTTACAACAGTTCAAGTAATTACGAATACAGTTTCTGTGCTGACTTTCACTTTTGTGTGGTATGAGTCTGTTAATTTATAAGTATTTACATATTTGTCATGTATATTATAGAGACTTCTAGTAAATACAACATTTGTCTACATTTTAATTATTCAGTAACATTTATTTTATACTTAAAAATGATAGAGGCAGGACACCAACTGAAAATCATACCAATTTGTGGGTGAGATGAGAAACTATTTTTGTAAGAGCATGCACAAGAGGTTAAAAAGAATCTGCCAACTCAGCTTGTATTTCCAGCTCAGTGAAAGTGAAGTTGCAGAAGGTAGATTGGTATTTCATAAACTCGCCCTTGTGAGAGCATCTTGACTCTGATGGAGCTTCTGATTCCTAGTACGTACCTGTAACGTGTAGCTGATGCTTTAGACTTTTAACTGATGCTAGGTTTCATAGAAAACGCTGTGTTCTGGTTCTCTCTAGACTATTAGAAAGTTTAGCGTTGCCTGAAGCTTAAGGACTTTGTGGCATGTTTCTCTTTAGGCTTTTCCCTTAAATCTGTGGAGTTGATGGGTCACATCGCAACAGTTAGTGTTTCTGCAAGAGCAAGTTGTATGTTCTTCTTTCATTGTATGGAAGCACTGCATACAGACTGAACATAATACCATTTAAGGTTTTAACCTTTTCAGTTTAAATTACCATAAGAAAGTTTCCCTAAGGCATTTTAATAATGACAACTTACATAGACCTTTTTGTCTTCTACTTCTATAGGCATTAACATTTTGCCTTTAATCTGTGTGGCTCAGTTTTAAACCTTACAGGTTTTCCTGTAAGCTGTTTAGTTAGACGGACCTTCATAGCAATTCTCACTTGTTAATTATTTCCCTTCCCTCCAGTTTTCTATGCACACGTTCATAGCTTGTGCAAGGATTTAAGTTTCTTTTCTTTTCTTCCTTTTTAATGAAAAAATGAAAAGGATTTGGCGGATTGTGAAGTAGAAAGGACTTAGTGTGTCTGATATACTGGGAAAAGATAGTATTGAAATATCGCCTCCTGAAAGTGTTAGTGAAGCAATGCATTGAAGAGGTTTCAGTTCCTTCCATGTGATGATGTGTACAATATACTGGGAATGGTGAGAAATCGTCTATCTTTGTCTAGGAGCAGGAATGTTTTGAATAGTTAATGCAGAAACACTTTATGATTGAAGAATTACTGCTCAGAAAGAAATAATTGGGGAAAAAAGGCAAGTGTGATAAAAAAATTTAAGAAAATAATTATGTTGAATTAAGGGTTGAGTTGTATATAGGTGATCAAAGGTATTGCAGCAGAGGTGCTGCAAAAAATGTAGATGGGTAGGTTCCTGGTGCACTTGATGACATCAAAATGTGATGGGATAGCATGAAAGAAGAACTGAAAATGAGATCGAGAAAAGAAGGCAAATAGGGAGATTTATGTAGCTGATGGAGTGAAAGGGGCAAAACAACTGCAGTCAAAGTCCTCTCTATGTTGCATGTTTGCAGATACCTTCACACAAAGCAAGGACCAAAAAGTCTTTGTTGTTGATAGAAGGAGGCCAAACTTTTTGGCTCAGTTTTGGCTGCTGCTGTTTAAATTGACAGGAGTGGGAGGAAGAATGGGAATAAAGAATCATATGTGAGTGGACTTTCGGTCCATGGCCCATCAACAGTGTCTTTTCCTTGTTTTGGGTTTGTTTGGTTTTTTTTTTTTGTCACGTACTACTAAGAGTTGGTAATACTGGTGCGTGCGCAGAGAAGGGGAGATGAGCATCTGGCTGCACAGATGCAAGCTTGCGTGCTAAAGATCCGTGATACCTTAGGAGATGACAGAGGAAGTGGGCATGGCAGCATCATATTTAAGGTTATTTGAAGAATCATGGAGTTTTCCTGGAAGAAACAGAAAACTGTTCAGAAGCTCTAGGTTGGTTAAGGAAAATACCAGCAATATAGAGATTACAGTAACAGGCAGATATGAATGAACCTCATGAGGAAAAACTGTTAAGAACGGGATTACTACATGATTTCCATCTTAAAGCAGTTAATTAACAAGCCTTGGTTTAACTACATTAGCTCTCCTGCAGTCATGGTGAGCATGATACAATCACTAAGGTGCCCATCCATTTTCTATGCTTTCATGGAGTTCAACAGGACATTGGAAAAAAGCTCCATTTGTAGGTGAAGTGCAGCTGATCTGCGATAAGAGCAATCGTATCCTATATGATTGTAAATTACCCTAAATTAGCAAAGGAGTATCAACTCTGCCTTCTCTACCAGATGGAAACTTAAGTCGTCAACAACACAAAGAGTTTAAGAAAGAAGAATGTTATGAACTCTTCTGTTACGTTGCTGCACTGGTGTAAGTGATGGCAGTGGTACCGCATGTGGTACACACATCAGTTTTGACTAGTCTAGAAACACTTAAGTAAACTTTCCAAACTTTTACTGCATTCCATTGACAATTGTGTGCATCATTTGGTTTCAGTTGCTTTATTTTGTATTGGAGAGTGTTGCCACTTCCTTTGCTTCAGCTTCGTTCCACTTACTTTCTCTTAAAAAATGAAGAAAAAACGTTTTTTTTTTTCCCCAGAAGATTCGTAGCAGGTACTGCACATTCACATTAAGTTTGATTTTCATGATTTCAGGTATACTTTTTTCTGTAGTACCTCCTTCTATTTTAAATTATGGTAAAGTTGCCATCCACAGTAAAAATTTTGTGTATAAATTGTTGGGGGGGGGGGGAAGAGGAGAATGTAGTTTCTGTCACTTGTTCTATTGTAGTTAAGTCTAAAAATAGATCTTACTAAATATAAAGCTATAGAATCCATTCCCAAAGCTAAGTGCATTGCTGCTGTAAGATAATAGAATCAGGTTCACATGGTGCTAACCTAACGATGTTTTTTAAAGTAAATTACAGAGAAGACACAGAAAGGATCAATAGGAGATTTACAGTCAAATTAAGAGAAACTCTTATCTGCTTGGGGCTGGGGGAAGAAAAAAACCAGACAAACCACAAGGTAACTAATATGGATCCAGAGTGATGCACGAGGAACATGTGCTGTGGATTCTACTTTGGGGAGCATGGGAGAATAATTTTTGAATGGGACATACAAAAGCAGCTCCATCTGTTGTCTCTTCAACTAAGTGCAATTAAAGGTTAGGATCGTCCCTTTTACTTGAGAAAATAAGATGGAAAAAGATACGTGGTAACGCAAACATAGGAGGAAAGCTGTCTTAAGTGCTTGACTAGTAAGGTAAAATCTTAACAGCTTTTCATCTGGTATTTGTGCAGAGGATTTTCTGAAAATGAGGTTGGACAGTGTAATCCTGCGGTCAGTTCAACAGTTGGAGTGTGGGGTGCTTTATGATGATGTGCAAGAAATGAGAAAGGCAGGTATAGAGCAACTTGATTAGGGAATGATCAGGATTTCAAAATGTTGTTTATCCTGGTGCCTCCAGGTAGGCAATTCAAGAACCCCCTGTTTTGAAGAAACAGCTTACTGCTGAAATAGCCACTGCAGCGCCTCTTCTTTGTGCTTCCCAATCAGTAATGTATTTTTTTGTTCTTTTGGAATCAAATGCGTAGGAAAAAATCTAATTAATTTGAGGATTGTCAGACTGAACTGCAGTAATAACAGTGACTGTTTTTGTATCGTGTGCGTTATGCTATTGTCTTTTGTTACACGGTCATGGAATAATAGAACGTAGGGCTGGCTGGATAGTAAACTAGAATATAGCCTGACAAAAGCCACACAATTGAATGTATTCAGTGCAGTCTTCCACCTTTCTTATCTGGGTTTTTTTTGTTTCTCTTTTGTGGCTAGCATTTCTCTCATGTCAACAAATACAATCGTATACATGGAAAGCAATATCTGTTTCTTCAGTCGTGTTTATGCTCTGCATAAATCGAGATGGAAGAAAGAAATGGATTTTGTTTATCTCCAAAACATAGAATAATACCAACAACTTCAAATGCCTGTAAAGCTACAAGAATTTAAATTCACTTGTATACTAATGTGTTCAGGTAACACTGCCCATAGAAGAAGATATATTTTTGTTGAACAAATAAATATTAATTTTTATATGGCTAAGGAACCAGGTAGTTAACAAGGAAAGCTGAAAAGACTATATATTTTACTTTGCTGTACCTTTGGTTTCATAAATGATTTAAAACTAACTTTGTAATTTTAATACATTCTGTTGCATATATAAACTTGTTAGTTTTCTTATTGTGGTACCCCACTCCTACATGTTGCATTTCAGCCACAGATTTCTGAATATTTACAAAGTAAGTTAGTATTCTAACTTTACAGGTATGGAAAATAAGGTGCAGTATAGGTAATTCTCTCATTTCAACTAGTAATAGTTTTCAGTGAGTCTGATTTGATGCTTGCATCTCATGCATTTGATGTAAAGTGTACTTTCTTTGACACCCCCTACCTTTTTCTTTTTTTCTTTTTGTTTTTTTAATAAAGAGATTGAATTGTGGGAACGAACAATGAGAATTTAATTGATGCTTAATACGAAGAAAAGCAGTGATTTTTGACCCTAATAAAAGAGAGCTTTTAAACAACACCTGGCGGATGACAAATCCCAGGGGTAAATATAAATAACAGCAACTTAGGCAATGGCTCAAAAACTGGGGGTGGAGAAGGAGAGGAAATAGGGCTGTTCATATAGGGTCATGGGACGGACAAAGAGGAAGATAAGTGAGGTAATTAATCAAATGCCTTAGGTGTCTTTATACTAATGGAAAAAAGGTATGGGGTAAACAAGCAGAACTGGAAATATTAGTACACAGCCAAGGTTGATTTAAATGCTTTAAAAGATCTGTCAGGATAACTTGTATAACTGGTATGTTAAAAAACAAAAAGCAGCTTGTTTAGGAGTTGCTTTGTGTATCGTATGCTTGCTTGTGGTTCTAGAATAAACTAAAGAAGTTAAAGCCACTGAAAAATCTGTGAATAAAAGGTACACATTACACGTGGTGATAGTTTTACATGTGTGATATCTACTTAAAGGTTTGTTGGTAAAAGTGTTATCTTTATGGACTGTAAATAAAACTACCTAGCAACTACCCTATTAGACCATCCTGTCTATCTAACAGTTTACCTGCTTTGGCAAAGTATAGTAATTGTCAGTTACTAAGAGAGATTCCCACACCTCTAATCCATGTCTTTCCTAAAATACAAATGTTTTACTCTACCAAACCAGCAAGATCAAGTAAGCTAAGCTTCTTTAAGATATCAAATGGAATTATCCAAGGCATAGAATTTGCATGATAATGTCTATATAGGTGAAAAATTTGAATAACAAAACAAATAGGAGATGAACATCAGCTGGGAAAGCATGATATAAGCAGGAGTCTGTCAGTGACCATATTTCTAATGTCGAAGAGGAGAAAATAGCTAGTGGGAAGACAAATTTGCTTCAATCAGATTGGAAAGAACTAGCTGAGAAAATGAAAGGCAACTTTTGGAGATAGTGACTGTGACATTATCTTAAATGCATGATGTTTAAAAGAGGAGGATAAAGAAGGAGAAACTAAAAGCAGTGGACTTGGAGATGTAGTGACCTCAGATAATTTGTGGGTAAGATCTCATGAAGACAAGTATAATGAAAGAAAGGAATTAGCTGGAAAGAACACGGAAGTCTCAAAGCAGTATATTAAATGTCCAATTTAGTGAAACTGAGCTCCTCATCATTCATGTGTTAAACATTAGAAGGAAGACTGCAGAAAGAAAGTAGATCAACTACTGAATACGAAAGTAAAAGAGTAATGTGAAAATGAGGGCAAAACTGAAAGTTCAAGGTGCATTGTTCGTGTTTCCTGCGAGGTGCGTTTTGTTTGGTAATAAGAAATTATTCCATACATACGTTAGCAGAAGGAAGACAATATCCACCAAGTGTTGGTCTGCTATTCACTGGGGAGGAAAAACTGATAGCACTGGGAAAGCTGAAATGTTCAATGCTTGTGTATATTGCCCTTTCTTAAAACAGTCATTTTGCAGCCAGCTAACATAATTAAAACTAGCAACAAAGAAGTAAGAGTACAGAAGAACATAGCCTGGGACAGAAAAAAAACCCAACATAGAGTAGGTGAGATGTTTTCGAACTGTTCAGCCTATGGACTGTTACTGATTATCTTCAAAGGACAGGTTATCTTTATCAGGATGGCCAAAAATTCAGACTTGAAAGAAAAAGATGTATATTTAGTGCCTTGCTTTAAAAAGGGACAAAAAGCGTTGAGGAATTAGAAGCATGTCAATCAAAATAAAAAATGCCCGAACAAATAATCAGACAAACTATTTGCAAGCAGCTGGAAGATAACAAAGAGTTGAAAAACAGCTAACATAGTATGGCATGGTTTGGTTTTCACAAATCTAATCTAACCTCTTTTTGTAAGAGACAGAGTAATAGTACTTGTGGATAAGGGATAACCATAAATGTCAATTTTGACTCCAGGAAGGCTTTGATGCTTTCATGAGACTCATGCAAACAGGCTACATGCAAGGTAGTAGATCTGTATTTGGCTACACGCAAAAAGAGTTGAGTAACTGTACTTAGTAATTATCAGTAGTTCATTTTCATACTGACACAGCACATCATGTTGGGTTTCATAGAGGTCTGTCCTGCGTCTGTCTCTTTTCAGTGTGTTCCTTAATGGTCTGGCTGGCTGAGTAGAGGGAAATGGTTATAAATCTTGGATACTGCTGGCTTCCTTGTAATGGCCCTTGTGTTATCCCTGGGACACAAGTAACAGGGCAAAAAGTACAAGGTTTAAATTTCAGGAAAACAGGTTAAGGTTAGACACGGGGGGAAGGGGAAAACTTCCCAATTACGAGAATATTGAAGCAGTGGAATAGGTTGCTTGGGGAGACGGAGTATTGATCACTGGAAGTCTTTAGGAATGCCTAGACTAGTATCTCTCAGGGCTGACAGATGTAGAGCTGATCTGGCTGTAGGCGGGGAAGCGGACTAGATGACCTCTCCATCACTAAAAACAACTGGGAGAGTTTGAGCAGAATAAATTACTATTTTATATTACGCGTTCAGGAAAATGTCTGCATTGTTTCCTGTACTCTCCTCCTCTTTGCCTTTGGTAGGGACGCAGATTTTTGTATGTCAGACTCCGAGTAGTTTAGAACATATTGTATATGTTAGCACATATGGCAAATATATTCCATGTAAAAATATATAGAGTCAACCTGCTCATGGTAGCAGGTGTGAATGGTTTTCAGCTACAGTTGTCTGTCCTTTATAATAGCTGAGTTGTTTGCAAACTGTTCTAGGCAGTCCAACTATTACACCAAAATATTTGCTCTTAAGGTTTCTATTTTCTGAGATTGTGAGTAAATCCACCAGTAGATCTACTGGCAATGCTTTATAGGCAAAAATCACCTATATATTTGTATGAGACAGTAGGAGGTGTCTAATCAATACACAGGGGACCTGCATGCTGTTTATGGATGACCGATGGCGCTGGTTCTACGATAAACTCTTGCCGTTGTCTGGCCTGATGTCCTGTAGCTAGCTTTTGTGCTCTCCTTGTGGGACTGCAAGTCTGCTTTACAATTACAAGTAAAACCCAGGTTGCTACAAGACATTGCAAAATCAGGTAGTGAATTGCACAAGACTTGCCTGCTGTTTCTAATTCACCGCTTCTGAAAAGACCAGACCCTACATTCACATCCATGTACTGTACCTAGAGCTTTCCCAATAGGTGATTCTCAGGGTTTTTTTTCCTTTTCTTCTTTCTGCCTCTTCCTTCATAAGACTAACCGTAGTTGGGTAGAACTGCTAGAGCCAGTTTGTCTTTCTGTGCAGCCTGTAAATAAATAATTTACTCGAAACAATAATCTATGTTATACTGTAGTCCATGAGTGTGTATAATTCCAGTATTGCACTTTGTCAGAAAGTCATAATCAGTTGCAGTACACTTTATCATGTTGAAAAATTACGGAACGGGTACCTCAATAACCTGATCGAATCCGTCGGTACGTACACCGGTGTGCACACATCAAACTGGGTCAGTTCACTTTTGCCATGCTTAGCCATATGTCTTATTTCGCAGCTTTTTAAGTGTAGAAGTGTTCTACGCTTCACAGCCCTTGTATTTCTCGAATATTTTCACGGCTAGTTAAGGGTCCTGTGTGTATGTTTTTCAGGATGTTATTGCCAGTATGAGCAGCTGGGTGATTAGTAAGAAGCAAAGGCCTGTATTACGCATGTATATAGTGCCAAGAACTGGGGTGATGCTATACAGAAAGCAGCTATTGTACTTGACCATTAGAATTTCCTTTTTAATCATTAGCCAGAATGCATTACGAGGCAGGTAAATAAACTGTTTACTGTCAGTCATCCATAAGACATAAATGCCTGTCATAGGACAAAGTAAAACTCACTAATCTACAAACAGTACTGCAAGTAATTTGTAAAGATGCTCTGGTTTTTCTTTCGGTGTGAATACAGCTGCTGACAGTCTTCTCGGAAAGAGGGTAATATTTCATCAACTGAGCAGCAGGAATTGTCAATTTTATTAGAAGTGAAATTTACCTTCTCTTCTTTTATTGTGACCTATGCCCCATGCGCAGTTTGGAAAACGAAAGAGGAAAAATTCAGCTACTGGCATACGTCTGTCTTTGCTGAAGCTTCTAACAGTCTTTAACAGCTTTATCTTCACTGGCTTCATTCTTTTAAATGCAAATTGGAAACTGTTGGGGGGACATCCTTAACGGATTATATTCTGCCAGCCAGCCCCTGGATTACTATAATATACAAATGAACATGTGTCTATAAGCTCATGAGGCAGTGGAGAGCGAGGTGGGGTATTTGCTGTCACTTGTGAGAATTTTGTAAGTACAGATGATTAAAAAAATGTGGAGTTTTGCGTTTTGTTTTCTATTCTTAGACATTTTAAAGCTTTTATGTTTATTCCATGAGCAGTGGAAGTAGTAAAAACCCCGTTGCATATAGATTTGTGCCCTCAGGTATCTTGCAATGGCCTGGGCTCCCTTCTGTAATGCCAGTATAACATAATTCCTTCCCCTTTTGCTGTCGTGCAGCACCTCCAGCTCTTAACTGCCCTAGAGAGCCTTCTCCTTCCCTGCGTGTCCCCCAGCAGTGGGCTGGGGAGGATGGAGCTTCTGCTATACCTGATTCGGAGCTGGCAGAGGCAGCATCAGGTTTCCACTTGCTGGTTAGGATTTTTGCTAGGTCTCTGTGTGTGATTTTTAGGCAAAAATCCCGCTACTTCTTATGTTGCTGACCAAAAATTACTACAATGTGATGTAAATACAGTTGGCTTATTTACAGTTTCACTCTGTACTTCATTTTCTGTATTTTCTGATACAACATAAATGGAAATAAGTGTCTTAAAAATTACATGGTAAACTGCTGTGATATATCGTGTTGTAAACCACTGATAAGAAGGAAGATGCTTGTTTACTTTTCCGAAGATTGAGACTAGCGTTTGAAGAATTGTCTATTTTGTTAAACACTAGGTACTGAAACTCTTTTTATATGTGTGTGTGTATATATATATAAAAAAGATATCCATCCAATATATATAGGCATATTCCTCCATTACTTCAATCTTCAATAATTCTTTAGATCAAATGTGCAAATGAGCAATTTCCTGTAAACTGTTCGAGGCATTCGGATCTCATGCAGAGGACAGCACTGTGTTCTCGCTCTCATGTAAGGTGCATGTTTTATGAGGTTCTATTGGCAAACTTTTGCCAATCGAATAATAAATTCAGGTAAAACTCGTTGTAACCTCGATTGCTGATATCAGTTGATCCGCTCCACCATGTTGCTAGTAATCGCCAAACCTATTCATCCACGGTATGATGAATACATTTTTTCAGCATGCGTTTACAATCCTCAAGGAATTACTTCAATTCCAAGGAATTACTTCAATTCCAAGGAATTACAATCCTCACGGAGTTTGCGGCTATTTTCTGTTATTCTGTGTGATTGCCTACTGGCACTACCGTTTCTTGTGACTCGGAATAGTGGCATTAATATTAACTTAACTGTAAATATCACGTATTAACTGTCTCACTGACAATGAATATTGCTTTCCTTTTTGAAATGCAAATGGTCTTTAGGAAAGATGATGTTCTGCGGGGATCTCAGCAGGGAGGTGCTGGTGAACTCAGGCAGGAGAATGCCAGCTTCCTAACGTTTTAGAACTCCCAAATACAGAGTGGGGGAGACAGATAAGCTAAAGTAGAGCATAAGGGCAACCTTACCTGCCAGCAATAAACATTACTCGGAGCACTTAGCACCGTTCTTAAAAATCCACTTGGGATGTTTGCCTTACTTTTCTTGTGCTCGTGTCCTGTAGTGGTGTTTTTGAACTTGCAGCACCACCAATGGGAGATTGTTCTTTCCAACCTGACAAAATGCAACAGTAAAAAAATATACAGCCCAAACAGCGGATCCAGCCACTGAGTGATGACGTTGCACATGGTCCAAACCAGAACAAGCACACAGCACAGTGCCATTCTCTTGGTACATAAGAAAAACTTACGCAGGCAGAGCGGGAGTAGGGGACGATATACACAGCATAAATTAGCTGCAGTTGAAATGTGCTGCTTGTGTGCTCGGGGCTAATACGGGTCCTTTCTTGCTAGCCAGCCCGAAGCAATTTGTGTGTGGGCCGAAGTGTATCCCTGACCTGTTCGATAGCGTTGGCCTGGTGTAGAAAAGAGTGTGCGCCCCTGGGCTGGGGGTCTGCCGGGCTGCGGTGGGGTCCTGCTCCCCTGGGCTGTTCGGAGCGCCGTACCACTCTGATTGCATTTGCACCGTTTCGGAGGCTCTCCGCAGGCTTGGCGAAGGTAGCAGCGAAGCTTGGAAGAGGACAGTAGGCTTTGTTCCATATAACACTGGTGAAAACGTTACGGTTTTAGTCTGCAGATGCAAAATCAGTTTCACGTTCCACCTTTGCAAGAGCGCAGGGTGCGTGCCCCCTTTCGGAATTAATCCTGAAGCTGGCTCCCTAGCTGTAGCTTACAGAGATTGTTTCCTCTGAATAAAAATGTTTGGAGGCATCTAACAGTTTAAAATGAGGAGGAAAAGTTAACCCCTCAATAACTAAGGAAGGAAGGAGGGGGAAGAGGCTAATTTAATATGCAGGGGTTAGGAATATGACAGATAGCTGGTGAATTTGCTCAAGGAATCTGGTGTAGAAGCATTTGCAAAAAAGCAGGATGAGAAAGCAAGGAAGGCTATGTGTGGGACAATGATATTGTCTGCTTTTTACAAACTTTCTTCGAAAAGAGCAGAGTTTGTCAATTCCCGACGCAGACCTCTGGGATGGTTCTTCTTGGCATCAGCGGCTGTAACTGAAATACAAGTGCTAAACTATAACCTGTTGGCAAGAAGGGGACGCAAAAGGCATTTTGTTAAAGAATTGTCATACTGATGTAGAAAAAGAAATGTAAGAGCTGTAGTAGTAGTAGTTGAGCAGATTTCCAAATCAGTCATTTCTATCATGAAATTTGAAGTATTTCATGTTTTGCTAAAAGTAGCAGCACTTGGAGTCTGAAAAATGGGGAGGGTGTGTGTCTTTTTTTTTCTCCTTGCTGCTTCTGGCTTGCTTAGGAGATGAGTTTTATACGCTTGTCCTGTGTGTTTGTCAGTAGTGAATGCTAGCAGCTAGATAGAGAAAAGGGAGCCCTTTTAGGGATAAGCTACAGTCACGCTGTAACAGGCATCAGACAATTTAAGTGGGGACATAACTGAATTTCCTGTACACCAGAGACAATCAAATAGGAGGAACACATTCATAAGAAACTAGGATTTATAACTTCTTTTGCTCCTAGAACCACTCATTAGTTGTTATTTGGCATGTGTGTTCGCCTTTTTTTTTTTTTTTTTTTTTTTAGCAAGTATGTGCATTCCACTGTGACTGTCTTTTCAGCCTTTGTGGACAACGCTGCTATCTTTCTACTTTGTTCTGTTGTGTCTTGGTATTTTTGTGGATCCAATCTAAAAATCTCAAGGATAATCATAAGCAGAACTTCAGCATAGCCTGTATATATTCCTTCCATGTGTGGAAAATCATGTTTGCGTGGGTTCAGTCAACACGGTAGCAATCCTGAAGAATTCTGTGGGATGGTTCATTGTTCTGAGGACTCCTTATTTGCTAGAGAGCGTGTAAAACATCTTTGCTCTGCATAAATAAGTCATTACATTACATTGCCATTAAAATGAATTCCATCATTTAAAATACCTAATTGTGCTGTTTTCTCTAGAGATTTTGTATTTTTACTAATTAATTTTGTTGTTTTAAATCACGATTTCCATATCAGAAATTGTCTGTAATGATAACCACTTTTATATCTGTATTGAATATAAAAGTTGAAGATAAAGCTGTTATCCGTTCAGAGGGTAAAGAAAATCAACTTCTAATCTTTTGAGAGGCACTCTGCAAATTAAGCAATCTGTTAACAACAATCTGTAGATGAATCACCATTTATGGAAGTTCTTGTAAGACATTGTTAATTCCGTGTTGATTCATGTAATTTTCCTATGCAAGCAAGAAATTGTAGGGGAGTGGAATTACTAAGTCATATTATGGAGGTAAACATGACGTGACTTCTGGCAAATTAGCACAGCACTTACCGTCTCTGAAGTTTTGCTATTATGTTACTTGGCATCCACTCTGAACTCGAGAGAGAGAAAACGTCTAGGAAGAGCAGAAGTTTATCAAACAACTTCTAAGGGCACTTTAAGAGAAAGCCTTATCAATGTCTTGTCGATGCCACGCTCTTAATAATATTGCTGTAAGCTGGGAGAAGTCATTGTGCCTCATTTCTTATATGCATGTATATATAAGTATACGTGCGTATATTTTTCCTAGTGGAATTTAAGTTCTGTTAAGATTCAGAAATACAAGTATTGTGAAGTGGGTAAAAGCAGAGCACAGGGAGACAAGGCTCTGTGGAATAGCTTTTTAGGAAGCACCGTCAATATGCTAGGACTCTTCCGCCTGGAAAGAAATGGCTCGGGGAGGCTGTGATAAAGCCAGAAGATTACAAATGGCATGGAGAAGGTGAATATGGCATAATTGCTCACTGTCCATTCCAGCACAGAAGCAAAAGGGTTATCAAATGAAACAAATGGTTTGGATTTAAAACTACAAAAGGAAGTGATTTTTTTTTTCCCACGCAGTGTGTATCTAAGCTGCAGAAGGCCTTGCCGTGGGATGTTGTGGATGCCAGAGGCTTAAATCGGTTCACAGAAGACTTGGACAAACCTGTGAAAGCGTGGTCAGTTAAGGGATGTTAAAGGCAAAGACTGACTCTCCGGTTCAGAAAGTCCCTGGAAGCACTGTTTGTGGTGGTCCCTGAGAGTTCTGGGAGAATGTGGTTTAGTGCTTGCCTGGTGCTTACATTATTCCTTAGACATCTGCTTTCAACCCTGTTTGGAGGCAGGGTGAACCTTTTGATTTGACCTACTACAGCCAACTGCTACATACGGCAGGAATTAAGGAGAATGATTTGGGACTCTTTCCCAGACACGACAGTTAGCTTTTCTTGGTGGTATTCCCAACAGGTAAATACTGACACAAGAACGTTGTTGGATGCGCCTAAGATTTTGTAGGCATTTCGTTAGGGTCACACAGATTTTAAGTGAGATTTTAATTTAAGATACCATTACCATTTCTTCATATCTCGTAGTAACATTCATACTCGAAAAGTAATTTCATATAGAGAACTATGTGAAAATAAAATTGGTTTTGATAGAAAAAGAAATGTTGCAGGGAAAATGCCTTGACATAAATAGCTGAGGGGGCAAGGCGGCATTCTGGTGGGGGAAGGGGTAGAAAATGTGGTCATTTCCAACTGCCTCCTTTCATTGTGGGATTGGCATCACTTAGGAAAGTAATTTTAACCTTATGGCTACTTTAATTTCCTGTTCTGTAAATTGGTAGCTGCTTAACTTCCCAGCTTAGTGAACAGTGATTTTAGTTGTACTTCAGGCATCTTCTGAAAGAGTAACTAGCTGTGGAAGTACCAAGAATTCTCAGTAGTCTTGTGCATCTGGGGAAAAAAAAAAGGGGGGGGGCAGTGTTAGGGATTTAAAATCCATTTAATACCGAATACTTTCAGAACACAAGTATTTTGTACTTCCTTTTTATACCTTTGGGGAAACTTCTCCAAGCGTGATCACCTAGTTTGCTCCGCTAGATTCTGCTGTTACTGTCGGACATGAAAGGTGCACCACTTTGTTTCCGTTTTGCATTTTTCTCAGTCAGAAAACCAGAAAATAACAAACATTCCACTAACAGTGCTTACGAATAATTTCTGAAGTGGGTGGCGTTCTTCCATTAACAGGCAAGATTTGCCTATATGCCAATTTAAATGCTTAGCAAGTAATAATGTGTTGACCAAAGTCTTCTGAAGATGAATTTGTTCAGGAAAACAAATGAAGAAAGAATATTATGGTCTTGAGTAAAACAAAAAATACTTAAGACATGCATGGCTTCTGGACACGTGCAGATAACAAATCTACAAAAGAGAGTAAACTCTTAGATATGTATTTCTCTCACCTCATTTCATTTTCTGAATCTTTTTACTATAAAGTCAAAGTTTACTTGCCAAATGTATTTAAAAGTAATTTAGTCGGTGAAACTTCCAGGCCTAAATCATTATGAAGTTTCCCAAAAAATAGTAGTGTAGCGTGGAAATACTGGGTAGACGCATGACAGTTATGTAGTAGCTATGTAAAGATACATGTAAGTGCAGAGTGGAGTACCGTTAAGGGGGGCAACAATACGTGCAAATTTGAGATTTTTAGCTGTGCAGTCAGGTGTGTTGGTATAGATGCTGGCATCCTGAGGATGCAGACAATCCTTTTCCAGTAATAGGAACTTGGCAACTTCAATATAAATAAAAACTAATACATCAAAGTCACTACTAAATGCCTCGGTCTGCTACTAAATTAATTTGCATTTCATTTGTGAAGGTATGGTTCTTTGTAAAACTGTTATTCATTCAGACTTGAACTCTTTGAGTTATGATATTTCATGTGTCTTTTATTTAGACTTTTGTTTCATGAGCAACTATTGTTTGCTATTCATTTCTGATAAGCAATAACAACAACTTTGTAGTTGTTACAGAGACAACAGTAATGAAGTTCTTAAACTTTAGACCAAGTAGCTTCTTTTTTAGTGAAGCAACATTTTTCCAAGTCTTGCAATGAGCCTTGAACAACATTACATCATTTTAAAGTACTGTTATAAATTATAAGTTCATTAAAAAGTAATATTGCCTAAGCAAGAATTACATCACTGACTGTTCAAACTGTCTCTATTTCTGTTAGTTCAGTTTAGCTCAGTATTTTCTGTGGTAACTATTTTAAAAAATTCCTTAGACTGTTTGAAAAATAACTTTGCATTTTAAGTTGATCATAGCTTCAATTCGAATGACCGTATGATAGTCAATGTATCGTTAAATGTCTTTTAAAATACTGATTTTGTTTTATGTTCTTTACAGGTGCATTCTGCTCCCTCTCTTGGGAATGAAGCCCCCTCAGCAGAGCCTCTTCCTGCTCGTAGATTCGGTTGACGAGGGCTGTAACGTTTCCGAGGGTGAACAGACTTCCACGAGTTTATCTGGAACGATAGCCGAGCTTTTAGCTGGCCACTTTGAGTTCTTCCCTTCCTGGCTGCTCCTCCTGTGTTCTGCCCGCAAGCAGAGTAAAGCTGTTACAAAAATGTTTACAGGTGAGTAGAGAGCATAGGAATTGTTTGTTACCTGAGCCTGTAACTAGGACGTAGTATTTACAAGACCCTCGGTGATGGTTGAAAGCACTGATGCGTGCTTAGTTCTAAAAAATGACAATCACAAAAATGGTAATTCTAAAAAACACACATTCCAGTTTACTGAGGACTATAGAAAGCTTAAATCAGCCAAGTATTTTAGAGGTAAATTATGTCTTCGCAATACATCTGGAAAGAATATGGCTGCTTTGAGTTTTCCTCTTGCTTTGCTAGTTTTAAGAAGCTTTGAAACAGTGTAGGTGATGTGGAAGTACGTAAGTATGTCGGCTGTATACACCCATTCCTTACAACCTCAAAAGATTATTTTTTTTTTTTTCCCCCCATGTCCCATTAAAATCTCTCCCCTTATTTTCAGAAAGCGGGGAATAACCTTTGAAGGTGGAACTTGAGAGGGGTACAGTGTAGATGTGGATTCTTGGAGTATGCTCTTGGCAAAGGTTGCACAGTAAAAAAAATTCTTTACAGCTTCTTCATCCAGGCTTTACTGTGTCTGAGATCATTTCTTCACTGTAATGACATTGTTACTGGAAGTTCTCTGAAATGTAGTAAAGGGCAATATCTAGACAGGATTCCAGGCCTATGTATAAAGCCTGTGTGTATTAAGGCAACAATTAGGACAAAAATGTGATTATAGAACGTAGACCCATAGGCTTGCTCATTTCCACAGTGGCAAAAGGTCAATGGGATAATTGCATTTTGGAACGAAGTACTGTATTAATCAGTGGCAGACATGAAGATTGGTATTTGGGAGTATGTGAGAATTAAAGGAAACTTTGGGGTAGCTTCGCAGGGCTCCTTTGGGCGTTCATATGGGAATAGTTTTGTCAAAACTTGGCTGATTAGCTACGTTGTCATTGCCAAAAAAACAGACAAAACTTTCTTCAGAGCAGTTTTATTTCCTTTCCATTGAACCATATAACGTTTCAGACTAGTCCTAAAAAATTGCTGTTGTCTTCTAAGTATGTTTCCAGATGGAATTCCTGACAGGAAAAATCAGCAGAACTAATGGATATGCCTTTAAAATAAATTTAATTTAAATGAGTTAATTTCTTATTTCCACAGAGAATGACTTGATGAATAGCATAAAGGAAGTTGGCTTCTGATATTGTAATCCCATCTTCACTGTGGAAAAGGTACAGCAAAGAAAGAATGAATCTCAAAATAATTGGACACAAATTGAGAAGAAACGTTAGGGTCTATTTGGAGGAAGTGGTGGGTTTTTCCACTATGAAAGAAAACTGTGACATTACAGCCAATGTGACGGTTGCCTGCTTAAAACACTGTTGGATGATTTTCCTTTTTACAGCCAATGTTCAAGTTTGTGAAAGGTATAGTGAGGATGTGAGGAGCATGGCTGAAGCTTCTGTTAACTTCAGATACCTTGCAACTTTGTGTTGCAGAACTTGAGATAATGGTCATTTCTTTTCTGGTTCTAGCCTGCAAAGGATAGACTGTCATTAACACTTCTACTGGGGCAAACTCTTCTCCTCCTTTGTGGTATTTGAATGTTTACTTTTAGCTGAGCCAATTTATAAAGCTATTTAACTGGTCGGCAGGCAGAATTCAACATCAATGATGAGTATTTTTTTGCACTCATGACTGAAGAAATAGATGGTGTATAATGTGCGCTGCACTCTGGGACGCTCTTGTACTGAATTTCTGATACTTCCAATACATCCTGACGGTGCTCTTTTTTGGGTGGCCGGTACAGATGAGAGTTCTGCAAGCATCTCCCTAGCTAGAAGAAGTGATGACATGGAAGAAGGAGTCCAGTCTTTCTCATCCACTGTCATCTTGCCGCTGCCAGTGGTGAATATATCATCCCTACCACTCTAAGAATGGGAAAAGGAGGAGGGGTGTTTATTCTGGTCCTCTTTGTTCCTTCACTTTTGTTGGTGACTTATTGATGAAAGTTGAATAGTTGTGCCTGCATCTGCTGCAGCTTGTGTTATGGGCCCTTCTGTATTCCCAGATTCTGTAGTAGCACAACGTGCTACAGATTTTTCCCCTTACTCAGATTCTCAGCTTTCATTAATTAAAAAAAAAAAAAAGGTTTTGCCTCTTGTGGCTGCAGAGACAACCTCAAAAATATGAACCAAATGTAAAATGATGCCTGCATGAGTCTGCGGTCACCCTCCACAGTGAGCAAAAGCCAGCCAAGTGAGTAAAAAAGGAGGGGAACAGATAATGTGTGTCCTCCTGCCTTCTCTTGCATGTGCACTGTCACCAACTGCCACATCATGCCTTGCTTTTCGTATGGACTTTTCCCCTAAACGTAACTATTCTGTCTTGCGCCCGTAATTACCCACGTTATCTCCCACATCATCGTTCGCTGTCATTTGACGACCAGTATGGACAGTCAAGCAGCTACATTAAACAGAGTCTTTCCAATCTTTCTATTATAATGTTAGAAAAAGTTTCCTTGTATTTCTAAATAACTGAAAAAGCCCTCTAACCTGAAAGTGGCAGAGAACATACAATTTTTTTTTTTTTATGCTTCAGCTAATTAGCTAATACAAATGCTTCTTCTAAAATGAGGCTAAATCTTGAAAGTATAGCAGTTGTTCTTACAAAATTAAATTCCTTTTTTAAAGATCCATCATGTTTGTTTAAAAACTTTAGGCTTTTTAAAATCAGGCTATTTTATTTAGATACGTTTGAGTGAAAAGCAGATACCTTCTCATTAACAGCATAAAGGTAAATAGAGAAAAGTGCATATGTACAAATGCTCTAATTATTGGTTTAAAGAGGCTTTTTAATAGGCATTTACTTAATTTCTTCTTTTTTGCTACACACACAAATCAAATGTCTGTGGCATCTGGCTTGATTATACCCATCAGTTAAACACGGACATTCTTCATCTAAAGAATTCCTCCTCATGCGTGAGGCATGAGTGCACCGGTGTGGTACAACCCGTGCAGATGTCACGTCTCAGGGGGCTGTAGTTTGCATAAAGTTAACGTTAGATACTGGAAAGATCCTGGAAACTAGAATAAAAAGAATCAAAAGTGGACGTGGAAGGGTTCAGTTTAGCCTCAGAGGCAGCTTAAGCTCCATTCACCCACTTATCCGTAGGCAAAAGCAGGCAATCTCTCATTCATTTTTCACTCTTCTTTTATCTGTCATTCAGTTCCGGCCAGCCAGGTGCTATTCAGAGCCGATATTTATCCAAACTCATTCTGGTTTAGAAATCCTGGGAGCATAACTCTTTCTCATATTTCTGCTCTTTGCTGGTTCTGGTCTGAATAGGTGTGGAGGGTTGTTTTTCTTGTAGCCTTTCCTACAATTAAAAAATAAGCAAAAATGTGAAAACTTCAGAGAAATATAGTAAAAAATCACAACCCAGCTTCTGTGCACCCAGAAAACTCGTACTGTTTGGTAATTGAAGCTGCTCAGGTAGTCGTATTGCTGAATCCCCAAATCAAATCAGTTGCCTGATTTGGAACGGAACCTTTTCTCATCAGCTGCCATTCCAGAATATAAATGGTGTGAGGCCACTTCAGGAGAGATTGCTTCAAAAAAGGAAATCTAAGTTGTCCTCTGAGTTTTCACTGGAGGTTGGAATTTATTTGAGTGGTTTCATGTTACATTAAAACCTTTATGGGAGTTGGATTTTTACTATAAAAGATAATTTTTATATATTTATATAGTTGTAAAATTTACTTCTATAATAGTAAAGCTTTGAAAAAGTTTACTTGTTGCTTTGGTTTGGGTTTGGGAAAAAATTATTTAGAAGGCTTGGGAAATAAACTGGGAGCTTTTAATTACTGTTTCCTTTCTTCTCATTACCACTTTCTTCTGATTACCACTTTGAAAACGCAATACTAGGGAATTTCATATTTCCTAGTAAAAAGTTGTGTGTGAATTTTGAACTTATTTGCTTTGTAATTAAAGAGGGAAGACTAAATTGTTTCAAAGGGACTGTTACCTGTAAATCTAACTAAATAAACTTCTGTGCAACGACACGGACCAGTGAGAGCAGCAGATTTCAGCCTCAGTGTCTCTTAGCACCTGTGGTAGATGCAGTGAAGTTCGTAATGCATAGTATACTGCAAATGCACTAGAAGCAAAGCGTGCTGCTTGAGTTTTCAGGTGCATTTTACTCTGCTGGATACGTTATTCTTTTTGAGCAGGTGTGCATAAATGGCCATAGAAATACCTAATTTAATATATGCTTAGATCAGCAGTGTAAATTATTAATGCCAAATCATTGCCATGTTTTTAACCATTTAGATGACTTTAAAGTTAACAATTCAGTTAAATGAAATATATTAAAATGTATTTAAAACTTTTGTAATTTACTTATGTAAAGGTATTTAAAGATACGAAAGTAGGAGGATATTTTAAAGTATTTACTGGAACCTACTAGTTAATAGCTTATTTTTTATTATCAAAGTTTGAAAAGGTTGACATACTGTAAAAGTATTTATATAGCCAAGATACTTTCTTTTTTCCTTTCCTTTGAATGACCCTAGATCTTGCCAAGAAATACATTTGGAACTGATTTGTTTACAGAACTGCCAGGAATTTAATAAATCAGGAAAATCCATATTGGAGCTCCCATTGGGTTGAAAGTGATGTGTTGTAAGAAAAATTTTAACAATGCAAAAAGCAGGGTCGCGGGACTGCAAGTTCTGTCTGCTGTACTCCTGTTTTGCTGAGGTTAAGTAGTTCATGGGAATGCATCTGAAACAAAATGAGCTTTCTCTTAATGTTTTGGTGCTTCTTGTCCGTGAAAGTGACTTATTGTATCTGGTAGGGTTGAAAGGCATGTTTGCAGGATCTTTGGAAATGTAAAATGACCTCATTTAGATAGATCGGGCGAAAAAACACAGCTTTGTTTTCCTCCTTCAAGCTAGCAACAAGAATTTGAGATTTAAAAAAAAAATAAAATAAATCTATAAGGCCTTTTTTGAATTATTTGCTTATTATAGTATGGCATGGTGCAGTGGTTAAAATTAACAACCTATTTCTGTTCAAAAGTCTGTTACAATGGCAGTTTGTTAATCCCAGCCCTTAAAGAGCATATCATCCCTGGGATGTGTGAAGATCTGTGTGAGTGTAGTGTGCTTATTGCTATACAAACTTGTCTTCAGATACGATATATAGGATCTCATTAACAAGGAATATTTGGAAATATTACAAAAGAAAAGAAACAATTTTTAGCTTCCGTGAACATACATCCGATCAAATTGTTTAAATTACTGACTTCTGGATTATTCACTGCTCTGAAGTCTTCTGAAATTTATTTGCTTGGCTGAAGTGCTTAGACATTTGGTATGTCTCCGGTAAGTACAGAGTAGGGCAGTATTTTTAACCCTAATATGGAACAAAGTAATGACACAGCCTCATCCAAGGGCGGGGAGGGGGAAACCACCACAAACCCTTCCTTTTTTAATTTTTTTGGAGGGCTTGGGTTTTTTTTTTAAATCACATCCAAAATGGTTTTGTTCACTTTCCCACCCATGTGGGGAAGCAAAATGAAAATTGGTATTCAGAGAACGCTGCAAGATAAGCAAGAGTCTTTTGGTTTTGAAGCAGACATATAGGGACTGAGACGCTTAAACAGTTATCGCTCTGCAAGTTT
This sequence comes from Aptenodytes patagonicus, assembly GCF_965638725.1. Lineage (NCBI taxonomy): Eukaryota > Metazoa > Chordata > Aves > Sphenisciformes > Spheniscidae > Aptenodytes > Aptenodytes patagonicus. Next base: position 78,145,992 of record NC_134952.1, read on the forward strand.
TCCTGTGAAGGCTGGGAGTCAGGGGAGGTGGAGTGCAGTCACTAGTCAGTCAGCGCTGAACATGAGCTGAAATCTCAGGATTGCTGTCATGTGAATCGCAGGTTTTCCTGTTGGGGGGAAATGAAATCAACTGCTGCAAAAACTGAAAAAACGCTTGAGTAATTGAAAAATAAAAATAACGTACATACGCAGATATATATTGGGAGGAAGGATGTGGGCATGGGATTAATGTGAGAGATTGGGGCTGTTGTGAACAGAGTCACTTATGACTAAACACATGGAGAAGGGGTTTTCAGAGCTCTGTGCCTATTCTTATTCAGCCAAGTGACAGGTACAAACCTGACTAGGAGAAGCAGAGAGGTTCAAAAAACTGAAAGGTGAGTGAATGCAGTGGTTGCATTTGCTCTGAATTGAGCAAAACAGAGCTGTTCCCTCCACACATGAGATGACCGAAGGGACGCTTGTGTCTGGTGACAGCTCTGCGTATGCATACGACTGTGAATGCGTGCACCAAGCAATGCCCTGTTTTTAAAGCCTTTGTTTTCACTTCTGTGTCTTCTGAAGGTTCATAACCTAGAAACAGCCTTTCGCTTGAAGTGAACGCTTGGGATCTGCAGAATCACAGGGCACTGGCTGTCCTTACTCAGTGAAGTTTCTTACCTGGCTTATGTACATGAATTGTGGGCTTTACAAAGTTACGTGCAGAGTATTTTCATCAAATACATAGTAGATCGATGAATTATGCCATTCTGCAGGTCAGGTTAGGACGTTACTTGAAGTTGTGACAAATTACGGTGGATAAAGATGGTTCTGTGTTTCTTTTGAGAGAAGAAAAAAAAAAAAAAGCCTCTGTGGAATGGAGAAGGATCCCCCAAAATAATTGTTTTCTGCCTCCTGGCCTTCTCACTGAAAAATCTTCAAGTAGACAATCTTACTAGCGTAGTCTTAGCCTGAGAAGTGACTGTGCAAAAGTGTCCTATTCAGTAATTATGTTTTGGGGAGAAGCATGATTTTGTTTTAGGTATTCTATTGATTTAGTCCTGTTAGATTTGTAACGCTACCATAATTAATAAGGCAAGCAGAAATATCTTAATAACATGACCATAGTTTGCCTCTCAGTTCTAATCTGTTCTGTTTGTACAATGCTCATGTAGACTAAACAAACAACAGAGTGAGCTTAATGTGACATTCAGAACCTCTGCTGAAGACACTCAGGAACAAAAAACACAGCTCTGTTATCAGGCTGAATTTTCAGTCAGAACAAGCTCACAGACTAAGCAGTTTGATCCACAGAATGTTAAAATACAATAAAAACACAGATCTGAAAATAACATTCTTCAGAGTCTCACTTAAAATTCTTTGTTCCATGGAGATGGGGCCAAAATTGTGTTGAATGCGTTGCTCTATGGTTGCTTCTCCTTCAATATAATCTGGAGGTTAGTAACTGCTTTGGTTTGAAAAGTGAAGTTGGGTTGTTGGGGTTTTTTTATGACTAGCTGAGCTGACTGTAAGGAAGTGTGTGCAATCTGCTATACTGGAGGAAGAGATTACAGCCTGTCCCTGGAGAAGTGAGGTAGAGTTCTGGCCTAAAACACAGTAGTTTAAGCTGCTGTGTCTGTGACCTCTGCGGTTTTCCCGTAGCTTCTGGAAAAGTAGTGTTCAAACGATGTAATGTGTCATTAATCAAAGAGGGTAGGTCTTCATCAAATGCTTAACTTGGCACTACCAAAGCAAATGTTTTAAATGACAGAGATAGCCGTGTAGTCCGTACAACTACATCTTCATTCCGCCTCGTTCTTGAGAGCCTTACGGCCACCGAGATTGCCCTAGGGACTTCTTCGCACGTGCTGCTAAGAATAGCACTCTTTGCTTTGGGCAGGGGCGTGTGTACATGTACACGTGTAGGGAGGAGATGTACGCAGTATGCATGTAGGAAATGACTTCCCTTTTTTCCTCTGAAGACTAAACAGATTGGAAAAACAATGAGATCATATAACTATGAGAGAACCTGTTTCCTTATACAGTGAGTCACCTACCGAAGAACCGGGGTGTTTATCTAAAACTCAGTCCTTACTTGAAAAAAGTAGATAATTTTCAGTGCACAGAGTTCTAAAGGTATTAAAAACTATTTTTGAGTGTCTCTCTCTCCTATATCATAAAAGCTTTTAAAAGAAACTAGGGTGATCAAGTTAAAGTGATTTAGGTACATTTTATCATGCATCTGCACCAGGTGTGAATAACCGCTTCTATAATTATATTAATATAATAGTTGTCTTAATCTAAATAGCTGAAAATTATTTGGAATTCCATTGTTAACCACATTGAAGAAGGGATTATTTCTTTAATAATATAATAATACTTAATAATCTTATTTTGGTTGCAGTTCCGATGGTTTTGCTTAGGTGTTTAGTATTGTCCAAGGTAGACACACAATGCCTGATTCAAAGTGGTTTTTGAAATTTTCATCGTTAGTAACATGTATTTCTTCTTACAGTCGATGATGATAAAAATGTGTCTATTATCACAGTTCTCTGCTATTATTATTAATTTACATTCACTGTGTGTACACACAAAATATATTATTGTGGGTGTTCCATACCCAGAAATGTCTGTCTCTTATTTGTTTTTTTTTAACATTGAGTTAAGCAAAACTAGGTCAGAAATAGTAACGACTTTCTTCCCTTTTAATAGGTTTTCGAAAAATAAGTCTGGATGATCTACGAAAGGCTTATATTGTGAAAGATGTGCAACAATATATTCTGCATCGTTTAGATCAGGAAGAAGCACTGAGACAACATCTCACAAAAGAAACTGCAGAAATGCTGAATCAGCTTCACATCAAAAGCAGCGGTTGCTTTTTGTATCTGGAACGTGTCCTAGATGGAGTTGTGGAGAATTTTATTATGCTACGAGAGATCCGTGATATTCCGGGAACGTTAAATGGCCTATACCTTTGGCTCTGTCAGAGACTTTTTGTGAGAAAACAATTTGCAAAAGTCCAGCCTATTCTTAATGTAATTCTTGCAGCCTGTAGGCCGTTAACCACAACGGAATTGTATCATGCAGTGTGGACCAAAAATATGACGTTGACGATGGAAGACTTTCAACGCAAATTGGATGTCCTGTCAAAAGTCCTTGTCGATGGGCTTGGAAATACAAAAATCTTGTTTCATTACAGTTTTGCAGAATGGTTGCTAGATGTAAAGCACTGTACACAGAAATACTTGTGTAATGCTGCAGAGGGACACAGAATGCTGGCAATGAGTTACACTTGCCGAGCAAAGGATTTAACACCGTTAGAAGCTCAAGAGTTTGCATTGCATCTAATTAATTCAAATTTACAGTTAGAGACTTCAGAGCTGGCTTTATGGATGATATGGAATGGCACACCTGTCAAAGACTCCCTGTCAACCTTAATTCCTAAAGAACAAGAAGTATTACAGCTACTGGTAAAAGCTGGTGCTCACGTCAACAGTGAAGATGACCGCACGTCTTGCATTGTTCGGCAGGCTCTGGAGAGAGAAGATTCCATTCGCACCTTGTTGGACAACGGGGCATCAGTAAACCAGTGCGATTCCAACGGGAGAACGCTCTTGGCCAATGCAGCGTACAGCGGCAATCTCGATGTCGTTAACTTACTGGTTTCAAGGGGAGCAGATTTAGAGATAGAAGATAGTCATGGGCAAACAGCACTTACCTTAGCTGCTCGGCAGGGACATACCAAGGTTGTCAATTGCTTGATCGGATGTGGGGCTAATGTTAATCACACTGATCATGATGGCTGGACGGCATTGCGATCTGCAGCGTGGGGTGGGCACACAGAGGTGGTTTCTGCGCTCCTATATGCTGGAGTCAAAGTGGACTGTGCAGATGCTGATAGTCGAACGGCGCTGAGAGCAGCAGCTTGGGGAGGACATGAAGATATTGTGCTGAATCTGCTTCAACATGGTGCTGAAGTTAATAAAGCTGATAATGAGGGCAGAACAGCTTTGATTGCAGCCGCGTACATGGGGCATAAAGAGATCGTGGAGCACCTGCTGGACCATGGTGCAGAGGTAAACCATGAGGATGTGGATGGAAGGACTGCGCTCTCTGTCGCTGCGCTTTGTGTACCAGCCAGTAAGGGACATGCCTCAGTGGTTAGTCTTCTAATTGACCGTGGTGCTGAAGTTGACCATTGCGATAAAGACGGCATGACTCCACTGCTGGTAGCTGCTTATGAAGGACATGTAGATGTTGTTGATCTGCTTCTAGAAGGAGGAGCTGATGTTGATCACACAGACAACAATGGTCGTACGCCACTTCTGGCAGCAGCCTCCATGGGCCATGCTTCAGTTGTAAACACTCTCTTATTTTGGGGTGCAGCTGTTGATAGCATTGATAGTGAAGGGAGAACGGTTCTGAGCATAGCCTCTGCGCAAGGCAACGTTGAAGTAGTACGGACTCTGCTGGACAGGGGGCTAGATGAAAATCATAGAGACGATGCAGGCTGGACACCTTTGCATATGGCAGCTTTTGAAGGTCACAGGTTGATATGTGAAGCTCTTATAGAACAAGGTGCTAGAACAAATGAAATTGATAACGATGGACGTATACCTTTCATATTAGCTGCACAAGAAGGTCACTATGATTGTGTGCAGATATTACTGGAAAATAAATCCAACATTGATCAGAGAGGCTATGATGGGAGAAACGCTCTCCGGGTTGCTGCTTTAGAAGGTCACAGAGATATAGTTGAACTACTGCTCAGCCATGGAGCAGATGTAAACTACAAAGATGCTGATGGCCGGCCAACACTTTATATCTTAGCATTAGAAAACCAGCTTACGATGGCTGAGTATTTTTTAGAAAATGGTGCAAACGTAGAAGCAAGTGATGCTGAAGGAAGAACAGCACTCCATGTTTCCTGCTGGCAGGGCCATTTGGAGATGGTACAGGTGCTGATAACATACCATGCTGATGTGAATGCTGCAGATAATGAGAAGAGATCAGCTTTGCAGTCTGCTGCATGGCAAGGTCATGTGAAGGTAGTGCAGCTTCTCATTGAGCATGGAGCTCTGGTTGACCATACATGTAATCAAGGTGCTACTGGACTCTGCATTGCAGCCCAAGAAGGGCACATTGACGTTGTCCAGATATTACTGGAGCATGGTGCTGATCCAAATCACGCCGACCAGTTTGGGCGCACTGCTATGCGTGTTGCAGCTAAAAATGGACACTCTCAGATTATTAAATTGCTGGAAAAATATGGTGCGTCTACTCTGAATGGTTGCACTCCATCTCCAGTCCACACAATGGAGCAAAAACCCTTACAGTCAGTCTCCTCTAAAATGCAGTCATTAACAATGAAGTCAAATAGTTCAGGGAGTACTGGTGGAGATATGCAGCCTAGTATGCGTGGCTTATCTAATGGGCCTGCTCACGCCTTCAGTTCTCCTTCGGAGTCGCCTGATTCTACGGTTGACCGTCAGAAGTCATCTTTATCAAATAATTCCCTGAAAAGTTCCAAAAATTCTTCTCTCCGCACCACATCGTCGACTGCGACTGCTCAGACAGTGCCCATTGATAGTTTCCACAGCCTGTCATTCACAGAGCAAATACAGCAGCATTCCCTGCCACGCAGCAGAAGTAGGCAGTCTATTGTTTCTCCTTCTTCCACAACTCATTCCCTGAGTCAAAATCACAATTCACCAAGTAGTGAATTTGAATGGAGCCAAGTAAAACCTAGTTTGAAATCAACTAAAGCTAACAAAGGGGGGAAAACGGACAACTCCAGCAAATCTGGGTCAGCTGGAAAAAAAATAAAACAAAGTAGTTCCTCCCAACCAAAAGTGTTAGAGTATGAAATGACTCAGTTTGATAAACGAGTACCTATTGCCAAATCTGGGACAAGTGTGCCACTTAAATCAATGCCGGCAGAGCCACAGTGCAAAATTTTGGTCCCGCCAGCTCAGCAAGAAGTTGGTCGATCTCAGCAACAGTTCCTAATTCACCAACAGAGCGGAGAACAGAAGAAGAGAAACGGAATTATGACGAATCCAAATTACCATCTTCAGAGCAATCAGGTTTTTCTCGGTAGGGTTTCTGTCCCACGAACGGTGCAGGATAGAGGGCATCAGGAGGTACTGGAAGGCTATCCTCCCGCAGAGACAGAGCTCAGCCTTAAGCAAGCCTTAAAACTTCAGATTGAAGGTAGCGACCCAAGTTTCAACTACAAGAAGGAAACACCATTATAAAAGGTAACCTGTCCGGTCATGAAGGAAGCAAATGCGTGTATTTCATCGTGTGCGTTTTAAATACGCTAAAATTGCCTTTCATTGTCGTTTTATCATCATAATTGTTTCTTAATTAAAACCGTGAATGTTAAAGTCTTAACCTGGCAAGTATTTGTTTTGCTGTCGTTTAAAAGCATCAACCATAGAGGAATTGCATCACCATCATATTTTCTGTTAAATTCTGATTGCTCAAATCATACCCCACTGTCTTTGATACGTGACTGAATAAAACAGCAAGTTGCATGTAGCATTGATTTGGAACTTTCTTTTCAAACGTAAGGACAGCTGGGATTTTTAATACGTGATATTTTCAGATACAGTAGTTATTTCATTATTTATAAAAATGCTTTTCAGGAAGTTTCTGAAGATTCTTGTAAGTTACAGGCAACCACTTTTGTGAATTTGGATTTTAAATGTGAAATCTCAGTAGCATAATTATCTACAAATTAAAAACTTCAAATACTACACTAAAGCTTTGATTTTATATTTCTGTTCCTGTGAAGGTAACCCTCCTATAAAAGAGATGGCATTCCTCAGAGCAAGATTAGAATCTATGTTATGGTACCAATTTTCTGACCATTCTGTAGTTCTTAATCAGTGGAGTTCATTTAGATTTCTCACTTTCTCTCTCATACTGAATTTTAAGCTGCAGAAGGAATTTTACGTAGCTTTTTCAGACATGAATTGTCAGTGAGTCAGCTAAAATAGAACTATTTTTCTCCCTGTTCCTGATGAGGTTTATCTTTTTTAGGGTTTGGGGAATGTGTTAATATATTTTCTATTTGAATTTCAAAGAAGCAGCATCTTTATGAAATGTATGCACATCTCATTGCTTATTTGCTTATTTTTGAAAACATATGTTTTGTTTGTGTAAATGCTGCATTTTTGATGGATCAGAATGCTGTTCCTTGGAACAAGACGGTTCTCACTAGCTGACTCGGTTCTGCCGCAAGTCATCAAAGACTGCAGGTTTCTAGGACTGTTGCAGGTGGTGCAGAATCCACAAATGGGAGGCTTTCAGCTGTCAAAAACACACAGACAGGGTTTTTCCTGAAATGTCCTGGAAGTGGATTTCACTTTAATGGAATGCATCTCTTTAAATGGAGCTGAGGTCTCCTTTGAACTGCAGAGCGTTAGAATGTTGTGCAGGACTCCAAGATGTTTCCTTGGGGTTGGCATTTTGGTTAAATTAAAATATTTGAAACAATAACAGTGTTTCAAAAAGCCATATACTAAAGCCTGCACATTTGTAAAATCCAAATATTAGCAAAGGGTCAGATGAGCTGTGGGGCAGGCAGAAGTGAAGAGGCGGGACAACAGGAGCAAGCATAGAGAGGAATAAGCAGGTGAGAGAGAATGGGCCCTAAATCTTCATAAAAGTCAAAAGGACTTTAGATTCCCACAGTTCTACATCGTGTCCAAACAGGATTTAAATTTGTTTGTAATTTTTTTCCTGCCTCCATAAAACATATTAAAATGTATAATTAAGAATTGTATTTCCTAACTCTTCTGTACCTGCGCCTGACGTTCAGTGCTTGCCTTCATGTTACACTTTATTGTAAATAATTTGTATGGTTCTGACGTAGGATGTATAGATTTGACCCGACCTTTCATCAAAAGACTAGTTTTGATGAATTTTCCATCTTTGTTAATTTTAAAATATAAACAAAGCACGTAAAAGAAAATTGGAACACTTCACATAGAATTTTGAAACTCGAATTGGGCTTTGCTTTATCTGGAACAAATAGTGCTTTACTGAAAATTCAGGGATTTTCTCTGTGAAGTACTTGTTTATGCAAGTGACTAAACATATAAGGTGATGGACAACTAACCTAGTTCCTTTTGCTTTTTCTCTAACTAAAGTTTTCATAGCTTCACTTTAAATACGGAAGTTTAAAACAATTTTGTGTGGATTATGAATTGCTTGGCGCAGGCTATAATTTACCTCCTGTTTTGCCAAGTCTGGAGCACAAAAATAGTAATTTCCCTGACCAGTGAATAAATCGGTCACCTGTGGAGAATCACATCAGAAATACTCTACGGGAGCACCTGAGGAACGGCTTTCCTTCCCTGGCTGCCGCTTCCGAGCTCTAGTCGGGAAGCTCTCCTGCTGTGAGGACCTTGTAGCCGCTTCGGATGGTAGAGAGCACAGGGAATCAATCATGGGCTTTGAGTTAGGCAGGAAATGCTTTTCATCGTTGGTGTGGTGTTGTGTGCTTTTTAACTTTAATCGGAATTACATAGCTCGCTCTCTGACAACGCTGTTGGTATTACGGAATATTTCAAAACTTAACGTTTCTGTTTTGTACTTGTAGGCCAATTCCATGATGCTATGAACAGAAGCGCTTCTGCTCCGAATGATTTATCAGCTGGCTGGGATGAAAGCATACAATGCTTGTTTAGTCCACCTAGAAATTCAAGAATGTGATTACTACAGTACAGTTACCTTAATTACTGTAACGTGCCTACATTTTCAGGCTGCCTTCCTAGTATAACCCTCTGTGCTTCAAAAATTTATTTTGTGTACTTTGTATTTAATACACAGAATGAGCACTTTTTTTTAATTGCAGAAAGATATATGCTGTATTTCCCTGACAACAGCTGAAAATGGTAAGAACAAGGAATTCTGATGTCCTATTCCAGAACGCTTGGTAGAGGTGCATGTGCCACAGTGAACTGTGTATGGAAAGGCAGTGCTTTTTGTATTTATTTTCCTGTGGCTAAAGAAAATAAGCGAACAGTTTGTCACATTTGCATTGTTGTAATGTATGGTCGGTTCCCTGTGTACTTCAAAAAGTTCTCTCCAGAAATACAAGTCTTGTGACAGTATTTTATAAATACTGTACTTGCGCGTTCTGTCTGTGTAATAGCTGTTCAGTGGTAGCAAAGGAGTCGGGACTGCAACCATCTGCAGTATCTTTGGGATTTTTAAGAGGCAAAATCTGGATGGCAGGCTGTGACCACTGAAAGCAATAGGCAAATTTGGTCTTGGACACCTGATCTTAAATGGCCTCCGTTACTGTTACGGTAATGAGGTAACTGAACATGGGTATGTTTTAGGTGCTAAGGTAAAAGGTCTGATCCTGCTTTCATGTATATCTTTATACGTTAGAAACAGCTCGCTCTTTTTTCCAAGGTAAAGGACTGTCTTGAGAATGTCGGTAAAACAAACGGTGGAAAATACAGATGCTTTGTTAATGAGGCTGAGAGAATATACAGTGAGAGTACAATGGAAGAGCAAACGGTTAGTAATACCGTTGCCTGGGGAGTACAGAGATTGCTGAGTTAGCTCTGTCCTGAGACAATAACTCTTTAAAGCACAAACTTGTATGAATGTGGTTACTGCTTCAGATGGATTAGGTAGAGCCAGCGTGAGTATCTCTGTACCTGGAGCATGGTTAGTTGGCAGCCTGGATAGTCTATCTATGGATAATGGAAAGCTGGTTCCCCACTCTTACAGCAGAACAATTTTACTTCTATGAAAGAGAGCAAAATCAAGGCCATTGTTGTGAAAGTGAACAGTATGAATTTTTCCTTTGAATGTGCACATCTTACTTGCACGGCTCAGTGAGTGATAAAATGAAACAAGTGGGTTATTTTCTCCTAAAAATGCAAGCTATATTCTACTATTCACCATTACACAGCCTTGCTCTTTAGAAAAGAAGCCTATTTTTGTATGTGAGTATTTCTTCTAAAGGCTTGGGATTCATCTTTTTCATACTCTAATTCTGATCATTCCACAAATAAGATGATAGAAAGCTGCGGTTATTTTTCATAGAGGATTAATTAGATGTATGGCTATCCTTAAACTTTGATAAATGGCCCCTGGATGTATATGTAGTGCATATGCTGAGGCACTAAAGGGCTCCATGTCTTGTTATTATGATTAACAATCATCAGAACATCGTTTTTTTAATATCTTGCACCTCCATTCTTATTTGCTTGTTACTAAATGTAAAAAGAATCTTTTATAGTCAGGCATTCAGCATATAGTAAAATTAGATGTTGAAAGTTGACACACGGCAATATTGATTATTCTGAATGTTTCATGTATTGAATTTTCTTGTCCCCGTGGGACAATTATAAAATAAACATAACAGGAGTCTGGCAGAACGGCCTTAAGAGGGTTGGTGGCTCAGTAAAGAGAGAGTACCAAAATGTTCTCAGCAAACTTGTTCCGAACCTCAAGTACAGTACATTTGCAATACTGTGCAAGAATACAACTTTCCTTAGTTATTAGATGTATGTTTTCTGTAGAAAGGGATGATCCCTCAATGCCGACATTTTTCTACTGACCTTGACTGTCATTGGGATTATATTTATTTAATTTTATTGTGTTGTTATTAATTGCACCTTGTGGACAGAGGACGTAAAAATATGGCCAGTTTCACAAGGGGCCACAACTTACAGATAGCCTGACGGTTTTTGTGTGAATAATATTTACATTTAAAACAGTTAGTGGGGAAACCTCATATCCAAATCAGCAGAAAGTAGACCTGTTGAAAATGTTTTCAGAATGACAACTCTTACAGATTTTGAGTATCGCTTTGGAAGAGAGCATGACTTGCTTTAAAACATCTGCTTTCTCAGAAGGTCTGTGTAATTCCACATTGCTGTTGCGTGTGATTTTTAATATCATCATTTGTGAGGGTTTTGCGTACAAAGAAAAGCTGCTGTTCCCCCTGTTGTTTGCTCTGTTCCGCTCTGCTCTTTCACATCTGTACAATCAAGTGGAGGTGAATGGAGTTGCATAGCTGTGACTCAGCACGGTTCCTTCTGGCAATGTAACGGTTCTCACAACCTAAAAAACCTGAATAAAACCTGGATCCTGTTTCTCTTCATCCCATTTCACTGGTCCTTCCAAGGTCATCTCCACAAGACGTCTAAAATTCTTGATGGGAGCGCTAGGGAAAAGACGGTTTTGTGGACACAGATATCAATACTGTATGCACGTGGAAAAACTCTTCAAAAGAGAAATGCATTAAGAGATACAGAGGCACAATTGATGCATTTTTGTCTTCTCTGTGATCAGTATTGAAAACATTACCATTTATTTAAAAATAAAAAGGTATTTTCCCTCATCAGTTACTCTGCTATGCAAATGTCTGTTATGCTTAGTGTTCCCCATCTGAACTCCTCAGTTAACTTGATTTGCAGATCGACTGTTTTTCCTGGAGTGGGTTGTAAATAGCCTTTAATGTACATTGAATGAATTTCACATTGTAAAATTTTTATTTTATTCCTTGTATTATATTAAGCGAAAATCCCTGTGTATATGAAAGTGCATAATAAATATATTTGCTTTTCAGCAGACATCTAACTGTTTTAATTTTACTACCTCGTTTCCTGGGACATCTCAGGAAAAGGTTATTAAACTTGATTAACATTTGTGTAGTACTTAATGAAACACGATGTATGTGTCCAGCCGGCAGTCTGGGCTAGCAAAACTCAGACCCTGACGTTAATTCCTATGACCCTGCTTATCACTCAACTGACCTTTTTCGCGTTAATCTGAGTCAAGCCCGAGCGTTTTGCAGGAGAAAATTCACTGCACGTTCTTTTGTTTAAAATGACGATTATATACCAGGAGGGCCAATAAATTCAGTAGTTCAGTCGCTGTAAGTTCTTTACCTCTTCAAATGGTGTTTGTTAATGATCTCTTTGATCAGTGTTTCTCTGTATTATTTTCAGTTTAAGGAAAAGCTTGCTTATTGATGGCGGCTACTCATTTTTCTTGAACTTGTTATTAAAAAAAGTAGGAGAGAGAAGTTTTCCAGTCATTGCAATAATCCCATTTGCCCCTGTGATCTTGTCTCACTTCTGCTTTAGATGATACACCCATCATGATTCTCTGCAGAGTTGTTGAGTGTGAAGGAAGAGTTTGGCTGTGCCTTCTGCAAATGACGGTTCAGGTTTACCTCCATGTATGCTGGTTCACGCTGCTTCCAGCTGTTGGTGCTCACGGGTCGACTGATTCCTAAGATTAGGAGAATGACAAAGTTGTCGGTAACCGTTGACTTGTTTTCTGTATATTTCTGTGGTTTCTCACAATAATTATTGACCCTCTTTTGTTAAGTTCTTTGTCTGAAATAACAAAGTATGAGATGCGTTAGTTCAGTGGCTATGTTTCATTGAGGCAAAGAATCTTTTTCACTGAATTAATCTTTTGAGTAAGTTGTATTACGTTCCAGAGACACACATTTTCTTCAGATAATCACTGTAATAATATTTAAATAAAATTATTCAACACCTGTTTTTAATCTCTTATTCTGTGGAATATAAACAATCATGTTGAATAATGCTTCACATCTTCTGTGAGATCTTTACAACAATTTGGCTTGTGTATTGCATGTATTTTCCAAAAGAAAGCTGGGACTCGTTGGCACAGTGAACTAAAAGCTTTTCAGTTGGAGGCCCTCTGAGAGACACCAATGAGAATTTGGCATTGATTTAAATCCTAATCATTTTATGCTACAAAGAGTCACAGAAATAGGGTATGGGACTGAGAAATGTACTTGGCAAATCATTTTATTAAAGAAGTCTCCGAATTTATATGTAGGTAATACAAACAAATTGACCTTTAGAATGAAAATCTAATTTGCTGGTGTCCCAGAAAGACCTACTGTTCTCACTTCTGTTCTTGTGAGTTTGTATTGGACCAGCCAAGTCACAGAACTACAATTACAGATAGATTTTTAAGCTAGAGCAAAATAACACCTAACAGACTCCTGTGATAAAATCTTGCATCTTCAGGAATTTAGTTTGCATCCTGTAATTGTTTCTGATGGATTAAGAAAACAGTAAAGGATTTTGTGGTTCGGTTTGGGACCTTTTTTTCATCTCTGTGCCTCATTAGCTCATTTTGGACTCCCCAGTCTGTTCTGTAGTTGCCTTTTGGGGCTCGCTCCAATGTTTGTGCAGGGGACTCGTGCCAGAGGTACAGTAGCTTTCAGCCATTGCTGTTGTGTATCCTTGAAAAACCAGGAGATGGGGAGGGATGACGTAGGAAACGGCTACGCCAGATACAGCTAATCAGAAAAAGAATTGCCACTTCTTCGAATCTGGAAGGTTCCAAGCGGTTATCTCTGGTTTAACGGTTTCTTTCAGTTGAAGCACTAATTCAGGCTTCATGTCTGAATCTCTAACAGCCCACTGGCAGAAGGGCGTTGCATCTCTAGCCAGAGGGCAAGCGACCCAGTGCCGCTGGCTGTATCAGGTAGGTGTGCGTTTCAAGTGAGAGTCGATCTTTGCTGAAGGACTGTATTTATTAAGAACGCAATCCGCTGTTTCTGGGGGGAAAAATAAATTCTTTGTGAGAAACTTTTTGAAGAAAATGGTTTTACAAAGAAGCACTATGCAATTCAGTTGACTAGCCTGTTTGGGGGGACTAAAATCTTTAGCTTCCAAGTCTGTAACTGTGTTCGGAATTGTTCTTACTGCATGTTAATCTGCTACAGAGGTTCTTCTGTTTTACTTGTTCTTGGCCTGCGTTAAACAGGCCAGGTTCCAGAAACCCTCGTCCCAGTCTGTTTACTATTCCTAAATTTTATTATTATTTTGTTTTTTAAATGATAGTTCGCAGAGTTAAGATGAGAAGTCTGACTTGCATAATGTGGGCAAGCTGCTGCCCTTTAAACAGTGGTTTTCCATCTGTGGTCTGCAAAACCCTGATGATTCATGAATGAATTTTAAGGGCTTCATAAAACGGTAACAAAAAAAAAAAGCAAACCGATTATCAGACGACTTGAATTCATCAGGGGGCCTTAGGCATTTGCAAATCAAAAAGCCTGAAAACCACAACTCTAAAGTTTCAGCTAAATAAGTTGGTGGGTTTAAGGCTAGAAATTTTTGATTCACAAGTTGGTTTGGGAGCAAATAAAAACGCAAAAAGTTTGAACGCTGTCCCAGGCACATACTGCAGTTTCTCTAGTCAAAGCCTGGCAGTTGGATTATGATTTGATTTAAAGATACGGTTGTATTTTTAGAATCATAGAATAGTTTGGGTTGGAAGGGACCTCTAAAGATCATCTAGTCCAACCCCCCTGCCGTGGGCAGGGACATCTTCCACTAGATCAGGTTGCTCAGAGCCCCGTCCAACCTGACCTTGAATGTTTCCAGGGATGGGGCACCCACCACCTCTGTGGGCAACCTGTGCCAGTGCTTCACCACACTCAGCGTAAAAAAACTTCTTCCTTATATCTAGTCTAAATCTACCCCCCTTTAATTTAAAGCCATTCCCCCTCGTCCTGTCACAACAGGCCCTGCTAAAAAGTCTGCCGCTATCTTTCTTATAAGCCCCCTTTAAGAACTGATAGGCTGCAATAAGATCTCCCCGAAGCCTTCTCCTCTCCAGGCTGAAGAACCCCAACTCTCCCAGCCTTTCTTCATAGGAGAGGTGTTCCATCCCCCTGATCATTTTTCTGACCCTCTTCTGGACCCGCTCCAACAGGTCCGTGTCTTTCTTATGCTGAGGGCTCCAGAGCTGGACGCAGGACTCCAGGTGGGGTCTCACCAGAGCAGAGTAGAGGGGCAGAATCCCCTCCCTCGACCTGCTGGCCACGCTGCTTTGGATGCAGCCCAGGATACGGTTGGCCTTCTGGGCTGCGAGCGCACATTGCCGGCTCATGTCCAGCTTTTCATCCACCAGCACCCCCAAGTCCTTCTCGGCAGAGCTGCTCTCAAGCCCTTCATCCCCCAGCCTGTATTGATACCGGGGGTTGCCCCGACCCAGGTGCGGGACCTTGCACTTGGCCTTGTTGAACCTCATGAGGTTCACACGGGCCCACTTCTCCAGCTTGTGATTAAGTTTTGTTCATTACAGACCTAGGACAAATCATAAACACTTCCTGCTGGGGAACAGCACCTGTACATAGGCTGATACTTTTTTTTTTTTTTTCCCCTGCATGCAAAGCTAGTATTCCCAAAAGAGAAGAAAGTATACAGAAAAGTGTTGGTTAAATAAGCAGGCGATGGGTGTAATGGAAAGGCCAAAACAGGGTAAGTTAAAGTGGGTATTCATAATATTTCATTTGACCATGTTAAAGACTTTCCTTTTTTTTTTTTTTTTTAACTGCTAGAATGGTGATGATAACGTACATTGCCAGATCTGTATTGAGAAAGACAGTCTATTTTACTTGGAACTGCTGGAGAGGGCAGGAAGTTTTTAAAGAATCCTTTGCAAGATGCTTGGTGTCTTTATTAAGGGAGCTTGCCAGCAAAGGAACCTCCCGGTTCCCGATGAAATTACAGATTTCTTGGTGAAGTTGATACTCTGAAAATACCAAGATTCCAGAGAGGAGAGTTTGGGGGACAAAACAGAATAAGCTGTTGGGGTTTGGGGTTGTTTTTTCCCCCTGTAACTTCTTTGATGTAACTTGTTTTCGGTCTGCATCTCCTAGGGGAAAGAGATTTTTTTAATTTAAATTCAGGTAAGCAATAAAATTCTCTTCTTTCCATTATGAATTAAGGCTGTGAGCACTGCCGTTGCGTACTTGCTATGTCTTGGTGAACATTAAGCAACCTCATAGGGAGACTCTTTGGAATTCAAAGCTTTATTCATAGATGACAAAGACAGAATAGACCTTTATTACAACTTACTCTGTCTTCTTCCGTTATACTGGCTATTTAGTTTACCATTCTATTTTCCCCAAGTACAAAACAATCCAGTCTTATTCAGCCGTATATCTGGACAAAATGCAATGCTACAGTGCTCGAGATTGCTTTAATAATAATAACGTAATAATTACATTGCTGTTTTTCCGTATAGCTCTTCTAGAAGGTGTTACTTTTTACCAGTAAATCCCATGTCACTTTACAGAAAAGACCAGAGGAATACCGAGATAAAGAAATGTTTGCCCTGTCAGTCACTTAACAGGC
This sequence comes from Aptenodytes patagonicus, assembly GCF_965638725.1. NCBI lineage: Eukaryota > Metazoa > Chordata > Aves > Sphenisciformes > Spheniscidae > Aptenodytes > Aptenodytes patagonicus. Next base: position 78,162,143 of record NC_134952.1, read on the forward strand.
AAAAAACAAAGTCAGGAAAAGCGCCTGGGTCTCTTCCAGCACTAGGCAATTCTGCCGCCTCGAATAACCTGTTGTCTGGCGTTAACTCATCTCCTGCTTTTTTTTAGTTGCTTTTCCTGCGTTCGCAGTATAACTCGCTGGAGGCTATCCACGCAGCCGGGCGCTGCCAGCCCGAGCTCTTTGGCCAGCCGTTTGAGCTGCGTCGGAGGTGAGTCAGCTCCGATGCGGAGGCCCCTCAGCCAGCAGCTTTGTGTTGGGTCGGGCAGAGGACTACCTCGCTGCACCTGGCGTGTGCTGGAGTGGCGTGGCACGTGGGAGAGCTCGCTCAGCTCTGCGCGTAGTCATGGCTCAGTTTTGCTACTGCGAGCAGATCTTGCAAAAGCCCCTCTCGGGGGGGGGGGGAACCCGCTTATCCAGGAACCTGATTAACAGATATGGAAAGACCCCAGAATTTTTCAAACTTTGTGAGTAGCAATATTGAGCACGCATCCCAGCCTTCACGTTCTGGTGCCAGTTTTCTCCTACTGTAATACTCTGAATTGAATGGAAGGTAAAGCAACGTGACCTGAAAGGAGGTTGTAGCGAGGTGGGGGTTGGTCTCTTCTCCCAAGTAACAAGCGATAGGACAAGAGGAAATGGCCTCAAGTTGCGCCAGGGGAGGTTTAGATCGGACGTGAGGAAAAATGTCTTTACTGAAAGAGTGGTGAAACATTGGAACAGGCTGCCCAGGGAAGTGGTTGAGTCCCCATCCTTGGAGGTATTGAAAAGACGAGTAGATGAGGCACTTAGGGACATGGTTTAGTGGGCATGGTGGTGTTGGGTTGACGGTTGGACTCGATGATCTTAGAGGTCTTTTCCAACCTCAATGATTCTATGATTCTATGTTTCTAGCTCTGGTAACATTTAATGTCTCCCTTGTGGCTTGGTTAGCTGTCGGTCTTCTGACGAAGTAACGGGGCTGTCTGTTTCCGAAGGCTTTCGTTTGATGGTGCTCATGGTATTGAGAGACAAGATCTTTTACAGGCACAACGTTCAAAGCATAGAAATTTTTCAGAAGCTGGATAAGACCAAGCTGTCTACGTATCTTTCCAGTTATACTTTTCTGAAAGACAGGAGCAAAAAGCACCAGAACCGTTGACATACAAGATTTGGTTGCGTGAGAGAAAACATGGCAGGGGGGACAGGTTCATGTCATCTCAGAAGTCTTCAAAATGCAATTCACTCATTGCCACATCTAAAAAGCCTTATTACTAGAAGAAACCTTAAGGTGATTAGTGGGTGCGTAATTAAGAGCAAGAGTCCTCATTTGTCCGCAGGAGGTGTTCATTGCAGGCCAGGGACAAGGCAGAAGTGCCTTTGCTCTGGCTCTGTTGCAACGTTTGTCCTGGTAACGCCGTAGTTAATTCAGTCTACTTGTCTTCTGTTGAGATTTCCCACAGGAGGACTGGATAAAGTTGTTTTTGAAATGATTTTGCTAATTACTTTTTTAACGTGTGAAATAAATGAACAAAATTATTCAGGGACATTCTTATTTACATGGGGTAGAGACTCCCTCCGTGAGCAGTCACACCGATTTCCATAGCAGTACTTCAAGAGTGCGGTTCCCTCCACTTGGAGGAAAGGTAGCAGAATCTGCACTTAAATTGATATTGCAGTGCTTTTTGGCTCACGCTGCTGGCTCGTTTACATGAAGCTTGCTTTTATAAACGCTAAGTTTTTCCCCTTTGCCAAGATGGGATGATGAATCTAAGAACAGCCATTTCAGGACACATCAGGAATTCATCCAGCCCAGCAATCTGTCATTAGCAGTGACCAGTATCAGATGTGAAGAGAAGAGTATAAGAACAGGGTAAACTTTTAATGATTTTTCCTCTGAATGCTCTCCAGCAGTTTGTGGTTCAAGGATTTCCAAACCCAGAGACAGTGTCTTTGTCTTTAGTATTTTATATATTGGTCAATATTAACCAAATCAGCCCGGAACAAGTAGCTGAGATGGAAAAAGCACATTGTAATTTTTAAAAACTATTTAATCTTTGTTATTTAAGATCACTGAGGAATCAGCTACCAAACACAAGTTTTAATCCCCAAGTAGATTTATACCAGAGCTCTATATGTCAAAAAAATCTTGTTTGGTATGGAATAAATGTGGAGCACTTGGTATTAACATTATACAATGCCGAAAGTGAAGATATTACTTGAGACAGAACAACTTCCTCACATCTGCTGAAAACCTGTTTTGCCACAAGCAAGAAAAAACATTGCACTACCCGAGATCCTTGCAGGGAAGCTAGTAGGTCTTTCTGCATAGAGACAAGACAATCCCAAGAGTGAAAACATCAGAGTTATTACCAGTTAACAACATGAACAAACTTGAATATTGATTCACTGCCTCTTCAACTATTAGTCAAAGCCATCAGATGTCAGTAATAAGGAATACATACTCCCAAAAATGAGTGTTTTCAAAATTAAAAGTGTGCACAAAGGGGAACACTGGTGCAAGAGATTGTTACCATCACACTTCTCATCAGCACTGCCATGCAGCACAATAGTAACTGGGTGAAAAGGAAAATTAATCTAGCAGATTTACTCCCTCCTGCATTTCCTAAGCTCCCAGTTTGCCAAGCCGTATTCCCAGGACCAAGCCCTTACCCTGCAGAAATAATGACTGTTTGTCTTTTCAACCTGTTTTCATTTTACTCTATGGTTTTCACAGATCACGTGGACAATGACGAGGAGTTGCCAAGTAGTGTCAAGCTGGTTTAGACTTGATGTTCCCCACACTCCTAATCTACTCCTTTAGAAATAAAACAAGTTTCCACAACTTAGATAACACCATGGTCAAAGTATTCCTTGGCTCCTCCAGCTTTCCCACTCCAGCAGGACCGCTAGGTTGCGGGCACCGTTCCTCACATGGCAAAACCACAGTTTCAATTAAACCTGCTCTGTTCTTCACTTAGGCATCCTAATTAGGGGGCGAAGTGCTGCTGAGCGTGAAGCTGGACAAACAGAACAACACGTTGTGTCTCGCCGCAGCGGTACATACCAACCTCGGGCAACACGTAGGCAGCTCCTAGAGAAGATAACAGCAAGGCAGCTGAACTGATAACAGTATTAATTTTTTTTTCCTAACAGTTGAAGTTTTATCGAATTTTGAATGCTTCAAGGTACAAAAGATTTTTTAAGAATGGATGTGGAAGACAGAGGCTTGGTCTTTACGTGGAAGTTTATTACTGTCCCGGGTAGCCCAGGAGGAAGTGCAGAATACCTTGTTTGAACATCCAGCTCCATGGTGGGCAGCAGCAGTGGGCAGCACAGGCTGGCCAGAGCGAGAGCTGACCTTTTAATAGCAAATGAGAGATGAGAGTGGGAATCAAAGCCTTCAAAAACAAACACAGGCGGCTCATTTTTAATATGGCAGAGGAGGGGACGCCAATTCAGAGAAAGGTGGCATAGCAAGAGCCATACGAGAAAAATTGTCCGTGAACATTGACTCAGGGTGGCTATAGCACAAGATGTGAAGTATGGGAATTTTACCTCGTGAGAAGTGCTCATCTACCCCAGAGGTTGCTGAGGCTGACAGAAGAGGTCCTGAAAAGAAAGGTCTGAGTTGAAGACCGAGTTAGTGACAGGATGAGTGTACACCTTGCTACTAATGTAGTCTGGGCTGTGCCCTGTTTGGGAACGGCTGGTCTGAGGACATTGTTTGGATATCAGGGTGCTGCCGTAGCACTAAGGTAGAAAGTAGGCTAGCACATTGTGACCGCTCCCTTAGGATGTGGACTTTAATCCATGCATTCATTAGTTTGAAATTACATAAGGCTATTTAAGCGGGTTTCTTCTATTTTGGGGATGTTTGCCTAAGCCTGTTGTGCAATTAAGACCAGCAATAGCTTGTTGTGTGCAGCACGGCTGGGACTGCAGCGTGGTCGCTGCATCCAGTGCCGGCAGCCGCCGGAGCAAAGCAGCCTTCCAGATCCAGGCAGTCTGTCTGCAAGTAACCCCCAACCCACCTCCCGTACTGCAGGCTGTGGGGAGGGTTGGCTCCCTGGGAATAAGTTCCGTTGTTCAGGGCTACTCAAAGAGCTTGAGCCTCTTTCTAAATATGAAATGCAGCCAGCTTATGACACAGTTCATTCTCTGTTAGTTAAGATTAATAAAAGACTGGGACTCTCCGGGTACGCTCCCTCAAACATTAATACTGCGGGATGTGCATGGGGATGCAGTGCGCAAACATCCGCATATAGGCCAGCAAGTTTATTAGCCCCGAGGCAACACTGGCTTTCCCTGACCTGCGCTGGCTCCTCTGGGGCGAATTAATGCAGGCACCGAGCAGGCAGGAGGAGGCAGCTGAGGCCAGGGCTGCTCCTGAACTCACACAACATCCTCAGAGAGAGGACCAAGCGGAGGGACCCCACGTGTCTCAGCCCGTCCCCAGGGCCTCTCCGCTCTAGCTCAGCATCGCCGCCGTGCAAAGGTGTATTGGGTGCCGTTGTGCTGCCTTGCCGGGACGGCTTTTGTGGGTCCCCGCGCCAGAGCCAAGAAGCTCCCACAAGTGCTGTGGAGCAAGCAGGGAGGCGGCAGCGTGGTGCCAGCACCGGGCCAGGGCTAGCGAGCCTGTGAGACCTCAGGTGTTTCCCTATATGCTACTGCCTTGCACTCCCTCTCCTGAAAACGGAGAAACAACCTGCCTGCCACTGAATGGAGGCGATGCCCCCAAGCTGGCCTTTGAAGCGGTGGAGACCTGTTGGTGTGGCTCCTTGCCTGGGCCAACACGCCCTGTCACATCTGTGCCAACTCCGTGCCTGCCAGCCCGGTTTATGTGACCAAGTTTAAGCAGTGAGACCCAGCTGCATTGATCTCGGGGTGGTGGGGCAGCACGGGGTGCCCGGAGTGGCCCCATCACTGGTGAGCCCCTTTCAGTCCCTGGTGGCCTGCTGTAGAGTGAAGCCTCCATCTCACGTAGGCTTTGCACCGGGTCTTTTTGTCTCAGTTTCACCCACATTTTTGTGGTTCACAAGTAAAATTCATTTCCAGCGAGAGGTGTGTACTGTGCCCGTCTCCACTTTCTTCTCGAGGTAGGTAGTTACCAGCTTCTTGGCAGAACTTCCCCTCTATCATTAGGTTGTTTAGGAGAAACCAGAACAATCTACCTGCTCATTTTACACACCACTCTAATCCCCAAATACCTGTTCAGACTCAAGTTTACTGTAAAGTGAGAATCGGTTTACTTTAAAGCAATCCAAACGGAGCATGATTGAATACTGCTTAGCTACCTGTTACTACATCAACCGGTCATCAGCTGGCAGGGGGCGAAGGACCTTTACGAACGTGGAACAGGCTGACTAAAATGGAAAGCTACTTCCAAGCCCCTTTCCTCCCACCAGACTGCATGCACATCAGGAAGAACAATGCAATATCCTTTGTAAAAACGCAGGCATAACTCCTGAATGTTTTCCCTAGCTTTGTTTTCATTGCTGCAATAGCAGCTTTTGAAACGTTAGTGTAAAAAGACTCAAACCATGAGTCTGAAAAGACACAAAAAACAATGAACTCGAGCCCACGTGAACGGCTCTGTCACTGTGCTTCAGCATTCTGTTGTTCAATGTATAGGTGCAGAAATAATGATAATCATTTGTCACTTATTGATGAAATTGCTTTATTACTAGGCATTAGTATAGGAGTTCTGTAACTGGAATTCCACAGAAAGAATGGTATATTATTGCTGAGTTCAAAACCCATGAAAAAATACTCCGAGAAACATTTATGATCGCATTTTAGTCTGTGACAAATTACGATGGAATACTGTTTGGACAGTCCTTGGTATTAACCAGATGCAGTGGGATTCAGGCTTCTCCATTGTACAAGAAAATGACTCACATATTCCTCTTTCATCCTAAGGGACAGATGAAAAACTGATTGCAGGCTCTCTCACTGCTATCCTTTCATGCTGTTTGGCCCATCCTGTACTCAAGCTGGGTTTAAGGAGAAGAAAAGATGCTTGTGTCTGAGAGATTAAATACGTTCAGACTGTAATCATTAGTTAGTGCCGGCTGTGGCGCTGTGCTAAATTTGCGGTGTATCCCAATCCCGAGGCATGATTAGAGAACGAACCCCCGAGTCTTCGCTCCGTCCCGTTTTTACGCTGGTTTTGCTCCACTGGCTTTGCGGGCTTTCTTTACCACATGGCATCAGAGACTGCTCTGGCAAATTGCTACTGCTTTAATCTGGCTTCTGTTTCAAAGATAAATACGCTGTCTTTTCATGGACCTTAAATCTAATGGAAGTTTGGCCCAATGAAATAATGTTTATATTACAGTATTTTGAGAACTATAAATGCTGATGAGACTCAAAGCCAAATATAACTGCAGTCAATACAGACCCAGAGAACTCGTTTTCAGACTCGTGCCAACAGATTGTGATTAATTTCTTTGTTGTGGTGCAAGCTCGTTTCTGAACATGTTCCCCATTAGCTCTGTGAGCATCCAGCGCAGTCACTGGCACGCTCTGCAGTACAAATCCATCCTCGCTTCTGCAGTGCTGCCTCCAAAATGCAGTACCAACCTCCCTGCGAAGCTTTCTTCACCCTATCTTTGCCTCCAAACTAGAAAACACTTCTTTTTTAACTGCTCTGAGGAGGCATTTGGGACCAGCAAAGATGAGTGTCATTTGTCCTCCTGGCCTGTTTTATAGTAATATGACTAGCAACAGACTACGTTAGGGTAGCAGTGTGACGCTGACAATTAAAAAGATGCCTCTGGGCAAAACTGATTAGTTCCTCAAATTCTGTCTTGATGCAAGTACAGTCAGAAAGTCTTGGAAAGCTACATATCTCAGATGGGTTTTGTTGCTGAAAACACTGGGGTTCCTGGAAAACCCAGGGAAGATCTGGTTTGTTTACACGATTCTCTTGGAAGTGGCGATTCATCTAAATTGAAACTGTTCAGCGGAAAGCACAGATTCAGAGAGATCTCCTATTTTAATTTGCTGCAAAGTTTGAAATCGTCGAAGCATTTTCTTTTGTAATTTTGTTACTTCAATTTTTTTAAAGACAGTAAAAACAGAAGTAAAAGACAGGCATAAAAATCTAGAGCTTAAGATGAGCAGTCAGAATTCTTTAGCTGATCTGATGCAGTTTCCTCCTCTTTAGATTTCTGGGTCAGGGTAGCTTTCAGATGTTGATCCCAAGGTCTTCAAAGACCAAAAGTCTAATCTGCACCCAACTTTAATTTCTATGTCTTTTCACCATACGGGCTTCCTAAATCTAGGGTGTGCCAGGTTTTCCACAGTGTAGGTTTTTGCCTCCTTCTAGCTTGTTTTTTTGTCCAAATCGCTCGGAAGTATGAACAAGCGTACTCCAGTCTCTCGTTGCTCTGCTCTCTGACTTTCCCCTGGCTGGCGCCCATTACAGAGAAGTGAAGAGGCACAGATACGATTTGGCTTTACGGGAAGGGGTGGTGAGGTTTCAGAAGCAAGTGAGACAGGACCAAAGAGCGTGGGGGAGGAAACTCATTTCCTCCTCTTGCATATTTTTCACTTGATTTAATCATTCCAAGGACCATATAGATATAAAATCTGAGCATGGGTGTCTTATCTGCTCATGTATAAAGTTTCAGAGCTTCTGCTCAGCATAAACAAACTGAAGCATGTGTACTTCCCCAGAGTATATTACTTCATATTTTCTTGAGCATTTCCTATCCTCCTTGGTCAAACTGAGTCCAACAGGCAGAGAGTATAATGGCTCATGCCTTGTCCGGGGACAAAGGTACATGGGGAGATCATCTCGGATTGCCAAGAAAACTCATCAGTGTTACAATCCTCCAGTATAACCAAATTTCCTTTACACTACTGTATGTCTAGACTAGGTTCATTGAAGTTAACTTTAGGTTGATGCATGATTAGAACCACCGTTTAAAACCAGTGGTGAGGAAAAGAAAGGTAATCTCTCTTTCTAGGAAAACGTTACGGTGAACTCTGCTGACTTGATTTATAATAATGGAAAATAATGTCTTTGTTCCTCAGAAATAAACATAATTATCCATTCTTACAATCACAGTAATCTGTTTGGAGCTAACTGCAGAAGGAGATCAAGTAATTGGTGTATGATCTCAGTATGCATGATTCAGGAGTTACATTCTTTTGTCCTAAAGACTCCATCAATACCCGCTTCCAAACAGTTAATGTAACTGGTAGAAGATCATACAAATTTTGAATCTAAGGTAACTTTAATCTGACTGAAAGTTTTGTTGTACAGAGCTTCTAGTGCTGTTATTTACTGCACTACAATTGTTTTTCTCTCTTACTTAGAGCCACGACTCTGCCTTAAGTCATATCACCTTATGCTGTGATCAGACTTCGCAAGTTAAACCGAGTCGCACCATATCTGTGCGTGGATGGGAGTCCTTAAAAATACATCCAGTGCTGCAGGCAAAGGCATCCGAGCCTCAGCTAGATGGTTATGCTTCTTCTTGGGGGTCTCTCTAGATGGATGAAATACTATTTTCTGCACACAGCACAGCTGCAATAAGAAGGGTACAGGGAATGCTCCCTCTCTTTTCTCTCTTTTTAATCCCCTGTTACCTTTGTAGCTGGGGCCCTCTTCCTCATAGGCAGGAACTGCTGCTTTGAATCTCTTCGGACTCACGGACAAAAATAAAAATCAACCAGAGGAAGGGGCTGAAAACAGAGGGATCGGCGTGAGTGCAGCTGGCACCCGTCAGCACCGCAACGCCAAGGGAAGCAGCAGCTCCACGTTCTCTCTCTGGCAAGGGGAGGTTGTCCTTCTGTCCTCCCCGTGCTCTGCGAATGAAAACCTGCCCGCAGTGCTCCGTAACCCCAGCTGCGGGGCGGGGATTTGCTCTGCTGCCTCCCCAGAAATGATAAGGCATGCGTCTTCCTCCCTGCTGGTGTTTCTGGATTGCTCACCACCAGCTTTTTGAGAGAGAGAGACACAAATTTCACTACCAATGCAAACCTAGTTGCTAATGACATTATTATTCTTTATTATGGTCATTTTAATTAATAACAAACCTGTCCTTCCTTCTCGTGTAAGGTATTTAGAGGCTCCTTGCGTGCCTAAGACCTACAGAAGATGATAGTTCACATCCTTCTGCTTCTGATTCCTTGTATTATTAAAGAAAGCGTTTAAGCTAATCACACAGGCTCCTGGGCAACTGCTGGCTCCATTCAGGACGTGGCAGACACAAATGATTGTTAATGAGAATGATGCTTTTTTCTTCACCGTAAAAGTAGGCCTGTTGCCTCCAGGTCTCAACTGCATAAACTCCGGGATGTATTTTTATATCTTTCCCTTTGCTTTAGCATTGTCTTGCAGAGAGTGTTTCACAATAACCTTTAATTTGGGGAGAAGCTACTGCAGACTGTAATTAAGGCAGCCATTTGGGTATTTTGGGGGGGAAAAAAAAAAAAAGATGCAATCAAGCAACAGCAGTATCTTTTTAAAGAACAGGAGACCTCCTCCTTGTTAAGCTGTTTTGAGAGGATATTTTTAATTAGGACATCTCTCAGAGAAGCAGTATGTTCTAGCTGGTGCCTTAAGCTAACAAAAAATAAGCATGGAGCTTTTTTCCTCAAGAAAATAACCTTCCTTTTAAATACATACAAGGTGTTCTACAGATAGTCTTATTGAAGGTGACTTCTTAAGAAGTCTTTACTAATGTAACAAAAACAAAGTTGGGAAGTGTTTTGATTATAGCTAGGCTCAAATTTCATTTTGAAGGGAAGAAGTCTTTTGATTATTTCTTAAATAATTGCTTGTGATAATACAAACTCCTTTGTAATGTTTAGTTAGAAATAGTTTATATATAAATAGAGCCATTTAATGTAAGAGTAACCTGATCTTGTATTTTGAACAGTGAGATACTTCATGCCCTACTATAGGATCAAAAGGTTCTCATTTCAGTAGATAGCTGTTTAAAAAACAATTTTAATGGTAATTGAAGGCCTAATTAGTTACTTTGTAATACTTAACCAATATCATTACCATTTCAAGATTTGCTAAGAAAGAGAGGCAATTTCGCTGACAATTTAAGCTACAGGAAATCATAAAATATGAATTTAAATGGGCTATTTTAAAAAAAAAAAAGGAGATTCTCTTATTTAAAAAAAATCTTTTAAAAATGAACTGAATTAGGAAATAGTTTCAGCTTTAAAGAGGTTCTGAGAGTAGCAGTAACCACATCAATGGATTTCAACACAAACTACAGAGGAGGTCAGTATTGTGATTCTTGCTTTACAGAGAGGAAAATCAACACGTGGAGGAGGGGGTGAGACACCTAAGATTGCCCCAGCGACCATCGGGAGACCCAGGAGCAGACACCCGGCCTCCCACCTCCCAGTCCAGACTCCTTCCCCTCACCCGTACTAGTACAAAGACGTAAAGCACAGAAACGAGGAAGCTGCGGGTGCGTTGCTGCCCTACAGCAAGGACGGTGCTGCCGAAGTCATCCCGTCCAGATGCTAAGGTAAGAACAAATGACCAAGTTCTCACCGAGTCAATTCGAAGGAAAGGATATCAGTGTGAACTCCATCTATTTTGCAACCATGGACTTGTTACATTAGTGAGGATTATCAGGGATTCTGACACATAGCAAGAGATTTCATAGCAATCTAATAAAACGGATTACATTTAGTGTTGCTAGGAAGGTTTCAGGGTGTAGAACAAGGAAAGACGTGAGATTTGTGGTGTGGAAACCAATACCCAGGCAAAATTTTCAGATTTATTTTATCTATGCTGCTCAACAACATTACAATCTCTATTTTTGCTGCTGTACATACAGTATTCCTTGGATGGAAAAAGCAAAGAGTTAATATCACATGCTTTCTCCAAAACATGCTCATCCTTGTAGTGGAGATATGTGCTTGTGCAAAAACACATGCTTTTTTTGAAAACATTTTTATTTGTAGGGTTCTCAAATGTGATCTACATTGTCATGAGTACCAGATGAAAAAACACATTCATAAATACGCTTCAAGAGGGATTTCTGGTCTGCTAGGAAACAGGTTTAAAGCCTTCAAGCTTCAGCTATCTTCAGGATTATACAAGTTGAATATCTCTGAAGAGACCTCTGGTCAGTAGCTTAATGCTTACAATGTGCTGTGTTAGGGATTATGAACTCCCAGTTGTATTGCGCTAAATTGCTTGTGCCTTGGTTTAGCAGAGAAAAAAAGCTTTGACATTGCACCGGCTACTTTTGACATAGACATAGTAGTTCACGCCAGCCAGCTGAGAGCCATTGTGTAGGAAAAATAGAAAATGAGATGGTTTAGATGTGAAAGCAAGGTGTTGAAGAAAATTAGGCACAGCAATTATGATATATGTATTTTTAATTAAATTTCATAGATTTTAAATGTCATTCAAAGAGAGGAGAAATCCCAAGGCTAGCAATTATTTTACACAACCTATAATATCTGTAAAGCACTGCTACCTTTCATCAAGGCACTGCAAAAAAAAATCTTCGAGCATAATGTGGGAAGATTTATAGCACTGGAAAAGTTTGCAAGAATGACAATGTTGATATCCAAACTTCAATTTCAGCAACGTTTGCTATTCATTTAATCTTTTTGCTTTAATCTCTGCAAATGAAATCGACTTAAAACCTCTGATTTTTGTTACTATCCAAGCTAATTCTAGGTCCAAAAAAATCTGTGATGAATATGCCTGAAGGATCATAGAAATTGCTCTGTTTGGCATTTGCATTAGCGCAGGGTGTGCTTTGTACTATATATGCAAAAGCGCTCGTGGTTTATCATCATATGCAATCTTTTTCTATAATTTTTTCCTAGCGTTTTTGTTTATATTTAATTTCTCCTTGGTATGTGTGGAACACAACTTTCCAACAGCAATATTCAGTCAGTCTGTTAAAGAAAAGCCCAAGGACATATTTCTACTGAGCAAAATCTCTGAAAAGAAAGGGACAACGTATAAAGTACCCCCACAGAAACAAGTCCTCTAGAAGATTCTGCTATTGAAAATATATAATTATCTAATCACTTCCATCCTAGTATGAAGCGTACAATTAGCTGACACCTTCCCTTCTCTTAAAAGGGATTCAGTTAGAAAATTATTTAATAAAAATATTGCTGGAGTTCAGCGCAAGGAGAAACCTGAAGGATTCAGACATTTCTTTTCAGTATCGCAGCATATAAAAAAATCACGTCAATTGTATCTTTTAACTTGCTCAAAACAAGAACTCTAGCAATACAGGTAGGCAAAACATGAATCAGGAAAACTGTTGTGGAAATAAGCTGGAAGACAATGCCAACCAGAATACATTTAAAATAATAAAGTTAGGAATTACTCTTGTTCACCTCTGAACTTAGTTTTTCTTGGCCATGTTAATGAAAAACTCATCTGAGCAAGCTCCATGACCTCTTTAGCAATAGTCATTAGACAGTATAATTTATATCACTATGAAGTGAATTGGGACAGCAGCATACTGAAATGTGGGAAGGCTACAATAATTTTAAAAAGCTAATAGTATCTTTGGTATATAATGACTTGTTAAATTTATATAATGAATCATTATATATTTCAGATATATGGTAACTGTGACTCTGGCAAGTACCAGTTTATAACTTAGCTGTAGTGAGATTGAAATTAATGGAAAAACTATTAAGAGAAGAATGTGAAATCTTCCAGAAAATAATGCTACCATGTGCAATACAGAGTACTGAGTCTTTAGCTTCTAATCTCTTCCTTGGCTTCCTCATATCTGAAGCAGATCTTTTGCTAAGTGAATTAATGAAATTAAAATGCTAAGCAAAAGAGAACTGCAAGAGCAAATATACTTTTAAAATTATTTATAGATATGTGATATATAAAAAGATGAAAAAACTAGAACAATTATAATTCAATACACTTTGCAAAACAGATGCAGCTGTAGTAAGCTTATATTTGCATATGGAGGTACAACTAGTTAAAATGCCAGCTACGCAGTTCACTTTCTTAACTGAGCAATCGCAGCACTGGAGTTTTGTGCACAGCAAATCCATATCTGTAATCTGGAGTCAGCCTATAAGAGTATTTTTTCCATAATCGCAGTTATTTTTCCAGCACACGAGCTCTGAATCTGGTTCCAATTTTCCTGGCTGTGTGCATCAAGTCTTATTCCCGACAAATATTCTCTCTCTAAATGGCTGACTCGGTTTGGGATTGCCATGTGTCAGCAGGACCCACGTGGTCTTCGATAGCGGTGCCCGACTGCAGGCTTCAATTCCTCAGCCAAGTGGAGTCCAAGAGCTCGCGCTGTAAGGCCTCTTCGGAAAACGCCAGTTACATCCATACAAACGGTACGGGTATAGAGACTTACACATAGATGTGTACATAGATCTATGTTTTTAGGTCTATGCAGTACACAGATGTAAGAAAAGAAACTGAGCTTATTCCCCGAGGAAGCCTGTGCCGGCGTGGGCAGCCTGGAAGACCCGGGGCAGGAGGGCAGCACTTCCCTACAGACCCAGGGATGCCCCAGCCTGGCAGTGCTGAGTGATAAGTGTTTACGGTGGTAACTGTGGGATTTCTGCTGGCATTATGTTCATTTACGAGGAAAAGACTGCCTCTCGCTTTTAAGATGGGCCTCTATTAACCCTAAACTTCTACAAACTTGTTTCTAAGTTGGTAAACGCAGTTTACTGGGTTAGGTCAGGGGATTGCTGTAAATACCATACCGCGCTGTTACAACGCTAGCTGTTGTACTGTGGGTTTAAAACAGACTTTGTCCTGTTGTAATTTCTGATTTTTCTTTGCTAGTACCTAGAATTTTTACTTACTGTAATGCACAGAGCATCTTAAGAAAGGTAGAGGAATATTAAGAAGAATGTCATTTTATGACAGCTGTAAAAATAGTTGATTCCGTATACCTTTATGCCTTGCAAAGCATTAGTAACTGGATCCTGGCTACAGCATGTAATTACATTGCTTGATGCATTGTTGGGCATTAGTAGGATTCCTTCCATCTGTCTAATATTTCCCATCCAAGAATACTATCACATTTTATTACAGCCGTTTAAAAATTCCTGGTCCTTTTCCAGGCTCACTCTGGGTGTGATAATACAGAATTTTAACCAAAACATTTTAAAGGAAAACTAAGCATTATGAGGCAGACAAGGACAGTATTTTTCTTACCAATGTCTCAGATTTATGCTTTTGTTGGCATAAAATAGTTTTGGATTCATTAAACATGACCAATATTTTTATTATTCTTTTTATTTTCTCAGAATCAGTGGTAAAATACAAAAATGCTTTTCAGACACCAAGGGCTTCACAAAATAAAAAATGAATGAATCCATGTTCTCCCACATTACTTATCTATTAAATTGGCTCGCTCTGTAGGCAAGTAACTTAAAATCAGATCTGAAGAGGTCTCAGTTGTATCAAAGTATCCATTAGTTTAACAGAGGAAGGCAAAAGCCTGGCCCCAAATCCCTCGCCCTCCCTCGTCCTTTGTTCCTGCTGCAGCAGCTGGAGGCACAACCTGCGCCTGAGTTAAAAAGATCCAGCCTTTGCTCTCGGTTTTTGAGACATCATGATACTTTCCAGGGGAAATGCAGCATTTTGTGCTCAAGTCCTGGCACCAGCAGGGATGTGAGGTCTCGGTAGAGTGATAATATTCCTCTAGGCTGCAGTTCTCAAAATCCTTCCCGTGCCCTCATATGCCATGGGTAACCGTGCGCACAAGGCTGTCCTCTCAAGGGACCACCGGCCATACGGAGGCATAGCTGCCTGTGCAAATACAAAGGACTACTTGTAAGTAAGGGTAATGACAAATCAACCTGCATAAGGATCACTGGAAAGCAAATGTGTTTGGTATTCCTCATTAGGAGCGGGCTGGCCTTCGTGGCCGAAAGGCTCTACGCTGCTCCCCCTTTAGCATCGCTTCCCACGGAGATGGCTGTAACTCCTCCTCTGCAGGTGGCTCGAAACCTGCTTGGTCTGGACCTGCGCCGCTGGCAGCGGTGGCAAACATGCCCAGCACTTGGGCGTTTGCTTGCTGCCAGCCTCGGGAAAGCATGGGAGCTCCCGAACGGGGGTGCCGGGTTAGGCGCCAGGGCTGGCTGTGTGCCCTCGGGGAGCTGACCGCATCCCTTTCCCTCCCAGGTCTTCTCAGTCACCAAGGGAGGGTGGGAAAGCAACACCAATGCCATAAAGGATATCGGTGTTGCCCTGATAGCAGCCAGAGGGCTCAGCAGCCAGCAGTGGTTTGGTCAGAACTACAAATGGTTTCAAATGTTTTTGTGAAAAAGTTGAAGGCGTGTTTTTTGCAAACATTTGTGGTTTAAATTTAGTTATCCAATGTAAAAAGAGAAAACCCAAAGCCTATCGCTGTCTTTGTTGCTCTGTAGGAGATACGACTCCTTAGAAAAAAAACCACATAGACTCTTTATCTTCTCTTCTTTGGGATAAACCATTTTAAAATTTATTCTTGATGTCCCGTTACAAATTAATTTCAGGCTCAAATTCCTTTTTTTACAATACACCCCCTTACTTTTAAAGTTATAGCCCAGTTGAGAGAAAGAAGCAAAATACATTCACTGTGCATTTCTGCCCTACCTGGACAAAAATTGGCAAATATCCACAAACTTAAGATGTAGACAGCTTATCAAATTCTCGAATCACAATAGGCTGACAAACCTCAAGAAATTGCAAGACAGCATCTGCTTGTTGCCTGCAGTTAGTTTACATATAATAGGATGAAGTTTTCATTAACATATTAAAGTGGCATCTTTCTGCCCCAGATCAGGGAAGGCTGGAGCAAGAATTGTCTGATGTTATCTTTACGCACAGATTAGTTGGAAAAAATCTCTTGTTGTCTCAACTGGCAAAAGAGAATATTACATGTGTATTTTGGGTCATGGAGGTGGAGGTGCTAGATTGCCTCCACACCAACTTTTTATGGAGACACCCATCTTGAATGGAGAAGTATCATCGTGTTGCTCCATTGAAATCTGAGCAGGAATACCCTTTCCCGCCCTTCTCCTCAGTACTTCTCCTATTGTTTCAGCTGTGTCCAGTGTCTTGCTTTGAATCATTGATTATAAATTACCTAAATTCTCGAATTACCATTCATGTATTTTCTTCAGGAAGCTTCTGTCAGATTCCAGGATGGAATGTTTTAGGAAGAAGAGCTTAAAATAGACACATATGATTTTCAGAAATAAGAGAAAAACACTGTAGTCCATAAAGCCATCTGAATGTAAAAATGGTTTGTCTTTTGCCCACTCTAATTAGACAATCAAAAATAGAAATATTCGAGCAGGGCATATCCAATTAAGTTTGCCATTCACCAAGCTTGAGGCTTTCTTACAGAGATTTCTACCATAATAATAAGGAGATGGAAAAAGAAAGCAGTCATTAGCAATGCTCAGGGAATTTGGTGTTCTTGATGTGAACCACTAGTGTGGTAGATCTGAGAGGCAGCAGTACTTAGTGGCTTTTTCTTAGACAGTTCTCCTTGTAGTGAAGGGTGTAATGATGGTCTTCTAGTGGCATCAAAGTACGTTGATCCTACTACTGAAATGGCTTTGCAGACTTGAGAAATCAGCATCCTCACGTTCACTAAGCTCTGTATGATTATTGGGTTGGAAGGAACGACTTAATTTCGATGGTTCCCATAGAGGAAGGGTCTGGGGTCTTGGAACAGGTCAGAAGCCTTCCAGGATTTGGTTGTCTTACTGGCAGAGAAGATACAGGATGCCTTGGTTTATTGACAGCAGAGGGATAAGATAACAGGTTTATTTGTGTCATCGTCTTGCTTTTCTCTTCTGAAGTTGGAGTATTCTCAAGCTGCTCCTCGTGAGGTATCTCATACAGGACACCTGAGAAGCACATTTCAGGAGTGAGTGTTTCAAAGGAGAGCACCTCTGGCAGCGGCACCACATCACGCTCCTGGGCTTGGATTTTGTGGTTGCATGGATATGAGAGAGGAAGGGTTGACCAAATGCCCTCCAGAGGTCCCTTCCAGCCTAAATTATTCTACGCTATTTCTCTAAGACCTTGACCTGATGAAGGATTGCTTGGAGATGGGGCTTCATAATCATCCTCTCATTCCTGTAAGATCTCTTTGCCCCGTCCGTGCTGTGGAGTTCACTCAGCGCCACTTTAAGTGAGCAAGTGTCGCTTTCTGAATAGTACTAGCTCATGCCAGAAAGCTGTCGTTCACCAGAGAAATGATGGCTTACTGAGCAGTATGGTTACATCATAATCTTGAAAGAAAGAAAACTGGTGCAATCTGTGTGCGAGTGAATGAAACGTTGTAGCCTGTAAGACAGGCTGAGAATCGTTTTCTAGTAAGTGTCAGGAAATTTCGGAAGACAACACGTCGCTGAGAGATTAATTGTCAGACAGAGGGGAAAAAAAGGAATTCTGAGACCAGTATACGCATGAACTGGTAAAAAGTTACCTGAAGTAACTTTTATAAGCTCTAAGACTAAACAATTTATCAGTGCTCATTTGCCGAAGGAAATTGGTGAATTGGTAAATTATTAGGGCAATTTGTATCTATAAAAATAGTTCACCAGTTCACAAAGAAGAATGTATCATGCTTGCAAAACTGGCTTGCATTTCAAACTGTGGATTAATAACAACTGAATGCATGCTGGCACATAATTTAGATTCCAGCCATGAAGTCTCTGAATTGTGAGCTGGAAACTACAATAATGTATTTCATAAATACAGCTATTGTTTTTGCTGGCATCATGTCGCACGTAGCAGTTATAAGAGCACTGTGCAACATTTAGCAATCTTAAAGGCCAGGGAACAGTCTGAAAATCTTCTTTGCATTGTTTGGGGAATGGAAAAGTTGTTCTGAATCGAACTAAAAGGCACAGACCAAATTGCTAAAATGGAAAGTGTACATCGATGGTTTTGAAGTTTTCCCTAATTTGAAACTCTTATTTATAAGGGAATATTTTATTAAAACAAATTGTTCTTAAGATCAAATATTTATATAAATATTAGGCTGTAGTTTTCCCCTCCAAAGAAACATTTACAGATGTTGGATATTTGGTGTCAAGGGCAAATTGAAAAGGAATCAAAATGTGTCACTGAGGTGAACAATCGCTGAACCCAGGCAACTTCATTTCTCTCCTCCAGTGAAATTATTATGCATCTCCTTACCGAATCACAGCTTTTAGAAATTAAATAAATTTATGGGGTTTTTTTTTTAGCTCTGGGGCCAAAAACATGGCTGCTGAGCTAGCTTTATAGCAAATTTCAACCTAAATTCCATAAACTCTCTTTTAAATGTAGGTTTTGTAGGTGTAATTCTGTGTTAAGACAATTGTTAACGCAATTTCATTTTAGGTATGAGGCACATATGGAGACTTGAATAAATAAGTACTCTTCTTTTGTTAGAAATAGGCTTTTTGGCATATTTTTCTTAGATTTTAGATCACACAAAATAACAAGGAGGATTGAAATTCACTTTTTTGCAGAAAGGTTTTCTATGGATAAGCTTTTGCATATTTATGTGAACCTAAAATGGGGCTTAAAAAAATTTAGGTTTTACTCATCCATATTCTCAGGCTGATGAAGGAGCTTAGGAGTGAATCTGGTGTGCTTAATTCAGGGAAAACAGAGACAAGGGGGAGCAGTAGTTCTGTTCCCTGAGTAGAGATTAAAACAAGATTAGCTGAGTAGGTGTTGTCCGTCCTACTTGAAAAGTTTCTATTGATTTCTGAGGGAGCGCATGCTGACTTTTTTCAAAGGAAAACAACACATGTTACAGGAATAGTGCCCTGATTCCCATGAAGAATATTAGGAGCTTAGTGACTCAAATAAAACACAGACGCTTTCAGCAGTCACACTGTGAGCACAGATTCGCACAGCATTTAGGTTGCTGGAGCCAGTTGTTTTACCAAGAAACTTTGACCTAAATGGGTTCAGCCCACACAGAGAAAAGTCATTAAATTCACGTGGTTTATAAGTCAGGCTGTAGGCTCAGGGATGCGACACCCTTTGCATTAGCAGCAGGAACATGTAGAGCTCCCAGCTCCTGAAATAGGTAGGTTCTCATGTATGGCCTATGACGCACGGGAAGAGTTAGATATCTGAGAAGTAAATTCAGAGAAGACTGCGCATTAAGCCAGGAGTCTCTTAAGTAGTAGCAGGAAAGGCCAAGAGGAAAGTTTTTGCTTGCAATCCGTCTTTCAAAGAGAGCTGGAAACCTAATTCCAAGCTAGAGAGATGCATTTAACCCCAAGGTGAAATTACAGCTGTGAACCCTTCTCTGGAGTTAATCACTGCAACTGAGATGGTCTTTCTCAACATCCGTATCAAAATACTAGGAGGCAGGGTGCCCCCTGTTCAGCAGGGTGCTCGCTAGGGTTGTGACAGATCCTGGCTAAATTTCTCCTTGATTATTGGACGTGAGCCCATTTCCCAAGAAATATGATGCCCCATTCTTGTGCTCCACTCTCCCGATTTATCTTGGTGAAGCTGTTCTCCTTTATAATAGGTGTAAAAGAAAGAGATTAGTTGGTTTAGCCCTTCTTTTAGGATACCGGCTTGATGCCATGTCCTAGCCCTTGCTCCCATCAACTGCGCAAAGCAGAACAGCTTCCCTGGTACGGCCTGAGCACAGAACACCCAGTCAGTCACTGGCCTAAGGATGAGGGATAGCTTGGGATTGATGGCAGTAACCACACATTTTTGCCTTGATGTTTGATTCTGGAGAGAGCCTGAGGTATTCCAAATTGTTATAGATAAAAAGTAATCAAGAACTTCTCATATGATTAACTAAGATTTCTTCCAGACAGAAATGTGAATTGCAGGTCTTGCTGTGAACTATGTTCCCTACTTGTCCTCATGACACCTACTTGGCATCTTGAAATACCCTCCTAGATGGCATCTTATAACAGCCAAACATCAACCCAAAGAAGAGCCATTCATACCATAATAGTTGCACTCATGATTATTTGTAGGGATCTAGCAGCTTTTTATTTGTTACGTTTGTTAGATTCTCAAAATTCAATGTTAATCCTGTTTAAGTGTCTTTTTCTTCTGCTTAATTATGACATTTAAATTCTTTGAGACCAGGATAACTATGATAAGGACAATGTTTTTGAATGTATCTGAAGCACACAGATTTGCAGAGTTGGATTTTCCTCCACCAAAAGTTGAGTGTCAAAGGCAGTCACATAATTGGGTATCTGTGTGACTATAACCAATTGCAAAATGGGGATCTTTGTCTAAAAAAACATCAAGAATTCAGCCTTTCCATTGGCATTTCTGCTCTTTCTAAATGAACCGAAAAAGCCTTGAGAATAGAGCTTTCCATTTTGTTGGGCGGAGGAGGAGGAAAAGGAGAAGGAAGATGTCGTTTTGACAGTTTCATTTTTGTTTGTTTGTGAAGACTCTAGTTAATATTTTTAATAATCAGCCTAAGCTTTGGAGACAAGCTCAGCAGATGTGAATATCCCGTAACAGTCATTTTAATCTGTACAAATGTAGTAAACGGGAAATTTTAACACTTTGTGTTGTGAAATTCTGGTGACAATGCAGTTGTCAGTCATTTAGTTATAGGAAATGAAGAATTTGTTACCAGAAAGGGGTGAATGGGTTGGAATTAATCCTATTGAAGCACATGTGCAAATGCATTGACCACCTTGCGGTTCCCAGTGTCAACTAATTACACTGCAAATGCTGCAGTGCCTTTATCCAGAGGCATACCTGGTTTTCTGTATGCTGTTATAGATGTTCAGTAGGGTTCTCTCTTGGTTTTAGACACTGATCGATAAGAATACAAAAGCCAAGTAAGCACAATTTTGTGTACCCGTTTGGATATTCAACATGAGCAAATGCAATCTCCTGTGACCATTCCAAAACTGTTGAACTTCCTTAGCTTGACAGTGTGATTCCTGGCAAAAGTCAGAAATGTAACTTAAAGCAAATTAGTTATTTACGCTTGAATACTCAAATGAATGACTGATAAACATATCTGGATATATTTACCTTTCAGTAACCGCTGATTTGTTTCTCCCAAATATGAAACAGTATTTGTTGCATTCTTGTTTATTGGGTTTCTAACCAAATCCAAATCATTGAGGCGTGAGAGTAAGGTACCCAACTATAAACTTCATTGCCTGTGAAAAGCCACGCTTAATTTACTGATCTTCCAAATTGCTGTGTCCAGGGAAGGATTAATGGAGCAGTCTATCCGCTGCTTAGGAACCTCTCAAGAACACTTTGAGGTTGTTATATCATTGTTTTAGTTAATAATAGGAGTATTAACTTACTCGATGGGAGTATCAATTTCCAGATAATTTACAGGTGGAACTTGCATCATTATGAATGTATTTATATGAAACGTGAGAAACATTCAGAGAAGCCATCTGGAATTAACGGCCAATACACTGTTGGGAATCCAATCGCTTCGGTTCCAATCTATGGAGTTTCAAGTATTTTGTAAGCAATACAGTATTTCTGAAGAGGCACTCTCCTCCAGTAGTATGTCGTGGCAGGAGGGCTCCCTCGCTGCTGCCTCTACTCGTTAGCAGAGAGAAAACTACTTCTGTATGTGCTCTTCCCATTTGTCCTCCAGACCATATACACACACTTCATCCACACGAAATGATTCATGAAGCCAAGTGCTTGCAGCTCTTGAAATCAGGGGGCTGAGTTTACCAGTGTATTCTAGTTTAGTCTTGTTTACTAAATACATCATCACACCAGGCTGCGGCTTAAACATTGATTTGTCACAGTTCAGAAAGCACTCTCAGCTTTTCTGTGACATTTGGACAAAGCCGGAGTGGCTGAAATGTATGGAGTCGGGCTGCAAAACTGTGATTGATCAAATAGTATCAATCTGACAGAGTGGAGGGCGAGAACGAAGGACACATAATAAATAATAGAGACGGTGCATATATTGTAAAGCAAGCTGGGAATTAAGTTGTAAATGTAAATCCCTTTCTCCCTCCGTATGAAACTGCAAAAGCAACCAGTAATTGGAATTATCTGATAAATGTTACTAAAGTGAAGAAATGTTACAGCTTTGAGTGCCGAAGTCTCCCAGAGCACATTCTCTATGGGTTTACTCAGCCCTAAACAGGTCAATAACCTTTCATGCAATCCATTGGGGAAATAGAAATGTCAGAACTATAAAGTAGCCTGTATCAATTTCAGTCCCTTCAAAATAACCAGTTTGACCTATGGATCTAAACACTGACAATAAATAAGAGTCTTGAGCCACTGAGATGCCAACCATCTCCCCGCTGTTTAGACTTGAACAAAAATGACCGTTTTGGTAAGGATCCCAGTTATTGTTCGATAGCAACGAGTGACCATTTTTCTTTATTATTACTTTTTAAACATTGCAGGACTCCTGTACTGTCCTCAGAGTCAGTGACACAGAAGTCATTTGGCTGACACTTTAATAAACATCTGCTTTTTTCAGAGAAGCCACAACAGTCATCTTTGTTAGGGTTTTTTGGCGTTCTAATGTCATCTCCATGGATATTGCAGTCTGTTCCTGCAGAAACAAAACAAATATAAAACCAAGCAGCCCCTCCAGAACTCAGAGAGGGATGGAAAGACCTTGAAAGCTTTCATCCCTCTCTGTTCATGCTTCTCACCCGCAGCTCAGCTTTGGTAAGAGTTCTCAAGAGGCTAGCATTTGCTTCCTCAGGTGGTGATGCCTTCCTGATGTAGAGCAAGGTTTCTGGACTTTCCAGGATGGGAAAACTGTGGGTGATCAGATCAGGTTGGAAGGGTGACATTCTTCCTCACGGCAACTGCTGAATTTCCAATAGCCTGAGGGGCTGAAAGTGGGTGCCTCAGGAAAAGGGCTTTGGTTTGTTGTTATATTGTGATATAGACATTAACTTGTGTTTAGTGTTTAAACTAGTGTGATTCTCTTGCCCTAAAAATGCACATATTTTTAACAGCGTGGGATGGTGGGAGTAACGCTGTTCGAGGTGGTGCGAGAGAGAGAGACTGCTTTCTCATAAATTGCCAGCTTAAGTAAATAGTGAGTGTGCCAGACAACCAAACCTGTAAAAATAGTTTTGTTTCACTGTTTCTTAATCCGTACTAGCCAGGAAATACTGAGAGAGTACGGTAGTAAGAGCTGTGTTATACCGTGGAAATACGCTGTTATGACTTAGAGTTCCTGTCAGAGAAACTGAAATTTTTCCTGAGGTCACAAGGTGGGAAACTTTAGAAAGTGAGAAACTCTCTTATTTATGAAGGGATATGGGCTCACATTAAATGTTTTCATCTGATAACACGTATCATTAAATAACTGGCTTTGGAAACCTCAGCATATTTTTTTTTTTTTGTATTAAAGTGAGAAAATACATGCTGGAAAAGCTAAGCAGACTATTTAATCGCTGAGCATGTGCTCTTGGAAGTGTGAATTTATGTCTTCTTTCCTCTTATCAGAAGTTCTAGAGGACAGGGGTAACAGCAACATAGTGTCTGGACTAAGCAATCTCAAAATACAATGCAGTCAAGCAGTGTGCCTTGAAAGTTGTAAATAACCTCCTACATGCATATACAGAGCAGAAACCAAAAGCAATTTATGGTATGAACATTCCTAGTTTTAGTCTAGCACTGACCCTGATCACTTCGTCACAGAAGGTCCCACAGTTGTCTGTCTAAAGCAGACAATCATACGAGATACTGAACCCATTTTTCAAGGTTCGATGGGATCCTAAAGGAGGTCTAAAGTGGTTTTATGGGGTTTGTTGTTTGGGGTTTTTTTTAACTTACGTTAATTTTTAGGATATACCACTTGGCAGCTGCCTCATACAGCTGGGTGTAGCAAGTGAGCCATCAGCTCTACGAGAGTACCTTGGAGCTGTGCTGGTTTTTATGGCAGATTCAGTAAGGAATAGAAATGGACCAAATAGCTTAAAACAGCTGGAAGGTTACATACCTCAGGGAAAGGGGAATCTCCTCAAAAAATCAGAAAGAAGGCAGGGCCCCAGATTATCCTGAAAGTAATTAAAAAATAATAGTGCCTAGGACTTATAGGTAACTTTTTGGCAGTGGATTGAAATGTGCCTGAGAAAGAGGTCAGAGACTTTATCCTTATTTTGTCAGACGGAGAAGCTGGGACGGTGAGCGGTAGGTGATTTGCACCATCCGTGGGAGGTCGCGGTGCCTGTGCAGTCTCACAGGCCCTCGTTCGCTGCGATTACAAATGCTGCACTTAACTTCTAGGGCAGCATCTCACTCAAGAGACAGGTAAGGGTGGCGCAGGGCCAATAAAATACAAACAACTCAACAAATGACACCGCTGTGCTTAGAGGAAAATTAATGATGGTATATTAATTGCTACTTTGGCAAAAGTTTAATCTTGAACTCTCCTCCAACTCCCACCACTGCTCTGAGCATGCTTTCTCTGCCTTGTCACATCATGTCTATGCTGAACTCTTGAGCTCTGCTTTATACATTGCAGCAGTCGATTTTAAGACTCCCATCCATCTCCTAGGAATGCCATCGCTCATCCCTATCGCCTCACATGACAAACTATGAGGTTACTGTGAAAGCTGCCATATTTTCGGTGCCCCTCGAGCTCTGTATCCGCTTGGCAGCTTTCTGTGATATCCAGCAAGATCTAACGAAAGGCAGCCGCGTAACGACAGTAATGTTGCTCCAACTAAAACCCCTCAGCCAGTCTGATGCACACAGCTCTGCCTCCCAAGGGTTCCCTCTCTCACCAGTTCCTCTTCCAGGGAGGAGAAATTAAAGGCCTGTCTGCTTTTGCTTGAGCCAGGCAGCCTAATGCTTCTTTAATGTCTGCGATCCCAGAAGACGGTTCATTTCTTAGAGAGGTGGTTGTGCTCTGCGGAAGAGTGGAAATAAAACAGATAATGCTTGCATTTGTTTTCTTGAAAGTATTTTTGGCTCCAGAATCCTCCTTAGAAGGGCAAATGCTAAATGTCAGGAAAATGTTTGTAATCAATGATTTACAATGACTGCATGTTCAAACCAGTTGTAAATCCAGTTTAGGCAACAAAGGAGGAGAGGGGGAAAGCAAATATATGGTATATGTATGGGCCTTCCCAAGAGCAAGGCTGACTGGGTGGCAGGTACACACCCTGGCTGGCTCTGGCCATCTGGAGTAGGGTTAAGGGTACATCTCTTTGTAGGTCCTTCTGCCTGGCATGTCTAGACCTTTCCATGTGGGAGCTAAAACAACACAGGGTAGGGGGATGAAAGGGCAGCCACCGAACAATGAAATAGCGAAGCCATCTAGACCTGAGCGATCTAGCACTACGCTGCTGGAAGGAGCTGTAATGACATAAATTCATCTTGGCACAAAGGTGACAAAGCCATTTTAAGCCATCTTTCTGAGGGCAAAGTTTCATTTTGTGCATTGTCACTGGTAGTACAGGAAAGACTATCTTTAAAAGGCAATGTCAGCAGGCACGGGCTGTGTCTGTGCTCCTGCGGGAGAGGTAAGCGGAAGAGACACAGAGCAGCTCTTTCCATGTCTGCCAATCAAACAGAAAACAGAAATACTGTCAATCTCACCTCCAATTCATTGAAGAAATCAGAAACTCCTGCTATAAAAAGATGGCTTGAAAACAGTTTGGGACAGAGGGGAGGTACTAATAGGGAAACAAAAATAGCTGGACGACCTGCCACCCTTTCCTCAGCTATAATTTCTGCCTTACAGTGTAAATACAACTTAGAACTGGTCAACTATTGCAAAAACAGTATTCCTGAACCCTCATCTCAGCCTGAAGAGCGGTTCAGCTCCAGCACATGCCTGCTCTTTAGTGAGGAACGCCTACGCCGTTAGCTTTTTGGAAGAAAAATAACTGGCAGTAGTTACGACCATTCACCATTTGTTGAGCTATTGCTATGTATTCAGCCAGGAAGCACAAGAATACTGCATAACCAAAGTGTCCACGTGGCATGAAGGGAGAATAATTGGAGCAAACAGCTTGGGAACTGGCTACGCACTGAAAAAATGTTTTCCTATGCTATTCAGCAAGGGTTTATGAATAACAAACAGATTTTCTCTCATCAGAGCAGCCTGAAATTGCTTTCTGATGCAGAAATAGCATACACTTTTCAGATAATTTACATGTAATAAATTAACCAGTGGTTCTGCTTCTCTACATATAAAGACCAGCAGACACCTCGCAGATCCAGAGTAACACCAGGGAGTGATAATCTAGTCAATGCATATAACCTACTTATATTGTACTTACTATAACTGGGATGTGGTGTTTGAAGTTGATAGACAGAAGTTTGGGAAGATATAGGTCTGAAGTAGTCTGTCAGTCTGGAGAAACCCGTCTTTCTGCCCACCAACCGTCTAAAAACATTGCATTTTACTAATCTGTCAGAATTAAAGCTACTTTCTCCTTTCTGGAAGTGCTCCTCTAGCTATACATGCACTTTGTCAAGTGAAAAACTGAGCAGCACTGAGCCAACAGGCCCATTCGTTGCTCAGTACGTCGGTGATTCCACCCACATCTGCTCAGATAGGCCTGAACATGATCCAGGCTTCACTGAAGAACCTGAACCAGCCGGAGATCTTAGATCAGACTTCACGTATAGCTGGTTCCCAAGACAAAAAGAGCATTTTTGACCTGTGCTCTTAAAGGTGTTAATGTGATGTAATTCCAGCAGTCCTGAGACAGAGTTTGAGGGTGAAAAAAAATCTTTTCAGTGGCTCGATTCCAAACTGAACTGCAGTAAAGTAGGGCTATATTAAGATATGAACACTTCACGGTCAATCTGCTCTGCCATTGAAAATTGCATCTAGCTGCAGGACCTTGTGAAAATTGCTGGGTAATATAATTGATAAAGATTTTGGGTTTTTTCATTGCACTGTTTAAAAATTATTGACGTTTTTGAAGAGATCCTAATTTCTACAACACTTAGTTACACCAGTTAATGTGTTTTAATGCAGCATGTCTTAGCTACGTCCTGATAGATGAACTTAACATTTAGTAATGAAACTGGCAAAATAACAACATGCCTGGAAGTCAAGTGACTTCTGTTTTTTTTTCCAAAACTTCATAACAAATAACTGCATTACCATCTATAGTCTCAATATATAGTGAAAAAGGACATCTGAGGACTCGTAGCAGAAGTTAATTTGGACTGGTCTGCAGCTGAGTTTTTAATTTTGCAGATTATTCTCTCAAGCAGGATTCAAAGTTTACAGAATAAGCTAGAAATTATCAAAGCGATAGCAAGCAAATACGCTGTATTTTGAGGACTGGGCAAAACACATTTATGTTTCATTTTTATAAAAGAACCACCACATTTTCATAAACAGTAATTCTAAACATGGAGAATTAATTAACTTTTTTTTTTCAATGTCACTGTTAGAACTCTGTTTCTTAATCGTTCCCCAGCATTAGCAATGTTACTTCTTTGAGACGGGCAGGGAGCATATTGTAGTCAACATTTTCCCTCTGCAACGCATGGACTCTTGCAGGTTTCACAATGTGGCTTTCACTCTTTGCTGCAGTTTTTGAGGTGTACCTTCCATGAGACAAGGTAGAAACGCAGAACAAATCTTCTGAATGGAAAAACTGGGCTGACAAGTCTGACATTTCTGTGGTTTATATTACCTGTTAGTAAAAACAAATACGCAAACCCCAACCACATTAGGCAGAGAGAGAGAATAATTTATGTACAAGTTTTCACTCTTCCAGCATTTTTAATTACCCAGGTTTGGTTCTTCACTTCTCATTTTCCTAGATTGAAAAAGCACATGTTAATGGTCTCTACTAAATACAACTATAAATCCTTCTAATCATTTTGCATTTGTTGTAATGACATCGATTATTTATGAACTGTCATTACTTAGTAGAAATAAGGAAACCTTTCATTATTCTCTTGTACCAATCCCCTTATGATACCTGTTCCAGTATATCGTTGCAGAATTGCACGTAGAAGGACGCCAAAGCCGAACACAGGTTGTAAAGGACCGATAGCCATGAGCATGGGTACACTGCTGCGTGACACACACGCAGTCAAAACACACTAGCCGGTGTATTAGAAGTAACGCTTTAACACTCATTTCTTACATCTTGTTTGTAATGATCCGAAGGCTGCACTCCTGGAAGTAAGTGGATCCCTTGTTTTTGGAAGAGGGAAGGTTGCCAAATGATTAATAAGGGAATGACTGTAATACCGCAGCAATGTTAATTTCTTTCAGATGCTAAAAGTCAACATTTGAAAGACAAACACAGCTCGGAAAACATATTCATAGCAAATATCCTCCTAACCCATACCAAATGATATCCAATAAATATTCTAATTTTGTGATGTTAACATACAGTTTAAGATCTCAGAAATCATTCTAGTTTACTATGGGAAATGCCCAATGTTTTCATGTATGAAAGCCAAATTAGACACAGTGCCACTAAATACCTGGGGTCATTCAGATATGGGAGATGTTTTTTCCTTTTCGAGAGCAGTGAAGTACAAATGCCTTCTGTATTTATTTATATATATTTCGTATTTATTTACAGTGCCTTCTATTTTTCATTTATAGTTTTTTTTCTTCCTGTCTAACTCTATAATGCACTTCAAAACCACTCAGATAGGTGTTCCTCTGAAAAATTAACGAGGGCAGGTCTTTAAACTTTTATGCAAAAAAAATTATAATGTGTACGAGCAGAAAATGAAAGGGTTTTCCGTGTTATAGAAAGTATGGCTTTTCTTAGACAGCCAGGCAAATAGGCTAATCTTATAAAATTATATAATAGTGGAAATTAGTTAAAGATGATAGCTGTGGAACAGACTATCATCATGGAGATAAAATAGGCTCCTGTCCCCACCACCTATTGTGCTCAAATCGGGATCAGGCATAATGGAAATGGGTATATGAGAAGCAAATGTTGTGGAGTTGCACAAAAAAGAAAGAAGGTAAAAAAAAAAATTCCCCTGACGAGCTGATGAGGAAGTCTAAGGGTGAATGAGGAGGATTGGTGATGAGATGGCAGGGCTCCAACGTCACCGATCAGGAATAACTCCTCCCTGTCAGACGTCCCCGGCGGTCGATCCTTGCCTTGGGTGAAGGAGCCTGTCACTCCCACCTGCAATGACGGGGTTGGGTGCTGAGGTCCATGTGGATGTCCAGGGCCGCTGTCGCTGGTGTAGATAGAGGGAACCACCCAGCTCCTGTTAAGTCTCTACATTAGGCATATGCTCACTGAGAAACTGCCAGTAGACAGCTGTCTGGGGCAGTCTTTCTCTATTTTTTTCCTCCTTTTTTCCCCAAACCTTCCCCTAGAGACTCACGTTGCTGTTTCTGATGGTTGTCTGTGTCCTCTTCAGGTGCCAGTTGTCCCCCTGACACGTGGGGCTCCTCTCCCACCCCCGTTGCTGTGCACCCTGGGGACACGGGGTGCTGCCCCCGTAGGGTCCCTCTTCGCTCCCCTGTTGCGTGGCAGCTTGCTGGCAGCGTCCCCTCCGCCGTGTCCCTGCCTGGCTGCTACTGCAGCACCTTCTCCTCCTCCTTGGTCCAACTCTGGCTCGGGTCCCTCGTGTGCATGGTCTCTCTCTCTTTTAATTTACAGCGGCGGGTAGGAGCAGCCGTAGGAAGTGACTGCCCAGCGGCAGGGCTGCTCTGGAAGAAAACCCTGCCCTATACCTTCTGCCTGTTTATGTCTGCCTGCTTGGGTGGTAGCTGTGAGTCCCAAGTCCTGGTGCCCAGTGGGATGTGAGCGTCCTACTGCCACATCCTACCCGTGCAGAGGGGCCTGGCACCCAGCAGCTGGTGGCCTCAGATGGAGCCAGACCATCAGCCAGGGGACAGCCGACTGGCGACAGGGAGTCTTTCCATCCCCGTCCATCGATGAACGTGAGAAAAGGAGGGCCTGGACCAGACGTCCCTTCTGTCGCTCCTGGGGACAACTGTGAATCGAAATTACATGCATTTTTAGTGTGTCAGTAACAGAACCGTATCACCATGGCAAATAACATAAACATTTCTCCAGATGCATCAGGTTAAATGGCTCACCCCGACCAAGTGTAGAGCCTTTTGCAGCTGAGGAAATGCCACGTAAAACAAATGCCACACAAAGCAGCTGCCCATGGAGAAGGTTCCTACAGGCTCCATCCAGGGCCCCCGACCTCCCAGGTGGGACAGCGCGGAGGCAGCAGGCAGCTCCAGGACAGCTTTCCCTAGGGGCAGAGGGGAGGTCTTCTCAGTCACCGGGACCAGTAGTCATCCCTTGGGGGACACCAGGCCGTGTGGCCTCCACCCCTTCTGGGAGGATGGCCACAGTTAGGACACGTACCTTGGCAGGGGAGTGAGAAATATTAGCTTTACTGCTAATTCCCAAGCTTATTTCCCAGCTCTTCCCTGATTTCCCCAGTAAAATTGCCTGTTCATTGTACAAAAGATTTGCTGTCTGTGCAGGGAAAGCAGTTCCACCTTGGAGAGGGGGTAATTAATTTTCCCAGACTCTGGGAGCTCGATATGTTTTGTTTGTTCTGGCTTCAGAAGGAACCTGACCCGTCTGCTGCTTTGCTGAGCAGAAAAGATAATTTCTTCTGAAAACTATCCTTATCATGAAACCCGCCTTGAATGTTGATTCAATCTATGTCAGGCAATTCTTTTAGTGCAGAAGTAGAACTGGGAATTTATCTAAATAGCACCATCATTTGGAGAAACTGCTGTGACCTTCTTTTGCAGAAATATTTGTTCTACTGGACAAATATTTTATGCTATTGCCCACCACGTCCTCCAATTCTTGTACAAATCATAGGGATAATGTATTTTCACTTTGCCAGAATATTATAACTACATCCGTCAGCTTTAATTTCTGTGGTAACTTTTTTTCCAACCCAAAGTACTTTTAATTGGATTTAGATTAATTTAGATAGGATAAACATGTTCTAAAAATGTAAGACAGCTGCTCTGTCTCATATGATAAGCAAATTAAACAGGTCATGTTTTCATTCATCATAGCCGAGGATCAGGTGGCAGGGATAGATTGCAAAGGTAAGATGGTTTCTTTTCTAGCAGATGCTGGTAGTGCATTTGAACATGAAAGGATGCCATTAAACTGCTGAGCCTTAAGTGACAGCGTGGAGTTCCTTTGCGCAACGAGTTGTCTTCCGATTATTCTGACAACAGAAAATGTGCGTGCCGTCAAGAACGATCTGTTTCTGAGCCTTTCTTACGAGTACAGAGGTGGTAGCTGAGCATAACGTGTACCTGAGGCAACTTCTTGATGGGTTGCCTTGTGGAGAGTAGAGACTTTTGGGGGGAAAAAGCATGGAGAAGGTGGCAAATTACAGATTATGTAATTGATGAAAGCTATGACATTCATATGGGCCCAGGAAGGAGGATGTAGGTCCTCACCCACATTTTGATTCATACCAAACCTTGGAGAAGTTTCCATCTGGGGCTTTGGTTTGGCCCCACATGCAGATCTGCCTCCAAATGTCGTTCTTAATCTGGATGCACTGTGTGAGCAGCCCACTATTCCAGGTTACACTAGTAGCTTCAATTTGGACGGTTACTAGTGTTGGTGTCTTCATTCTGATTTTAAAAACATGACTGAGAATTTTTTGAGGTTCTGTTTTCATTGACAAAATAGACTGCAAAAATTAAAAAACTTTGTTTTCATCATTTTGAACAAGAATGTTGAAGACTCTGATGCTGCCTCTACCATTAAAGCTGGGGTGTAGCTCTACCTTTTTTCCTATTGCTCTTGAAAAAAGGCTGTAGATCTCATTAACCTGGCTGTGAGCTTGAGATTTCTAAAAAGCAGGTAAGACTGACTCCTTAGGTGCCAGGAAAAGCTATTGTGTAATTGAGTTTTCACTTTGTTGGTGCATATCTGTGTAAGGAATCTGTGGCTATCATGGATGGGCATGTGCTGTCTTGCATTTCTTGCATGTCTCTAGGTATTTGTAGTCTCCATTTTGTGGTTTCTTTAAAAAAAAAAAAACACACACAAAAAAAACTTGCTTCCTTCCTTGCCACACATTATGAACAACAGCTCTGACTAATTTAAAAGGTTTTTGTTTCTTAGATGCTGAAGACAAGATGCTATAATGAGAAAAATAACTAAAAGAAAAAAATTTTACATTTAATTCTGCATGCAGTGAAGTCATAGCCGTCTCCTGGGAACTGAATTTTCTCTTGTGGTGAAAGCAACTTCCAGAAAAGCTGGTGTATAGATGTCTTTTAATGTACCGCCCTTATTATTCTATAAAACTCTTCTAAAAACGAGGACAGTAGCTATGACTGTTCAGCATCTTTTCCTATATTATTTCACTATTTCCTTCTTTAGGATTTGGAAACAAATTGCATTCCTATAATAATGCAATCTCCTGATAGCATTGGCAGCAGCAAACTTTAGAGATGTACGAAAACTGTGTCTTCATATTGTGGATGGTGTAGAAGGTGATAAGAAGCTTAGAGGAGAAAATAGCTTGGGGGAAAGGAGGATTAACCTCTCTTACTGAGAGTGGAACAGATACCAAGAAATTGTATTTTGCCTGAATTGCTTTCCTAGTTTGAATGCATTCAAATCTGGGGGAGGATGTTCTGGGGGAGGGTGTGTGGGAAGGAGCTGTAGTTCTTGGATTTTGCACTCTGGCTGCATTTGCGGAGGAGACTCAGTAGCTGATACGGAGCTGTTTTGCTTAAGTAATGTCTTTTTCTTATTGGGAAGAGTAATTTATTTAAAAAAAAAAAAAAGGCAAAAAAAAAAAAGCCTCCTCCCTGCACCTCCATTTCTGGCAGCTTTTTCTTCCTGATCTGCCCCGTCTTTCTTTGGGCTGTTCCTCAGAAACGGCTCCCAGCAGAGCGGCTGGCCCAGGCGAATCCACCAGCGAACGGCACAGGCAGCCACGGCTGACTCCCAGCTGTTGATCTTGGACAGGACAAAGAAACACAATCCTCTTTTGGGGGGGATTTTGAGTCTGATCATTTTGGTGCCACTCCAATCCAAACCTAAACCCAAACACTTCTGAATTCTCCGCAAAAGGCAGCAGCGCCTTAGGGGAAGGGGGACTTGCCGGCTGTCCTAGAGCTGTGGGTCTTCAGCTGTGAAGGGGGCTGCATGGTGGGCTCTCCTCAACCGGCAGAGCCTGTGACCGCAGGCCCCTGGGAAGCGGGGTTGCCTCTGAATTGGGTTTTTGTTCCACTGGCAACCCTCCTCCAGGTGAGCCGGTTGGGAGCTGCAAGCCAGAGCTGCCGCAGAGCCGTGCACAGTGCCGGGGTGCTGGGAGAGGAGCTCGCCAAGAGGGTGCGAAGTAGGCAGGCAGGGAGCCAGGCAGGTTTCCAACAGACCTCTAATTTCCAGGTAAGCAGCAGCAGGAGTTTCATGGCGCTGAGAGCATCTCTGCCAGGGCCGGTCTGATAGACAAGCTATCGAAAAGAGTCAGCAGCTCTGAACTGACACCTGGACTCAGGATTGCAATGCAGAGTGGGGGATTTCACGCAATTTAGCTGAAGTTCCCCAAACACCCCACCCAGGACACTGTGGGTTCAGCAAGCCACTAATTAATCCAGTAAAGTGATGCAAGACTGAACTGGAAGCAGCAAGGTTTCTTCTGAGCAGGAGCGAAGGTGTAGCATACCACTGAGAAAGTACCTCCAGTACAAGTACGAAACATGAACCGCAAGCGCCCAGCAGACTGGAAGTCTCCTGCCCGCAGCAGCGTCCCAGGCTCTGCAGCGCTCCTCCGCCTGGGCAGGAGGCCAGGCTCTCCGCATGGGTGACTTGGAGAGCGCAATCCCCTTGAGGCTTAGCAATCCTAGCCCGAACTCTGCCTCCCCAGGGAAACTGCCGTACCTTTTGGATCTGTGTCCCAGCACGATTTCCTCTTCCTCAGCAGAAAACTGAGGGATATAGCTAACGGGGAAATTAGGCGTTTAAACTTCACCGCTTCGCCTAGCATAGCAGTGGTACTGATGGTGCCCGAGAGATGGGCCTCGGCATTCGACCACAAACCTCGCTATTGCTAACGTGTTTTGTCCTTGCTTCAGGGAGGGTCAGCGTTCTCCCTTCGCTTCTACTCAGGACTTTCTTATCCCGTCCGTGGCACAACTCCAGTTGCCCTACTAAATGTTTTAGAAAACATCACTTCAAATAAAATCTCCAAGGCTTAATTTAGACAAGAATATTTAAACTTTTCCATAGACATGAAGTCACCAGCTGGCACTAATCTGTGTTTATAGAAATAAAATCTGCTGGTTATTATTTGCTTTTCTGTTGGTTAAGCTCCTTTAACCCATGCTGCCTTCCACACCGGCCTCCGTTCAGTGGTAGCCTGACAGGTGGTGAACTTCTAGATCGGTTGGTATTTCAGTGGTCGAACAACTTCCACAACTAAATAGCTTAAAAATATCAAAGTCAGACCTGAACGATACTTCTTGTGCTTGACTTTTAGATTAATCATCTCCGGCTATGCCTGAACCCCTCTCCTGTGGGAATCCCTTTCCTCAGCCCCTCAATTTAAGGAGAGCAACGGCTGAAATTTAAAGCAAATATTACAGAATAATCGTGGGAAACAAAGTTTGGGTTCATAATAATTGCTTGTAACAAGAAAATTATTTGGAAGTGATACCTAATCAGTCAGCAAAGAGAATTACACCTTGGGCCCCTCTCACCCATCGGTACAAGTTACATTTCAGAGACTTGAGCAGATGCAATGATCTCTTCACAAAGGAACTCTAGATCAATAATTAAGTATGGAAAATATTTGGAAGATATTTATAAGAATTGGCAATCAGACTCTATTGGTTTGTGATACTTAAACAGAAAAGGTGGAGAGAAATTAAGATTATGATGCAAATGATCTTGCATTTTTCACCTACTTGTAATAGATTTCTAGATACTGGTGATGATGAAACTGGGAGAAGTAATTAAAAAAAAAAAGTATTATTGAAAGATGATCAAAATCTACTATTCCAAACCACTGTTCCAAAAGAAGATGGTAATCATGAAAACTGACCCCTCAAAAAATTATTGAATACAAAGAACCTATCTTGAATGTGTGTCTTAAATCGCGCATTATTTCTGTCACTTTGAGGAACATCAAAATCAGCATGCTTTTCTAAGCAATGTCCAAAGGAGAGTGAAAGGCCTTCATTGTTAATGTTTGTGCTGTAAATGTTTCTAAGCATTAAATGGCAGCCTATGTTGTTTATACTGGATTTAGATCCAAAGCAGCTCTTGAAGCTGTTTTTTCAGGTGTTAAGCTGCACGTAAAGACACCACCTAACTGACTATTGCAATTGTACCATAAATTATCGGATCCTAAGAGGACAATACACTATTATTGTAAAAAGCAGCTATAATGCATATGAATCTTCTACAGTTACCAATAACATGACAGTCACAAAATTAAAGTCTGAGTATTTTTCTGTTGCCTGGCCCTGGAGTGTGAGTTTACCTTGAATGTATTTTCTGCCTTGTGAGTTGTTGAGGTGTGCAAGTATTTACGGTCAAATGGATCTGAGGCTGAGCACGTGATCTGATCCAAGACCTTGGAGGTCAGAAGAAAAGCTATCGTTTTTCTTCCGTCTACCACTAGGTTTTGGGGACGTAGATATTTGTAGACGTAAGCGGGCACAAGATTTTTGCACTATAAACTTGTCATTTTCTAGAGTTATACAGAGTGGTTGTTTACTTTCAAATGTAAATCAGAAGGCATAAAGAGACATCAGGACTGTAATTTCTAACCAATAGATTCAGTATGAGACCATGCACCCAGGACAGATATTTCAAAGCAGATGAAAACTTTTGATCCATATTTAGCTACAATTTATTTGCAGGCTGCAGCTGAATTGGTTGACAGCTGATGCAAACTGTTATGAGTGAGCAAAGGGCCCACCCTCCTCATACCTCTACTGAAATACAGAAAAACTCATAGAAAATACTGTTTCATATTTTGAAGAAACCTTCCTGTAGCCTTCAGTTACTTTTTGTTTTAATCCAGTTTATATGCCTAAGCCTTAAAGGCAAATAAAGTTAAGCAAATGGGAATGTTTATAATTTTCTTCTGCAGTTGATACATGGTATTTTTGGTTGTGTTGTCCTGGAAACCTAAGTCATGGCTTACATTCCCAATATCATATGAGACTCTTTAGATGATTGCATTTTTACTGGCTCAAAGTGCATGGATATTTCGAAGTGGCAGTATCCGGCTGCAATCTCTAAAATCTGCAGCAGTAGTACATATCCCAAAGGAATGATGTCCAGAATGCAAATATATTGATTTAAATCATATCGCTGAACCTTCCACATGTCATTCTAATCTCTTGGGAAACACTTACATTCAGCTTAACATTCAACCTAGTCAGCGTATTTGGCCTTGCCTACCCTAGACTTTGGCTACAGAATTTTGGATCTTTGTAAAATATATTCCTTGTAGCTCTGGTCTTTCCCTTTTCTGACACCAGGTATAGTATAGGTTTGGACTGCACAAGCCTACAGCACAATTAGGAAATTTTCCTTCTTGTTTCATCTTGCCAGAGGTTGTAGTATTATTGTTCTTAGTTCATTGTACTGAATTGCTAAAAGTGGGAGGAACTTGTGCTTTTATGTTCAGGCAAAGTGCTCTAAATCTGACTAACAAAAGCACATAGTTCTGATAGTTGTTCCCTCGCCACCATTGGGCTGTACTCGTCCTTGTTTGCAAGATGGGGTTTTTTTCCCAGGATTTTACAAGGTTTTGACTGACTGACATGGAACGATTTTGAACTTTTTTTTTCTTAGTATTGTTTAAATTGTCATATGTGTTATAATCAACCCAGCTATTTGCGTCCAAGCATGAAATTGAAATATCTAAGTAGCATCTTAGTTCCTACTAACTTCAGTGAACGTATGTGTCATTGTTCTTAAAAAGATCGATCTTATAAAAAATTTGGGAGCCAGCAAAGTTTAAAAAAGATTTTTTTTTTTTTGGTGGGTTTGTTTGTTTCTTTGTTTGTTTTTTAATCCTTGCTGTCCAGAGAGTGTTTTGTAATAGTAAATGCTAGGATGCTTCTTGTACCAGAGCTGTGCAGCAGCAGCGGGAGAAAGTGAATCGACAAACTCTTAGCTACGCAATAGCCAGGGAAGAGGAGTACCTAGGAAGGGTTTCATTCTCTGTCGAGACTGTTGGAGTGACATTGAGTGAGGAGGAGTTGGGAAATGGTGGAATGAAAAAACGGTTTCTTCTTGCCCTCCTCCTTTTGGACAACTTTTTATTGCTCCTCAAAGCCATAAAGATGGGCCAAAGATGATTTAGGAAGTGAAATTCTTCCCTGTCTTTCTTTCCCCTTCCTGGATGATATCTTATGGAAGGATCTTCATGAATTAAAGCCCTTTTTTCTATTTCCATGCTGCTTGTTGCTGAGCCTGGGCTCCCACTGAAGAATTCAGGGAAAAGAAAACTTTTCACTACTTTCTCTTGCTTGTAGTGTCTTCTCTAGGAATTAAAGATCTACTTTCCATAATCTCTGTCCTTAAGGTATGTTAAAGCTTTATTCATTCTTCCAACAGACACTCAGCTATTCTTAATAGGATGATTGGAGATTGTCCTTACTAAGCTTGTTACGAGTTTGAAGAGTCTTACAGGGTTTGTTGTGGTTCAGGAGAGCAGAGGAAGTCTTGAAAGAAACGTCTCTTCCAGCTCATGTCTACACAGTCCCTTGGAAAGGGGCTCCTTTCGTGTTCCTTGTGGGCTCGACTATCACTTTATTAGCCAGGACAGTAAGCTCCGTTTCAGCACCATTGTACTCTTGCTTTTAATGATTTAAATGTCCAAAAATATTCTGAAAATGAAGAAACAATTATATTATAGGATGGAAAATTTTGAGGACATTTAATATGGAAAGGTTAACTCTTTTTGGCCTTATGTGTCTCTCTCTTCTATATGCCAGAACTGGGCATATAAAAATGAATAAATTGTAGCCTGAGCTATGAAATCATTACTGTGAGGGTGAAATTTGGCATCATTAGCTGGTGATCACTGAGACAACTAGCAATCAGTAGTGCCTTAACCTGGGACTATCAGACCACAGTTTGATTGACTACATGAAATGATAGCGGCAGCGTTAAGTTACTGCCACAGTATCAGCCAAGGCTGACATTCATCAGCCCCACCAACTCCTAATGAGGCAACAGCAGGGCTGACACTGAGAAGACTTCTTTGCATTTGATCAGAAGGTCTCAATGGTTCCAATTTGCCCCCCCCCATCTGTGAGTAACTGAGGAAAACATGCCTTCCTGCTCTAAGTGTTGTGGTGCAAGAGGGAAAGAAAGGGTTAATCATCCAAACCTCATTGACTTCCAGCAGAAAGGCATCTAATTCACTCATCTCCCAGCCTGTGTTCATAGAAAGGCTCACCAGTTGACTGGGGATTATGGAAAGCTGGGTTAGGTTCGTGCATTTCGCTTCTCGGAAGTGTCATTTATCCTCTTTGGTAACAGGCTGGTAATAGTGCTTCATTTTCTTTTAAGCACTATCTTCTGTTCGTTTAAATGGTAAATTTCGCTACGTGCATTTAAAGTATTTAGGATCAGTAGGCCATCTGGCATTACTGCAAGTAGTAAGGTTCTGGTTAAAATGTAAATAAGGTTAAAAGAGACCTGGTAAAACTAAATAGCAACAAGTTTGGTTTCCTTTTGGCAAAACAGAAGAAATATTCTCTTCTGATATTTCCCACAATCCTTGTAGCTTCATATAAAGACTATATTAAAAAAAAATTAGTATATATTGCATTTAATTTGTATAAAATGGTATTAATATGTATTTGGTTAATGGAATCACCAGCCACAGGCTTAGAATCAGCACACAGATGCTGCATAGGCGACCTGATTTCTTCCCCCCCCACCCCGTGGATGCCCATTTCTGCAATGTCCCTGAGGTAAATGAAGTTATTGGGGTACGGGGGAGACCAAACCCTTGCTATGAAAATCTGCAAATCTCAGTTTGGGTAGGTTTCTATCTCACAGAAGCCAGCCTGCAGAATTACGCAGGACACTCAACCTATCCCATTCTACATTAAAAATACACCATTATGAACTTAAAAGATAAATATGCTTTTTTTTAATAAACGATAAATAAGATAAAACATGCTTGTTATCTAAATTGTTTGCATTGCTACTCGTTATTTATTTTTATTGTACTTTCATTTTCTTGCCCAATTTTATAGAAAGCTTTATAAAACCTGCAGTGTTTTAGCACAAATATCTTGCCTAACTATTATCAGGAAGCACTTACTCACTCAAAAAAACACTGTGAGGTATTAATGTAATAATTCTTCCTGACAGGTAGAGGGTTAAACTCATAGCAAGTTTCCAGCACTAAAAGGACAGAGGATTTATTTTTGTCTGTTGTGAACAAGGCAGTCTTGATAGAGAGAATACCAAGCAGCTTTTTGGTCATCCAGAACATCAGTCTATTTGCCAGGACCTGCACAGACTGCTCTAGTATGAAATTGCGATAGCTGAGCAGCTGCTTTTAAATGTCTGGAAGGAATATAACTGTTGGGTTATCTCAGCAAGCAATTACTAAACAGCGGTATTTTATAAGAGAGATTGATTCTGCATTTCTCAGTGGTGTAAATCCAGTATATGAGTACTTTCAGAAGAAATTATCACTAGAATCATTTTTTCCTTGAAAGAAATAATTTAGTGCTATGTATGTATGAAAACGAATTTCTTCTTGAAGTTATTCAGAACAAAAGCGATTTTTGGTCAAAGCATGAATTTCCATTGAAATACTGATCAAAATGCCACCTGGGTTCAAAAGGCAAGTGCCTGGGGTGGACTTCTCTGTTGGCATCGTATCTGGTGGGCTACAGCATATCTGCCTAAGTCCTAGGCTTCCAGGGACAACAGTTTCAGGCTAGTTCCAGCAGGAGATGTCCCTGGAGCTGCCAGGTTTGTGGTTTTGGGGCAGCCCCACCGTATTCACACAGTTACATGCTTTTGTAGTTAACGTTTTTGTCAGAATTCTTCCTCCGCAACAAATTTCAGGGACTCCGCTTCTCATCCCAACTAGGAGCTGAAACTCCCAGACCTTCCGGGTCCAATGGAGATTCTGTATATTGAGCAGACTCACTCCACTGTAACTAGGCTTTATTTATCAACTATAAACCATGTATTGCTGTTTCCAGAGAGTACGAAAATGAGTAACCAGCTGGACATTCTGAGTGTGTTGCTTTACGCTGAATCCTATTGCACGTGGGAGTGATAATGGTCCATTGCTGACCCGCTTAATGAAAACTTGTGTAGGTGATGCTGCTTTGAGTCTGTTTGCAAACAAACAAAGAGCCGGCAGCAGATATGCCTGTGAGGCAGACTGTAGGCTGAGAGTTGTGTGGCATCATTATGTGTGTGTAGGCAGTCAAAATATCTGTGGTGAAATCGTGGCCTCGCTGAAGTGGGTGGCAGCTTTCCCGCTGCCTTCAGTTTGGCCAAATACTAGCCTTTCTGTTGGTACTTACCCAGAACGCTTGGCTGAGTTCAACGGAGACTAAACGGCATAAAATTCAGCACGATGCCGTGGCCCCACAAAACGAGCTC
Source organism: Aptenodytes patagonicus (assembly GCF_965638725.1). Classification (NCBI taxonomy): domain Eukaryota; kingdom Metazoa; phylum Chordata; class Aves; order Sphenisciformes; family Spheniscidae; genus Aptenodytes; species Aptenodytes patagonicus. Next base: position 78,202,622 of record NC_134952.1, read on the forward strand.
TGAAATCAGTTGACGTACATCGGGTTTGTATTTATTCTGCTGTCTAAATTTTGCAGCAGTTTCCACTCAGATTTGCTTCAACTCAGATATGTGGAGATTATCTGTAAGTTCTCTGTAGGCATTCACAATTGTCTTGCTAAACAGTTCCTTGAGTAATAAGTATAAATGACGAAATTCTGTTATCAGGCTGGATAAAGTCCAGTAATATGGCAAAACGCGTAGGCTTCCAGAGCAAGATGAGCTACAGATGCACGATGGACTAAAACACATTTTAAAAGCCTCTCTCTTTCACGTGTGTTTCCCACAGAATAAGATTGATACGAAAAGGAAAGCTTGATTTTCGGTGTTAGGCGGCAACGTCCATGTATTACGTGAAGACAGAACTTGACTCCATGTTTTTGTGTTGATCTGAATGTGCTGAGACTCCTCAGGGTTCCACTCCAGGCAAGGAAACACTCTCACATGAAGTCTATGAATTATTATGACTTTATAACTGTGGGATATAAAAATGCCAGGTATTTGTGTGCTTTTAAAAAATTGCAGGTTTTCCAGCAGCGTGTAGCAAGGATCGGTGAATCTGCGTGGAGAGGGCATATAATCTCTGGAAAGAGGGCTATGTAATTATCGCCCTTAATACCGTTCAGTAATGCTGTCCCTACCATGACATATCCATCTTAGATTGTAAGATATATAACTGTGCCTTATCATCAAAATCTATTTCAACTGGTATGGCTTAGATCATCCTGTTTTCCCATTTGTCTCTGGTATTTCCTGGTCTTTAAATCTCCAGACCACCTGGGGCTCTTAACCCCCTTTAATAAATAGGTCCATCACATTTTCCCCGTGTTCAAAAAATCTCACAGCTGCTTCCAATATGCTGTGCAGGGATCATAAAAATAAGCACAGTATAAAACATTATTATAGCCTTATTTCCAGTTTCTCCAGCATAGCTCATTTCAAGACATTAGCCATTCTGCAAACTCTGTGCAGTGATTATTCCTTCCAGTCACTCGTTTTTAAAATATCCTGGTCAGATGCTGGTACCTTAGGCCTTGGAGTAGCTGTTTAATAGCCTCAAACAAATCTGCAGGTTTAAAAAAGGCGAACAGCATCCTCTCCTCAGAGTTTCCCACGTCATAAAGCACGTTGCTGCTGCTTCTGCCTGTGCTGGCATTGCCCACGTAGGGCGCAGGGCAGTGTCTGTGCACGGTCGGCGATAGCGGGTCACCGGCCGCTGCTGCGCTGTCGGTGTCCGTAGGCGCCGTCTCTTGTGGCCAATAACCTCTTCCACTAATGGGTCTGGACAGAAAGGAGCCGTGGCTTTCAAACCAAACAGTATCTCTCTGAAATACTGCCGGAACCCGTGCTGCATGTGTGACCTGGGCTAACGGAGTAGTTGTCAAAAACTGGTGCATGTTGTTTGGGTTTTCTATTACTAATCCCGTCATTCTTCTCACATCAACGGAGATGATATAAATGTCTCTGCAGAGCCCAGGGTTTTATTCAAACACATTGCAGGCTGTTTTCAGGAATTAACAGAGTGTGGGTGATGCTGGCCCTGTTGAGGCTCAGCAGCAACACTTACACTGACTTTAGCAGGGGTCAGGATTTTACCCAGTGTACTTGTACTGTATATTATTTACAAATTGCAAGCAGCTGAACACAAGGAGCAAACAGTTAAGAGGTTCCTTATTTGTCTTTAACCTGCATTATAAGCAGACATCTGCAGATCATTATACAGAAAGAAATGCATCGTCTATGGGATATAGTAAATGTAATTTTCATCCATAATCTGTTATGTTTTCTGTTCATTGTTGTTTTCTAAAATCACTTCAAAGGTGCCATTACATAGACTCAAATCAACGTATGTGCTAGTCGACAATAATCTTTTTAGGCTATCATATTTATAGTTCCTCCTCCTGGAGAACAAGGTTGTGTCTGTGATTTAGGAAGGAGAAAGTGCAACAATAGCATTTTGTTGGCTCCCAGTGTCTGATGACCTACATCTAAGGCTGTACATGGCATTAATATACTTTAGCTGGTCCTTTTCCAGGAGCAAGATAACATTTTAGGCCCGGTGCCTATCAGCACGCTCCTTCGGTGCAGACGGCGGCAGGATGGCCGTTTCTCAAGAGACGTCCTCCTCCCCAGTGCTCTGCGAGAGCAGGCATCATCCTTCTTGCAGACCCAGCTTGCAAAGGGTCTGACACCCAGTGGGAGTTATTACGCCTAAATAGTGCGAACTGGGAGAAACGCGGGCACCGCCTGAAGGAAGGCTTGCTTTTCCTGGCTCTGTTCGCCCAGTCCAGGCTCCGGGATGGGATGAGAGCAGAGGAGCTCAAAGGAATTTCCATCCTGACACGTGCTGTTGTCCAGGCAGCTCAAAGATTTGCAAGTTTCAGAAACGAAACATATGTTTCCAAGAAAGAGATGGATTCTTTCTCTCATTTTAAAAGCATGAGCTACATGCAAACACCCCATTAATAAATTACTGAGGGCCTTTTCTGTGGAGGTAAATTTGAAGTAGGTACTTCTGCAGATAATTCCATCTTCTTTTCGCAGGTCATTTTTCTTGCTACATTTGCTATTTTTCAGTACCGTCAGTGACTAAATAAGGGCTTTAACCCTCACAACCAAACTTCTCTCAAGCGATCCCGTTCTGAGCTTGGCGTGCCCAGTCCGGGAATGCAGACGCGTTGCCATGGCAACAGACAGTGTCATCATAACGATAGGCTGTGACCTTGCAAGGGGCATCACAAAGAGGAACAACTAAGAACTGGATACAAAAGGCCCTATTTTCACCTAAATATAGTTTAATCGCAGACAGCATGGAAAACAAGAGCTGCAAATGATATTTTATCTCCTACAGATTATTTTTGTTCCAGCTTTGCTTCTTTGCATGGCAAACTGCTAAGATCTTTTAAAAAGCTGGAAATCTGTTCTTAATCCAGTCCATTTAGGCTTAAGTATTGCTGCAAAAGCAGACCATAACAAATAGATAACAAAATGATCCTCCCTTAGAAGTACTTCTGAAAGTTTACCTAGAGAATGACAGGGTTTTCAAATGAACTCTGTCATCTTTAACTAAACCTTTATCATTATTTTAATGTTTCTCTTTCCTTCACACAGCTAAAAGGCACTGACTACAGACCTAATCACCAATCAGGTGGTCCAACAATATCTCCAGTATAAAAAAAAATTAGTTCCTTGAGCTAGAATAAAAGTTAGCAGTTTGACTATCAAAATGATGACTGATAAATTGGCAAATGGGCACAGTATTTTAAGAACTTTTAACAATCAGAGAGCCAGACAGAAGTTAATTGAGTTATTTTAGACATAGGGAGCATCCACAATCCCAGTTTGGCCCAAGATTTTCACTAGTATTTTACTAATAGATTTCCATGTTTTGTCTGAAGTTTGTTTGAAGGATGCAACTTAAATATATATTTGCTAATGAAGGGTCATCTTCTGTTCTATCTTCTGCTTTAGTCCTGGTTTCTAGACTTGTGTTAAGATTGTCTATAAATCCCACAGTAGATTAGATATTATTGTCAAACATCCTAAACGTTCCATAGTCTCTCAGAGTAATAATGGTATCAAATTATTTCATAGAATCATAGAATCATAGTTTGGGTTGGAAGGGACCTCTAAAGGTCATCTAGTCCAACCCCCCTGCCGTGGGCAGGGACATCTTCCACTAGATCAGGTTGCTCAGAGCCCCGTCCAACCTGACCTGGAATGTTTCCAGGGATGGGGCATCCACCACCTCTCTGGGCAACCTGTGCCAGTGTTTCACCACCCTCAGCGTAAAAAAGTTCTTCCTTATATCTAGTCTAAATCTACCCCCCTTTAATTTAAAGCCATTCCCCCTTGTCCTGTCGCAACAGGCCCTGCTAAAACTTTCCAGCCATATCTCCATTTTCCAGAACATGTTTGCACCATTCAGCATGAGAAGTGCAGCTCATGAGCTAATTGCAACGACCTAATGCATCCAGCAAATCTGGCTCCTTTCCATGTGCATGAATCATTCACAACTAGGCCTGGATCTCTGTGAATGTGTACAACCACTTATTTTTAGCAAGCTCCTTGTCAAGAAAGTGTTGACTTCTCTGCTGGGTCCCTTGGGTTCTCCTGCTCTCGAGTGCCAGCAAACCTCCAGTACCACCAGCCACAATGCTGCTGTGGTGCCTTTCCAATTAGCAAGGGTAATGTGATGAGCAACCACTCATGGTTTTCAATGCCAAGAAGTACTAAAACAAATCATCTGTGAAATCTGAAAGAGACTTGTTGTTGTTGTTGTTAAGCCCGGGCAGCTCTGGATTGTCAGGAGTCCCTTTCCATCACTAGGAACAAAATTTTCTCTCACTTCCAAAAATGGTAGTGAAGCTGGAAAAGAGGGCTGTTTCGGTCTGATGTGATGATAAAAGTGAGAGATTTGCTATGTTTGCACATCATGCTTCTATTCTTGAAATGACTGTTTTATGAACAACGGTAAGGAAATTAAACAGGATTTGAATTTGCCCTTCAGGTTATAAACAGCTCTAGTATTTACAACACACTTTGCACTTGACGCTATTGTAGCAGGAATGTTAACAGCAGCTAAATTAAAGTTGCCTAAAGATTTCCATTAGCCCAGGCAAGAGAGATTCTAAGTATGTTTGTATATAATCTTTGACTTACATGAAAAATCAAATAGTTATTTGTTGTAATTATTTCCATAGTCATTTTTAGATATATTGAAAAGAAGCTCAAACTTTTCAGTGCAGGTCAGCTTTTGGCTCCACGTTTCTACCTTTTTGCCTTTTTTGGCTGGTTTTTTGAGATCAAGAATTTTAAGAAAGCTTTGGTGTGGGGCTTAAGCTTTGAACAGCCACAGCTATACATGGATTTGCAGATGGCTCAGTACAGAACACTGGCTCACCAAAGAGCACTGGGAGAAGTTCACTAGCTCCAACCTGCTCATGCAAGAGTCTCTGGCTGACAAACTGAGTCTTAGGGTCCCTTTCTATGACTTGTTGATTGTCCTGGGTTGTTATTTGGGAGAGAAGAACATTTTTACCTTCAGTTTTTGTCTTATCAGGAGAGTGAACATTTGTAGAGGCCATGGCTTCTCCTTTGGTGGTGTGGGTTTTTTTTTCTTTAAAAATAAATAAAATATAATTTAAAAAACCCAGACTTTTGTTCTCCTGTGCTTGTAAGAATAAGACTTTCAGATTGGCCTGGTTCATTATTATAGGAGTATTTTTAATGTGGAAATGAGATTCTTCCATCTCTCAAGCAGTGCCTAGACAATATAGTTAAGACATTAAGTGTCCTGAGAATAAACCGTCACACTGTTTAAACCTAGCATCATAACTCAGTAGAAGCTGGGGAACTCTTTGCCTGAAAGTTAATCTTGTTTTATAACTAGACCTGCCTTGTCAGGTGAGAGGGAGGCACGAGCAGAAGAGCTATCTATAGCTAATCCTCTCACACTTACATGACAGTCATCTCCAGCTCCCCATGGTGTTGGATAAACTGTAGGAATCTGGGTTGGTGAGCCTTTGAAACTCTAGGCAAGCTTCAGAGAAGCACCCTAAAGAACTTCAGCTTCACCATCAAGAGCAGTGGGCTCCATCCACACACCCTGAAGAAATCTTTCTTCCAACCCCGAGCTCCAGCTTGGGTCTCTCCCCTCTCACCCTAGGGTTCCATTTTATTTGCTCTCCAAATACCTAATACCCAATTTGAGGAACTACGTAACTGAGAAGACAATTTAGGCTTTCTTCTGTTCTACCACTGAGTGTCCTTAAAATTACAGTTGCCTAACTTTTCTGTGCCTCATTTAATAGATGCAAAAATGGGCGTACATTGCTTTTCAGTCTTGAATTGAGCTACCTTTGGTCCGGTACTCCACATCCCACCACAAGCGCTACTGGAGGCCATACAAGAATTCTGCTGCACGCAAATGTAGGGTCATTTACCTTCCACAATTGGCCTCATCTGCATCTCTAATAGATCATGGCTTAAATCTTGAGGTACAAAAGCTTAATTATTAAAAATGTTCTCAGAACTAAATAAAAAAGTCTGGAAACTTTGGCATTGATAATAATATTCAAAATAATTCTGAAGATTGCTAAACTTTTGACAGCGGAAATGCCAATCAGGTCAAGTCCCTGGACCCATAACCGTCCTTCTTGTCTTGCAACCCTACACCTAAACTTTCTCTAAAGTGCCTGCTATTTTGTAATATCCCATTTTAAAATGGACTGAGCAATCCTACACACACCATGCTAGGTGAGACCAATCTACTGATTCAATGTTAGAATGTCCTCCGCAATATTGTATGGTCCATTAATTACAGAAATGCTGTGTGGCCCAAGGTATCTGAATGAGACACTGGTCATGCATATATTTTTTTTTCCCTATAGGTTACACTACGCCAGTATTTGCTGTTATAGCAACAGACACTTTGCATATTCAGTTAACATTATGTGGTTACAAAATGCAATATGCAATTACTTCACCACTGCAGGTTTTGCTACCAGTAAGCCTCACCTATCTGCAGCCAAAAGATTTACTATAAGATTCCTTTTTCAAAAACTTAACTAAAGTAACAAAGCACTTATGGATTGCAGTTGATATGTCACTAGAATGTGTATTCTTGACAAAATCAGGTTAATCCAGAAGAGTTTATTAGGTGTATTAGCTGTGGTCCCTCTCCTCAGAGTAGCAACATGGAAGGGGACTAGTATTCCTGAAACACTGATAGAAATTGTACGTGGAGGAAATGCTGCATTTCCTTTGTTCTTTACATGTTCTATAAATATTTCATGTGTTTGTTAAAGCTGTATTATTTCTGGAAGTCTGCCTACTCTCTTGTTTAATTTTTCCTGAATCCTTCAGGGCTGTAGATAGCTCGGGATACACAGAGATTTAACATTCCATATTTATGCTCTGTTAATAGGCACCACATGAAGATTAGGAATCTAAACGGGTTGTGAGGAACAGAGAGGGAAATTTTTTAGCATGTCTAAAAAAGGACTAGACTTAGAGTCCTTTTGGTGAAAGACATTTCTATTACTCATACTTGTGACTTTCCATCCTTCTCACAGACAAAAGAATGAGAAAGGTCATCAGAGCATCCTAAACTTGATCAGGTATTGGAACAGTCCTGCTGAGTTTTGCATCTCGACACTTTGAATTACAACAAAAGAATTTTTAGCAACAAGGCCTTCCTTTGCCATCTCTGTATATTCATTTATCACAGCCAGTGGTTGTCCCCAGCTTCTCTTGATCATAGCCAGCTTCTTCCCCTTGGGAGAAAGTATCGCCTAATATAAAAATGTTCTCCATTTACCTCTGCAAGTAAATATAACCCTTTTCTTGCCACAATACTCCTAACACACCCAAAAAATGAACAACCGTAATGTTCTGTCTACGGCAGTATGTGCAACAAAGGTGCTTAAATATCAGAGAGATACATAAAACTTTGTGTCCGTAAATATACTTAGATCATTGAGTGAAAAAGTTGAACTGCTTTCAGAAATGACTCAGTGCTTGTACCATCCGTTTAGAAACACAGGTCAACCGATGAAAATTTGTTTGAATCACAAGCATAAAATTGTTGAAGATGGGTTTTAGTGTGCTTATGATGTATAAATCATTCTTTAAAGCAAAATGTAGTTCCTTAGGACCCAAGTTCCTTAGGTGTTTATGAAAATTTTACTCATTATGTTTTTATTTTTCATGCTCTTCCACTATTTGTTTGTTTAAATATACATATCGAGAATTCAGTGAAAAATGAATGATGGATAACAGTTCTTTGATCTTTCAAATATAGTAATAATGCTGTTTTGAAAGGAGTCATCCCAAAAAAAGCACTCGTTTTCTCGAGCAGCTCCGTTTTACCTCAGGGCCCCATATATTTGCCTGGAAATTCGGCAGTGATGCTGGTTTGGTAATGTCCCTTGGGAGTCACTAGAAAAACACAGAAAACCTGGGCAGGAATAGATTTTCCAATGCAACTGGAAAAAGAATGATTTCACCTTATGCTGCGTAAAGAGGTGAAGTCGTTTAAATGTGTCCTGAAGTCTCAGAATCATACAGTTTCAGAATATGTTTTCCTTGATTATTGGCATCCTTAAGGTGAACTGATAATGTACAGGATATCTCACGCAACACTAGATATACGTAGGGTGAGATTTTGATGGCACTACGCATACTGAAAAACACCTTTCTGCATGAGGAGTCCCACTAACAGCAACGAAATTCCTCACAGCATAAAATGCTGAGCAGAAGGTATAGGGCTGCCAGAGTGTGGTTTCTTGTGTTTTGAACTCCTCCTTCGACCAGCTAGTTAGGAAAGGTCAGGTGTATATTGAGAAAACAGGAGGCTGGTCGGTGTAGCAAATCCCAAGGCCCTTTTTTCCATTTCCGAGAAACAGAGCAGGAAACCCATGCACACCCCAGAAAATACGAGCCCCTGAGAACAGAGACTAGAATTTTCTGATCTCCCCGGGGATTCAACATTTTTATTTGTAGTGATGATATCTCTAAGAAAGTAAGACAGCGGCTGATTCACAAACCATAATGGGAGTTTCAAGGGTATTTGCTCAGTGAGTGAAATCCTGGGATCATGACTACAAGTCTTGGCAATTGCTCAATTACTTTTATTGCAGTTTTAAAACTCATCTGTGCTATTTCCCACGTGAAAAACAAAGCCCACGCAGGTTTCTTGTGCTGCATTAGCATTCTCCCACTTGAAGTTCCAGCTTCATATGAGGTCCCACGTATCAAGATGGAGACCCCAAAGAAAAATCATCGTTCCTTGTTTTTCTAAGGCAATAAATAATGAAGAAAAAAAAAAAATCTTTGCCTAAAACCTCATTGTCTTAGGGTTTTGGTCTCCACATCCAAATGCCTACCAAAACTTTAACTGACAGTAAGTATGTAGAGAGCATCTTCTCCCTTAAGCCTAGCGATCAAAACAGAATTAAAAAAAGCTTTTGAAGCAATCAACAGCTCTGCCTCCCTCAGCAATGCCACATGAAACTATTCAAAGTAGACACCTTTTAGAGTCAACAAAAGGTTCTGCTGCCAGCAGAGGTGGAGGAGGATCAAGCTGTAAAAGAGGGAAACCAAATTGCCTTGCGCTAAAACTCGCTGGCAGTTACTGTGCTGGAGTCAGGGCCCGTTTGCCTCCTGTCACAGGTAAATGAGGCTGACGTTGAAGGTGTCAACACTACCAACACAGCTGTAACCTTCCTGATGATCACCATGACTGCTGCAGAATGCCCCACAAGAGCGTAGGCCCTTTAGACGTAGTACCCTGGGGAATTTCCTTCGATAAAACTTTATCTGGATACAGTAGTTCTGGGCTTTTATGTCATTTCCATGGGTTGTCTTCATGGGAGTGAATCTTTCCTGTGTTTTAACAATTCTTCATTCATGTTATCATAATGTGTTTTGGTCTTAGGATACCACATGTGGGTTTTTTTTTTTTTTAATTTATTTTGAAGGGATCGAATCAAGAACTCCTTGAATTTAATAGTCTTTTTTTCATTCACTTTTAGAGAGACTTTCCATCAAGTTCAAAACATTCTAGTCAATGCTCTCTAAGTGCATTCACTTTTAAAAAAATAGAGTGATTTAAATATAAATATTTTTTTAAATGACTCACCTTGAAAGGCTGAAAGAATTACATCATTTCAAACTCTGCCCACTCTTTTTAATTTCTACTGGACTTTCAGACTGACTTCAGAAGTCTGAGATAATTTTCTTTTTCCTGCAAAATCTTAGGCCTTTGCAATCACTTGCACCGGTGTTTGATCTGTGAAATCTTGATTTGGACTTCCTGGCAGATTTGTACTGAACAGCATCTCTAATCCCTTTTAGGACGTGTTTTGTAGGCTGAAAGAAGGGGATTTTTTAACATAGGCAAAATTTTAAAAAGGGCTTTACCCAAAAGATTTTCCCCTAACCGAATCCTCTTTAAAACACGAAACCCAACACCAAGTAGACACTAATTCCAATTTGTAACAAAACCAGGAAAAAGGGGGAGTGCCAGTGGTTATGCGTAAGTCTCCGTATGAGCCAGACAACTTAATAACACCACTTATTAGAGAAGCCTTAAAGGTAATCCCATTAAAGCTATTCAGGAGAACACTGATATTTTTCTGAAATCTGCCTGGAAGCAGACAGGATTACTTGAATGAAATGTGAGCAGCTTTCCAGCGAGCCTCATCCCCCCACCTCTTACTCCTGAAGGCTGCAGACCTTGATGCTCCACCGTTCTCTCACTTGACGGACGAAGCGAAATTACGACTCAGAAATAGGGAGGGACGGAGAGGCGGACATACAATCTTCTACAGCTCTTCTCGCCAAGGCACGACGTGAGACTTTGCTGACACTGCCACAGATTTCTTTCCTGGCCCTGTACAGTGGTAACTCAGGTAAACTGGTGGCACTGTGTGGCAATTAGTTTCTGGCAGATAGTTTTGGTTTTCAAGTGTACGGGTACAGCAACAAATGTTAGGGAGACCACTGCTTATTATCCAGATGGCCTTGCATGGATATTGTTCCCCCTTATTTTCTTTATGCTTAACTCTACCTGCCTTCCCATCCAAGGAAATGCTACGTCTCGAACGTGTGAAGTGTCCCGATGATCCCATCCTGTGGGTGAGACACCAGCCGGGTTGTTAGTTGGTGGTGAACCTTCGCTGCTGAGGACAAGCGGTGGTGGTTCTACAGAGGTACAGAGAAATTTGGAATGACAGGAAACTACGATCTTGTTTGAACCCGAGAAAGGGTGAATTTCTGTTTTAAAGCACCTTATCTAAACAGTTTTTAAGGAAGGAAACCTTGTGAACTCTTGTTAAAAACTTATAGCTGTAATTTAGAAACTCCTTTCATCTAGCATGAAGGGGTTTTTTGGCTTGAAGAAACAAGGGTGCAGTGTTCTCATTTGCATGTACTGTGTTAGTAAAATAGGGATACTTTCGGCAATGCTGTTTTCACCTCTTAATTGTACTCTTTTAAATGTCTGTACTTCTCTTGGATTTTCAGAACCCTTGAAGATCCCCACAATCATAAATTGTCCTTGAAAAAGAGTAGTTTTTTTCTTCTTTTTATGTGAGCGATGTCTACTTTATTTAGGTTTAACAACAGGAGATAACTGTACTCTGTGTAAACATTCTGCAAGTAGTTTAATCCAAAACTACAAGGATATCTGGTTTCTCTAAAGGTGTCCATAATTATATGGCAAAGCTCTGAAGAATGTAATTATTCATTTTAGAAACTGGGCTGGAACACGACACGACTGTCTGGTTTAGGTTTGGAAAAGGGAATATTACGGATCCAGAGGATTCTTTTTTAGGTCAATGCCTCCTTCGGTTTGGGGTGGTGTACTGGTACGACAGCTGGGGGGAAATCTGTGCACCGGTGAAACCACCAGTTCAGTGACTCCTTCTAGACATTAGCAATCCGTCTCTGCCATCTCTGCAGGGCTCTGGAAGGGGAATTTTTATCTCGCATTTGGCTGGATGCTGGGACTTGTTTTTTCCAGTGTGTTGCTTTTGGAGTGGTTGCAGTATTGCTGGCAGTAGCAGCGTCCCCCCACAAGCAGTCGTTGGACAAAGTCACTTTAGGGTCTTAAACGATATTTCCTAGGACAGCTGTTTAACAAGTTGACCTCTGGGTAACAACTTCCTTCTTGTCAACGCATAACTAAAAGCAGCTCTCTGCTTTTAGCGGGATGATGGCTGGATGGCCCTTTCCCTTCATGGCCTCGCTGAAAATTGGCAAGGTACTGGGAAGACAGGAAAGTTTTGTTAAGCCTTCACAGAATGGCTTCTCTGCTGGCTAAAATAGATTAAGAGCTGCTCATTTAGTGGTCCGTGATTAAAAAGTAAGAAAGAAATACTGCTGTATTTCTGAATGGTACCTTTTAGTCAGGGGTTTAATGTGCTTTAAAAGTCACTGTTTCAGTATATTTGTTTTGACTTTCCTGCTTTTCCCCACTTAGGCTTGTCCTGACACCACCACCACTGTGTCTGGTGGCTTACTAGGTCCTTCTGTAAAACACCCCTGATATACCTGAGACACTCAGAGCTTCTTTTAGTGTTGTAGTAGCTGCTCTATCTTGATGAATTGGAGAGAGGAATGTGTTGATCGTTTTCCAGTTTTTGCATGAAAACACAGACTTTCCACGCCCTCATGTTACTTCTGACCTGCGTTCTGGTTCTGCCCTGGGTATTCGGGTAACTTGAGATCACGTTTACCGGTATGTACCCCTTTCTTCTGCTTGCTGTCTCTTCCTTGATTGAACTTTGATTTCATTTTGGCCTCAGGGAATTTAAGTCAAGGCAAGGAACAAAAGTTAGCTTTCCAAATATTGTGGTGAACAGAAAGGAAGAAGGGTGTTACTTGTCTTGAAAATATGTCAACTGTGTCCATCTACATGCTCTGCCTGGCTAATGACAGTATTAATTTTGTCGGGGTTCCTCTGTTGAGTGAATCCATACTGTTCATCTATGCCATACTGGAAATATTCCCATTTTGGTGGCTTTAGTATAATTCCTGCATTTCAGTACATTTTAGACCTTTTCTCTTCCTCTCAGCATAAGGACTTTACTTCCAATTTGCCCAGGAGTTGTTGACATTAATTTGTATTTGTGGCAACTTTTCCTTTACAGTGAGCATTTCAGTTTGCCTCAATTGAGATGTCAGATTTCTTACAGCTGGAAGTAAAACGGTTCTATCTGATTGTTTCTCTAAGCGTGCAGAAATACGTGTATTTCAAGTGAAGCTGATTCTTGGTACTGTAGATACTCTGCAGAGGCGTAACTGGCCCCAGATTCAGCAGTCTTCTATATGCACTGTAGAATTAGGTCCCAGTTAATTATGCTTTCAAAATAGAGCAAAATAAGAAAACATATCTGACTTCCAGAAGGCTACAGCATTGCTAAAAAAACTGAAAAGGACTCTTTGAATATTCAGCGAAACCTGATGTCTTGATGTTTCCTTTCCAGGTGCATCAAGAGAAGAACATAGAAAGTGTCAGTGCCTTGTTTTCGCCTTTTCTTTGCTTCCAAATCGGGGTGGGCAGAGTCATGGAGGGGCTAACGAAGTCAGCTAATTGCTCATCATTTGAAAGCTCTGTGAAATACTTTCAGCAATAGCACGCATGCTAAAAAATAGAGCCTCAGTCATCCTGCAGCCATTTATGAATAGAGACCAGACGTGCTGAACAGTCTCACTTGGGAGGGAGGAAGGAAAGGGAGGAGGTGCTGCAGAGTTGCACGTGCGCTGGTAGGGGTTACAGAGGCTTCATCCCTTTGCCGAGGCATGAGGGCAAGGCCAGAAGAGGGTCATGAATGCTGTCTGCTGTCAAGAGTTTAAAACCCCTTTGCTGCTGTCCTTTTCTTTGTCCCATTCATATAGCATAAAGAGTTATCTAAACTCTGGGTGCCAGCTACATAGTTTAACCTGATGGCCAGATGGTAGAGGGCTTCCATAGGGCAGGAAGGGATGTAAGCTTCATCAGCTAAATTAAACTTCACTTACAGAAGAGGGCAACGAGGTTGTCCCTTCTTTTGTCACATTGTTCCTATTTTCTAACCACCAAACAGCTGGATGATCTGGAAGCAAATGCTCCTTGTCAAAGAAATTAATATCTAAATATTGCTCTCCAAAGCGGAACAAGAATGGACGAGGGTTTCCGGGAAAGTTCATTTTGTACACTTGTCACACATGGTTCCTTTCATTAACATAACAGATTAATTGCTGCTTTGAGATATTTTTCTTTACTCTCCTTCAGGCTATGTACTTTTGATTAGAGGTAATTGAGTAAGTTATTGCAAATTGCTTATTTGAAAAAGTTTGCTTTATTTCGTTCCGTCCAGAATAAGATAATTTCAAATGATTATTCAAATTATTGTTCAAGTGATCCTCTGAATAGTTTCAGTGAAAAATTCTTGGTCTAGAGCTTACTTGGAAACAGGTTTGTCACAAAAGAGGTAAAACTACCACAGAGCATTTTGATATTCAAGACTGTAGGCTGGTTTGGAGCGGATGAACAGGTCTCTTATTTTCTTCCATGCCTTGACTGGCTGTTAACCAGTCTGTTATTGGTTTTCTAATGTAAACACACTTGTGTTTTACAACATTCACTTTGTAAGTATTCTCCACAAGTCATTGAAAATGTGCTATTTCTATAAACATCCCTGCTACTAAATTCATTTGAAGTGATATTCACTGGTAAATAAATGTAGACGGTGCAAGAAGACATGAAAGAAAAATCCCTTGGGGAAGGAGTGGGGGTAAATCACAGAGATAACATATCCTTTGGAAGTTTTTATATAAATAGACCTACAGATTTCCACATATTTAGTCATTGGAGAAGATTAAAACGTTTGATGTGCAGTTACCATTTCACATGAAAGCAAAAGGTAGTTTTTCAATTGCATTTGGTCCTTATAATTCAAGTGCTGACAATCACTGGAAACCTAATTTAATGAATGTTTTATAAGATCTTCAAGTGCTCTATGGAAATTCCCCCCTCCCTTTGCCCGGCTATGCATTCCCTCTTGCTGCGGTTTCATGTCCGTAGGCCCATTCCTAGCAAGCCCTTCACATGCCAGCGGCTCTCCTCTCCCCGTTTGCTCTCTGGAGCTGCTCCCATCAGCACAGGCACTCAACATGCCTACAGCTGCTCTGCTCTTCTCAGCTCTGTCAGGGTATTTGTTTAATCAACACAATTACTTGTGGCTTGGTCAGCACAACAAGGTGAACACGCTGCCAGTCTCAGGGCTTGGCTCATCGTCATTCTGTCCCTGGGGACATGCCCCTGGCACAACATACATATCGGCGCCCTTCCAAATGTTTGCAAGGTCCCACTCAAAGGCCAGCCACAGGTCTATGTTCCCCACACCCCCCTGATGGCTCCCCTGATAGATCCGGCTGCCTTTTACCCCTGTCGCCAGCTGGCCCCGTTTCATTCCCTTCTGTCTCACGGGACAGGCACCAGCCTTCAGCCCGACAACTACCCTCTGCAGCCTTCTCTGTAATGCCCTAATTTTTGTTGTTCTTAGCGGGGTTTGCTTTGTCTTGGAAAGGTGAGCCATGAGGTCCTGGTGAACTGTCACCAACCAGTATCCCTCCAATCTTCCTCTTGATTCTCCTGTGCAGAGAAGACTCATGATACGAGGTTGGAAAGGTAGGTAATGGCAGATCATGAAGGGCACGGATCACTTCCCCTGCTGTTGGCCAGCAAGTTGCCCTCAGGGAAATGCCTGCTTACCCCTCTTCTTCCCTGTACTCTGAGGGACGCAAAGAGGTGCAATTGTGGGTGTAGCAAAAAGGTTCCTCGGGAGCAAATTCCTTTGCAAATTCCTGGGAGTGCTGCTATCCCATCAGGGTCAAGCAATATGTTTATGGCCCTGAGCGGAGGAGGAGTTTGGCCGTGTTCAGGAAGGATGCTGCATTCAGGGGGCTAGGGGGGAGCTCCAGGAAGAACTTTTTATTTATTAGGGATTCTCTGCAACAGGAGTCTTTGAGCAGCTCACTTCCCCAAGGCAATGCTGTGCTGAAATCAGCCAGGAGCATTAGGAAGAGAGCAGGAAAGGCAGGAAGCTGGTGAGAGGGTCAGAAGGAAAGGGAGGCTATTAGTTTCCTGGATGACCTTAGAACAATATGATTGCTTATATTAATTTGAGCATTTGCCAAAGAAACAGTTGCAACAGTCCACAAATGCTGTATAATATTGCAGAGAGGATGATTTAATAACTTTTCCTGCGATACCGGTCAGAAATTGAACCCCACCTCCACCATGAGACAAAATGCTCTCTCAGGCTTTTCCATTTTATCAGGACAAGTACGTCTTAGAAAAGGCAGCAGGCCTTCAGCAGAAAATTCATGCTATAACAGTTTTTTAAATGAAAAAGAGAACGGATGCTTTGCCCGCTTCCTCGCCCCGCAGTTGTCAGCTGTGCTGGACCAGAGCCGGGCACGAGGCCGGGGCGTAGCGTTGCCACCAGGCAGGGTTGGGGCAGATTCACTAGTGCAGAAGTGCTGTGCAACAGCAGATGTTTTCCCCAGGGACTGCAACGTTCTTTAGCTCTTTTCTGTGGCTTTTGAGAGACAGATCCCGTGGAGGAGATGGAGAGAGGTGCTCTTTGCCGGTTACATTTTAGAGGAGGAACCTGTCTTGTCCAGGTGGTCATGTTTTGTCAAACTTGTAATTCTGGATGCGCCTCCTCAGTACGCTTCCACCAGCCAGATATGATTTTGCTCTGTCCTGGCCTGAAGCCATGTGAATGCCGTTAAAGAGCTACTGAGCCTGAGGCAGGGACTGATCCTGGCTGAGAGGCACGGTGCTGAGCTGTCAGGCCGGGTCAGATCCCAGCCGGGGTAGCCCCGTAGCCTGTCTCTGACAGAGGCTGGGAACAGATGCCCCTACGCAAGTCGTGCAAGTAATGGAGCGCATAGGGTGTGATCCTTCCCTGCCCTTGGCAAGCAGCCGTGCAGGGCCTCCCTGAGCCACCCAGCGTAGGAAGCACCCATACGCCTGTCCCCCAAAAGACCAAAGTGGTCTCCATAATGTCCTCTGGCAGAGTTTCACAGATCAAGTTATTCCCCATGTGGAAAGAAGGGGTCATCTCACATATCCTCTCCCTCTTTCAGTTGAATGAATGATGTTATAAATGCAATTAACAAGGATTTTTTTAAAAATCTGGAGAGAAAAAAGTAGAAAAAGTCACCCTACAAATATTTCACAAAAACTTCTTGGCACAAGCACATAAATTAAAAGACCAGAAGTTTTTCACATCTTTGCACTTTTAATGAGCACAAATGCAAGAGCCAGGACCCTGAGTGGAGATTTTATATGGAGATTTCAGTAATTCATTGGAGTAATTTCAGTATTAATTTCCCAGTGAAAATTCCAGATACAGAAGAAAGGTTTTTAAGGACAATCACTGCTTTCCAGCATATTACAGCATCTCTCTTTTTTAGAGTGGCTTTTCTTTTTTTAATGCACTATCCCCGTTCTTGGGACTCGGGTTTCCTTCTTTTGTTCTCTTCCTCGCTCCACCCCTACCTCCAAAAATAATGTGCCTCTGTTAACCAATGTGCCTCTGTTAAAGTGATATGAAATGCAGAGAACAGATGACACAGAGTGCACTGTGCGATAGCTAATGGTCATCTGGGGCATGGTGGTGAGGTTGTGTACGGTGTGTTTCTAAGTTTAGCTCAGTAGCTAAACTGAGTGGCACATCTTCTCTTCACTCAACTTAAAAGGGAATATGGACTCAAGCCTGAGAAAGTCATTCCAGATTTTCCAGCATCTATTTTATGAACATACTTTACTTTCCTTAATGCAGAGAATTGTTTAATATTCCTGTTTGGTTCGGTAACCACTGGGATGCACGCCAGACTTCTTCACCTTTATTTAATCTGGGTCTTCCCAGTCTATACTCATTTCACTCAAGTTTAGTAGATTTATTTCCTCCACTGCCCCACCAATCCCTCTTGTCTCAAGACTAAAAGAGGGTATGAGGCATGAAAACTCACAACTGTGGTGCCAGGTTCTCTTTTTGATTGCTATGTTGTCTTTTGCGTACTTGTGTCCATGCTATCACTAGCTATGCATTCGTGTGCACCTGGTAAAGATACGCCTCACGTGAATGCACAAGTTGCATGTTTCCCCTGGCAGATCCTTGTTTTATTTCAAGTCCACCAAAGGCACTAGATCTGCATGAATTCATTGCCCAAGCCAGTTGTCAAACTGAATTCCTTTTTTTCTTTTGGCGTTGCAAAATACATGTATGACTTTTTTTCTAAAATCATTTCTAAAGTTATTTCAAACAGCTGAAAGTACTTTGCTTTTGCTTCCAAGAATGTAGCTCCAGTCAGAGATCAAGCACAGACATTTTCAGCTAATAAGATAAATATTTGGGAAAATAACTCCATGTTTTGCAAAGGGGTCACTGAACCTAACAGCCTCAGCACTTGATGACACTGTGTTATGGTGACTCAAAATAAGCTGTTATAAAAGAAAAACAAAGACCCCCCTGAACCATTATACAGTGGGCATCTCTCACCCCCCCTCCCCGTGTTCTGCAGGCTCCTTGGTTTGTTGAGGAGGGAACTGAGCAGCGAAGCTTTTCTCCCAGTGCTTTAATTCCAGAGATGCCAAGCTGCACTTTCAAATGAGTAAACATCAGTTGGTTTGTAATGAGAACTGCAGGCATGGCGCAATTCAGGCTGTTGGCTTACTTTAAAGGCTTAAATCTGGTTTTAGTTTATGCTTCTATATGTGAAGCTTTTGATTGCCACTAAAAACCAAAGCCGAAATAAATAAGTAAATAAATAAATAACCAGCCCCAAAGCAGGCAGGCTCCCAGGTCTGTTCACTTCGGCAAGAATAGACTTTTTCTCCAGCTTGGTAATATTTAAACTATACACACCGCAAATAGTTTTTCATGGGGATGTCAAACCGGGCACCCCTCTGACCTCTGTACAACCGCTCCTGGAGTGCCGGTCTCCTTTAGGTACGTGAATGTGACAGCTGCTGGTTCCTCAGAGGTTTTTCTCTTCCCCGCTGGTTTTGGGTCAGCCAAACCAAGCTACCTGCCTTTGCAACGGTGAGGTATGAAAAGAATAAGGCTGTTGAGCACTAAATTGCTCTTCTAAGAGGAAAAACGGGATGGGGAGAGGAACTGCTACTGAAACGTTTTGGTCTTTCTGACAACGGCAGCGCTACGAAGCAGCCTGCTGACCCCCTCGCCGGCAGGTAGAGTTAATGCTGGCTGAATATCAGCTTCACTTCCATCACCTCTCCCTGGTCATGGAGAGCGGCTGAAGGGACCTGGCCATGGCCCAGCCTGGCAGCGGGGGGGCTGGGGGTTCCTGGCTGCCCGTCAAGTGTTGCGCCTCTGCTCCGCTATGCGAGCCGGTGGGGAGGATGGGGTCCTCCTGACTTCCACCAGCAGCCATCTCCTGGGGTTAGTTACCCTGTCGACTTAATTCCTGGCCAGCCAGTCAAGATCCTGCCTTTTCCACTGGCTGGTCTGTACCCTCTGCGAATGTAGCAGGCGACGCTTGGTGGAAATTTGATCTTTTTTCTCTCCATTGTTATGTTTTACCTAATTAAATACCAGCAGCAGAGTAGGACTGGGGGTCATATTTATAATTTTTCCTGATAGAGGAATAATGACACCTGACAGAGGTGTCATTTTGGAAAGTTGTTTTTTAACAAATGTCTTTCTTACCACGGGCCTTAAAACAAAAGGACTAACTGAAGCTGGGCTTGGTGGCAAACATAAGAATGGGGGGAAACGTGAGCATTTCATCTGTGCCTTAGCACACTGAAGTCTGTATTTGGGACGGTGTCAAAATGTCTAGCGTAAAGTAAGCGGTAACATGCAGTAAGATGAAAAGTTGCAGCCAACTGAAGTGGTATAATGGCAGGAAGGTTTCCTTCTGCGCACAGATACGAAAGTCAAAGAGAAACTCCGGAGAGGGAAGCCCAGAAAGCCAGCTCCTGATGGCTCTTGATGGCCCATCCCTTCCCCATATCCTTGCACAGTTTTGGCGTTAGGGCGATCGGTGCCGCGGCTGGTGTGTGTGCCGGCCGTGCCGAGGTGCTGGCCAGCCCCAGAAACCAGGCGGCTGCTCAGCTCCCACCGCAGCCCCTCCATCGGCCACCTGCTTCTGGGAAACCGGCGGCTACTTCACATCCTGCGGACTTTTATCCCGCTGTCAAGTTTGGTTGAAACTGGCCAATAGTGCGTTATTATGGAGGCAGCGATAAGCAGACGGACAGACAACACAGTCCCGTATGCCTTGTTTCCTTTGGAAACCAGGCTAAAAATAACACCATGATGAACAGAGCTTAACTGAGAGGCATGTTACGGAAGAGAGCTGGTGGAGAGTGAAACGAATGTGACTGTCCCATTGTTATTTCACGTCTGAATATCAGCAACAGCCCCTCAGAATATTTCTAGCGATTTGCTCGCTTGAAACAGAGCGTACAGATGTATCTCCTTATCCAGACTGACTGTTCTCAGTGAAAATTAACATCCTGGTGATTTTAAACCCTAAAAACCACTGAGGATTCCAGCAGGGCTGGGATGGCGTCCAATAGTATCTTAATCCTTGCAACTACACCAAAGATAATAATTATATGTTCTATTTAAATAAACAGAAGCACTGCTCTCAGTGCTCCTGACTACTATCAAAGCATTCATGTGAGTTCATGATCCCTGGCCTTCCTAGCTGGAGCGGTATTCAAGAGGTCTAACAGGAAGAGAGCAGAGGAGAAACTGAAACACACAGTATTGCAAAGGAAATTGGCAGCATAAATGATCCTATGAAAAAAAAAAAATTAAGGGCGGAGATCGCAAAAGAATAATTTTTACTTAGCTTAGTGAAAAATTTGGAAAGAAAGTGAATGTCGATTGAAGTGAAACAGCAAAGACAACTCTGCCCCAACCGTTCTGTCATTGGAAGTCAGCCTGAAATGTTTTAGCTTCCCTTTTGGGCTATTCAGTCCTCTTGTTTAACTTTGAATGAAAACAAAAGGTTACAATGTATATATATTTTTTAATCTCAAGATTGTCGTCCTCTTTGCAAGCCTTTCCTCCTTCGGTATTGAGGACCATTAAGAGTAATCAAAACATTTTTCCAGACTTTAAACTTGGAAATTTGATGGCACAAGAGAGATTTTATATTGGTAGGGTCCTCTAGGATTTTGCAAAAGTACATACACTTTGAGTTGCTTAATGGGCTAACATGAAATCTCTTGTGATTTAGGTTGGTTTTTAATTTAGTAGATATATAGTAGCAGAAGTATCGGAGATATGATTCCCAAACAGAAGAATGTGTTTACAGACACATAGGTATTCCTAAGACAAGAAGTAGTAATTACCTTATATCAGAGAAATTAATTACACTGGAATAAGACAAAAGTCATCATGCCAGTGTATGATGAAAAGGGAGCAAATGGGATGATGTCATATTGGCCAGGAGTGGTTTATTCCTGAAGTTTAAGTTCCTGATGAAACTTTCAACAATAGCAAGAAACTGATTTTTTGAAAGAGTCAATATATCCGTTAACTTTGGCTAATGGTGATTAAAACCACCACAAAACAAACATGAGTAGCTGCGAGTTTTGCAGTAAATTTTCCCAGCGCAGAGTTTTCTCTTTTAGGCAGCTGACATATGAGCCACGAAGCTGTTTGTTAGAGCTCAGTGTCACCACGGTGCAGCGGGAAAGGACCATGAAGCGGCTGCTGAGGCAAGGGGGTCAGCCCAAAGCTCGAAGGCTCACGCACGCACACGGCGTACACAGTCTGTGCAGTAGCTGGAAATGTGGAGACGGTTTTGCACAGATGTAGATCATCGCAGACCTCAGCGTCCCTGGCCAAATGTAAAAGTTGCAGAAATTCCTCGTACGTGTGTTTTCTGTATCAGTGAAAACACATTAATTCAACATTTGGACTCTTATGGATTTCAGTTCTTCTGCTCAGTTGTTCAAATGGGAGTAGATGAGAGATGGAAGCAAATACACCTCCAATGAAATCTATTCATAGCGGCGTTTTGCACTTCCATGGATCCCATCCAGAGGCGGAAAAAGATTTATGGATTCTGCAGAGCTAAGCTCCACAGTCCTTCCCTGATAAAAACAAATTACATTGCCTACATTTGACAAAAGGAGAATATAAGATCCTACACAACAACAAATGTTAGCAGAACAGGCTGCTCGACGTTTGTTGATGATACATTCAGAATATACAACTTCGTGGAATGGGCTACAGGTACAAACAGGAAACCTCCTGTCCCGAAAAGCCGCTCTCCTCTCCTCTGCCCCCTCCATCTCCGTCAGTCAGCCTAAGTCCATCACCAGCCCTCCTCCTAGTCTCAGGTACAAAAGAAGGCAACTAACTCCGTATCATCCACTCCGTGCTGACAGTCACAGGAAAGGCATTTTGAGAGGCATGGTTTTGAGAGTTTGAAAGGGACCTGGCAGGGTGGTGCTATCTAAACCTATTTAATTCCAAATGGGGGGGTAGGTACCTGACTTCATTTTGGTTCCCAGAAAATTCTCTGACATGGGCTCTTATTTGCATTACCTATTCAAGTTTTCAGGCGCAAAACTATCCATGTAAATTGTGCTTATTGAGATAAATATTGAGTCTTTTGGATACGTTGGTGCTTTGACAACTCAGCTGGTAGATGACATTCCCTAGGCCAAGCAGAACATCCGAGGAACCCTGAAGATGTTGGTTTTAAGCAGCATATATAACGTACTCATCTCTGGCTCCGATATTTACATTTACATAGAACCATACGTGGCTGGCTCTCATGCACGCATATTTTGAAAATCCCCTCTCACTGTCTCCCGACTTGGGCTCGCTTATGCAACAAGAACTCGCTCTTTTCCCATGCATGCGGCTATTTCATATAGGAGCGTTTCTGTGTTCTGCCCAGCTGTATGTGTTTGAATACGTTGCCAGACAGAGCCATTCCAATGAAATCATTGGACTGTTATTTGGAGGGCTGTAATTTCACCCACTTCATAATTTATTTTACTCTCTCCAGAGCCAGTCCATCACTTACCCACTGGAATGCGTTGCCAGCTGTCACAGCACACTAATACTCATTGGCTAGCAAAACTTCAAAGTCTGGTAAGCTGTCCCAATGCGGGGGGGGGGAAAATTTGGCTGATGAGTTTGGTGTTTCTTCACAACAGCTTACTTGCTTGCTTACCAGGCATGCACAAATTCCTGTTTCCCATACACCGCAGCAGCCCAACAAGAGCAGAAAACCTGCCTGCTGTCTCTCATCTCTTCCAGACAGCACCCACGGGTCTCTCACAGGACTCTGCATCTGTGGGAATGGGAGCAACTTCGAGCTTTCGTGTCTCTGTGCTGGTGCGGGTTTTTTTCTCTATTAAATATAATATCCCATCTCATCTGGAGAGAGATTTAATCTGACCCA
This sequence comes from Aptenodytes patagonicus, assembly GCF_965638725.1. Lineage (NCBI taxonomy): Eukaryota > Metazoa > Chordata > Aves > Sphenisciformes > Spheniscidae > Aptenodytes > Aptenodytes patagonicus. The sequence goes on from NC_134952.1 coordinate 78,225,602, forward strand.
GAGGGGAAGCAGTCCCAGAAGAAGTGGGGAAGCACAAATGGGAAAGACAAAGAAAGAAACTGTCTCTAAGTCAGCCAAAAGGAGATTTTTGGTGATGGGCACCTCGGTTTTCCAATCAGTTAAAGCTCTGCTCGGCCCTTTGGACTCTTTCTCCCGTTTTAGAGGTTATGCTCACTATCCTTTTTCTAAAAAGGAGGGTTTCTTATCATACTCTGCTTGATTGTTTGTGGAGATTGTCGTGATGATGGTGGCAGACAGGGGTTTCTCTCTGTACGTGTATTTTCCTATTTGGCATCATGGGAACATAGTTTATGAGCAACAGAAGGATTTGGAAATTAATGTCATTAATGTGTAGGCATGAGGAGTTTGTAGCAAAGTTATTACCAAAGCCAAAAGGGACATGGAGAGTTTTGCTTGTAGCCCTCATGTCTGCGAGGAAGGGCAGGATTTGAAACCTTTGTGGATCACCCATCCCAGCCCTTGCTTTGGACTTGGTGAGAAGAAGGATAGGAAGGAGGGGAGAGGAGGAGGTTTTGGAGAAGGGGCTGTGTCCTCTCAGCAGCTGGAAGAAATTCACACTGAGCCCTGGGTGTGCCACCTATGCCAGGCACACTGATACACCCGCTTAAATCCGGTCCTGTGTTCATCCTTCACCCGCCTGCTGCTCCAGATAGATTTGGTCAAAATCAGGCATTCCTGCCGTAACCCCAGAGCTTTGATCTTACCTCAACTGTATTTTCATGAGGAGCCTGATAGAAAACTGTTGGCCTTCATCTGTGATTTTCAGAAGATTAATGGTAACTGGTCACCACCTCATTTATTTGCAAGTGTAGCATAAAGGGAGCACTGGTTTCATCAAAGGAATTGGCAACAGGTTATATGTTACACATAATCTCCACCAGCTGCAAATGCAGCTATCTGATATCTTGCACTTCAGTTATGCGATGATATCTGTCTTCCTCCTTTACTGTTTTTCTTAAATATTAATATTTCTAAGTAATTTTCTCAAAAAATATAGAGAGAAAATGAACCCACTTCCTCTGTCGTCCTCCCCCCCCCCATTTCCCGCTCTGTGTATGAGAGTCTGCTCATTTCCCCTTTGACCATCACTTTCTGGTTCCTTTGTGCAATCCTCCCACTCAGTCCCTTCTGCGATTTGATGAAAGTCTCATTTCCAGGCTGCAGCTTTCTAAATGCCGTTCTTTAGTGGTTAAACATAAATGTCTGAGCTCGTTTTGCTCTTTGTCTCTGAAATACGAAATACATCGGTCTCCTACTCTTGTCTGAGCCACCGAAGGATGTCATCAAAAGATCAGATCATTATATCAGGTGGCTGAATTTCTTCATCTTTTATTAATCTTGATATATTTGCTTTCCTTTATATATGTTATCAAAAACTGTGTTTACATTTTTGTCTCTTTCCAGTTGTCCACAGTGCTTTTATTTTGGGAAGGAAGGAAGGAAGGGAGGAAGGAGGGAGGGAAGGAAGGAAGGAAGGAAGGAAGGAAGGAAGGAAGGAAGGAAGGAAGGAAGGAAGGAAGGAAGGAAGGAAGGAAGGAAGGAAGGAAGAAGGGAGGGAGGGAGGGAGGGAAGGAAGGAAGGAGGGAGGGAGGGAGGGAGGGAAGGAAGGAAGGAAGGAAGGAAGGAAGGAAGGAAGGAAGGAAGGAAGGAAGGAAGGAAGGAAGGAAGGAAGGAAGGAAGGAAGGAGGGAGGGAAGGCAGGGAGGAAGGGAGGAAGGGAGGAAGGGAGGAAGGGAGGAAGGAAGGGAGGGAGGGAAGGAAGGAAGGAAAGGAAGGAAGGAAGGAAGGAAGGAAGGAAGGAAGGAAGGAAGGAAGGAAGGAGGGAGGGAAGGCAGGGAGGAAGGGAGGAAGGGAGGAAGGGAGGGAGGGAGGGAGGGAGGGAAGGAAGGAAGGAAAGGAAGGAAGGAAGGAAGGAAGGAAGGAAGGAAGGAAGGAGGGAAGGCAGGGAGGAAGGGAGGAGGAAGGAAGGAAGGAAGGAAGGAAGGAAGGAAGGAAGGAAGGAAGGAAGGAAGGAAGGAAGGAAGGAAGGAAGGAAGGAAGGAAGGAGGGAAGGCAGGGAGGAAGGGAGGAGGAAGGAAGGAAGGAAGGAAGGAAGGAAGGAAGGAAGGAAGGAAGGAAGGAAGGAAGGAAGGAGGGAGGGAAGGCAGGGAGGAAGGAAGGGAGGGAGGGAGGGAGGGAGGAGGCATCCCTTCCTCTCAAAATAGGGGCCGTATTAGCTTGGGGGCAGCTGTGTTTCTGAAAGCCTGGTTTTATTTCTGAAAACCAGAGTATTTAATGGATGGGCTAACACAGGCAGAGGCTCATTCCAGTGATAAGACTCTTTTAGGGGCTGTTTTGAAAAGTGGTGTCTATTTTTAGTATCACTGCACACCTGTGTCCTTGAGGCTTATTATTCACTAGCAGGAGGGAAGCAAAGAGCGGAGCAGTGGATACAGGTTCATCCTGGGGGGAGAGGGGATGCCTGTCAACAGAGCCAGGCAGTGCTGGCTGAGCAAGCTGAGCAATTTTGTTCCTTTTCTAATTATCCTTGGTGAAAAATGTTGCTTTTGCTTATTTTGAAGAGAATTTCTTTCTTCACAAGCTACAAATGTCTCTAGTCCATTTAAAAACACCTTAGTGCGACTCATTTTTTCTGACTCAGCTGTATCTTGGCCACTGAAGGACACAGGACAGAGATGTCGGATGCAGTGCTTGCTCAGAGGCTCCAGAGCTGTTCCTGCCCATCTTTGTCTCAATGTTAACAGGAGGTTGGAGAAACTGAAGGTTATAGGCGCTGATGGATCATTTCATTTCCTTCTTAGTGCCTATCCTATGCTTTAAACACTGGCAAATCCCCAGCACAGCAGAAAAACATTAGAGAGGAAGGTTCCTGCATTTTCCAGGAATTTCAGATGCAAAACCTGCAGCAAAGTTTTCTTGGGTGGGTCCCACCAGCCAGTCCCTGCTCATGTGTAGCAGTCCTGCAAGAGGCACATGTATGTTAAGTCCACAAGGGAACAGTCTCCGACGGCAGCTGCTGAGACTCCCTGTGCCTGCTCCATCTTCAGCACACCATGCTTGCATTTAAAAAACACAAACAGCGTACCCATAGTCAACCCAACAATCATACCATAAGCAGATACAGCATAGAGCTGTATAAGTCATGCCCCCCACCCCCCAAAAAATGTATCAAGAGAGAGAAAACATTCAGATCAGCTAGTTTTTTAATTTTATTCGTTTCATCAACTTTTGCTAAAGGTTTGGGAGGTGTACCGCTCTGCTCTAAAATACGCATTATGGAATTGCACACTGTGCAAACGGGCTGTGGATGAAGACAGACCAACTCTTTGTTTCGACACGGCAATTCAAACTATTATATCTGCTATGACAGTATGAATTTGCACTGTTGTGTTTCAGAACACAATGCTGTTCGCTTAGGGACATGGTTTAGTGGGCATGGTGGTGTTGGGTTGACGGTTGGACTCAATGATCTTAGAGGTCTTTTCCAACCTTAATGATTCTACGATTCTATGAAATATTGCACGTCCATTGGATTAGATACAAAATAGTATTTTTCAAAATGTTTGACAAATGTAATAATTTATTTTTACCATGCCCCAGAAGTCATAATTACATTCCAGTTTTACAGAAGAATATGCTCTATATCCTTTTGACTCTCCTAAACATAATCTGTTCAGTATCAGGCTTTTAATTCTGCACTGGGAGATAGCCATTTGGCTGATAGAGTCCTGAGAATGTCTGGATAAATGTCTGGATAATTTCAGCTTGCAATTGCTCTGAGAGCCATTTGCAGCCCAGGCAGAAAGATTTCAGTCTGCGCCCAGATACTCTGGATAATCAGAACACAATAAGAGCAAACGGGCCCCACTGTCTGACAGATCTGTTAAGTCACGGGGCAGCGGTCATTTGGATGGTCCTTTTGTGGAAACTGGAGAACTCCAGCGCATCTAAAGCCACACCAGAGCTATACCATCACTGAGCGATTCAGCTGCCCTTTTTCCTGCCTCCGCAATGTCTGTCAGAGAGCAGCTTCAGGAGTTCATTAGTTAAGGAAAAACTTAGAGATTTAATATAAAGTGTACCTATCACATTTGTCTTTCTCACATCCTCCAGAAAGGGCTCGCATACAATTTGAGTATTAACCATACACGGCATACCTCTTGGAGGATGAATACCACAGGGATATTGGATGTTTTCTATGCTTTTGTCTTTTTTTTTTTTCTTTTAATCTTGGGATTAACCCTTATGCACACATGGTATTTCAGATCTCATTGATTAGCAGCTGGCAAGCAATTAGCTACGTGACAGTGAATGGCTAGTCAGTGAGCACCACTGAAGGAAATGCATTGCATTTTATAGCTCTAAAATGTCATTCTGTTGACATTTGTGTATCAGCTTTTAAAAATCATGCACAACCAGAGTCTTGGGAGGGCTTTGTTGGTGGTTTTTTTCTTCACTGCTGGGTTTGAGTGGGAGAATTTGCTACTCGGGTGCTTTCTCCATAGTCATGGTCATTTGGGAAGTTCATCTGCAAAAGATGGAGCAAGCTTGGCTCAATGTGCCAAGCATCCTCTCAGACAGGCAGAGCTGTGCCCCCGCTCTCGCTCCCTCCACCCGTGCCGTGGGCTCATGGCACAAGGGCTTTATTGTCGCCTTCCTGGCAGCCTCAGCGATACCGCTGGCCCGGCCTGCCCCCGCCTCCGTCGGACAACGTCTAGTCTGAGGGCTGGGCTTGGATTCCCACCAGAGGGGAAATTTCCCCAGTTGCCCAGATCGGCTCCCGTCCCAGCCTTACACACATCCTCCAGGCATGGGCGCTGGTTCTCCCTGCTCCGCCTAGGAGCTTGAGTGCTTGGTACGCTTCTGGATGAAGAAGGGTTGCTTTGCTTTTCCAAGGTTTCACACAGCCCCGACACGGTCCTATGAGAACTCCTCAATCCCCCATCCCTCCTTTCAGAAGAGGCAATGGCAATGATCAATAGAGTATATATGGTTATTATAATTAATTCTTAGTGCATGTAGAGGTATTCCGCTGACTTTCTCTTCTGTTTTCTTCCGATTGATTGAAACGGGCATACAACTTAGTTTAGACTGTAGTTTTCATTTATTCTTAGCTGGAAACAATTTGAAGGAAACAAAGAAGAAAGTGTGAGACGCGTCTTAATTAATGAGGCAATGGGAAGAGTGATACAATAGAGAAAAGAACCTGGAAGTAATCTTCCATATTTTACACACAGTTAATGATTCCCTCGGGAATCAGTTAAGAGCCCACGAACAACATGTTTTTAGTCATTTACATATCTCCTGTATGGACTATTTGCGTAATTTGTTGCTACAGTTTTTCCTTCTCTCATAAGATATTTTGCAGTTGCTGGTGTACATTTTGTCTGGTTGTAATTACTCGATTTCCATGTTGCATTAGGCAATGTGAATGTTTCCTCGGTTTTGCCTAATGCTGATGTGCAAGTTGTTAAGTGTTGATATTTCTAACTGAATTCATAAATCTCTGTAGATTTTTCAAAGGCATCTCTTGGTCCAGAACTGAAAAGAGGGAGGATGTGGGAGTAATAGGCTAATCACAGAATGAAACTATTCATAATTGTTAAAATCCTACCAGTGCCACAGCTTGCTTCTCTTATCTGCACAATGCAAAGTTCACTTAAGTGACTTTCCTCAGAAAGAACATAAAAGATAACATTAAGGGAGAGAGAGAACAGTTTGCTTTGAGGTGATGAGATGGAAGAAAAATATAGAGAATGTAACACAAGAGAAATGTTCAAAAGCATGTTTAAAAAAAAAAACAGTCTATTGAAAATGAATTTCAGCTCAGTAAAGTTTATACATGTCCAAGAAAAAGAACAATAAAAGAGGATGAAAAATATGTCTCTACACACTTCCTTCCCTTTGCCCTCTAAAGGAGGGAGGTAGAGAGAGCAGAGAGTGGGGAGGAAGGAAACCTGAAGCGGAAACTTGACATTTTTTCATTTCCAGACTGAAACAACCTTCTAAGTTGTTTTTTTTCTTTTTAGTAATAATGACTATTATGTTTTATTTCACCTCAGAATACTCATTTGAATTAAAATCTTGCTACAGAACTCTGACAGGGAAAATTTACAAACACCTTTAATATTTTTCGGTGCAGAGTTTTCAATTTTTAAATGCATTGTGACTTTAAGATCTCCACATTTGATACTGCACAGTATTGTGCTTGTCTTAAAAAAATTCCCTTAATTATACCCAATAGGGGCAGTGAATGGAGCTCGAGCTCCTGCAGGGCCCTTCCTGTATCACCAATGCTCTGACCGAGAGGAGTCCAGAAAACTCTTGGGGAAATGTGTATACTATTACGTTTCATTATTTGGGTTCTGGTATGCGAGCTGGTAATTAACGCCCCACTCGCTCAAAGATTTATATAAACGCTTAACCCTACCCCGTGAGTAATCCCATTAGTACCACGTTATTCTGCCACACAGAGGGAACCTTCCCAGAAAGGCTGCCTCGGTGTGAGTGCGGTCATGGAAACGTTATTTCAAAGTGAATTACGCCAGCATTAAAAAAAAATTACGGTGAAAGAATATGAGAGAAAAATTCCTGCAGAACTTGAACCGTCAGAGTGAAGTTTCGTTCCCATTGATTAGGTGGACTCCAGTTTACCCGAGGAATGTCACAAATCATGCGTTGCTTGAAGCGCTAAGGTTTTACACTTGGCCTTCGTAGGCAGGTAGTCATCTGTAAGCACACAGCTCTGCTGTGCCTTTGTATTTGAGGAGTAAGTCTTGAGCATGGATTATTCCTTCAGAATGAACACTGACTTACGTTGGTATATGCTCCACAGATACAACAGGGAAAAATATGACTTAAAACCTTATATCTTCCTGTTTTTTGATTATGGAAGATTAAAAAGTGCTCTGGGGTCACATTCTGCCCTGGTTTACACTCTGTGTAGTTTTATCAGCTTCAGCAGGACTACCTGAGGTCTAGGTCATGGCAGGGTGTTGGCTCTTTCGTCCCAGCCCCTGCCGCTTTGATGAAAGCTTTCTCATCACCAGGGAATATGTTGCCCCCTCCAATACAGAGCCATCTCTGGAGCCTGAACGCCTTCGGGAAGGGAAGGAAAAAGCTTAATTAAACCTCGTGTCTCTCATCTCAGGCAGGATGCTCTCTGTCTAGCGCGTAAGGCTCAACGTGAAGCTTGAGGGAGGATTGAGCTAATTTGTTGGCTGGTAGCTGATATTTGGTATATTTTATTGTCCTTTTCATAGTTGTCCAGATTTTGGGAAGCCTTCGGTGTGCAAATATTGTAAATACAGCATGAACTGAAAAACTGTTGTCACAGATGGCAACAGAATATTTTCAGCATGGAGAGAGAGATATTACAGTTGTATTCAGTCCGTGCAGTTGCTGGCAGGCTTGACTGAGGTTTGGTAAGCCGTGTACTGAACCTTTAATTTTGATGCGGATGTTATACCACAATGGTGCTAGCTTAGTCACGTTCATTCACTGCCAGCACGGAGCAAAAGGGTGCAGGCTTGATTTGTAGCACCTCCAAGGCCTTCTGGTAGGGATGGAGTTTGCTGTCTCGGGACAGTCCCCAAAAGCTAACATGCTGTTCAGATTCTGCGTGCCGATGGGAACGCGGAGCACGCTCTGACGGGGTCTGCTGGAGAGTTACTTTCCAGAGTATTTGGGTTAGTGCATCAGAGAAAGTGTTTTGCAGGAGGACAGTGTTTCAGTAGGAGTGATCCCCTGCTGCGTGCCTTTTGGCAAGTATGAAAGAAGGGAGAATGCTATGCCACCCCAAAAAAGAAAGCAGGACCGGTACAGGCCACCTGCCAGTCTTTTCTCCCTCCACTTCAGCAACTTGTGCATACAAAACATTAGGAAATACCAAAGTCTTCATATCAAATGAAAGCTAGAAATGTCACCACATCTATTCTGTATGTGTTTCAGGGAGAGAAAGAGGCAGGGAAAACAGGGGATGTGTTAAGGAAGATGGGAACAGCCTTTGCACCTTCATTTTATTCTCTCCCTTTATTTTTATAGTCAATTACTAAAGAACTTCTGTCTCTGAAAATATAAAGGCATGATCTGGACCTCCATGAAAAGAAAGCAAGCGCATTAACTTTGTTTTGAAGCTGGACCAGAGGCAAGCTCCGCTCTGGTTCCTGCAGCCCTGACTGCTGCTGGATTTGCCGCTGCAAACCTCAGTTTCTGGGCAACCTCAGTATCTTTTGTCCAGAATCTGTGACAAAAAAAGATACTGAGATCAGGCAGTCTGTTGCCTTAACCACATCCTTGTGGATCCGGGCATTCACACCACTGTCTTAAAAACAGTAAGGGCATCCTGATCTCTACCCCTGCTATTGTATTCTTCCTGCTCAGCGGCGACAGATACTGAGGCAGATGATCTTTTTATAAGGTAATTTCTGTTCTGTGCCTCTTGCCGGTTGCATTGAGCCCTTTCATGTTATTAAAATGCAACTGAACGAGAGGAAGTCTCATGTTGTTAGCAATTTGTCATCTTCTCATCCAAATGAGCAGTCCAGCCTTTCATACCCATTATAGTCTCTCTGCTGCATAGCTGAGCTTTGCTGCACCGTTCACTGTTCAGTGTATAACAGAACCGTATTATTTCTTTCTCATCTTTCTCATATCAATAGCGCTGACATTTTCTTTTCTTTATGGTGATGCTGACAGAAGAAATACTACCCCTCATTCTGCCCTTTCAACAATCCAGCCTTTCCCTTTCCTATGCCTTCCTTCACCAGGACGGATACTTAAACAAACTCCCTCTCTGGATTCTTCGGTAATTTTTTGTCTCTGTGCATCCTGAATTATCGAGAGCTGACTTACTACATATTTACTGCAGTTTGACTGGGAAGTTTCTCTTCAATTCACTCGTCTCCTCTTCTTTACAGTAGATTTACTGTGACCCTGCCGATTTGTCTGAATTCAAACAGCAATTGCTTTTTGATGCTAATGCATAGCCTTGAATTAACTGTTGAGGATTATGGTGTGTCCTGTTTCACAAGATCATTTTACATTATATTTTGTCACATCCAAAAAGAGCAAGACAGGTTTGAAATAATTAACACAACTAGCAATGACACTACCTAACAGAAGAAATAACCAAGGAACTCATTGACTTCATAAGAAATCTGTTGTTTATCACACAGGGGAAAGTGCATACATTTTGCTGACTTCCACTGGTGAGGCTAGATGGGTGAACCAAGAAAATAAATACAAGTCAACTCTTTGCTAACAGTGAAAAAATGTTCTCTAGTCACTCAATCTGTACAAAAAAAGAATTACATGAAACTGAACTATGCTCCTGTGTCATTTAAACAGGAGGAGCAATTTACAAAATTACATGTGCTAGATATTTATACATGTGTGGCTTGATCCATATTGTGCTGAGATCCTTGCAAAGATTCCCGTTGGTTCCAGCTGGATCACACCATGGCTTTACTTTTGTCAAGGCATTGAGAAATATGCTTCTCTTGGGATGGAGGTAAGAAAGGACATAGCTACTTCAGAGTTTTTTCTGCATCCTGCGCTTTGTGCAAGTCTAGATCTCAAAGTAAATCAAGCCCCTGGGAGTTTTAAGGTTTAGGAATGGTTCTTCACGTTGACTTCACTTACTGCATCCTTTTGCTTCCCCGTTTCAGCCGCCTTGTCACAGAGAACAAAAAAATCCAGGAGGGAACTAGAAGTATCGTAAATACAAATTGGATTTGTGTGTGTGTGTGCACGCGAGAGTGCAAACCCACATACATACAAAGGTTTTTGTATATGTGCGTACAGGTATGTGTGCACAGTGACTACCTTTGCTTTCTTTGACGAGGCAAGCTCTGTGGAGGCTTTATTTTATGAAGCGAGTTATACGTTCACAGTGCGCTTGGCTCGCTGGATTTGCCTGCATGGATATTTCCCATTTCAGATCTGAACAATGGCTTGGTAAAAGAGGAAACGATATCACTCTTTATCAATCAAAATCAAATGGCACTGAAGGTCACTGTGAGAAAACAATGGCAAGAAAGCAATGCTTGTAACTGGGGAAGGAAACCTAGAACTGTGAATTAACAGTCTCGTTTGTGTTCACAGTATAATATAAGGATGCAATGAAGATATTTGGTGATTTTTATAAAGCTATCAGCTAAAGACAATTAGGGAAGCAACAGACACAGAAAGAAAGGAATTCAAACACATTGCCGCAGGCAGGGTTGGCTACAGCTTGAGAGTTTATGTAACTGTTTCTTGTTAATGCCTGCAGTTCAGCAATTTGACTAACTCTCTGTGACATTTCAAATGTCCGCCTTCTGAGAAATTCACCTGCATTGAGTTTATGGACAGGGATATGAATGCAGCTGCAGGAAAATATACTACAAGGATGAATCTTTAGACTTCTACGTGAATGGATACTGAAAACAAGCAAATTAAAAGGAGTGAGACTGTTCTCTGGCTTCTGGCAGGTTGGTATTTTTGCTGTTTCAAGCAAAGTGACAAGTCAGTCAAATACCAACAAAGAAATAGTAAAGCTAACCAGAGAAAGTAAGGGTTCTCCTTAGGCAGATTAATCACTGACAATAGTTGAGAGTAACTGCCTATTTACATTACTGATCTATTTGGGAGGTGAAGCCAAGGACATTTTACCCCCTAAGTCCCTGATCCTTACAAAAATAAATAATTCTATAGCATTTAACCGCATGATCTGCAGTCTCACCCACTCCAGTGGGACGACCTGTAGAGCATAAAACTGAGGACACGCGCAAGTCTTAGGATCAGATTCAAATGCATTGCAATCTTGTTTCCAAATGGTCAGTAATGTCCCAGCTAGCAAATGCGCCTGTGCCCTCCTGTACGGCACGCATTTTTTCCATGCTGTTTACGTTATCACTTGCTAAATTTATCACAGTGCTTCCCTAACATTGCATGGCTTTCCTGCCTGGGAATTTCAGATATAACAGAGTGCATACTCCTGCTGGTCACATTTTCAAAGAGAGCCTACCACCCTCTACAGCCACAATTTGCCACCAAGTGTCCTACAAGGCAGCCTTTGGGAAATATTCATCTGTAAAGTTGGAGAGCGTGTTTACTCTGAGACAAGTGAATGAAAAGACTCGCACAGTTCCACAGCGACAAATCACGTTGTGTCCTTCCTGCTGTGTGTTCTGTTGTGCAGTTCAGATCGTCGGCATCTCTTTTTACTCACCGTGCTTCAGCTGAGAATGAGGAAGGAAGGAGGATATTTTATAGGGAAACAACACTTTCAGGAATAAACGATACCCTCGTGAGTTGCCATGACCTTTGAAAAATAGGGTAAAAACTCTTAGCTGCAGATGGAGCCAGCACTGCATGTATAGCACATGGATCAGGACAGATTTATTTGAAAACAGTAAATGACAGGAAGCCATTTGAGAGCATTTAGATATGAGCACATGCAGCTTAACTTAAGCAATGCTATGTCTTTATGAAGGTATTTGACTTCTATGTCTGTGTACGAAGGAGCCCCAGAGTTTGACTCGGGTGAGATTTGAAACCCAGAGTAGAAAATGTGAGACTATTTCCTGATCTCAGACTGCCTGCAACCATTAGCACGCTCCGGTCCCAGAACGGTGGGATGAACCATTGCAAAGAGAGGAGCCATTTCTTTGCCTGCGCTTGGTACCCAAGACCATAGCTTGAGCGTATCAATTGCCTCAGCCCCATTGCCTTCTGCTAAGCTAGAACAGCCAACTGAGAGTTGGCCTGGGCATGTTTTTTATTCTGGATATTCATCAGATATCATAAGTCTGTGTGTGTCAAACATTCAGCAAAGATTTCTTCTGCAAATGGGCTTGCGAGAAATAAGTCTCTTTCCTTCTAAATACATCTGAAACAGTCCCGTCAGTGGTGTGCTAACAAGGTGTGTAACATTTGCTTGCGTGCTACTTTACTCTTTAAAAGGCAATCAGAAAAAAGAACTGTTTACAAATGCTTTGAGGTCAGTAAAGTTGTGCTGTAGATCCTGCCAGTTGCCTGCCACAAGATTAAAGGTATCTCTATCTCCAGATGTACACATCTTGGGCCAACAAGGTTGAGATACAACAGCTGTTAATTAATATATTAAGTATACTTGAAGGATGGAGGTCAATGTGCATTTTTTCCAGGGCCTCTTAGTATTTCCATTATTTAAAAAGCAAAAAGAAAACCAACACAAAGTTAGAGTCCATGATTTAATTAATTTTCAAACTGATTTAATTAATTTTCAAACTGAACGCAGTAGCTGTATTGCTTTCTATCTGATGCATCTTCCTTTTTTCATCCCCCTCGGTCTGTCTACCCATTAAAAAAAAAATTAAAACCCACACTTATCAAGACTGTATACTTTCAACATAAATGTTTCCATATGTATGTCTCACAATAGTCTAACAGGGACAACAGCTAGTGCTAGCCTTTCTCCGTATAGCCAGGAAAGGGCAGAATGTATTTAAATCTGTTTTTAAATGATGGGTAACTGAAGATAGGACGTAAGAGAATGACAACAGAGTTTTCGATAGCCAGGAGGATTGGATCTGTGAAAGAGGCTTCTTGCATGAAAACTAACGAGTAGTTTAGCAGCAGCCTTCAAAAGGAATATTATGTGAGGCAGCGAATTCCTGACAGAGGGAATACTTGTAGGTTTTTTTAGTAGACATAGACTGTGTGTCCCCTAAACTTCATCTATAGGCTTAGAAGGGCATATGCTATGTTCTTTTTGTGTACGTGGAAAGCCTCAGTTTTATTAAATACACGCTGGCAACTTGTGCTATTTGAGTTAACTTCAGTTCAGCTCTGAACAAAAAACACACTCATGAGTGATAACAAATACCCAAAATGCCTCTTCAGAGGTACAAGGATTAGGCCCTACATTCACACCGCATGCACCGGTGGGATGTGCCAGGTACCACACCAGCTGTTTTGTTACCAGAACCTTGCTTGCTACCTTTTTAATTCTAACTGAGAAAATTTGAAAATTATTACTTCTTCCTCAGAAACGCAGGCACATAATACTGTAATCAGTCTGACATCATATAAACATGTTGACCCTCTGCTGGGGCTATGAGAAAACAAATATTAGTAGCAACTTACCTTGAACATGATGTCATGTTCAACACTCAAGTTTGGGCTGACAGCTGGCAGCCCAGAGAGTCACACTGTCATTTTGAGTTGGTAATCTCTAAATGGTGATACCGGAGATCATTTCCCAGTTCATGGGGCCTGGTGATATCTCCCACCACACCTCTATGCTGGGGGAGATCAGGGCGTGCATTGCCTTCATGTAATATCCTGCTTTCTGTAAAGTGGGAAATGCTAATAAGGATGTTGAAAAATAAGCTCTGGTATATTCTGACCACAGAGCATACTTGCCATGCACTTTAGATGTGGCTTCAATGACTACACCAATATAGACAGAAAGCATATGGACACTGGGGAAACTGCTTCAAGCCGGTTGCAATTATTCTTCTCATTTCACAAAAGAGACACAGCCTATCTGGCTCTCTTGTTTGTGTCCTGCTTCCTTCCTTATCATTAAGGATAAAAGCAAACTCAGAATGACACAGGCAGTTGGAGATCAGAGATGTGATATTGTGAAAGCCTCAGCCATCAAACACGCATGTGCATTAGCCAGAAGCATGACATGGAGGTAGAGGTTGGGGTGAAGTTATTAAAGCTGTTCTCAGCAACTCGTGTACTGTCTGGGAAATGCCACATTGGAAATTAGTTTTGATGTCGTGACAGTTAAAGTGAGGGAAAAAAACCCTAAAAAGTGTGCTACATGAAATGCTTTTTATACTGTCCATGACTGGTAAAGCTTCTCTCGATGCAAAAAAGTTATACTTACCTAATGCAAATAATGTGTGATGCACTGTGTGCAGAGAAATGAAGGCAATTTGAATCCTTAACATTCTCTTTCAGAGGAGAGGAGAACAAAAAACTGAAAGCAGCAAGTCTTCTCTACATGCACCTTTACTCTCTACTATTTTATAATTAATGTTATTGTCACCTCGTCTAAGCTTTCTTTATGCTCTGTCCTCTATACAGTGCCAATATCTCTCTCCAGTGCCAGTTACTATGCAGTCTCTGGGCAGGGTAAGAGAAAGAAAGGCAAGAAAAATGGTGAATGCATTAATAGACAGTCTATTACTGATTTAGTTCAACCTTGAACTATGATTGTTTGAAATGTCAGCATCAGAAGTATATCCACTCACTCATATATGCAAGACTTTTCTTCAGTCTTATTGGTTTTTTCCTGACAAATTTCATATACACGCACATTTAATCACACAATACAAATCCAATAGTGCAATTACCTCTGTGACTTTTACAGAGGCTTCCCATATACTGAAGAGGGAGAATAAATAGCAAACCAGCATGAACTACAGAGACATCGTTCCATCAAGGGTTTCTGGTGATGTTATAAACAAAATGAACCTCGAGTCACCAGAAACCTGAGCCAAACTTATAGCCCTATGCTTCAAATAAAACCTTGTACAAAATTAATGTGCGAATGTAAAATTAATACCGTTCATTTTGAAAATGACGCAAAGGAGCTTATGTGCCTGCCTGTTTCTCTTTTCTTTACTGTTCAGGAGGCTTTTTGTCAAAGGAATGTGCCTTGATTTTCCTCTTGTAAAATAAAGCTGGCTGAATGCTCTCTGATTTGGAGACACATTTGTGAATACTTTGAGCAGTTTAAAATTCTGTAGGGTGGCTAGCCCTCTAATCCATACTCTCCAAATTATTTTAGGCCAGGCTGAGTTCAAGACTATAATCACGGGGCACCAACTGTTCTTGTGGTTGTAACACAAGTGGAAAAAGGAGATTGCGCATACCCGTAGGATCATATTTAGAAAATGTGTCCATTAAAACCCCATGGATAGATGAGATTTTCAGATATTTTCAGCTTTCCTTGGACACAGTCAAGCAAAGAGGTAAGGAGACTGGACCAAGAAGGGAACTATGGCACTGAGAGAGGTGGCTGGGGATGTGCCAAGGTTTCCACCGGGGAATTTCTGAGCTGCTGCAAGCCTGACCTTGCCTGAGCCTGCTGCCTCGGCCACAAAAGACGGCAAAGCCGAGTAGTGCCCTTGAGAGGCCACATTACGGTTGACTCAGGTGATTTCTTCTTTGACTGCCCACTCATGCAACGACCATATGCAAAATGTTTGTTTGTCCTCAAGTAGCCTCCAAGCACCATCCCTCTTTAAAAATTAATTCAGTCCAAACTGATGAATGGGGCTAGGTTGCTACCTCTGCAGGATAAAAACCAATGGGGAAAGAAAGACTAACAATTTGCCGCTTTGAAGCCTAAAAAAAAACTTTCATCCTTTAGCGTGATGTATCATAAGTGACATCCGTTCCTTACATTAGCATCTGCAGACTATAATTATCCATGTAATATAACAGCTGGGGGAGTGTTTTTGTGATGCTTTGGGTTGAAGGATGCTTCAGAAGGCTAAACAGTGCTTACTAATAATAGGACCTCTAAGATGCTACATGGGTCTCTTTGTAAAAAGGCCCCTTTTCTTTTCTGCCCTGAACCGACCGTGGGGCACTGAGAAGCCAGTGTTCTGCCCCCATCCTTCCCTCTGCTCTCTGCAGCTCTGGTGCCTGGAAATCCTGCCGTCCCACAGTTAATCAAGCCGCCTATTTTTTGTTGTCTCAGAGGGGCCTTTTCCTATTCACGCTGGGAAGGGAAGCCTGCTTTGTCCTTTTGTCGTTTCCAGTCTTTGCCCCAGGATCTGCAGAGGGGACCGGGCGGCAGGGAGGAGGTGAGGAAGGAAAGCTGGGCCTCCGACCTGCAGAGGGAAAAGAAATCAGCTAGCTTTACACCCTTGCAGGCAGAGAGCCTTCTGAGAAAGAGAAAGAGGGTTTGTCAGCCCCCTGCCTGGACTGCAAGGGCAAGAACAGCTCCTGGTTTTAATTTATTTTACCCATTAGTTACCCGCGGTGGCTTATGCAGAATGGCAGCTACAAAAGAGAAATTCTGAGGTCCACAGAGATATTATCCCCTAAATCGTCTTCCCTTGTCATATGTTTACAAACAGTCCACGCTGGCATTGACACAAGTATCACACTGAATTCAAGGCTTTCCTCTGTGTGTGAAATGTTAAAAAGGGGAGAAATTTAAAAGCCCCTGCCGTCACCTGAGTGCTTTCCATACTGAGCAGCTATTCATCACCTCCACACTCAAAGGGCTTAACCTTTGTAAAACCTCAGCGGCACAAACTTGCCAGGATTAAACTATTTAAATCCAAGCTTGCTGGAGCATCTGCAGTTTGCACCTTTTGTCATGTCCATGGGCTGCATGACAGGTAGGAGAAGCTATAGGGAGATACGCAGTGACATGGCCAGAATCAGAATAAGAAGATTAATCATGAGTGTCAGAAATGTCTGTCACCATTAAGGCTGGTGGAGGAACACCCTGAACATGTGGTCACAGACTCAGAGCACCAGCATTTCCATTTCCCTGAGATTTACCCCTTGCTTCTCTTTTCCCAGGAACGGCTTCTACAGAAGGGCTGATTTATGTAGCAGTGGGAAGGATGAGGAAGGTAGTTATTTAGTCTTTCACAACAAACATCAGACCTGGCCAGCTGCTCTGGAGAAGGTAGCTGACGTCTGCTGAGTGTGCCCGACGTGCCCTCTGCGTCAGAGGAGTGGTGGTGGAAAGGTCTCTCTGATGGCACAGAGTTGTGCAAGGAGTGTGATGGAGGAAGGACATCTCTGCCCTAACTGATCTGTTATGGGCTCTGCTTCCACGTCTTCCTTCACCTTAGTTACAGCATATCGATACCATTTGAGTAATCTGAGTCTCAGAATGGAGTCCAATGGCTGGTTTTGGTGAGTGACATAGAAAATTCCTCAGCCCCTCCCCCCCAAGTTTGTTAAGCAAGATAATAGCTAGATCTTTGGGCAAAATGGGCTTTTTCCAATTGGGGTTGTCAGACGGAGTTCGGGTACTGTGGGTTCTTCTGGGCATGTCCAGTTTTCCTCTCTAAGGAAATCTATTCTCTGGGAATAAATTCTTACATTCTCTCATTTACATGGAAATTGTCAGCTTTAGAGATAAAGCAGGCAGTACATTGCTTCCTCTTTGGGCTAGGAACAAGCGCTGCTTGTTCAGAGCTGGGCCGGGGCGAGTTCCTCTCTACAGTCCTTCTTACTTTGGAAGAAGACCACAAGGGACTGCTCAGGCCAGGTCTACAGGGGCGATAACGTATGGAACCGACACAGCTGGGGGTGCCAGCACAGCCCCCTCAACAGCTTTTATCTTAAGGTCAATACGTTCCCCGCACCCTGGTGCTGGGATCGGCTGCCTTGCCCAGTTCTTCTAGCTTTCAGTGGAGCAAGAAGAAGTGGGCTCCCCAGCTTTCTGCCTTCTCAGCTGATACAGAAGAGAGGGACAGCTTTCCCCGAAACTGAACACCAGCAGTGACATGCATCTATTATGTCTGCTGTTGAGTCACAAATGTCTTTTGTATAGAACCAAGCAGGACGTGAGGGTAGCTATTCAAGCACAGTTTTCCCTCCTTGGAACGGCCATAGGGTGCCTGTACTATTCTGGGGACAACAGTCACTCTGTGTCCTCAATTCTGCACACTATGGCCAAGGCAGAGAAGGAGGTCTGTCTCTCGGAGAACTGAGGAGTGAGTCAGCGCTGGAGTCAAGGACAGACCCTGGGAGTATTGCATCCTAGTTTCCTTACACAGTATCGCCGAGAATTTTGAAGAAGTCAGGGGTGCAACACAAAACCCTGGGAAAATTAATAAGCAATTTCTGTAATGGCCAATTTTTACAGTACTGGAATTGCAAACTGAGACCTCAGAAGACAGGAGGATTCCAACTGAGCAGGATATCAGTTAAATTAACTTCTCCCCTCAGCCCCTGCACTTGCCAAGTTCCAAGATATTTTACCAAGAAAACAAGAACCAGAGCACACGAGTGTTTTCCATCTAGATTTTGTCTAAGCTAAAGACACTAAGCAAACCTTTAGGGAAAATTAAGAGAAAAGGAAAATTGGCTCGCCCTTCCCACTTATTGCTTTAATAGACGGGTTTGCAAGAAAATGAAACTTCAGGATACAGCATTTAATCCCAAGGCCCACAGCAAGCTGTCACTCTGTGTTTTCCCATGGAATTGGATAAACAGAATACTGCTTGGCCTTTAATAAATGAGAAAACAAACACAGGAAGGAGGGCTTGATCAGAAGTGACAAGGGCAAGAGCAGCACGATCCAGAGGAATAAATGAAACTGTGAAATTTAATAATAATATTCCCTAAAGATGTTACAAATTCTGTTCTGGCTATTGCAGAGGTCCCCTGAATACATTGTTCCAGAGCTTGAGCTCCCTTCCATCAAAATTTCCACTGCTCCTACTGTTTCAACTTGCTCAGGACGAGGAAACCATCTTGAAATACAACTAGAAGGCGCTTTAAGTAGTTGTTGTCTCACATTTTCTTTCAAGGTGAGTAAAAATTTGTGGTTTTAGAAGTTTAATTAAAGTTAACCACCTATGGAGAAATGATGGGCTTGCTTGTTTCAGCTCTCCCTAGGGGTATGCCCTTCCCAGCTGAATTAAGTTGCCACTGTGTTTCACTACTGTGCATCTGATGCTTAATGAATTGGGGTGTTATTACCACCGGGTAGAGGTGGATTAAAATCAAGTCCAAAGCCTTTTCATTCATTTCGCTAATTATTCTCTGCATTCATTGCACGCAGATGAAATGATGAAAGGCACCCTGTTGTGCGGGATTTGGACATTTCACACTTGGAACATAAATTGGACTGATTATCCTTACAGCATTATTGTCACATTTGTGAGTTTGGGTGCCAGGAAGAAATAAGCTGTGAAGTGCCACATTCCCAGTCTTTCAGCCCCTTGGAATGGGAGGGAAAACCCTTTCTTTGAATGTCCTTCTTCAATTTCGTATCTAGATCATTTTGGTGCACAAGACCTAAACCAGAGATAGATTTCCTTCTCCTCTCCCCGAATGTATAAACAGCCATCACTCCGAAGCTTCAGAAGCATTCAGATCATGTTTCTAAAAATTAGCTTCCATTTCCATATTCCCATATGCATTGGTTTCAAACAGAAGGCAAGATGCTGAAATGCTGTAAGTGCCTTCTTTTGGCACTATCTGCTGGGGAACTGAATGCAGGAAATCTCTTGAAATAGATCGTTTCTCATACAAATTACAGTCTGTTAAGTGACTTCCAGACATTCCAGTTCATGACTGATTTTCACCCAGGCAGAAAGTCTTGAGTGTTTTGGATTTCCCGTCTTTTAAGCTAACTGTTCTTGGTCATGGTGTAGAGAAAGTCTTTACTGTCGGGATGCTGGTCTCCTGGGGGCAGACTGCTCTGCAGTGAGGACGGATTCAGCCCTCTGTTGCTGATCCAGTTATACTGCAAGTGCATTACTTCATATTTCTGTAGCACAGCAAAGTCCCTTCTCCGTAAGGACAGGACCTCAGGAAAATCCAACACTGCACCAAATGCCAGATCAAAACTTAACAGTTAGCTCTTTAGCCTGTATTTTTCCAAGATTTTTCTGTGTGTATGTGTATACAGGGTGAAGATTTACAATATTGCACTTGCATCTTACAGGTAATACAGGCAAGCTGCTGAGGTACATTGAATTCTGGCATTTCAAGAGAACAAATCAAAAAGAAATCTGTGGATGTCATAAAACATGAGACATTTGTGTGAAATATTTCTGTTTTGGAGAAAGATTTCAGTATATTCAGATTAAAAGTTATGTTGTCAAAAATCTCCCAACTATAACAAAAGGGAAACTAATGAGGGAAGTCTGGCATAAAACTGAACAAACTGGAGGCATCTCATACATAAACTTCGAATCTGATTTTATTTGTCTCCCATGGATGTGTGAAATACACTGACAGTTTGCTTAGTCAAATGTCTTGTCTGGCTGATGGCTGCAGCAATAACACATGAAAGAGACTATGTAAAATGCGGGACTAAAATTATTCTTCAGCTGTGCTCCAATAACGAAGACAATGTTGAAAGCAACAACATCTGCATTATGTGGCAGAGGCGGTATAAAAAATGACTGTTAACTTTACACACTGCAAAAACTAGGGATGTGTTAAACAATTGCATTCCCGTTTTGTGATAATGTGACTATGACTATGCTCTTGACAGAAATAAGCTATAATTCCAGAAATAGGAAATAAGAAGCAGAAATAAGCCAAATTCCATAGCCTCCCGGAATCTCATAACCATTACCAGTATTGCTCAAGACATTGCCTTCAGGGTAATTGCTCCTGGAAAATTTGGGGATCTCCTAAGCAAAAAAATAAATACAAATTATTTAAAAATAGCGTCTTCCAATCCTGGAGCTGAGGAGCTCACTTGAGTATTTACCCTTCGACATATTAGGACTGAGTGTCAGGGATAGGTCTAATGTTATTTTGTCCACTTGGCAGAATTGCAACCCCAATTTTCCCTCATACCCACACTATTTCGAGGCAAAGGCACTTTGCCCCACAAGGGGCTTTAAACAAGTTTGGGGGAAAAACTGAGGGAAGAAAACTTAATGGGATCCACATACTCTTAGCACAAGCCCATGCGTGTTCCTACCAGAACATGACTGGCCCTTGACAGCCACAGGCATACACCAGATGTGTTCATTCGGCTTTTGGGGCGAAGTGGCACCATCAATAGTGAGAAGACAGGTTTGTCACGGGAATATGGAAGTTTTCTTAGAAAGTCCTTCATCTTTTTGCTGCGAAGGCAGTAAGATTTTGTAGCCTGCCTGAGTGTAAGCTGTTCACCATTTTTGCTGCTGTATGGTGGTAAGATAAAGCCAATGATGTGGACGTATGGACACATCATGCCCACTCACCAGTTTGCACTCCTAGGACTATAGTGTCTCTCAGCCTGCGCCCTGCAAGGTACAGCCCGATTCCTCAGGGTGTATGTAACCACATACCAAATTTTGAGAAAAACGACTCAACACGGTCAGTATCCATGTCTTTTTAAGTAAAAAATGCTCAGATAGCTTGCTAAACTGAGACTGAAACTGCTGGATATTATCTGCCTGCTAAATGCCTTTCAAAGTGTTGCTGCTAGAAAACCTGAAAATAACAATCATGTAGAGCTTTTCTTCTATGGAGACTGTTATATCTTCTTGAGCCAGACACATGCGCTTGGCCTGTTTAGACTGTATTTATTCAAAGCCACCTAAGTAAACTTAGCGTTCATGAACCAATGCTGTATGCCCTTCTCACCAAGATGAAACCGTTTGTGGTAACACGGGTCCACACACAAGTCCATGATATTTTTCTTGATGAAACCACTCTCAATTACCTTGCACACCATGGCTGCACAGCAATTACTGGTCAATGACGAGGTGGGAACATGGCAACTTCTTCCTATGAAAAATACTATACAAGTCTACACTCTAGAACAGGACTACCTGAGCAAGCAAGGTAGTTAGCTAGCTGTATTCTGTAGGTGTTTTGAATCACGTTGGGATTTATATCTTCTGTGGGACAGCTGCCAAAATGGACACACACCCCCCGCCCAGGTTGACATATTCCCTCATGGAGTCTCATACGTGATAAGCAGATGTGCTCTAATAAAAAGATGTTGAACCGCAAATGCCTTGTGTTGCCTCCAGAGGTGTCTCTCACTGTCAGCAGTGAGTGAGAACAGAGCTTGTGGGAATACTTGGCAGCTTGTTCAAAAATAAATGCTAACATCAGATATAAATATTTGAATTGCAGTATTAAACATAACATTTGACTGGAGTGCCTGGAGTTGGAGTCACCAACAAAAGCCCTGGTGTCGCCTGTTTATTTTCCCATTAAGAACATGTTGTGGGCATTCTTGCTGTGTTGATGGTTATGAATGTGTTGCTGCTTTGAACAGAGAACACAGGCATAGGCGCTCTTCATTAGAGAGGAGTGACATACAGTACGCAGATGCTGTTTGTGACATTTCTTGACCAGGGAAAGGTTCAGTGCTCCTGGAATGAGGCCCCGCGTATGTGATACCAAAGCTATCCCAGCGCTCGAATGAGGAATCCAAACTTAAATGAATGTTTGCTAGTTCGTTCACCCTCAATTAGTTTGTATGCACTAAAGCCATAATACACTGTAACTCATTGACCCAGCATGAAAGGAAACAAACTGGTTAATTGAGAGACAGCAATGCAATGCCTGTTCTGTCTGCGGGAGCTGGGGCTACTGCTCCCCCAAGCAGAATTGCACCCAGAAGGACTGCTGGGTTATCATCGAGCTAATCCCATGCACCCTCTGGCAACAACGGCAGCAAACAGCCTATTGTGCTGGAAGGCTCCCGCTACGCGCTTCCTTCAATGTACTTCCTCTGCCCTCCCACACCCACCCCAGACGCACACCAATTTCCACCGTCTGTGTGTGTGAAGGACCCTGGGTACAAGCAACAGATGTTCTTGTTCCCTTGCTAATACCCTTCCTCCCCCAAGACCCCCTTTTGCCCCTCATTCTTCATCCCCCCCCTCCGTCATTCCCAGGTTCTCAGAAGTGAGAAAGAGGGCTGAGCGAAGGGATTGCTTCGCAGCTTGCACAGGGCTGGAGCAGCTGTATTTTATCTCCCAGGCTCGGAGGATTCGTCCCAAGATCCTGCTTCCAGCCGCTTAGCTGTCAGTTCTGCTTGGCTCGGCTCTCGCTGCCGTTTACTGCGAATTTCGGTAGAGAAAGCTCTCTCCACAACTCGCTTTTCCTAACAACACACACAGCCCTCAGTTCAGGAGGGTCTGGTGAGATTTCTTGTCTCCCCTTGTTGCTGACCCTGCGGACAGCCAAGATAGAGCCATTTCTTTGGTTTTAAAGGAAAAGCTCATTTTTTAAATTGCCAAAAAAATTGAAAACATACATTCCAAAAAAGAAAGAAATATCTAATAAAATAAAAAGCAAAAAAATTTTTGAAAACCTTTTGTTGCATTCATCAGCCTTTCCAGTGGTAAAAACTTTGCTAGTTTTGTTCTACTTCATATTAGAGGTCTAAGAATTTGAATACCTGCAGTGAACTCCAGCTTGTCTTTGAATCTAAAATGATCAAAATAGCAGCAACGACACCCAGCTGGAAATTCAGCTAACTCAGAAAGCAGCACCACCAAACTCTAGCCAAGTCTGCTCTATAGCTCTTCTCCTGCAAAATGGAACTGAAACTATTGCAAGAATGGAACAGTCCCATGATATTTCTCTTCAATTTTGCTCCTGGAAATATCAGTTACCTTTCAAATATCTTCAAGCATTCCTGAGAGTCCTGTGATGCTGAAATGCCCAGTGATTTTCCAAGCCAACCAAGCCAGCAAACCCTTGAGAATTTGAAACTCATTTTTAAATGAGTTTACTAAGGCTTCATTTACGTTCGTGCCTACCTCAAAGCCTCTTCATCTTTTCATAAGGAAGGATGTCACCTTGGCCTGTTAACATGTTCCAATTATGAACTACCTTGCTTTCATTTTGATTGATATCGTATAAATTTCTTCAGGTTGGGCAAGGTAGAGAGGGAAAGACACAATTTTTCCCGTAAGGAAGACAAGGCTTGAAGATTCCTTCTTAGTATAATGTCTCTGATCAAAATGGTATTAAATTCTTTGAACATTGAATGAAATCTTCTCAGCTGTAGAGGAAGAAAAAAAAAGACCTGGACTAGGTCCATTACTTGAAAGAAAAGTTGCATTATACTGTTCTGGAGCAACAAGATATAATGACAGAGCGAAGGCTGGTTTTGGTTTTGGTAGTTCATTAAACAGAAATTTGATTACTTGTTTTGCTTTTTTTTTCTCCATTTCCTCATTCTGATGCCTAAGCACACAGGCTTCTTTATCCACATGCGGTTGCCTCACTTGGAAGATAGATCAAATGGGTTTGTTTATACCTGTACATTCTTACCAGCTTACGACAGTGCGTAGCATTACCCTTCATCAGTGTCCTAAATACTGAACAGCGGTGCATATATTCAGAATTCTTTGCAACGTTACAGATGTGAATAAAAGCCAGCTAGTAGGACGGTCTGTTGGTCTGACAATACGCAGCACTTCACATGGTCACTCGCATGCACGTACAAATTTAGAGCCTAGCTGAAAACAAGTTTAAGTGGCATAATTCCGCCTTCATGCATGCAAAGTACATTTTAACAGCCTTTGCGTTAGTTACCACATATGTCTAGCAGCTGGATGCTGAGAGAGTGGGAAACACAAACTGTACAGAAAAGCCATAAGGGAGTACTCAGTGAGTATTTTCTTAGTGAACAGCACAAATAAAATTACAAGTAGAAACCACAGTTACTCTAACACAAATCCCTACCTCACCACCACACAAAGCCCCCATTAGCCATCCCCCGTACTTGCCTTTTCTTTCACCCCTGATTTTTAATAAGAGATGAGATGCTGTACACTGATCCATCTCACTGTGACTGTAATATAGACTAGATTCCAAAGGGACATTATATTATATTATATTATATTATAGGCACATTATATTAAAATATTGTACCCAGTACAGTTTTGTTTGTTTTGTTTCTTTTCCTGTGGAAATAAACTTCATGAAAGACGATGTCTATCTGGTTTTCATCTTGTTCCCAGACCCTATTAGATTATCTGCCCATTGGCAGATAAGGTCTTAAGCTGTCAGAGGTAGAGCTCCAACGACTGATAATGTTCTTATATGCTTTGTGAAAGTAAGTAATGACGTTAAGAAGAGAAGTCTAATCTGGTATAACTTCAGGTATAAGACTATATAGAGAATTCACAATCCCAGACTGCATTTTCTTAGACCTCAAAGTCGCGCCGCCACAAGACACAAATCTGTAGGACAAGCATTCACATTAATTCCCTCAAACGCATGGCCAGGCAAATTCAGAAACAATGTGGAGCCGACATATATTACAGAAATCTTTCCTGAAAGGTTGGTGGTATGCTTA
This sequence comes from Aptenodytes patagonicus, assembly GCF_965638725.1. NCBI lineage: Eukaryota > Metazoa > Chordata > Aves > Sphenisciformes > Spheniscidae > Aptenodytes > Aptenodytes patagonicus. The sequence goes on from NC_134952.1 coordinate 78,250,583, forward strand.
TCAGACTATTTGTTTCATATGGTAAAAAATATATGCATGCATGTTAGCACTAAAACCAAAGATTTTACTGCCATTTAATTGCTGGTGGAGTGGTAGAATGAGCTAGTGAAAAGGCTGAAATTCATTTCCATCTTCATTGTACACCATCAGCAGAATTGTTTATTAAGATGGTGGGACTGTCAGAGAACAGCCTCTTGCAAGACAGAGTATTTATGAAAGCTGTAATCATGTAGGTGATACCTAATCATACATGATTATCTAGTCTGGGTAGGGAATTGAATGAGGTCAGTGAAAAACAACTGAGTTGTCACCATTGGAAGCAACTTGGGATCAAGCCATCATGTGTTGTTCAGTCTAAATTAAATTGAATTAAATTATAACAGGTTTGGGATTTTAGACAGAAAAACTGAGAAAGCAAGGGCACAGGTCAGTGAAAACACCTGGACGGGAAAACTCAATTTAATTATATCCATACTAGGAAAACTATCACAACTTTTTTTGGGGGAAAAAAAAAATCAAAGCAGGATTTCAAGATAAATCACCTGTATAAAGAAAATAGAAAGCTATAAAACCCTGTAGGAATATAGATTCTAGAATACTGTCTTGAAATGTATGGTTATATTATCTGTTATATTTAATTTCGGTTTATATTTTATATTGATTTACATTTAACAAAATAAAAAATTAAAATGTAACAATAGTAAGAGTCAGCAATTACCCTATAAGAGAACGGTTCGAGACTGGCTATCTCAAACAGATTTCAGAAACCTAACAGTTTAAAGTGACCGACACAACATGTGTGTTTGGGTGTATTAATTGACTTGCTGGATGATTATAAGCATCCAGCATGATGTTGACACGAGAAAAGGATGAAAGACAGTGTCAACAACGGATTACTCGAGACCAGGAATAACATCACCAGCTGTCATTACTGAGCTGGTACCCTGGACCAACCAAGCACTGGAGTTGCGGGGGCAAAAGAAGCTAGCTCCATGGAAGACAGCCCTCAATACATTTATTGCAAAGATCGTGCACTTTATTCCTCTATAAACTCTTTGTCCTCAGCAGCAGGGAAGAGGAGGCAGTGCTCCCAGGCCCACTCTTCGAGGTGAGTCTGTTTCCTCATTGGCTCGTGCTGTTGAGTCACATGATGACCTCAGCTGATTACAATGACGTGATAATGTGGGAGTGAGGTCATAAGGAGCAGCAGAGGGGCTATCTGGGGGGCTTTGCAGGGGATGCAGGTTAGCCTGCTGGCCTGGGGAGATGGTTTAAGCATCTCCTGAAGACAGAGGAGGCTCTTTGACTGTTGGGTGGAAGACGGTGTATGTGAGTTTGGTCGCATGACAACTTTTTTCTTTTTTTGCTTCTAACCTCCCTGAAAGAAAAGTGCTATTAACTGAGGGCCTCTATAAGGGTCTTTTTCAAGCTTGGTTAGGGAGGACATTTGAGTGTTGATGAGAAGCGTAGCATAATCTGTGGGAAGGCTTGAGTAAAGTAAAAATAGCAGTAAATAGCAGCAAAAGCAGTAGCAGCAAATTTGGAGAAAAAACATTTAATCTAAGGTTGCAGTGAATGTGATTAGTCTTCAGGCTTTGCTCTGCCAGCTTGGATTTATGTTTACTTGATAAATATATTCCTCCTTCTGGAGTATTTGGTAAATGCTTGTTTCCTTAAAGTTTTCTTTATCCAAGAGTTGTAGTGGTTTGAAAAAGATTGAGAGGAATTGAACTGTGTAAAGTGACTTATGAGTAATAACTGAAGGCTCTTTTAGAGAGTGGAAAATAATTTCTTAAAATATAAGCGTAAAAAAAATTAAAAAACCTCGATGCCCTTCAAGATATTTCCAAGCCACTTTGAAAATAGCTCAACACTTCTCTGTGTAAATCTAGATTATTTTTATAGATGGGGGAAGCTATCGAAGGATTGCTTGCTCTGTAGTTCTTCCACAGTTAAAGCTGTAGCTTTATTTTCATTTGAAGCCTACTTCCAGCTGCTCTTGGTATACACATCTCAGTTCAAGCAGCATCCTAACTGATGTGCCTGGGTGGAATGAGTTTGATAAATAAGATGGATAGATATGGAATTCCTGAATTGCAGTTATGGAAAGGAATTTTATCAGTCAACTCTGAAGCATGTCACGTGTAAAACTGTGTATACAAGGTTATCTGGTGGAAATGCTGATACCCCTATAAAGAGCATTGCTATGTGATGGTGATGTGGAAGAGGGACGGCTTTTATTTGCACAGGTCGTTATCGCGCAGCGCTCCCCGTGAGCCAGCTTGGGTCATGCTGCAGCCAACCACTAATGAACTGTGTCCACACTTGCCTGGGGAGAGCTGGAAGTTTGGGGGCAGAGGAAGGGACGCCCTGCATGCCCAGACAGAAGGGCAGCTTCTAGACGTTGTCTGCCCTCAGGCAATACTGTAAAGGCAGACTACTAGCCATACTGTTTCAGTGAGGGCTGAAGCCTTGAGAGGGGGGATAAAAAAAACAAACTAGTTTTATAGTGTCTCTTTCCATTTGCAGACTGCACAGGTGACATCTTGACTTAAAATTTTAAAGTAAATAGCACTACCGAGCAAACTGACCGCCAAATCCAAACAATCATGATGCAAGCTTCCGTACCAGCTTACTCCAAGCTGTGTCCATTCCTCTTCCCTCTCTCCCCACTACAGCTTTCTCTTAGCAGGGTAAATGCTACACTCAGTGTTGTGGCATTTGCAGACCTGCAAGGTAAATAAACAGTGGTGGGATAAATTCCGTTTCACCTTTAACCGTCGTACACCTGGGTGTTATCTTAGGATTGACAGGTTTCTGTTGAGCATTTGAATCGAGGAACAATTTATGTTTTTCCTGCTAGTAAGTCCCCTTTAGAAAGCTGCAATTGTTTCCTCGGGAAGTGGTGCTGTGAGTAGGAAACCTGAAGGTGTGTGCTGGTGCAGAGGTGATAGCAAAGCCGACTGATATCCTGTCTTGTGTGCAGCAGCGTGTGAGCTTCTCAAAGGAAAGCCACAGCTCGGCGAAAGGTCTTGGCTCTGCAATTAAATGCCTGCAAAAGGGAGGGAAGGTGGGGACAGGGAGATGCTGAAACTGCAGAATGTTTCTTACTGTCTGTAATTCATAAATGTTTGAAGTTTTCTTGCATTGAAAATAGACGGCCATCTGCCATGCATCCTAGACCCGACAAAAGCATAATGAGGCTCAAAAGACACAAAACTATTACATGACTTCAAATTAAAAAATCTGATGGAGAAACAGAGAATGGGGAGAGATTGACGGTAGTGATAAACTGATCTTATGAGGAAACTCATAACTGGAAGGGGTATATTTCAAAAGGACAAAGGGAAGGTACTACACTATAGTGTCCAATTCATGGGTTGCAAATATAAGAAGTCACTGAGACAAACAACTTAGTAAAAATCAAAGAGCGCCTGCTAAGCTGCAGGTACTTGTACATCATATGGAGACCTTCTGCCGAGACAGGTGGGAAGAAATTCTCGGTAGTAAAGCAAACTGTTTCATATGATTCCTCGTGAGGATCAAGAAGAAATCCAGCCCCTCTGTTTAAAGCCTTGTATAGCCATCCGTATTCTCTACGTAGCAGAAATGTGCCGACAGATGGATCAAGAGAAACAGAATATATTATAGCGCTGAATAAACTCATGGGCTAAGTATTGGGTTTGATCTGATGAATGCAAGATCAGCTTTTAATGCAGATGAGAATACTGATTATACTGTGATTACCATGCTTTGGTATTCTAGCACACATATATCTGCATCCAGCTGAAGTCTGAAATAAATAATGAAACTCAGAGGGGTTTTTAGGTCTTCTGTAAGGGATGTCCATGTTTTATTTTTCAGGGGGGTGGTTAGTCCTGCTATAAAAGGAGGAAAAAAATCAAGACATAAATGCCTTGATTCAGTTCAAAGCCACTTTCTTCCATTCTTGTTAAGTTTTCCCGGAACTAATGTTTCCCCCCCTCCAGCAGCAAAGCACTCCAAATGTATTCTGCTTTTTGTATGTTAATGGATGGAGTTTAAGTTGGAAATTGCTCCACTATCGATTATGTAAGTCAACTTGAGCAAGGAGACAAAGGGAGCGAATACCGAATAACAGCCTGGCTAGGAAGGTGGAGAAGGGGGGAATAGGTGGGTGCAGTCTTGGAGAGGCAGTGAGCATTTAGATATGCACACCAGAAGAGTTTTGTCTTTACATTATTGAATGAGTCAGATTGCGTTTGGAGAGCTGTCCTGAGCCACCCCGGTGGCCTGGGTGCACCCTTGTTTGGCAGGAGGAGGATGCACAGCTCAATTAAATGGAGATGCTGCTGATCCAGGCACCTCGCACCTGCTATGTGTGCTGCCTACCCCTTCTCGCTTTCGAAGGGGCAAGATGAGGGTAACTCTTGCTCCCATTAGCACCCTTGATGAAACTAGAGTGGGTTTTCTTCCCCTCTGTAGGAAAACCACTTGCTTCAGTAATTTATTTATTTGTGCTTTGTGAAGTGATGGCTTGACTCCGAGACACTCTTGGGCAGAGGGATCTGCAGGTCTGGCGCAGATTGTCTTGACCTTGTGCAAAAAGCAGCATGCGTTGGTAGCATGGGTGCCATATCTTAACTACACTGCATCTCTGCAGTGACAGAGGTATATGCTGATGTGTGTCATTAAGTTGCTATGGTATCTGAAAGCCACAGACCATTAGTCAGGTGACAGTTTGTGCCTAGACACTGCTGTGACTGATGCTCTAACAAATACCTGAGAGGAAAGGGTGGGGGAGAGAGGAAGGGATGGACTGATGGAAATGTCCTTATCCCAAGAGTTGCCAAATACCCATGATGGCCATAAAAACTGAGGAGACCAAAAAATTAATTTGTATTCAGCTGAGAATTCGGCACTGTAAAAAGAGGAACTAATAAAGTAGAAGCTCCCTGTTTTCCATCTTAACATCAATATATTAAACAGTTGATAAAATCCAATACAGAAGGACAAATGCCATCCTTCTGCATATGGAGTGCCTGCAGTATACAAAGGGGAAAGCCTGTCTGAGGCTTAAGGCGTTAGATTGGGACTCTGGACTCAATTAACTTTTCCCTGTAGACTTTTTATGTCACTCTGGTAGAGTCATTTATCTTCTCTGTTCCCCTTTCTAAAGGTAATTTACCCATTTCCAGAGGTACTGAGAGTAGAAATGTCACTATTCATGCCAGAAGTGCATTGACCACAATAATGAATTCAAGTACTGTGCTAGAAGAAGACACTTAAGTTACAAAGATAGAAGGACAAAACAGTGTTTGTCTCTGTCATGGTGGTTCTGTGCTAGGCATTTGATGCTAATTGCCACCAGACGCTCAAAATATGTCATTTTGTACCAGGAATGCAAGGAGAGGGTTTCTGCTGACTTCCTCTATGCTGGCATGTCCTTGCTGTAAAAAAAGTGCCTGGCGCCAAGGGGATTTCAACAGCTTTTCCTTAAAAAATTATAATTGCTTGACTCCTCTTTTCTCCCTTAGCCTGGGAAAGGAAACTTTTGAAATGGGTTTGCAAGAAAACAGTATGCTATTCCTCAGCGTATATAGTTCGCCTCAGCATGAGAATGGAGAATTTGGCCTGCCTTAACTATATATAATGAAAGGGAATTGAGAGGCACACTGAGGCTGCCTGCTACAAGCACCTAAATTGAATGTCATGAATCCTCTGCTGCCAAACTCAAGAGAAATGAATGACTGAGGCCGGGGTTGTCCAGGTTGTCCAGGCCAGGTTGTCTTTGGTGAGAAGTGGTCATGAATCCAGAGTGTTTATTCTTCACCCTGCCCTTTTCAGACCACCTCTCCAGTGGGGCAGGGAAGATTTTTCTTTTATTAAAGGTGCTCCTGCAAAACTTAGTGATTGATAGAAGGCAGGTATCGTTGACATGTCATGTTACAATGACTTTATATGTATCCAAGGGGAATGCTGATGCTGTTTGTCAAAGAAAAAAGGTTCACTATTTTGGTATCCTTGCCAAAATATGCAACGTTAGTGATGGCTTGCTTGCTGTCATTGAACAGCTGGGAATACTGGGAAGCCAAATCATCTGTTCCGCTCTTGGCTGCTTTGATGCATGTTGTTACTAGACATGTGTGTTCAAAAGTGACTTGATTTGTTTCAGGTGTCATGTGTGGAAGAGGAATGTGAGAGGGCTCATGTTTCTAAAACTGTTATTTTATAATATAATAAAATAAAGTAATACATCATTCATAACACTGCATTGGGACTTGTCTTTTAGCCATATATGTATGTCCTGACTGTCTGATTAATGAATTTCGCAGAAATATGCAACAATTCAAAAATGTTCTGTGTTTTGTGGCAAGTGCCTTTGTTTATTTTCTGATCAATTCTACACTAAACTAAATGAAAAACTGGCTTTCTCTAGCATGACCACACTACAGGCTCAATTGTAAAATAGAGATTTTTTTTTTTTCCATCCAGATTAGGTAAATTAGCCAAAAGGAAGGAATCTGGTCACTGCACTATAGACTTTCCAGACAGATGTATCCTTTTTCTCTTTATGATCTAGTAAGAGACATACTAGTTTTCATGTAGATTGTAGCCTAGATGTTTTTATCTGGTCTTGAAGACATCTGCTTGAGTTTGTCAGCTGTATGTCACAATTGCTTTCAGTTTTATCTCTGTCAGCTGTCTTAAGATATAGATATTGCTCAGATATCTATATGAGTCTCTGCATCTTGGACTCATGCTTTTGCTCTTTCTGTGCTAATTAATTCCTCATTCAGTGCCAAATCATCTTAGTTTGGGTAAGTTATTTTCAGCAAAAACCTTCCCTCAGTTTCTTAACAGCATTTGTCCAGATGCCTTCAGATAATCTGTTTTTCAGGTTAGTAGTTATAGAAGTTGTATCTTACTGTGTCCAAGTAGCTTGTGCCAATTTTTAAAATGGAATATGTCTAACTCTTCTTTGGCCGAAGAGTTTCATGAGACTTGAGAGTCTCAGTAGACTGTCATTTAGATCCTACCATAGATCACCTAGAACTTCCTAATCTGAAACTGGCTGCATCCTAAAGGGTCTTTGAGAGGAGCTCTGAGCACTGGATTATTGCCTAAGGAGATAGAGTGGTAATCCTGCCATAAACAAGAAGACAATCCGTGTATAATATTCTGCAATTAGTTAGCATTGTTTAGTCATAAAAACAGTTGATAGAGGGCTCCCATGCCTTCCGAGAGACGTGCACATTCTCTAGTACTACAAAGAGGAAAGACGGAGAGCGCCAGTTCAAAGGCAGCTTTGCAGTAACTTGTTAGCAGTTCTGCTACTGCTTTTCTTTGAGGACTGGGTATAAAGGTCTACACTTTCTCTAGCACTTGTCTGCTCGAGGAGAACAGAGCATCTGTCAAATGTCTGTCACGTGTGTTTTGTCTTTGACTCGGCGCTCTGGGGAAAGAGAGCAGCTTTTGTGCTCCCTCTTGCCTATGTTACATGGAAGCCTCTACAACGTGTTTTCTTCTGGGAGCATCTGTTTTCCTTCTGAGTATTACTGAGCACTGGGTGCCCCAGGCTGGCACGTTCCTTCCAAAGGAGAAACCATTTAGGCAATTCCCTCTGAAGTCGGGTTGATATGCCTTCTGTGGTCTCCACATGTATCTCATCGCCCCAGATTGTAGGGAGGGAATGTGTCCTGTCCTGTGAAGGCGGCTCTTAGGTAGTCTCAGCATGGGGGGTGGCTGCTATTTATCCATCCTGTGCTACCACATATAGGCAGACAGGAGATCTGTGAAAGTTCTGAAGACTGATTTCTGGCCCCGGATCTCTTTTTTTTTTTTTTAATGCCAAAGGTCATTTGTGCATAAATGGACAGGTCATGCATTGCTCTTCACAGAAGGCCACATAGTTTTGGATGCTACACATGCACCAAAGCAGAGAAGTGCTGTAAAGAGGCACCAGGGATCTTGGAAGGCTCATGGAATAAATGGGATACCTGGGCTTGTCCCAGGTAGTATCCACTGTAGCTGCATCTAGGCCAGGCAAGAGATAGCCAAGGGACCTATGCTGTGGATGTAGAGCAGATGGGATACCCACACTGGGAAAGTCCTCAGGCTCAGGTTCACATTAACATAGATGCAGCCAAAGTAGTCTATTTTCAAGGATGAGATTCCTGGAAACACTTAAAGTGTTCCGTATTGTGAAATATGAGACTTGGAATCCCAGTTCTACTGCATAAAATCCAGAGGAGAAATGGTGAAGTAACCATATCTTAGTTCTAAATTTAATTTTAGCTGAATATTGGCTTGGTTCCTCACAGACTTGCCAGAAAAATTGCAGGGTAATTTTCTGTTTATCTCAAAAGCACCAACCAAACCCAGCCTGAACTTTTCTCACGTAAAGGAAAAACACTGCTGATCAAAGGCCAAATTTGAATATGATTATTTTCTTCTTATGGTTGAGTGGTACTAATCATGTAGACTGTAATTATGGGGGGAAAAAACAACATACAGATCTAAATTTGTTCTTAGTAGATAATAACTTGCATTGGATTGTAAAATTATTATATGGGTTTCACTTAGCTTCCTGGTGACTACATGTCAGTATGAATTAGCACAGTCGAAGAAGGAGTTGGCCACAAAGGGACTACTAATGCGTCTAGTCTCGCAACTCAGTTTTCCTGTGGTCCCTGTTTAGCCAGCAAAACTTTGGTTCCCTGCATGGCTTGCTGGAGGCTGGTGAATTAGAGAACCCATATGCAAACTGAGAAGATTTCAAACTTAGTACTAGACGAAGACCCTACGTTTAGGCAGTGCCATGCACCTCCCTGCTCAGAGCACCCGCTGTTCCTCCTCTCCTTGCATTTCTCCTCCTTTCCCTTTCGTTCCTGTGTGTGCTAAATCTGGTTTGACAGCTGTGACTACGTGTAGCTGTGGTGAATGAACTGGCACGATTCATACAGCACTTCTCATTTTTGCTAGGCAATGGCCTTGTGTCCCTGAATGTCAACAACAATCAGTGGGATTTTTAGACCATAAACATGGAAACATTTATGGAAATATCCATATGTGGAATGGGCAGAAAACATGAAATATTAAGTAAGAAGATTTTTGCTGTGACAGTTGGTGAAACAGCTTACATTTTTCTCAGTCTTGCAGCAGTCTGAGATTTTCCATGCATATAATCCATTGTCAAGGCTATTGATGCAATCAGCTTCATCAGATCACGTAAGTTGTAGAATAATTTAACGTGTCATGAACTGCTATAATTTCAAGTAACCTATTGCTTAATTTATAACTGTTGGCCTCTAAGATAATGTCAGTTTTTAAAGATTATAAGGAGGTATTACTTCAGCTCAAAAAATGCATTGCCTAACTCAATTTCATGACTAGGAACTGAAGAGGTAGGTATGTGATTTATTTTTTTTTGTATTTGCTAATTGCCTAGCACCCTGTTGCAATTGTGCCTTATCTGTGCTCTATTTAGGATAGTACAGACCATGATTAATGAACTTGTTAGCTCCAGCTTTAAGTTCCTCTAAAGGCACGATGCTCAAGTGGGCACTGCCAACTGTTTTAGAAACTGAAATCTACCAGTAGCCAATACAGAGTAAGGTGGTCCTAAACAAAGATTAAATGCATGTTTGTTCTTCCTCTTGTCCTGTAAATTGGGTAAACCTGAATCGCTATATACGCTTGTGCAGATGGAGAGGAAACAAATGTGTTTTCTGCTGGTTTATGTCCCTAGTGCTGTTTTGCAGCTTGGAAAAGATAGCTTAATTGAGACTGCCTGTGCATGGCATTCCCCATGTTTAGTGTTTTGCCAGCTTGCAGGAAGGAACTGTGGTTTCTTGCCAGATCAAACATCACAGCAGAATATCAGCTTCCCTAAACACAAATTGTATCATGTTTTCTTGGCCTCCACTGTTTAAAAAAAAAAAGTGTACGATCCCTAGCATTTTGAATGTTGGCATCATAATTGCTTTGCTTATGAGGACTGGCTTTTATTAGGTCTAGCTGGTGAGTTGTATTTTCTGTAACGAGCAAGACTGTAAAATCTCTGCCAACCACCAGTACTGTCAGCAATGCCTGTAATCCACTGGCTCTACATGTGATGTCCCTCACGTTGTCGTCACAAAACCACTGCAGGCTTTCTGGTGGTGATGCAGTCTGCATCACCCTGGTGGACTGGGCACCGAAGCAGACGAGCCGTGCTTGTGTGATTCATGTTGGCAGCTGAGGTGTGGAAGAGGTAACTGTCAGAAAAATAACAATGAATCTTGCAGCAGGAACAAAGAGCATCTTTAGTCAGCACGAGTACAGCTGGTAGCGTGCTTCCAGAAGGAAAATAACACCTATCAAAATTAAACATGTTTTAAATTATTTCATTGCAAGTAACTGCTTTCCAGTGGGAGAGAGGAATCTGTACTCTCTCCATTGATGCTGGTGGCAGAAATACTAACCAACTGACTACAATTTGCAAGCCAACCTTTGCTACCATGGCATCATCTCCAGTTAAGACATTACGTAGGCTACAGATCTCACTGTGCCGTTCTGTTTCTGTCCCATCACCAGGTAGACCTGCTGGTGACCTTAGTCTGTGGGACTCCTCATAAAACACCACTCACTGACGTTATTTCCACACAGCTCACAGCGTGCTCTGAATCTTGCTCCTCAAGGTGCTTTAAACAGCTGTGAACTGCAAATTTGACTATACAGGGCTGTGCACTAATACATGAGGTATACTTTAGATAGAGCGTTTTGGCTGGTTTTGTATGCTGGTGTGGCTGGTAGGTCTGGTTGTGGTCTGTTTACCTACAGAGGATATTTTGAGACTAGATGAAGCTGCAGGAAACAGCCACTGAAACCGAGGAGCACCCCTGTACTTCATTAATGGACTTATTGGGGTTGATGGATATGTCTAAAACTTGGGAATTTTCATGTATTCCCAGGCTGCATTCCAGTGCTGTTGGACTGTCTCCCTAAGATGCGTTGGCTGTTTTTTTTCCCCTTCCTCCAGGAGTATACCTGCCCTGCAGCCTGGACACATCCTCCACTGCGAGTGGGTCTCAAAGGGCTGTTACTGGCATGGGTAAATATGGCAAAATAAAGCCCATTTATTTCTGTATACTCGTTCCTCAAAGCTTTAAAATTTGAATCTGGAATTTCCAACCCAGCTGGCTTTCATGCTTTTCTGTAAGATAGTTTTGCCAAAATACCAACAATGGCCTCAACTGTTCATTGGTTTGGCACAGCTGTGTTCACAGTGGTCTTCGCAAAACAACTGCAATATTTAGGAAAACACGCAAGAAACTCAAGACCATTAATTATTAAATATTTTTGCACAAGGCATGACACTGAAAAGATTTTGCTCTGTTTTTCAGTTTAAGTGTGGGAATTTCCAGTCTTAAGTGACAGTTTCTCTTATTACTGTGTAAAAAAAAAAAAACCCAACATTTCATAAGTCAGCAAAAACAGTAAAAAATCCTATTTTAGTAGTTTTAACAATAGCAAAATGATTTTGGTCAGTCCTACAGTTTCATAGAAACTACAAAGGACTGCTTCTTATTACAAAACTGCTTGTTCATTCAAGTGGAAAGCAGCCTGATCCTGTTTAGCCAAACTAGACTTGCATCTAAAGGAAAAAAAGAACAAATCGTACATAGTAGGGGTCCTCACACCCAACCAAAATACGTTTGCCCCCAATACTTCCTCTGCTTGACCCTATTGTTGTCCTTCTGGAAGCCCCAGGCCTCTCATCTGGGAGTTGTTTGAATTGTATCCCCGGTCATTTCAGCATCATTGAAACAAAGCGCAGATTGATCTTTCCCAAGCTCTGCGGGCTGTGAGCGTTCTCTTCCAAAGGGTTTGCAGAGCGCCGATCGAGCTGGAGCCTAAGACAGCCCTGCAAGGCAGCCACTTTCGTAGATATCAAAGGCAGGAGTGAAACGGATATCTAGATAGGCATTGAAGTCCTGCTGTGACCACTAGCCTCTGGAAGGCTTTCACTCTCCGGGAGGAGGAGATGGTGCTTATGAAGGAGTGAGATTACCTGCTTTGTGCTGTTTGTCTTGCCTCACTGAGAAATATGCAAGATCCTTTAGCAAGTGGGAGGTTACCTTCATGCTAAATTTAGCTGCAGCCAGTGCGAGGTCTTATTTTTCAACATGTTACCCCAATGTCCGCAGCCAGTAGACTAAGCTGCTATGTGGCAATCTAACAGTTGCTCCAGTTTTATTTCAATTGACCGGTTCTCTTTATGCTGAGCAAAGCCATGCTACATTACTCCTGCCAAGTGAGATGCTGCACTATATTGGGACAATTTCTCATCTTGAAAGTCCTTTTCACTAAATACTGTGTTTCCACTCTGCCCTTCTATTAGTCATCTTCTTTTTGACAGCCCCTTGAGTCTTTGGGCTGCTGGTGCCAAGCTACGCTGACTGGGTATCCTCTCCTGTGCAAATAGGGAAAATGTCACTAGTTTCCTAGGCACACCTCAGTCTGGCTAATTAGGCCTGTTCCATAGACTGGAGGACTGTTAATTGGTCACTTCTAATCAGCGTCTGCCAGGGGAGGGCTCGGTAATGGTATGAGCTGTAACCAGAACCTTATCCTAGGTTTGGGGTTTTCTCCTATAACCACTGCAACAAACTGGAATATAATGACAAGTTATTTAAAAGATAAATATTTTAAATACATGGAAAGGTCAGTTGAAGGAATTTGACTGAACTGTAAGCTACCACTTCAGGGAATAGGGAGAAAATGACCTCCTTTGCTATGGAGACTGTGCTGAAATATTGCCAAGCCTTGAAATATTCAGATGATTGGTCAGCTGCCAAAAACTTGTTATTCATGAAATGCCTAGTGTATACAAGCTTGTAGAGCTATTACAGATCTTAATGAACTACAACAGAGACTTTTGCTTTACAAAAGGCAGAGGGAAGCGGCTTGTCCTACCAGATCCTTTGTTTCAGTGCAGTTCTACAAGCCTGGGACTAGAGAATCAAGTGCCTTCATTTGGTTTGAGTGACTGGCTAACTTGTGGTGTTCGTGCGCACAGAAGGTGTTTGCCATGCAGGCAAGCTATCTGCCACGTAACTCATTAGATCACTTGATTAGATTTTGCCTGAGCTCCCCTGCCACTGGAACCATCCTTTTTTAAGGCCATTCTTTGGCTGCTCTGTTTTGAATTTGTGATCGATGCAGCCCCAGCTTCTGTCAAGTCCCAATCCCAACTCTCCTGTTTTTGCACATGTGACGGAGACCGCAAAGGACTTGATTAGATGGAGAATCATGCCCTGCTGCTCTGCCTCTCGCTTTTGGTTTACTCAGCTAAGTAGCTTACTGCTTTACTAATAATTGCAAGGCAGGCACTACTAATAAGCTACTTGCTTTCCAGAAACCAGGCTCTCCTCCATGTGTTACCGTTCACATACTTCATGATCGCCAGACCTAAAAGGCTGCTTTTATCACTGGTCTTCCATGCATGTTTGAATTGTTTCTCTTGAAGCAGTCACAATTTAACCTTGTGTTTTTGGCATGAATTCGAGAACTGCAGGTGACCCCCTAGTCAGATGTTCAAACCATTCCAGTCTCACTATGAAAAGTCCTTGTCTGAATTTCTGCTGTTTTCTGGTCATTAAGCCAATTCTGAAAAAGCCAGGAAGCTCTCTGATAGTTATAGTAGGAGACTTGGTGATTTTTTTCTGAGAGGGAAACCAAATGGCAGCTTTAGGCTTCCAGGGGCTGAAGGCTAGCTTTACCAAAACACATCAGATGGGGTACTGGGTTTTGTTCTTTTATTTCTCCTTTGAGAAAGAGGTCAGGACTCTTCAGTTTCTCACACCTCAGATACGTATCACTATCACTTCTCACTTCACAAGAATTAAATGTTGTTCTCGGCATGCTACATGAATTTGTCCGCAAGGCTTCTAGCAAAATCCAATACAAAACAATGCTACTTTTCATATAACTTAGTAGTTTCTAGGATAATCCTTGCCAAAAGGTTGGAAACAAATATAAAATAAATTCAATAAGAATTTATTGAACTGTGTAAGAGGAACAAAATACCTCCAAAATTATATTATACTAGAATCTGCATAAGACTGTTTCACCAAAGGAACATCAATTTGTAAGCATCAGATTAATAGAAAAACCTTAGCTTGATGAAAATGCTCGGAAAATGTTTCCGTGAACTTTCCCATGAGCTTTGCGCTGTGCGTTTACTGTGTACTGTCCATTTTAACGATATGTCAGAGGCTAAAATCTGTTTTCTTATATTGTTTTAAGTATAACACTAACATATCATGGACTCTACTAACAAAGCAATCACTACTCTGGATTCTTGCAAGGTAGTCAAACTGCTGTGTAGGAGTGCAATTCAAGTTTCCTAAGCAGGGATGATTTTTGCATTTGCTAACTGTCCTGAAATAATACTTGTCAACAGAGTAGGTCTCAAGCCTTTAGGACTTCAGCGCAGGCTTTTATGAAAGCATTAGTTCAATCTGCCAGAAAAGGTGCTGTGTGTTTGTGATTAAATGCTGCCCAAGTAGAAGTCGCAGCTACCTGAATTTGTGCCGTAAAGCTGGGGCAGAAGTCCCTCTGACATGCAAAAGGGTTAGCTTGCAGCCTTCACCTTATCGCACTTTTTTTGCTGGTTCTTCAACACTTTTCCTTTGAAGGTAGCAACTGAAACTACACTCTTTTGAAGGCTCGCTTTCCCAGCTGCCTGGCCTGATGCTAATTTTGGATGAGAGCAGCCTGAGAGATCAGACACCACCACCACCACCCCCCCGCCCCGCCTGCGCTGGGGAGGGCAGCGGGGGGGGGGGGGGGGGCTCGGGCTGCGCAGGGGGATTTGCCGGGCTCCGGCTGACACCTAGTGGCAATGGTGGGGCCAGACCAAGCCCGGGTGGGTTGTCCTGGGGGCTCGGGGCGGGGGGGGGGGGGCAGCTCCTGACTTTCCTGACATACTTTGTCTTGCTTCTGCAAACCCCAGCAAAAGGGAAAAAAAAAAAGTGTGTGTGTGCATGTAATATATGCACATGATATATATTGTGTATATATAACTAAATGTAAATCATTAAATATAGAATCATAGAATCATTGAGGTTGGAAAAGACCTCTAAGATCATTGAGTCCAACCATCGACCCAACACCACCATGCCCACTAAACCATGTCCCTAAGTGCCTCATCTACACGTCTTTTAAATACCTCCAGGGATGGGGACTCAACCACTTCCCTGGGCAGCCTGTTCCAATGTTTCACCACTCTTTCAGTAAAGACATTTTTCCTCACGTCCAATCTAAACCTCCCCTGGCGCAACTTGAGGCTGTTTCCTCTCGTCCTATCGCTTGTTACTTCGGAGAAAAGACCAACACCCACCTCGCTACAACCTCCTTTCAGGGAGTTGTAGAGAGCGATGAGGTCTCCCCTCAGCCTCCTTTTCTCCAGGCTAAACAACCCCAGTTCCCTCAGCCGCTCCTCATCAGACTTGTTCTCCAGACCCCTCACCAGCCTCGTTGCCCTTCTCTGGACACGCTCCAGCACCTCAACGTCCTTCTTGTAGTGAGGGGCCCAAAACTGAACACAATATATATAACTTGCACGTTATAAATGGCCCAGCTCCTGGATGTAGCTGCAGAAGTGCAGCTGGCAGGTTCTGCCCCTCAGAAGGGTACGAGGAGGAAAAGCTGTATCTCTGCATCCACAGGCTCAAAAGGGCTTTGCGCAAAGGCAGGAGCACCCACACAAAATGCGGCGTGGAAATGAGGACATCGTCTCTGAGGCAGTGGAAGCTTTTGGAGACTGTGGTTCCTGCTGGTAGCATCTGAGCTGCTCAAAGAGAACCCGAGTCCCAAGTTAAGCTGTGAATTTGGGGGTGAACCAGCCTGAGTAAATGTGGTTCTTCATCCTCCTGATGATAGGAAATCTGCCCCTTCGTTGCTTGCACAAAGAGCCTCTGTGGCTTCAAGAGAAACCAAATATTTTGGGAGATGCACTCAGGGGCCAAGAAGAAAAGAAATGAAGGGGGAGTGAAATAATCCCACTTCTGTAACTTTTTTTCCTTTGGCAGGTATAGTTCAGTAAATACCCTCTAGCAAATCTTTGAAATGCAACTTTTTTATCTTCAGGATAATTACTCCCTGTTCTAAAAGTCTCCTCTGTTTCTGAGGATATGTCTATTTAAAGTTATGCTGCCGAGAGGAAAAAGTTAGTTCAAAACCTTTTAATGTAACTCCAATTATAGGTGTGTGTGTGAAAACTATGTAGCCATGAAAAGAGCAGTATAAACTACCCGCGTGCAGCGTGGATACTTTGGGCTGGTATTGTCTTGGGACTGGTATAAGATGGTGGTGAAGCCAAATTTCAGATCCAAGCAAAACTGAAAATTCAGAACTTCTGTCTGGCAGCCGGGCGGTGCTGTGAAGTCAGTCATATTTAATTGCAGACTGTAGTTATCTGTAACCGGGACAACCATCCACAACAATAATAAATGGTTCCATTTAGGACTTTTGGAGCCAATTAAGCCTTTATGTTAAAGTCACAGGGTAAGAGCTTTGGGGGGGGTGGGGGGGAAGTCAGACCTCAAAAGCTGCGGAGAAAGCAGCCACCTTCCGCCATGGGGGGAGAGCTGGTAAAAAGCTCACGTTTCTCATTTGAAGAGATTAGTTTGTCCTGCCACACACACAGGGCTCCTGAGGACTTCAGCTGGAGTTACCTGCACATAAAAGAGAGTGACTAATGTGGAGAAGGATTTAAATATTTAAGTCTCTTTAACATAATCTCCATTAATTTTTATGGATTAAGGAATTCTCAGTGTTAATGCGGTCGCGGAGGCTTTTGAACTCCTGGTTTGCTAATTGGTGGATAGAAAATAATTCCTTTTGTATGTCCAGATAACTGTAGACTGTTAGCAAATTAAGGAATTACAGTAAAAATTCTGCCCGAGGTATTATTTACTGGTCTCCCTTGATAAATGTGTAGCAAGCATTGAGGAATTAGGGGGAAAAAAAAAATACCTGGAAATGGTTGACAGGCATTAAATATACAAATTATCAACCCGTCTAAGCCAACGAGGTGGGAAGGGATGTGGTCAGTTGTGAACCTGCACTCTGTCCTAAAAATAACAATTCTTTAGAGCAGTTGATCAAAAGGATGCAAAAAAAATGGAATTTCATTACGAGGTTACTGTCCTACGGCAACAGAAGAAAAACCTGAGGAAAACAGAGTTGCGGAATGGCCTGACAAAAGTTTCAAGAAGCCATTTTGGGATTCAGTTCATCCGCAGGATTCTCCCGGTCAAAAACTGGGGTAAGCGCACTTCTTGTTGATGTTCACACAAAATTGTGCATATGAGCAAGAGTGTGGGGAGGGCTACTCTGAGGGAGCTGCGGTCCTGGGGGAAAACAGAAAGCACACTACATATATATATATATATATATATATATATATATATATATATATATATATACACACACACACATATATGCTCCTAGTAGCATGGTCCTGCTGATTGGGGGTCCCTCTGTTTGTTGAATGTGCTGCTATTTTTTGGAGGGGGGGGGGGGAAGGCTGGGCTTGCACAGCCCCGCTGCAATCAGGGATATGAGCAGTGCAGTACAGAGACTTTTACCAAGAGGTGCTGGATCACCTCCTCGTGCCCTGAGCCCAACCTGTTTGATGGCCTCAAATGCTGTGCTCAAAGGGAAACAAGATGTTGCTCAGTAACATCTAGGGGGGCTGCAAGTGGGGGGAATGTGCACAGACCCCTCTCCACCCTGAGTCGTTCAATTAAGCTCTGAGATGGCAAATTGGGAAATAGCGTCTGAATTTACTCCTGCCTTATCGTTGCTGTGTTACTTGCTGTTGCTGCTGCCAACAGCAGTATGAAACAAATGCTGAACCAGCAGCTGGCAATCTCTCAAATACATATGTTTTTATCTGTTTAAAAATAGCGACTGGGAATTAATGCTTTCCAGGATCAGAAAGGTCCTCTTTCTGGGATTTGTTTAAGATAGTACATTTTTGTTGTAACCGCACATTCTTTGTGCTGCTTTGCCTCTCTGGTTAGACCCTTCTGGCCCTTGCCTCTTGTTCACTGAAGCAAATTTCATAGACATCTTACGGAGACATTTGTGTCCTACTTTTTTAATGCACTCACTAGGGATGAAATCCATTCCTTCCCAGAAACTCTGTGGTCTAATTGATGCTTAAAGCTCCCCTTAATAGGGAATCCGGCCATGCACTGGCACGGAGTGAACCCTCTTTCTTCTGCATAGTACTGACCATACTGTTCGGTCTAGGGATATGCCATATGGATTCCGCTGCCCCTTCCTTCTAAATCGTACATTTTAAATTGTGATATTTTTGCCTGCCTATACAGCTAGTGAAAACTGTGCTTTTTCTGGCTGTCAAAAGTCAAAATCTTCTCACGAATTTGTGCAGTGGTTGTAAATAGGCATAAGAAATATTCTTATTGCTTTTCCTCTGGTACCTAGGGAATGCGAGGGGGGCAGGGAGATAGTCAAGTTCAGCACAACAAATGCAAACAAACTGGAGATGATCTGTCTGAAATTACTCATGGCAAACTGGACCCAGGAACTGGACATTTGTTTCGCAGTTACGTATGGATTATTAACACTGTAATGAATTTAATCTAGCTGCTTTTTCATCTGCCTGTTCTGTAATGAAGAACCATGATTTCTGCTTACTTTCCATTTTCTGACATAGGCTGCTGCGTGGAAATAAGCAAAAAAACAATGTGGTGTGACTTAACCTAGTAAGAGATGGCACAATTTACTACCACAAATAAATATCTGTACCAAGGTTGTTTCCTCTGTCCAACCCCAGCACCTACGTAGATACCGACACCCTTTCCCAGTTCTTTCGATGATGGATTTTCAACACTTAAGCAAAACAAGGAAAACAAACTTATTTATAAGAGCATGGGATATCTTAAAAAAGACACGCCACCTTTGTTATTTACCTTGACTAAATGACAGTTGTCAGTTAAGCAGAATATTTTAACAGGTATTTAATTATGTTCGCAGCTGTTGTAGTTGCAGGCACTGTGCTGCTGGATTCACAATGAAAGCGGTAGACGAACGTAGTCTCGGAGCAATTAACGCTTCTCGCTGCAACTGAAGCATCTCTGCAAAGTGCTGCTGGACATACTGTGTGTGTATGCAGAGTAGTCCTCCTTGTAACTCCAGCTGCAGCTGGGAACCTGTCAACAGCAGACACTGGCTGCGTGTAGAGGTCCATTTTTCTGGTAGATACTTGAGCCCATCCAGACCATTCCTTTTCTGCTTCTGACTGATCTCAGAGTCTACTGAAAGGCTTTTTCTTTAACCTTCACAGGCCTAAGACCTCCAGCAAATGACCTTTGCTGGATTTAGCAGCTGGCAGTCCATGAGGCTGTGGCTTCCAGCTGTCCAAAGGGACTGAGGTGCCCCTGCCCTGCTGGCTGCGGGGTGCAAGGGTGCTAAGTCTACCCCCACATCTGCAAGGGATTTGCAGTAGACGTGCACAGCATTTCTGAATTTTTTTGGGGTGGGGAAAGTTCTACTTAAAGGTTCCACAATACCTTCCCTTTCCCATGTTTCGAGAGTTTTTTCCTGCCGCTTTGTGAAATGGCCTTTCTGCATCCATTCTTAGAACCCGTTTCAGAAATTCCCATGTAGTCAAGTCAATGCTTAAACACTAAACATTGCACTAACCAGGCATGTAGCTTTATTAATAAATTACAAAGGAGCTTTAATTTTGTCATAATATTTTTCAAACACAACTGTAGCCTAGCGTTCAACTCAATAAAGTCAGCCAAAAAATTTTAATAGGGTTAGCAGATTTGTTTCCATTGTCTTTAGCTGGCTTTGGACTAACCTCGGAGTGGACAAGAGGCTAATACTGCATCAACAGCTAACTGGTACAACCTTCTCCTAATGCAGTGCTCTTTCAGTATGTCTCACCAATGTTCAGCCTTAAATATTTTAAGGTGAGTATTTTTCATAGGCTTTTTCCCCAAAATGTGGGATGTCAAAGACTATTATTGTTTATCCAAGAAACAATTGAGAACTTTCCCTAAACTACTTTAAATAACATTGCAAATGAACCTCCAGGAAAACAGCTTTTACACTGAAAACTGTGAATAACCTGAATGGAATTTGGAGAAAAGCCATGGGAATCATCAGGAAGGCTGGAAAGACTTATCAAGGCAGATTATTATGGTTTAGCGGAGCGATAACTAGGGAAAGACGTGACTTACACAGTGGAAGGAGATAAAGGCTAAGGAAGCGGGCTGCTTATTGTAGGAGGGCCAAGTCAAGGAAACAACAATCTTGAGTTATACTGGGGGTTTTTTGACACAAAGACTTAAAGGTGAGGTGGAAGTATTTATATGGAAGTTGCACAACTTACAGGGATCGAGTGCCTTAGGACTACTGCAGATGGTGTAAAGCTAGATCATAGCTATGCAGGGTACTGTAGTATTTGTCATTCTCTGAAACAAATGCATTGTATAGAAAAAATCTTATTCAAAAGGTGGTGGCTTAGTCTATGGAAAGTATAATCCCTCATCTCTCCACATTAATACCTTGTGAATTCATTACTTCCTTTAAGCTGTTCTCTGGACTCTGCTATTGTCTTGGGGAGAAAACTGATGAGACTTTGGTCTCATCTGACAACTTCATGATTAATCACGAGAGAGGGTCTGGAGTGAAGACCGTGGGTGTACATATGCCTAGGCTGTTGGAAATGCACGGCCGTCCTTGGAAGTGCTGAGCAATCAGTAGATCCCACTGAAGGGGAAGGAAGCAATTCCATGGTAAACAGGCTTTTAAAACTAAACGCTTCTTCAGGGCTTTAAGTCTGAACACCGATGTTTTAGACTTCTTAACCTATCCGAACACTTTGGGGGATTCACTGATCAACTGTTCTTAGAAATGCTGTTTCCTGTGCCTTGTCCTCGCTCCTGCTCATGAATAGCGTTGGAATTCTGCCTTCAGTGAAAACAGGAATTTTCATTGCTGAAATCAGCTCACCAGCGTAAGATCAAGTAACAAAAGACTAAAATAACAGCAACTGTATTTTTCTGATTTTTTTTTTTTTCTGGAACTTTAGGTTCTCAAATCTTGGAATAAGGAATCAATTTTTGATTTATGTAAATGATTTCATTCTTTACCAAGCCTACACTTACTGTTCAATGGTGTTGAACTGCTGGGAGATGCAAAATCTTTCGGTAATTGTAAGAAAAATGCTGCAAGTCTGTGCTTTCTTTAAAAGCTATTTTTCTTCAGATTAGAATTTTCTGCTTGACTTACTTGAGGATCTGTAGTGAACAAGCTTTTTTCCCCTACCACCTTCTTTAAAGGCTTAACTTTCAAAAATGCACTAAACCAGCCAGTTGCCCCAGCTTCAATTTTCTTGTTTTACCTTGAAAACTACTGCAAATCTTTTCTAGTATTGTTATGCATAAAAGATAACAGCACATTAATAATGCAGGTCAGAAACTTCCTGTATGTTGTAAAGAATGGGAATCTATTAAAGAAACAATGGTATTGTTTTCCTTTCATACTTCTTCCCCTTCCAATACCATCTACCATACCCCATAAGACTGAAATAACAATTTTCATTCTTCTGAGTATACTTACAGCAGCCAGGCTGAAGACTAATAAGCATAACATTAAGGCTATTTTTTAACATTTCTTCAGAAATGAGTCAGTCTGCTAACTGTGGTTGAAAAATGCAGGTAGGAGTCTTTATTTGACTCTTAACCAGGAAGGATTACATACAAAATTAATGCTTTTCAGGTACAAGTTCAGTGAATTGTGAACCCATGACAATATGTTGTTGGGTAGTTATATCACAGATTTGTTGCTTTCTCACAGCTGTTGTATTTCTTTAAAATGAGATAATTCATGCTCATCACTGGTCTGGGAAGCTTATCTGTTCCTGAATAGCCTGATAATAACAGGAGGCAACTGATAGAAAACTACGCACTCCTCTTTGCCTCATGGTTCAGTACATCAGTTTTGAGGGGGGGGAATTCTTGGTTTATGCCACATTTGGAAGATGAAATCAACCAAGAATCCAAAATCAACCATCCAAATGTACGCAGGAAATTTTAAATGCTGTTGTTTCCCTTGGTAGAACTCTTTCCATACCTCTGTATCACAGTTTTGCACAATTTGTGTACATCAAAGCTGACTTTGAATAAAAAAGCCCCTTGCAACTCTTAGAATTAATGCCATTTTGTGATGCATGGTGCGCTTCAGATATTAGAGATTAATGGGTACCTAGGAAAAGAAAAATCAGCATAATAGGGAGGGAGAAAACACAGACATGTTGATCTTCAGAAGCTTTTCTACGTAGAGGTGACACACATTTTTTCCTTGAGGATTAGAATACGAGATGTTCAAGAACGGAAGCAAAATGTGTATAAAATGAAACCTGCCCACATGAATGGATTCTGTATGAAGAAACTAAATCCTCAGCAAGACTCAAACATCTGCTTGTGTGGGTTTGCCACAGTGGGAAGTCTGGTAGTCAGATCAAAAATCTCGAAGCTGTGCAAACATACAGGCAAAACTGAAAGCATATATCCAGTGACTGAAATTCTCTGAGGTTTTAGAGCAGCTCCCAAATGGAAGAAAAATACATAAGTAACTGAACTGGATTCACCATGGGGGGAGTTTGCTGTTCGTATTCTTCCTCCTCCTCCTGGCCTGGAGAAAGGAGGGCTGGGGAAGGGAAGGAATGGGAAGCAGTGGCTGATGTTGTAAATGAGCAATTTGCAGCAATGACATGCAATTTCAAGGCCTGTGGGATAGAAACAATCAGCCCAGGAAGCCCCGGTTAATGCCATGGCTTAAAAATCCCAGTTATAGATAGCTGTAAGGAGGTGAGAACTGAGGTATCCTTAGGGCAAGTAATACCTGAATATATTTTTGTTGCTATAGAAAGAGAATTCACGTGTGTACCAATTACTTTTCTTTTAAACACAACTCTTTGATTCTTTTCTCTGCAGAATTATCATTGTTTAGGTGACAGTTGTATAGTTGTGGTCCATATGTCTATATACATACACAGATGTGTAAGTAGGCACACAAACACAGCTAATTAATCTACATTAAATAACTTACTTTCTGTGATCCCTGTCTACAACAAATAACCTATGTAGATATGCTTTTCAGAAATCAGGTCTACCTGTCATGTCTTTAGAGTTTTTCCTAATACTGACTTATTTTTCCCCAAGATTAAGATCCTGTAGTCTCTATACCAAGAGTTCATTACCTCTTTAACCTTCTATTCCAAAAAGCGCTTCTGTTCCCAACACGTGGGCAGCATTGCAGCCAAATGTTTGTCACACTGATAGGTTTAACTCCGCAAGCAGTTGTAGACTTGCAGTATTTCTATGAATCCTGCCTGCTTTGTTGCTCAAATACAGGTTTGGAAGTCCATCCTTTTAGAGATTCAGAGTTTTAAAGGGCTGACCAAGTAAATTGATTTTTTCAGCAGTGATAGTGTGATAGGACCTGTCCCTATAAAACTCAGATGGAAGTTTAGTTACCTGTAAAATTAGAGTCACCAAAGAGAAAAACATGTTGAGGTCATTTCCACATCTTCTCCCCAAAGACAACCCTGGGAGCAAAGGAGTGGCTTAAGCTGTTTGCCAGTTCTTATTCAGTACAACTCACGCAGGGTTAAATTTTACAGCTTCACCTAGGACAATAATAATTGGGGATGAAGATGAATTAGGGATGCATGTCTGGCACTTCCATGTATTGACTGTTCTTTCCAGGAGTCGCAACTCAACCGCAAAAGCCTTGCCTGTATCAAACTTGGCAAATGAATCCTGAATCCCACGGAAACTAGTTAATGTAAACTCCTAAGACTAGAATTATTTGGCAGTTTCTAACCCTCTGGCCATCCACTAAATAATTACATAAACAAAACCTAAAACACAGCAGTTCCAGATGTTTGTACTCAGCTGGGGGGGAAAGGATTTGCTATTTTAAATGAAATTAGAGGAAATTTTGCTTTGGGAAGTAGGAAGCAGGTTTACTGTAACTGCTCGTTTTCATTCAAATGGAGCTTATTAGTGTTTGAACATTTGTTCCAGCAGGCCGGAGCTGCAGCAACGCTGGTTTAAATGCAGTTTAGCTTGTAGTGCTGGATTCAGGCTTTGACTGGAGCTCCACAAAGCCGCTCCTGAAGCGGGGCTGAACTTGCTTGGCTCTGTGTGTCACTGCAGCTTTGACACGCGCCCAGGTATATGAACCAGGCCCACCACCACACCATCACGTCAGGATTTGTGGTGGAAATGGTCAGGCATGCAAAGGTGGTTTTTCAGTGCAATGGGAGATGGGGGGATGCTGGGGAGAAGATGACAGAGAGAACAAATGAGTCTGAAGGGGAACTTGTGAGGGATTAAAATACTGGCCTGTGCAGTGGGATATATTTGTGTTCAGGGAGCTGGTGGATATGAGGCTTTTTATAAAATGAGTGCCCAGCCTGCAGTTTAAAGGTTTACATGACGTTTGAATATCAAAAATACCTGAATATCTCTTTCTGCTAATGTAAGCAGCTTGTTGCAATGTAGCTTTTTAACTCTGCTTTTCTGTGAACAAACAGCTAGACAAGAATGGTCCTCGTTAATTTGCAGGAACTCCTGCTTAATGGCATCTGCATCGGAGTCCAAGCCAAGTGCCTTACAATCAAATCCTTGCAAAGCAAAACCAGCTATTATTCAGCTATATCTTGAGAACCAGAGGACAGGCTAAAAGCAATTCCTTTATAGCTTTAATACAGATGGATTGCATTTTTTCTAAAGCTTTGTAAATACAAATAACTTCTCTATTGGTGCAAAATTAAACTTCGGGACTTTTTCAGAAGAAAAAATAGCCTTTTGCTTCAGGTGTTTAACATCCCATGAAACAACTCTTTGGAATGATGGCAGAGGAGGATGAGTAAAGCTTTTTTTAGCCGGCAGTGACCAAGGGTTTGACTAGCGATGAAACAGTCAAAGTTATCTTTCCGTGACACAACTATTGATGTTTGATTCACTCTTCTGTAAGTCTGAAGCCACCTCTTCTTGGTGTTATTAAAGACCATAAATTACAAAATGCATGCACTACTCATGCTGTCTGGATTCAAAATACCCAGTTTTTTATTTATTCTGTAAAACTGTGTATCATACTAGAAAACTCTTAAGTTCTACTTAAGCATTAAACTACAAAAAGAACCACTCATTTAAAAAAAAACCTGTTACTACATATTTGAAAAGCTAAACCATCATGGGGAAAGAAGAGGAGATAAAAAAAGAGGGAAGATACTTACATAAAGACCCTGAAATCCTTCCTAGGCCTCTGTAATTTTTAAACCAGCCAAGGGACACAACTCCCAGTGCGGCAGAGGAGCCTGCAGGGACAGAGCCAAGGCGTGGATGCCATCTAGTGGGGTCTGGTCACCGGGGACAGGGACAGGAGTCGCACGTTTCAAAGTGTGGTGCCTTGATTCTTTATACATTGCACAGCCCCGAATTAGCTTACTTTCACTTCAACTCTCCCAGCTGCCATCTGACTTAAAGGCACTGGTTTTCTTTGTGCACACTGTGTTAGTAAAACTACACCAAGTTTTGGATCGCTGTTGTAGGCTGCAGTATTTACTTGAGAAGGCAACATTAGGTCATTATAAAGTCTGTTGTCTGGCAGGCGTTTCACAGAAATCAGTAAATCTTGCCATGTAAGGGAGAGTTCATTGTTCCCATTAAAAGAAAGGGATCACAGATTTCAAATGAAATACGGCATTTATTCATTTGGGGTCATTTTTCACACTACGCTATACCTTTAAAAAGACCCAACAGTACATTCTTGAGGGCTTTTGCTAGAATTAAGTAGTATTTGGTCCGATTTATTTACCCTTCTCTTGGGAAGGCTCTCATAAGAGCAGGACAGTGTCTTCTGGTCGCATAGAATATTGCCAGAACAATTGAGAAATTCACCTTTGGGGCCGCATGGAAAAGATGCAGACTCCACTGCAGAGGGGGCATTCACCAAAGTACCTGGAGAAGACCGTACCCGAGGCACTGCAACTCATCTGAGCAGTGTGTGTGCAGGCAGGGAGGAAAGAAGTAGAGAAGGTTTTCTCACCAGCAAGGGGTAAATAAGGAATAATTGCAGGAGTTAAAGATTTCTCCCTCCATGTGCCTTAAGACAGCCCATGCCTAGTGGATCAAAGATCAGGTCCTGGCTTTTCTCTTGTGTGCAGAATCAAGCGCAGCTGCTGGTGGTATTCCCAGGGATGGCTTTTACCTGTCCCTACAGTCCCTAGTAGGATCAGGATCCTGCTTCCTAATTGAGGGTCTCTTCAGCCACTACTACCGCTTTAATACAAAGAACTTGCATTAATTGCTCAAGAAAGTACCGTTCCTTTCAGAAGTCATATCCTTCTTCCAAACCCCTTTGGAGTTGTGAACTTCTCCTGGTCAGGCCAGAGGCAAAATATCAAATTTGGCTGTGACTGAATTGGTTTGGAAGCCAGTCCCGTACCCCAACCTTTCTGGGTTACATAGGGGAGAAGGT
This sequence comes from Aptenodytes patagonicus, assembly GCF_965638725.1. NCBI lineage: Eukaryota > Metazoa > Chordata > Aves > Sphenisciformes > Spheniscidae > Aptenodytes > Aptenodytes patagonicus. The sequence continues at coordinate 78,277,148 of NC_134952.1, forward strand.
GGACCGCAGAGGTTAATTCAGAGGGTAGAAAGAAATGTCATCCCCCTTCCAGAAAACATCTGCCACCCTCTGCTAAAAAGGAGATCCTTGAAAGGATACGTGTTGGCACTTCTAGATTGTTATGCTACGACCTGAGAAGATGGGGCCAAGAGGCATGTGCATGTCAAAAAAAATAATCCTTGCTAATGACGTGCCTATCACTCCCAGCCCAAAGATGGGAGCATGGCATTCTCCTACTGGGAGCAAGACATGAAAGAGAAGGAAGCTGTCTGATTTGCAAAGGATGCTGGCATCTGCTAGCATTTTAATCAAAATTGTTATCCAAGGTGGTTTCTGCCTGAGCAACCGCCACTTCTGCAGTGTTTTGGGGAGGCCGGGACCGTACGCAGAGCTTTGCAGCCTGTGGTCCCACTTGGCTGATGTTCCTGTCCTGACTTCGACATACTGAAACAAAAATGTGTGAGCGGTAATAAGAAAACATTTAGTAACAACTTGGACTGCATTTGAACTTGCTGGTTTGGTAATGAAGTGCTAAATAATTATGTCACTAAACTATGATGCCACTAGAGGGCACAGAAGTACGCTGTTTTGGATAATTTTAAGCATTGCTACTGTAACAAAAGGAAGAAACGGTACGTCATTAAGGAAATCCAGTACCATCTGCCTTTTCAATTCCTTTGGCACAGCAGTCATCTCAAAGCCTAAATATTGTTTTTTAGATCAGGTATGAATAAAAAGCCACCAAAGTGAGTTTCACCGGGTCAAAACCCTAGGTCAAACACTGGATTTGTGATCCTTAAACAACTGGAATCTAAAAATTAGTGTAATGTCCCTAGGCTGAAAATTGAGGAGTTCAGCAGAAAAACAGCCTGGCAACGTTGTTTTTTTTGGGGGTTTGGGGGTTCCCCCCACCCACCCCCCACCCCCGCAAATGACATGGGAGCAGTAACTTCATCAGGAGGTGGTTGAATAAAAGCTGCATGCTGTAAGCACCTTCTGACAACAACTGAGCCTAGAGAATGGCCCTGCTCAAAGGACAAAGAGCAGAAGATAACCTCCCAGGATGAAGTACGGGAAGGATGAGGGCGCAAAGTGTGGAGCCCCCTCCCTTGTCAGGGGAGGACTGCATGAATTTTCATAGATGACCTACATCGATACCTCATCGCAACAGTGCGACCTTCCTCTCAGTTATCTGCAGAGCAGCTTTGGCATGCTCCTGTGTGTTTTACTCCAGTCTTTATGCTGCAGTGAAATGCATCAGTGGTGGCTGAGCCAAAGAATAGAAATGCTTTTATGGAGATGTATGGGGCACACTGCTAGGATTGCTCTTTTTCCTGCGCAGCTGGACAAAAGATGTCATCTAGTCCCTTTGCACTGGAACACTTGTTTTTCACTTTTTTGAAAGTCTGTTTTTTCAAACTGTTCATTGAAAATCAGTAACCTCAAAAATCTGAGTTGTGTGGGTGTTTGGTTTAAAATGGAAAAGCTTTCAGATTCTGTGCTCAATTCAGACCAGGAATTTTGTGTTGGGTGACAACAAACTTCAGCCAGCTCTGTCTAGTTCCCTAAGCTCTTAATCAAGTGACAAGCCATTCTAGACATTGGGTTAGAGTTTCCTATAACAGACAAAGTGTACTTTTTAATGTATTTTTGTTGTTTCCCTCTGCTCTTGAATTTCCCTGTCTCAGACTTGCCCATACCCAGATTTTCATGGCCTCTGAATTTATTTTCCTATGGCTTGAGCTTTTGCTAAATAGAGGTCGTGGGTTCCAACTGCCAAATGCCACACAAGGTTGCTAATTAGCAATCGTTTGTGTTGGTTCTCACACTTCGGCAAAACTACTTGGCTGATCTTGGTAATCCAATCCCCCACTTGGTTTATTGCTGGGAGAGAATGGAAGTTGTCCAAACTGACCCTTGTTGTACGTATGACAAAGCAGGTTTCACAGAAAAGTTCTAATGAAAGATTAAACTGAAACTAGTGACATTTTCATCACTCATACTTTTTTTGGTCAAAAGATATTTGAGCAAAGAAGTGAAAGTTGTAAACTTAGACGTGGATGTCAACCAGTCTCAATGGCTGCCTATGGTTGTCTTCAAATTATGTCACTATTTTAATTCCTCTGTTTATGTATTGGATATTGATATACCCAAAGCTTTGCATGGCCAGTTTTTCTCCACAGAGTTAGGGTGCTTTCCTCTAAAAAAAAAAATATATATATATATATTTTAGTAAGATTTTTATGGTCTGTCTGCATCTCCAAGGATTTTAGTCTTCCGTAAAGCAGATTCTGTAATGTTGCAAGGTAATACTGCATGAGTTACTGCACTAAAAGAAACTGAGCTGTGTTGTCTGAAGAGCTGAACACCATAAAACGAAGTGTAGTTACATGTTCAAACCCAAACCATGGCTGCAAAGCAGTACCAACTGGTTGGCATCTGTTATGATTAAGGCGGCACCTATTATGGTTAAGAAAGCTTCTTGTAGCTGTAGTTCAGTACTGCGGCAGTGCTACAGGACACGTGGTTGCCCCCGTCTGTGGCCATCCCATGAATTTCAGGTCAGGTCCCTTACAGAGGTGGCAGTATGTGTTAAGGTAAGTCCCACAGATGACAGGTTAGTGGCTTGTGGAGGCACTGGCCTCCCTGGAGGCATTTTCTTGATTAAGCGTGATGGCAGATTTAAGGCAGACTGGTTGCCACTGGGAGGTAGCTGATTGTGCAGTATCTAATTACAGACTTTCCACTTTACAGGGTAACCTAGTGTCATACATAAACCTGTCAAAATTCCTCCAAGATAGAAAATATGATGGAAAGTCAAGCTGACCAGCAGCAGAGGAGGCAGATCGCTTACAACCCTGTTTAGGCGAAGGGGTGTCTTCTGCAGCTCGTTTGTGGCATGTTCTTCTTTCCTTCCTCTCCTTTTGCTTGGCTTTGACCAGCTTGAAACAAATGTTTAGCAGAAAATTGTGCAGTACTGTAGATATCAACAAACAAAATGACATGTCAAACAAGTTTCCAACATAAGGGAAATATTTTGTATTGTTCTGGTGGTGCCGATAGTTCCCTGTACAGAATAAGGCTAGAATGGAGTTTTCAGCTAACATTATGCTCTGATTCGAAATTGAGTTTCTCTTAACTCTAAAAGACTGAAGGCTCCCTAGATTTAACTTCTCTGAGACAGCTTCATTTCTCCCTGAAGTCAGATTTAGAGACTAACATAATCAACAGCTATTTAAGGAGGTAGGAGCAGGTACGATCTTTCAAGCTTGTCTGAGACCTGCAATGCAGAGTTTAGCCAGTGAGATGTCTGACCAAGGAAAAGAAGCCATAAAAAGGCATGTGGGGGAAACTGGTATTAGGAATTAGTCTACAGCAATTACAATTAGAGATGGAAACCTGAGAAAATATTGCAGTACGCAACAGTACTGGTAACAGTTTCAACAGTACAACTATTGTTCTAAAGATTTAATGGGGGGGGGGTGGATTTTTACCCTCTATCTCTAAAAAAAGGCAGTCTAACTGGACAGGTACCAGACTCCCCAAGGTGATGCTAATCAATTATAGATAACGAAGAATACTAGTCCTCTTGCCTAGTGGCCGTGCTTCACATGAATACATCCCAAAAAGGCAACTCGTGCTCCTCAAGTCTAGACACCACACCTCCAGCCCGGGATTGCTAAACTGGAAGAGCAGAGGGGGGGATGATATTTCTCATGGAAATGCTGTCATAGGTGTATCTCACCATTGACACTGGGATTTTTCTGTTGGTCTTATGAGAGCAGTGTAGGACTGAATGATATATTTTCTTGCATGAGAGCATAGTTTTAAGTGTAAACTAGTAATTCCTTATTCATTACACAAGTTGCTTCAGGACATAGGATACCATCTCCTCTGCGTAGGTGTGAGAATAGAAAGGGATCAGGAAGGAACTAGTGAAATGCAGGGACTAAAAATAACTACGTGGTTTCCACTGAGCTTCCTAGAGCTTTCCTTTCACCAGACTCTCAAATTTTGAGCTCTTTTTGCCTTTGCTTCAGCAGAACGGAGCCTTCCATCATGGCTTCTGGTATTCAGCTATAGGCCTTATACAACTCTTTCTAAATTTGTATGTATTAGCAACAGATAAAAAGAATGAAAATTGCAGTGTCTTATTGCTAGTCTGGTTTCTCATACAATTTTTTAATAGAGCAAAAATTTCTCATTTTTGGGAAATCCAATAAGCGATTTCAAACACTCCCTTGCTTTAGCTACTCTAAGTATAATACAAGAGCTTCTCTCTTAGTATTGTAGTATTTCAACATCTGATCTTGACCTAAACCAGAAGTAGAAATAATGAAAAAGAAAATATTCGCTTGGCCACAGCATTAGAAACAAAATTAACCTCATTGTGGGTGAATTCCTCATTCTGAGGGGGCACTATGCTTGAACATTCACCCTGTCAATGCAGGATGAAATCACTCTGATACCATCGGAAGAAAAATGGCCTTTATCTAGTGTCTCTGTGGTTTTGTTTAATCCTCAGGAAGTTGTTTAAAGTCTTTGCACCCAGCTCTGTTAATTAGTAAGATAGAGAACACTTGAAGGGAAGTGAATGTGCTGTGTTCATGAATGATGTGAATTCATGCTGTAGGATTTTGTGCATTATCTTCAGGTGAAATAATACTGTATGGTCCCGTATCATGCAAATTATTATATTGTGTTTGTAAAACCACGTTTATAAAACTAGCTGTTTTTCATCATGTTACGTGACTTATTTGACAGTGTGGAGCCCGCCAGAATAGTTTTCAGAGAGCCAGTGGTTGAGTATCCTTTGGAAATGGTATATGGCCTCCTAAAACAAAGTTGCACAGGTTAGAACAAGAACTAACACAAAAATAAATTTAAGCTTGTCATATTTTGGAAGCACACAGGGAGTTCTTGGCTTTGTTTTAGTTTCTTGGTTTTTTAAAATTCCTTTTATTTCCCTGGTTCTAGGGCTAATAGCATCAGCATTCTACTAGCATTCAGGAGGATTTTGTGTTACTTTCAACTTGCAAAACAATTTCAAGTGCCTAAACCCTCACAGAGGGAAGGTTAGGTTTTTCAGGGTGTTTTTTCTTTTCTCCCCTCTCAAAACTTCCAACACAATTTGAAGAGATGAGCATCTCGGAGAAAATTCACAGCCACGTTAACAGCACCTCTACCCACATACTTTTTGGGATATTCTGAGCAGAAGCTATCATTTATTAAAGTGAAGGACCAAGGCAGGTACATAGGGTGAAGAAAGTAATTTCTCCAACAAAAATTGGTCAGTCAGGTTTTGATATGGTATAAACGGCTAAAACTCTGTTAATGACAGTGTAGTGGCAACAACTTTTTTGTTTTGACGTCAGTGTGCAGGTGCTGGGGGTTCTTTCTGGCAAAATGAAAACTCTTTGATGTTAAAAATGGTGTTAAGATATTCAACTTTACCCCCCCTGCCCCATTTTTGGTAATTTAGTGATCCATTGAAGCAGATCACTTCATTGATGGGCTTCAGCCAGTAAACAGCCAGTCATTACTTTTGAGGTTTCTCTTGCTTACTATTTTGTTCAAATTTATTGGTTCAGCACAGTGGTTTTCATGTCTCTGTGGGTTTATGCTCATAGTTCTCATTAATGTCAGCACGGCAGATATTATTAAAGCTACCCGTGTGCTGTATTTTAGCCACTGTGTAACAAAACTCTCACGGTAACACAGAATGGTGCAGTTCCCTCCCTAATTTGGAGTTATAAACCGACACACGCAGATTTCGGTGTCAGAATCTGTTCTGAAGCACAGAATTATTCTGAAAAGATGAGCATCAGAGAGGATCAAGTCAGGATTTAATTCTTAAAGGTGGTGCTATTAAGCCCCCGCCTTTGACCGTTCAGCCGTAATTCTGAAATCACAGATTCCCCTCGTGGCCCGGGTGGAGGTCTCGGATGTGGTCCCACGCACGAGGAGGGGAAGAGGGGCTGCTTGTGCCACCGGATTCTGCAGGCGAGCGGTGAGGAGCATCTCGTTGACCTCTGGTTCACACAGCGGTGGTGCACCCTCGCCTTCCCTGCTGCAGCACTTTGCCCGCTAGCGAGTGATTTATGTGATCTGATTTGCTGCTGTCAGTTACCTCTGATTTGTGAACAAGCTGGAATGAGCCTCGGGGAGAGGGCGGGAAGGTGACAGAGGGATGCTTGAAAGAAAGGTTACATACCTCCCCACTCTGAAAGGCTAAACGTATAATCTTCCGTAGGAGCTCTATAATTTCTACCTTGCCTGGTCATCTGGTAGGAAGAAAAACTGCTAACTGATGACAGCCTTGAAACAAGCAATTGAAGAGGTTTCTGGTTTTTTTCTACCTGCAGGTAGAAATCGTAAGAAAGGGGAGGGTATGAGGAAGGAACAGTTTGCGTCTCTGGCATGTGGAATTAGTCACTGCTGGCAAAGCATTGATTGAAATGTTACGGGAAGAGAGCTCTTCATAATAGAAGCAATACAGGAGCCTTTATTTTTACACAAACTTGAAAATAAACAGGTAATTTATTCTCTTCTTCCTGATGACTCATTTGAAAAGTTTATGGGCTTTGCGAAGGCATTCGGGTGGGACTTCACTGGTCATGTAAGCGTTGCTCTGTCAGGTTGCTCCCGAGGGCAGCCCCTGATGAGGGGCCCTGCTCAGTTCTCCATGGAAAGCTCTTGACTGCCCAGGCCCCTCTACACTCCTCCACATCTTGGTGCCTCTAAGCGTGAGCCTTGCCACCATCCCTTGCAAGCATCCCTGGGCAAAACCCTTGTCGTGGTTTAATCTCAGTCGGCAACTAAGCACCACACAGTTGCTCGCTCACTCCCCCTCACCCGGTGGGATGGGGGAGAGAATTGGAAGAGCACAAGTGAGAAAAAACTCGTGGGTTGAGATAAAAAACAGTTTAATAATTGAAATAAAATTATAATAATAATAATATGATAATAATAATAATAATACACAAAGCAAGTGATGCACAGTACAATTGCTCACCACCCGCCGACCGATGCCCAGCCAGTCCCCCAGCAGCGGCCCCCCCTGGCCAGCTTTCCCCAGTTTATGTACTGAGCATGACGTCCCATGGTATGGAATGTCCCTTTGGCCAGTTTGGCTGTGCCCCCTCCCAGCTTCTTGTGCACCTCCAGCCTTCTCAGTCGGTAGAGCATGGGAAGCTGAAAAGTCCTTGGCTAGTGTAAGCATTACCTAGCAACAACTAAAGCATCGGTGCGTTATCAACTTTGTTCTCATCCTAAATCCAAACCACTGTACCAGCTACTAGAAAGGAAATTAACTCTATCCCTACCGAAACCAGGACACCCTTCAGGTATCTGCGCCATGTCAAAGCTCGACCCGTACGTGACCATGCCTTCTTGTATGAGGGGGACCCTGCCTGACCCTTAGCATTATCTGTAGGCTTTTTGTAGCAAAAAGTGGTGGTAGTTGTAGGACTCCTGCGTTTGTGTGCTGTGCTTAATGAATGTCAAGATCTGAAGCCATACCCCAAGGCAGCAAGTCAAAGGACGTGAGATGGGTCTGGTTGTCAGGCGACACGTAATTTCTTCCTGGCAAGATCTAAACTTCATTGTCCACGTTTGCTTTTCTTACACAGGCGGTATGCAAGGGCTGGCCCTCTCAGTCCAAGTCTGAGGGCACCCTGGAGCACGTCTAAGCTCCCAGCTGCAGAGCAGAGTGCCACTCAAGAGCCTTCAAACGGCGCCTAATCCACATTTCCCCTTTTGGAGACTCCTGTGAGGCTTGGTCTTCCAAAAACTTTGTTAAAGATGTGTCTAATACCCACTTCATTGTTTAAATAATAAAGGCTATGGAGCTTGTGTTGCAAGGGGAAAACCTCAGCTTAGCACGCTCATTAACCCCTGGCCCACCTAACCCCAACCCTCCCACTCCTCCTTTTTCATCCTTGCGTCGCATGCTGTCACTGCATCAGGTTGGCCACAATTGCAGTTCAAAGGCAAGTTCAAGGAAAAGATCCTGCTGGGGAAATGAAACATGATAGTCCCTCACAAACAGACATACCTCATGCCATGAACTGCTTTTTTTCATGTGAGCGCTCCTTTGGTTCATTTGTTAAAAAGAGTTGCAGAAGTGCCATATCTAACCGTTCACAGCATTTGGGCAGAGGTTTCAGAGCCTGGGTCGGAGTTAGGCAGCATGCGCACTTGTCGTGGCATGCTGCTAGGCTGCTCCTGCAGCCTGTAAAAGCATTGATAAAACAGTGTTGTTCGGTGCCAGAGAATAAATGTTGAACCCAAAAACCCAGCCTAGAGTTTTACAGCAAATACCAGACATGCTAGGTTTTCTTATCGCCTACAGAAATGGGTGAAGTATCTAGCTGTTCTTCCTGTACCTGTGATGTGAGGTGTGAGTAGCTCTACACAAGTGAACACTGTGGGCAGATTAAATCAATAGTTGCAAGCACAATATAAGGTTCTGGCATTTAATAAAACACCATACTAACAGAGCTGAATACGTAGCTATCCTTCATTAATGAAGAACCAAAGAAACATGCTGAGTGATGTGCTATCTTTTTAATCATGTTAGTCCACATGAGACTTGGACAGAGCTATTTATTATCCATCCTGTTTTCATAACTGAGGTTTCCAGCTCAAGCAGAGGGGCAGGAGATGCCAAGTTTCTCACTTTTTTTTTTTTGCGGGGGGGGGGTTCTTCTAACGTTGGCTTGAAGCAGCTGTTAATAACACTCAAAAAATCAGTATTGCTCCTCAAAAGTTTACACTTCACTGACAGTGTCTGTAAAGAAGCCAAAATTATCAGTTTTCACTGGGATCAGCACTGGGAGGCTTGGAGCATGTTAGGATGGAGATCTCCACAGTCTGTCTTACAAACCAAAATGGCTACCAACATGCCCGAGGGCTCAATATGTTTGGCAGTAGAAGTGAATCAGCTATAAATTGTAGAAATGGGGAGAATCTCTAGCACCTCTTACAGGTCAATCACAGCGATGAGCAGTATTTGAAACTCAGTCCCACCCACGTCATTTCCCCCTCTCTTTGGGACAGGTGCCCTGGGACAGCATGGTAGGACCTCACATCATGACTCTCTTTGTTCACGCCTGAAGCCCAACGGGGCATCACCACCCAGCAGCAGCCCTGGTCATGGTCCACCACCACCCAGACCCGCAGTGGGACCCGGGCACCCGCTGCCGCATGGCCAGCCTGCTGCCACCATCCTCTCCGTCGCTGAGAGATGTCAGGAGAAAAGCCCTGGTATAGGTGGCACAAATGCAACAGGTTTGTCCCCCACGAGTGGCCCTGTGTAAATGAAGGTGTTCGCACAAGTCCTTTTTACTTTCAACTGCTCCAAAAAATAGGGGTTAATGCCAAAATAGCATGGTGGTTTTCTTTGCAAGGTGTTTGTCATGTACATCTGCTGTAGATAAGTTCAATATTGTCTAATACAAGCTTTTTCGGGAAAGGTGTGTTTTATAGAAAAAGCTCATTTTTAAAATTTAAATTTAAATTTTTAAAATTTAAAATTTTTAAATTGAGTCATCTGGATGACTCATTTGTTCTTCTCAACCTTTGTCTTAATTCAGTGTAAGCCAGCAAAGATCTATCTAAATTGGTTTAGCTGTTCTCATACAATTTATTTTCTAATATTTCCTAGCAACTTGAGGATAAGATTTTTTTGGCCCAAAAAATTTGGGCAGGATGTAGAGGAGTTTTTTGATACTCACTTTACAGTATCGTTTCTGAGCTGAAACTCTGAGGAAACTGACGACGAACCTTTGAAGAAATTTGAAAAGAAAACTATAATGGTAAACGTCAGTACTACTGCTGCCCCTAGGAGCTATATAGCACGTGTACGCCCAAGTAATATAAATATTAAAATATACTTTTATTTATCTACAATTATTTGTGACTCAGGAAAACTATGGCAATTGTGCGCGTGCAAGATTCGAGTGGCAAAGCTGGCACAGCTGTGGCTACAGCAAACGTCCCACCACGCGTAGGTGAACAAAATCTCACCGTACTGCAATGCATTACCAAAGATAGAGAACGTAAACAATGGATCAAAGTCCACCAAGCGTTCCCAGGCTAGGGAGTAGGAAATCCCTGCTTTCTTCCATTTCAAATGAACTCTAGACAAAAAAAGTTGCAATTATCTAGGCAGCTTTAAGGAGGTGAGTGAGCAGTTACTTTAGAAACAGCACGGGTGTTAAACATACACAGTTCAGGTGTTGCCTTCTGGCAGTTTTTGTGTGTTCTTTAATATTAATCTTTGTAATTTAATAGGCATAAATAGAGATCATAATTACCTTAAACAAAAATGCTTTTAAAGTTTTGTCTGGCACATTATTTTGCACTTTTCCTTTAGACTGTAAAACCATACAGAGAGAATTGTAACCTCAGTGGGAAATACAATACTTGGTATCTTTTATCGTGCAGCAGTAAGTTTCACTGCTGAGGTAACGGCCAAAGCTATGAGAACCTCCACAAAACTCTTTGGGTTATTTTAGTGATAGCCAGCGTTCAGACTATTTGGAAATCGTTTCTTATTCTGACAGTCGGTAGCATATGTAAGTATTTTATGGAGTGGTCCAGTGGGATCCGGGGGAATTTATGAGATGCTATGTGCCATAAAACTAGCTTGCTAATTCATAAATAACGTTCTGAGCAAATAGGAATGAGGGAAACCTTTACCTAAACCTGGAAGAAAAACACAGAATACATCGTAGCAGCATGTGTTGACTCACCCCTTCCCTCTACCCTGCCCGCTGTCACTGCCGGGCGATGCTGACATGTCTGGGCTCAAACGTTGCCTGTGGACCCCTTGGATAGACCAGCCCAAGTCTTGAGGGCGCTTTCCAGAACAAGTTTAAGACCCAGCCTCTCTCCTGAGAGAGGCTTACCATTTCAGAGCCTCTGATTTGCATATGTGGATACAGCCACTGACTCACCCACCCTAACCACACCGCCAGCACAAGCCGCTTGCAGGATCAAGGCTTGGCTCAAGTCACTTCGTGTCAAAAGATACGGGAAAAGTGGTGGCAAAGTAAGAAAATGCACTTTCTGCGCAGTTGCTGAAATTGTGCCTGTTATAATTGGTCTGAGGGGAGGGAGTTACAGTTTACATGCGCTCCTGAAATTCTTTATTTACTCATTTGCTGCTGTTGTTTCTAATAGCTGAGGGCTGGGGCGGGGGGAGGAAGCTCCAGGAGGCAAGTCATAAACAGAACAAAGCACCCAAAATGGGGCCAGTCCCTTTCTCCCTTCCTTTTATTTTCTTCCTGCCGGTGATGGCAACTCTTCAGAAGGAAAAACTTGTATCCCATTAGTCCCCCACCACTTTTAGGATTTCCTTTTCCCAGCTGGCCAAGGTTGTTTTTTTTTTCTCTGCACACCCTTCATGAGGAGGAAAATGCATCGCGAGGTTTGAAAGCCCAGGGCAGGGTTGGTACTTCCCCCTCTCGCCTTCCTGCATCTGCTAACCTTCCCCACATGAGGAGTCTCTTCCTTAGATGTTTGGGGAGCAGCTCGGGCCAAAAGGAAGAGAGGAGGAGCGTGGGTTTAATTTGGTTTATTGTTTATGGTAGGTTGCCTAATTTTAGGTGAATGGCCATTTGTTATATTAGCTGATGTGTATTTTGATATTGTAATTTGAATTACAGGAGTTCTCCAGTGCCAAGATTAGCATCATGAAATGAAATAAAATAAATAAAAAGGGTTAAAAAAATAATCAGCCAGTCCAATTAAAACTGTGGCTGTCTGGAGCCATGGAAAAATGTAGCATAAACAGAGCTGCAAGATTTGCAGGGTGGAGCTGGCATTGGCAGTAAGATGTACAGGTATATACCTGTCTCTCTGATTTGGCCCAAACAACCCCCAGTGTGCTCCTTTTTGGGATCAGAGAACAGAAGTCAGGCAATCACCGCTGAACTGTGGGAGAAGCCAATCTGCGGAGAAAAAGTACCTGTTCAAACAGTCCCTTACTTTACTGAAACATCTCCCATCTAAAGACTTTTAGCTCCTGTGCTTATCAGTTTATTGTCATGCTTTCTGGCAATTAGTGATCCACTTCACCCCTTGCAAGCTCACATCACCCCTGAGCTAAACTGACAAGATAAACTCGGTGCTTAAAATTCCATTTCCAGTAATAGAAATGTACCCCATCCTGTCATTTTTTTAAGCAGATTTTTTAAGTTTTACGAAATACCACCATATTAGATTAAGCCTGGAAGGCATGCATTTGAAGGGAGAAACCTGTATTTCTGAGCAGTATGACAGCTTATAGTTTTCACATTGTAGAATTTTCAAAATAGCTATTTTCTAATTGTCTTACCCACTTTACCTTTTGACTTTGGCACTCAGATTTCTTCTTTTTGTCTTTCACAATTTTTAATTTTTTTTCTTATCTGTTACTGCACTTCACGTAATTAAGCCTGGAATCAGTAAACCACTTAAACACATATTCCACCGTAAGCTTGTACTGGGGTTCTCTTGAAATCAGTGGGTATTAAAGTCTTGCTCAAGTGCTTCATTAAATCATAACCAAAATCTTTGTCCTTCAGTCTTACTTCAGGGACAGGGTGTTTCTTGTGCCCGGTTCACTTCTGAGATTTCACGTCAATACGGGCAAGCCAGATTTGCTCATTGGCAGCCTTTTCTTCTGGGGTACTGTTAGAAAACAAGTCAAAAGCAAAAGGAAACGATCCTTGGACCAGATGAGGTTTTGTTGGCGTTCAGATTCCTGGACGACCGCATTGGCCGAGTTGGAAACAAAGCTGATTTATAGGGCAGGGAAGTGTCCCCACTCCTAGCTACGGGAAAAGCGACTGCTGCGAGACGTTCTTCCCATCCTGCAGCACAACAGAAGTGCTGCTGGAATCGTAGCAAGACAGCTCTTTGCGTAAAATACGGTGTGTGCTGTTTTTTAACCAGCTTGCAGTCAGCCTCCTTCAGGGTGAGAGAGTTTATTGCACGATCCAGCATCATAGGTAGCCTGACATAGCTGCCCGCCTGGGAGCTAGTGCCGTAGTGTCCCACCTCTGAGGTGCAGACACCTATAGGGGCAGACCGCGGTGGTGCATCTTGGACAAAACCTGCTGAAATGAGCAAAGTTTGGGAGAACCCCTGTGTGTGGAGCGGTCTTGGAGGCCTATGGAGAGTCTGAACAGAGGGTCGGTCATTTCTTGAAAACGTGTGCTCCAGCAGTGTTTTGGATCTAATTGAGAGATAGAGCATCATCAAAGCTCAGCGTGTGTCAGTCCCTTCTCAAAACATGTCTTCCTTACACTCCCCTTTATCGCTTTTCTATACGTTGCCCTGAAAAATGAGTGCTTATGAAAAAAAGACTATACTTACTCTCTTTCTTCTCATTTGAATTTGCTGTACGAACCAAGTCAGCAAACACACAAATGCTCTTAGAAAAAGTCTTTCATGTAGGTAACAGTGGACTTTTTTTTTTTTTAAGAGGGCAGTCTGCCAAAGGGTGTCCAATATAAGCTTTTGTAGACAGCAGTTTTTCTACACAGAGCTGACTTGACAGCTTTCCTCCTGGGATAATCACAATCTTCATTCTTCTGGGACAAAATTGCTTCTGACAGTATAAAACCCAGGACATCTTTGATGTAAAATCTGACTCAAACACATGAATGGTGAGACTACAGAGTCATCCCATTCAAGAGAAAATGTTAGTAGTGGAAGCGAGATCAGAGGTGCCAGCTGAATTAATCAAACTAGTAAAATGTGAGGAAGTATCAGTCCATAAAGCTGCCTAATAAATCTGAGTGCACAGCGTTTGAAGGGAAGTGTCTTTGGACACTAAGCTGGGTGTCAGACCGGGAACGGGCGCTCTGTATGTGTAGTCCTGTCCTGTTGGTATACGCATGATGCGCTGCATTAAATGTTTTGAATGTGCATTTTTTCAAAAAGCCCGTCTGAGTCTCTAGTGCTCGTTGACGCAGCGTAATACCCAGCGGCGTGTTGTTCTCCCTCTCTCTTTCTTCCTTCCCCTCATTTGGGATGAGGACCCCGGGAGCTGCTGGTCTCGAGTTGTGGGGGTGAACCTGGCAGGTTTGGCTCTGTTCCCGCAGCCTGCCCTGTGGATGGCAGAGGGGTGGTGGGCACCACGTGCCCCTAAATATCAGCCACTTTGAGTTTGTAAAGGTAATTGTGGATTTCTCCGGGGAAGGACCCAGAGCATCAAGATGAGTATCAACCCGCAAATGTTTTGCAGGGTTAAAAGTAACAAACACTGCCATGTTTTTCTTAGATTTTAAAAACAGCAGAAGGACCACTGGGTTGCTGTCAGGGAATGTGCGTGGGTGATGCGACCACCATCAGGGGACTGTTCAGTAAGGCTCTCCCTGCTCTAGCCCAGCTGAGGGAAGGCTCCACTCCTGGAAAGCAGGTCCTGCAGAGGAGGCTTTTTGGGTGGCTCCTTCCTCAACTCCATCCACAGACTCATGGCTACATGCCACTGCTTGGCCTGCTGCACCACAAACATAGGAATGGCATACATCCCATGCAAGTCACCAGAGCTGAAGTCCACATTGCTACAGTGATTTACACGAACCGAGGTTTCACTCTGGACATCACACACTGTCCAAACTGCGGTGTTCACCACTGTTACAGTGTTTTCACACTAGTTTGTTTCTGCGTTAATCTGTGTCCCTCCTTTTACTGCGGTGTCGTGCTATTGCTCTGGCAGGACAAGGTGACCAAGTTCTGCCGGTGTACTGTGTGGCAATGCACTGTAGCAGTGCCTTGTCATCACCACTGTGACTCCAAGGAGAACTTGTTCCCACACACCTGACCACCCCGGCGCAGTGTGTAAAGCTTAATGAAGAAACCTAAGAGGATGTAGTTCGCAGTGCAGGCCACCTTCCTCATCCTCCCCGCGGATGCTGTGAATGTGAGGGCTGGGTAGCTCGCCCATCCCTGTGTGAGTGCAGGTTTGTTTCTGCAAAGCTCAGCAGGTTTTGGGATAAACGAAGGCGCAGTTAAAGAAGATACTAATTGTGGCATCTAGCCCAGGAACACTAGTGGCAATAATATCCTGGTAAGCCCGGATCTGAGCATCGTTTTTGCTTTAAAAGACTCGGAGATGGAGTTGAACCCTTCCAACCAGAAACGCGCGAGGAGAAGAGATCTTTCCCGCTCCCTGACATTTTAAGCAAAGGGAAAGCTGGAGCTCGGGAGAGGGCGGCGAAAGCCTCCTTTACGGACACCCCCCGGCCGCCGAGCCGGAGCAAGCGGCGGGGCCGGGCGGCGGCGGGTCAGCAGGTGGCACCAGCGCTCCAGCCATCCCCGGCCGCCCCCGCGCCGCCCCGCAGCCCCGGCCGCGCCGCTCTCCGCCCGCCTCGCCGCCGCCTCCTGAAACACCCTCTTCGCTTTCCTTTTTTAGATCCTGCCCAGCGCCGTCCAGCTGCCGGGCGCTTCGTTTGCCGAGCCACGAAACGCAAGGAGCAGCTTCAGATTTAGGGTGTGCCCATACACCTAAAGCGAGGAACGCTAGGTCTCTCCTTTCTGCTTGCCTTACAGCAGGAATGGAATATCTAACAGCCTACAAGCTCCTAGAAAATATTTCCGATGCTTTTCCGTTTTGTTTTGGTTTTGCGCTTCCTTCTCTCTGTGCTAGTCCACATTTGGCCATGCTTTTCTTAGCATCCCTGCAAGACCCCTCTAGAAAGGTAATGGAGATGGAGGAAAAGCCAGATGGGGAAAAGCCTGCAGAAGTCACTCAGGCTGACGAGGCGCACACAGATTTCCCTATTCCTGTCAATATTTCTGCAGCAGGTCTCGAAGTCCTACTGATTTCCCTAAGAAACGGCTGCTCCTCAAGCTTGCTGGGTGCCTTGCTCGCTTCTTCGCCCTTCGGTCTGCGGCAGCGTAGTAGAGGCTCCCTGTTCTCTCTACTCTCAGCAAGTACAAAGCAGCCCCTGTCTCCGTGGTTCAGCACTGCATCTAAGCGTGCAAGTAATTTCATCCCCGTTCAGCAAAACACTTAGCCACATGCTTACCTTTAATTATGTGCTTAAACCAAAGACTTGTGAACTTGCGTAATGCTCTTATTCTGGTCTCATGCTGGACAGCACAGAACTTAACGAGATGCTTAAAGTTAAATAAGTACTCAATGATTTCCTGGATCAGGACCTAAATAGAAGATTGTTCCACCTGATATTTAAAATTAGATTATGTTTAATTTTGAAGTCAGGGCACTTCCTTGAAGTCACATAAACTTGCCATAAATAGTTCTTGGAGGCGATGCCCTTGGGGTCTAATCCAGGCCCCTTTGATCAGGCTTCTGTTGACGTCAGTGGATTTACATCAGGTCCTGGGTCCCCGCGGAGGAGAGGGAAGGAAGGAAGGAGGCAGCTGAGATCACACCCTGTTGCCTGACCCCCCAAGTGACACTGATGAGAGCTGGCAATGAAGGCTCATCAGCCTCCTCTCCCACAGATGGGAGAAGACTGCGAGAGCCCGTCAGGGTGGGAGGAGCGGCAGCATTACACCCTGCAGAAGCCAGGGTGCCTGAAAATCATGCACCCCACCCATCTCCTCTCTTTCACCCCCATGCCCCAAATAAAGTTATGGAGCACAGAAGGTGAATTAAGAGACGTCCATTTCGTTTGTGCAGACAAAATGTGCTGGTCTGCCGTGCGTGGCGTTTACTGTTGGGATTAGGCAGGAGTGACTTGTTGCCCACAAGCTTTAAAACGAGACGGTGATTTCTGCGTCAGAAGTCCAGAGAGCCGAGAGCTGCCTGTATAATGTGAGTCTGTGGTCCTCCAGCACAAACACAGTTTTTGAAGAGCTTTTAGCTCTATTTTCTTTAAAGAGGTGAAATGGATAAATCAACAAATAAACTGAATTAGAACATAGTCATAAATTTGTACAGATTTACATGCCTCTAGGTAGTAATATACCCACTCACTTCAGGGGGAAAAAAAAAAGGAAAAAAATATGAGTTTGTTTTGGTTTTAAGTGTCTGAATGGGATACTAGAACCATCTTAAAACACGCTAAGTATGGCTCAGCGAGGAATTCACACATAACTGTGTGCTCAAATGTTAGGTTTTTTTCTTCATGCAAAACATCTATCATCAGAAAGGGGAAACAGGCTCATTTAATTTGCATTCCAGGTTACTAAGGAATTCTTTAGTTTGTTGCAGTAAGCCTGTGCAGTGTCTTGCTTAGCTACAGAAGCCAGAGGCAGATTGTATAATTCCCATTTCCTGATTATATGACATACATAAGTGAAGGGGCAAAACTTGGATAGCTCAGTTTACAATTGGATGCAGAGTTTAAAGAGCTGTTCCCAAAATTAGAGTTGTGAAGGGAGAGTGTCTCCTAAGACCAGCCTGTTACTACCTCCTGTCCTGATATTCTCCTGAAGGGTCCCTTCATTTACATCTCCAGTTTGTCATATAATGAGGTTGAAATGCAGCTATATTTTATTAACGTGAATGTTTGCGGTGTGTTTTAAGTTGCAGCTGGTGCCTGATGCAATCTGGTTCTTATCTTCATCTCGCAGCTCTGAGACACTGGGGAAGAGCAAAAGGTCTTCTCTGGGACCAGTCCCTGGAAAGTCTCAGGAATAAATCTCCTGGGATCGCTCTTCTGACAGATCCAGTGTACTCTCTGCCATTTGTGGTAGTGTCAGCCACGCAACGCCCTTTTCCTTGCAATTTTCCCTTCAGTCCATTCCTCGGCTTTTCCTCCCTTTTTTGAGGGACGCTTCCTCTCCTTTCCTCTCTCTACAAGGTTTTCCCTTCTTTCTACTCTTTCTTGCTTCTGACCCTTCCTCCTCTCTTTATTATATTCCCTCTTTCTCCTTGGGTCTTTCTGACCACCTTCAGCATCACCTCCCTCACCTCTTTGGCTATGTCTTGCTCTGCAAGAAGAAATACATTCCCTTCTTCTTCCACAGCCTTCAAAAGCCATTTGCAACCCCTTCCCGTCCCAGGCCCCCGTCCATTGCATATCAGGCACCAAAAGATCAAATCTGAGCATCACCCATCCCCTCAGCCTGGCAGAGGTGGCAGTCCCAAAACAGGTTTTCCCCTCCTTTTCCTTAGCTGCCACCAGCAAGAAGGAAGCGGCTACTTTCTCTGCAGCTTTTTCTCCTGGCCGCCTGAAAGGCTGCCTTTCCCTCTTTGCTTCTGCCAAAGTAAGCACCAGCTCCACAGCTGATGGTTATCCTAGCAGTGGCTTGCAGTGGAGAGCTGAGCCTGCTCTGCTCTCGGCATCGCAACCTCTCCATTTCTCCTGCTGCTTTGTCCCCCGATCTGTCTACTGGAGACTAAAAATTTAGAAGACAGAGGCCTCTTGCAGTGCAAGTGAAATAACTTCGTCCCTTAAAAGCTTACGTCTGTTTTGCGGTTGAAAATACTTGTTTTTCTGAGTTCATAATTCTTCCCCCTGCCCCAAGTATTTTAATTAGCAGAGCATCAGTTGTCAGATACTTGTAGAAAACATATGCTAGGGCAAGGTTTGCACACACGACCTGAAATCCACTCTCGAGCTTAGATGGATGTTGTTTGCAGATGTCATACCTCAGTTTCTCATTGCGAGTCTCAAACATAGATTTTATATCTCTGTCCTTTTGCAAAATCCGAAACGCAGCTGGCAGCGCCCAGGGTGAAGCACGAGGAGAGAGGGCTGAGCCAGAAGCCCATGTCCAAACAACCCGCAGCTTTGAAAATGCTCAATGCAGGGGCTGGATCCAAACGTCATGGCTCAGGCCCGTCTCCATAAGGAATAAGAGAGAGAAATTAAACACCCTGTTCCTTTAGCTGACCAAGATATTATGATATTTTGTAAGCATAACAAAAAGAGAGCAGCGGGGCTGAACTTGGCTGTTCTTTATCCCTGTAAGTAGTACAGCAAGGCAAAAATCAGATGGGATGAGCAAATTTTAGGCCGTAAGGCAAGTGCAGATGTCTCCTCCCGTGAGAGGAGCTCCTCGCAGCTGGTGGCTGCACGCCGTTTACCGTGGAGCTGCACCAGCTCTACGAGAGGGGAAAGGGTCCTGCTCCTCAGCATCCCAGGCCAAGGACTTGCTGGGGCCACCTTCTGGGCTCTAAGCAGCCGTGCCCTTTTGTTTCCTTAACTTTTCCCCTTAGCTTATTTATAATCCGCTTTGCAATCAAGCCTGTAGTAAACTGTGCAGGAAGGCATGATTACAGGCGTGGTATAGAACAGCCTTTCCTGAAGTGCAGATGCTTTTCTGTTAGCCCTCCACAAACAGGGCACTGGGTTAAATATGGTTTGCAAAGACTCACCAGCCTGATGTTCAAGCATAGGAACTTGGCAGCTCTGAAATCACAGGGCGCTGGTCCCTCGCGCAGACCAGAAGTTCAAGATATGGGCCAGAGGTTCTGGAGTCTGCAGAAGGATGGAGGCACCCCCAAAAGGCATTATTTAAAATACGCCCTTCAGCTAGACGTACAGGGAGCTGTAGAGGAAAATACGCTGTGCTGGAGTTGCTTCACGGTCTTGCTGTTTGTATCTCAGACCCTACTGTGTGTTTCAATTTGGGGCTCCAAAACTTGCTGGAAGACATAGAGGAAATGCTTTTGGTCTGGTGCGTCCTACAGTGTGGGCTAACTATCCCACCACTGCAAAGCAGAGCAAGGCGGTTCTGCTCTCCTAAGGCTCCATTTCTTGCAAATACTGATTTTTGAGGCACTTGGGGTGCAACAGTGGGAGGGATGCCAGAAGGTGGGTGCAAGGGGCCGCCCGAGCAAGCAATTGCAACGAGAGCAGGTGACTCCCATCCAGGGGCTGGCAACAGGGCCGGTCCCGCCGCCAGCAGACGGAGGCATGGCCGTAGGAAGAGACGTTGTTGTGGAGGTTGCCTGAGTCAGCCCCGGCTTGCGCTTGGCTTCCCGCACGCGTGCTCCCGCTGCGGCTCTGCCGGGGCTGCTCCCCTTGTTGGTGCTGGCACCTTCCTTCCCCTCACGGGTTTTGCATTGTGGCTCCTGTGCTGTGTATAGAAGAAGGTTCTGTTTCTTGTTCTTTTGCAATACTAATAGCACTTGGTTTAAATTTAATTTTCTTCTTTCCAACAAGCATTTTTTGGCAGTGCCTTCTTTGCCCTTCAGCTGTTTTAAATGTTTATTTCTCATTTTGCACATGTTTGACAAAGACAGCACTTACACAATTCCTCTCTGAATAATTCCCTTTCTCCCTAGAGCTAATAAAGTAAAGAGATTGTAAAATGAGATACTGCACTTCTGTGTTAAGCATCTAGGTTGCCCATCTTGTTTCTCTACTCTAGGAGACAGTGCTGGGATATGAAACCTTGAGAGGACCTATGGTCCAGCAACCCAGTGCAGTGCAGCCAGCTGCCAGCTTCTTCAAAATGCTGTTTTTGCACGCTGCCATTTTTCCTGACACATAAACTCAGCTTTGGGGGGAAAAGAAACTTGAACAACCATACCTGAACTGTCAGTTTATAGCCCATACTTACCTTTCCTCTTGTTCTCTAAGGCCTTGAGACATAATGAAGAAGTATGTGCCCACCCAAAACAGCACGGGCTGAAATAGCACTGTGTGGGGTGCTACCGGGGCAGTCACGCTTCCAGCACGGCAATGAGGACTGGCATTAATGAGTGCACGTACACAGAGTACACAGTGATTTACCAGCGAGATAAAATGTCTCAAGACTTCGCTGCTTTTAGACAGACAACTACTTTGTGCACGGGCACAGATTCCTCTGAGAAAACTGTAAGCCTTCCACTTAATTATCTCATCCAAACAAGTCACCAGTGACTAAATGACCAAGTATTTTCTTTAAGTTTTGTATTATTTATATTTAATCCACTGATTACACAAAGAAATAGGTCTGGAACAAATCCCACTGTACAGGAAAAAGGGTTTTAACAGAGAGAATATGTTTGAGTATTTAGGGTAAAATAATCTCAAGACTTGTTCCAAGTTTAATCCAAGATTAAAGCTGATCTAGAAAGAGAAAAATCATAGAATCATAAAATGGTTTGGGTTGGAAGGGGCCTTTAAAGGTCATCTAGTCCAACCCCTTGCCGTGGGCAGGGACATCTTCAACTAGATCGGGTTGCTCAGAGCCCCGTCCAACCTGACCTGGAATGTTTCCAGGGATGGGACATCTACCACCTCTCTGGGCAACCTGTTCCAGCAGGTTATTATTTTAATATTATTTTAATGTTCTTAATTTGTTAGAAATTATAGTAATGAAATATTGGAAAGAATGGGCCATCTTTCCCTCCCATAACTCCCGTTTGCCCCTACATGTTAATACTTCACGTTGACCCTGTAAGTCAATCTGGAATTCAGTGTTATAACAATAACACAACAACTCCTCACAACACTTTTCAGGGGTTTTAAACGCAACCTGAGAAGAGGGCTGCTTTCTTTTCCACCACCAACTTTACAAACTGTGAAAAGAGTCATCGTTTAAGTTATGCATCTCAGGAACTGTAGATCAATTACTGGGGCCATGTCTATGGAATAGATTTAATTCACGCAAACTCTTTGTAAATTTGGCAAAATTGTTCTGGTTTGGAATTCTAGCCTGAGCCAACAACTCACATTACAATAAATGCTTGAAATTTGCAGCTGCCTTGTTTGTCACATTACAAATATGGGCTGAAATCCTGCCATTGGCAAAACTCTCCTGGATTTCACTAGACCTAGGTTTTCCCCCACGGGATACTTCCGTTCTTCCACCATCTATCTAACTAATTGCTATAATGAGATTTGCAAAGGGCAAATGTAAAAGTCAACTGTAAAGTCCAAAGTGAGCTGTTACCTGAAATTCACTTTCCATGAGTATTCTCACGGAGAAGGCTGGAGCTATGAAACGTACAGGGAAAATGAACACAACAGGCCTGCAAACATCATTAAGTCCAAACTCAGTTTGGAGTTCAAATTACCTTGCAAAGAAGGATTTTTTCTTTCAATATTATTTCAGCTCTGCAAATTTCATACTGCAAAACTGCCCATGCAAAAAAAAAAAAAAAAAAGGAGAATGTAGGGGTGATGTGACAGAGTTTGCCAGACACTCCGCGCACCTGAGAAAACAAGCTGTGAGCGTTTCCCTCCCCACATCGGCCCCCGGAGCGATTTGCCACTGGGTGGATATGGGCAGCACCCCATGAGTCCTCCCTGTGGCTGCAGTCCCCCATGTCCTGCACCCCTGGGCACCACGTGCCTGCTCAGATCCTGGTTTCCTGGTGGGATTCTGGTGCGATGTCTCCAGCCACAAGGAGTTCAGCAGTGGCAGCTTTCGCAAGCCCAACCAACACCCACTTGTTTATTACAACAGATATTCAGGATGTCGTCTGCTTCTCTTGCTTCAAAACACTTTGATGTTAAATGATCAACTTGGCCGCACCCTAGCCAAGAGGAAACTGAGCCTTTCCTTACCCTGAGATTTGGCATCCACTTTTATCTTGTCTTAAGTTTGAGTACATGGAGACCTTTAGCTAGGCAGCCGTGCTCCACAGTAGAGACCGTAAGCCTGGCATAAATTTCCATTTTAATGATGCAATCTTTTATTAGGATATTTATCAACTCCAGAACAAAAGTATTTACCCTGTGCTAAACATCTGCAGCTCAAACCTGTCTGGCAATTGTTGTCTTGGCCTACCAGGTCCTTCATTTTTGCAACAGGAATGTTTGGCTCCAATTTAATGATTTCCTCCGTGAATCCTGAGCTGGCAGACAGGAAAAAAAGGTCGTGTTCCTTGGCAGGCTCTGCAGGCATCTTCTCGAAGCTCTGCATCGTGCCTCGCTGCGTCACCGCAGCACAAATCACTGTGATGGATCTGTGGCAGGAGCCTGGGAGAGGAGTGGTGTGTTCCCTGCTCAGCTAACTGATTCCTCCGCTAGATCAGAAATAAAGATAGCCAAGCAACCAGACTAAAATCATCTGCTGAATGAGTGCTTTGTCAGCAGCTCTTTACTCGTCTCTTATGTTTGTGCTCTGGCTTTGCCAAGCAGTAGTAGATCTGGGGACCTTGAGTAAAGGAGAAATCACTGAAGCAGAAGGGTCAAATATACAAAGCAAAGGTGTTTTCGTCTGTAAGTCTGAGAGTCATAGAACAGAGGTGGTCACAAGAAGTGTTAGGCAACTCCTTTTACTAGAAATTGCTCTCTAAATTCTCCATTCTATCAAAGTAATAGTGGAGTAATACTCCCCTCCTAAATTAATCAGTGAACTTGAAGCAATACACAGAGGTGCTCACAGCTAAGTAAGAGAAAAAGTTGAGCTTTGCTGGATGTCGTGGCTCACCGCTTTGCTGTTTCACTTGTTTGTATCACGTGCATCCTAGGTGACCAAATGATTTATGGACCAAAGTGAAAATTGGTGTGGACATCTGCTCCTTTCCCTCCCCTCTTCTGTCTGCAGGAAAGCATGATGAAAGCATTTGTGTTTGGGGCAGAGCTGTCAACTGATGTGCAGGTGAAAAGGCAGTGGTTGATATTTCTAGAAAGCTCTGAAGGGTGAGAAGCATTTCTGATGACAAAACTTGGGCAGGGGGATTTTTTAATTGAGAAAGGTATAGAACTGTCAAGATCTTAAATCCCGGTCATTGTTATCACAGGATTTGTATCACTCTTGGAAAGAGTTACCTCGTCTGTCCTCACTCTGCAACATAAATAAGGCAGCAATGGCTTCCTTCACTTTCCCTACCGTATTCCCAAATTTTTCTTCCAATATTGAGTTTAGATTGGGACTTGGGATTCCTCCTTCTAAATCTCTGGGTATGTTGTGAAGAATTGAATGAGGTAACGTGTGGCTTGGCTTCTGGGAACAACTTTCAAATGCTGAAAATTATGAAGCTCTGGAATAGTGTGCTAAGGAGAGCGAGTAGAAAATGCTGCCACTTAGGCCCCTTACAAATCAGTTGGACAAAACATTTGAAACCATGCAGCAGAGAACACTTCCACCCTGGCATACCCTGAGGCTGTGAAAACACTGAATTGTATAAGCAAAATATTTCATGATGAAGCAGTATTCACATTTATTTATACCCAGACTTGGTTCTCCCTCTTCAAAATGAATAAGAATGCCAATGCCCACTCCGTTCCAGCAATTAAATTTTGTCTTATCTATATTTATGGAAGATTTATGTTTTATAGTGCACCACAAATATCAGATCCTGCTAGGTATATATATTAAAAAATCTCAGTAGCTATTTGAAAAAGCATATGTTCTTGTTGAAGAGACACGTAGTTAAAACACTGTATGTCAGGTAGCTTGTTCTTGGAAAGGAAAGTGTCTCACTCCAGTGAGCTGCCGCTAGTAGCAGTAGTGTTATTTGCCCTGAACTCTTACGGCACGATAAGAGGGATTGTATTTACACAAACCCCTGGTCTCATGGGCAGTCCCTCTGGTTTCCAGATTCTGCGATGGTGAATTCAGTTCTCCTAGGTGTATGAATATTGAGTGGAGCTGGTCTGATACCATCCCAATAGTCAAGTATGATACTTGCAGAAATCCATGAAAAACCAGACTTGCTGCAGGCAAAAGCAGAGCTGCCCTCTGATGTCAGCCAGACCTTCAGCATGGTGTCATGGTGGTGGCCACGTTACCCCCTGAAGCACCCCAATGGTGCCCTCCAGACTCATGTCCGTCTTCTGGTGAGAAATGGCAGCCCCTGCCTTGCTCCCAGGGAGCCCAGGGCTGGCAAGCAGGACACGGCCGGGGGCCGTGGGGGCCAGCTCACGGCCTTGCTTCTTCCTTTGGCCATTGGGTTTCTCCTCCTTGGCCAAGTGGGATCCACTGTGGCAGTGAGAATGTCATACTGTGGTTGGATCGGCAGCAAAACAGTTCCCCCCCTGTTTTTAATCTTGTCTTTGCGCACTCTCTCTGTGTATATAATTCAGACAATATTCGTAATGAAATGTCAAAAATGGAGAAGTGAAAAACTTTGTTTTGAAATTCCCCAGGTTTCTTCTTCACCAGAAACAAGTGTTGGGCTTGGCACTGACTTGCACAAAAAAAGCTAGTCGTCCAAGAAGGTTTTTGTCACCAAGGAGTTTAATATGAAAACATTTGCCCATCTATGTGCAGCAGTTTCTGTGTTTCTGAAAGCAAATAATGTATTTCAGTAAGCATTTGCTATTGAAAAATGACTGCTAAGTGAATTCAGATTCCTCAGACTTGAATTTGTCAGAAAAACTGACAGTTTTAAAGTGTAGGATTTGTGAGGACATTGGCAATTTTCTTTTGGCAACATCTTACAGCTGTTTGTGGTAAGCTGGCCTAAAATCATTGCTTGTTATAAGTTTAATAAAGCTGATGTGCAGCTTGTTTTCTTTACATTTGCAAACCAACAGACCAGCTATGTTCTTTACTATTACATCGATTTTCCATCTGGCCTTAGAAGTTTTGGTAGCGTTAGGTTATGGTTTTCATATTCCTCCTTTCTCACTGAGGAGGTTTTGCACAAGCCATTCCTCTTCTGTGCAGGCATAGCAGGTGCAAGATGGTTATTCGATTGAAATTCTAGTATATATATATATATATATTTAATTTTCAAAATCTCCATCATTCTCTTTCCACTGCCTCACTGTAGCTCTGTAATTGATTTTCCTGTCAGCTCCATCGCTGCCTTCGACTTCCAGTAGTGGCATTTGCTCCTAACTCTCTTACACACAGCTATCAACTGTATTAAATGCAGCACCCTCATGTCAACTTATCTGGTTGTACTTGTTGGAACAGCTCTATGGCGTTTATTCAAGGGTGTAAGGAATTGCTTTTGCAATCATGGCTTGGCAAACAGTAAACCAGGAAAGGATGCCCAGACGAGAATGAGTCTGTCAGACTAATTTTCTTCTTGCTTTTAATGCTGAATTTATTTTGTCAGCTTCTCGAGGAAGTGGAACATACAGATGTTTGATACTTAGCTGGAAACTGAAATTCATTTACGTTCCTGAGGTAAAAAGAAAATCAAACAAAGTCTGCTTCACTTCTTACCATCCTCTGCATCTTCTGCTGACCAAACCTGAGTCCAGCCAGGGGGGCACGGTACCCCATTGTCCTGATAGAGCCACCTGGATTTGAAGGTTACTGGAAGAGCCTGGATAGTTAATTGAAATGAAATATTCTAGCTCTGTGAGACTAAATGACTCTGCTGGCCCCTTGCGCCAAAGTGATGTTAGCCTTATTGAATATACACGTTTCCTCCCTTCCCACCAGAGACGTGCTCATTGAATCACCTCGGGGACTTTGTCTCTCACATTATTTGTTGCCTTTCACCCTATCTCTTGTTGTATCTTTCCAAGAATTATTAGCTTTCCAGGACAAGTTTTAGTTACTTTTTCCCCCTTCTTGTAGGGACACCTCGCATGCTTTTGGAAGCCTTGCAAATAAATAGTCAAGGTCAACGCCGCTGAGCTACCTTCTCCATGCAGGTAGCAGGGCTGAGCAGGAGTCACTGTGTTCACGGTGGGACACTTGCTGGGAAGGCACATGGGTCCTCTGGGTCTCTGCTGGATCTCTGCAAACTTCTTTGGGTTGTACGTACAGCTGAGCTGCCATTATGTGGCCGGTATATCTTTGCTTAGGTATTTATAACCTCAGTCCAGCATCGGTGTATATTAGCAAACCAGTGTGACTCCTGGAGGTGGCAGGGCTTTTTATGAGCCGGTTCCCAGGCAGAAATGTTTCTGAGGGAGGTAGGAAAGTGAAAAAGATGACAGTTCCTACAGGAAGAAGGTCTTGCTCAAGGTTGAGCTCCTTCAAACTGGTAGCGTATTGTTCAGCC
The DNA here is from genome assembly GCF_965638725.1 of Aptenodytes patagonicus. Classification (NCBI taxonomy): domain Eukaryota; kingdom Metazoa; phylum Chordata; class Aves; order Sphenisciformes; family Spheniscidae; genus Aptenodytes; species Aptenodytes patagonicus. The sequence continues at coordinate 78,303,909 of NC_134952.1, forward strand.
CCATTAATGCCTGCTCACAACTCTAAAATAAAACATTTCTTTGTTTGCTTCCTACACCAGGCCCCAAGTTGCTGGTTGAAATTGATGTAGTAAATCATAATATTAGGAAAAATATCCTGTTCCATATATACTTCTCTTTAATGGCATATGATTGGGAACCAAATAGGAAAAAAAAGATCATATTTCCTATCCCTTATCTGCAAAGGTCTTCACTCAGTTAAAATGACTAACATTTCCATATGGACTCCAGCTGCTGAATGCATAACTGAAATAGAGATATAGGGCATAAATAACCAGCAAGATCATTTTCTAAAATGCAAACCATTAACATCCAAAATTGGTCACGGGAGAAACCCTGCAAAGAAAAAAAAAAAGTAGCACAGGAAGTTTCAAAAACAGATTTAAGAAACAGGTTCTCCTAATATTTGTCTGCTAGTGATTTTCCAGATAGACGATGCTGCAGGGGTTCCCGCGAGGTGGACAGGGCTCCCTGCCAACGGGCCTTCAGCAGAACGGTGGAGAACCCATCACATACCAAGAAATAGAGCAAGCTGAGAACCAGAGCGTGCACCACTCTCTCAAAGTCTTGCTCAGAGCGCTCAGCAGCTTGCAACACACAATTCAAAAATTCAAATCAAGTAGGAGCACAGAGGCTTTGTCAGGAATGTTTTCTCATATCCTTTTGTGAAACCTTAAATGCTTTCCAGATTTGGAGACTCCTGCCCTCAGAAGAGGACACCTACATAAATTCTAGCATTTTTAACCAGTAAATTTCACAGCATTAGCCATGCAAACACAACTCCAATTTGAATTAGGAGAATGTATGGAGATGCATTGGGCTTATGAATATTTTATTTTAATCTCTCTTCAGTTGTAGAATCCTTATATTGCCATATTCTATCATTGCAGATTTAGTGTTGAATGGTATAAAATCTTTTGATTTAAAGCTCTATCATGATTCTCCTAAAGCTATGGTATCGCAGATGTATTATACCTTTCCAGCATAACTGCTACAGAACTTATAAAGCTATATAAATCAAATTTTTACTCTCAGATTTGATAAATACTGTCCTTTTTAAAAATTAAATATTTCAAATTCGTTTCATCCTTTCCCAAATCTAAGTATGGTTGGCCTATTTCAGAAAAGTTGTTACTTAAACTTCTAGCTGCCACACAGTGCTTGCCTATTTTTAGAATGAGAGACTGATTCCAGTACCTATATGGTAACTGATGCCTTAATTGTAACCACTACATAAAGCACTCAGGATCTGCAAATAGCAGAAAAGTTTGTTTAGAAGGAAATGGGAAATGTAGTATTTGTCAGTGCTACGAGGTAGTCTTCAGACCATAAATGACTTCAGACAACAGTGATTATGCTGAAGAAGAGAATATATTTACTGTAGTGAGAGAGGGTTACCTTTCCAAGGTCAATATTTTCCCTTATGCTCTGTACAGAACCTGAAGAAATCTTTTGTGCATGCCCTGTAATTTAAAATTTGAAAGAAATGTTGAGAGCAAGAAATGCATTTCTGCTGCCTGCTGGTTTTGCATGTCAGTTCATCTCTTTTAGCAATACAAAGCGTTTAAGGTGAGCGTCAGGCTCATTTTAGACCCTTCAATCTTCAGTTAAGGAAATCTTCACTGTTTGTTTTGGGTTTGACTGGTTGTATTAATTTACTTGGTCACTTGTTTGGAAACAAAATCAATACTTTTAAGGAACAAGCTGACACACACGATTAACAAAGTGCCAAAAAATAGATTGCTAACTACTGAAAGGGCATACAGCTTTTTTGGAAGAAGAGACGTGTGTGCCTTGGCTTTAAAACGTGTTCTCCTGACAATTTTTTGATCCAGAAGGAATAAACATTACTTCATAACTGGCAGATCCACGTCATGATTATCTTTAAGAAATCACCTCTCCAGTCCCGCCACAGAAGAGCGTGGCTGGGCAGATGGAAAGCTGTGAGCGCCTTTGATGAGAGGTCAATAGATGCTTATCCTTGCGGTGACAGCCAGATTTATGAGCACCGTATAGACAAACCTGAGGAAGCCTTCACCACCAGGTAGATCAAGAAGGGTTGCTCTGTTTTGCTCCCCGAGCAAGAAGACCGAAGGCAGTATAATAAGCTGAATTCTGCTACGTGCTGAGCAAGGCCTTCCCTGTTGAGTAATTAAAAGACTGTGCAAAGAATATGTTTTTCTCGGTGAGATTAAGGGATCAGAGTCAGTGCGTGCATGGGACAGACTTCCCTGCCACAGCGATCAGCCCGAGTCAGTCTTGCAAAACCACATACACAGTGATGTCTTCATAACGCTCGGTGCAATCGCATTCCTCCTGGAGTGAAACCCCTCAGGTTTGGGACAGTTTTTGGTTGCAAAACAGTCACAGACCTTTCACCGAGAAAGCTGTCGCCCTGTTCCTCCCAGGCACTGTCTGTGCACTGTCAGCCCCAGTGCAATGGCAGACCACAAAAGCTGCTTTGAGGCCTGAAGAGAGATTGTCCCCGAGATACTTATTATCAGACTGATTCAGGGCACCGTGCACAACCTCCAGCCTCAAAAGTGACCAGGATGGCATATATATGACATTCTTATGTATGAATATACACACGCACACATATATATACACATACAAACACACATATACATATATACAAATTTTTGTGGTTTAACCTCAGCCGGCAACTAAGTACCACACAGCCACTCGCTCACCCTTCCCCGCCTCCCCAGTGGGATGGGGGAGAGAATCGGGGGGAAAAAAAGTAAAACCCATGGGTTGAGATAAAGACAGTTTAATAGGACAGCAAAGGAAGAGAAAATAATAATAATAATAATAATAATAATAATAATAATTATAAAAGAATATACAAAACAAGTGATGCACAATGCAATTGCTCACCACCCACTGACTGATGCCCAGCCCATCCCCAAGCAGCGATCACTGCCCCCCGGCCAACTCCCCCCATACTGAGCGTGACGTCCCATGGTATGGAATAGCCCTGTGGCCAGTTTGGGTCGGCTGTCCTGGCTGCGCCCCCTCCCAGCTTCTTGTGCACCTCCAGCCTTCTCAGTCGGCAGAGCATGGGAAGCCGAAAAGTCCTTGACTTAGCGTAAGCACTACTTAACAACAACCAAAATATCAGTGTGTTATCAACATTATTCTCATACTAAATCCAAAACACAGCACTGTACCAGCTATTAGGAAGAAAATTAACTCTATCCCAGCCGAAACCAGGACACAAATGTATTAGTTCTGGTTATTTAGCTGCTAATTGTATGATTAGCAAAGGACAATGCATTAAATTAATCCCTTGTGTAAGCACATTGTTTTTCATGAAGTTATACCAGCGATAATTAGGGCCCCCATTCATTTCTCCCAGCTTTCCTATCTGATTAAGGACAGAAAAGAAGTCACCAGCCCAATTAAGCATTCCAGCTGGGAGAAGTGTGAATTTCAGAGGCCATTCTTTTCTTGAACTTGGCTGTCTCCTCCTTAATTATTATAAACATATTAGTTACAGTAGTTTCTTTTGGAAGGTAAACAGAAATAAAACATTATGAAAATGGTGGAGACCACAACTACGTCTAACTCTGTCTGTAGACTCCCATAAACGTCAATATTTTCATTAGATGGCTGGTGTTCTTACTGAAGTGGCCAGTGCCGTTCCAGTAATTCATTATTTTCTCTCTTCTTCTCCTTTGACTGTGAGCTACCTCCTGCCGTTTGTGCATCTACTCCAATACGGTGGATTGCTCACAGTATCTGAAATACCCTCACATCGAGATCAGAAAACAATCCCAACTATTTTCCCCCAATCACAAGAAACCGTGCTAGGAAAGGATTTTCAAACAGGGCTTGTTCGTGCCACCTGGAAAGCAGCGTTTTCACTAGCTGTGATTGGTAGTGACAGCTTAAATCTGTCAAGATCCTACCCGTCACATTCGGTAGGCAGTAGAGTCGCCCGTGCTGTAGACACCCCGAATCCAGCGAGCTTGGATGTGTGCGTCTGCACGAAAAGCAGGCGGGAGACTGCCCCAGGCAGGGCAGGGAGCTCTGTGGAAAGCTGCTTCTGGGGTCCCATTTCAGCAGCAGCACTGGCTTCGGTTCCTTTGGGAAAGGTGCGTTGCCAGAGTTTGCAGCACCCTGGAAACTCACATTGAAATTGCCTGAGTGAGTCTCCACCTCAGCTGCTGGAGGTGTTTGTGAGCATGAATTCAATTGTTCTTCATGCATTTTTTAAATGAAAGAGCTAGTTTCACTGACATCAATCTATCCATGGTTTTGGTATCTAAGAGTTACAAGGCAAAAGTTTTCTTATAAATGTAAGATTTAAAAAATACATTCCCATGATTAAGAAAAATCTACTCTTAAAAAGTAATTATCTTTCCCTTCAAGCTGTAATCAATTATAAACTCAGGAGTTCCAATATCAGTTCAATACAGTGTTAATATTTCTAGGAACCTGTAGACTCAAGTAACATCCCCAAAAAAGCATAACACAGTCTAACTAAAATGTCCTTGGGGGAAAAAAGGTCGAGGAAAATTTTGTTCATTTATACAGTACCTGCAAAGCTTGAAATTCATTCCTGTAACAATATGCAAATAGCAGAGGAGCCTTATGTTAATTAGGACCAATATCGTATGTATACATCATATCACGTCTTGTCATGTCAGGAGATAGCTGGGTAGGTAGTATAAGACAGCATAAGAAAGACACAGACCTGTTGGAGCGGGTCCAGAAGCGGGCCACGAAAATGACCAGAGGGATGGAACACCTCTCCTATGAAGAAAGGCTGAGAGAGTTGGGGTTCTTCAGCCTAGAGAAGAGAAGGCTTCGGGAAGACCTTATTGCAGCCTATCAGTACTTAAAGAGGGCTTATAAAAAAGGTGGCGGCAAACATTTTAGCAGGGCCTGTTGCAACAGAACAAGGGGGAATGGCTTTAAACTAAAGGGGGGTAGATTTAGACTAGATATAAGGAAGAAGTTTTTTACGCTGAGGGTGGTGAAACACTGGCACAGGTTGCCCAGAGAGGTGGTGGATGCCCCATCCCTGGAAACATTCCAGGTCAGGTTGGACGGGGCTCTGAGCAACCTGATCTAGTGGAAGATGTCCCTGCCCACGGCAGGGGGGTTGGACTAGATGACCTTTAGAGGTCCCTTCCAACCCAAACTATTCTATGATTCTATGATTGTATGATAGTTAGGTTGATCAGTTGATCAGTCATACAAGAGTCTGACAGACCCTATCCTGTGTCACCAAGTTTCAGCTGCTGCAGGCAGTGCTGTCGTGCATGTCCATCCCCGTGCTGCTCTCATGCATCCTCTGAGCATGTTTGATGGAGTCGTGCAGTCAGCCCCACGCACCCATTCCTCCGGTTACCCTGTGGCATCTCTAACGGGGCGGATGTTTGCCTTCATTCTTGACGTGTCCCAATGCACCCATTTCATTTGCCAGAGGTATGGAGCTATCGAGCTCCTTGATAGCTCCTGATATTCGTTACAAATCCATTCCATTTCATATTTTCATTCCATTTAGTGTTTCTGAGACATTTTCTTTCAAAAGCTTTAAGTTGCCTGCCTGTGTGCCTCTGGGGGACATCCAGGTTTCACATCCATATGTTCAGATGGAAATAACATTTGAGTTGAAGATTCATAGTTTGGTCTATGAGTTGCTGATTTGGCCTTTTAGATGTAGATTTTCAACAACCGAATCTTGTTTAAACTGGTAAATGCAGCTGCCGCCCTGCCAATTTGTGACCTTATTTCCTTCTGGATATCCCCATTGGCTTGCATGTTGCTGCCAAGGTATGTAAATTGACCTATAGGTATTCCCTTGTCCTCTAAAGTAATTCTTCAGCTGGGAGTTGCCGGGGCTCTCATTAGATTGACTTTAGAAAACTGATTATGAATCCCATCTGTTTGTGATTAAAAATAATTTGTTGTGATTACATGGGGAAATGTTGTTACTTTTGTACCCTGCAGCTGCTGCCACAATGCAGTTGGTTTTCAAGATTTCTATCTGTTCAACACCTCCTGTGCATGCTCCTAGCTCTCCTTCTCTGCTACCAGCTTCACGGGAAATATATGCAGCAACCCTAGCTGCATTTCTTCCATCTTGCTTAATTTAGGCTAGTGGTATTAAGAAGATGGTAGTCAAAATTATTCCAGTTTACTTGCAAAATTGTTTGCTGATTTTTCTGAATTTTTTTTCTCCAACTTTAAAATAAAAGAAAGCTAGGCAAGCAAGAGTAAAAAAGAAGAGAATGAAAGGAACGTGTATTTCTTATAGTCAGATGTGAACTAGATGTAGAGTTTGTACATCAGGCTGAATTTGTCACCTCTGAGTATCCAATACAACTGTTTTGGTGTCTTTTGTCTGCAAAATGGCCTTTCACCCTCCACCACTGGAAAAAATATCAGTTTGTAGGCATGATTGTACCTACGATGGGACCGGCACAGTGGTAAAACAAAAAAGACCAAATTTTCAGAAACAAAATATTCACAAGCTCCAAAACTTTGGACTACAAGCTCGTTTCTTTTTCTCAGTTGCTTTTCCCTCATTTCAACAAAAGTGGGGTTTGTTGAGTTTTAAATTAATATTTCATAAAAAAGTAGCTGGAGAGGGATTTACTTGACCTGAAGTGAGACTCCTTTCTGACCTTTCCCACATGGTCAGTTTGTGCATGAGAGTTGGTTTCCTGTGCAAACTTTTGATTTAGCAAGTACAGTGACTATATGGTGTTTCTAAACACCGTGATCTGTACATACTGCTGCAGCGGTATCTGCAAGGATTGCATGTGGCAAGGGATTATGCATCAAAAATGTATGTAGGTGTGTTTTCCTTTTATTTTCAGGTCGTCTTCTTGTCCAACTGCACAAAGAGATGAATAAGAGCCCCAGGTTCATTATCATTTCATTATCACGAGCCTCATTTTATACATTCTATTATGTTTCCTATTACTCAATTCCTTCATTGAATACATAAAATATTTTTCTTACTTGTCATCTTAATACAAGCTTTCCCAGGAACTTTTATCATTTTTCTTGCTCTTTCTGGATATTTGCAGTTGCTATGTAACTAAGATAAGACAATCAAAATCAACCTGTCTATTCAGAATATTTTGTGCCTAGATACATAGGTGTATGTATAGACGTATATAATATAGAATGAGACATGAAAGTTATATATTCTGCATTCTTTTGTTAACATACATAACATAAGTTATGCCGGCTATGCAGTGCAGTGTTTTGAAAACAGTCTTCGTGCAACTGTTTATCCATCAGCTGATGTTCTTGAGTGTACACAAAAAAGCTGCAGTCACTCAGTGACATGACCCCAGATTCACACCGCTGGCATCCAGGCCAGAATTTGGCTCAGTAATGGCAATTTTCTATTGCCGCCTTAGGTCTGTGCACCTAAGAAGTTGAAATTATTTTTTTTCACATTTGCTTTATTTTGCAGTAATTGACGTTAGGCTTTTTCGGTTACAGTGACGCTTGCTCTGACCCAATACCCCCACAACTGTGTCGCCAGTAGTATATTAAAGACCATAAACTGCGGCCTTTCTTAGTTGTTGGGAAGAAAATCCCGTCCACTTCTTAGGCTTGACGGACATCCCCAAACGCCAGCTGCCATTTGAAAAAGTGTGTGTCCAAGGCAGCAAACCAGTGTCTTGACCACCCTGAGCCGAACACCACTGCTGGGCTCGTGAGACGAGAGAGATGAGGATGGCGGGTGCCGCTGGAGCCCCTCGGGTGCCCCTGCCCTCCCCGGCTCGGCCGGCAGAGCTGGAGCTCCCCGGGGAGCTGTGGGGCTCTGGGAGATGGCTCCTGCCCTTCATGGGAGCAGGCATCCACTCGGGAGCCCCAGTCGGTGGGTCGAGGTGACTCATTAAAGCCTGAGCGTGTGTTATGTGGTTGCCAAGGTAACCAGATAATTGAAGTAATTACCTTCACAAATTCTCATGTTGATATTCAGCACATAAGCCTGCCTGTCATTGGGCAACCTGAGGCATGCATGCTGCAGCCGTCTTTTCTGGAAACCAAAAACGCGTTTTCAGTATGAGGAGTGCATATTCTCGCAAGAGCTTTGGGAGGTTTTTTTCTTTTCCGTTTCGCAGGGCACAATGATTTTTTTCAAAGTCAGTCAGTTTTTGCCTTGGGTACCCCTCTAGACGTGTTGCAGATATAGCAGCTGCAGATCTGGTTCCCTCCTTACATTTAAATAAACATTCCTGTCCTGACTGGCAAAACCTCTGTCTCTGGTTTCCACAGTACCTGCATAGGCAAGGCTGTTAATGCTGCCGCGCAAATGCTGATGCTATCAGCATCATAGAAAACCCTACCCTGTCGATAAGAGCAAACCTGCATACGCTTCGAAAATGTCCAAATTAGCAGTCGGTAACCAAGATCGCTTCAGCAAACAGCTGGCTCTCATCTCAGCCGATGATAGCAAGGCACGTTTCTGCTCGTGCATGTGTGGCGAGGTTTGTTTTCCTGCAAACCAGAGCTGTGGGCTCGGCAGTCGGACGTCCCTGCTCAGCCCCGCTGCCCTGCACTCCCCGGTCCCTCGGCAGCCCCGCGGTCCCCGCAGATGGTACAGGGAAGACTTTGTTCTGTTTTCGGTACACGTTGATGGTTCTGTGCTGAGTATTTTGCTGGAACTAGGAGTATTCATTTCAATCATGACCCGAGGCAAATTTGAATGAAGGCTTCCAGAAGTGTTAAAACAGTATAGACAGAGTTTAATGGGCCAGACTCCAAGCTCTATAAATTTAACTATTCCCATATATCCAGTGTAACTTATAAGTTGATTAAAACATGTGTGAATTGATTCCTGTAGACTGACACTTCACGGGTGGCTTTAGACTAAGAAATGATCTGGTTTTGCCCTGTATCTCCTACGTATGGCTTGGAAGTTGTTCTAGAAAATCTCTGAGGCTGCTGATCTGCTGGACCGGCTGAGCTGACAGTTTGACTGGGAGACAACAGAGATTATTACACTCCTTTTGTCACTTGAAGGTTACAGAAAACGCAAACAACATGGCCATGAAGAGAGAGCCAGAACCACCAGAAAAGCAGGGCCCGCCCCTGCCCCTTTGAATAAAAATTAACTCCAGCCTCAGACTGAGACAAGTGCAGTAATTTTAACAAGATAGATACTCCAGAATGGTTCTGGAGACACCAGAATGCTTCCCCACTGAGGGTAGCATGCCCATACCAATCACCTCATAAAGAAACGGACCCTTTTGCCCCCGCATTAAACCTACCCCAGATGCTCCTTCGCCCCCAGAGAGAGAACCCAGGTCTCAGGGGAGACTTTGGCTTATGCACATCTTATGCCTTATATGCCTATGCACATCTGCTGATGCAATAGTGTGACCTTCTGTGAAGCTCTTATGTCACTGGCTTCTGCTGAAGAGGTTGCGGAGGAAGATTATAGCATTCTTGGCAAGACATCATGGAGCCAATCTTGATTGTTTTTTGGGCCACCACTAGAAAAGCTTCATAAACTGCTCCATCGTCCCATGCCAGTAAAGATGTCAGTCAGAGCTATCACCTTCTCCCTATTACCACTTGCCTCTTACCTATTATTTTAATAGCAGTTGCTAACGTTACAAGCAAAGATAACTGATACACTTCTAAATAAAATTCCTATAAACTTGATTTTGATAATAGAAGAATAAGGAAAGGTGTATAGTTTCAGCAAGAGTTTACAGTGTGCGTTTCATTATCCTTGCAGGGAGGCTATTTCCACTCCTCTCTGGTGCCATGCAATACCCAGCTGAGAGACAATTTAATTTAGGTACTGTGTCTCCAGCAGTGGCCGGGGGGTTGTCTCTAAGAGAAAGCAGCCAGCACTGCCATGACCATGTGAGGTTGTAAGGTTTAGGATTAAACTCAGCCTGAAACGGAATGGTTTGGGATTTTATTAGGAAAATCGGTATTAATCTGGCTTTGTCACTCTGTCACTCTGCTGGTTGTTTGCAGTCTTCCTTTGTGTTCTGCTATTTGTAGGGTGTGCAAGAATGAGAAAGACTAATGAAGTGCAAAGGCTGCGATGAAAGTATGGTTTTGCAATGTGGCATGATGTTGTTTTCTATAGAATCAGACCTAAGTAGTAAAATCAGTTTTTAAAAGGGAGTTATAATGATCTTTGGTACTGTATTTCCCTAAGAAGGAATACAAGGAGTGTGCTGGCGGTTTTATGATTGCTCTGTGCAATTCCAAGTAATGCATTCCTGGGATTTAGCTGGGAAACCAGAGGAGTGTGTACTTGCCATTTGTAAATCGTATTACTTAAATTCCCCATTAACATATATAACTCACTATCTATCTGGATAATCTAGCGTGCTGGACTACTTCCAGATAACCCAAACCAGACAGAGGGTTTGGACATTGCTTCGATTACTGAGACACTTGAAGTGGAAGCCTAATTCCACACCCTTTCTGTATTGCATGGTTTTTAGGTCTTAAAATCTGCTTTTAAATCTTGATTCTGGAAGGCAGTGAGATACGTGCCCAGTCCCAAGCCCAGGAGAAGTCCCCAGCATGTCATTGCACGTGTACTTAAAGTTAGCAACCTGACAAGCAACTGTTGAATTGAACTGGGAAATGTCGTGGATGAACTGTGCATGTATTGTGGGTGAGAAAGAAGCTCATGACAGCCCTCATTTTAGAAGGCTGGGTCCCTGGTATCCATCCACTGAGCTACTTGTATCCTCCTGCACCTCTTCTTCAGTTCTTTGATTTGCATGCCACCTGTGTCGTGGCTGGAAATGAGAAACTTGGCAGCTGAATTGACAGGGTGCTCTCCCGTGAGCGAGACCTAGGGTGTTTTACCTCAGATGCACTGTCATCTCCTTAAATACAATGGGATTGTCACAGTCTGTGGGAGCAAAACAACCTGGATGGACCAGCCACTGCCTTTAGGGGGAGGCCGAGTTCACTCCTGTGGACGGGGATTCCTCCTGAGCCCAGATGTTGCCATCAAAAAGTGAACATTGGGAAGTCCTTGTAATTTTAGCACAGGGAGTATAACCCTGGGAGAAGGTACCTTATCCTTCTGAAACATCTGTTGCATTCTTAATCCTAGGAGAGTATTTGCCACATTATTACCCAGTAGTTTCACTGAACAATGTGATTGTTTTCCTCCTGATTGTCCCCTTTCTTGCCTGAATAGGCAGGCCAGGTACCTCCCCTTCACGTGTTTTCTACGTGGGGAGCAAAGAGGAAAGTTAGCATCTCTTTAGCTTTGAGTATGTGAGTAGTCCCAATACAGCAGAAAGTGCTCTCCAGGCTCAAAGGTCCACAATCGGGGAGATGCTTAGGCACTCTCCTGCCTCAGGGCCTCCGTCTCCACCACTTCTTTGCTGTTTCTCTTACCAGAAAGTCTACTCTTTTTAGTCTGTCCCAATAACCTCTGGAGATAATAGGCGTATTTTATGAATTCTACACAAGAGGCACGAAGGCAGCTACAATCCAACTTCTGTACTTAAAATGACCCAAAAGCAAATCTCTATTCAAGGCATTTGAAACCAGAAGTTGTTTGGGGTTTTTTTTTTTCCAAGGATCTAATGGAAAAAACATTCAAGCTCTCTTCAGGGGAGTGTGGTTTTAGATTAGTGTATTAATCTTTATTATCTAAATTAATGGAATTTTTGTATTACATAAATGTTTATATAATATAATCCTTGCCAGTGCTGGAGGTAATGGGTGTTGCCACTGTACAATATTTTGCATTCTTTGATATTTACGTTATTTATGAACATACTGGCCAAAATTCCAAAAAAGTGCATAGTCACACTGTTGCAAGCCTAACCTTGGCATTTCTACCTCCTTAGCCACATGAAAAAGCAAAAGGTGACAGTGAGCAGAATCAGCTTTCCTATAGGCACTGAGCTCAGAGGTCGAGGTAGGATGCAGGTGTAAAGCTCTGACACGGGAGTCTGTGAAGTAATTTCGGCGCTGTGGTGAGCACACAAACAAGCTCAGATGTTTCACAAAGCGTGGACAAGTGCTGAACACGTCTGACAATGGAACACATTTTTTCATGGTCTCTTTCCTGGACTTCTGCGGACTTCCCCTTTGCAAGTGTCCATGGTTCAGTTCTTGCAGCACTTTTCAGACCGTGTTACCTGGAATGAAATCTAGGGCCTTTAAAATGCCAATTTTTGGTGTTGATAGTAGCATACTCTAACGATCCAAGGACTAATATTGCAAAATATTTAACACAGCAAGTTAACCATTTTCAGTGCTGTTTGAAATACTCACAAATTTATAAGCAATGCTATCAGTGCAGTCCTTCCTATTGCATCCACCTTACTGTTCCTGCTTGCACAGTGCATAGAAACTGGAGAACATAATACCGGTGCAAAGTTCCTTATCAAATACCTTATCAAAGGTCCAGACCAGTGCATTACACTTCCCTTTCGAGGGAACGCAGTCCGTTTTTCTCTGATCCTTGCCCAGGATGGGAGTTTTGTATTTTCTGCTGTGCCCTGCCTCAAGGCAAGGGTTCCTTGGGGAAAACACAAGTGAACCTCAGGCATTTTCTTCCCCTTGCATGGAAAAGGATTTCACTTTGAATGAATCCCCGAAGTATCACAGCTCCTTGATTTTTACTTCATACTCTTCAGCCCGAGAAATATGACGGAGCTCTGTGCCTCTGAAGCTTCCCCCGAGACTGCCAGCGTGCCCTCCTGAAAGTATATGGGTTTCCCACAGTTTTCTTCATAGTACTTTTAGCCACTTTGCTTCTTGTCCCAGCTGGAAGCAGAAACTGCCAGAAGTTCATGAAAATGAAAAACGGTGAGTGAAATATATTGTAAATCCAAACTTTCAAACCCCAATAAGGCTTAATTATGATTTCATCCAAAGTGGCTCACATAATTATTTCTCCCAGGTTTTAATGCTGTAAACCTGTCTTCTGCAGCACACATCCACATTCCCGTTGGCCGCGCCAGGAACTCACATCCAGATTTATCACTTGAGCACGAAAACACACAATGATCCTTTAAAACCTGCCAATTGCTTGAGAGCTAAATATCGCTGCCTCAGATTAGGAGCACTCTCTAAAGAAAGTACGAGGAAGTGCGGGGAACACTGAAGAAACTGTATCTATTTAACTAAGACAAAACGGGCAAATTTTTAAGGTCGTCTCCTGCAGCTACTGTCAAATAGCACTTGAGGTCCTTACATCATTTGGACCAGAAACGATATGCCATTAAAGAAAGCGAAGGGCATGTCAGAGATAATTTCCTCTTCATGTTATGTTGTCATTCTGCCCCATCGCTCCAAACGTGATACATGTCATCACTAATAATTCCTGCACCCCACAGCACGTCTGTTTTTCCCTTTAATTCAGCGGTTAGATGGACCGGCCAAACTACACACGGTTGTGAGTTCCAGTGGGGACACGGCTGGTATATTTAAGAGGCTGATTTCAAATTTACATTTGCAATGAAATGTATGAGATGATGTTCCAAGAGGCATGCTTTGTCATTGTCCTCTAGCCTAATGTAGTTCATTTTTAGTATTATTAATAAATTAACATTCTTAATTTGTAAGAACTCAGGGAAATTCGCAGTTGCGTTCTGATGGCTCCTTTTCCAACTCGCCCCCTGTGAAATCCATTCTCTTTCCTGGGGATAGATAGATAGATAGGAACGTTAAGGCGATTTCCCCATTTCTACTTTCTGTATTTTAGAGATTAGCTTCTTACACATACCAAAAAAAGCTTATCTATGGCTTTATTTGCAGTTACCCCCCAGCTCCTGTCCACCTCCTAAAGACAGGGTCACTGTGCCCGTACTCTTCTGCACTAGCAGCACAGCCCTTCGATTTTCGGAGGAACTACGCGAGTGGAAGAGAAGCAGAAGGTGACTGACGACAACAGAGACTTGTGCAGTTGGTGAAAATTAGAAGTCCAGTTACTTTCTAGGCCTTATTTTCTCTTCGTCTCAGGCCTCTGGATCATTAAGTGATGCCGACAGTTCTTCTAGAGTCATATTTCCTTGCTGCACAGTTTGCACAAACAAACTAATCCCCTTTCTAAAGCCTATACTATCTTTCTTTTTCTTAATTCTGTGCTTATTACGACTACTTTGTGGATCATTCATGAGTTTCTTTTTCATGCTGCTTGGAAAATCTCCTATCCCTTCAAAAACTGCAGGGATCTTTGTAGGCGATCTGTGTACACGCGATAACATTTGAATGTCACTAACAGGAGAAGGAAAAATAAAAAACAATCGCTCTGAAAGTCCAAGACTCTCCCCCTGCACACAATGTAAGCATAAAACTCAGTATATACCAAAGGATTACACGTTACGTCTTATGCTATGGAGCTCATTATGCACGATTATATATGCATAATATCGGTGAGGTAAATCCCTAAAGCCAGCCCCAAACCTCCGTGCATGAAGTTCTTCCTCACCCAGGCGCTGCGATTCTCACAAACCGCGTCCTTCCCTACGCAAGGCAGCTTTCTGGGGAAAAAAAAACCCAAACATCATCAACAGGACTTCCTACGCTAACTCGCATATAAACAGGGACCCTATTTATACTTCCCAGCAATCTTTCCTGTTAGTAGCAGGATTACTAATTGCTGGCTCACAGCTCCTTCCTCCCCGCAGCAGTCAGACCAGCGGAGCCTGGCCGCCCTCCAGGTTTTTCGCCGCCGAGGAGACAGGCATTTCCAGCCCTGCGCCTGCAAGGCCAGCTCCACCCTCGCCGGAGCCAGGCCAGCAGCAAACCCGGCTGGCTTTATTTTTCCCAGCAGAGGCGCAGGTCTGTGTTTGCACAGCCTGATGGTTGATGCTTGCGCGGGGATGGGAGTTCAGGAGGTGACCTGGCCCCTCGCCTCCTGATTTCTGTTTATCCCAGAGCGGAACGGAGGGTTCCTATCAAGCAGCCCTTAATTTGGGGAAATGGTGCGCGGTTTCCACTCGGAAACTCTTCATTAAATAGTCTGCGTAGGCTTGGGAGTGGGTCTGTGTTTATCTGAACGCAAATTTTGTTTTCCTGGGGGTGGGCAAATGGCAGGGTAAATTAGGGGACGTGAGTGTTCACTCCAGAATAAAAATGTCCAGTGCCAACTCTGCCAGCCCCAGAGTAAGGAAAGCAGAAGTGCAGAGATCCTGCGTGGTTTCCAGTTTTCCTGTTTCTGATTTGAGCATCTAATTTCTATATTAATTTATATTGTTTATCTAGGAAGCCTGCTTTGCCTTCAGAGGCAAAACACTCTGAAGCCGAGAAAGTAACAGTCCTTATGAATTCACCATGGGCAAAAGAGGCCGGGTTTTGTTGAAAGACAGTTTATCAAATGGGATTTGCACTCCCCTTACATCCCTCTGTCTTCGTGTTTTTGTTTTAGTTTTCTTTTTTCCTCAGGGTTTTCCATCGACTGAATTGTCTAAACACTTTGACCACAATTGCCAAATCATAAATACTTTCCTTCAGAGATGATAATCTAGATAAACAGTTGACTAGCTGCCTACAGAGGAGGTATACACAGCACGGTGAGTTCTTAGCACTTTTATTTATCATCTAGAGCATCTTAATTATTAGCATTACGACGAAGACTCGGGCTTCTGCCGTGGAGCTGGGGACAGACGTTAGTGATTGGCAGGAGGCTGGCTGCAGGCAGGAGCCTGCGCCCTCCCTGCAGGCAGCGTTGCAGCGCGGGCAGAGCCGGGGGTGCTGCCGAGCCTGTTGCTTCCAGGGTTCGCTACTGAGTTTGGGGTGCTCGGCCGCCCCAGGCACCTTGCCCAGGGGCTGGCACCTTGCAAAGGGAGCAAAGGGCAGGGAAGTGCGTCGGCTTGGCCCTTTCTGCTCTCGCTCTGCCTCCAGTGCCAAAGAACTGCTTCCACCTACTTTTCCAAAGGTGACTTTCATCAGGAAAAAAAAAAATATATGGCAGGTTTACAGGTATGTAAACACCTTGTTTTACAAACAGTAATATAAAAGCTTGACTTGACCTGACAGCTTTTCTTTAAGGAAAATATTCCCTGTCTATAATGAATCTCCTGTCACTAATTCCTGTTTCCAGAAACAAACTGTGCTGTTCCAAGAACGTGTTGCACAAGTGAACTCATAACAAAGTAATCATGGAGAAAGCGGGTTCCCTATAGCAAAGCTGTTATAAAGCATCGCAGACATGGTTATTTTAATCTCCCGAAGTGTCTCTATCAGTACTTCCCTTCCTCCGAGCAATTTGGACCAGAATGACAGCAGCAATAATTGAAGGATGAGTCACTGGCTATATTGTAGGTGAGACATCACTGCGGAGGGAAGGCCAAGAAACAAACCTTAAAAACGGACCCGTTTGTATACTGCTGCTGTATCTCTCAGCCTGGCAGTCTTTATAACGGCACCACGAGTGTCACCGGACTCGGGGCCCGTCAGCGTTGCCGCTCCATTCTTAAGTTTCCCGTTCACCTCTAGAAAATCACTCTCGGCTGACTCCTGTCATACAAGATCTTAGTTTCTGAGCTCATTTTTTTATACCAACATTAGTCAAAGAAACACATCTTTGAGTGTGTTTTATGAATTTGTTACTTGAAATGTTTTACAGGATCCTAACTATTAATTCAGACTAGGCCATCTGGGGATCTCTCTCTATAAAAATCAATCATTACAAATATTTAACACTGCATAAAGGAAATATATTTTATTAAGTACTCTTAACAACAACTATGATTGTGTTATAAATGTGTTACGATACTCAGTAAGCACCTGTATCATTGCGTTTGCAATACACTGTTCGCAAAGCCCATTCTCACAGCCGGCCACAGCGTGGTCTCTGTGCCATGAACAGTGTCTGAAGACAGAAATATGCAAGTGAAAATTCAGTCCCTGAAATCCAGATTTGATCTGGGTTTGAGCCAGCGGAAGGGAGGCGGTGAGCAACTCTGAATTCTTGAAATTGCTGTTGAGATCAGATCCAGCTCTAGACAAAAATGGCCATCGGGGTTTAGAAGAAGAGGAGCATGAAACCGAGATTAGAGACTGAATCAGGGTTTTCAAGTTTCGCACTTTGCAGTCTTATCACTGACAGAGATAGAGCAGTACTGAGGTCCGAAAGCCCTGGAGTGAGATACAGGGAGAAAACGAGGGAGGCGAAGATGCAAGAGAATAAGGAGCAGGACAGGACGAGGAGGGCAGAGGAAGGGCAAGGGAACTGCCTTTTGCAGTTGCTGCTTGGGCTCGGATGACCGGAGCAAGTTCAGAAGTCCTGGCAAAATTAATTTTGCCGTCCACGACAGGCAAGCTGCTTTTGCGGCATGCTGAGGCAGGAAAAGAGGCTGGAGGGAGCGGGGTCCTGCCTTCCCTGCTGGAACACGCCTGAAGCTGACCCTGGGGATGCGGGACAAGCACGGTGCCACTCAGGCAGCCTGTCCTCAAAACTGAGCATGTATCACTGCTCTGAATTATTAGCTTAAATTTATTAAGCAGTCTCCTGATTAGACCAGAAAGGAAGACAACCTGTTTTTCCTACCGCTCGTCCCTACACAGAAAGTTAGCATCATTTACTTTTTTGTCTCGGAAAAGGCTTGAAATTCACACTTTTCCCAGGGTGGGAACTTGGAAAGGGAATTTTATCCTATAAAGGAGGTGCAGGGGGCAGGGAGCTGCATGTACCTGGCACTTTTAAGGATGCACTCACCAGCTCTGGGGGCTGGGGCCCGGGGGGCAGCTAATGAATGGTAACATGATCTATCTTTTGTGTGAGGTGAAGGAGTTTTGGAACCGGGCAGGGAGAAGGGAGGGCTGAGCCAGCCAGGAGCATGCACCGACTAGCACCAAGGCAGAGAAAACAGCTCTTGGAACCACTTCCATAAATTTTCTTTTCCTTGAAGCATCCGACAGAAGAAGAGAGAGGGGAAGGGAGGGGGAAGAGAGGGAAGGGGGGAGGGAGACAGATGGAAGTGTGAACGGAGTCGTAAAACCTTGCAAAAGCGGGGATAGGCAATCATTTCACATTTTGGCACAGCCGCCTCCTGCGACGGCTGGAGACCCTCACTTTTAAGAGCTTGCTCCTCTCCTCCTCTGCCGCCTCTCCCAGAGCTTGCCTGTAGCTCGGGGTTGATCTTGGAGAGCTCTGCGTGAAGAAACAAATAAATCAATGAAGCCGGAGGACTCGGCAAGCGTGGCGAGCAGGCAGGGACACGCGGAGAAGCAGGGTGGGGAGGGACCAGGAATCCCCCAGCAGCAAAGCACCTCCGAGCGGGGCAGCCAGCCACGAGGCTCCTCGTCCCGGCCACCACCAGCCCCTGATGGGGCCAGCACAGCTTCGTCCCCTCTCTGGGACCAGTGAGGACCCCCCCATGGGGTCTTGCAACACACCCAGCCCCACACACAACCGCCACCGGTGCCACGCATGTTTGGAGCAGCCATAATGGGGCCTGAGAAATGGCTCCTTTCTCATGCTTGAGTCCTGAAAATTGCAAAACAGAGCCCTCGTGCAAAAGAGACTTTTGACTTTTATTCTGTCCTCTGACACCTTTCTCTTAACACCGTGTTTCTGTGCTGAGGAAGTATTTCTTCGTGTTAGGAAAACGTGGATGGGAAGAAAGCCAATATAAACACATCATAAATCATCAGATATTTCCTTTTTTAGTTCTGAGTACTTTAAACAACAATGAAATATAAACAAAAATTACTTCTTTTCAACCTGTAGTAATAATGGCTGGACCATTAACTGTTTCCTTATCCATCATCGTGATAACATGCAGTTAGTTATATGGCAGCTCCCAGGCAAACAGTTCGAAGACAGGTTCCTGTTGCCATCCCTGTTTCACAAAAGTGTGTGCTGAGCAGAGCGGGCAAAGTGACTTCCCCAGGATCATGAAAAAGGCCGGATCCAAACCCCTTTCGAAGCAATGAAATCAGTTGTATTGACTTCATCTGGGGATTTGGAGAAGACCCTGAGTCAGAATGTGGAGAAGCAAAAACACATCCGCTGATGCCCTCAGCATTTGTCTCCTAGATTAAATAATCATTTTCTTTTATTTGGGAGAGGGAAAGGGATAGCGGGAGGCACAGTCACCAAGGCAAAGAATAGGACTGGCTAAAGCATATTAAAGTGCTTTATAATGGTTCTAAGAAGTGCTCAGTGAAAATATTTTGTATCTAATAAATGTACGACTAAGAACACGATAACATTCACAGAGCTGTAACTCCTTCCAGCAAAGGCTTCGAATGCAAAACAGATCAGATGGCTTCCAGACAGAGAAAAGCAATTGGTTGTTACTGCAACCACCATGGTAACTTCTCAGCTCTCTTTACTGTCATTCCAGATGGTAAAGCGGGGGAGCAGAATACAGCGTTACTGATACTACAGCAAAGACTTATCTGTGCTTGCTTTCAGAGCCTTCTGAAGCAATCTATTCCTTTATTTTCTACACTGACTCAGGTCGGTTGCTGTTAAGAAATCACAAAGATCACTGTAATGGGAATCGTCACCGAAAGCCGAAGACACCTTCCTAGCTAGGCTTTGTAGAAAACCCCAACCTCAACATTTTAATGGCTGAATGGCCCTAGAAACTTAGAGGAATGGACTTGTTAGAGGAGGTTTCATACCAGGGGCAGATGCAAGCCCAGTTCCCTATTACAAAAGTCACAGTGTAATACAAATGTACCACGCTCCCCGTGCCTGGGACTTGGGGGGCACCACTGAGAACATAGCAATAGGGTTGCTGCTGTTATTGGAGTAACTTCAGTAGTGAAATAAACCGTTTTGTGAATGCTTAGAAACTGCTAATTCCAACAGTGTTGTGAAATACGGGTGCAAAGAGAGAGAAAGCGAACAATGATACACACCAAACTACCTGTTCCCTAACGTGTAGGTGATGATGGGAGAGGGACGAGGTGCTCCAGAGTTAAAACATGCAAACAGAAAACACACTGCATTAAAGTGAGAAGGTACAGTGTGCATTCATTGCTGGAAATAAATGACAGCGTTGAAATGAAGTGTCTCCTTTGTAACCTAATGGGGAGGGTATTGGGTAGGACCCTGGCAATTTGGACTCTAGTCCATGTACTGTTGGGTGACCTTGGGAAAGTCACTTTCTTCAAGTCTGTGCAAGACAGGAATAGTCACCTCCTTTTTGAACTGAAATAGAAGAATGAATTCTTATGGTTGTTATTTTGGCCCTCTCCAGACATTTTTCTCAGTCAATTCAGCTCTTGTATCAGGGTGGCTGTCCTCTGACGTATGAGACACTGGACAAGCTTAATCAGGTGTCATTTATGAAATGAAATGGCATTAAATTTTACTTGTAGTTTAACAAGAACCCAACTATATTATCCACTGAATCACCGCAATGTCAACCTCTTCAAAATTTTTGTAGCTTAAACAAACCATAGGCTGTTGCTAAGGAAGATATTATAATATTATAATAATTATAACAGTGAAGTGTTGTAACAATTCTCTGATGGAAGCATTGTTTACTTTTCAGATTTTTCTCAGGTTTATACGGATGGCATTTAATTTGATTGCTTTTCACAAGTCTGACCACAATGCTTATCCTTTATTTTCAAACAATGAGTAAAGATATTTGTCAAAGGCTACAGAAAATCCTGGAAGTGAGAAGAACACTCAGTGTTTATGCTTGGTCAAAGCTATGGAGACTGCATTTTGGCTCTGTCTGCTTGCAGCCTTTTCCTGTAAAACACAGTGATTAAAATAGAGTATGTTTTATGATGGCATTTGGAATCAATTTTTTTTTCCTTTTACTGCATTTGCCTAGTATAAATGAGTATCGATGCAGCCGACTGAGGAATGAGACACACACCGCTCCTTGGTGCCAGTTCGGTGCGTCTCTGTTCTCTCTTCTAACACCCCTGAAGGTCATGCTTGAAAAACAGGGGGAGGTCATATAGATCCTGCAGCTTCAGAAGTTTACCATTAAAAAGCATTTAATGTGTATTTATTAATCACACGATGCGCTTCCTGCATTACCCAGCCGAGCTGGGCTTTCTCAGTGCACAATAGTGTTGTATTTATTGCGTATCCTCCAGGGCAGAGATTTAGTGTTTGGACAGCAAACAGGAACAGAATGTTTTCGTCGTCTATGACTAACGTGCTGACTAAGTGCAGGGCTCCAAATGGATCCCAGATCTACTCGGGACAGCGTAGGGCAGGATATGAAGAAGATAACATCTGAAACCACTCTTGGCCCCAGTGAAAGGCGGACACAACCATCTCCGCCCACCCACCGAAAAAAGGCCTTGTCTGCCAATCAGAAAGCATTTAAAGGCTCTTATGGAGATGAGGATCAATTTTGAAGAAATCCAAAGCTAGTAATAAATGACTGTATTTTTAATTAATTTCCTATGTACACTGATCTGTGAGGTGTTGGGGCACATACATACAGTACTGTGATGATGACAGGACATCACCGTGACCCGTAATCTAAACAAGATGAAAAAACAGCAACCAAAAAACTCAGTGACTAATGAAACAAGGACTCACAAGGAGGTAGAAGATTATGGTTATTTTTAATTATTTCTGCTTCTTACTATTTCTTCCCTTAGATTGTTCATGTAGATGAGCCAGAGATATTAATTAGATATTAATTCCATTCTGTAGCAGCATATAGAATCATAGAATCATGGAATAGTTTGGGTTGGAAAGGACCTCTAAAGGTCATCTAGTCCAACCCCCCTGCCGTTGGCAGGGACATCTTCCACTAGATCAGGTTGCTCAGAGCCCCGTCCAGCCTGACCTGGAATGTTTCCAGGGATGGGGCATCCACCACCTCTCTGGGCAACCTGTGCCAGTGCTTCACCACCCTCAGTGTAAAAAATTTCTTCCTTATATCTAGTCTGAATCTACCCTCTTTTAGTTTAAAGCCATTCCCCCTTGTCCTGTCGCAACAGGTCCTGCTAAAAAGTTTGTCCCCATCTTTCCTATAAGCCCTCTTTAAGTACTGAAAGGCTGCATACATCATAGTAGTCTTTAGCCTGCTAGTGTTTTTCATGTCATGTGAGAAAGCTTATGTGAAACACTGAGGGATTTTGAAACTCTTTTACGTTGTAGTAATAATAATAATAGAAAATAAATTAAACCTAACTTTTCAACGCTGGTTGCATGGGATTTTTTGTAATGGATAGAAAGAGGCTTCAGTACGTTATCAGAAGTTCACCACAGAAGAGGGGCATCTAAAAACTTACCAAGAGTATTGGGAAAAGTCTGAATTCCTTCACTCCTACAGCTCTCTCTCTCCATTTTTCCCACACTCTCACCCCATAAGTTAGGAAATCTCTAGAATAAATAGATAGGCCCTGCATATAGTTGCAGGGCCATTTATAGGCATAGATCTTCCACACACACTTCAAAGAAAAAATGGTGGTTTAATATTATACTGCAGTCCTGTAGGAAATGCACAGAAGTTGTTGACCTTCTGTTGCTTCTCTACCCCTAGAGATGAGCAGAAGATGCAGCTTCTTATCGTATGGGGAGGTTCCTATCCTTAATAACACTTCTGTTTAATTCTGTACTCCTGCTTGAAAAATTTGACATGTGAGTTAGGCAGTTCTTGAGATTTTGTCAGATATTATTACCTTCTCTGTGAAAGTATGTATATGGCTCTGTGTTCTGCATAACCCAGGCTTGTGTAAAGATAAAATATTTTAAAATATGCAGTTGGGTTTTCTTTACCTTGGCCTTATTAAGTATAGAAAATAACCACTCGTGCTTGTGTTGAAGGAAAGTGTTCCTTTATGGGTTAGTGAAATAAGCTATTCAAAACCACTAAATCCTTCCAAAATACCCTTGCAGAGCTGTCAAAGTTAGTGAGGCCTCGAGTTATATTATCAACAGCATGCTGTTAATGCTGCCAGAGTTTGAGGGAAGCATGAGTTTGACACTAAGCCTATTCAGAAATGACATAACATTCTCTTAATTAATGTACGTCGTCATCTCAGGATGTAACCTTCCTTTTCTTGTTCTTTTCAATGTGCTCGCCCTTCCAGCAACAGGTGAGTATACTTACATGTGCCTGTTAATGAAAGCAAATATCATGCAAATAGGAAGGGAAAGTCACTTGAATTTTTCTTCCTGCATTTTTCTCTTGGACGAAAGAGAGCAGAGGTGATCCTGTGGGCGTTTATTTAACGCAAGGGCCCATTTTTCTTTTCTGGGACTTCCCTGAGAAACAGTAGTTTGAAAGATCACCTCTTGTAATTACACGGAATTCATATGAACCCAGCTGTTGCATCAAAAACAAACAAAGTGTCAACAGAAAGTAACGTAGATCATAGCACACTTGCTGAAAAACACATTGCCTGTATTAACATAATAATTGCAAATAATTCCTCCTATATTTTAAATATTGCCTTTTAGATTTCAAGTGATATTGCCCTTAAACTAAAACTAACTTCTACACTGAAGCTAATTGCTAAATGTCCTTTACCACTTATCACATCAAAACCCAATTGTTATGATGTCTAGCACCAGGTATGCCAGACTGTTATAAATTAAACAGCACAGCCTCATAAAAGATAGAAAATTTCTAACACTAGCATCTCATATAGAACAAAACCTTGAGCTTTTGCTGTGATGGGAATGTGATAGTTTCTTTCTAAGCTGGAATGACAAGATTTTATGATCTACTAAGTAGGTAGAAAATGAGATACATATACATACTCCTACGAAGGTCTTTAAATTGGAAATCACTCCTATACGTGTGCTTTAAGAACTCCAGAAAAAGCTCCAGTGTATGGAAAAGTCCACCTTGTTCCTGATTGGGATGAGATTTGCTCTTGGTGGAGAGGGGGAGGTTTGCAGGTTTTATTTGCTTTTTTGTGTATCTCGGACTTACGATTCTAATATTCTTAGGTAATCTTCAATTGGGTACCTACTTTTAGGATCTGGGCTCATATATTGGCATCTAAGAGAGTGACTGCACTCTTCAAAATGCTGAGTACCATCTGTGGCCCATACCACTTTCAGATGGCTCCGTTCAAGTGCTCACAGTGGCACTCTAGCCAGCTTTCATCTGGAGCTTGAACTAAACATGAACAAAATAATTTGACAGGTTCAATTAGTGCTTACTAATTTTTCATGTAAGGTTGAAGCCCTTTCCTACTTGGGTTTTGAGGCAGAAATGCTAACCATCAGGTTAACGCCATATGTAATACTGTATCCTTGCTATATTTCCAAACTATTCAAAATCAGAGTGTTGGGGATTTCACGTACACATTTATTGTGACAGGATCCAAACCTTTTCTCAGGACTGGCCAAGTTGAGCACACTCACCTTGAACTGATTTTCAGTTCCCTATTGAGATTTGGGGCAGCTCTTATTCAACATGGCATGATTTACCCAATTCTTATTTGCACTGCGTACCTGGCACGCTATTGTATTTACGTTCCCTCTTTTTTTTTTGGTACACAAAGCCTTTTAAAGAAAAGCCTGAAGTAGTGCTGGTTGTATATGAATATTATTGACCTTGTGATCGTCTGAAGCAATATATAGTTCTATTTAAACTACACAGCTCATTACATCTATTTTGTATACAATGGGCCTTTGGCCAGGTTACACAAAATAGATCAGTACCTAGGATAAGCATCAGTTTTTTCCTAATTAGTAATTTCAGAAGTACAAAGTTAATTAAACACAAAGGCAGAAGGCTGGTTTGGTTCTGTGCAACCATGCAGACTTGTAACTCAGATTGCAGTGTCCTGGTAATGGAAATCCCCAGCAAGGGGAAGTGATTGGGGTGGGGACGAGAGCAATATGTGGCATCAGTAGCTTTTCTCAGTGCTTTGAGAGGAAAACTATTTTTATCCATGTCAGTACCTATTTTCTTCGTTAATTTTCCCCACGCTTTAAGCCTCCTTGGAAATCTTTGCCATATTAATGTGGGAAGGGATGAAGTGGATGCTTTCGAAATTATAAGGAATACAAGCTGTACATAGCGATTATATTGAACCACAATACACTGACTTCTGTATCCCAGAATTGTCAGGGAAGCAAAGGGTTATCTTATGGGACATTTCTTAAGTAAAAGTCTATTTGAGATATCTTTGGGGCATTACCATCTTATTTTCCTTCTGGGAAAAAGACCTGTGTTGAAAACCTCTTAAATTACCAAAATCTGAAGAGCTCTCATTCCTAGTGTTCATGTTTTTGATGGTCTGTTCTTATCACCTAATGCATCCCTAAAGAGGAGACTCACTTCAATTCATGGCATAGAAAATTGGAAATTGTAAAGACACACTCAGTTCCTACCAGTACTGTTGATTTTTTTCAGTGTCACTGCTTTATAAGGCACATTGCTGCCAGAGAAAACACCTTTTCATTCCTTGAATTGAACCTAATCCAAAGAAATAATTTTTAGTTATTTATTAGTGCCGCTAACATGAAATTTGTCACTACAGAAGAGAGCAAACCAAACTGAACAGATGAGTGTCAGCCTCTTGC
The DNA here is from genome assembly GCF_965638725.1 of Aptenodytes patagonicus. Taxonomy (NCBI): domain Eukaryota; kingdom Metazoa; phylum Chordata; class Aves; order Sphenisciformes; family Spheniscidae; genus Aptenodytes; species Aptenodytes patagonicus. The sequence goes on from NC_134952.1 coordinate 78,329,339, forward strand.
AAGTAGCCTGCACGCTAGCAAAGTGAGCTTCCCCCAAGTCTATAAAATGTATAACAGACTTTCGAGACTTAATAGTTAGGTTGATGGAAGATAGCCAAGACTACCAGTGCAGTGGATTAGGGCATGCAAGTACAGCTTGAGGTATATGAAATTCATATACCGTTTGGAAAGCAAAAGTAAAGGCTATGAAGAAAACTATGCTGCCAGCTAAACAGGCCCCTATTTAGTTCATAGTCTTAATAGAGCAGCTTGGTGCAGGTAGATAAAATCCCCTCTCCAACTCTATCCTAGCCTAGCAAATAACAACGTAGAAAAATTACACTGCCTTGGACCTAGTGGCCTCCTCTCTATGGGTGAAAAAAGATCTTTCTGCCATTCTTCCCATTTTCCATCCTCTTTCTAGCAAAACATCCTTCTTGCTTGTTCAACTGTATTTGTCCGATAGCTCACTAATTATGCTGAGGAGCGTGTGTTAAGAATCACGGAGGATTACTGGCTGTTTTTTTAGCTCTGTATTGCCATGGGAGGCCTGAGCCTGTAATTTTTCTTCCCATTAATATTCCTTGTGTGTACCTGTTGTGCCCCTGCTTCAGAAGAAGTGTCTATGTCAATGAGCACTGCTGGGCTTAAGACCACAGTGGTTTCAACACACACTGGTGATTTGACCCCCCAAAGAGTACTCCTTCAGGTAAAAAACTTCAGATGAAAAATTTAAGGCAATTATTCTGAAGAGAAACATTAACATTTCACTTTGCCAAATGGTGATTATGAGAGACTCAAAAGATGTAATAGTGACAGCAACTGGAATGCTCTGCACTGATTCCCTGGAGATCCTAGAAAGGGTATTTGAAATCTCCCTTCTGCCACTGTTGTTGATTGTTGCTGAAATAAGTAGCCAGAGAAGAGTGAAATATATGGAAGGAAACCGAGCTCAGGTGTGGACCCAGGGCAAAACAGTATAGCCAGGCTAGTGTGGGCAACCTGTGCCCACGGTGCTCGCTCACGGTAGCACCCCCCACCCCCCCCCCGCCCTTTCGATTAACACGGGAATGGTTCAGTTCGCAGAGCAGACTACGAAGGCTGGGGAAGCAAGATGAGACAGCTTCGTTTTGCAGAGCAGCCTGATATATTCCATGTGGTGCGGGAGCAGTTTTTGACTTCAGACCTCTTTATCTAGGCAGGTTTGGATGGAGAAACGTCGAAAGCGAGGAAACAGAAGGCAGAAGGAAAAGTCAGAACGCATCGTCTGGTTTTTAAAGAGGTTGAACACTATTTGGTTTGGCTTTCAGACGTGGCAATTTAGCAACAGGAAATGTCAGCTCATTAGAGCCATCGCATGGCATCGTATGATGATAGCAGTCATTCCCTCTGGCAGGGCTCCAGCCGTCACACTCAGTGGGGAAACAGCACGGTTTGATATGAATGTCTCGATTTCATTTTTAAGACGGGACAGTTTAGTGGGCTAGTTGACTTGGCAGGCTGTTAATAGAATTAATTTGATTGCCTTGGCAGTGGTAGGAGGATGCATGAAGGAAACCTTCTGGCTCTGTTGCCAGCATTTAATACCAAATGATTATCATAGACTATTGAACTGGTGCTGGATGAAGCATGTGTGAGGGCTTGCAACAACTTTACCAAAAATAGTAAGTGCCATTTGAAGTTGGCAAACATGTGTGCTCAAGAGAAAACAAGCTTTCCAGTTAAAGCTAGTCAGAACTTCACCCTGCAGGCCTGTTACTTGTCATGTTCCTGGACTGTGTCATTTTTCATCCATGCTCTAGTTGTGAAAGTACTGCTTTGTATTATCTGCCACTGAATTATATTGAAAGCCACGACTGTCTGCTGTTGATGGAGACCGTTTCCACTGGAGGATGGATACCTGCATTAATGACAGCTGGATTTTCTGTTGAACAACTTGTAGTCTTGGCATCCAGCATGTTATTTTGCCTGAAAATGCACTGGGAAAAGTATGGCACACGGAGCTATGCGTTTAACGTATGTAATCCTTACATCTTTTTTTGGACTGAAAGAAAATGCCACTTGGCCTGTGACTCTTTTGTATAAATACCTTTTCTTTAGATACTTAATGTAATGTAAAGGATGTTCAAGAAGAAGCTGTGTATCTAGCAGGGTTTAGCTGGTCCTTTGGAGCCAGCGGTCTTACTCCAAGTGACTAATGGTAAAACAGGCGTGAGCATTTTTCATCTAAAGGGCTGGAAGTGTTTAAAAGCATTCAGAAGAACCGGTTGCCTCTCCAAATTTAAAGCTGCAGCTCAGTTTCCATGATTAGGCCAATATTGGCTTCACATCCAAAACCAACACAAACTGGAATATCTATCTCGAAACTGGCACAAGACCCGTGTCTGAGGAAGAGGTTTTCTGCTAGATTTGAGGTGAAGTGCAATAAAAGGCTCCTGATTTTAAACACTAAAATGGAGATGTTTCAGCAGTCCAGAAAGCCCTTTCCTCTCACTCCCTTTCTCTCGCTGTCACACAGATACGCACCCTTTCCCCATTCTGCCACGTTGTAATAAACCACCAGGTCGTCTGCAGAGCCGGCCGAGAGTTGGTGTGGGTAGAAAAAGGTCAGATGGATTTTTTCCATGGCACAGCTATGCTCCAAGAGCACCAGACCTTTCTGAAAGCTGCAAGGTGCTTTGGGTTCCCGTTTCTGGCTGGCATGGCTCCTGGCCTGTGTTTTTGTAAAGGCACTGTACGGTGTTATCATCAAGATTGCTTAACATTTCCAGTGAAACACACTTGTTTTGCAAAAGCCAGGTTTTAATTCTTCATGCATGTATTAGGGTTTGACAAAAGAAGAGGAATGCGTTCCTGAGAAACACTCTGAACCACTGCAGTTATTTTTATTCGGCAATATTCAAAAGATAATTACTTTAGCAGCAGCAGCATTATCATTACTACTTGCCTTCAATTCTCTTCGCTCCTTATCGCTATGAATTGAAGAATGCCAGGCAGAGTGGGGTTCTGCTTTTTCCTTGGGCCATTCTGCAGCTCGCTAACTTTCAAAAAATCCCATTTCTCGCCACCCTATGGCTTTTCAAAACCCGAAGAAATGAAGAGGAAGTACAGAGTGAGGAAGAGGAAAGAGTTGGTACAAGCCTACTAGATTTTTCTGTTACAGGTGATGGCAAAAAAGAGAAAAAGGGAGAAAGGGAGGGGGAAAAAATTAAAAAGTTAAACTATCAATATTTCTTTTCTGAAAATGATCCATAAAGAATTAAAAATAAAGCAGAAAAGACTATGGCAAAGTCCATTTTTGCACTTAAAAAATAAAAATGTTGATCTCCTATAGAATCTGTTAATAACTTTGTTAAAGGTGTATCAAAATCAAAACTCTGGAAGCTAGGAGATTTCAAAATTTAGGGTATCCATGAAAAAAAGAAGAGGAATTGAACTGGAATTATAAACAAGTATACAACTGACTTTAAAACTTCCTTGCTATCTATTCCTGATGCTGGTTGTTGGGGGGGGGGGGGGTTATAAGAATTCATTCTACCATTTCCTACCTTTTATGATCTCCACGGAAACTTAACAGTTGCGTTTATCTTTCCGTGTTACATAGGCTTGCATTTCTTCCAACAGACTGCAGTGTGTCCATATGTAGGTATATACATCTGGACGCACACGGGAGCATGGAGAGCTCAGGAATTACTAATGGAAAGTATTACTAAGCTAATATTTTAATGGCAATTTCTGCAGACAAAATAGATATTTTATACAGATAAATCAGCTCTCCCGGGACAATGGAGAAGACAGTTCTTTATCCAAGCATCCCCAGGACCAATTTATGGCTGCTACAGCCCACTAACAGGTGGTTTCTCTGAATGAGATCATACAGCAGTGACCATCCAAAAGTTTTCTGGTACCTCACACTAAATCAAAGTGATCTGCTTTTGTGATCTGCTTTTATAATTCACTACGTGATTGAAGGAGCAGTAGTGTGACCAGCACTCCGTGGCCTTGCTCGCCTGCTCTTCCTTCTGTACGCCTGCAAGGGTAAATGGGAGGGGGAAATAAATGGAAAAGGAGTACAAGACATAGTGATTTTAGCTGGCGTGTGCCTTGCCAGCCATCCAGCAGCCACCACGCAGCTTTGATGGCCACGGTACCCTCAGATGAACAGGGGAGAGTTCCCCGTTGGTGGAAAAGAAATGAAAAGGAAAATCTGATCTCTCCACCAGCAGTTTATCGTGCTAGTTACCACGGGCTCTGCAGAGGCAGCAGCCCTGTGACAGAATGGGACCATGACCTGATCAAACAGCTGTGGCCCTGGGTGCCTGGGGCGGGGAGGGGGGGCAGAAAGGAGGGATAAGGCTCCAGCAGCTGGAGCAAAAAGGGAGGGAGGGGGCACGAAAGGGCTGCGGATCGCTGGTGGCAACTGCTCGGGGTGGCTGGGCACAAATCCCCCCACACACCCCCAAGTTCAAAAAGGGCACCGAAGTCTGTCCCAGAGCTCAGCTAGCAGGGGAGGGAGCCGCGGCTGGCGCGGTCCTCATCCCGGTGGCTTTGGGCAGGATGTCTTCGGGTGATACGAAGAGTAAGGATGGGAGAGAAAAGGGCTGGTAGGAAATAGCATGTACGCTGTGAGGAAGGTCAGCCAGAGGAGAGGGCTGGGCAGCGAGGTCTGATGAGAAAAAGCATCACAGAAAGGGAGAAGGAAAGGGTAAAACCTGAAAATCGTCTGCTTTTTCTGCAGCTTAATGAGGACACAGTGAGGGTACCTGTGCACCATTAACTACAGTGAATAATGCAGTTCCTTTGATTCTGCTTAAAGAACTTAAGATCTCATTTACGAGATATATATATATATATTCTAGTATTAATAAGCAGCACACTGGTTCCTGATGAAATTTCACAGCTAGATGTTTTCTTCTGAATATCTTTGGTAGGTGAAACTTGAATCTCTTAGGATGTACCTTAAAAAAAAAATGCCCAGAGCTCAGAGCATAATGAGCCTGCCAACACAACAGTGACAATATTAACCACAAGTTTATGCTAAGATGACTTGGAACTAAGTTACATACAGTTTCAGAGCCTGCACCTGGCCCTGGCGATGCCTGCCATTCTTTTTGTGGTTTTGCATTCATATTTTCCTAGGTTTCTTCATGCCTGCTTTCTCACACTCACATGAAAACCCCACACAACCAGGGGGAGCTGGCTGCCTAATTGGTGGTATAAAGGAAACGGTGACAGTGAGTAAAGCGCTCTCAGCAGCATAAAGGGGGGGAAAAGAAAACAACCTGGGGTGGGGGAAGAACTATCTGAATTGTAGTAATCAAAGAAATTACAGTTAATGTCAAGAGGTGGAAATGTTCAGAAAAATGTAACTGTTGTAGGACCGACCGTCTTTTACATTCTCATTTCATCTGCCGGCTATGGCGTGGCTCCACGACTTTAAATTAAACTAGACGTTTCAGAGGAGCGTTGGCTTTAGTGAGATGGCTGTAGTGCGTGGAGTGTCACTACCTGTTAAGGCTTGTGCTCTCATTAACTTGAAATGGTATAGACCAGGAGTATATATAAATTGTATCCTTATTAACACGTTAGGTTTGACAGGAATTACTGGGCTTGCTTAATATCAATGTTCAACAAGTTAATTTAACATAAGTGAATTGATATCTTTCCCAATGTAATGGTAAGTTACACATCAAATACAGAAATAAGGCTAGTTTTTTTTCTTCTTCTTGAGGCTGACGTGCCTTAGGTTGCTTTGAAAGGAAACAAGAGTAGGAATCCAGTAGTCGCCGGGAACGGCTTTAGCCAGGTTTGCCACCAAAAAAGACGTATCCTACCCACTGAGCCCCACGGCCACAGTGCACTGAAACCCTCAGTGATGCAGAGGGTTACCTGAATATATACACATCATCCCCCTCTCTCACCCATTGAGAGACTCCAGCGTTTTGTGGAGGGGAGAATATCATGCCAGGGGAAACACGGCGCAAGCTAGGAACAGTACAAGGTTTTTTGGAAGGTCCATGTTCGCTTGGAAGCAGCACATTTTTACTCTTTGGCGTTCTTACAGGGGCCTTGATGTACTTGTAACCTGAGCTCTGGCAATTGTCAGCGCGGAAAGCAAACAGGGACACGCCGTTCTAGTGCATATTTTTTCAAAGATATTCAAAAGGCCAGCGGTACTGCAGGAAGCATATTTGCCAGGGAAATACAGATCTTTCGCTATGGCCATGACTGCCCTACTGTGTACCCTCGCGTTCAGTCTGGAGGAATCTTCTCAGGATGGTTAAAGCCCGTTTTTCCTTTGCAGGTTGAAGGTGTATAGAAAAGCAGTGAACGCCCCAAGCTTGGGTACCTATAATCACTACACGTGATTTTACTAGCAAAAATCTTTGGTTTTATAGCCATCCTGGCAGACTCCTCCTGGGATCTGAGAAGGCAGCACATGTTATAATGCTTGCATTGACAATAATGAGGATTTTGCATTTGAAAGAGATATATTAGTTTTGTAGGTGATGCATCTTATGAACAGCCTCTTCAGTCACTTTTCCAAAGCTACAATGGCTTTAAAACGCCATTTCACTTTTTTTCGCGGTCACTTTTCTGGCTATGCGCTGGTCATACACTGAAGTACTGTGCCTTTGTAATTGCGGGTAGATAGATGCCAAGCTTTCCTGATGGAGAGTTAGACACCTTTGCCTGAACTTTCCTGGTTGTGCTGTTTTAGGATACACATGAAAACCAGCAGTCATCCTCACAGCCAGATTTATTGTGCTGAGTCTGGCAACCAACCTGCATGCAGCGCACTGTGACGAAACACAAAGGGTGCAAAGTTCAAACCCAGGCGAGGGATGCTTTGCAATATTCCTTCTATTTAACAAACACTCCTCGTGTGAAGAGGAAGGTGCCTCCATTCATGCCTACAGGAGTTTATGGAGTAAGTCTCCTGGCCCTCCTGGATGGATGCAGGCTACATACTATGGGATATTTTTTTCACCTGTTAAATATATATCTCTTTATTTCTTGATCCATTTCCACAGACTTTGGGAGCTTTACAAGTGTCACTTTGCAAGTGTTACTGTAAAGTGACTATTGTGCCATTTTACTAGTATTGTTAATAACACCAGATCATATGGAGGTCTGATATCCTCAGTTATCTATGGCTGATGGGTAAGAAGGTCACGCAGTACAGTACAGGTGTATCAGTGCAAGCAGCCTTGAAATGTATTTAGAGGTCTAAGGTTTGTGTTTGCATAAACAGAGACCCCAGGACGGGAGGCGTTTGAGTGTGGCACACCTCATGACTGAGTGCTTTGTCTCTAGTGAATTTGCGAGCAGAAACTCGGGGAATGGGACAAGGGGCGAATAGGACCGTTCCCAGTGCCTACTGTCCAGGGGGTCCTCGCTTCGGCTGGGGCTTCTGGGCCATGAGTTACTTCACTTGCCCCTGCCGATTTTCTCTGTGTGGCATTTTACAACCACCAGGCACATGGCCAAAAACCTGAAGTTTAAGACAGAGATGAGTCCAGCCAAAACAGCGTCCAGTGTTTTTCCATCCTCCACTTTGTGTGCGCTTTGGAGCAGCCAGCTGATAGAGGAGGACGGTAGTGTCCCTTCCCTTAGCCCTGTGCAGCTGGGTCTGGCGTTTTGACCCTCGTTTCAGGGAAGTTTTAACCAAATGGATTCTCACTGGACCTTCCTAATTGTTTTTAAAAGGCAATATACGTGCGAAATGACTTCTGCTAAAGTTAGAATTACACCTGGTGGTCGTATCTGCCATCTGGCTGGAGGGCTCTAGTGAGGCATTACTAAGGCATTAATAGCGGGCTGATAGGGAATATTTATAGCCAGTAGAAAGAATCCGCCTGTTGAAAAGCTTGTTCCACCATTCTGGTACACGATGCCTGCCACGTCGTGCACCCCAGAACATAACACGTGCTTCTCTGACAGAGTTTTAGAGGATGCATCCAAGCCTCGGTGACATAATGAAACAAAGTAAAGGGAGGATTTTTGTTATAATTTCTGTTTAGAAGGGAATATACACTGAAACTAAGCTGGGGTGATCTCCATTGGGCTGTCCAACATCTAAACATGCCGCGTAAGATAGTGTCATTTTTAGGTTTTCTGCAAACATGACTTATTTTTGACATTCGATGGCAAACATTGTTAGAATGCATTATCAGAGGTTACGTTACAGCAAGACTATTTGGAAAACAGCACAACAGTGAGCGGTTTGAGGCAGCGTGGACCTACCCTTCCCAAGAGCATCTCTGAAACTGCTGCTTCACCTCCCTGACGCAAAACTGCAGTCTTTAAGGACCTGAGCACAATAATAATAATCAAAATAATAATACTACTAATACTTCCAGGGAGCTATAATAATAATTTTGCAGCTAATCTTTGTTTGTATTTCCTTTTGTGGTGCTGGCTGGAGGGGGCATGCAGCTGGGGGGCCGGGCGCGACGGCAGGGTCTTTCCGGCATGCACCATTATTTCCAGATCAGCAGCTTTCTTTTGACCTGCCCTAAACTCTGGCCTATTCAGAGGAATAATGCCTGCAGGGGAGATACCTCCAGTATAGCTCTTAGTCCCTTTGTGATGGCTCTCCCAGATCCCTTCTTTTTTTTTTTTTTTTTTTTTTTTTTTTGTGTCTAGAAATGCAGCCGAGAGATTTGTGTGACAGGGTTGATTAAATCCCAGCTGTGCCATACAAGTCTGGGTCCAGAAAAGTCAGGACAGTTTCCAAGGTGGGCAGCACGAGGTCTGCCCGAAAGACCAGTGTCATCTTCAAGAGAGGTGTAACATCACCTTTCTTCCCTGGTGCTAAGAAGACACTAGGACTCGTAGCTTCTCACAGCACAGGAGTGTTTAATGCAGAGGGGATGGTGCTTGTCAGCGGCACCCTTTTCCACATGGAGGCCCTAAAAGTTCGTTACAAAGCACAGATACTGTTGGCGTCGGGAGGCGTTGCAAACGCGCTGCCACGGGGTGGGCTCTGCAGTGCTGCTTGCCACGTGGCTTTGCCACGTTTCACCCAAAATAGGGCCGAACTGAACATAACAAATTAGCTTTTCCTTTCTGAGGTTACTTAGGGTGATTTTTGAAGTCTCTTTTAAGGCCTTTAACTGTCTTGTGAGGATGAGTCATTGAAGGCACTGCCTTGCTGGCTCCCCCAGGAAGAAGAGGCTGGCCCTATAGAGACACTTGGGGGGGAGGAGAGGGCTTCTTTTTTCTTTTTTCTTTTTTTTTCTTTTGAGATGCACAATTTTGCGTAAAACAGAGATTTGCGTTCCAGAGGCAATACTGTATTTTTCTAAGTTTGCCTTCTCTCCCACCTCTGAGAATAACATCAGCTGAAAGGCCCACTCAGCAAAATCAAAAAGCGCCAGCAAGTCTGTCATGGGGCTTTGTGGGAGCGCCTGGGGGGGCTGTCTCAGACCTCCGTGCTCCTTTCTGAGCCCAGCAATAGCCCCGGTGAGGGGAAGCCCTTATAGGTTAGGGGCTTATAATAGCCTTATAACAGCCCTTATGGAAGCCCGGTCCATAGAGGAGCCAATCCAGCCAGAAAATCCTGCCTAGAGAACATGGCACCATGAGGATCTCAGGCTGCCCCTGAGGGAGCTGGATTACCATTGCTAGTCAATATTTTTATGTTTTGCGGATGCTATTCAGCCATGATATTTTAATGACAAAACTAAGCTGGTTTTATATACAAAACTTCAAGTCGAACAATTTTTTTTTTTTTTGCACTGAATTTGTTTCCAAAAATAGGGAAATAGCTCTTTAAGCCCCATCCATTAAGGATTTTCCCGACAGAGAGAAGATCGTGTTGCAAACCTCCAAAGAAATACAGAGTATTTCAACTGATTATGTTCTGTTCATTGCCATTAAGACCTCTATGGTTTTCCAGCTGTTGCAGACTAATTCTTCTGTAGTATTACAGTTTCACATTTGTGAGTTTGCTAGACAGCTTTCAAGCTGATGGCTGTGTGAGAGTCATTCGGAAGCTCTGCATTCAGACCGTCACTGGCATCGGTCTCAAAGGCTGGCCGGGCTGGCCGTTTACTATATCAACACAATGAATAAACCAGGATGTTTCCCCAACACAAACAGAACGCTTTTTTCCAAGAAAGACACATTACCAAATTTCAAATTGAAGTGAAATCATCGCATTTGTTGGATTATCTTGTGAAGAGAATAATCGGAGTGTCCAGAAAACGGGGCTTTATTATTGACTCCGCTGATGAGTCATTCTGTAACCCGAGGCAAGTAACCACCTCTTTGCCTGCAGCTCCCCATATAAACTGAAGAAAAATCAAAGAAAATCAATATCCTTCCCCACGCTTTGTTTTTGCCAAGTGTTTTAAAGTATTCAGGTGAAAGGTGGTAGGCAAGTGAAAACTGTCGCGCGTTGGAAAATATTTCCATTGTTGCTGGTTTACAGCAAGCTGCGAGAGGAAAGCAACAATTTGACACCATCACTTTGAAGAGAGGGAAAGAAGCAACGCTGCTTGAACTAAAAAGGGATTTGTTTTATTTTGTTAATTGCAGTCCTTTTGAAAAATGATACTTAGCCTGCCAGTGAAGTGCTAATTAAAGTTAGGATGTGGTACACCATATAATAAAGGCTGCTGTTGAGGAATGTGAATGAAGAAGAAATTGTTCCTGAGGTGTTGATGGGTAAACAAGATTGCTGTAGAGGTGGGCCGCAGGTAAGCTTGACTTTGCATTTTTGAAAGCCGTTGCCTTGCTCTTTGTGTTCATTAATAGACATTTTCCATGGTGAGGAAGAGAAAAATCCTCCCTTTTAGCCACCACTGATATTCCCATTCTGAGCCTTAGGTTTTTAGAGGCAGCAGCCTCTAGGATGGGGAGGTGCTCAGAGCAGCGTCATTAAAAAATTGTTATGTAATGAAGCATCACCACTTTAAAAATGTAATTAAGATTCTGTTTCTCACGATGTAATTTTATCTGACACTTTGCCTGTTTGTCTGATTGTACATGGTAATGTGTAACTTTGGCCCCACGCTGACAAACCCCTTTACGCTCAGTTTAGAATCATCAGGATTTTGATTTTGTCTTTAATCTCTTCCGTTTTCCTCTCGATCATTTTTGTTGTTCAGACAGAAACTTGCTGTATCATACCCCGTAGAGGGAAAAAAATCTGCTTTTCTCTCTGCTCCCCAGTTATTTAGGGAAGTTTTCTTGGTCTATCACAGAGGTTCCTGGCTTTGCATTTAAGACTTTTCCCATGCAGACGCACGGAGGAGCACTTTGCTGCTGTATATTGATAATAACGTGTGGCATTTTGTGGCAACCTGCCGCCGTGATTGTCTTCTGCAGCCATTCTTGACTTCTCCGCTGCTGGCAGTGGGAACCCCAGGAAAGCACGAGAGCAACAAATTAAATTGCAAAGAGTATACAGTTGATTACTGTAACTACTAAAAGCTTTTCTTTTAGCAGTGCTCCCGAACCTGTTTGGCTTGGGTAGATGGAGACCTGTTCTGGCCCTTTGCTGGACTGCTCCCCTTGCCCACGTGCCTCCCTGGGTGGCTTCAGCCGAGCACAGGAGCCATCTCAGCATCAACTTCAGGTGCCCACCAACCATTCCAGTACATCTAATCGAACGTAAAAACAAGCTAGCGATGTACTTAAGAAATCATCCTGGAATACTAAGCATCCCATGTTCCCAAATTGTGTCATATTTGATATGACCACCTAAACAACTGTGTGAAGTATAACCCTCATAGATGGACTGGGAAGGGTGAATCTGAGGCAAACAGAGGTACGCGACCGACTGTGACTTAGTTGCAGATAAACTCAGCTATATTCTACCGGGAAATTCAGTGCTCAGTAAGGTTTTTTTCTCCCTTTCCTTTTGTACCGTACAAGAGGACGAGCCCCGAGAACGTGTCCTTCCAGCCATATTAGAACAGTTTGCTGACAGTCCTAGGATAGGATCAGGCTTTTCAGCAGGTGTGTTTTATTGAGATATTGGAAAGAAAATCCTCCAACAAGCTCTGAGGAGGTTGCTATCACAAGCTACATGAGCAGTACAGAGTATTTCAAGAACCCTTCCCAATGGATGAGCTCAGACTCACCAACCACCCACAAGATGTGTTCACTTCTTTAGGAGACAAATAAGAGCATGAGCAATGAAGGAGGAATATCCTCTATATTGGAAAAAAATAGGAAAAGATAAATTGAAATAGCTGGAAGTGTTTACACTCCTTACTCAAAGTCAGAGGAAGGAGCTGAGGGTCAAAGGAAGGACACCGGGTCCAGTCAAGGGTGTGTGTGGAGACAGCTTTCGGTTGTCGGCTGGCCAACGTTAGTGTCACCGTGCTATCAGCTGTCCTCCTTCATTTCATTAGTAAGTGTCCAGTGGAGGACAGCTGGATGAGGAACCGTTCAGTACCTCAGCAAACAGCAATGCTCCTGCAGCTGCAGTCACTGGGAAAGGCACAGCAGCTTCCATGCAGGTGCTTTATGGTCACCAGCTGTTGTGGTGACACCCTGTGTCCCCGTGTGGAACATCTGGCTGGGAATATGGAGCTGGAGCTCACCAGTCTGATGCCCTCCGGGGCTTTCTGAATAGGGCCTAGAGTACATGGTGGTCACAGGTTTTTCCAGCGCACTGGAGATGCTTTTCCTGCCAGTGTGATATACCAGCGGATGAGGAAAAAGGGAGAGGATTGACCCAACTTCTTGTGAGACGAATATTTCCCCTAGAAAATGCAGTTTTGAAAAATGGAATTCTACTGTGACCAAAAGGCTTACTCTGATGAAACAGTGTGGCTTCTTCTTTGGAAGGAGGAAAAGGAAGACTATAGTTTGACATATAGAGGTGTTCTATAGTGGATTGCATCTTCTGAAAGTTGCTTTTTTCCTTTCCAGAAATATTTTGGAATTCTTGTGCCATTACATTTTTAACTCCCTGATCCAAAGGGAGAATAACTTTAGAATAGAAAAAAAAATAATAATGCTTGATAACAATTCTATTTACCAATTTCTCTGTAGCTCTATATAATTTTTCTGTAACCCTGCCAGCTTTAAGGTCCATAGGTTAATAGTTTTTGCAACTGCACCATTTATGTGGTGTGGAGATATGCTTTTTGGCAGTCCCAGTATTCCAGGGTTGCATTATAGTTCATGTGGAAAAGCAGAACTTTCCCAAATGTGCAATCACAGAATTCTGTGATTTTTGATATTTACCTTGATATGGCCAAAGGAAAACTTTATTGATTGTAAACAACTGTGAAATCATTTGATCAGCATTGAGCAGAGTACGGAACTACTTTTTTTTTCAGTCTTCAAAGGATCATTAGCTATTTTAGAAAATGCCAATGTGTGAACAAATGTCTTAAAAAGAGAACTTGGGTAAGAGCTCCTTTTGGTTCCAAAGTCTCTCTCCGCTTCCCACACACATTCAGCCTACTTCTGGATATATATTTAAGGCAGCGAGAGCTCCAGGCTGTTTGTACAACGAAATTGGCAGGAGGCAATCTTTCATTCAGTCACACAATTGTGCCCTTAGAATATAAGCTATGAAAACAACTAATATGATAATTAAATGATTTGAAAGGATACCTCATAAAATAAACAGTTTCACATCATCTCAGTAATAAAAGTAATCTTACTTTCAGAAAGTGCCTTTTATCTTGAAGGCTTCCAGAGCCCCCACCGCTGCCAGCACTTTGCACATGTCCAACCATACATCAGAGCCTGGTGAAAGGCACTCCTCCCCGCGTGGAGGACAGCCAGCCTTCGGCGCGACATGCACTGCAACCTGCTGAGGAAGGGGAACCGAAAGCCAATTTCGGCGTAGGAAATGCATGACTATTATCAGTGCTGTTTCTCAGAAATGATGTGCTGTTACAACCAGAGCCACTGCCGAGGCGATGTGTGGACCTCATGTTGGTTGGTCAGCTTTCAGAGCTTTGCCTCTGCACGAAGACTCTTTGGGTGTTCATTTGTATACACCGTATTGGACTTCACGATCATAACCTGATGGGGCTGCAGAAATCTGCGACCTGTTACTAGAAGTAATCAAAAGAAATCTAAAGAAATGTTTTACTTCGACTCACTTCCTTGTAAGAGATCGAAATATATATTATGATTCAAAAGATGCCCTTTTTTTTTTTTAATATACAAAAAGAAATGGGGAGGTTGCATACCTCTCTGTTGGATCAGAGTCCCAAAGCCAACATCCTGGAACAATATCAAGACACAGTGCCACCATATTTCTCCACCTCTATTTTCTCTATTTTTCCTTCTTTGAAAATACACTTTCACAAGTCTGTTGAAGGAGAGGAGCAACTCTCTAGACTCCTTACCCAAAGAGTAGCTAGTGTCTGCTCAGTCGCAATGGTGTAGTCATAAGGTCTTTGGTAAGCCTTGGCTTGGCATAGGTCTAATTTTATTAAGAATTAATGTGAGTGATTCATAGCGATACTTCAGATTTCCTTCCACTGAGGAGTTTCGTATTCGTAGCCAGGTTATTCTCCTATTGCTACATACAACTTTCAGAAGTGCAATGGAAGGAAAAGGAGAAATAAATTTCAGCAATCCCTGCTTTTCCAGCTCAGCCCATTCCTTTTGCTGCTTCTTTTCATCCCCTCAGCTTCACAACACGGTCACAGGCACTTGTGTGAGGATTTTACAAGGAGCGTTGTGGACTGAGCGCTGGGGCGCTGCACTCGTTCCTAAAAAGATGACGAGGTTTGATGTGCCTACATCTTAGACATCTGCATTTCCAAACTTCCCAGAACCAGTTCTGGTGAAAGGCACAACGCTATTCCTGCTCCTTCAGGCTAGTGTTTTTCTTGATCCCCCTCACGCCAGATTTGCACACAAAGCCACATTTCCACTGGTGTGCTTTTTTTTAAAGTAACTCCTGCGGAGAACAAATCATTTCTGCCTGTTGCATCCACAATACTGTGGGTAAAGATGAGCACAGAAATGTAATTGAGAGTCTACTTATTATCCTGTTGTAACTGTATCTCAGAGGTAGACAATTGCCCTAGGCTTAGATTTTCTAAAAATTTATGTGTATCAAAAGGGATCTTGTACAGGCAAAAAGCAGCAAGTTGATTTTTCCAAGAGCAGCTTGCCATTTTAAGCAGTTGTTGGCTTAATAAGTGAAATAGCTTAGGGCTATATGCATGCCATAATGATTGCATTTTGTAAGAAAAGACTGTGCCTATGGGTCTCAAAGTTTCAGAGCCAAGACTAGTCATATTTGTGGTCTTTAAGTCGCAACCCCAAGCTATTCTCACCACCGTAGATAAGGGGTAGCTGATCATAGAATAACACTGATTTTAAAATAACTAACCACAGCAAAATTAAAATGACCTAGTCAAGTAATACAAAGAGTATATGACTGACAAGATAGCTGTTCTTTGAAATGTACTGTAGGCAGTAAATAGCATCTTATGCCCATAAGCTATTTTCTATCTTAAAGCCAAGAATAATGATCTGGCATCTGTCCGTCCTGAGTGAGGCTTCAGTTCTGAAAGCTGCAACAGCTCCCTCCCAAATGCCGCTGGAAACGACAGCAGTGGTGTGCTCAGGGCTTGTAATTATATCACGGGGTTCTTCTCTCTTTTTTTTCCAAAGTGTTTCTCTCGAATGTAAACAGCTGTGCAGGGTGGAAATGGAAAGTTTCGCCTCTTACACTTGTGCTTAGGTGGATTTAACTTACATTTGCATTTCCTTGGGGTGGGCAGTGAGACAAGGAAATGCAATCTCAGCAGGTCCACTTTCCAATTTATCTTTGTCCCCATCAAAATTCAAGTGGCAACTAAGATTTTGTTGAACTGTAATCTAGATAACTTTACCTAATGCCATAGAGTTCAAACAGCTGCCAAGCTTTTCTGTACAACCCCTCTCTGGCAAGGAAATGCATTGACTGTGTACAGATTGGATTGTATGCCTGCAAGTTATATATTCTGTGCAATGTGATCTAGGCTGTGGTCTACGTGCGTTGTGGCATAAAACGTTGGGGGTTTGCATCATGCCTCGGCTCTGCTACGCGAGTGTTTGCTTTTTATTTGGAAGGGGGTTTCTTTCTGTTACTGTCTTACTAGGGCCACGGGAGAGCTGCAGAAAATGTAAGTTGGAGACCATTTCTGTTCCTTATTTCTACTGAAGTAGTTGCAAGGCACTGTTTATCGCTGCCTTACAATCACTATAAAGTTTCCATTCGGTGCCCTGTTGTGCGGCATATTGCAAATATAACCACGTGGGAGCGCGAACTATTCCTGTCCAGGGCCCTGATACCCAGTGGGAAAGAGTGCCTTCCTCCACGTCGCTGGGTCTGCAGCAGCGGCAGGATCTGCCCGTAGCACTTTGGCAGCCCTTCCCCGCACCTGAACTGCACGACCATTCTCATCTCACAGAAGCAATAGGAATCAAGAAATACTAATAAAACACCAGATCTTTGCCTTTTTTTTTTTTTTCCTTCCCCCCCTCGTATATGCTGGAATGCAATCTGATGCACAGAAAGCTCTTGGAACATGTCAGATGGCTTTGTAGAAAGCAAAATGCTCCCTCTTTCGGGACTGGTATGTTTTCTGATGTTGTCATGGGGCTTTTTGTTGGGTTTTTTTTTTTTAAGTAAAAAGGAGAATTGTAACTTCCTTTACACCAGTACATTAGCATAATACGTTCCTGCCTTCAGGTACTGTATGTCATTGTTATGAGTACATTTTGACATCTCTCGCACTTCCAGCACTCCAAAGATCCATGACAGAGCTGAATGAAAACTTTTTTTGACTTGGCAGCAGCAGTAAGAACACATAAAACCTGCCAGCTGTCAAGGATGTAAATGGTGATTTTGTTTCACTTTTTTAATGAATTAAAGCAGGATTGAAATCTGTCCAAAGACAGCATGTTTGGCCTTGCAAGGAAAGAAAAAAATGAAAGGGAGGGATTTTTTTTTCTCCTTTGGCACTTATGCTCATACAGTGTTTATTCTTGGTAGCACAGTATAGGACAGAGCTACTCTACTGAAAAGAGCCTTGGCCGTGGCCGTCGGACATGAGACACCTTAGCAGGGACTGGTTTTGAGAGAGGAAGCATTCAGCGGATTGAAAACAACAACAACAACAACAATCTGCCTTATTTCAAGCCAGGCACCTGAAAAATGCAGCACCCATCACTGTTTTGGAGAAGGGTGGCAGCGAATCGCTGGTCGAAGTCATTTTGTGTGTCATTGACACCATAGTCACATTGAAGCCAATCTGACGGCTTGTACCTTTTTTCTTACAAATGATGGTTTTGCTGCTATCTTACTGATGCCGCTTTTTGGGGTGGGGGCAGGTGTGTCTTTCATTTGTAGGGCTGGCATTTGAACCACTGTGTACCTCTGAGTGAGTGTGGTTGGCCCCTCCGGTTTCCTGGTCTCAAAGTCCAAAAGCAATATGGGTTGGAGCTTCTGGGAGGCGTCCTGAGTGTTCACGCTTGCCCTCTGTGATCATGGCAGCCTTCTCTGTGGAAAAACATTGCGGTTCTGAGCTGTCTGCATTGCATATCCCTAACCAAATTTCTTGCTATTGAGAAGTTAGCTCCAAAGCTTGGTTGGGAAAAAAAATGACTGTTTTAGAAATTGTCTGCAATTTAGTTCCCGTTTTCTTTCTTAGCTTCTTAAATTTTGCACTTGAAATATCTTTGACCATTATGCAAGATTCAATCTCATTGTTTCGCTTGTAACTGGAACACTACATGCTCATATAGCTATTTGTTTAGTTACTCAAATTGCACAAGTAGCTGCCCATCTACTCCTCTGGTGGAGTCTTACTCTGTATCACGTGTCCCCAGGCGCATTGTGCCCACCTCTCTATACACATGTGTATTCCTCTTCAGAGATGAAAACATGGTAAAGGATTTGCCAGGTGCTTTGCCTTTCAGGCCATAATTTCTGCTTCAGATTTTCGGGTGACCTCCCATTCAAGAACTAGCCAATTTCAGATCATCGTTTCCAAGCTGTTAAGTGGTCGTTGGTTATGAAGGCTACCTCGATACCTTAAAAACTGAACTGCAGTTGTCTTAAATAACACAAGCAGGGAGAAGTGAAGTCTGTTCTTTTGGAAAATGTAGCTCCTCACATGAAAATAACTTCATATTGACTGATGTTCCTGGACCAAAGATCGTCCTGGAAGTACAGCTCAGCTTCGGACTTGGGTCAGTGCAAGCACATCTCAAATAATGTGGGCTGAACTGGTCTTCTGTGCAGTGCAGAAGAGGTTCCCTTGTGCCTGGCAAGGGGTGCACGGAGCAGATTAGCTCTTGCAGAGATTTACAACAGGCTTCAGCTTATGCTTTGTGAATAGACCTATTAATTCAATGTGACTTCTCAGGCAAGCCAAGCCCATGCTGTACTTCAGCCAGATGGTTTAGACAAAATAAAAGTGAAGACATTTGTTCAGACAAAACAAAAGTGAATCCTAACTTCTTCCAAAAACTCAAGATGAACCTGAATTTCGGAAGAAAATTTTCCTCCCCTCGCCTCTCCCTCAGCCTCCTAAAACCCTGGCACCCTAAAGTGTTCCACTTTAGCTGGAACAGAAAGACTCTCCTCAGATTTCCAGCCTGTCTTCAAGTAGGAAGTATAGAAAATCTTACAGGAAAGCCTTTTCTTATGAGCTTTCCAGGCAGATTTTCTGAATAAAGAGAGTCTTACACATTTCAGTTATTTACTAAGTCTTCTGAGAAGCTTCCATCCCCAGCTTTAATATAATTCTTGAGACACAACATGTAATTACAGGATAAAAGGCTGCTAAACCCTACAACCACTTCAGTAAACTTTGTAGGATTGCAGGTGATCAGAAATATACTGAAAGTCAGAACGCTCCTCTCCTTTGTTTGAAGAGAACTCTTCATTTATAGCAGCATGCCAGTTAATTGCAGCGCTTACATGAAAGAGCAGAGAGGGGTAACCCTGCGCAATGAAATGGGGCAGCTCAGCAAATAAACGTAAGTCACAACATTTTCCTCACTTTGAGGCAGTGGTGCATGTTCTGTAAAGATGCAGAGCAGGTTCACCCGCCTCTGGATCCTGCTCTCGCTTTTAGCATCTTTTACCTCTGTCTCTGAAATGGGGAGAACCTGTTCCTAGAAATGAGTCAAACTACCTCCTCCCCGATGAAAATGCAAGCATGGGAGATGAAAGGAAAGCTGTCTTTCCAGCTCAAGTTTTACTCCCACTTGCTTGGGTCTGGGGGAGCAAGGGAGAGGCACGTCTACCTCCATCAGCGGTCCCAAACCCCATGCTAAGGGAGTTACATGCCCACAGCCACCAAAAGAAACGGTGGGTCCACAACATATACACCCCTTCATAAAGGGATGAGACAAAGCAAGTTAAGCGCTTAAATCTTGCTTTGAGAAGGAACAGGGGAAAGGTGGGAACGGCTGACCAGGAGGAAAAGCCAGCTGGTGCCTCCCGGCATCACCGGCCCCAGCGCCCCCAGAGCCGAGGCCACCCCCCGCCCTCCTGCCCCCCCAATTGCAGCACATTTTATGCCACCAACACACAACCCTGAGGTAAATGTTGTGCAGGGGAGAAGTCAACGGTGATTATTTACTCACCTGCTGAAGTGGTAATTTGTGCTATATTATGAAAGTTTTAGGTTTCCTGATGTATGGGAGGCAAAAAGCCCCCAAATTAGGACGCTTGGGTTGTCACTGTCAATGGAGTGCATGGTGTTTAGCCTCGCTTTCTTTCGTGGGGCCATGGCACTTAACCGTGCTTAATCCTTTTTAATGAACACTTTGCTGATGCAAATCAGCCTACAGATCTCTATTTAAAGGAAAATACCAAAAAATCTGTTGGGAGACTGTGACTCTGTAAGATAGACTTGGCTAAACTAAAGAGAGCTGCATAAAGGTGAGTGAAAAATAACTGCAAGTTAAAAATATGCTTCTGGTAAGCTGAGGAAGATGTTTCAGAGGAGAATGCTGTCTGAGCTGGTGAATTTCTCATTTCATAGTTATGAAAAGAAAAATAATTCGATTCTACTCTTTTCTCCAAAAATAGTTCAAAACAGAGAAATACTAGCCCTGTTTTCAAACTCCTGTACTTTAAACTTACTTTCTTTCTAAAGGCAGGAAAGAACACCAAGTAACACTGACTGTTTTGCCAGTTGGAAAACATTTAGAAAGTGTGAGAATGTGGAGGGGGGAAAAAAAATCACATCCTTAAGCTTTGTCACTGTTTTTCAGCTGGAAAAATAATAGAAAGCTGAAAGTCGTTTCTTTTTTCATTCATTCTTAATTTGTAGAATGGTTCCATAGGAAAACCATTGTCTCCTAGGAAAGATATACATCCAAGAAAAATCAGAGTTTTCAAGCACTCTCTAGTCACGAGTCTGTATCATTTCTACTCACTGACTGATAAATAGGGTGTTTATCAGGCTGGATATTTACACCTAAAGATAATCTATTAGTAGAAAGACAGTGGCCAGGTAGATCCTTCCAAGCATAACAATTTTCCATTTCTACTGAGTGAATTTTTAGAGTGAGTTTTAAATATGCACTTGCATACAGACATGAGACAAACATTTCTCCCTTAGGACCTGCTCACTTACGAAACAGCAATATTTCAAACATTTTCAAGAGCAGGATAATGAGGAGCACATACAACAAAAGCAAATTTACAACTCAGCTAATTATTCACTGACTTTTCCGGCTCAATTTGCCATCTCTAATAATTCTTATTTTACTGTTTTTAATACTTTGAAAAGTTTGTTGGATGGCTTAATCAATCAAAAGTCTCACATTGCGTAAAAATTTGACTTCCTTAAACTGGTGACCTTCCCCCCTATCATCCAGCTTTGCTTGGTGACCCTTCCCACTCTCACTGGCAATTATCCTAATCAAACGGTGTTTGGAGTAGTCTGGACAGTTGAGTGATTCAAATGCATTTTGCATATCCTTTTGCTCAAGCCACCATTTGCAAATTATTGCACAAGGTGCCGTGCTTTCCCCTAACTCTACCAGAGGCTATTGCTTAAAAGATCCAGTTCCTGTAAAAACAATCATAGGTCAAAACTGAAAAAGTGAAGGAAAGACCCATTTTAGTCATGTGTTCTTTGGCATGGAACCACTGAGAGTGCATAATCTGTATAAATGTTAGCTTTCTAAATAAACATAACCTCTGATTGCATGAAAGCAGGGAATAAAGTTGAAACTTGTTCCTTTCATTAAGCAACCTTTCAAAACCAGTGCTTGTTTTGTTCTAAACAGCCATAAATCTTGACAAACGATAATAAACAAACAGCAACAATAGCAACGAAGCCAACAGAGCTACCACAGACACTTTACTTCGTTCCTTTCCTCAAGTATGGAAGTATTTTGCCCGCTATACAACCTAGCCTTCGACTTGCAGCGAGGGGATGGGAAAGTCTTTGGGGCGTGTATCTACGTAGCTGTTTTGTGTGGATATGATGTGGTGGGTGTCAGCAGTGCTGTGCCGCCAAGCGGTCCTGTGGGCAGTGCTTGAATTTCATCCGTCGATGCCTGTGGGATGCTTTTGGTGATGTAAACTTCCCACTCTGGATCTGTGAAGGTTATATGCTTTTGGCAAAAGTCAGCTGCTGACAGTAGTCACCGTTCAAGACTTTGTCCGGTTTTGACTCATCTCCAAACTGCAATAGTCTAAGCAGGAATTCTTTTGCTTTCTTGCTGCTATTGCAATTCACCATGATGTCACTGATATCTGTAAGGGTTTTTTTTTTTAGTATAAAAAGGACAGCAGGAGCATTCTATTATTTATGTGATTAAAATAGCCTGGAAAGTAAAGAGGAAAAAATAACATTGATCCACCTAAAGCAATTACATAAAAAAGAGTCTCCAAATTTTTAGTGCACTGAAGTATTTTTGAAAGAGATGAAAAAGTGGAGTGTTTTTCTGTATACCATGCTATAAGTGCCTTAAAAATCCATCTTTCCCTAGCCATATGTTAAGGAAGGCAAAGCAATGCAGATGAGAAGACACATAGGTAGACAACAGTTTTTGGTGTGAAAATGTGGCTTACCTGTGGGCTCTGTTCCACTTCCTCACCCTGCTTTCTTAATGCACATAGGTGACCTTGCACAACACAGGCCAATATTTCTAGGACAAAGTTTCACATTTTTACTAGCTCTCTAAAATTAAATAAATCAGAATTAATTAAATACTGTCATTAGACAATATGGAACCAGCTGATAAAGTATACCCTACGTCAAGACTAATGCTACTAGCTACTAGTACTAGCTACTAACACTAGCTACGCAGGGTACATGATTTCTGTTTCTTTTCCCACACCTACAGCAATATTTACACACACGCACACGCACACACCCCATTTCTTCCTAGGAGTATTGCTGATCACTCACGTGCTGCCTTTCTGGGAAAACCAGCACATATGAAACTCTGTGACAATTGCCCGCATCAAACATATCTCCCCATTTCATGTTCCAGCCTGCTGGAAATAAAAATATACTCTGTCCTTCAATATTCTGCCCTTTGGAGAACATGGACAATGTGCACATGTTATAGCTGATAAAGTACACCTCACATCAAGAATAAGGTAGGGATTGCAGAAGGCGTGATTTCTGTGCACCCGGCAATAGAGACATGCTTCTTCTGGAGAAGGAGGAATTTTCTTTTTAATTTAGGTGGGCTTTAAGTCACTCAGCAATTTGTCTGAGGCAAAGATACAATATGTGGCTATTTTTTTGAAAAAGCACTAAGGTGATTTACTGCTTGTCACATAACGCTAAAACAACGCACAGTTACACTGGCCATTTTAAAATGACCTTTTTTTTTTTTTTTTTTTTTTTTTTTTTTTTTGCCTGGGCTGCGCAGTGGTTGCAGGACCATGAACCTCACCTCATGAGTGTATATTCATTTTCTTCCCGGTGTGTAAAGGCATCAGATCCAAACTAGGGAAACTAAGTTTAAGGATTCCAGTGTTCGGTCAGTAGTGTTCGCAAACTACCTACTAGAGAGAAACACCGTACTCAAAAAAAAACCCAACCCAAAAAACCATGAAAAACAAAAAAAAACACCACCCCACCTTGTTCATGCAAAACCCCTTGCGAATGACTACAGTAAAGTTTCCGGCACTTCAGCATGATTGACATGCAAGAGTCTGTTCATGTTCTGGCACAAATTACATCCTGATGAAGTTATCCCTGTAGTGGTCACAGAAGGTCATCTTTTATGTCTTTACTCCTTTGTAAATAAGGTCTTGGGTAGTTCTCCTCCCACTTTCATGTCTACACATGATTTCATAGTTTATTAACTATTTGGTGGCTTTCATTGTGCTGTGGCTTTTTTTGTTGACTGCCACCCCGGCTTTGCCAAAGTGTCTCTTGATTTGCAACTGTGAAAGGAGGGCCGGGGCTGGGGCAGAACGTGACCCGTGATCTCTCCTTGTCACACAGAAGATGTGCAGAAAGAAAGGGATAAGGATTAGCAGATACAGCCTGTTGCTCTGCTCCCATTCAGAGCTCAGAGCCAGCGAATCTGTGGCGTGTACTGATCACCGATTTTTAGCTCTACCAAGCCCATAATCCCCTCTTAATACTTCCCAGCAGAAGCAACGCTCGAAGAGCTCGTCTCTGTCTCACCCAGCAGACAGAGAGGCCCTTTGGACAGGAGAGCCGCACAATCTTCCCTTTCCTATGAAACGGGAGTTTTCCTTACTTCCAGAGATACATAAATGGGACACAGGGCTCCCACAAAGTAACTTAGGGCTGTTAATAAAAGTAAAATAAAGCAGAGTGAAATTGAGTGGCAGATACAATGCCATTCATTTGGTAAACAAAGCCTTTACATATTACTTAAATTCCCAGAAAACTGTAACGTATCCAAGATCTCATTACTTGAGCGTCTTTTCAGTGTCTTTTCAGTGGCCACCTGATCTTATTATAAATTAGACTGCTGAACTAGACCCAACTATCTTGATAGTGTTTCTTGCCTCTTCCTTGTTTTGAAAAATCACTCAAATTTTGTGAAATGCCAAAAATCTCTAAAGGCATTTCTAACATTTCAGAAAATATTCCGAGACTCTTGTCAGCATGGAAAACTGCATGAATATCATTAATAAAACATGATTAAACATAATTTCCTCTGAATTATGTCATACTTTTCATTTTTTGAAGTAAAAAAGATATGTAGATGAAAACACTCGATTCTATAGATGACTTGAAAGTTCAGAATTGCCCTGGAGAACTTGGTTTCAGCCAAAGCAGATGCTGTAATAAAATTACACATACAAATAATTTAACAGGTTGTTCCTAAAACTAGAATGCTATTTATTGGAAACTCCCTACCTTTGGCAATTCTCATCAGTTGCTATAATAAACACTCCATTTTCTGCAGGCACAGCGTTCATTTAACAGAAGCTCTGAAAGTGTTCGTGAATTTTTTGCATTGTCTTCCAACAGCCCCCAAACTAAAAAGCAGTCATAAATCCATCCTTTATCCTTGTTTAGTTATTAAATGTTTCTGTTGGATCTGTTTCCGAGACATTTGAACTTTTCAGATGGCGCTTCAGTAATTTCTAACAATTCCTAAGTTACTACATACAATTTGTTAAGGGGTTTCAATAAACTAAGCTATCGTGATGTGATAGCATTGCAGCTCTCTGAAAACCCCCAAAATCTTACTTAAAACTGCTGAACTTTTCTTTATGCAACACATAAAAACTTCCTGGCATTTCTGGGTGCTTTCACTATATCTTGATCTTGTTTAGAAACTGAAGTATATATAAAGAATAGGTATTATGCATTCTATCTATAGATCTTACAGACAAAAATAAATAGCATATAGAATATACTATCATCGTATACAATATAAAATACAATTAAAAAACTATATAGAAAGAATGCATGAGCTGGCAAAACTTGGACAACGTGAAGGTTGTCACCCTGGAGACCTGAAGGTAAAGAAATCATACGGTGCATCACTGCTGTTGCAGAGCACGTATGCTGGGAGGGGGACAACTGTGGGATAAAAATGGCCAGGCAACTGGCCAAGCACATCTGGGCATGTATGGGGAATTTTGGCCAATGGAGCCCAAATCATGCTGGCAGAGGGGGGCAAAAGGCCTGGGGGCCCCTGCAGGCGCAGCCCCCGGGACAGTTGTGCCCCGCTCCCATCCACAGCCTTGCCAGCCCCAGCGTGGCCGTACCACCGCTGCTGGAAAAGTGCTGCTTATGCAGGGCCAAAATGGATGCAGGGGCACTCCTCTAGCAGGCTGCGCTGGGAAGGCTTTGTTTGAAGTTGGATCTCTTTTATTATTTTTTTTTTCCTTCTTCTTTTTTTTCCCTTCCTCTTCCCAGGTAGTAAAACATAATGCCATTTTAGTTCTTAAAAATTAAAATGATAGTACAATTCAGGAACACAATGAATTAATTTTTTACCAATGAAGGTGTAGGTCTAGTGCTACAGGAAGAACTTTCTGCCCCAGCTTATGTTATTTAATCAAGCTGGCAGAAGACTAGGCAGTATAAGCCGGGATAGCTGAACCTGTGCTAGAGGGTTTGCCCTTCCTGTTCCCGTGAACAGGGAGCAGAAACACTTTCAAATGCGGATGGGTCCTTAGGGTCCCGAGGCTTTCACTGATAAAACCAGGTTCTAGTGCTGTCTGGGATAACCAGTGAACTTGTAGGAAGGTCCTAGTCAAATTTTGCCTTGCATATCAGCAATAAGGTTCTCCAGAAAAGTTCTGTTTGTCAAATTTATCAAGTCCTAAGGGAAACCCCTGGGTTTCCAAGATCTCAAACCAAAAGTCTAGTGGCATCAGTTGTGAAAGACCCACTCCCAGGCAGATCGGGTCTAAAAGCCATCGACGAGAGAGGAAGTAAGCCTGGTGGCTTAGCTTTTGTGTTCATTTATTCATTCGGTGAAACTATAAAGTAAGTTCTTTCATTTTATTGGACTTTAGTAGCTCATGTAGATATTTAGACCAATTTGAAAAAGTTAGTAGCTGTGTGGCATTTTAATGTTAAAATCTCAGTATGTCTATAATGTTTTCCCTCATGCCATTATTTCTCACTGACAGGTAAGGGGAGGTTTTGACACTGTTAATATAACAGAGGGTGTTAATCTTATAATCGCCCTGTCAGCACTTTGTGTCAGGGTGTTAATGACCACCTTTCAGCCACTCAGAGTTGCCTGCCAATAAAAATAGTACCGGCACCTATCCAACCAGCAGCTATGCAGCTACTTTGCTTTTTCCCCAAAGAATAAATAGAAAATTTCACTAGCCATGTGGCTGCAAAGACGCTCCTCTCTCCTTACTCATTTCCTTTTCCTTCCCTGCACCCGCTGGCAGAAAAAACAACTTTGACACTGAGCCTTTTTAATGTATTTTGCATGCTTTATTTTAAAATGTACAAATTATTTCTCAAGTTCTAAATAAACATAACACCTCGGACAGGATAAAAGCAGAATTTTTAACACTAAGAAGCACAATTATTTGCCACAGCTCTTTGCTATATAAATGTAAGCCAAAGACAAATGCTGCATTTCTGTAATTTCCCAACGGTTGAGATGAGTCCATATTTTTCTCTCTGCACAGGAGAGGGGCTTTTCCAGCTTCCTGGCAGAAGGAGTTGCACAATTCCAGATGACTTACTTTATGTGCCTAGAGGAATTTTATTACACAAATAACAAAGGGAGACAAAGAGAGGAAGAGGGAGAGAGCACACACTCAGAATAATAAACAAAGAATAATAAACATTCCTGCAGTTGTCCATAGGGATTCCAGATGCTGCTCCATCCCTCCGCAAGGCCTGCCTGCCTGCCTCTCCTTCAGACTTCTTCATAGCCCACGTTAGACCTCTCTGAAAACCTCTCTCAAATCTGGTGAAACCCTGGGATACTCAGGAGCTTTTGCGCCCAGCGAGGCTGTGAGTAATTGCCATAATATGTGCTTACTTGCTCTCTGAAAGGCTGTTCAGTCACAGACAAAATCCACACAAAAAGAATTGGTCTGCGATATTACGGTTCACGCCGGGGTGGATTTCTGTTGCATTTCTCTCAGCTCAGTTCCTTCAAAGAGCCCGTTGCCCTAAAGCTGTGGTCCTTCTGGCCTGATGTAGTCTGATGATGACCTTCCTCCCCATCCCGCTTACTGCGTTTCTTCCCCCATTGGTATTTAGGGCCGTAATCACAAATCCTACACAAGGTTAATTTAAATACAAGTGCAGATTAACTTTCAAGAAGGTGTGGGGAGGCCAATCAGCAAAAGAAAAGCAATCTCAGAGCTATGATGAAATCCCATATTGCAGCCAGTTTGCTGCTCTTACGATCTTGTTGGGTTTGTTTTTTTACTTAAATTCTTATAGGTTTCTTTTAATCAAGTGACGTGGCTGACTGGCCGGGGCTGGTTCCAGCGTCACGTGCTATCCATCTGGATTTTATATGCATTGCGTTTTCCCAACTGAAAAGAAACAGACGTACTACCCAACTAATTAGAACTCAGTCCCAAAAAAGTAACATTTTGTTCCTAGAGAAAAATTTGTTTCTCGTGGGATTTTTTAATGCAGACCAAAAAAAGTAGCAAAGCGTAAACAATCACCAGTTTCCATGTCATACAAAGCCAAAGATGCAGCCAAAATTATTTTCCTATTAAACAGAATTTACTTAGCCTTTGCTTGCTATATTTTATAGTAAGCATGAATGCTGGAATTCCTCTTATCTTGGATGCACAAAGATATTCATTATATCACTAGATAAAGAATTGCGTTTTTTCCACAGTCCTTCCGTAGTATTTGACATGCTTTGCAACAGAAAAATCAATATGTGAAAGGTCAGACACTCAAAACAGATCAAGATATGCTTTGTCTTGCTGCGATCAGGCATTAATATAGAGAATACATATAATTTTTGCAAAGAAGATAATGGAACTGGATTCTAAATGTAAGGGGGTATAAGACAATCTATCATTGACTTCAAGAAAAAACATAATCAGCCAAGCAGCCTCCACTGAGATTATCACCCGATGCAAGCCACAATGGCCACTGGAAGGTGGCCTGCCAGTCCATTTAAATAGATTAACCACTATCCAGCATATCAAGCCTCAGTCCTGCAAAATCACTCATTGCTGATTTCTAAATATTTGTGTAATTGCAGTTAAATCAAAGGGAAGCTTTAACTGGCACTTTTATATGTATTATATACTTCAAAATACATGCACTACCACGGGTATATAGAATGTATTTAAAAGTGTTAGGGCACTGGAGGTCTATCACTACTTAAATTGAATGACTTTTAGTTTATCCCACACTCTGTTTCCCTTCTTATTTTACCTCTTACCAGGGACTCATAAAATACCTGTACTTGGCAGAAGGGAGGAACTTCACCATCTGCAACAAGAACATTGGGTCAGGTGGTTGGATGGTGAACGTAGATTCAAATCTGCACATATGCATACATGTGTATGCATGAAATGAGGTGTATAGAAACAGGGCCGGGGGAGAGAGGAAGAGAAAGAAGGGCCCTTCCACCTGCAAATCCCAGAGCACTATAAATTGGTCGCTTTACCCAGGTCTGCCTGCCAGGCAATTTTCAGATCCCGGTCATTAGCTGTGCGGGGATTTCAGAGTTTCACGTGTTGGTAAGGCTGAGCAGGTCACTAGAGTTCAAAACAAAGAGGTCCAAGACTCCTATCCAAACAGCTGTGGTTCATACTTGAATTTTAGCCTTGTGGACTGTAAAAACCTCAGACCCCATGTTCCCCAAGGAAGTCTTGCATAAGCTTTGTTCTCAATTAGTGGAGCATAGAGAAAGTAAAAGGTCCAGACTTCAGCTGACCTTGGAACA
The DNA here is from genome assembly GCF_965638725.1 of Aptenodytes patagonicus. Classification (NCBI taxonomy): domain Eukaryota; kingdom Metazoa; phylum Chordata; class Aves; order Sphenisciformes; family Spheniscidae; genus Aptenodytes; species Aptenodytes patagonicus. Next base: position 78,358,127 of record NC_134952.1, read on the forward strand.
CTGAGAGTAAATGGTCAAGCCTCTCTTAGATATGTGTGTATATTTAACTCTTGTTAACAGTAATGGGACTAACATGTGCATACTGAGGGTCAGCTATAACCCCAAAGTAAGCAAATTAGGAGGAGCCAAGAACAATCAAACTTTGTTACATTTTAGAATTTTGCCAAAACAATAGTTATTCCAGAATTATTTTCTAGGTTAAGCAAATCTGTCCATCTGCAGTGGGATTTCATCTTCCCAGTAGAACTTAGTTATTTACCAGCTTTTCAGTGGTTTAGTTTTGATAAGTGAAGCAAGTCTCCAAGAACTCTTGTGCAAAAAGGAAGCAGCTGCTTGCCGAGATGAGACATTATGGTTAGGGAAACCTCCTGGGAGCATTATGACAGGCGCAGTGCTTACAAACTGCAGAGATGTGAGAAGGAGGGAATGCTGTTTAATTTTGTGATCTCTTCTGCCTGGTGGGAAAGTGGTTTTGGAAGAGTGGGAAATTCATATGAACTCGATTTGGTATTTCTGAGGACAGAAGTTCTTTATTGACAGCCTGGGTGGTGCTAACATAAATGCCCTTTGCACTTCATTGCTGGCGTGCAGAGAATACTTCTAGGGAAGAGACAAGTTCACCCTTCTTGTCTTTAAACCTTTGGTTGCCCCTGAACCTTCGGCTAGCAGTTATTTTGGAGGAATTTTTTTGAGATATTGACGTTTTGTCAGTAAAATTTGGACTGAGGCCACTAAAGCAATTTTCACAAACTACCGTTGGATATAGCCATCAGCTGGTCATAGCTTTCAGTCGCCACCAGCCTGCCTTTGACCAAATTGGCTAAATGGAGGGCTGAACTCTTCAACATTAACTGTGGGATTCGGCCACAAGATGAATTAACAGAAGATTAATAGAGAGTGCATAGTCAATTCCCTCATGAATCTACAAAAACTGCAGCCAGACCTTCAGCAGCCCATCAATAATATTTTGAGCCATCCAGTCTCCTCGCTGTCATTCCCCAGAGAGATTGTGAACATCAGTGTAAGAAACACAGCGGTAAGAGTGGAATTTGTGCACTTGACTGAATTACTGCTGTGAGACCTGCGGGCTACAGGTGAATATTTCACGCAGGGCTTTGCAGGACGGCTGGGAAGTAAGAAAGCTGTCTTCTGTTTCTTTGACAGGAAGGTGCTTGTAAAGAGGAAGATATTCAGGCCAATAAAGACCTACAGCAATATAAACCGAAAGAAAACTGGCTGGTTTTTTGAGACTGCATGGCTGGTCACATACTTCCAAAACCATATGTAAGCTGCCTCATTTACATATGAACTTAATGCAAAAAGAGAACCCACCATAAAACAGGACACAGAGCAACTGTGTGACCTCAGGAATCAATAAAGCCAGCCAAGTGCCTGCTTCATCTCCATTGGTGCGGCAGAAGATACGAGCAGGTTCAAGGGGTATGTATGGTATCTCTGGGACAATAGAAAGCCTAACTACAGTTATCATTGGAAAAGACACTACAGATGATTCTTGGTCACTTCATTTTCCCTGAATTTATCAAGTTATCTCATCTCTTTCAGACCTTAGGTGGAAAAGCTGATTACAGCTAGGTCTTTTTCTCTATCTAGTAAGCTACAGGAAGCAAATCAAAGAGCAAGCAGCAGTACAAAGCGTGCCCTGCACATTTTAGGCAGGAATTGGCTGGCTCTGCTTGTGACGTAGCCTCTGTCTGGCTATCCATTTAGTAGAAAACACCTTTAAAAATTTTGATTGAAAAACCCATGGAGGACATGATTTAAAACAAAGCAATATTCAGCACCAAGGATGCTGAAACACCTCAAAGAAACAGCAGTTTGGCTGGCATATATAGACACACATATATGTATGCATACACACAGTCCTTGGTGCTGTTCCTAAAGGATGTTTAAATGAATTTGTTTCTTTAAGGAGAGAATATAGTCTTTTGAGACTACGACTTGGAGAAGGTGGACCTATTTCCAGCTCTGTCAAACACTGTAATCATGAAAAGGTCAGCCATTCCCTCTTCTTCCCACCCTCCTTCCTGCCATTCTTCTGTGCTCATAGGTCATGCCTATGAGACAAATGTTAACAAGGTAATTTTTCAGCAATTTGGAAGAATTTACGCTCTGTTCTGTTTGCCCCATAATCACTTTGTTATGTGTAACTGATCATTCAAGTCATGTTATAGTTTGGGGCTTGCTGAATGCATGGCCATGAAATTGATGCTATTAATTTCAGCATTAATAAATGGTTTTCCAAACAGCGTGTACATATAGGGAAACAGAAATTTCATTATTTCTCCAGTGTCAATGAGAACAGAACCTAACTCACCTGAATGTTTGTGAATTCTCACATTGAATCCACTCAATTTAATTATGTGATCACATAGCTTTTAAAAAATATTCACTCTCTCCTGGCTCTGGCACTCTCCACCTGTTATACCTCTAAAATTGGCTTTTGTATGTTGAATAATCAACGGTTTGTTTTCATTACTTACATACTATGTTATGAAAAATCTATAAACACAAGACTTCTCACTAATTATTAAAATGCCACCATTTATTTTAACTAAATATTTATTTAATTTATACCAACAACTTTTTTCCACTTAATTCAAGATTGTCCATTACCTTTGAACAGTAGCTTCCCGGACAGTTAAGTAATAGACTAAGCTTCATTTTGGAACAACAGGAAACATAGCTTTAAATTATTTAAAGTGTTGGCTCTTCAGAGCAACGGATTCTCCCATTCTGAACTTGCTCAGTGTCTCAAACAATGTCATGAGCAATTTTGACCAAAACATCTACGTGTTTTAAATAATAAAACAGAACACACACACACACAGAGTGCAATATCACAGTAGTTTCTAAAACATACTTTCAAAGACATCGATGCATGCTTTAATTTTTAAGCTCCTGAATTGTACCAGTGATAAACTGGCATTTTGAAGGATTCAAAAACTTTATCCAGTGCATAGAAGCTGCCCAGTGTGGAGAAAAGAGCGACCTTGGAAAAACTGACTGCTTCTACAGAGAAACTTGGTAAATATGTTCCTGCCTGGTCTCCTTTCATCATTTACAAACAAGACTAGTTTCCAAATGCAGCTAAACTGAGATTACAGACCTGCTTTTAGTTTGTGTGGCTAACAGAGAGGAAACTATCTCTTACCACGAGTTGAAAAGCATTGGAAAAATAATGATGGCCCTATTAGATTAAGGGATATAAAAACTGGCCTGAGAAGAGTGGTAATTTCAGACTGACCACCAGCGTGCATACTGGCATTTTTCTTTTCTGTTTACCATATTTATGTAAGTATTCACTAAGTGTTTATTTGTAAGACTTCATTTGGCACTTCCTGTGCACCCTAAAATTCCATCGACTTCACTGGGTGTATAACAGGATGCCAGCTCAGGCCTAAGGTTTTGAATTACGCATTGCGTATTTCGTCCTATCTGAATGAAAGCCTGTTAGTATACTTCCCCATCTAAGCATCAGGCCTCTGGTGAATATTTATATTGGAAGTCAAAATCCTTAATCGGAGAGTTTCTAAAAAGACGAGGCTGCTTTGGAAATTCTGGTCTTAGTTACACAACGATTCATCACCTCTCTGCAGTTTTGAAGCTCACATAACAAACATAACACAATGAGGTCTAAATCAAAGCAAGTAGCCCAAAGTTAGTAGTGCTGTTTTCCTTCCTATAATTTCTGCCAGTCTCAGTGAGGCATGTTTATGACAAACTTTTACAAATTACATGCTAACGTAAACCCAAGCTAAGTCCTTGTCTAGAATAAGTTCTTGTACTACTAGTATGAAGTCTTCTAAAAATATAACTCAGAAAAGCGTATGACTTGAAATAGAGTCATTTCAAGGGTAATTTAGGTTGCTATGTCTTCAACACACAACTGAGAAATCTGTGATTGCTGAGCAGATTAGGTTTCTGGCTATTCTTTAATGTGTTTATATTTTCTGAAACGGCCTTTGGAAATACTGTTAAAGCTGGGTGGAGGATTAAGTTTTAATAGCTTCGCTTATTTCTGTCAGTCTTGACCTTAGGAGGAAGACACTCAGGGACAGCTCTGTCTTTAACCCAATTTCACTCATTACAATGAGCTTCATTTGCTATTCATCATCTGTATGGACCACAGTTCATGCTCGTGCAAAATGGCACATCATTATTTTCTTAGTTTCTTCCAAGATGTGTAGGGTAAGGGATTATTTAGGACCACCTCCATCTTTCTTACGCTCCAAAATAAACAGTTTTCCAAAACCAAATCTGCATCTAGAGGTTCTGTGTCAATAACAGTGTAAGTACCCACAGAAATGAAAGCTCTTCATCTGCCTTTTTCTGCTTGTCCCTCACAAAACACTGTGAGGCAGGGTGCAAGTATTGACCACGCTTGGTGCTTTCTGTGACTTGTTCCCAAACTCATTCAGTTTCAGCCCCAGAGAAGATTGAGGAGTCTTCCAGTTTTCTTGGTAGGAGATGGATTAGGCCATTATGATTCAATCATTTTATAATGTTTACCAATCACACAGCCTGAAAAAGTGTCCCGAGTACCACATAAACAGAAGACCGGTCCCACACCCTCACACCAGCCACAGAGAGGACCACTGAAAGCCAGATGGTCGTGGGTCAAGAGGTCCCTGCAACTGATGTGGAGCTTCCACAAAGATCTTGTTTTAACGTGCTATTCTACCTTCTAAAGGACATTTGAGAGGAAAGGACTTCAAAGGCCTTTGAGGCTGGTCTCTTGTGTCAGATGCTACTGTATCACACAGACTCTTTCATTAATTAACCAAGCTTCAGAGTAAAAGCAATGAAGGTTTTTCATCTGGCTGCAGCAGTTCTTGACTGGTCAGTGATCTTCGAAAACTGTCATCATCTTCTGCCATTAGATGAGTTTATAGCATTTTTTAAATCTATATTGTCATCAAATCCCCCCACTTCTCCATTGGTGGTTTTCAGAGAAAGTACCATCAAAAATAAAGCATTTATTGTGGAAATATTACTCTTATTCCTCTACCAGAGTTGATCATAGCAAGGCCTTTTGATTAAAGCTTTTAAAGCATTTCAAAACATTGAGTTGGAAAGAACTTCCATATTTATTGTTGCTTGAAAGTCTTCATGCAGCGTCTTCTCTGGCCTTTCAGTCACCCTAACAAAAACCATGAGCATGAGAACACAAAACGTGATATATCCCTGACAATTTTCATGCTCTGTCTCTCTTCACAGCTAGGACGTTTAAGAAATTAAAAAAATAAAACAAAGTAGTTGACATTTATTGAAGGGAAGAGGTTATGGAATTATGTCAAACAGAACACTGCAGCAGAATAAAGCCTGCCAGTAAGTTTAACTCTTTCTAGAGTTTTATTGCTCATCGTAATTATTAACATCTTTAGTTAGAACACCATTTGGATATCATTAAAATAAATGCAAACGATCTTGGCCTATCCTTAAGGATTTTTTTTAGACGTGCTTTTTTGTCACTCAGCTCACTAATGGATCATTTTTATCATAGAGTATCACGTTATGTACATTAAACAGTTTAGCAATGTCCAATGTCCTGTTGAGCTGGAAACAAAATTGCACAGATTTATCACTATATTGCAAATGACTTGAAATAAATGCTTGTGAACTGTATCTTCACTTATTCTCTTATTCTGTATTGTCAATAACCAGTCTCTAAGTTCATGCTATGAACCTGAACGTTCTGGAACTGAAGTCAATCTCAGCTGGAGCTTTGCTTTCACTTGGGTACTTCAGTTGCAACATCCCCTCTACAACATTTTTATGGCCACGGAGCAACAAGAGGAGGAGACAGGGACTCAAACTGAAATTAAGTCTCACATCATTTGAGAGTGATTTGCTCTCTGCCCTCTGAATAATCTAAAACAGTGATTTAAATTAATCTATTTTGTCGCTGAAATGGGCTAGAAGCACTTGCTAGGGTACACACCACATCTAAACTGTTGAGAAAGTAACAACCAGCTGAGAGGTAGGAATGGAAAGCTGGGGACAATACTTTCTTAAATTGCTCCTCTAGATCCACTAAAGGATATCCGATTTCATGTTCACCAAGGCTCTTGCAGTACTGGCTAATTACTTCTTCCAAAGTCAAGAACTTAGGTTGGGTTTTTTCATATCACTTTTCTAGAAGTCCTAATTCATCTTAAATTGATTTCATCCTTAATGCAACAGATAACTAAATTACTTCCTTGCACAGAGTCTGCCAAATGGTCTTCCAAAGCACACACAGACTCTCTGAATTACAGATAAGGCCACTTAGCAAACGATACGTTTCAGCACATATTACAAATACGGTCCCAAAGGCTCATTTTTGTTATGCAACACAACACGGTCATGATTAATAAATTGCATCTTCATAGAACATGTTTTGAAGATAACGGCAAATGAGCAAAACAAAATGTTAACAAAAGACAATATTCTTCCCCCTGTTTACATGGGGAAAGGAATTTGAGGAAAGAACTTTTGCCTCTTCCTCTATAGAATAACACCAGGAAATCTATGCGGCAGGATCTTTGTGATCTTTTTCAGTTTGTTTCCTCCATAAATATTTCCTCCTATGGAGCATATGTGGGAGAAAGATCAAGTTGGAATAACTCCCTTAAAACATACTCTGAGCAGGAGTGCTACTTGCTTTTAGGGGTTGGGTTTCTTTTTTTGTTTTGATTTGATTTTTTAAGTTCAATGCATAAGTGAGATGACCACATAGATTTAATGAGCAGTCTGCGTGCCCTCAAGGAAACACGGATCTGCATGACCTTCCCAGTGGCTTCCAGTCTTTCAGTCAATAGGGCTGAAAAGTCATTGTTTTGTGACTGTTGTCTTAAAAATGTTAGACTGGACAAAGTGAAGATTTTCTGCCAATCTGAACCTAAAACCGAAAGGTCCAATAGTTTAGGTCTGGAAGAAAATACATCTGCTTAGCATTTGGGTTTCCTGCTGGAAATCTCATTGCAAATTCTTCCAGGGCAACGTTTGACAGACATCCGTAGCCTGTCGTAAACAGGGTGCCCCTCCAGCCACACGTTCACGCAAACATTAAATTATTTACCCCATCATGAACTAGCAGGAGAGTGCTACCTCTCCACGTGATATGTGTTTGGTTGAGCAGCGACTCCTCACTCTGGCAGGTGGTTACAGCTCAACTCGCTGCAGAGACAGACAAAACAATCTGATCTCTCTGCCAATTTTCACATGTGGCTTTCTCGATGCTTCCCTTAAGAAGTATGCAGAGTAAAGGATATTGCTCGTTTTACCTTTTTCCTTTTATATAAGTTTTTGACATCCGACAATGGCATCTTCCATGATTTTTCTGAATTTAACAAAAAAAGTTCTGAAAAAGCAGAAGTACTTAACCGTTATTTTGTCCTATATACTGAGATGGTTTTCTTTGTGGTGTACGTGAAGAAAGATGATATTCATTGGACTCTGGCTTGATATTCTGTCTCCATATATAGATGACTTTGTGTTTGAATACTGATTGCGCTAATTTACTTGATTGACACAGCTGTCCCTCAGTAATCCTGGCAGTTTATGACTATCACGTACCAACCTCTCTCACTGGAGCACTTCTCTGCATAAATAAAGTAAATGTTTGTTGCACCAGGAACCTGAATACCATTTGCTCCTCTGCCAAGGAATATCTATCAAGTTGATTGATCAACTGCACTCTCCTCCCCATCCCTCAAAGTATGCAATGCATACTAAGTAAAAAAAAAAAAAGTCAGCAAAAAAAACCTGGAGGCCAGAGAAATATGTTTTCAAGCTAAAACAGAAGGGATTTTTGAAAACAGGTCCCCACTCAGGTGAGTGCTTTAAATATTGGGATGGATTTCCTTTGGCCAGTTTGGAGATGTTTAATTCAAAGACCAGATTCACAGTGGAGAAACCTAAGCAGAGTTAAATGCCTTACTCTGAGGGATACAGCTGACATCTTGCAGTTTTTCTCTGGAAGAACTCAGCTTGCTGGTCTCCAGTGACATTACTCTGAGCTGACTTAGCTCTTCCCCTCCATTCATTAAGGAAGAGATGTGCCTAATCTTGGAGCAAAAATTCCTGCTAGCTGGCATCATGTCTTAAAGTTAGGTGTTGCACTAGCCAGCATGGTATTCTTTGCAGATTTAGCCCTGTACTTCCTCCACGCGAAGCTGCTCCCTTCAAATATTAACTGATTAAATAGTAGTTAATCAGAATTAGTTAACATTCTTTAAGGCAATTTTAAGATACGAAGATGCAGGTACAAATAACAAACAGCTCTATTCAGAAAAAAGGTGGCTTCCACTGAAATCACAGTGGAAATCTCATAGCTGAGATACTTGAAGTTTCTTAGTTTTCCTCTATGCTAACATCTTCTGAATAACTATTATCCATGCCCAACACATTTTCTTCTTTCTGTGCAGTAAATATTCTATATTTTTACTTACGTTTGTTCTGTCACACTAGCAAAAGAATACTGTTGTTATTTTGATATTCTTGGGTACAATATATCATTTTAACTTAGAACAAAAATGACAATAAAATTTTAAAAATGGCTTCGTTAAAGTCTAGTTTATGAATCTGTTTTAGACATGCAAATGTTTTATGCATGACTTCATCATTTCCGGCTGAAAGCAACACTGTTATCGTGTGAAGGTTAAACACATGCAATCAGTGCCACACTTACATGTCTCCAACCAACTTGGAAAATTCTTTGCACGAGCATCATGTGTAGATCTATTTGTCTTTCACATTATGTATTTGAAAATTATTTTGACTTGTGAATAGCTTGAATTTTTCTGGAACCTGAGTTTATCTTAAAATTCCTAGACTCTGATAATGTAATCAGGTGTATCCATCATAATCTTATCCACTTAAATGAAAAAAATTAGTTTACCAACATTCTTTGGAGTTTATCTTTCTTTTAATAAAGAAGCTTTCGAGGGTGTAAAGACATTAAGTAGAGTCCCTTGAAACAGACAGTAACAGCCTGAGCTCCAAAATTTTACCCTTTTTACATCTATAACTTCTCTTCATGTAAGAAAAAATATCACAATGTGATGCTCTGCTTATGCCTGGCAAGTACTCTGATGGCAGGATCAGCTTTCAGAAGCCAAATACTTTCTTGAAATATTTCTAGGCAATTTTTGTCTGATCAGTAATTACATGCCTTCTGATAAAAGGAGGAAATGTTTTGTTGTGTCTGATGATAGCTGAGGTCTCAATTTCTTACAGTTTCCATAATAATTTCCTTCCTGTATTTGACTTCATTCCATTCCATTCCAAACCAAAGTTCTTAGCAATGAAAGGACACGTCAACTTCTGGACAAATCCTACATGACTGTATATGGCATAATCTTATGAATGGAACGGAATGATAAGTAATTGGTCAGTCATTGAAACATTGACTATGTAAAGCAAAATGTGAGACTTGCAGCTTTTTCTAATTCCTCAGCAATAACCCAGAACATTTTATGTTCATCTAATTTCCACTCAATTTTTTTTTTCTAGATGGCCTACAAAAAAAAAAACAAAACCCAAACTAAAAACCACCAACTAACCTCTTTTCTTTTGATTTCAGTGGGGCTGAGGGGCAGAGATTTCAGGGGTTTTTCCAACATTTGGAAAGAAGGCAGGCAGGCTGACATTTAAGAAGGTTGGCATTAAGGGTGGGATTTCAGAAGCAATCAGTACTGGCCTAACTTTGCTTCTGTGGGAGTCAACAGTAAAAATTTTATTGACTGATAGCAAAAGAATCATGGTCCTTTCTGGAAATCTCTGGGTTTTACCCACATGCCGTGATTTTATTTCTTTCAGCCAGGAGGGACCTGACCTGGTACCCTTAGCCATCCCAACACACTTCTCTCATGGCAACAGCAGGCCCTCAGATGAGTTTAATAGAATGGTTTTCTGGCCACAATGTGCAGACATTTAAATAGCATCCTTAGATTAATCCTTAGCACAATTAAGTTCTCGTCTTTCTGAATTTTGTTGATAAATACAATGGAATGATTAGATGACCAATTAAAATTAAGAAAAATTTGAAAGCAAGGTAAAAAAACCTTCTGTAAAACCCTCTTGCTTTTCGATGTTCTGTTTAGATAAAGAACATTTGCATAACCTAATTATCATTTAGACACCATTTAGATATTAAGCTATCTGCTCGTGTTCACATTTAGAGATGTATCTCTAATAGCTACGAGTGCCAAATCTTGCATCTAAAGAGAGTTCTGGAGGCTAACAAATGCGCACTGATATTAGTAGCACCAGACGCTTCCCATGAACCGATGGAAGGATGGTGAGGTGTTTGCTAAGGTCTGCTTACCTGACTCAGAAGAGGGTAACCTAGCTCTCTGATGTCCACATAATTTCCTTGTACCGCTGACACGTGTCCTTTCATGCTGTTTTAAAAAGACCAACGAGGTTCTGAAGGGATTTAATCTGCACGTGTGTCATCTGAAGGTACATTTGCAAAAGTCTCCTCAGTAGCTCAGATCAGCAGACCCATAAAATTTCCAGGGTCTAAAGCCACCTGTCCCCAGAGCTCTGAGGACATTGTGTTTGAGGCAGGCATTATTTCTGCAAGAGGAAGAAGAGGAGAGACACCATAAGAAGAAGGTTAGAACGTCTTGCCTTGTACACAGGTCCACGCCCCACCCCCCCGGTCATTGGGAAAGGTGGCACAGCTTTAAATTCTCAAAGCCTTTGGTCAGAGAATAAAGCTGGCATAAATTTCTACCTATTTTCTCATCTGTGCTACATCATATGAACTAGCAGCAAAGAAGATGTAGCCTTTCATTTCTGAGCAACTGCGATGGATAGCACTGCAGTCAGAAGGTTATAAGTAAAACTGACTCTCTGGAATAACACAAGAGTGTCACCGCAATAAAATATTGATTCACTCCCACTGTCTCCTTATCCTTCCTTCCTTTCCAGGCCATGCCTACAAATAACAAATTGATGGGACTTCAGAGATATGAATAACACTCACATTTTTAGAGCAGCTAGAGGAAAATTTTTGAAGTGTAGTAGATAAAATGCTTTATGAATGTTACTGAACGATCTAGAAATTCAACGAGGAATGTTATCTGTAGCTGTTTCAAAAATGTATCAAGAAAAGGCTTACATTTTGCAGAGATGTGTCTATTATGCGAAATAAAGAATTCATGTTAATATTGCAATGCAATATTAAGCCAGGCATATATTAAAACTTAGGGACAGCATGAAAGTTTAAAAGTTTCCATTCTGAACTTTGGAAATCATTCTTATAAATATCTACCCCAGATGCAAGTTTGTCTCAAGAGTATACGTAATAATACAAGGTGTGAGTAAACTTTCTAAACAAAATTCTCAAATTGTTTTGGATAGTGAAATCCTTGGAGGAAAGAAAGAATTTAATTAAAAACATATACAGCATTGCTATTCATAAACTTGTCCAAGCAAAACAAGTCATAAATCAAATTGGTTTTATTTATTAACTCTTGCAATATGTGTGGCAAACACATATAAAAAAAAGTCTTGCAAAACAAAACATTATAGCTAGAGATGAATGAAATTTCTTGATGAATACAAAATTAATTGAAAAATGGAGTCTGGGACATACTAAAAACTTTAGTTTTAGTTGCAAAACCTTTGCAAACTCCGATCAACTTCAGCGAGTAGCTTTGTTCCCAAAACTGGGGTAAGTGAACTACTTTGCTTTGAAGTGGAAATAAGTAAATAAATAAAAGTTTTGATTTCTTAAACCAGCATTACCATCTTGAAATAGAATTTAAGTTTTTTAAAGGGTCGATCTTAAAACCAAAATGGAAATTCAGTTCTCTTGAACACACAAAGACAAACCAAAGCATTTTGCTTTACCCCAAAGGAAACAAGCATTGTGTTTAGAACATAATGAAACATTTGAATTAATTGTAAGGGGTTTTTTTAAATTCACTGCCCAATTCACCTAACCTCCCTGTCATCCTTACATCCCCACACACTCCCATGCCCCCAAAACAAGGACATGTCTTCCTTCTAGTTTGACCCCTCCTGGTCTTTCTGATGACCATCACATCACATGAAAACATCTTTATTCATGCCGCTCTAACTCTGTTGTACTCTGTAGAACTCATAAAGATTCATCAGCTATACCATTAAGCAAATAGTGCAGACGTGCAATTATTCAACAACTTCTACAGACAGATGTACTCCTCCTTTCCTTACGCTTTTTGGCTCCTAAACACATACAGATACAATCTTGACTCTTGTTGAACTTTGGGAAAAAAAATTATCCCATATAAAAATCCATTTAGTGCAAATCACCCCAGTGAATCTCCGCAGATGTAATATGGCTCTTTTTTATGATTTAATCCATTATCATAAGTTGAAAAAAATGAAATTTCCATGCCAGCTGGGTCAGTGTTTTGAACATCTGGATGACAATAAATAGAAAATTAAATCACTAAGAACTTTTATCTAGGTAGTATATAAAGGCAATCTAGCTAGACATTTACCTGCAATAAATAGCACACTTTTTCCTTTTTATTTCCCATTGGACAATCACTTTAAAAATTTCAGCTGACAGTCTTCCTGTAATTAGTAAGCACTCCATAATAAAAGATGTAATTCTGGGAAGAATATGTGATAATAATATTTAATAATTTAATTGTATTCTTGTTTTAAATGCAAACAGGCCTTCGTGTTAAACACGGACCACTTGACAAATTTCCATAATACATGCGTCAGACATATCACAATGCACTTTGGAAAACTGACAAGTAGTGACGCATTTAGGACTCCAAAATTAAAAAGCCAATTAATTCAGAAAATGTGACTGCAGAATAAATCTCCTATATGTGGCCGTTAGGACCTCTCTAGCTCAAAGAGACTTTAGAATCAAGCTGCTTACATTCGAGAGTCCATGCACCTCTCTTTTGGAGACAGACGCCTTTTAGTCTTTCCAGTTTGTTAATATATGCAACTATAGAAATTAATCAAAACATGCAAAGAGGTAATTTTTTAATTATTAATTAGATAAGGGAAAGGTGTTAATATTTAGCTGTGAATCAATTTCAATGGTTTCATAAGCAATTACATCTCGTTAGGAAAACTATAATTGCTATCAGGTGAAGTAAATTTAGAAAGTATAGAAACTGGCTTGATTTTTCTTAAAGACAAAGAAGGGAATACCATTATTTTCATCTGCAAGCGTGATCTTCATCTGTGAAAATCACCCTTTCGAAGTCAAAGCCCTTTAGTTAGTTTAGTGTTTAGTGCTGGAAGGTGATCACACTTCAGCATGAGCATAGCAAAAATTTGAATTTTTTTATTAAAAACAGTTCATAACCAAGTAATTCTCAAATGACATATGCATGGTAACACCGAACTGGTAATAGGATATAGATTGATCACCATTAAAAACAGTCCTTGAATCCAACACTGTGGAATATATTAAGTAATGTAATTATGCTGGAGAGGACAGACTGATAAGAAAAGAAGGAGTGATGAGTTTTTTGACGGGGACAGAATATAGAATATTACTGAATTTGGGAAGTACAGGACAAGGGAAATGGGGGGGGGGGGGGGGAGAAAGAAAAAAAAAAACATCAGGAGTCCTGTTACAGTAGAGCAAATACGAGAAAAAGGAAAATGCATTGGAAAATCTTCAGCTACAGAAAAGTGACATATCTCCATGGGACTTACTTGAATGTACTACTTTTTATATTCTTGGATATGACAAATTAGTTGATAGGAGACACAGGAAGGAAAAGCATTCAGATAGTCATGGCAGAGATAAAGAGCACAAAAAAGAGCTCAAGAATACAAGACCCACTGGGGGAGAAAAGGACGTCTGAAAAATGAACCAGCTGCCACACAGAGGTATTCATAACACTGCAAGCTTCAACGCCACGTTTGGACCAAAAAGATAAGAAAAGCAGTTCTATATTACTCCATGGGCACTCGCAAGTCCCTCTTTCTACGTTAAGTTCAGGGCAAATTCCCAGACATCTAGAGTCTGGGGGACACTTCTGCATAGCCGAACACTAAAGCGAAGCCCAGGGCCATCTCCTGGTAGGACGGAAACAAGGGATGCCAAGTCAGTCTGGGGACGGTGTGCATGAGGAGTCTGCTACTGAGGGTTACCTCATGGTACAAATAGCTTGAGGAAAAATTTGAGGGTTTTGGAAGGAACAGAGAAGGAATGTGGTTGGGAGGAGGACTGGGGTTTTTACGCTGTTCTTGGCTTGAGGGTCGCAAAGGTCTGTCATGAGAAGCGAGCTGAGAACCTGGCACATCGCTTAAGATAGGGTAAGTGGCCAAATGGGGTTTTAGTCCGTAAGTAAGAAGTACTAAGATGACAAAACTGGTACTGGTGAGATCTCTGAGAAATGAGTGAGCTGTCGTCATCTTCACTAAGACAGTGCTGTTTCCATAAACGTCTCGCAACAGGCTCCTTCCGAGCAGACCGTCTTTGCAGTTTTCAGTCACCAGTGTCTCTGAACAGGGAAGCCTGTGTATGCAGATCTGACTATTCTCGCATGCACGTAACCGGCCGACTGTTTAAATAAGTGTTTTGCTCAGACATGTTACAGATCACATATTTTTAGATGTGTACAATATGCAAGCCTAACTTTGACAATCCAGCCCTTTCACACCGAGTAGTTTAGTATGTCTCTTTTCACCCTCCTCCCCCATGCCTCAGCCTTACATGAAAGCAAAGGCAACATTTGGAACTAAGCTCGCTAAAAACGATTTGGTTCATTGCTACACTTCAAGCATATGTAAAAATACCACGCTGTTGCCTTGCGACAGCAACATAGCATGTCCTAGAGGTTAGTTTTAGTGTATTTACCCTTCCAGAGCACCACGTCTTTTAGTAAACGGGCAACGTATGATGCAGTTCTGGTCTCATCACAACATGTGTAACATCTGGGAGAACTGCCACTTGTCAAGCCAACCAGGGTTCTGCTGACAGACAAAGTGAGCATTATACTGAAATGCCATTCCTCAGCTGTTTGCAGAATTAATTTCCCTGTAGAATTTTCTAATTAGTTGGCTCTTTCCAGCCCGTTCCCCACAGAGGAAGCAGAAAGGAAGCAAAAGGCTAGCACCTGCTCCTAAAGCTCTGGCTGGGAAAAAAAAAATAATTAAATTTAAGGATGACATATACAGTAAGTATTTAGGCACTAGAAAGTCTTCTATCCATGCAGCTGTGGGGATGAAGTAACTCTGTTTGAAAGCTTAATGGAGATTCTTCTGTGGGGAAGAATTTCCAGTGGCTCACATTCCAGACAGTTAACCACATTACCGAGGGGAAGAAAAAGGGATTTGTTCAAGCATTAAGAACTCTCTTAAAAAAAAAAAAAAAAAAAAAAAAAAGAAGAAGAAAAAACCCCCAAACTGATCTGTAGAAAAGACAGACAGATGAATCCAGACCTGAGGATGATTCTACATGTAGCTCATTCAATCACCTATGGGTTATTTTCGATCATTCTGTTTTTCTATAATTTCAAATTAAAATCCATTATTATGTTGGAATGCAGTGTATGATACTATCTTAGAAGTAACAACTAACACAACAGAGTTTGTTCCTAACTAAAGTGAGTCATTGGAACACAAGAAATAACATGGTTATTGCTTTGAATTTTCATGCAGTGGGTCACTGTACAGGAAGAACACGAGAGGTATTTCATGGAAAATAAAAACAAGAACAAAACAGTACAAGAAAAGCAGTTTGCTTTTCTGACTACACAGGCACTTTCCCCAAACAATTTTAAATACTCGATATAAAGGAAGACGATGGTCTACTAAGGGTAGAATATATGAGGGGAAAAAGCTCCCTCATTATGGATATTAGAATAAGCCACAATCACTTCAGTAAACAGCTTTCACTGTCTTTCCACAGTGACCTTACAAAATGGTAGACCTTATAAAGAACTAAGGTTTTAGAATAAGATTATAGATATCACCTAACTAAATTAATCTGGAGTGTGTTTTGATCAGCATAACATGTGAATTAGGCCCAGAGATGAGCAAGAGTTATCCATTAATAAGCCAGATGGGTTTTTAATTGTACAGTATTATCTAATTTTTGTGTAATTCCAAAGCTTCCTGAAAGTTGTTTTTTAATAGAATCAAAGCATGTGTATCAATGCACATGTATATATTTGGAGTAGGGGTATGTGTGATTAAAAGACTTTTTAGATAATAACGTAATGATTTCATGCATCAAGACACAGTGTTACATTTTTATAAACTCATAATTCCCCGGCACAGTTTTAGATAAACAAATGCAACGGGGAGTGTAGGTAGGAGTAAAAGTTCTGTTAGACCAGAGGGAAAAAAGAGATAATGTTGCCTGCCTGGGACAAACACCCAGACTTTGCTCCCCACTCAGAGACAACTTTGAAATAGAAGTAATGAAATAAAAAGTGGAGGTGTAAGGCAAGGCTATTCCTCCTTCCCGCTGACAATGCTTGGTGATATTCTCTGGTATACTGTTTGTCTGTGGAAAATTAGTGTGTGAGTGGCATTTATCCTTGTCACATTAGGTGGTGGTAACATGTTAATTTCAAATGTCTACAATTATTTCAAGTGGACTTCCCCCCAAAGCCTCTATTGAAGAGGATAATGTCAAACTTCAGAAAACCAAAGTAAACAACACTCATTTATATTCCTCGGAAGGGGTGCAGCTAAATTCATCTGCGGCTTCGCAAATCTCCCATGATACTTTAGTCTGTCCCATTAACCGCACCTGTTCTTTTTTTCTTTCTCTTCTTTTTTTTGGGGGGGGGAGGCATTATTTCCCCTTCAATAGCAAGCGTCTGGCTTTTTAAGGATGCATAGAATATTTTATTTCATTACTGTCTAGGCATTTCAAACAAATCAAAAAACCCTCATCCCATTATTTCCCCCTTTGAAATTAAAAGTAAATAGTGGAAGGAGAGTGTGTGCTTGGAAAGAAAAATGAGTCATAACTCACAAAGAAACATAACACGAAACAGTAAATCTGTTTTCCACAAATCTAAATCAACCCATTTTATAGGCTTCTCTTTATTTTTCACTTTGACAAAAATGACAGTATCATTTCTTAAAAGGAAAATGTTTCACTGAAATAATTTTGAATTACTTCTAATTTGGGTGTAGACTTTCCATAAATATAAGCATATATAAGCTGCTACAGGCAGCTCTTCTCCAGAAGACCTCGACCCTCAACCACAGAATTGAGTTAAATTTAATTTACCTGTGGCTCATTCAAATAGGCTTTATTTTTTTCCTTAACAGGTAAAGTGATAGTGAATAACAATTTGAGTGTAAAAAATACATATTGTTCCCAGATGATTACAGTTCCTAATATTTTTGGCTAAATCTGAAGTCAAGAAAACAAGCTAAGAAAGCCTTGGTTTGTTTGAGGAAATAATCTCTGCTTATTTACTACACAGTGAAATTAAAAAGATATTAAAACTAAATATAGTTGTGTCAATGACCTTTAAAAGCACGTTTTGGGATTTTATATTGGTTGCGTTCTGTTTTGCTTTTGATTAGTTTTGATTAGTTTATCTGTAAATCTAAAACACATGAAGAAAAAAAGTCTGTAGAACTCTGCATTATAGTGCAGCTGACTCAACCCTTCTTTCTCTCAGCTACCAAGAAAAGCAAAAAAGTCAATTCCCGTACCTTCCCAAAAATTTAGAAAAATACTGCATAAATCGCTGAAGATAAACGTTTGACTCAAACACCAGAATACTGATTCAAGAACCATCTTTTACTGACCGCTACTTTAATGCCACTATTGATGGGTGCTATCTAATTTTTAGGACAGCAAAATCTCGCCCACGTTAAAAGGGAAGGGCAGAAAAATACCGTCTTGGCTGTAACTTTGACAAATATCTAACAGCGGTGAGCACGGTATACGAATCCAAGTGTAACTTGTGTGGTCTGATGTCAGTCGGGTGACATCTTTCAAAAGCCTGGGGTTACTGCTCCCTTTCCCTTCTTCCACCTTCAGCTGACAGATTTTCTCTGCCGGCTCCAGAAGGAGCCCCCAGACATACAGCGGGTCCTTCTCGCTCTCGTTCTTTCTTGCTTGCTCCCTTATGGTTTTCAATCATCTGTTTCTCCATTCAGACGACTCGTACTGTTCTCCCTGAACGCGTCCGTCTGGGCTAATGTTGTTAAACAGGTGGCATGTGGCCAGATCCCAAGTTCCTGTGCAGACTCACTGACCACCTCTCTTTACAAGGTAAGGCACAGCAGCCTGAGAGAGGCTAACAGGTTGCAACATGCATATTAATATCACTTTACTTTTTCATATCCTTATCTCTAACAGCAAATCTATGTAGCTCAGGATATGAACTGCAAATGAGAGATGAGGAACTGGTTAGTGCTTATCGGGAATGATGGAATCTGAGATTCTGAAATGAAGGGGGGTTATTTTGGGGGTTTTTTTGTTGGTTTTTTTTTTTTTAATGAGAGGACTGACTGATGTTTATCAGTTGACCTCTGTTTCAGGTAATGGAGCAGTTGGCAGGGAGCTATTCATACTGATTAGATTGAATGAGCTGGTATTCAGATTAACTTCTGATTTCCCCAGTATTATTTGTACAAGCTCTTTATTGCTCTGGATAATTCTCCACTTCCTGGTTTAGGAAGCAGAACTGACGTCCTCCCGGAGCACCGCTACCAGCTCACCAGATTTTATTATGTGAGACGACATGATGGTCATAGATTGACCCAACCTCTTACTATTTTTCAGTAGTAAAATTAGACTTCTGTGAAATTTGCTTTCTTCTAACCCAACAGGAGCAATGCACAACTTGATCATCTCAGATTTATGGTACTGAGACTAATCAGGATATTACTTTTAACCAACATTTCCGTGGCTAAGGCAACTGCTGTCTTCTTTCAGGAATCGAACGTTTGTGTAACCGGAGTGGCTTTCAACCCTTACATGTGCTGACAGTCCCCAAAGCTCTTCTGCTGTGGCTCGAAGGAGTTACGATACTCTTTCCTTGTCTCTCCACTGCTAAGCTTACGGCCTGCAGTATCTTTGGGTTCCTTTCCTCTTTCACAGCCTGTTAGTTGCCCCTGTTTTGTCTCACTTGTCTGCCACAAAAGATCCTTGAAGTGATCCATCAGAGGAGCAGATTCACAACCAGTTTTCCAACCGTTCCCTCATTGCATCTACAAGCCTAAGCCCAACAGACCCTGCAACCACAGGTGAGAGTCCGGGTAGAACAAGTATCACATATGCGTATTAGGATTTCTACTACGCCAGCGAACACATTTTCATTGACATTTCCCTTTCCACCCCGGCTATTAAACCTCATATTTCACATATCTGTATAGAAGACCACGTTTGGTTTCCATGAATGGGCCGCATTATGGTTTTTTCATGTTATTCAACCTCCTACAGGCTTTTATCCAAACCAAGCAACTAAAATAAAACATGGCTTCCTTCCCTGAGATGGTTTCCTAGCCCAGCTCTCCAACTTTCTCCCCTACCACAAACATGCAACCCAATTGTGCAACAGCCGAGGAAGGAATGGTGAGATCAGAGCCGTGACTGCAGACATCCTGACATGGGGATCTGGCAGCTATTCAACATAAACACAATTAGAGGACTTACCCTTGCGTGAAGTATTTGCTTTCTTGATAGTCACCAGCCTTAACCTCTAGGAATGCTTACGAATCAGATAGCGTTCCTTGAGGAGGGCGAGCCTTTTCAAGCTCCTCTGTCTTGCTTTAGCCAACACAGATATAAAGAAGAAAGAAATTCCACCGCATCGTACAACTTCTCCAAGCGAAAGCATTTCAAAGGAGAGAAGAGTTGTGGTCTCAAAATCCCTGCCAAGGATTCAAGAACCAAAGATCACATGGTACTTGCTCCTCTTCCTCTCCACTACCATCAGCAGGAAAAAATAACACCACAAGAGACAAACTTTGAAGTTCACACCAAACATGAAAGTAGGGGGCTTCCTGAGTCCTGCTCCTTGGCTTTGCATTACAGTAGGCTTCTCTGGCAGTGGTGATGATACCACAGAACGATGGCAGGGCTTTGCGTGTCTTAGGAGACTCATAGGATCTGTGTATCTGCATGGCTCTTTGTGAGTTAGATACAAAAAAGGTTCATGATTTTAGAAAATGTGGCCTAATGTACATGGGTGTTAACTCACAAATTCTAAAGCGTGACAACACAAGTATTTTGGTAGATTTATTCCAATTAGTGGTAAATCCTGGGCTTTTCACAGAGGTAACAAATTCTTAAAAATGGCAATAACAACTGACCTTATATAAAATATCTGCTAGCAAAGAAGTCAAATGCCAGTCTGGGATAGCAGTTACAAAGGGCAATTCTTGTTCCAAAATGCCCAAGGATTCAAAGTATGCTCATCTCAAGCTGCACTGGTGACACAAAAGAACCGGACAAAAGAAGTACCCATTGGTGTAACCTCAGGAGAGTTAACACAGCAGTACTGAGGGGAAGGCTACTTAGTGGGATTTCCAGATGATGCCACGCGAAATGCCATGACTACCACAGGTACTGCCATTTACAGAGGCACTTAACGGAGCAAATTAGCCAACCTTAGCAGAGCACCGCACTAGGGCTGCTGGTACCCTATGTAACTTACTTCAGTTCATCTTAGGTATCTCTATATAGCAGACTTACCCCACAGAAAAAATTGCCGGGTCCAGCTAACTGATGTAACATAAAGCAAAATAATAATAAAAGAAAACGATAAGGATAGCTACGAGTCAGAAATACTGAACTGAACGTAGAAGTGCTGAACTGTGTGACCTGCCTGAGCAAACCCACCACCTCAGTGCATTCAAGTAACAGCTTTCAAATTGTACCTTTGAGCAGCAGCTTAACAGCTGTAGGAAGAACAGTTGTGCAGCGTAGCTGCCTTCCCAAGTGGCTAGATGCACTTTTCCATTGTTAGTAACTTTCACAAATAACAACAATACGAAAAGCAGCAGAGAATGCCAAAATATCAGATATCTGAAGCCAGTCAGAATGGGACACTCCCAGAAATATTGCTAACACTATGAAATTCCCCCCACACACCTCCCCAAATATCCAGGGAAAATTTTTGCATGGTACCAGAAGAATAACAATAATGCCTCAGCCGGATATTAATGGTCACAGAGTTCCAAGTAAAGGAGCTGATTTATGTTATTAGGGTGCATGTGAAACAACCAGGCTAGGCTCAAGGGACAAACTTCCTGAGTATGGTACTAAACTACTGGTACTAAAGCAGTTGCATCAAGCAAGCAAATACAGCAAATAAAGCTTATTTCTGGGGTAGCTCTGTTGACATCTGCAGACCTACCCAAGCCAGGCATTCATCCCAAAATAAAAAATTGGCAACCAACTATGAATGGTTTCTGGTCTTGACTTTTTGTAACTCCACTAAATAAGCACAATATAAATCTGCAACCCTGTATCCGGGCAATAATTGAAATACATCAAGAAAATGCTTGCAGTCATTCCGGATGAAAAAAAAAAAAAAAAAAAAAAAGACAGAGATTTCAAAATCTATCAGTGCTTATAAACAAGGATGTTACTTTCCCCTTTCTTATCCAGAACCGCCCTTAATTGAAAGGATCAGTATCTAAAGCAACTGGTGCTGCCCTGCACATGAATCCCCTTTGCACCTCTTCCTTCTTATTTCTTCAGTGGTTTTATTAACATTAGTGACTTATCTAAGTATTAGAATGCTTGGCTGCTTGGAAGCTTATCAACAGCAAATTTTATGGGCTGTTTAGTGATGGAAACAGGAGGAGTTGGAGCTCTCCCCCCCCAGCTCCCTCGATATGGAAGTCTTCAAGAAGCCGTGGAATGTGCTCTCTGGTATTTTTGGTATCTTTAAAGTGTCAAGAGTGCAGAATTTCTCTTGTCAGTTGTCACAGTGTGACTCACAATTAGAGCCATCTGCTCTGCATTCACCTCCCCAGGGGCACCGCTCATTTTTCACCAGCTTCCTGTTGTTGACAGCACAGTTCCTCCCTGTATCACTCTCCACCAGCACCCATACTCCTCACAGACGTTGCAACAGGCTTAAGCAGATTTCCCTTGGGAAAGCCTTTACCCTTGTTTTGCTAGTGATTGGGAAAAATATGGACTGTTGAGAAAGCTCTGAAGGCGGAGGCTGGGTTTCTAAAGGAACTGAACAAATTCCATTGTTTTTGGTTTTTTTCAGGAGGACTCCATTGTTTTTCGATCTCTTTCAAAAATCTCAGCATTCCTCTACATCCATTTTTATTTCAAGCAGCAGAGCAGCTTGAAAGATGAAACATTATTTGTGCTGAGTCCTTTTCAATAATTGATGGAAATGGATGACTATCTAAATATTAGTCAAATCATTTTTTCAAATAGTCGAAATAATTTCAAATAACAGACTTCAGATGGGGAACACGCTGCCTTCCCCTCCCCCTCCACCCAATTAAAAAAACAGTTATGCTACAGATTTTTCACACCAAATGCTTCAGCTGAGTGAGGCTAACTACCCCAAGCACAGACCCATGCTCATGCTCATGGTCTGTGCTAGGGTTAATGTTTGGACCACGTAGAAATACCACCTAGGCTGGGTATGGCTAGCTGGCCTGAAGCATAGCTGTATGGTGTAGATCCACCTACGGCATTTTGCCTTTCAGCCCCTCGGGGATGGAAGTTTTATCGCTTAGGCTCTGAGCAGTAGTAACTACAAGAGTTGGCCACCTATTACAGAAGCAACCATCTGAGAGACAATGATATGTTTATACTTTCAAGAATTCCTACACTAAGGGCTACATCCATTTAAGGACTCGGGAGGCTACAGATGTGGGGACATAATGCCTAACCTTTTAGCTGCCCCTCTGTTGGGCGTAGAGTAGATAGGGGTGAAAGCCTAAGCTCCTCATGCAATGAATGGAGAAAACAAGTGGCCACCTCAGAACAGGAATGAAAACAGGCACCTGGTTAGCTGCCACCTCCTCACTGTTTGCCCAACTGAATTAATAGAAAAACAGATTTGAGATTCTGCTTTCCCTGGCAACCCAGTTTTCCTGAAACTATCTCCAGTCCTGCAGAAGCATAAGGTCTTAGATATTGTCAGATACTGTAGCCATTCTTCCCTGTTAGGCCTGGGTTTGGTCATCTGCTTCTCTGTTATGTCCACTGCAATAAGGAGCAGCCTAACAGAAAATTCAAATATTCAACATAATATAAAATGCTCCTCCCACAATGGGCCACAAATTGTATGAAAGTACCACTTTTGTCTGAGCCTTTAGGGCAGCTCCTGGGCCCTGTTCCTGACCTGACACTGGTGATAACCGCTAATGTCTGTCGTGCTCAGAAACTCTGAATACACTGATAAATCATCTTATTTTGTACCACATCCTAGCAATAAAGATTAGTTGCATAACTTCACTGTGATTTGCTGGGATCTTTCCAGAACCAGTGGTTGGCTTCTCCCAGGAACAGATTCTCTCTTATATATTCACACCCCTCCGAACACAAGTTTAGCAAACTTCAGATCATGATGCATCTGCATTCATTCAGTCACATCACGTCAATACGATGCACAGAAGCCTTTCATTTGCCTTCTAAATCAGGATGGCATAACAGCTGAAATATTTCTCACTGACCCTGGTCTTCAACACAAAACTGAACTTCTCTTCACTATTTCAACCTTCCCTTTACCAGGATTATATTTAAGGTCAATACAATTTGGGCCCTGGATCCACACTGCTTAAATTATTCAAAAAATATGAAACCCCGCCAGTTAAATCAAGAAAATATGTTCTAAAGAAAGATAAAATACATCCTCTGTTTAAAAACACATTCCCAAAAAGCAACTCTAAACTCATCTCATAAAACTGTTACGAAATCCCTAGTTCCTCCAAACATGAGGAGAACTCTCTGCAGACTAGAATATTAGTTCATATTTGTTGGGTAATCTAGTAAACCCAGATGGGGAGAAATTGGAAAGAGAAAAATGAAGGATTCTTTCAGTGTTGCCTCAGATTGCTCATCTATTATACAGCCCAGACACGTATCTGCATTGAAGGTTTTCAATGTTCCACAGCTGAATTCTTACTCAAAACCAGCATTTGCGGAAGGCTTGAAAACCTGGATTGTAACAGATCTCTGTAGGATCAGTTGTGGAGCTGCCAATAAAAGGCCTTAAAATGCATTTGCCATTCAATAATTATTGTTCCGATAGACTGATATGCATTTCTGTAGCAAATTCTTTTTACAAATTACAAACCCGCTGACTTGGCGGGTTAAACTCAAGCCTCTTGGACTGAAGGACTCTTTCTGATAACTGTTAAGTTCTACTTAACAGTCAATGCAAGTCAAGGTTTGGTATTTTCCAAAATCCTCCCTGTTCAACCTTCTTGTTCTTCTTTCCAAGTCTTCCACTGTGGTAACATCCTCCTCACTCACCTGTCTGAAGGCTGACTCAAAATGACTGGGGAAGATGTTCTGCCATTTACGAGGTTAGCAGAATTGGATATGACAACCTGCTCCTCAAACTTCGTTCTTCTTACCTGTGTTTCTGTTTCCTGCTCATTATACCCGCAGCTTCAGCCCATTCACTGCAGTAGTGTCCAAGCGCTTTAATTATGGAACCATAATCAAAGCTACATAGCTAAGTAGCTTATTCTTAGCAGATAAAGTTATGTTTGCACCCGAGGTCATACCTGCCAGAACTTGCGTGTTTTAAAAGTAGCATCCAGTCATAAAGACTGAGATGTACTTTGAAATTTAATGGAACTGCACTCAGTTAATAGTGCTTTGCAGAAGAGCAAAATGGGAATAAGGTTGATTAAAAAAGCAAAATTATACTGAAGGACCTCTCTTTTCAAGCAGAAACTGTTTAATGTATAAAAATTATTGTGACTGAGGGAATCTGGTTTTGCACTGAAAACCTCAAGCATTATGTCACAGATAGACCTGAGGCCTTGCATTTTAATAATTAATTTCATAAAAGATCCCAAGAGCAATAGAAAGGTCATGAGAGCTATTCCAATCCATGGGCAGTTAAGCAGGAGAATGCTTCAATGACCTTTAGCCTTTGAGTGTGCTGCAGGACAGGGGAGTTTGGTGCTGAACGACAAATTGAGTTAGAAATATTTGAGCCATAAACCATAGTAAATCTTTTAGCACTTGAAACACCATGTGACACTCCAAACTGAGAGCAAATGAAGTGTTAGTCTATGCATGTTTAAAACGCATGGAGGCTGTGTTTACTGGATTATCCATTTCTTAACTATGTCTCCTTTAGGAGCCTTTGCAAGCTGAGGTCCAAAGTCCCACCAAAGGAAACCATTTACAGAATGCTCCTCTAGCATGATTTAAGAAAAAAAAAATAAGATATATCTCCCTGAAAGCAAAATTATTTAGGTTGCGAAGTCAAGGACAGCTAAATTAGGAAGTGGCAGATTTATGTGTGCCTGCATAACCTCTACTCAGCCCTCTTGTAGGTCCTGTGCCCCGAGTGAGACAGAGGTCCTTTGGAAAAAATAGTATGTGATTATGCAATTAAAGACTGTATCTTAACACAGAAAGGAGCTGAATTAAGGTTCTGTTGGCAGCTATGAATAAGACATTTCCTAACATTTAAGTTCTGGGCTTTACAACCTTAGCACAGTATTTCTGGCAGGTGACATCTTCGGATGGCTTTTATATGTAGGTGAAAATCAATTCTAGCATGATTACTGAGCCTTTATTGCCACAGAACAGCTTCTATTTACCTGAGTTGAAGAAAGAAGAATATTAGGAGTCATCTGGAAAAGGATGCTCTTCCTGAAAGGGGAAGAACTGCTATGGCCCTGGAGTGGAGTCGGCAGAAACTTTATATAACGTTGGTTCTTCTTCCCTTGTTTTCTGGCCAGTGTTGTGATCAATATGGAAATGACAACACTGAAACAAAAATTATTGCTGCCCTGATCTGAATCTTACCTCACGCGTTTTGCTGCTTTTGTTAATTACTCCAGTTATCAAAGTCCTCAAACTAGATTCATAGCAATATGGATTGTTTCTTCCTACCCAGTTCTGAGAGCCTGCTCAGAATTCCTAAGGAAGATTCATATTGACAGGAACCTTAAGCATTACTACCAAAAGCCTTCTGATCAATAGGATTACACACTTCCAGGAAGGAGAAGGGCTGAAGAAGCTGCCACCAACACTGCTGCCACTTCTTCACGCCAAGTCCTTCGGGGCTTGTCCTGACATGACCCTTTCACAAGAGAGGAGAGCACAAGCATTTCTGCTACTTCATTCACCAACAAACTTCTTGCTTCTCTGCTAAGAGTATACAGCAGAAGCCAGCATAAACTTTAAACTGAATTTAGGTCAATGTAGTTCTTGTTATTTTAATCTCTCTTGTCTTTGTTTTCTGGATTTAGTCAAGGAACTCAAATTAAAAGATCATGTGAAGTGCAATGCTAGCCGAGACTGTAAAAGTGCCAAACTGATGAATGAAAAGTTACTATAAAATTGGCCACACTGTGTAAGTATATGAAGGTATAAAGTCATTGCCCTACAGAATAATAGAAAATGTAATATATTTCTGAGGCATCATAGTTGCAGAGAGTCATTGCTTTTCATTTCCTGACTTTTACACTTCTAGAACCTTACTCCTTCCGCATATGTGGCATTTTTGGTTGAAAAGTTAGCACAAAGCCTGTGTATTCTGAGAGTCATATGAACAAAAAAATGCCTCTTGCTCTAGATCTTAAATGTCAAGTAATTTCTAGCCAGGAATAAATATTTACTTACAGATTTTAAATACTTTTAAAAAAAAAGAAAAACAAAAAAAAGGGCTGCTCAGGTTTGGAAATATTTCCACAACAAAAGTTGCTCCAAAACATTGTGGTTCTCCAAAACATTGTGTGCTCCAAAACACTGTGGCGAACAGTATAGGTGCAATTAGGACACTGTTGCCTTGACAATATCATGCAAGAAACGAAAGAATTATTTCTGATTCATGAAAGAAAACTGCAGTACTATTCTTTTAACTCAGAATATTTCCCTCAAGGATCTCAAAACCGTTACTCAAAATGAACCAGCCAAATAGCTCTCAAGATGAACAATACTTTACTTTGAGACTACAGCGTTAAATCCAAAGTGAAGGCACCTTCATTGAGAAAACAATACAAAGCAATGCTACAGCAGGACAAACCACTAAAGCTTGCAGAAGCTATGCTGGAGGTTTTGGGATTAGCTCTCCTACAGTGTTCATTTCTATGGATAATTATCACGATGGAAAATGTGGATCCTGGGGTCTGTCACCCTCACCCAGGGTGCCAGTCAACCTTTCTGATGGGTTTCAGCAGGCCTCACTTTTGTCCATATCCTCTTGCGTTGCTAAAATAGAGGAGGGATTAAGGAAAGTCCAGGACTAACAGCTGGACCTCCCAGAACAGCAAATCTAGCATCGGGGCTGTTACCAAGCTGATCCTTACAGGGCAGAAAAATGTCCTGTCAATGAGGAACAGATGGAAGAAAGGTAGCGAGGACTGTGTACCCAATCTCATAAGAGGTTAGCACAAAGTGTTCTGCACTGCACGGTGCAGACAAGAAGCTCTGGAAGCCTTTGGGCTTTCCAGATGTAAAATTTACAAGGAACTCAGGGACCACTTCTGGGTGCAAAGTGGGAGGTGGCAAAGCGGTACCAAGCTGGCTCCCACCTGAGAAGCCATTTAGCCATGTCAATGCAATGCTGCACCAGAGTGCAGAGCAGACCTGATGAAAAGGAAATACTGGCTGCCACATGAAGAGCAAGAACTTCGCTCTGCTAAAGAACAGCTTGTGAAAAGGTAGAGCCATCGGCTCCGGGGTGTGCGTCATGCCCAGCAGGCAGCCTGACACAGAAGTCCTCAACTTTGAGAACGCTTTCACTTCAAAAGATCTCACTTGAATGTGAGGATACATGCTGGCAACAGCGGGCTCCTTTGAGGCACCTTTCCCCGTCTAGCTATATTTACCTACGAAATTTCATGCACAGAAAAGGATGAGTGAAAGGGAATATTCGGGTACGACAGGAATGGTCTTGATTGTTATTTCTTTTTCAGCCAGCGCTTTGTTTTCTTTTAGTCAAAGTCTGACAGTCATAAAAAGCTATTGTAGGTGCAGCCCACTGAGAAACAAACCACAGTCCTCCCTGCAATGCAGAGGGTAGGGATCATTACGTCGTTAGCGTGCCATTTGGAATTCATGCAATGCATCCGCTTACTCTATTAAATTAAAGCATTTCCTGTAGCAATTTAGGAAGGATAAAGAAAATAGGTGCTATTATAAAAGCATCGTTTGATTGGCCTTTTTCTCTGCAAGCCATTAGAACATGGTAGCTTATCCATTTGAATGGCAGGACCTCTTACCTCCCATCCATTACCAACATGACATAAATGCGGAGGGCTGCCCCTGAAGCCAGCAGCATTGCTGTAGATATACAAGCTGTAAATGAGACAAGGATCTGTCTCTAGCGTTTTTCACTCTGTTTCGCCTTCCCCAAGTTCCGTATTCCCTGCACTGCAGGTTCCTATCTCTCTGATTAGTCACTCTGTTTTCCAGTCACTGCTCTTCCTGCGGGACCCTCCTGGGTGTCTGCTCCTCCCTGCATTCGATAAGGAGATTATTTGGAATGGAAGCAGACAAGCACAGGTGGTGGGACCACCTGCTACAATCTCTTCAGTGCTTTTGGACAGTATATTAGTGCTTGGGTTTAACCTTTGTATTTCCTTTCTTTTTTTTGCTGCTTCTTTTTTTTTTAGCTGAAGTTAGCTTTCAATTCATTTATGCAGGGGTCTGAGAGGAGGAGTTATCATGAAAGACGCTATTCTCTTGGTCCTGGAAAAGCAATTTGCTAGAATATCATACCCGGGACAACAGGCTCTTCCTTTGCATTATTTCAAAACCTCTGGCAGGCCCAAGAAAAGTGCAAACCAAAAGCTCTTTTTAAGGCGCATTCCCCATCTCTCTTTCCCTTCATTGCCTAACAGTTTCACGTGCCTTATTACCCGCCTGCTCCTGCCAGCTCCCAAATTTTACGTGGCCATGCCCAGCAGTAACAGAGTATCTCGCTCCCTCATTTGGCTGTGTTACAGTCAGGCACAGTCTCAGCCTCAAAGGGCACCTACAACAGCGATTTACTGTGGCAGAGGCTTTCTTTTTAGTGTAAATTTGCTTAGCGTCTATACTTGGCATCTTGTGGCAAGCTCTCAAGTTCGCTGCTGATGCAAAGCTGTTTGCCTCGTGATGGTTGGGTGAAGTGGCACACATGGGCATTAGTGTTACACCCCCAGTGCAGACACCAGTCCTCCAGCATGTTGCTCTCTGTGCATGCATTGTGCCTGCCCGGGACTGGCAACTGCTGCAAATTTTGTTGCCTGTATAGACACAATGTGGGCATAAAGTCCTGGAACCATAACAGACCACAGTTAGAAAAGTAAGCTACTAACTTGTATGGCAAGCAGTGAGACTAAAGAGATAGAAGGCTCAGTTTGGTCAGGTTTTTGTTTACACAAATAATAAAAAAAAATAGTGTTGGTTCAAAAGAAGCCACGTTTTCCATGAACATCACTTGCTATAGTGATACTCAGATATTCTCAGTTTAGTCCAAGAGGGAAGGAGAAATCCATTAATTGCATGAAAATCCATGGAAGACAGCTGAACACCAAGTTTAAATGGTGCTTCATACAGTTGGAGTCCAAATTAGAATCAGCAAGAAAGACCTGAATCCCAAAAAGTACACCGACAAGGAATATCTAACAGACAAATAGGTTTGAGAGAGATACTACAGTTTGCAGCCAGGGGAAATAAATAGTTTCTCAGCTTATTTCATGTCCAGCCTTTATAGTCACAGAAACACTTTTTCTATATCTGGCAGAAACATTTATGCTAGATTTTAACATATCTCTGGAAAATCTTGGTAAAATGCACCTAAATAACTTTTGCTTAAGTAAGGTTGGGGTTTCATTTTCATGCATATTACGCCCACTGTAGGGAATATTAACAAACTCTGAGGTCATTTTATGGCATGTACCTCTGGGAGCACAACTAGAAGCACCGAATGCAAAACAAGCCTTTCAGGTGCACTTGTCCTAAGTGCTCTTTGGGGCCCGGCAGTTAACAAAAAGGAACAGTTTTATAAAGTCACTTGAGAATCTGAAGATGGAGGATTTATCCCTGAGCTGATGTGCAACGCTGGGAAACTTGCTTTTCATCCTGGTATTTGTTTCTGCCTGCAGAAACCAGGGATATTTTTATTTCCTTCTGTCCACTTTGAAAGAAAAATGCCTAGTCACATCATTATTCATTACCGAAGGTTGCTTCATTTGCATTTATGTATGATATCCCTCTGGTTTTGGAGGTGATATTTTGTAACATCTTAAGTCAGATCTACGCAGTTTCATTTGTGTTGTACATGTCATCTTTCACCGGGATCCCATAATTTTCCCCTGGAATTTACTCAACCCTTAGCTCTCGAGATGACAGAAAATTGGACTCCGCAAGCCAACAGTGACAGACCTAATTGAAAACACTTACATCTTTAGAGTACACCAATGATGCAAAGATTTACCCGTGGTTATGAAGGGAATGTGTGCGGACTCTGTTGCACAAAGAAACACTGTGTATGCCATTCTCCTCAAGAGTGTGTCTTTTGTACCTTCAGTACCTACAGGAGTGATCAGGAATGCACAGAGTTTGCATTCCTGCAGATACATTATCTGAAAGTGTGGCCCTTTGTTTGCTTTACTTCTGTTTTGTTCTACTAGTCCTTCATTGTAAGAGAGACCTGTTTATACATTCCATTTTTCTTGGTCTTCTTGGCACCTCGCAGTCAAACACTACTCCAGACTGATCCCTTGATTAACGATGTAGTGGAAGTACAGTCTATGTAAATTTTAGGAACAGACAAAAGAGCGTACTCGCCATCTGATGATTTCATTTCTAGCTTTCCAGCACCTTTTGTTATTTCAGGGTATTTTTTCCTGGTGGGAACAGGCACATTCAGCTGTTGTTTTCATGCTGAAAGACTGTGTGGAAGCACTTCCCTGTTTTTTTTTCCAGACATGTCTTTCAGCGTGTTTCCAAAGGCTTGGAATCAGCACATTGTGTTGTGACATGTGCATACTTGACATTGCTTTGTTCTCTGACTTCCTTTTGCTTGCAATCTTTAGGAAGTTATCTTACAATTAGCAAGGAATTTTGAGTCAGTGTTATTGCAGACCCAGCATATTGTCCTCTGCCATCTGCAAAGAAGAAAGCTTGGAAGAGCAGGAGGGAAGAAAGTAATTTTAGTATTTTTAACTGGCTGAACCACCTAGGATTCACATAGCTTCAGTTCACTGCATAGAGTCATAGCTGTGACTGCAGCCAACTGAGAAAAAAAAATCGTATTACACACTACAAACATCTTCTTAATTAAATGAATTAAAGGAAAAGCTAGGGCATTACAGTAACTGTCCTCAGATTTGATACAACCCTTTTCTGTGTTTTGCTCTGTTTTAGTGATTCTCTCATCATATAGCAAAAGTGAAAAGGTATCTTTTTCCTGAGAAGTTTATACAGAATTGATTTTTTTTTTTCTTCTCAACTTTGCACCTTTATGTAAATGAAGCCTGTTCATGTATCCTGTAAACAAAGCTGGTAAAAACAAAAAAAAACAGGTTTTGTTTGGTTGCAGTGACAAATATGTTCATTCTTAGCTGGCTGAAAAGCACATCTTTTTATGGTGCTGCTCTTTTTCTTCTTGTATTTTAGACCATCAGCCTCCTGGAGCCAAGAAGCCAACTTGTTTTGAACTGCTTCCCCGTCCAGACAACACAGCTCAAGAAAGAGAGAAATGGCAGCACTTTGGGCACAAGGGAGAGCTGTCTTGGAAAAACTTCCACAGGGAAAGCCCTAGTTTCTCACAGCTCAGTCAGGCACCAGCCAGCTGTGCTCCCTGTATGTCGGGTGGGGTCTGGGGTTTGGGCAGAGAGCCGCTTCAGACAGGAGCTGCCCAGGAGCTTCCCATGGCAGCTGGATCCATTGCCTCTATGGCAGTGCCTCTGTGAAAGACCGTGGTCCTAACAAGGCTGGCAGCTGCCCTAGGTGCCTCTTTCTGCTTCACGTAGCAATGCTGAGAACGCCATTAACATGGCGAACATGCTGAAATCCTTATCATGGTAACAGAAGAAGAGTAAGAGTAGCAGTAAGAAACTGTGCCAGAAAGAAAGCAACCATAGGTACGTACCTAGGTTAATGTAACACAGAGACCTTCTCGACTGGTAACTACGTCTGTAGCCAGCTTCTTATTTCTGATACGGATCTTGTTACGCCTGCGCAAGCCTTGAAGAATTGGCCTGATGTTCAGAGATGTTGAGGTCTTTAAATCTCACTGACTGCCAAAATTAGACTAAGTGCCTGAATCCGGAAAGGAGTCAGGGACATACCGTGTGGTCAGCTGCTTACGCTTCAGCAAGACATCTTGTAGACCATGGAGTAAAGCATGTATGTTAGACCTTGCTGAACGTTAGGTTACTCTGGATATAAACACTCAAGTTTTAACATATTGGCATAATTGCATAATAGATGTATGATTTATAACAGCATCATCTGGGCAAATATTGTTTATCTATTACGGGAGGGGTGGGGAAAGCGTCTCCCTAGTTAGTATTTTGAGTAGCTTTTTCTTTATGTGCCATAGAATACACATTATATTATTTGGAACAAAAATTTTGTTGTCAGGAGGCCTCATCTTCCTGCTGAAGTCAAGAGATTTTTTTCCTTAGAGTCAGTGAAAGTGTAATAAAACATCTGTTTCAGACTTCAAGAACAGACCTGAGGAAATAGAGCTTTTTACAGATACCCACAGGCTCTCAATGCATCGGTAAGGAGTCTCTGTTTTCCATTGTGCTAAGACGTGTCTCCATCAACTCCCCTGAAAGACACAACCTGAGTACGTCTACACAGCGTAGTGGAGCGTAATACAGTGACACCCAAATAAACAGCAGCTAAACTAATTGCCAAACTGGATGCCGCAGGAGTGTGTCGGCGCAGGGCTCTGCTGGAGTTGCGAGACCTGCTCTACGATTCCCAGACAGTACTGCACAGACAAACCAGGATTTCTCAGGGACAGATCAGATATCTGTGCACCACAGTCGTTGGCGCTGAATAGACATGCTGTGTCCGTCAGAGTAACTGGAAGGTCCAAATATTGAGCAACTATTCAACTACTGAGCAAGGCAGAACCGTTTAGATCCCAAATTTTAAAGTGTTGCTTCATTTTTTTCATTATGAACTCTCCTGCTGAAATCTGTATTTCAGATCACTGTACAAGAGGGAGAGCATATCTGAAAGTCTGTACAAGACTGAGCGCTTGCAACATAACGAGGAATAAAGTCTAAAAATATCTATTTGCCAGGAACACAGCGATAATAATTCATATAACTAAAGTAGAAGGAAAGAAGATTATGGTGTAAATTCCAACATAAGAAAATCAACAATAATGTAATGGTTAATCCTTGAAAAAGAGGGCTTTTTTAATGTTGGTAGTTTAGGGGTTTGCGTTTTTAAGGCAAAAAGTCCCCACAATTCAATTTGCTAACTCCATAATCTAAGGATTACAATGTATGGAGCATAAAACCAGCCAGAGCAAAGAGAAAATTGTCTCTCCCTTGCAAATTTGTTTTCAGTCATTCAGTAAATGCTTTCTATTACTGGTATTTTCCTCCAATATAAATGGCATTGTGGGTACTCACTCATGACAGCTGCACAAATTGGAAGTTTGTATAATGTCCTGTCCTGCATGGAGCACACCAGATGATTCCTTATATATTATATAATTCCTTCTGTAATACATTTTCCACACATAGACATCCAAATCGATATGCTGGAATAGTAAGTAACTGTACGTAGTCACAGATAGATTCAGGATATTCCTCTAAAAACTGCTTGGTTTATTTATTTCTTTTTTAACAGAATACATCAGAATAATCTATCATTTTTTGGCACCAGTGCCATTTATTAGTGTTATCTAAGTTGTACTACCTGCCTTGTCACATCATAAGTTAACCTTTCCTAATCACTACCCTGGACATTTACCAGGCTTTCCCTGGGGATGTGTTTAACTAGAGCCACGATTTTCCTGTTATTATGTACTCCAGGGCTCTGAAAGCTCATGTTGATTCTAGTCAGAGACTGTAAATAAATCCATGTGAGCCTGATGCTAGGGAACTTAACACACTAAGTGGATATATGCCTAGTTTAAACGAACTCCATAGTTGGTAGCGTGGTAAGACCCTCAAAGAATCCTGCCTTTTGCTCCACTTGCCGAACAGTTGAAGTCCTCCCTTTTGGAAGCTTAATAGAAATGGTTTAAAGTCTTCCTCCTTTCTCAAAACACCCAGCAATTTTCCTTCCCTAGATACCCTTTGTTGGCTTGGCAAAGCACTGTGGCCTGCACATGGTACGAAGGACTGTACACCAGTGCTGCACAATCCCCTTCTCCCAGTCTGCACTGGATTTAAGCTAGGTTCTCAAGCATCTACACAAGCTAAATGTGTGGTTTTCCCTATCAGCGCTTTCCTATGACCCCCACAGGAGCCCTCCTCCACCACTTGCCACACACGTGGGTGAAAGGAGTGTGGGGAATTCTACTAAGGTCTCCTAAGTCTGCAGCCAGCTGCTTAATCCTAGCCACGGGAAGCAACAAAATGGCAGAGATCCTGGGAAAGGAAAAACTCCTTTTGAAAGTACGAGGAGGAAGCACTTGGGCTACAGTTACTCACGATAGACCACTACAATTCAATCCAGAAGCTCAAACAACACCTTGAAGACCAAGTGAATTGGTTCAAAAAACCAAACAAACAACCCAACAGTAATCCCCAGTTTTCATTAGCAGATATATTGACCGAGGAAAGAGTTGACAATTTGACATCTACTCTCTTGAGGGATATTTTTCAGCCTTAACAGGGTAAGTTGTTGCCAATACATCTGAAAACAAAAATTTCTTAGACTAGGAGGGGAATCCAACAAGAGACGCCCAGCTGTGCTGAATTAAAGCACTCCACTTAAAACAACCCATCAATCACAGAGCAGGAGAGTGCTGACGTTATTTGTATGAAATGTAAGAGTGCTATTACTCACCTGCAATTAAAAAGAATAGTTTGATTTGGTTTCTTGCCGAGAGTTATGTGAATATTTTGCCTCTTGCCAGGTTATGCGTTTTGCCAGCTTCCATAATCTGAAGGTAGCATTCCAGGTTCTGACTAAATCGTGAACAATGACACAATACAAGTCGGATAATTTTGGAGGGAAAATCATCCTTTTTCTGAAACCTAAATTATAAATCCATTTTATTCATCCACAACCTCTGCAATGGGCTGGCTTGCAAGGTCATGAAAACACAATCTTAATTGGCACACTTGTTGGCACAGTCTGAGAAGAGTCCAAGTTCTGTATGGAGACTGAATTATTCTATCCTCCCTAGATTTGGACCCCCAAGGCATGGATTAAGATGAGACACTAATGGGGCAGCATGCAAAAGCTTGTATTACTGAGATAGATCTCCTTCATGGATAAAAAGAAATAGGAACCTTCGAACTCAGAATTCTAAATGAGAACAAAGCTACAGATAGGGAAAAGAGTCAGACAAGGATCTAAGCAAAGACTGGTAATGTAATGAAAGCATCGGAGCCATCTAGAGGGGATTTTGGCTAGATTACATCTTCCAATATTAGGAACAAGAAGTCCACAAGGCTCTGAGTGCAGGTTTATACCATGTCTGGCAATGTGAAACATTTCATGTGCATGCAATTTAAAAAAAAAAGACAGAAGACAAGCAAGGGCAAGTAAAGAGATTTATTCTGAAGACAGAAACTCTTTGGGTAAATGCCTTTGGTTCCATTTTTTTTCAGGTTCAAATCTACAGTTTTCTCCATACTATAGCAATTCTTTTTAGCTGACATTAAGCATGCCTTGTACCAAATTACTACAATTTGACAATGTTCATCAGAGTAAGCCCACATAAAAACTTTGGGGTATCAAAAATAGTTTTTCTCGCTCTCAGAAACATTTGCTTGAGGATTTCTCTCCCAGCAAATCAAAAATTTTTGAATACTCACATCAGCAGAAAACAATCAGTGAGATTGCAGCCATCTCAAAGCTATTTGTTGATTCAGGTCATGGGAGGATCAAAGTTAGTTAGCCAGGACTGGCGCACTTAGGTCTGGGTGTAAGTTTCAGCTGCAACTTGATGCTACATTAGACAGGTATCCAGGCGTCCATCTGCCCATCCCTTCACTTTGGTTTCTGAAGGAAAGAAATCAAGTTTGTGAGCCTGAAGGGAGCTGTAACATGCTTCACTGAGGCCCCTGTTTGCAGTCTTGTGCTTCAGAAGATCCCACACAGCACTGGCCTAACACAATACAGCCAAGAAACATAACCTGTGTGTTGCAAAAACAGGCCTTTTTGATATCCAATAGAGGAAGAATAACCGCACTATAATGCGCTCACCTGTCAAAACCATATCTCAGAAAAGAAGGTATGCTGTGTCCCTTGAGCTTCCTAGCTCCATTTTCTCTTCAACACACGGCTGACTTCTCATGCAGACCACTTGCCTGAAGGCCTAATTTCTGTAGAGTTTTCCCCATGTTATAATGCGGGGCAAGGTTATCGATAATGCTAGCAGGAAGTGCACGTAAACACTGGTTCCTTTTACTACATCACTCACTCTTCCCCAAGGTATTCTCAGAGACTTTCAGTCTCAATTACAATAAACCATTTAAATGTTTCATACAGAGAGTTGATATTAAAAAGCACTGACTAGCTGAGGTCTTACAAAACACAAGTATTTTGTCATATAAATCTTTCTATATCAGTTCCCTTCCGTGTAGCTTTTTCCCATTTCCCAAACTTCTTGAGGATGTTTGAGGGATTAGATAACACAAAGTAACCTGTCTTCTTGTAGTAGAGAGACAGAATGATTTGAAACCAGCTTATCTAAGGGTCATATCCTGCCATTGATTTTTTTCAGTGCTCCCTATTGATTTCAGAGGTGAGTTCCACATGCAGATCAATACCAGGATATGGTCTTTATTTATTAGTATACTTCTGGTCATTTCACTCTACCCTAATGCCTCAAAACATATGGAGCTAATTACGGCATTCAACATTATGTTGGCCTTGTTGTCTTTAGAGGAGAGTTAAGCCTTCATTTGGTCAACAGAATAATTTGAAAGGATTGTTTGGTGACTTCTGCCATTGATCCAGAAATAGATCCTGTGACACTTTATTTCAGGGCAGGACTGAAGCAGAGTAGCAGAGACACATGGATACGCATGTCCTTTGACTAACCAGCAGCTGCACACTAGCAGCAGTGCTAAATTCCCAGTAGAAGTTTCAGACGGTGTTTTGACAACGGGAAACTCTCTGCTTTGAGTCAGTGGTCTGATCCTCCTGACCTAGTCTAATGTTTTAAAGACTTCATGTACTAAAGAAATATACGTCGGGCACTCGGATGAAAGTTCCCCTACTATAAATTTCTGAACCTCATCGATATCTTTTACTTATAGGGTCAGGAATACAAGAACTGCAATTTTCAAGAAGTTCACTAAGCATGCATTTTTTACTTCCTGGGGCTTGGAGTCCCAGCTGACCTGGAAAAAGTCTGTATGTATTCTCAAACTAGCTGCCAAGAACAGGACTGAATTACAACACAGTTTTGTCAATGGCTCTGGCTCACTGATAAACCTTGGCCTCCATGTTGCAGTTGGGGCCTCTTCTACCTAGAGCTCTACTAGCTGTACGCAAGCGGTGCAGCAGATTGCAGCCTATGTGAAGAGGGCAATGGTTTGCAGGTCCCAGGTTTGATACAGACTTTAAACTGCACAAGAAGCGAGATGTGAATTGTCTTTAAAGAGGTAGTGCCTTTCCGTTTCTCCCTCTTCCGACAGAATTTTCTTCACAGATGTGGGCATGGGAAAGAATTAGCCATGGGCCTAATTTGAATGTTCCGCCTCTTAAGAAATCAAAGCTTCTACACAGAGTTGTAACATTTGCATGGCCAAAATGCAACGCCATATTAAAAAGCAGGGTAAATAAAACACTTCCTTCCTACGTGCTACTCCCACATGACTTTTCCATACTCTAAAAAAGCACCAAGATAACCATTCTCTGCATTCAGAAGGCCTTCTCTTTAAAAGCAGAAAAACAAATAATCTTGACGTTATTTCCAGATTTACATTAGACGCTGAGCAAAAGATGAACAGCCCAAAATTTTTCACCTATTATATAGTCAGTGCATCCTAGTATAATGCAATATGCAATAAACCGACAGCTGCTTATCAACTACTGCACATATCTAGGTATGTTTGATTTAACTGAAGAGAGCAAAGGAACAAATGAGCAAAGAAAAGAAAGCGCAGAGGGAAAACAGAGCTTCACCATTTGCTCCGCTGCCTTGGTGCGTTAGGAAACGTCAGTGCTCTATTGACTTTGCTTCTCTTGTGCTCGTTTACATCACTGGAGGGTCTGGCCTGTGCTTTAAGAAAATACTGCTCCTTTTCAATTGTTAAATAGTGACAAAGTCCAGGTGACCCTAGCACAGAGTCTGAGTGGTTTATGTCAAGCCTGGAGACAGTGACTCATGGAGTCACAGATGATCAGTTGATAAATGTCACCGGTATCAGAAACTTGGCCATTAACATGAGTGATGTGAGAACTAAGAGGTTAAGTAAAAGCTACCTTCATAATGAGTCTGTGATACAGAAAAGCAACATTATGACCCAGGCTTGGATTTTTGGTTTTGTTGCTCATTTCCCCTTAAGGTGGATTTGGTTTTGTAACTTTGCTTGTGGTTAGATGCTCTGTAAGTTTTTTTTCAATGCAACATACATTTTTCATGGGCTCATTGTCTGGGAAAAGTCTACAAGAAATGTTAGAAAGAGGTTCAGATGAACCAGGGGGTCAACTGTGATTTTTTGCAACAGTCTGCTGCAACAACGCAGTCTGTTTGCAACAAACTGCTAGGTTTTGGAATTGCCTTAGCTTCAAAGTGACTCAGGAGCTGGTTTTGAAAACGTTTCTAGGAAAGAGTAAACTGCATTAGTACATACATTACAAGCAATGACTTCCCTTGTCTACAGTTAAACATAAGACTAAGGACTTTGCTGAAGCAGGGCCCTGACGAAATCTTCCAAAATGTCTTAAATATCCAAAGTTTTATTGCTTAAATTTATAAGCACACAACACTAGATAACCACTCTGAGTAGCCGCCCTAGTTGCAATTCAAGAATTCAGTATGTCATTCAAGTCATTGTGTCCAAGTGGCATCCCACTTTAGGCACAGCGACTTTTCTGATCTTCAGTGATTTAGGGCAAAAAAGAATTACAATTTAGAAAAACACTGGGAAGCTTTGGCTTCTAACATGCGAAATCTCACAAACTCACTATTAAGAAGCTGGTTTACAACATACAAAGTAGAAGCTAATAATTCATAGCGGTGATGACTATGTATGAAGCATACGCACATAAAATATGTATGATACATTTTTAGTACACCATACGTTTTCAGTGATATATCTTTTCTCCATCCTCTTATCAACTACACTTTGTTAAGAAAAAAGAAAAAGCAGGTTTAGGCCACTAACATTACAGATAGATTTACCAGAGCGCAGTCCAGTCATCAAAGGATTTAAATAAAGAAATAGAAAGGGGTAAACGGTCTTTGTGGCCTCTGGAGACTTTAGGCATAACGGAGAACAGCCCTTTCAAGACTGAGTATTTAATATTCATCACACTAGTAAAGGTATCCCATTCTCTTTCAAGAGAGTACAATTGCTCAGATATTCATCAACAGATAATAGGGACCATTATCAGAAACACATGTTGCAGAAATAAATCCTTTTCTGTTATATTTCAGTTTGAAATTAAGTTAGCATTTACCTACAAATACAGGGAAAGAAAGAAGGGTTTCCTCCTCAATTTTCCGGTTCAAAATTATTTAATTTATCATACAGTGGGAAATACAAAATTAATCAAAATCAGAATGAAACATCATACATGATATTTCTCAACCTCTTCAGCAAGACTTTATTTTGGTGGAATTTCTGATCACTTGGGAAATTTGGAGACTGCCTCTCTGGTGTGGCAATAAGCAAGGAAAGCTTTAAATACTGCTTGGAGATTATTTTATTCTATGACACCCATCCTAATTCTGATCTTCCTCAGCACTTGAAAACAGATTCATTTACTCATCCCTTCCCCTCAGTAGCCACACTGGACTCAATGAATGCACTTGGGAGTTCCCCAGATTTGCAAAGTTTCTTCATCCTTATGCTCTCCACACTCTGTCTTCCTGGCCCAATAACACACATCGGAGTTCTTGCAAGGTCTGATGCCCCCAACATGATCCTCCTCTTTCACCTCTCCCATGCCAGCTTTGCTCTGCTATCGAAACTGCTAAAAGCTTAGTTATTAACTCAGCTGTTGGAACAAGTCATGCTTCAAACTTGTGACTCCTGGCAATAGAAGAAAGGTTCCTTCTATCTCTGCAGATCTGCAATTGCAAAACACATATGGTGCCCCAGGAACAACCGAGGAGGAATGAGACCCATCAAGGGATGCATCAGAGCCAGCTGAGCCTAAGTCTGCACCAAGAAGAAGAGGCAGATGATAGTCATTGGATACTCTCTTGTGAAGGACTGACCAATCTGCCAACCTGTCTTACTCCCCAGGTGGTTTGTTGCTTGATAGATGTTTGGTCTGGGATGTTGCAGAAACACTAATGAGACCTGTCTGGACCTTGGACTATTCCTCTTTGCTGTTCATTCATGTGAGCACAATGACACTGACAGGGGTGAGCATACCAAGAGTGTCTATAAAGCCTGGGGACACAGATGAAGAAGAAAGGCTCGGGGAGGAGTAGATATGTCCGGTAATCCATGAGCTGACTAGGGGATGTGTTTTGCTGGAACCATTACAAACAAGGAAGAATTGGTCAAAAATGTGAAGGTCAAGGGCAGCTGTAGCTGCAGTGAGCATGAGACTGTGAAGTTGAAAATCCTGAGAGAAGTGAGCAAGACAAACAGTAGAATCGCAGCCCTGGACTGTGGATTTCAGATTATTCACAGATTTGCTGGGCAGGATCCCATGGGAGATTGGCCAGGAGGCCAACAAGCCTAAGCAAGCTAGTTGATATGGCAGGATACCCTCCTCAAAGCACAAAAAATGGACCAAACTGAGGTGCAGAAAGTTGAGCAGGCACAGGAGGAGTGAGGAACTCCTGACCGAGTTCAAACGCAAAAAGCACAAAGGAGGAAGCAGGGAAGGGCTGCTTGGGGGAACATAGCGACATTGCTCGAGCATGCAGGGATGGAGCTGGGAAAACCAGAGCTGATCTGGAGTTGAAACTAGAACTAAGTTAGATATAAACTGAATAAGTTGATAATGAAGTGGGTGGAAAATTGGCTGGATCTCCAGACTCACAGAGCTGAGGTCCACCTGGTGGCTGGTTACTAGCAACTTCTTTCAAAGATTGATACTGGGGCCAATATTGTTTAATGTCTTTATTAATGACATGGCTGATGGGGCAGAGTTCACTCTCAGCGAGTTTGTAGACTATATAGGCCATACTAGGGGGATCGGCTGACATGTTGGAAGGTTGGGCTACTACTCAGAGAGCCCTTGACAGACTGGAGAAATGGACTAACAGGAACATCATGAAGTCCAAAAAAAGTCAAAAGCAGAGTCCTGCATCTGGAATGAAATAACTTTCTACAGCAATACAGGCAGGGGGTTGACCTGACAGAAAGTAGCTTCGCAGAAAAGGATTTGGAGGTCCTGACAACAGAAACATGAGCCAGCAGCGTGCCCTCATGGCAAGGAAAACCAACAGCACCCTGGGCTGTATTAGAGTGCAGCCAGCAGATCAAGGAAAGTGACTACTCCCATCTGTTGGGTCCTTGTGAGGCCTTACCTGGACTGCTGTGTCCAGTTTTGAGCCCCCTTGGTACAAGAAAGATACTGACACATTGAAGTGAGTCCAGCAGAGGCCACCCAGAGGCTCAGAGGGCTGGAGCATTTGCCAGGCTGAAAGAGATGGCTTTGTTCAGCCTTACGAAAAGAAGACTAAGGGGAGTCCTCATTGCCATCTACAGCTACCTGGTCAGAGATACAGAGAAGACCAAGCTAAACTCTTCTCAGAGGTAAGCACAAAGATAGACTGAAAAATAATAAACACAAGTTGGAACACCAGAAGTTCAGACTAGACGTCCTTAAAAAAGGACAACTTTTTTAATCACAAGGGTGATCGAACACTGGAACAAATTGTCCAGAGAGGTTGAGGAATCTCCATCCTTGAAGATGCTCAAAACTTGATCAAACCAGCCCTGAGCAACCTGGTCTAGCTGGACCTGGTTTGAGCAGGGAGATTGCACTCATTCTCTGGAGGTCCTTCCCATCCTAAAGTATTCTTTGCGTACATTCCCTGTCTAGTGAATTCTTTTACTTCTTTAACCAATGGAACAATTTCATCATAACCACCAAATATTTCAAGAATAATACCAAAGGTAAGCAGCCAGCAATGTTCTATGTGTTTTCGCTTTCATCAAAGACAAGAAGACCGAAAAAAAAAATCAGACAAGAGAAAGCAGGTATCTTTCAAGAAGCTGTGCTACAGATAATCTAGCAGGTTTCTTTACCTTCTTCTACAGACAGGGGAATGGTGGCTGCTGAGTGATGTCCAATGAGATTAATAACATCTATGCTGACAGATGCTCTAAATAAAGCGTCAAAGGATGATTCCCAGAAATACTGTGTAAAACTACTGGGGATAATTGTTATCTGACAAGTTACTGCACATTACCAATTAGCTGCATATGAGACACTGAATCCATCAGATTTCCTATTTGTAAACTCTAGAGGATTCTGTAATTGATAGTCTGAATGCATCATTGACCAAAATGATGCTCTATCTAGCATAAATGCACTGAAACAGCTAGTTAACAGGAAAAAATAGTATTTTAGACAATAACATTCTCATGGCATAATTAAAGGAATTAAATATTGTGCTTGGACTTCAAAGCCAGATAGAAGCAAAAGTTTTATCCCAAAATGGAAAATTGAAGATGCAAATAAATTTTCCGTTAAAAAATAGAAATTGCTAAGAATCAAAACTACTTTTTGCCTCATACTAGGCCATTAAAAGGTGAAAATGCTGACTTTTTTTCTTTTTTGATAGTAATGATATTCATAGCAGCCAAAGTTTTGAGAAAAGGTATTTAATACCAACCTTCTGAATGTGTTCTTAGAATTCAATGTAAAATCCTTAACTGTTAAGAAAGAAAACTGTAATAATGTTCACATTTTAATGAGAGAGGACAAGGTAGTAAAATTTCACTGGTTTTTAACACATTCTACAGTTGTTTATATCTAGTGGTTTTGACTTTTGTTTCTAACATTTTTTGCCTGAATATAGGTTCTTTCCAGGGCCAGCAGTAATTTATACCACTTGACTAAGGTATATCAGGGATCTCAGGGAGGGGAGGAACAAGTGCGGCAGAACTGTGGTTTTACCATGACCTTCCCCTAGTTATCCACGCTCGTCTTCCCATGTCAAATTTGAAGAGAGCAACTGCAACTGTCACAAGAGACCACTGACAAGAAAATGCTTGTGTGAGCTTTCTCCCACCAGCGTGCTTACTTCTGAGAACTTTAAGGTAACGTAGAGACACATTCCACGCCTAGAAATTTTAGTAGATCAAAGGAGAGGCTAAGGGGTTGTCTTACAAACTGTCCACCATGATCATTGACCTGAAAACAAAGTCCTGGATTTCCATCTTGGCCTTCTTGAAATTGCTGGGTTTGGTAAATTGGGTAACATGCTGAACTCGGAAATGATTTGACATTCTTCATTTGAAATGAAGAAGTGGTATTTGGCTAGGAGTAATGGGAGGCCCATTCTATGGCTAGAAAGGTGTTTCTAGTTGCAGAAAACAGCCAATACGCAAATCTTGCAACCTTTGCAAGCAAGATGCCAGACTGCAGGATGATTACATCCTGGAATTTGTAGCATGCAATCTGTCCGTTTTAGATCAAAATACTACTTCTGAAAAGCAGGCAGCACATATCACAATGGTTAGTAAAAATTTCAATGGTTTACCACACTTACAGGAAACCAGAATTGTCTAGTTTGTGTCAGACAAGAGCAAAGTAGAGCAGTTTCCTTATGAGGAGGAGAGCAAAGGAGTGTATTTGAAAGAAGATGTAGGATCTGTCAGATGGGCAGGCTAGAGATTGTTTTTAAGTGAGAGGGGAGGTAGCACACTA
This sequence comes from Aptenodytes patagonicus, assembly GCF_965638725.1. Taxonomy (NCBI): domain Eukaryota; kingdom Metazoa; phylum Chordata; class Aves; order Sphenisciformes; family Spheniscidae; genus Aptenodytes; species Aptenodytes patagonicus. The sequence goes on from NC_134952.1 coordinate 78,402,417, forward strand.
ATATAGCTCTATGAAATCCACCTTCTTTACACGGAAACAAACAAAAATAAAAGAAAGAAACCAACACACATAAAAGCACATTTGTGCTGGCTGTTTGGCTCCTAATAAATGGCCTGAGCTGTCTGCAACACCAGAGCACTCACCAGTTTGAAAGTCCTGAAACTTTTCCAGAGGCTGTTTTGTTTATTTCTGTTGCACTCAAATCCACTTAACATGGCACTGTGATAAACCCCACTTTCACTTAAGTTGTCCTGATGGCCAACAGACTTAGTGCCAGGTGCTCTCAAAATATAGTAAATAATTGTCTGTCTCATCCACTTAAGAAGCAGAACTTATATTCTGTGCAAGCCTGCCATGTTTTCCTAACATACCTGCTGGTTTGCTGCTCCTATTTTGTTGTTTAGTTTTGTTAGCTATTAAACACAGCCAGCGGTTTAATAAAATTTTCAGCATTTTGTATAACGTTCAATTATACAGCTACAAAAGACATGAAATGACTCAAAGTCCCAGATTAGTAAGTGTCTTCAGAAGGATCACAGGGGCTTGAAATCATAAAGGTCTGATCTGAACAGAACCATCATGCTGCAGTTAAGGTTAGGTATGGGTTTAAAGTCAAGTATGCCAGGGTAGACTGGTCAACCTGACTAATGACATCAACAGCGGTTTCTGACCTAGCTAACATGGGATACATGATACTGTTTATAATTTTTTTTTCTGTCTTGGAGTGGGATAGATATGGTGAAAACATATTCAGTTTTGTGGGATTTGTGGATAAGAACAATCTGCTAATATGAGTATACTGGAATTTGTCACAGAGCAAAAGGTAAAAAAACGGATCCAGAAAAAGTCTCTAAGACAGCTTAAAGCTCATTGTTGGTGTCCATATGAGACAGATGCGTGTTCCAGTTTGCGAGTTCTTGATGGTCCTGGACTAAACTAAAATGTTCAGATTACAGCTGAGACTCTTCTGGGGAATGAGGTGGCTGCTCTGCTGAGACGGTTTACAATGCCAGCTAGTTTATATCACTGGTCAGCACCATATCTGGGGCTAGAAGCACTGACAGGGTCCTGCTTTGGGTTAGGCTCTGCACAGCACGAGGATTTCTGTCATGCTGAGCCAGATCCACAGCACCTGACCTCGATTTAGGACTGGTGCTTGCCTGTGATGGCAGCCTACATTTTTTCTTTTTCCTTTTCTTTTTTTTTCAACAAAGTAGGTATGTGAGAGCTTCTGTAACAGAGATTGCTAACAACAGAGTGCCCGTGTCTCTTCTTAATCAGCACAAGGACTGTTACGGGAAGACAAATCTTGTTTCATCTAAATACTCTATCTGAAGAAACAGTTGAATAAGATCAATAAATAATTGATCTAAAGCTTACATGAGATTCAAACACTATTGTAAATCGGGTTTTGAAAGTGTTGATTTGTCAGTGTTCTTAGATAGATTTTTTTCTAATCCAACTCATGAATTTAAAGATGAGCTTTCAGTCCAAATGAGGACTTTCACGTTGCAAGACCTTTACCTCATTCAGTCTGACAGAAATGTGTGAGTATTACAAAACATCCTCTTTTTCAGTAAGCAGATAATGACCTGGTCAGAGAAGATGCTGGCAGTAATTTTCAAAGGACTCTTTAGGTTACGTCTAAGCGACCTCAGTGACTCAGCGGACTCTGTGACCTCAGAGTGACTCTGGAAAACACTTTTGCAAGTCAGAATGAGAGTTTCTGTGCATCTCACCAGAATAAGCACCCAAACTGGAACAACTGAGTGAACCCAGGACCGTGGGCCTGCCAGGCGCCTTACAGGAGCCACACGCCATAGGGGGGACTGGATGGGTAGGGGCACAGCAGGGCAGGAGCAGTCTTTTACCACGAGCATGGTGACACGCCGGTGGTGGACACAAGCAGGCCAGGACATCAGACAGAGGGCCTGCTGCCTCTGAGGAGCAGTCTGGTGGCCTTTTGCTGAGGCAGCCCCCCATCTCAGTCCAACGTGGTCAGCTGCCTTATTGGAGACTTGACTACAAGGGATCTGGGGATTCCACATATCCAACACCCACACCTATCCACAGAGGGAATTGCCTCCTGGGGGCATGCCCTGCAGCAGCCACCATAGCTATCTGCTACTTGGGGCGTCAGTCAGATCCCCATCCTCGTGGGAGGGCTCCTAACCTGGGCTCTCTCTGCACCCACCACAGCTCTTGTCTTGTCCCCTGGGAAGTTGGACAGCCCTGTGGCTGTCCGTCACTAATTTTTATCATCTGGACGATGCTAATCAATAAGACAGAGAATGGAGTAACTGGTTTAACTTTTTTTTTACATTAAGTGGAGCTACTGTAGTTGTGAGTTACTGATCAACCTCTATAATTAACTTTATATTATTTTCCCTTGCAGCCATTTAGCACAAAGTGAACTCATGCTTTTGAAAAAGACACAGAGATGACTGTCCATCAAAAACAATAGCCAGCGTAGGAAAAGAGTGGCTATCCCCTTTTGATTAGAGACAAACCTCACTCCAAGTGAAAAAAAGACTATAACAGTTTAATAGTTTTAGTGCCATAATAAACTAAAGTTATATTGCAGTGCTGTCTGCAGTGCCTAGTAAAAGCAAGCACCCCCATCTACCAGGGTAGACCCCTGTCTCCATATAAATGCTTACTAAAAAGCTAAATCACCTTAAAGGAAGGATTTTACTGTCCTCCTGCTAAATGAGCTTTATGAGCCATTTGCTCAATTCAGTCCTGTGTCTTGTCAAGAGCACTACACTTGTCAGCATTTGTTCTCACCTTCCATTCAGTTGTATATTTTTATACATTGACAGCTTCTATCATCAAACTTAATGACCTCTTTTAGACAAAGAAATAATTGACTACTGAGATCTTCCTTTATTTGCAGTAACCCTAACAAACCAATTTCTCAGCAAGCCCTCAGACAATTAAAAAGCATGCTCAATTTCTGTAGAACAGACGTGATGCAGAAACCATCTACATGGCACCAGGACAGGTGCATAAGGATGAGACACAGAGGTTACTGACTTTTTTATAAAATAATAATTATTTTTATCTTAGTCCCATTCATTTCACTGCCTTCAATGAAAACACGTCTTCTGCAAAAGATTTTATACTAAACACATTTCTCTGTGAGCCTGAATCACATCTTATGCACAGTCAGTTCCTTTGAAACATTTTTTTCTGTTTCCATTCCATCCAAAAAAAAAAGTATCTGAGGTTTGGTGAGACTTGTTTCCAACTTTATAGCAAGCATTTCTAATATTCCTTGTCTTCCATGTTAGCACATGTTTTCCTCTTGGAACTTACACAAGGCAGTGCAGCCCCTGGGAACATTTGCATCAGGACAAAGTCACCTTTGGATATGCAAGTCTCAAGAGTCAACGATGCGCCACAAAATAAATGTACAGAGTGTAGATTACAGTTATGATGATTATTGGTTATGAAAGGAAAGGTGTAATTTCCATCACTAGCAGGGAATCCAGTACCTGAAGGAAGGGAAACTCCAACACTAGATGTAATTAAGCAAAATGTACTTCACAGAATTGACTCAAGATTTTCGAACAATGTATGCTACTTTAGAAATTTATTCCTATGGTAGCCCAAATGACTAGCACTGAAGCGTCACAGATCACGACGGAAGATGTCTGAGAAATCTCTTTGCCTATTTTGATGTATAGGTCATTTCCTCCAATGCAGACAGTTTTTGAAGCCACTAAGGAGAATTTCCCAAGGGAAATGCATACAGGTCTACTTGTTCTCAGCAAACTCTTTCCTCTTTAGGGCGGGGAGCAGATACAATGCTTGCAAAGACTGTTTTGTAAGAAAAGCGTTTCTGCTGCCTGTGCGTGTTCCCAGCCGGTGGAACACAGTTTGGAACAGGTCTCTACTAGACTGCAGGGGTGGAACAAGGTTTTGCAAAACAAAGAGTTCTTTCCAGAAACGAAGAACGTCCTGTGAATAACTGATCTACCACAAAAGAAAAGGAAATGGGAGGGGAGGTAGCTTCTTCAGGCTTTGTTGTAATGCTAATTTATGAGATTAACTCTCCAAAAGAGGAAACGTGTCTGCTCCACAGTACAGCTTCTATAGAGTGGAGAATTCAACGTACATTTAAAATACAGCAACTTCACAGATTGGTGTGCAATGTTCTTTGTTACGCCACTCATGGGGTCATGAAAAAAACCACACTGAACAACCATATTAAGCTGCCTAACTCCAGCTTAGATCATATCTTTGGCTTATCACATGATGCCACCCGAGATGGACAAGAATCTGGTTTGCAGCAGGTTATTTTTACCACTTATATTGGCAGTGATTCAGATCTCGATCGTCTCACCTACATTACATGTCCACAGAAACAAAAATACGAGCTAAATACCCCTAGGCTGACTGCAAACAGCCGGTTCTCAAGCAAGCAGAAGGGCTCTCATACAAAGGACAACCTGCACCTGATCTGACAATAACCCTTCCGGTCACAGGGCGCTAAACAACACTGAGAAGGTGGCCCCAGGAGGTGATAATAATTTGCTTCCACGGCATGATGTTACCATGTGAAGCATGCAGGTAAGACAGGCCGCAACCTTTCCCTAGGAACCTTCTCACTGGAGCAGCTACACGCTGCCTCCCCATGTTTCACAACCCTTGCACTGTTCCTCAGCGCTCGAGCCTGGCACAGAGCACTACGTGTATGTCACCTCGTGGCTTATCACGCCAGCTGGCAGAGAGGCTCCTGAGTTACACCACCCCCTCGAATCTTGTGATAGCCCGCAAAACGAACATATGTTGCTCACCTGACCTCTTATTTGCTTGTTGGAAATGCAGGTGACAATGTATGATGCAGCTTCACATATCTAATAAATACATAACTAGCACTAGAGCTACAGTATACAATAAATGCATTTTGATTCAAGACTTGCACCTCTTACAGCAACTATTCAGGACTGGCAACGTTGCAGAAAATGGATCATCTATTAGCAGGACTTACATTTAATTGGTGAAAAAAGCGTAGCTTGTAAAAAAGGACAAAGAGAATTAATGGAAATGCTCTTTCAAAAGCTGAATTCAGGTATGAAAAAACTACCTTGCAATTAATTTTGGCTATAAACATGCAGCTATCTGACGGAATCCTTGCGCATGCATTCTGTATTGTTTCATACAACGTGTACCTGTTTAGCAAAGAAGGAAACATATTTATTGTTAGTTAATAAAGCCAGACTTTATGCCCTTCTACTTAACCCAAACAGACAAGCTGAACTCCTTAAAACAGTTCCTGCAAGCTTCAAAACAATCAAAGGTACTGCTTTATCTTCTAAAATACCTGAGACCTGAATTCAGCCCAAACTCTTTCGAAGTAGTACGGAAGCCTGAAGGCTAGCCTGGGTAGTAGGTGACCTTCACATGTTTCCAAAACCTCATGATTAATAAGCACAAGATATGAAAATCTTTTTCATCTTCTGGCTTGGTCTGTTTTCATAAGTTTTTGGGAGTTGTGTGGGTTTTTTTTCATTGGGACGCTGCAGATCTTTTTATTAGAAAGTCTCTGGCCACACAATTGTCTCCAGATCACCATGAAATGTCAGCAGACACCTACTCAGAGAGCGTGCAGTTATTCCATCTGTGCCTCTCCTCAGCTGTGCAGTATGTAGCTCCTTCATACCATGCTCACTTAGCCAGTGCGTTAGATAAGCTCCCCAGGTCTCCACGTACTTGAGTCTGTTTGACCTAAATAAATACCCAATTCTGCCACCTTTAAGCAGACCACAAAAATTTTCCAATGTGCCTCTTCTCATCGTATAGTACTACATTCAGTAAGTATGTAGTACTATCCAACCCAAAGAAGCTCAGCTATGCATATCACAGATGGATGACTGAGCTTTGATGGGAACTACCTCTGAAAGCTCTCTCTAAATTTACCCCGTTCTCTACCTTCAAGCAATCAAAGACTTATTAGTATAATGCCACCCTCATTTTTATCACTACTAATAAAGCCTATTATGAACAGAGGTTGTGCTGCGTTACAGACCATCTGATTATTTGCTCTGCACTTCTCCAGTGCTTGAGCTCTGTGTCACAAAGCAAAACCCATGCATGCTACAGCCAGTTGCTGTAGAGTATCTGAAGTCACTAAATTTCTTTCCCTATGGAGTTAAGCACAAACATCAGCATTTACAGAAATGGGTGCAAAGTCCCAGCCCTTCCATCTGCTCTCTGCCTTGAACACCAGTTTGGTTATTGGATTGAAAATTTCAGCAATAGTATTTGTCCACTTTATTAATATCTTGAAGGCCTTAATTTAAACTGCTGTGCTGGTTTTGGCTGAGATAGAGTTCATGTTCTTCATAGTAGCTAGTATGGGGCTGTGTTTTGGATTTGTGCTGGAAACAGTGTTGAAAACACAGGGATGTTTTACACAGAGTCACAGGCCTTTTCTGCTCCTCACCCCACCCCACCAGCGAGCAGGCTGGGGGGGCACTAGAAGTTGGGAGGGGACACAGCCGGGACAGCTGACCCCAACTGACCCAAGGGATATCCCACACCATATGGCGTCATGCTCAGCATATAAAGCTGGGGGAAGAAGGAGGAAGGGGGGGACATTCGGAGTGATGGCGTTTGTCTTCCTAAGTAACCGTTACACATGATGGAGCCCTGCTTTCCTGGAGATGGCTGAACTCCTGCCTGCCGATGGGAAGGAGTGAATGAATTCCTTGTTTTGCTTTGCTTGTGTGCGTGGCTTTTGCTTCCCCTATTAAACTGTCTTTATCTCAACTCACAAGTTTTCTCACTTTTACCCTTCCGATTCTCTCCCCCCATCCCACCAGGGGGGAGTGCGCGAGCGGCTGTGTGGGGCTTAGTTGCTGGCTGGGGTTAAACCATGACAACTCCATAAAACAAGGCAGGCTTCACAGAGCAGCAAAGTGCTCTTTACTCGCTTGTGTAACAAAATAGACTCATGAATGATTATATCAATTATAATGAAAATCCTATGTGCTATTAATTTAACATAGGAAATACAGGACTAAAATAAGATAATATCTCCTACTGTAATTTCTTTCCCTGAGGACTTTGCTGCTGTAGGCCCAAAAAAATAAATGACAGGCAATGCAGTTACACCCTCTTTTATTTGGCTACCTAGCATTCATTTTGCAAATTTATTGTTTTTCCTTATCCCTTTTAATTCTGTGGGTTTTTTTCCAAAACATTAACAAGATTGTTTTACTGGTACATACAGTTTGTTAGAGGTGTGGTGGTATCAGTATGGCGTAGAAAGCACCGAGTTATGAAAGTTCATATTGCGCACAAAGACAGAGCAAAGGCAACACAGAGTCATCTGCTCTGACCCCAAGTCTTCCATCAGAAAGCCTTCCTTTCCCCTGGGTGCTCATGTGCACGTAGGTACGCTCTGGATTTGCTCCATGACCTTTTTCCAGTCTTGTTTCTGTCACAGTCACGCTGCTTCACCAAATATACTTGCCATGGCAACAGACCTTTTCTTCAACAGTAAGCACTTAGGATGTCTTCTGAAGAAGTCTAGGGGCTTCCTCATGCAAAATATCATGAAAATTTTGGAGAAGTCCCAACCCTATTAAAATCAATGGTATCTTTGCCATGAACTTCAACACTGTCAGGATTAAGCCCCCTCTTGATTTATGGCGTTGTTTTGTTGATGGGTATTCCTCAGATGAGATTTTGCTAAGTAGCAAATCAAAATCATATGTCAGTCCAGCTTCAGTCACGACTTTTCCTTAATTTGCATAAAATTACTCAAGATTTGAGTTTCTGCGGAAAAAGTAAATCAGGTAAATTTGGCTTAGTTTTAGGTTTCACTGGAAAAGTTACACTCAACTTCAGTATGTCACTGTTTACTTAAAAAACATTCTTTCTGAATTCCACCACACTTTTTTTTCCTCTAAAGAGTTTTAGGTCATTCTTGCTAGAGACGAGTGGATTTCATCAAGCTGTAGAACTACTTTGATGGTCTGGAGTGTATTTTACTGGGTCATGGATTTGCTGCCTATAACATTTGCTTAAGGAGCATGTCATCACATCTCAAACAAAAACAGTACTGTCATTTGAGCACTTTTATCAGGCTTTGCTGTCCTGGTATGCAATGAACCACAAAACTTGTTACGTACACGTTTAAATTATTACTTTACTGGGACAAGTGAATGAAGTTAAATTTATATTTTGGGCTGCTTTGCTGCTCTTCTGGCTGCTAGAACTGTGAAGTTTTAGGCTGTGGTGGCTGGCGGGTAGAGCTTGCTTGTCAGTTTTCTTTTGCCATATGTACATTTGTGCGTGTGGTTTGGTGTTTGCGTGGTAGGTTTTTTTGGTTTGCTTCTTTGGCTTTTGTACTGTGAGCTGTTGGATCCTTATTCAGTCTGGGTGTGCCATCACATGGACATGCGAGACCCGCAGCGTCATGGATGGGGTAAAGGGGTATAGGTGGCAAATAAAAACAGAGTCTTAAGTTTCCTACGGTATCCGCTCTACTGAGAATCTTTAGATTGTGTCTAAAACACATATGAGTGTCTTTAAAAACTCAGAAACAATCTATTCAGGGCACTATGCCGCTCCATTCCACAGCTGCTTATAATTGTCAATATATCTTCTAGACTGTTTACCTAAGAATATTCTGAGAAACCAGCAGAATAAATAACCAGGGTTTATTCTGAATATAACAACCTCAACTTATATTTATTCAAAAGTTAGAGGGAGGGCATCTCCCCTTTTAGTACAGATGAATTATTTAAAAGGGAGGAGGGGAGAGATAGGATCATAACCAAAGTACGTGCCTTATCAAAATTGTCAGGGCTTTTACATTGCATTTCCTTGTGATAAGACTCTTGTGCTGAGTTGGTATTCGGAAGTGAGCCCAAAGGGCTGACTGATAAGTTTACATAAGGAAGGAAATAATCAATTTAGGGCTGTTACTGAATGAGCTCTTATCATGTTCATTTCCTCACTATTGCTTCTCAAGCTAAATATTACATGTTTAGGAGCAACTTCAAAAGATTACCATTCTAGCCTCTGCATTTTATTAAGGAAAACTCTTTCAATAGCACGAAGCATTTGCTTGCACCTCAATAAGAGTACAATTCAGGCACTGACAAACTTTCGTTTTAAGACACTGATATTTATGCTGAAGGAAGCAATACGTTCTTGCAGGAAGACTACATTTTTCCAGCGCACTATTTAATATTTCAGGCACAGAAGAGAGATTTTTAAAGGTACTAATAAGTAGTACACTAATTTCCCCTTCCGCCTCTGTGGATTTTCCTCTCCTTCTCCTGTAATGTACTTTGTTTAACTGCATTAATCTACTTTTTCTCCAAGAAGTATGTTTTTTTAAGACCCTGATGACAACAGCATGATTTGTGGGTGCACATGACTTGTCATGCTAAAATTAAAAAATGTGGCTCTTATTTTGACTCTGCATTAAACCGCAAAAAAAAGTACATTGTGTCTGGTAAGTGACTGACTATAGCCCCTTTGTCTACAGTAGTTTTGCAGGGCTCCTGAGAGCTTCACTGAGAGCAGAATTGGTTCCACGGGATCAAAATTCAATTACTGGGAGAGAGTGGGGAGAGAGAGTCCCAACTTAAAAAAATTAAGGTAGCAATTAATAGATTTAAGTTGGTTGTATCATGAATTGGTACTCAAATGTAAAACAACTACAGATTTAATACAGTACAGCTTTCATATGAACCATTATATGAGGACAATATTTGTTTCTTCATACTTGATCCGGCTCATACCTTGGTCACAGTCAGTACTGAGGAGGATTTATTTAGGTCTTAGCTGGGATGTTTATTTTTCCACAAACACAGATTACATTTGTATCCTAACATGTTTGTGACTGGACTGTGTCCAATCATTAAGAAAAACCACTGAGATTCTGTAACACTGCCATTGCTATAAAACGTTCTTCATTGCCATCCAACCGCTATAGCAAGTGCTGCGGAGTATACCAATTGTGGCCAATTCCCTCTGCCAACAAATTTGACAATGATACCACGAACAAGCTGCAACTGAGAAAAAGGTCAGAAAACGGTGCCTTTGCATACCAAAATATGCAAAGCTTCACAGTTCATTTGAAAGTGTGGGGGCAGGGACAAAACAAAAAAATACCCAACACTGAACTGTTGAAATCTTGATAACACAAGTAGAGGATTGGGGCTTTTTTGAAGTCTCCGGTTAAGTTACGGGTTGACTAATGTTTTGCTTTTAGGACACACACAGAAAGCCAAAGCCTGGCATGTCAGGAAAATCACTAGCAAGATATGGCAAAGGCTATACCTGACCTTCTTGCATAGGAGTACGTCTGCTATTTCTTACCTGCCATTACTGGATATGGATCTGGTTAAGTACTTAGTTGCCACCTGATAGTAGTTGGCCTGAAAACAACAGGGAGAAAGACCATGCACTTTTCTGTTTCTGGCCAACATGGATATGTGGAACTCATTGACTCGTTAATTCTTCCTTAGACTACTACAGTGCTTTCAATGCTGGAGCCAGTTTTCATAGTCATGAGGAACTGCAAACAGTACAGAAAGCAATGGACTCAGTATTAAACAGAGCAAATAACCAGGGAGAGTATTCCATGAGTACCTGTCCTCTGATCTCCTAAAGGACACAGATCGTACGAGACGACCTCTCAGAATATAATCCAAAACTTGTTAGGCCTCTTTGTTAGTGTAGTACCACAGTGCTTTTGATCTGAGGTCATGCTCAGACAGGAGCTCAATATATAGCAAAAGAGAAACTCTGGCAGGGCTTCCCCCCTGAGGGACCTTGATTCTGGAATTTACTTCTTCCCTTGATCCAGCACAGCCTGGATTTTTAGACCATCAGGGCACTTCGTAAGGTTCATCCATTCCACTGTGAGTAGCCTCCTTCCCAAAGCTACCATTACAAACACTTGCCTTGCTCAAGTTACAGCACTGTTGGATCCAGGTATTTCGTTCTAGCACATCTTTAATTTACAGGGCTTATTTATGGAGCAGACCACTTCCCTCCCGGAAAGGTTATATACTTTTCATCACCTATAATGAATATATAGTTTAATGAATTCATCAAGAGTCTGATCGAAAGACCTTGAAATGAAGGGGATGTCTGTTCAACAGTTTGCTGCCTCAAGAAAATACAGAATACTCAGCTTGGATTTTATATAACACAAAGGATGATGCATTTGCATTTAACAGCCAATTTTAAGCAAGAAATTTAATGCTTTTCTCCCTGGGCCCCATGATGTATGCAGTCTCAGCTAGGCTTTGATCCAAAACCCTTGACCTAACTCTTCGAGGTACAAATACTGCAGTGCAGAAATTGTTTGATATGGATGCTCTCTAAACTGTTTCCCAGAGAACATTCAAGTAAAACAGGCATTGTACTTCAGTAGGCAGTCCTATACTTCTGTAGGAAAGCTGACATTAATTTACAGAGAGGGCAACAAAGTTGTCCAAGGATCATCAGGCGCTAAAGAGATGGGCAGGCCTTCCTGCTGTCCAGCACATCCACTAAGATGAGAAGATCACTGAAACAATGTGGTAATGAGTAACCAACTGTTTTGAGTGAGACTTTCCGTGGTACTGTGTCTGTACACTTTATAAATCATTGACAGGTTTGTTATGCAAGTGGTCCCTGCTACCTTGTAAACAGAGCTTCTCCATGCTCTGTTGATCTTTCCACTGCAATTTGGTGCGGGCCTAATAGCTGCTTAAATAATTTCTGACATCTAAAAGCATAGGTCAGATCTGAAAGTGTAAACCAGAACTCTTAGGCTTAGCTGCTAAATCTAGATACCTACCGCTGAGCTTGAAGTATCTGCATTAGGGTGCTTGACATTATCAGTGCAGCATGCTCAGAGCCTCCACAGCAAGTTTATTCTACTAAGTTTAAGTATCTGGCTCCTGTTTCCAATGTCTCAATTTAGGGAATCAAAATTGGAAATTCTCGTCCAAGGGCTGGGACACTCAAAAGAGAGGTGAAACTCTGGAGCGAGCAAAATTTGTGTTAATTCTCTGGATGAGAGTGCCACTTCTGCAGAGTGACAAGAGCTCTGCATGGCCCAGCATCCCCAGGTAGTCACACCTCTCTAGCAGGTGACCACTGTGCGAAATACCAGCATTTACTGCCCACACCGTCTCCTGGAAAACACGGAGACTAACTCTTAGGGACTCCAAACTTACGATGACTGTCTCCTCTGAGCTGTCAAAGGCCAGATGTAAGGACAACTTTTACAGGAACTGTAGGGCTTTTGCTAACAGCTGTCCTCTTGGAAAAGGAAGCATGAAGATGGTGACCAACTAGAACACAAAGGAAAAAGACATCCCATTACATACAAGCAGAAAATATTTTTTTGAGTGCAATGACGCACAGGTTCTTTACTAAACTAATCTCCTGTGCAGCACATAGAGGAGTTTCTTCTTGTAGGGAAGGAAAGTACTCAGTCTTGGTTTGATTACCTCCACAAGCTTTAAAATACAGCAAATTTTGATCTAAGTCACAAGTAACACTATGCACCTGGCATAATTCATCATTTGTCTACAAGCTTTTCATTTCCATCTTACGCAGAAATGCTGGACAGGCTGTTTAACCTCTTGGATTCAGTTTGTCTGCATAAAAGGGATAGTAATACTCACTTTCCACAGGAGGCCATGTTTGCATTATTATTGTTGCTGTTACAGTTAATCTTTATTACTAAACCAGATTACTGTCACATCAGTAACATGAGTTTATGTCACCTGCTTCGGATTGCTAGGTTGTCATTACACTGATAGTTAATTATAAAGTGGGTTGGCTGTTTTTTCTTACTTTCTACGATAATGAGAAAATCTAAATATACACGTACCCCGGGCTGATAACACCAAATACTGTGTACACTGGCAGACCCTAGAAACAGAAAGTTTAGTCAGATGGCAATGGATTTCAGCAAAATACTCTGGATTTACACCAAGAGGAATGAGATCGGACTGAACTTTTATTAAATTCGCCTGTGTTTGTAATCACAGGCTTACTAGCCTACTACCAAAATTTGGCCTAAAAGGCGTCAGTACTGGTGCCAAAAATTGCATTCTGGCCAAAACAAATATTTTACTTTCAGTAAATAAATTTTCACTTTCCTGCCTAAGACTAATGTTGTTGAATTACAGCTGAAAAGCTCAGAAGCCCTCTGCTTCCAATATAAGCTACTAACAAACGTAAGGGACATTCTGCATCACAGTCCAAGAGCCAGCAGGATCTTCCAATAAGAGTCTAGGAACTCCACAGAAGCATGACCTAATGGAAAAAATATGACCAAATGTAATCCCCAGCAGAAATGTTCCTTATATCTGTCTTTTTCAAGAAACATTTTCACTGGTGTAACATTAGCTAATTCTTGGAGTTCTCAAGTCTGCCTACAAAAGTATTAACAAAAGGGTTTTAGAAAAATATGACACATAGCATAGCTCAAGGCTCCGCATAAAACTGCCTTTTTTAAAAATTATTATTCATTTATTGGAAAAACCAGGGCACTTCATTTTCATCAGGGGTTTGCTCTGGTGCCCTTTAGCGTAATTTAATAAATAAAAACACAGGAAAAGAAAAGGCAGCAAAATGCACATACAGATGGTAAGCTGGGAAGTTTTTAACTTCGCCATAAAACTGGTATCCCCACAGCAAATCAATACTGAAACCTCAGTCTGAATGCCAACCAGCCCTGTCAGCCCTATTTTCTCGTATTTTCATTTTTCAGCATGCAGGAAGCTGTGCGGTCTGAAGAACTAAATTAGGCATCTGTCTTCTCAGCGTTAACAGCGCAATTCAGGAGGTCACTCCAGCCACACTCTTAAGGTCCGCGTTCAGGCTCCCTCCATCCAAGAGCATCGTTACAGCTGCAGAAGGCAGTTATGTGCATCGCTCATGGTGTGGCAGGAAATTGGTCACAGCATGGTGTACATTTCTCCTTGTTGTTATCATTATTTTCATTCACAGAAACAATTTAATAACCAACAAAGGAAGAAACTGCCATAAGCATCAGGCTGTTTTGTCTAGGCTCCTGGCTCCAAGCCTTGAATTTCTGTCACTAGGTGATATGATAACATTAGCAAATAATAATGATAATACTAATATGATAAACAATATCAGAAGATAAAAGGAACACAGTGTCTACTGCAACCGCTCCTTGACTGTTATTTTGTCTTTTTCTCACTTGTATTATGGCACACCACTGATTATCTGCTTTCCTGTATGAGTCACATCACAAATTATATCATTTATCCTTTCAGGGGGTTCAAATGATATCATAAACCACAGAGAGCAAAGCCTGCCTGGCACCCTAAAGTAATCTAAAGTGCCTGGTGGTATAAAGGTCTGCCTGTCGACTGCTCTGCTTACAAGGCATTTAAAGCAAAGAAAAACATTATGTCTGACTGCATTTTTTTGCTCCGTTTATACTCATCTCATTCGTTCATACCTCTACACCTGATGCTTTCTCTCACTTCCTCTTGCCTACCTTTCCACTGCCTCCTTGTCCTTCCCTTTCCCAGCCTCCTTCCTTCCTCCTCCGTCTCCAGTGATAAATGAATCCCTTCTTTTTCTTAAGCCTGAGACTGAAATCGTGTCCACAAAACCCTTTAAAAATTATTTGGGCTTTTTTAGGTATATGGGGTGTTCTACAGGTTTTAACCAACAGCCATAATATCATCAAGTGCACGAATGCACTGGGCGCAGTGTCCAAGTGAGCGTGGAGCCATCCACCAGATCTAATCAAACGCACAACCAAATCAAACAGAAACCACAGAAAATGTACAAGAGTGTATCGAAACATCAGCTATGCGTCACTGTCTTCCCCCTATCCCCTCTGGTCCACAGATTCGGGTTACAAAAATGTTTGGTAAATGTCATATAACCTTCATCTGAACCTGCTAACTCATCAACTTTTTATTGCATTTACTTCTTGAAGATAATTAATAAATTTTATATTTTTAAGTTCAATGATTTGTAAACATTTATAATTCAAATGGTTCAGATTACCTCTTTTTTGTAAAAGTTTTGTGTTGCTAAGGCAGAAGATAGATCTGTCCTCATGTATCATCCTGGTATAATAGGACGAATTTGCCCTAAGGAAGCCAGGTTATAAAAATTCTTTTCAGAACTACACATACAGTTTCTATGTGTTACACTTCCAGGTTACACCACATGGGGTTTTTTATTTCTATTTGCACAAAATTTTTATATACAAAGTGCTATTGCACACCTTATGCATACAATTCTTTACACCTTTCTTTGACTAACTGCATTTTGCAATTGTTGCAGAATTATGAAAAATCATTCCATCGCACACTGACGTTGGTGAAAACTTGTTTTCCAAAATGCAGGCTGAATTTACATTGTTCAGTTCTGACATATATTCGATAATGTGTCAACAGTCATAAAAAAAATCCAATAAAAATTGCATTCAACAAGACTCTACTATGATTAGCTGATGCCAAAAAAACAGGCATTTTAAGATTTTAAAAATTAAGTCAACGTTAATTAGTTGTTGTGCTGTCTTCTTCATGAAATTCAGTTTGAAATATACTGCCTATCAAGGCTGTATTTTAGAAATATTTTCCCACAATTTCCGAGTGATGAAATTAGTGGCCACATAAAGTATTCTTCTCTAGCACTTCATGTACTGCATGTTATGGCATGACCTCGACTTTCACTATTCACTTTCTATTCTGTAAATAATAGATAATTATACATTATATAAAACTATAATCATTGTTAATCTGCCATTTTCAAAGAGCTACCTGGAAAACAGAGCTACCTGTGAAATGCATTTGTTATTACACAACTTCTTTTTAAAAAGACTATCTCTACAATCACCAATATATAGAAACTTTCATTTTTCTATTTAAAAATATGCATAAACACAGAGTTTGTTTCCAAGACTGGCAGAGGAGAAACTCCTTTCCTAGCTTGTGTTTCATAAATGCACCATAAATATTCTTCTTTGTTTCAGTGTTTGTATACTTCCACTACCATCTAATGCAGTGATTCCACGTGTGACTTTTTTTGGTTTTGTCCATAACTCGCAAAATCGGCAAGAATACCAGAAATCCATAATCTTGGGTAGCTATTTACACCTGTTGTCCCCGAGCAGTTTTTCTGCCTCTGCGTAGGGTACCACGAGGCCTAGGAACGACAATAGCGCGGTGGGTTGGGAAACGTTTACCCCCATCCTCGCAGCCTACTCCGTTCTGGGATTGTGACACGCAAGTCGTCGAGCTGCGGGTTACGTCAGGGACAGCCCGAGGAGTTTTGACCTGATTTAACTGTGACGAGTGGAAGTAACAGGAGCGAGAAAGCGGGAAAGTGAAGCACTCTGCTACGTCTAGCGACCAAAGGATTTTGCTGCTCTCAGCTCACAAGTTGTGGCCCACTAAGTGCCTCAAGAAACTCATTTTCAAGTTTGCGCTGGGAACAATGCTAGAGGCGAAGGGCTCCAAGCCCTGCAAGGCACTAATAGCCAAACATCCCTTACCAGTTTTAACGAGCGATGGAAAAGTTAAAAAGTGGGGTCATGATTTTTCAGGTATTTGAAGGCCTCAGTTACGTTACCAAGAGTGTAGAACAGAAATTATTTTCTTTTAATCAGATTCTGAACCAATACTTGCACCGTCCCAGCAAAACAGCACTGGGCTACAGTTCAGTAAGCAGAAAATACCAACACACTGATATGTAGTACCTCCAAGTGCCTATTAAAAGTCACATAATGTACACATGCCATTACACATTACAGATATTTTATACAGTATCACTCGCTGGAATAACGATGGTCTTGCTTTTCTTTCCAAAAGTGAAAGGTGTAATTCTAGTGCTTTTCTGTGAACTTTTTTGAAATAATGACTATTGGTTCAAATCATATCTGGAGGAACAATCCGACTTGCCTGCATTTCCACATATTTACGGTTTACGCTCAGCTCTCAAAATGCGGTTCCAAACTACCAAACCCACAACAGCTGTTTTCAGAAACTAGCGTTTCTTATCGTTTGGTATCAAGCATTAGAGCCCATTAGAGTATGGAAGGAATGCCACAAATGAACCAGGTTCCTAGAGTCCTAGGAGATTTGTTTCAATTTCTAATCAAACTGGTTCCCAGACTTAATTCAATCAGCCTTTATTTTTCCTACATGTTGGCAGGAAAAGGACTTTTTTTTTCCAGAAGCAATTACTGTAAATATAAATGGCTAAGCACTCAAGCAGTATATTAACAATTCTAAATCCTTTTCTTCTGCTCTTGATCATAAAAACCCTTCCTTCCAAGCAACAGTAATGCCCCTCTTTATAGCATAAAAAGTATAAAGAAAGACCATCTGGGCTAGCAGGCCTGCCTTTTTCATACTTATACAGACTCAAGGTGACCCCTTCCAATGTTTCAGACTCCCTGATCTCTTTAGAAATAATTGGAGACTTCTTACAGCTTATCTTATGCCCAGGATC
Source organism: Aptenodytes patagonicus (assembly GCF_965638725.1). Classification (NCBI taxonomy): domain Eukaryota; kingdom Metazoa; phylum Chordata; class Aves; order Sphenisciformes; family Spheniscidae; genus Aptenodytes; species Aptenodytes patagonicus. Next base: position 78,419,898 of record NC_134952.1, read on the forward strand.
TTTTGAAGTGCATCGGATGTATTAGACGTGATGGAAGAAGAGGAAGGAGGGGGAATGAAATGAATTGACACGGTGTTACTACCTGGGTTTATTTCAAGCTCACTTGGAAGAAATTTGTCCAGTTAGAGGATAGTGACTTCCCATATTACAATCAACAAGGGAACCAAGTACGTAAGTAATACTGACTTTCACTGCTAAAAGCAGTGTACTACTGCTTTAAATGTTAATCATGTGGTGACATGACATGCTTAAGTGTTGAAAAGACAGCACCCCACGTTAATGAAAAGTGACACACTGCAAGGAGAACATATTTGCAGCTGGGAAAAGCATTAGGTTTGTATAACGGGCTTCCCAGATAAAACAGCATAGACAATTGGAGCCATATAAATGTATATACACACACTCAGAAAGAATGGGATAGAAAAATAAAGGGATATAAGCCAAATTTACAAGAGCGCAGAAGTAGGTTTCTAGTTCTTGAATTGAAAACAAACTACACTAAATGTGTAACTACGATCGCAGCTAGTACCATAGAAGGTCTGTTCAGTTCTGGTGACAAACTTACAAGTGGTTTAGCGTTTTTACGCTATTTCAATCGCCAGTGTGACATAAGCACAGCAGATTGCTTAATCACACTTACGACCAATAAGCAGCCTTGATTACCCAAGAGGGAGGAGGTATATCTGAGATGCTCAAACAACTTCTACAGGAAAAGTCTTGTTCCTGTACTTCAGATGCACCAGCCTAAAGGGCTGGGAGTGTCAGCAGTCCCTGGCAGAGAAAAGGAGGAAGGTTACTAAAAGGTAGTTGCTTTCAGTTTGCAGCACCTCTGCAGAGAACCCTTTTCTATGCACCACGTAGCATTCAGGAACGTATGCTTTGGGTACATTTCCTTTTCCTGCTATCGTTTTCATGGGTAGCCTCAGAAGAACACCACGCACAACCACCCATACACAGTGCGAGGTGGCAGGAAGGTCCTCTTTACAGGAAATCCCCCAGTTACCCTAGTTTAATGGTGTGCGTTTTAAAACAAGGCAAGGTCACTCCTTCATCATCCACATTAAAAGAATATTGATGTTATAATGCAAAACCACACAGGCAAAGAAATATAAAGGCTATAAAAGAATGGACAGGCATTATCCCTTCTGGGACGTCAGCTGGTGTTGAATAGGTATCAGAGAGGCAGATCTCTGCATTCATTCCCCTTCGTGAATTCATAGCACCGTCCTCACACCCTTTCAGCGCAGTTTTTAGTTTAAAGAATAGTCCTATGGAGTTTTCATAGCCAATGAAAATACTGAATATAAGTGTGTTAAAACAGACTAAAAGAACATGTCAGGACCATGTCATCTGCAGTAAAAAAAAGACACAGCATGATGTTTATACTTACATTATGATTTTTACTTCAATGATTTGGTTTCATTATATTTTACGAAAGCACCCTACATTTTAAGAATTTTTTGGCTTTTTTATTAACACCTGGCTGCATTGTTTTCCTTTCATTACATTTCATTACATGACAAAAGGCTATGATGTTTACCTCTACTTAACTTAATAAAAAGTCTCCTTTACTGTAGCACAAAGTGTTCGGAAGTTACCCAATTCCTAAATGCTAAAGAAGAGATCTTTAATTTGCTGGCATTGCTGAAACTTACTCATGTTTCCTTCTTATTTATTCAAGTCAATTTCTGTAACATTTCCTTATTCCAGATTTTCATCTATTTTATCAACATAAAGGCAACTCTTCACAGTTTAAGCAGAACATTTTGTATTTATGTGCTCTTTTTAAATGTTTAATTAGACATTTTAACAATGTCTAGTTGTTAGGCAACAATTTACAGTCAGGAGCTCCTAGATCACAGAGGTCCCAGTGCTTTTGAATGGTTTCTCTGCATTTTCGTCCATGCATGCTGTTGTATGCATAAAGGGTGACATCACTCATCTGCATTATTGTGCTGTACATTCATCAAAGTACTGATTAGAATCTAAAACTTCTCAAATGGCAGTAGGATTTAGTAATTTGTAATCAGATACATAAGAGTGAACAAAAGGAAGTATCAGTGCTTTCAAAGGGAGTTTGTGACCTTCTTGTGCAGGTTCTGGAATAACTTTCTCTGTTAATTTTAAATTGTACCTGAGTGGCAACATTAACAAAGCAGCTAGATGTATATTACAGGTGAGGGAAAGTTTTCCAATCAAGTAGCTACTGTGTAATTACATTTTAATATTTTACCCTGTATTTAGGAATATTAGTACGCGAGAAGGAAGGAAGACACGAGCAGCTTAGTATGGTGAGACTGTCAGACTTTTAATCTGTTGTGGCTAACGTTTCTAGCGGTGATTTTCTGGCTTCATATGGGCATGCTGCTGCATTGCTGCTGGTTTTTAATTAATTTGAGGCTGGGAAAGCTTTTCGTTGGGCGGTAATGAGATCCCCAATGTGCATGTGTTGGATCGTATGTGAAAAATTTAATGATAGCTAACATTATACATCTGTAGTGGGTATGAAACCTCTCTCTCTAAGGACATGTAGAAGGTTGCAAGCTACATCATGATACGAAACAAGCCAAGCGTTTTATTTTTATTTCCATCAAAAAGAAACCTATCTCAATAGCGTATTTGTCTCCCTTTAGACTGATTCTTCTATCTGCATAAAATGTCAATAAATCATTCCATACTTGATTATTCAAGCGCAGAGCATATCCCAAAGAAAGTTTACAGTTTCAAGTCAAGACATCTTTGTCAATGACCTCAAGGCTCTCGCAGATCCCAGGTGGAACACAGCTCACTAGTTCAGGTCTCACTTTCAGCCTCCCAGGCAATACCTGTTACTTCCAGTGTATTATTAAGTTACTGCTTTGCTTACTAAATGCAGATATGTTTAGATGATAGGCAGGGGTCTTTACTCCCATCCGGCAAAGCCTGTCTGTCTTTTTTGAAGCTACTGATAGCATATTTGGGTGCAGATACTCGGCCACCACCTCCTGCAGCAAGACCCGAGTGCAGCAACAAGAATCTGCAAGAGTCTCAGGACTTTCCATCCCACGTGGGGGCCTGCTGGGACCCCACTCAGCAAGCACGGGGCTGCTTCAGACTGTTCAAAATTGCGTTCAGCTGCCACATCCTCCCAAGGGCTGTTTCAGCAGTTGGGGCTTGCCAGAGTTCACAAATGGTTTAAGTGTCCCTCCTGCCTAGCCTCAGCTACGTCCCAGGCGTGCTCCCCCCGTGAAAGGCAGAGCGAGAGGGTGCTGCGGGGGCCAGGCTCCCGCGGCTCGGCGGTACCGAGGAATTCCCTCGTGCACCAGTGGTGCAGAGGCAATGGATGCAAGCCAGGGATCTGGCTCAGAAACTGCTTGTTTTAGATAGCGAGTCTCCCCACACACAACACTTGCTTTAAATGAAAATTACCACGTGTTAGATAACATTAAACTATCAGTGAGGAGGAACAGTGGGAAGCATTTCCTTCAACTGACTGGATACCGTGCACTCTCCTTAGGTTTTAAAAACTCCGTTTCAAACAGCTTCCCTCAAAATGCATAAACGTCCATTCGTGCAGCTCAGGGGATGAAAAGTTCCTGCATATTCTGGGAATACAGTTACTTGCCTGCACATACATGAATTTTGGAAACACGACTGATTTTATCGATTTCCAAAGATTGAGTTCACGCTGTATCATAACAGATCATTTCAGTAGGTCAGAGAGAACAAGAACTCGGGATCTAGAAGAAAGGTCCCTAACGCAGGCTCTCGGAATCTGCTGTTGTTTTCTGCTGCAGCCTTGTTTTTCAGAGCTCTGCCAGCACCAGCAGCTTCCGCTCACAGAAGGGTCAGCAATTTTTTTAATTTTGGGGTTTTTTTGGTCATTCTTACAAAGCACTCGGTTCCCATTCTGTAGCCCACATTCTGCCTTTGTTCATTGTCATTAAAACTTTGTTGACAACAAGCAGACTGAAAGGGGTGTAAATGAATGTAGACGCTGCCCCCCTCTTTTGTTTCCTGAAATCCAGCCAAAATCATTGCGTTTCATACATCCTGAATAAAATCATAAATCCTTCCCCATGGGGAGCAGGGTGTTCCCCTTGAAAGCTGGCCTGTGGTTGCAAACTGCTTAAGGAATATAGGCCAGATTTCTAAGGCTCACGCTAAAACTGAAAACTGAGGCATGTCTAAGTTTTTTGTAATACATAACTTTTGTTTCCTTTTCTCTGAAAACAATGTTTTGCATATTTTTAAAATAATATTCCCCTCTGAATCTATATACTTAAAATGTATATAGCTGAGCTGCCAGATGATATAAATTGTCCCAGCTCAACTGAACATAAGGAATCTATTCCGTCTTACGCAAGGGGAGGATGTGACCATAAGTGCAAAATTTCAAACCCATTTTTATATGCAGCTTTACTTATGCTAGGAAGTTTTGGAGATTAGTTGAGTCTGACCTATATGATATATTAAAATACTTTTGCCTTACTTTTCTATTCAATCTTCACCATATAGATAACTATAAGAATGCACATAGGTTCCCATACTACTCAGCTATGGATATCAAATGTTACATATTACTGTCTTGTAAATGCATTGTTTACACTGCAGGATAACATCAGTCTAAGTACCTAAGCCAGCATTTTCACTTCTATAAGAATACTCTAAGCCACCTAATTTTGCCTTTACACGCCCACCATTTCCATTACCATCCCCAGGTTTTTATGAGAGTCTCCAGTACACTCACTTCTCTTTCAATGCAAAGTTTTTAACACACATGAGACGTGAAAAACAAAAATAATATTTTGCACTTCTTCAACACAGTGAGTTATGGTCAAGTGATATAATCTAAGCACGCCAAGTCTCTGTTCCAGCCAATAAACAGAGCAGGAAGGTCAGACTCAAATTATTTGACCTATTTCAGTACTCTTATATGCCCTGGATGACAACCTTTCCTGCTGAGGATTTTCCAGCTTCTGCCATGGGACTCAATTAAACAAACATCAGCCAACCTCTGACCTCAGCGTGCATCTTTAATGGTCACATTATTTGCCCATCCGTAAAGTGGGCAACAGTTGTCACAGTAACTTGGATAAGGTGTCAAAGAGAAAACTGCATAACTGATGTTATGCAGTTTTTCTAACCAGCAAAAGACTCCTTCTAAAAGGAAGAACACCACAGGCCTCAGCTACACTTTGTCTTTCACCCTTTCTACTGTTAGAAAATATTTATCTTCTCAGTGACAATCTTCTCAAAAAGCACTTTTCCTACATAATTTAGGGAGTTGCCTGAGCTCGTACATATGAGAAACTACTAGCCTAATTCAATTAAACTACTTGCTATCCTTTCAGGAAGTCAGCAGAGGTAAAATTGAAAAAAAATAAAACTATTAAAAAGCGCTCATCATGGCTATGAACAGAAAGAGTAGAAGCAGCCAAAATACAAGTACACACTCTCTTCCCACCTGGGTCTCAAAAAGAAGTTGCAATTACTTGTTATGTCGCAGTACCCCGTAATCATCTGCAGCCACTAAAAGCCATAGGAAAACACACTGCAATTTTTAGTAGCGTTCACAGGAGGCATGGGATAGACTGAGGGATAGACTTAGTTGTTCCTGCTCATGAAAATTCTTCAAAATGCTCATTTTGTAATTTGAGATGGAAACGTGTATCACTGACTCCTCTTCCTCTTATAAGCACCCCCCCTTACTCAACACCTCACTGCTGAATAACCAATAGATTAAAAGGAAAAAAAGCCTTAAGTCTTCCTCACAAGATTGCATCAACCTATTAGACTTGTTTTGAGAACTCTTCCTCATGAGCTATGTACTCAGGTGCTCCTTCCTCTTTCCAAAAGGCATTGGTGCATCTTTAGCTCATCTCTAAGACCGCTAGAGAAAAGCCAGCATGTAACTTTCTGTGCACAAGTACACTTAAAAGCATCAGCAATGAGCCTTTGCCAAAAGCGGAGGAGAACGGTCATTGAGACCTTAAACATCTCTGCACTGAAATGAAAGCTCAGAAGTGCTATCGCAGATTTTGCACTAAATACCATATTGTGCTTCTTTGCTTAAATTAGGAAAGGCTTAGCCTTTTCCCTCTCCCCAGTTTTTCCCAGCAACGCACAGGCAGAGCACTGCTCTGGGAGAGCCATCTCCTCACGCCACCACGGCTGTCCTGGCAATCCTCAGAGATCGTGAAAGGCTCCATACCAGAATGGGGTAGAAAGGAGGGGAGGGGGGAAGGCAGGGTCTGCATCTGTGCCCGATCTCAACACAGCAGCACAAGAGGAGGGACGGCTATATGAACTTCCATGTCACCAAAGCCTGAGCCAGGCACATTACAGCCTGTAGCCTGTCCAATTTCTAAAGCCAAATATGAAGCAGGACTTCCCTTTACTCCTGCGTTCCACAGTAATGCCCAGTGGCTGGCTGCAACTTGCTCCTTCCAACAAACATCATCTCTGATTAAACTGTATAATATGGTAATTAGCATTTGAAGGGCTGAGGCATAATTCTCATGAGTATTATATCCCTTGTGCTCTGTGAAGGAAGGGAAAATGATTGCAGTAATCCACCATTATAGAGAAATGTGATGTCTGGTTTAAAAAGTATTTTACACTCTCTCTTTTCCTGGCTCTCTCTACTTGCAACATCTCTGTGGCGAACTTCTGAATTGAATGGGGGAGTGGTTTTATTGCTTCCTAACCATAAATGAGGAAGCAAAGTCATTTTTAAAAATCAATTACCTGTAAAACGCAGTGTCGGAAATTAATTTTTTTTTTCCTTTATTTACTAAGGGAAGTTAAAATCATTTGCTGTAAACATAGTCTGTGGAATTGTAAGTTGCATGTCAGGGTCATTTTCTGTCAGCCACATGAGCCCTGCAGAAGGAAAGCAAAGGTTACTTGTTTTTGCTGAATTACGGCAAAACTGCCAATAGCATAAAATCACCTTAGCACTGGTATGCAAACAACTTGGCATAAAGCAAGCAATTGGAAGATTACAAGAGTAACCCTGGATGGTGAGCAACACGCTGAGCTTTAAAGGAAGTGCCATGGCAGTGTATTTTGCCTTCGAGCTACACATTCTGCACACATCAACTACTCAACAACAGATAAGAGATTAGTACATTAGATTCACACGCTAAAACGGTAAGCCTTTGGGACCAAAACTGCCTCTTTTATTTCATGTTTACATTACCTAGCACAAAAGGTCAATTCTCAAACATTAAATCAAAATAGAATCGTTCTGCACTATTGATGTGGTGGTGCCTTATCACAGCGCATCAGATGATGTCCACAAGATTGCCTCAAGACAGAAAAATCGCTGCATGCTACCTGGTTGAGGTCAAGCTAACGGTGACATACTTTTTGCATATCCTTTACATATCTTTATATACATACACATCTCTCTCTCTCTTTAAATATCCTGATGTGGACACACACACTTAAGGCTGAATGTGAAACGAGCTTCACAGGCAGGAAAGCCTATGAGGAGGTTCCTCATCTTGTGCAAAGATACAAAGGCGACAGACTCATGCTGTGTAAGAACATAGGGTCTCTATGGGCACGTGCCAAGAGTCATCCTCATTTTGGAAACACAGATTACAGTCTGCAGGGAAGAATGTATTGTAGCTAGCTGCAGAATATGGAAACTGTCCTCGAGGAGCCCAGTCAAGCTGAAATAAAACTATAAAGGTCTCTGTCAAATAAACATCACAGAAGTTTCCAGAGATGAAAGAACCTCTTAATTCCCATCTCAGAGGAAAAGGGGTAGAAGAAAGAAGGAGGAGGATACCAAAAGATGCAAGCTGGTGCTCTTCCAGAAGGAATGTGAGTCAGCATTGCCTCCTGTTAAGGTCTGTGGATTATTTACCACAGTCTGGCTAGCGCTAAAACAACAAGAGAGCCTTGAAGTAGACACATGATGAATTTGCTCTCTCGAGTAGGCTACTTAAGCTACACTCCTGTGGTTTTTGAAACAAGAAGAAACACTCCAGTAAAGAACAGTGTAAACCATATCTCTAATTTAAATATTTATATTTTCTATATATTGCACTTGAAATTCAGGCTGCATATAAACCACAGATTTTTTGAGAGAAATGAAATAGTTATAGTTGGGAAATAATGACACAGAATTTAGCGAACATTGAAGAGCTGTTTCATACTATTAAATCTCATCTTTAAAAGAAAAACTGCATGTCAGTGACTGACAGAGATTATAATGCTTAGGCTTAAGGGGAAATGAGATGATAGGGCTCTAATATTTACTCTTAAGTGAATCTGCAGCCAAGTGCTCTAAGGAAAAACACAGTAAGTCAACTCAGCATCTGCAAGATCAATATAATTCCTTAAGAGGAAAAAGTTCTCTGTTTAACTTATTTTTCTCCCACAGGGGACTGTGTCAGACTGTTGCAGGAAGCAGTAAATTGCAGAGTTTGTGGACTCTGTTCAGGCACAACAAGAAATCATTGTAACTCAAGTGATGAAGTCGAAACTACAAGAATCCAGTGGAAACTATTTTTCGTGTTCTGAATTGCAGCTAGAGTTGTGGCTTTAAACTGTGTCAAATAAATTACACTGCTTGAGACCCAGATCTGCATAGCCTGAAGTACCAAGCTGACTATCTAGCCCTTACAGTCTCCAATGAGTTCAAGAGTAAAAACCATTTTTTGGGGGACTAATTTGTTTCCATGGAGTATTTCACGACTCCATGAAAGCTCCTGTCTTTCTTGATAAGAGACACCTAATCCTGAGTAGCTGCTGAATTCACGTTTGATTGGTGTGGGTATGGCAAAGCGCTTAACTCGCTCCCAGCTTCCGCACAGTGCCTTGCAGTGCTTTGTGTCCACTCTGAAAAGTTTCTAGTTCACCTGATTGAATTCCAGAGCCTGAGTTTCAGTTAACCAGGGACGTAGGACAGACTCAGGGTGTGAGACCTGTTACACAACATGGAACTATGTGAAGGTAAAAAAGAAACCTGGACTTCAGGGCTCATCAAGAAGATACCATAACGAAGCGGTGTTGATGCTGGAAGTCAGTCCTGGGAGCCAAGCGCGTGTAAACAACTTACTCCATCGAGAGTTTCATCTCTCTTGGCCAACATCACAAATGGCTCAAACTTCCAGTTTCGTGTCTAAAAGATTTTCCAGAGTGCTGCTGATCCTTTTCAGGCCTTTATCTCCAGGTTTGCACCTACTGCTATTTTTCCCTCACCTGTTCGCCTGTGGCTTCAAAACCCTTCCATCTCTAGAAAGATCCATATTGTTCTAAAGACAAACAGTCCATCGTTCATTTCTAATAGATTAGCTTTGAAAATAGCTGAGACCGTCCATCGAACTGGGGGGTTTCTGCCCTTCTAAGCCTCACACGGGAAGATTTACAGGCTCAAGTGACAGACGTGTCCCAAGTGGTGTCCAGTAACAACAGCAACAATACTCTAAAATGTGAAAAAAGGACTAGGTTGAATGAGGTGAATTTTAGGTTAAAAATCCTTAGAATTAGCTGCTGTAACTGGTTAGGAAACTTAATGGGGTGTAATAAACCATGGAGATTTTTTTCACCTTCTCTCAGAAGACAGTTTTGATTGATGGGGTTCTATATGGCACTGTGCAGGTCAACGTGCACTTTATTAGCACTACATAATTGTTGTTAGCGCTAGAAAATGGCACGTTGTGCTCACAGAGCTTAACATACAATAAGCTGCTAGGTGTCAATGCAAATTTAACATGCCAAATCAGCTAATAAAAAAATCAGATGCAGATGTAACCTACCAAAATGTTTGATTTTTAAAAAATTTTTTTACATCAAAGATAAATTCAGTGATTATTCCAAGGAAACATCATTGTATCAGACTGCAGTGGTTCACAGATATCTCTCTATTTAAAACTGCATTACCACAAAGCCATTGTAAAACCCTTAATTCCTGTTGTAATTAATTTTAGAAGCAAACACTTTAACCCCACAGAAATGGAAAGTACTTGCTAGAGAGAGACAGAACTGGAATAGCAATATAACATCTCCCATTCTTAACTCTGCATTCTTGTTTCTAGCTTTTGGGAGGGCTGGGAGAGTTCTCAGAGAAAATATGAACATGAATAGAGTTTCCATGATTGTATAGAAATTATGCTAATTAGGTTGTGCTAATTGCAATGCGTCCATTTTAGGATAGAACCCCTCTACTGATTCATTTTATGGTATATGTAACATGCATTTTCCCTGCTAACACAGTTTAATTTCTGTTATTGAATCACCTAGAAGCACACGATGGGACAGACGAACACACAGATCAGCCAGGGAAGAAAGCACCTGACAGACCCAGTCAACTGAAGGCGGTGGCCACCTTTAGAGAAAAATTATGCAAAGGCAAAAATTTGGGCACATGGTTTCTCTCTCCCTCTCAGAAAAAAACAGTGTTTCCAGGACTGCTACCTATGAAGCCACATTGGGACACAGCAAGGTACGTGAGAATCGGAGTTTGGATGACTTTGTGGGTCATGCTTACAAGCCCATCCGTTAAGGAGAGGAAAGGATTGAAGAGCCAAAGGTGACTAACGAGACTCCTGGTAGGCAGAGGAGCATTAGTGTTCAGCCACAGCCTCCCGAGGGTGCCCCAAAAGGTAGCCCTGCTCACCAACCCAGACGCCACCATGCCAGATGGCGCGCAGACACAGAGAAAGAGAAGGGCCGTACCACAAGCTGTGGGAGAAAAGCAATAACTGTGGACAGGCAGGAAAGCACAAAAAAAAAATCCCACAATCACATGCGCAACATCACCCTTCCCCAGGGGGTGGACTGGTAACACATTAATGAAGAGGAGTTTGAAGGACAGCACTGAAGTCACTTTCTGTGTGTTTAGAGATTGCCATGCCCACGCACAGTTAAGATGAGTTTGTTGGACAAAACAAGAGGTTGGCAGTAGGGCCTGGCGTTACAGACTGGATGGAGACATCACAAGAGTGACTAGCAGAGGGGTAAGGAAGGGCCTTCAGACCGAGGACAAGCAGATAGTGAAGGGACGCCGAAGGAAGGGGGACGTACTCAAAACTATGTTCTAGGAGTGTAATCTTGGCAACCACGCTCTGGGGGAGCTGCACAAGGGAGGACTGCAGTTGTCAGGGAAAAGACGCGAGGAAAAGCCTAGTCAAATATTTTAGCTGGATAAAAACTGCCCTATCATTGAGTTAATGTAAAACAGAATCTGCAAAAGTTACAGCGCAAGCATAGGTCAAGCTGAAGACTCAACTCAGATTACAGGTGACAGGTTAGACCACGGCAATATGTACTGTGATCAAGAAAGGAAATACACTCCAGCATGGAATTGAGAGAACACATCATTTTACCTTTTTTATTTCTTTTCTTCCTTTTTTGAAAAAATTAGCATGGCGTACTTGATAGCTGCTGTGAAAATTTCCTGGCATGATCTTTAGTTGCATGATGAATGTCTAAGCTTAACTAAACCATCTTCAGAGAAAAATTATAGACAGAGATAATGGTCAAAGCCCTGAGGAATTAGTTGATTCGATAACTTTCTGTACAATGTCATGATTCTAATGCTTGATATCTCAGTGCTACAGGAGGTCAAAGGGCTGAAAGCAACTGCTGTCTACTTCCACATGAATGTGGAAATCCTCCCTTTGCCATAACCTTAACTTCCCAGTTCTTGCTGCTGAAACTGAGCTGGCCAGAAGACAAGAATTCCTCCTCATGAAAAACACTGAGGTTTTGGCATTTGCCATTCAGACAAAAATGAGGGATTTCAAAATATTTCACCACAGGGAAAAGAATGTCTGTGAGTTACTCCAGAGCAGCACTGAATGCACTTGTCCAGTGGTGATTCAAGTCTGCTCTCCTCAATTTCTGTAGCTGACTTTTCAAAGAAAGAGGGGAAAACATCCAAATCTTCCTTTTGGATTCAGCTGTTCCTCTGAATAAAATTAAAATAGGAGGCTGAATGTTTCCTTCTCTTTTAATGAAAGGCCATTATCTACGCATTCCTGAGATAAACTATGGGAAACATAAAGCAGGGTGATTTCTAACTGAATCAATTAGGATGAAAGATGATGAGAACAGTTTTTGTATCTAGTTTACGGAGCATAACATCAGTTAAAAGCTGCGCAAACTGCCAAGTGACTTAATACCAGACATACCTGAGGCACAAACGGTCACCGAGTACAAATGTGTCATGTACAGCTGACAGAGAGGTCGGGGCAGGAGCAGGGCACCCATATGCCATGGAGTATCTTGTGGGTATGAATCCATGCATCACCCATGCGGGGGATGACAGAAGCGCCTCAGTCCTCCCGATTGCCCAATGGCATTGCACTTGTACCTTGGAAGAACTCAGCCCAGAGACGGGACAGTTGGGATTAGCTAGGAGTATCACTATCTCTGTTGGCATCCTCTATAATTGTGGTATTTAGCTCATGCTGTTGGATAGGGGCTGAAACCAATCATGTTCTGGTTAATCTGCCTTGAGTAACTACAGCTGGTGGACCAGAAGAAAATTATTCTGAAATTAATTCGTAGTGTCTTATAATAAAGGTTACCGTTATCCAGCAAGGCGCATCCCTGGGCTAGCCCTGCCCAGTGTTCTGAGAGACTCTGAGGAATGCGCAGGAGGAGGAGAAACTTTCCATTTAAATGCCTTCCGAATGTTTTCATGCTTTGCGTGGTCCTCCTTTCCTTTACCCAGCCACTCTGTTCTCGCAGCAATTGAGACTCGCCAGTGAAACTTGCTTAGTTGTCTGGATATTTTTCTGGATAAATTTGCCTCGTGGTTAAACAGATAAGAAGTTTTCTTGTTTAAACCCGTCTTTGAAGATATTTGTAGTAAAAATGAGGCTACTTTGTTTCATTATACACCTAACTGGCTAACTTCTGCATGCTTCTTAAGCCCAGGACATAGAAGAATATATGCCATTTTATAAGGTTACATAAAAAGTTATAAATGTCTTATGTAAGTATTTGACTTGTTCATAGTCAATGGGAACTATTTGTACACGTAAGGCAAGCAAGATTTATCCTGTAATGGATAATCCTTTCTTCATTTAATAAATAATCCTTTATTTACTTTTCCTCAGTTCTCAAAGTCAGTCTTCAGAACCTAAAAAAACAACCCATGACCTCATTACCTTCTCCCATCATGGTGCTGGAAGCCTAGGGATGACTGAGCTTATGTTAACATGTTTGCAAGTAACCATTCAGCCTTTTCTTCCTCTCCTTTGAAACAGCGCTTCTGATGAAGGCTGTTCAGAGAACTGCCGTGATGTTCCATACATCATTTGAACATGATTCTGCTTCATCCTAGATAAAACCCACAAATTAGAAGTTTCCCATGAAAAGCATAAACCTGGCTCCCCATAAACATTACATGGGGTAGCTAGGAGGAGAGCTGTCTGCTACTAAAGCTACTACTGGCCTGCGTAATACTAACACCGTTAATGCTGACAGGCTGGGGAGAACGGTGCATGTGGTTCAGCTGACCCAAGCGGGACGCGGCTTCAAACGCATACACATACACAAAACCTAGTTCAGAATCTCAAACAAGGACGAGCACGGTGCAGGCACCGTGCAGGCACAAGCGCTAGCAGCAGGCAGCACCCACGCCACTGAGTATGTTCACTTATGCTTGCCAGCTGGTTGCTGAGCCTATAACACAGGAGCCAGCCCGTGGCAAGGCAGCTTTTTGTTTCTGGTCCACAAAGACCCTTCAACTAGTATTTGGACAGCAAAACGTTGCTGAGTATCAGTGACAGTCTCGGTATGGAGTCAAGGGTACAGCCCCTGGAAGGAGAAGTTGACCAAAATGAAAGCTGCAGCAGCTCCGGGGAGACCAGCTTGCAGTCACAGGGCCAGGAAAGCGGTGAGCTCCTGGCGGTGGGCTGGCTCGCAGGCTACCCCTTGCTCCCCACCAGCCCAAGACGGCCAAAACATCTGGAGGGTGAAGCAGGCACGGCCATAGGGGAGGAGAAAAAATTTAATTTCAAAAACAAGCATGAATTTTAGGATTAATTGCAAGGGCTACCATTTGGTTTTTATGTTTCACAGTCTATGGCTTAGTGTGACTTAAAGTCTTTCTGATTTCAGACTTCAAAACCTCCCCACTGCATGTCAGGGCCATTCCCTAATCAGCTCCTTCAACTTCGAGAAGTCTGCTGTAAAGAGAAAGAAATTCTGCCTGGACTAAATGATTTCCTATCCAGATGAAAGCCTCTAAAACAAAGCAACAGCACTTTGCAATATATCATCATAAATATTGACATGATTTATTTAAAAATGCTTATTAAAATTAGGCTCCTAATCCCACGCTGAAGCGTTTAAATCAATGTCAACCTTTTCCAAAATGGCAAGTATTCAACCAGTACTCCGTGAAATATATGGTGGCTTTAGTGACCAGCACTTTTGAATGTCAGGCTATTAATTTATGTGGCTATCTTTCAGCATCCAATTTTGCTTGACCTATATATTTCAAATATGTCTTATAAAAGCTGGAGAAAGAAGAATTTTAAATTCTGGCAACAATACAGCGGTTCCTATCAATGGGGACTTGATTTAGTAAGAACATTGTTGTGAAACAGACTATAAGATGATGTTGTTTAAAATGGGACAAAATAACTCATAAGGCCCCTTTTCTTTTTGGTAAATTATGTACAGTGCTGCCTGTATTCCAGTTCCTGTAGCATGCTTCCTACCATCTGTTTTCCATTTTTCTTTAATTTCCATTCGTGCCCTTTGGCCTATTCCCTGTGTTCAGAAGAAAACAGTAATTAAAGCTGACATTATCTCTGTGCCTTTTCCAGACTACATAAGTCGAAGATTATTTTTTTTTAATGTCCTTATATGCTGGCTCGTATCTTTTACTGCAAGATCAACCCTACTTTTATTTTTTGAGGATCTTAAGAATTGTCACGTAGCAACCAGTTACAGGCTCTCATTGACCACAATAATGAAGAGGTTTGATTTTCACTGCATCTGATTTCCATCATTTCATTAGCACAGGTTTCAGTAAATATCCTGGTTCTTGCTAGAGTGTAAAAATCATCTTTAAGAATACAGAGCAATGTAAGACTTGCGCTATGTTTACAGCAAGCTCTTCACACTATCAATAGCCTCATGAGGTGAAACTCAGTATATGTGCATCCTTTTTGTCCCACAAACTCAGAATAACTATCTGTTTTCCTTCACAGCTACAGACAAAAAGATCATCTTATTGCTCACATCTAAGAATAAACTGTGTATAAAAAAGCTGTTGCCCTGATAGACTGCTGCACACTGAAAAGTACAATCATTTTGAGTGATTCTGGACCTGCTCTTACTGAAATCAAGTTCATTTTTAATCTATAACACCCACAACTTCTATAAGTCTGCTTTGTCCATAAATTTATACACAGTGATTCAATAATACTAATGCTTTTGTCCGTAGACTAGCTTGAACATAAAAAAACACTGGACTAAGTTGTTATTTGAATCCAGCAGTCATAGCATCCGAAGGGGCACAAGTGCACTGGTGTGCTGGGAACAAATAAAAGCAGAACCTTGCCAACTCTGCTGCCGTGGGAGCTTTCTGTAAGGACGGAAAAGGAGAGAGACATGCGTGTCCCCCTCTCATTATGTATATGCTGTAGGACAGACGGACTTTGAATCTCCAGCTTGAGCGTCATTCACATACTAACAAAGTTAAATGAAGGCTTTCAGCTCACAGCTGAATTTGCCTTGGAATTGAATATCTGCATGATCTCTTTTTATTTCTTAATTTTCATTTTTTAGCCTTAGCAGTGCCCTATCACAAGGTTTGCATGTAACATAACCCCATTACCACAGGAACTTCTTAAGAACAGCAAGTTACTGTCCCTTTCTCTTACAAAATAGCATTTGACTTTCAGGTAGTTTTATATTAAGCCATATTTCATGACAATGGTGTCAAAGTCCTAAAATACAGCCTTTCTTTGACACCGGAGTTGTGTTATATGACCACAGTCTTGTGTTTTGTGGCTGCCTTTTTGGGAGTCATATATTTTAAATTTGACATATGTATATATATAAATCACCTCTAGGGAAAGGGAAATTGTGCTGTTAAAATCATATATATAAACTCTTCAATGATTTCCTCAGTAAATACTGTCTTACAATAGCTCCAGACAGTACACAGACACAATACACAACCTGTATGAAATGTGATTGCAGTACACCAAATAGTTAACTGAAAACACCTGGAGGATGCCCTCATACCAGCCTTAATAAAAGATAAGTGGAAATTTAGAAGCCTTGTATTAGCTCCTCAAATACGTATCAAAGAATGATTTGCTTTCTAATTCAAACATTTCTATGTGCCACATAAAATATTTCAGAACCCACAAAGCACCAGAGAAATAATCTGAAAACTCCAAGGCAGAGCGCCTCTGAAAAAAAAAAGAGAAAAATGGTGACATAAAAAAGGAGGTATGAAAATGATATGAAAAGAATAACAAATAGAAAATACTGTGCTAATGCATGCTATGTAATACTCCTGTCATTAATGGAGTCATCCTTTGGACAGAGATTTAAACACATTATATATGCATGAATGCACGTGTGTGTTTTCCTATTGATTTTGTGAGTTTTCTTTGTATTTTAGATATATTACTATAGTATTTTAATGGTAATCTCTTCTTTTCTAATACTAACTAGGGATCTCCTTAGGAGTTAGTTGGGTTTAAAGCCTAAAAAGGGATTATAACTTGCTGTTGAAGAAATCTGTATTCCATGAAACAAATGTGAGACATTAGTCTCCCAGCTTGCCAAGTGGAAGAGTTCAGAGCTGGCTAAAGATCTAGCCAACACTGATGCACCAAACCCTCTGTATACTTCAGATGATCACTCCTTTTCCATTTTCCCACCCCGCAGCAATCTCCGAAACACCAGAGAGAGCTAGTGCCACGACAAGAAGAGACAACTCCTTTCCTTGGTCATCATCATCCCGATCCCAGCAAAACAAGCCAGTGGTACCATCAGCAGGAGGCCCAGTACCGATGAGCAAGAGGAGCGTCTTCCTTCCCTGTTGGCTCATTCAGTGAGTTACTCCACTCGGCCCTTTCACTTCTTACCTCTCTACTCTCCTCCCCACTTCCTTGCTATCTTCCCTCTGCTCTTTCTTCTCACCATTTTGCTTTCTCAATTCACTTTCTTTTTATGCGCTTTCCTAACATGCTGCCAGACTGCACCCATGAACAACGGAAAGAAGGATGCCATCCCACAGCTGGCCAGAGCTGAGCTGCAGAGGGGGAACACGTGCTCCGGGTGCTTCCGTATTGATTGCAGACATTTTGCTCCTAGCTAGAAAGATCCAGCCATTCCTCTATAGCAATGGATTTGTTACTTCCCTCAATCTCACTTTCCTTTAGCAAAATTAACTTCAGGTTTATTTGATGTTTAAGAAAAAAAAACAAACACAAAACCAGCAAAACCCACAAAAAAACCCCAGTGATCTCTAGCAGGTTGAACAAATCAAGCTGCATGCCATTTGTTTATTCCTCTGCACTGATTTCAGACAGATGTATATAAATATTAGTGCAGCTAAAAACATAGAGATTTGCTGTACTTCAGTTCAACACGGTGTAACTGTTGTTGGCAGGAACAGACAGGTAGCTAGATAGATAACATAGCCCTAACAACCAGCACTGGCTTTGGGACTGGAGTCTTCCTATGTCTGACCTAAGTGTTGACTTCAGTGGAACTCCTAAGATACTCAAAGCTACACACACTAGTGAGTATTTGCTGTGTCAAAGGCATAATTACCAAAAACAATGCAAGCAAATATTCTAAAAAAAAAAAAACAAAACCAAAAAATTAATACAGCTCTACTATGGTCAATTTTCCAGTGCAGAGGTAAGGATATTATTTTGCAGTCTTCTATGTTGCAGCTGGTCCTAAAGTCACTTGGTAGTCATTATTTGCTATTTTTGAAACTTGTCATGAAAACCTGTCAATATAAACGTTAACTCTACTCATGAAAGAGCTTCATATGTATTATGAAGCCTTTTTCTCATTTCTGGATAGAGAACTGTGATACAAAATTAATCCTCAGTGTAGGGTATGAGGGGTTTTTTAGCTTGCTACAAAAAAGTGGTTTTTTCCATCAGATTTTCTTTGATCCATCTCACAAAATCTTTTTAGAAGCCTAAAGAGAAAGATGTAACCACTGGAACCGATTTCCTTGTTTCCACATTCCCCCAGTTTCCTAATACCATCTCCTCTGCATATTTTATGGTTCCTCCCACTTATTCAAGGATACAGTGAACAATGTTGATGTCTCCTCTCCGATTAAAGCAGTGTGTGGATTCCTTTCAAACATTAATTAGTACTACACAGAATGAGGATGTATTTAACTTCTTAGAAATACAGCTCGTTTCTGCAATATTCATTGCATCCAGATCAATAAATCATTTAAATCCCATGGGACTGAAACTTCCCGAGGTACAGAGGTCAAGCTACAGTGGAACTAGCAAATATCAGTTTCTCACAGATGTGCAATTAGAACATCTGTTTGTGTCCTCTCTGCCTATTAAGATGTTTATTCTGTTAATTGTAGGCAAAACATAACTAGCCATTGTATTTTTGTTTTTGTTCTGACAGGAGGAACTTAGCATCCTATATTCAACTTCAACAAGCTGTCAGCAGAGCAATTAGTCACTGCCGTTATTTTTAATGGAGGGTATCAAGCTTGGCAAAAATTCGGATCACAGATGCTAGTTAACCTGAAAATACTTTGCTACAGTTTCTGCCCTAAACAAAGAACAGTAGAGACTTGTCAGTTCACTGAACCACCTTCTTTTTATATGTTTAAATCCAGTAAGTTTCTGTTCTGTAGCAATAAAGGGAAGCTGGTGGGATTTTATGTGGCTGTTGATTTCATATGAGTGAAACTAAACAGCATAATCTGATCTCTCCCAGCCTCCAGTCTTGCAAATATGTACATATGTGCTTAGCTTTGAGTTTGTGAGTAGTTTGCACATTCTCATCAGTACGTTTGCACTCTGCCAGCATTTGCATCATACAAAATGAAGAGTGTTGTACATGAAACTCTATCCACGGTGGTAGATGCCTGGTAAGTGGAGCCAAGGCTTCTGAATCTATTCATGCAGCACAAATATTTGCAGGACGGAGGTATTAAGAGGCAGAGGAAGCAACATGACTGGAACACCAGACTTAGAGTCCAGAGCCTTCTCCAAACTGCTGTTTACTTACGACAGGAACTTGGCATGCTCTTTAAGTTCCCTTCGTCTCAGTTCCTCTGTCCATCTCTGCAAAACCAATTAAGAACCAGAGATGAGAACCAGTTTTTCTAAGTGCTAAGCTCATTATTATTGCTCCTTTGGGGGCAAAACTCCCTTACTAAAGAGGATTAGGATGCCAATTGTCACTTACTAGAGCTAACAACATGCAAACTTCACAAATTCATGTGCTTTTGCTACCTCTGTTGTTGACAAATAACTGTAGTCTCTTAAAAGGATGCACGGTCTAACTGGCTTTGAATTGAAAACCAAAACTTCCACGGGCTTTCTTGCATTAAGGAGAGCGGCATGCTGACCTGAAGTGCCCAAGGCAACAATGGTTGAAAGCGTACTGATCCTCCTACCTCTGGTATCACTACCCATTTCAGAAGGTACCAGACTGATAGAAGCTTTGTTTGCCATGAGCCAACCTATAAATTATCTTCTGCTTCACCTACTCTCTTAAAAGTGTAAGTATTCTTCTTCAACCAATTATTTCCCAAATGCATAATCATTAGAAATGTCAGTAAAATAATAACTCGAGGGTGCTTCCTGTTAAATTTGTTAATAACCACATCCTCTGCTAATAAACACCTAGGCCTTTGGCCTCAAGTTTATTTAGCCCAGGATATGGGTATTATTACCTCATTAAGAGGAAACACCCTCAAGATATTATTTAAGTATCTCCAGAAGGAAAAACAGCTGAGTGAAAAGGATGTATAGGCCAGCTGTTTAAAATTCACTGGGTAAGGCAATTTTACAGGTAAGTCATCAAAAATTAGATTTACATTACATAAAGAAATACTGATTTCTTACATTGTAGCATGCAGTTACCTGTGTGTTTACAGGAACAAGCTGAAGGCAGGGAGAGTTAAGGAAGGCCCTGAATTAAATTTCCTGGGCACTGAGCATTTAGCAATACAATGATAATTATTGGCTTTGATATTCTCCACCTTTGCTGTTATGCTGGAAAATGTTGGAGACACTTTGCTTTGCTTTTCCCCTTCAGCAAAGGCGGCTTTTAAATGAAATACGATGAAGCTGTTCCTATAGCGCTGTCCCTGCAATTCACGTGCTTAAATCTCAGCATGTGGGTAAGTTTTTGTAGAATCCAAAGCTGGGATATTAAGCATTATTGTACCCTTTTGAATAGAAACCAATTTAAAATAAATTGTTAGGTACGTTCACAGGACCAATTTATACCTTTAAATAGCGCAGCATCATTTTATATATTCTCCAGATAGGCCCAGTGTTTTAAAACAAGTATCTTTTTGTTTACATATTTTTCTCTTTTTTTAACATTTTTCATGACGAAAAAGTAATGATGTTAGGCAATAATATGAATAAGTCTTAGTGTTAGATATGCTCCTCAAGAACAAAATGTTTTCTGTATACTCAATGCATATTCATTTGAAGAATTACTTTTACACAGCAATATTTCAGTGGAAGCAGAGACTGAACAGATGCTCTCACTTCACAACTCATTTTTTGCAAGAAAATTTTAAAGATGCTGACTGCACTACTCAGCACTATGTGCAAGGAAAAAAAAGTCTAAAATTTGCAATGTGAACTCCGCTTCTAGTGAAACAAGAACTTGAGAGTCACCACTGGGAATGGAAAAAGTTACGAAACAAGATTAGTTCAAAGAGAACTATATGTGCAGTACACATCAATTCAAGGCAATTGCTTTAATTCGGCGTAGCTGTACGTTCAAAAGCACGTTCTAAAAACACGGTAATAATGACCAGCTTCAAATCAGTGATTGAAAGAGGCCTGTTTCCCTGCTTTGTGCTCTTGCTCACAACATGGAAAGTCAAGTCCACCGCTTCCCACAACGTCCTCACTGACAAACTGATGAAGCACAGCCTAGATAAGTGACACAGAGATGGACCGAAAAGTGGCTGAACTGCTGGGCTCAAAGGGTTGTGATCAGTGGCACGATCAGAGGCCAGTCACCAGCAGAGATAAGATGCCACAACAATTTTATATTTATTTACAAATATTAAGTATTACAGTAATTAGGTACAATACTTGACTCATCCACAGTCAGAGATTGATTCTGTACTAGAACCCAAGCCATCACGGAGGACTTCTGACAACCATTTTGTCGTATTTGTCACGTACAGTAACTCCACAAAGGTTTCACTCACTAAGCACCAGTGAGAGCCACTTGGTATTCCCACAACTACTGTCCCCCCGTTTTCAGCTGCAGCTCACTCATAGCTCCCCAGCCAGAATATTCATCCCACCTCCTCACCAAGCATTTGGAAAGCAGTTAAAATACACAACACCAAAATGGCACCGATCCCATATGTCACATCATTGACAGAATCATGGAAACTTTACCCTTGTTTTGGTGAAGGTCTGAGGATGATTTTTACTACAAATAAGAGTATCACGATGCTGATGGCTCCAAATGTTTTTACAAATATTATTTTACATATGTTCAGGGTCCGACAAAAAAAGTATCCAACATGAAATAAACATACAGATTTGCTGCCGAAAGTCATCTTGTTGTCAAAGACTGGCACATCATTAAGGATAAATTTCCCTGCGATTCCTGTGAATTTTTCAGGGAATTACTGAATTCAGAGAATTCAGTAATTCTCTGAAATTACTGAAGAATTTCAGTAAGAAATTCTTACTGAAGCTATATAAAGTGTGAAAACAGACACCTTGGCAGAACTCATTCATCAATAGACCCAAACAATTTTCCTTTCTGATTTGAAACATAAGAGGATTAAAAACATTCCACAAATACAGGGCTTTCGCTTTCTCTTCTCCTCCTTTTCTAACAGAGGCTTTGACACAAACATAAACATAACCACCAAAAATCTAAGTTCAAATCTATTCCCATTTAAATTAAAAAAAAAAAAAGCTTGGCCTTATTGAGCTTCAGTTACTTAGCTTGCCGTGCAGGATCAATGTGCTAATGTAACCATTTGCCCCCCCCGCATTGTTGAGCCTTCTGCCAGCTTTTCAGGGTTATTGTGTATGCAGCTGTCATAGAAAAGATGAATGGATATACTTTTAAAAGAAAAGCTCTTGTGTTTTAGATCTCACAATGTTCCCAATCTGAAAACTGGAAAATAAAATCTGACAGTATTAATCTTTTTCACACTGGCGCATAAAAAATTATAACGTCGGAGCAGAGGGAAGACTCAGGAGCAACTCTCGCGGACTTTGGAGAGCCCAGCAGTGTCAGAGATGAGAACCATCAGCAAGAGGAAGCTGGAAAGGGCAGCAAGGGAAAAGAGACAGAAAATAAAGCTGGTTAATTTGAGACACCCAAAAGATCTCTGGAAGGGACTGGTCACTGTGCCTGCCCAGCTCAGGGAAGGACTAGGAGCTGATGGCTGTCCTGGCACACAAGATCTCACCAAGCTAGCCGTTAAGGAGGAGGAGAATGACAGAGGATGTGCAGAGCCAGGCGAGAAAAGCTGGTTTTGCAAAAGCAGAGGTTCCACTACAGGGAGAGGAACTGGCAACCCTTTGACCCCTGAGCTCTTCCTGATCTTACTGATCAGTGTTTATGGCATTAGGAGCTTGACAGCGGCTTTCACAGGCCGCATCACCATCTTCCTAAGTATTCTCCTCCAGAGCCACACAGCCAGGTTTTGTAAACAGTGACTCCATTTATCCATGGACAGAATATGACCGCAGGCAAAGAGTATTCAGGAAAACCCACTTTAAACCACAGGTCCTGCATAAATGCAAGTGGTGAACGGAGTAAAAATGTCATTTTGAAAAGAGTACAGAAATGTGGTGAGGAGAATGTCTGCATCCATCAAAACAGAAACTTTTTTTGTAGCACCTGCCTCTTCAGCACCTGCCTTCATTTCTCCCCTAGCCCCCAAAAAGGAGATTGCTGCAGATAAAATGGTTTGGTTTTGATGTTAATGCCTTAATTGTGTACTAATAAAAATACTGTCATTTTAAAATAAATAAATAATTTTTAAAATCAACTGATTTTTGGAAACCTAAGGTTTAGGGTGGCTTGGTCACACCATTAGCTTTCCTAATGCAAAATGCTGGAAAAAATTACTGGTTATTTTGAAAAAGGAGGCCTCTAACATAGTTATCCACGTAACATAGGATGCTATGAAATGATGCAAGCTCTGTTACGAGACTTTTTTTTTTTTAAAACAGGATTAATATGAACTTAGCAGGCAGCTGCTGCTAAATAATGCACAAGCAATACTTTTATTTTCTGAGACCATAATTTTTTTGTAATTTTTGCAAGATTTGTTTAGAGAGTGCTATGACGTTACCTGATTTGAATTTTACATGGATGCCAGCATAGGGTCTCAGGGTGGAATTACCCCTTAAAGACAGAAAAGACTATGTCAGGCAAGATCACCTGCTTGCAAAAGATCGTTTTCAGGGAGATATTAATACATCCTTTCTCTCCTACACAGACAGGACTACTACAAGGGATATCTGCTCTGTATATGTAGCACTGTGGATTATGACAGTTCTGCTTATTGCATTAGTTTACTAATTATTTATCTAAATGATTTTACTAAATAATTTATCCTCCAAAACTTTCTTGAAGATACTGCAGTGTTTCTGCAGATATTTCAATGCAAAGCAGAACACAGAGGATCTGCCTGTCAAAGGTACAAGGGGCCCAGCATGCCGTAATATGCACATGCATTGGCCTTAGCTCAGAAATCAGTATTTTGTGTATATAACTACTTTTTGCCTTTGTTTTCAGTTTCTGAACATGTTATGATTGAACTGGAATGAAGTCAGGCAATGCAAGGGGAAGCCCAAACAATCCTCTTTATTGACTGGCAATCTTCTGCCAGAGGATGTTGTTACTATTGCAGGCTAACTTTGATGCAATTACTCCACAGAGCTATCGTATATTTTATATGTGCACACATTTTAAAAAAAAAAAAAAGTAAAGAGGCATTATCTGGAAAGAAAACGGGTCGGAAAAGGAGCAAGAAACCTTAAAAACTAGAAGAGAGAAAACCACCTGAGCGCACTAAAATTCTGAACTCGTGAATTCATAAGACAGACCTAAGTGAGCCCCAGAGGACAAGCCTAATCACTGAGCTGCTCAAAATTCACTTTCTGTCTGCCACTTCTTTCTCTTTGGGGTTTCATGGCTTCCTGCATTTGAGTCAAACAAGAAGCATCTTTTTTTTTTTTTTAATTTCAATATAAAACAACTGCCAAAATACAGATCATCCTGCAGGGAGAAAGAGCCACATCCTGGCTCTCCCTCTATACCTTTATCATTGCTGACTAGACCCGAGGCCCCCAAACTGTGGAACGAGGCATTAGCCAGCACAAGAAGTGTTAGTGGAATCTAACTCCCCGAAATTAGGCTTTTAGATAACGAGCTGATGCTTTCTGTCTCAAAAAACTGCAAAACAGAAACAACTCCTCCCTTCTGTTTCCCCGCGTGTCCATTTTGTGAATGCATACAGTAAACGAGTCCAGCTTTTCTTCCAACCTCGGTACGTCGACCTCCCAGCTGAGCAGCAGCGACGGACCTGAAGTATGTTTAGGAGTCAGCTGAAGCTCATGGTTTTCCTACCTGCCCTCCTTCTTGCTTGAGCGGCACCCACCTCCGGCAACCTCTCGGTCAGCATACCAGAGCCCTGAAGGAATGGCATGTTTGTAAACTAAACAGGAAGGAGGAATAAGCCAGACACTTACATCACCTGACAGATGTGTTTCTCAAGCATGCGAGTTCATTTAAGGCTTTTTCATGGCATGTGTTGACCCGAAATCAATAAATAAATGAATAAGTAAATAAAGGGGGGGAGAAAGAAAGGAAGGAAGAAAAGAATGAGAGAGGGAGAGAATTGGTGTCATGCTCAACATGTTTTGCACCCTGTAAAAAGGAATTAAGCGACTCAAGCTCCCCACCCCCCTTCTCCCTTTATGTCTGGAAGTGAGCCCTTCTGAAATACTATAGCTACTGGCAGCACAGCAACACATAATAACATGGTAGCAACACATAAAACTGTCAGTCTTCAATGGAAATAGATGGTTAGGCTGAGGGGGTAAACAGACTAAATCAATTTGAACATGCATGTTAAGGACTGTGAAAGGGCAGAGTTTAGTGCTGCTAGGCTGGAAAACATTTGTCTCTGTCTCGTTGTATTTCCCTGCCATTCAGCGGCATCCACCCACAGGCCTCTCACTTGGCTCCAGTCAGACTCCACGGCTGATTAATGGCAGCTGGAGGTGTCCAGTAATTTCCTCACCTAATAATAAACTACAACCCAAAACAGGGGTTCCCCTCAGGCCCACATTTAACATAACTCGACTTACTACCAGGAGAAAGCCAATTACCATGTGTCTGCTCACGTCTTTGAGATAACGCACGTTTAAGTGGCTTTGAGAGGTTACTTGGTTGACTTTGGGCACATCATCTTTGTCTGTGGCAGGGTAAACAAAGCTCAGATAGCATCTGCATCACACTTATACAGGGATCATAAAAGAAAAAAAAAAGGGGGGGGGAGAGGAGAGATGCCATTTTTGCGATGGGAAAATAGTCTCCTCTAACAAAATCTTAACAGCAACATGACCTTAAAAACAGAGGGACTTTCTTTCCCTTATCCTAATCCCAGGGTCACCAACACACACAATTATGATTTCAGTGGCTGAGGCTTAAGCAATCAGTCTGGCTCACCACTTCCTAGCCAAGGGTGCCCAATAAAACATTTTATATGAAGACACATCCTCAACGAGAACTCTTCCAGATTTTGTTAGCAATTAAAACAAAGCCTCGTTACTGGAAGAGTTACATGGGTTTGTGTATTCAGTATTAAGACTACAAAGACAGTATTGTTTACATGGGATATCATATTAACTACTGTGCTGGTTTGGGCTGGGATAGAGTTAATTTTCTTCACAGTAGCTAGTATGGGGTGATGTTTTGGATTTGTGCTGGAAACAGTGTTGATAACACAGGGATGTTTTCGTTACTGCTGAGCAGCGCTGACACAGAGTCAAGGCCTTTTCTGCTCCTCACCCCACCCCACCAGCGAGCAGGCTGGGGGGGCACAAGAAGCTGGGAGGGGACACAGCCGGGACAGCTGACCCAAACGGACCCAAGGGATATCCCACACCATATGGCGTCATGCTCAGCATATAAAGCTGGGGGAAGAAGGAGGAAGGGGGGGACGTTTGGAGTGATGGCGTTTGTCTTCCCAAGTCACCGTTACACGTGATGGAGCCCTGCTTTCCTGGGGATGGCTGAACACCTGCCTGCCGATGGGAAGCGGTGAATGAATTCATTGTTTTGCTTTGCTTGCGCGTGCGGCTTTTGCGTTACCTATTAAACTGTCTTTATCTCAACCCACAAGTTTTCTTACTTTTACCCTTCCGATTCTCTCCCCCATCCCGGGCGGGGAGAGACAAGCGGCTGTGTGGGGCTTAGTTGCCAGCTGAGGTTAAACCACAACAACTACATAGTATTACCTCTACGTTAGTAACTATACTGGTTTAATAATCAATCATTTGCACAACATGAGACAATTTTTTTTTTATGTTACTTAGGTGAGTAACATCTCAACTTCTGTAGTTACTTGAGTAAATAAGGGACGGAGATTTGGCTGTAGGTAATTGATAGTAGTATTCAGAGCATGAAATAATCTATCAATCCTTTAACTGACAGCAGTTTAACATATAAAAATGCATGCAAAACACAGGATTATTCCTTGTGCACCTAGAAGACCCCCTTGTAGCCCAGTCCTCCATGCACCAGTATTATGAATTTTCCAGTACTACATTACACAGTTTCTTTTTCCCAGGAGACAACTGTAAAGTTACATATGTAGAAATGCTAGTCACGTCATGTGTGATACATATTTATGTATACAGCACACCATCTTTGACATAAACAAGAGTAATGCCACGGATTACGACATCAGAGATTTCTAATGCACACATTTATACAGACGTAGATATATGAAATAAATAATATGTAATTAGGTGTAAAAAAAATACTGGAATAATATTCAGTTTATACTGTCTGCAAAAAGAAGAAAGGAAGGCTCAGTATCCCAGTTTCTTGGTGAATGGGCTATCACAAGCAATGCAGATGCCAACATTTTTGCAGCAGTACTTCCTCACTATAGGGACAGGATATACTTGATGCCAAAAAGGAAGTAAATCATGTTCCATACTGTTTGACAGGTCCTATTAATACCTGCAATTCATAATCTCTGTCAAAATTTGAAAAGCAAAAAATGCATGTGTTTACGCGCACATGAATGTGCTTCTCCACAGGAACAAATCTAATTAACATGTGGACACTGAGGAAAGACTGTCAGACACACAGACCGTTGCTGGCAATGTCTGGTCACACGGGCAACTGCTGGCACTAGGGGATTAAAAGGTAATATAATGATTTCTTCAAAAGTCTTATGACAGCTTGGGAGGAAACTGATTTTCCAGACATCTGTGCAAATGGATTTTCCATTCTCTTCAAAGGTTTTTTCCTATCCCTCCCCTATCTTCTCTCCCTGAGGCACAGATCATCGGAAAGAAATTTAAAACAATTCTGGATATTGGTTTTATGCTATCCCTCATACAAAGAGATAATGTCATTTCTGCCATAGATGTCACTACATATAACTGTGCAATATGCTAGAAACTGAATAAGAAAAAACAGTGAACGAGGAAACAAAGGCGGATACGAAAGGCAGTACGTTAGGAATTGGTGTTTTCAATCACGTTAGAGCTAAGCCATTTCACTGGAGGTGCTGGTTCTAACCAGTAAATTATAAGCAAGGCCAACTTCAAGCAACACTTTTAAAGGGTTAGGAGGAAGAAAGCTGGTTTTATCAAATAGCAAAAGATTTTTTTTCCCCCCACTGTTGTACTAAAATTTGAGGTTCAAGTGTAGAGCCTACATCTCCTCTCAAACGGGGATACCTACCTAACATCTCTAATCGTGTTACTTTTCCCGTTTCAAAAGCCTACATACATGGCAGGTCAAGTCTACAAATTAGTGATTACAGGACTACAGTGGAAACTGCCTTCCACAGTCACAGAATTCAGTTTAGAACCACAAATTTCTTAACTTCAAGGCCATGTGACAGATGATTGCTTGCAAAGACACACACACACACAAGCTTCTTTTCTAAGAATATCCTAATCTTCCTGACTAATGAGGAGACTTTCTCCTGTGTTGGACAGCAGAAGGGAGATACAGAGACAAGTATAATACATTCCCAAATTTTGCCTCAAGAGCACAGCAATTTTGCTTACATTTATCTCAAGAACAAGCAACCATGACTGTTTAACATCACGGAGTTAAGTGGCTTCCTAATACAAACGGCAATAGCCCCACTGTTAGAAGTTACAGAAGGACTCACATCTAATTAGCAAATGAGCTGTATAATTAGCATCAACCATATGATAACTGAATCTGATGAGCGCTCTGAGATTGTCAACAATATGGAATTACGGTGGCTTGTTATGAGCACTTACTGTATTATGTTTTATATTAAAGAGTAATACATATTTTTTTCTGTATATCAATTATACATTTTACAGATGTTTAAAATAAATACTTTGCTTTCTTCACATGGGAGAAATATTAATATACTCTGTGTTTTTCTTTCAATATTAAACCAAATAAAAACGAATCAGTTACATAAAGGGATACATCAGAGGCAAATCCAGCGGGCACCCGATGCTGCCCGGGGGAAGGCTGCTTAGCGTTTTGCAGAAGTGAGTTTGTACATGCCCCTTTTGCAGTTCCCTCCCTGCGCTGCTAGCAGTCAGTTGAAGCACCCCTAGGTAGGCAGCTCCACTTGACATCAAATGGTGATCCACGAAGGGTCAGTTCAGGGGTCAAGAGTTTCTCAGCAGACAGCAGCCTTCTGGCCTGCCTCCTTCCCCACGCCAAGGACAGGATCTCCAGTCCTCGGGGGTAACAGGGCCGGGGGAAAACTGAAGTAGGTGCCTTAGTTCTCCATCAAAAGAAAACCATAAGTAAGCCCATTCCCTGTGCTGTATCTACAGCAGGAGGCAGGACCCCTGTCCTCTGGTGTGGGTGACTGTAATTCACATCACGTAGTCTTAGATAACTACACTAGTTGTCTTAGACCCCCCCTTCAGGCTCAATGAAGAGAGACGAACTTTTAACATGTGATTCACCTGACATGTTTTAGACATTCACTTTAGCGCCAGCCACCCTATAGAATCAGCTGTCCTATAGTCGAAGCCCCTGAATTTCCCCATTTACTATGAAAGGGACCGAGGACAGTAAGTTCAAAGACGTAGAGATGTGCACCTGATCAGATTCCTCCTTTTCGTTTCCAACTAACCACATCAGCAAACCAAGCGATCCCACCCCGCTCCTGGACCCCTGCTTCACCGTGGTGTGTCGTCTTTGGCCATATCTCATATCTTGCTCATGAAGAACCAATTCTCTTTATTCCAGCTTAGGTTGCTGTGTCACCTTTGTGATGGTGGTTGCCTCAGCTCTGTTCTTAGGACTCTCAGACGAACTTCCCACCTGAGTTTCACAAGATGGGACGTTTGCATGTATGTCAGAGCATGTTCTGTTCTTTTCATTGGGCAATTTTGTTTGGAAATATGGAATTTCTTCCTCCTCACAATTTTTAGAAGCTGTTACCATGGACTTGCATTTTTTTTTCAGTATACATGAGCTTATGAGATCACAGGCTTGTGGCGTGCTTTGTGGTCAACAGTAGTCAGCCAATTAAAAAGACAAAAAGTGACAGATAAAATGGGCTTTGTAAAGGGTATCTAGCAGTTCAACTGTCTACGGGGTAATAGAGCACAAAATAAGGCAGAGCTCAAGAACTGTCATTCACGGTGACTTTTGAATCTGAGATATTAACAATTATTTCTTGCATTTTTTTAAAAATTATAAAGGATCTCCTTTTATTTTATAGAAGGTAAAGCTTAAGCAAATGGTTGGAACACATGCGAAAAAATGTATCTTTTGTTGTAAAGATAAATGAACCATTTGATACTTTTTCTGTCAAGATATACACCAGTAAAAGTATCCAGAAAAAAACTTCTCTGCTACCAGAAAAAAAAGGGGGGGAAAAACCCACTAAAACCAACTTTTTCCTACAAAGTTTCCAGTGATTTTTTTTTTTTACTGCCAGTAGTATTTATATGATTAAAATACTCCCAAATGCAAAACTCAGCAGTAAAAGTTCTGACCTGTTAATCTTGCATACACTGAGGCAGCTCTGCAACAGCGGAACAACTGCACATAAAATTCAAGTCTGATTTACTTTTCTCTCCAACTTCACCTTTTCCTGATTTCATAAAATATCATGTTCTTACGAAATTACTTAATTAAGTCAACTCACAGCTCTTAAGTGACTGCGTACAGCAAAAACCACAGATCTAACTCCCACCACCCCCATTTATTTTGGAGGACAAGAACATGCAGTGATTACTTTTAGTCAGACAACAGCGAGCTTCCCTTACACTACTGACCAGTGCATAAGTCAAACCAAAATTCAGCACGATCATATCTGTAGCCTATTTCATAGGCCATGTAAGTCCTCTCTATAAACAAGAAAGGGTTCATGGGGAGAGTAATATCTTCTATTATACCAATTGCTATGTTGGAAAAAAAAACCTTCCAGGCACAAAAGCCCTTCTTAAGATCTTGTGAGGTTTCCCCCAAATAAATCTATCCAACTAATAAAATCTGCTTCTCCCTTCTAATCTTTCCTCCCCAACATCCTTTAAACACCATAGCTGTAACAACACTGCGCTTTTCTATATATCTTCTGTCTCCCTCTTCTCTACCCAATGAAATAGAAGCTGCATGTCTTGCAAAAAATGGTTGTAAAGCTACCTCTGCATCCACATTCAAAACCCTTCTGAGACAACTCTTTTGCCATGAGGACTGCTAAAAACAAAGACTGCTGATGTGCTGTGACAGCTGGTCTGCCTCTCCCTGTATTTCGATTGTCGGCTACAAAAAGCCTGCAGAAACTGTTTTCATATTATTCGGTTTTCTGGTTTTGCATCTAGCGCAACAAGCTTCTGGTTCATGACCTAGGTTCCTAAGCAATATAATCAAACAAGTAAATAATATTAATAAAGGTACTTCTGTACGTGGGCTGTGCAGTCTCTGTGTGGACTACGTCTTACATTATTTGGATATTGGTTTAAGGACAAAAATTTTCAAAAATTAATTTATTTTTAAATTAAATTAAATTTTAAATTTAATTTATTATTATTAAATTATTTCATTGACTTTCAGGGGGTAGTATTAACCTCACTTGCAGTGCAGTCCTTTCTTCTTCAGGTTGCACATACAGACACTGTCCAAGAAAAACTTTCCCTACTCCATTTACGGCAGAAAAGTACATGCACTATTCTGGAGATCTTTCCCCACAACATAGCCACTTACTATCTAATGCCCACCAATGTCAACCAAAATTTTCCATCAGCTTGAATAAGCACAGGGCTCTTCGACAATTTTAATGGAATTACTGAGGAAGTGATCCTCAGTTTTAAACAGAGTTTTCTCCTCACTAAAGAGAGCAGAGAAGCGCTAAAATCGTGGCATTGGGTTGAATCTGCCTCAAAGACGGATGCAGGCTTACATTTGTTAACTTTAGGTACTGAGGCTCTAGTTTACAAGTCTGCTTTTGAACCCAGGGATCTTGCAAAGCTGGACTGCCCTGGCAAGGGGCTGAGCTCTTTAACGACCTCCCCGACTCCTTCAAACACATCTCCTAAAGCCATAACACTACTCCTTCTGTGCCAAGATTATGTGTTCCCATACTACAGAAGGAGCGAACAAAGTCCAAAAGAAAAAGGAAAGCTGGTCTCCTGTCAGAGCCTTGGCTTATCTCAGCAGCCCCCTATTTTTAACTCGATTGCAAACGATATCTGTGATCAAAGGGCCAGAACCCCTGGAGGAGCTTAGGCGAACAGCGTGGTGGCCGCAATTCTTCCTGATGATTTGTAAGCAGGAAAGGACTTTTGACATGAAAGACAGCTTAAACAGCACAAGAATAGCAATAAACCAGCTGTAAAATGCTTAACATTGCCCTTGAACTAATGCAAATTGTTCCAAACAATTTTCTTTTCTTTTTCTTTCTTCTTTTTTTTTTCCTTTTTGCAGTCTCTGGATGCCCTGCTGGGACATTTAAACAGTCACATGCTCACCGTACAAAAGCCTATATAAGTGGGGAAATACAGTGTACTAATGTGTTTAGAATAAGGGAACCAAACAACGTCCACAATTCAGATCTGCTGCCCTCCTTTCTTTTGTTTGAGAAAGTGTTCATTAATGACAAGCTTGTTTTGGATACTGACTGAGCTTCCAGACAGAAAACTTGAAGGGCAATTTATTGGCTTAAAATACTCAATTACGCTATTGAAGAGACAGTTAACAAAGTAAGTAAAAACTGAATATTCTGAAAGTAAATTAGTCGGGTCACTGAGTATTTTAGATGTTTAGAAAATGACAGTATTTACTTTCCTGAACTTCAGCAATATTAAAGAAGGGCAATAATACGTGTTTATAGAAACCACGTTTCAAGGGCGTGCTCTCTACCATAATTGCTCCCCACAGAAATTATACTACAAGAGTCTTACAGAATCCTTTAATGTCACCTTTAAAAGCATTCTTTTTTTTTCTTTCTTTTTTTTTACACGGATCTAAAGTAGATTTTTCATTTCAAGCAATGACACATACCCTTATCACTAGCAATTAGTTATAATCTTTTAAAAAGTTCCAATATGGAACAAAATATAACCTCGTAGTAATTAGAGATAGGAAAGACCAATGAGATCATCAGTTCAATTTCCAAAAATGTTGCGTGCTGGGATAGCTCTGTAAGGCAGATTATATCAGCTTTTAGAAAAACACCAGTAATTAGAAGTTAGTTGGTTGGTGTGCATGTGTGTGTTTAATAAATTGAAATTCTCCGGTACATCTGTTCTCTTGTTTCTTCTTCTTCCTGACAATGCTTGTGGCCTTAAAAACGACACTATTTTTTTCCCCCTCAAAACCTTTTTCATTCCTCTCCACTGTTCCTCAGGTCATTGTATGCAAAATTCTTATTAAGAAATTAAGAAACATATTGATAAAAAACAGTATGTCAAAGACCACTTAGGTATACATTTAACTCAGATGAAAGAAAGTGGAATTCAACCAGAAGCTTAAAGCCAAACCATGTCCAAATCTACAGTCCTGACTGGGCGGCGGGAGTGGGGCGCCTAACTCTCTGTAAGGTTAGCAAAGGCTGTGCTGGCAAATGGACAAAGACAAAAGAGAAATAAAATAATTTAAAAAAAAAAAGTAAAAATATTTTATTTACTTTTAGCTGCAGTTAAAAATCAATTTGAAGACCTTAAAGTAAGTTTAAATTCAGGAAAAATTTACATCCGACATTGTATTCATAACTTTATACTGTACTTTAACTCACAGGACAACAGGGCTCAAAAAAGTCCGTGGGCATAGGCACTTTCACAACCCCTGTACGTTAGTCTTCAATTTCCCTAATTCCCATTATTCATCAAATTAACTTCAGAACAGTATGGTAAGAAACACCATTATTTGAACTCTACAGGTGAGGAGCAGGAAGAAAGAGCTGTGCATCCATGGCCATAAATATATGAGGTTTGTGACTAGCCTAGGAAGTGACCTCAGGAATCCATATCCCAGTATATCCAGCCATATTTCTTCCGATTTCATCCTCTGGGGATTGTTCTGCCTAACGATGACAGGATATGCACTCTTGCTAAACCTGTACTGTGTGGGAACCTCTTCAGCTCTTATTTCTGGTGATGCTGTAACCAGTTGCTAACTATACTAAGCACATGGGTCTTGGAACTGTTTAAACTAGCGTTCTTTGAGGTCCTGTGTGCAACCACAAAGTAAAGCGTCTAAAATGTTTTCAACTCTCAAATATGATGTCAATGAAATATAGTTGGTTAACATTTTATGTTGACTCACATTAGTGTTTCTTTAATTCCAATGACCTCATACTCAGTAAAAACCTTCTATTGTTCTATTTTATGTAAATTTTCAATGACTTAAGAAAAGCTGCAAGCATTTTACTGACTTTTGTTTTCTTATTTTGTTTCCCATCTTTTTTTTTTCGTGGATACATTATGAAATAACTATTAAATTTACAAACTTTTACGGCACCTCACCCAACGAGCAGGAAAAAATAACTGCCCAGCTTTGTCTCTGTTTTTCTTAAGACTAATTTTTTCAAGTGTTAGAGGTTAATAACACTTATTTCATCCATTGCTTGGATCTAATAAAAGCAGTGGGGCATAACATTCTGTAAAACCAGGCAATAGAGGAAATAACACTAATGTTAACCTCTAACATAAATGTAGTGGTAATTACCCTGGTCTACTTTTAAAATGAATGCCTTTTGTAGCGTCCCAAGTGGCATGGAAAAAAACTCCTATGTTCTAGGCAGCCACCAGTTTCCCAGATCGAGAGCAATCTATGTTATCCATTCCTTTTTGTGCCGTACTGCACAGTGACAGACAAAGACATCACACAAAGGACTGGCACACTATTACAGGTACAAAAAGAGCAATCCCTGCTAGCTACCTTTAATGTATATATTTAAAATGCAGAGACAGCTTTCTGCCAGAAGAGAACATTTTGCCTGCTTTTCCTCTGCCCGAGATTTAAACAGGCAAATTTGAGCAGAAGACGTTAAAAGGCAAATGATGTACTCTGAATTAATTCATAATGGCACAACTATTCTCTTTTGTCCCAACACTATTTTGTTTTTAAATAAACTATTTTTGAAATTGTCTTTTATAGCTTTCGAGATAATCCTGCAAATGTGTATGAATACTGTTAGTCACCCGAAAGTCTCCGTTGACCTGAATGGGACAGTCCCCATCTTTGTGTGTTGATACTACATGTGGGAACTAGCATTTCACAAATATTCACAAATTTATTCTCAGCATTAATCTTAATTTCCAGGTGTCTTCATGCAGGATAGGAAAGAACACAGCACTCAGAGGTCAGAGTCATTACTTAATACCTTCTAACCTAAAAAAGGTCCTCACCTAATCCTGCTAATGGTATTAATCTTATAACAGACATCAGATACACTTCTCAATAAAAGTATTCTCAGCTATCACTTATTGAACTCACAGATAAACATATATGCACATCAGTGTATATAGATTGCTTAACCGGATCTATTAGGTCCAAACATGGACCATGAGGCTTCAGCGGATAGGAAGCAAAGGGCCTATGGGTATGGGAAGTAAAGGACTGGAAACCGGACTGCCATTTAAGGACAAATGGTGTATCAGGTTGTTGCAACTAAAACCTACCCATTTAGAAAGGAAGAAGAGAGAGGAGGCCGAAATAGGGCTAAGTCTAGGAGGCGATTCAACCAGGTTTACTGAGATAGCGCTTGACTACGAGAGAGGGCCCCATGACCAAAGCTGTGGCGCAACTCAAGAATGACTGCAGGGCCATAGTTTGCATGTCAGACAAGAGGCAGTGGAAGCAGTTAGACGGGCCTTATGGACTCTATTCTGTTGTATAAACATAAGCGTTTAGAGCCACTTCATATCCCCACCTGGCTTCTAACTTTCTCTCCACAAGAGCACAGATCTCCCATATCCCAAGCCAATAGGAATATCTTGGATAAAAAAAGTCTCACATAACACCATTCAGCAACTGAACAGAGCCCAAAATATGTCACTACAACTCTTTGTATGCTTCTTTGTTTTATTGCCCCTTCTACCACTGGAGTTTCCTGAACACTCAGAAGATAATTTTTGGTTGCAATGATACTGTTGTAGCTTTCCGGGGCTCACCTAGAACCCTGGACCACAGTTCTAAAGAAATGCTCTCTGATCCCTCTCTCAGGCTTTGAACGATTAAATAACGCTCCAATTCAGTTAAATAAAAAGTGACATGCTGCGACCACATATTGCAATTCTCCGGAACAGTTACTGTACTTCACTTTACAGTATTTCACTTTTTTCACTTCACAGTATTTCACTTTCTTCAAAATCCCTCTGACTACCTGTTAGGACCATCAGACAAACAAGAGTTCTGAATCAGATGCCAAGTATTTACTTGGTGGATACAACCTAATGACTGATGAGGATGATCAAGGATGTTGCATGATATTCTTACTGGGAACAGGTATCTGTTACTATAGGCATTAACTAGTAGAAACAGAAAAAGTTGAGTGCAGGGTGACGGTGATTGTAACCATATTGGCAAGGAGTTCTGAAGATGATGTTTCAAGGAGTACTTGTGCAAGCAAATTAAAGGAAAAACATACAACAATAAGAGAAAACAAAAACAACACAGAGTAGTGGGCAACTTCTGCAGAAAGGCTAAAACTTGAAATGGAAAATGAGAGTGAAAGAGATTTTGAGTTACATACCCAACTTCTCTGAGTGACTTTGGATATACAGCATAAAGTCAAAATGGAGAAACCTGCGTATCCGTCCATTACTCCATGAGCTACCTGATATGGAAGGAGACTGAGACTGTTTGCTGTGCTGCCACACTAATACTCTTCAGACGCATTACATTCACTGAATTCTTTTCTAATAAGGCAAGACAGCAGAGTTCTTTTCTCTTGACATTTATGAAGCCTGCAAAGTGGAAACAATCAGTACTTTGTCAACACCTGACATTCAGCCTGACCTTTTTTTCATAATTATATTAGAAGGCTAGACAAGACCCCAGAACATTTGGAAACCAGCTGGATTTATAAACAGTAAAATATACTTAAGTCCACTATGCTCAACTGAACCAGTTCAGAGTGGATTCCTCAAAATTTAGCAGAGATAGTCACAAAATAGCAGCATTGTAAGGTAGCTTTGTAAGGAAATGGACCCAAGGTCTGTGCATAAAATGTAAGTACAACTGTAATCTTTCCGTCAACATCCTCACAGACTGACTTT
Source organism: Aptenodytes patagonicus (assembly GCF_965638725.1). Taxonomy (NCBI): domain Eukaryota; kingdom Metazoa; phylum Chordata; class Aves; order Sphenisciformes; family Spheniscidae; genus Aptenodytes; species Aptenodytes patagonicus. Next base: position 78,457,031 of record NC_134952.1, read on the forward strand.
CCTACCTGACCCACAATCATAAAGGGAAAGCACAGTTTCCTGAAAGCTTTGCAGAAAATCCTCAAGGCCTTTCCAGGATGGCATATCTATCCCACATGACACACAGATAAACTGCACTAGAGAAAAAAATCATTTAGAGTGACTGATTTTATGATGTTCGTCTATGTATTTTACTTATTTCATAACTTTGGAGGTCTCCTGCAAGACATATTCAAGTGGAAATGTGACGTCCAATAGCTACACCATATACAGGAACTGATTACATCTGTCTGCAGAGGAACAACTATTCACATCTTCATTGTTCTAACGATATAGGACATGTTGGGACACACCAATGCAGATATCATCCCTCTCTACCTCACAGACTTTTCACTGTCTTCCAAAAGCAAAACTGTAGTCTGATTAACTCGGTCCTTTACATCATTACCATTTAGTCTGCCAATAGCTATGTCTGTGGAATCACGGCTTTCCAGAGCTTCCTTGTTGATCGGGGGAGGTTCTCCCCTACCCTGTTACGAAAGCATAGCCTGGAAGGAAGGAAGAGAAAGATGACCTGTATTGGAATCACGGGTTTCTCCACAAAGTCTAGGAAGAGCTATGCCCCAGAGAAGTATTTGAACAAAACAATCATTCTGATGCAAGAAAAACAGTATTATTGTAGTTGAGCAGCTATGAAAGAAGGTATTCTGCTGTACCTGCTGTGAACAAGGCCCCTGCTTTAATTATGTCTGAAGCATGGTGGCAAATATCCAATCCCCAAGTGAAGGGGAAAAAAGGAACCAGTATTTTTTTTCCATTCATTTAGTTGGCTGATTATTCTGAGTCTTTGACACTTTGACCTTTTGTTCTTTATTAATGTGCCCTGGGTATACCTATAGGGTCAGCTTAGACTGACTGCGAGCAGTTAAATCTGGCTTTGTACAGTGCTTTAAACACGCTCCACAATGCCCAGTGTCTGCCTCCTACCCTCACCTTACTCCGGCACTGAGAGACCTCGTTCCTAGCAATTGGTGAGAGCTGGGAACTGGTGGGTATATTACAAAAGCAAAGGTTTTTCTTCATGACAAAACACAAGTACAAGCGTTGCTAGCTGCTGTGAGACCTACTGCTTACATGACCGATCAGTGCTCGCTAGCGACTGATCCAGAGATGAACTTTGCCAGACAATCACAATGATAAAAAGGACTCAGGGAGATACCGTTATGAAATTGTTGGCCTGTACACAAACAGCACTGACTTGTGCCTCTAAGGAAGCCCTCTGTCCAAAAGGATTCTACAGCCAGCTTTTGGGGCAGATATCTCACAAATGACTTCAGAAAGCACGACAGAGAGAGTAAAAAGAAAGGAAAATTCAGGACAAGATTCTTCAGAATACATTATTTCAAAAGCCTAATTGCACCGAAGAATTTTGATCCTAAATATCAACAAGGCCAGTGCAAGGTCCTGCACATGGGTTGGGGCAATCCCAAGCACAAATAGAGGCTGGGTCGAGAATGGATTGAGAGCAGTCCTGAGGAGAAGGACTTCGGGGGTGTTGCTTGATGAGAAGCTCAGCATGACCTGGCAACGTGCACATGCAGCCCAGAAAGCCAACCGTATCCTGGGCTGCATCAAAAGAAGCATGACCAGCAGGTCGAGGGAGGTGGCTCTCCCCCTCAACTCCACTCTTGTGAGACCCCACCTGGAGTACTGCCCCAACTTATGTTGTGGCCCCCAACATAAGAAGGACATGGACCTGTTGGAACAAGTCCAGAGGAGGGCCACAGAGATGATCAGGGGGATGGAGCACCTCTCCTATGAAGACAGGCTGAGAGAGTTGGGGTTGTTCAGCCTAGAGAAGAGAAGGCTCCAGGGAGACCTTATTGCAGCCTTCCAGTACCTGAAGGGGGCCTACAAGAAAGCTGGAGAGGGACTTTTTACAAGGGCATGTAGTGATAGGAGAAGGGGTAATGGCTTTAAACTGAAAGAGGGTAGATTGAGATTAGATACAAGGAAGAAATTCTTCCCTATGAGGGTGGTGAAGCACTGGAGCAGGTTGCCCAGAGCAGTTGTGGATGCCCCCTCCCTGGAATTGTTCAAAGCCAGCTTGGACGGGGCTTTGAGCAACCTGGTCCAGTGGAAGGTGTCTCTGCCCACGGCAGGGGGGTTGGAACTACATGATCTTTAAGGTCCCTTCCAGCCCAAACCATTCTATGATTCTATGATTCTATAAATATCAACTGCACATTATATGTTTGATATATTGTTCAAATACAATTAAAACTCTCCTAACTGAAGCTGAAAGGAGACACTCTGGCAAACTCTAGCAAAACGATTGAAAGATATGAGCGTAGGAAAGCACAGGCCATTTTTGCTACTGATGTTAGCCTCTTTCTTTCTGTTGGATACACAGGCAACCTGGGAAATGAAGTTTCTAAATCAGCATCTGACTTGGGTCACTAAAATTAGGCCATACAAAGAACCTACGAACACTGCCCTTGACATTGTAGTAAGTACAATCTATTTGTTACAAGTTCCATTGTATCCGTGTCCATGAAAGAAAAACACACCATGTTTCCTAACGCCTAAGCAGCAGAAGTGCTAAGCATAAGCCTTTTCAGAAGGCTTGTTTTTCAGGCCTGTCTATGAACCACTGCGCCTTCTGTGATCCCCAATCTAAAACCAGAAAGATTTGTGTATTCCTACCATTATTAGAACACAAATTATGAACACTGTGATCATTCCTCCTTCCCTTTCTATTCGTGCTCCTTCCATTTGTGTTTTCTCCTCTGCCTGTTACAATCTCCAGGTATTTCAGCCTCCTTTACACCCAGTGCATTCAGAGGACCTGGATACGTCCACTCACAAGTGTATTCAGAACAGAGCTGAGCAGTTGCAGCAACTCCAGTGCTATTGATTCGATGCAATTTAGCTTTACTGTGTAAATAAGCACTTAGCCCTTATTCTGATAAGAGCCCCACAAATAAATAAATACATTAGTACCTTAGGTTACACACCAATACACTCCCAAAAACAACTGTTTGGTGGGGGGAATCCATTACCTTACAAGTTGATGAACCACAGATACAATAACTGACATCAAAATGTAAGCCAAATGACCCAATTTCTCAGTCACTCAGATAAAAGAGTTAGACCGTTCAAAGCTTTCTGGGGAAGCCGAGATGGAAGTCCACAAACAATCCTATGGCTGGTTAGTGGCATGACCAGCCACTGTTCTGTAGCAAGAAAAAGAAGGGAATGCTAAGTTTGATTCATAAGCATTATGAATAACAGCTATATAATTCACTATGAAGGGCAGGTCTGTAAGAGGCACTAAAATTTTTCTCCGTAGTAAATGCAGGACCACGAACTAGTTAAACTAAAAAATAAAGCTAGGAAAGCCCTGGCAAATGGTACCTAGTGTAGAGATCAAAATTTAGATTAAAACGGATGGAAAGGATAAATATGAACCTGGATAGTCCTGTACGGAAAAACACTGAAATCACCAGGCAAGTAACGATGACCCAGCCTCCGCTGTGCACCCTGTCCAAAGGAGGCTAGTGCTATGCCCAGTCTAGTCAGAAAGAGGATTTGAATCATTCTGTGCTTCAGCTTTAAATAACAATGACATTTTGTATTCAACAATTCAGGAAAATAATCTTCATTTAAAACTGTTTATAATTTAGAAATGGGTTATTTAAACTTAAATTGTTGGCATTCAATCTGTGGAAAAATGTCTCAGTGCTGGGTTTTCATCTACCCTGTAAATCTATCTTCATCTATCCTGCAGTAAAACCATGTAATTAAAGCTGTCACTCATTCAGGAAGGTGGTACAGATCTATTACCAGACTCCCTCCTCAGAGGCCACTGCATATTGCCTCCTCTTCAAATCTGCTGTGGGTTATTCTGGTGCATGCACTATGGGCAGATGTTCCCAGAGAATTATTGTATTTATTTAAACAAACTGCAATATAAAAAAAAAAAAAATCTGTTAAGGCAAGTAATGATGAAAAAAAGCCACAAGTTTTTCTACATCTGTTTTTGTTACACATGGTAACCAGGGAGATGAAAATATCCGCAGTCCTTGGTTCTGCTACTCATAACAAAGTGCTTCTGCTTTATACACTGAATGGTTTCATTTGATTTTTTTAAGAGACTGAAAATAAACACGATCTCTATGCATAGTTTCCTCTGTTTTCAGGAACTATGACCTTTGACTCCTGTAAATCTATTTAAAGCTAATGTCTAAAGATCTGTTGTTCCAAGGATGTGCAAAATATACCTAAGATTTATGTAACAATAAATCTTTTCTGGGCTTTCCTTTGTCAATTTTATTTCATTAACCAAAGCCAGTAACCAAAAGAGCTGCACATCCTCTGGAAGCTATCTAATGGGTTATTTATTTTTATTACAAACAATCGTTTGTTTGTATCTCATATTAATGTTGAAGGCAGGTGAAGACGTAAGGATTTACTGTCACCCACATACACATGTGCAGTAGCACTACAAACAAGAGTTATTATTATAAAAACTCACTTAACACCATGATAGGCATTCATCTCCAAAAACAAACCCATTAAAATAATCCAGATATGAAGTGTGGGCTACTGCATATTACACTCTTGAAAACAATGTTTTCTGCCTCTCGAAAGTCATGGGAAATGTCGCAATATTACCATTTTAAGACTCAGTTTTTGAAAATTTCTTGATCGCTTTATTGTACCCTTAAACCAATATCCCCACTTCCACCAGCCTCAGTCTAACACTGACTTAAACTGTTTTAAAAAAATATTTTCTCTTCGACAAGAACTATTACCACTCTGATGGCCTGAACAAGTTTTAAGTTTGTGAAGAAAAAAACCTGACACGATCTTTATAAATTGGTAGCAGATCTTTGGTTTCAGCCACATTACTTCATGCTATATGACAATGCGATGAGAAAAATTATTTACTTCCAGAAACAAGCATTCAGAGAAGCACACAGTAGAGCAGACGAAATCAGCTCGAGATACTTTTGTGCATGTCTGCTTCCAGAGCAAGAGCTACTGGTCCATCCAGAATCACCTGTGGCAAGCTGAGCTAACTAGCACAAGGTCCAGCCTACACGGCTAAAGCATATTGCATGGCAGCAGGGCTAGTTAGAGTGACGTACTCGGTTATTCAGACATATATACACCATTGCTTCCAACCAGCTCACTTCCCAAAGAAAAAAATTAAGCTAAACTGATTGGGAAGAAAAATTGCAAAGTAAAAAGTAAATGAATCAAACTATTTAGGAAAAAGTTTCTCATATGAGAAAAGGCCACAAAACCATATCCAAAGACAGACAATAACTTGATTAAACCACCAGCTGGGTCAAAGTTAAGACAGCAATGGAGGAGAAAGATTACAGAACGTAACTCGTGGAAAAATAGCAGACTGTGGTCCATAAAAATTGGGAGTTGCGCAGTGCAGAAAACTGTCAAAGAAAGCTTAAAAATGAATGATGGCAGCGTTAAGGATAACGAGTGGTTTTTAATGAATCAGTTACAAAAAAATCCTAGTGCTGAGATCAGGGTCCACCATACTTAGGAATGCTCAAGATGTTAATATCAAGGCAGAAACAGCAGAAGCCTCACAGGAAAAAAAACCTAAACAGAACCATATTACTGGATGAAGTTCACGGCCAGGGAAGATGCTAAGTGGTATCAGCTAGCTATAAACACTTTAAAAACAATTGACCAAGGTAACAGGCACAGATTCCGAGACGAGTTGGCTGACTATATATACGGCCTGATGAAGTTAATTTTTAATAAATCTTTTAATAATGGGGAAATTCAAGAAGACTGGAAGAATGCTAATGATTTGCCAGTACCCACAAAGGGCAAGCTGGATGACCCAGGTAATTACAAGCTGGTTAGTGTGACATCTATTTTAGGCAAAATAATGGAAAACCAATAAGGGATTGAACTGATAAAGAACTCAAGGATAGGAACATAATTACTGCCAGTCAGCATGTTTTTATGGAAACTAGATCTTGTCAAACATATCCTATCCCATTCAATCTTTTGAGGAGATTATATATTTCATTAATGGAAGCAACTGCACAGATGCAATAACCTTAGACTTCTGTAAGACACGCACTTCTGATTTGTTTAGCACTATCCAATATCAATGAGATACATATCAATGGATTGAGATCTAGCTTAAAATATTTTCTCAGTGAGGAATCGTCACTGAATGGAAGTTTCCTAGCAGAGGCCCTGACAAATTGGTATTAGTTCCAATGCAATTCATCATTTTTATGGGTGATCTATAAATATTAATCCCTACTGACCTGCATCATGGGCCTTGCACAGAGACACATATACAGGTCACTATAGACCTATACAGTGGGAGACTATGTCTTTAAAGGCAGCAATAGAAAGGGATTTAGGTGTCAGAGTCGGCAGGTAATTTAAATTGAGCTTGATCTTTGGCAAGTGTAAATAAAGAAACCTAAGATATATAAACGGAGGCGTATTGAGTAGAAGTGTGTTTTAACCCCTAGACTAGAGCTGATTAAACCACCAAGGAATATTTGCTCACAGTTTTGACATTCACCTTCTAAAAAGAAGATTGGAAAAGTGGAATGACTAAGGTGGAAAAGCTATAAAAACGAGGACTCGAGAAAATTTCTTACGTTGAGATGAGATACACTTAAAGATCTCATTTTGTTCATTTTAACTGCGAATATCTGAGAAGAATGATGGTGTGTAAATACCTTCATGAAGAAAAAATACAGACACTAAACAATTCTTAAATTTAGCAAAGAGCTGTATTTCAAGATCCAATGGCTGGAAAATGAAGCTGGAAATATTTCATATTTCATATTTAAATTGAAATAAAGTATTTTAAGCTAATTATTTACTCCTGGATGAAAAAGAAAAATGAGCAATAGATTCTCCATCTCTACATATCTTCAAGTCAAAATTGACACTTTTCCAGAAGGTACACTTTTATCAAATATAAATAATAGGGTTCAATAGAAAATTAACTAGTCAGAAGTTAATGGCAGATAATCTCACGGTCCTTGTGTTAAGCTATATAAGCCTATGAGTTAAACGAAATGTTTTCCAGGCTAGTTAGAGTCAAGGGAAATATGTAAAAGACTTAAATACTGGGTATGAATCTCAGAAGGCTGGCTCAGCTCTGCATCGCTGAGAGGTTACCAAACTGCTGTTGGTGGCCCTCTTCTAATGACTGGCTGGTGAAAAGCTCCTACTGTGCTATTCCTCAGAGACTTTGGGTCTCGCCCCAATTTCCCTTCCTCTCAGTAATATTTGTGCCCTGTATCCCATTTCGCTATGTCAGAACTTAATTCTATGTAATGTTTAGATTCAACTTTCCCTTACCTCGCGCTGGGCAGGCACTAGACCCACTAAAGCCAAGTATCAGTTAAAAAAAACAACACACACAAAAAAAAAGGCCTTGTAAATAAGGGTTCATTTTCTCTCGTTAAGCTGTGGCCTCCTTTCCTTCACAAGATCCCTTTTTAAGGCAGTTCCTGTGTTCTCTTCTGGAAAGGGAATTTCTTAGTTGGGCAAACGGCTGTGCTAGTTCCCACCACAGATTTCACCACTTCCCAGAAGGACCTGCAGGATGTACTGCTGAACAGGTTAGTACCACAGGACTATCCAAACACCACCTCCCACAAGTGAAGGGGAGAAGCTTCATGTAAGATCTTGTCTTCAAGCAGTAAATAAGGACAGAAGATAGGAGCTTTTAATTAAAAAATTCCTAAGACAATTCCAGTACCATCTCGCAGTGCAGTTATGAGGAGATTTCCAGCCTTTTCTTCCTACCACCATAAAGATTTTTTGTCTATCGTCATCAGGTGACAGATGTTTTCTAGACATTCAGGAAGGCATCGTTCCTGCCTTACGGGCCCATCCGTTTCAGAGGAGGCGGACAAAATGGAATAACAAAAAGGGTTATTTTAAAGTGCATGTCACAAATGAAACAGGAACCTTAAAAAGACGAGTATAAACATATAAGGCAAGAGTCCTACAAACTAACTCAGGCAGGCTGCTCTGTTCAGCAGGGACAGCATGAAAAAAAAAAAGATGGTGATAATATGTGAAGCAGATGGATTTGGGAATATTGAAGGAGCAGATGGGGAGGACTGGGAACAGGAAGTTTGTTGTGGGAGGACAGCTAAGGAGGGCAAGCTGTTCTTACACACAAGGCTGTGAAAGTGGTGGCAAGCTGTTTAAACCTGATGCAGTACCAGATGAGGAGCCGGTAAAGATACACAAAAGAGGGAGGCAACGTGATCGAGCTGATAAGTAAGGAAAGAGTTTGGCAGATGCATTTCATATTCACTGGGAAGGGTCCTGCTTTTTTTTTGGAATGCCAAAGTAGCGGACGTTCCAACAGTCAGGAACGTGTAAAAGGAGACTCCGTGGGTCTACGTGGATTTCAAAAAAATCAGTTGGCTCACTCTACCAGTGTTGCTCATTGTTAGATTTAGGGACAGATGTTTAATTGATGGAAATCAGAGGAGCTATATGAATTTCAGTGGAGCTATAGCAGCTTATGACTACTGGTGGGTTTAGACCTGTTTGTCATTAACAACATATTGTCAACAAATAGCACACTTTATATATTTGCAGCACTAAAGAACTACTATTTTTAGACTGAAAACGTTATTTTCTTGTCAAAATGAGCTAAGGTAGCTGATGTTTCCTGCCTTTCACAATTCTTCTGGTGCCACTGCTAGCCATTTCCCCTGGCTTTAGCTTGGTAAATATTTGATATTTTATCAAGTATTACGTCATTCTCAGTATATGGCTCACAATCTTGTTGCTTAAGTTTATATGGCATGCATTAGTCAATTGGAGATTGACATATGAGTTTGATTTAGGTTAAAAAATATGAACCAGAGCAGAGGATGAAGAATTCAATTTATAACCACTAAAATTGCAAGGAAAATACAACCGAGAACAATGTTGGCATTCCTCAAAATAGCAGATATATGTGTGGTTGTGGTTAGGAGAGGGAGGGCAAAGGGGAGGATTTTCCGAAGTAATGGAATAGAAATTTTACAGCGGTTTGTCTGGCCCTTCTATTCATAGAGTTTGTTAACTCCCTAAATAAAGTAAGTACAGAAGATCATTTGCATGTTAAATAATACTTTTAGTCTGAGGATCCTAATTCATGTTATTAAGAAAATGAGCAAATAATCAGGTACAAAACACAGCTAAAAGTTAAAAATTAATACTAGCAGAACATCTTCAAATTGTAAGGCTACACCATACGACCTTCCGAGAGGCCTTCAGCATTGCAAAAACATTTCAAAACCTGAACATTTTCTCATTTCTTTAATCCTTGATTCCTTCTTCTAGTCTCTGCATTAACAGGGTGAATTTCACTTTATTTAAAGTTTTTCTTAAGAGAAGCCTTCACTAAATACTACTAACTGAAATTTCTCCAAAACTGGCCTAGCTCAAGTCTTCATACACACACACAAACTACAGGCAGGCATGTACGAGAGACTAAATTCTCAACTGTGTCCAGCAGTAATTGCTAAAAACAAAACAGGGACCACGAGTAAGGACATAGCTGCCTAATTAATGGAATTTTTTTTGTTTCTCTCCGTAACTATGGCACAGGGAGTCTTGTTCTTTCCTCGTATTTCCTCCACTTTCCTTCACTGATGGTAACAACTTACTCTGTATCTATACATTGTACAAACATACAATCCAGAAAATAGGTGATGTGTAACAACCTAGAGAATGTTCTTTGCCTCCTTCCTTATCTTCACCCTTGCCTGTGTAACCAGAGACCATGCAAACTTTTCCTCCCTTTTCCAGGTATTTTTATTCCATCTCCTTTTCTAAATTTCTTGTCCAGTCTACTACTGTTTTCTTTTCTCTCAATATGCAAAATACAGCCAAAGTTTGTCTTTTTGACTCATCAGTGTGACCATACCAATCTTCATTTTCAGAGCCCTTCCTAATCATCAGTTGCAAACTTAAATTTAAGTTCCTTGTCATCAGTTTCCAAGCTCTATGTTACCATCCCTTGACTCTATCTCTCTTTGTCAAGCTTTGTGTTACCAGCCACATTTGCTAATGTTCAGTCTTGTCTACTGGTCTGTCAGTCATTCACAAATCACCTCTATTATTTGTTTCTCAAACATCTTCTCCGATAGAACAAGCTTCTGAAGCCATATGCATGGCTCTTCCCCTACTGATATTTAATGGCCTCTTAAAAACTTAACTCTCCCATGTCACTTAAAATTAACTGAGATTACTTGCGTGTATATATATATTAAAAAAAAGCCATTATTGTTATCTTAACCCCCGATTAAATTTCTGGTTTTTTACAGGACCTTAGTAGATGCCTCTGAGAAGAAATGCATGAGGTCAGGAACGGGCTTTACAGAATCATTAATAAAATGAAAATAAAGAACATAACATCCCACACGTATATAAATATTGCTAGTAATGATGACAGTGTTCAGTTATAACCCCGCTGGTAAACTCATAGCTTCTTAAACCTGGAAAGTACCATTAGTTCATCTATTGATGATTTCTACCATTAGATCATCTAGTGTGATTTCCTGTCATTGAATTTCACTTCAGAATCCTAGATCAAGCTCGCTGGAGGCCAAACAGTGCACCACAGGCCTTAAATCAGGGAGACATCAATAAACCACCATTTCCTGAGGCTCCTGAAGTGGCAGAGAATTGATTAGATGTGCCCAAATTATCCTCTCGGAAAACATATGCCGTGGAGGCCAGTGATTGCCATTCCTTCTCAAGCTCTCCTGATCCCAGCCTTTCCCAAAGCTTTACCAGTTGGTGGGTATGACCTTCAGCGTGTAAGGAAGAGATGCTGAACAAGTATAGAGGGACCAGACTGGCAATGAGAATCAGAGACAATTTGTATTTTTCTCTGCGGGAATTCCTCTCTGCTTCTCATCTCTCTACCAAATAACCAGACTTATCCCTGCTCCACTTTTCAATAATCTGAGCAACAGGAGATAAGTAACTTAACGTTTTCAGATCGCATAAAGTCATCATTTTTATTTAGGTCTAAAACTAAGGCAAATGAATGCATTCACTCCCCAAAATTTAGTGTGGGTAACTAACCAAATACACACGGTTACACAGTCAAACAGAAGGGCTAAGAAGGCTCTTTCAAAAAATACAGTTCATTTTGAAAGAGAAACTTGTTGTTTATTGCATGGATGAGGATCACTACTCGTTTTGAAGACATGAAATAAACAAAGGGTAACTGATTAGCAACAGCAGCAGCAACTCTGGTCAGGAAATGTCTTAAAATATTAATAACAGTATACACCTAGATGAAGATACAATATCACATCTGCTCAAGCCATTATAAAGTCATAGAAATACATTTGTATCGGACACTTACAGTTTCCTGCTTGTCTTCTTCCTGTTCCTCATTGATTCCATAATGCGTTGGCATTGCTGAGCAAGCTCTTGGGAAATACAACCAAATACAGTTTCAGAAGCTAAAGAGAACAAATAGAGTGCGATTTAGCTTGCAGTAATGGCAATAAACAAAACAAGAAAAATACCTACTGAAAGCGGTGTTTTTCTATGGAAATCCTAGCCGTGCTCTTCCCTGGTTCTAGGGAAGAATGTCAATATTGAAGTAGCTTAACTTAGTGGAAACATTTAATTCTCATGAGCGCGGCTTTGTAAGAGATCTAGAATGTCCTGGCTAATAAACGCCTCGGGTCAAATTAAATAAATCAGGGTGGCAGCATTGTAATGGTTTAATTTTATAATCTGCATATAAACTTAGAGCACTGCAGCAGACTTACTCTGATTTATTTATGCCTGTACCAACATCCGTGCATTTAGCATCTCACAATTTAATCAAGTTAGGAAAGCAAACCCCTGCACGCTACATTAGTTTTCATTATACAGCTTAGGAGTACGTTCAGCCACGGTTTCTAAATACTACCCTTTTCAGGGTACCTGAACAGATCCGTAATACCAGTGATGGCTTTCTCTCAGTTGGTGGGAAATTAGTAAGTGTTTAAAGGCTGGGAAGGAAAGTTGCTCAATTTTTTGTGGCGAGATCACTGTAGGGGGGAGAAGCCGCCAGCAAAAGAGGAAGCAAGATCATGGACGTTCCCACGTGTGTGCTGAGCATGGAGCAGGCTGTAGCTTATATGGTTGATTTCCCGGGGCACAGAACTGTTATGACAAGGTGCTCTTTTCACCTTGTTGAAAGGTGACGTTCAGTACCTGCTGCCACGCTTTCGCCTCTACCCTGCTGAATCCGTATCTGCACGGATAATACAGCATTGACTATGTTCACTCAACAGGAGCTTAAACATAATTCACAGAGAAAAATCAAACAGAATTGGACATAATGGAACAGTATACAAATGGGAAGAGAAATTCTTAATATTCTTAGTGTTTGGGAGCTAGGATAGCACTTTAAACATGAAAGATGTGACTAGGTTATAAAATTAAGAAGTAAAACCAACAAGGAAGTTAAAAAAAGAACAGTTTGGGGCATGTTTAAGGCCCAGCAGCTAGGGATTCATGCTAACTGCTACGCAGTTTGTTCCGTTTCCATTTCCAAGCTCTAGATGCCCCATCAGAAAAGTCCTGTCCTGAAATATTACCATCTCCCTCCATTTCCCACATTTTACAAACAAGTCAGCAACAATGAGGAATTCCCACAAATTCCGCTCCTGTAGAACCCACAAAGGCTAGAGATTATGCTGGGAAATGATAGCCACTGAGACAAACCGGCTTCTTCACATAAGCTATGTCAGATCTATTTCGAACATATTTAGAACTGGCAACCCACCTCTTCCTAGACTCTCTTTCAACCCCATGAACTGGAAATTATTTCTGACTTTATGCTTACTTGCAGTTTTGGCATCTTGATAGAAACACCATTAATTTTTTTTTTGTTCTTTCTCATATTGTTTCTTGACTCATATTGCCTGAATTTTTGCTACAGCACTTACATTTCCAGAATAGTCGTACCCTAAGAATCTGTGCAGAAGTCACCTTTTCCTACATCTTCCCAGAGGTTTGGGCTAGAATTGCCAATAATTGACTCCTTCCTCCTTCCCCACTCCATTTGTTTGACGTCCTATGACTTTTCTTGTTAGTAAAGGGGTTCTTCCTCACAAGTATCTTTGGAAAGCAGTATTCCTGCACACTAGAAATGCTAAACTGATAGTCTGAAAATAGTCTTTTGCACTATCACCTGCCCATTTTTATGCAGCTTTTCTAAGAGAAATGGGGGTAAGGTTCTGCATGTCCTAAATGCCGAGATAAATTGAAAGATAATGGTAGGGAATACGATGTCTAGAATGCTGTATCTTGTAAAGTGCAATTTTAATTTCTTGATCACTTTCCTCAGTCTCAGGCAATGCAAGGTGGCCAATTTTTCAAAGCTTGGCTAGATAAAGTCAGTCAGGACACACTCTGCATATTCTTATTCTTATACTGTAGTCTATCCAGTTACAATGAATAAATTCATCGCTATCATCACCCAACACTGGTAGCATTTGAAATGTCTTCTGCAGCAGCTCATTGCAAAGGCATTCGGGCACTAGCTTTCTCCTGGAGCTTATATCAGAAAGCAGCCTCTGCGAAGTTGCGGTGGATGTGTTCATAATAACCGTACCTTACACAAGCTCCCGTAAGACTGAAAAGCTAGCAACAGTTCCGAGTACTGTGATGGGGCAGATGATAGCTTTTTCAGACACAGTTTCACAGATTCTGGAAGGGCCTCTGATTAATTTGAGGCCATGACTATAATGCAGATTATCAGACTTATATTTCATCTTTGCTTTGCCTTTTTTATTTCTTCTCTTTTTTTTGAAAATCTGTTTTTTCAGGTAAGTAATAGGCATCAGATGTTACCCATAAAAATCTCACGAGAACAAAACGCATATAGGTTTTAGGGCATTATAAGCAATGAACCGTGAAAAGGCCTAGCAGCAGGGAGAAGAGGGATTAAGGAAGAAGTTGGCATTGTCCAACTGTGGGATAAACTATCTGTGTCTTGCACCTCAAAGATTGTGCAGCTAGATAGTTAACATGCCTTAACATTCACTCTGCTCAAAAAATGCATGATTTTGGGGATGAGAACATTGACTGCTGGAAAAATGCATGCTTTGGAGGGTGAGGACATTGACTTCCTTTTTATATTTGCTATTTTAATTATACTGTCCTGATCTCAAATTAAAGACACAATGGCTTTTGCTATTCCATTATGTAATTATAGATTTCTGTAAACATTCTTTCTTTTGTTGGTTTGCTCTGTGCGCGGATATTTTAAATGCATAAAGCAATCAAAGTAAATTCTGAAATCAAAACAAAGAGAAAACAAATGGCGCCTCAGACATTCCCTTAAAAAATAGCTCTGTGCATCATCCTCATGCACTTTTGTCATCTGTTGCTATAATAACCACTTTGATTACACGAACACTCACCAAACTGTGCTTGGCTGACTATAGGGCGCTTCCCAGCAGCTAAATGAATAGCTCTAAAGCACTGCTCCTTTCCAACTCAGTACCAGATTTTGTCCTATCGTATCAACAGCCACGCAGCCAAGAAACGGAGCTTTCTTGCACATGGTCTCCATGGTGTTTATGTGTTTCTTCCCCAAACAGACAGATGCAGATTAAGCAATGCATGTCAATCTCATTATGAGACTGTGAAATGTGCAGAAAGTTTGTTACACACTCATGCAATCATACACATTGTGAACATCCTGTTTATTTGGCCTGTTCTCTGATGATTGGCTGTGGTGTTTCAGCACATTACTGACAGCTGGGAATTGCTCCAATGGAACATGCTTTTCCTATGACAAAGATCCAGAGAGCAGCAGTAACATGTGTCTGCCCATTATTTCAGCCGTACAAAAAAAAAAAAACCAAAAAAACAAAAACCGAAAAAAAAAACCCCACCAGCGCGGTCCCTCCAAATGAATAGCACATTGGTTGTCTGAGCTGTGCTGGAGCACCGCTAGACGGGCCCTCGACGACCTTTGGAGGCCATCTGAGATAATAAATCCTCGGACCTCCAGTTCCGGAATGCTTTGGGCAAGGTCAGGATGGCAAATTTCCCACTTCCACAATATCAGATGTTACGGTAATTCCTTTTAGCTAATGTGTAAGAGCAAAGGAATGTCTTCAAACCTCATCTAGGCCCTGTGGAATCTGTTGAAAATGCATGACAGCTGCGGGCTTTGGCTGGGGTCTGCCTGTGAATATATGAGATTTGGAAACCTTTCAGACAAGGAAAGGAGGGAATGACTGTACATTCAATGTGTACCATTGGTCTCCCTCCCTCCCCTCCCAGCCCCATTTCACACAACATAGCCGTATCACAGCTCTACGGTCATGGCTGTCATGCATTCTTTACAACTGAGTGTCGCAGGTAACGTACAGCACACAAAAATACAGATGTGCGTGCATGCACACCTACACACACACACACAAAAGAAAGGGGGGAGGAAAACGAAAGATGGATTTCCATAAGGTCTGAGAACAGGAAACTGAGTAGCTCATCCATTTTTTTATAAAATGGTAGGGAGCAAAGAAGTAAGCAACTAAGAACCAGATTGCTGCTTCATGTGTCTGGATGCCCAAGGTGGGAAGGAATCGCACATGGATTCTCGTTACCGGTTCTCCAGAACCCAGGTGAGAGACCAGATCATGCAAAAGACCACGGCCCCCTCCCACATCCTTATTTTCAAGCAAAAGATCATGGCCTCTTACATACCTATTTTCACATCACTAAGCAAAAAGGTTCAACACCAGCTAGCATATTTATCCTCTTTGCAGTCTTGTGCTTTCCAAGTCTTGACTTCTCTGATTTGGTCCTCAGATACGAGGTCTGCAGCATGTGTGGGAAACTCCACTTGCCACGTGCATAAATTACTAAGACACAAGGCAAGGAAGGATCAGAACTATTGTCTTAGAGAGCTACCTCCGCTATACGTAGTTTTTTCAATCTGTAGTTAACAGCCCAGACTAACAAAAGCTCTTGACTATTCTTGAATTACTTCACCAGTGTGAGAAATCTCCTAGCACAAGGGGCTTCTTCCAATAACGTCAGTATTCCACACAGTGTTTCATAAACTTTATTATATTGCATACTGCCATGAAGCCACCTGCATATACAGTTTGTCCATCTTTTACACTGAAAATAGCAAGAACCTGCTTTATGTGCAATAGCCATTACAAATTGTTATTACTGCTAGTATAAAATGAAGTAAAAGAACAGATCCAGCAATATCTGGATACAATGCACCTCATGGTGAGAGACTTGGAGCAAGTGCTTTTCCCAGATTCCAAAAGGGGTCTTTTGTTTCCAAAAGCAGCATTGAAAGGACTGGTTAGAGAACTTGAAAATAGACCTCAATATATGTGTGGGACTGTCATACACTTATGGCTTCTTGCAAGCAGTTGAAAAGCACAGCAAGTCTAAACTTATCAGCCAAAGACTGGTAACAAGAGATAACAGTCTTTGGTAAAATCAAAATATATTGAAAACTTTTTCCATTTTTGTCAAAGGGAGAAGGGCTGGAGAGGTTATAATTTGTCCCAGATTTTCATGGGAGTAGGAGGCAAAACAATTTCATGGCCATTTTCAAGTAAAGGCAGTTGAAAGGACTGATTTAAGCAGAAAGTTATAAGAAAAATAAAGTTTTATCTACTTCAGAATGCAGATTCTGAATTAGACAGCTGTAGCTGCTTTGTTCTACCATATATCTAACATCCATCTATCTACTTACATATATATACACAAGATGCATTTTAAATGAAGGAAAGTGGAATTATCACCCACTGAAAAACAGTGTTGTATTTGATACTGCAAAACATTTCAATCCCCCTATTTAGAGGCTTATAACCAACATCTACAGATTTAATCTGTTCACATCTATGGAAGTCGGGACCTGCAAAGATGTAATAATCCTTATTCTTGTACTGATCACCGTGTTAAATATCACCCCAAATAACTCTGCCTCCTAGCACTATACTGGGTTTGTGCTCAGCATGGGTGGAAGGAGACTCTGCTGGATGATTATCACCACTTTCTAATTCACCTGTTTTCCCTTTCATCCAAATATGGCTGAAGCTCATTTTGCACTAAGGAAGTTTACGTAAGTCTTACCAGCCATCCTTGTCTCTTTCCTCTGCTCATGATTCTCTGAGCAAACAAGACTCTTTCAGACAAATGAACTGAATCCGTTCTTTATTAATCTGCCATTCCTCAGGTGAAGATGCCTGTTCTCCATCCCATGCCACCTTGGATAATCCCTGATCCCCATGCCAAACAGGCTTAACATGTTTTAGTTTTAATTCAGAGTCATTGTAAAGGATAGTGTAAGATGCAGTGCTGGAAAACACAGACAGTTTGTTCTATCCAAGCATACAAAAAATAACACAGTACCATGTTGTCTTGAACCACAGGCATCATTATAAGTTGTATATTGCTTTATGGTAGATAAGTCATACTTCCAGATTTTGTATTCATAGGCATACACTGGAGTTTCTAAAGTTGGGGTCTGTAACCTGAACGTTGACCCACGTTGTCTGGTCACCGCACTGTGACCAGACAGAGTGGTCTGTGGTCTCTTGGACTATGCTTCAGACATGACTTAGATTTGCTTTGGCAACATCTCGTCATACCTGAAAGTCAGTTCACAAACCAGTGTCATCGTACAGGTAAAGGAGTTAAGAGGATACTCCTCTGTTTTAGCATGAGCAAAGGGTTTTGTGAAAGACTATGTGCACAGCACTTGGTTCAAAACACTGGGTAACATTAGTGACATGAGAGTGAATGGAAATAAAGTACACCAGGAAAGGAGATACTTGACACATTGGTGTGAGAATTTGCTCATCAACGACCCTTCACCACTGCCTCTTCCCTTCCTAGCACGTCTGGTTCAAAGGGAGGACAAAGACGAGTCCTCAGTTCTCTTATCTGATTTTGTTAGTTTCTACTTCTTTAGATGAGTACTGTAAAGTGACATGATTTCATGTACAAATTGCTTACATATTGATTTTGCCAGCAAATGCTTAGTCAGGGAGCCACAGACACATAGTATTTCTTAGTCTATTCCCAGATATTCTTCTTTTGATTGTGCACAGAAAATGGACCAGATCATCAGGCTGGAAGGTCCTCATCACTCAACCAGCTGGAATTCTCTCTGGAAAGAAAGCAAAATGGGTGGTTCTGAACCCATACAAAAGATATAACAATCATAGGTCACTGAATAAAAGAATTCCCTTCATTCAGTGATCAATAGGTCTAACACACATCTGCCAAGGGAACATCAGGGATAGGATACATTTTGCAATTGCTACAATCAGCATGAATCGACCACACTGATCTGGTTCTCTGAAGCAGCAAGGCTTCAGAGCTGATATAATCTTAAAAACCAAAGACTAGCTGTTCATCTGTTATGCCTGTGGATACAGAAATCCTCCAATCATTACCACAGGAGAAAGAAACCAAGAGATGCGTGTGCAGAACTGCTACAGCACCGGTCATTTGAAGTTCCATTCACTTTTCCCAGTTTTCCTGGGAATACATATAAGCAGACCAGTTTTTGCCTTACCAAGATGGAGCCCTTTATAGACAATCCTTATAAAATATTACAGCAGTCTAAGAAATGAACCAGAACATTACAGTAACACTGCGGTAATGGTTGGTGACATTAATGCAGTACCACATTGTTTTTAAGAAAAAAGGAATGACAGTACACTAAACCAAGTACAATTCTCTTTTCAGTGTGGAAAACTAGCCACACCTTATTTAGACAAATTCTCCACAGATAATATTAGTCTGTCTACTGCATTCGACATGGTTTGTAATCCTGACTCAGTTGAGAGTTTTACCCATGATTTCAGAGGGCTTTTACCTACTGCCCCTGCTCTTATGCAAACTTCCTGACCCCTCGTAAAGTACATGAAGAGCCTAAAGCAAAGGAAGAGCTCCATTCTGAACATACTATCAAACTTCAAAAACAGTCTATTTTGAAAATGACAGCTCCTGGAAGTCTTCTTTTCAGAAGTCTACGGACATGCTAATTTTTTCCTTACTAAATTATCAGCCAATCCCTCCCACAGTCACAGTTGATTTGCTTCCACATTCAAGAA
Organism: Aptenodytes patagonicus; assembly: GCF_965638725.1. Classification (NCBI taxonomy): domain Eukaryota; kingdom Metazoa; phylum Chordata; class Aves; order Sphenisciformes; family Spheniscidae; genus Aptenodytes; species Aptenodytes patagonicus. The sequence continues at coordinate 78,476,155 of NC_134952.1, forward strand.
TTTTCAACAGAGCTTAATCAATTCAGCAAAAGAGAAGTTGCATTAAAAATATATGGAACTCATGAGGATAAACTTTCTTTGTAAAATCTTATCAAATAGCAGGGGATTTCTTGTGTGATCAGTGGCTCTTTCAATTATGTCACTGGGGCTGATTCAGCACCTTAAAACAACAGTAGAAATGTCGAGGAAATCCATGTATTTAGCTTTGTCTCAGGGGAATTCACCTAGATTTACATCACTGTCAATAAGATCAGAATTTTGCCCATTGCTTAGATTATGTCATTTTGCAATGTGACAATAACACTATTTCAGAGCATTCACTCTCAAGAACATGTCAAATAATAGATCCCACTACCCTCCATTTTTTCAAACAATGAGGAGCAGAATTCAGCCTGCACACAATTACACAATAAAGACAATTAAAAAAAAAAACCAAACCCCACACCAGAAAACAGCTATTGATTTAAAATTATATAAGGCCTATATGGAAATACAGTTTCAACCTTAATGCCAGAGAAGTTGTAAAGTGCTTTGACCATGGCAGCCATTCCCCTCTCAACAAGGTTATTTTCCAGCACTGGTCTACACAGATTTTAAAGGTAAAGAGAGTATTGAATCCTCAGCTAAGAAATGCTTACTGGATTTCAGGCAATAACAATATTCAAGATATTTCTTCTGTCATAATGACTTCCAAGCTTTTTTTGGTATTCATCTTCTAGTTTGCATTTAGATAGAGAAGAAAAAAAAAAAAAAAATATCTCTCTAATGCGTAAGTAGAAAGAATTTGTGGAAGCCTTTCCAAACTTCTAATTGTATAAATAGTCATGATTCCAAACTGCATGTAATAATTAAAGTAGCATGTTCCACTTCAGGAAAATCCATTTTTCATATTGGACGTTACCCTTGGTTACACAGAGTGGAAGAACATTTCTGCTTTCTGTTACACATGCTTTTCATTTGGTATCTAAAAGTGATACTGCCATATGATATGTAAGCAAAATAGCAAGTCAGCGGAAAAAGTACTAACATTTAAATCTTTTAGGCCTTCTCATAGCACAACAGGTACCACTTTTAATCAGTTTATCCCAACGTCTACTTGAGAAGATTGTCTTGTTCCGTCAGGTCCTGGGACCTGTCCACGTACCTGAGAGCAGCTCTGAGAGCACCCTGCCAGTGCAGGCAGCCCCACTTCCCTTTTTTTTTTCCCCCAACCCGAGAAGTCCATCCTCTGATTAATCCCTTCATTTCCCTACGCTGAGTAGACAAGGCAAAATGAGGGATTTGAAACTGACTGACGAGTCGACTCCAAAGACAAATCCTCTGTCAGCTTCACTCAGACATAATGGAGTAAGTGTGAGCAGTCTCCCCAATATACTAGACATACTTCATTGTATGTTTTTCTTCACACTCACTTCTACAGTCTAGCCAGTATCACACAGCATGATTTCTCCCATTAGGCACATTTAATCAAAACGAAGTAGTCAAACGTAAGAGTCTCTTTCCTTTCACTTCACCTGACAGACCAAGTACAAGGAAGCTTGGTTGAATTAGTCCCAACGAATTATCTGAAGATTTTAAAACACATCATTTTGTTGTTCCCGACTTACTGTCTTGCTTGGTAATCCTTGTTATAAAACCAATACAAAATGCGTACTCTTGCTCTATAGGTCAAGCATACCAAGACCATCTCTCGGCTTACCTGTGGTATGACACAGAAAGAGTAAGACTAGAGAGTGGCACCAGGCCAAGAGGCCCATGCTTAGCAGGACCTCCTCACACAGAATCCAGCTTCTCTTGACACGAGGTTTCCTAAGAGGCAAATTCTCACGTCCGTTCACTTTAACTCAGAAATTTTTGTTTGAGTGAAGACTGAGGTAAATTCTAGTAATGCATTTTTCTACAGCTTGTCTCACTGAATTGGTTTATTCTCAAAACTACGCAAGACTACCAATAGCATATATACATTCTTGTCTACACTGATCTAGCTATACACCCGACTCGACAAATCTCTTCACATTATCTACTATTTTTTCAGTAGAAGGAGATACATAAAGTAAGTAAAATTTGCAAGACGTTGTATTGTATGCATTCCTGTTAACAAACACAATATCTGGGGATGTAAACTATTGGAGGCTCATAAAAGAATATTTAAAAGATATGGCCTGGAAAATAGAAAAATCCACAACAGCAGCAATAGAACATCCACTGCAATCCCAAAATAAACACGGCAGCAAGGTTTGCAAATTGCCTGCAATTTGCAAAAGGCAAACTTTCTTAGGTAGAACTACTTACTATTCAGCATGGCTTAGGTTTCCAGTAACTTGCTCTCTTGAGATCTGCTTTTATAATCATTCCTGTCTCAGAAAGAAAAGTAGTATTTCCAACAAATCTGTATCAGCAAAATCACGTTGTCCATAAAGTTTCACTGGCTGGCTGTAATCTGCATATGCGCTGTTTTCAATTGGATTGTGTCCTTTGGGCCTCCTCCATTTGCAGGGGACACAAACGAGAAAATTTTTGATGAATACTAATTGACATTTGTCTGAGCACCATGAAGCAATAATCCACAGGAGCCACAGAAGCTTTAACAAGGCAAAGTCAAGTGATAAACCAAAGTTTTCAGTGGATTACTGGAAATCCACACCCCGCCAAAACTAGCTTAGAGCTTTTCATCTTGCCACAGTGATTATATAAATAGAGCATAAATAATGTTCCCTGTTAATCCCCTCTATTATGTAGTCCTGCACCCTGTCTCAGGAACTAGTGCACTGAGCCCAAAATGCAAGTCTCTATAAGGCTGGGGTGTATTTTATGGCTATCTTACCAGTTAGTTTGTACTAGCTAGCCTTAAGTTAGGAACCAAACAAGCTCTTTGGGCTTGTTCTCTTGGAACTAAAGAGTTTTGTGGAATATGAAGGAAAAATCATCCTCCCAAGATCAGGCTGTGTGAATTCTTCTTATATCCTTGATGGCGTAATAGAAAGTCATTAGTATACATGCATCTTTTCCTTTTCTTAACAGAGCATGATTCAGTTCAACTGAAATTTAATCATTTCTTCCTCTCCCTCATGGCACATTGGATGTTCAGATCAAATACCATTACGAAATCACAGACACAGAAACATGGGCATCCTAGCTAACAAAAATCTGCTTATGGTGCTTTTTTTCCTGCAATATTGCCATCTTTTAATCATAAGATCATCATAATTTCAAAAGAAAAATATTAACCCAACAGTTATTCATGCAGTTTTGCAACAGGTGAAACAAACTTAAATTCCTCTTAACAGCAGAGCAAGTAGGATCAGACCTCAATAAACTCAGCTATATCTGGTTTGAGATTATGAGACATCTAATACCTCAGCATCCGTATTGTAACGGACTTCAACTGGGCCCAAGTAGAAACAGGGAAAAATTAATCTTTTTTCCTGAGGACTAGCATCCTCCAGTACACTGTACCTAAAGTCCTCTCAGAAAAGCAAACCATCACACAGTGCTTGACAAGATTCAAAATACAGCTACCTTAATACTGCTATATCCAAGATGATTTCATGTTAGAAGGGCAAGGCTGCTGAGAAGAGATAATATTTCTTACTGTTCCAGATATTATCGGTGGAAAAGGGGGGGCAATGAACAGCAGAAACTTGATCATGCATTTCAGCTATATCAGTAGCTCGGACGGAAGCTCTCCTCTACACATCTCAGCCTGTTCAGAAGCACAGGGACAGTTCATCGTGCTGCACGCTCACAGCCACAGAGGTCTTTTCGACAACCCCACTAACTCAGTGGGCAGAATAATTCATTCATGGTCCTTCTCCTGCAGAAATTGGGCAAAAATCACAATCTGCTTTTCTAACACGTTTTTACAGAAGGAAGCATGGGAAAGGCTGAAAGTATACAAAGATCCAGGTGTTTATTCACCTAATATGAGACAGCAAGTCTGGGCTGGAATTCCCTCTCAAGCAAGCTCACAGTAGTCTTTTGATATACTTTGCGCTTCAGACTTAATTAAAAAAAAAACAAACCCAAAACACCACCTTTGGAACAGCATCCCTGTCTGGTCTTCCTTTTTTGGATCTAACCAAGACATTTCAAGGAGAACAGCAAAGTTATGACCAGATAAAATAAATGAACTGGGCTGCATTTTGTCCCCATACATTTGGTGGTGTTTCATTTTAATGACAGGAAGGCTGTCACTAGACTCTCTTCTCTGAGACTCAGGAAACCTTGTTAAACTATAAATTTGAAGAACTGCTAAATAATGCTAAAAGTTAAAGGTGGGAAAGATCCGCTAGACTGTTCACTGCTGCCAGCATCCACACTCTGTGTGTTGGAGTGTGCTTTCCTTACTGGTAGTGATAAATGGTGCAAAAGTACAAGTTTTTGTCATTTCCTTGGGCATTTACTCTTTAACAAGAGACAGACCAGCATTAATCTTTATACAATAGCCCTTTCAAATTTATTGGGGATGAAAGCAACATGCCACAAAAAAAATTTAAGAGGTTTCTACATAAATTAACCTATTAAACATAGCAAAAAACATTGTAAACTTTTTGTCAGGTTTTAAAATTAGATCCTGTATCAGGAATGTGTCTTCGTTCAGTTGTAGGAAGGTTCAGATACTCTACATAAAGAGTATCAAGTCCAAAGCCTTTTCTTACATATGCTCACAATGGTACAGCACTTATTTCACAGCATTATAGGCAAGTAATCTTCTCAGTTACCAGGGATAGAGGGAGTTTGTGGGTTTGGCATGCAGCCGAACAGGATATGAACTGCAACGCAACAACAGGCAAATAACAGTGGCATTCTCCTCGCAAAATCCTTTAGTTCCTGTAGCTAGACCTCATAGCCCCAGAGACTCCCAACACTTTCATATAGGCATTTTGGAGTTAATAAGATACTTTTGGTTCGATGAGTCTGCAGACAAAAAAACCCCAAACCAAACAAACAAACAGGTAAAAAAGTGTCTCCATGCAGGCTCAGCCCGTCACAGGTATGCCATCACAAATCCCAAAACACGATCACTGTAGCCAGCACTCAGAAAGGCTGCTCACTGCTGATACTCTAGTTCACAGTTAACCCTGTATTTAATTGTGCATGAAAAAACAAAATAACTCCAATGTTTTTACTAGACAATAATGAAAATACTCATCAAAGAAAAATTAAAATCCATTTCAACCAGCAAAAGAGCTTTAGGAAAAAAATACAAGGCTGATCCATAACAGATACTACAGTAGAGAACTGGAGAGTACAGCTGGCCCAGAGCATGCGCACCCTATTATGCTCTCAGCTAAAGAAACTATAATTCGTTTACATGCACAGACAATGAACTCTGCAGAGAGAGTTCAAACCTCGTGCTTTCAACCCCACCATCACAAGGCCTCCAGATCCCAACTAAAGAAGAAACAGGTTTAGATGTGAGAAGCAGCAGGCTGTAACCACAGAGGACCAGCTGCTATAGTAATCACATTCACAACGAGAGCATACAGCTCTTATCCTAAAATGTTGTCTTAGATAAATGAACAAAATTAATTCTGTCCTTCTCTTACTGGGTATTCACAACAACAAGCGTATACTACAAATAAACTCACCCATCTACTGAAAGAATGACAGGTGAGGTCTAAAGGGTTCAGCTTTATTTCATATTTGTGTTGTATTACACTTACTTTTCACATCTGCATCGCACAACAACCTTTCAAGGCAAAAACCTTGACAGTCAAAGAATTGACGTTGCGTGTTAATCAAACCAAGGTTGTGCGTCAGTGCCAACAGGATGCAGTAGTCCTTTGCTCAGTGATACATCTCCTTCCCTCCTAGTATCAGGTCAACACAAATTCTTTTTTTGAATAGAGAGGAAAAAAAGTGAGCAAGGACTTGAAAGAGGAACTGAAGGATACAGCTCTCATCAGATCAGTTTCCCTTTCCAAGTACGTTGCACCAGAATCCAACCACCACATCAGCCCCGATGCCAGCTTCTTTGTGAAAGACATCATACAAAATTAAACGATTCCACAGAGCTACTGGATTAGGGAATGTAACTTTTCAGAACTCAGATTCTCTTTTTTGTCCAGAAAATTATGTGGAAATGTGATGTGATAGAAAAACCTGACTTTATACATTCATTTCAGATTCTGTTGTGTAGCTTTGTGTGAGCAGCCGTATGCAAAATGACTTATTATGAATCCACATCCTTATTTACAATGGGATTTTTTTAATAGAAATGGGAAGAGAAAAATCATGAGTGGCTTTGATTTTATGAATTGTCAAGGCCAGGATGTTATTTTGAAAATATAAAATCTAGAAATTCCTAAAAGTGTAGATCCTACTCCTGCTGATTTGTGCTTGCATTTTAGGATTGCATTAAGATGTTTTTTCTACTCTGCGATGGACACACTTCTCTGTATCTACAGAGAAGATACATTGCAAAAAGTAGGGAAGGAATGTATCCTCCTGCTGCCTCCTACCTAGGTATTCAGGTACCCATGACAGTTTAAAATAATTTCCTATCAAGAAATATGGAGGTCAAGTACTGCATTTTCACTACAGAAGCTGAGAAAGCCAGAAGACTTTGCTGACTCTCCCTTACACAATGAATATCACTGATACATCTCCATAAACTTCTTAAGCAGAACTGTCCTGCAGGAAATAGCCTGTAAGTTAAATTACACCATCACACCATTGCAAGTGCTGGGATTACCCTGAAACCAACATGGCTTAGAACCAAAGCCTTGGCTTTGCACATACCACATGGTGACAGCACTACCAGAATAATACATCCAAAATTTCTTTGCGTCCTTTTTGTTCTAATAGAAAGGACAGTGGATGAACAGCAGAAATATAACTGAGACATCCCATACCACAGAGCTGCTGAAGGCCAGGTCATTTGCCCACGGCCAGAGCAGAAGGGTGTCAAAAGATGTGGTGTTCAGTTGCTGTTTGGATGCTTGCCCTGCTTACCAAACGTGCTTAAAAGGCACTTGAGAAGAATACAGCAATGCTCTTGGCCTTTCTGCTTTCTGCCTCAGCCAGAAACAGAAATACAAAGGGAGCCATCAGAAAGCATATACGAGCATTTCAGTACCTTACAATTTTGTCTAAAGACCAGTTACAAATCCAGAGTGGCTAAAGGTGTGGGCTAGCCATCATGTTTACCCCATGGGATTTGTTTCTCCTCACTGTGGAATGAAGGACTCAATAACCAGTTTGCATCACAGGCATCATTGCAAGTATCCCACTGGAATCAAATACCTCATCTCATCAAAACCTGCCTGCAGAGACCAGTAAAGAAAATGCAAGAGAAGCACAAGAGGAGGACAGTTTCTTAGAAGAGTCTCATTCTTGTTTGCTTTTTATTAGAAACCTTTAAGCATTTCCATGGCCTACAAATGCTACACTGTCCCTTCTTCATTTAATTTCCTTTTATTCCCATTGACTGGCAGGAAACATCCCACCTATTTTAACAAAAGTCTTAGGACAGTAAGGTTGATATCCAGCATGGAATCGCTTCAAATTGGGGCCACTTCTGGCCATTGCCTGCCAGAAAATAAATGCCTTTCATGATGTGCCCCTTATTAAAACGCTGTACTTTATTCAGAGGACTTCAGCATTGCTCAGGGTTACTAAAGTTCACTAGCAGTAAACATGTTAATAGATGTATTGACTTTTTTCCCCATAAAACACACAAAAAACAAAACATAAAGATCCCAGAGAATGATAAAAGAGAGTGCTTCAATAAAGGTGGCCTTTTTCCTTATGAAGGGTTGAAGCAGAAACCTCAACCTTCAAAATAATCAAGCTGCAATATATACACTCAATTTTCAGCTTTGTTTAGCTTTCTTTGACTCTGAGCCACCCCACTGCAAGATCCTTTTGTTTTTTAAACTTTCGGTAATAAAAGAACCATCCATCAGCTGTCAGGAGGGCTATCAGGAAGCAAGTTTCTAATCCCCACTCATGTATCGCAAGCGTTTTCTGGAACACCTGCACTGACAGTTTCAGAAAAACTACTGGGCAAAGGCATGAAGCTTTGAGGGGGCACAGACCAAACCACGTAAATAGCAGCAGTGGCAAAGCCACAGGAATTTATGTGTGTGTGCGCACACATGTGTGTGTGTGTATTTGAGGACTCTGGTCAAATTTGTTCAGGGATCAATATGGTTTTGTGGATACAGCCTTTTTGCCACGCTACCCCGCTGTTTTCCTGGCTTTTGGTAACAGATGATAATTGGATACACTACCCTAGAGTAGGAAGCACATAATACGAGAAAGCTGCTGTTAATTCAACACACAGGTCTTTCCCTGAGCTGGGGGACCAATGGTTATGAGCCTCATTACAGATGACTGGGGGTTGCAATTTGGCACCAGCTTTGGAGATTTTATCATCTGATAGTAGTCTTCATAGGAACAAAACCAAAACCTTCCAAATGCTTATGCAAAATACAGACTTAGCAAAAGATTAATTTGTTTTTTCCTTTCTTATTTTTTTTAGTGTGAACCTTAGTTTTTCCAATAAGAAAAGTAAGTAACAATTTTTGCCTATGGCCAAGGATGTGAGAGGCTCAGGTTTGACTCTGCTCAAATCAAAGCCGAAGTCTCCATCAATATCACTTCTGGAAAGAGAAAACACTTGAATGTCTCTTTTCCCCATACCACAGGCCAGCTACAAACACACCTCAACATACCCACAAATCTGTTTAAATGGTTTCAAATTGCAGGAAAAAAATCAATAGGCAAATTCCCCAAAAAACAACCTGTAGGAGAAAACATTAAATAAGATCCTCTACATATTGGAAAAGGAGTGCCAAAACTGGTCCCCCTCGCACACATAGTTACCCTTTTCATGCAGGCAGTAAGGCAAAATTCAAGATGAGATGGGCTGTTTCCAGGAGGAGGAAGAAACGACAATGGAGCCAAGTATCTTTTATGCAATCCTGTTTAACTACAAAGAATGCACACAGCCCTGCTTTCTTGCAGAAACATGATGTCAGTTTTGTTAGACATTTTTCTTTCAGTCTTGATGAGCGGTAGGTAGCAGACTTCTAGATGTTTCTGTTCATGCCTCTGTATGATAGGTTCCTTAAATATCAGGAAGACTAGATACTCTTCTGTACAACTTTCTTACGTAACAGAAAGTCTGCTTCTCTACTGACAAGACTGCACCCACTTAGCATGAAGCCTAAGGAGACTTATGTATTTGGTTAGTATTTTGGGTTCCCCTTATCATTAGTGGCAAGAAACAGATCTCGTGTCAGGTGAATGAATTGGTTTATAAGTGCCTATAAGCGAAGTCTAGACTAAATTTCAGTGAGATAAAGCCTACCTTTTTTTTTTTTTGCTCAGCCATGACTCTGCCAAAGAAGGGACATTATTCCTTCCTTTGGGGATGCTCCCATCATACAGTGATGCTGTAAGATTAAGATTCTTTGTCTCTCTCTCAAAGGAGGTTACTGCATAGACATAAAGTTAATTATGTCCGCAAAATAACTGAAAAGTCTTCAATACACAGCAATAACCTGGGATTTCTAATGTCTAGGATATAGCAAACCTTCTGGAGGGAATCATCTGACTGTCATATTAGGATCATGTAGGCTGACATCCTGTCTGACTGCAGTCGTCATTTGTGGTACAATCTTCCTCCCAGAAAGGTCAGTTTATACTTTGGCTTCTATGGGAAATAGGTAAGAGAAAATCAAAAGGAATATGAAAACATGTACAACAACATACCAGGAGAAAAAAATATTACCCGACTTCAGAAAAGCTAGAAAACTGATCATTTTTATTCTTCAGTTATAATATAAATACTACAAATACACTATCTAAATCTAGGCACAGTGTTGGGCTCCAAATCTTTCAGGAGTTAATTACAGAAATTGAGTCTTCTGCAGAAATGGCCATTGCCTCTCTCCCTAATTACGTGCCTATTTTTCAGTACCTCCAGAGCTGCTATTCCCCATAAGAGTATGAGTGTGAGTAGAGCTGACATACTCTATCACTCTTATCAGAGCTTCTCGTTATGGTTTAGCACTTTGGAAAGTGAAGAGACAGCCAAACACCACCAGAGAAAGTGAAAATAAATGAGCAAAAGTTGTAACAAATAAGGAAAATAGGGGCTAAGAGTAAAGATAAGTACTTGCTTTTTGCCATCTGCAGTGTGACACCATATTCCAACACGTGAGAAGCCATCTGTCATGGTTTAACCCCAGCCAGCAACTAAGCCCCACAGAGCCGCTCGATCACTCCCTCCTGGTGGGATGGGGGAGAGGATAGGAAGGGTAAAAGTGAGAAAACTCGTGGGTTGAAATAAAGACAGTTTAACAGGGAAAGCAAAAGCCACGCACACAAGCAAAGCAAAACAAGGAATTCACTCCCTACTTCCCATCAGCAGGCAGGAGTTCAGCCATCTCCAGGAAAGCAGGGCTCCATCACACGTAACGGTGACTTGGGAAGACAAACGCCATCACTCTGAACGTCCCCCCCTTCCTCCTTCTTCCCCCAGGTTTCTATGCTGAGCATGACGCCATATGGTGTGGGATATCCCTGTGGTCAGTTGGGGTCAGCTGTCCCGGCTGTGTCCCCTCCCAGCTTCTTGTGCCCCCCCAGCCTGCTCACTGGTGGGGTGGGGTGAGGAGCAGAAAAGGCCTTGACTCTGTGTAAAACATCTCTGTATTATCAACACTGTTTCCAGCACAAATCCAAAACATCACCCCATACTAGCTACTGTGAAGAAAATTAACTCTATCCCAGCCAAAACCAGCACATCATCACACTACCAATTGTTCTCCTGTCTGATGTTGAGAAACACAGCTGTTCCGCATCAACAACTTTCCAAAAAGATGACTCTGCCATGACATTTTTCACATGCCAGGGGTTTTTTGTTTGTTTGTATTTTAATAGCAAGAGTACTTTTTCCTGGACTATTCTTCTTTATAATTGAAAAAACTTTTAACTGAGTACATTTTGTGTTTGTGTGAACATGTGCTGTCACTTAGGAGTCTATACTGTAAGCTACCTTGACATACTAGACAGTCCAGGTGTTTATTTTGGGTCCATCAGAGGGGTGCACCATGTTAGCCAACTCTGTTCCGTACAGTATTCCTGGCAGAAGGATAACCAACTCATGTGCTGCACCGAGCGCAAGAGTACACAGCTCCCAACAAAAAAATTCCACAAGGCAGCTCAGAAAGGTTAAATGTCGCAACACTAAATCAGGCAATGGCTTGCAGCTTTCAAGGATCCAGCTACCACACAAGATTCCCCAAGCTTCTTTCAGAGCAAAGAGAAATAGGGCTTCCAGTACTAAATGCAATTGGACTTTGGAAGCAGCACATGATCCCAGTTTGCATGAAAACTGGAGTGAAACTCTGGTTCTGCTGAAGCCAGTTGGACTTTTCCAGTTGATGTTATTGGAGATGAAGTTCCATTCTAAAAAATTCCCTTAATGGACAGTCCTGCTAGAAGATATTAATAGAACCTTTATTTTCTCAGCCACAGGAAAAAAAAAAAACAGAAATATAAGACTTGCAGCAGATGCAACAAAGGAAATCACAGACATAATTTCTTATACTGCAGTAAATTGAACTTCTGCTTTGAGATTAGGGTATTTTTATGCAAAGCCTTTCAGGGTTAGACTCCCAAATTCATTTCCTTACATGTTGGAGGAATATAAAATCAGCAAAGTTAGATGTATATTTACAACTTCAGCCATTAAATAGATGACGTGCTTTTTCTAAGACCTACTTATCAATGTGAATTAAGGTTCATAATCTCCTAAGTTTAGAAAGAGAAAGACAGCAGGTACAGAAATTGGTTTTGGTGATTACTTATTGCCTACATTAGAACAATAACTGGACTGTGCCATTACTCAGAAGAGATGAACCGATAAAAAGAAGGAGTGACTGCACCATTAAAAACAGATGAATTATAATTCATTAGCTATTTTGGCACTGTACTCCCATGAGTTGCATGCTGTATCTTGCATCCTCTACGTTGTAATTTACATCCTCAATTTCAGTATCATTATGGCGAGAGTCAAGAGATGCCATTGTATGTTGCTTTACATTTTCTTTTATTTAGCTGGCAAGCACTGTTCAATCTTTCAAGAAACGCTAATATTTTTAGTTTTAAGTTGCTGTTTTTCTTGCGGGAGCCGTCACAAGTTAACAAGGCGGTTTGTTCTCTGCGTTAGTATCTCTAACTAGAATTAATTCTTGAAATAAAGTCATTCCATTGGCACTGCTGTTCTAGCAGTCTAGGAAAGAAAACAAGGATGAGGGAGAACATCTTGTATGCTCTTTGACCATCCCCGTCAGGCAACTGGTGAATGCAGCCTTAAGTAAACTAAGAACATACCCAGACTCCACATCACTGATTTCTCATCCAGTGGGAAACCAGCTTGCATGACTGGGAACATCTGCTACCACTCAGCCTTGGGATGATAAAACTTACATAAGAGACTATCTTATACTGTCAACAATTCTGTTTTTCTTTCATTGTTCAGGTACTGGCTATTGCTAAATAATTACGATGGGATTTTCACAAAGAGCAGGAATGTAACCCCTTTGCTGCATATATAGATTCCAGCATATCCTCGCCTCTACGATAACTCTGATTCCTTGAGTACAAATGCATTTTATTCACATTAAGACGTAAGATAAAAATCATCCATCCCTGGCTGCTGCTTCCACAGTTACACTGAGACTGGATTCTTAGGAACTGGAATGTTGCTTTGGAGAGTTACATACTGCGCAGGCACTTTCAGCATTTCAGTGTGTGTTACTTAACGCTTTCACACTGCATTAGAGGCCAGCAGAAGAACGCTGTGTTCAGGCCTTTGCACAGCCGAGTTTAAAAACCATCAAATCTGGTTTGAACGAAATACTTTCATAAATAGAATATAAGCCTTCTTTGCAAAGACTGCAGGATTGAGTTCATCATTTCAATGCTACGAGAACAGTATTTGCAACACAGTGACTCTTGCATCTAGACTTTTGCCATTACATTTATTATTATTCTCCTTTAAACATGAAACTTCAGTGAGAGGAGGGATCTACCCCATTTCAATCTAAGCTCTCTGATTGCATCTACATTACCTTTGTCATGTATACCAAATGTATACAGGATAACGCATACAGTAAAATGCACTACAGAAACATACCTAATGCACTCCTACCATTAACAGGTGTTCAGTCCTTGGATCCAAATAAAATATAGTATAGCATAGCCATCAGGTCCTCAGTATGAACTTTTCCCCTTTCCAGGTCCACCACTACTGTGGTGACTACTTGCTAACAAAGAGACAGCCTCTGTCTACAAACTACTGAGAGTAATCTCCTATACGCAGGTCGTGGTTTAACCCCAGCCAGCAACTAAGCACCACACAGCCGCTCACTCACTGCCCCCGGGTGGGATGGGGGAGAGGATAGGAAGGGTAAAAGTGAGAAAACTCGTGGGTTGAAATAAAGACAGTTTAACAGGGAAAGCAAAAGCCACGCACACAAGCAAAGCAAAACAAGGAATTCACTCCCTACTTCCCATCGGCAGGCAGGAGTTCAGCCATCTCCAGGAAAGCAGGGCTCCATCACACGTAACGGTGACTTGGGAAGACAAACGCCATCACTCTGAACGTCCCCCCCTTCCTCCTTCTTCCCCCAGCTTTATATGCTGAGCATGACGCCATATGGTGTGGGATATCCCTTGGGTCCGTTTGGGTCAGCTGTCCCGGCTGTGTCCCCTCCCAGCTTCTTGTGCCCCCCCAGCCTGCTCGCTGGTGGGGTGGGGTGAGGAGCAGAAAAGGCCTTGACTCTGTGTCAGCACTGCTCAGCAGTAACGAAAACATCCCTGTGTTATCAACACTGTTTCCAGCACCAATCCAAAACGTAGCTCCATACTAGCTACTGTGAAGAAAATTAACTCTATCCCAGCCCAAACCAGCACAACACAGCATATCTGAATTTCCCTCACAAACATAGACACCATAGGCACTTAACATGGCACGAGTGTTCCCCATTAAGTAGGTCACGCAAATGGCCCCATCGCATTTGATTAAACAAGACACAGAAATGTACAGATTTTGCAGCTAATGGTGAGTGCCACAAGCAAAATAGAGGGCACCCTCTGTTGTACCCTCAGAACATTTTCTGAGTGTGTTGTTTAAAAAGGAAAAAAAAAAATTATTCGGTTTATGTATATCACTTTAGCTGTGTTTCCTTTTCCCCTCTGGAAGAAAATACATTTCCTCACTTGTATTTCTACAGCTGCCCTTTCTACCTGGGTGCTCTACCTTCATTTCCTGCTTAACATATCATTTAGGAGCTCAAAGTGCTTACGAACACTTCATTGAACCTCCCAGCATCTTTTTGCTTTGTTGTACCCCTACTGGTGCTGATGTGTAAATCCAGATAGTACACATAAACCAGTTGCCTGGCATCTTGTTGAAAGTCATCCTCCCACTGCGAGTCCTGCTCTACAATAAAGGGAAATTGCAACAATAGGATACTCTGCTCCAGATCTTTTCAACACGTGACAGAGCAGGGATGGGCAGAAAGTAATCACAAATAGATTCTGGATTATTTTCCATCCTTTTTCTTTGTTTCCACTTGTGAAGATTTTTAAGATACTTGTAGCAACTTACAAAACAAGAGATTGCTTTTGCTTCTATTTAGCTCCCAGCAAATGATGACAAGTGAGGAGTACTCTGCATCTCGGCACCAGAGAACACCAGAGCCTGCCCGGCCGCTTGCTTCCCCTTCCCTGCTGCTCTCAGCTGTTTCCACTCTTAGTCTCCAGTCTCTGGTTTCAGCTTCCATGGCATGCTTTATTTTTTAACAGAGCAGTAATTGTATGTGTTAAGCATTAGAAACACCAGCCTATTAACAACATAAAACAAATCTGAGAACCAAAATGGCTACAAGGAGACAAAACCGAATGCAGCAGCATGGTTAGGCCATCCCAGATTTGTTCCAGAAAGAGGTAATGGAGGGGTTTCCAGCGGGATGGATTTTCTATCAGAAATTTGCCAAAACTTTCTGGAAATGATTTCGACAAAGAACTTTAAACAGGATGGAATAAGAGAGGTGCCTAGCACATAGTTACTTCCACAGCATGGAGTGTTTCAGCAGGAAAGAGAGGCAATCTAGGAAACCCTCAGCACAGTACATAGTGCATGCTCCCCAGATGGTAAAGATAGCATGTCATCTCCACATTCTCTATTAGGAATCACTTTGAAGCCAGACTCTCCCTCAGTATAGTGCCCTAACCAGAGGGCTGACTAACTACTCAGGAAAGTCTTGTTCTTCCTTCAGAACAAACAAAAAACTTTTTTTAAATAAATCTCGGTTTCACCCCGATGTGGGTATCTTCATGACAAAAGAAAAAAATCAGTTTGGCTAGATCACTGCTTCTGTGACTTCCCTCTTTTACTGAAAGCTGAAGGTTTCACTGAATCATAGTACTGCAAAGGCTTCAGGCCCAATTTGACACTTCCTGAAGTGTGAATGGCCAGATGACATCAGCATGTAAGTGAGCTTTATCTCATCACAGTTTGCTTTATCCTTTCCTCCCCTGTGAGGTAGCAGTGATCTAGGCAATTCTCATGCAGCAGGGAGTCTGCCAGTTGTGTAGACAGTGAGAAATTCCAGCTGGCATATCCTGTGGCTGTCTGTCCTCTCCATCGTCTGGTTTAAATCCTTCCACTGAACATTCTGGTGTCAGTTTAATGCACTGATCTTCTTCAAAAACAAAAAATTAATGAAGCTCCAAATCTCTGGAAAACTAAAAATTAGGAAAGACTCCTCTGGACTTCAGAGAACTTAAAGCCCAAGGACTTAGAGAGCTGCGAAGAACTCAGCTTGTGTTAAGACTCACAGGAGATCTATCTAACCTTAGAAAAGCTGTCAAGAAGAATTATTAAGATTAAGCCAGTACGGCCATCTTACAAAATAATCTAAAATTTATTCAGGATCACTAAACATAAAAGTACAAAATCCATCCCAGGTTGTATCACTAGATCTTTGTCCTGGTCATAGTCTTTCCTAGATATCTCCATTGGCAACTGCTGGAAACAGCATACTAGGCTACAAAGACCTGAGGTCTGAACTACTCTGGCAATTATTCTGTTAAATCCTTTTTGAAACAGCAGTATTCTCAATAGACGGACACTCATGTTATTCTAACTAAATCAATTCCAAGCAAGTGAACAGTCATAGCCATAGCTAAAATAAAAATCTTTGGACATTTTAGCCCTGAAATTACAGATGTGTAAGAGATTGCATTAATTCAGTTAGGTCTTTGTCATTGTCATTGAATTTACTTGAGATTCTAATTCAAGTATCACAGGGATGCCTTACAGTATAAAATAAATGGAATATATAATAGAACATGTTATAGAAGATAACAGTGTCAAGTGAAAATCTTCCATCTTAATAAATGCTTTCCACAATTTTTCTTCTTTTAAGCCTTTCCTGAGATTTCTTATCCTACCATCTACAAATTCCCATTCCTACATCTTTCTGCTTTCTATTTGACGCTTCCTCCTTGTTATAGAAAACATTAAGCACATGAACTTTAGCCATCTCAGACGCTGGGCAGATCCTTGAATCATTGCTGCAATCACAAAAAAAAAAAAAAAAACCACAAACAAACAAAAAAAACCAAAAACCAAACAAGAAAAAAAAACCCAGACACCCAAACAAAACAAAAAAAAAACCCAACACACAGATTCTTTACTCTATAACTCTGTTGTAAAATTTCATGAGAGTAAATGGAATGACATCAGTACACACTAGTATGAAATCAAATGCAAAATAAAAATTTTCTCATTAACTTGAAGCAGCATTATAACCTACATAATCAGAAAGTTGTGCAGGATCATTTTGAACACGTGCACGAGCTAAATTCATACTTTGTTTACTAACATACATTGAATATATGAAATAAAGACCTCACTATCATAGAATGTCTATGGTATTAGCACACATAACCATATTACAAGAACAGAAGTGTTTTATTTATATATATGTGTGTGTGTATAGCCTTATTGTTTTTAGTTCAGTAAGAATTTCAGAACAAAACTAATTACTACAGATCTACAAAACTAAATTTTTTATTTTTTTAATGAGCCAATGAAAAGATTCATGTTTCAACTTGGGACAAAAAAATCAGTTCTCTTTTTTTTGGGTTTGTTTTTTTTTTTTTTTCCTACAAGCCTGCCTGGAATAAGGAGTGTTGTCTCAAATGCAATTCAAGGGGGGGAAAAAAAAACAAAACCAAAAAAACAGTATTCGTCAAAGATAATTGATTGATGGATTGATTAGTGACCAGTCGATATGCAGTGTGCTCTGTGCGACATTTGAAAAAGTATTTCAAAATTTCATTTTAACACATACTCGACTAGCAATGAAAAATGTGCTGTCACTGATAAGTGGCCTTACCAGAAGAGTTTGTGGTGAGAAGGCTTTGAAAGAAGGAAATGGAAAGGCTATGGCCTTTCATTACATTAGGTAAATCTATTTGACCACAGAGAGGTTGAGTCTCTGCTGCTGAGGTTACAAGCTAAACAGGCCATCAACTTAATTAACGTATGACTTTTCAACTGAGGGTACATTTTAGCTACACCCAACGATCAATGTAATTCCTTTACAAGGTTAACCCTCTGCCACCAGAGCTGAATTTGGCAGATAGCCTGCGAGCACCACGGCACCGCTCGTGAACATCTCCTAAACCACCTTGGGGGAGCAGCCAGTTCTCAGGCTCCTGGCGGACAGCTGCAGCCAGCTGCACGCCGGGGAAATGCAGCCCTGAGCCTGGCTGCGAGCGACGTGCCAGATGACTCCCTTCTCTCAAAAACACGATGGAAACAACTGCCACTCCACTGCCTCAAAAGCCTTCCTCCCCTCCCCTTCCACGAGAGAAAAAGGTGGCCAAATCTGGGTGATTAGCAAAAAGATGTTTCCCACAGACTTCCAGTAAGCACATCCTGTACAGTGACAAGTACATTATCCTCTTCTTCAATTCTGCCTTAAAATCCCATTATTCTGCCTGACAGCTCCTGTCTTGTGTACAAATCCAATATTTTGGATTCCTGGTTGCGATGTTGTCAGAGGGCTCTTGAAGCTGGAAACTGTTACTCATGCAGAAGTTTTGTCCTGAAACTTGAAACCAGGTGAAGCTTCCCCGTTGCCTCCTTCCCTCCCTTCCCCCAGCCCAAGAGCTCTCACCAGCTTTGCAGAAGCTTTTGCCAAGTTTTCAGGAGCATTTGAGCGCACCTGGGCTGAGCCACAGAAGCCGAGGAAGGATGTGTAGACGTTGATGGAAATTACGCAAAGCAAAACCAAACCCCCCAAGAGGTTTCATGTCACCTCTGCTGTGCTCCTGGGCTGCTATAGCTAGTATAGCTTCCCAGATTGCATGAACACCGCTTTCAAAACTGCATTTTGGGCCACTTTTGCTGTTGGCCAGAAGCACATCCAAAACATGCCTGTCTTTCTCTACTTGCAAATAGTTTCATTAAACTGAAATTCGTGATTTTAAGCACAAGAGCACCGCTAAAACAGAAACACCTCTATATTGTAAGGCAGTTGCGTTTCCTGGCACACACCAAGGACCTTGTCCGAACAGGGGGCTTGGCTGAAACGGGTCATGGTTACCTTGTCCCTCACTTCTCCCTCTGGAAACCCCTGGACTGGGGGCCCACGGCAGAGCCCGCGTGTCTTGGGTCTAACCCTTTAATTTCCCATCTGACTCCACCCCAGAGCGCTGCATCCTCTAACTCTTGCATGAAACCTATAGATCATGCCTAGCCTAGAGTATTTCTTTTTTTTTTTTTAAGCAAGATATTCATGTTTTGTTTCGTACGCATTGAGTGACAGAGGCACAAACCCAGATTAAAAAGGGAATTATTGAAATAGAAATTACACCTTAAATGATAACCATAGCCAAGGTGTGGTTCACCTCAGCTCCCTTCTCACAGATTGACTCTCTTTCCGAACAAATCACATGTCCCAAGAGGGTCAAAGGAGCTACACAAACCTAAGTAAGAGGGGAAACCCTGTGTAGTGAACAGAATCTGCTCATGTTATAGTCATTTATTAAATAATTAGTGTTACATATACGTTATCTCTACAACACTGAACACAAACATTGGGATTATTTCCTATCTTTCTTTCTTCTTATAGCATATTTAAAAAAAAAAGAAAAAAGTTTAGGCAATTTGAAATTTTTTTCTTGTCTGCCAGCACAGCAGAATCCCACCTGCCTACTCCATTGCCAGCCGAGCTTCAGCAACCAGCGTCAGGCAGTTTACTCTTAGAGAAGGAAAAGCTGGGATTTTTCACTTTCCACATAATTTTTTTTTAATTTTTTTTTTTTTTTTTTACACCAGCAATTGATTCCACAGACGTAAACAATCAATCACCAGTTCACACTTTGGGCAGGGAGAGCAGTTCAGACCCATCACTTCCTTTACCTTTGGCTGTTCACGCTCTTCCTTCTGCATCACAGGTCTTCACTTACCCTCCTGACAGCATCAGCGTTCACCCTTATCTCCCTCTCCCCTCGGGATTGCTACCTATGTTTTCTATGGCACCAGGGAGGGACACTGTTTTCACTACGGAGTCCCATGGTGCCACAGCACAAAGGCTCAGCCCGCCAAGCAGCAAGCCGGTATGGGGCAGGTCCCCAGTGAAAGCCCCACAGACAAAATACGGAATTTTAACACACCTCTGACTCATATCTATACTGTAACTCCAAGTACCTTGGTCTCCTTGCACAGCTAGATCTGCTTTAGCTTGCTGTCTTTGAAAAAACGGTGATGGGACCTTTGTGCCCAAGGAGCAATGCCCACTTAGACTACCAGTGCAACATCAGCACAACTGATAACGATAGACCCAGAGCTGGGGGTAGATCTGCTGGAAATGATAGTTTTTTTGAGGAATTCCTGGCATAATCTCATCTCCTTTATAAGCACGTTTGCATGCATCTCTCTCTCTCTGCGTCGCTGAGACTGGCTTGGTCTGGGAAAGCCAGGTAGTAAATGCAATCCCACTTGGAGCCAGAGCTTGCTTGCTTGCTTTTCAACATAATAAGAATGGGTCAGACAAAGCATCCTGATTTACTCAGGTGGAGGGATTTTTCAGAGAGGAATGGAAAAGGAGTGGGTGCGGTGGCTTATGCTAATTATCATCTATTTATTTTGGGAGATAAGCTACTTATACATGGTATGTTTGGTTTGGATTAACTTGGGCAGACACAGAATGACTGTCCACAGTCTGACCTTGACATGAGTAACTGGCCTTTGGCAGGGAGGGGGGACATTGACAGATATTGCCTGAAGAAAGGGATCAGTCACAACCCAACTGCTGCAGAAGTTGCTCTGGGCAACAGATAGGGGCTGGGAAACACTGGCTGGAAACGGCAAAGGGAGTAAGGGGGAAAAAATACGAACCGTGGTCGGAAAAAACGGAGAGCAGGGAAGCGAGGTTGATCGGGGGTACAGGCACCTCCTGTTAATATAATTTGGTTTGGAACGACAATGTTTGTACCGAGCTGAACTCGAGGACAGGAAAAGGCAGACAATAGCACAAAGCTGCTGCATTGTTCGCCCCATGTGCTCTTTTCTTTCCCCTTGGCTTACCCAGCTGATCATTATGTAACCGATCAACTGGGCTAATTTTCAACCTGTCCAGGATATTCTCAATTATGTATTCTTCATAGAATGTCATGGTTTATTTTTAAAAGGTCCGGAATATTTCCTGTGATTAATGTCTGGATTAGTGGTTGTTTTACAGGGTATATAGACTTGGGTAACAAATCTTAATCCCGACTGAAAGGGCAGTTCAACATGAGCAAGCTTTTAATTTAAGTATCTTAACAAAGGGATTATATATTCTTCCCCTTCCTTACAAATCTTCAGAGGAAAAATACAGCAATGGCAGATGAAGTGGGGCATGAAACATATTGTTTTCTGTTCTGGGAAGGTCTGCTTAAAAACCGAGCAGATTTCAAAATGACAAAACAATTTTTCCTGGCAAGTTTGGTATCAGGCTTTGTTTTGCTAAACCTGATTATGTACTTTGGCTGCTCAGCGCAAGCATATGTTCCAAACCAATTTAGTCCCTGCTCAGAATGAGTCTCCTTATTTGTCCAACAGCTTCGGAAATCATTTTTTCATGCTGACTTTGAGTGACCGTTTAGCACACACTGCAAAGGTATTCCAGGGACAACAGACCTCTACAGCAACTGAAGGTCCAATTCAAGACTTTTTTTTTTTCTTCACTCTTCTGGTCAAGCTGCTTTAATAAAGCTCTTCTGTTTGTTTTTAAACCTGCTAGCCACATTGCACATGTTCCAAGGGAAGAAACATCAGTCAGAGACTGCACTGACTGTATGGTGAAATATCACAAACATGGACAAAAGGGTAAAAAAAAAAAAAGGTCAGGATTTCAAATACAGCCCTCATTTCCATGCATTAGTACAACATGAAAGTCTTTATATGTGCAAAACTCAGAATTAAAGACGGAAAAGATGCCCAGATCTGCGTAACCTCTCCCATATCCTCTTGCAAGATCTTGGCTGTTCTGTTTAAGACCCTTTCAGTGCTCTGTCCAGTTCAGTTCCTAAATCCTGAATGAGAAGATTTCTAGTGTTGTCTTCACACAGGCTGGACCAGAAGGGAAGAATGATGCACAGGTCTCAATAGCCAGAACCTCCCCTTCACATTTAGCAGACAACTTTTTCAGATTCAGGACATTGTCATATTGACAAAACTACTAAAATCCTGTCAAATAGTGCTGTACCTTTTGCAAACACCCCTCCACTAGCACTAAATACTCCCCCTCACTGGCATTCATACGTTTCCCATGCAGTGCATATTTACTGGACATCCCCTTCCATTCCTCCTGAGAAAAATGTGCAAGAACACAACACAGTTGTGTTTGATATGAGAGTAATGCATCTAAAATATGGCAATCTGAGAAAACAAAAAAAAACCTAATAGCCACCAAAACTGTCACCTGGTGGCAAGGGAAACCAGTCTCTCTGGGGCCAATGAAATGGTACTAGAGGAACTGGGTCTCCCTGTGACTAGAAAATTATGGGTTGCCAAACTGCTTAGTTAGCCACCTCTGCTCTACTCCCTGGCCATGGTGAACACATTTGTCAGTTTAGAAAAACCTAGGCTGGGCCCACTACTAGAGGCTTAAGACTCACAGCTCAGTTAGAGACCCCTTCCCTGGCAATTTCATTGTCACAGCAGCGTCACCACTGGGCCTTATCAATGGGTTGGACAGGCCACCCAAGATAACCCCTAACAGGCAGGCAGAAGCAGTGCATACCAATGCTTCTAGCTATGCATAGTGACAGTGAGCAAACAAACTCTGTTGAACATTTTGGCCGGTGCTAATATGACTTGGCTAATATAAGAGATTAACCTCTCTCTGGTTCAAATCACTCTTCCTGCAAATGAAAATAAGTATGCCAACTTGCATACCTCAAGCAAAAACTTTAAGTAATAATGATTGTTGACAGATTGGCACTATGAGGTATCACACTCTGCTTTTCCTCACTCAATGGGAATGATAGATATGTCAGAGTTTCTGATTGCCTTTCACCCTCATGGAGCAGAGAGGACGGGCAGCCCCAGCACAAATAAAGTTGATCCCTTTCCTTTCAGACACCTTAGATCTGTTTCTGGAAGGAAAGATTCAGGTTTCCAGCTCCAGTGATTCCCATGACAGGTGGACTGAAGGTTGACTTAAAAAAAAAAAAGTTATTAAAAATCTTTCCCAGGACACTGAGAAGTCTTCCTACAATGGAAGAGGAGGGAGGCAGAGATCTGCCATGCAGAACAACAAGAGAACTTCCCTCCTTAACTTGTACCAAATTATGTGTGGGTACAAGATGAAGGAAATGCAAAATGGGTTCTACTATCCTCAGCTCTACAAATCTGGGCCCCATCGATCTCTTGAAGAGCAACCTCCAGAGATTCAGGGAAAACCCATGCAGTTTACATGGGTCTTCTGCAAGAGGAAAAATCACTCTTAGCCTATTTTCATGAAAGCCACTTACTGAGCTTGGTCACATTTACATTCCTCCCTTCCACAGCCACATAAGGCAGAGTCAAGAGATCAGAATAAGGTGTCTAGAATAACAGTCTTCAGCAGCAGTGCCTACACATGTCTTTGTAGGAGATTACAGGTTTGATCAATATTTCCAGGCCTCCCCCCATTAACCATGGTGCCTTCTGCCTCCAGGTACCGAGCTGAGAGGAACAGGCCAGTCATACTGACAAACAGTTTCTCAGACATGACAGGTTTCTTCTGCTCGTGCATGAACTCACTCCAGGATCTTCTTGTAACGTAATCAGGCTGAAATAAACCCTTTCAGTCTGAAGTAATGAATTGTGTTCCTGCAGGCTCAGGAAGGAGAGGACTAGAACAGATAATCTTTTGTTGCTATCATGGCAATCCCACCCAGCGCACCCTCTGGGGACATGACAGGGCTTCACACTCAATCAGCTTCTGTCTTACAAACTCTGGGTGGTCAGCCACACAGCACCTGCTGCAAAATGCTCAACCTTTCCTCTGGTCTAGGTAAGTCCATCCCTGGGCTGTACCTTCTCCCAGAAGACAGCACTTGGCCAGGCCAAGCCCAAACTGATCTTCTCTAGAGGGAGACCATCAAAGGCAGGAGGACTAACAGGCTTTTAACTGTCCATTATGTTCAACAAGGTTGCACTCATGGCCCAAAGTAACGGAGTCTCCTCCTGCCTCAGCAAACTGCAAGTAACCATGGCCCACAGCTCCCCTGTACTTTTCTCAAGTCCAATGACAGGACAGCACAAGCCAACTTAATGACTTTTCTCTCTTAAGACATTAGCAAAGAGCAGACATCTGTTCCCCCAACAGAGAAGCTGTGCAATATCTCACAAAAAGCCAGTGCTGACCTAATTGACACACACCCTGCCGCACTCTCCTGATGAAGTCAGAGATCTTTAGGTCCCCCATCCTGAGGGCACCAATAGGCCTTAATTACCCTGACCAGCCTCACCTGGGACCCTCTGCCTAGGGGCCCAGGAACCCCACTGAAGCTAACTGCTCAGGATCCTGCTCCTTCCCCGCATTAACTCTCTAGGAGCAGCAGGAGCAGGGCTAGACAAGCCAGGAGCCGAGCAAGGCCAGGGTGGTGACAATGACAAGATCCACCTACAGCTCAGTAACCATGCAAAAAAGTGAGGTTACAGGTCAAGTCTGGGGTCAGGCTGGGAAGTCCAATGAGGATCAGTAGGGGACACAGTTGGGCACAGGTACACCTATGACATAGCTCAGGTTCACCTAATTGTCAGGTGTTGACCATCATCTCTTTGGACACCAGGAGTTCCTGGATGTCTTCCAGAAAGAGTTTGAATCTCCAAAAGCACTTCCACTTCCAGCTCAGAACAAACCTCTCAAACCAGACAACAAAAGTGAACTACAGATAATACACCTTTTTCAGTGCTTGCTTCGTTAACCTTTTAGATCCAAGTGCTCCAGAACGACAGTTGTCACCAAGAATATCTGCTATAGTCTTACGTGCTCACTACATGATCGGGAGGAGACTAGCTCAACAGCCCATTGCTCGGTCGCTGAGTTTTACCACTTTCCTTCTTTCAGCAATTCCATCAGTATTTTGCAAAAAGCCTCTTGGTTACCATTTTGTGCATTAAAGAGCCTGCCTAGAGGGTTTAACAGCCCGAGATGCAAAGCCTGCAGGATGCTCAAATGAGACAGTGACACAAAAGTGGATTTTGAGGACAAAGGCAATGGATTGGCCCTAAAAGCATGACACCTGCGGCCACCATTTCTTTGAATATACCTTGAATGCAAGGTAAGGAGGGACATTTCACCAGGAGATGATGAAATTTGTCAAGACTGTGTATACAAGCATGGAACCATTCAACCACATGCCCTATAAATTTAACCATGGGTATTTACATTCTGCTTGCTTTAATGCTTTTGCTCTGTTGCTAACAACATCAGGCTTTCTTTTTATTTTGATAAACCCATTTCTTCTGGAATGTTGCTACTAATTGAAGATGTTATGGCATACTTCGTAGGTAGCCGCATTACAGTTATGAGTTATTTGCTTCCTCAAAAACAGTTGGGTTTAGCCAGCATGAATTGAAAAGTGCTACTGTAAGGTACAAGACACTGCCCGCCTGGATACATACAATCGAACTGTGAGAAGACATTCACCAGGTCTCCTAGACCAGGACTAGAAAATTTTGCTTGAGCAAGCACATACACAAGAAACTCACCAAACTGTGTAAGGGCTGCTTATGTAGATGAACAAGACGGGGTTGCGCAATCTAGCAATAATTTTCCATTTTCTACTGCTGCAGCACTTAGGCACAATGCTCCCTTGTTAATTAAATGCAATTCCACGCTCTACCAAACACATATTTGTTTCGAAGTATTTGTTTTTACGCAGTTCCAGGAAACAAGCCTTCTTGCCTGTTCATCCCCCTCCATCCTCCCACCTCCCCCCTCCATCCCCTGGAAAGATGCCTTTTAATTCTGACCCTCCACGTATCTCCAAGCTAATCCATGAACAACTGCACTGAGGGGGAAAAAACATGACAGCTCCGCTTGGGGCCCAGGGAGGCGAGTCTTGCAGAGGCCCTTTTGTTGTTCCCCAGGTAGGATGTTTAGCTCTCCATCCATGCAGCCCGAATTCCTTTCTCACCACACCCAAGGTCATTTTAATGAAAATTCCTAAGCCCATGCCAGGGGGATAGAATTGCTCCTAATCCTTCAGCAACACGTCATTTGATCCCCGGGCCCACTGGGGTTATTATTGTGTGTCTGCAGAGCACAGCAAAGCAGACAGGAGTAGAAAAATGGCAACCACTGCAGGAGATCCGCTTCCCTTTCCCAACCTTTCTTTCAGAGCACTTTTTTTTTTTTTTCCCCCTCCAGAGCACATTCACCGCCTGCCAGTTTTCAAGGGATAATGCCATGTTTTAAGTCACCCTCTGCCATTCCCTAGAAGCTGCACACGTTTTTAATGAAATTAATGAGGAAGTTTAATTTTAAAGGCAGATTGTTTCCTCTGGTTTGCATTTTGAAAGGAACTGCATGTCTGTGTGGTCCACGCCTTACAGTACTGTACTGATGTTTTACATCTGTGTTCAAGAAACGCTTCAGCATCATGAAAAACAACACAAAAACAAAATTAAAGCAAAATAGCATTTTTGGCAGGATACAGAGGAGGGGAAAAGAGCTAGTGAATCCAGTACAACTTCATTTGTTTTCTGGACTTCTTCCCATGCTGACACAGGGGCCCGTGTTTTATATAGGAAGCTTTTGGTGGGTAAGGTAAGGTTTAATTCTTCTCCTCTAGTTTAGTTTCCGCCCCGTGGCCTATCTGAGCCGTGATTCCCTTTCCCTATCATGCTGAGATCTGGAAATCCACTGCCTTAGGATGCCCCAGGCCTCACACAAATCTGCCTGCCTTTTCTCATTAGCACTACTTGCTTCCCTGGCACAGAGATTTCAGAGCTTTCCCTGCCAAGTAAGATGCAGGCTTAGAAATTAACAAATTTCCTCACCCGTATTTAAGTATTTGTAGGGTTGGGCTCACAAGCTATTTCCTACTCTGTCATCTCTTCCCAAAACATGAAAATTTCCAGTGTTTCCTACAAGGAAGTAGGACAGGGAATTTCCTCCTATAGAAAAAACAAAGCAATCATAGTCTTGCACAGAGGCTGCAACTGCTGTAAAACTTACTACAAAAATGTCTCTCTAAGATTTGCAATGAAATCCGCCCAGTTCTTGCCTACTACCTTTCACTAGCAGATCTCAGAGTCGGGCATAGCAGAGAGGAGAATTGCTATCTCCAAGGAGAAACGGTAGCAGGAGGAAGGGAGGTGTTTGGCCAAGGTCACCAGGCATACAACAGCTGAGACAGCAACAGAAAGGAAAACTTTCAATCCGTGCCAGGAACGCGTCCCAGCTTGCTCTAGACCTGGTCTGGACAATAAGGGACCAGTGCCCCAGAGCATCTCCTCTTCCAAATAGCTGCCTAACTCGCATTACTATGGGATGAGGGGTAAGCAGCAAGGTTTGGTCTTTCTGAATCCCTTTAAGTGTTTCACTGAATCTGCAGGCACTTAATTTTCCTAGCTGCAGTCAGCTAACAGAGGATTGGCTCCACTGCGTACTGCTAAAGAAGCACTGCTCCTAAAAGTTATGAAAACACAGCTACTAATGGTACTTTGGCCCATGCCCTAGGAAGTAGCACATTTGAACGAAGAAGCTATGCTACTCCAACTGCTCTCCTCAGCGCAAATCCCGTAACTTTACCATTGCACAACTGAGCCCGTCCCTCATGCCACCCCCCATTCCTAACACTTGTTGAACTGCAGAGAAACAGGTTCAATTACATTGAATTTTATATTATTAATTTTTCTAAAGCTAATTCAAAATGGGTACCTGCCCAGAATACTGGCAAACTGGTGGCCCCATCAACAGAAAAGAGGAGTTATAACTGCATATACTATCAGACTATTGCATTGTTACCAAGGCCTAGAGGAGTCAGGAGACTTTTTTTTTTCCGTAGAATTTTACAAAATACTTAAGAATTGTTAAAAACTGAGATTGCTTCACGGTATAATTACAGTATTTTCCCAGATATAAAAGGGTTGCCAAAAAAAACCCTCTGAAAGTCGTTGATACAAATGACAGAGAAGCAAGACACCACAGCAAAAAATTTATTTTTTTATCTATATACACACACAATTTTTAAATATATATTAAAAAATAATAAAATTTACTCATTTCTACCAAAACTGGGGGGTGGGCATGTGCAGAAATTAGTAGCTATACGAATGCCCAAGTACTACCCACATCCTTTGCTCACACATGGGGCACAACATGCATATTATCGCATGTGCGCGCTCTCTCTCTTTAATTTAGTTTCATTCACTACTAGCTTTTCCAAACAATTATTATCCTGTAAATCATTCTTGTTTTATATGATCTACTTCACCATTAGCTATAAAGAAACAGTAAACAGGGCCAAATCTACTGATAAACTGAGCTAGAGCCAGGGATGATGTAAATATACTTGCTCTGCCAATCTACCTTCTTCCATCCTGACCTGCCATACTTCTGTTACTCTAGGCCTGGGCCTGATCAGAGACAGTTCTTTGTGCCAGACAATTAGGTAATCACACACACACAAAACTTACTAAAAAAAACATAATTAAAAACATTCATCAGAATTGAGTTTGGGGGAAAAAAAAAGGAGAGCAAAATAATTGACAGAAAAGTGGGGGAGGATGTCATTGGGGTGATATGTAAAGAATAGGTGGATTTTTTTTTTTAAAAGGTTATTTTGCTTAACTTTTTTTTTTTTTTTTTTTGATGGGGTGGTCTAGCTTGTGTTATCCTGCAGCCACTGTGCAGCATGATAGGAGACTGATTGATTGATCACCACTCAGCTTGTCAATGACCAGCATTATAAAGGTTGATGTATCCCCTGTGGAGGAACTGTGCAGACAGACTTGACTGATGGATTGAGTATAGCAGAGTCCCACACCAGTCTGAATTGTAAAGGTTAATGCCATACTGCGCAGGGGTCCTCCTGATTGATAGGATGTTTGACTGGTTGGAGCCCAGTCCCACAAGGATCACAATTCTGGGGGTTTATGGCACGCTGAATTCCTCAACCTGACACAAAGCCAAGCTCCAGTTCACATGCCTCTTACATGCTAATCAAGAAGGTTAATTCATGACAGGTGAGTATTGCTGCAGCTTTCTATTTGTTAAGTAAGATGAAGAAATGACTTAATGTGGCACCTATCTTGTGGATGGCTGCACAGTTTTGAGGACAATGTCCTGCTAATACGACATGCGCAATGTCACTGCTTTGTTCACAAAGGTGCATTATAAAATCACTCAAGACAACTTTGAGTAGTCAACCCTTTCCTCAGATCAAGCTGTCTATCTTTAGGGACTGACTCTTTCTGTTGAAGAGCAAGTCCTTGAGCCTTCAAACCGCCTTGTCGCAGTATAAAACCTTTTAATGTCATAGAATTAGGGTAGCTAATACTGTCAGCTTTGTGCCTTTCTGCCCTGCTGCATTCATACCAAAATTAAATGTGGAACTGTAGTAGCAGGAGATAACTGTGTGTACACACTGATCAGTTATTCTCCCAAGATCTAGTATGCTTTTAGTATAAGGAAATTCTACATAATTTATAAAATGATGATGATGCGGAGGAAATTTCCAAAATCATCTGAACCACAGGTTCTGTAGCAAGAAAACATGTTTTGGAGCACAGGTGGCTTTGCGGTTTTGTTTGGGGTTCAAAAAGTCTCAGGTCCATTAAGTCTCATCATTTACTGCTGCTATTGTTATTATGAAAGATGATGATTTCTATCTTATTGGGACCTTTTCAATATCTTTCCGTTTTAATATCTAGTTTTCTATGTATGCAATCAAGAAACAACTAGAACCTTGTTCCTTTTCAGTAATTTCCCTATCAATTAGTGTGATTTTAATAAGAAATTATGCAAACAATATATTCACTTAGATTGGGGGTAGGTAAATTCACCTGCTAAGATAACAGTCTGTATGTCAACTTCCTTTGGTACCTGGTTTTCTTGGAGAAGGGAAAGAAAGTTCTGAGGCGTGATGTAGTGTGGGCTTTTAAATATCGTAGAAGTGAAAGTACAGAGCCTAGAAGACTTCCACTTTTTTCCTCACTGCTAACATGAACTGAAGTCCCATGGAAAGTCACTGCACTACATTTGCTGATGTGCACGATGTATTTTGTATTCAGATCTTTCAAAATCCCAAAGAGCAGAAAATTATACCTGGCAGTACTGCCCATTATTGGCAAAGAAATAGCACAAATCAAATACAGATATTGCATATGTATATTGCAAGTACAGCAATATATTGCCAGAATCCCCTCAAAATAAGAAAGAAAACAGTCTCCACAGGCCTTATGCAGAACAGAAAATGCAGGCTGAAATTAGAGCTAAACCCTAGGTAGCCTCTGAGCTTACCTAAAGTCCCAGTGATCTTGCTGTTGATGGGACCACTGAAGAGGGAACAGGAGAAAATCCCCACCTGGATTTTTTAGGCCATTCCATTACGTCCTCTGAAAAGCCAGACAAAATCCAGAAGAACGGCAGGTTGGAAACCACAACCGTTCCCCCACAGGGTAACATGCTCTATTTGGCAAAGGAACAACAGCTGCACAAGCAGTAAAGGGAATGGCTCTGCTACAAAAGAGCAAAGCACCTCAGGCCATTTTGAAGAATAGACACGGGTGAGATCCTTGGACAGTCGCACAAGGAAACAATGACAACACTTGCCTGTCACCAGATAAGCAAAAGACAAGCTGCAGTTGGAAAGGTTACGAGTTAGCTGGAGACCCAAGAAAACAGTAAAAAGAACTAGCATGTAGCGCCAGACAAACAGGCGGCCTCCCTCCCTCTGAGACGAGACCATGGCCAGGACCACAGGGAGGCGGAGGCTGGTGGGAGAAGGAGAGGTCCTCACAGGAGGCATCAAGAAGGAAGCTCATGCCTACAGCAAGAACACCAGGTGTGGCAGAAGCACCTATAACCAGGTCTGCCTCCAGTTCTGGTTTAGTGCTATCACAGGAACAAAGTCCTGTTATGCCACTACCCAGCTCATGCTACATGAGAGAACATCGCCTACCCTAACCACCCCCGGGATGTTTCCCATGCCAACAGTTTTTGCACAAATCTCTTAAATTTGGCAGAAGCAGCCCTTTACCACACATAGGTATTTTCCATGCTGGGGGAATTCCCCCCTGGACAGAGGAGAGATTTCTGCCTGGCTGTTTGCTGCTACAGAGGCCTTAACTAGCTTGCAGAGACACATTTTAATGATGAACCAGGCCCAAGGATTTCTGGATTCATGACAGATATTTTCAGTTTTACCTCAGTGGTACCTAGCTTTGACACTTCTTAATTTAAAAACACAAAAGACATAGGCTCTGGCATCCACTAGGCACCTGCTCATTCATAAGAAGAAATGGTTAGTACCCCTTCAGAAAGAAACAACAGCATAACCACTGCTCCCCCCGCACCGTGTATGGTAGCAGAGGGCTGCACCTTGGGCATGTTGCAGTGGCACGCCAGCAGCCAGGCAGACGAAGCATGTTGCTTACCCATCCATTCCAAACACGGAAGGATAAGACTTTTCAGCAGAGGGATTATAGTTTAAACATCTGGAAGTTAAACATTTCCTTACTCAGTTAAATCCATCAGTTTTGTTTAGTTACATTCCCTCCTCAGCAGCCTCATTCAGTTGACTGCTACATCACATGTTCCAGCTGTTGCCTGAGCCCACGATTCCTGTACCGCTTATCACCCGCACGACAAAAACCACCCCCACTTCCCAAAAGACACTATAACCTCCTGGTACTGCAACCCTGACACAAATAACTTAACAACTTAAACGGGAGACAACACATTCAACTGAAGCCAGGAGGTCTCAGCTAGTAAATGGACCTACATGAAAGTAACGAGGAACCACACAGTCGCTGCAGGAGAAGTAGCCAATGCTAACCTATTAGTAGCGTGTACAGGTGCTATTATAGCCTCTGAGTTGCAATACATCTCTGAGTTAAAATACAAGACCAGTAAACCCTAATGATATTCTAGAACTCCATATCTTTCATCATTTTAATGACTGGGAGGGGGCATTCATTTTCTTTTGTCTGGAGCAGAGGTAGGAACTTATAGAAAGGGATGACCCAGAAGAACACCAATGGCAAGACTTGTACCTGGATTAAGAAGTGCAGCTAGGATCTGTTATTATATAGATACATGTTTCTGCTCTATTAGAAATTCAGACACAAATTCTAATTACACACAGTGAGTGGAAAATTAAATCTGACTTACCTATTTCCACTGACTCTAACAGGTGAAACACAAAAAGGCAAAGATTGTATGGGGGAAAATGAATCAGGGTGCTAACATACTTGCTATTGGCATGGAAAGATGCAGATATTTCAAAGTTCTGATATTTGGAAAAATAAGGGTTTATGTTGAAGTCATCGCCCTAAGAAACTAATAATTACTGTCACTGACACGATTTATGTAACCTCACTAAAGTAGTTTAGATGCATGCATGTTTAGGAACTTGCATGGTTTAAAAGAGAGAAAAATACATACTTAAGTATTAGAGCCTTTGCAGCAATAGCAAAACCTTGACTTTCATTTTGCAAGACAATTATTCTGGAAACAGTTATACCTTTATGACCAAAAGGTATCATAACAGCCTTACTGTAATTTTAAAGTCCTTGTACTGTTGCAGTATGTGTCATGCAGGAGCATTTTTGGACATGGAAAAGACTGTGGGCAGGTCATACATTATTTGTACTGAATACTCACAAAGGAAACGTGACAGAATCTATCAAACCGATGTATGACTTCTTTGCCATGAGTCAGATACATTTTTACCTCCATGCTTGTATTCCATTCCTCCCACTGGTAAGAAAAAAAAAAATCTTCTCCACTTGTGTATGGAAATAGGCATTAGTTCCACCCTTGACTCATACCTTGCTTTCATGACTCCTTCCAGCTGAACAGTCTGACGGTGCACACAACAAAGCCTAACTAATTGCAAAGATTCACTTTGCCAGGGTAGCTCAGTCCAACACTTACCCAACATACTTTGTATCATTCCCTTGCTGTAGATACTGCTCTTCCCTCCTACACAATCACGTTCTCCCATCAAGCTTTGGTTTTGTAGCTGTGTTACCTTCTTCACTGGAAGATCTGATATAGCATGAAGAACTCTCTTGTTTCACATACTACTAGATGGTCCTGGCACAATCAGAGGCTTTTTTCTTTCACCAAGAAGCTTTTAAACCCTTCTCTTTCCCAGTCAATCTGGTTCTCAGGCAAACTCTAGCAGTTGCAGGGCTAAATGCTTATACGCTTCCTCTCGGCTAACATGCTATATAGTCTAGAAAAATTGCATTCCCCAAGTTGTGAGTTAAATACAAACAAGTGGTCTGGCTACCCATGAGAGTGAGAAAAGCTTGATCCTACATCTTCTGCCCAGTTCTGAGCCAGGACTTGAACCCTCACCTCTAGGAGGTGCCTGATTCTAAAATCTGTTTCTTCTCCTATTATCATTCTGCTTTGTACAAATATGCCAATATTCCACGGATACCCATATACCACATGAATACCTTAATGGTGATATTAGTCTCCCTTACTCTATCCCTTTGGCCTAATCCCATATCTTTTTCCTGGGCATCTCTCGCTACCTTTTTTGTCAGGAAGTTATTTTACTTGCGGCTGGATCCACCCAGATCCCAGCCTCGAGTTGATAAGAAGCCTGGATACCCGACTTAGAGCTGCAGATTCCGTGGGGTAGCAGGACACCCAAAACCTGGACTGCTCAACTGCCTCTGTCTGCCTGTGCTGCAGTTTAATTTTCTTCCTGCCTGCTCCCCACCCCCGCCCTTTCTAGCAGAAAAGGAATGACCTATAATATACCTCCAGGAAGAAAATAGGAGAAATTAATGGTTGCAACTGGCACTTTTGTTAACTACAGTCCCATAAATGCAAAAGGTCTATTTCAGCAACCGGTATATAGTTGGAACCCAAGACTTCCTTTCACAAATACCAAACAAAAAATAAAAGAAGCTTTTATGCTTGCTGAAAAGAAAATCTAAACATTATTATAAAAATTTAAAAAAAAAAAAAAAAAAAGAATGCCTTACCACATATTCTGACATTGTTTAATGAGGGGTTTTGTA
Organism: Aptenodytes patagonicus; assembly: GCF_965638725.1. Taxonomy (NCBI): domain Eukaryota; kingdom Metazoa; phylum Chordata; class Aves; order Sphenisciformes; family Spheniscidae; genus Aptenodytes; species Aptenodytes patagonicus. The sequence continues at coordinate 78,509,942 of NC_134952.1, forward strand.
CTGACTATGTTTAGTGAAGGGGCTTCTCCGAATGGCATTTGGAAAGAATGTAGCTAAGACCTGGGTGGGGTGTGGGTGGCCTCCCTGAAGATATTTTCCTTCTCTATTCACGTAGCTACTCTGTGATCTTCCTTCCTGTAACTTAATCACTAAACTAACATCAGAGACTCCTCCCACTCTACCCCAATGCATCACAGGGTTGACCCTTCCAGAAGATGTTACCAGCCAAATTACATTTTTCCTTTTCATATTCATTTCCAGTACAATCAAGGGGGGGGGAAGATCTGCACTTAAAACAAACTGGTAAAGTCGGGCTTTTGGCCAAGACATGTTTGCAAACAGGTGCCACTGGAAACTTCCATGCTGGGGCTTCTTTGTTTCATTTTTTCCAAAGGAAGTACTTGAGAGAAGGTAAGTAAGGAAGAGTTGCATTCAGTTAACCAAATAAACACTGAAGGAAAATGACAGAGCCTGAGGGACAGAAAAAGGGAAGTGATTTGAGGATATGACGCTTCCACTTTTTTCACACCTTCTTCTCGTACGTGACAAAAGCTAACTTAATGGAGATCAAAAGTTATGGGCATCTGTTGGCTCTTTGATAACTGGTACGAAATTAAGCTAAGTGACCAACTATAGTCACCTTTGGACACTTAGCTACGTAACTAAAAATCACCACTTCAATTGGCACGAATAGCAACCTCATCAGCAGTTTCACCGGAAAGATTAAGGACCGGCCAGCCTTCAACATTAGACTCCTGTTAGCTGCAGGCCTACTCACAGTGCTGATGGGGCAGCATGAAGCATTTGCTTTCCTGGTGCCCATGCTGTGCCTGTCCCGTGGCTAAGTTTCAGACACCGGACAGAAGCGTAGACAACATGCCTCCAGCTATCTTCTGATACGACTTCTCTCTTGCTTTCCCATACACATCATTCCGTGTCTTTTACACTCTTACTGCTACCCACGTTTCCGGAGTGGCACTAGTGCCACAGCTGCTACAAGTTTTTCCTGTTGCAAGGAAGGAGTCCACAAGCTACTATTTCCCTGCTACTGTACTGGAAAGAGAAGTTGAACATATTCAGTCCTTTCCAGATAATCCGAGAAAGAGAGCATTTTACAGTGTTTCAGGATCAGGAGTGGGCTTTTGAGGTGAACCTCTCCATCTTCCCCACTTAACTGTGCTTCGGTTTATATTGCAAGGCTGTCTCAAGGCATGCAACCTGGCTTCTTTTGGTGGAAAGTAAAGAGAGAGAGATGCTCCAAGCATACACCTAATGTGTTTCAGTTGCTAACGAACATTCATTTCATAAGACCTGACCAGAACTAGTCAACAGCGCGTGAAATTGATTCAAGGAAGATGAAACCAAACTGGGAGATGCACTCCAGGAATGCACCTAACACAATCCACAAATAACGGGCACTCACTCCAGACTAGAGCTAGTCCAAGATGAATCCCCCTGCAATGCATAGATTGTGTAGATGCCCACATCCCGAGCACCATTTCAGTTTACGCATGTTCCTACCAGGACACGTAACACAGTCAGCATCCGTGGCACGCAGCACTGCTCGGTATCCAGTCTCTCTAGCCCCGCTTTAGAAGATCCACGAAGTGGGACACCGTAACGGTTTACTTGAAAGCGACTCCTTTCTGCTTCTGTCCCTAACCAGCTAGGTGCTCTGGCCTGATTTTACAATTGTCATTTTACCATGCTCAATTACTAGCCAGAGAAACGAGCAGGGGTAAAGCTGAGAAAAGGCTTAGTTCCCTTTGGCAACACTGAAGAGCCATATATCACAAGTAAGAGCCAGAACATTACATCACCATCTCAACATATGTTGATGCAGGCTCTGACAACCTCTTCATGTCCCTGTTTTTCCTTGTGTCATTATACTTGAGTCTACTTTCCCTTTAAGCTATGGGGAGCACTTTTTGGCTAAATTCAGTTGGCACACACTTCAGGTCAGGTGAGATGAGTGGGAAGGGAAAATACCTACTTTGAGAATCATACTAGTTGAGCCCTAATAGCCTAGCGCGCTCAGGATTTGGGTGGCCGTGCAAGTACAAACTGGCAAAAATGAACTTACTGGAAGTTCTCAAGCAGTTATGCTATCAGGTGGCGAAAGAACGGGGATTTTGCAGACCTAAATGGTAACTCCTTAAGCATGCAAATATGGAATAAAGACAATAAAAAATTGAAAACTGCTATATAAGCTCTGATCAAAGGTCCGTCGTGTAATGTCACATCCACGACAGTAATCAGTAACATATATTAATAGCAAGATATGAGAACTGGAAAAGTAACAGTACTTTCCTGGTATCCTCTCCCAGCCCTAAATGAGCTACAGGTCAGGGTCTTCAAGCCAGAAACAAAACATTAAATGGGTTTCTTTTCTCTCCCGTTAATTTGTTCAATTGGTGGGGTTTTTTTGAACTGATATTGCAAAAGGTCATACATTGCCATTGGCAAAAATTAGAAGTAATCCCATAAGTCCTGACTTGCAGTCACACTGTCTTTCCTTATCTTGGAATATTTTACTATGCTCCCCAAAAAAAGAATAATTAGACAGTCAAATTAGGTATTGTTAGTTCATTTGCAGTTAGTAACCAACCAAGGGAAGCATGTAAAAAGGTGTTTTGTGTTCAGGGTGATATATTTCTTCTCTGTTCATCTAACCACCAAATAAGATTTCCACACCTTAGGCCTCATACCATTAACATAAGATAGTTATTGAGCCTATAAATTGCCTGATTTTTTCTAGTGATTGGCTAGGTACATTGTGTTTCATTAGCTTAATGACTTCGGGATTTTAACTGACATCCATAAGCAAGTCATGGGTGCCCAGATCCTATAAAACAGCATTAAAGTTTGTATATTTAAGCAAACAGATTTCCAACATGGATTTTAAATCACTCTGTGTGATCTGCCTGTTCAAGTATATATTCTGGACCCTGTTTTCTGCTTTCCTGCCACTGCAATGCCCAGAAGAGCATCAGGAATGTAGAGCACATTGCTCTTTGACCTTGTGATAGATGCTTGTGACCAAATATAGAAGAAATAGAGCTCTGTGCTGTGTAGTTTTCGGGGTTTTTTTAATTGTCTTAAATATTTTATAGATCAATGCTATTAAAATGAACTCTGCCACTCATAACCATGATGTTATTTTGCTGTGTGGCCGCTTTTTATTAATGTGCAGACATAACACTTGCATAAAATGTTGTCCTTAAAAGCATTGTATGACCTTAATTTTTATTTGGAGAAGAGGCTCCTCAGCATCTTGCAGAGATGCTATCAAAAGGAAAGCGTTGGAAATCTTATTGCTGTCTTGCAGATGACCAGACCATGTGCTTCTGAAATCTTCCTATGGTTTACAGTGGCATCTGCGAGGAGTAGAATTAAAATGCTTCTAGTTCACTCAACTACACTACGTCACCATATCAATGAAAGCCTAAAAGCCTATTTTAGGAATTTATCCTGCTTCTTCAATCACATGCTCCTAAGGCTGCAGCTAACATACACCCTACAAATAGTTCAGGTCAAAAAAAACAACATTTAGAAAAGAAAATTCAACATCTTGTCTTAGCAACGTGTCAAGTTCTCCACTGTGAAAGGCCTGTGCGGATACAGCTAATGTTGGCTCACCTTGGCAAGTTTCTTCTTTAGGACACGGCATATGGAATTAGGGCAGTGATACACGTAAGGTTGACTGTGGTTTCTAAAGGTAGGATGAGCAGGTGAAGCTTACTACTGACAAGAGCGAGTATGGTTCTACTGATGCAAAGTCCTTGGGGGTTCTGGCTCAAATAAGGACTTTTCCTCCCTTTCTATGGCTCCTAGGGTTCCTTCCAGGAAAGACCAGTTCTTCCTTGGAATTAGGTAAGGAAGTCAGAAGAGAAAAAGAATAATGAAAAAGGGGCAGAGCAATAGGGAAGGCAGCCAACACACTTGATAATAATGGATAGAGTTGGGTAATTATTCAGTTATTTTTCCAGAGAGTATTCATTTTCTCCAGAATGGCAAAAAAAACTCAGGCTATCCAAAAAAACATGTGACTAACTTGTTTATGAACTCATCAAATATTTTCAGCTGTTTGGGGGAATGAAAGGCTAGATTAACACAACAGTTGTTGTACCCTCCTTTCCTTTTGTTCACTTAAACTTGGGTTTCTCAAAATTTACTTTCCTTCCTCTGCCCAAGGGAACACAAATTAGGATGCTCACCTTGTGGTGAATAAATTTCTGGCTATGAATATTTTCAGTCCATCTTGATGAAACTGATACACTTTCTAAAGCTGAGACACAGCAAAATGAGTCAAAAGGCTTTCTAACTCTCACTTTGGGTAATCATCTGGGGATGACATATCACTGTCACAGGCCTCATTTCAGCAGATGGTCTCCCACTGAAGTGACATCAAAGAAGAGCAGAGCTTAAGAGCAGCTCTTCTTTGTGTGGTAGTGAGCACATTCACTCATGGAGAAATGGGGGTAACAACCTGCACCAGTCTGGCAGAGGAGGAGTCATGCCTGGACCTCCCACAGTTCAGGCAAATGATCCAAATCCCTCCACAGTCACAACACAACTCTTGTGAATCCAGTCCTTCATTTCACTTTCAAGTGCCCAAAGCACTTGGGGGGGCGGGTAGGGAAGGAGAAGGGGAAGACTGGCATGCGTACACATTTCAGATAAAAGAGGGAGAAAAAGAGTATTCAGCTGCTTGCTGCACACAGAACTTCGTCAATGTGACAGCTAAAAATATTAAGCCCCCGCGTTCTGAATCCTTGCACAGAGGTCAGCTGCATGTCCTCAAAATATTCGCCAAATTTTAAAGTACATATACTCATCAGAAAAGTACAGTAAGTGCTCACAACAACAGTTACCAGGTAAAAAACTTCCATTTTGTTGAAGATCTTGAAGCTTAGTTTCATTTTGATTAGGAATGAAAGAATCCATAAAAAGAAATTCTAGGGACAAAAAGTTTAATTCAAAACACGTTATGGTTTTATTTCCCTTTACTGCCTAAACACCACGAAGTACAGATTCCACATTTCAAAAGTATTCTGAAATTACTATATCAAAATTTTGCCTCCTAATGATAAAAAGTCACTTCAGCCTTCCTCTTTTTCTTCAGAACACTTCAGTGGAAACAGTTTTGCAACCTGCCTCCATTTCACTGAAAATGAATTTTCTGCGAGAACCCAAATGATCCTAAAAGGGAAAACAAGTGAAAAAGAGCATGTAAGCTGTATTTCTAAGTTGCAAAGCCATCTGTCAGTAACAGTAGGATCTACTGAGGAAAGTTGTTTGCTGAATATTCTGGCAACCTTGCTACTGCACGGTCTGGGAACGTAGTCCTTTATAGCTGCTGTGTATGTAATGAAACTATGTGGTTATTCCGTAGACCTTAGGTAAACAGAAGCGCCAGTGGGGAAGGAAAAAGACAGCAAATGCTTGGGGCAAAGACAAAGTGATCTCTACACAATCACCTTCCACAATTGTTTTCGCAAATGAGTTTATTCAAAGGCATGGCGGTAGGAAAAGACCCTTTTATACAAATATTTTTATATAATAGCCAAAATTGAATTAAAACATTCACCTCAAAATCAGGACTTTGATCATTGAGTTACACGCAGATAATCAAGACACGGACATGATACCACAGGACGCAGAGCCATAAATTTCATAGCCTCAAAAGCTTGGAACTCACAGATATTTCAGCCTGATAAGACACTGAAGATTTCTTGAACAACATACATCATAAATGTATGATGATAAGATGATTCTCCTAGATCGCTTGCTAAATAGCTTTGAAAAAGAAATGTGAGAACTGTAACTCATATGTAGCTTATATTCTGAATCATAATCTTCCTCTCCTGAACTATTTGTTTACCAAACATTACTTTAACTCCATACCTAAGAGAACACCAACTAGAACAACAATAAGAGAGGGAGACAAATACTAAAACAAATATTGTCAAACTAGAAAATGCCAAATTATATCCAAGGGAACTACGCAAGGTACCAAACTATCTTTGTGAGTAATTCCACCCACTGAACTCCTTCACGGGCAGCCTCACTATTTGTGAAGGAAGTCTGTATTTTCTGTATTTTCCCAAAAATAATAAGAAAAAAAGCAGGATTTGTTTTAATCACAGGGGTATTGGGTAAGGTTTGAGATTAGCCACTTTATGAGTAAAGTACGTAGGAATACCAAAGCAAGATATCTGCAAGAGCATGCTATTGTGGTAAGACTTGTACCGTTTATACCGGGTTCGTGTTCGACCCAAGCATCTCACCTCTGCTCATGTGTGTAACAGGTCAATTGTTTGGATAATCCCTAGCACCCTTTGCAATCTAGTCCTGTAGTCACTGATCTAAATCTGTCCAGGAAGAGGGGCTCTATAGACCATACTTCCTACAAAGCCTCTTACACTGAAGATGCAGCTCTTGCAGGGCTCAGCCAGGCAGAATGGATTTCCTGAAGCCCAAGAAAAGACAATATTATATAGATAAATCTGTTCATCGATGGATCTTGGAGGGATCCTAGATGGAAAGATAGCAGGAAGACACAAAATATAGGGTGGAAATTGCAAGTTTTCTTACACTGATCAGTTTGTCATAAACCCAAGTTAGCATGGTGTTTCAGTTAGGGCATTCATCACTACGTTATAGAGCTTGTCTCTAAATGGTTTATGCTCATACCAAAACTGGAAACTATTTTTTTCCAGGAAACTCAGTCACATTCACATCTGTGTAACTGTTTCATGGCCATCCCACCAGCTCTCGTTTTGTACAGCATACTTCCATACATTAGGGCTCAGTTCCTATACACTGACAACTGCTATTTGACCAGAGAGAAGAGCGCGGTCCTGTGCTTCATGTTATTCACTAAACTTGCAAAAAGTCAAGCAGTTAATCCAGCAAGGGGCCTGTTGCTGCAGTTTTTGTAACTCATTAGGAACGTCTGTCTGCATCTGCCCTAGTGGCCACAGATTCGTGCTTGCTGTGGTGTCAGCGTGAGCCATGCAGCTACCTCCTACTGGAGACCCACACTGTGAGGCCTATCATCCTCTTTCCCTGATGATTTCCATGAGGAGATGCTAACTCACTTTCCCTATTCTTCCCTATTTTTACTACATTTTTCCCCCCCCCAATGGCCCTAAGGAATAGACACTATTACTATTAGCTGACATTGAACGGTGAGACTTGAGTTAGTCTCAGTGAAGTAAACGGAAACTGCATGTGTTCCGTATCATGCTCAGTAAGACAGAAAATATAAGCACCATCATTGTTAGATGAAGCTCTCAAGTGACAAGAACTCACTTCTCCCCTTATCCGTATAGGCTTTCTCTCAGGAAAGAAAACCCACAACAAAAGGGCAGCCTCTGATGTAGAGCAGTTATTGGCAGACAGCTAGCCTGAGAGAAAATCACACACACAGTCCCGTGGAGAAGCTGGTTGATAGTTCCGCAAACACCGTCCACACACCATTTCTATCTACAAGTGAGAACCACCCCTGCCTTTCTTTCATATGACAAATGATAATGATGACATTAGGAACTAGACCCAAAAGGAGTTAGCACTGTCTTTTCTGTGAAAATACAATTTGTATGTTTTTTCATACCCAGTCTAAGAGCGACAAATGTCAGGATAACTTCTGAAATAGAAACTGGTTCTTCCTCCTCTCTAAGAATACCTTTTTGGAAAGAGGGGACTTTTTACCTCCACAGGCGAGTTTTGTTCTTCCCTAAATCAACTTGTTTTCCCCTCTAAGTCCATTGGACATTCTCTTGTGACTTCCACACCCCGAAACCTCCAAACATTTGTTGTAAGGACACCAGCATTTGGATTGGCTTTAAAAAATAAACATATTCTTGAATTTTGAAAAGAAAACATGATCCTTTTACCTGAAAGACTAAAACCATAAAAAGCTAAAGTTGCAGTAGTAATAGAAACAAACTTCACACTGATTCTTCTTGTAGGTTTCTCTGTTTGCAAGCTGCACGCTACCATGCCCCCTCACCTGGCTGTCCTTATTCAAGCACGTCTTACACTTGTATCATGACTGCAAAATTCTCTTCATACAAGTCACTTACAAAGGGGCATTTTGTTTAATTTTAATTGCAGTTTGGCCACATCCTAAAATGGCTGCAAACTCTGATGTTGGGGACAGTGGATAGCAGCAAAGTCTGTGTGATTAGGCCGACATAGAGCAATACTGCCACAATGATTTTTTCCCCACACCATTGTTTCTTTAGTTAATCAATTAATTTAGTTCATCTTTATTTAGTTAATAACTGAATTCTCTGTGTTCAAACAGTTTTTTCAGAAGTCCCTTCTGCTGCAAGCCCATCTTCCTCAGAAAGTGTCCTGAACTTTCATGAGTCATTTGCCCATTAGAAAAAGAAAATTGGGTTCAAAGCTGTAAAACAGCAAGTGTCATGTCCAGAGCAAGAATTTGTAGCAGATACTGTGACCTGACTGGTTTATTTATCAGTATCAAGTGCAACTGCTAGTCTCAGAGATAACATTATTGAAATTCCAGCACTGCATGAACAACATGCTGCAACTTGTTTCCTAGCACAGTTTATCACTAAGTAATTCCTACAAGAAATTCAACATACTTATGTCCAGAACTGGAGCATTTTTACTTCCTAGACTCAGAATTCAGGGTTCCAGAAGCAAAGTGAGAGTGTTTGGGTATCTGCAGGGAAAACAGCCTTTCCCGTTTTTGCAAGACAGAAAACCACCATGAGTGGAACCTCCGTATCTCCAGTTTCACAAGTGGCTGGCGCAAAGAGAATCAGTAGAGATTTAATTTGACAGAAACATTTCTGATGCTAGTAATTCACTTCTATTCTCCACAAAATGAGCCATAATTTGCCTTTAATTCACAACCGGAACTTAAAAATTAAACATCAAGAATTCAAACATCTTCACTTTAATTTCTCTGACAAGTGATGTTTTAGACCATTACAGATGCTCCCAAGAAGGAGCATGCCTGCAACAGCATTTCTCCTCTCAGTAACTGAAGCTCTTTAAGAAATTCAATAAAAAGCAAAGGAGAAGGAAAATTAAAGTTGGGGAGAGAGTATCCTGGAGGGGAAGCGAGAACAAAAACATGCAGGCTTACGCAGCCAGCCATCTGCAAAGCTGAAGGTTTCACAAAGAAAAAAAAGCCTCTACTGTTCCTGAATCAATGACTTCCCATTTACAAGCTAGCTGTATAGAAAGAGATTCAAAATGGCTCTCAAGGAATTCATGCCAACCGTGAGGTCTGTTTCCTCGGCTGTATTTTCCCCCCCTCTTTCTTTCGCAGTCACAAGGATGTAAGTATTTATCAGTCCTGTACCCCTGCCAGCATACACTGGAACGAGTCAAAGGGACCTGGCACTGAATCACAGGGATTTGTGTTGCTAATAAATGCAGCAGACCCCATCCATTGTTGATTAATTTTGACTGAAATCTAAACACCAAACAACAAACACTCTTCTGAACTGCTTTGGTACCCATTAGTTTGATGTGTTTATTAGACAAGACTGTATTCTTTCAAGTTTATTAACAACAGATTAGAGTATCTGCAAACAAATATAGGAGTTTTATTATTTAAAGGTGTGGGCACCATATACTAACATTTTTAGGGTTTGACAATACATCAAAACAAAAATCCCATATCAAATTGTACTTAGGTGGAAAAAAAAAAACAAACTAGTTAATGTTGAAGAGCAGCACAGTGCCAGCCATTCATATTTTCAGAAGTTTCAGCTCAGAAGATGCAGAATGACACCTCTGGAGTAGCACAAAGACTAAAAAAAAATTTAAAAAAACACAACTGGGAAGGAACCATAGAAGTTGCATTAGTTCACAGAGGGTTCATAGTAAATAGGAGGGGTTTGGTACTTTTGTAGTATATTTTGCAGCTAAAGAAATTCCTTTAAACCCTGCATTAAGTTGCAGGAGATTTTATTTGCCAAATCAATGTAGAAGTATTCCAGCAGAGCTCAGCAAAACCATCAAATCTCACTATTAAACTTTGCAATTTTTTCCCCCAAAGATTTTATGTCTTGCAAACAGGTGTTTACTGGGCTGAAGCATCCGGTGACAACCAAACAAACTGTTAGCAAAACATTTATTAGATAGTTAAACCTTATAAACGCTTTGGTACCACCCTGCTCGCTGACAGTCAGTTTCCTTTGGTCTCCACAGTCTTTTCTCTCCCCAGCTCTCTCCTCTACACTTCATTTGCAGAACCCAAATTGCAGCAGAAGCCAAGAGAGATGCTATTTCATAACGAGACTGGCAGCTGTTCTTGGACTAGGAGTGACTGGCCAACAACTTTTGAGCTATTCAGGACCTGGGCTTCAGCGGGGCCCGCTGGATAACTCAGAGCTCCGACTTCCCCAGGAAACGAGACAGCAGGGATGCTGCCACAAATATCGTCAAGTTGCCTTAGTTCCTAACTACACACTCAACCTCACCCTGGCCTGAAAAGGAGCTGAGTGAGCCCAGCAAAACAGTGTCTTCGCCTCCCTATGACACACTCCTTGAGCTCTCTGAATACAATATGGAGGAAGTACAATCTTGGCACCCAGCTTGCAGGCTTAGAAAGGTTAACAACCTTCCACTGCATTGAGAAAATGATTGCTTTTCCAAGCCTGAAGTTTCTTACAGTTTTATGAACTCTTGAAATACCGCACTCCTCTGCTTCCAAGCTATGAAGCCAAGAAAGGCAAGCTACCCAGCTAGGTTTGGTAACACAGTGGTAGGTTGCACAGCCTCTGGTGGTGATACCACATTTCTAGGATTATCTACATGCATTCTCAAAACAAAATATGACAAACTGAAGAACCTCTCTGCTAAAGTCAGAGACAAAAGCTTTGACTAGGATGCAAGTGGTCACTACAGAAAAAAAACAGGCAAATATTCATCAATTTTCTGGTTACACTATTTGTTCGAGGCTCTAAACATCACTGAAAGATCATTTCCCTTAATTTCCTGCCAGAAATAAAAAATAGGTTTTTGTCTACTCTTATTTTAATTCACAGACTGATAGGATATATCAATATGCTTTTTGTTTCCGTCATAAGTTTGATTTTAGTTATTTATTTCTCTTCAGACATTCACAAGCCTTTGAGTTTAGATGCCAATAAATTAAAGTCCATCATTATTACTTAGATGGATGACAACACTAAATTATCCTCCCTGTTTTCTCATATGGCATTTTAACCCAATCAAGGATCAAACCAAGGACAGTTCAAAAAGATTAAAACACAGCCTTCTTTGTTTGATGCACTGAAGTCAAATAATGATTTCTGCCTCAAGGGAAGTATGATTCATAACCATTAGCTAGCAATATTTTAAAAACACATACTATTAGAGTTTGCATCTTAAAGTTTCCAGAACCAGCAAAATTCCAGTCTACTAATATCTATGCACCCCTGACAGACTGGACTCCAAAGATGCAATTGCAGCTGCTGGAGGTATTTCCATGGCAGCTCTACGCGAGGTGCTGGGGCAACTGCGGGAGCCGAGGGTTCAGACTCAGCCCTGAGTTAGACTCCAGAATTAGAATTCTACATCAACAGTCTCCATATCTGAGGAGAGATTAGTATTTAAATGGTAAGCATCTCACCCACGTTTTCAGTAGCACAGTAATGTATCCTTTATCCTTTTCTTTTACCCAGGCCACTGTACATCAAACAGATGTTTGCACTGAGCGGGCTCTAATACCTAAATCTTACGTTACTTTAGTTAATTTAAAACTCAATAATAAGTAATTAAAAAAAAAAAATCACTGTTTTCCAATAACAGCAATCTTATGCTTCTAACAGAAAATTTAATTTCTCATAGCATTGTTCTGTCACTAGTTTTATTAGAAATTTCTGAATACCCTAATAAATAATCCTCAATAAACAGTGATGAAACGTTTGTTCCACAGATCAAATAGTCAAGTACCCAAATAGCTTTCCCTTTAATGGACTCTTTCAAGCATTATTTCAATGTGCTATATTGTCATAACAATATTACAATGCCTGTTATTTGACCATAAACTCATTCAAGAGGAAAAGTCATGCTGATCTTACCAAGGCTTATTAGTTTTCATTTTAGATTCAAATCTCATAATTTATTAATCTAAAGATGAAGGGTATCTAATAGAAAGTTTATGGGGTTTGAAGGGTTGTTTTATTTTACAGTTTCCAAAAGATTCGGAAATCTTTTGGCAGAATATCTTCCTATTGTTTTGAAGAACCTATCTTCACAAGCAGATGCGAATGTCATTCTCGACAAAAGCTCATAGGAGGACTTTGCATTAGAGGCTTATTTGTTAGGGGGTTTTGCCGCCATCTCCACTCCAGCTTTTACTTTGTGCAAATCATTTCATGTGTTCCTATTTAAGAAGGTTGAACACAATCACTCATCCAATTTTTCTGAAGTTCTCATACTATGTTCTGCTACCAGATCCTATAATTGCCGTAAAGCAGGTTGAATTGCACTGGAAAATAATCTTTTCGCATTTTCACTGGCACATGAAAGACAACCTACCAAGTAAAGTTCACCATACTTCAGTTACATGTATGCAAATAGTTGTAAATCTAGTTTTAAAGTTTGGTAACTCTTGCTGATCTCAACTGAAATATTCTTGCTACGTTTTCCTGTATAATTTCATATTCAACATATTTATGTCCTATAAGCCAAGCCACTCACAGACCCATCGGTCAATGTCTTAATTTCTACACGAGTAGGTAGAATGCTTCAACTCAAACCCACAGCAAAACTCCCCAGAAAGACTTCAGAAATCCTGCAGACTACATCAGGCAGTGGTAGTACACCTTCTGTACTGACACGATCAGTTTTTCACATTTACATATGAGAAAATTTGCAGGAAAATAGCACCAACTCACTGCATTGGATTTGGAAATGACTTGCCTGGAAACAAAAGGAGAGAAGTAATCTTGGTGCAGTTTGCAAAATTCTCACTATCTAACGTGACTGTTACAAAGATTCTTGAAGACATTCATAGCTTTCAGCAATATGACATTACACTTGCATCACTGGTTGCCCTCATCCTCCTTTGGGTTTATCAGTCTGATTGTTCAAATAGAACTATGCATTTCTCCCAGCCTCATACAGAATAGCCTACGTATTTACATCTGTTAAGGTGTCTCACCAAACACATCAAACAGGTTGGCTAACTACCAATCCTTAAAAGACCTTCTGACCAATGCCATGCAGTAAACAGGAAGCATTTCCAAAACGAAGGCATTCTTTAACACTAGATATTTGGTCCTAGACAGTCTGTATACATTTAGTTGACCAAAAATGTTACCATCTCTAAACATTAGGCAAAGGAGACTTAACTTCTTCAGACAATGCACAACACGTTTCAACACACTAGCATTCCTTAAAAAAAACAGTCCCACTGACTTGAAGGACAAAGTCTTTAAAAATACATCTGCTAAAGTTCTCTTGTTCAGCTGTGTTTCAGGATCTGTTACAAGGTCAAGAGGAAGCAATATATTAAAAGCCAAGCATCTCAGCAGGTTTTTCAAGGAATTTCCAAACCAGGTATCTTGTCTTGAACTAGTCTTCCTTTCCCAGCTACTCCATGCAAACATACAGCCACCTCTTGCCTAAAACCAATACAGTCACAGAAGGAAGAAGGATCAATAACCAAGTCAGCATGTGAATACTGTACTATTAATTATGACAAAATACTTACGAGAAGAGAGTTGCAAATCTATTGCATGGCAGTGGGGAGCGGGGTCAGGTTACAAATGAAGGATTTTGATTGCTCAAGAAGCCCAACTGACTTGATTATAACAGCAGTTTGGTTGAATGTTGTCATGGGTACTGTATTAGTTATGCTAACCTAAAAATAACGCCAGGTGGAAGTTAAATATCCTAATCAATGGTATCCTACTACCACTAAGCCAACAGATTATTTTTTTTTTAAATGTGTTTCTGTCATAGTGAAGACTCAGGCACACCTCATTTTAATTTGTAGAAGTTAATATTCCCAAGCCATACTTTCAGTCTAGGGGTCACGACGGCCTCAAACCTAAAAGCAAGCTAGCTAACATCACCACTATTGTCTTATTTTGGGCTAGCATTATCAAAATACCCACATACATTTTCCTCCCCTTTTCTAAATCCTTACCTAGCCTGCTGACTACTTAGAGCATTGCTTTAACTTTCCTCCTAACAAAATCAGTGAAGATCCCAGACTAACCTTGAACAACAGGTTTCTAATAGCTCTCTCTAATAGATGAGAGAGAGAGAGAGAGAGAGAAGCATAATCTATATTAAGCTTAAGACAGTGCTACGAAACAGAAGAATTCTCACTCCCTTATGGCTTTAAAGAGCGATTTTTATATTTCTCTCCTGTGCAGGTCGATTTGGCATGCACAGCATTAATTTTGAAGAAGGCTAACACTGCTAACGAAGGATTTTCCAAAGAGCACAAAGGAAGGATTTAATAACGTTTGGGCCTGTTGAGGCCAAAGCCTAGTAAAACAAGCCAAAAGTGAGTTGAGAACAATAAAACAGCATCTGTGTTTCACTCCGATTCCCTGAGTGAGATGGGGAATTTGCATAACATTTTAATGCAGAGTAAAACTGCAACTCTTGAGGTTAAGTTCTTTCAGCAACACACTAATGAGACAAACACCTTACAGCTAACCCTACTAATGATCCTATGTAAAAATTTAAATAGGGATAAGATTAGACAGGAAATTCCTCTTTTGCATGGTGAATTAGGAAGATCTAAAAAGATCTGCAGTGCCTGCAGAGGCATTGAAATTACAGCCTAGATATAAGAAATACTGAGCTCATTATGCCACTGAGATGGCTACTGTGGTGCTTCATTCAATGCCTGGGTTATAAATGCATCCAGGGACGTTTCATATGCCACATGGTTCATACTTATATGTCTCCTAAGGTTGTATTTCCCCACATGCTCCTTCCTAGGACGAACATATTAATACCTACAACTTGAAATCCTTTTATTCCTCTGTTTACTAAAAACAGCAAGTGTTCAATAAACCTCCAATATGTCCCATACAGTCATGTGTTTCTAAGCCACCTGACAGAACCTTGTAGTTACAGAAAAGATATTTACATCATTCAGTTTTCTCATGGTAACTGGTGGGAAGTAATTCACTTAACTTAGTTATCTGGGGGTCTGTTCACAAAATGATCCCGGTTTTTGTTTGTTTACCAAGACCAACAAGCATTTTGTAGAAATCAGTTCTAAAATTGACTAACGTCGTTTTTTCTACTTGCTGTCAGATCAACAAGATAGCACTACTTTTAATTTCTACCTTTAAAAATCTTTCCCAGAATCACGAACTGGGGCACAGTTGAATTGTGTAAAGTCCATTTTATTTGGGACTTCTTTGTTCAAAAGAGGATTTGAAGGTCATCTTCCCAAATCCGTCTTGATGTACACCTACCCAAAGAATTTGAGGATTTGGTAGGTTTAAAACCGATCATGGGTACTTTTCCCTTAAAATGTGATTAAATAGGCCATGATGTCCAATCATACATTTACAGGGTAACCATATGACAACCTACTTTATACCTTAACTTAGGAGTCTACATTTCTTGTATAGTCAGTGGACAAAAATTCCTCCAAAAGTTGACTGAATACGTTTTGTACGTTTAAAGGTAGACTGCTATTCCCCATTACTTCACAAACGCTCTTCCTGAGAACAGATTTTTACCTCATTGTGTTCCAGCTGACCACTGCTTTTTTTTTTTTTCAGTGCTGATCTCATTATTTCATACTGTCTTAAGTGTCAGCATCCTCAACTTAAAATTAATAAATGGCCCTTTTGCTATCTGTGCAATGCTCTGTTCATATTCTCCTACAGTGTTGTTCCCATAAGGAATTCCTCGGGGCTAATAGCTTAATTGTCAACCCTCTTCTCCAGGTCACACACGCTCTATAAATTCTTGCAACATAATATGATCCATTGCTGTTCACTTATCTTTTTCTCCAAATATCAGGCATCGTCTTGCATAGGTTATCAGAGCTGGCACAGTTCCGCAGGCTGTTCTGCACACTGAGTTTTACATGCCTTTCTCAGGTATCAGTACTTTTGTATCACTACTTTTAGCATCATGGATTTTCTGTCAAGTTTTGGCACATTTCTATTGCATTCTCTAAGTATAAAACTTTGAGTGTTCATTAGCAACTGCAGGAAAGTTATGTTCCAGAATACAGTCTTGCCTTTTATCAGACATTCAGTTAACCTCCCAAACTTGAAATATTAGCTTTTCAGCTTGAAAGCATTTAACCGCTTGGGAGAGCCTTACTTTCTTTTTGTGCTGTCATTACTCTTCAGAATGCTACGACAGTGTTTGGGTTGGCCTCCTTTGCCTAAAGTTAACTGAAAACTGCTCAGGCATTGCGGCAGACCTGCCTATCGTCAGCGACCATTATTTGAGATACAGACTGAAGCATTATGTACTCTTCATTTGCCATCTATATAACCAAAGAGTTTCAGCGGTGGTAGATGAGCTAACTGTTCAGTTCTTCCCAGAATATTATCTTTGGCCATTGCATTTTCACCACTGTGTATTTGTTCAGTAATCACTCAAAGCTTTTGACAGAAGCCTCTCCACCACCTGTGCTCTACAGCCATTGCTGCTATTTAGTATGGTTACTTGCACAACACAGCAGCTGCCTTCTACTAGAGTTTCTTAATAGCTCTGCCCATCGAGCTTCTTTCAGGTGACCCCTTTCATCACCTCTGATCTTTAAAAAGAACCGCTGTCCAGTATTCAGATTAAACCTGACTAGCTACCTGTAGTGGTACAGAAAAGGAATAAAAGATAGTAAAGATATTTTATTAAAGCCGTTTCTGTAATATGTGTACTGCCTTTACTGATCTCTTCAAGAAAACATAATTTCATACCATTAGATTTTCATACACAGTAGAGATCTATAACGTCTGCAACACCCAACTGCAATGGCACAAAAGGAGCCTCAGAATGGCTTAAAAGCAGCAGCAAAATCCGACAGTTTCAAGGCTTTAGTTGCAAGTCCTAAATAACTTATTTCTATACCTATTAAAGTTAGTTTCAGGATTTGAGAATGATTGTTCTAGATTCTGTACAAAACACAAATACAGATACTCCTCCCACTGTAGATCATTTTAAGGCAATTAAAAACAAAAAATCAACCCCAAAAACCCCACACCCTCACTGTAGGATTATTTAGAAGAAGAGTTAATCAAGTTGTTCAAGTTATCAAGGTCTCTCACAGAGCTGCCCAGAACTGACTTTATTGGCAGGGAAAGGGTGAAAGGCAGACTTTGGTTCAGATCTAAACACTAGAAGAAGGGGAGTCATTTAGGCAAGTCTGACATTTAAACTTGTTTCTGTTCACCAACAAATTCCTTCTACTGAACAGTTCCAGCATGGTATCACACAACTGACTGCAGGGGATGAACTCAATAACCAAATGCAAGGGACAAAACAAGACCCTCGCAGGGACTGACGTATGTATTCATATTTAACAATTCCAGCTATGCTTACATACTGTGCTACCCCAGCAAGTCCACAAAGGACCAGTACAGCAAAGGCTTTTCTATGCAAGTACAGATTTAATTTTAAAATGAAAGTTTTTGTCACTGCTTTTTTCTGCCTGTAAAAACAGTCAGGGTAGTAATGCAATATGCTACCTCAGTCTGGAAGGAGAAAAGGAAAACTTGGAATTTCATTCAGTAGTGATCTGTAATTCATATGGTCTCCCTCTGGGTCTAATACTCTGACTAATGGCATTCAGAAAGACACAGTTCAATAAAAAAAAAAAAATGGAAGCTCAGACTGTATCACAAACTGTACCTCACAAGCTATCAAACTTCAGACCTCTATATTTCAATTAATCACAATCCATCACATCACATATACATTGGAAAAGGTATTTCAGACTCCGTATCAGTCACCATAATTAATTTAAAGAATTAGAGTCATGACAGGCAATATAATTAAAAGAGGCAGGCTTAAAAAGAGTTGGAGGGGAAGGCTGTTGTGTTTGGGTTTGGGGTTTTTTTGTATTTTTTTTTTTTTTTTAGCAATGTCATCTTCCAGTAACTTTCCTGTTTCATCCTATTCCATCTCAGCCTCGGAGGTTACAGACTTTGCTTCAAAGAATTTCTTGGCACTCTCATAGTCATAAAACAAATATTCTATAACTTCCAAGATCAAACACACTTTGGCGGGATGCAAAATAGCTACCTCTGCTCCAGTTTGGGCAGACGCGCTTGTAAAGTATTGAATTTTTGCCTCTGCACCTGAGCAGCACATGATATATCATGAAATACGCAGGTCTTCATTATGCTTGCCTTTCAAAAAGATTGCTTGTCCTTCCCTACAACTAGAGCTAATATCTATTTGAATGCGCTTTTCCAGAATGAATCAAACATGTCACAGGATCCATAAGAACCTTTTGTACTTCTGAAACTCCGCAATTGCCCCATTTTAATATCATAAACATTGCTTTTAATACAAGTTCCACTCTCACGGGCAGAGACTGTCTGCTAATGATTACGTTCCAAAACGCTGTAGTTTTTGAAGGAAGGACTTCTTATTTTGGAAGAACCTTTTAGATTTGGGAAAGAACAACGTTTGCTGATTTATGGTATGGGGCAAGGGGACAGAAATGATACCAGCACAAGAAAAAACAGAGACGAGAAAAGCCCGTATACCTTCAAATACAAATGTTTCCTCTCCGTTTTCTCAGTAAAAACTGGACAAGAGTAAGTTTAAGGGTGAAAGGTAGTTAGAAGCCTTAATATTAAGCAAAGAGAAAAGATGAAGATTGAAGAAAAAACAAAGTACACAGGGATTTCCAGCAATTGAAGCCATTCATGTCCCAAGAATCCTTCTTACAGACATGCTTACATTTAAAAGACACAAACGCAAGCGTCAAGATGAAACAGCAAGATTAACACAAACATTCCCAAAGGACTGAATTCCCTGCTCCAGAGGCTGGAGAGGGGAGAGAGAGAAACAGGATTTCTAAGTCATTCTGCATTATCTTCTTTTCTCTACTGCCACCTAAGTCTGGGCCAAATAAGAGGTAAACGAGAGGTAAACACAGTCCCTGGATAACACATAGCCACAGAGCGCTCCACCCACTCCCACCCTCCTTCCTTCCAGTCATGCAAGGACAGACATCCCAAGCTCCCTTTAAGCCAATATAAATCTTCTCTTCTTTCATTAAGGCAGCTTCCCAGCTGCTTTGCACTACACAGAGCAAAGCCACTGGAGCAAAGACTAAGCACCTCGCTGACTTTCACTGTCAATGCAATCCCTCATTCATACATTATTCAGTAACGCAGAACAGGCGTGCGTCAGGCACGTATGTGATCATACTCCAGAGGTGGCATGTACAGAAGGAGGCCGCACACCAACCTGCAAAACTACTACAAAACAGTTATCTTCAACATCTTAGACTGAACTGCCAACGCGTTTGACTTCAGCAGAAGGAATCATTGCGGGGGGTGGGGGGGGGGGGGGGGGAGAATGGACTATGCATATCATTAGTCAAGCTGTTAAAGTTTCCATCAGAAAACTGCGCTTCAGCGGAATGCACACATACTGCAGTACCATTAACTCCTCTGAGCCTTTCAACAGAAACCAAATAAACAGAGTTACCTCCCTTATTAGCTGCTAAATTCCTCAAGTCCTCTGGCTACACCTACGGTAGGTTCCCCAATTCACTGGGTGAAGTAGGGTCTTAATATTACAGCATAATACATGTAAATCTTTCTGCTCTTCTTTTTTTAAATACCAAATACACACATGTTAATTACCAAGTAAAACTACCAATATTTAATGCAATAAGTCTAAACATTTAGACTATTACAGTAGCTTGACCTTTGAAAAGTAAAAACATTTCAACTTTATAATGTAAATTGAAATAAAAAGCATCAAAGCTAAACATTTTTAATGAAGTGTTTTATATTTACATGCACAGATGTGTGCATATACGTACATAGACACACATTTCCACTAGTTCTTCCAAAACATAATTTCAGAATTTTTTTCTATAGAAAACACTGACTTGGAACAGAAACATTTTTCAAGTTTCCAAAGTACCACAAAACTCAAACACTGGTTCCCAGCATGGTTCCTGCAGTCATAAGTGCCATGGAAAAAAGCAAGAAGAAAATTAACAAGTTAGTATTCAAAGCAGGGTTTGAAAAATACACAGCAAATGAGTCATAGCCCATGTTTTGAACAAAAAAATAGAAAACATAATATAGAATTCAGTAAGCACTGATGTTCTCGGTGTAAGGAATTAAGGAATTTGTAGGAAAAAACTGTGGGCTAACAATTTTGGCATTTTGTAACTTATTGCAAAGTAAAGCACTCAATTTTGTAACTTGTTGCAAAATGAAGCATTCAAATGTTCTTTAAGTACTGTCAGTGAGCAAGAGCACAGACTCAGAAGGAGAAACAGACCGATGCTATACTGACGCTTTATTCCCTGGCTTCTAGCACTAATTCAAAACTATGCAACTATAACATGACTTCCTCTATACCTATATCAAGACTACAAAGTGCAGTTTGATACAGATTATTAACCCCACTTTACAGTTTGGAAAATTGATCTGCAGAGGTGAAACGAGTTGCCTAAGGTCAGAGAAACTGAACAAGCAAGAGAAAAAACATCTAGTTCTCCTGACATGGGGGATCCTAAAGGGGATTTACTGCTTTGCCACTTATTATCACATAAACGTTACAATTCCATTTTTCCCCCACAGTTAGTTATTCACTTACTTATATACTGTACTAATAAATAGGCTTTACAAGGCAGGAGGATCTCAAGGATTGCCAAAGGGACTGCTAAGAACTTCAGTAACAACCAGACAGCATTAGATGAGGAGACAAAACAAGACAAAGAGTTGGATAGGCACGAGGCCTCAGCATTCAGGTGAGCTCGCTCTCCTACATAACTTTCAAGCTTTCCTCAGAGATCACTGATAGGGACTTAAAGGCAAAATCATAAGGTGATTTAAAAAAGCAAAACAAAAAACCACAACAAAAACCAGCCTGCTTTCCATGTGCAAATATTATCATCTTTCTTTATTACAGTAACAGCCAAAGACCAAGGAGGGCCTGTTGTACTGGGCACCCACCAAGCAAGACAGTCTTTCCCCCTGAAGAGCTTACAACCCAAACAGACCAGAGAGACAGCGGACGGGGAGGAACAGAACATCATTCATCCTGCCAGCAGCTCACAGCACCTGAGGATCACAGTCTTACCTTTTCTGCTGAAGGTGAGCAATGCCTCACCCACACACAGAAATACCATTTTCTTACTTATTTTATCTAACCACACTGTTCTTCACAGAAGGCCTCCGAAAGCCCACGAGAGCACAGAGCGGCTCACCCTCAAGCTTCCCTCAGCCCATCCTCATTGCAATCACTCAGAGAGCTGCATCAGAGTGATACCCTTCATATTTTCTGATGTAGGACAATGAATCACACTACTCTGTCTCTTCAGCAGTCTACATTTCCCCATAGTCTCACACTTTCCAGGAGCTATTGAAGCTCTGAAGAGGCGACTGGCATTTAGATGAAAGAATATTGAAAAGGTCAGGGCTGTACGGCACAATGCAGCCATTCATGGGGCACACCAGCTACTGAAATGCCATTCCTTCTTTCTGATGACAAAGGCCACAGAGCACAACAGGAAACAAACTAGCATAATCACATGCTTTCAAGAACTAGCAGGCTTTGATTTCCTTCATAAATCACGAGGTAGGAAAAATCATCAAATTCTTTCAAATGTGGCTTCGTGAGCTTCCAACACTCACCGCTGACCGCTGCGCTTTGCAAGCCAGTAGCTCCTTGCCATCTCCATCGCAGACTGATATGGTTCCCTGCTCTCCCTTCATTTTGCAGGCAGGAATATCTCCTCACACCTGCTAGCACAGACCATGCTCAACAGTAGCCAGGTGGCCCTGGAGTAGGTATTTATGCTACCCTGCTAAAAACCTCGGCCTAGTTTCTCCTATTGAAGCTCTCCCAGTAGGAAGTGACACCAAGGTAACCTCTTTCCTAGAGAGACTTAAGATCATAAAGTCCCATGAGATCTTGTGGCAGAAATGCAAGAATTCAATATTTTTTTTTTCCCCCCCTCTACAAACCTCAACCAAGACACTTCATGGCCAGGAATAAACTTACTAAAGGTGCTAAATTTCCAGACTTTACAAATTTCCCGATTTTGAAGCAAAAGGTTCTTCTCCATTTAAAAATGTGAGGGGTGAAGGAGTACCATCACTTTCAGTAAGAATTGCCGACTAACAAAACGGCCTTATTTTCCCAATTGCACTTCTGATCAAGGCCAAAAAGCCTCCTCACTACACAATGCTGGGGTCAGCCTACAAACAAATCCTTTCCTTTCAGGCAAAGCTGCTTGTTGAGTCAAAAAAAAAACCTCAACTCCTTCAGATGAACCTACCTTAACAAGAAAGAGATGTCATTTGCAAATGAGATTGAGGATAGCTGATAAGGTGGAAGGGCTCTGCTTGCCTAATTAAGGCATGAAGTAGGATGCTCATATCAACAACAATCCAGTTACAGTTGCCACATCCCAGTCTCTTGCTGGAACCACCACAGAAATTCTATGATTCACAGATATCCCTGTAAAGTTTTGTACCATTTCTTAGTTTCTTCCATAATACACTTAAGACTTGAAATTAAAATACTTTGATATTCTATTCTGTAATTCCTCAACAATCAAACAGCATTAAAGCTACACCTCCAAGGGTGTAAAGTAAGGCAGCCTCACTAGACTTAACAGAGTTTAGACCAGCATACACTTTGGACCCAATTTCTTTTTGTTCATTCATCAGGTTCTCGCATGCAACTGCAAAGGCTACTATGAGGAAAGACTCTTAGCATTTCCAGAAACCAAGTCAGTATGGAGAAAGATTTCTTCCTGCCAAAATCTGGTGCCAAGACATCATTCCGTACCTCCTGCTCCAGAACTGTTCTTATGGCATTTGTAGGGGAAATAAGATTACCAGTCCTTACTGACTTTCTAATGTGCTTCTTCACAGCTTCTGCTATCATTTTGCACATATGAAGAAGAGAGAAAAAACCTAGAGACCAAGTCTGTGATCCTTTTTCATTTTTACAAGACAAGGGACAGACAACCTAATGGTTTCACAGGTTCCAAATTTCTATCTAACCTATTTCCAGGGAAGCAGTGCTGTCTGAAGAATTGTTTCTAGGATGACAGACAAGTAGAGCCTCAATAAAAATCCATGGTCCGTCACATTGGCATTGTAAAAGGTCTAATCCATTATCCTCAACAAAACATCACTCTCCAAAGGTTTCAGGATTTTTATTATTCCCCTTTGCTTGGCACTCATTAGACTGTACCTGGAATATCGCATGCAGTTTTGGTAATCCGGGTGCTAAAAGGATGTTGATAAACTTGACCAAATTCAGCAGGGGCCACCAAGATGGTGAGGGGGCTGGAGAGCATGACAGACGTATAGAGTCTGAGGGAAATGGGCTTGTTTAGCCTGGAAAAGAGAAGGCTTTGAGGGAACCTAGCAGCAGCTTGCCAATATGTAAGAGGAGATTACAGAGAAGACAGAGACAGGCTCTTTACAGCAGTGCAAGGCAGGAGAACAAGACACCACGCTCGTATACTCAACCCAGAGAGGTTCCAATTAGATTATCAGGAAAAAAAAAAAATTATCACTATAAAACTAATCAAACACTAGACCAGTTTGCCCAGGGAGGATGTGGAAACTCTGTCCTTGAAGGATTTCAAGCTCCAACTAGCAAGAGGCTGGGCTGGATATCCTCCTAAAATGCCATATTATGAATCTACGCTACCTGCTACTCTTCACCTTTCAGCAGTATCCTGATCCTAAGGTGCTTCGCAAGCAATAGCTCTGATCTCACAAGTGTCCCCAGCGGATTGCATCAAAGTCAATGCGGTTCCTGGCTGATGATTACTCATACTGATCCAATAGAATTGAGACAAGACCTAGAAATAGTAAAAACTTAAGCAGGGATCGTTCCACCTGCATTGAATATTACTGTCTCCGGGGTTTTGAGAAATAAGCGAAGAGTATTACTTTCCAATCGAAATTTCCAACAGAAGCTTAGGAAGTCATCAAAATTGGATTTAGCCAGGCTATATGACAAGATAGTTGTTCAGATCATCTCTGTCACTATCTTTCTTCCACTCTCTGCATGTGCCACTTTCATCTCTCACAAAACAGGCTGAAAAACGGAGTTTGCATGTGTATAGAAATCTAAGGCACACAAAAATTATTCCCCATTCAGCTTGCCTCATTCTTTACCAGTTCTTTCTCCTCACTGATTAAAAGCATTCATGCACGGGCATCTTGCACCACCCCCTCCCCCCACCACGGACTATTCACCTTTTCTCATTTCTTTTGGTAGCAGTCAATTTTCTGCCCAATTGACAGAGACAAAATTATCATCTCTACAATTCCCTCTGCCTTAACCATTCTCCACTTCTTTTTCAGCTACATCATTTCTTCCCTTGCCTGCCCCTTTCAAGTTCTCTTGCTATCTGTTATTGGTCTTGAATGTCTCAATTTTTTTTCAGTACATGCAACTCCTTTTTTCCACTGTTTTGGAATTTAGACCATGTAGCATTGGCAGTTATTTAACTCCTGCAAAGCATTTAGAAATACAGGTCTTGTAAAAGACAGTAAACATGCCAGAGTAGTATTCTATTTTTGAATCACTACATCGCTACTCATTGAGTACATTTAATATTATTTGCAGCTGTTACATTTGCAAGCTGAGGCAGGTGAGGCAGAGGTAAAAGGTTAATGCTCCTTCCCTCAATAGAAAAGATGGAACCTGATTTCTTTTATATATCTTGTGGGACTGCCATAAAATATGAGGTGAAGGGAGGACAAAATCCATTATCTTTCATTTATTTGCCCAAGTCCGACTCCTTACTACACCACACGTATAGCCATACTAGATTTACAGCAGCAGCGACTCAGTAATAGATGATCTGGTGCAGATTGTAAAAACCGTGCTGTTTGCTCAGGCAGGAAGCCTGGAGAAAAAGGCAATGCCACTGCATCTTCGCTGCTGTTGTTATCCACATGCACTCATAGAATCATAGAGGTTGGAAAAGACCTCTAAGATCATCGAGTCCAGTCATCAACCCAACACCACCATGCCCACTAAACCATGTCCTTAAGCGCCTCATCTACTCGTCTTTTAAATACCTCCAGGGATGGGGACTCATGCATGCTGCAAGCCAACTGCCACAGGGACACTGCCCTATCTATATGCTTTCAAAGTGTAGAGAGTCCAGAAGGTGCAAAACACGTCTCCTGGATCTCACTCTACAGGCTTTTTCATAAAAAAAAAAAAAAAAAAAAAAAAACACACACAAACACACCACAAACCCACACTTTTGTTTAGCTTAGTTTTCTATTATCTTGAGTTTTAAGCTATGTAGTTTGTAATTAATTTATAATGATGACTGCAGACTAAAAATTTATGTGGTTCAAGCATTTTAATTTTTCAAAAGGCTAAATAAAAGTGAAATTGAGATGATGGGAGAAAATGAATACAAGAATAGCTGAGGTAGATCGGGTTCAATTGAGAAGTTTAGGTACAGAATTAAAGCTGAAGATAAATTGCATTTGGATGCAAAACCAATAATGCTAGGTATTTGCCACCTTTTGATGCTATTCACTGCCAAATATTTTTATTAAGTGGCTTTTTTCTTGCTGTGCATACACCATAGTAAATCTGCAAGGCTGGAGCTGTTTAAGAGTCAATATGCCATGCATGCAACTGCTCTGGACAGTCTTCTCACTGAAAAAGTGGACCAGAAAGGGCCTCCTTTATCTCACCAAAGGAGGTGGAATTGGCTTGGAATGTAGACAAAGTCTTGCAGAGTAGTGGGTTGCACTTACTTAAGAGTTCATGTTTTCTGAGTACCAGTATTGCACCTCCCTATCCTAATGAAGTTCTCCTGAAATGATTTTTAAAACTGTATCAAGAATATATAGAATATTTTCTCAGTTCGATTTGCAAAACTAACAGAAAAGGGGAAAGAAAGTTTGTAAACCCACATGATGCTTTTCATTCTTGAGTCCATTTTTTCAACACGTGAAGATTTGGAAGTGCATTATTTTCAGTGCACATACACCCTTCCAAGCCTAATCTCTCTGCTTACTTTTTGAGGCAGAGGTGGATTTTTTCAGGATTTTAGAAGAAGCCTGGTCCATCTGGTCGATTGTTACAATCTTAAACGCTAAGCCTCGTCCATCCATCCCCAGCTAGCCATTCTGGTGCATAGCTTTGGTTCCTAAGACTCCACACATCTTTAACCAAGACCATTCAAAGTGTGGGATCAGCACCCTTTCCAAGAGATCTTTCTTGTTTCTGATTTTTCATCCATGGTCTTACCAGTCTGTTTATAACATCGCTAACAATCCCGTAGGAAATGACTAACAGTAGGCTAGGACTTCAGGTGAAGTTTCAGTAGAACCAGGTGAGGAAGTAAAGGTTGTACTTTCATGCAGATTTCTTGATTAAAATCCAAAATGAAAATAAATGTAAAAGCTACATATCAAATTGTTTCAGTTTAAGCTGAATTACTTCCCGATAACTTTCATAAATATCAGTTTCCTTCAGAACAGTGCAACTGCATGCTTTCAGGCCTCTACCAGCCAAGTCTTCCATACATTGGCGGTCAGACACCTCGATGCAGACCATTAACTTGGATGAGAAATCACTTCTGGTTTATTGCATTTTGTAATCAAGGTTTGGTGCTCTTGTGAAACAAAACAAAACACAAAACTAAAACCCACCATGCGTTTTTATTTAATTCTATATTGAGATTATTAGGATAATAATAAAATTTCTGTAAAGAATCAAACCTGCAGTGTGACCCTTACTACTTGAGTTCCTCTCTAAGCATGTAAGCTAGAAACCAAAAAGCTTCAGGTTGCTTTTGTTTTGTTTCTTTTATTAAATCTCCTTCCAAACATCCTGCAAATTTAAACTATTAAAACAC
This sequence comes from Aptenodytes patagonicus, assembly GCF_965638725.1. Taxonomy (NCBI): domain Eukaryota; kingdom Metazoa; phylum Chordata; class Aves; order Sphenisciformes; family Spheniscidae; genus Aptenodytes; species Aptenodytes patagonicus. Next base: position 78,536,997 of record NC_134952.1, read on the forward strand.
AACCATCAAAACACGGTCACAGTATAAGAGAGGTAATTGGGGTTAACATTTTCACAGTTGAGTGTATTTAGAGCTCAGCTCTCCACCCTAAAGCTGGACATATAGTTTGCAATAATGCATAGCACTGTCCAATCTCAAGAAAGCTTTAGAAGACTGCAGTGTACTTGCCATCTGTGAAAAACTGTACTAAGGTAAATGGTTTAAATTAATAAATGGTTTTAAAATAAAAAAAATAGACAGACAGAGACCAAAGCAAGATTTTTTTCGTCAAATGCAGAATGACAGCCAGTTTAGACTTCTGGCTTGAGCAAGCAAGATGTACAATTTTTGTCATGATACCTTTTATATAATTTATTTTCTTTAGAACTACATTTGAAGTCTGAAATAAAAAGATCGCTTCAGGGTAATATATTTCAATTCATGTGTCATAGTTCCATAGATGAAGAATGTGGTTGTGTTCCCATAGTCAAGTTTATATTTCATTTATAACTCAGTTTAACATGATGTTTATCTGTTTGTTTCCCCATTTCATGTCCTCACTGAGGTGGCTTTGTAAAACAGACCTGTCAAATTCTTTCCTCATCCTTAACCCTCCTCCAGCTGTAAACGGAATGTACTGCATAAAAACCTTCTACATAAAGCTAGAGCTAATTCAGTAAAAAGATCCATGACTGATTAGAACGCTTTCCATTTCCCTTGGCTTATGTAAATAGTAAAATAAGAAAAACAAACAGAAAAGATAGCTGTGCTCTGTTAAAAGATAATCCCTTAGTATAATGATTGTCTAGCAAAGTTGAGCGCCACAGCAGGCAAAAATCCAGTTAGCATTCAGTAATTATGTTCCCATTTATTTAGAAGAATTATGCTCTGACATAGGTTCACGTCGTTTAAAAATGCTCCTATTCCCCAAGGCTTCAGCTATATTTATAATGCAGTATCCCATACTATTTTCCTGGTGTTATGGCAACAAGGAATACAATATTTAGAGAGCTATCAAGTTCTGACAAGGCCAGGCAGCAGACTCTGCATCACCCCATCACATTAAAACAGCAGGACGGGTGTGCGTGTGAGAATGTGTACACGCGCGTGTGCACCTCTCTGCATACGGATGCACATCTATCAGGTCTGCAAAAATAACAGGCATGGAAATGGCACAACAGGAGGATGGAGGAAGGGGACTAACAAAACTGTATTTGTTTCTTTTTAAATCTCCTGGCTAGAGGCACTTAATCATAGTATAGATTAGACTGTGCTGACTCATTTAAAAAAGAACTTGAAATTCAAGAAAGCTCACTTCCTTCCTACTTTTTTTTAATTATAGAGCGAGGCTAGACTCACAAGGTCATTGAAAGCTACAGAAATATTTCTTCCTACCTCAATAACTGAGAGACTCCTATGCACGTTTCCACATCTTTTAATGTTTTTTCTACACATCAGTGAACACAGCAAGCTTAAGACCCACCCAACCAGGTTGCATGTCACTATCAAACATGTTTTATCTAAATGGATATTCAGCTCTCGCACTGACTTCAGTTTTCTAGCACACTCACGTTGCACCAGCCAGCAGGTCAAGACCAGCATTCACCCACATGGCAAGTGACTTCACCGTGCTAATGAGCTAGTGTCAAGAGATCAACCCGCGCAACTCAGTATGAAGCCTAACCAATCAATATTGCTGCCACCAAGAAGCCAAAGCAGGGGGGACTGCCCCAGGAGTTTGTTTGGTTTTTACCTCCTCAATCTCCTCGCCACTTCAAGCAATTAGTTCACAGGATTTCTTGAATAAGTTTATGTAACAGGGAAAAAAAGAATAGAAAACACTGTCATGCTGCCAGCGATCTCCGGGCTTATCAGTGGAGAGAAGGCTTTAGAAGTAAGTTGAAGAAACTCTGCTCTGAGTGGTTAGGCAAGGAGAAAATAATTAGCAGATATAGAACTAGCAGCAAAGCAGGAGACTAGGTCATCAAGACAACCGGACTGGGTCATCAAGACAACCAGAGGGGATGAAGTGAGACTGCCTGGTTACCCAGCTTGTCTTCCAGAACAGACTGTATCCCCAGCCTGGAGCTCTAAAACAGAGCAGAGTCCTTTCTCACACAGCCGCTGTCCTGGTCAGGAGAAGATGAGGTTTTATTCTCTCACTCAGACTAACTTCTGGAAGTAATTACTAATAGATGAAACCAAAGTTCAGCTGAGCTGGTAAGTGCTTCACTGGAAGTTTTCCGAAATTAGCAACTGTCATGACTCTTGAAACTTGATAAAGATTCTCTGAAAACTGGGCTTCCAGAACGGTGCTGCTCAGTTACAGCCATGACAGCAGTACCACAAATGCATTGCCACACTGCCATTTCTAAAACCTACTAAAAGTGGGTGAGGGAGGAAGTTATCTTCTTTCTGTATGTTGCACATATGCGCAGATGTCAAAGTAAGTCACTGTGCCATACCAGCACTTACTATAGAGGAGGAACGGAACAGAGCAGGATCATCAGGACTATACCCTGCTCACATCCCACCCCACTTTCAAATGTTCACACTGCCTCCACCTCTGGCAAAAATAAGCTCTTCAACCTTCGCAGGCAAAGGAAATTAACGTAATTTAGTCTGAGCCCAAACTTCTACTGTTGCCTAGTAATGTATCTCATTTTATTTGCTTCTGAACTCCAAACTGCAAAACTATTCTGTAAGCTGCTATTCATTTCCATAATTTAAAAAAATATTAACACACTGATTCTTATTAGAAAATATAAATGTAATACATCTCGCTCCTTGATATCATTTTATGATAACGACATTTTTTGTTGTTAAAAAGTATAATTACTTATTTGACAAATCATGGGATATGAACCACAAAGGTGCAAGATTCCCTTCCCCCCAAATACTAACCCTTTGAAGCCACCTTTTCTTTCACACAACACCTTCCTTTTTGTTGCCTGTTTTAAAAAAAAGAAGTTACGCTTGAGAAACAAGCTAGATATTTACACATATGGTGTACTCTGAAAATATAGAGAAGTGTATACACTTTTGCAAAACAACTTCATAATTAAAAACCCTGTTCCATTCGCGACTCCATCAGCAGCCTGTGGAGTATGAATACTTCATGATATTTACACAGCACATTTGTAGCCAGCCTGTTCCCTCTTGAACACCAGGCTCTGGTGCCCGCCCATTTTCTCCCCGCTCAAGGAAACCTGCCCCAAGGGCCCCAACCTGCCGCAGCACTCACGGGGAAGGACAGCCTAGTACCCCTTCTTCACTGCCAACATAAATCACCCAGATGAAATGGGGAGAACTAAACTGTTCCCCTCCAGTGACTGTTTTCAGACGCTTGTTTCCCTTCAACTACCTGCTCTAAAGAGGAAAAAGCAGTGGGTGGGCAAAAAAAGCGAGAATGAACATGAGACACCCTAGTGGGTCAGTCTTAATTCTAGCGTAACAAGGCTTATGCACTATTCTTTCTTCAGAAGAGACCACTGACCTCGAGACAGGTATGAGCCCCCATTTAAAAAAAATATTATCTAATACAGTGAAAATCTATAGAAAGGTAAGATATTTCTTTAGTAGGGAGTCTTGAAATATGAAATGCCTATACACTTCTTCAGTACCTTAAGAATTTTTCCTGGAAAATCATAAGTCAAACTTCAGAATCTATTTTTCAAACCTTTTCAAAACACTTTGCTCATACCTTAAAGCAAAGAAAAATAAAGGGGGGGGGGGGCAGCGGGGACGGATATACCAACGGAATTGAGAGGCTGGATGAGTAGCTCTCATCTGGATCCGAGTACATCCAGATACGCTCCAAGTGCCAATTGCGCAGTAAGCTTGATAACAAATCTAGCACAGGAGCTTAAGAACTACATACAAGAACTAAGACTTCTTCCCTTCAGAAGTGGACTGTAAGCACATACAACTTTTCCAAAACCACTAAGCAAATAATAAACACACAGCTCTATTTGTGAGCAAGTCCACAGACCTAAACAGAGCTCTTCAGGATTACACTCCTCTGCTTTCTCTCAACTGTTTTCCTTTAAATTACCTTCTACCATTGTCTGAAGGACTTAACTGTTTGAATTATATATATTTTTTTTTTTTGGCTACATCCAGCTTGTATAAAAGACCCATTGCCCTCTTGTGGCTCTATTACTTGTGAGCAGACTTTGTCCACAAGGAAGCCGTATCTGAGAATAGCCCAACACAGACTTTTTGTACCTTTTAAGATTTGCATCACGGAAGGAAACGTTGGCTTATGTCCAGGCCCATGATTTACCGTAACCTTCCAAAGGAACATCCAGTTGACTAGAGCAATTTATTAGCCATGCCAAAAACAAAGAAAGGCAATATTTCTGGCATGTTCTTTTTCCAAAGGCCCAGGCATAATAAGAGAGATTACGACTCCGTTTGCTATTTCTATATCCAGAACATGAGATGCTGTGTTGAGTTCTCTTAAACTTATTTGAAGTCAGAATTTTTGATGTGGCTCGCTGATGTGTCAGAAAATGAAACCTCATCATTGAAAGGAAATTGTTATTATCCTCCCAGGCAAAAAGAAAAGCAATTACACTTGGTCATACAAGCCTTATTGTGTGCACCTTCTTGAATACAGAAATCACTTTAACTTCTATAGAACCAAACCTGAAGTCTCCAAATACTGAGAAAACTACCTCTTAAAAAACCAAAACAGAATACATGGAAATATTTACCAATGCAATATACAGACACAGGTAAGCAGCATGAAATAGGCAGCAACGTGAAAAGTAGAAGTCTAGCTTTTACTCCCATTAACTAAGTGTGGTTTACTGCTCTATGGTTTCTGATCAGCAAAAACTTATGTCAACTGGCATGAAAAGCTCTTAATTTCTGTTCACCTCCTATTCAACACTTCACTCCTCCTCCTCCCACACATCTCATCAAGCAACTCTTGATAATTTGCTCTTCATACCTAGGTTCTCTGAATCCACCCCTCACACAGAATCGTCCACCTTCCAAAAGTGTTTTCTATGTGGTAGCCATGAAAACAGCAAGAAGTGGAAAACAATCAAACGAGTTGCTTTTCTATACCAGTTGTAAAGTAAGCATGCCAGAGAACTGAAATCAGATAGTAGACAGATATAACTAAGAACTACAGTGTCTTCATATTATCTCCATAGTAAAATTTCACAAAATATTGTGATATCAAACACAGTGGTTGTCAGATTTGATGCCATCTTATTCAGTTACAAGTTGGCCATGCTTAATCGCCGTGATCTCCAGAAAGGTAGGTCATAACTTACTCATCTAAGTTGCTTCACTTTCATTAGCTGACAATATGTACAAAAGCACCATTGAAATGCCTGGATTAATCTGTGGGGCAAACCTAAGAACATTTCAAGTTCATCTTCCTACATAAACCGAAATGTCTGAGCTGAAAAAAAAAAAAACAACGCTTGGAGCTTACTATGTGTCAAAAGAATCACCGATTTTTTTTTCTTGAATTTGTACTCCATCACTGCCCCAAAACTCTAGTGCACAGCTCCAGCAGGTGGATAAATTACTGCTTTTAGATATACTGAGCTCAGGAATGTGGAAAACAAGCCCAAAGCACAAAATAAAGAATAAAAGTTTAAAAAAAAAAAGAGAGCGAGCAATCGATGAACATAGAAGTCACGCTTGGTTAACAGAGTACTTAAGATACAGGATGTGCAGCTTTATCTCACTGTTTGTGATTACAAACCTCAACATCTGGCTATCAGAGTAGATGCAAATTTGGTGGCAGATGTTTGCAAGAATCACAGGGGAGAGACTGTTTTTGTAGTTAAAAGTGCATAGGGGCAAGTTGTTCATTTTGCGACATTTTTGTCATCCTTCCATTTTAAACCATCACCCTTCTCCCTCTTGTCTGTCAGTCTTGGACAGGACAAGCCATTTGGCAATGGCTTACTGAATTAAACCTTCTCCAAACATGCCCTCATCGTCCCAAGTTCCTAATCTTTCCATACCTTCTCCACTTTCAATCCAGAGATCACAGACGATAGCCAAGGCCGCCTCGCGTATTTTGCACATGCAGGCACAGCCCAGATGTGGACATGGAGATTGAACCTCCACATCCATGGGCTACGTGGTATTTTGCCCTGGTGGTTGCCTCTAGCCCTGCATAGCATCCCCGAGAGGGTCACGCACCTCCAACACACCTCAGCACCAGCCACGAAGCTGCTAAAGCCCAGCTGAAAAGCAGGAGAATGGTGTCAACAACCCCTTCTTTACCCCCATCCCCAGTGAATCCACACCCAGCATATAAACCATGCAAAGTTACATTTTCCACCTCGCTCTGTCTGTGCTAATATTCCCTCCCTCCTTGTTCTGTGAATACAGCCTTTGGAGAAACAGCCCCTACAATCAAAATTCAATTGCTAACAATACAACTTTCTTCCAGCCTCAAGCCTCCTTTCATTTATGAATATCTATCTGTTCTAAATGAAAGAGATATCACATCTACCACTCTCTTGAAACCAGAAAAGAAAAAGTTTAATTTCGCACAGAATAAGCAGACCAAGTGCTTGTCTGAATTTTAGGAGCTTGATTATGCCCGTTTCCCACATCCAACTCTAACCTGAAAGAAGGGAAAAAAGTACATTCTATGCTAAGATTATCTCAGCTCATACATTTCAGTCTTGAACAAAGCTTTGGACAAAGAAATCAAAGGATGCTAGATACTAGTCAGTGCTAGCAAATCAGGACACGCCCCTCCCCAACCTTTTGTTTGTTTGGGGTTTTTTTGCAAAGGAATCTAGCTTCACTCCCTAAACAAGCAAACCAGTTTACAAAACACTCTATACCAAATGGGCTAAGCACGCTTTGGAAATCCAGCCCTTCCCATCAGTTGTAACACTGGCCTTTGCTTCTTCATTCATTAGGGGCCTTTTTTTGCTCAATTTTATATGCTAGCACCTCAAAGTCCAGTCCAGTCCCACTGCAGATGACCATAGCTTTTAGCCAGTGTAAAAGCCTGAGCTGCACTTGAATTCACAACCTACAGGCAAATGACTTCATACGCTTTACCAATCCCCCAAGCCGTCTGGTCCCCCACTTGGCACTCTCTTGTTGGAGCTCCCTGCCCTGTGGCCCTCGCACAACTGTTGTAGTCACAGTCTTGGAACTAGACAGAATTTCTGCTTATTCTGTGATTACTCCTAACTTTCTGTTGCTAGTCAATATGCCTCCTAACATTTACAGACACCATGATTCAGTTGGTTTCAACAATGTCCTATAGACATACGGTAATAGATAGCAAATCTTCCAGAAAGTAACAAAGAGCGCTCAGACTTATGAGTGCCCTTTTCAGCTGCAATTAGAAATGAGCTCAGTTCAGAAGACTCTTAATTTTGAGGAAACACGCATTGAACTTCTCCGGATTTCAGATCTGGCCATGCTATCTCTAAAGCTACACTCCAAAATCCTAGAGCCAAGTAGTTACAATTGTGGGCAACTTCAGATTCAGACCCCAGCTCTATACCTTAAATCACTTGATTTGGGCCAGTTGGGCCCATATGCATCGAACAGCCAAATAGTCCTTTCCATGTTATGAAAATATTATACAAGTGCCCAACAGTGTTTCCTAAGAGAATGATGCTGTCCCAATGCTCATTAAGAAAAGCAATAAAGAAATATCATTTAATTCCTAGTACTTTTAATAACAAAGCCATATCAACGCAATAGCTACGCTCTAACCTGCTTTGAAACAAAACCAGGTAAGCCCTCCCCTCTTTGCTCCCTTTGTTTTTTGAAGGCGCAGAAGATTATCCTACTGCAGCTCACCACAGGCACTGTAAGCTTCACAGAAACAGCAGACAGAACATTTCCCAGGCCAAAGCCACAAAACCCTTTTCCTTCAGCAGGAGGACGACACATCTGTTAGTTTCTCAATAAAGGCCTGAGGCACATCTTGCAGCAGTACCTGTTTTATGCAGGAGAGGGCAGCGATATACACATGCACACACTCGGCAATTAAATTTGACATGCATTTAGACACACTTTGAGTGTATGACTCTCCTGGAGGTTCAGATGCTACTCGTGATCGCGCAATTAAGTCAAGGGAAATCTCACTATGGTATACAGCGACCTCATGATGACAACTCAAAATGAACGCAGGTAGTTTGATGCTAAATGAGAGGGATCAAATGCGTGGGGTTGAAAAGCAATTGTAAGAGGTACAGGATACGCTGGTGGGAGAAACAGATTCAGCTTGGGAGAAAGCAGAGATCCACAGCAATTTGTCACTTCTTTAAGAGCTGACAATTCAAATTTTTATTTACATATAGGCACCCACAAACATAAGATGGGAGAAGGCAAAAGGAAGGAGATTCCTAAAAAGTGTCCAAAGCTGAAATCTGCAAGCCATTTTGTCATTGGATTCAGTAAGACTTAGGCATCTAAACACCAGCATGTATCTGAGTCTGGAGCATGTTTCAATAGCAAGTTAGTGACACTTGGAAAACCTGAAACAACTTGCTCCTAAAACCCTGTTTACTAAACTTTCAGGAATAGCTTTACTTATACTTTTGGGAAAATATTTCAACTTTTTCCCATAAGGGAAGTCGTTCCCAAAGCCGTTCATTTGGATTGTGACTTTTTTTCCTTTTTATATGGAGCTCAGAGAGAAAACTTCAAGACAAAAATAATACTCCATAATATTAAAGACCAGAAATTAACAAGCATGATTTAAAGTGGACTACTTCACAAACAGAAAGGAGCAACGATGAGCTAAAGCCAAGGAAATGCTCTCCATGCATCTCTGATGTGTCCAGTACAAGCACCACCAAGATATGTTTAATACATACCTTAGGGTAACTAATAGCTATCTGCAGACATTCATTTAATAACAAATTTGTATTCAGCCAGTTTATAGGGGAACCCTCACAAGCGCACTGAGAAGTCCAGTACATCCCACAAAAACATCTTAATGGTGAAGCTTCACAACTGGGGGAGGCAGGAAAACCCAGCATGCAGGAGTGCTCATCCCACTGCTAGAACGAATGCAGTCCTTGAGACAAAGCTGTTCTACACAGCTGAAAAGCACTCCAGAAAACTGTCACTCAAAACAGGAGCAATGAAGAAGAGAAACTGGAGCAGTGATCTGGCTCCCCTGGGAGGAACGGGGCATGGACAGCACAGGGGTGAGCACCCTGCAGGGCAACACTCGCACAGCACAAGCCACTTGAACCTTCATACAGCAGAAACTCATACCAAGGCTATCTGGGCAGCAAGAGCAACCAGGTAGGAGGCAGAGACAGGCAGAGCGCAGTGCCAGGCTAGGCAGGCCAACATGGAGCAGTTAAGGACAGCAATTGGTAGTACCGGCACCTAACAGAGACTATTGCTTTGTGCTGTGTCTCCAGAATGGTACTGCGATAGCAGCATGGTACCTAGCACTCCTTCCAACCTGGTTATCTAGAATCCCTCAGATGGAGAAGCTAGCTCGATTCAACCAGAACAAACTCAGGGAACAAAAAGCATTACAGAAGAAGTGACACGAAAGGAAAGAATTTTAAAAAGCTCCCCAGATTTACGTATTCAAAGACAGCGGTCTGGATAAGCTCCTCTCAAGAGTCAGAAATCAGTATACAGACTTAAAACCAAAATACAAATCCAGATTCTCCTGTCTGAAAGGAGCCACAGCAAAGGATAGGAAGATCATCTAGTCAAGCAAAAGTAGGAATACAGTAACTTTACTTAATACATGCCTCTCCAGAAACAAGAAGCCACCAGCTTGCTTACCAGGTCAGCAAGCCCCCGGTCCCATAATTACAGGGCAGGTCGTAGCCAGCCAAAAGAAGTAGTTGAAGTTGCTCTGAATCCAGTCTAGAACATTGGGAACCATCTGGATATACCAGCCCCCCACCATCAAAAGCCCTGAAACAAGCATCCCTTGAGGAGCCTGCACCCTTCCTTCGGGGATGCTTGGTATTCCCTTCTTTGGCGCAGCTCAATCTCACTTAGCTCAACAAACCACCCAGCCCACAGAAACACCACACACCAAGAAAGATGCCATTGCAATTTCTAGGGAAAGTGTCCCTTTGCTAAAGCCCTGGGGCGAAGGAACTACTGCTCGAGCAGTTTTTTGGAACAGAGGGTGATCTGTGGATGGGGCATATGTTTGCAAACAGGTGCAGAGTGCCTGCACATCACCCTCAGGCATAATAAAAGCCACCACAAGGTGTTATCAGCATGGTCTGACAAACAGGCAAAGCATCTGGCACCTCCAGCAGCAGCGTCTGGGAGAGGTAACCAGGGGGCTGAGCGCCAGGTACTCACTCTGTATTGCTAATGCTGGCTTAGATGACTGTGCATTATATTCACACGGCTTGTACATGCACATGAAGCTGAACGGCATAAAACTAAGTGAATATTTAAGCTAATGTAAACAGCCTACTCGTTTAAAACAAAAAAAAAAAACAACCCAAAACACACACACCAACAACAAATAAAAGGATACAATGAAAGAGCAGCTCAAATATGCAAAGAGTACACAAAAAGATCTCTATTTCAGTAACTAAACTGCGGTAACTAGAGCTGTATCAACAGTACCTCTTAGTGGCCACAGTAATCTGCTACCAAAAGAGGGAAGAAGAAAAAAAAAGAAAAAAAGTCATGAGTGGAAACATGAGTGAGCTAAAGAAAAAAGAAAAAAGGAAAAATGGCAAAAGTAGAAGGATCTGGTACCCTACCTGGCATAATCTTGGAGACATTGTTTCGAAGAGATTGTTTTTTCCCCCTTCATCTTTTAAAAAGATGAATGTGAACAGATATCGCTCAACCTATGTTCTGTGTGCCACATGCACACACTTTCCACAAGTCCTGCTAGCATAATTCCCCCCGGCCTTGAAAACTCATATTTAATATGTTTAAAAGTATAGAACCCATTGGAAACATTTCAAATATGTAAAGTAAGTTCCAAACCAAGGTAAACAATCTTCATATTTCTTTCCATGTGGGCTGTGGAAGAGGCAAATGGGGAACGGGATACATATATCCATTTACAGCGTACCTAGATACCTAAAAATAACACAGCATAAAGTTATTTTTTACATCCCCGTACTTCACTTCTACAAGCTGTGAAGGATTGCCAGAGAGCTTCATGATTGATTTGTGTCTAGAAAAAGGTGGAATCTGAAGATGACAGGGGCACGTGCAAACTGTCTGCAGGGCTGGGAAACACTTTTCTTTGCCCTGCCTGGGGCATCGGTAAACAGATCGTGAAGCACAAGGCATGACCTCCAGAGCACGCTGCTACAGCAAAGCTTGTAAGCATAAGGGAAAAAGAATACACAGGCTATTTTGGGGAGATCATGAGCGTACACTACATTACAATTAAAGTAACAAAGAGGAGAAACAGTGAGAACCCTAAGTAAAACCTTCCCAGATGTAGCCACGCAAATACTGGAAGATACGGAATGAAAATGAAGCCTGCTGCCACCCTCCACCTTAGCAAGACAAGCCAGGGATACCATTCACCAAGGGAAATGGTATCGTGTAACATCTCCCAGACTTGATAAGTTTAACATACATTCAATTTAATATAGAAATAAACAAGTTGACCACTGGCTAATTTTAAACTAGTATCTACTTGGTATACAGTCATGTTCAAATGTCCTCTACCTATCATTTAACTGCAAGCTGGAGTGCTAAATTTCCTCTGACTCTACCTCATGCTTGTAAATCTTCCAGCCAGTCATTAACTGCCTGGTAAAGGACTGGCACCTCATATATTGTCACTTAATTATGTTATGCTACATTGGGCTTCCTAGGAGGCACTCATTTAGCACAAAAACACCTCTAAAGAATACCACGTAGACAGACTGCCCAAGCCAGAGACAATGAAGAATGCTGCTGACAGGGGAATAGAAATGACAACTAAAACAGCCTTTGGAATGGAAGGAGAAACCGTAGCGACGGGGAAAAAGAAACCAAGCATGGACATTTGAACCATCAGATAAACAGCAGCTGACAGGACATTTTAGATCTGGAAGGAGGGGGCAGAGGAGGAGGAGAAGTGCACCAAAGTGGAAATAGAAAATTACCCTCCTGAATGAACGAGATGTGTTTGGAATGAGTCACAGGGGAAGGCGAGTGCAAACATCAGCAAGTCGAGAAGCTGACTGCGCGGTACCTTGCTTCTGAACCCGGTCTTCAGAAACAAGAGACGGCTGAATAAACACAATGAGAAAACCAGCCTGTTCTCAGCTCCTACCTTTGCGACGTTGAAATGAAAATGCCTTTTGGGCACAGTCCTACAAGCACGAGGAAGACGTGGCCACTGCTGACTTCAACATAGGCGAAGGACATTCAGCACCTCGGAATTGTCCTTCCTTCTTCTCACCCCAAAGGAGAGAGACAGACAGAGATGCTTCGATCTTTCCTGCTATGGAAGGAAAAATAACCCTGCTCTTGTACAACACACACTGCCTTCAGAACCTATTGCCAAAAAAATCCAGACCAGCAAAACTAAGCATAAAATAGCCATATCAGCAAGGGATATAAAACACCACAAACTCTGCCACGTGGCAATAACGCACATAAGCGCACACACACACTTTCTTCAGTCACTAGAGCCACTGTGGATGCTGCTATGGATGCAGCATTTAGAAAGAAGCCTACAGGAAGGCAGTATTGGATCTTTTGCTACTCCAAAACCAAGAAGGATTTGGAACATTTAAGATGACAAATGGCTACAGCAGAAACTTTACTCCCCTCCCCTGGCTAAACTTTATCTCTCCTCCTGTCCATAAACATCAGCATTTCTCTCAGTCCCAATGACATCTACGTGGCTGGAAATCAGTACTGATCAAAGCACAGTTGCAACTGCTGTGCTTGGCAGCTTTACACTTAAGTCTGGTGTCATTCAGCTACATCAAATCACTGGACAAAGTCAGGAATTATGTGGAAATTCGCCAGTGATGGCCAACATTCAAGTAGGCTCTTTTTCCCCTCAAAATAGAATTTTCTTTTGGTATTACCAAATTTAGGGTGGTCCAAATCTAGGTGAGAATTTAGGTTCAGAACCTAAGCTGCATGCACACATATCACTAATTTGATTGGAAAAAAAAAAAGTCTTTTTCTTCCCCCCCCCCCATTTGTCATTGATAAATTGACACTTTCTACTTGTGAAGAAAACCCACTTCCTGAGAAAACGCAAATAATATGGCAGGGAGTGAGAAATCGGTTTTGCTTTGTATCTTTCCTTGTTTCACCTCCCAGAGATCGCTCAGGAAAAGCATCCTTTGAATCCATGGATGATAAGGGATTAAGGACACTGCTTGCCTATAGAAGGCTGTATTGTTTACTATCAGATCACTGCGGATAAGGAGCCTTCCCAATACTGAAGATGTTTGCTGAATAACTTCGGGTTCCTACCTGTGCAATTAAGCAGGCACTGTTAGACATGCAATTGCCATACGTGCTACCGAAACAATTACTACAAACGGCACTTAAAGGATTTCTAAAACAAGGGGCAGCACTGGTGTATATTCCTCCAAGCTGGAGGAAACAAGTGAATTGAAATCGATCCTTTCCCTTTCCTTATCTTCACACCACTTTGCCAGCAAAGGTCAATTACATGCTCACAAACAACCAGCTCACAGAATGTGCAATATTAGCGAAACCTTAGTCACCAGTTCCGGCTGCCTGCAAGTACAAAAAGAAGCAGCGCTGCGAGTCTGTGTTAGAGCTGGTCAGGAAATTATACCCCCACTTCCCAACCCACACAAAGGCATTTTAGGAAAATTAACAATTTCCAATTTAATTGGAGTTTCCAGTTTACATACAGAGTTAAATTTTGTTTGTTTCTGGCAACTAAAACCTTTTCTCAGTTCAGTAAGTTATAGTGGTTTTGAAGACAGCCTAGAAATTCAACCCAAGTGGAAAGTTTTCATTTAAGTTTTTCATTTCATCAAAAAGTTTATTTCTCCCACCTCACAGACTTTTGACCAAATTAACCAACCAGCCTCACAGGAAAAGTCCCTTTCAACACGCAGGACTTCTACCTTCTTACTTAATTATTACACACTCAGTTCACACTGTACTGCCCACATCCAAAAATCAAAACCCTGAATGTTTATCCTGGGCTTTTTTCCTAGTATTATTTGCAAAGGTTGAAATCAATTTGTAAAACTTACTCTGAACTAGTGCAAATATGTTTTGAAACATTCATTGTAAATGTTATCAAACAATGCTGATATCAACATTTTGGACAGCTTTTTACATGTACTAACAGTGCACAAAATCTGGGAAGATTAGCATCTCACTGCAGAACTAAAGGCAGATGACAAGGCTTCAAATAAATTACAGCAGCATAAATCTGTACTGTTTTCAGATCACTGAGATCTCTGGACACACCTGAGGGCCATCTTTTTTGTTTTTATTATAGGGAAAGAAAAAAGAATCCGCACAAAGGTGCTGCATACAGGAGCTTCCAAACCTCTGAATAGTTCCACTTTTACAGAAGGCGAATATACATATAGCACGCAAACACAGTCATTGCCAGTCAGACTTTCTGTCCATCAGAAGATATAATAATATTTGTGTTCTTTCAGGGGACAGAAATGTCCTTTAGCATCCACTAGTTTTCAAACATAACTGTTAAAGACTATGCTAAATTGGAATCTACAAGTTTTAATATTTTAAAGTGTAAGCCATCTGATCTCCTCTGTTTAACTTTGATCTCCATTTTGCTAGCAACCCCTGGCCTACAAACCTTCATCAAAATTACCAAACTGAAAAAGGGAGTAAGAGAAGACGATAAAAATCAGAGCAAGAAACTGTACGGATAGATACTGTCTCTATTCCCTAACACTGCAGCTCATTTTCATGGATCCCCATTCTCTTTTCATACATTAATGGCTAAGCCACCCCAAGCTGCAGTCAAGAATGTTAGAGGTAGCCAAACGTGTTGGCCCAGCAACTTCATAACAGGATGGGATCTTTAGACCATACACGTGTCGGGCAGGGACTTACTGTTAGCGGGCCAAATTCTCAGTGGTCAAATTCTACCAACTCTAGCAGAGCTACACCGTTGATTATTTGGCCTAGCAAAACAGATTTCCACCTCTTCCTCCCCAAGGTTGCTTTCTGACTTATCTCTGCCTCTTTTGGACAAGTTGTCTTAAAACAAATGAACAAGACCAAAAAATGACTGCAGTGGCAACAACAGCTCCAATCTACGTGCTACAGAGTAACCTGCCTAGGAATCGTAAGAACTGCAACGCTGGAGCCATAGGCGTTCTACACAAGTCCAATTGCAGGAAGACCAAGTCAGCAGCTCAAGGGGCCACAGTCTAACCAGCTCTTAGCCACTTTATCAGACATGTCATACGGCAAGAGCACGTGTTCCCCCTGCTTTATAACCCACATGCCACATCCCAGCAGCCACGTGAACAGCAGCTATCCCCTAGCAGGCACACCCAATGGTTTCTCCCAGAGGTTCTCTGTCTACTTTTTACAGGCCACCTTGGGGACTCCAGCATTGTGCTGGTTTTGGCTGGAATAGAGTTAATTTTCTTCATAGACAGTAGTACAGGGCTATGTTTTGGATTGGTGCTGAAAACAGTGTTGATAACACAGGGAAGTTTTCGTTACTGCTGAGCAGCGCTGACACAAAGTCAAGGCCTTTTCTGCTCCTCAGCCCACCCCACCAGCGAGCAGGCTGGGGGGGCACAAGAAGCTGGGAGGGGACACAGCCAGGACAGCTGACCCCAACTGACCCAAGGGATATCCCACACCATATGGCGTCATGCTCAGCATATAAAGCTGGGGAAGAAGAAGGAAGGGGGGGACGTTTGGAGTGATGGCGTTTGTCTTCCCAAGTCACCATTACGCGTGATGGAGCCCTGCTTTCCTGGAGATGGCTGAACACCTGCCTGCTGATGGGAAGGAGGGAGTGAATTCCTTGTTTTGCTTTGCTTGCACACACGGCTTTTGCTTTCCCTATTAAACTGTCTTTATCTCAACCCACGAATTTTCTCACTTTTATCCTCCTGATTCTTTCCCCCATCCCACCAGGGGGGAGTGAGCGAGCGGCTGTGTGGGGCTTAGTTGCCGGCTGGGGTTAAACCACGACAAGCATGAAACATAATACCTTGCTTTGTAGTACTGTGTTTGTCCCTGTAGAATTAGTTTTCTTCCTGAATCCAACAAAAACAAAGGAGGGAATATTTTTATGTTCTTTCCTCTGCTGCTCCCTTAACCATGCTTTAAGACTCACCTTTTAGTAGAAAATTTCCACTTGGGGAAAATCCAGACCCTGTTTCTATGGAAAGATAAGGACTGTGATCTTAAATGGTGTGAAAATAAATCATCTTCCACAGCGCTTCTCATAAAGTCTCACCATGCCTGTTAGAAGACCAAATGATATCCGTGGAAAATAACTGAACTATTGGCTGCGATGGATACACGTAAAACAGTTTATTCAGTTTTTATAGAGGGCAACAAAGATACATTTAAAAGAGATTTGACACTTGCATGCCAAGTTATATGTTTTATAAAATATTGTTACATTAAATAAGCTCAGATCATCCCAGTAGGGGAAAAAATCATAACTATTTTTCCTTGGTTTTTCTAAACAGTAAATATTTTCACCCTGAAGGTCATTAAAGTGCTCATTATATATAGATTGCTTATTTCAAAAGCCATGTGTGCTGTACTTTATCCTTGTATTTATGGTATTCAGCAGAAAGCTGCATGTTCCTATATGGGATCACATCTTACTAATCTGTGTTGAAAAAATATACACCGTGTATAGAACATGTGTTTGGCATAAAATTAGCCAGGTAATCACTTAACAAATAGCACCATATTTCAGAATGTTCCTGTATCATAGTGTTCATGGATACCAAAGATATACATTATCCCTAAACGCGGTTTAGTCCAAGTCCCCTTGTCTCAGCACCCATGCTTAGAATAATAAGAGATTTATTAGCTACTTCCAAAAGGGTTGCTCTATCTTAATTCCTATTCAAGCACACCAAGTGCATAATACATTTAATGTTACCACTCAGGAAACATCATGCCTTATCCCAGTAAACCAGGACTCTCAGGGACAAAAGGAAGGGAGGAAGAGCCCTTAAATCTTTAAAGATATGTTAGACAAATCTTGTTATAAGAAGAAACTTGCAATCAAAAAGGAGCCTTTGATAGAAGCAATATCTCGCTATGGATTCTGTAAAGTCTGTAATAAAAAGCAATTTACACTTTCCAAAAGACTATTATACAGTGAATAAGAATGATAACTAAGTACAGAAGGCTATTACATCCTGTCTTTAATATAGTCTAAAGAGCAGAACATTTTAAGTTAAGCACAAAGAAAGTTTATAATGGATTTATTGTCCTTACCTGCTCGTAGCATCAAACTCTGCTTGGAGAAAAGGTGCATTTGGAACCCAAATGAGCCAAGAAAACAACAAGAACAGGAGTATTTTAGTGTAATAACAGAGTAATTAGATTGTATTCTCCCAGAAATCAAGTTGGTACTTAGACAATGGAGTTTTTTCTGGGCATATATATTCAGTGGTCTCAGGATAAACATGCTAATCAAGTTTTTTTAATCAGTTTGAAGAGTCTTTCAGTTTTGTCATCAAAATAAAGATAATATTCATCTTGTAGCAATATTCCTACTTGTTCATAGCTGAGGGTGGTTTTTTTTCTGGTAAAAAAAAATAATCTCACATTGAGTAGAATGCACAGGCTTGTACAAAAGTATCGTCACACGAAACCAGAAATGTCTCTGTGCTCAGGTTCAAAATGAACCTCTGTGGGAGACCAAGTGCAGATGATGTAAACCTCATTACCTAGAATCTACATTCCCACGTTACTACACAAAGCACAAGTGAAAACAAACTTGCACTACCCATTCAGCATCATGACTTTCCAAGGCTGGATCAATCCCAGGGTCCTCCTCAGCCTTTGCATCAGAAACTATGTGAAACAACGAGCCACTGTGGATTATGGAACCATTCTGCTAGAAGCATGTGACTGGAAAATACTGTGCTTCAGCTAAGGTCTTGCCAAATCCCAGGCTGACACGTACCTAAGGGGCTAGATCAGTTAGCACAGACTTAGTAAACCACCTGGAGACATCTTCATGACTGTAAAACTATTCTTCAGAAACCACCAAGGCCACATTTAAACAATCTGTGAAAGATCTCTACTGTGATTAAACTCCATGGTGCAATCAGGACGAAGAGAATTTGAACTTGTATGAGCAGGTATTTCTGCTCCGGTTCTTTCCTTACCTGTTCCTCTGATATCAAGTGTCATACCTTGCCTTGTGCCTCAAGACTCCAAGTAAAGTTGCAAATCTAACCTAGGAATCAGTTTCTCCTTTGCTAGGAGAAATTTCAGAACACGTATTTGCATACAACCTGGCAGAATACAGTCCAGACCAGAGAGATTTCTAAACCTCTGACACTGAGGTCACCTTCTGCACTGAAGTTACAAAAGTTCTGCTCCAAAGCACAAAGTTCCTAGCATCTGTGTGTTACCACCAGGCTTCTTTCAAAATAAATCCCCCCCCCTTTGCCTTTTTGAGGGAGCAGGCCAAAGCGTTTTGGCTCAAGTTTTCCCAAAAAAAAATGTCATGGGGAAGATAAGCATCCAACAATTGAACAGTTCATCCCAAAGTGTGAAATGTCTGGCAACATTATAAAAAGCTGTGCACGATATTGCAATAGAAAACTTTGGGGGTTACCAACCTCACCTATAACACCTACTATAGATAGTGACTTTGACTGAACTTAATCTTTACATGCCAGTAGTTGGGAAGTTCCCCACATTCTCTTGGGGAGGTACTGTGACTGTATCCAGTATTTGTAGGCTGCTAGCATGCTGTATCTCCACAGCGTCCCCTACTACAAGACGTATGCTAAAGCCATAGCTGAGACCTACAGCCAGGAAACAGCCTTGGAAAAGCTTTCTGTTCCCCCCGCCCCTTTTCAAACCACTGACTGTTGGCTTGAATTTATTTGTCAGAGGAATGCGAGTGCTGGTTAACAACCGGAAGATACTGACCAAGGAGGATGTGTAACCTCCATCAGTGGAGCCTCTTCAGAACAGGTCAAACGTTAGTCAGGAAAAAAATTGGTATAGCCGAGTCTGCTCTGGGGGAAGGAGCAACCCAGGGTATTTGCTGGAGATCAAAGCTTCCAGCCACGATCGCTCTAGGTCCAGGATATGCAACAAAGAGCAGAAAAAAAAAAGTTCTTGCATTAAGTTTGTTGAAATAGGGCTGCTTGAAATGTTCATGTCAGAATCAAAACCAAGCTGAACTACTCCAGTTTAAAGCTCTGCTCCACAGCCAAATAGAAATATAAGCCTATCGTGTGTGAATGAATTCTGAATTATTTGAGCTGGCTTACAAATTTACAATGAAAATGAAGCACCCCTGTGCTAAGAATAGTTTTTAAAGTTTCACAGAAAAAAAAAACTTTACTTCTGAAACTTGAAAACAGTCTTTGTGGTTTTTTGGTTCTTTTTACCACCTCATGACAAACAAATCCACTTGATTTTGCATAAACCCAGTTGTATTTTTTACAGTTTGCATGACTGACAAATCTAAAAGAAATCTTCAAATACACCAAGCTCAAAATAGAATTTTGGAGATCATTTTTATATGGAAGTCATCAAATCATAGAGAAGATTTTTTCATCCTGTTGTCCTCCAGGGCAACTTTGAGCAACTTTTCCAAGAGCAACATTGGTTCTGTTTGCAATTCATCTCTCCAGGGAGCATTTTTAAACTTAGAGAAGTGGCAGTGGGGAAAAAAAGGAGAGGCCAGAAGACAAAAATGTGAACACATTTAAAACAGGGATTCTATAGGAATGAGACAGTTCAGTTTTGCGTGCATGTATTTTAAATTTAAAGGAAGTCTTGCTTACAAGGCAAAACCGCTAGTGGTGTGAATTATACCACTCCAACTTCCTCCAGTTTAGCAGGGCGGTAAGAGCTCTGCGGAAGGCAGCCACTGTGGTTTGACTCTCACTGATAATAGCCGACCCTCCCTCCACCCCCTGAAAACTCAGCACTCTAAAAATAAGAAGGAAGCAAAAGGAGAGCCATTTCCTTGCCAAGGCCAGTAGCTGGGAGGCCTGGAATGATGCCATTAGATACCCTGCTATTTATTGCCCATTTCCACCCCATAGGAAGCTCGGGGAAGTAGTTGCCAAAAGGAAAAAGAAGGGAGAAAAATAAACCTTCCTGTTTGGCTTAACATTTGACAGGACAAAGTCAGATAATTCTAGCTCTACATTTTGCACGTTCTTACCCACAGTTGTTTTCCTCCCGAAGCTCCTTCTAAAAACAAACAAGGATTTTTATATATCAATGCTTTCAAAGCAAACACAGGAAGTATCTTCTCCAGTCTCCTACACATACCTTCCTCTACTTTGCCTGCTGCTTCACTCTCCCTTCCCTGGGCACTTCCATTCTGGACAGCACAGAACCAGGAGCGTTAAAATATGTATACTCATTAATTCAGTTTTCTTCAGAAATTACTGTTTCACCAGTACCAAAAGTTTTGCAAGTCAGTCGTGGTTTTAACAAATTGTCTCAAATCAGAGATGTGACTCTGGGGGAAAGGAAGGGGAAAGAGTGGGAAAAGAGCAATTTCTGAAGATTCATTAAGTTTGTTATCTCCTCTCTGTCCAATTCAGAGACGATTCAAACTAGTCTCCTGCCTGCCCATAGAAGGTCATACCTGCTAGCTAGAAATGTGCCTCAGCATGTCCTCCTAAAGTTGTTCCACTTATTTAAATTAAATGTTATTGAGGACCAAGACAGACTACCACCTGGTGGAGCTAAGCTAGTCGTCTAGCTCAGGGTCTCCAAAGCCTGCTCCATTGAGGAGTTATGACTTACAAACTACATCTGAAATGACAATAAAATAGAAAAATTTTTGAGGCTGAGATCAGGTGAATGTCTGAAGACCTATTTTTAAATTGTCTGCTCCAAATTGAAGCTGGCTAAGAAATGGTCCAGCATTTTTTCCCTCATGTGAAAGGCACTTAACTCACTTCCAACTTCACTAACAAGATGCACAGAAGCCTAGTACGTGGGTGAGGGGAACGTCAAAATGTGTAGGTTTGAAGTTGCCAGATTTTCTTCCTTAATTCTTCATCCAAGTAAACTTGTCCTAAAAACTTAATCCAAGTACGTAGATATATCCAGGTCAATCAAAACTACACTCATTTAAATTTTTGATGAATAAACAAACACCACTTGCCAATTAAAAAAAAAAAAAAAAAAAACACACCAACACCACATAACCCCAGCCAAGAAGGGAGGGAGATGACCAGCTTTCCAACCTCCCCTGCAATCCTGGGTCAGTCCTAATGCTAGCAGAATCTGGAATAGTCACGTGGCTGCTATACCCTCCTTCATTCTTAATCACCAAATAACCCAAGGCGTAAAAATTTTCCATTTCTACAGCAAGACACACCCTCTGACAAGTATTTACCTCAGGGAACACAGTAGCTAGCCCTTTTGGGTCAGCGTTAATCCTTTCTGAGTGGCAGTGGACATACCAGTCCCATGTCAGAGACCTAAGCAAGCTCCATGCTCTCTGCCCCAGCCTCCTGACACAGCCTGGCTCCAACGCAGAGGAAACCCAAGCAGCGACGTAGAAGGGTAACCCCCCCAATTTCTCCAGCCAGGTCACCAGTCTGAGTGGTCAGGACTGGGCAGATCAGATCCCACCTATAAACATGCTACAGTACAACAGAGACTACATACGGTGGGAACATGAGGAAATACATCATTAGAACAGGGTGTCCTGCTAACATTTTTCGGATTACAACAACAAATTCTTCTGCACCAGGACACAAAAGAGGAGACAGAGTGAGAGATGTCTCGTCTCCCCTCTGCCCCTTAGGAAAAGAGGCATCCTCACAGGACAGCCAAAAGCCCAGTAGTCATAGCTCGTAACAGTGAAGGAACGAGAACCTGAGAATCAAGACCTCATGTTTGGCAGAGACATCTCCTGCATTCCCAGGAAAAGCTTTACCCTCCGGGGTATTGGCTATTCTGAGCTCTCTGCTCTGGCTTTGTACAGGAACTCAGTGCCAGATCACAGAAATTTTTCCTTGCAGAAGTTTCATCCAAAGTGACAAGTTTCCATGAAAAGTTCTGATGAAAAAAATGTTCTCTTGGAAAATTCCTAGCAAGCTCTAATCTTCACGTTAAATCATGGCCACAAATTTACAGCGCTTCACTCCACACATGCTGACTGGAGCCTAGTAAAACTGTACTGAGCTCCGGTTCCTCCTCCATCCCTCCTTTGGGACATGTAAAGTCTTGCATCCTCTGGGTCCTATATAACCTCCTGGTCAAAAATGCCATACTTTTTTTTGTGAATCAAACTCCTGTTATTTGTCAGGAGCAAAGCATCCAGGCCCAAGTCTTCGTAATCTTCCCTTTTGTACGCAGCTAGTCATACCAAGCTATTCTCCCTGCAGGGTTCATCACAGGTGTCCTCCCTGAATGATGTGGCAAAGACTTTACAAGCATGGAAGGTTTTCCTGTTACTTGCAAAGAGTTACAAGCAACTGAAAATTCTTCGCTTGCTCCCTGCTGTTTCAGAAGAGCAGTGCCATCTTCTAAATAAGCAGAGACAGCTGAAAACAGCGATGAATCTCCCCTCCAATGCAGTGCACAATATCATTGAAACTACTTCTGTGAATTCAAATATTTGAATTACAATTCTCAGCTTTAACAGAATTTCTGCCTGCATAGAAATTAAGTTATTTTCTCTTGGCAGCTTTCAATATCAAGTGGAAATGACACTTTTCTTTCATAAGCAGTAAAGATCAGAAGGCAGCCTAGCCCCCCCCCACCACCACCACTTTAGGTTTTTAGGAGGATGTTTCCCTGCTCTTTCCAAAGCTTGCAACCTTGCCATTCGCAGTCCCATTATTTCCTTCTTTCAAAGGATGGCACCAAAGACTCAGCACAAAGCTATCTCCGCTTACGTGTCATCCTCACTACAAACTCTAGATTCATGTTAAATTTGGACTAAGTACAACACAGTTGTCATACTGGCACAACTAGGAAGTTATAAAGATCATTGATTTCTACATGGCAATAGACAAAGAACAGACACTGAGGGCTAAGCTGGCTTGAATTATCTCATATTTGATGTAGGCCAAGTGCAAGTACATGGACAGTTTCCCTGGAGCAAGCGATGTCCAATAATGTTGCTATTCCACAGCAACTCATTTGCGTGCTAAGCTCTTACACTTGTAGCTATTGATCGGTCAAGACACAGTGTTGATCTGACTTTGACAAGCAGTAGCCAAAGGAATCATGAACCCTCAGTCTCTGAGCAGAGATTTCTTCCTGTCCACGTATTAAAAACAGAATTATTCATTTTGAAATATATCTCCAAACAATCAGCGTACATGTGAAACAATAGCCTACCTAGGATGGGAATGTATATGGGAGCCATTCGAGTACATCACGTAGCCAACACCACTAACTCTACACAGTTTTCTCTTACTTTAAATAATCAAGGCTTGTGACGCCAAAGCTGCAATCCAAATTCTCTCATGCTACTAAATTCTGAGAAATCAGTGTCAGTAAAGAAAGAACTACTACAACATGCACGTTACAGATGTATATGGTGATTGCGAGTGCGTTACGGTGCCTCCCAGTTTCTGTGCAGTAGAATAGAATAAGGCAAAGAAAAAAATAATATTTTCCTTTAAACCTCTTTTCCCTGTACTGTCAAAACATCAACTACTCTGCCATCTTATCCTCCCTAGCTGATAGGGCTCTGCACTTTTACAGTGTTTGTACTTGCTCTGCTTAGAATTCAATTTCCTCTGGTGATCTGCATGGAGGCAAATATTGCCAATGGCACTAATGTATATTTGTTCTTCTTGAATTGCATACAGAAATATTGTTACTATGTGGCGAGCACAAAACAACCCAGAAGTCACCTGACATCCTCCATCAAACATTTAGGAGTCATCAAACTTAATTTCCCCTTTGTGCCATAAAACACCAAGAGGAAGCTTTAATAGATTGTATTATGTAACGGTTCTATAAAAATAGCAGGCCAGCACTGGAGCACTTCCTTCCTGAGGCCTAATAACCTATGCTGAAAGGATACGCACTGGTTTCCCTGGCAACCATGAGAGATGACACTAGGGGAAAAACAGCAACAAAAGGACCATTTTTTGCTTAGTAAAATAAGGTCTGGCTTCAAGCTTGTGATACAGTGAATACAGAGTTCCTGACAGAGAGAGAACCGGTTAATAATTCTGCTCAGGTCCCAGTGACCTTGCAAGGCTGTTAATGCTTTTCATTTCTTTTTGTTCTGCCTATTAAAAAAAAAATAATACAAAAACCACAACAGAAAACTCACCTCAGCAAGTATTACAGTTGTAAATTTTCTTTAAATTAAAAAAAGAAGGGGGGGGGGGGAAGTTGAGGCAGGACCGTGTTAGAGATTCATCTGCCCTGCTAGCATTTCCACAAGACATCCTCTTTCTTCCCTCCACTTGCATAGATCGCAGGATTTTCACATTTCGTTTCAAAAGACTCCTTTCTGTTTCCAAGCTTGCCGTGCTTAGTACTCCATTGTCCAGCAGACAGCTGTTTTCAAGACATGGCCTTTGCAAGTAACCAAAAAACAAACTCCCTCCCCAAAAAACTCATGATGATACAACACTATGCTAAAGGCACAACCCAGTGGGCCAGAATACTTAACAACAAGGTCGTCTCTCTTGCCTTATTCAGTCCTTCCACAGCCCCCATGTTCCCACAGGGAGCCAGAGAGAAAAGTGACAGAAATGTTTTTTGTTTCAGTCCAATCATCAGGGCTGGAAGGTTCCTTGTGGCATAACCACATGAGCTTATTCTTGTTGCCTTTAGCTTCCCCCAGCCAATTTTTAACCCTTGCTTGTTGCATCAGCTCCTGCTGAGGCAGTTCCCACACCAAGAAGTTGCTTTCTTCACTTGCCTCTCGAAAACCTCTGGCACATTTGGGTATTATATAGTGCGAACAGCAGTGGCAGTGAGCAAACACGCATATTTCTGAGAAAAAGAAAAAAAAAAGAAAGGAAAAAAATCGGTTGTTTTCTCTAAAATCTGGAAAGCAGCTGTCTAAGGCTCATTTTCACCCTTTATGAAAAACTCCCTTCCTTCTTCTTGTCAGTCAGTAACAGGGGAGGAAACGCATTTGAACAGGAAATGTAGTGGTACATAACTCTCCCGCTGAGCAACTCTACCATCTTGAAGTGATCCTGGGCTCCTCACGCAAGTGAGAGAAATATCACATGTACTGCAGAAGAGGAAACCAAGGAACAGAGAGACTAGGTGATATATCCACAATACCTCATTACTCCATAGCAGCAGAAAAAGGAATGCAATCCAAAGCCTGATTAATTTCTACCCCTCAGCAGTATCCCTAGTGCAGACATATCTCACAGGCAAGAAATAAAAGCACAGGCTAGGGCCATGAAGGTGCCTCTCAAACTGTCCATCACTTTCCCCCTCAGCTGTAACAAAATCTCTCTTGTGTTTTCAAAGAAAAGCTTTGCATCCTAATGTGATAAACATTGCAACTCTTTGCACAAGAGCTCACGTGTGCAAACCACTATTTCATTTGGCATCACCCCTCACACTAGATAACTATTTTACAAAAGAAGAATTAAAAGGTGCATTACAACAACATGCGTAGTCTACTCACAGGAGCTCTTATTTGACATAACACCTCAAAGACAGGGTAACAACATGTTACAGGTAACAAGAATTTCACCTTCCTGACAGTCTTTGCTTTAAGAAATTTTCAAATCAGTAGTCTGCCCAAGAAGGCATTTACTCAAGACAAGCAATATTAAAGAGCATGTAACAGCACAGTTTGGTTTTGTTCTAGATTTGGTTTGGGAATTTTTTGTTGTTTCTGGTTGGGTGGGGGAGGGCTGTTGGTTGGGGGGGGGGGAAGGGGTGAGTTTTGTTTTGAAGGGGACACAGATTTCTATCACCATCCCACATCACTCAGACACTCACACTTTAACATGTAACACATTGCTAAAAATTGTATTACTAATGAATCCGAAGTAAAAGCAAATCCAAGTCCCATACAGATAGTCAGTCTCTAACCTACAGTTAACCCTATGAGGTTACAACATCTACTAAGCAGTGCAAAGGGTGAGTTAAAAAACCCCTCCATAGCAAAATCAACAAAAATTAACTCATTTTTAGCTTGCCTTTTTTTTTTTAAATAATGAAATCCTCCCTGGCAACCTCAATCTTTCTATGTCCACAGTTTTCTGATATATTTGCAGCAGGCTGTATTTTAAACACAGTATATACAGACTCCTCCTGAAAAATAACGTTACTGTGTTTTTTTCCAGTGGTTTCACAAGACTACAGAGAGAGGTGATGTTTCAGTCAGGAGCCATCCCTGTTACAGAAACAAACACAGTAAGTGATCTTTATGGTGCCATAGATTCTACCAGTCTGCTTTTAACATACACTGACATCAGGCCAAATTACTTTTTTGCTACATTGGTGTAAAGACAGAATAACTTCCCTGAAATTATGTGGCTTAATATCAGGGTAACAGTAAAATCTGGGGCACAGACTTTCAGACAACATTTTAAAACAAGTTCCTGGCCACTTGTGATTGCAAAAATCCTAGGGCAGTTTTGAAAGAAGCATTAGGTTGTTAAGCCCAGGTATCCTGGCTGAAATACCATTTCTGGTCGTTATAGTTCACTTGTTTAAAGTACGTCTTCAGTCTTCAAGTGGATATTTGGATATTCCCCTTCATTTCCTTTTGGAAGTGAAAAGGTGTTTGCTGTGGCTGTATTTCAGCGGGGGATTAAGTCACCCCTACATGTTACCTACTTCACAGGATCACACACATTCCTCTAGACCTGTTCACACTGCGTGAAATTCTCCCCTATGCTGAAGGCCAGCACGAGGCCAAAGCATTGCCTAAGTATTTAAGGGATTAAACGGGTTTTGAGGGGTGTGTAGGCACTGCAGCTGGATAAATTTCCTTCAAGATTATTTAATTCTGACACACCGACCCTTTCAAATACATACATGAGGCCTTTATGTAGTGTCCAGTTTAGTTAGAAACTGGTGAGAAACAAATGCTTCCACCACCTTCAAGGTAGTTTCATGCACACACTCTCTTGTGCACAAATTCTGCCCAGTGTGGCACTGGGAACAGGTCATCAGGGCACTGGTGCAATGCCCTGTCCTAAGGTTAGCTCTGACACAAGTCTCCACAGTAAGGACAACTGTCACAGAAAAGTTCAACCCCATTAGACTAGATATAAGGAAGAAATTTTTTACGCTGAGGGTGGTGAAGCACTGGCACAGGTTGCCCAGAGAAGTTGTGGATGCCCCATCCCTGGTAACATTCAAGGCCAGGTGGGACGGGGCTCTGAGCAACCTGATCTAGTTGAAGATGTCCCTGCCCACGGCAGGGGGGTTGGACTAGATGACCTTTAGAGGTCCCTTCCAACCCAAACTATTCTATGATTCTATGATTAAGTCCAACTGCCCGAGCCAACAGGATATTCCCCAACCTAACATGGGACGGAGCCTCTGAACCACGCAGAAGCCGCAGCAGCGAGGCAACCTGGCCCGGACTCCAAAGAACCGAAGAGCCCAGCATTAGCACGGTGCCACAGCAGCACAGTGCACACACTCGTCCCTTGCTCCTTCAGCTGCACAGTTGGCGGGTATGGAGGCAGACGGGGTAATCACTTTCGTGTTTTACAGCTCCTGCTCCTACCTGTACTCACTGTCTGGGAGCTGCCAGCCAAGCAGCCAAATTTGCTGACTTTGTTGCAGGCTTCATTAACTCGGACAGAAAACCCTCTATCTATCAGAAATGCTTCGCTTGCTGCTAATCGAGCAGCTACTAACAGTGCCCGCTCATATACCTGATAGGGTGCCAACTCAGACACAACTTACTTGCAGCCCAGTTACTTAGTTACTATGTTAATTAAGCACCTAAGCAGGTAGTACATTACCATGTCAGGATTTCAAAAGGCAGTATGAGCTCACTGGGCATTTCCACTCTCGAGCCATCGCAAACAGCATAGGAATAATTAAACCAGCTATAAATGCCTCAAAAATGTAAGCCTCACATAAGACAGACATTTGGTATAAGATCAGAGTCCAACGTTGTTTGAATTTTAAGGGCAAAAGCAAACAATATATTTGCTTCAAAATTTTTTAAACACAGTAAAGGCAAATTCCCAGTGAAAAATTTAACCCTACAAAATTACCTCCAGTCTATGTAAGACTACACAAATACAGGGAACATGCAACGGTACTGAAGCAAACTAAGGGGGACAAATATTTGAAAGCATGCCAAGGCATGTTAACATTGCCAATTAGAGTATGCTGAACGTGCAGTCACTAGTAACTGCATACTACCCTGGATATACATTGCTAGAAGCACACTGTTAACATTTAACCAGGACACTGGGACCGCAGTGTTATCTTATTGACAGCTGTGGAAACCTATACAAGTTCCTTGGCTTTAGGTTGTACCTACTCAGCAAATGGGAAGAACAGGTTCAACATATACGAACGTGGTACTCTTGGAAAATGACACAAGCAACTTCCTACAGGATCTGTCCAGGTAGGAGTTAGGTCTGGATTGCAACAACTAGGCTAGTACCGATCCTGGCAACGGGAATAGGAAATAAGGACAAATATTTTGTATTCTCAAATTAGTCATTTTCCCAACTACACTACTATGTAAAATCTATCCTCTCACCTTTCTGACCACATCAGAGAAAATAGGAGCCCCACAGGCAGCTGAAGCCTTTGATATTTTAAGTTTGAGAGAGAGCAAGCTTTGAAACTAAAGCACGTGTCAGGATCAGGTCCTTCAGATTTGGATCTTGATCCTTCTACAGTAATAAGGTCTCAGCTGTTTAAAGCAGGTACCTATACGGTAATATTTTCTATTTTGGAGAAGGAGGTTATGTACGAAAACATAAGAACTACCATGCTGCCTCAGAACAACATCTACCCCAACAGCCTGTCCCCTAATAGTAGCGGAGAGCAGATATCTAAGAAAGAGCAGATGAACTGGGTGAACACATACGATACCTCCCTGGCAGTCTCCCAGCAGCCAACCATTTGAGGATCAGAGACTTCCTGTGCCAGACTTCTTTTTATCTATTTAGTCACCCTCAATTAATTTCTCTTTCATGAACCTGTCCAGTTGACCCTTGTACCCATAAAGCACACTATCTGGTTGCTTTAAGTGGATAGACAGGTATCCATGGTATGCGAGTCAGCAGCATTTTGCTGCTACCGAAGGGAGGAACCTACAAACCAAGAGCTTTTGCAAGACTGCATGCTTAACAGCTCACGATTTCACCACCACCACCCCCTGCCATGCAGGCTACGTGATGGAATCAACAAGTAACAGAAGAGTTCAGTGAGGTAGGCTAAAGCTGTACATCTAGATGCTACCAAGTTCATGGGGACATGGCAATTGGGAGCCTAAAAACAACGCAAGATTCAAGGGGTTTTTTAACCAGACAGCTAAACTCAGCCTCTGAAGTATCTTAAAGCAAGCAGAAGTTTGTAGGTGCATCCCTATTTAAAGTACTACAAAGGTGACTCTGCAAGATGCATCGGAGGATAACACAGAGAAATTATTTTCTTAGCTCCAAATCCATGACAGACAAACTAGTAACTGAAACCATCAAATAAACTATCTTTCATTAGTCCCTCCATTAGAAACTTGGTTGTGGTGACACATTAAATGAAGACAGAGAAAGAAATGAGACAGCATAGAAACACATCAGACACACTACCATGATTTTGAAGCCAAAATTCCACTGATTTTCATCACAGCAAGAAAGATCTCGTAAGACTAAAAATAAATCCACCAGAAGCATAAAAAAAAAGTTACTGTCTCCTGGCACTTCTAAAAGATTTACCCATAATCCTCTTTAATGTTGTGCTAGCAAGAACTGCAGCACTTAAGTCCTACTTAAGCATTGAAAATAGCCTTTAAGTGAGACTGAAGTGAAGCAAAGCAACCGTGCAGACCCCTTGTACAGGAGGGAATTCTGCCATCTGTGCTCAGCACAGCAACCAGTCAGCACCGCATCTGTTCAATGGATCATCTTCTGTTACTGTGCTCAACAGCTGAACAAGGTACCTTTCCCTCTGGAGGCTTTTCTGTAGTGAAACTGGATTATATATATCACCTAATCTAGTCCTCCTATCACAAAGAATTACTATCCCCGTTACACAGATTCAAAATGAAGCAGAGAAGAAGGTGGAACTTGAAGACATAGAAAGCCCCTTTAAAAAACGCTCGAAAGATCTCTGAATGGAAGCCCAGTCTTTTGACCACAGAAGGACAGAAAGATTCTTGAAGACCTCTTTTACTCACTCTGCACTGAGCAACTTTGACTGTAAACCAGAAATGGATAATCCAGGTCCCAGAACAAGTAGATTAGAGAAAAAACAAATCATTGACACTTAACGAGACCCTAACACGCACATGCACACAAAGAGAATAAAAACCTGGCAAGTCACCTAGCATCTTCAGTCTCTTGCCCTGAAAACAGGCAGAGAACGCGCTTGCTGCCTGCAAAAGGACAGGGAGGGAAAGGTCACGATCTCACCCTTGTGCTGCACCAGTGCACACGCTTCATTCTTGGTAGGGATGTTAGTGCTGTCTCTCTGATTTACACTCTCCAGAGACCCCTGGAAGGAATCCTGCCCAGGCCAGCCCAAGCCCTGTAAGGATTCCTACAGCATGTTATCCAGGAATACCATCCCCTACCATGCCACGGACAAGCCTTCTACATGCAGACCCACCACTTAGGAATTCATGCTCTCTAAAAATAGAAAAACTTATGCCTCCAAGCATATATCTCACCAACGCACAGTAGTTTCTGTCACTGGAAGTGCTGAGGAGCCTGCCACTTATAAGGCACGCCACTACAAATCTCCCCTAAAATAGGCAGAGAAGATAATGGAAAAATCCAAAGAAAGAAAGAATAAAATTTCTCATCTTGTTTTGGTTTTGGTGCAAGCCACATTTGTTGTTGAATGAACAAAGCCAATGCTACAAAAACAAATAATCATGCTTCAAGGTATAAAACAACCGTCCTTTTTGGCCAGAGGAAAGAAACAGCCAGCCAGCCCCTCATTGTAACCTCTCATTTGGGTAGATACCTGGCAAGAAATACCACTGTTGTTTGAAGCACTGATAAAGGCCAAAGGCTGAGAGTGGCTAGGAGACGAGATAAGCCATTGGTCTGACCTAGCAAATCGTATCCTTTGTTCATCATGTTTCCTGGGGATTTGAAACAGCTCTTCCCATTCTCTCTAAAACCAGATAAATAGAGAGTGATGGCTTTAGAGCTTTTCAAGTGACAAGAGCAGGAGGAAAGGCAGGCCTATAGTAATAGGCTTTAACAAGAGTAGTATCAGCTGACATAGGAACCCATATATTGGCTTACTGAGCAGATTCCTCCCACACAAAGTAATGATAGTTTGCTCCTTCACATGCAACTCTAGTAAAGCTTTAGTACTTCATATATCCATGTTCCTAATTAAAAAAAAAAAAACAACCAAAAAACAACCCACACAACCAAAAAAAACCCAACAGCAGCAACAAAAACAACAAAGAAAAAAGCCAACACCATCCTGAAAAGGCAAAGCTACAAGACGGGACGGGACGGGGAGAAGAGGCTAGTTTTTCAGCTCTAACTCTCTCACGAGCCTTATCTGATCTCTAATGTCTGATAAGTATCTGATACCACATGACAAGTTTCAAGTACAACACTGAAAAAAGGCAATAATAATGTTGCATAGGACAAACATTCTGTGCAATTAGAGAACAACAAAGAGCTGGCACAGAGCACAACAAGCTTCTCCATGGCATCTGTTCTTACTGGTGTTACGCCATCAGAAAAAAGTGGTGCTACACGAGCATTCTGAAGGCGTGGAAATGGTATAATCAAGCTGTAACATACTATGAGAAAAATTATTTGCACTTTTTCTTCCAGATGCTCCCACACTCACCATCTAAGATGAACAGAACACCCACAACAAGGTTTGTGGTTAGGGCAAAAGTAAACCCATTATCAAATCTCCCTGAGACTGTCCTGGAAGTTTACATTGTAAGAGTAAAGTCAAATTTTATGCACCTGATTATGCTCACCACACACCTCCAAAAGTAAATATGGTCAGCCTGATTTGGGACTACCTGGGAGAGAAAAGGTTCAACAACTGTAGGAAGAAATTTATTTGACATGGTAAGTATTGTAAATGAACTCTAAATTCTATCAGCTTATTTGCACAATTCTTACTCACAGAAACAGCCCTCATCTTTAGTTTGGTTCCTTTAAGTTCAGCACTTGTCTGAATAAATGTTGTATGCTCAAATACAGCATCACTGACAAAAATTGGTGCAATATTCCATGACGCTCTACAGTTGGATAAGGAATCCTCTCTACGATGCTTCTGACAGTTCCTCCGTGCAATTCAACAGGTTTATCAAATATTTCTAGTTATTCTTTCATAGTCATAAAAGCAGAAAAGAAAATAAAGGACAAACAATTTATAAACTACAGCTAGAATACAGAAATCTGAAGTTATTCATAGATTTTGGACAAAACACGTAAGAGACTGTAAAAATGCCTTGCTAGTTTGTAGTGTTCCACCCTAACAGCTTCAGAATGAGGAAGAAAATAATTCAGCTCTAGACCAAAAGATATGTGTGTTTTGGGACTTTGTGGGTTTTTTCCTTCTAAGACTCAAAAAAGAATTCTCCTCACTGTAAAGGATGTTTCACAACTTTAGGGCACCTACAGATCAGTCGTGCAGACAAATACATACATGATGTCCACCATGATTTATGGTAGTTTCTACCAGAATATATACCAGCAAAAGGTCTCCAAGATTTCGAGGTGACTGGATCTAAATCCCATCCGTGAACAGCTGGTCTGTTCCCAATAAAACACAAAATCTACCTCCTTTCAGAGTTTGTCCAGGAACAGGTTTGAATGAAGTCGGTGAAGAAAGAGGGACTCCCATACAGTGTATTTGTCTACTTTCAAATGTCTTAAACCAATGGGGATCCCAGCAATTATTCTAGGAGATAGGTATTTTCCCCAAGCACTTTTGCTGGTTTAAACAAAATTGTTGTGCACTCCATTTTTGCTCAACTTTGAGATTCAAGGAAACTAAAAACCTCAGTATTATTCTCAGGTGAAAACCATGAGGTCCAAAGGAAAGTGGCTAATTTCGCATAGTTTTGATACTGAATCATACAGTTCTGCTGGTTTGGGCTGGAAGAGAGTTAATTTTCTTCATAGTAGCTAGTACAGGGCTCTGTTTTGGATTGGTGCTGGAAACAGTGTTGATAACACAGGGAAGTTTTCGTTACTGCTGAGCAGCGCTGACACAAAGTCAAGGCCTTTTCTGCTCCTCAGCCCACCCCACCAGCGAGCAGGCTGGGGGGGCACAAGAAGCTGGGAGGGGACACAGCCGGGACAGCTGACCCCAACTGACCACAGGGATATCCCACACCATATGGCATCATGTTCAGTATATAAAGCTGGGGGAAGAAGGAGGAAAGGGGGGGACGTTTGGAGTGATGACATTTGTCTTCCCAAGTCACCATTACGCGTGATGGAGCCCTGCTTTCCTGGAGATGGCTGAATTCCTGCCTGCCGATGGGAAGGAGGGAATGAATTCCTTGTTTTGCTTTGCTTGCGTGCGCAGCTTTTGCTTTCCCTATTAAACTGTCTTTATCTCAACCCACGAGTCTTCTCACTTTTACTCTTTCCTATCCTCTCCCCCATCCCACCCGGGGGCAGTGAGCAAGCGGCTGTGGGGGGCTCAGTTGCCGGCTGGGGTTAAACCATGACAATGGTAAAGCTAGGCTCATGCAGTAGTTTTTAAGAAAGTGTGTTTACCCAAAACTGGATAAACAAAATCTGTGAGGAGTTCACCCACAACTGCATTTTTAAAGAGTTCATTCTTGGCACAGATGGGGACAACTCCCATCAGCTTGAATGGAAAACTCACCTGTTTATGCCAGGACTAACTTTGGTCTCCAGCATCTGCAAACATAAGGCAGAGGACCTGCTTCCCCACAGCTAACTGAAGTTTTACACCTTTGTAAATTCACTTTTTTTGATGAGGTACAGAGCAGCAAAACAGCGGTCAATCAGGATGTGGGCTAGTTTGTTTCCAGAGATATTCAATATGCAGCAGACACTGTGCCATATTTAAGCAATAAAGAGCACTGCTTCTGTCCATCGTAAGAACTTGTTTGGAATTATAAAGACATATGGTATTTTTAGAGGCTGAAACAAACATACTGACTCACACTCACCACTGCCAATTGAGAATAAGGCACATTTACTGATGTAACCAATGTTCCACTTCAACCCGCTTTCCCATCAAACCTCAACGTTTTATTTTAGTTGCAAAAAGGTTTATTAAGAAACCTGCAGCCACATGATAATTCTCTCAACTAAGAAATGCAATGTGAGGCTTAAAAAAAACCCCAAAACCTATGCAGTCCCACTCCTTTTAAAAATCACCCTGAGCTGTATTCAGTATTTCACTGAGTTCGTATTTTATGGTGCTGTTTAAGTGAAATGAACAAGTTGTTTCTCTGATTTTTTTATTTTTTTTTTTTTTTTTTTTTTTTACACACACCCAAAATCAGGAAATATGGGGTAATAGCTCCAACTCTGTCACCAAATATAAAACTTCAGCCAAATTACTAACACTTTGTGGATTCATCTTGCTGTCCTTAACTGGCAGATAATAACAATATGTATTTGTACTACAACAGCATCATCACGCTCTTCCCCACAAGCTCAGGTTTTCTATTATATAAGTCAGACACAGCTGACAAGGATATAGATGCTTACCTACCCCTTTCAGTAAGAGCTTGAAATTTAAATCCTAGTACTTATGCTGTGTGGGTTTTTTTAACTTGTTAGATGGAAAGTGATGAACATGTTGTATTTATCACTTGGTTGCAAAGATACCTCTCAGACACAGAGCAAGAATATCTTTGCAAGAAGCTACCTAAGCTGGGGTCTTCAGCCTTCCCTAAACACTTAACTGCTCCAAGCAAAATGCAGCCGAACGAATGACACACTGCTTTTCTCCTAGATGACAGCAAACAAAAAGCACAGGAAAAATTTATACTGTAGTGAATCATATGCATATTTTGACTGGTAGAAGCTCTGCCAGAGAATGGAAAGAAAGATTAATTTAGTTGGCTTATCCCTTCCTTCAACTTCCACACAGACTAAAACAGTGCCTTCTTACAAAGCCTGCCCACATCCTGGCTCCCCTCCAGGGAGGCACTGGTGTATGCAGGCTGTGCATCAGACAGCACTTTGTCCTCGCCAGGATGTGGTCTGCCTTTGTAACAAGGCCTATGCAAATGGGCGCCCATGAGCCCTTGCAGCCGACTGTGGCGAATACCACTTGTTCCTTCACTAGACATAAATGAACTGTAACTACCTCAAAGCAGAACAAACAATATAAGAAAAGAAGGGAAAACATCCAGATTTAACCAGATTAACGATAACAGGTCTCCTGAGGAAAGACTCCCTGAAGAGGAGAATTCAGGGAGTTATTAGCAGCCATTAACCAAGTTTCTAGTTTGTGAGTTGCCATCCAGTGAAAAATACAAGTCTATGACTTCCCTCGTAAAAGTATTTGGGAGGATTATTAGCTTCGCAGAGGACAGATTAGTCACAGTGCAAACCGCCGTCCTAAACATTTCATATTTGTCTTGCATCCCCAGCATCCTGCTAAAAATAAAAGCAACAGGAAAAAAAAAAGTCTGTGCTGGGCTTAGAAACAAACGCACAGCTGAACTGCCAAGAAGGCCACCATTCCTCTACTGCACTAAATACTCTCTACTCATCTTGAACCCTTATTTCTGCCACTTCACTTAAGCCTAGAACACATGACTTCAGAAAAACTGTTTCTTATCACAAATTGCTGTTGCAACGTTTGTATTAAAAGACAGGAGAACAATGAATAGCAAGGAATTCCTAGAGTTTTTCCTCAAACTTTCTTACCTTAGTCCTGCCACCACGTTGTTAATGCATGATCTTGGGAAAAATGATCAAAAGAATTTCTGCTGTGACTAGTTTTCAGGGATGCAGGACTCCATTTCTGAAAGCAGAGAGATTAGGGTGACTTAAATCTGAAGTACTGATACTGCACTGGAAGAATGGGCACTGACAGCAAGCTCTTAACTCATCAGCAGATGTAGATCTTCTCGACTGTATTCGAACTAGGTCACAGAGTCAAAAATCCCATGAAAGCAGTAAGAAACAAGGAGCAGCCAGACTAGCCTCTCTCATGACTAACACAAGATACCCACCTCTATCCACATACGGACTCCATCACCTTGACTAGAGAAAAAAGTTTCAAGGGACTATTAGATCCGGATAGATCATGTTTGGATAGTGGCACACTTGGAACAAATTAAAGGAAAGTTGTGTCCAAGCCTGTACAGCTGACATGGAAATAACACTCCACTCAGAAAAACACTGAGCTTTTCAGCAACTTAAGCATTGGGACCCAAGTGTTAAAGACCACAGCCCCTCTACTTTCTTCGCAGATCTCAGGCTCAGGACAAGTTATGAAGGAAATCGAAAGTAGAATAGTTAAGTATGCTGGGCCCACCGTATTTGCAGCATCCTCAGGTAAACAGACTCACATGCCATCCTGACCCCATCGTAGAAGAGGTTCGAAGCCACTTTCAATAGGCTTTTACACCAAACTTTAAATCAGCAGGGTGATACTGCCACCTCTCATATACCTAGCAATAAAACAGAAACTAATAAATTTTGGGCCATTCCAGAAAAAAATTCTGCTGCCTGCAACTCTTGTCAATCCACAAGGTTTTCAGGGAACACTGTCAGTAAAAGCTCCCAACATCAAACAGAGAGCAGTTAGCAAACCCAGTGCCAATGAGTTAATCGATTTGAACCTCTGGTCAGCTATTCCCTTTCTTTGGGAAAACTGAGGACCACTCATCTTCCACAACTTTTTAAATGGAGATTCACTGGCTGTCAGGCAGAGACAGACTGTAAACTGCATCCAAACAACACTGACAACATTCACCAGCATCAGCAGGTGCTCGGCACCACACAACTCCCTGTTCCTGGTTTAGGAGAGTGCTTCTCTAACCAAGAGGTCTAGGGCACAGCAACGGGGAGACTCTTCCCTTCAGGTTTCTCTGAGCACTGTCTCTCAGTGCTCAGCACAGAAGGGGCTCAACAGCACTCCTGATGTTCACTTACTGTTCAGTCAATGATTTGGGATCTTTTTGTGTACTAAGCACTCATTGCTTGCACTGCAGTTAGCGGACAGGCATGTTACAGCTGAGGGTCAAGTCAGGAATGGATACAGCAAAGGCTAATGATATTCAAGGGCACTATGAATCAGTGCATTAGGACCTGTTGTGACAGGACATCCAGCAAAACCTCTTTTTCTTTTTAATCTCAGTTATTATCAACACTGGGGTTATATGATATACCAGAACAACCTTCCAAAAAAATTAACTTTAGGTTTATAAATCCTACTTACACACTTACAAATCACCTGCGCCTGTCTACAAAGATTTCAATTTGGCAGTAACGCTTCTTCTGTGCTATAGCAGAGTCTCCAGCAACTTCTTGCTTCACATTCTGCTTCAAATGTTTTTCTCTTCCCAGAGCACCACCCTTTTCCCCAGCCAGTTTCATTCCGCTCCTAATGGAGATAGGGTTAAATTTACAATGCATTTTTATCCTAATTACAAGCTTTTCAGCTAGTACCTTAGTCTTAGCCTCAGCAGGAAATGATATGCAAAATATACTTTCATGCATCTGACAGTCCCCAAAACTACCGGTCATATAAATTCTGCCAATTTACTCTAATTAAAGCTAAGCAGTGTCGTGTGTGCTTAAACAGTCACTCTGTCTTGAAGTAATTATACCTGAAGGCAGGAATACATCAGAGTTTCCTTCTCTTGGAATTAAACTCAGATGGGCAACTGAGAAACAGTCAAGGGACATTTGCTGCTGATTAAATCCAAATCACATCTCCTTTCAGTGTTCTTACCAAGTACAAGCTGCTGCATGGATGCTGATGGATTTATGGAGGAAGGAAGCAGATGGTACAAGGCACTTGTCAACACTGCACTGCCTACGCAAGACACTCTCCCACATCCAACGTTACAGAGGCTTGCGCCCTGAAGTGATGCGCATTAGGGAGTCAAAATGAGACTCTCTGGGACAATGTAATGTATCATACCATATGTTCACTACCACTGCTAAGATTTCATGCGATTCTTCGTGTTTTATTTGCAGGGTAACCACTGCACCTGTTGAAGATCTGCTTAATTCACCTTTATTATCAAACCTGACCACCAGCATAAAGATGATAAAAGCTCTCTTCCAAATCAGATGCTAAGTTCAGGGCTCACTCTCTCTCCCTTTGGAAGCTCTCATCAAACCTTTGCATTTCATTTTGGCCGGTGGGGTCAGCTGAGTATAGGGACCATCAGATTGTAAACAGATTCTTCATGGGAAGTTCCCCTTTTAAAGGGGCAGATTAGACAGGAAAACACCTGAGCAATGTCACATTTTGATGTAAGCGAAGATGGGAGAAGAGCCATCAGGCAGAGCTCCCAGTGGGCAGGAGAATGTTGAAGTCCCACCTTCCACACTGCAATGTCAGAAGACATCTCTCATGTCTTAATGGTCCTTTAGAGAAGACCAAAGACAACTTCTAGAAATTGACAACATTGATTCAGTTAGGAAAAGATGAAGTGGTTGCATTGCTCCATCCAAATCCTCCTTCCTGCTCTTGCATAC
Organism: Aptenodytes patagonicus; assembly: GCF_965638725.1. Classification (NCBI taxonomy): domain Eukaryota; kingdom Metazoa; phylum Chordata; class Aves; order Sphenisciformes; family Spheniscidae; genus Aptenodytes; species Aptenodytes patagonicus. Next base: position 78,575,873 of record NC_134952.1, read on the forward strand.
AGAGCAAGGAGCATAGAAGGCAGAGAGAGAATAAGAAAAAGAGAAATCATTAACCACTAACCACACTTACACAACCATATTTTCTGTGCCACTCAACAGCACGTAACTCCAGATTCACACTGCTCCCGACACAGTGCTCAAAGACTGTTAGTCAGACGGATGCTTACTTTGGCCCTCTAGGAGCTGACAAATTCAGCTTTATCTCTCTGGGATCTGACGAGCCCATCCTGTCACACGGGAAGATGATTATGAATGACAATGCAATGAGTAACTTTTAAAACAGGCAAAAAAAATATGACTTGAATATTCTGCTTAGATTCTCATCTTTTGCTGGTTCACTGACATGGTGCTAAGGTTCCTGAAAGGAGAAGGACATACTAGCAGAAGACAGTCTACTTCAGCACAGACCAAATTTGCTGCCATTCAGGAGATAACAATACCAACCTATGAAAGCTTATATAGACACATCATTAAAAGATTAACTCAAGTCCAAGTTCAGCCTTCAAGAACATAATTTGAAAGATGCAATAAACTATAAGAGGAAAATCCAAAAGACCTATGCAGCTCTTATCTGTAAGCTATCCATGATTTGTCCATCCTCAAAACAAACCAAAAAAAGCAGCTTTTTGTCACGCTTAGACTTGCACTCCTTTTACAACAAGAGATGAAACTATGTCCCCTCCCATTCTCCCATTAATCATCTTCCCTGTTTTAACACAAACATGGTTTTATATTAGTTAGATTAAAATATTTAGAGGGATACCTGTCTAGGAGTCAGTATTCTTTACTCCTTTATTACAATAAAATCCAGCTATACTCATCACAACAGGCCAGTTCTTTCTACCCCTCTGAACCTGGCCCTTTCCAAAATGCCAGAAATAGATCTCTTCAGGTGTACTTAAAATAATCTACTGGTACTTATCTAGTAATATTCTGGGCTTTCAAAATGCAAGCATAAACACAGCAGAGATCATTCTATGACAGAAGTCACTGTTTACTCTGTGTTTTGTTAAAATACTTCTAGGAGATTAACCTGCTAAAATACTTGGGGTGGGGGGCTTTTAAAAGCTGTTTTGGCATTACAAAGTGTGCAGTATTGGGCACAGGAGAGAAGGGAAAAGACAAGAACAAAGAATGCAGTTGTCCATCATCAGAGCAGGCAAAGCAGGATCAGCTGCTTTTTGAAGATATTTTGTTGTTGTGAGGGACCTCACAACAGAGTCCCCAAGACTGCATTTTCCATTCCAGTCTCACTGTGGAGTATTGGTTGCAGCGTGACTGTTAATCAGTACTAACTGTCAAGACAAGCACTGGGGCAGGAACAACTGTCCACCGTGAAGTCAGCTGAGCCAGTAACTTCACTTCATTTTAGCTTTCCTAAGGGCTATGGGATGTTCGTGATTTCAGGTCACTAACCGGACTAGGTAGGTATGTGTCTGCCCTAGCAGTGAATGGTGTTAGGACACTAAACTTATCTCCTGAAATACCTAGTCTATTTTAGCCCAGCTGAAAACAGAATAAACTAACTTCTACCATTAAACCTGATTCCAATAGTCTAATCCAAGTGTAAGGTTTCTCAGTCACAGCTGTCTTGCCTTTAAAAAGAAAAGGAAAGGAAAAAAAAAGCCAAGTAAATATTCTCTATGGAGACATTTAAGATTCCCTTCCTTCCCCCTAGCAGCAGTGATGTATGTATCTTCATCTTTTGGACGTTTTCCAAAGTGCTTAACTTTGGAATTTACATATTATGCTTGCCACAGCAAGTGTCTCTTCAGACTAATGCTCTTCTCCTATGTTGGTCTATATTCTATCACTCCTCCTTTTCCCCCGAGCTTGCAGTAATGAGTGGACAGCTTCTTTGCAGTAATTGTGGTCTGTCAGAAAAAACAAAGGAAAAGTGTGTATCATTTGGATGTCTACTTAATTTTAGTGCAACAATTCCATTTTTAGGTACACAGAGTCTATAATAGAATAGGCATATCCGAGTTTAGCACACAAAGCTCTAAATAAGACTGCTACTTTACAAAACCACAGCACAGAATAGCAATTGTTTCTAGCATGGTAACCGCAGTGATTGAGAGATGCCCAAAGTAACTTGTTTTTTTAAAGAAGAAACTTCAGTGTGTGGTGGTAAGCTCTGAAACCACCGATATAAATGGATTAGGCCGTGAGCACAGCAAACAATAGTTCCATTACTTTGGCTTAGGCCTGTTTTCACAAAGCTAGAGAGTACTTAAAAAAATCTCCTTGCTCTTTCCAGTATCACTGGAGGGCCGGGTCAGGAAAGAGATACTTTCTGCAGGCGCACACCAGGACATGCTAATACTATCAAGCCTTTTGCTCTGTTACTATTCTTACTTTGCTTCTAATGCTACATGAATGTTTGACTGCTGTTTCCAGTGCACATAACAGCTATATTACTGGAGGTTCCAGTCTGTTGTTTTTCTTCGAAGCTAGGCTTCAGTCTTGGTTAATGTTTGCCCAGAAATATGTAATTGCGGACTTCCTCCTCGTAAACCGTTCCAGAGCGCAGGCTGCCATCCTTCCACGCTATTATTATCTGTGTGCCTGCAGGCTAGAGCAGGGTGTGCTCTCACATTTGAGAGGATAGATAACCCTTTCCTTGCAGGAAAGGCACTGAATGCCTTTAAATACTGCAGCTGCTACTAAAGCAGACTACCTGAAAGTTTTGCCGGTGTCATTTTCTGCCCCTAGATTACAGAATAAAAAGAGTTTTAACACAGGCCTACTAGGTCACAAATAGATCTAAGGGAAGCTGAGAATAAAATGGACCTTTCAAGCCACCTACTTCATAGCCACTGCATATACCTATTCGTGCTACTTAATTCTCTATTCTGCCTGATTGTCCACACATTAAAAAAATCCAAGTTTAAAAGAAAAACAAACCAAAAAAACCCCAACCACAAGCTCACTTTCTACGTTTTTCCCATATTGTTAAATACTCTCACCTACAGAAGGAAAGAAAAAACCTGGAGTAATTTTTGTATAAAGCTCAGATTTTCAAACAGACAGCAACAGAGTAATTCAGCATAAGAAACATTTTCTGGAAAAACAACCAACAGACTGAACACATTTTATTTTGGGCACAGGTATTCAAGCCAATACAGTGCCAGAAATGCAGTATCAGCAATGATAGTAAAGCCCCAGGCATTAGCAGAAAAGGTAGGTAATGTTCAGAATTTACAGCGGTGAATATGCCCCAATAAAGCAAGCCCAATTCATTTTGAGCTACTGAAAACCACTTGAAAAAAAAAAATCTCTCCTCTCCTGGGAATTGCCCACATCTTCCAGGGATAACATGGAGAATCCGTGGCATAATCTTTGCAACATTATGTAAAGTGACCAGAAGGTTTGCAATAAAACAAACTCAAGAAACTTAAAAAATTAAATAGATTAAATCTCTTCAGATACTTTGTAGGTAACGGGTCTTCCAAGCTCTTGCCCAGATCCCTGCTGGTGGTAGCCTGGCATGCTTTCCAGTCTTGACATTCCCACTTTGCCCTCAAACCATCCAGATCTGGGACCTGTCAGAGTGTGTTAAGGCTCATATCCAGCCTATTCACCTGCATTGCCTCTAAGGAGAAACAAGGGGAAAGTGGAAGACAGTTTGAGCCCAGAGTCTCACCCTAATATAGATTCAGGGTATGTCTGGCACACGCACCAAGTCCCAGGAACTGCGAAGACCTCCTGGGTCAAGTAACACAGGCGTAGCCTAAGAGGTTCACTGTCCTTGGACAGGCAGATCACACTAAACAGGGTGGATTAGGCAGAACGCGCGCACTAAACAAAATAAACCTGTGTCCAGCTCCTCTGCTCAGAGAGGTTAGCGAATATGTGCAATGCAATGAACTAAAGCAGTACCTCAGGTGGAGGAACGGTACAGTGAAAAGCCTTCACTTCCTTCCAAATTAAAATTCTTTGACAAGAGCAACAGCTGGAAAAAGTTTTGCCATCACTTAAACTAAATGGTATCTTTATTTCTGACAACAGCTGGTTTTGAAGCACTTGATGTTTTTAGTAGCTTTCAGATGCCTCTTCTTCCTGAGGTCACTATAAACTATGTGACAGTTTAGAGAAGGGCTATGTCCCACATAAAAATGAGATACAGGAGAAAGATACTCTAACACAGAACAGAAAAGTAGCGACGGCTTAGAAAACTTTGGACAGAGTTATCGCTAAAAGGTTATTTTTGGAAGGGAAGGAGCACTACGCCAGTCTCAGGATAACAAGCCAGAGCTCTGTAGACATTCAGGACAGACTCTCACAGAGAAATTACTGAAGGACTAAGTTTACTCTCAAACCAATTACAATTTCCCATGCAAGAGAAGTCACCTAGTCCAGCTGAAAGCGAGAAGGCTGTTCAGCACACAAACAATGGAAATTATGTTCTGAATCAATAGTAGCTTTACAAGACTGACAAACCCTACGGCAATGAAATGTTGTCAGCTCAGACTAACGTATATGATAGAGTCATCCACATGTTATTATTGCCTGCCGTAAGACACCAGGGTCCCAGGATATCACACAACCAAAATCTTTGGGGTTTAACTGCAGTCTCTCATCGGTGTAGTTCATGTCACAGGGGAAAAAAAACAACTGCACACACGACACACAATACCTCAGATGTTACTCAGGTACTGCTAAGCTAGCTTGGTTTAGTAGCTTGATTGCAAATATTTGCAATAATTTTTCTATTTTCAATTAATAATTGCAATTTTAGAGATGCCTTTTGGTGAAATGAAAAACTAATGCAAAACTCTTAATCATGTTATAGGGATCTCATGCTAAGTGATACTGAAGTCTCAGACTACCAATACTGGATGAAGTAGACTCCACCGAGTAGCTCCTGAAGGAGATTTACAGCCGCATCTTACTGAAAGCATGCATCACAAACTAAGTTGCAGTGAAAGGTTGTATCTGGGCAGGTTTTCTTTCCAAAGTTTACAAAACGGTAACATCTTTGATTCCATTTCATTAAATAGATACTATTTATTTTTATGCCTTCCCAGCCATCAGTGAATTCACTTAACATTCACTTAACATCATACAACTGAGATGAAAGATCATTCTCATAAACTGTCATGCTTTACTTTGAAAGCTTAGCTTATTTAATTTCTTAGCTTAGTTTCTACCGCTAAAAACAGATGGATAAGAAAATATGTTTATATTAGGAAATGTCTGCTGGAAATTATCCATGAACTTACCGATAAAATTAACACAAAATAACAGCAAAGTGTGCTTCTGATCCCAAACCATTCTAAGTCACTGCAGTATACAGATATGTAAGCATTCACACACTCATGACCCCTTGTATGCACAAGCTTAAATTAAATAGCACAGTTTTGCTGTCTTCATTGGGCCGAAGAGCAAAACTTTACAGCCACTGCTCTTAGAGGAAATGCTCCAGGATATTCAATAACTACCTGAAAGAGATGTAAATTCAACAGCAAGGAAGCATTTGGAGAGGCAGAACTATCTTTTATCACAAAGCTTTTTGTAACTTTCCAATAATTTGCAAGTATCAAAAGTACAATGCCATAAATGAAGCATTAAAGACATCTCCATTAGAATGTTGAAAACCATTCTGTATAAGCCCTCTATAAACAGGAATACTTAGTTTAGTAAAACACTCAAAAAGATCAATAGGAGTGTGCTTCAGTAAGGAGTAGTAAAAGCTAGAAGATGAGCTACAGGATTGGGCCGCTGCCATATAGCAATCACAAAAAAATTAAAAAAAATAACTAGAGAGAGATAATTTTTGAGCGTGAATTCCAACAAAGCCAGCTTGTTGCTAGAAGGCTGCTCAGCTACTGAAGATTTGTCCTTGAATTCCTGTTGAAATCAATCCATAAAAATCATATTAAAGGATTAGGCATCAAACATCTGTGTGTTGATGTGCATAAGAAATTCTTCACTCACAGACTGCTGACCTTACATTCTTAAGAGGATCTTTTGCCCCATAATAAAGTGTTCACTGTCAACAGTAATTCTTGCGCTTCATGCATCTGTTGACAAAGTCTGAACAGGAAGCTTTTCTGCAGGTAAAACTTTGAAGTGCTGTGCTTGTACAGGGGCTTTGTACAAAGCATGATGTAGGACTCGGACATTTTGGTGAACAGCAAAGTACCGATCTTGATATTTATGCTACAAGTGAACTGTGAAACAAACAGACACTACACATTTACTTCAGGAGACTGATAGTATACGCGCTAGCTTCAGGAGCTAAACAGTTATCCTTGCATATCTATACTTCTGTTACCATATATATTCTTTAGGCACAGACACTTGTAACCACAAGTATGCAGAAGAACTCACGAGCATACAAGAGAGTGCTTATGTCAACAATCCTTGACTGATGAATTAATAAACTTACCCTGCACACATTTTTATAAAAATTCACTATTTCAGGTGTCTGCAACACAGATTTCACAAAGCACTGAAATCATCCCTGTGCATAATCCATGCATAAGCATAACACTGAAGGACCATGAAATTTTGGCTTACAATGCAAAACTCCCAGCTGAGCTTTCACAGCACTGGTGCTATTCTGGTCTGCATTTAATGCATACCTGTACGTGTTCAAGGTGCACAGTTTAGCCCTTTTTGCCTGTCAAAATGACATGCCCAACATAAACCACCTGTGTTAGTAGGGAGCTCAAAGCAAAGAGATTTAATAGAGACCCAGGAAAAACACTTTCTCTCTACAATTGGCTGACCAATTCCCAACAGTGCAAGTCCAGGGAAGAATTGGGTACAAAGCTGCCCCACAACTGCTCTGTAGGCTGCAACTACTCTGACAGATAAGGAACAAATCAAATTAGCTCACTGCAAACAGGACTGCACTCTCTGCCTTCTTCCTCTCAAATCATGCAGGGTTACTGCTGCCCTGGCTGGATTGAAATCCCTGCAGAAACACATGGGGCAGCAAGGTCTGCTGTGGTCCCTCAGCCTGTCAGTATCTTCAGTGGGGACAAGGTATCCTATGTATTTTATCTTCCCTGACCCTTCTGTCTGCTTACAAAGAATCTGTACTCCGATTTCTACTTGCTGGCGTCTCCAGACGTTTCTTCGCTCACAGAAGTTGCATCACATCACGTTAAAGCTCTCTGCAGACATCCATCATTTTGCACGCCATACATTTACTTTCTGCCTGTATTTAAACTATATGCACTCAGATACAGAAGTTACATCAATTTAATTAGAACTGATGTTAAGAAAGGTTGACTTAACACAAATTGCCAGCCAGAAATTCTATCTTTAGTGCTCTGTAGATAATTTCCTAGTGGGGCCCTTGTGAAGAAGTCCTGCACAATGGTAATTAAATTTACTGCAAGAAGATGGAAACAACAAATACAGGAAAATAACAGTGGTTCGTATCTTTGGGTAAAATGGAGTGCTTGTGGCTTCCCCAGCTCCACAGCCTGCCCTGTTACCCCTCATCTATCAGCTCCAAAAGCATCTTTTACTTTTCATAGAATAGTGTACATTGGAAAGGACCCCTGGAGATCATCTACTCCAACTCCCAGCTCCGAGCAGGTCCAGTTAGATCAGGTTGTTCAGGGACTTGTCCAGGAAATAAGAGATTCAGTATTAAAGCACTGGGAAAACCATGAAACGTTTCAAGGGAATCACGTAGAAGAGTAAATAAAGATAACACATGGAGCCTGAAGAGGGGCACCAAGTTTGATGTGTGAGGCTAGGAACTGGAACCAGCCATGTACCACAGATCCCACTCCTACCTTAGACCACAGGTGCTGACACCAAGAGCTTTATATTCTACACATAGAATTAAGAAAACGAGGAAAGGCAACAAACACAACCACCCCTGCACAGCACAGGGTGGTTTCACTAACAAGTGCTTATGCATTTTGGGAAATGCATTTTTAAGACAGCTGTTATTAACCTAAAAGTAAAGAGATCAGGTCCTAACCTGATGCAAACCAGTGCTTGCTAGCTAACACCAACTGGCAAACTGCCTCACAATTTGATTTTGTCAAGGAAATGCTTTCTCAGCAAGAAAACCTTACATCTTCTACTGAAATGCAAGAGACAAGTGGATTATACCAGACGCTGCCTGGTTTATACTGAATTATTGCTAGCACATATATTTGAGTCTTACTCAAAAACAAAGGACAGAGTACAGGGTAACAAGCGATCAGTCACGTCTGACACGCACACTATTTCCACAGAATTAGTCATCTCTGAGGGCTGACACGTGTTAAAGGATTCTTCCTAATTCACGCACAGATGCCTTGTAAATACATGGCAACTATTCCTATGACTAAATAGCTACTGCATAGGTATTTTGACATAAGTGCTCATGGGGTTTCCAATAATGCCATCTTCAAAACAAAAACTACGTATTTCCCCTCCTTTCACTTGTTTTTCAGGAAACCACATTTTCAGACTTCCTGTAGCTGACACAGCCTGGGTAAGTCAGGTTGTGTTGTATCACAGCCCACACCATATGGCAGAATTCGAGCTTCCCACGGTGATGCACCACAATGTATCAGGTGAGAAAGTCAGACTAGAAAATGAAGAGGAGCTTTGATTTGTTTCAGTTTTTTCCTTCCTGGCATGACCTACAGTTAAACAAACTGGCTGCCAAGGGAAATAGGAAAGGGATGCTCTGAGCTTAACTGTGTGGTTAGCACATTAAATCTTTCTAGGAGTCAATATACAAAGCTAAATCCAAAAGATGGATTTGGGCGTGTATCTCTCTCTCTCTGGTAACACCAACTGCCTTCAAGCCCCGACCTAGCTAATCCTAATCCTGCATGTCTCTAGATTTTCATCAGCAGATAAATTCAGAATTTAAGTCCCAAGGCACCAATTTTCTCAGCTCCTTTTTTCTTCTGATGGGATTTTCAGGCTAACTTTTCTTCTGCATACTGCACTTGTAAGCCTTGCTCCAGAAAACACATTGGCTGTGATCGCAACAGAAGATCTAGCCCCAGAAAACTTTCAGAAAGACTTCTTGGCAGCAGGTAGGTACAGCAGGCATCCCCAGCATAGCCAACAGCTGTATTCATACAGCTTCCATATCCCAAAAGACCGATGATAGGGGAAGTATAAACAGCTGGACAAGAGAAGAAAGATGAAGTGAAATATTTGTATTCTAAGTGTTTATCGGAGCAAGGACCTGGAGTCCCCCTCCAGACAGCTAAGTGTCCTAGACACCAGACTAGAGACCACTCTCTCTTTAGCTTCCCAAATGCTCGATTACTTAAGAACAGTAGAAGAACTCCAGAAGAACAAACCCAGGGCAACTCACTCCCCAACAGTCTGTAGGTGAAGATACTATAAGCCAACACAACCCACTTCCTTGAGTCTGTAGCCAACCCTGCAATCTGATCTGTTCATCCTACCTTAACAGCCAAAGCCTGTCCCTTACCATGCAAATGCAACTCTAAATAATTATTTTACTGCAAATAATTTTAGCAGAAACATCCAACTAATAGATTCATCCCATTATTAGAGACAGCTTGAGATCGTGAACTAATCATTATCCCAGGGTGTTGAGGGGGGAGACAGCAAATCTAATCAAGTCTCCACAGAACTTCATCAGCTGGAATCCCAATTTACAATTAAAAGCTTTGAGAATCATCTCCTGACAGCCATTTTTCTACCTTTCAAGCAATAACAATGTATCACATTATACACATACTCAAGTTATTGTCTCACTCCTCTACAGATTTTATACGTTCATCAATGCTGTTTTCTCCCAAGAAGGAGTGATGAATGAGAGACAATTCAAAATCCTTTCACACTTACAGTTTGATGTCCACACACCTATAAGAGTGTTAGATAACAAAGGGCGTTGTGACAGAGGGATTATAGCCAGACATCACTAAGTTAGCTTTCATTTATCTGCACATTCCATTTTTATCAATTACTCTACTATAAAAGTCACCTCAGTGTGTCCAAGGTCGGCGTTGTTTCAGTACACGGATTCCGCACCTGGAACAGATGCTCTCCACCTGGTCATTAATTGCTCTCTCTACTGGTTAATAACACTACTTATCTGGGCTTTGTCTTCCAACACACCAGCAGAGTTGTTCCATTTCTTTTTGTATCCTTGTATTTGCCAAAAAGCCACCCATGCAAGTTGAAGCTTTTGCTACACCCATGTACTATACAGCTTAATAGCTATTAAATGGGCTACACCCATTGCTCTGCACTTTTCACTAACATGCACACTGCGGAACAAATAATCTGCTCCTTCACTTAGGAATTCTTTGGTGCAACACACACACACAAAAAAAAAAAAAGACATTCCTTGTAAAAATCTAGAGCATAAAGGGCAAAAGCAATGCAAGGGAAAATAAGCTTTTCTTCTGTTTGTTTAGTTATCTGCTGCATAAAGCCAGAATGCTCAACCGGAGCTGGAGAGAAACACTGTTGTGGCACAAAAAGCAATTCAGCTTCCAGACTAGTTCAGTCCTGCTTGGTTCTACCCTGTTGCGTTCATGGATTCCTACAAAGTGAAAGACTCGAAACTCCTCTGTGCAGATACTCAGGCTGGACTGACAGTGAGAGAAGAGAGATAAGGGCTCGCCTCTTTCCCTCGATTCAGACAGCCGCTCTCTTCCTTTCTTACCTTGTTCCTCCCTTCCCCACATATTTCTCCAAAGTAACTGCTGGGATATACAGCAGAATTTTGTTTAAACCTTTGTAACACCATGACTGTTAGAATGACTTAGGCAGCAAAAGTATTAAGCCTACGTGCTTTAGGAGGAGACAGGATAAATTCTTGCTTTGCTACATGATTTATTCGAACAGTGAAGAATTTTAGAAGGTAACATGGGCAGACATTATACACAAAGGCACTTCAAAAAACTAATAGTACAATATTAAACAAACATGGCAAAGCGCACATTTGTCTTCTTACAAGGACTAAGTCCTGTATCTTTCCGCACCCACGTCTCGCTGGCCTAATCACGGGCATTACAGTTTGCCATGCAGGATATGCTTCAAAATTCCAGAATTAGCTTGAAACACTACAGCTCCATTTCTTTCAGCACATGAAGTATTAGCAGTCATGCTGCTCTTAGCACTGAATAAAATGCATAAGGCACTTGGCTTTTGTTAACAATGCTTATTTTGGATATGCAACTCAAGCAATGGTTTGGATCTAAATTCACAGTAATCCTCGGTACAAAACTAGGCTTAAAAAAGTTACTGAAGTCCAGATGCTAAAATAAAGCCTTCAGGAACAGCCCTGATTAGCTGGTGGGGTGTAAGTGCTCTGTCCTTGGAATAGCTTGGGAAGGAATTGTCGGAATTCCTCCCTCCTCTTTCCTTGGGGGGAGCGGATGCCATACGGCTCCCGAAAGGACGACAATCCCTTCCTTTCGCCGGCTCAGCTCCCTGCGGGGAATGGGTCTGGATTTGCTATGCAGGACAGCAAAGGGAAGGGGGGGGGGGGTTGTAATCCTCGCTCTTCACTGGACATGGACACAATCTGAGCTCAAATTATTGACTTGTAATGTTGCCAAAAAAGGAACCACTTGAATTTTTGCCGCATTATAAGGCTTGTGCAAATGGCCGTTATTGAAGTGCATGGGGCCTTCAGTGCTCCCTGAAGCCAAAGATTTGAGAGGAGTCTCAAACATACATCCCCATCTTCCTCTACAAAAATCGCTTTTAAAGCGCAAAGCATATCAGCATTCACAGGCAGAAATCCACGTATGCAAATAACCAAAAAGGATCACGAAAAACCCTGAAAAACTATCCAGCTTGTGGACTGCAGGGTTTGGGGGGGTATAATAGCTTTTTGTTGAACAAGATAGGAACTTCTCCCCCTCGTCCTCCCCCAGCATGTCACAGACTTTCGTCATCCCGTGATGGCTGGTATCATCTTTTTCTTTTGGCACCCACTGTTTTAGGTACTGCAACTTGAAGTATGGTTTACCCAAAGCTTTGGCATCACAGCTGTAACCTCAGAACAGAGATGGCGAACTTAAAGCATGTAAAAAGGAGCACTTGTACAGCTCTATCTTGTTCTGACACCACACAGACAAAGCCTGACAGTACTGGTCTTCTCAGGCTAGTAAGTACAACCTTTGGCTCAAGTCCCCGGGCATTTGCTCATACAAGCAACCTTACCGGGTTACACACCATGGGCTACACATTGGGGTCCTTTGATCACAGTGCTGCATTCACCTCTGCCCCGTGCATCTCTCAAAGGATACAGTAGAACTAGAAAAGATTAGAGAAGGCGGCAACGTGGAAAGTAACAGGTAGAGGACAACTGCTGGACAAGAAGAAACTAAATAAATTAGGACACGCCAGCTGGCTAAGAGAGGACAGAATCAACATCTAGAAAATAATGAATGGAATGACGTGGTAAAAAAGGGAATTATATACTGTATCTAATAAAGGAAGCCAGGGAGCCTGTTTTTAAACTGGCAGCAATTTAGAAGCGAAGGGAAGTGCTTTTTCATATAACAATTACAGTGTGGAACTCAGTGCCCACAGGGGCTGGTCGAGGCAAAGCAGCACATCAGTTGAAATGGAGATCAGAGAAATGAATGACAAATACGTCCAGCAGCAGCTATCAAGCACAACGGTCTGAATGCAAACGTCGGACTAGGAAGCTGCTACACAACTCTGTCACAGAAGCTGAAAAGATACAGCAGGGGAAAGATCATTTCGAACATATACCCCTTTTCTCAGGCCCTTTCCCAATCCCTCTCTCACCGGCCTCTGCTGGAGATGGGATACTCGGTCACAATAAACTTTCATCTGATCTAGTGTGACAGTTGCTCTGTTCTCATAAATTTCATTATTTGAGTAAGACTCGTGCTGAACTTCACAGATCATTGAATCATTTTCAATGTTTATTGTTACAGTGAGCAACAGGACACGTTCCTTCTTTCACGATTTCTTGTTTTCTACAGACGATCTCAAAGTACAAAACCAACTCCCTCTGTACAATTCACATTTGAGCAAATGTTATGGAGACCAAAAGAAAGCCTCTGTAATATTGTTCTGATTTCACATATCAACAACGAAGACACAAAGGACTACACTGAAAACTTCCTATGTGATCTAGTGAGACCTACATCTTCCTCAATAGAGTTAGGCTGCAGTTTCTGTGTAGTAACCCGTTACAGATATTCAGTGTAACATCTTTGGTGCTTCTCTTGGCCAGGAAGCTACTTAGCAACACAGCTGCACAAAGTTCACTGCAAACCTCCAGGTTTATGAGGACTTATTTCATTTGAACATGGCATGCTCCTTTTGTTTACCTGCTGTTTGGTCTCATGATGCAACCCGACATTCTTCAGTCACTTCACCAGTGCTTCTAACATAGCCAGAGGCTTTGTTACCCACAGGAGATTGTGGTTTTAACAAATCTGTGCAGCCAGCCTTTGGTGAATTATTCTCACACACAATTGATAAAAAAAGAAAAAAAAAAGTCACAGACCAGGTTGCAGGTTTCTCCCTTCCACTCACTCATATCCTTCTGGCCAAAAATCAAAACAGAGGGAGGCCAACGCACTGCAGCTGGTTAAAGAGGAGGGCTGAGCACCCGGCAATGGAACACAGCTGCCTGCCACATGACAAACACCCTGGTACCAGTGATGCATTAAGCTCGTGGGCAAATTAATTGCCACTGTAGATCATCTTGTGATTATTTGCTGCTCAATGCTTTCTCCCACTGCCCCCCTAGAGAATTTTTGACTAAACAGCGGAAAAAAGGCACTAATCATGAATAATGCAATTCCAATTACAGTATTTGAAACATTCAGCTCAAAAATATGTTCTCACTGTTTCCTTCAGCTTGCTCTTTAGGCAGTCCCATGTATGTCACCACAGTGGACACACTGTAGTGGATATGAAGTGATCAGCACAAGTATAAAGATCAGAACTAACTCCAAATTCCTCTGCTTTCAAGGAACTGTTTAGTTTAATGATTAAAACCTCGTGAGTGCCTGGACTGTGTGAACACCTGTCAGTGCACTCTGGAAGAAAAGGTATTTGCTTGCTTATTTATTTGAAAACTCCAGCTACATACTAGTCAAAGGAATTTTATTTGGTTTTCAAAACAGAGGTGAGATGACAGTTTCAACCGAAAAGTGAAGCTTCAGTGCAAAATCAGCACACACAGTTTCAGTACTTAGCTTTTGCTCATGTAAATATTCACTTTCCTGTAGGGGTGCAGTTAGAACTGAACACTGCACCTTTAAATTTCCTACTGCTCTGCTTTTGTAGGTAGCTGTACTAATACCCCCACGCCCCTGCGTATCTAGGAAGTCTGCATACTTAAGCTGTAAAAAAAGAGAATTAGGATTTTAAGCATTTAAGGCTGCCCTCACAGCCTCGGCTCTGCCCTTACACAGCGCATTTGCATTACTTTTTGCACAAGTGGAGATTATTCAGTAATAAAAATAGTGTTCACCAAAAGCCTTTTCCCTTCTTTGACAGTCACATCCAGGCAACTTTCTACCTAAAGCTCATTTTGACTCTGGATCTATTTTTCAGAAACATCAAGAGCTTTTTTCAAACAGGCAAGAGAGGTCCACTTCCTCAACTCTCTCCAACATTTGTATCCCTGCTTGGAAAATAAATAAGTAAGTTGTGACACGGCAGAGGACAAGCCAGGAAAATATCAGCCCAAAAGAGGCAAGTTTTGGAAAGCTGAAAACAAAGGATTACAATAGGAATGCTTATATAATCTTAATTATAGAGGATGCTTCTTCCATAACCACAATGGCATACACATGGCCTACAACCACCTACATTAGAGAGAACAGTAGCTATTCTACTGGCTTCTCCCTGTGCTTACCTCCCTCTTACCACATTTAACAGGGCAGAAAAAATTCATTTGCATCCCCTCCCCCAAAAAATGAAAAGGTTGACACTAATTCTAAGGGGAGATGAAAGTGTTATCACTACTACAGAAGGATATCAATCTAAATAACCCTCACACTCAGCAAATCAATAGGATTTTTCTGGTTGCATAAGAACAGCCGCACAGTGTTTGCATCGGGAAACAATCAATATGAATGTCATCCAAATACGGAACTGACAACAGCAGGGAATGTGATCTGAGGAGGGAGATGGGGGGAGGGAAGGGGGCTACACAAGAGGAGAAAAGGAAAGCATCGAAGGTGTTGGAGTCAGGAAAACCCTTCCAAGTTTTAGTGCCTCAGCAACCTCCATTCATATCTTGAGAAATGTCAGAAATCAGGAAATATTACTTCGGGTTGCATGCTTCTGTCCTGGCCTATCAAACATGCAGAATAGTAACAGCAAATTACTGGAAACTGCACTTTGAACTTAGCCACTGGCAAGGATCCCAGTCAAACAGAAATGTAAAAGTTCCTTTCCTCCGTGGGGCCTCTTGTATGGGGGTGTCCCCATAGACGTTCAATAGCTGGTTGCAACAGGTTGGAATGAGGCCCTGAGCCAGAAAAACAAGCCCTGACCAGTATTATTTCCTACTGCCTATGTTGTTTATTAAAAAGATATTTTGGCACATCACTCCCAGCTTTGTTGGGCTATATTAGAGGATCGAGACCCATCGAGGAAAAACTGGCACCATTTTCACAAACTGTTTACTCCTCCTTTTCTTCCAGCATTCTGCCTCGTGCTTCTCTGTATGCATGACTATAGGTGTAACATAAAGATGTATTTAAAGAATTAGAAACAGTCAGACTGGTTGCTAAGCAAAGGCTCTGGATTTCCTGCGAAAAGAAAAGTAATTAGCCTCTAAACCCTATCAGTATTTCTAGCATAGACAGAAGAAACAACGTTTTTCTACACACCAGACTTTTACAACATGGTATTAAAAAAAAAAAAATCGTACAACAAAGTGTTCAGGAACAGTAACTTAATGTTTTTAGCAACCCAGAGAGTGCCCAGCGAGTGCAGAAAGGCATTGTAGATTTCCCCCTTCCGGAGGTGAAATGATCAAAAGATTGGCCTCTTTACAGTCTGTTATATTTCTGTCTAAGAAAACCCAATTTGCACAAGCAAATAAACTAGCTCATTATAAAACTAAGGGGTCAACCTGAGTCAGATAAACTCAAGTCAGACAGCTGAAGAAACAAACTTCTATTTAAGCCACAGCACAGGTGATCCTAAGAGGAAATGGTAAATCCCCATAGAGCCACAGCTTCCACATTGGGCAATAGAGAGCACGAGGAATGGAGGTGTGGGGAGAGTTTTTGCAATTTTCTAAGGGCACACAGCTCACCACACATTTAATCAGGAACAACAGATCCCAGCTTTGCATTTGAAGGGGGGAAAAAAAGCAAAGAGAAAAAAAATTCAAACATCGAAGTCACAGTGCAGCAAGTCAGATGTCATTGCTCATACCTCACCATGTTTCTTGGCCCTACAAATCATAATGTGTAATCAGTTTCTTGCGTTGTTTTGGGGGGTTTTTTGTTTGTTTGTTTGTTTTTTAAAAAGAGACCAAGATTTCTTCTTACTCCCTCCCTTCCAGAAAACAAACCAGCCAACCCTGCTCTGTTTTTGGAGATTCAAAAGGAAAAGCAAAAAAAAAAAAAAAAAAAAGGCAAGAAAAGGACCATAGGAAGGATCACAGCATTTGCCAGGTACTCGGTTTCTCCATTTACATCTCTACCTTGGTCCTTTTGCCTCCCCTCATAATTGACAGCAACTTCTGCCCTAGGTATATCTGCACATACTCCTCCCCATGATCATCCTGAACTTATTATCTAATCACTCCTCCTACATATACCAGCCCAGTAAGCAATACACCATCAGTCAGGTCTATAGCTGCTGAGCACAGGTTCCATTTTTCCCTTACTGATGAAGGGAAAAAAACCTGAACACATCAGGACTAGTGAAGAGGAATGATTAGGCTTCTCTTTTTTTTTTTTTTTTTTTAAATATCTTACCAAGTATCTTGAAAATAATTTTTTTCCAGTAAGTTTAAATAACTTTCTTGGTGGCCAATGAATAACGTTTTGTCCATTTTATAAGATTGGTATGCATTTCATTTTCAAAAAGAATTAAACTTGTGTAAGAAAATAACACACTGAACCTCACAGATGTTTCTATAGAGGTTCCAGATCAATAAATCCTGCTTCCAATGAGACTTGCAAAGGCACATATCCAAACCTTATGAAAATAAAGAGTGTTTATCACAACTTCAGCCTGTTATTGCATGTCATAAGGACAGCACCATTTATGCTGTACCCTAAGCCTCTCCACCCCCTCACCAGTAGAGTTACAATGCAGGTTGCTACAAGAGAGATTTACCCCATTGTACTGTCTTCTATGGAAACCTCATAATCATTGTTTAACACAAAATTTGCCACAACTTCAGTGGGAGAAAGTACTTTACTGTGTATTAACACGTAGTCTAATTTTGGTCTAAAAATAAATCTGTTTCTTTTGCACTTGCAAAGTCAACCCGTGGAAAAAATGTAACATTTGAACTACCACAGATGTTTCTGTAGAAAAAAACTTTAGATCCCTAATCTATGACACTAAATGTTGTTCCATGACACCGGCTCAAACAAAACAATGTCATATATCAAAGTAAGGTTAAATATTTTGTAATGCCAGTACAGTAGAGGACAGAAAAGTTTAGACATTTCATAAGTAAATAAATAAATGGTCTGAGGCATTTACTGGTCTTCCTGAATGCAAGAAACATGCCACAGCTGGCAATAGCATGCCTTGTCTCAGGTGTTACCTGTGCTAGCGCCCTGTTTCCCTGATTCTTCTGCATACATTTGCTTCAAGCACAATGAGGAACTACTATCTGGAGCATGCTTTTGTACCTGTGTGTAATCCAAAGTCTTTGATATGGTATGTGATTATGGCATCTAATAGGCTTTTAATCTCACTGAGTGCTGTCTCATGCGTAAAGTTTTGCTAATAATTTTCACGTTACACACCAGCAAATTGTATTTCGTGCTGTATTCTTGAGAAGTAGTTAACGCTAGTTTGGGGTTTGCTTGTTTTTAAACTATACTACTAGTTTGCATTAAATGATGTGGATTTATTGACAATAAACCCATAAAGCAAAAACTGAAAGCTGAGCTATTCCTACAGTGCTAAATTATGTATCTCATGAATCAGACCTGGAACCGCAGGTGAGCAGGTTAAGTAGAATGAGTAAACAGGAATTCAGTGAAGCACAGTTTTACTAAAAAAAAGTTTTGAAGTGTTACCCACCTTCTGCACTGCTTGGACTGCGTGGATCACTGAACTTAACCCAGGGAGTGACATTACATGTCAACACAAATTCCACTGGTTACCTCATTGCAACACACAGTAGTTGAGAAGTTACAGCTGACGCATCATCAAATGAGAAAATCCACCGAAATCGGGAGCAAGATTTGTTCTAGAGGATGAAAGAAGAAACAATTTACCATGAAAAAAAGAAAAAAAGGAGAGTTAGGCCACTATCAGAAACTGTTATTAAACATTTTTCATTATTAATAATATCAGGGTACTGACTTGACATTTTCATCATGGAAATTGTATTATGTGCAGCATGCAAGCACATAACTTGTTTTTGAGGTTTTTTCCCCCTCACTTTTTTCCCCTTTAAAAAAAAAAAAACAACCTCATGCTGAGATTAAAAGGACAGAGCAGAGCAGGTAAGCAATATTAAATCAAGGGCTTGACAGAAGTTGCTCTGTCATGATCATCTTGTTATATTCTCCCCCCTGCCCAGCTCAGACTTGGGAGGACTCATTTGTTAATACCACCTCA
Source organism: Aptenodytes patagonicus (assembly GCF_965638725.1). Classification (NCBI taxonomy): domain Eukaryota; kingdom Metazoa; phylum Chordata; class Aves; order Sphenisciformes; family Spheniscidae; genus Aptenodytes; species Aptenodytes patagonicus. The sequence continues at coordinate 78,594,602 of NC_134952.1, forward strand.
GCTTTCCCCCGCTTTTTATTTATAGTGCTGGTTATTCTACTGTTGTATTTTAGAAGATTTACCAGACTAAGGTTTCCTTGCCCACCACAACATTTCGTTTCCCACCGTCAAAACTAGGTCTGACTCCATGTAAAAATGTGCCTATTGCCTGTGTACTTTTCCTATTTCTTTTAGTTCTGTTTAAGCACTACGTATATATCTCACTTGTTCCCTAATTTCCTGAATATGATATATATTTCCTCACTGAAGTCACATGGCAACACAGGCCCACACTACAGCTACAGCAGCTTTGCTCTATCCTGTCAGAGGAATCAAGTTACCAGGAATGTCGATGGACTTCTAAGGAGGAGTGGGTTAGGGGAGAAAGACAAATACGTTTAGTAAGATTTTTCCAAAGAACACATGTTGCCCTGAGACAACCACTTTAGTACACAGCTGATTCTGTTTGTATAGACAATGAAAGAAAAAAAAAAGGGGGAATGGTGTTTTTGTCTGAAAATTCCCATTCCTTGAACACAGTGTATTAGCAGTAGAGTTGATTGAGAATCTCCCCAAAGCAAATATGGAAGAGCCATCCTAAATGCTGGAAAACTATACATGGTAACAGCCACACGAGACTGTTGGCTTCCCAATTATTTCACTTTTCATGCAAGGTCAAGAGATCAAATTCTGTTCTTAGTTGCACTGGTAAGCAGATAATGAGCACTGTAACACCACTGAGCTTGCTAGGGCTCATTTCAGGTCTATGAAGGGGAACAGGAGAGACCGATTCCCTTTCAGAAGGAGACACTCTTCTCCAGCAGCTGAGCAGGCTCTGCATGCTATGAAGCACGCCAAGAGGGATGGAACAAGAATACAGTCAAAAGGAAAAATAAGGGGGGGGGAATGTGGAGAATGTATAAAAATCACAGCTGATACCATTTCTCCCATACACTAATACCTTGAGGAGTTCAAAGGTTTTCCATGCCTATGGCATTTGGCAATTATAATCGCACAGTAAAATACCTAAGGTTAATGAGTAACCTCTAAAGGAAGTTACTTCACATAATGACAGCAATTTCTCTGAACTAAATGTTAATAATCAGGCCTGTAATACGGTGAGAAGGAAATAGTGGGCAATTGGCAAATGGAACTCTGTTACCTAGTAACAAGTCCTTGAGGTATGAGCCTAAAAAATTTGAGCGGGCAAAACATTTCCAGGCAGGCAGAGCAGCTTGACAAACAGAAAACATTCTGTAAAACCAGCAACTGTCCATGACATGGAAAGTGGAAGCAGGTGCAGCAAATTATTTCATTAACAGGCAGGCCAAGGTAGAACTAGCTAATGGCAAAGTAAAGGAAACGCTGTCATGTAAGCAGCAGCAAGAGCAGAGCAACAAAGTTCACGTTACTCTGCGCGAGCCATCAAGCAGCAGCGCGGCGTTTCAGCAGCACCGAAGATCAACGGGAATCCTGTCCTTTACGCTTACATTGTTCATACTTAGCTCTCCTGCTCTTGTGCCCGTTTCCTGCCGACCAAGCGATAAGCGGCGAGCCCTGCCGTAACTTTAGGCACAGTACGTGCAAGCTGTGTGCAGTGCTGCCAGTGAACCAGTAATGCTGCTGAGTCAGCGAAAATGCCCCTAGCTACCAGGTTAAAGAAACTGTTGCAGAAGGGGTTTCAACACCTTTATTATAGATGGGGTAATATGTGCTCTCATCCTAGTCCGGGTTATTGTAGTTTGCAATAAGGAAGAGCATCAGGATGATTGCCACAATCAAATGCACAAAACAGGATTTCCCGAACGTTCCTTTACAGCAAACAACATACTGTCAAAGTTGTCTTACAAATCCATCTCCTTTCAGTCACAGTGAAGGAAACCACGTCGTCCTCATTCTCCATCTCATAAAATCCTTTTGACAGGTACACGAACTGCACAGGAAAAAAATAAAAACTTTGTCAACCTCCTTCGTGCATTTTTTTTTGTGACAAGCAAATCACATGTTTTATCTGTAAAGCTGGACAAACCAGCTCTTCACAGAACATTAGCAAATCCCATGTAAGCCACAACTGAAAAACATTTACTACAGCAGCCTTACCCTCCCAAACCCAGCCCTTCCCCTGCTCTTTGCTGATACGCTCAAAAGCGTGTCCAGAACCACGCAGAGGCTTGGATTTGTATATTCGCTTATGACTCTTGATCAGTATCACCGATTCAGGCATCGTGAACAAACGATAGAATAGTGAAAGATGCCTCATTCGATCCTACCTCATAACATACAGAATATTTACTTCCCGAAGAAGTGAATTTTAACTGTACTTATTAACAAGAAACCACGTATCCACGTAATAGTCTCATTTTCAGCCCCTAGGTCCTATGCTGATGTTTTTTCCTAACATTTCCTGGGAATGAAAGCCTGTCTGGAGTTACTGGCCAGGTGGACACACCTTTATGTAACTCTCGCTGCCAGTGACAGTTTCTAGAAAAAGCTGTGCGATAATGTTAATATTGCCAAAGTCTCTGCACAGAAGCAAACATAAGACATTTTGTTTTGTAAGAGAAAAAAGTTCCTGACTGAAATTGTTCATTGATTTACAACTAATGAGTGTGGCCAGTTTGTTTGTTTGCTTGTTTTAGCGAAGTCTAATCAAAATTGGCCTCACCACATTTTCTTCATGAAAGAAAATCCTGTTCCCGATTTTCTCCTTATCTTAAAAACAAACAAGGAAATTCGATTTTAAGATGCAATGTTAATGCAAAAGTAAATTTGATTTTTAAAATTCACAAAGGCCAGGAAATTCGCAGTTAACATTAGTTCTAACTTGTGAGCAAAACCAGCGTTTTCATTTCATGATCACAATTCTGGACAACGTAAGACACTGTTCAGTGCTCTTATATTTGCATAAATTCAGATCCAAGATAATCCCTGTAGGAGATGACTCCAGGAAAGGAAGCCACAGTGAAGCCAACACATCAACTGGGGAACTGGGGAGAGACGGGACCATTCTTGCTTGGGTGATACACCATAGGTCACAGCACCCCCTGGCTCCCCTCGATTTCACTTCTTTCAGCAGAATTCCTTGCAAAAGGAAGTTTTACTTAACTTGAAGATAGATCATACCCTATAGCCTAAAGTTAGCAATAAGGCAGAGCTAAATATTTAAATAATCCTGATACTGAAAACTTAGGATCAATCCGAATTTCAAGTCCCTCTGTAAGAACATTTCTCAGGAGGAAATAGCTGGTTAGCTTTCAAGTGCTATGCTTACCACACATGCCCTTAATCAATCTGGTCTAATTTCATTAGCTTGAAATACTTAAATCAGCTATGTCTCCCCTTCATCATATTTGAAATCAGAAGAGAGCTAGATAGACATGACGAAAGAAAAACATCCTCAGCAAAAGTCACAAAAAAGCCTTTTTAAAACCATCCGATCTTGTTGCGGACATAGAAAGAAAAGAAGATCACATTTAGCGGAACTCTACATTCTAACTAGTTTCCACTATCAGAAAGAGAATACATTTGCTCATTTAGACACAAAAGCATATCCTATAAGCACAGCTACACGGATTGCTAAAAAGCATGGGCCAAGTCTCACAGTAGCACAGCAATGTTGCTTCTAACACTGGAGCAGGTTCACGTCGTTATTTTATCCTATGTCAACAAGCCACATCATATATATGAGCAGGATGTTATTTGGTGAACAAAAGCCACTAGTGACCGAAAGCACACAGGTAAAGCATCAGCTATAAAACCAGAGAATGATACATACAGAAGTCATTACAGATTTGGCATTTGCCATTGTTCAGATATCTGACTCCAGGAACAGAGAAGCTGACTGCTTTCCAGGAACAGTCAAGTACCCACATTCGGCCCCTTTACGGCACCCAAAACCAGCAGCAATCAGAGCCACAAAGCGCGTTCTAACTTGTTCTGATAGAAGCCAATATTCAGCATTGCACATTTTGGGTATTTGCCTTCAAGGAAGGCAAGGGAACGGGCAAGAATAAGGCGAGCCTCATATGGCCCATGAGCAAGCAGTGTACTTCACGTGCCAGGGCTACACTGAGGCATCTGGCAGCAGGGCTAGATTGGCACAGGGGCGACTGGGCAATCAGAGTCTGCGCCTGCAAAAGGCGGCAAGACAGCAGGAGCTACTTAAGCCAACGCCACTAGGTCATCCTGGGACACGGCCACATACACAGCTTTGTTCCTTTCCATAACGGACGGAGCAACGAAGCTCCTGTGGAGCTGCTGGCAACACCACCTGCGAGCCATTCCTGGAACACGGGCTCAGAGGTGCACGGTTTGTAGCCTGAGGCATCTGGCAACATCTCGGCTTTGGCAGGCAGCTTGCAAGGTCAGGAAAGCTGGCTGCCCCTCACCTAGAGTCTCACCCAGGGCAGACTGAAGTAGCTGGGGGGCCCTGGCTGCAGATAGTCTCACTTTCTTTTTTCACAGTCGAATTCACAAGATGCATAGCCATTCAGAAAAGGAAAATTAAGTCATTGATTTTTATTTCTTTTTTTTAAACAATAACCAAAGGCTGCTGCTAAAAACCTTTCCTCCCTCTAGTATGTGCCCTTAGAAGACTTCACTCTGGAGGCGGACAATAAAGATGTTTCAAACAAACTAGACACTGGACTCATCATCTGCACCTCAGCCTGATCCCGCCTTTGCATATACTGCTTTTACAGTAGAAGAACTGTTATCAACAGCCAATCTCAAGTGACTCATTTTACACTTGTGCTGGGGAGATCAGAAGGAAGCCTCGTGACTTATAATCCATAGTTAAAACTGCAAGAGCATAAAGACAAGTTATCTGACAAAATGAAAGTTAAATAAATACAGGTGCCTTGTGGTTGCTACTTGCTGATCTGGCAACAGTTGTTAGTCATTTCATCAGAAGGCCCATCTGCAAGGATCTAAGAGTCAAAAGCTTTGATTGTCTGCCCTTTATGTTGTCTGGCTCCTCTTCACTCATTCTCAAGAGCCAATGAAGGCTCAGAGTAACAACAGAAACCTATCCAAGCCATGCTGTTCTGCAGATGTTTAAAAGATAAATGCACAAACTGTGAAGGAGCTCAACACAATACACGGCAAACGTTTTGATTAACTGTCCTAACTGGAAGTCATAGACTCTAGGCTCTCCTAGCGTGTGTTTTGGCTTTTAAGAAAGGAAGTTTGTAATGGGGTTTTCTGCGAGTGTCTGTCATTCTGAGAGAGTTTCAAGCCAGGCTCACCCCACTGCTCTGCAACAGGAGAAGGCTGCACTGTAGTGGAACTGATGTGGTTGTGCTGCAGGGAGAAGCAGGAATCAGATCCCTTTCAGGGAGTCACCGTGAGGACCCCGGGAAGCTGCATCCACCACTGGGCTCAAGTCAGCTTCTGGGGAGCAGCTCCACAGTCACTCCACAACTTCAAAGGAATTCCTCCTCCTTGCTTCAGTCTGCCCAGTGGCCTGAATATGGGGGTCAGACATACAGCCCCGGGTTTGGCCCTTTGGGAACGACAAGCGGAAAGAACCACGGGGAACAAGTGGAGCATGAGGTGGCACACAGGAGTTTCTTCACAGCACGCTGGGGGTCAGAGTTTCGCAGGAAGTCAAGCAACATGACGGTTACTTCTTCCCAGCCTTAAAATCCAGGACAATACCTGCTACAAAGGATTTTGTGCCAAAAGAGAGAAACCAGCGTCACATCCATAAAATACCTTCACAAGTCCAGCAGTGAAACCGCCCCATGCAGTGAGTGGCTTGCACCAGGGAAAAGATCACATCCACACACACAACTTAGACGCTTGCTGCTGAACTTGGGTCTCTCAAGTTTCCTGTACTGAACAACATAGGACAGCCCCAGAGACACCCTAAGCATTGCAAGGGGTGTTGGCACAAACTGACAGAAACCAAAAGAAATTCAAATTCAAGGCTGAAGCGCTTTCCGTACCTCGTCCCATTGTACTTGGTTACTTCAGCACATAATTGCTAACATCCTTCATTGATCTGAAATTCCTGTGGATACAATAAGACCAGCCACGGATGGATGCTAGCCTTCACTCTGAGTTTACATGCCTTTGTAACGGCCCCTAGGCTCAAAACGTATAAAGCTTTCAAAGTGTCAGTGACCTAAATACATTTCTGAAAGCCCCAAGTGTGTTTGTGGGCGCCCCTCATGATGCATACAGCCCATTTCCTGCCACCACACCAAAAGCCTTAGGCTCCCCTGCACACGACAGCTCCTCTTCCGAGCCCTGTTTATTTGTCCTTTTTCCACTTACAGTCATAAAATCATTTCCTCTTCCTCCTGAGCTCCACATTAGCTATGATTAACTGCCACAGGGCATCCCACTTTTAAACTCTCTGTGCAGCCCCATCTGAGGAGTTTGGTGTCAGTGCTTGGAGAGAAATACTCACTGGAGTATAAAGGTTTTGTTATACTGAGAGTGGGGACAGATGTACAGGTGATTTTTTCCACTCCCAAGGTAAAAGGGAGCTATTGAGATTACTGTAACACACAAGAGCATAATGTAAAAGTACTGTTATGTAAGAAAGAGGAACAAATTGAGAGATGCATATGAAATTTATATATATTGCTATATTTTGTATGTATTAATAAATTTTTTATATATGAATACTTTCCGTTAGTAAGGGGAAACATTAAATAATAACAGATAGTTCTCGCACCTTCAAAAAAATTTACGAGCATCATTTTTTTATTTCAGTAGCCCACTTTTAAAATGCTAACATAGTGCAAATTACTTGAACTCATGTACAAAATACACCAAGGCAGCCTTTACGGTTATTTCTAACGGTTCAGTAGAAATATATGATCTATTTAGCCTGTATTTGAAAATGTTCAGTCCCAACCCATATATTAGAAGCAAACCACCCTCAAGGTGAGACAAATACTTAAAGGTTTTCCTGTCGCTTTCCAAAAATGGCTCAGAAGACATTGGTGAAAGCAGCACAAAAGTGACGGTCTGGGGTTTGTTTGAGAGAGCAATAGGATATAGAAGAGAAAGGGGAAAAAAGCTACGTGGAAACAACAGGTCCTCCTTCCTGTATGCAGCATCAACACGTTTTGTTGAGATGGAAGTCCTTAATGCACAAATATATCCAAGTCTCTAGCAAATCTACAGTCCAGATAAGGTAAAGCTAAAACAGACCATACATCCGATTTTCACAGACATTGAGTGCGCCTCATTTTAAATAGCTGCTCATCCCCTCCCTCCTCTAGAATCAGTCTTGGATATTTTTAAAAATGGCCCTCTAAACCTAGGTTTATCTGAACTGTGATGGTCCCTAATGGGAGCAAAAACGCTGGAAAAGCACGGGTTTATTCCAGGACTAGTTTTTTGTGATTTTACGGTGACTTTTTAGTATCCACCTCAGCCTCCTTTTGGTTTTCAAATATTATTGACCAAGATACAAGATTCCCCTGCTAAACACAGCTTCGCTAAAACTCCTATTTTCTTTTCACACATCAACAACTTTGGGGGAGGGACACAGCTCAAACCCAGGCTGCCTCATGGCTAAGCGCACTTGGCAGCAGCTGGGAAAATGGGTCACTTACTGACAGTTGACTGACCCCGTTTCGGGCCGAATTGCAGGATGTGTCCCAACGTTTGGGGAATCGCAGGGTTTATTTGCTGTCGGGGAGGTGAGGGTTATCAGCATGGCTGGGAGCGGAAACGACCCGAACCTGCAGCGGGGCAACTTTGTGAGCATAGGAAACGCTCCAGCAGCCCCGGCCGGTCTCTCCCCACTCCTTACGGGGCTATTGCAAGGCAGGTATAAAACCTCCTCAACTTACACAAAGCAACCACGACCAAGCCCTCAGTCACATCACCCAGCTGGAAACACACGGGCAAGGCCCAGGGCGTCATTCTTCCCACGGGGCCGGCCAGAGAGGCTCCCCACATCACCGCAGCCTTCTCTGGCCTTCAGCCACATCCGCAGGACACCACCGACACCAGCGCCTTCATGGCGGGAGAGACAAAGCTGCAACCAAGCACACAGGGCTTTTCATGGCTCACGGCAGCATTGAATTGCCTCCCAGTCCGGTCCCAGGGGAGCAGGCCTGTGAGAAAAGCCTGTTTCCATAGATTTTCAACAAAGGGGTTCAGCACCATCTGGTCCCGTCTGGGGTACCTCAGGCCGAGGGAGCTTGTGAGGGACCTCACGGCCGGGAAGGGGGCGCCGCTGCCAGCGCCCCCCCCGCCATTTCTCGTCCCCCCGCCTCACCTCCCCGCCGCCTGCAGCCTTGACCCGGGCGGGCGCCGACAGAGCGGGGTGGAGAGGGGGGACACACCGAGTCAACAGGCAGCTCCCATTGAGATGCAAATGGCGCCGCGGCCGCCAGTGCCCGTAACCATCGCCCTCCCCCTCAGCGGCCGCGGCTACCCGCCGCCCCCGCACGGCCCGGCGCACCGCCGCGCCAGGGGCGCCGAGAGGGGAGGCGGGAGGGCAAGGGGTTTCTGCTAGAATTTCTTCCTATCTCCGGCTCATTCATTCAGTGCCACTGTGCACATCACCGTGCCGAGCTGGCTGTGTGCTGATCCTTTCCAGCTGTACTCATGCATGTGGCACGCAGGGGCACCCGTGCGATAGGAAGATCCAGTTTTACAGCGTGTCTCAAGCCTTGGATCACGAGTAAATTTAAAAACATGAGGTCTACAGGCTGGCTCCTGAGTACCAGTTGAACCATGTATCCACTAGGTCCAGCTGGAGGGGGAAAAAAATAAACAAAAGTGAAAGAGAAACCTTTATCATATGTTCCTCTGGCCTTGCCTCCCCTCTCGCTGTGAGAAGCCCTCCTCAGGTGAGGTGGTGGTATGCCCTTCACATATAAAGTGGGCAAAGGGTCACCAAAATGCAGCTAGCTGACTCCGTTTTCTGTTATCTCAATACATGGTATCTTTACTGTCGTCATCGTTTTCTAAGAACTGGGGACAAAAACGTCTCTCCAAGAGGCTGACGGATGCTTTGGCACACCTAGACAGTGCCAGGGCTCCATTCCAGCCACACAAGACATCAGTCAAGTGGAAACGTTTTTCCTACCAATTTCGGTGGACTTACAATCATATCAGACCACTTAATTTCACACAGATAAATTCTTGTGCCCACAGTGGCACCACACATAGCATTAGACCTCTTTGCCACGAAAGGGAGTTTTAACGTGAAAGCAAACGACCCTTAAAAAACCAAGATGCAATTCAAACATTCAGAGATCATCACTTAATGGCGCACAACCAACGTCGCACATGTCCACACTGTGCTGCAGTCTGTTATATTGGTTTACGTCCCCAGTGACTCACAACATCATTTCAATCTAATCAGCATGCCAGGAGCTGTTTTATGGGAGATGTCCGTGATTTTCACCATCTTTCTTCCCTCTTTCCCCCACCCTCCCCCAAAGAGCCAACTTTCACACAAAACCCATTTTTTCAGGTCATTCTGGAGAAGATGCTGTTTTGACAGCATCGTGCATTTTCCTTCTTGCAAATTCTGTGGAAGCCCTGCCTAAGAAAGTGATACATGGCCAGAAAGAGACCCTCACCTTCAAAACTAATTAGAAGCCTTCACTGTTCAACAGGGTTTCAAGAGGACAGAAGCCCGAGGCAGCTGGATGGGAATACGAACCATACCGTGCTCAAACAGCTTTCTCATATTCATTCAGTGACCAAGATCCATCTGTTTATCATCAGCTGCAATACAGTCTGAGACAAAGTGCATTGTTAATAGGGTGTGTTTGAGAGAAAAGTCACAGGGAAGTGCCCTAAACTAAGTGATTTCTGAAAGTAATGGCTGCAGAGTGTATACCACACAGTAGCGCTGCTCTAATGGATATTTTTCTTCAGTCATCGCCATTAACTCTGTGTTTTTGCTGGCAAGATTCAAAAACAAAACAGAAGGGGTGGCAAAGTACCTTCTCTAGTTAAGAGATGCTAGTTCCTAACACAATATTTTAAGGTTTGTCAAATGTGATGCACAAAGATGGCTGCAAAATAATAGTGATATTTAAGAATAGAGAAAGCAGAAATAGGATAAAGAGGATTTACCTAATTCAATTAAAGACGCAATCTTTCTTCTAGAGAAGTACAGACATTTTGGCCCCACGCAAAGATTTCAAACCTCTTTTTCACTTTATCATTTTAGCAGGTAATAAAGAGTGAAATAAGTATTTATGTGACTAAAAAAAAAAACCATAGATGCATACACACGTACACCAAAATAAGTAGGTAAAAACCTCATTAAAAAAAAAATATATCCAGGCCCATGCATGCTCAAGGATTTGAAAAACTTGAATTCTAATTTTGATTCCTTTTTCTTGTAAGGAAAATAGGGTTTAGCCATACATTATCAGAACAATAGTTCCTTTTGTCCTAAGCTTGTCTCTAACAGTAACCCAGGACAGCATTTCAGAGTGTGGTGAATGTTCTTCAACTAACAGTTTTGCAGTACCTTGCACCTATGATTACACAGACTAATTCCAAAGCATTAATTAGCTTGAAGATCCTTCATCACCCTTACTCAAGTTCCTCTGTCTCTAAAATATCAAGTCATATATTATCATATTATCATCATTATTATCATATATGACTAACTATCGCATATTATTTAGTAGCTGGAGATTGTGCTTTTAGGCCACAATCCTATTCTGTTCAGCACTGTATGAAAAGGAGGAAGAACCAGGAGACCACACCACCACACTTCTCTAAGGCACTGTGAAAACGCAGCTGAACCGATTCCACTGAGGGATGCCCCACTCTGAGACAGCTTGGATATTACGTCGACTGAGAGCTGCAGATTCTCTGCTGCTGAAAAACTAAACAAGAATGTCTCAGAAGTGGAACAGTTCCTACGTGAAGCAGCCAAAAAGTCAATGGCCGCCTACAATAAATAAATATTTTAAAAATTAACAACAACGTAAGAGGATGTCGGAGTTCTTCCTACTGTCACCCGCCTGCATGTAGCTACTGGACTTCTATCAATTAAGTATAGCGGGTGCCCAGTGCCACTTGGGACATGGGATGAAAAGCTGGACACCGGAGAAGCAGAAGCATGGGAACTGGGGGAGACTATGAAGCACACAGAACTCAGTCGAACCAGCAGGAGGCTTTCAGTCAGCTCTCCCTGAAGCCGCCGTAACTCAGAAATAGAGACGTCTTGCAAGGGACACACCCTTTAGTTTAAAATCAAAGGTTATAGGGTAGATTTTTTTTTTCCCCTGTTGCCCTTGTTTCAGCTTTCAGAAATTTAACGACATTCTCCACTATCAAAGCATTCATTCATCATCTTGATTTCTTGCCCCTCCCATTGTAAACGCTATTCTACTACCTTTTACTAACTTAGTCTGGAGGCAAATAGACACTCTAGTAACTCAAGCAAATTATTTCATCTGATACCAGAGATTTTATATGTATGCTTATTTTAGAACCGTTTGTACACTTATTTCATAAAAGATAACAATAATAAAAACTAGTAGTTTTCTGTACGTGCACACAAACAAAAGATGGCTTGCTCTGCTAATAGAAGTTTGAATATCCGAGTTTGGAGTCAGGATAGAAATAAAAGCTCAGACTGGATTTTTTCCAACAAGACCTAAACCCAGAAGAATTACAGTAGTCTTGTGATACAGCAAGGAGTTACGTAACACTTGCCATTGCCGTGTAGTTATTTCTAAGGATGACGTCACAGTTTGCTCTATGGACCTGTTCTGTGTGCGAGGTGATCTACTCCGCAGGTCCAAGCTGCTATCTATTACTGGAACAGACGACCCCAGCAAGAGAATCACTTTATTTCATAAATTCATGAAGTTTAAAGCTAAATGGAACTACCGCATCACCTAAGATCCCGTAGTCTGTACAAGAGGCCATTTAATCGCGGTTACCTCTCTGCTCATCCCAGCAGCTTGTGTTTGGTTTAAGCATCTCTTTCAAGTAGGCCTGCAGTCCTGACCTGAATAAATCAAGAGCTGGGGAATTTATCACTTTGCTTGGTAGTTTATTATACTGGTTATTAAACCTCACTGCTAAAGACACATGCCTAACTCTTTGAGTTTTCTGGTTTCAAGTTCAGTCTTGTGACTTATCCTGCTAAATTACAGAGCCCTTTAGTACATATTTTCTCTCCACAAAGGTGCTTAAGCACTGTAATCAAGTCACTCCTCAACCTTTTTTGTGATAAGCTAAATAGATTGAATTCTTGATCTCTTTCGCTCCATGCAAAACTCAAGCCTTTAAGCTAGCTATCAAGCTTTCTGCACTCTTCAGTGTTTCAACATCCTCTTAAAAGCACAGGCAGGCAGAAGGTCTGCTGTACTCCAGTGCCGGTCCCACCACTGTGTTGTTCATACATCAAGTATTACATTAACACTTTTGTCCCCCCTGAGCTCCAAATCTTTTCCCAGATACGTTTTATGGGATACAGGTCCCATTCAGGAGTCAAAACCTCACCTTTTTGCTCCTAGGTGAATAAATTCTCATTTGAGTACAGCAGGGCACATTTTGTTTGAATGGGACCAACTCCTTAAGCTATCCACGTCACTCTGCAGGACAGCGCTCCCTTTGCTGTTGCTTTTCTTTCACTTGTACACCCTTCTCACAGGCACTAAGGGAGGCCAAGCCTTACACCACACAGGTTACATCTAACCAGGGGAGAAAGCATATGCTGCAGTGTGCCCAGGGATCAAGATCTTCACACCCCGTCCTACATTGTCCACCCTGTGGCTGCCTTCTGGCCAGCACAACCAAGTTTCTCACCTGCACAAACCAAAGGACTGGTGAAGGAATGCGGGAGGACATAAGAAAAGGAAGTAGATGCCAAGCCACCACTTCAGCATGAGCTGAGGGCATGGCTGAAACGCGTGCCTGAATCCAGCACCTTGGCAGCACTGCCGGGCTCCTCCTTTAATCGCAGCCTTCTAAATGGAGCACGTGCAGGTACCAATTAATCACCTCTTCCCTACTGTGGCAGGAGCTCTTACCGTGCCTTGGGAAACCTGCGTGACTGCTGCCAGCCCTCTGCCTTCTCTCAGCTGAAGTACTCCAGCATGAGTAGCATGGAAAAATATAAAATATCTCTGTTCATGCATGAAAGATGAGACTGACTCCTGACTGACTGACCATAGTTATGCTCACCAGGAAGACTTCTTTATATAAAAAAGGGTAGAGAACAGACTTAGCATTTCTCCACAATCATTAGTCCCTACTTACTAGTCACACTCCCCATTAAAAGTGTGATGTGAAGGAAGAGAAAAATGCCACCTCACTCCAACTAACATGTGCAGGCACGAATCTGGCCCCAGATGTATCAGTCCCTTCAGTTTGTATATCTAGTTTTCTAATGACCAAGGAAACTTCTTCACACCCCCACAACAGTACAATACTGTACAGATGCGGCATTGCCAAGAAAGGGGCTTTGAGCTCTCTTGCAATGAGTTTTGCCATAGACAGAGAAAAATGCAGCAAAATAGGCAGAGCAGCGTTCCACTCCTGCAAGGCGACATGCAAGGAGCTCCAACACTACGCCTGATCTTGCAGCAGGCCTCATTCATGAGAACAGGCTCATTAGCTTAGTCAGGGTGTGTCACAGGAGGAAGCAGAAGGGAAAGAAGCCAGGGCACTGTCAGCAAGTGTTGCTATCCTTTTGTGCTGAGGGGGGTGTAGAGAAAGGGGAGAAGGCGGGAAGGAATAACTCACCTTGAACAGGGTTTGGGCAACGAAGTTTTTGCCTCAAACTTTTTTGGGCTGCGTGTTCTGGCCCAAAATCCAAAGCAACAGTTCTAGCTACTCAGAAACAAATCCCTGCTGCAGAAAAGAAAAAAGAAAAGAAAAAAAAAATGAAGGAGAATTCCCTCTTCATTTTGTGGAAGGCGTTTAATTGGGACTTATTTTTAAACAGACCACCCTTTACATCCCATTGCAACAGTCTTGACACTTTTCCCTTCAGCTTCCACTTGAATTGCCACTGAAACCACCATTAAATGGCAATGCACTTCAGATTAAAGGAAATAATCTCTCATTTACTTTGTATCGCAGATGACTTTGGGAGGAAAAGCACATTCTAACAGCTGTTTCCATTTCATTGTGCTTTTTTGTTTTTGAAAAAGAGAAGACCATTTGTTTTCAATTTGTCTATAAATAAGAGGAAAACACAGCTGAGGGGCCCAGTGTGATTTTTATAGAAAGTTCATTTTTAGAAATCTGATAAGCTTATAACCACATATGTTTGAAATCACAGTAATATAAAATACAGAAACTTAAAAAAAACCCTACTTGTCAAGCAATCTAATATTTATTTTATCTAGCACTTAGCAGCATTTGTCAAGTATTGCGTGTTGGGGGCAGCTTTGGACCTAGATTCTGAACCCGTGAAGAAATACCTTGCAGATGTTCAACAAGGTACTGACCCAGAAGACACTCCAACCCAGAAGACACTCAACACATTAGTAGCCCCTGTACAGTCAAAAGGCTTGCTTGCCTGGACAGAGTTCAGGCACGATGATATGCCAGGACAGACGGCTATTGCCTGCTAGCTTGAGAAACAAGTGGAGGCAGAATCTGCACTGCTAATCAGATATCTGCCACCAACTGTCTGCTGCAACTTGTTTCAGTTTCTCTGTCTGGAAAATGGAATTAACAGATTAGAACTTAACCTTAATGAGGTCAAAACTGTTGGGTTTTTCCCTAGATTGAGAGTGACCTCACAAGCCAGCATGAGAATTAATTAGCTCATGTTTATCAAAACGAGTCATGAAGGCAATGGACTACACCTCAATTCTACTCAAACTGCTTTGGTACAGATCAGACCTAGCAGATTACCAACGCCATCAATGACATCTGTTCCTCAGCCCCTCAGCTAGTTTCAGCAGCTAGCGCAGAGGTAAATCTATTTTCAGATGCACGAGGAAGCCTAAACAAGCCCTCATGATAGCCGAGCACAACAGCAACCCCCCTAACTAGTCCCCTTAGTTCCTCAGAAAGACTGTATCAAAAAAAAAAAAAAACACCACCCACCACATGAGGAGGGGAGTTATGCCACTACTGTACCAAGAGAAAATTCCCCAACCTGGAGTATTTGGGAGGATTTCTGATCTACAGTGCTGATCTATAGTACAGCAATCTAAGGAGACTGTAGCAAAAGGAAGAAGGGGACAAGTATGTAGCTCAAATGTAATAGTATGCATTAGAATATTAAGTTCTCTCTTCCCAGTCCTAGTACTATAAAGATTGTTTATGATCCTAGTTTGTCCTCTCTTTTCCTTAAACATAATCACTTTGTGTCACGCCCATGCCATTTAACTGATACATTGTTAATTTTTTATTCCTTACGCAGTGTTAAAGAATATTTCTGATCTGACTTGAATTTTTAACCCGAGTAGTTGAAGCCATTGGAAATGGTGTTCTTGGAGGAAGGCTGTTTCCAGCTTGCATCATAGCTTGTGAAAGCTACAGGAAGCCATTAATAAACAGAAAGGTTTTATTACAGAGGCTCTGGCTGCTACCTTGTAAGGTTTCCACAGAATCAGAAATCCAGCCTGTTTCTATCAGCACAATGCCTGGAAAAGATACAGCACGCAGCCTGGAGAGGCTCCTAAATCTTCACAGGAGAGGCTGCGCTTCCTATATGGAGGAAGCAGGCTCTGTGTTAAAGGAAAAGTTAGACTTACGGGAAGATTTGAGGACACGAGAACATTTCCCATCAGACCAGTTGGCTGGAGCCATCTGTCCAACATGGGGAATACTCATAAGAGCTCATAGGAATGACCGGGCAGCAAAAAGACAAGTTCACCAAGGGGCTCAAGACAGTACAGCAATCATCTCTGTCCTTTCGTCAGTGTCAAATTCCTCCTTACAGGAGCAAGGTGGGGTACAGAATAGCCCAGAGGTGGTTAGTAGGGAGTCTAAGGGGAAGAAAATTACATCGCGTTTAGACTTCCAGAGAGACAGAAGGGGAATTGCTGTGTCCACAGTCTCCTCAGACTTTCCTCCAGGTGCTCTGCTGGCAGCAGGCTCTACTGCTCCCCAGAGAGGCAAGCAATGCTCTTTACTGTAAAAATGTTAGTAGACAATACCTAGTCATTTCAAGAATATGTTCTGTTTTCAAATACACGCATGGAACAGGCTGCTTGATAAAACAAGACTTTTTTTTTCACAAAGGAAACTCTGCGCTGCTCTCAGTGGACTTCATCTTGATTGCACTTGCTTTGACATCAGCCAGAGTAACTTCACTGAAACCCAAGGGGAGTATTTTAGCAAAGTGCATTAGGGCAGGTGGTTGCCTAAAGACCTCAGCTTTAGCCCCCAGTGATTTAGAAGCACTGAATTAAAAAACCACCCTCCATAATCTCCGTGTTTGTAATATATTGATTCATGTTGCCCACATACACACCCTGGGAGGACATGACAGATTTGTTCCCGTCATCTTTTACCACTCCTTAAGGAAAATATGTAACCAGCATCCCACCTGTCACATACTGAGTCACCTCCCAGTTAAATACATTTCTTATTTGTATTTTTTCTGTTCAACAGACAAACATGTTTCATTTGTCAGTACAGCTCACTTCCTCAGGAAAAGAGCTGAAGGTTATGCTCTAACAGAATGCTAATCGCCCACCAAAACACTTGCTGTAAGACATATGCTTATACTGCATCCCTAGGAACAATAAAAGGCATCGGGACCAATTTCAATCAGATGCTGCGGGGAGGGGGTCCTCTTAGACTGAAAAGGAAAGGGAATAATTCAGTTGGCTTGGTGACCAGTTTTGTCATACAGAGTTAGCATCCTGCTGTCATGCAATAATTTAAACTTAAACCATGGATGGAAAGCTGTTAATGAGTCACTGCACCAGGCTGCTGTGTGCCACAGGAACAGGTAAGTTCCCTGTGGACCTAAGGTGTTCGTAGCATCCCACAGGTACTAGGTCCCCACCCTGGCCAGGAGGTCTAAACCAGAAGCAGGAGTGGGTTGCTGCAGAGTCCAAGCCTCATCCACGTGCAAGGCCAGTTGCACCACACTGCCCGTGCCCACCTCAGTAAGATGCTGCCATTCCCCTCCCCAAACTGTTCAAGCACCTCCCATCGCTGCAAATTATGAGTGACATGCAAAGATTTTGGTCGACACGCAAAGATTTTGGCAACCTGCTCACAGGACCACAGAGGCTAACAACTCATGCTCTTGTGATAGGAGTTCCTACAGTGCACATTCATAATGATTATAGGACACGCCAGGAGTGGTAACTTCCCAACAGTATCACACAAGCTACTACTGAATTTTGTTACCGAAGTTGTTGTTTTCCAAGAATCTTCATACACCAAGCCTCCTCCACACATCATGGGATATTATTTTCAATTCATAGGTGGGCGCAAAGTTTAAGGATTATAAATGGGTTATTTGCTAGAGCTCGTGGAGCAATCTGGCAGCAGAATTAGGAGCAAGTTTGGCATTCCCACTATCTTGGCTTTGTGCTGTAATCAAACTTTATATAAGACCAAGGAGGCCCAGGAACTGGCTGTACTATCTCTAATGTCAAGAACTGATTACAAAGGCACCAGTGGTTCTTGTTCTTGCCAATACAGCTCCAGTCTGATAGAAAATTTTTTTGACTGAGGGCTGGTTCAGAAAGGAGCCATAAACTGATAATACCCACATTACTACAGGAACCAAGAACTTAATCTCTGATGGTTATTTCCCAAAGTAAATATTTAAATAAACTAACATCTAAAAAATAATAAAATGTAATTAGAGATAAGCAAGGTTATAAAAGTTATTCTCTCATAGGCTGCAGGAAATTTTATTTCCAAATCCCCTCAACATACGATGGGATTAGAAAGTCACTATGATAGAAATAGACATTATAATCTAAGAGCAGGTTTCCTCTTAATACCAAAAAGCATTTCCTGTAATGGGAAGTTGTCAACAGACCCACGTAGTGGCAAAACAGGGTTAGTTTATTTTAGCATTGTCTTTAAGGAACATTTGGATATCCTGCCAATATATTTGCACCTGCTTACAGCATCCAGATTGATTTGCCACAATGGAAGACTCCAAGTCACTCATCGTAAAAGGTGCATCTTTTATCCAATAATCCAGGAGGCATTATGAACTCACACGTCTTTATTCTTTCTTTTTTTCTTTCAAGATGAGAAAAAGTCTATTTTTGTGCCCTAAAATTTCCTAATCGCTACTCCTCTATTTCAAAAGTAAGCAGTCACCGTTAATCTGTCTGTTGTGTCTTTCCTTTATGTTCTTTAAACCCTCCAAAAACAACATGCCAAGGAAAGAAAAAAAAAATCTGTAACAGAGCATTTTAGTCCCATAACTCGGGAGTATAGATTGCAGCAAACCGCAGCCGGGCAGGGCAGCGAGGCAGAGCATCAGCCTGGGTCTGCAGGCTGCCAGCTCCGTCGTCTGAGCTCGCGGGAGGAAGAGGAGGAGCAGAGGCTGCAGCAGGTGCGGTGCTTCAACTCACAAGAGCAGTGACCCTCCGTCGGAGCATGGCAGGAATTTCAAATGGGATTAGCCACCCGGACAAGGGAAAGGTCATACTTGACATTTCCACTGGAAATTCTAATGCAAATAGACCTCTGATACTCATGACATTTTTTCACACACATCTAACAGCCATACATATGTAAAAGGAAAATGATAAATTGTGATGACTAATTTATGTAAATCTCAAAGGCAATAAGACCAAGGGCTGACTACACAGAAACATTAGTCAGGCAAAGGAGCACAGTATTATTGTATTCCTCTTTTATTTGCTACCATTTTAAATTGGTTTAATTTGATAGGGTTGTTATTTGTTTAGCTTTCAAAAAGTGCTCAGTGCTGTAGAAGGAGTAGGCCACAGAGCCCTTGCTCGTAGGAAGGAGCATAGTGATTTCCTGGCTTTGTTTTGAATGTTTTTGGTTATTGCAGTGGGGGTAGGAGGTGATAGAGCAGAGGGAGAACCTCCTAAGAGAGAAGCCTTATTTTGCCATCTAGGAAGCCAGTAATTTTTATAGCCTAACCTCAGGCTTGAATTTTTACACACTGTAAAATCCTGGCTGAACACCCAAGGAAAGCGTGAATTTTTTGAATTAGACCCCAGTGCAATTCAAGTAGGATACTTACAACATGAAGATTACATGGAAAATAGTTCTGCTACAACAAAGCTTTTCTCACCTCAAGGAGCCTTAACACTAAGGGCACTAAGTGATGCCTAGCTGCTTCCAGACATTGCAACATCGGCTCGCAGTTACGGCTATTTCTACGATATATCTTGATAAGCAAGTTTCCTGTCACAGTTGTCTTCTGTAGTCACCAAATTAGACAGAACATAAATGCCATGGTTAATCTACCTAAAGAAGATAATCAAAGGTATTAGGCTGAACAACAGCGGAGGGGACAGATTTTTTGGTTGTCATGCTTTTGTTGTCATTTTACAAAGCAGACTGAACCGCACGGCAAACCATTAGAAGTGCACTGCGGTATCTGCAAGAGTCTCCCAATACAGGCAGGAAAATAAGTCAAAGCTAAATATAAACTAAGTAGAGAAAACCCAACACTGTCAGAGGTCTTATTCAAAGTTTTACTTTCAATGCAACTAAGAGCAGATTTTACCCCATTTACTCTCATCACCTGTTGTATTTCAATACATTTATTCCTGCACTTTAACATTATTTCAAAGGGCAGTGCCTCATTTTCCCCAGCTGGGGGTGGGGAAAACATTTATTAAACTCCTTAAAGCTTGTTTATTTTTCTTAAGGCTAATTACCTGCCCGCAATGACTTCATTTTGTTTATTACAAGTTTTAAAACGACAAGTTCATCTGAAACCGGAAAACAGTGATACTTTAGCAACAATAAAAGGCCACAATCCTGCAAGCACTTATGCATATGCTTCACGTTTTGCATGTAAATAGTCCCATTGACTAAATCCTAGTTCTTTGAAAGGGAAGAAAAGGCTGAAAGGGAATCATTGTTTTCCCAGGCAAACAGTGCTGGAGAAGAAAGGAACAAGTTAGGAATATAGAAAATTAACTCATTTCCCGTCTCCCACCACACGCACGCATACCCTGCAACTCGTGAAATGACTTCAGGTATCTAAAGTTTCTTCTGTATGCAACCCAGGTTTTCAGCGTCTTAATGCTTTATTAATTCTCCAAGGCAATTTATTTAGGCAGATCTAACATGGCAAAAAAACTTTAGAAGATTATTCAAGACAAAACATTGTGAGCAAGCAAAGACCAGCTCTGATATTCAGCCTCCTTGAAGTATTTTAAAAGAAAAACAAACCAACCAACCAACCATCAAGGAAAACTGTATTCAAACACTGCAGAAATGAAATAATTCATCCCACACTTCCCTTAAGCTTCCCAGTTAGCTCCATCCCCATTCCCTCCGTGCGGGATAACCACAGGTGTATTGCTTCAGTTGAAGTCACCCTAGGCTCACCTGGCAGGACTGACCAAAACAATACAGCTGCCATAACTGGTGACACTCCAGTGGCATCAGGGCTGTGCCCAAATTATAACACGTCATGAGCTGAAAGTGGGCTTGGACCTAAGCAGGGACAAGCCAAGGATAAGCAGCCCAGCCAGAGCAATTTCCACGGGAGCACAAGAAATCTCCTAGGTGCTGTCTCTAGCCAAGGAGGAGCAGCCGCTCACAACCTTGACCAGAAGCCCACCCCCCCAGTAGGGGATGGGAAAGATCAAGCCTCAGTCCAAGAGAAACCCACAGCTTGAGGCTTTCCAGAGTCAGGTAGCACACAGTAAAAGCAATTCAACAGCCAGCTCGACGTGGTAAAACCCGCAGCAAAGCTGCGGCGCTGGAGGCAGGCAAGAAAGCGTGTGCTAAGTATGACACCAAACCGAAACGCAGGTGGCCCCTGTGCACCATCAGTGAGTTACAAGGCACAAACTACGACGGTGCAAGCAAGCACCAGCTTCTGGCAAGATAGAAATTACTTTAAGAGGGGTATAACCCTTGATTTAGGGCATGAAATGACCACCTGTTGATGTGGTTAGAGCATGACTTCCTCTGTGAGCGTGTTATCACAGATGCTACAGGGAGAAGCTAGGTAAGATAGCCCCCGTTAAAGCCCACACTGCTGTGGTTAGCTTGCTGAAGTTTCAGCTGGCTTGCCTATCTCTGTACTACAACACTGCAGCCAGAAGTGTTGACATACATTTAAGACCCTTCATGTGTGGGCGTACCATGAGAGCCGTGGGCTGTAGCCCAGCCTAGTGGCCCACAAGATGTAGTCAGTGGGTAAAGAGTTGTCACTATCTGTGGAAAAAAATCTGAAAACATGCACAGACAGCTGAAAACAACATTACTAACAGTCCTGGGCATCTTATTGGCTAACAGCGGCAAAGACATTAGTAAGTGGAAATAGCCTTATATTACACATACGTGGGTTCCTACACAGGACGATGAGAACTAGATATGCTACTTTGCCTCATACTGGGTTATGTTTTTTCCACTTGATAAAAAGTCACGAGTTAATAGCAGAAGAAACTTCAGAGTATCAACTTCTTTCAAACCTGACTGGGTAACTATCATACTGCCATCATTGAACCCACATGAGAGATTTGACAAGTGGAAAGAATTAAAATAAATTTGCTAGCATGAATTTTCCTATAGCTGTTCTTCATCAATTCTCATTTAAAAAAAAATAAGTATCCTGAACTTGCACAAATTAGAAACTATATAAAAGCAATTTAGACTGGAACTACTGCTTTGAAGTTCCTTCCAACCTAAAATATTTTAAGATTTAAATTCCTTGTAATAGCAATAACTTAGGCATAGGGGAAAAGACGACAGCGCAGCAGTCATTACTCTGATTACAACCAAAAGATACGGGTACAGCACGTGCAGAATGAATGAAGCTCTACAGCCTGTGTTAATTGAACAGTCTCTTGTAGCCTTGAGAGCTACAGCTGATGCAACCTCTGCTTCTCAGCTGCACTCAAGTTACCACCTGACAAATCTTCCAAACAGTGCAACTAAATCTATACAAATATTTCAATGTTTCTTGCTGTCCAAAGATAACATTTTAATGGATAAAACGGGTGTGTGAGGGAAAATGCAGGGAATTCATTAAAAATCATAAGCAAACTCTTCCTCACGGAGAAGTCCTACGACATCTAACAGTGGTGAAACCAATAGGCTTGTATAGCAGTTTGCCCTTTGCCCTGAGAACACTCCAAAATTTTCTAGGCCTGGTGTTTTAGGGCTTGCTTCAGGAAATTTAAGTTAAATACTACAGAATTTTTATCCCGGTGTCACATGCCAAACACCAGCTCCTCCGCTGTCCAGACACTTCAGAGTTAAAAAGAATCACACCAGAAACTTAAATCACTATGTAGTCATGCAATCACATAATGTAGTCCTTCTTTAGGATCTAACTTAATTCCAAATATTTCTGATTATTTCAACATCATTCAAGTCCATACATGCATACACCAAGTGTTACATCCTCATTTTCACACATCCTTCCGGAAAAACAGAAGTGGTTGGGGGAAAGAGGGCAGGAACTGCTCATCTGTGGTCTGCTTGCACTTATAAACCTGTGAACACATAAGCTTGTATCGGACCACACTGTCCAAAAGACATTCACAGGGTCCACTACCACTCACAGGCTCATAGTTACGGCTTTTCTCCTCATTTCCCAAGTGTCCCCGCTTCACTTGCTAGTGATATGCCTTATTCAATGTCACTTCCATTACTTGCTAACATATTTTTCTTCCCACTTTCAAGCCTTTCTTCTGTGTGAAGATCTAAACATTGCTACAGACAGCAGGCAAGCACACTACTAAGTCACTTCCAACCCCTATTATCTTGCTCCTAATAGACCTCTTTCAAACAGTTCCCTGACAACATTCTCTTCTTCCACCCTTGGATTGACACAGAGAGGACAGGAACTCCTCTCTCAGACATTAAAGATAGCAAGTGTTTTACCCACTCATCTCAGAAAAGATGAAATGTCTGCTTGAAAGTCTTTTGTTGCTTCTCCTAAGCAATTAAAGCCAAGCCTGGCCAGACTTTCTTCATAACCCAGAGCCTAAACACCTTTGCTCTTTGAGCTGCCAGCTTGTTGTACGAGGCACACAGCCCTTCCCTTTTGCTGCTGAGCATGGCTCACCCTGTGTCACTGTGTGACACCAGAACAACGCCTGCAAACACACACTTGATGTTTCTAGGCATACACTGAAATCCTCCATCACCTACCAGCTTTCACGTAGATACTCAGCAACTTCTAGTCGCGTATGCTGGGCGCACACAATCAACAACTAACCTGATCTTACCATTGGCCTGTAATGTCTCAGTCAATCTAAAAATGTCCTGATATTTATATATGAATATATATATGTAGTCAAGTCACTGGCAGATTTATTTGTATTTTTTGTGTGTGTGCATATACATATATGTGTGTGTGTGTGTACGCACATACACACAAAAAAAAACAACTAAATGAGTCAGCGACTTGAATGGCTTTAACACTGCTTCTGAAGAGGAACCTCCTTAAGACAACATGTGGTTCTACCAGGTACAGAGCTAGCAAAATAACCCAAAACAAAAAACCAAAACCCAACCAAAAAACCCTCTAGCTCAGATCTCATATAGGCAATGAAAACAAAAGTTCAGGCCTTTAAACACCAACATAGGTAGAAATCAGGAACCAGACCCCATAATTTGCAGTATATACATTGTACATATATTTTTACCCGAGACATGCGAGACTACTTATTGCCAACATTGCCAGTTGAACTTAGGCTCACTAACAAGTTATCATGTACAACAATTTTTTGTATCAGACAAGAGAAAAAGGGAACTCCAATAATACATAAATAATTACCTGCTGCACTTGGGGAACAGTTAGAGAGGAGAAAAACAATTGAAAAAAAAAATATCACCAAACAAAAACTACACCGACCGTCAACTAATCAGCTTCATGAAGCTACCTCTTCCCTGCTAAATCAGCATGAACTGCCTCGTGTTTTCATGTTGAGGGCCCAAGACAGTGCTAGGCATGACCCACAAGTCTCCAAATATACCTGGTCATACAGGTGCCTTGACAGAGAGCACTTCAGAGTTTATTTTAGAACTTAATAAATACATTGTTCTTAAGTGTTTTATTCTTGAATGGAACATTTTACACCTCAAGAGTGCAATTAAACGCACAAAAAAGCAAGATAACTCTTTTTCTTGGGTCCTTTTGAAAGACTATGAAAACACATGGATGGTTCTTCTATGGAGAGGTACGTAGGACTGAAAACCTTCATATCTAGACTAACTGGTATTACTTAGCAAGTAATTCTTTAACAGACTTTAAAGGGGAAAGTGCTGTGAAACATAAGCAAACACGCACATACAGCGAAATGCCTCTAAGTTCAGGAATGGCAACACTATCACTGTTTGCACAAACTGTATTTAACCTACCTGACTGTATCACACACAACACATGCATAGCACACACACACTCTGCAAGTCTTGAATGGTGTGATTAGGTCTATATTTTTTTTTCCCTATGGCACCTCTGCTTCATTTTATGTACATTTAGTGGGAAGGTGTTCATTTTTCCCCACAGATACACGTTGCACTGTGTTGAAGCCTTACTACACAACACTCAAACCCCACTCCGCAGCCAGAATGATTATTTACTTCAGCAGTTTTCCTGCAATGCTCTTCACCCCAGTAGCACTTGCTTCACATGCACTCATTTGTCTTAACAACCCCTGCGAGACAGATATCATTAACCTGCTTGTTTTAAAAGATAGAGCATGAAGCTAATTGGCTTTTGAGTAGTAAAATTCTGGCAGCAATCAGTAGCCTCTGTGACTACCAGTAGGCAGCCTGACAGAAACACACGGATCCCTCACCTTCCTCCCCACGTTCCTTCATGACGTGCATATTGCTTTTAACGTAACAGATGATCCTCACCGCTCTAAGTGCCAGCTCCGAGGGGGTCTTTATTTCCCTGAAGGACACCAGGGCGGGGAAGGGAGGCAGCGGTGTCAAACACATCCATCAGATTTGGGGCTCAGTTTGAGATGCCTGGGAAGCGGCAAACAGCACGTGATGGAAAGGCTCTCCAGCTACCTCTACGGGCTTAGGAGCACTGCAGGCCAGCTCCCCGGGGTGCCAGGGCAGGCATCCAAAAGAAATAAAGAACACAATTATTTACAGCCTGCAAAAAAATGAAATTTAAGTGACCGGGATTAGAAAACACATACAACTGTCCAGGGCAACAACCATTTACTTTAAACAGACTGCATCCCTTCTTTTCCTGCACCTACCTGCTGCACTCAGCCCTCCCAAGCACCCAGCCCGGGGAGAGCCTCGGGGCAGACCTGCTCTGTGCACCAGCCAAGGCTGGAGTCTCTGAACAAAAATAAAACTGTGTGCAATGTAACTGATGACCGCATATGCCTACCCGCAAACCGTGCATGGGAAACACTAACTCTGATCATTCCTGGCTTGCGAGGGCCGACCAAAAAGCCTTATTAATATTATTTTACTGCAGACTGCTGCATGCAATTGTCTTTTATAAAAAAATAAAAAGGGGGGGTGGAGGTGGGGAGAGAATGTATGAGGTATGGTGTAGGATTAGAAACTCTATCTCAAATGCTTGATCTAACAAAATAACCAATGCCATGAAATGCTTTTCATTCCCTGTATAGGAGCTGGACCGCATTCAAGTTGTGGGAGCCAGGAGGAGCCCCCGGCCCCCAGGTGGAGTTACCTGCCCCAGCTCCCTGTGGTGGTAGCACCTTGGCTGGGCACCATTCCTCACCGGGTCCAGGTTTCCGGCAGCTGCAACCCAGACAGCCGGGGAACAGAGCTCACAAACTGCCGTCATGACACAGAACGCGTCCAATTCACACCGCAGACATTCACGTTGTTTCCCAGATGAAGGAGCGGCCTTGACAGAATTGAAAAGCTGCTGATGAATCAGTGAGTCCAAGAGAGCTAATACATTTTTTTAAAGGTTACTATTTAAGGGAGCAGTGTAGTGCGCACCAGGAACAAAGGGATTGTGGTAACCAGCATATTATCCTCTGTAGAAAATTCCTGCAAAACTGGGTAGTGACAGAAGCCAAAAGAAAAGCTCCATCAGGGTAAAACAATAAAAGAAAAAAATAAAAAACCAAACCCAAAAAACACCAAACACAAAACCAAACAATAAAACCCTTGCAGAACAGTGATCTTTCTCCTTTAACTTCTACAGGACTGGAAAGCAGATGTTTGTTGGGGTTTTTTGTTTGGTTTTGGTTTGTTGGGGTTTTTTTGCCAGACTGCTGAAGACTAAGCCATCTTGCACATATATTGAAAATCTAATTAAAAAAAAACCCCTAACACAGCTTTCTTGATTACAGCTTCTGGATCACTGAATAACCTACAGGATAACAGCTTCTCTCCTGCTATTTCTAAGTCAGTCCAGATCAAGCTGGAGGGGAAAGGTGGGTTTGGGGTTGGTTTGGTTTGATTTTAGGCTAGGGCTCAAGGGTAGTTTATCCATTTATTTAGGAAAGAGATTCCCACACACCCCCCCTCAAATAGATGCAGTACATTTTATGTTTAATGGAAAGTAACATGAGAGTATATAATCGATACGCGAAGTGAGGTATAATGCACAATCAGTTCTAGGCTTTGGGGTTTAAAATTTCTCTAGAAACCCCTGTTTTTCTCCTTACTACCTTTTACAGAATATCCTTAACCTTCCTTAAACATTGTCTAACTGGAAAGCCTCCTCTTTCTAAAGCTATCGAAGCTGCTTTTTGGCAGAGGGAGCCACCATTTCCTCCAGGGCTTGAGAGCATCTCCCCAGAAATAACTCCTCTGGCCACCCTGTCAGTGAAACACAGCGATTCAAAGCTCAACGCCAGCTGGAGGGTTTGGGCCTCCTGGTTTTGGGGCAGGTTTTAGCTCACCTGCCTGCACAACCAGGCGTGAAAACCCTGTAGAAGAGCAACAAGGAGTAGTTTTGCTCCTTACCGACGATGACTAGCTAACGGGTTGGAAAGGAGCACGCAGCAGTTTGCATCAGTGCACAAGATGAATATAAAAACCAAACCAAAACACAATTTGTTTCGCAGTTTATTAAAGGAAATGTTTTCATATAATTAATCATGGTCCGCGAGGCTGCTTTATACAACGCCGTTCCTCCCTACCCCCAGCCATCCTACATGAGGCCTTAGCCGGACTAAAATTGTGCAAAGCCTTGCATTGTTCTCCCTGACACCGGATCAGCGAACACAAAAAAGCAACTGCCAGCTCAAAAGCAATCCGGTGATAGAGCCTGGTGCTATCTAATCAAGGGCAAAAGGTCACTTCCGAACAACTGGGCAATAAAAGATTATTTCCAGCCGCAGAACAGAAAGGCCCAGTGGTGGATGCTTGAAAGAGGGGGGTGGAAGGAGGGCAAAAGGGCTCCCGTCTGTGGGAGGAAGTGCATTGAATAAAGCCAGCAGACGGGAACCATCTGGCTTTGTGCGTGGTCTGTTCTTCAGAAGAGAGAGAAAGCCCCCTCAGCGGGGCCAGTGACTCCGTGCAATGATTCAAACTTTTTGGTTTTGTTTTTTGTTTTGGGGTTGTTTTTGTGGTGGTGGGTTGTTGGTTTTTTGTTTTTTTTTTTTTTCAATTTAAAAGCGGCTTTCCCAGGCACCAAGAAATCGGAAAAGGGAACTTTCCCAATGGGCGGACGTGTCTTATCAAGTGCTAGCTGCAAGACGGAGCCCACGTTTTAATTTGGTCATGATAGACGTCTCTTATCAGGGAGCAAGGCCTGTGGATAACCAGACGGGGCATTTTTGGTTGTTTTGTTTTTAAAGATGGCTTCAGAAGAAACCTCCCAGGGACAAGCACACTCAAATTCCCAGCCCACCCAATACACCGAGTTTGGTTGTGGTTTTAAACAGCAAATAGCATTTTCAACGGTATCACCTTTATTATGTATACTTCATGCATTTCCCCCCTTCCTCTCAGTCTCCACTTGTTATATGGCCTCATTTGAATGAAAGCAAGAAAATAAAAGGGCCAGATTACATTCAGTCCAGTTGCCATGGCCTGTGGGAGGGCAGAATTGCAAACACTTCAGTACAAATGGTACAATCCCTCCTCCCTCCCTTCACCCCTGCAGTTGTCCTACATGTCCTCACTTTCCCTCGCTACGTGGTTCGCACCGGAGGCCCTTGGCACTCAGCGGCAAGGAGCTGAATCTATTCAAGCTCCCAGACACCTCCTCCGTTCACTAGTGAATTAACTTTAAGCATGCAAATCACACTAATCCAGAATTCACAGGAGAGGAAGTCAGGAGGGTTCCCAGTGCTCTGGGAAATATTTTTCCTTTCGGGAAGGGGAGGAGGGGGGGTCATTGCACTCTTCTTTACAGCTCACTGCAGGTCACTCTGGCTCATCTCAAAGAAAGTTTAGTTCAGAGGCTCAGCTTGACATTCATTGGTTTCTAAATCTGAACCTCTTGAGCAATTGTCCCAGCAAGCCCAAGGATTGAGGCCTGAGCAAATAGCCACTGACTAATCCTGCTGTAGTAGGGGGGAAACGAAGCAGTTAAATGTCCAGTTTATCAACAGAAAACAACAACTGAGCCTTTGTCCTAACAGGGTACATTAGGAAACCGTTCTGTTTGGCAGGGCTCATCTGCATGAGAAACCAAGGCAGCTGGGAAACACCGACATATGTTTTAGAGAGATCCATGAAGACATCGGATGAGAAAAATATTCCTTATGTTGGTTTTCTGTAAGGTCACTTTCAAAAAGGAAGAAAAACTCAAGAATTCTGAGTAAGTCTGACACAGCTTGATGGGCTTTGTTTTTTTTAAAAACAAAACACCACCAGAAAGCCCACAAAGCAAGAGTTAAAACTGAGAAACATGACACAGCAGGTCCTCTGCCATAGCCGACTTGCTACAGGACAGAAAAAACCCACTACCAAACGCAATTTGACCAAATGGTCAAACCAAGGACCGCAACAGCTGCAGTATTTATTCTCTACAGCTCTGCAAAGCTAAGGCACCGTGCAGAGACACCAGTGTTTCTGCTGTAGTCTCAACAAAAAACTAGATATCAAATAGATATGGAAATGTGGAATATAATTTGGAGACACAAAGCCAACAAAGGAGAACCATGGAGTTGAAACAGACCACTATAAAGTGGGTAAAAAAAAAAAACAAAACAACCAATGTCACTCGCCCTGCCCCTCACATTTTTTTTGCCACTCAGTAGTGATCTATTCTCAGTTTTTACCCAACTAGGGGTTTCTAATCAGTCACAGACATTTTTCTCTAAGGATTTTTAGACACCCAGAAGGTGTTGGAAAAGCACAGGCAAAGGACTTTCCCACCACGTTCCCTATTCCCTCAAGAGTTGAGCAAAAAGCCCTGTCCTGTCGCTCAGAGCGAGGTGTATAACCCATATAGCATACATAGAAACTGCATTCCACTCGCTCTGCAAACCCAGTGGGAAAACAACCTGAAGGTGGAAAAAAAACCCCAAGTTTAAAGGAGGTGAGCCTCAGGTTAAGACTGCTGCTGCTTTAACAGCCACTTTCAACACTTAAGAAAGTGAAACCACTTAATGGAACAACAACGTTCTGTGCAAGGAGAAGGAGATACCTAAGAAAGTGTGTCCCCAGAGCACCCGTTTACAGGCAAGTCAAGGCTAGATGATGATGATGTTATCAGGAAGATCACAGCCCCAAATTCCTAGGTTGCAACCTACAACAGGAACTTACACAGAGCTTTTAAAGAGAAGCAAATCTAGCCTTTCCTGGAGTCCCCAAAAAGAAAAATCCATCCAAAGGGATGCTTCCACGGCCCAGCAGTACAAGTTTCATATTCCAGTCACAACGGAGACAAACATCTTCACTGCAGCGGGCACAGTTTCTATTCCCACGTACCATGACTAACCTAGAGACCCACAGTTATTTCGGAGCTACACCGGCATTCTTTGAGGCCAGAGTGTGCCCCGCTAGCCCTACACTAAGTAGCCACCCTGGTTTCCACTTCACTTAGCATTAATTACAAGCCTCTTTCTTGGACAGCTTGGCAGCTTTGTGGTTCAAGGGGGAAAGGAAAAAAAAAAAAATCTCATCCTATTAAGTGTAGCCCAGCGACCAAAAGACTCTGAAAGATAGGAAACCCTTCTCAGCATGAACAAACAGCAGAGTTGCACTTGAAAATACAGGTTTTAATTGCAAGTGGCATTTCCAAGCTGCCCTGCTCCTGGGGCCACCTCGATGCGGGCAAGGCATGCTATCAGACAGTTAATACCCTCAAACAAACAGCTTCCCATTCCCAGCCACATACAGGGCTTGCAAGGTTTTAAACATGCACCATTTGTATCACAAAAGCCACTCAAAGCCCCTGTCCTAGACAAGGCTCATCTCTAGTTAGGCACCCAACAAAGAATAAGCGTACCTTCGTTTGGCGAGTACCTCGATTTGGTCTCTCTGGCAGCCTCAAAACAAGCATTTTGCAGAGAGCTGATACTGTAATTCACATACCAAAAACCTGTAGCTTAACCACAGACCACAGGCCAGTTTTATTACCAACATGCTTTCCAAAGTGCACACCACAGCATCCAATACCCTAGCAGAGACTCACCAAACACACGCCACATACTCCAGCGTAGCTCCAGCAAAAAAGAAAAAGGCAGCGGGACTCCAGAAGGCACACAGGAGCATAGCACACCTCCCCTGTAATAACCCCGCTAGGTTTAAGGTTGCAGGTCTTGGGGCAAGCCTGAAGAAGATCAAGACAGACTATGAGCTGTATCAAAAAGAACAAGACCGCTTAATACCCCTACATACAAGCAAAGGCTCTTGTCCTGGGTGTTCCCTCAGCCGTGGTAAATTCACACCTGCTAATTTTGTGGAGTAACACAGCTGCTCTCGAGGGGCAGAAACGAGTCTGCCACAAGGGCCTCTGGTTGCTCAGAGCTTTCAGGGCAGGATTTTTCCATTTTACCCTGAATTTACAGATTCTGGAGCATTAGTCTACCATGTTCTCAGTATCCTAACTTACTTAGCCAACAACCCACACATGCACTGCTCTGTCTTGCTGATTTGGGATCCTTTAGGTTTGTACCCTGAGGGAAATATATTCCAGTAATCTACTGTGCAGATTAGGCACGCAATCACTATTTCTTACATCCAGTTGTAAATCATACGGTTTCCTGCCTAGGTCTAGATAAGAATATAACCCTTGGGCTATGCACCAGCTGACAATATCAAGTCCTTTTGTTAAGGAAATGATTGCAGATGACTAAGTGCTTTCACCTGTTTCCCTTTGCCAGGTAGCATCTCCTCTGTGTGCCTGGACTGAGCTGAAGCTACTAGACACAAGCAGCAGAAACTATTTCTCCCCTAGAAACTTGAAGCTGAGACTCCTTAGACAAGAAATGCCATCGGGAGTCTGGCTAAGGGTCACAGCTCTCCATTACCCAGGGGTACCAGAGCAGGCATGCACAGGCAGGGCCAGGGAGCCCGAACACCTCTACCACAAGGGATGGGATGAGGAGGAGACAGGATGGAACCACATCCATCCAGCTGGGAAGGAGCAGGAACCAGTGGCAAGGATAATGCCACAGGGGCATCAAAGAAAGACCAAGGCTGGCAAGAAGAAGAAAGATTCAGGTTGGTAACTGCAACTAGCAAGCCAGGTGAGCAGTTGGGGAATGGATGGCATCATGCCATGTACTCGAGCAGTATTAGTGGGGTTTGCAGAGCAGTCCTGCAAGGCAGCGGTGGGACCAGCTGCGGTGCAATGGCCCCACCAACCTGAGCAGGGAAACCATGCGGCTGTCCCAAAGAGAGCAAACACTGGCAAGCCGGCTGGTCGACAAGGTGCTGCCAATACTGGAACCAGTCCTGCCTGCTGCTCCTTCCAAGAAGATCATTGATTCTATGATTCTATTTGTTCAATATCTTTATCAATGATCTGGATGAGGGGATCAAGTGCACCCTCAGTAAGTTTGCAGACGACACCGAGTTGGGCGGGAGTGTTGATCTGCTCGAGGGCAGGAAGGCTCTGCAGAGGGACCTGGACAGGCTGGATCGATGGGCCCAGACCAATTGTATGAGGTTCAACAAGGCCAAGTGCCGGGTCCTGCACTTTGGCCACAACAACCCCATGCAGCGCTACAGGCTTGGGGAAGAGGGGCTGGAAAGCTGCCTGGCGGAAAAGGACCTGGGGGTGCTGGTCGACAGCCAGCTGAACATGAGCCAGCAGTGTGCCCAGGCGGCCAAGAAGGCCAATGGCATCCTGGCCTGTATCAGAAATAGTGTGGCCAGCAGGAGTAGGGAAGTGATTGTGCCCCTGTACTCGGCACTGGTGAGGCCGCACCTGGAACACTGTGTTCAGTTTTGGGCCCTTCACTACAAGAAGGACGTCGAGGTGCTGGAGCGTGTCCAGAGAAGGGCAACGAGGCTGGTGAGGGGTCTGGAGAACAAGTCTTATGAGGAGCGGCTGAGGGAACTGGGACTGTTTAGCCTGGAGAAAAGGAGGCTGAGGGGAGACCTCATCGCTCTCTACAACTACCTGAAAGGAGGTTGCAGCGAGGTGGGGGTCGGTCTCTTCTCCCAAGTAACAAGCGATAGGACGAGAGGAAATGGCCTCAAGTTGTGCCAGGGGAGGTTTAGATTGGACGTGAGGAAAAATTTCTTTCCTGAAAGAGTGGTTAAACATTGGAACAGGCTGCCCAGGGAAGTGGTTGAGTCCCCATCCCTGGAAGTATTTAAAAGACGTGTAGATGAGGCACTTAGGGCCATGGTTTAGTGGGCATGGTGGTGTTGGGCTGACGGTTGGACTCGATGATCTTAGAGGTCTTTTCCAACCTTAATGATTCTATGATTCTATGATCACAGACCTGGAGATCTGAACTCTGAAAGACAACAAATCCTAAGTCTATTTATCCTTGAGGAAGAGCTGCTGTCATCATGCTCAAGGACAGGACAAAGAGAGCAATCAGAGATCACTCCACTGGCATGGGAGAATTGCCACAGTCCCATAGCTCCAGCAGTGCCACCCTGGCCTGATTTTAATTACCAGTGAGTCCTTGTGGTCTTAACCTGTCCTGAAGAGGTCAGCTGCAAAAAGGGGGCTTTGCCTAATACCTCCTCTCCAGCTGTTGAAGCCAATGCTCAAGAGCTGTGTTAGTGGCACTCCCCTACCTCCGACCTGGCCTTACAGACCACCCCCTGCGTTTCCAGCGCAGGAAGGCAAAAGAGACAGAGCCACCTTCACCTAAAATGCTCCCTTTATAACCATATCCTGGTGAGATCTGGCTCCTGTGGCCTTCACTTGGGGAACTGCTTAACTCCAGTTATGTTTGAACCTCACAGCCTTCATCTTCCAGGCCTTTCCATGCCCTGTGGTAGTCCTGTTGGGGAGAGACTGCTTTAAAAGTAAGGCGATTGCCAAAGAAAGACATATAGACTATGTCTATGCTATCCTCAGCCTTGCTCTGTGGAGTACAGTACGGTGAGATGTACTGCAAAAGCGGGGAAGGATGGGGGAATTTTAAAACACATTTGCCCTTCTGACTCTGGTGTATCATCGCACAACCTGTTTATCAGGACAGTGGGGGTTTTTCCAAGAAAAGAAGGCTATGAAACAGGTTCCACCACTGCTTATTATCGGACTGAGGAGTGAGAGTTGTCTCTACGGAAGGAAGACCTGGGGTGTGACGGTCTGCTGACCTCCCTTCATACTTGCATCTCAGCTAAGGCTCAAGCCGGCTTGGGGAATTTTAAAAAACATTTGCCCTTCTGACTCTGGTGTGTCGTTGCACAACCTTGTCCAACACATCCATTGTTTTGTTGCTGTCGTCGCTCGCACTTCTTCTGTCTTTAGCCCTTACTACGCAGTGACTGGGTTCACCTCTGTGGGATGCTTGCCACAGTAGCTGCAGGCTCCCTCCAGCACGCTGCAGGCATAAAACCGAAAACTCTGATGTCATGTCTCGTAACCCATCAAAAAGCACCTTGTTTCAAACAGAGAGATCAGATGAGATCATCAGAAGTTTCAGCTATTCTCTTTTTTTGGCATACCACCTACTTATCTGGGAGGCATTGCGAGGGGATATTGTAAAGGTTACGTAAAATCAAAACAAAGTTGTCAGGCATTCCTCTGCCCATCATTTGTTTTGGCAAATTCACATCCTCCGAAAAACATGATGGAGGCATCATTTTCTGCAGCAGAACATCACGTATGAGCAAGGCTGACAAACAGAACAGTCTGCCCAAATGCGCTGGGGAGATTTTAGATGTAAGAGAGGAAAAACTTTGGTTTATGCTGAGTGCATATGCAAATATCCCCACATATCATCTCCGTGCCCACAGAATGCAAAAGCAGGAGGAGGAAAGGGTTATCTATCATACGGCTCATGTCACGGGAGATATTTTTATCATTAATTGTGTTTTACATAAACACTCCAGAAGAGACAGACCTCTCCAGAAGAGACAAGACCCTTTGCCAACACGTCTCAGTGAAAGTCAGAAAGCAAGCCAGAGGAAGAGATTAAAAAAAAAAAAAATGCAGGAAAAAAGGACTTCGCTAAGTTTAAGTGACTGCGGGTGGGATTCACCTCACTTAAATTCAGCCACCTAAATGTTAGGCATCTAGTTTTATCTGTTCAGCTATGATTCCTCAACAGCCATCAGAGTGAGGTACCTCCAGTGAGAGCTTCACCCCACCAACCTTAGGCTGGGCTGAATCACCCTCCAAGTCCTACCTTTCTCATCCTTCTGATTGCAGAGGAAGCCCAGACATCCAGCCTGGCCGTCAGCTGTCAGAAAGCTGAGCAACTAGTAGCAGAGCTGAATCCCAGCCTACACAGCAAGGCTTTGAGATGGCCATAGCTCAGTGAGGAATCTAGCTATCAGAAATTAACTCCCTCCCATCAAGGTTTTTATTTTGGCCATCTCTGCAAGCCTGCCATGCAGTTTATACCAGAGATTTATTTCTAGATAAATTCAATGCTGAAAGAGTCATGGATGCAGTCTAGCAATGTCAACCCAGCTACCAAAGCAGACTATCTGGCCACAGCACCCTCCAGGTCAGACCAGAGGTTCATTCGGCAGCAGCAATGCTTGTGGCAGGAGGTACTGTGTAGAGAGAACACTCGAGCCTGGCTCAGATGCGTTGGTTTGACTTTTCTTAGGCTCTCCTCTTGTGCTACGATACCCTTATTAAGCTGGGTGGCAAGAATGTAAGAGCTAGTCCAGTTGAGAGGCACCAGCCTGGCTCCTGTACTCTTACCTGTGTGTGCTAAGTAAGAAGTGATAGTTGCAGTGAAATGGCAAATAATTATTAAATAAGGGGGAAATGTATATTTTATCTCAGCAAGTCTAAGTCAATTACTGTGCTGAGAAGTACTGATCAGCAGTATCATCCCCTGCCAGGAAAAGGTAGGAGAGTTGTCTGAAAGAAAATAAGTGTATTTGTAACGGAAAAAAAATGCCCCTTACCCCTGTAGCAGAAATAAAAATGCAGTGAATGCCTATGGTGTCGAGCTCCAGGTGGACAAAAATTGAAAAAAAAGGGTTATAATTATGTTCTCTTGATGCAAAGAAATGGTCTTTCTTGAACACGCATACAACATAAAATCACTTTTCTTCCCATTGGTGTAATTAGCTTCAATGAAACTTCAAAAGCAAATTTTAAGAGCATTAAGGTTTACAAAACCTCAAGTGGGAAGCATGTAGATAGACCAAAAAAATGCATCTAAGTGCTCCTCTTCATTAGCACCCCTGCAATTGTTCCGTTCACAGCTCTTTGGTGTGGCCCTTATACATCAGAGTCAATGCTTGGCTTTATCTATCTTGACCATTTCAAGTTATCAATTAAAGGCAAAATGGACTTACAAGGTCAATATTTTTAAAGCCAGTAGCCTGTAGTTAGTTTCTGAAATCCATACGTAGAAACCGAGTTAACTGGATTTTCAGAAATTTCGAGATTGCATCGTCCAGAGAACAAGGCCAAATTTTAGGTAGCCCTTAAATGGACTCGTGAGCTTCACTCCAGGCTCCCATCCCACAGGATCCATTAAGCTGAATTTCCAGCTAAATCCAATGCACTTGTTTCTCTGTTCTACATGGAGCTGTTGAACCTGCAAAGTGCATTTTTATTCTCTCAGGTGTACAAACACAGCCTGGTTCGTGTAACCTGCACATAACACACACTTCCGCGGCAACGGAGAGCAAATCGGGAACTCCTGGATTCTTTGGTGTAAATTCAGTTTGAAAGAGGAGGAAAATAAATAGGAGATGGGCACCCTCCTGCTTTGGCTGGTATTTCCCTTACCTGTGCCGGTGAGGCAATCCTTGCCACGTTTACTGGGCTGTGCTAAAAGTTCGCATTCGTGACTTTTAGATTTGAACCTCACAGGCGAATCTCCCAACTCTCAGAGGGAGAGATCAGATACATTAGGATTTCTACAAGATTTAGCAACGGGTGCTTAGTTACCTTTTAAAGAGGGAGACCTGCAACATCCAGGGCACGTTTGGACATCTGAGGGAGGCATGTGGCTTTCCGAAGGCAAGTGGAAGCGCTGTTGCAGCGTCGCAGGTGGGAAAGGTGATGGGCACATACCTGGGAAGGACTCTAACAGCGCGGGGACCACAGAGGCACGGCAACCTCCTCTCTGCAGCTGCACGCTGGTCACCGAGGGCTAGTTCTGCTTCCCCTCCGGAGAACAGAATCTAATAAACCTAAAAACTAAGTGCAGGCACACAGGAGGTGCTTACACTGCTAGAGAATGAAATAGAGAACGGGGATTTTAAGTGGACTGTTGTGGTCCAGAGCAGCTTGCGTTTACAAATACAACTACATTGTAAATGTAAGTTACATGTAAATACATCTAGTGCTACAGCAGCTCACATTTCCCTAACACAAGGGTACAAGATTTAGGGGCAGTAGTAGCAAAAGCCAAAATTGTTGAACCTCTGCTAAAATGTATTGTGGTTTTCTAAAGAAAGGAAAATTTTTTCATGTATATCTCCTGTGTCTTCCTAAATTATCTGCAAG
Organism: Aptenodytes patagonicus; assembly: GCF_965638725.1. NCBI lineage: Eukaryota > Metazoa > Chordata > Aves > Sphenisciformes > Spheniscidae > Aptenodytes > Aptenodytes patagonicus. The sequence goes on from NC_134952.1 coordinate 78,631,620, forward strand.
GAACTGGCAAAAGGAAGAAATAATCACAATCCCGTAACAAAGCTACCAGTGAGGCAAGTTTACAGCTTGGCTCTAAGCCTCTGCTCAGAATCTCTTCCTCCTCTCTTTCAGAGCTCCCGATGAAGACCAGCAACAGAAGGCATGGCCATCCATTCATCTGCTCCCGCTCTGGGGAAAACGTACATCCAAAGTGTTGCAACTCTGCCATCCTTTTCTCCTTCCGGGATAGTTTCTACTGCAAGATTTACAGTCTAAAAGATATCACTTAAGTCGTAGAAGTCAGAGGGGCAGGAAGGAGGAGAAACAGAAGTAGGTTATTGAGTCAGACAGTTTTTCCAAGTCTTGCAGATGGTGAGAACAAGAAGCAAAAGTCATGTTCACAGTTAAAGCTAATTAAATTCTACAAGCCTCATGGGAAACTCGGAAACACAGGCATAAAGTGCAGAATTGCTTCTTGTTTTCATTTCTTTTTTAATACTTTGCTTACTTGTTCAAATGCGTGTGGATGGAGTGCACAGACAGAACATCCTAGATACGTCCCTTTTTTGGCTCGTAGCCCTATATCCATGTCTGCAGTCTCAGTAACCACCTACAAAGCTGTGTCTTCAGGCAGGGAAGTAAGGAGGGAGAGCAGACGACTGCCTCAGAGCCTGAGAGCACTTTTAACAGAGAGAGGCAGCCCTAAAGAGCGTGTGCTGCTTCCAGGTATGGCACTGTGTGACATTTCCCCTGCCACCAGAGTCAAGCACAAGAAGTCCCTTCCCCTCTTTTCACCTGGGTACCCCGTGTTTTATCAACAGTTGCATCAGCATTACCAAGGGAGGCAGCAACTTCTCAGGCCAGCAGTCCCACCACCGAACTGGGCCCTCGTTGAGAAAGAGACAAACGAAACCAGAAGCTGCCTTGGGAGGGCAAATGTAGGAGCGATGCCAAGCGCAAGTATGGTTTGCTAACAGTTTCACCCAGAGCAAAAATGTGAGTAGTGCTACCTGTATTAGCCAGGATTTACTGGAGCAGGTTTTACCAGAGCGAGCTTTTCCATCTCTCCTCCAGTTTTTGCACACATAAGGTTGGCAGATACCGAATGCAAGTGGGCATTTACATACTGAGCAACTACATTATGTGTGTGCACGAATCTCCTGCGTCCTCAGGAAGTTTCCACATATACAGCAAGGCCGAATAAATAGTTAGCTCTACATGCTCAAAGAGAAATTTCTGCAATCAGCATGTTCAAGGTCCATTTTTATTTTTCCCATTTCTTTTTTCAAAACTTGCCAGCATACTATCTCACAGCCTACAGTCTGCAGACACAAAATTCACTTCTGAGGGCAGGTGACTCTTGCTCTGTTTATCTCTTCTCTGCTACCTGTAAGGAGCCTGAGCATCCCAATTTAGACATTATCTGCCTGCCCCGACCCATTTTTAGATAAATACTAATAACGATGCAAGAGCATCTTTTTTGCATCTTCTTCCTAGGTGTGCACAGTTCTCCATTAACAAGATAAGGTTAAACAACAGACACATATCTTTATGTGGTAAAACAAGCTTCTGTATTTAAGATAAACTTTACAGGACAGGTGGTTTCCTAGAATTGAATATACACAAGAAAACATTTAACTGTCCTACATAAACGTCAACAAGGTTTGAGAAGCGTGCACCTAATAAAGGATACAATAAAAAGGGGCCCTAAATCAAAGAGCAGGTTCACGACAGTAAACACTCACATACTGGGCTGATTGAAACGGGGAGCTTGTCCAGACTTTGCTGCTTAGCCTTCAGCATAGCTAGCAACCCAACAGCTCTTCTGTTCTGCTTTTTCATTTATTCGCTTGGAGGTACGTTTGACCCAGTACCAGCCTCTTGCTAGGGTTTTGTCTGGGACGCATCCACAAGGCTACTAGCGCGGGATCTATATTGGGAGCTCGCTGTGGACTTCTACCTTTATCAGCTCCTTAAAAAAAAAAAAAAAAAAAAAAAAAAAAAAGAAGGGGGGGGGGGACCGCAGAGCAAACATTATCTATTGTTAATTACCTGTAAAGTAGGGCTTTTGCCACTTCCCCAGTTTCTAAGAGCTCTGAAGTGAAACCTGAAAGAAGCCACCCATTGTTTTCAATTGTGCAAGAGCCAGGAGCAAATAGGGCTCAAATTGCAGCTCTGAAAGGCAACAGGAAATTGGCAGCCCGGTAATCTGCTCCCAACTATTCAGAGTAACAAAGGCTACATTCCTCCTCAAGTAGTCACCATTAGAAACCCAAGGCTGATCTATTTAGTAAGGCCCACGGAATAAATCTGTGGAAATAAAGAGTTTTAATTAGAAGGCCATAGGATATGGCTCTAGTTCCTAGCCCCGCAAGTAACATGTATTATGTAGGCCCCTACCTAGTTTCCCACATACCCAACCGCTGACACCCGGAGATCAGGATCACTGCCATTTTCAAATATTATTTAAAAAAAAACCCCAAACCCCCAAAAAACTAATAAATGTGGAACTGTTCATTACAGATGGATCATACCGTACAGTGTGCTGTATCAAGAACATTTAAAATTGGCCCCTGTGTTCAGATCATATATTTTTCCCCGTAAGAGTATTAACATTGCTTCTAACCCATCACAGTCAAATGCCTGCGAGCACACACAATGTATGGCATGTTACAACATAAAACGTGTAAATATTCTCCAGAAAGTGCTACAGTTTCAGGCACTAAGAGGTTTTCCCATCCATTCATCTCTCTGTACAGAAGAATGACTTGGTAAGTAAAACACCACGCTGCCGGTCAAAGGCTTCTGGGTGTGCTAGTGCCTCACAGCGTGACTCCCCGCAGCCCTCCAGCCTCAGTTTTCCCAGCGGCAAAAGGGAAATATTTTCCTCAGAGCTGTTTTATCAGGCATAGTTGATTTAAAAGAATTTAAGTCCAAGTGCAAAATGGTTTGAGCTACTTGTTAAGGAGGTATTGCAATTTTTGCCACCTGAACAGATAAAGTTATCCCAAACCCGCTGTGTTAGAGTTGTCAGCAGGAACAGCAAATCAGATTAACATTTACAGGGGATGTTATCTGCACCTGGCAGCAGTGATGGATGACTCTGGAACTACCACGGCAAGTGCTCCTGCTCCAGTACAGGGTAAGAGGTGGAAAGGGGGGGAAACAAGCACACAGGCTCTAAAGCTCAAGATTTGAAAGCCCATACAAAAATCTCTATGGAGATTCCAGAAGGGCTTCTTATATGTCTACCACTTGCTCCCAGAGGGGCCCTTTGACTACTTAATGCAGCAGAATTGATGCATTTTCAACTATAACAGTATTTCCTCACACACTCTTGCTGATCAATAAATTCAAGACCAGAGACCAGGTACTGCCAAACTTTGGCAAAGTTCATACCTAGATCTGAACTTTGGACCAAAACAAAATCGTGAGATCCAACTATACTGTATTTCCCACCCTGACTAACCAGGCTCATCCTCACCGTGACCCAGAAGAGAGACAGAACACGTAGAAATGTATTAAATCAGCAAGTGCCTCAGTAGTAGCACAGATGGCTCACGTAGTCGTAGCGTGTTTCATCCAGAAGAACTTTGCATGCTATGTAGAAAAATGAACAAGTGTACCATTATTCTCTAAAAAGAAGGGGTCGAATAAATGAGAGTTGGTTTCGATAAGAAGTAAATGTTGCTGAAAATGCATTTTGAGCAGGGGCAGCTAGGAGACCTTGATATTAAAAAGAAGGTACCGGGCAATCTCCCAATATCCAGGTTAGAGAAAAGCCCCAGCACTTCCCCTTTCCTTCCAGGCAGCTGGTTTATTCATTTTCGTTTTGAAGTGTCCTACTCATAAAGTGCACAGATCCAAAAGCATCAAATCGAACACCACACAAAAAAATGATGCTTTGGAGAGGACCTTTACCAGGCCAGGTAACTTTCAACTTTTCCTCCTGCTTAAAGTGTGGAAGAGGAAGTCTCACGGCGCTGGAAGAATTGTCAGATGGTTTGGAAGTAAAAGCACGTGCCAGAAGACAGGCGATTTCATTTAAAATATCCATTAAGTAGTTAATCAGTTACGTGATTTCAGCATATGTTTAAGGTGTTCCAGCTACTTCTCACAGTTACTTTATCATATAAACTAAGAACATCCTAACACTTACGAATGCTAGACATTCGTAAGACGGTGTGCTGTATTAACCAACCCAATTAATAAAAACAAAAAAGAAAACAAGGGAAAAAACCCTACCCACCGGTATCGAGTCCATTCAGACCGGCTGGCGGTGGCATTAGGCCCCAGTGTAAGTACGCTGCCGCCTGGCCAACTTAATCACTGGTGTAAATCCATCAACTTCATTCAGCAGCAATATTCTGTGGTATAAAACCAGTCATACTACGGTAGCGACCCTGAAGGGTCAGGCAGGATGCGAGTCCCATTGTGCTCCTTATTGCACAAACACAATGAGGTTCAGCCCTTCGGGGTAGAGCCCCTGTCAAACGTTTGTGCCTTTCGACAATGTGCTCTGTAGGATATTTGTTTTCAGATTCGTAGCACTGTACAAGTATACAAAGGTTTGCAAAACAGGGCGTGCTTACAATGCAGGAGAGGCATGGCTATCAGGCACACCTTTCTCTAAGGACTAAAACAAATGTGTGTTTCTTTTCTTCAAAAAAGAGCAATTCACAACAATTACATTTTCAAGCTGAAGATAGCCAATTTTGTAATGCGCACAACAAAACAATGTCATTCCCCTGGAAGTACACCCTCTCTCTTCCTTTTACAATATCGTCACGGGCATACGTCAGGAATATTGGAAGATCCAGGTAAATTTCTGGTCCTTTTTTGAAGCTAAAATCAAGTTATTCAGTAAGACTAGGGTTTCACCCCTGTATACTTAAACCTAAGAACTAAGATGATGTGTGGTCTGCAGGAAATCTGTCCTGTATTTGTATTTATTAATAAGTAAATGAGGAAGTAGCTCATCTCAAGACACCTTCACCAGGAGAAGTGGAAGCGGCAGCTGCAAGCGTTATGCTGGGAAAAACAACAGCACCGCATCTCTTTATCACAAATATAAACTGAGCAGTAAATACCACTCCGGGAATAACGCTTCGTTCCAACTGTGTTGGCTTCTGATATGGTGGCCAGTATGTCCATATTCCTCTTCCAGCCTTTAACAGACACTGAGTTTGGATTTAACCCTCCAGCCAAGAAACACACTATCTAACAGAATACACGTATATAGACATAGCAAGGTATTCCCGATCAAGTTGAAGTGGGAGCAGGTCAGTACCTATACACTGCTACCTGTGTACGTAAAAAACAAAGCTCATTTCAAAGCACACACACGTACACAGGCACAGAAAACGCAGCTGAAAAGTTTAATGGTCATCGCAATGCTTGCAGGGATCTATGCCTCCCGCAAATGTTTGGCGAGGGCCTGGGCTTTTGCACTGCGGTCGGTGGTGGGGACACGCACTGCGAGAGCTCTCAACTTGCATCAAGTGAGTATTCACAGTGCAAGGGCGCGCAAAGAGCCTGAATAACTCTGTCCTGGGATTTTTTAAATGCTGGGACGGCACGAGAAAGCTGATCTGTGGGCTGTGCTTGCTGCCCAACTCACAGACCATCCTTATCCCCCCACAGGACAGCGGGGCATCAGTCCCGTGTACCGGTGACAGCCCAAGTCCATGCTCTAACACGGAAGCAGAACACGCTGAAGGAAACTTCCTGTGTAGCTTAGAAGTTTTTTGAATAGATCCTTCCAGTAAGTATAAAGCTTGTTAACACAGGCCCCATATGGCTAGGTAACTAACGCCAAGGGTAGAAGCCATGCCTTGGCTACTCCGATCAGTGAAAGAAAGGTGAAAACCAACCACAGCGAGGGAGTACAAATGATTAAGAGCTGCCCTAAAAGCAACTTGCCCGCTGATGAAGGCTAATCAGAAGACCTGTGCAACCCATGCGCTGTGTCAGGCTGGCAAATCCAGCTGTGCGATAGCAGAACAAAATTTTATTCCAGGTTTTTTGAAGCACCACCATGACTGACACAAATGCTCCGGCTGGAAGAAAGCCAACAGTTAATCAGGATTCCTTAGAATTTGGAGGTAATTTTAGCAGAACAAGAAATACAGAAGTATCAGTGAGTCCTGAACATTCCTCCAGGACAAAAATCTATTACTTCATATAAGTCCATTAAAACACTTCATCGAGCCCTTTTAATCCCTCTTAACAGATTTGCTTTATCACAGACAGAGGAGCTAATCCTCTCCCACCTGTCTTTACAATATGGAACCATAAACAAGAGCAAGTACTTTTCATTTGTTAAGCATTACCCCCCCTTGGATAATGCTATCATCCACACCAGCATTAGTGTAATGAAGCCGCCTTTAGAGAAACACCCCAACTCTCTCAAATTCTCACCCTAGCAATGTATTCCTCCAGCAGGGAACCTGGAAACTTATTCACCATCTGTTTCCAAAACTCATCTCTTACCATGAGTTTCAAGGCACCAAGCAAGCCAAGACTTGAATTCCGGCTTGCTGGAGGGACTTCCTTTTTTCCTTCAACCCAGATCTTATGTGACACATTTCAGGACTCTGCTGTGTATAACCAGATGGCCGGCTCGTTCAAATCCATCACCAACCTATACAATTAGGTTAGTAGGTCAGCTGAACTTGTCGCCTAATTACACAATCATTTTATACAGAGTTCTCTTTATTTTTCAAAGTAAGATCTCAAAGCTATCTGAAAACGGTCAAGAAATAATTTTTATGATCTACATTGTAACGGACGTCTGACAGTCTGGCACTCTACGGACGGGTAGAAAGTAATCTGAACAGCCCACTGACAAATTTTGGGTTGAAGAACCGAAATCTGCACTTCCGTCTCCTAATCGCCAAGAATCTCATTAGCCTTCAGCAAACCCCCTTACAACAAAATACAGGATCTCTAGATGGTCATTCCAGTTGCTATACTGCAGAAAGTAGAACAGATTATAATGACTGACCACTTAGGGTGTATTTAAAATAACTTTTGTCTCTTCAGGCTGTGGAGGCTTACTTCATACATCAGTCAGCTTGCTCAATTTTTTTCCGCTAGAGAGACATTCATTTGCTCTCATGCAATCCTGCGTGGTTCTACACCACAAAATCTGTCTGCCTGGAAGAAGTCACAGTCATTTCCGTAACATCAGGCAACGACCCTGCATTCCAGAGGACCTGAAAGTGAACTCAAATACATAGATGTGTATTAAGTACAAACGATACAGCATCTAACCCAAGAAAAACCCCTATTATTCTCATTGCTTTAACACTGCCTTCTCTAGGTGACACCTGGCAGTTAGAATACCGTTTAAGACACACAAGGAACTGTTATTTTCTCATTGCTGTGTAGGTCAAAGTCAGATTTTCCTCCTAAGGAACTGCAACCTGAAGTTATTCCCAAAGTTTAGTTAGTAAAGGGAGCATTAGTTAGTGTGACTAACCAGAGCGTAGGTTTTGTTGATTTTTTTTTAAGAAATCTGAAACAGTGCTGTGACATAGCTCGTGATGGAAGATAATCATTAAAAGACAAGAGTACATATGGGTCCTCTGGGCTTTCTTCTCTTCTGCTAGGAACCAAACCAAACCCCCACGTAAGTCACCTGCCTGGGAAAAAAAGAGAGAGACAGAGGTAAGCAGTATAACGTTTTCTTGAAGAGGAATAACTAACACCCTTCGAGCAAACTTACTCAACACAGAGCTGGATTGTGTCCAGTTATGAAAAGGCAGTTGGCTCGGTATTTTTGAGTGTCAGTACACAGTCTTAAAAATGGTCATATCTGACCAACGGTGACTGTTTGACAAGGATTTCATTGTCTCCCAAGGGCTGTTTGCAGCTGTCACCGTCAGAGAAGTATCGGTGATAAGAAAGTAGTGCAAAGCAAGTCGCCTGCTCCTCAGAAACATTCTTCTCTTGGCTTTGCTTCATCTCATGAAGAATAAATCTTGGAAAGCAGACTTTGTATATACATGTACTGCCGCCCCGCAAGCCTCCCAGCCCGTCACTTTTGTCACGCTGAGGCTGGGAGAGCGGTATTACCAACTGTATACTGCAAAGCAAGTGGTTTCCTAGATGTAGCCAGGTGATAATTTCACTTTATACCTCGCAGAAGTCATCCGTGCCATTTAATAGAGAATGCAACTTTTCAGTCAGCTCACTATATGACACTGGATCAGCTTTGAGGGAGTGAACTACAAAAGCCGAGCTTATTCAAATCATCAATATGCTAGGAGTCAGAACAGCTTGAACACGGTGATTCAAAGCAGCAGGACTTCAAAACGCAAGATATGAGACATTTGTCAAGTTATTACTGTGTTCTTAAAGTGGAGTTTCTCTAGAACCACTTACTCTGAATACCATGTGAAATTACATCCATTTAATAAACTTCTTACTTCAGAAGAATTGTGATGTTAGCCTTGACCCACACGAACAGAATGAGGTTTCCCCACTCACTCTTAATGAAAAGCTTTTTTGTTGAATATCTTGTTAAATGGCCACAAGTAGCTGTGACACTTAGGTCACCCTTAAGAGCCTTTAATTTAAAGACAGAAGATAGATTCAGCTGACATTGGGAAAACGTATGGGAAAAGAACCAAACAAGCCGTAGACATAGGCACAAGCACACACACCCCCAAATTTCAAAGCTAGCAAACTACAGCAACACAACCGTTATTTTTTTTATCCTGCCTCTTGCTTTTTATTTAGATTTGCACTTGGTAGATTCATTACTTCAGTTGACGTACAATTTAACCAGCCAAGAAGTTCTATATAGGAAAATTTAAAATAAGTTTACATGTTAATTTGGTATTCTTTAGGAAGCAAGAAAAAAAAAAACAACCCCTTGAAGTTATGGTTTCTTCCTCCACAACTGTATTTCCAAATGCTTTGGTAAATAAATAGGGCCTACACTTCTTGGCACTGTTAAGCACAACGTATACATTCAATCGTACTGAATATCCCATAGCAAAAACTTACTTGATATATAGTTAGCAAACTTAAAATTAGGTAAACTAAACTAGAGCACAGACTAGTGGTTTTGCAGTATCAATAGGAAGTTATCTGCTACCTGACAGACCGCAAGGAGGAGAAGCCCCAATAACCCAGCAATATGCGTACGTAGCTCCCAACCTGTCATCATAACAAAAGAACTCAAGAGCCGTTTTCATTAATTAATATATTTTCTGCATTATAGTTAACATATGTACTTTCTTCGTGTCATCCTTATTTCGTTAAGTATTGATATTTTGTTATATTCAGACATGAGTACATTTTCAAAGTCTTTTGCAATAAATATCATAAAATAATAGAGATTCACATAATAAATATTCTTTACAATAAAAAAAGTTTTAACAGACTTTTGTCTTAAAAATAGCTGGGATTCAACTTTGTGTTTTATACATAAAATATACAAAAAAGGACCACAATTTGTGGCTAAGGCAATAAAACAGGGACAGAATAAAATTATGAAGTACAGAGCAGAGCTAAATTCACTAAACCAAAGGATCACAAGAAACTTTAAGGATTCAAGAACGTTTAGGTGACTCAATGACACCTGAAGGCTGTTTGGATATATGAACACCACCAACTTGAATATCAACTGCTACTGACAGACTACAAAAACAGGAGTAGGAGGGTGGAGTGAGCAATATCCTTCAAAGATTTGACAGCAAAAGAAACAAATGAGTATGTTGCAGCCGTAATGTCTCCAATGTGAAGATCTACACAGTGTAGCAAAAACTGAAGTTACATTGAAAATGTAAAAAAAGGAGGCAGGATAATTCTCAGGACTGAGAATGTTCCAAAAGTTAAAACGAAAAGGGGGGGGGGGGAAGGCAAAAAAAAAAAGCAAAGCAGGCTGCTTATAGAAGAGTCAGGCCTTTCATTTGGTAAAGCCTTTATTTTACATCCCTCTCCAGAAAGAACACACACAAAACGTTATTTCACAATCCAGCTCACTCATGAAAGTTGTTCTTCCTTGGTACCCAGGGGGTTAAGGGAGAAAAAAGAAAAAAAAAAAAAAAAAGAAGAAAATTGCTGAGAACGAAAAACATCTTTGGGAAGATATTCACAGAGCAAGAAGCTTCAAGAGCCCAGCGAGCCCTCACTGTCTCTTTCAGGAGTGGTTCGGTTACAAACTCAAAAGACCCTGCCAAAGTGAGCGGCAGATGCAGATACCAGGTCCACACTTACCAAAGAGCAGCAATGACTACGTAAAACGCTCCACGCTCAGCCAAGTCAATAGGAAGAGGAGAGCAAAGATGCAAAGGGAAGAACTTGTGTATTTGAAGTTGGGGAGACAGAAAGGAAAGCAAAAGAACAGCCCCCCCCAAATGGGGGGGGGGGGGAAGGGGGAAAGAAGGATGGGGGAGAAAAAAAAAAAAAATCAGCTACAACCTGAAAAACTGAAGTTGGAGGAAGTAAACCTCCCTCCAAAAATCATGAGGGCTTGCCCTGAACCCGGGAGGGGCAGCTCTCCAGTTTACAATAGACCGTGTTGGAGTTCTTGCATCGGCAACCTGGACGATTGATGCGGTCGTAACACCCTCGACAGAGTTTTAGGCATCCTTTTGCAGGAGGGTAGCAGAGCAAGCAAGGCAGAAACAAGGACATCGCTCCCATGCACAGGTACCTAGAACAGCAGTGTGACTGGGAACAAGAGCAGGGATTATCCGCGTAAGAGTCCCCTTCATCGTCGTTAGAACAGTGGTAGAAGATCCCTTTGACCAAACACATGCAGGTGCCGTACTCCACCATGCTCTCTGCAGAGCACAAGCACTGCCGGTTGCAGGCCAAGCAAGAAGGGAGGGCCCTCGGGGCCGTGCACTCACCGCACTTGCACTTCCCACACTGTTCGCAGATAAACTTGTGCTGCGTCAAGTCCTCTTTCAAAGGACTCTTCAGATCATCTACAATCAGAGACGACTGCTTGGGCTGCGTCCGGATTGTCCGATCGGATCTGTGGCCCGAGCCCGGCCTGGATGGAGGCGACCGTCCCAGCAGCCCTTGCTCTGAGGAAGCACTGCTGTTGCTCCCAGAGCTGGCCGCGCTCCCCGTGCTGGTCGACCTGCTCAAGACGGGAGCCCTCGCATGATGCTGATGTGCCACGTGCCCCACGTGACCGGGTCTGTGTTCATAATTATTATTCACATTAATTGGTATAATTTCGTGAGTCCTTTCATGCTTCTCTTGCCTCGGCGCTGTCCGCGGCCCAGGTTTTTTCACCACAGATGGACCTTCGGTGTATTCGTTGCTGCCCCTGATCGCCTTGATCTGGTCCAGTGACAAGATCGTTGTTGCCTGGCTCTCCCTTTCATAGTCCAACCGTTGCCGGCTGTCCAAGGAGGGCTGCTGAATCACCACTAGTGAACCACCACTGCCATGTTGACTTTGGGGCTCCATCTGTAGTGATCTCTACTTCTGGCATTCAGTGGGAACCTGGCATGCATCTGAAATCCTAAAATAATAAGAAGACAGAAGGTATAAATAAACATTGCGTGTGTACATATATACACACTTACGCGAGATCAAGGGCAAAAGAGGAATACAGAACGGGATACTTCTTGAAAACAGGAATGATACGGCAAACCACAAATTGCCCTAGCCACCTGGTACTGATCTCTTTCAGCAGGGGATTACAACAACCCTGAGGATCTGGCCAAAGTCCAGTACTGGGGAGAGTCTGGGTATGGCATCACAGATGAGGAATGCAAAGGAGACCCTGTGCCATTTAAAAAAAAATTAAAAAAAAAAAAAAAAAAGATTCCAGTATTAACCTGTATGCTTACCTGGCGAGCCACGGAAACTGCTTCTCACTTGCTACTGAACTCAGCGTCTGTCTAACTAGCAATAGCAATTCTGAATGCCCCCAAAACGAAGTTGGAAACAGGCAAGAACATACCAGGTTCATGTTCTGTATGGCAGAATAAAGAACGTGCACAATTCTCACTCTTCTGTCTGAACGTGCAGCATCAGAAAGCTCAACAGATTTGCTTCCTAGTACATTTGGAAAGTCTCCTTTTTAAAGTGACGTATGTGCATTACAGAGTCTCGAACTAAGTACTGTCAAAGTGGCCAAGACATCTTCTGTAAGAAAGTAACTCAGCGTACAAATCTAATATGCTCCTTAGAAAATTAAAGCAGGGGTGCAAACAGCCCGTTCTCAAGTACTTTCTGACCACAGGCCAGGGTGTGAAAGAAAAAGGGGTAGAGAAGGCTAAGATGAACTAGGTGTCAGATAAAAAGTACCTAAGGATTCATAAGAATGTTAAGAGCAGACACCAACACACACCAATCCACCACCTCAAAACACAATCAAAGAACAAATCCATTTTCACAAGACAAACAGATTAAAAGCTTCTCAAATAAATACAACATCTTCTAGTTCACCTTTTAAATAAATGTTACTCATTTTCATTCCTTTTCATTCTGCCTAGCTACCGACATGAAGATTGCAACGCTGATTGAGAAAACCGCAGTGACAGTTCTGTACCTATATAAAAATTTAGACGAGTATCTAAATGCCACACTTATACAGAGAACCAAGAAAATAAACTGCTTTCCTTTACTGACAGCCGGGGGAAAAGGCCCTTTTCACTCCCCTGGAGATGTCACACATGTTCACCTGAAAGAGGAGGAAGGCGAGTGCTATCAAGCATTTCCAAAACTCGTCCAACGATCATGAGAAAGAGTCCGTCCTGGACTGGCACGGAGCTGTTCTCCACTCAAGAGAGAAAAAGGCAGGGTGGCGCGGAAGCACAGGGACGGACAAGAGCAGGAAAGGTTTCTTCTAACAGGTAGTTAGCATCTTTATCACCGACCGCTAATAAATGGTAAGCGACAGCTTCTGCCAGGGCACAAAGTCTTTGTGCTGATCCAGCAGTCAAAGATTTCATTTTACATTTAACGTCACCTGTGTGGGCTTTAGGGTCGCCAGATTAAGAGGGAAAAAAAAAAAAAAAAAAAAAAGAAGAAAACAAAACACCAAACACGTTCAATTCTAATTCACCCCACATAACGAGCTGCCTTCTTCACAAGCGCTGAATGCAAATCCACAACAGACCAAGGGTGAATGAATGTGAAAAGGGAAAGATTTACAGCTGTACCAACCAGGAGCTGGGCTCCCCAGGGGATGAAAAATAATATCCCAAGAAAATGCGAAAGACATCCAGTGCCATCTTTGGGGGGAAAGCGCAACATCAACGCGGCGAGCAGACTGACAAGACCAGCTGCAGACCAGGGACAGAGCGGCACAGTTGGACAAACCACCTCCACCCCCGTGCAAATAAGTTTTAAACGGGTTCTCCCCCCCCTCGCCCCAGACCCCCCCGCCCAATAAAATAAAATAACACACAGCGAAGACGGCGAGAGACCTCAGGTTTCTGCAGCCCGGGCAGGCACAGCCTGCCGTGCCTCCACCGCGTGTCAGCGCTCCCTCCCCACACCTCCGCCATCCCCCCCCGCTGTCCCCACACCCGCTCGGAAACGCCGCCAGCCCCCCCCCCCCCCCCCCCCCCCCAGCTCCGCTCCCCTCCCCGGGCAGCCCCGGGCGGGCGGCGGCGCGGCGCCCTCTGCGCCCCGAGCGGGGCGAGGCGCGGAGCACGCCGCTGACGGAGAGGAAGGAAGAGGAGGGGAAAAAAAGAAAGAAAAAGTTATGAATGAAAACAAGGGCTTTTTTTTTTTTTTTTTTTTTTCCCCTCTTTCCTCCCCCTTTCGCAGGGGGAGGGCAGAGAGCGAGGTCGGCGCTGCCTCAGGAGGGCGGACTTCCCGGCATTTAAAGCGGCAGCGCCCGGCCGACCGGCCACTAAAGCGCCGGGGATTCCCCGCCGCCGCGGCTCGGGGTCCGCCGGCTCGCCCCCCCCCCCGCTCGCCTCAGCCCCCTCCGCCCTGCGGCCGCCACGCCGGCGAGGAGGTGTTTGGGTTTTGGGTTTGGTTGCTTTTTTTTTTTTTTAGCGTTATGCTCGTTTTCAGCCGACCGCGGTCCTCACCGAGAGGCGTCCCTCTCCACCCGCGCAACGGCCGGCCCCCCAGTCGCCCCACACAGCCCCCCCCCACACACACCCCGAGGGCACGCCTGGCAGCGGCCGCCGCGGGGCCTGTCAGACCGCCCCGACGCGCCGCGCCGCTCCCGCCCGACGCCCGCTCCCCGCCGAGTGCGGGTCCTCTCGCGGGTGGGCCCGATCCCGGCGGGCTTGCTGTCTTTTTTTCGGAGGGGGGGCCGGGCGAGGGGCCGGCGGGGGTCGGGGGGGCCGCGGTGCCCGCGCCTCGCCGGGCAGGCGCCGTGCCCGTGCGCCCAGCGGCACCTGCTCGCCGCTCCAGGCGCGGCCGTGCAAGCGGGCGGGCTGCACCGCTCCCGCGCCCAGCTGGGCTCCGGTGTCAAAGCACGAGGAGTCCCCAACTTACTTATTTCCGAGGAGTCACTAGTAACGGCAAATCCACTCGGCGGAGGGCGGCGCGGCGGCAGCTCCGCAGGGCGCGGTGACGGCGGGGCTGCCGCCCCGGCTCCTCGCCCTCCCAGCCCCGCGGGGTGGGGGAAAGGCAGGCGGGCTGCGCTCCTCGTCTCCGCAAAGCCCCCGCGGATCTCCGCGTCCTACTCGGCGAGCGGAGGAAAATCCAGCTCTGCTGCCTGCCGCAGCCCTCCTCTCTCGGGGGCCAGCATTCAGCGAGCCGCCTTCCCCTAACTCGCTCCTCCGCGGAGCCAGACCCCTCCGTGCCCGCGGGACGCCGGGGGAAGAAGCGCTCTCCTTCGGCCGCGAGCCGCTCGGTCTGGAGGTGACGGGAAACAAACCAAGCCCCTTCTGCAAACGGTTTGTCTCGATCTAGCGTAAGCCAGCTGCAGGCTGCCGCAGACACCGGGGAGCAGGATCAGGCAGCGCGGGGCACTTGTGAAGGAGGTCTCCAAGAAGACGCGGGGAATGCGAGGCTCCTGCTCGGGCTGTTATTTCCCTTCTCTGACTGGAGCGGTCCCGGGCGATCCCTCCACGCTGGGGGCGGGGGGGGAGGGGGGCGGTGAGCGCACGGCAGCGGTCCCGGGTCCGGCGCTCGGCTTCACCGCACGGTCCTTGCCGCAAGTCCCTCCTGATAAAGTGCAATCGCAACCCCTAGTGCAAGAGATTTTTTTTTTTTTTTTTTTTGGAAGGAAATCACGAAGAGGCACTTGCTTTCAAGGCACACCTCAGCAAGTTGCAAACGAAGCCAGAGGCAGAGCGTAATGGCTCTGCCAGCTCTCTGCAAATTGCCATGTGCTTGCTGTTGCTGTTGGAGGCTGACTGACAGCCTCGGAGCACGGTCAGCACGTCAGGGAGAAAACGGCAACGTAAGGCAGCCCCGGACACAGAAGTCTTGCACGAAAGTCTCCGGAGCCTCCTCGGTATTTCGAGAGGATCGGACAAGGCTCCGGCACGCAAGCGGGACCCCCGCGTTAGGCAAGGCAGACAGTTACCGAGCTGGAAGTTTTGTAATTGCCAGCAAACCGCGACTGGCTTAACGCTGCTGGCTCGGGAAGCCGAGAGACCCGGCTCTCCCGCCCGCACCCCGGCCAGGCAGTCGCTCCCCCGCAGATCACGCCAAGCGCCCGGCGTGCGCGGGGAGCAGCAGGGGCAGCTCGCCTCTCGCCCGCACCTCCCACACAGCGGCGGCGAAGCCGCGCTCCGGCTCGCACCGCGGCCGCCCCGAAACCCCTCGCCCTCCCCGCCGGCTGCGGGAACCCCCTCGCCGCCCGCCCGCACCCCCGGCACCTGATCCGGCGGAGGGGGGGGGGGGGAGTAGCGGCGGGGGGGGGGTAGCGGCGAGCGCCGCCCGGGCTTACCTAAGGCCAAGGTGAACGCCTGCTTCCCGAGGCACATTGGCGGCCCCGGCGCGGAGTCCAGCCCGGGCAGTGTAGGCAGCCGCGCCGTCCCGCCGCCCGCTCCGCGCTGTCCCGCCGCCGTTCCGGAGTGACTCCGGCCGCGCACCGCCGCCTTTCAGCGCGCAGCCCCCGCCCGCCGCCCGGCCGCGCCCCCGTGATGTCAATGTGTCACTCCGCGGCGCCCCCGAAATCCCGGAGTGGACTTCCCCGCCCTCCCGGGAGCCGCTCCCGCGCGGGTCACGGCCACCGGCCGCTCTCGCCGCGGCGGCTCCGCCGGCCGAGCGCCGCCCCGGCCCCCCGGGCCAGCCGGCGGTGGGGCGCCGGTGCGCCTGTGCGAGCGAACCTCTCCCTCGCCGCCGCTGCCGTTGCTCGGGTGGCGGCTCCCCCCGCCCGCGGTGATTTGTCCCGGCGGCTGCGGCTCGCCCCCGGCCCCGGGGCCGCCCCCGCCCCGCCGCTCCCGGCCGGCAGGGGGAGCGCGGAAGAGCGGGTTGCCGGAGGGACCCCGACAGCGCGTCCCGTGGGGCGGCACCGCGGGGGGGGGGGGGGGGGCTCGCCCCGGGCCCCGGCGCTTTCACGTGCGGGTGGCGGAGCCCGGCGGGGTTCCCCAGCGACAGCAGGCCCCGCCGGCGCGGGTGGCGGGACGGGGGCCGCCGCTGAAGGCACGGGGAGAAGGGAGGCGGTTGTGCCCGGGTACCAGCCGACGGGCGGCCGGGCTGAGGTTCTGCCGTGCTCCTCCGATAACGTCACAGAGAGACTTCTGTACGTGTTCCGGCGTCAGCGCCTTTCCAGCAGGGTCTAGCCAGACGGAATGGCTGTTCGTTGTCTGTTCCTCAGATGTCTCTGCTTCTTTCAGCCTGGTAAAGAGGTAGCTGAGGGCTTCGGAAAGCGTTTGCCCTCGTAATCCTCCCAGTGGGTAGGAGACGGCTCTGCCTGCCGTGTTACGGGCGGTGCTGAGGCACCGGGAGACTTAACGGCCGTTCACCCGCTTGTCCTTCCCCCCCGCCTTCCCAGCCCGGGCGCGGCAAGGTCCCATCCGAACTTCATCGCTGCCTTTCTGCCCTGGTGCTGAAGAGGTCACAGCGATGCCTTCAAAGCCGTTATTTTTATGGCCAAATGCTATCTTTGACCTATGGTTGTTTTGTGGGTTTTGTTTTGGGTTTTGGGGGGGGGGGGTTTGAGTGACTGAAGTGTTTTAAAAGGCAACTAAAAGAACCTGGAAAAACGATGTAAAAAGAAATCAAAATTCTGAGAATTATTTCGTAACGACATGCAATGTATTGGACCAGCTGAGACTTCCCGTGCTTGGCGAAACATCGCTGCAGCCCCAAGTTTGTCTGAAACATTCTAACGGGCTTTTTACAATCTCTTTCACGCAAAAAAATCATACCCTCCCACCTTTTGCCCCAAAGAAAAAAAAAAAACAAAACCGCATTAAGAATACATGGAGCTGCTTAGCAGGAACATTCATCCAAAAGCAAATAATCCCCACAAACAAGAGCGCACCAGTACGAAGGTATTCTTCTGCGACATAGTCTGTCCACCCAGATCGCGCTCATGGATGTAGTGCAGTTATTTTTCTCCACTAGGCTTGGAAAGAAAATACCCAAACTACATTTTTTTTTTTTATTTCCATCATCATACAAAAACTTTACTTCACATATTTCTCTATGAAATAAAATCCTTATGCATTAAAGGTTATATACTGAATATCACTAATACTTCGAAGTTTGTGATTGACAGACTGCTGATACAGACAAACTATAAATACCGTCTTCCGATTACAGAGGCTCAAGTGACAAACAGCAGCATAAAAATCTTTGGCATGGTCATAAAAATATCCCAACTCATCACTAATATTGCTAGGGGAATTAGAAAATACGATTGCTCACCAAAAGCATTCTCAGACACACTACGAGCGCAAAGTACAAAACCATTTTCAGCGAAATCCGTCTGAAAACTTTGGAACCTATCACAGTTCAAATTAACAAAAATTCCTACCGAAGCACAAAAATGACCGAGAAAACTGACAAAAATTACTCCTGCAGAGCGGCGCTTAGTGGTGCAAATCTATCTTCTCCTGCTACTTTTTAGATTTCTTTCGCAAAACAACTCTGTTTTGAATAAAGACAAACCAGAAGACACAGCCTTTATGCAGGTGTGCTACGTACAGCAATTCTCGCAGCGACATCGGCAGTGGGAGCAGCAGGGGCAGGAGCGGGTGAGCCGTAGGTAAAGGGCGGGTAATCGAGCCTTTCGGGTTAGCGGGGCTCTGCTCTACGGCTGAGAACACTGGGCTGGAGCGGGTCAGTAGAATAATCAAGAATACTGGCAGCAGTTTACTATCACTTGGCACCCGAATTAACGCTTCACTGAGACAAGGGCAAACCCTACAGCTGTATCAGAAGGCTCTCCACAGACTCAAGCGAACATGCCTGCATGTCCCGCGAGTCGTCTCGTCAGATTTTTCTTGGAAATGATAGCAGGGAGAAGCTTTTGTTGGAAAAAGGAGAGCTAAAACTCTGGAGAACGCACTGGCGACTTGGAAGAGGACTGACACACCTTATGACTACATCTTGGCACAACCTTAATTTGAGGATTGACACACGGACGGGAATCCAATGCAACTGAGTTATTTTCCAACTCCTAAAGGAGCCTGTCTCTCCCACTGACAACAAAAGAAGTCAAGAGAGACCAGCCCTCTATGCCCAAAGTTAATCCTTCTGAAAAACCTCCCAGAATTAGGTTCAAGAGACCGAATGATGGGTGATAGTCGTGATTCAATCCCCGTTTCCGCTTTCACTTTGGGGGTCACGTACCGGAGATAATCTCCACCTTCTGCAGTCCTACGCTGCAGGGTCCTTCTCCCTCGTGCAAGCTTCGGCGTGCCAAAAGATGTGTTGTACAGAATAAGAGTCCATCGTTGTTCTTTTGTTTGTTTTTCCTCCTAACCCACACCCAGAAGCAACTTTCATCTCTAGGTCACTCGATTGACCTTTATAGGTAGTGAACGACACCTTCGTAAAGATGAATTGGGTAAACTGTGATCCTCCCACTCTCAGGGACGAGTAACACTGCTTCTGTGTTGCCTCCCACCTGGGAATACCATTGTATTTCCCCCAAAGCGGCATCTCCTAGCCCCCGCTAAGGCCCCGATCCCAGTCGAGAAGGGGGACGCGTAGTCCCTCCCAGACACTGGCACTTCATTCCTCCTTCTCAGCAGCGCGAGGTGCCTTCGTCTGTGAAAAGCAAGAACTATCCTATCTATCAGCACAGAAGAGGCGACAAACAGCCTGTACTCGAAGCGTTCGATATTTACTGCTCCTGTCACTCATCTTCTGTGGTGATAACTATCTTGAGCCGATACGGCTTTGAGGAAACTCAGCAGAAAACGTGTTTACCTTTACGCAAGTTATTTGTCAGTTAATAACCAATCTTCACAGCTGTAACAACATTTCTAAAGTTACACAGCAATTCAAAAGCAATTTAAAAAAAAAAAACCCACACATTAGCATTTGTAACGAAATTATAAACAAAATTGTTGCGCCAGTCTTACCTGTAGAATGTGTAAGTAAGTAAAGTCAGTCAGTCACGTATTTCCCCCACCAGCCGTGCAGCGATACTCTTGCAGAGGTGGGTGTTGTGAGAAGCAGCTCCCAAAAGCTTTGTGCGTCAGCAACTTTGACGTTGCGCTAGGTGGAACTTCGTGGGTGTTAGTGTTTGGAGGCTCAGGACCCACAGCATGCTCGGAGAGCCTCGGAAACTCTCGGTGCAAGGAAATAGCATGGAAATTGTTGGGATAAGACCAGTAGAACTGTGATTTTTTAACACTCACGCTAGTAGGCCTATATGTATTTAAAACAAACAAACAAACCGACCCAACAAAATCCTACAATAGCTATTAAACGTTGCTGTAATAATAAACGTGGTGGACAGTTTCTTATCAGCTCATTGAAAATCCTGGCGGTCCTGGCTTAAGCTGGTTGGTGCCTGAGATGAAATAAAGCTATTGGGAAGAGCTGAAGTAAACCCCGTAGGTGCTGTGGTGAAGGCGTACCCCGAGAGGTACAGTGAATCATTTCAGCGTAAGGAAGAGAAAGTGAAGGATGATGTGAGGCTGCATTTCCGATCACGCTTTCTGCTAGACAGGTTGACCTTTATCTGAGATCAAAGGCACCAGCAGCTGGGGATTTCTTCAGCTTCTGCGCAAGGACTATTCTTAAGGCTCTCTTGAAGAAGCGCAGCCATGTAAAGCTGCTCCTTGCCCTCGCCGCAGAGGCTGGGGATAGGCACACGGGAAATCCTCAGGTGCAAATACAATCTTCAGTTTTCTCTTTAGAAGATAACATCAGTTTTTCTTAGAGGCAGAAGAGACAGTAAAAGGCATCAGCCAGGCAAACCTCTGAGAACAAAGGGACGAACCTTGACGTGAACCTGCTTCACGAACATTTGAACGTTGAATCAAAGTGCAGGGGAAACGCTGCAGAGCGAGGGGTTTGGTCCATGCCCAAATTTAGCACAAATTAACAAGAAAGAAAATTCAAAGGTTTGTACAATAAGTCAAGAGTTTGAGAACACGCTTCCCCCCCTTCCCCATCTCTTGCACCGTATCAGGGAAACCGCTGTTTTCCTTGGGTATTCCTCCCAAGCACGGTGAGCAGCTGGAGATAGAGGGCTCGGCGGTCCGGTCGGTGATACACGCTAGCTATTTCTGAATCACTGAGAGGTCGATTTGGTGAACGGGGATTAGCGAGAAACACGGGGCGGGGGGGGGGGGGGGCTGCAACTTAGGTAGGGTCTGTATGATTTTTTGGCCTTCCCAAATGGTAGTTTTTAATGCTGTCTTGCCTTTGCTGTGAGGAATAGCGAAGGAACTTTTGCTGTCAAAAATGTAACTGACGACAAACAGCATTGAAGAAAAGCTGTAGGAAAGACAACACATCAGTAAAGGCACCTATCAAGAGGCAAAACTTCACTCTCCTAAGCGCAGGCCACAGCACGTCTCTTCATTTTTCACTACTCACTTGCCATATAGGCAACTGGTACATTCACATTTCCCCTTCAGATATCCACAGTTATTTGTTTTCCGATCAAGCTTATTTCTTCCTCCGAGAACTACCTCTGTAGACTCCGTGTTTAGCTGCTCTACTAATTGTCCGCGCTTATACAACATACGCTACTAAGGTACTGATGATGTCTTCGTTACTTTGTATTCATTTGTAACTCTTTTAGCAATAGCTAATTTAGCTGATATTGCTTCATCTGCCTGTATAAAACACTCTGTGAAAAAGGAAAATTGCCATTATTGCTTAATACAGATAATAATTTATTCACATCTATTGTAAATTACATTATCTGCAACTCATTGTTTCCTGTCTTAGCACAAAGCAAACTGCCTTTTACTATCCATTGAGACATGATTCCTTGCACAGAAATTAGAATAAGCTCTGTGCCATTTCAGTTTCACCAATAAGAGAACAGTATTCCTGCGTTGAACGACATTATCACAGATATCTATATATATGTGTCGTAGTTTTAACATCACTAAGGAGAAGGAAACAAGGGTCTATGAATCTAAGAAGAGGGCTAAGTGTTAAAAGCTCTTCTTTCTTTCTTGTCATTTTGGATTGTGCGCATTTCACAATGTCTCAGTCCCGGCTCTGCTATGTTCGTTTACTGTCAGAGACTGCAAAAAAGACTCATCGCTGCAAAGCCACATTATAAAAGTATTTGTCTGGGGGGTCTCCTTTGACCTACCTCTTATCTGGAGGCCTGGCATCTGACCGAATGCTCCGCTTTTTCTGTTGAGATTTTACCAGGTGAAAACTTCGTCGACACGTGAGATCCAACGGCTGAGCAAAGCCCAGCTCCCCAGAAGGGAGCCGCGTGTTGGAGCCCTTGAACGCGGAAGCCCATTGCTGTGGCAGAGGGCACAAAACAAGAACGCGCTCAGTGGAGCAGTTCTCCCCCCCCCCCAAGACAGCTCATTCCGACATGAATTATATTTTTGAAAGGTGCCGGATTCCTGGATTACGGCATCAAATCCCAGTCTCCCCCGTTGTATTCTGCTGCATTTTTAGCATGCAATTGAAATAAGAAAGCCGCAACGTTACCGTGAAGGCTATACCGATTCAGTGGGTGGAGGAAACCTGGGTAATTTAATTTCTGCAACCATATGAGTTTAAGTGGGTTCTCTTTTTTTTTTTTTTTTAAGGCCAATAAGCCTGTTTTTTCCATTTCTCTTCCTTTCTTCTAAAGCTGAGTTAGGTAACAAACAGGTAGAACTACAAAGATTCTCCTGGTGGGATTAAGTACTGTAGATCTAGCTGTGTAAGTATGTGCCGAGAGCTGAGTGAAAGGAGGTGGCTGTTTTAATTATCGCTGATAAAAAACTAGCCAGAGGAAATCCACCATGACCGAGTAATAGCATTTAGCTTCAAAAACAACCGAGGAACAAACCTTTCCCGTTTCCGTTCGAGAAGCGGCCACTCCCCAGGCGTGGACTGCATTATCAGAGGAAGAGGTAAAGTTCTCTGCTAATTTAAATATATGGCTCTGTGTATGTTTTTATTATCTAACCACTCGTGGCGACTCGGGTATTAGCACATCTCTAGGAATGCCTCCTATTTATCAGGTTGTGCAATCTGTCACTGTCAGCTGAAGGAGGTCTCGGGAGCAGCGTTTCTAATTTGATTTGAAAATATACATGGAAACCCGAGACTGCTTTTAGCAAGAACGACGGGGTTGGCCTAATGAACACAATCTCTCTTGTCGTTCTCAAGAACAGTGTGTCAACAACTAAGTTTAGGTTCCCTCCACAGCTGTAACAGCTTCTGTAGAGAAGCAGTAACTTAACGTCGACGACACGTGCTTGGTTCTGCTTTGCCAGTCGAAAGGCATTTCAATGAGATTTTAACAGACAACCTTCGATTCCCTAGAATGCAAGCAGGGAGGAAGTTTTTCCATGGATCCCTTGAAAAGAAGTTTGCACCAAGCGATGATTTTTTCCACAGAAACTTCTTCCCCTGAACCTTAATACAGGTGTATGAGACCCAATGACGCTTATGAAAGCGCAGATCTAGAGACCCAGTTCTCAAATAGCTAGCGCGTTGCCATTGCTTTCGGACCAGAAATCGGCCACAGGAAAATCAACGTGCCACCGAATGTCCCTGTGGCGGAGCCGCATGTATTTCTGGCTGCAGCATCATCCACTTCAGTACATAAGTATTTACGGATTTTGACTTCTCATGGGAAAAAACAAACCACCCAACCCCACACCTTTCTTTTACTCTTTTATGGTTGAAAAGTCATGGAAAAGATCTCTCACCACAACTCTACAAGAGTACAGCAAAGTCACTGGTAGTTTACTGCATCCCTGTAAGAGAATGATAAAATCTAATTTTGCTATTAATCTGTTTTGGGGTTTGGTTTTTTCTTTTCTTTTCCCAGTTTCTGGGTCTTAACTTCTCCGAAAGATTCTGTTTTGCACTTGGCAATTCAAGTATTAAGTGCCAAGATACCCCTTGCACGTTTGATGTGGTTTGTTGTACTCTGTGAGAGCTTGCTCGTCGCATCTTGAAATTTTGCTTTATAATAACAACTACCTGTCAAGGGATATTCAGTGTCAAGGGCCGGATTCTGTTCCTAGGGAAATCAAAGTTAATCTTGGTTTCCTTTGGGATTGATGAAGTCAGGAGACTTTTTGGAGATAGTTTGTGTGTTTGCGCTTTGTTCTAATTATATATCTAATATATCCATATATATATATTTTTTTATATATATATATAAAAAAATATTATCCCTCAAGAGTTTTTGGGTTGAAAAGGTCAGATTTCTCTCACCAAAAAGGATTGGGAAAACCCTTGACAATAGAGAACATAAAGCACATACTCTCATGTCATTGATGAAAAGCCCTCTCATTTCCACCAGGGTGGGAGACAGGCCGTAGGTGAGGCAGGAACCGTGCTGCTCTAATTCAACCCAAGCCGACAGGAAAGCTCGCACTGCCTCTCCCGCTGGCTGGCACCCAGAAGAACACGTACAGACACGCACGAACACGTGTACGCTGTGACACCAACGATTGCGTGTGTGTGTGTCTGTGTGTTGGGGGGGTGGTCCCTCCTTTAGGTTCCCTCAATAACTCGCTATTTTGAAACCACTACCGTGATTCTTGTTTCTTTCCGCGATTCATTAAACACGCTATTCTTGAGAAGCCAAAGAATTGCAATGTGTAAAGGCCACATCTACTACTGAAAATATACTCTGTTTAAAACGTCTCAAAGCCTAATTAGGATCTTGTATCTATTGCTTCCCAAGTTCAGGAAACTGAAGTTCAGTAGTTTTGAAAATTACGCAGAAAACGGATTTTTCCCCTAAATTAGCACACTAACCTTCCAAAACACTGCAGCAATGCTACTGCAAGATGACGTTTCTTGGACCATTGCTGTGATACTGAAGTATTCACAAGGGAGGTACTTGTACTGTTGCTTACAGCTGTTTGCGTAGATTTACAGTGGTATAATCTGGCCTAAAAGAAGCATCTGAATAAAGATAAAAATGCCAAGTGTGCCCAGTTGAAAAATAACAACACGCAGTGCCTTTTCCAGCATTCTTACTGTGTGTGTTTCCGCTGCTTTTTGTGTTAGCTTAGAAGTGTGGACATCATTGCCTGACTGAGTTCAGTGTTTGTAGTAATTTCCCGTCCTGTTTATTAAATAAAGGAAAAAAAAACCCCGACAACAGTTCCCTAGTGGGTTCTCATCTTTCATGCACGGAAGGCTGGACAGAGACCTCAGAGTATTCAAAAAGGTCTTCTTCAGCTTCAGCAGATATTGAGGTCAGCTGCTCAGTTGTTATTTGTGTCCATACCTCTTAAAGTAAGTGAAATAGCTGTCATCGCCAGACTGGATTTCAGCTCTGTAGAGGGTAATTATCAAACCTTAAACATCGATCTGTTAGAACTTAAACACCACTCTGTTCTTATAGCAAACTAACGCTATTTTTCTGATTCTTCTCCAAATGCCCCATCTCCAGAAAATTTAAACAGAAGCCTATGATACTCTTACGCAGGTGAGATACAGTTTTCAGGATATTGCTACCATATTCTGAATTTTTGTTGAAGGTGGTGTGCAGGCTGCACATCAGGACACTCGGAAGTAGTGCTGCTCATATTTCATCACACAAACAGTGTGAAACATGGGAAGTAAATGGAAAACAACATTTTTGGAGCTGGATTGGTGTCAAGAATTACTTTTCAAAACCATTTGCTGTTCTTTTTTAAATTTGCCAGATGAAAAAAACCTTTGAGTCAATTACGAACACACCTGTAGCCTCCTTAGCTCCTGTAGACCTAATTTTCCAGGGTGCCCATTGCTTTAAAGTAGAAGCGCTCAGCACTTCTTAGGAAGACGCAGAAAGAATCAGTTGCTCAGAGAGTTCTTTCTAGGGCAGGGAGGGAGAATTCCTACCGTCTAACCTCCCTGGGCAGATCTTGCAAACGTTGTCTCTTATTCTTAGCAGTGTTATTGAAACATACTGCCTGAGCGCTAAATGCTACCTAGATGTCAATCAATTCTATGGCAATTATCAATTTCAATCAGAATAAGTTACTGATGTCACCTTATATATACCGGTCACAGCAGTACTGAATATAAAAGATAACTCTGCTGAAAGGTAGATGCAAAAAGTTGAAGCTTTTAAAAAAACCGAACTAACTCAAAAATAGAACTCTTACGAAAGAGTTTCTTACTGAAACACAGGAAATATTTGATACATAAAATAATATTAAAAATTTAGTCCGCCACTGAAACAGCTAAAAGAGCTGCAAAGTCAGCTATCTCATACCAACATTAATTGCAAACTAGTGGAAAGTGCAGATTTTTTCTGATTGAAAGGAACTAGTTTTCAGCATGAAGGCTTTCCCTCGTGCCGGGAGATATCCTCCCCCTCCCCTGCCCCGAAGAAAAGAGAGGTAGAAAGGAAGAGCCATCTCGGGAAAACCAAACAGGTTACTCGTTATGTGGAGAGCAAACCCAGAAGGCACGCGGAAGACGGCACATCTGTGAGCAACAACTAAAAGAGAAAGGTGAGGCGGACACGTCACTGAGGAGACACCGAGGCGGCCACAGACAGCCATGAACCGTGGAAATGTCTGAAGTGGAGGTGGATGTTAAATGACTGTGAGTTTATTTGTTAAGAACAACTTTCTACCTAGTTCCAAAGAGCTGATAACAACATCTGACTAGGATGTCCTACCAGCTCCTACTACATTGGCAATAATCTTTGGCACCAATCAGGTTAAAAAATGGTATTTAGAAACATCGGAGAAATTTTCAAGTATACAAAAAAGCATGCAAAAAATTAGTTCGCTTATGGGGAAAAAACAACAACTTGTTATACTGACCACTGAATATGCTACTCCTATCTTATCGAAGGAGCAACACTCAAAACAGAGTATGGAAACCCAAAAAAGAAGACCGGAAAGCCATTCCTTCACTTTGGAGTAGGACTGGGAAGTCAGACTTGGGAACAGAGACATATCAATAAAAGTGTATTTAATCTCAAGTGCATTTGTAGGTTCCCTGTCAACTGATGCTGAGAACTTCTGAAGGTATGCATTTTCTAAATTGCATGCATCTTTCCGTGTACCGTTAGGTACGTGGGTACCAGTATGTATACTAGTTTGTACCTATAAAGATGCAAAGTAAAGGCGAGAGATGTAGTAAACGTAAAACTGCTTATTTCAACTTCACTCCTTGCAGAACAGCTAAACCAGCTAAACTGTTGATATTAGAGGTAGTTTAGACAGAAGGTGGTTGGTCCATTGGCTCTATTCTAAACTTAGCCTTTGAACTAAAAGAAAAAAAAACTGAAAAATATTTTCTCAGTGCACGTCATGACAGATCACTTGATTTAAGTGAAATCACAATGCTATGAGGAAGGGGCAGGCAAACGTCAGTAAACATTTTAAAAAACATCAAGAAAATTGTATTTTAAAAGGCAGGCTGAGGAATAGGCTCCAGAGCAAAGCCGTCCAACAGCAGAATCCAGTCGGCACTGCACGTTTTCTCCCTCGTCCTTGCCGAGGTTACATATGCAGTGCTCCAGAAAGAGCCCCCGCATTTCCTAACTGCTCTTTCAAGCTCTGGGGAAAAAAGACGCTGGAGTTCCCAGTGCTGTGGACTTTGCTAACGTTAAATGCATTTTTAACCTTGGTAATAAAAAATAAGTTGCATAGCCTCACTGGAAAGTAAAATTCATGGAGGCCAAGTTAGCTGCTTCAAGCCTGCTGACACCGCTCAAAACCCAAAGCCGCTCTGCGGGGTCTTTTGAAGCAGGCCGGAACACAAGGCAGGACCCACGGTTCAGGAAACTGTATTAACATTCAGTGCTAACCTCACCAGTGCATTGTTTTATCTAGCTCCCAATTGATTTCCTGAACAAAGATCATTACCAAAAAGTGAACTTCTGAGGCAAACAAAAGCAAGGCCGTCATCAAGTATTTTGCAGTTGCAAGCAGGAGCCAATTCTTACAACATTTAATACACACTCATTGTTTTCAGTGGAAGTTGGATCGTGCCCTGTTTTGCAAAACCAAACGCAATGTAACTTCTTGCAATACACTTTTTCACAATTTACTTTCCCTGAGGAGAACTTCACATCTTTATTAGAAGAATGGTCTGGTCATAAGCAAATAAAAGCAGAAAAGTCAACCCCCGATCTCCTCACCCAGTGCTCTATCGCACAGATATCCCACTGCCCTCAGCGGAAAGGATGCCTCAGTAAAAGCTTCTGAATGTTACTGTATTACATGTTTGTTTGATGAAACGTGCCATGTTCCAAATCGCTTCCACATCATCGATATTTTCAGCATTACTTGCTGCTCTGCTGGGCCGTGTAAAGGAAAACAATCCTTTCTGTCAGGGAATGGGAAAGAAGCAGGGTAACAACACCAGAAGAGAAAGAGAAAGGTGGAAAGGACAGAACAAAAGATGACGAACGCTCAGCAGCAGGAGGAGATCAATACAATCGGACTTGTCTTTTGGCAGAAACGTGCTAAGAGCTTCTTCCACATTTCACAAAAGGAGCGCGAATAATTCCTCTCTTTTCAGCACCTTTCCCCCATGTATCTAAACGCCATGCTTCAAACTGCTTTGCTCCAAGTCATTCTCAGAGGAGAGATAAGTGAATACCATCTGCGTATAAGACAGGCACTGACCGAGCTCCTGGAAAAGAGATAGCTCTGTGGTATGGTCCGTGTTCTGTGGTATTAGCAGTCATTAAATGAACCGCTGTATCTGTAAGCAACAGAGCAAACACAAACTGATAGGTACCATCTACGTGGCTGACGGGGCCGTAAACACGCTAGACTCTTTCCATGGCATGGCAGCATCCGACTGAGAGAAGCGCGACTGTTTTCTAACGTCAAAGCAGCGATTACTTATGAGGTTGACACACCTAGAAGCCTTTCAGGCTGCCGCTTGATGTCAAAAGTGAAACCCGATTGCACTGGGAAGCCCACTGCCTGGGAGAAGGCACTGGAAATCACCTGCGCAGAGGGGGTGGTTTTGTGGAAAGACCTGGGAAGGAGTAAACCTCCCTCCATTCCTGCCTTGAATGCCCCATCACAGAAAGACTTTGGTCAGGCTACATTCTGCTCTAACATTTTCTTTCACTGTTTCCCCACCCAACTTCATACAAATTCTTATAGAGGTTATGTACAGACTTGTACAAAATGGAGACTGACACTAGCTCTTGGAGGATTTCCCAGAGCAAGTTTAACGGAGATTATATAACATGTTAAATCTGTGTGTTGGGTTTTTTTTTTTTATTTTAATATAGATGTTATTATACTACTAGTTTATTCTTCCTAGCTTAACCCTCCAACCACCCTTTCAAATGGTTAATTATGTTTTGCAGAGATTAAACACCCGAGGTTATTATACGCATTTTGTTTGCAGCCCTTACAGAAGGCAGGACAAATGTGTTACAACTGGAGGGTCTTAGCAAGTCATAACAACCACTATTTTCCTTCCACATATGCTACTATCAAAGTCATGGAGGGGGGGGAATCTTTCCTTTGATTGATCTAACAGCGGAACTTGAGCGCTAGCACAGAACTTTACTTCTATACCCTATTTTTTAATCAGACATCTCAAAGTACTTTACAAAACAGGGAGCAAGAAAGTCTCGTGGGGGAGAAATGACTTCCAAAGGTGTCACAAGAAGAGCTGACTAGGGTAGTAGTTCAACTTTCTTGCCTCCTAGCCTGAAAACCTTCCTACAGAACGGCAGTTTCTAGATAGGGAGGAAAGTAGCCTGGGTAAAAAAAAAAAACCAAACCCAGCTTCAGTTTCAGGGAAAGAAAACATGTCCTACCTGGCTGTTTTATTTTATCCAGTAAAAAATAATTTCAACATCACGTGTGATTGGGAAGTATAGTACAATTTTCAGGAGCTTAAGATATCAGTGGGAATATAATTTTAGATATATTTCATGCATATAGATGGATTTTAACTCATGCCACCCCCAAGACCCGAGGAAGGAAATAATCAGAAAGCTGAAAAACAGACAGCTTGAGACCAATGGGGGGGCAGGACAAACACGAGGCTTGCACAAAGCAGAGAGCACGGGGAGGTGTTTGTGAAGGAGCAATGATCAAAGCCTCGGACCTCACGTTGTTCTACTGCTGTGACTGCTCTTCACTGCAGTAGAGTCCCTGCTGCTCTTGGATAACTGCAGCACGCTCAGTGTTCAGAAAACAGGGGTTTTTTTCCTTTTTTTTTTTTTGGCCTAGGAGGATTTCCTCCTGTCCCGTGAGGACCAATTGATCGGTCGGTCGGTCTATCTATCTATCCATCCAGAGATCATTGAATGGAACTACTACAAAAATAACTGGAGTTGCTCCAGTGCATGGCAAGGTGCCTCAAAAGAGAAGTCAGCTTGAACACCTTTTGCTCACACTTCCAAGCTCTACAGGCTCCTTGTTAATTTCAGAGCAAAGTTCAAAACCTTGATAGTCCTGGTCTGCACAGCTTTGTCTCAACTTCTTCAGCTTCTTCTGTGGTGCCCCCCAAAGACAATGCAATAGGATAAATCCAGCTTAAAATTATAGGGCACTCATAATATTGAAGATATTGACTATTCCCAAAAAATCAGGCTAAGTCCAGTCCTGACAGAACTGACTTCAAGATATAAAACACATCTTTGTGCAAAGCCATCTCCAAGATGCTCTTCCAAACAAGCACTTTTGAAAACACACCCAAGCAAACAGTAAAGCACGCTTTATTCTGAAGGAACCACCAGACAAACCCAATCGTTTTTGTTGAATGTTCTTGACACTGATACACTTTCAATTTAGATACCATGATAATAGGCACTTGCAGTAACACAGAATTTTCTTTTTTAATTTAATCTACAGTCATTTCTTTTGCAGGGTTAGGGCTTTTTTATTTTGTACTTAGTGTAAAGCTTGAGGACTTTAAAACAAAAAAATAAAGCCTAAGGTTACTAACAATCCTCTCCTCCAGCTGATGCTCAGTATGAGGCTGATTTTGTCATCACACTGTGCAAGCTTCTTCCTGGGTGAACTCGGACAACATAGCCTCAAATTAATTTGAAATAGTCTCTATGTCCATACCAGGGTAGATGCTACATTGCTGGCAGGGGGAAAAAAGGGGGGATTATAACAGCAAATGGTCTAAAGCTTGTTTGGGCAGCGTAGCAGAGCTTACCAACAGCGATGGCCACAGAAATAGCCTGGGGCACTGCCTCGGTTTCTCTTGAGGTCACTTGGGCTTTGTGCAGCACGGAGAACACCAGCCCAAGGATGCTGGTCTTCTCAGAGCTCTGCTCCAGCTCTGCCTCTGGAGACAGCAGAGTGCAACGCAGCTGCTCTCACCCAGGCTAGGGCAGGGCAGCACTCTTTTTTTTTTTTAAAAAAGTGCTGTTCTGGGACCCTACTCTTCATGTCATGCCATCCTTTCTGCCTTGCATCACCTCTCCCCCACTGCTCCTCCTGTCTCGTGCAGCTTCTTCCACATAACTCACATCAGCTTCTTAGCACGTCCTTTTTCACAAGCCACACATCTATCAGGTCCTCTCAGGAGATGACCAAGCAGACTTACATGAAAACCAGGAGCGAGGAACAAAATGGTCTGTTGAAGGTACAAGATCCTTTTGATGGCTACAAATACTGCTAGAAAAAAAAACCTCTTTGAGCTTATTATTGTTGCTGTGGGTTTTCCTCCTTCTCCATCTCATTGTTTTTCTTGTAGAGTTTAGAAATAAACAATGAGCAGACTTAGAAGAAAGGAGGAAACTTTCCACACACGCTTTCTAGTAATTTCTCTTCCTCCCCACTTTTTCTTAGATTTTTACTCCCCCACCTTTTCCTCTTCTTCTCATTGAGAAAAAGGGTAAAATTCCCCTCCTCCCTCTTGATACCACCTGATACTGATTTTCTGAAAAATTCAGGAGAATCTCTGTCTTAACTTTTTCTTTTGAAGTTTTTGCAACTGTGCTGAACCCTGCCAGATATGATAATGAAATATTTCCAGGAGGAAAAAAAAAAAAATCTGTAAAAACTCTCTGCATCTGTGGGGCTTGCTGCACTTCAAGAGGGGTTGCTCCAAAGACTTCAGAGAGGTCTCGCTTCCATATGCAGCAAACACCGTGTTCTGCCTTTAGGGCTGCCCTGCTGCAACCTTTACCTTTTCCAGTCAACAAAGTCCATTTTGGAGGAGAGGGGGAAGATGTGAGAATTTCTTTTTCCCGGAAGAAAGCAACTGCAAGGGTGTTCTTCCTGCTGCACGGGAAACATTTAGCAAGACCAATGCAGAAGCCAGAGCTGGCCTAGAAGAATTTAGCCTTTGATGTTAAAAAAACCCCAAAACAAAACCACAAAGAAAGTACGAATCGTAATGTCTGCCACTTTATATACACCTTAAGTGTCTGAAAGAGTCAAGCTCCAGAAACACATCTGCTAACCCAGTGCTGATGGGGTTAATGAGATCAAAGCCAGATTCCACTTTGTGCTTAGCAGTAAGACACTTCCTACCATAGGGCCAGGGTGACTGTAGCCCTCCTTCAGCTCACCATCACACCG
Source organism: Aptenodytes patagonicus (assembly GCF_965638725.1). Classification (NCBI taxonomy): domain Eukaryota; kingdom Metazoa; phylum Chordata; class Aves; order Sphenisciformes; family Spheniscidae; genus Aptenodytes; species Aptenodytes patagonicus. The sequence continues at coordinate 78,663,584 of NC_134952.1, forward strand.
AAATCAGCATCAAAATAACACAAATCAGCCCCTACTCTGATTATAATCAGTATTGCTACTTTCTGTCTCCTTCCAACTCCATCAACCCTCGCCTTTCCACATTAAAATCACCCAGCGTTCAGTTTCAGGGTAATCTTCCTAATTCACATGGTTATTTTCACACATTTTCTCTATCTCCAATCCCACCTTCCCCCCACCACCGTTAGTCGGTAAGGGCTCTGATGCAGGCGCTTACCTTCTCACCCAGCAGACAGTGATCCCAAAATTCACATCCCCAACAGTCAAGCAGGTAAAGAAGAGCTCTCCTACCATCTTCTTTTAAGTCGCTCCGGCAAGTGCAGGAAGGGGCCTAACAAAGCTGTATGCAGCCAATTGTGTTATCGAGGCACTTGGCACCACCAGCTGATCCTTGATTACTATTCATCCCTCAGGAAAATAAAACACCCTTTTGTAGTAAAAGTGTAACCGGTTGCTATGATGCATTACATATTAACAAAAGCAGCTTTTTACCCAAATTACAGATGATGAAAGCCTGGAAGTGGAATCAGACCAAGGTAACCAGTTGTTTCTACATGTTTCAGATAAAAAGCAGACAGTCTAACCAAGATCTTCACAGTGCTAAGAAGAAAGTGGTGGGTGAGTTATGTCACATGTTTGTACATAAAATGGTAGCGAGTTCTGTAAAACAAACGTTAAGGATAATATTTTCTTTTGAAGCGACCTTTCTGGTGTAGCATCCTACGTATGCAACTGCCAGCACTTGTAGTAACCTCAGTTTTCACAGGGTCTCTTTAACATTTTTGAGCTTTTCTTGAAATCCACGCAGAAGTTTTCAATATGCTTTCATATTTTCCTTCCCACCCCAAGAGTACTGCTTATTAAAGAGCATAGTTATCTGAAAGGCAGACTTTACTAGGTAGAAGGGTAGAATTTGCTGGTTTGGTAGAATAATCCCTACTTAGGTGGTGAGGAAGCATTCCAGAATATTACAGGATTTGTTTGTTTGCTAATCTACTTAAGCACCCATAGGCCTTAACACCCACAACGAGTGTGCTTTAGGGATCTTTCACGTCCATGGCCACTCTCAATGCGATAGCTCTGCATGAAAGCTGCAGGTTTAGACTGGCGGCAGCACAGCAAGCTGAGTAGCGGGACACTCACCTGAAAAAAGCTACATGGCTCCGGTCCACTCACCCGCCAAATCCCGCTCTACGTTCCTCATAAGCAGTGCCTGCCTGTACGTAGCTGCAGTAGCGCATGCAAGTCGCTCTGCTACTTGCATCTTGCACTTCTGCATCCACCCCAACCGACTCTCAGTTAAGGCAGCAATCCAAGCACCATGAAAACACCTCACGTGTAATGCAACTGAGGCTGCGTGAACACATTTCACACCCTCAGTTTTGGGAAAACTCGCTGACAGAGAAGGGGGGTAGCTTTAAACGGCATTAACCAGAGCAGGCTAGATGTAAGCAGCTACCCCTGTGTGAAATTCGAAGCTCTTGCCAGCAGCGTGGAGGAAAGACATGACCTCATTATTCCACAGCCCAGATAATCCGTTCCTGGATAAAGTGAGAGCTGACAAGTGTTTCACCTTGAAGGTTATCAAAGCCCTTTCCACACTCTGCTGATGCGGAGGCATTTACTTTACCAAACAGGGATGTGAAAACTCCCCTGTGTTAGTAAAGGAGATAAAAAAATCAGGGGGCGGGGGGTGTGGTGTGGTTAAGAGCACGCCGCCATGCCACACAGACACAGGGATTGAGAGGAAGAGACCAACGGCATTTCCAGAACCATTCATGCAAACAGGATATATTTGCACAAGTCGGTAAAATATTTTTCTCGATATTTTGAGAGTTACTGCTCTCAATTCCTTCCAACCACCTCTAGGCACTTTCTCTAGGTAAGTGCCTAGGGGCCTCTCTTGCCATCAGCTACCCCCTTTAGCACCTCCAGAAAGGTAGTTCAGCTCTTAGCTGGGATAAATCACTGTCTGGACCATCTTCTAGTGTCTCTCCAATGACTGCTGAGGGAACTGAGAGCAATTCCGCTCCCCTAATCTTTTAGTTAGATGAATCCAAGCTTTATTGCCATGGGTTTTACGCAGGCAAATGCAGTCACTACGCTAGCCTCAAATTTTGTTGGAAGGACCCGTAATCTGTTTGAGCAATGGCTCCACACTAGTTCAAGGGGAAAGAATGTCATCTGGTTGCCATTGCCTTCTCTTGCAACACCTGCGCTCTTGCTGGAGGCCTGCCACGCAAACACAGAGCAGGGCTCTTTCCCCCTCACCGGTTCGGACCTTGGCGGACTAGTTAACAGAGAAAACACACATCTCCTTCTCCTATCAGGACTCTGGAGTCATTGGATTTAAGTCTGCAGGGAAGAATGACACCATTTAAAAGATTTAACACAGAACATATAAAGCCCTGGAGAAAATGCACGGCTGAGTTTCCTACAGAAAAGATTAATAAATGAACAGGTAGCAGTTGCAGAAACAGCAGACACAAAACCCAAGATTAGGAGTAGGTTTCAGCTGAAATATTTGTCTTCCAGATGTTAACCTGCCATTCAAAACGTGCCCAAATACAATTGTGATTCTGCATGCCTCTTGCACCTACTCCCTAGGAAAAGCTCTTTATTAAATTGCACACATTAGATCACCTACAGTATTTTCTTTCATGTCAAAGGAAAAAAAAGGCAGCAGGAAAAGCAAAAGATTTTGAGGTTCATAGTAGATAAAAATTACTGCAATTCACTACCACCGTAACAACAACATTAAATACAAATACAGAAGGGTCACAATGCAAAACCAGTTTTCCAAATGCAACCCTGTTAAGGGTTAGCTCCACATTGACCAGGACCTCAAGACAGAGTTTGGAGCAGCTACAAAAAGCTTTACATAGGCCATCTGGCTCCTGTGTCCAGCGGCCGATATGTCACTTTGGAGTAGCTGCAACGCACCGATTATCCACCCTCCTTCACCCTGTCTCTCCTTACGTGCTGGCTTTGTCAGCGGTGGCCAAGCAGCGGATCTCCCCATCACACATGTCACGAGCAGGTCGAGGCGCAGGTCAGTTTGTGCCCAGCTCCCACTGCAAGCCACTTCCCACACCCCTGACTGCATTAGTGCGGGAGTAATCCCAAGGCACAGAAGCGTGAAGGAAGCACATTCAGTTTTGTCCCAACTTTGTGATCACAGGAAGCAAGGCAAGCTCTTTATGCCTGCTTTTTACTAATTCTTTCAGGGGCTTTTGCCAAGGTTTTGACAGTGGGTGCTTACCTTCCAGGCACATGCGTGACTCTCCATCTTCCAAGTACAATTCCTTCTAAGTTCTCTCCTAGCTAGCACTAGATATTGAGCTACCACAACCACTGGACATTGGCTTTTCTAGTATTGGTAATACTGTTTCACCCACCCAAGCAATTGCTTTCTCTGGGAGAGCCGGAAACAACGAAAAGCCTTAAGGGTCAGTCTCCTCCACAGCCCTGATACTTGCCCATTGCTATAAGGAGGGATAGTTTTCCTGCCCATGAACTTGTGTCCATCAGTTAACTTCAGCTTACTGGGCAGTACACGGCAAAACATTAGGCTTTACAGTTCGGCTTTCTCTTTACCCCTCTCCATACCCCATCAGAACAGAGTTTGACGCCTGCTTCCCAGGGAAACATCATCCACGGACAGCCTTCCCACAGCACTAATCGACTGATGCTCAGTTATAGGAGCATTATGTTTGGCACGTGCCCAGTTTCTAAAGGAGAACCACCACACTTTTGACATTTAAAATTAGTAAAGAAACTAAAAGGAAAGAGCCAGAATACACAAACCAGAAAAATCAACTTTAAGGACACAATATTTGAAAGGGCTGACAAGTCTAAGTTCGATGATTTTGAATAATCGTCTTTGAAAATTGTCTTTGTTCTGTCCCCGATGTTCGCCCTCGCACCTGAACTCAGTAAACCTTATGTTCTGTTCTCATTTAGAGACTGTAGGAAAATTATCCACAATAAACTTCATTCTTTTTCCAGGATTAAGAATTGTATATCGTACTTGCAGTGAAAATCTGTTTTCTGCATTAGGGAGAACACAGGACTGAACTTTTTTCAAGTTAAGTGAAGACATTTTTGCATTTTGATCATAAATATTCTCCTGGTCATTTTTGGCAAACCTGTCAAAAGACATTTTATGCCATTTTGCAAGACGTTGTTATTAGAGGAAAAAGTTAGACTTTGTATTTAAACAAAATGTGCCTGAAACGTTGAAAAGCTGATTTAATGTTAACAATTCTGCAACTCAAGCAGTATTTGGGCCAAAAACTGGCTCCAAAAGATAATGGCAGGCAGGAAAAAGACTGTATTTCTAAAGAACGTGAAGAAATAAGTCTAGGAACCACTTCAGCAGTTAAAGAGAGGATGGGAGAGAGATGTTCTGCTCAGATGCGTTCTTTTCTGTTCACTGAGCCCCTATCGTTTTATTAAAATTAAATCTCACGGAAACATCCAAACAACAATAAACGTCATTAACCCAGCAGAAGAACGAACGCCTCTATCTTTGATTTACTCTGAAGCGTAGAGGTGTTCAGGCTTATATGGCCTCACACTGCAAGCAATTTGATTCGGTGCCAAGGCACAATGTGTTCAGTAAAACACGCCGTGAAAAGTTCAGCTCTGAATTAAAAAACACTCATTTAAATGACAGGCTAACAGAAGATACTTTCAAAGTGCTCTGTCCTACAGTGCCCTCATCAGTAAGTTCCAATGAGAGGCTGAGGGTGCAAAAGCACTCACCGGACTGGATTACGAGAGGACTACGCTGCTGATGTGCTTTGACCAAAACTAAATATTTGGTTATTTTCCAGAATCCTGATAAGAAGGTTTCGAGTTGCTAGTCCACGATAACAGCAATCTGGCATTAGGAACCAGAAGGGGAATCATCATACCCTTCTTTAAATCTCAATTTATCTCTGGCTTGGGATGGAGTAAGATTTTGAGTGGCATCAGACTAGCCAAGTTTTCCAAACAGAATATTTGGGAGCAACATAAACCTTCTAGGGACTTCACAAATTTGCCATAACTTAATTTTTTTCAGAGTATCTTACTTTTTAAAAAATCAAGTTCCACAAACCGAACGATAAAAAGGGGACCTTCCTACATTTAAAATCACTTCAAGCATGTAGGTACGTATCAAGAGATTTGCTATCATGTGGATAAATGTGGTACCGTGCGGATGAGAGGACAAATGTTTGGAGGGATGGGGTTTTTCCCAAGGCACAAACCGCAGTCATGGGCCAGCATTCTCTCCATGTCCTAAAATTCAATGTGCAAAATTCCCTCTGATGGCAACAGGAGTCCACGTACGGAAAGGGCAGCCAGCTCCTACCTGCCTTTCTCTGAGTTTCTCAGTTCAGATTCACGCCTTGGTGCACGTTCCCAAGGGATCTGAGCACTTCCCAAGGAATGGCAATCTAGTTTCGCTACTCATCTGGAGCACCACATAGTGTTATTTTTAGGATACAAAATTACAATCAGAATTTGTTATTGGCGGTAAAAACTACGATCTCTCTTCCCTCCCTTCAGGAACACACGCTGGAGGAAAGTGCCTGGGGATAACGGTATGGCATTTAATTTTTGGAAACATCAAAAATGTGATGGTTACGATAAACGACTCGCATCCTGAGCTTCAAGCTGGAGTATATAGAGCTTAGAAAAGAAGGATTGAGTAGTTTCAAATGCAGTCTTGATCCCCAAGGCAACTTTTCTAGTTTACAATTTTCTTAATTTCCTCCGCTGTACTATTAAAGAGTCAAAAAATGAAAAAAAGAAAAAACCCGCACGTACATCAGATGAACGAAGTAAACGACCTGCTTTTCCTCATCCTCTAATCCTTTTCAGTGATAGTAAAATTAAATGCTAATTATAGCAACAAGAGGTTAGAATAAAAGTAATAGAAAAGTTGTAATTTAAAAATAGTAGATTTCTGTTTAAAGGCTACAAATTGTGTACAGAGTGAAACTAAGTAGAAAGAAAAAAAACATAATCAAGGCCAAGAGATTACTTTTTAAATTTCATATCAATAATATAAGCAAATATGGCAGAAATATCTCTTAGACAGATATACACAAATTTCTCATAAAAAGTTATAAATTTCTAAATAATTATAACTCTCCCATGAGTACATATACAATGATTGCAAGAAAGAAGTCTCCAGAACCACCAATAAACAACTCCCAAAAATAACCTTACACGTGATAAAGCCTGAAATGATATTTCTTGTTTACTCCAACAAGTAAGAGCAGGATTTGGCTAAAATTTTAACCTATAAATTCTTCTACTTACCCCCAAAACACCAGGAAAACACAGAATTACCTACGGAAATTCAGGTTTTTGTCACCTCTTTAAAAAATTTTTGTTAAAGTTTGTCTTGGTTTTGCTTTACCTTTCCCTCTATTTTTCAAGTCTGGCATAGAAAAGCTCAGCCCTTCTATTGTGGGGAAAAATGCTGAAAATGAGTTTGCTTAATTACATTTCATACTGAGCGCAAGAGCAGAGAGCCCGTGAGGACCTGTCATCAGGTCCTTATAACAGACGATATAACAAAGAAGTAAGTTGAAAAGATTTTATCTGTCCTTGAACTATTTTGTGGTCATTTATAGCAGTATTTGCAAGGAGGTTTTCTTATTCATTAATTAGGATTCATTAGGATTTTAAGTGGCCAGCTTTAAATTACCGATCAACATTCCTATTTTTTTTTGACAGAAGCAAACAAACAAACAACACAAAAGCCCTTTCGCTGACGCCTGGCAGTGGTTTCAGGTTAGCCAAGAATTAGATGCAGTTCACTTTTCTGAAATGCGCAGGCAGCTACGGGATGTACAATTTTTAAGGTGCCTACTTCCCAATATGTGTAAAAAGGAGTTGTTTAAGACCAAAGAGAAATGTTTCGCTGTAATCAGTCAGGATACCTTAGCTTTATCTCGGAAAGCTCTATGTTCGGCAAGCCTGTTTGGCAGCTTTTCTGGAGATCATAAATCAAAAGATTCAGAATAATTTTCAGCATTTTTGTAGTGAGGCCACTCCCCAAGGTCCGCGCCTCACTGGGATGGTCCCTGGGATTAAACTGTGGTTCAGGCAGGAACAGATGAAGACAGTAATGACGCTTGTTGCCACTCTCTTTAGGGCCAAGAATCCACCAAAAATTCAGAATTTGGTAATTATTTTTTGATACACGGATAGACACTCAGATAAACTGACTTAAACCAGCAATCTTACTACCTCTGAAATGCAGATTATACCACTGAAACTGTAAAATATAAAGTTTTGGACGGTATCTGTTACACTCAAAACTTCCACACGGGCATTTATTATGACGATTTTGCACTTCAGTTAACTTCGGACACTCCACTCACTCACAATACAAAATTCTTTAGCTTTTGACAGCTTTACAAGGAAATTTGCTATTCACACTGTGAATGGGGGTACGTATTAATTTGCCTTTCAAAGCGCGTGCAGTCCACTTTGCTGCTGATAATCTGCATAAAACTGGATTAACGAATCGGGAATCCTTGGGGTCACGACAGCCAGTGCGTACCGAAAGTGCCGTCCCATGACAGATGTGGCATGTATGTCTTCCTGAAGAGCTAGAAGGGCTGCTTCTCTACAGACTGCTGTTATCTGCAGGGAAACAATTAAAAAAACCAAAACAAAACACATAGCATTATTATTATAAAATATATTACTCGAAAGGAAGAAAGCAAACACAAGAATATCAACATAGTCCAAACGCCAGATACTCACAAGGACAGAGTTTCTCCAATTTTTTTTTTTTTTTTTTTTAATAAATGAGGTTGTGGGTGATTAGGACATCCAAGAAACAGGATATAGCTCGAAATTCAAACCACAGTAACATTACATTTCATATCACAGTATGTTGCAAATTAACTTGATAATCGTATTACCTTGTGTTAAACTCCCCGCAACACCTGATAAATTAAAATCCCAACAACCAGCGATAATTTTTCTGTCCCCAAAGCGCAAGAGCAGATATTCCCAGGCTCTGCGGGCACTTTTCTTTCTCAGCTTTACGCTGGGAAAGAAGTAAAAACAATTAATTCAGAAGGGAAGGCTAGAAGGAGAGGGGTGTGTGGAAGGGGAGGAGGGTTAAGGTCTCATACCCTGCAATGTGTTTTTAAGCTCTCTGGACTTCAGACAGCGGAAACAGACTGATGCCAGTGTCACTCTAAAGACACATTACTGTGGTGAAAAGAGCTTGTGGAATGAAAAGAGATATTGTGATTTCCAGTGCAACAGGGAAAACAGTGATTGATATTGACTGCTCCCTTATATCTGTAAATGAAAGAGCCAGCTGAAAAACATTTGTCCAGCTATTCAGCATATTTTCTCTGTTTGTTCACTTACTGAAAAGAGTTCCCCCGCTTATGCTGTGCTAATGGTTGCCAAAGCCGTTTAGTAGCTTTTTAGAGGATTTAGCAGCATGTTTAGGAAGCTTTCACAAGAAAACATGCATGGATTTAGATGGCTTTGTCAAGTTACAACAATATTACTATTAGTTCTGTGCTGCTCTAATGAGCAGTGAAGCTAAACACTGCTGTTATGCATTTTAATGCTTTTCAGGACTTCAGAGACAGTTAACCGTGGAAGCGTAGCTGAGATTTAGTGCACCAACTTCTTGCGAAGGTAAGTAATACATCATCTAGAAAGTAACGCAGGGATCTTGGTCTTTCCGTTCAGGTTTTTCTCTAAGTAGACAGTGTGACTATTTCCCTACCTCTAACACAAATATAAAGCTACTTAAAGAAAAAAAACCCAAATCAGATCGAACTCCCCCCCATCCCTGCCTAACACCAAACCCAGAAATCTTTCAAAAGGGAGAAGACTGTTGATGGAAAAACAGGTCCCAAGCATCCTGGACCCTAAACCTGTGTTCGTCCTTGAAGGAGGGGTCCGTTTCCCCTTGATAAATACTGCACTAAGGACAAGTCTTCCACAAAATGACGAGGAAGAGACCTTCTGGGGGGGTTTCACAGGCATTATTAAAAAACCCCAAAAGGCAGTACAGCAGGTTTTGACCGTCCTGTTCTGCTCACAGAGACCATCGCCGGTCTACAGCATCAAAATTACGAAGCAGGGTATCACTACAGCACAAGACCTTCACTTGTTAGGAGCTGGTATGTTTTACTGAAGGAAAAGCTGAAGGAAAGACTGTCAAGTTGGCAGATCCAAAAAAGAAGGAACACCACTGCCGGTCTTATTTCTTCCTGTTTCATTTGTACACTGATACACTTAGGATGAATTTGCCCATAAGCTGATACTTCTGATGATGCTTTTACGTTTTCTCTATGCTCTGCCAAGAGTATCGGTAACAGTGACGATAATTAATCTCCAAAGGATTTTTTTGTTTTAATTTTATTCTTAAAGACTGAACCGTTAAGTTCTGTGATAACCGAAAATTAATAGACATGAGGAAGCACCAGAAAACTGATATTTTTTGTTGGTTTCCCAGGAGCATTTGAGCTGCTTTTAAGGGAAGAGGAAAGAATTTTAAGGCATGAATTATCATTCTCTCTTTTCCTGGCTGCACTCTGAATTTTTGTGGACTAAATCTTTTATATATTATTGAGTAATAAACAGCAGGCATTATGGCACAGTGTTTAAAATTTGGCTTGTTAAAAAGTTAAAAGTTAAAAACTTGGCTCACCCAGAGCATCAGGTTTCTGGGCTAAGAGATTCGACAAGGCAAGTTTGATTATTTTTCTTCATTCAAGTATGCAAACTTAAAAAAAAAAAGTCCTCACAAGCATTCTCACTAGCTAGTAAAGCTAAATCACTCATGGAAAGCAAACACAAGTAGTAATATAGCCACAGTGAAATGAGAGTGAATTCATCTGGTGAAATCTGCTGCGTTACTGGCCTAAGGTCTGCTGGTTTTTCATAGATATTTCTTGTCACGGTCACGTTAGGACATTTCTTACTAGACCAAGCAACTGAAGGGTTTTTAACTGTCATTTCTGCCTAGATTAAAAAACAACATAGATTGGGTCAAGTGAGGCAAAGAGGGAAGGTAGCAGAAGGGGCTAATTGACAACAAAGGAAGAAAACCAGCGGCTTTGCAGCAAGGTACGGATCCTTCCCAGGCTTAGCGGCACTCCAAAACCAGAGGCTGCATCTAGATCATAAGTTTTAAAACCTTGCAACAGACCTATCCTCAATAAATTTGTCCAATTACTTTCTTAAATTGCTTCTCCTTTTGGCCTCCACAACATCATTCTGTAATGAGTGCCACGGTCTAACCATGGATTGTATAAAAAGGCACTTTTTTTTGTCTTAAACCTGGTAATTTCAACAAGTGCCTTCTAGTTCCTGTGTTATGAGAACAGTGATTCATCTGTTGTTCCCCGTTCACCTTCCCCATATCATCGATGATTTTACGGAGTTTTATCTCATTCCCTCTCAGTCAAGTCTTTGCAAGCTGAAGAGTCCTCAGTGATTCAGTCCCTGCTCCTGCAGAACTTGTCCATCCTTCAGCCCGTCTGCCATGTCATCTTCGCTAGTTCTGCTCTATCCTCTTGCCCTTGAGCGGCTGAAGCCGTACGGGGCATGGAGGGAGACGTACCATGGCATAGCAGTGTTTCTGGGTTGCTTGCAGTTCCTTTCCTACTACTGTATTTGCCATCATATTAGCACCGAGATGATTTTTTTCAGAAAATTATCCACACTGCCTCCAGTATCTTTTCCTGAGTGACAACATCTAATTTAGGTCGTATACTTGTGAATTTGAAGCCTGGGTGATTTTCTTTTCTCTCCATTGCATTTATCAGCATGAATAGCCTCTGCCTGCCTCTATAAATGAATGCTGTGAACCAACATTACCTATCTGCCAGTTTTAAGACAATTCTCAATTATTTTCAAATACAAATCCAAGGGATCACCATTTTTACCTTTTCAGTATTAGAAAAAAACAAACAAACGAAAAAAAAAGCGCAGTCTTTTGGATCTCTGTGTGTTGTGAGGAATAGGAATAACGTCCTAGTCCTGTTCCAAAGGCAAAATTGCAGCTCAATGTATTGAAGGACAAAACAGATATTCTTGACTGAATCTGAATATAGAGTGGCTTTCAGCATTGACTGTTAAAGCTGTAATGAAGACATTAAGTGATTGTCAGAAACAACAGTGATTAAACAGCAGCAGACCAGGCAGCAGGTAATTAAGCAATAACTAACTACTGAGGTGTGGGGTGTTATTGCAGAGATGAATAGCCAGCCAGGTGTGGCTGAATACTATTGAATCTATGAGTACCAGAATATACCCTAGTTTGATTTTTAATATCATTATAAATTAAACAAACACGATTCTCATTTTCAATGGAATGAGAGAAAATTACTGACCTATGCATTAGTCTGCTGTCTGCAGTCCTCTCTGAGTATGGATATAATTTTGAATTCATGTATTAAAAATAGATTATCATTTTTTTAAAGGACTGATTTATCATCTGAATGAGTGCTTTAAGATCAGAATATAACCAACTAATATAGAATCCTACTTCAAAGTCAAAAAGGTCACTGTATCGAGTTATCCTGGGAGGAAAGGAGAACTAAAACTTACTGTCTGAACCACACACACACATGCTGATCAGTAGTAAGTGAAGCCACACACAAGCTCACAGCTATGGTGCAAACAATGATGAGTCCTGAAAAGAAATGGATTTACACCTAGTCGTTCCCTCCCTCCCCATTTCACTCCCAGCAACAATAAAATGCCCGGTGCCAGTTACTGTTCCCTGAATAAACAGCATTCAGCATAACCCATCTTTCTCCCAAAACCAATGGTTACACTGGCTGATTCAGCTTGGCCGATTCTCCCCCATTCTGGCATTAAGCACCAACTCCTTCCAGCAGACTGAAAGTCCTTTTCAGCTTCTTTGTATTTAAAGTGCTCTAAATAGCTTTAAAGAATCTTTAAAAAAAAAAAAAAGGAAAAAAGAAATGAGCTTCTGTGTTAAAGCCTTAGGTATTTTCAAGAAAGTGGTTTTGTTAGTGCAGAGTCTGTTGGGAACACCTGTGAATGTCGGGTTTAATTGGGCTGCAGCTGGTGTCGATTGTGTGCGCAGTAACTGGCAGCCACTGGCTGGCCGTACATTGTGTTTCATTTTCCTTTTTCCTTCCCTTTTAACTTGCTCCTCCACCCCGCCAGTTAAAGTTGTAAGGGATTGTGTGTAAGAGGGATTAGGAGCCTGGAAACAGAATAGTACCCTGCGGTTTGTGAATAGCGCAAATTGTGGCGCTTCCTGGATGAAAACTACCTGCGAGACTGTGCGCCCGTGCGGTGCACGCCTGCTAGGCAGCGTCAAAGGAAGATTGTGTATAGGTTTGGGGAGTTTGCTCTCCTGCTCTGTTAAGGAGAGATAAAAGGTCCATACATGGCATTTTAAAAAGACATGAATAACTCCTGGGTCAGGACATCTGTTTCTCACTCTGGCAAATTCCTACCCATGTCAGGCACCTCCTCTTACCCCTGCGTCAGAAGCTCCTCTGCGGAGAGCAATAGCCTTATCCCCACAAAACTGGGGAAGTCGGAAAGCTCTCAGGACCCAGGGCCGTCACCTGGTTGAGGAAAGAGGTGGGCATGGACGCCTTTCCAAAGCGAGAAGAGAAAACAAATCAGGAGAAGATGCGCCGTAGGCGGAGAAGCTAAAAGGCAGCAGCAGGGAAAGGTTGCTGACTGTATTCTGAAATCGACATGAATATCTCAATTCGATGCAACTCCAGCAGCGCACAACTTTCCGGAAGGGATTTGTACAAGGCGCAGTGCAGTGCTGGGCAGAGATGGTAAATACCTCAGAGAGGTAAATACCTCTAGGGTTTTGCCACCCCGAGCAGGTCACTCCTGCTCAAAGTGTGTGGGACGACGCAGCCCCTCTTTCCCCCTTCTCCTTTGTGCAGGCACCACCCGCTGCTGGCTGCAGGGTCCCACCGGTCTCTTGTGCTGGCTCCAGCACTAAGCTGGCCCTTTTATTAACCGATTCAATGCACCAGACCATCAGAAAACTAATCCGGGGGGGGGAAAAAAAAAAAAGCAGCACGTTAGCTTGCCGCTGGGGTATTGAGATGGGCTCACAGGGGGCTTCGACAAGCGCCAGTCGGCATGGGAGGGGTGGAGAGCACAGCAAGCACCTCTTCCTCCAGCAGCAGAGAGCTGCTGGATCGCCTCATGAAATTTTGTGCTCGCTTACCCTGTTTTAGCATCCCCACAGTGCTTCTGATGCGCGTGGCGGTCTGTCTGAACTAGCTCAGGTACTGCAGCACAATGCTGGCTGGGCTAGGGAGACATGCCCTAGATAACGCTTTTGTACAACATACTACTTTTAAAGATAAAAATACTATTTTAAGATGTCACAAATACCATTTTGTCTTTAAAATGGGCTAAACTGAGAGGCTCTTAACTGGTGACAGGTGGAGTTTTTGATGTATTTCAGAAAGGCTTAAATTTAGTACGTGTCTCATGTTTCAACTTTCCCGTTTCATGAATAAAACAGATAAAACAGGAAAATACAAGATAACATGCCTTTTTTCTCTTCTCTGAGAAGACAAATTCTTACAGACCACTACAAATCTTGTTCTGTTTAGAAGAAAAAGTTTCCAATACTATGAAATAATTGATCACCTGCAATAAATTTTGATCTAATCTTTGAAAGACAAAGAATCGCCCCTGTATGTGTATCTCTTCATTCCGCTCAGTTCTATGATCTGTGGATTTAAATGGGATGGATTATACGTTTGGGCATTTTGCAAATGGAAAATAATCTATTCTAACCAGAAAATGATAAAGTATATTAACATAATGCTTTTCATACAGAATCCGTTCATTCCTCAGATTCATGTACTGTACCTACCACTGGAGCTTTGGAGTGAATTTACTTAATATATGATTGTCGCTCTATAAAACTTTCCTAACTAAAGTGTGCAAGGCACTCACAGTCCACACAAGTGCCTCAGTGAGACAGAGGCTTCTTTGATCTCTAAGCAACTATGTTTTAAAATGTTATTAGTTCTCCTCAAGTTAAAGTGCATGCATCTATATGGTTCTGTATTCATGAACACTGCCTTGGAACAGATGAGTTCCTATTCGTATTGCAGGCATCCTCTGCAATGATATCCTATAATTAAATATTATTTTTTATAAAAAGATAGACTTCTTTCTTCCGTGTTTACTAAAGAGACATTCAATAGGAGCGGACATGGATAGTCTACTTTAAAACAGGTCTGTAGTGATGAAGCAGCACCTTTGCAATTCTTAAATAAAAAGGACAGGTATTATGTGAGCTGAGCAAATAATCTCTGCTATTCCTGATTTCTTTTATGCGAAGTTGTTAAGGAAATGTAATTGAACAAAACCAGCTCCTTCAATAATGTCTGTAAGTGACCTTAGTTCAGAACAGACTGGCCCAAATCTTCACTATTTAATCTACAGTTTGCTTATTTGTGTAATTTTGCAGATTGATGTGCATGTGACCATGCGTGTGGGTGTCCACAGCTTACCTGAGGTGCTCTACAGGGACATAAAGTGGTCGTGCCACCTGAATACATCTGGTATTACTAATACACCAGGACGATGGTTCCCACTCAGCTCTTTCCATGGTGGCCACAGCTGCCTTGGGGGGCCGCAGCAGAGACCAATTCCTCCTTCTGCCCCCTCCTCCCAGTCCCGGCCAGGAGGGCCAGGCTTCAGATTCACCTCGTCTACCTGCTGTGGTCGCCCAGTGCCACAGAGCCTGGCGTGTCGGCCAGGGGCTGAGCCAGACAACTGGCCAGTCGCTCTTGTGGGACAATGGCATCATGGCAACAATTAACAAGACAGCGACGACCACAAAATGCTGCGTTTAATTGCTCTTACAGCACCAAAAACTGAGCACGGGTTGTGCCTGGGCAGCAGACAGTATCACATGTATCAGTAGCTCTTATTATTCTATAAAGCTTAAACACGCCCAGAGAAGAGAAGGGAAAGATGAGGTATGTAGCCAAAATTAAGCATATGTATCATAACTATAGCACATGATGACAGCTAAAGAGAATAAACCAGAGCCTTCAGTGGTACATGCTAAGTGTCATCACACATACCTCTGCTCATCCCGACATGTTCTAACAGAGCGAAGCTTTGACTCCATCTGCAAGCTTTCTTTTTTCTTCTTTCCACTCTCTTAAAAAATATTACTAGATGTGGTATCCTTCCAAGCAATATATAAAACATGTAAATTCCAATTTCACTTTTGTAACTACAAGCCCAAAATGCAGCTATTTTCCAAAACGCACTCTGTCGATATGGCTCCCATCACTTTGGCAGAGACATGGCATAGCTACACCTTTCACAAAGGAATTCCGTAACAAAACGAGTTTTTACATGCTGGGACTAAATATTTTTAAACAGCACTCTCTGCCAACTTCAAGTTTCAGCTATATTTGTGCAACAACAACAACAAAAAAAAAATCGCACATGTTTCTATACAAGATTAAGCTGCATTTCTGGTTAACCTCAGAATTATTTCATTTTTATATAAACAGTTAATGAGAAAGTTTAACTTCTTCCCTTCAATGAGGAAAAGGAAGCCAAGCCACTAGAAAAACAGAGTCTTTCTGTGTGTGTGTGTGTGTGTATGTGTGTGTGCGTGCGCACGCACTCATTTTAATTAAAAGTAATTAACAGAATACTGTGTTCTCACTCACAGGATGCTGTTACTACAGAGGACCTGTACACAGAGCCAATGCTATTCTGCTGAATGCCGCTAGCAAGGCAGATTGAATTATGCAACTAAAAATTTAAAACTAGAAGACTTGGAGGACATCATGAGCTGTAGCTGTCATGAGTTTCTCTCTAGAAAAGCAAAAAAAAAAGAAAAAAACTACAAAACAGATTTGGCAGCTTCTACCTTATGAAACCTATCACAGTGTAGGTGTTAAGTAGCTGTTGCGTTTGCTTGCTTTCTTTTCACATTTTGAGGCAGACGGATATGAGGTTGGGCGATACATTCAGCATATTCTCTATTTCTTGCACTGAAAAATAACTCATGCCTTTGCTTCTCAAACCAGTAATTCCTTTCTCGAGTTTAACTTGGGACAGTAGCAGAGGCCTTAGACTCCTATCAGAACAAAGCAAATAAAAGCGATTCTGCAAAAGGAATTGGGAGAAGTGCCCTCCCTTCCCTAAAAATATTTTTTTTTTTCGTCAGTAGAGCACAGCCAATCTAGAACTGTCTTTCAACTCCTTTCAGCTCCAGCAGCATTTCTATTGCATTATATCACCATTTAAAGATTGCTAGAGCCCTATACTTTTGAATCCACCCTGCAAAAAGGAAAGCAAAAAATTCTTTTTTCATGGGTTTATTTAAACTCTCCCTTTCATCCTGTCTTTGGAGCTATGGCAAATATTGTCTCTGATTTGGATCCTGCATAGCAGGTTAATAGCAACTGTGTTTGTAGTTACCTAAATATGAGATATCATAATACAATATAGTAAAAGCAAACAAACTCAGTTAAAAATAATGGCCAGAAAGTCTAGCAAATCTTCCGGAGTCTTAGTGTTTCTATCAATTAGGATAGAAAGCATACAAATCCTATGATAATAAGAGAGATGTATACTTTTTGGGTCTCTGTATGGCTATTTACACATGCATACACATCCTGAGTTGAGGCAGGGAGTGAAAAAAGACATTTGTTGTGTAGGGCCTTTAGATTGCAAGATGAATAATGTCCTTAATGGAAGCTCTCTCTCGCTTTTTCATTTATTGGGTTCTCAGTTCCTGGAAGGTGCAAGATGTCTCCTGTGGAGTATCTATTTCCTCAGCAGAATGCTAGAGGAATTTCAGACTGTTTCTAAGTTTACCTCTTGGAGCTTCCCATGGTACCCAGCTGCTCATGTTTCCCAAGAAAATCAGGGAGGAGGGCTACTGCATGCCTGTATTCCAGAGAGGCAGAATATGGCTGGGAGGACAGTCAGACCTAGAAAGAAATGCTGTTAGCCACAGCTAGATGCCTCTGTGTACAGTTCTTACTCCTTAAGGAGGAAGCAAAAAGGCTGGTAAAAAACTTAAAGTAAGTTTTAATGCAAGTTTTGCTTGTGCAAGAAAAGAAAAGTAGTAATTATAGCAAGAAAAAGAACAATGAATGATATATGAAACAAGAAAAGTGGTGTACCAACAATTACCTTGAGTAAAGGGTTTATGTAAGGGGTATATTTTAATGGAATAGAAAGTCAATAAAATAGCAGTAAGGCAGACATGGCAGTGTGACCAGTGCTTCCCAACAGTCAGTCTAAACCAGTGATGCACTGGTCACCACCTCTTTTTGATCTGGCCCCTTGATGAGCCCGTTCAAGTGCTAACCAGCAGAAACCTAATCCAGCAACACAGAAAAGAGTAGTTTTTGCTGGTTGAGCACCCTGAACTGGCTCACCCAGGATGCAGGCAGGAAGGCTCTGAAGGCAGGGAGAGGACGAGACTGCAGCAGAAAGTGGGTTTAAAGCACACCGAAGCTTAGAGACATACTGAACCTACGTACAAATGCTTTCACTTGTGCAACTTCTTTCACTCATCTGCCAATTCAAAAGCCAATGCAAGATGCATCTAATTAAGTAAAGTATATGCCTGGCATGACAGACAGTCACTGGTGCAGGCGGCCTTGCGAGTGGCACTTTCAGGTGGGCAGCCCCCACATTTCCCATAAGGTTCTCTGTGTTCTGACTTGACAGCCCTCAATCTACTGGTTTTAAGATTTGCATGCTTAAAAAATCCACAGTATTTTGAGTTATTAAGTCATAAAACAATTAATACAATTCTACTGTCAATAACAGCATATCTGCTAACCACTTTAAGTTTCAATAAAAGCTTCGAACAATACATCTCAGGTGTATCCCCGTTGTGTCTACTGAATATAGTCCATAGGTAAATGTGACTCACTGCTCCTGGTCTAAAATTACCCAAGTCCAGTGAATCACTGAGTGTGTACCGTGAGGGATTCACAGCACTATCCCAAAGTACCAGCTCCCTCACAAGTGGAGCAGCTTCTCACCAGTGTAGTTGGCCCCCATCCCTCTGGGAATGAGCCAAAGAACAGAATGAGGCAGCATAAGGTAAAACGCTGAAATGTTAAGAACCTGTAGTCAGAGCTGTCACTTACCTTCAGTGAAAAGTTATGAGTGACCAGATTAAAAAGGCATCTGCTTTTGCATTGTTAACATGAAAACTTCTCATTTGAGTGCCCTCCTGCAGCTGAGAAAACTGAATCCATGTCATGTCTGAAAGTCGCTTCAGTATTCTGGATAACCGGATCTGCTACTCCATGGATAACAGATCTAATTTAGCAAATTCCTCCATTTCTTCTTTTTCATACTTGTAAACTCCTTCTCAGTTTATGCCATGTTACTGCAAAAACCTCCTTGGTCTCTTGGGTTTTCTCCCTCTCCTTCCTTGTCTAGGCAAGACAAGGTAATGCAAATTTCCAGCACTAGGAAGACTCAGAAAATGGGTCATTTGCATTTCTCTTCCCTTAACAAAGATGGTTTATGTTCAAAATTTATCCTGAACATTCTTGCAAATATGCATAGGAGGAAGCAGAGGAGTCTCCCTTCCCTTTCCTCCAGGATGTACGCAGCTTGGTTTTTAATGTTAACAGCATTTGAACTTCTAAGAAGTTGCAGACTAGCACGATACACAAACAATTTAAGACCAGAAATTGATGAAATTTATGCTTAATAGTGTTCAGCCATGAGGATCCCCTAGACCTCTGTGACATTTGCTGTCCTTGGCCACAGTGCTCTAGATTCAACATTCCCCACTTCAAGCCCTTGCCTTTGGTGCTTGCATCAAAGCGGAGTAGCTCTGGGCCCTCTGCACAGGAGGCAAAAATCCGCACGTCCCTGCGAGGCCCCTCAGGCCACCCAAGCCCTGCAGAGAGGCACCTACCTTTTCCCCGCAGCGACGGAGGGAGGTGAGAGTGATCACACCCGTTAGGTAGGTGCTTAACATTTGAGGAAGGCTATCTGTAGACACTGTTGCATATGGTATTACAGTTTTCACAGTCACTGAGATAATGCCAGGTGTCTCCCACCTTTCCTGGCACCAGGAAGATTTGCCAGGATAGCATCTAACACCACAGCCCAGGCTGAGATCAAGGGAGGAGGGAATGATGCCCAAAGGAGCTGCTATAGCTGTAGCACAGCAGAGGATGCCACAAGAGCGAGCTGAGAATGGTCAACTATAACAGAACTAAGGACCACAGTTAAAAAAACCTCAAAAGCCATTAAGAAATGTTAGTGCAACCAGCAACAGGACTGGCCTGTGCAACTGAAATGCTCCCGAGGTGCCATGTTCGAGGGACAGTTACAAACTGAAGTTTCCGTAAGGTTTCCTGTAGGAGCATGCCTCTTGCTATGTGGCTGGTTTACCTACCCGAGCGTAAACTCTGCCAGAGAAAAGATTCTGCTCCCCGCAGTTTCCACTACTAGAGAAAGGAATTGTATCAGCTCTCTTTGTCCAAACAGCTACAAAGAGAAAGGAGAAAAGAAAGATGAAGGGAACAACTATTATGGAGAGCAATAGGAAAGACAGACAGGACCCTTGGGCTGGGAGGGCTTTTGGCAGAAGAGAAAAAGGAGAAAATGAGACAAAAAGAACAGTACTGTGGGTTGTACAGATCCTAGCCAGCCCTCAAATCTATAGCCTGAAGAGTAAGAACAAAAAGCAGTCTCAGCCCGTACTGCAAGCCTCTGTGCAAGAAATATGCAAGCCTGGATCTTCAAAATATCTAGCAGTCTTCTTTGGGGGAAGCTGGGTGAATACACAGGAAAAGGTCATCTGCTCCTCTTACCTGTAGTGCTGTGGATGCACTCCTCTTGATAGAGCCTGCAGCACACGTATGCCTTCTCATGAATGTCCATAAATATTTTACTATGCTGAATTGTGCAGCCAAGTTATATAATTACACAATAAAGCACAACTGCTCTCCTTGGTGCCATTCTAGCCTACCTAGCAGGCTCAGAAATCACCTAGCAGTCCACTTTGCATGGCACAGAAGTGTAGAGGAGGATGCTGAGGATGACAGCATCCAACAGCACGTGCCAGGTGGCCGTGAGTGGAAGAGGCAGAAAATAAAGGACACCTTAATTAGTGGGCAACGCTGACACTGTCTTTAGCTCACGCTGCTCTGTCTTCCTAGCATAGATTTCTACAACTGGTATTGTCCCTAGCCCCTTGTCAAGAGATGAGTTCGTAAGATTTGCTCAGGAATTGCCTATGTGCATGAGAAAGCATGAGCTTTCCACTTCCCAGTGTATTATATTTACTCATTTTATGTTAGATGCACAGACACTAGGACTGGGACAGCAAGTGTTTTAGCCCCTCTCCAAACACAGTAAAAGATGATCAAAAGAATGAAGACAGCACATACAGGATGCTACCACAGAAGCGCTGGTTTCCATACTGAACCAAAAAACAAATGCTATTTTCTCTCTGCTTTGTAATTATTCAGTACTGTAAAGATCAGGAGATGTTCTTAACATTTCCTACTTGATATCAAGTTTAATACTTTTCAGGGTATCTGGAAGACTTTGTGATATCAATCGTTTGCTTTCTATGGTATGAGCAAGTTTTAAATGTATGGAATGTCATGGGGAAGCCGCATTTGATTGCTTCCTTTCATTTGTGCGACACCACACAACTGTTACTTACCTCAGCAGCCCAAATTTGTGAAGGCGCTTGTTTTAGCCAAACGGGTACATACGAAGTGCCTGACCTGTGTGTTCACAGGCTGCATCAGAAAGTGCAGGTTGTACAGCACAGCTGTAATCCAGAAAGCCTCGCTCGTGCTGTAATGTGCATCTCCTACTTACCAAGCGCGGTAATGACTTACAAATTAAATACTGTAACTCTGAGAGACTTGGTAATGGGCACAGCGTCACAGTGACACTCCAGCACTGAAGTTCCCCCCCGCCCCCCCAACCACATCGGGAACAGCAGCCGTAGCACCACAGAGCCCTGAAACAACGTGGGACTCTCACTCTACGTCATTAAATGCTATTTTGCTTAATTAAAGGCCACAAGTAAGTCATATTGTATCCATAAGCACATGTATGCCACAGGCCTCTCCCCTTCCGATATTTCCCTCAGCTGTGGATCATTCAAAATCCCACGGAAGAAATATTTCAACATTCATACTTTTTTTTTTTTTTTTTTTTTTGGTAAGAGGAGGACCTTCCACCCCTCAGTGGACACAGTATTCAAACCACACTGCCAAATATTATATGATGTCCTTTCCAGAGTTAATTTTTAATTTCCTGACTCTACTGCATGAGAAATTTTCAAATTGTCTTGGCAGTCACTTCACGGCATGTGCAGACCTAATTGCAGAAGTGAATGCAGAGTCAGCCCAAATGAAAACCTCCGGACTAACTGAAGAATTTCTGCAGAATTAGTTAGTCAGTTGAATTAAGTTCCAGAGAGCACTGCACTCCAAGAAACGATTGCAAATGTAATGCAAAGGGTGCAAACCTTTCTTGCCCCAGCCTGCTGTGCAGTAAGGGGAGGCAGGTGTCTTCAACATGTCACTCAAAAACCCGATGATTTTCCACTTTCATTTTTTAATGCCACAATTCATAACCCACAGATGTTGTGCATGGCTATAAATCTTGGCACCCTCTCCATTATGAAAGAACTTCCCCTGGCATTCAATTTTCTTTGCTTTACCTTAAGTCACCCTAATCATGCTGACATCTACTATCGATGATTATATTAGCCCTAAAAGATCCTTAAACAAATGAAAAGGACTGACTTCCACTCCTAAAGTTCTGCTTCCAATTTTCTAAAGGAAATTAAATAATGTATAAATCAAATGCTGGGCGCAGGCCCAGGCAGCTGAACATCGCTTTGTCCTTTCAAAGTGAAGAGGAAGTGTCTGCTACAGAAGGGACAAGCCAAGAGAAATAAAGCTTAACCTCAGCTCCATATGAAAGTGATTTGGGGTAATCGGGGGAATCTGCAAAGAGGTTAAAATGGGGACCACATACTAACAGGAGAACTTTACATGATGATCAAAAATATATCAAGAGCTGACCTTCACCCGGGGGAGCTGCACAGCCCTAGCAGTCTGTTACACCGGAGCAGAATATGAAGGGCAGGAGAAAGAAGAGATGAGCAGGAAGTCAAAAATCTATTTATATCTGGCATTTGTCATGTCATGGTAATCTTATCAGGGTTTTTTTTCCAGTTTGCAAGATTTATAAATAAGTACTGCCTGACAACCTTACAGCAAGTCTGCTGTGCAGTGAATGTACACGCTACTTTCCAATTCTCCTTTAGCTAACACATACTACTTAGATTATTAAGTCAGCCACTGAGGGACTTCTTAATTTATGTACTATTGATGGACTGCTGATCCTCCTCTTTAACACAGTATATATCTAGATGGGGAAAAAACACTAACAATGTGCTAGATATATACCTGGTATTATTTTCTAAGCAAGCAATTGCTTTAATTGCCATGAGGCATTTCTTAAAACTGTTGGGAACAGATGTATTTCATAATATGATTTCTCTATTAAAAGAAGACCCTGAGCAAGTTTACATGGCTTCAACAAGAGTTTATGATGACATTTTTGCACACAGAAGAGCGGGTTTGAAATCTGAGATCAGCACTGGACTTCATAATTAGGGTCAACATAACCCTATCTATCTGCATAACCTTGATGGAGAGGAAAACATGTGACATTCAGCTGTTAATGCTACAACTATGTACACTCTTGGCTATTTACAAAATCTTCTTCTCCTCACCTTCAAAAGGTACAGATTATTTTAGATGCAATGCAAATGGCCCTTAAACTTAAGACAGTGGAAGAGTCTAGTCTTTACACTTTCCCAAGAAACCAGCAAAATTATTTTCAGCGCTGCCATTTAGCAGTCGTTTGGTCTGTCACAACACTAACTGAGTAGCTGGCAAAGCAGGGATAGTCACGTAACAGTTACATACACATGGAAATTCAACAAACATCCTGCCTAGCTGTTGCAAACATGTCAGGAAATGCTTCACTGTTTAAAAAAAAAAAAGTAAATCCCCAAACAAAAATACTATCCATTTCTTTCCCTTTTAAAAAGTAGAGTCTGTATATCCACTTTTATTTTGTAGAGTTATTTTAGATTTAAAGTAGGTAATGAGTGCAACTGCCATTTAAATCTCAGGATACAAATTCATCTGAACATTAAGCACACTTGATTCAGAAGAACCAATGGGTTTACTGGGTTCACAGACTTGTAATCTACCAACAAGTATCCGCTGGTATTTCATGAGAGCTGTAAAAGATTAGAACAGGCTTCAGGAACGCTATTTTAGTATAAACAGACAATTCAATCAACTGTCGTGAGCTGGGAGATTCTCCTATCCATCTCCCTGTTACCTCTCTCCCGACAGACCCCCTGCGAATGAGGCATTAGCCCATGCTAAGGCTGTGTTTAAAAAAGCAAACCAAGCAAAGGAACTAGGGGCCTTTAGTGGGACCACAGGGCTTTATACAAACACTACTAGAATAAACTGCTCTCTAAAGACCTCCAAGTTTCACATCACTTCGTCTCTGCAGGTTACCAAATATCAATAACAAGAAGAAAAAAACAAACCATAAAGGATGGGAAGAAGTAGGAAGTTTTCACAGAATGTGGTTGCTTGCCATCCTTGAATTTAAACAAAACCAGACACACAATATGTTACTCACACATGAAAAGAGGAGAGCCAAAAAGGGAAGGAGAGACTTCTCTCTTTTCCTCCCTCCTTGTTTCAAGAAAGCATCCCTGAAAGCACACAGGCATCTGCTTCGGGTTCCCCTGACGTCAGTAAACACGACTGAAGTAAAGCACATGCTTAAATACGTTCCAAAACACTTCTCTGCTTTTAATAATTGGAAGCTAAATGGAAGCTATAAATCAATGAGCAGAACATGCTCAATCAACAAACAAGACCTTTTTCGACTTTAAGTTGATGGTACTTACTGGTTCTGCAAAACTTTGGACTCAGTAATGCCCATTATTAGGCCTAGAGACAGTTTCTAATGCAGGATTCAATCAATTAATTTATGAATGCTAAAATATGTGCAGTGGTAACAGAAAGGAGTTGTGATTAACACCAGTGTGTCACATTTCTTTGGTGCTTTATATCTTAAACACAGCATCAACATTAAATAGTTAAACTAGTTACAGCTAGGTTATTATGTGCAAAGCACCTATCAGAAGTAGTGGTATCCTGGGTTCCCAAACTCCCATGTGGTATGTATTTAACATAAAGATCTTCTACAAACTACCGTCCTTCATTTTCACAGTCACCCGAATCTTCTGTTCCCAAGGTGTAAACCATCTGCATTTCGCATCTAAGCTTGTTAAATACCCGACGCAGAAAGCCAGAGGCTTCCACTGAGAACCGCAATACAAGCAGAGAGCAGGCAATAAAGCAATTAGTCACTAAGTATTTCTACCTATTTTTTAAAATATTGATGTCTCCAGTAAAAGGCAAATAGGAAGAAACGTGAAGGTCTGGTACGAGGCTACTCATCCCTGCTGGATAATTTTGCTAAGGCTGCTGTGCAGGAAGCTGTGGTCGGCAGCTCGGGCAGTGTGTGGCTGGTGCTCTCAGAGAGGTTGGGAGAGGGGTAAGACATACGGGCTCTTCCGCTGGAGTGTGGGAGACATTACACACTGGGGACCTTGGGGCGGGGGGGGGGAGGGGGTAGGCAAAAGTCGCTCCAAACAGGAGTCAGCCACTTGACTGTCCCTTTTCTAAGGGACTGAATGTAGGATTACAGGGTCTTGGCTCTGCCACAGATGTCATTTTTCACGACCTAGCAAGCTCTGCTGACACCTGGGATGGCTTGCCTTGCTGGGATCAGTGCTCATTCACCTAAACCTCATGGACCATTATTAGCTCCCTGGGACAGACTCCAGTTCGTTAGATCCTGTATGGCAATGTCTGTGCATGTGTGTCGTCTTTATACAGGTACTCGTTCTTATTTAAAAATTTATCATCTGCCTACTGGAAATAACAAGACCTGCAAAAATCTACAGTGACTTTGAGGTTGTTACCGTCTGCCACAACCGTTTATTATTTAAGCACAGGATATTGCCTCTAATGTCTCTTTTCCTCATAACGAGGCGCGTGCTGAGGAGCAAAAGAAGCCTGACACAAAGCTGAACAAGTGTTAATACATACTTGAAACCGGCACAAAGGAATGCGTCCGGGATGCAGGGCCGGTGTGCGCAAGCCTAACGTGCCTGTCTCCAGCAGCTCCAGGACACCCCCTTGCCCGGAGCTGGTCTCTGCGCGTGGGTTCCTGCCGCCCCTGTTCTGCTCACGGGTAGCGGAGGGTGACAGCAGCCGCTGGGGTACCTGGCACGGCAGGGACTGGTCCCAGGACTGCCAGGGGAATTACTGTAGTGGGATCTAACTCCACGGTAATAGGCAGGATCGGGTCCCAAATTAGCAATTCCCGGCTTTCATTAGGTTTATTCATCCTCGGGCCAATTTATCTGCTGGCATAACTCCCCTGGGGATTGTGCCAGCAAAGACTTTGGCCTAATAATTTCAGATTCATTTCTGTAGCATCATGTTTGTGTGGCTTTGGGAAGACTACTTGTACATTCCACTATAGACCTTGCAGAAGCAAATACCAATTCTGAAGGAACATTTTGACTACGCAACTGCTCTTTCAAGATAAAAAAAGAGTAGCCTAGACCACGGGCAAAAAAATCCAGACTGAAATGTTTAACAAATATGGAAAGTTAATGCTCTCCTGTATATTGCTTTGTGAGTTATTAGCACCTAAATATTCTCCATGGTTGAAAGTGTATTAATGAGCTGGAAGACAAAGCGATCTAATCAGAAGAGATCAGCAGTAATTTATCCTGCAGAAGATTTACATGCAGCAGCCATGTGTGTTTGTTTATGATCTCTACATCTGGTAATGAGTGTTTGACATGATGGAAAGCTGCAGTAGAATAAGGCACTCTGTTCCTCACACTGACTAATTAATGCTCTACTTAATCTGGAAAAAGGCATTTAAAAATAAACACTAATTTTCAGCAGACCATAAAGAATAGGTAACAACTGAATCACATAGCATTGGCCTAAAACCTGGTGTTGCAACCTCACAAGCATTAAAAAAGGTGATTTTTAACTCCCAGAGTACCATGAGAAGAGCGTGTGCACACATATACCCCTCTGACGCTGCAAACAGTACATTAACGATTCAATTTTTTCTGAAAGACAAGTGCAAGCATACATTTTCTGGTGGTGCTTTTGCACGACTTCAAGAGCGACAGATCTTAGATACCTACAGAGATGATCAAAGCCTGAGTTATAATCTGTAGGAATGACAAAAACCAGTAAGATGATGGCCCATCATTCACACACTGGCTGTTAAACTATGGTTTGCGTTCACAGTAACATTGTTGGCCATCACCCTCGACCTCATTCTGGCAATAGATAAAATAAGCAGTAAATCACAATTTCCACAAGTGACATTGACAGGAAAAGCAGCCAGTGCAAAGATGGTCAGACACTGAATCCCCACCAAAAAAAAAAAAAAAAAAAAGTCCGTGGAGATGTGGTGTTCAGCCGGTCCTCTGCCCGCAGGGCTGGCTGCTGGGGGTGGGCGCAGGGGGGGCTCGGTGTCCTTAGCTTCCACTGAAGTCATTCCATTGCTTTTAGTCACTTCACCAAGACCTTGTCTCCACAGGATGTTACGCTGGAACAGCTACTGCATTTACATTCACACCCTATCTCATTCCAGGATAACTTCCTCACATTGACATGCCCTTAGAAGTACAAGAAAGAGCATTCGTCTGTGGCTGCGTTTAGCCCTAGGCTGAAGTCTCACGAGGTAACAGAGAATAGCGATTTGGCTTTATCTTATAAACTGTGCTAATATATACCACCACCCTTTGGACTGAAACCAACTTCTTCCCTCTAATCTCCCAATCATTTCCCACAGAAAGCATGTACTTTCTCTAGCCCACGAAAGAAGGCAAGGACGTTAGCAAAATCAGAGGGATTGCAGGGCACAGAAAGCCTGTGTGAGCTGCATCTAAGAGCAAATTTCCCAGCCTAAGGTACCAGAGCTACGAAATGGCCCCTTTAGGTGACTGAGAAATTACCATGGTGGCTAAAGGAAAAATTACAAGTACTGAGGAACAACACTGCAGAGCCTTGGGACTGATTCCCCAGCTGGAATGAAACGTAAGTCAGGTAAAACAGATAAACATGGAGCAAACAAATGAGTAGAGATTGAAGCTTTTCATGTATATTGAAGTGACAACGTGAAAATATGGTTTCTCCTGCCAAGCACAACTCCTACCCTCCCACTCATACAGCCAGCGTACAAAGTTTGTAACTCAAGAGTTCTTGTGTGCTCTTTAGCTGCAATAGAAAATGCATTTTTGCAGCCCTCACAGCTCAGATCCCTAACCATACCCCACAGAGACCATCTGCAATGTCCCTGTCTCCCTGGTTCACGTTTCCCGACGCAAGCAGCAAGGACCAAGCGGAGAACCACACGATACTCTGGCAGATTTACCCTGTGAGGTACAACCAGGTAAGGTCAATAATAACAGGAATGGCGAGTTGTCGAAATGGAACCACCAATTCCCTAAAACCACTCTGGTTTCAGGAAAAGAGCGTGCAGGCTGAAGTCTGCAGAGAATCGCCAGCCTCTGCTGCAGCACTAAGCATAAGTGAGGAAAGGGCACGCCATTTCTGGAGGGGACCAGTTTTCTCTGCGCTTCCGTCAATGCTTTTCTGATAAAGATTTTAATTACATTTTTTGTTGGTGCCTGTACCTCTGTGGTTTCCTAGGTCTGCAGAACATCTTTGTTCCACTTAGACTAATTTTTTCTTTTCTTTGCTTCTGAGAGAAAACAAGTCACAGCTTCAAACCATGCAGGGCTGCAGTTTTAGTGCTGCAGAATCCCCACTTAACCCGCTGCTTCTCTTTCCTCAATTCTTCCCTATCTGATTTACTATTTACTTACAGACCATATGGGAAACATGTCGGGAAAGCATGCATCCGGGTTCACATTCAGAATAAATACTTTTTATGACTATTCCTATGACCTGCAGCAATAGACTAGATTAGTCACCCACAACTATGTATAATCATACAATCATTTAAATACATTTTCAAAACAGAATACATTTTAAGATACAGATCAACTAAATATTCCTCTATAGGCTTTCTAACACCTACTTCCTACAACTTTGCCATTTCCACCTGAGATAGAAAGCGTTAACTTTCAAGTGTGGAGTCAATATAAATATAAGAACATAAACACATGGGTCCATGTGAAAGTGCAGCCTGCAGACTGTTAGTGCTACCTGGTCTGCTCAGTTTTCTTAACCAAAGAACGGTGAAGTGCAGCAAGAAAAGAGCTGAAAATGGACGCTGATGCTGAAGTAAAAGTGCCATCTATCAATATATGAAAAAAAAAAAAAATTCTTTTTTATTCTCTGCCTGTTCCAGAAAACCAAACTCCCTCTAATGTTAGGTTCATCCAAAAGCAGAATTGCAAAAGCCTTCTGCTGAACACAGAATAGAGTATTTCCCAAGCAGAATATATCATTTAATCCAAACCCAAATAAACAAAGGGTCAAATTCAACCTCACCCATTACGCTTAGCAACAAAATTGAAAGGAAATCTTGAAAAAGTCATTTTGAATTGAAATACTTAAAATCTTTTCAAGCTGAAACACTCTGAATTCTATTTCTAATGTAAAAAAATTAAGTCAATGACACAAAGCTAAATAAATTATTCAATTTAGTGTTTCTAAATCGTTTTTTACCAGAAGAAAGTCTAAAGCAAAATTTATAAAAGTAAAATTAATAGCTGCATTCTTTTCTGTGTAAGTAATGAGACAGCTATGTCCTGTACTATTTCATCTAATTCAGGATGCTTTTTTTTTTTTTAATTTGTCATCAGGCTCTGGGTTGAAGAAAAATCTGATGTGTCCCTTTTGCTTTGGGAAATGGTTCTGATAATCTTTTAAGCGTTGTTGCACATGCAACTGCCAGGAGTGAAGAATGCTTGTAGCTCTCCCCCGCCTCCCCTCCCTACACCGTCCGCCCCGCAGAAGCCTGCAAGCTCATCTGCTGCAGGATTTTTGCAGAACATCTCATCGGCCAAACTGACTGATTGCATCATGTTACAAGACATAACCAGAACACATGGAAATCTTCCTTTTGTTAAAATCATACACAAAAGATGAAAAAATACAGAGATTTCACAAGGTAACTTGGCTTTTTATAGCTCTTTTTTTTATGAAATGGAGGTCGGGTGTTATTTCTACAGGCAAATGTTGGAATACTGTTGTAACCCTCTAAAAAGCAAAGGGGTTTTGTTTTTCTTCTTTTTAAGAAATGCTTTCCCCATATGTTTCTGAGATGGTGTGCGAAGTACTCTAAAGTCTTTCCATCTCTCCGCAACGTTGCAGTTCAGCAAAACGCTCAAGCAAATGCTCAGCTGTAAGCACCTGAGTAAGTCTCCTCCTCGTCAGCATAAAGGATCCTGAAGGAGGAGGGACTCACCCTCATTTTTGAAGCGAAGCACATGGTGAACAGCTTTCCTGAACCGAGGCCTTTCAGTACGCTTGCTGTCAGGCGCACGCAAGCCCGTGGTACCGACCATGCCGCACAGAAAGTCGAGCTGTTCCTGGAATAGTCAGTGATCAATCTCTGCCAGCCGGCCGCCTCCTTTGCCAGCTCCATTTGAACTTGGAAAACGTGGTATCTGGAAAATTATTTAAAACTGCAAATTTCCTTTCAACGAGTTTTCTTGTTGTTCTGCTTGTTTTGGGGGCAGAAGGCTGGAGCAGGAAGAGTCATTACATTGTGAAAGGCAAAAAACCACATTTTCATGTGTGATTACTTATATTAATATGTATCATTTTACATACGTAGTACATCTACATATGGAACCTATTATTATTGAGGAAATGTTTTTTTAATGAGGAAGACTGAACAATACTTAAGAGAGAAAATGTTCAAACCAATGTTAATTTGCAGCAGAAGTAACAAAATATTTTAATAAAAAACAGTAAAAAGACTGGCCTTCGTATCCAGTATCAGCCCAGTCCCATGTTTACACCTTGAGAATAGGTGTATTGCATGGCTTTTCCAAGCTTTGCACACCTTCTAAGCTGAAATTTAAACTCTGCCTCTATCAAGGAGTTTTAAGAGTAAGACCAGTACTTCAGCTCTACAGAGAAACAGATACAGCTCATTATATTTCTGTTTTCCAGATCCATGGAAGCATTTTTACTCCCTCCACTTTTTTTATAGAGCCTGTGCCTGCCCTCCCTTCCTAGCCCCCAAACTCATCCAAAAATAAATTAAAAAAAAAAGGGGGGGGGGTGGTTAGGTAATACAATCACTTCTGTATAAATGCAGCTAATTATATTCTCAGTTGCTGAGCACTGTTTCCTCTCCCTCTCCCTGCATGCTGGGGTTAATTAAGCTTTCCTTAAATGTTGCATATGAATTAAGAAGAAACAAACAACAAAAAACCCTCACTATTTTCAAATGAAAAAAATCTGGTGCTAAAAAGTCCTGGCAGGGTAAACATTAGTACAATAAAACTGCTGGATTTTAAATGGTAAAAGTAAAGTGACTAAAAGTTCTGTGTTTTAAAAAAGAGAGACTTTCAAGAAAGACCGTTCACTGTAGGAAAGAGATACTTTTTTTCAGGAATCATCTCAAAACCAAGGATGAATTATTAGTATCAAAAATAAACCTCAAAATAGACTCTCTCTGTTATCATAATGCACATATTAATGCGCATTTGCTATTCCTGCCAAATGTTATCAGTGTTGTTCCGACTCGTAGGGAACAACCTGTTCTGTGCGGATCCTGACTGGGCTAGGACTGGACTAGGTTTATCATTTTAACACCAGTAACGTTGCTTTGTTCACCTTGGGAAACCACAGCATGAGCGATGATCGCAAGATGATACCGCACGGGTCTCATGAGGGAAAGCCTTAGGAGCCCCGGGACTGTGAGATCAGTAGAGGAGCTCCTGTGGTCCAGGGAGCTGTCACTTGGCCATGGCTCTCACCACCTGCGTTAACTTACCTCTTTATTTACCCTTCTCAAGCCAGCAGTTTTAAGCACTTTTTTTTAATAGGTTGAACTACTTCTGCTGTACTTTTTTTTTTTTTTTAATTTAGCAACTTTCTAAGCCTCCTTGCTCTGTTTTCCAAGTCCCTCTTTCAACGGTACGGTATCAGAATGGCAGTGAAACCAGCACCAGCCATTCTCAGCCATTCTATAGTGGCTCGATGCAACCTACTGGTAACATCCCACAGGAGCCAGGTACCGAAACAAACGTGTGGTCTGCAAAAGACACAGTTTGTAATAATGCCCAAGAGGTATTTTGAATGTAGTTCCTGATTTTGAATATGCACACTGCAAAAACAGTCCTACTTAGTATATGGCAAGAAATAAGGCAAATCATAATTTGTTCTGTTACTTAGGTGGCACATGACACTACCAAATGCAACACCGAATGCCTTCCTAGTCTTATGTAACAACGGATTTCAAATTATAAATGTCACACAGGCATCATTTCAGGCTTTGAAATATGGTTTACTTGTTACCAAATACGATGTGTCAAATGATTTATCAAATTCACAAAAAGGAAGAAACCAATGAGACAATCCAACCTATCTCCCCGCAAGTCCAGGACTGGTTCCAATGAAATGCAGACTGGCAGAAGAGAGATTTATTACCACAGTTTCTTAATGCTATGTTTTATAATTTAGCAAGCCTTCCTATCGTGCTCCACATGGTACTTTTACCAAGCATGATAGGCTCACCTGGATTTCCACCGCCTGCCCGACTTGGTGGGTCACTCGCTGCCTGCATGCCTTTGATGCTGCATCTCCGTAGCCCATTTCTACAGATGGAGCTATTTTTGAAAGAACTTATTGGACAGCAATAATCTCGTGGAGGCAAGGGGAGGGGGAATGTTTACTGCTTCAGAAAGACGTGATAGGAGTGGCAGATTTGTTTTTAAAAGTCAGGCTGTTCTTTAACGTGCCTACAGTAGCATTGAGGCCACACTGAGTTGTACTCAATTTCAAACGCCAATTAAAAGGAGAGGGATTCATCTGGCCGCTGTTCCTTACAAACACATATAGCCATGCCTCATATTAGAAATCTGTAAAAAGCAATACTGAAAGACCTGGAAACATTTACAATAACTTAGCTTGGGACTAAATGAAACAGAACATGCCTACTCTTTGTTCCCATTAAAATGCAGGGGGTTTTCTTGGTCATGGAAACATCATTTTGCTATATCAAAATCTAATTGCACAAAACAGCATTGGGTAGTTCATGCATCAGTTGGCTTGACAGAGATGAACTGTTAGGAAATGACAGGGACGTAAGTGACAGCAATAGAATATGGCTGCAAAAATACATCTTACCTTGAAAATAAATAAATAAATAAATAAAAGCTTGATACATCTTCTGTTATTTCTGCCATCTAATTAATAATATACATTAAATTAGAAGACATTTTAATCTTTAGGAATTAAAGAAATAATCCTTGGATTTAGCAAGCTCAAACATGTATTTGATTTTAAGTGCATTAAATAATTCCATTAGTTACAGGGAATTTTTTATGCACATGAAAATCTTTGAAATGCTGTAGGGTAACAATCTAAACTTTGACGAGGCTAGAAATGAGAAGGTGTTAATAGTCTGGCTTTAGCTGAAGTGATAAAGGTGATGAAATTAAGCTGAAGAGTTAAATTCAGATTTTAAACTCTTTCAGACTTTGAAACTTGGTCAGACCAATTTCTAATTAGCCATTAAGAAACAAATATCTTCCTTGGTGCAACACATATATGAAAGTAATGAAAAACATGTTCATGGCAGATAACAGTTGTTTCAGATTTGTAAGCACACATTGCAGACTATTTTCTAGTTCCTTGGTAAATAAAGGGTACATTGATTAGCACTGTGGTATCTCGCACTTTCATGACAAAGAAAACAAGCAGTAACACACTTTCATAGATTGAACGCTAAGTCTTTAAAGAGCTAACGAGAGATCTTTTTTGTTCATGTACTTGATTAATTCCTACTTCTCTAGGTTTCATGTACAAATTAGCTTGGAACAGAAACCTTACAAGTTATTTATGAAATCCATTGCACATGCAGAATTGAAGGAAGTTGACTGCTGCAATACACATCTAGTCAACTGGAACCCAGATAATGGAAATATTTTTGGTTTGAAATAGCTACAAAATGTAGTACATCTCCAGGATTACCTGGTTTTAAAATACCACGCCTGGCTGGATGATTAATTTGCAGCTTTTGCTGCTTCACCTTTAACAGCAAATTCATTGCATGAGCCAGGGGGTTGTTCACTTCAGAGGAAGAGCTGGTAGACTCGCTTTCAACACTGCAAAGACAGACCTGTGTATAGTTAAGTGCTAAAGATAACAGGAACATTTATAGTGCAATGTATATGGTACATATTGTCACCCAAATACGAATTTCTGAAAATCCTAAATCTTAGAGAAATAATTAAATATATGGTAAAAGCCCCTATGCCTTCATAAATAAGAAAGGACATATATGTGTGTGTATATACACACGCACACATATATACACGTTTGTAAAGGGTAACACAAGTAGGACACAAAACCCAAATGAACACACTGTTACTATATGAGCAGGTCAAATCAATGCAATGATAATACTACCTGAGTGATAATACTACCAATTAATTTTTTAAAAGTCTCTAACAAAAGTTGAAATCTTTCTCCATCACAAGAGAGACTTTTTGGCTGTATTTATATATATCATCCTGAGTAAACTGGCTGAATTGCAAAGACAGAACACTATCCTAGACTAATGAAAGGAAAGAAAAATACTTCTGCTCAGGACTGACATTTATCAATATAAAATAGCCATTTTTTTGCCATTGTTTGAAGGGAAGTAAGTAAAGTACGCAAAACCATTTTGATACCACCGCCCTATTTCCCACACGTTAGTAACAAAA
Organism: Aptenodytes patagonicus; assembly: GCF_965638725.1. NCBI lineage: Eukaryota > Metazoa > Chordata > Aves > Sphenisciformes > Spheniscidae > Aptenodytes > Aptenodytes patagonicus. The sequence goes on from NC_134952.1 coordinate 78,697,671, forward strand.
TACCTTCCCCCCCTCCATACGTGCTGTTCATTAATTCTCCACAATAAACATCATACTTCCATATCACGCATTTCAGAGCACTCCTAAACTGGGAAGTTGGGCAACAGCATTGCTCTGTGCAAAAACAGCCAAGTCCAGTCAGGAAACAGATTAATTTGAAAGCCTTAATTAATGACTGAACATTTATACAGCCAAGATTTATGAGTTAGAAGGAAGTAAGTCCAAAACATAACACTCCCTCCTGCATGCAAGCTCTCTTTTTAATGGTAAACAATTAGCCTACGGTAAGATACTGCCTAAATTCTCAAGTTCACTTTCTTCCTCCAACTTCCAAGCATTGATAGAAGACAAATGAATTTCATGGTTTTTTTTCTTTTTTCCTGCTCTTCCATAAATATTGTTATTAATAAACAAGGGCTAATAAAGACAAAATATAGTTGTTGTTTTTTTTTTAAATAAATAAACCAATGAGTTTCAAAATATTTTTTTTTAGCTCATGAGGGCAAAAACAGTATACAAAAGAAGAAGAGGAAAGGAAAGAACAGAATACTTTCTGGATGGATAAGTTTATAGAACTTATTATTATATATGCTTGAAGCAAATCATAAACAAGAAAAGGAAGGTCTTGAGAGAGGGAGAGATATACTTATTAAAAATATATTAATCACATGCAAAAAACTCTCCTAAAATCCCTCCAAATCCCAGGTTTTTCTTCCTTGAGTTTACTTCACTGAATTCACAAATACTTTTGCAAATTTAGTAACAACGAATGTTAGAAATGAAGAGTAAGTTTTTAGCTTTTAACATTTTGACTATATTCCCCTTCTGAAGAGAACTGACATCTTACTATGATGAGAGCTTACTGTTTGAATATTAAAACAAGACTGCCAACTCTTCTTTGGAAGTCCTCAGGCCTTAAACTAGAAAAGTCAAAATCAAGAAAAGTTTTGTTCTCTCTTGTTTATACTAAGTTACCAAACACATTTTCTTGCCTGCAAATTTTGTTTCGCTAACAAAGGAGTGCGGTTTGTTTCTCCCCCTGGTTTATATAACATGTAAATACACAAAAATGACCACAGAAACGGCAAGATCCCATAAAGCAGTAACTCGTCTGATTACAAGAGTCTGCGCTGAGCCTGCGTCCCTACAGCCGTACTGTACGCCCTCCCTGGCAAGGGAACTCCCCAAAACACCTCTCTCCAGGTACACAGCCACAACTGTGACTTGCAGAGGTAACCAGAAATGCAAGCAGCACGTGGCTTTTGGGTTTGGGGTTTGGGTTTTTTTGCTTGCTTGTGGTGGTGTGGCAGTGCTGAACACCCCAAGCCCCTGTCATTGCCTCTCATGAGAAAAATCCCCAACAACCTGTCCTCCTGGCTTCTTCTCTTCGGTCCTTCATTCTTGGCTGAATGAGAAAACCATGCCTTGCGAGGGAAAGTGGCTGCCGAAGAGAGATTGAGCGGAAAGAGTTTTCCTGACACGGACTCACAAATACTTGGAAACATCCCGCCGCAGATACCCACAGAGTCTAACCTATGAGCTGGGTACATTTCCCCCCCCGCCTCTTCATCAGTTTCTCATCAACTGGGAGCTCACTGGGAGCAGTTCCGGAAAAAGACAAAGTTGGTTTATCCCAGTAAAAAGCACAGTAAGACCAAAATATGCAAGACAAAACAGAAGACAGATTGCTGCTCTCCCCCTCCTTTCCCTCCAATGGTGTGTTCCACTGTGCAATGTTAAGTATAATAGTAGTAGTCTAGTTTTATCACAAATTTACTTTGCTTGCTAGAAAATGAAGTATCAAACACCACAAAGCCAATCTCTGTAAGACACCAATTACTCTGAAATCATAACTAACCCCCCCCCTTCCCTAAATAAGAAAATAAACGATCAAACAAACAAAATCCAAAGCAGCTCTTTTAAACTGGGCAAATCGCTCTTGGTTGTCCTCCCCTGACAATGGGGATGTCAAGACCAATTAGCAATTGCAGTCATCTTGGGTTTTGCTCTGTTTTCTTCCACTGCAAGTGGTCTACCCAGATCTGATGGCTCATTTCTATACACGCAATGCCATGGACAAATTACAGAAGACTAAGACCTGAAAGGTTTTTTTTCTACCCGACTATCCTTGACGTTTTCATTACTGAAAGACAGGAAACAAAAAGCTTAAGCTGAGAACTAGGCGATAGTTTGAAAAAGTTTAATTAAAAAGCAAAACGGTCCACAGAATCGCTTCTAACAGAGCTAGTAATTTGCTGCAGAGTTATTATTGTGCTGTTTCCATCTGCCGATAACCATTTAATCCTTTTGCCAAAGGCAATCTAAAGCTTTATGTATTTCCATAAGTATTTAAGGGAAACCATAAAAGATAACTTGGAAATAACAACTTCCAATTTTTGGTGTAAAAAAATCTGAGCTACAGTAGTACATGCACCCATCAGCTTTTCAATAGTGCTAAGAAACGTTACTTGACAGCTTCTACTCCATGCAATGGTTTGAATGCTAAGACCAAAGTTTTGTGCCAATACAAAATCTTTGTTAGGATCCAAATACAAAACAGAAAGCCAGCTACAGTTAGCCCCCCTTAAAGTGCCTTCTTCAATGGGATTGCAGCTCTCCTTCTCATGAACAGCCAGTGTTCAGGCACGCTGTGAAAACAGAAGTTACATGGCAAGAATGAAAATTTCCCTGTTTGACAGCATAGGTTTGGCTGCAAATACTTGAAAGCTTCCCTGTTCCCACATTCAGCATCAGCGACTCTCTTAATTACTAACAACTTCTCAAACTGTTTCAGAATTACTGCTGAGCAGCTCAATCTCACCAAAAAGCCTCCAATGATGTTATTGCTAAAGTTTGTGGATAAAAAAAGAAAGCAGAACAAAAGCAGATATTTCAACTATTCTTTCCCAAAAAATCTCACTTAGAGAAATAAAATTATACATAATCAAAACCTCTTTGAAAGGAATACAGCAGAGTGCATTTTCAAACTCAAATAACTTAATGGGATGACAACAAGTGTGTAAGCTTGCGGCTCATACACATCTTTAGGGAAGTATTAAAGCATATCACAACTAAAATGTTAAGAAAAAACAAAACAAAACACCTCTCCAAATACTTTATCCGTAATGATCATCCCTCCCAAAATAAACTCAACATTTACTTTACGCAAATGAAATATTATTTCTATTGTAGGAGAAAGCAGTGGAAGCAGAACAGTTGGTGCATGTTCTATACAAATGTAGCTTTAATAGTGACAGCTTTTAAGTTTGAAATTCAGTACATTTATTGTTCACAGTCTAATGGCACACTTATTGATTATATTAGATATCATTTTATTATTCATTATTAGGTTCCAAATTTTCGCAACAGAAACAATTACTTTGCTGATGACTGCCAAAGGCAAACATCCTATTTTATATGTACACAAAGATACCAATGTATGTTCAAATACTTTAATTCATACACACACACCGTTCCAATCTTTGCAGTTCTGTGAAGTGTAAACAGTTAGTGTTGTCATTAAAATACACGTTCTTCATTCACAGCAACAATACTCAGGTAGATTAGTAAGCTTTTATACCTGGGCTCTATTATTGCTCTGCCATTCATTAACATTTCTTCCACCTTGACAGCAATTTAACTGGCACAGTACCAGAAATACAAGTAGGTCAGCACAAGGTGTTCCTCTGTATGGTTTCATCTGGTATAAACATCCTATCTGAGCTAGCCTTCAGGTACTACATTTAAAGATTCCTAGTGCCAGTTAAGATAATAATCAGAACTATTCTGGATATCATTGTCCAAGTTCTACCCTTATTTTTGGAGGACTGATTCTGCTAAGGACGGAAAGGAAATTTTACTGCAGAAGCGGGGAGCCCTGTGCAGCTCTCCTGGCCAAGCTGATGCCTCAGTGCTACCTCTGTGGGAACCCCCCTTGAAATCCTCAGCATATCCAAGAGGAAAATGTATATACACGTAGAGAAAAGTAAATTGAACACCGAGGTTTGATAGTCAGACATTGTATACTATTAAAAGTAATCGTAACAGGCACTTAAGCCAGTCAAACACATGCTAATCTTAAGGGCATGAGAAATAGCAATGGATATGTAAGAATATTTACTTTTTTCCCCGTTTATGAAAAAAGTGGATACAAATCAGCAGTCTCATGGAAAATGAAACAAAAAACTTCGGACATATCTTTTACTAACGTACTAAGACATATTCAGTATTTAGAGCAACTTGTATACGTTGAGGATCTGGCGCTGAAGTTGGTGTACAAGAGTCAAGGATCAGGAATTAATTCTCTATCAAGCGCAATGACTTTTTGGTAACTTTCTCTAATTTGTATGCCTTGTCTTATACTGTAGGACTAGAGTTGAGTCAAACTCAAAGCAGCAAGCTCACTTCTAACCGCATGCCCTGTGACACATCATAACTTATATAAGATCAAGCGCCAGCAATACAGGTTTAAAGCAGAAAAACTGTCAGTGTGAGAAAGAAGTGCATAATTTTTTTCTTTTCCTTTTTTTTAATGTAAAAGCAAATTCTACCACTCTGAACTGATATGAGCATTTGTATTATGTAAATGAAAATACTTCAAAAGACAGAAATAAACCAAAATTTTCAATTCCTTCCTGATCATTGCGAATGCAATTTTTACTCTGAATATTATATACCCCCATTTGTGATCACTGGTATACTGAAAGCATGTGCTTTAAGACACTGAAGAATAATTCCTGCTGTCTGATTTAAAAAAAAAAAAAAAAAAAAAAAGAGGAATGAATTAAATTAGAAGTTGCTAGAAATAACTCACAGGCAAAAAATAAAACTAAAAGCAAACAATAGCAGTAGCCTAAAGAGACATATTTTTTCCTTCAGGAATGAATTTCCATCTGCTTTTGAAGAGCAACATGTTTTTCCATTGCTGGGAATTACAGCCAAAACCAGGACAATAAAGCAGCAAAGCTACAGGCAAGAGCAGAGGGCAAGCGAAGCTGGCTGACAGAGTATCAGCCTAGGTCCCTCTTTTACAAGCCTGTGTTTCGGTGACAGCTCAACAGTCCCCTGCTGTGCTGGCAACACACTCCCCCCTCTGCCACCCTCAACAAAGGGGAGCTGCTGGTAACTCTGCCGCATGCAAGGTAGCGTGGAAAAGGGAAGGCAAGGGCAGGGGAGGGAGGCGAACAGCATCGTCAGCGCTGCCAGTAAACGCAGGCGTCTCCCATGGCCTCGGCTGGTTTGGTGAAACTACAGCCGTTTTATAAAAGCTCATTGGAAGTGAGCAGCCCCGTTGGCAGAGGATCGCTTACCCCTGACACAAGTGATGCTCCTATTGCAGGTGCTTTCTCCAAAGAGGCATGCAACAAGGAACAACCTTTCAAAGGCACAGGGAGGACAAAAGCAAAGACAAGTGCTCATTTACAGAACCTGGGTGGACGATGCCATTAAAATAGTTAATGAAGACACAGAAAGGAAGAAAAAAAGTATTGAAATTAGCGTAAGGTTCCTGCACCCTAGCTGTTTCAGCATTTAAGGAATCAAAATGTTCAGCTCTTTGGGCTGTGTGGAGGAAGAAAATGTCAGGTTCGAGAAGCAGGCTAAATTTCATACCTCAACACTGTTTGGTGCTTGCTTGGGGACTCATTCAAATTCCCTCTGGCGTTTTCCCCAAGTTCCTCTGAGGATCACTGTTCTTTGAGCTACTTAGGAAGCAGTTTTGACCGTATCCTCCTGAGCTCTTAATGGGTCTGACCTTTTCAGAAACGCTAATATCCCTTCAGCCAGATGCATTAAATCTCCTCTGCTTGATTAAACTATTAGCAAATCATTATCTCACTAAGGATAAAATGTTCTTTCCCAGATGAGCTAGCCATGCATAAATTTCAGTGCCAATACTCTCCTGTATACCAAACCTTAGTTTTGCATAAACATGCTAATTGCCAACCATGCTTTATACACTCACAGGGTGAATGCATACAGTACTTTATTGGGTCTCAGCTGTGACGAGACGTGATGAAAATCAGCCCACTTAGGGCAACAACCCCCCCACCCCACCTCTGAAAAATGCGCGAGAGGAACCAGACCTTTCTAAAGTGACTGAAAAGGAGAGTGGGGAGAGGCGGCGTAACGCCACAAGCTCTTGCGGTTCGGCACTGCCATGCCAATGAGTGATTACCCAGACACTCGCGCTGCCCTCGTTCCCAGTCTGCCCAAGCACATTCTGCACGTACGAGGTTCTTGCGAGACCAGCAGCGAGCAAAATCCCATGGGAAGTCCTGTGTAGTTAGTTATTTCCTTTCTGGTGATTCATCTCGTTTATCCCAAACATTGACATTCGGAAAACATTCCGAATGCCAGGTATTTCCTCACCTTCCAGCCACCTGTGCCAAACACATCCTCAGCACTGATAAATGTGTGTAGGAAGGTGGTGATCCCATATTACCCATATTGGATGAAGGCTGAGTCTCTTTTCCTCACCCGCCCACACAAAAATGTTCACTTTTCAATGAGTGATATAAATTAACAGATCCTATGCATCACTCCAAGAGAAACTTCAGAGGTTCATCTGAGGCCTTAATCTTGCTGCGTTTCAATTTGACAGAGTTCCTCACTTCCAAAATTGCATTTCACTGTAATACCGTATCCTGGTGTGGAGCTAAGCAGAACTCCTTCAGAAGGAAAGGCCATCCAGCAGAGTCAGGCCAGAGTAATTTCAGCCACAGATGCTTTAACTACCAAAGTGTATTTTCAAATCACACATTTCTGATGAGACATATGCATTTTTTTGTGGTATATTAGAAGTTCAACATCTAAGGGCCCAGTCCCAAGGCATGACGTGTTGAGCACCTTCAACACCTGTTGAATTCAATGGGAATTGAACACGCTCTGCATCTAGTGTAACTAAGCATAAAAGGAACAAACATGTTTGTATTTAAAAACTAAAACCATGAGCTTTAGCCAGGACATGATTTGAAGGGTCTATGTTTTTTTCCCCCCCCACACAGAAACTTCACTCTTTTTTTTATTTTTTTGATGCCTTCACTCCCAAAAGCCCATGTCTCTTTTTAGGCTACTATACAGGATTGGATCCATTGCCCTTTAAAAATGTTAAGCAGAAAGCCTTTCCCTTAAGTTTGGAAGATCTTTTGCTTCATGGAAAACTAGATGTAAAGAAGAGAACACATCCTAATTTGTCAATGTCCTTTTTTTCCCCTATATCTAAGCCCTCTCTCACCTTTACTGTAGATGGCCTTTACTAAAGAGACAAATTTTTCCCAATCTCTTAAAAGACTGTTTACCCTCCTGTACTTACGATGGAACGCATCCTCACTTCTTTTGTAGTTGGTACTTTCCTCTATAAGAAAAAGAGGAGTTTGGGGAGGTTTTGGTTGTTTGGGGTGTTTTTTTATTGAAGTTTATAGTTTAAATATGTCAGTATCTGGTAAACAAGAACATGCATGTTTTGGAATACGTATTTTAAGAGTCAAAGGCTTTAGTTGATTCGAGCTAGTGTGCTGCTGCAAAGATACTTTTTGGCATCAAATATGCTCTCATTTGAGCCAGAGCGAACCTTCATTGGCTTGCTTTTTCCCCCTTCATTCTCTGTGTTCCATTGAGAGTTATTGCAAAGTGAGAAAGATATTTTTTACATTAACTATTCTACTTCGACTAAGAACCAGTGAAAGATTTACAGGTTCCCAGATTCCCGCTTTACTACTGTATCCTGTAAGCATGGAAACTGATAATACTATAGAAACAATGCCAGCCTTCACTTTCACCATGACCTGCTTTCCACCAGTTTAAAAGCAGTCAGTCCCATTAGCTTACTTTTATGAGCACACTTGTCTTAAGAATATTGTCATCATATCCAGAATATTTAATTTTTTTATTACTTCTAACCAACTTTAAACTCAAACCAACCCAACACTTGATTTCAGTTTCTGCCTAAAACCTCCCTCTCTGCTACTGCCTTCTAAACTGTAACGAAAACATAATCTGACTGGGGCTCAGACAATAAAAGAAGATCCCTCACTCTACTGGGTTTATTTTCCTTTTTATCACCTACTTTTTGGAACAAAATATTTCTACAGTGGGGAAACACTGTCTTCATCCCTTGCGTGTCCCTTTTTGCAGAGCAAACTCCAAGGATTTGAAGACAGACACACCCCTTCCACTTAATTTGTAAAGGCAAATGATACAATCTTTTTTTTCCCCACACAGGTCTAATAAAGACATCAGTCTTTGCATTTATAAAGGTAGGTGTCCTTCCTCTAGGCCAAGACGTGTTGCAGCTACAGCCTTTCTTCTTTTCTGTTTGAGACAATGTATAATTTAAAAATTATAGGACAAGCAATTTCCTATCAGATACTGTCCACGTGATTTTGTTCTTACTTGCACTAGAAAGTGCATTGAGACTATTGGTGTTTTCTATTACAACAGAGAGCAGCCAATAATTATGAAAAACCTAATCTGAACCCCAAATTAAAAAAGCAGATCACCTGAGTTTGTAGAAGGCCCATCTTTCCTAAAGCAAGCTGGCTGTAGCAGCATCGTGAAAGCAAGCAAATGAGACCCAAGGAACTCACACTGCTTGTACTTTAAAACATTGCTTTTAAATACTTCTGTAGCTGGATCTTTAATTAATCGTACTTTATAGAAAGCACAGTGAGAAATCAAACAGATAAAACTCCTCAGCATGAAGTATAACAGTGAAAATGATCTAGGATAAAGCTATGATCAAACTGAACAATCTCCGAGCGAAGACATCCCAATTATGTAAAACCATTTAAAAAAATCATCAGTTTTATAAAAGTTGGATCTCCTGCAATTTTGCCCAAAATAAAATGCAGGAACACTAGAATAAACCTTATAAAAGTTTTGATGCAGCACGACGCTTGTTGTTTTAACCATTTTTATTACTTTTAAGGACTAGAGACTTCTCCTCCATGCCTACCAGTGCTCCTTGCTAATGCTACAGCATCTGGAGGTGCCAGTGAGGCCAGTGGTGCAGCATAGCCCAGCACAGCCTCCTGCTGCACCATGCCAGGCATCAGCTGCCCGGACACAGCCTTCAGTAGAAATTTCCTAGGAAAAAAAGCTGGGGGCAAAGGCAAGAACAGTTCTGACTGCTCCTCCGCCACACTGGTGAAACCTGCTGGCCTGCGTGTGAGGGCAAACGAGACATATGGTTACTGCGGAGCTGTCCTTGCAGCAACCAGACCTACCCTGCGCATGGCTCGGACACACCGGCTCAGCTAAAAAGAGGTTGAGGTGGTCCTGGGAGAAGGCAGATGCCTTCAGGGCAGAGATGCAGCCAAAGAACTTGCCTTAGAGGGAGGAGGGAATGATCCTTGGTGTCAACATCAGCTCCGAGGCCAAACCTTGCTATTTAGAAACTTCTAAAAACAATTTCTTACTTTCCTGATTTCCAGATACTGAAGTATCCCTGAGGAAGAGCCTCAAGCACTGCTGCAGAGCACTACTTCAGAAGGGCCTGGAAATGAAGATCGAACTCAAACCCAAATATTTCTAGAAAGCTGAGGCTTTGTTCAACCTATATGATTAGCATAATAAAAGCTAACTGTACAGACATTGCTCCTCTAATGCACTTTTTTTTTTTACATTAAACTTCACTTACACATGAGAGGAAATTGTAATACACCCTCATAATTTATCTTCCGTCTTCTCTCACATGAAACAGTGGGAAGTAATCACCCTATTTTGCTATCTTAATATATCTTTAAAGGTACTCATTAAAAGAAACGTACATCCAGCAGGTGAATAGAGATAACTGGTCATAAGTGATGACAGGCAAAAATATACAAATATCTGATCTGAAAAAAGGCCAAGTTGGAAGCCAGATGCATACTGAACTATCCACTTTACTTGCTGTTTATTCAGCTCATGTCAGGATGATTCAACGCATCTTTACACGCAACTCCCTATTCATACAGCATCTTCTAGTCACAAAACCAAGCATTTTCCATTTCTTTTTCTAAACAAAGGGTAGAACAGTGGAATGGGAACTTGCCATTCAACAGCGGAAACTATTTGTAAAGCTGGGAAGCTGGAGACACTAGGAAGAAAAGGCTTTAATGAAACTGGCCACTGTGCGTGCCAACTGTCAAGACTTTTTATATATTCTTCCAAGGAACACTGACTGAGGCTTTTTCGGTATTTACTCTTTACATCCCAGTTATTATAATTCTTTGAATGATGCAAAAGAACAAAATTCATGAGAAATGCCATATTAGAAACAGGCAGGCTTCCCCCCCCTCCCCGGAACTAGTCTGTAGCTGCACTCAGTGACCCATTAACTTATTTTTGGTTCTGTACAAAGCCAGCACCAAGACATTTGCAACTCATTATCAACTAGGCACAGGAATTCACCAATAGAGCCTCAGCTGATCCAGATCCAAAGGAAATCCCCATATGCTTGGAATTTCTGAAATACAAGCATTACAGTTGTTGCCTGGTAAGAAGACAGTTTCCATACACAACAGAGGATATGTTTATATTTATGTTTTTGGAGGCTTGTAACTCAGCCAGAGGCAGATAAATTTTCCCAGGGCAGCAAAAGTCATATCACTGACATCCGGGTAAAAACATAGTACTGTTTCAAGTCGCTACTCCAAAGTGTGGAGGCAGTACAGCTGCGACAGTTTTCCAGACCAACATTTAAGCCTGCAACCCTTCTTATTATTGCCTTTTTTTCATTATGAGATCCCACATTCTGCGGCAAAAAGATGTGCTACACAGAACAGCTTTGCTCACTACGCAGCTTTCATTCATTCATTCCCAGAGCACAGTTTGTCCTCTGCTGTGGAGGAGGAAAGCTCTTGCGGGTTTGACTTTGGTGTCTGCCGTGACACAGCTTGCCGGAACAAGCCTGGAGGCTAGCCCAGACACTGCTGCCGCGTATGGCAAGGTCTGACCCCATCCCTTGGACTTGGAGCACTCACAGCAGTGCCCTCACCAGCCAGAGGTTACTAGTAGGCAATGTAGCATTTTACAACATACCAGCATTTAAGCGATAGCTAAATGAGCAAAAGTCTTGCCTGGGAGCGTATCCAATGACCAGTCAGTTGAGAAGGGCCTTCAGCATTATAGGAATCACACAAATACTCCATAGCCACCCTCTCTTTTGGACCGAGACAAAAGTTTAGCTTATTTCCCTGCCCTTGTAAACAGCACACAGAAAGATGAGGGAGCCGAGGCAAGCACATCACATTTTCCGCTCTGCTACGGAAAATGTAGAAGGTGACTATGTAATTAAAGATGGTGCGATAATGCATACACTAGGACTGGCTACAGTAGGGTGGAAATTTTAGTTCTGGTATTTCATACCCTTTAAGAGCTCAAATTGGCAATGTTAATAACATTCTTTGAATTTTTGAAGTAATATAATTACTTTCAATTAATCAAAATGAGGAAAGAATTAAATATCCTTTCACGAGACACTGACATGAATAATATTCAGGGAGCAGAGTGGTGACCACCAACGTACCAATGCTTATTATAACTGCCAGCCAGCAGCATCTGAGAAAGTTTCTCCTTCTACCCAGGACAGGAAATAATTGTCTGACATTCGTTGTCAGAAGCTGACTAACTAATAGCAACGAGCTATAACGATAAGTGCTGCTATGAGGTCTTGATTATATGGAATAGGAAAACACGAGCTTCAAAGTGACCAGTGACTCCCTTGCAATTCCCCTACACTGTCTCAGAACTCTGTCTCTCCTCCCTCCAAGGCTCTCAGTCACAATCCTAAATCCCCTTCGAGAAGACTCAAGGGATGATATCTGGATGATACTTGATTTCAATTTTAAAACCACAATTTTGTGCACCGACTCCGTAGCCATTACCATTCAGAAAGTTTTACCTCTGCTCCTGAGTACTTCTGTGTGTGCTGAATGAGCTCCGCTAAGCAGACTTCATCACTGACTGGCATGGACTGAAAATGAAGTTTGAAGATCTCCCCACGAGTGGCTGCATCTGGCAATGGTACGTAGATAATTCTGTCTATTCGTCCTGGTCTCAGCAAGGCCTGCGATGAAAGCATCACAGGAAAAGTTATAGCACGTGGCATGTCACATCAAGAAAGTAAAAACCACAACTCAATTAAAAACAACAACGCCACCAAATAACCAACAATTTCAGCAAAAGCAAGAAGCTGCAATCAAGAACAATCAAGCTATATGCAAGAGGGGTTATTCTCCTATGTTAGAATGGATCAGTCACTGGAAAGACAGTAAGGCTACTCAGCTTGAGAAATACCTGTTTATGGAAAAAAGGAATCATAAAGGAACCAGAGTCATTTTCCTAAAATAATAATTTTAGGCTTGTTGCAAGGTGTGCTGGAATGTTAGGACTTGGCAGAAGGACAGGTGGCAATAGACACATCCCAAGTTCAGATCTTCAATCAAGACAACAAGTGGAGAAAAAAAGATTTTTGAAATGACGCTTACATTCTGGATTCATGTTGCTTTGTCCCAAATTATTAGAGCTGCACATGCTTACAGAAGAGCAGATCACTCTGACAGTTTTTTATGCAAAATAAGGTAACAATAGACAGAGGCCAGTGATGCTCAGCTTCAAAAAGGGAGAGAAAAAAAAGACTTGCACACGCACTATAGTTAATACATTTTAGCATCAGCTTTGAACTGTTGGAAACCCCCTGGTTTTTCCTTCTCTTGTGCCACAAGACAATTGAAAATTCAACAGACGAATACAGTTACAAGCTAAGGCCCCAACTTTGCAGTTTCATACACATATATTGGCCCTTGCACTTTGGTTTCCCAGGGTTACTCAGATTATATATACACTGGGAGGTGGGAGGGTGACAGAGGAAACTCTGGGTAGCAGTGACAGACAATGTAAGAGGGGACAACGGCCACAAAGGGCAGCATGGAGGGTTCAGACTGGACGGGAGGAAAAATTCTCTAGAAGAGAAGCACAGCCTCGGGGCAGGTCATCAGGGAGGCTGCGGAAACTCTGTCCTTGGGCATTTTGTGGCTCGGCCAGACAAAGCCAAGCCCCCCCCCCCCCCCCCCCCCCCGGGTCTGGTACTCGCGACAGTCCTGCGTTGTGCGGGAGGGGGACCACAGGGCCTCTGGAAGCCCCCTCCAGCCAGCGTTTCTGTGACTCTGTGCTTTCTGGACAGGTCAAAAAGTAAACATTATCTATATATAAAACAATTATATCTGATACATAGGAGAAGCCAAGCTCTTAAATTTATAAGAAGAGAGGAAGCTCATTTCCCTATTATTTCTAAAAGTCTCCAAGATCTTTGAAAACCGTCTACAGTAAAAAAGTAAAAACCCTCCCAGCCTTTCTTACTTGACATTTGGAAAAAAAAAAACCAAACCTGTGCATAGCGAATGCACATAAATAGTATTTAAACTATTTTTTAAAAACTGAACAATGTTTATAAGATTCAGCATGTAACCTAAATTGTTTTTATGTTATGGTTCTCCCTTGGGCAGAGTAGTTTGAGTTCCAGATGACTAGAGATATTGCATGGCTGTCCTGGGCTGTCAGCCAATAAGTCTTTTCCCAGCCTGATCATGTCAGTGAAAGTCATGCTGAAAAAATAGTAGGAAAGAGCTTTCCTTCCTGCACAGCATTGATCAAGTTAACACCCTTCCTAGAGTTTCTTTAAAAAGACTGCTGTGGTGCTTCAGAGTGGAAAAATGTATCCTGAACGTTAAGAGATGTCTTGTTATTTTTAAAACAGAACATGAAAACGCTCAGCCAAAAGTGCACGGCACTGCGGTGTGTTGCATTGAGCTACGTAAGGAAGGCTGTACTGGGAAGACTAAAGGTCCGTATCCAGCCCGGTACTGTGTCCCTGGCAGCGGCCAATGCCGGATCCCTACGAAAGAGAGCGACAAGCAAACCGCCCACTGATATTTCCTCAGCAGACTCTGCTACTTTCCACAGCACTCTTGACATACTCACCAAAGAACTCAACCCACTGATGATAACTCAACCAGTGTGTAATTCAGTGTCTAAATCATGTGTGTATCAGGATATTGCCATTTTTTGCCAACACACTTGAAAGAGAAATTTGCATGTTTCAAGACTAGGCTTGGAGGGAGAGGAATTATACTGCAATTGCTTTCTGCATGCTCTTAAGGAAATGCCCATAGCTAATTCTATTATTTAGAAGAAACAAGAAATGTTCATATGAGTACGGTGGTGTGCCTCTTAAATCAAGGCAGGTTTAATCAGGATGCCTAGATAATTAGAACATTTTCTAGAACCAGCTTAGCTTCACACTGATGAATGACGATGGCTGTGTGCAAATGGGACAGGAAAAATGCTTGATGCCAATCAGCTGGGAGCAAGTGCTCCCCTGCGTTGCATCGGTTTTCAGTTCTGAGATAGTCTTCTAACACGATGGAGCACCCACGCTTGCAAAGCACAACTGCAGATGTAAAAGAGTGAATATATTTTTTTTGCTCAGTTACTAAAACTTGTATTTCCTCCAGTTTGTCCCAAATGCTTTGCGTTTTATATATAGTCATAGTTGGAGGCCCAAGTTTTAAACACGCTATCATTACTTTTTGCTACAATCAGGCCTAGGGACCTTATCCAAGACGGCCAGATGTGCTGGGACCTGTACAAAAAAAGCACAAGTCAGTCTCTGCAGCGCTTGCTGCTTAAATAGACATAGACAAAAAGGAGAGGAGAGAAAATATTCTGTAACCTCACTCGAGAGAAGAGTCAAATTCCCTCCAGCCCCTGGAGAGAAAAGCAGATTGAACTGAGAGCCAGCCCTCCCCACAGTCCAGCCACATGGGAAATGTGGTGACCCTGGGCACAGCCCAACTGCTCCTCGCTCTGCTGTCACCACCCTTGTCCCTTTGGCAAGCCACCGGCCCCGTCTCCTCTACGCTCCTGAGGAACTAAAAGCGGAGGGAGAGAGTGAGGAAGGGACCTGCCTTGACCCATCCTACGTTACTGGAGGGCAAATCTCTGATGAGAGGCTGTAGGCGGGCTGCAGAGCTGCTCTGCTGCTCGCTGGTCTGAAAGCAATCGGAGAGCGACGGCAAGTCAAGACCGTTCTCATTTGCAGGACATCACATTGCCCTCTCAGGCTTTTGTTCTCTGCATACTTCTCATGGAGATACTTTTCCTTTTTGGCCAAAATAATTCAGGACTCAGAACTGAGCTGCACGTAGAGGCCAGCAATAAGGGAACAAGATATCCCTCTTGATGTTTTTGCACACTGAAGTTTCCTCTGGAGGAAAATGAGCTCTTTCTGGGTTGCTTAGAGAAGCTCAACTGTGGCATTTGATGTGGACACCTGCAGCAGCGGTGGCAGCTTTAACAACAAGGCCCAGGTCATGCTTACTTCTGCTGCAGGCAGCAGTGCTGATGGATGCTGGCACCACCTTTTTCCTCCACGCCGCTTTTCTTACAGACCTAGGAGCTATTTCTCTTCTCAGTGGGGTGTTGCATGATGCAGGCTTCCCCATGGGAAGGGTTTTGGAGGTCATTGCTCCAAGCGCGCCATGACTTTCACAGGCCATTCCAGAAGATGGAGCTTCAGTCTTGCAACTTGCACTTTGAAAATCGTGAGGAGAGCACTAAGGACACCCAGGTCACCTCCGGACCAGCCCCGCTGCCCGCGGGGTGCATTGGGATCCAGTGCTGACCCGTTGGCGAAGCGGGAGGTGAAGCCGCCTGGGATTGATCCTCACTGCCGAGCTGGAGGAGGAGGAATTCGGCAAGAGAAGGCGGTGGCTTGGCTGTGCAGGAGGAGAAGCAGGTGGGGGAGGGTGAAGAGTTGAAGCGGGGCTGCAGGTTCAGGCAGATATGAGCTGCCGGGAGTACAAAATTAACTGCTCGCGGCTGGGAGATGCAAAACTGATTTGAGGCTAGGAGCACACAGAAGGTGGGAAGTTGATGGGGCCAAAATTAATTGATGTGTGCGCAGAGCTACATAATTCACTGATGTTGAGATGTGAGGGTTGCATAATTTATGTAGGCCAGGAAGGGCACAAAATTAAGTAATTGGGGTTTTGGTAGAAACCAGAATACTTCATACCATTAAGCAATTCTTTTGCAAGTTTATGTAATTTTTTGTTGTTACCACAACAGTTACAAAAGGGGTCTAAGTGCACATACATTGAAAGGTTACTACTGGTACACAGATACAATATTCTTCAGGGGAGCACTAGGGAAGTGGGATAATCGTCATGTGATACATGGTATCATCAATAGCAAAAACACATTTTCATTAAGAAGAAACTGCTCCCCTTTCAAAATGAAATGCTTAAATTCTTTGGTAATTAAAATAGAGTATTACTTCAAAATATATCATTGGAAAAGATAGCTGGTGCAAAAATGTGTATTTTGTGCGCAATTATGAAGATAATTATTCCAGGAAAGAAAACTTAAATACGTAAAGCCAGGAAAATATTTGCGGTTCCTCTAAAGAATGGACTAGAATTAACCTTAGGGCTTTGCTAATTTTCCTCCTCCTCCTTTCCTTTTTTGTTTTTTTTTTTTTTTTTTAAAGCATCCATCTTTAGTTAGCTTTTTCAAAGGATGCTTGGCCATTTCAAGAATCACATTGTCAAACAATGCAGAATTATAACACTGACAGAAGCATACACAGCTGATGAGCTTTCTGTGGGGTAGAAAAAATGGCTTTCCTACTGACATACTTCTACAGCCATGCCTAACTCATCAAAATCATTCTTAATCAGAACTTATAACAAAATGTCATACATAAACAGTGCAAGAGGGTAACCTGACGTTAGAAAAAATATAATTCCAGAAATGTGGCAAACTTGGACAACATTTTCATTAGCAAAACGTAACTTGCATAGCAAAACATAAGCTGCAGAGTAAACGGCATATTGAGGTGTGTAAGAGAGAGCAAGTAGGTTCAGCAGGTAACAAAGTTCATCTGGAGAATCAATGTTACTGCATGTTCCCTGCTGCAATCAATCTCCACAAGTAGGAACAGATTTTTATACTAAATTCAAGACATTTCCTTTCAAGTAAATACATTTATTTTAATGCAGAACCTAAAAAATGCAACTAAAAGTTTAATCCTGCCTTTGGAGTCCATTGGGATTAGACCACAGATGAAAATGAGAGGACTGGAAATAACAGAACAATCTGTTTCCTTTGTAACTAAATCCTTCCAGCTTAAGTTAACAATTGCTATTTATGAACCCTAGTTGTGGTCCCTACTTACACGGACTCCCGAATATGAGAGGTACTCTATATCTTGTAATCGAATTTGGTAATGCAAATTTTTTTACTTTCATCATTACAGTATTTGAACATATGTAAAGCATTTTAAAGTCAGTCATACTCTTCCTGTAGTCTGTGCAAGCAATAACCGTTTGTGAGATCCTTTCAGTGTTTTTGCCCACATGTCAGGACAGATGTGTTGCAAGCGTGGAAAATATTAAGGTAAAAGATAGGCTGAGGAAGTGAATTTGTTAACAACGATGAAAGGGCCTTCTCGTGCCATTACATTTCTCTCTTGCAGGAGTGAAGTCAGCTCCCATAAAGGTGCTTCTCCTACGCTTTCGAGGCTCACCTCGGTGCCTGGTATTTTCGTTCTCACGCTGTGCCAGAGCAGGTCGTGCTCCCAACGCAACAGACCAGGAAGCGCTTGGCGTTTTAGGATCTTTGAAAGTTTCAAGTACGGGAAGCTCATCCGTCCTGTTTGCTAGACAGGCTACTGAAGGCTTTTGCAACCATGAGGCAATTACCAAAATTAGAAGGTGCTGAGGGGAAAAGACACATTAGAGTATCACTATTAAGGCCTTAAAAACCACAGTCCAGTAGAGAGCTAAATTTTATTGTTCCACGAGGTTTTTATTCCCCCTCCATCTGGCATGAGCTGCTTCAGGAGGCAACCTCGAATTCCTCTGTTTCAGGTGACACGGTTATTTGCTGTGTCACAAGGCTGGAGTCTTGTAATTACAGGCTCCTGAGCCAAGCAATACTGCTTTTTTTCTTGCCAAGAGCCCCTTTCCCCACACTCTTCCTGCTCCCCACCTTCTTCCTTCTGTGCCAACGTCTGTCACCACCATCAGCACATGCCAACACCTCTAACCAGTTCCCCTCTTTGATGACTTGTTTGCTGGTCACCACCCTTGTACTTCTCCCAAGATTTGTGCAGATTATTCTGTGTTGTCGTTACACAACATCTACGACTCCTCTCAGGGTGGAGCAGTTTGCTTCTGTAACCTACAGTATATCCACTACTTCAAAAACTGCATTTGCAAACAGAATTTTATTAGATATTATTGGAAACTAGCTCCTACAAAATGTTAGAGTCTCCTATTAGCAGTCCCTAGGCAAAGACTTCACCTTCCACATAGATTTCTAAAAATCAAGCTGTACAACTCTCCGTCATGTCAGTCTTGCTCAAGACCTGGAGCATTGTGCAAGTTGACAAGAAAAGACATGATAGGTTTGACAGCAGGTGTTCAGGAAGAATGCGCACTATCAAGTGGCAGTGAGCACAGCGGGAACATTTTACTCAGGCATTAACCAGAAGTACTAATTAAAGTCAGAGAACAAACACGTGGTTTGATACGCCGACAAACAGTAAACCAGCTTGAACAGGGAAACAGTTTATATCATCTGAGTCCAAACCAAGATGAAGCGATACGGAGTTAACCATCTGAAAAATAAGAATGCAATCTGTCCTTCACTGCTAAGCAGTCAAATGCCCCTGCTTGCGTAGGATTCATCAACTCACTTTGCTTATCCTCCAGGTCTACTACCGTTAGTTAATCCTTTTCCTTCAACCACTGATTTTTACCCATTTCCAGTTCATCTCATCAACAGAGGGAAACTTTTCCATGTAATTCAATGTATCTTCCGGAATTGCTCTCTTTGCTGGCTACCAACAGGAACTAACACCTTCAGCTATCACTACAGATCAGTCTCTTAGTTATTACAGCAAAACACAGTTTACCCTATAGTTCCAGTACGCAGAAAAACAACAAATTAATCTTTCCTTACAAAATGAAACCTGGGGAAAGAACTGCTTTGAATCAATAGAAACCATTGGTGTCACTTGCTTGAATGACATACCCTGCTTTTGCATGTTTCACAGCAAATCAGTCATTTCCACTAACAGTGGTGATTTTAAACAGATAATGAGCATTACCTAAATAACTAAGTTATAAATAGGCAGCACTAAAAGTGCATCAAGAAAGCAAAAATTTCCAGAGTTCATGTGAAAGCATATCGAGCCTCCACACGGCCAAAGCATTCAGAGCTGCTTTTGATTTTATTTTCTTTCCCTGACGTCTGCTGTCAGGCATGGATGAAGTCCCACTGTGGGCTGACTCCCTCACCACCACCACCATGCTACCACCACGCAGTGCCCGCCCCATGGCCAGCTTATATGCCCCAGCACCCAGCGGCGCTGCCTGCAGTCTGGCATCTGCACCACAGCCCTCGCCTCGCTGCCAAACCATGGGGTTTCAGGCTGCTCTGGGCTGGAGGTAGCTGTGCCTCTGCCTTTGGGGATATGGCACTAAGTGTGTAGCGCCAGCGATTATTTAGCTGCCTTATCTTGCCTATACAGCTCAGGGAAGAGGCTGCTGTGCCCTCCTGCCTCCTCCTAAGCTGACCTTCCATGGTCCCTCCCGCACCACGGGCTGCACTCCTGCACCAGACAGCAGCCGTGGTCACGCGTGGAGAAGGGGCAGCAGGGAAGAGGGATGGGTGGTAGGGTTACCGCCTCTCCACCATCTAAAGAAACTGCTTGTGGATGCAAAGGAGAACTCTGCAAAAAGCCAGGCTTGCATTTCCAAACCTGCACAAAGCTGGACGCACCAAAATATTCTCATCTTTTTAATCAGAGTAACATCAGTGTCCCAACCGCTGTACATCACAGTGCTGCCACTGACAGAGTTTGATTAATATAGCTAATTCAAGGGGAATCGTGGAGAAAGAAGACTTGAGGAGACTTGTTTCATTGCAGCAATGAGACCGTGTAAACACAACTGTGAGGAACAATGTGCTCCTTGGCCCATGCAGACAATACCAGAGCACGTTTTTATGTGGTTTTGTTCAGATAGGATTAAAATATCTCAAGAAACCGAGTTTCAATCACTTCTCTTGGCAGAAACATCTGCAGGCAGATACTCTGCAGCTGCAGAACCAATATCTCCATGCTTTTTTTTCTTGATATTTCAAACAGTTAAATTGGCCAGTTGGCACAAATTACTACAGTGCTCATTGGGAGCCAAGCTTTGCCCAGGCCTCCATCTATAAAAGTCTAAACCTGTCAGTAACACAGCACATTTTCAATGCAGTAAAAGCAGTGCTAATCCAAGCAACCCTACTGATACGATTCCAGATACTCCGGTTTGGCACCACAGAAATTCAGCTCCAAATCAAGCCTCTTACGTGTATTCAAAGACATGGAGGCACCAACAGGGAATCGGGCTCTCCTCCCCTCTGCTTTGTGAATATGGTCTCAGAAAAAACTGAAGCAATTTAGCAGATTCTCCACAATCTGCCCGTACTTTCAGGACACTCAAACACGGGTTTTCAAGCCACAACCTCTGTAAAAAACAGCGCCCGACCTTTCTTGCTCTGCTCGTTCAGGCTGCAGCTGCGCCGTTCCCTCCTTGCACCCATGCTGAGCGGCAGAGTCTCGGCTCAGGGCTGCGGCGCTGGCTTCCTTTGCAAGGGGGATTTCAGACACAAGATCTTGTTCTCTCCCCATGTCCAATCTGAGCAGTCTTACCACAGTGGTGTGTGGACAGAGGATGTCCCAATTTTTGGCTGTTTTCCTGCAATTTTAGTAAGGAGCAGGAGTGATCTACTCCTTTGCCACTTGTTGGGTCTCACAGAGAGGTTTTGATGTGGAGAAGGCACTGGAACTCCCCCTCTTCTCCTCTAAATGCTATGCAGCTCCTCCTCCCCCATCTCTAATAAAATGATTTTTAGTAAAGTTAAAATTAACTGAAGGAAAAAAAAAAATCTATCATCAGCTAATAAACAATGTAACACACCCTCTTTGGTGTATGTTTACATAAGAGAGTCCTCCGTGCTCCTGTCTAAAAGGTGCAAAACCTCAGGAATGTCAGTTCTTTTTTTCTTTTCCCTCCTTTTTTTGGGGTGGGGGTTTAATAAAAGAACCCCTTTAGAAAAGATAACAATTACATGTAATGGAACCTGGAACCAGACTCTTTTGGCAATTAATCACCCAGGAGCCGTTGCAGTCCTGCAGGCTGTTTCTGACAGATTTTGAGAGCTTTACAGGAATCACTGGGATAAGATGTGCCTGGGCTGGCTTCTGACAGGGACCGATCATGTACAAAGTGGATTGTTGGTTTTGGGTTTGTTTTTTTTTTTTTTTTTTTAGTTTGTATATTCATACACACACACACACACACACAGAGATGTGTGCACCAATATACACATTTCTACAGGAGTCTTTCTTTACATACATGGAACTACTGCAGAACTCATTTATTAGCCCAGAGGCAAAAAAAAAAAAAAAGAAAAGAAAAAAAAAGAAAAGAAAAGCCTTTTCTTCCTCTCAGCAAAGTAGAGCTATCCATCACTTAACAGAGATACTTCCTGTTTTCAAGCAGTTGGGAAGGCATGACTTCCAACCCAAATACTTGGCTTGGCAAACTATTCCTGTGTTGACAGATGCTTTTATAACCACTTCATTCCACCTGAAGTTTCAGTATAAAAGGAGGTGGGTTTTGTTGTTTTTTGTTTTGTTTTGTTTTGTTTCTGAGGGAGGAGAAAGGGAAAGCAGAAAGGAGAGGAAAGAGAAGGAAAAGGAAGGAAAATACCACAATTATAACAGCTGGATGACAGAGGTTAGCATAGCTCTGACAGATGTTACCATGTAACCTCAAAATGACATGTTAGAGAAAAAAAAACCACCAAACCTGTTCCTTGTAGGAAAGAGAATTTTGAACTCCTGCCAAAATATTACAATTCTCCTCAGAAGCTTTCGAACACTGTAACAATGATCTACCACATAATACAATATTTTCCATACATAAGCTATGCCTTTATATTACCATTGCTCTGAGTGATTAAATTACCAGCATGGGATAAGATTCTTTTCAGAGAGGCAACTTAGCCTCAAATGACAAAAATCCATAGCAGGTCAGCTCCATCGGGACCTGCCTTGTAACAGCTTTTCATCTCCTATGTTCTGTTTTCACAGGATTCATTAATAGGACATGCTCTAAACACTTCTCGAGACTGAATACTTCAGTGTGTGACAAACAGCAGTAAAAATGCACTGCACACAAGAAGATGTATTTGTAAAGCTGCATGATCCATTTTATATAACCTTTTGCCATATCAGTTTCTATATTGCTTACACCTGGTTACTTCAGTGACTACCCTACTACAAAAATCTTGATGACTTTACCTGGCTCGTGACCAAACTTTACAGACCTGTCTAACAAACTACAGATAAACAGTGTAAAAGAAATGTTCATAGAACAAAACAGGTATGTGAAACAAGCTGCTTCTAAAGAAAGAAGAGATGGGCAGAGAAGTAGGCAACATCAATGAAACAATTCAGAAACGGTTTCAAAAGGAAATCAATGACTTTCCGTCGTTACAGCCAGCACTGCAGCAGGAAAAAAACAGTTTCTGGTTTTCATTATTTGAAAGATCTTATTTTACTACCATGGCTCTGGAAGACCATTTGAAGCAATGAAGTAGATACTGGTCACAATAACTGTAAGCTAAATGAAAAATCATTCAACGCGTAGAGAGAATAAAGTCACGATATAAGAAATATCACTCATTTGTACTTGAAATCGGAAACCAAGGTGATCTCGCCTTTTTAAAATCTGTCTTGAGGCTTATATTCAAAAAAGACAGGGAGTGAAATCAACAAATCCTGGTTTAAATCCCTCTCTTTGGGAGGTACAGCTCTCCTGCCACTTTGTAACTAACAGATACAACCCAGTTGCCAATACCGTTTGAGACCAGCTAAGGTATCTTAGATATCTCCCTGAGGCTGGCAGGTTATTACCAATGAGGCTTTCTCCCCGCCAAGGGGATAGCTGATGTCCAGGCAGCAGCCTGCTGAACAGAACAAATAGCACAGGGTGCCTCTGTTCAGGCCACCGAATCCCAACCATGCTTTTGATATAGGAACAACCAGAAGACACACTACAGGCTTTTAACCTCATTACCCAGCAGTCCAGATGTCTGAACACCAATGAAGCCCTCTCCCCCTTTCAAAAAATGCACTCTTAATCAATTTTTTAGTTATAAGTTGAGGAGAAAAAAAAAGAAACAGATAAGTATACACAGTAGGAAAGAAGCCTCTAACCAGCATCTGCAAAGCGGTTCGCGCGCAGCGAAGCACCGCTTGATGCAGGACATCTAGCAGCAGACACGCAACTTGAGTCTTTAAAAATGGCCACGCAGCTAAGGAGCCCTTCTGGGGCCAGATGAGCGCATCAGGGAAGAAGACTTTTTGGGAACAGCCAGACGTGGTCACTGAGGATGCCACCAGCGTAACAGCGCAGGTGACACGGTTCCAGAGATTGAGAAAGGGCAGGTAATACCAAAGAACTGCATGCTTGACTATAAAATCCCAGATAGCTACATGCCAGGATATTAATATAGTCAAGACACAGCCTAATTAAGAACAGTGGTGCACTGGCTGGGTCAGAAGCCAAGATACTCTGCTTGAAGAAAAGGCCCCGGCAGACATGCCTTCTCTTATTATTGCAAGCAGACAATCGCTGACTTCCTCCACCCGGATGCAGGAAGACAACCTGGTGGTTTTCTCCTTCATACCAGCAGAAACCACTTTGTGTGTTGATCTTAGAAACTTGTGGGTGGTGCTGAGTTTACATAAATTACAGTGCTTACTGCAGCTGCCAGTTCCAAGTGACAGATACAGCTTGGACTCTGGGATTAAAATATGTACTTTCTAGTCATTAGGCCTGGAGCGGTGCTGATAAAAGTCCTGAAATCATTTTACAGGTCTGCCAAGTGTTTATAGCCCCTAACAGACATGAAATATTAGATGAAAACCTTCGGTGCCACCCAACTCACATTTTTTTCCCTACACTGCCAAGAGTTCCTTCAAACATATGTGAGACTCTCCTGATAGTTGCCCATCTGGCTTTCTCCTTGACTGTCCCCAACTTTGTGAAGTCACCCGTAATGTTTCCATCTCTAAGCACTTTTCAATGGAGCAATTATTTTGGTCAGCCTCTTTTACATGTTCTACAGTCAGCCTGAAGGCATTCCTGCCATGGCAGACAGTCTGGCATCAGATCTGGCTTCATTCTTACCACATATCCTAGATATTTCCATCTTCATTTCTGGATAATTTAGGAGATTAAGTCTTGTTCAACTCCCTGACGAATCTCAGTATTTGTTATAAATTCATTCCATTTAATACCTACTATTTCCCCGAGGCATTTACTTTCAAAAGCTTTTAGACGTCTGTCTGTACCTTTGGTGGATTTCCAGCTTTCACATCCAACTGTTAAGGTGGAAACAAAACTTCAGTGGAAGATTCATAGATCGGTTTTAAATTGTGGATTATCAACACCTCAATCTTCTTTATGCTGGTAAATGCAGCTGCTGTCTCACTGATGTATTACACTATTTCTTTCTGGACATCCTGTTTGTTCACATCTTACTGCCATGCAATGTGAAGACGTCTGTTTTGCGTATAGCTTGTTTTTGTATCACATTACTGGAGTAAAAAATTACTGTGGTTCTCATTATGTCTCTTGTTTTTTAACTTACCTTCTTTTTTTTTTTCTTTTTTTTTCTTTTCTTTCTTTTGTGCATGAGTGTCTGTTGGTCTGTTGGATCTAGGTTACCTGGAAAACAACCGAGCTGTGGTTTTTCTTAAGTAACATAATGCATGTTCTACCTGAGTCAACTTTTTCTCTCCCACTCTTTCCCACTTAAATGAACAGTGGCTCCAAATAGCAGAGTTCAAAGATTGCACCTCTACTTGATACCATTGTCTGCATAAAGGAGTATTCATCCTGTCAATGTGTACTTCAATCAAGTAAGTTGCACTTGATCTAAAGCCTTGATGAGGCAATTACTTCTCTTAACATACCCTGTCATTTCAGGATGTTACAGACTCAATCCTGATGGACACAGTCAAATATTATCTTTAAATCTGTGAGTATAATCTAGGTTATAAAACATTGGGGAAGGTGTTTCAAATGAGGGTTTTGTTGAGTTATGGTGGGTATTAAATCTGATCAACATATGGTCTTCTGTTCTACTGAACTTCAACTGGTCCCTTTACTCTGCCTGAAACAGCACCGGAGAAGACTTTTCTACCAACAAAAAAAAGCACAGCATCACACCAATTACTACAGTAGTTCAGGCCATCTTTAATTTCTCCTCCTCTTTTTTTTTTTTTTGCCTTTTTTTCCTCCCCAATTACACTTTTTTTACTGAGTCCATACATAAAAAAATCAGTTACTTTTACCAATGGCTTTTTTCATTTTCTGGGGCTGTATTCATTTATAGCTTTCCCTGTTTTTTGCTTTTGTATGAAGTCCTTCCCTTTATGTTGTGAGCTTTATGATGATATCTACTTATAGATCATTTATTTGCTAAGATTGATAGATTTTGGCACTGCTCAGCTGTTTAGTATTACCATTGCTTATTTGCTTCCCTTTTTGTTATAAAGATTTGGTTTTTTCCTTAGTAGGCCTCCTGAAGTGTATAAACGTATGCTGGTAAAATGTTATCCTATCACCTTTTTAACACTTATTTATGCTTCTTTGATAAGGTCATCAATATATCTCTTTTTATACCGCATTTACTCGAGGTATAATTTATAGAAATTGTTTTTTTCCCCCTGGAAGGGTATGTTTGAACGGTTAATTCGCACAATTTTCACAACTTTTACATATATAAACCGACTATGATTTATTAATACTTCAATGTCTGGAAAGCTGCATTTATTGTGCCAGCTATGAAGCTGTCAGGCAGAAAGGACCAAAACAAGCCACGTTGAGCTCCTGAGGTAAATCTGTTGTTCAGATAGGCTTTCTTGTTAAGTGTTGTGTGAGTTTTACTCTTCTTCAGTTTACGGGTATCCAAATAGGTGTGAGCTTTCTAACTGAACAAGCCTACTCTGCTTATGGAATGCAAATTTTGGAAAACTTCAGTAATTTCAAAACATATATACTTAAGTTATTGCCATACCCGAGCTGTACATTTTCTCAGCTAATATAGTGAGAAGCCATTTCAGTCCCATCCTGTTGCCAGTGTCACAGAATCCCACTCTTCAGGGGAACTGTAACATATTAGCCAAGCAGAAAAAATACTTGATCGCACCATCATTTAAAAGAAGCATTGCGTTCTTCCTACCAAACTTCACTGGTGAGTTATTGTTCATTTGGAAATTGGAAACAGGAAACAGTGTTCATAGCTAAGGTCTTCCCAGAATTTAGCAGCGTTTGATCCTGAAAGCTTATTAAGTGACTTGCTTGGGAGTAACTTTGAACTATTAGATTTATCTTGGGCTCTAATCACTGTTTAGAAATAGATTTGAACTGTAGTCAATTTAACATAACCATTTGATTACTCCATCTGTCTTTCTGTAGTAATACTCTCAAGGTGTCATGTAGGCATACAACATATCATTTAAGACAGACAATAGCACAGTTTAGGAATAATGTGCCCAGAGCTTGATGTTGCTCAAGGGCAATGTGGCTTGTAAGGAGACACCTATCTCTATTATCTATTGAGCTGGATTTCCCAAAGCATTTGTAAATTGCAAGAACTGTATCAAGACATTTTAAATTTAGATTATTCTAACTTACTTCACAGGGACATCAGTACTCAAAGCTGTCCTCTAACGAAGAGAAAATACGAATGGTTGCCCTTTGAACACGGACAACTCTTGAGCTCTAGGGTTAGGATTTATCAAAAGAACCTAAGAAAAAAAAAATCCTATTTCACGTTAGTAGCTCCATTTCTAACACCAAGAGCTTCAGAACTACTGAAATTTCCTCCCACATATTCTTTAGCTTTCAAAATTATACTCATATTCATTCTTCAAGTTTCTGAATCCATAAAGCCATGCTTTGGCTGAAGGCCAGAATATGCAGGATCAAACAGAGAATTTCATTTTACTCAAGCTGCTCTTGATGGAAAAATCTGAGTTTCAGATTCTTTCTGGGGATGCAAAGATATAATCTTTCGGTACCAATAGCATATGCATACAGAAATTAGTCTATGGGAAGTCTATGCCAGGAAATTCAGCTCCTCTCATGACGAGCACCAGAATCAAAATAGTCACAGAAGCTGGGAGAACTGCCTTGGTGTTCCCTGAAGGCTTGCACATATCCCCAAAACCCAGATCTAGCACATACCAAATCCCAGTGAAGAACTGTCACCGTCACCGGCTCAGCCTGTGTGAAGGTACTCTGGGTAAACACCACACTAAAGCGAATGCACTCTCAAAACAAGTTCCTTCCATGGACTTAAAGGGAAAACAGTGGACCTAAACAGAAGATGAAAGTCCTTTCTTGGCTGCTATCACTTACCTAAGTGACCCCATTTTGAATTTCTCACCCACCAGTTACCATGAGGAGTGAAGCACGTTGGTCTAAGTTTAGTTTCTAACAGAGACCACAGTGTACTCACAAGATGCCACTCACCCATGAGGAACTCCATCTAATGGGGACAGGGCCCTAGTGTACTGCAGTCAGGGCACGCACAAAACATTTAGCATCCTGAGGACACGTGGGGATGGGGACCCAAAGAAAGGAAGAAGGATGTTCGGAGAAAAAGAAACTTTATCAGTGTTTCCAAAACCTAAGGCCACGGTCATGATACCTGAAATTGTGAGTCTGACAGAAGTGGGATTCCCAGAGAAAAACAGGGTCACAACTGAAAGATAGTGAAATACCATTCTGGGAGGCTGTACTGGTTTTGGCTGGGATAGAGTCCCGCAAGGGCCTCTTTCTGATTGGGAACCTTTGGGCAATACCCTAATACTTACATGAGCAATGCATGATTGAGGCCCATGGGATGGGAGGGTGTGTTGAACCCGAGGTTACCTATCAAAGTGATTCCACAGAAGACAGTTAGGGTTAAACTGGGTTTTTTTTGTCTGACTAACTGTGCTGATTTTGGCTGGGATAGAGTTAATTGTCTTCATAGACAGTAGTACAGGGCTATGTTTTGGATTGGTGCTGGAAACAGTGTTGATAACACAGGGAAGTTTTCGTTACTGCTGAGCAGTGCTGACACAGAGTCAAGGCCTTTTCTGCTCCTCACCCCACCCCACCAGCGAGCAGGCTGGGGGGGCACAAGAAGCTGGGAGGGGACACAGCCGGGACAGCTGACCCCAGCTGACCACAGGGATATCCCACACCATATGGCATCATACTCAGCATATAAAGCTGGGGGAAGAAGGAGGAAGGGGGGGACATTTGGAGTGATGGCGTTTGTCTTCCCAAGTCACCGTTCCACGTGATGGAGCCCTGCTTTCCTGGGGATGGCTGAATTCCTGCCTGCTGATGGGAAGGAGGGAATGAATTCCTTGTTTTGCTTTGCTTGCACATGTGGCTTTTGCTTTACCTATTAAACTGTCTTTATCTCAACCCACAAGTTTTCCCACTTTTACTCTTCTGATTCTCTCCCCCACCCCACCAGAGGGGAGTGAGCGAGCGGCTGTGTGGGGCTGAGTTGCTGGCTGGGGTCAAACCACGACAGAGGCCTCCCTACTCTTGATATGTGAAGATGGATTGGGCTAACATGCAACTGCTGAAATCTATTCGTAAGATATTTGACTCAAATGAAGGAAAGGGTTTCTTTTCTTTGTCTTCTTTTTCAAATGACTGGACCTTCCTTCCAAATTTTCAAAAGCCTGGCACTGCTGGAACTTGGGCTAGTTATGACACCATTTTACCATAGACTTCCAGGCAGCAAAAACATACTTGGGTATGGAGCACCTTTCTACACTGAATAGCAGAAGCTCCGCTTCTTGAAACTTTACAACTAAACAACATACTAAGATTATTTCTGGAGAGAAGGTTCCTATATATATATGCACAGCACACGATGACATTTCCCAGCAGTTACTCTTTTAATCGTTATCTGCACTTCTACCATTTTTTCAATGCAGAAAACAGGAAACACTTTGCTTTTCAACAGGAATCACTAAAGAGATTTCTTGGTGCTGTAATTTCTGTCATAAAGGGTGCTGACAATGAATCAAAACCCATTTTTTTAAACAGAAGAATGAAGAATAATTAAAATGTAAGCTGAAATAAATTGTTCCCTGGACAGAGTTGGGGATTATGACTGTCAGATTTTGATGCAACTATGACTTCTCACCTGCTCAAGGTAAGTTAAAATTCAGTTGTTGACGCATGATTCAAATCTCCCTTTGCAAACACACTTGGCTTAGCATCTCTTTTTTGAAGGCTGATGTTTTAAAAACAATATTTGTATAACAGAGAACACAGTTTCAAAACTCAGAAACCTTCCGTTCTTAAACCATAACTACAAAACCGCCAGCATTCAAAAGTAAGCGAATCAAAAAAATGCCACACCACAATAATCTGCACAGATGGGTGTTGGGTCCGCACTGGAAAACTCCCTCAGCAGCATGAACAGTCTCCAGCAACAGCAGTACTCAAAATCTTTGCAGACTTTATACTCATTTCTGGTACACCTGCGTATAGACCAACATGAGTGTTTCATAACTCACAGGGTTTCAGAATTCCTGGAAGATTTATTAGCCAACATGACAGCCTTCGGCCCCTCTGAGAGCACAAACATCCACAGACAAAAACTTCAGGGGGCGGGGGGCAAGGGGGGTGGGAGGTGGAAATGTATCTCGGAGTTAACACTGCTTTTTTATCCCACTCTGCACATAGGAAATGCTTCCAGAAAAATCCTCAAAGTCCCTGCACACAATGCAGAGCCTGCTCTTGTGGCACAGTACTTCGTATTTTATCCCTACATCAATGCAGTCCTAAGACGGACAAAAGCCTGCTTGGCTACAGCTGTGTATAATTGCAGGGCTTTGCTGGGTGAGCAATCCTGGTCCTGGTCCTCCGCCTGCAAATCATGTTAACCAAAGAGAAGAAAAGATTTCTCTGCAGAAGATCAGGGAGCTCAAACACCAGTTTATAAATTGCTCGGATTTCATCATGAAGCATCCATTTCCCTCCTCCTGCCCAAGAGGAGCTCTTCTCAGTTCTGTATCCATAAACCTGCTCAGCCAGGCTGAACGGAAACAAGCCGCGTCCCTGCCTTCCCTGCCTTCCCTGCCTGTGCCAACGTGACAGAAAAGTGACTGGAGGAGAGAAAAGGTAAAGGCTACATACATCCCTCCCAAGCCTCTGGGTGATCTAATACAAAAGCCTACACCTGGGAAAGCAGTAAGAGGCATCACACTCCAAATGTGATGCAGCCACTTGGGCCTTTTAATTTTATTTCCTAACAATAAATTCCAAGCAATGGGAAGGGTAGTAAAATAATTATGATACTCTGCACCACAGGAAGGTATTACAGAACTCCCCCAAAAGCGATTTTGCTCCTTCGGCGTAGGTAATATTAATAAGACGGCCTCTTACTTCAGCGGCCAGTTCAGTCATCAGATGATGTAGGGCTCCGACCCTGCCCTGCGCTCAAGCAGGCTTTCGTGGCTGTACCTAGGCACACGCCACCTTTGCACGATGCACAGCCCGGTCAGAGCCCACCTGTGGAACGGGACATTTAACTCACTGCATGTTGTCTGCCCACGTCTACATTGGATCAGAGATATTTTTAACAAAGGAGATGGAGGGGGGCTAGGCACAGGGACTGGAGGGGTACTCTTAATTGCAGCTATGCCCTTGTGTGTCCTTTTAAATCAAGCATGGAAGTGGGACTTTAAAGCATTCGTTGAGCACAGGAATAGAATGGCTAGTGGCAGAGTCCCAAAAGCTTTTCCAATTATTTGTTTAGTTGAGGTTTCAGTTATCACATCTGACATTTCCTTCACAAAGATAGGGCCAGTTTCAGGTAAAATACATATTGGAAGTAGATAACTTACAGCCAGAAAAAACAGATTTTGCCAGTGAATTCAAAATGAAAATACTTAATTTGACAAAAGACCATGTTTGACCCATCTCTGTCTATGGAAATCTTTGAAGAGACTGGTCCTTGTCTCAATTGTTCACCTTTCTTTCTTGAACTCAGACTATAAATGCCCTAAATAATCCATTTTCTACCTTACTCAAAGTAAAACAGTAAGAGACAATTTTTCCACCATCTTTACAGTAATCGCCACAAAACTACTGAATTTATCAAAATGAAGGACTATTTCTCACTTGTTTTGGAATTATGACTTCATAAACCTGGAATAAAATAAAAAGTCTTTTAAATTTCTATTAACTGCTATGTACTAAATGGATGCTAAATTATCATAATACAGCTGATGTTACTATTCATATTGCTGAAATGAAACTCAACACATTGCAAGTTATATCAGAAGCAATTTCTTTAACTTTCTATTTGTATTTTCTTTTAAATTAAGACAGACCATTGGAATATCCCAAAAGATTTTTTTTTTTTTCCCAATTACATATTTCCTGCTGTTTTTTCTTCAGGTTTTCATTCCTGTGAATTTCAGTGAAGCAGCTGTAAGAGGTAACAATTACAGCAAAATGTTTAATTACCCAACTAGCTTTTAAACAGTACCTGTGGGCACATACAGTCCTCACATGAAGTTACTTAAAAGTAAACCCACAGGAATTATTGTTAAATAATGGTATGATTATCAAAGAAAATTATTCTCTGTGAGTCATTTCACATTAATTACAATGTATTATTTGAAAGGTAACGTAGATGCAGTTTATTCCGCAGTGCTCCTAGGAGAGTTTAATGAGCGGTCCCATTAGGAACTGTAGGCAGGAACTGGACTGACACGGCTCTCGCACAGACTCGCTGCCTGCACCAAATCCACCCCGCGTATGCCGGAGTCTACATCAAACTTGGCAGGAATGGACTGAAGCAATAAAACTAATGAAAATCAGTTACAAGAGGCTACAAACAGCTGTAAAATATTTAGAGAAAACCATGGAATTGAAGACCTGACCAGATTTCCAAATCCTGTTTTCTAACACTCTTAAAATACCCACTCCACTTTTTAAAAATCTCTCCAAACGATGGTTTGATTTAACAGTACACTCTAAAAATCTGAGAATTAATTCAGAAAAAAGCTATTCAAACACCATTTATAACTGATGGGAGAGTATCACTTAGGCAACTTTTATAAATGTATAAAGTAGAAAAGTAGCTGTTAATCTCTATGATTTTCACTCTTCCAGTAGGAAACTGGATCATGCACATGTTTTTTTGAAGACAAAAACCTCTTCTACAGCAGCCATCATTTCAATATGAGATTTAATAATACACATAGCTTATATATTACTCACGTGTGCGATACCATGTTTGTATGCATCAAGCTCAAGTGGAGCGCTGACTGCTCAGTTCTATGAACTATTGAGATTTTTTTTTTTTTCAGACCTTGTTTTGGATTATTATTCACAGTACCCTTCCATTATCTTCCCAAATTCTTCACTGATGAGTCTACTGAAGAGACAATCTCTGTAACTATGTGCAGTTACACTCACTAAGACATAAGAGCCCCAGCCTTCTGTTGTAAACCAGTGTAGCTCCACTGTCGTCTTCTGGCACTTTGCTAATATTTACAGCAGCAGCGCTAGTCCCAGATTAAACAGTGGCCAGTGGCTTTTCCATTATATGAATCAGCAATTTTATATAACCTCAAAATCCTAAAACTTGGGTGGTTGAATCTTACTCATTATCCCGTCATTGAGTCCTTTTGGCCAGCAAGGAATTCCAGAATTCGGAAATTATCTCTAACTCACTGTGATCAACACACAAGGATTACAGACGGCTCTATTCTGCCCCAGGGAATTAAAGCCCAGGTTAAAGAGCTTCCTTACTGAGGAATTGCAGCTAAAATGTAAACCAGCACTAACTGTTTCCACCACAGCAGAAAACCACCTGGAGTTGGAGCCAGACCATGGAGGAGGGAACAAGAGAAAAGTGGGAAAAACAGAAGACCAAGAAGAGAACAGAAAAAGCTAAAAAGAAGAAAGTAAAGAGAGAATATTTTCCATAAAGATATGTCAAAAGAGCCAAAGATGTCAATAGGATTCACGCACACGAGCGGTTCTTGAAAGGTTCTGCCACAATTTGCACTGCAGTTTGACAGTGAATGGAAACAAACACCATCAGCTAGAGCTGCCCGGACTTTTGCATCCCTTCATTTTCTGGGGAAGACTTTAGGCTAAGAACTTTTGGGTCAGAAAAGCAAGTAAAAGATTCAGAAATGGTTATATGGTGCCGCCTTGGAGTTTCTGCTTGGATACCATAACCTTTGGTGGAAACATGTTCTGCAAGCGTCCTGGCTGCACTATGTCCCTTGGGATGCACGTGGCTGTCCCTGCTGCGCCATCCCTGAGTGTAGGCTCTGGGGACACCCAGCACTGACCAAGAGCAGAGGGGTGAAGCACCTGAGCTCCAGTACCTAGCAAACACAGTAACAGCATTTTCAAGCCAAAGTACTTCTTCCAGTGAACTAGGTCTCTCATGTAAAAAAACCCAACTGGTTAGTAAAAAACCCCTCATTTCTGTTAAAAGAAACCAATCAGAAATGTTGATTATTCATACAAAAACTGATCTTCCTTTTTTACCACAGGAACATCTTCAAAAAGTTATCTGACATAAGAGGAAAATGAAATCTGTTTTTCTTCAGTCAGACAGCTCCGGATATCTTGACTATGCTTGGACAGCTTTAGGTGAGATAAAGAAACTGCATCAGGTCCTTTCCATGTTAAAGGGAACTATTAACACAAAGTTAAGCTGACGACTTTCTAGAAATAGGAATGGTTAAAAATTCTAGCTTTTTCTACCCAGGCTAGTGAAGGTCAGACAATTTTATTGATAATTTTTTGGGCATGGAAACTATTTGCTAATATTTTACTGGATGAAAAAATTGTTTCAAGTTATTCCACATTAACACAGTTTATCTCTTAGCACAGAAGTTCATAAAAGAAAGCACAGCAGTTTGGTACATAAGACCTGATCTATATAACCATAAATGAAAATTAATCTGAAAGATGAACAGTGTAACAATGCCTATTCTTTAAATTCCTCTGATAAGCGCATACTAGAACTCCTCCAGGGAATATGCCCAACCTTCCCTACTGTCTAAACATGTTACCCTGAAGTCCTTACTATCATCTACACATAACATACAATGACGGGTTATCCTTGTATAGTTTGACACAACATTAGAAGCAGGACTTGGGAAGCTAGCCAAATACCTGAGGCTAAATCCCTAGAACATTAAAAGTCTATTTACTATTGCCCATAATGCTATTTTATAAATAAAAATGCAAAAGGAGATCCATATGGAATTAACTGTATTGTTCATTTCTGTGCTTTTTTTGGGATTTTTTTGTACATGAAAGAACTAGGTCAACATTTTCCAGAATTACCCAACTTGCTTTATACTTACGAGAAAGGAAAAATGTTCCTATTATGAACGTTGTTTGGGGGAAAACAGTATGACATTTATGGGAATTTTTCTCATATGCGTTTTTAGAAAAGGAAACAGTAGAAAACCCCTCCACCGTGTGGAATAATACAGATTTTTATGTGAAATATCAGTACAGACATCTACCACTGGAGCTAATAAAGCAGTAGCACTCTATTAGGAGAGCCACTCACCAGAGGAAAATGAAGAATATATTGTGCCTTTGCATTTCACAACTCTGTTTTGATTTCATAAGCATGCAGAGAAATCTAGATTCTATGTGACAGTTAATGTACCAGTTACAAGATCCATCTGCTTGATTTTACCAGTATCGACTTCTACATCAGTTCTCTCCAATTTGTTTAGCCACTTGACACCCAGCTACGTGGATGCCATTGCTCTGCACTCTTCTTCTACGCTTCTGGGTGCCCCACTCTCAACTTTCAGTCCTCTGAGCTATATGGGTGAGAAAACCCAAATATCAGCAATGCCAGAATAGATCACACCCAATGACAACTGTTTCATTTAGCTGCCAAACTCCATCAAGCGTCTGGCGTCCATGCAGAAATCAAGGTTTACTAGAAGCAAGATCTACCCAAATGTGGACAGATCTTTCACAAAGATAACAAAAGGTACACACATAACAAAAGTTTGAAGTCTCTCCTCTAGCGTACAAGGGGTGACAGAGCTCCTCAACCACACCACAGTAAAAAAAACCCAACCCAAACAACAATATCAGTATGGGCAAAACCAACAACTGGGGGAAGAGATCATTCCCCTGTTAGTTTTGTCCTGAGAAACATAAAAGTGGTGTTTTTGCTGACATGAAGAAAGCTTGAAGGGGGCAATGGTTTCAATGGTCAAAGAATCATAACATATAAAGATTCCTACAACTGAACCATTTGACAAAGAGTTGGACCACTTTAAATATAGACAGCACTATCTAGATCACCTATAATAATTCTAAAAAGCATCTAGGACTTCACCTTCACTAAGGCAGGAGGCATGCTTGTGTCATCCCACCTCGTCAGTAAAGACACAGTATTTTCAGAATTTGCTGATTGAAAGAGACTCCATAGACTTCATTAAATTGTCACATGGGATGGTTAACAGGTGTTACCTTCACATGAGTTAACAGATGGTGTGAAGAGAATGGGCAATGTCTGTATGAACCCCATTGCTGATCCCACATTTACATTAATATCTTTAAATCCATCCAATTCTGTCTTTAATCTGTTTGAAATTAATATAAATGAGATATTTTAAATAAATAAAAAAATAATAGTAAATATCCCTTTGAGTAGAAGATGGCAGGCAAATTGGCAAGATATGTGTTCATTGAACCAAAGCACCTGGTGTAGGTCATTCCCAAGAGCCTTGCCCCACTTCTTTGCAGCCCCGCTGCCAGGCAAACACTTGCTGCCTCAACAGTAGTCAGAAGTCGAGAGAGTGCAAAGACGAACACATCATTCCCCAATATGTACCTTCTCTATTACCAGCCACTCATAAAAAACGCAGCCTCCAGAGATGCCATTGGGTCTTAAGATGCCATAGCTTATATAGATTATAACCACAGTTTATGCACGTTAACGCTATCACGGGTAGATACCCACTTCCGCGCACTGCCACAAACTACATGTAAGTCTCTTGACAGTTTAAGTCCAAAGTGTTTTCGGGGTGCTGAGCTTATTTTAAGGTTTATTTTATTTATTTTTCCAGCACACTGACATTCCAGCTGATAGCTCCGGAAGCGTGTTCACATTCCACTATCTCTACTTAAAATATTTAAAAGGTTATAGTAAGCAGAGGAAAAGGTAGCAGATACAGATAAGTATAGTGAGTCACATACCCCAAGGAAAAGTATTGCTTACCTTTGATGAGGTAAGTAAATAATTAGCTATACTTAAGGCACTTCTCTTCTAGTCTCTCATAACAGTGTTACACAGGCAAAAGCTTTTGAAGACTTTATGAAGGGGAACACTCAAAAATCATAATCTCCCTGTGCAGGCAAAATATCATGCCTGCCAAACTGAGCATCTATACACAAGATCTTGAAATATTAAACTGATTAATGATGGTGACAGTTTTCCTTGATAGACTGCCTCATAAATAAAATCGATAATTTTGCTAAACCCAAAGTATTTCTCAGGAATGTGCTCACTTTGACAAAAGTTTTCTACAAAACATTTAGGGGCTTTGTCTCTCTATTGAGAGAGAAGCAATGGCATAAGCACGTGAGACCAGGGTGTAAAGAAACCTTCTCTTTAGAATAATCCAATGATTTTTTTTTTCTTCTTATTTAAGGGGAGGATGAGTCAGACTGTTGTGTTGTGACCATAAATATCTGAAGTGTCAGATAATGAACCACAGTGAAATGGGGTTCATCTGGCTAAATATAGATACCTGTCTTCAAGCTAATCACCCTGCACGCCACTGATAGTCAGGGGAGTTCGAGGTGTAATTAATTTTTTCATTAAAAAAGATACCTAAATAAATTTATTTATGCCCTTAAATCTGTAATTGACTATGAAAGTGCAATAGACTATAAAGGGAATCAGTTTGATTAGCTTAGATGAATCCTTCTCTGCTCTTCACTGTTGGAACATTTATATTTACCCTCATCATTATCATCACAAACTCAAGGTAAATATGTAAGAAAAAACAGAACCATTTAGCATTACATGCTTTTACACTAATAAAATTATCATCTTATTTGTGTATCCCTTAACACTTATCCTACAAAGTCATTTTAGCCTCTGGATAATGAATTATAATATAT
The DNA here is from genome assembly GCF_965638725.1 of Aptenodytes patagonicus. Classification (NCBI taxonomy): domain Eukaryota; kingdom Metazoa; phylum Chordata; class Aves; order Sphenisciformes; family Spheniscidae; genus Aptenodytes; species Aptenodytes patagonicus. The sequence goes on from NC_134952.1 coordinate 78,735,008, forward strand.
AACAAATAGCATAACTAAGAACAAACCCTATTTAAAAGATCTGACTAGTAGCAAGATGCTAATGTAACAATAGATATTAAACAGGTGTAATATTGCAAATTATTTGGTATTTTTCATATTAAAATACAGGTGATGAAAGTCCAGAAGTGCAATGAATATAATACTGTTTTGTGTAGTCACAAGATAAATTGATACAATTCAGCTCTCATAGGTGTTTTTTCTCATTTTATTTTAGTTTTTACCAGCCAATTCTCTGGAATGATCATTCTTCTTCGTTTAAAGGCCATTCCCTATAGTGGCTTATTTAAGGAAATTTTACTGAACACAAATACTCTGTAATAGGTTACAGAAAGTCTAAAATTTGGTGAAAACGAAGGGTGCTCTGAGGATGGAAGCAAATTCGAGTCAAGACAGAAATACCGGAAAGGTTCAGAATAAAAACAAGTTGTCGAGCACAGATACTAGCTGCTAGGGCTTTACAAACCCTGTGCCACCTCTTAACCTTTTGCCTTGGGTGGCTTCTGGTTCTCTAGGAGCTACTGAAAGCACTTTTCAGCTCCTATCAACATTTGGTACTATAGACCCTGAAGCTGCTAAAGAATTTGCAGCGATACTTGTGCTGTTTGTTACCAACTGACTTTTTGTGTAAGACCCTGGCTTTCACATAGCCTCTCTAACCTCAAGTAGCATCTCACCAGTCTGCAATATTTTGGTGTAGGCAAAGAAAATTATTTTATATACTTGAATCATTAAATGATTAAAAAAAAAAAAAAAACCCAACACCCCACCAAACTAATTAACATCAGAGCATGATTTAAGACCAAGCAAGAAACATCAAAAGACATTACAACATTGTTTGATGCTCCTCTCTTGGCAATAAGCCTTCCCCAATTTCACAAACAGAGGGAAAACAAATGTTTCCAGTTACACGTATGCTCACACACTCTCGGCTAAGTGAGGCCAGACCTTTCTCTGTTAACTACATTGGTATGCCTTGGTTGCCAACTGGCTTCAAATATTTCTCAGAAATACGAGGTTCCTCCTGCAGCAATGCCTAGATAATGAGGGACGATTATGAGATGAAAACATACTGACTTCCAAAGGAGAATAAATGGATATGAATACGGTGCAATACAGTATAAAGAATTTTATTCCTGTATAGGCGATCACAGAACATAAAATCCTCCTCAAGGAATTAAGGTAATCACACAAAACCTACGGATTTCTAGGGGTAGTTGAAAGTCTGTGCTCCGTTCAGAGGAAAGTAAAATGAGAATTACCCCCATCATTCATATAAGCAAATGCTATCAATGAAATGAGGGCCAGCTCCTTAGTGCATCCCATCCTCTCTTACTGCCCACTCCCAGCCCCGTCACCTCCAGAAGGCAGGCAGAGAGCTGTAGGAATGCAGGAGCAGGACCCTTTCTGTGCTGTTGCCTCTGAGATAATGAGAAAGACTGGATATCACGTGAAGGAGAAGCAGCATGACTGTGTTGTCAAAACTGTTCCAACAAACAAGTAGAAATCTCAACAAAACGTTTTACGCTTCGTAGCATGAAGTCGAAGTCTCACACACATCAAACATTTTGAAACTATTTCTTAAAGAACCATCTTTTAAAATCGTTTCTGGCTATAAAATTGTGCATAAATGAAGTGGAAAAATAAACAACTAAGGCAGTACAGATATTTACAAAGAAACAGCTGTAAATACATCTCCATGGCAGAAGAAAGGCATGCAGAAAAATTTCTGCAAGATTTTATCCTCCTCCAAAACTAAAAAAAAAAAAATATGGATGTCAGAGGGAAACAATCAGGAAAACAACTGGGGAAATCTAATGAGATATAGCTATTTTCCGAATATCCTCAGGTATCCAGAATTATCAAGAACATATAAAATAAAAAATTAATTAAAAGATATTTTCTACAGAATAACTGACAACAGTGTTTATACTATTGCTTGGTACTTCCTGAAATAGTTACTGAAACAGCCAGATTTTCAAAGAAGGTTTCCATCGTTTGTTTGTTTATGGGTGCTCCTAGTCTCTACCATAAAACAATGACAGGCAGCCTTTAACAAAAAGGTGTATGGCCGAGTAAACCTATGCACTCCCTGACCTGCAACCCCATTTGGATGCTTTTAGCCCCTTTGGAAGCAGTAGCGGCGGCATAAGAAATGAGTGAGATAAAGTACTTTCGGCCAATTACCAATTATGTCCCTTCACGTCACCCAACAAAACACAATAGTTGCTTCTCCTGTTTTTGTACCTATGATGAACTTCAGTAATCACCTCTCTCTGTGTACGAGGGAACATCTTAAGGCGCCTGGAAGCCACAAAAGTTTGGCAAACCATTTGGCTCTGTTTTAAATATTATGTAGATTATAGAGGACAGAGAACAAGTTCTACTTTGTAAATACAATTAACAACTGTTACATCTTTACCTTTGCACTCAGGTTTTTCATTTTAACAGTTTAATCTCCGAGTCATACAAGTGTGTCCTCATTTTATTTGTCAGACACAGAAATGCACACTCTTTTCCCCAAAATGTTTGGATTCCCAGCAGCGGGCAAGATGCACACTTGCCATTCTGGTTTCCAGTATAAATCAGCAGCCTGGAAGACCAGATGGAGCTCAGGGAAGCTACTGCCTGCTCATACCTAAAAGAGATTGAACTGTCATCCAGTAAAGTCTTTCCATGTTTAAAAGCCGGTTAATAACAGTCTTTAAAATAAAGGACTTAAACAATTTGCTTAAGCACTTTGGTCAACCAAGGCCTAAGGAAAGACTTAAGATTGCCATTTTGAGACTCTTTTCCTCTCTTTTTCAAGCTGCAACAGCAAATCTAATAGAGCTCTAAGATCGCACCAGAGCATGTATTTGAGAATAAGGCACTCAGGAAGACGTGAGGGAGTTCTAACTAAAAAACTCAAACCTTGGTTAAGTGTAGAAGATACTACATATGAACACAGGAGGCTGTCTGAAAGGAGTAGATGCAATAGCAAAATGGCTGAGCTGGACAAATAGTAAAATCTACCAACTACCTTCTCAATGTAGAGCTGCTGGTAGCTGTGTGAACAAGCAGAAACCCTCCTGAGTGATAAATGATTAGCAGATGTAGTAAGCACGGTATGCTTTTGCACAGCCTTTACCTCTGTGGTTGTAATGTGGTCTTCCAAGGAACCTAATAGCTTTTGGTGTACCTAGAAGTCTAGAACACGAATCAAGCCATCTATTAAGCCTGTTAAAATGTTTTAGATTGATTTCTCAGTGCCTAGAAGACTCTTGCCTAACTTAATATTGGGTAATAGAAATTAAAGATCTGGGTGTGCAATTCAACATGCAGGTTTTGGTAGTTGTAAACCCTTTCTCTCCACCTGCCTGGTTTAAATCTCTGTCTCATAAAATGAAACAAATGAAAAAAAAAAAAAATTCAGAGAAGGTGAGACTGCAATAGGCTATGCAACAAGCAAAAGGCTTTCAAATGCATCTGAACCAGAGATGGAACCACTTGTTTCAAATTAAGTAATGAGTCTGTTTCCCTTCTAATCAAGATAACAGTAAGTTCAGCGCATTAATCAGCTGCTTGGAAAAAATGTTCTCCAATCAAAATCAAGTGCAATTGCTTCTAAATCCTTCTATGTGCTTGCATATCATCTTGGAAAAGGAACCAAAAGTAAAAGCAGTTTGCCCAGGAAAACTCCCCAGTCCTGAGAGTTAAAAGTATGAGAGAAGAAAGAATACAATACACCAGCACTCTCATTTTGCTTTGCTATGCAGCTTCCTCCATGTAGACAAGATAGTCCTAATTGATGTCTGTACAGAACACTGGTAATCTTGCCTATGTGCATTGTATCAGGCACAGGTAAAATTAATCCACACTATGTGAGGACAGGCAAGAGATTTAAGTAGGTTTTTCATTCCAAGCTGTCTAACTGGAAGAAAGAAGTCGTTAGGAAAAAATATATTTGGAGTCTCCAAACAGTTCTTCGACAGGATACAAACTCTTTCCCCAAAACAAAAATTTTACAAGAAAGCTTTCCTTCCATATGCACCTTCTATTTTTGTACACACCCTCCCCATTTTTTAAATAATACTTTGGCAAAACATATGAAAAATTCAAAAATAACTGGCTGAGTTTTGGCAAAGCTTAAAAAGTATAGGGAAAGTCTGGAAAATAGAAAGCTGGGCACATGATGATGATAACTTTGCTCCTGTATATAGGATGAGTTATTCATAGCCCACTAATTTGGTGTTTGCCTGGATTTACAATTCACAGGTTTTATACAAGAGTGTGTATTTCTCTAGAAAGGTCAAGTCTGAGAGGTTTTTCATTCCAAAACAAAAGGACACTTGCACAGAGCTGCAACGTACATGGTAACTGAAATTTGCTTCAGGCAAGGTGTGACTTAGAACAATTATGTGTACCTGTTGCATGCCATGTCTCTGAAGAGGTGCCAACCCCAGCCAGACTAGATCTCTAACACGCTGTTGGATGCTAGGGAAGTTTCTGCATTAAGCAGGGACAGCACTATCCTCCAATTTGTTTCAACCACAGAGAACAGTCATGCATTAGCAAGGAGGTGGCTTGCATGACCTAAGAGGTTGTTTTTGTCTCTGCATTCCAATGATGAAATTTAGAGATGTCTAAATCGGTAACCGTGTATGCACAGGCATTGCATCCGCTTTTCCCACGAATGCATGAGTTTGGCTCTGTGACCCTTTGTTTACTAAATCAACTAGCCTTCCAATATCTTTTTAAGGACCCCATAGGTGTTAGTGCCTCTGCTTGTTTTCTACTTTTTAAAAATTCTGTTTACATATTAAGATAATGACTTGTTAGTCATTTAAATTCAATTGACTATTGGATGTCACATGCAGGAAATGTTCTACATAGCGTTGTCAAAGAAAATGAACTTCTCAGCTGGAGGGAGGCAAAGGCAGGGGAAAAATATGACAACCAATGGATACAACAGCAGAAAATACTGTTTTCTCCAAAGCATTCCACCAAAAAGCCAGCAGGGATCTTTTGAATCATGACCATAGTTTGCTTAACTAGAATAAATCACAAAACATAAGTAGATAAGTCAGCTAGGGAAGTTATATCTAAATTTCATGTCACATTTCAAAATTTTTCAAGGCGCTTTAAGAGTGTGAGTCCCAAATACCTGATTCTTACTTCTAGTGACAAGACAAGCCCTCCACTCTTAAAAAGTTTGAGCAAAGTACTTTTGAAAGTTTAACCTTCAGTGAGGTCATATCATACAGAATTAATAATGTACTATAAAATACCTTTATTACCTAGACAAATGACTACAGCCCAGGCAATTTTCTGGGACACCTACAGCACAGTACAAGTTGCTAATAAAGTTTCATCAGCTGGAGGGCAAGGGGGAAGAGACAAAAAGAAGAGTCCTTTTGGGAAAAGCAATTTTCAAGAATTGTTTTGGGAATAACTCATTCTTGAGTGCTTGCAATCCAGGTATATGCCACACATGATCTTGTGTTTAAAGTGCAGTTGAACTCCAAAGAGGAGATGGACGGAGGGTGAAGAGATTTATGTAGCTATAGACTTGTTGGTTTTACTTTTAGGTGGTGCGCAGCTCTGATTTAAGATGTGCTGAGCAGGCCTTTATATAAAATAATAATAAATTAGTGATGCACATGTAGATTTACGTGTCAGGAGTCCAGAGCACAGAATGCATGCTTAATGAGTTTTATAAATCTGTATAAATAAATATAAATGAAATCACACCGTGGGATGTCCCTGTCTTGTGTCTCTCAATAGTATCTAAATTAGATATGGTCTATTTTCAACATGTATATAAATATGCTCATAGAAAAACACTAATTATCAGCCTGGAAAATCAGCTTGGGTTTTGAGAGCCCATTAAGTTCCCTGTGGGTTCATTTTTGTCAGGAAAGTCAGCAGAGACAACTCAAAACATACACAGGAAGTATATCTGCTGCCTAAGATGAGATTTGTACAATTACTTTTCTGACCATAAATACGCTTACTTCATTTCTTCTTGCTAACTTTACATTTCCTATGTATGATTCATGGTGTTATGCCAAGGTCACCCAGGTCCTTGGTATTAAAAGGTTATATAAACACATCCCTGGAGTAACTAAAATGAATCAGATAGGCAGCGGACAGAGTGCAGGCCTGAACTTGGAAAGGGAGGGAGTGTGAAAGCCAGACCCCTGACATTAAAAAAAAAAAAAAAAAAAAAAAAAAAAAATCACTTTCATTTGTAACTTCACACAAAACACAAAGAATTGTAGTATTAGTGCGAAAGAAAATCAGCAGAAAATGTTTCCTTTTGGGGAGGGGCAGGGAGGCAAAAAGGCAAACCCCCCAGTATTTGCACCTCTAGAAACTACCTGAGGACCCCTCGGTACTCTGCTTTCTCGTGCTACCCCTCAAACCCGGCACCTACGCAGATCACTGCCTTAAAGTCCAAGCACTGACAAGGACTTGAGGTTGGAGCCTAGTCTCAAACTGCCATTTTACAACTGATTCTCTGTCAGCAAGCTACTCCACAAGTGAAACAAAATTAGAAGATGTAAAAGTTGCAGCCAGGACTATGAAAGAATCAAACAAATCGTTTCCTTTTCTGTGGTGTTTCTGTTATCCTTACTGCACTTAGCTACAATCACTGACATTATGCATAAAAATGCTGATAGAGGGATGGTGCAAAACAGTATCAGACAATAAGAGCGATAATTTATAACTCTACATCTTCAAAATACTGTAATATTAATAGCAACAGTTTATGTTCCTCATATCTCTGCGAAACAAGGCACACAATTTTACAAGTGTGGAAACTGGAGAGCACGGACACTTAGTGGTCTGTCAGAAGCATCCTAGGAAGTCGGTGTTCAAATTAGAATTAGCATCCAGTTTTTTTGCTTCTAGTCTTATATGTGTGCAGCTTTTTAATCCTCCTAGGCCTCAAGCAATTCCTAAGTTCTTATAAATTTCTGTATCACTGCCACAAAGCAATCAGCAGCAACTCTAGCTCTATGACAAAGCACCAAAATGGAAAAGCAAGCTGCAGTGGCTGGCTTAGTAACAAGTTGTTGGTGAGCAGCTTGGGTAATACCACAACAGTGCAGGCCAGCTTTGACCTATATTGCAGAAAAAAGACATACCTTTATCACAGCAAACACATCTTTCCCTGAAACATATCTCAGGCTAGCTCTGTACACCCCAGCTCCAGCTCCCACCGGATTCAGACAGGTGATTTGGACTTCGGCACTAGACTGGACCAAAGAAATCCCAGCAGAGATGGGGATGCAAGCTCCACTGCAAGCCCAAGCAGCTTGAGCAACACGTCTCTGCAAACTTGAGCTTCAGCTCGAGTGCAAGTCATGCTGCTGCTCATGGCTGCAGATCCTATGTTAAAAGTAAACGCTGGTCCCTCTCTCAAACTAGCTGTGGAGAATCTTTTTTTTTTTGCCAAGATACTAGCTGAAGAGAAGTAGGATGAAAAGGCCTTTACGCGCTCTGTGATTTCTGCAAGGATAAACTGGGCAGAGAAAAAGCACAACAAAAATACTTGAAAGCTCAAGAACACCTGTTTGAAACTCAAAAAGCAGTGGAATATGTCACCCAGTATGCCCAAGCATGGTTCTCAAAAATCCCGTTTCCATTAGACAAGGAAGCTCTCCACAAAACAGAAGCGATCTGTGCGGGAAGTCTAGGTTTGATTATGGTCCAAAAGATTTTAATAAATTTAAGAGATTTTTACATTGTCCCCTGGTAAGCCTTGGTTTTCTCTCACTTAAACCAATATCCAAGCATTTGATGGTCCCAGTAGATCCAAAATAGTTACTGAGAGTCAATAAATAACATATCTGCATACCCACACAAGTATTTTTCATGGCTATATATACTACCCACTTTCTACCATTTTATTTCTTTCACTGCCTATGAGTAGAAGGACTTCTAAAATTCTAGTAGACTGTAAGTGTGAGAGGGAGTAAAAACTATTGTTGTTCCCACCACCAGTAAGCAGCAAGCTAAGACGATATATCATCCCCAGAGATAAATTTCCTGATTTTCTTGGTTTATGTAATGGCAAGGTTCTAAGCACAACTCCTCGAAGTATATTCATCTGCATTTCTTCTTGCCTCAGTACAGTCTTGCTGTGAATTCTAAAAATCTCTCTCCCGATACTCGATTCTGCTTCGCTTCGAATGCCTGTTCTTTCTATTACTCATCAAGTAAGATTCAAAGCATAAATGGAACAAGGTGGCAGAAACTAGCTTCCAGCTCTAAATTCCTGACAGTACAAACCAAAGTCTGTAATTTATAGTTTAAAAAAAAAAAAAAAAGCAATGACTTCTTGTTATTGTTACCTTTATTTGAGAGGTTACAGCCAAAAACTGTCCAAATTCCAGACAGTGTGGGAACAGTCACACTTTCTCCTGCCAACTTACAGCATGTTAGGACAGGAATAACTTTTTCTAAGAGGACAACATGGTTGAGGCTTTTTCAGAGCAATAATTTTTTAAACAGTGAATTAAGAAACACTATCTATATTCACTGACAAACTGGTAACCAAACATCTGGCATGCAACCTGTGTGTTCCCAACCAGACCAACACCCATTTCCTCTGCTCTTGTTCTTGTGCTATGGATCATCTTTGCTGGAAATCTCAAGATCTGGCTGATGTCCTCCATTGCAAGTTCATTCTCCCTTTTAATTTTTCCACATTCCTAGCTAAGTCAGCTCTGTTTCTCCAACTTCAGTGAAAACAATTTCCAAAATCCTAGGTCCCTTTTACCAACTTTTCATTCAGTGCTCCCCCTTGCCTCTGCTTCCTTCCCACATATAATCTAGAAAATTTCTTCCGATAGAAAATATCAAAACATAATACCTTCATCTTTCCATTTTCCACCATAATTCGTATCTACAAGTCTTTCCTCTTGCATTTCTGTCCCAGCTGCAGTTTCCCTCTTCTCATCCAGTCTCTTCCTTCTCCTTTCACTCCTCTATTTGCCCCTCTGGACTCATCCAACTCATCTGCTTGGGTCTTTCAAATCCACATTCGTCCTGTCCTCAGCCTTTTGGGTTCTCCGACGCTCTCATTCCACAAAACAAACACATAGTTTCTCCCACCCTAAAAATCACACTCTTCTCCCCCTCTGCCCCAATCCCAAGCCTCTTCCCATCTCTGTGTGGCATCCCATTCTTGCAGTTCTCATCCCAGATGTCTCTAATTGACATTTTCCACCACAGTCTCTTTCATACACATGCTCTGATATCATATTCCTCACCAATATTCAAACTGTTTTTCCCCATCTTCCATTGATATCGCCTGACATCAATATAGGTATGCATGTTTGTCTTCCCAAAACTTGGCTGCAGGCATCCCTTCCACCAGTTTCCTATTTTTTGATCTCCTGTAGGGGTCTTGCTGCTCACTGCCTTTGTTTCTTTTATCTTCTCCCCTCGCAAGCTGTCTTTCAGCATGCTTAGCCATAAACACAAATACAACTACCATTTTCGTACTGAATACTCAAATTTTCTCTGTTCTGTTTTTTTCACTCTCTTCTTCAAACTTCTTGAGCAACATCTCAAAAAATCCTTGCAGAGAGCCACCATCAGCTCAGGAATGACAGGGATACAGCAGCTGATTTACCTCCATCACTTCTCCCGCTCATTGTGAACCAGAAAATTACCCTGTCAATCAAGATTATAACCCAGTCACCTCTGACTCAGTCCATTTCCTGAGTTCTTCATACTTACGTGAGATCTAAACTTTGCAGGTTCTTTCTGCAAAACATTTCTAAAATAGATTCACTCATTATCAAAATACCGACTCCTGCCTCACCTCAGCCCATAGTGATGTCCTCCATCACTGACCCATTAGATGCTTGGTGTACTTAAAAACACACACACACACACACACACACACACAGAGCAAAATCTAAAACATGTTACATTGCCTCCAACACTTGGACTTCAGAGTGGTTTTTGCCAATAATCTTTATCCTGCATGGCTTATCTGCACTTCTTCAGACTTTTCATAGCTATGAAATACACACGCCCACATTAAACCCCACAATCCTTACAAAATTTGGTCCATTAACATGCTGAGGCCAGTGCATGATGTCTTTGTTGCTCTGCTGTTTTCACCTTTCTGCCTGTAGCCATCTGTTGCCTCAAGTCTTGTGCTGAAATTACATTTTTTTTTCGGTCAGAAACCTTATTGGCACTCTGCCTCTGAGAAATGGGCTGGAGTCCTCAAATAAAGTCCAAAGGCATTACCACTTGGTAAATAATGAAAAATTAAATTTTCTCCCCAACTTTAATATTTCAAAATTAATTAATGTGTAGTTCTCTCCTGTATGCTAGCTATTAAAAGCCTAACCAGAATCTGCATTTCTGAGATTTTTGCAGCCCTTTAATACCTGTGTTATGCCTCTTTTTCCTACGGCAAAAATATAAAAACAAAGCAAGTAGCCACTTAGTGTTTCATGCTAATTAAAACCAAGCAACTTCAGGTCTCTAAGCATAAGTATCAACATTTTCAAGAACCAAAAGTATTTCTAAAAACATCAGAACTTCCATTTTATAGATGGAGTAATGGAATGTAGAAAAATCAATTAGTTTCTACCAGCAAAACCATACAAGTCGAGAAATAGACCTTGAAATATAACCCCATCTGATGTCCTTTCATTTGGTGATCTCTACAGATAGGCATTACCCGACAAATTAAGCAAGAAATACTAAAAGAGCAAGAGAAAAATAACCATTTCCATGACGAGCAAAGGTGCAGACTGTTTTGTGAGCATCTGAAGAGCAACAAAGCCTCTTCTCTTCACTTAGGTTGAGCAATCAGATGAAGAAGAAATACCTTCTTGATCTGCTGATTCTGATCAGATTCTTTGCCAATTAATATTGGTGAAAAATGCAAAATTTTGTTTATAAGTGCTAGCTTATAATTGAGACTATAACATTACAAGCCATGCTTGTGCTTTTCCATCTACCAAGCAGCAACAGGACCTTGTAGAAATAACTGCACAGTCAAGTACACTTGCAGTAGGACCTAACAAAAGTATAATGATGCCTCATTTCATACCGATGACTCCTAAAGCACGAGGTACTGCATCACTGCATCCAGTAGTAAACCACAATCATCTCTAGGGTAGAACCTATGCTGATACAATTATTTTGCACAGGTAATATAAATTAACACCTTCCAGTGAAACAAATTACCTTCCAAGACATCACTCCAGGCGAGCCTGTCTGGGGCGCACATCACTGAACTCCACGCAGACACCTTTCGTCACAGAGCTGCCTCTCAAAGCTGCCAAAAAGTCAGCCCACAACTCACGGAAAGGGGATGGCAGGACAAAGAGAGCTCAGGCCTTCACACGAGCTGGCACCACCTGGGTAACCGCCAGCCAGTTCAGTTCACGGGAGACACACAACCTCCCTCTCGGCATGGTTCATGCAGTGCTAATACCAGCAGCGCATCCCCCAAGGGGGGACGGAGAGGTGCCATCCCTGCCCTGGGGGCAACGGCTCCTCGAGCACCAGGCTCCAGCCGCCATCCAGGTGAGGACCTCAGCTTCTGCCGGGGACCTGCTGGGCACCTTTCACTGCCCTCCCTCTGATTTGTGCTGTGCTTTAAAGAAGAGTCTTGAAGTTTCTGCCTTCCTGACAGATGCACACATAGCATCGAGTGCACACCAAAACCGAACCTGACCCAGCCACAGGCACCGCCGCACAAAAGCCTCCGGCTACCTCCCGACAACGTCATCAGGTGAAGCAGGCACTCGGCGCCCTGAATAAACAGAGCGGGATGAGGGAGTGAATTACTGACATTTCCGGATCTGAAGAGACCTCCGGAGCCTCAGCTCCTTTCCAGGTCAGACTGGCTGCCGCCACGAACGCGGATGGGGAAAGGGAGAGCAATGATGCTCTCCTTATGGTGAGTGAGGGCCAGGGAGACAGACAGAGAGAAGGAAAAACATATTTCTAATACCTCACAGTCTTCTGGGTTAGAGAAACCTGTTAGCTATGCCCTGGCTGATGTACCCACCGGGACCACAGCGCACGCATGCTCTCCTCTGGCTGGTGAGGTGGGCAATCTCCTATGCGTGCAATTACCAGTTTTGATCAAGTCATTTAGAAAAACTAATGAATGAACAGAAGATCCTATTCCACCCCAATCCAATTTCTCTACTCAAAATGCAGGTTTTATAGGGCAGAAAGACTGAACGGGAGGAAAAATGAAACAGTTTAGGGTCCTCAGGAAAAAAAACAACCTACCCTGTAATTTATTTTAATAGCACTCTCAGATGAAGACCACGGTATCCAAAGGCTTTTCAGTGTTCCTGGGAACCTTTTGACTTCAAACTGCATAGCCCTGATTTCTCTACCTCTGAGCATTAGCATGAAGGTGGAGAGGAATAATCCCAGAAAAATAATTGCAGTTCTCAGATGCAGAGATACGTCTCCCTAGTCCCAGAGCTGGACTTCCAATGTAACTTACTCAGCAGACACAAAGTTCCTTCAAGCTACTGAGGATTAAATGGAGATAATTTCATCTTTTCAAAGTCCCCTCTTCTCCCTATTTCATTTGTAGTGTGTCTCAGGCTGCTCCTTACCCTGGGGACTCAAGAAAGCAGCTGGCACAGGCTGTGGCTAGGCAGGCCAGGCACATCAGCTCACTGGGGCTCTCTCCTCGCTCACAAGAAATTGTTTAGCAGGAATCTTTGGCAAGCTGAAGAACCAATTATAACCTCTCATCTTCAAGAGAGATGTAACTCAATGTCGCCAAACTCAAATTCACAAAATATCACAAAACGCTTTCAATATATTGATCTACTGAAGTGTTCAGATGTCATTAATAAATAGCCTGTTGTTTTCAAATTCATTTTAAAGGGGGGGGAAGGAGCCCTGTAAAAATGCTGAACATGTGCTGCTCTGTATTTTTCTCCATGTAATGTAGAACAGTATTCCTTAGCCGTATCCTTTACTATTATTGTTACGAAGCCTGTGTTCTTTCATCAGCTATTTGGGAGCGCCTACGCTTCAACAGTTATTTACAAAATTCAACTATTACAACTAAATCTCTCCGCTCATTTGAATAGGTGTCACCTTCTAAAGTCTGTTGCTAAGTCTAGAAGAAAGAAGTGTGAAAATGCAGGCTACCGCATCCTTTCAAGAGTTTTTTCCACTACGTGCAGCAGCGCGTAGGAAATGCATTGTATTGAACAGAGAACAAGCAAGCAAGCACGATGCAGCTGTCACACTCCGCAGGGCTTGTCATAGACAACAAGTCTGTCCACGTGCTTAACTAACTCCTTGAATTGCAGTTTCGACTGAGTACTTACCTTAAATTCAGATTCTGTTTACATTACCTTAACTGTTACGGCCAGGATATGATCTTCCTGGGACTACACAGGTACGGCTTTGTTAATGAGGGAGAAATATTTACAGTCTCACACCCGGGACATAAGGAGTAAGAGACGGATGGGAACGGTCTTGCCCTGCTGCCGCGCACCCTTCCTCTCAAAGCACTGGGGACACCAGCGTCCAGACCACTCGGCTTTCTTTTTGATTACAAAGTCTGCTGAGTGTCTGGGTAACAAGGGTATGAGTGTGTGTGAGAGATGGTAGGAGAGTTTCTAACTAACGGTCAGGATGGAAAGCGTATACGCGCCTTTGTATAATAATGACTTTTTTGACCTTTTTTTTTTTTTTAAACACATTACAGGTGTGGAACCAATTCTTTTGTTTTGTTTTGTGCTGTTTTTAACATACCACCACTATTCTATGGTTTTCCCCTCAGAGCTGTCTTGACTTGACAGCAAAAGTAACACTACTATTTTTTTAACAAAAAAAAAAAAAAAATTTTCAATCTCCCATACTCTTTCTCTGACCCAGTGAACCTCTTCTGTAACTTTACACCAGAGAACAGCCCTGCTCTGTGTTTCAATCTTATTAAATGCTTTTAAGATTTTAATCATTCATTCATTGGCGGCTAAGTGAATATTATATCCCTTTCCTGTAGGCAATCAGATACTGTAATGCTTTAATGTTAAAACTTGTTACTGCCGCATACAAAAAAGCAACAAATAGTTTCTTATTTAGTGCTGGATTGGTACCCAGAACACCACCTAACTAGCTGCAAATATCCTGAAGGCACCTTTATTAATAGAGCTGATCCAACAATATTTGAAAACAAAATTGAAAAAGACAATACTTATAATGAAAAACCAGGCATAGTTGTAAAACAATAACTAGCAGTTGTGACTTTGCATTTTTATGGGCAAACACTAAAACTGTATCAGTGCAGTCCAATGACATTTTTAACAGTCTTAGTGAAAAGCTCCACTACCATTGTTTTTTTTATTTTACGTTTCTCTTGGTAAATATACCATTTGGTTATGTATATTGTGGCAACTACTTTAATACACAAGAGAGAAAAAACAGCAGAGATCATATTCCTGCAAAACATGCTGGTGCTCTGTACCTGCAAGGAGAAGCAAATTGGGAATTTAAGTAATTCTTGTATTCTTTCTTAGGCATCTACTTTTTGGCAACTGCTAGAGACTGGAAATTGGACTAGATGAATCCTTAGTCTGGCTACTCTTACGCTCCTGAGATTTTACAATAATCTGACAAACTGGTAGGGCAGCTGTGCACAACACAGCAGCATGGTGGGTACCGTACCAGCTGCAGTGCCAGCTCAGGAAGCTACTGCTCATCTCCTGACCAGACATTCCCACCACCACATCCCCCCCAGCCTTCTGCTCTCATAAGCACCTGTGTGCACCACAACCGGGGAAATGGAAATTTAAGTTTATTTTCGTTAGGCTCTTTTTTCAGCTGAATTCCTCACTACATATGACCATGAAGGCATACAAATGCACATGCACATACAGAGCAGGCGGCAGCAACAAACCACTAGCAAACATGTAATCATAACCTGAAGTATTAATGCATGCTTGGTTTCTTTTAAATGAATGCCTATTATAAAATACACAATTGCCATCAGCGTAAGATTGCATTTTAACTCTTCCAAATACAAATTTTTTCACATTGTGATTACTCAGTAAAGCTTTCCTTTATGAAAAAATGTCAAAATTATTTCTCTTTACTCAGGGTTAAAACACTTGCTCTGAATTAAGCTATAATTTCACACGGTAATCAAATAAGTAACAGAAAAT
This sequence comes from Aptenodytes patagonicus, assembly GCF_965638725.1. NCBI lineage: Eukaryota > Metazoa > Chordata > Aves > Sphenisciformes > Spheniscidae > Aptenodytes > Aptenodytes patagonicus. The sequence goes on from NC_134952.1 coordinate 78,750,199, forward strand.
TCTTCTTTTTCAAACCTCTGGTTTTGTTGTCCTTTCCCGGACTTTTTTCGAACTCCAAGGATCTGACCTCAAGCACAATAAAGTCAATGAAAATCTTTCCACTGTCTTCATCAGACTTTGAGTCATGACCAAAGCTGGCTTTCCCCCCTGCTCCCTCCATAACAGTTATAGGCAAAATAGACAGAATAACAACCTGTTGACAGGTAATACTAATTTACAGTCATATGAGAGGTAGAAGCATCACACACAGATATGCTATAAACTGAGCTCAATACTATTTGCAACTTCTATAACTTCATGTCTCAGGTTGCTTTACAATCATAACAACAACTTTTTTTTTTAAAGACAAGTTTTCCTCCAAATTGTTATGTCCTTTAAATCATTGGGTATCTCCTAGTCTGTCATCAAATAATAAAGAACACAATACACCTATAAAAAGTCAGAAAAGAATCCTTTAATGCACTTCTACCAAGACGGTTCTGTCAGTTTTGCAGCTCAGATCATGCACTATAGGTTAATGAGACAAAGAGGCACATGACAATTTTTGAATTATGATCTTTTTAAAAAATATTGTTTTAAAAACCTTCTTGCTAGAAAAACACCTGAGTTAAAAGAAGGTAACGTGGAGGGTAGTAGTTGGGGGACAGGGAACAATTCTTGCCCTACCGGCAATTCCAGTGAAGGTTTTTCCTTCAACACACCCCCAAGCATGTTCATTCCCGGCACCATTCAATATTCCATGAAAACAAACAAAATAATGCATTAGCTGATTTTAAATTCTGAATAAGTATATTTGCACATGAAGTATTTCTTGGCTGTATTGCATACCCCCAAATACCATTTCTAAATTTCAGTATGCATTTCCAAATTATAAAGAAGGCATTGCTATTTATCATTTTATACTAAATAATAATGTCCTTCATACCAGACGTACCTTTATTCTGGCAGTGGAGTCCCTTTATCTTTCAACAAGCTATTAAACCATTACAACCAGAAAGGCAACCATAACTTCTGGGGAAGCTTACAATATCACTTACAAATAAAAACCAAACACCATCAGGCTTCTTCCTTACACCTGTATATTATTTGATCTTTCTGTGTGTCTGTGTATGCAGACACATAGATACATAGTTCTGATACTTAGAAAGTTGTATATATACATGGAAATTATGTTTTATGGCCACTAAGATGACTCTATTTAACAGGAAAAGTTGGCAGGGAGGGAAAGGGAGAAAAGCTGGTAGGAACCAGTGTTTTTGCTGGACTGATATGTTACATTCCCATCCAACAACATGAATCAGTTCAGCTGCAGTGGAATCGTTCCTCTGAGCTTCACACCAAGCACACACTGATTTTTACATAAGTGAATGAGGGTATCGTTAACCCACCACACTAACCCAATAAAGGACATTCTTTCAGTTGGGAAAGAAAGGTTAGATGGTAAAGGTACCATTCAAAACCTCTTCTTTTGTGCTGACTATTTAACATAAACAGGAAAAATGCAAATTAGGATAGAAACATGATGCTTCAAAGTCCTTAATTTATTGTAGTGTAATCTAGCCACTACCTTGCAATCAGAAAAGACTTTTCATCATTACTAGTGCTGGGAGCTAAAGTTGGTAATAAATTCAGTGTAAGACATTTTGGAGGTGATTGTCATCTTGATGGTCTACCAGTAAGCTGTTATCAGAAAGCTGAAATACCTCTAAACTCAAATGTAAACAACTTGTATATCACTGACAGTCACTACGCTTTTCTTTTCAGCAGTTCAGGAAGTTGCATCAATGTATTAATTTGCAGTGACGATCAGAGCATCTTGAACAGGTTCACGAGCAATACAATAAAAAAAAAAAGCTATTGGAACTACATGCTGAAAAACCCAAAGTCAAAAGGCCAGCAACATGGAACTAAATTTTACCTCTCAAGAAAAACAGAAAAAAAAGACACTTTTGCAAGGCCAGGCACCATAAAAATATTCTCATTTGCTTTCACTGAGAAAGTTTGAATAAACATTCTCAGCATAGTATTTGCCTTTCTGAAATCACTGACTGTAATATTTTGAACTTAAACATCCATATATAAATATATTTTGGTTAATCAGAAATCACATAAAATCAAAATGAAAATAAATTTGGCAAGATAACAAAATGGGAGTTCTCGCCAACAGCTACACCTAGGCCGCAAGATATAGCAGTGCAGACTTCCAGACAGATTTACTATTTATAACTGAAATTCACCTTGAAACAATGCAAGGTAAAGATGCAAACTTAACCTGAAAAACACACAGATTTTTAATGAACCACACACTCAACTTTCTTCTCTTCAGCAAGCTGTTTTGCAGGACATCCTTTTGTGAAAATAGGTACACCGAACAATTGCAACAAAAGGGGCTCTGAAGAATTTTGTGGCTTAATTTTTCTACCCGTAATAGTCATATTGCCAAAGTAATGGGAAAGGTATGAGCAATTCTTTAAACAGTTGTGTTTTAATTCTGATGCCAAGTCTTTTGGTTATGAAGAATTTTTTTGACTGAGTTGAAAGTCTATCACAAGTACACAGAAAGACCTAGGGCAAGAACAAAGGTGCAGGGCAGAAGCTAGTTTATTCAGGCTTGTCAAGTTAAATCTTGTAAAATATGTACATATTTAATTGTTTTCATCATTTATATATGTTTCAAGTGTGGAGGGGGCCTCCTGAATCATTTAGGTAGAAGGCAAGCACCGATTCTGGAAGTCCTGTTTGATCAGTGAAGAAGTCACTCATTTCTGGCACTATCTGAAGCTTTAAAAGATTTTTTTTTTTTTTTTTTTTTTTTTTGGTCACACTAAACACAGACAATTTGGAACCATTTAATTTATTTCAAGCAAAATCTCTCAACAGCAGCCTGAACTTTGTAAGCAACCCTAACAGTGGGTTAGACACATTATATAAAGGATTAAACAAAGCAATAAAGTAATGGGGAATAAAATGAGGGGCAATGAGCGTGTGGGAGACACTGTAATTGAGAAAGCATTATAAAATGAGGTACCCATTGCAATAACTGCAGTAAAACAGTTAATGAAAGCACAGCACAAGTCTGGTTTCTCTCTCCTGTTGTCACTTATTTTTCTGAATGACTGGATTTGCTGCCTTTTTTCTTCTAAAAAAATAATGAAAGATTACAAAAGGGACACCTGGAAAAACACGGATGTGGTCTTTTTAGCTCCAGCCTACCTCCCTGACCCCCCCATGCACACTCATCACTGCCCAGGCTCCTCCCCATCTTCTTTCTTTCCTCAAAAGCAGTTCCTCTCAGCCACAGGAATGCCAAGCCATTCTTTCAGGTAGCTCAGCCTCACCATTTCTCCTTTCACATGTCAGGATGTGCTATTCAACAGAGCTTTGTAGGTACACGTTGGGAGGGTTTTTTTCAGTATCAGTACCAGGAGTGCACACAAATGGTTTAAGAACAAAACAGGGAGTTCTCTGTACCAGCCTACCAGGTCCCCAGAGACCATTTTATCGCTCTTACGCAAAGAGTTTTCTCTTATGCTCTCTTTTTATCATTGTTTTGACAAATGTTAACTACAAGAGATCCTGGGGAGAAAAAAGTCCCATATATTCATGCACCAGCAATACTATTTTAAACAGAAGAATGACGACCTCAAAGGAATCTTTCTTACACAGGTTAGTTGAGTTTTGAGTCGACCAATTTTAACACTGTAAAAGGTAGATGGAAAAAATATACAGCTCATCCAATATGTCCCTTCCACCAGCCCCTGTGCTGATGAGAAGAGAAACACGACAGCCCACATGGAGCTTTCTGGACTCTGAGCCATTAACAGTGTTCATGAAAAATGCCTTTTTCTTCTAATATCCTGTAGTGAGGCCTTGGGCAAGTCTCCCATCAGCTTCCCTACACCTGAAAGGGAATAAGAGGACTTACCCTGCTTGGTAACCTGGCTTGCATTCTACAGCTAAAGCAGCAAGCACGTACAGAGTTCAGTGAGAGGAGTAGTAGCTAAGTATATATAAGGCAGTATTACTACACGCTTAGGATGCTGCTGTGAAAACTGTAGTTTAAGAAGTTTATTCCCAAGTATGTATTTCATGTAGTTTCTCACAGTCAGAAGTAAATATCCAGCAAAATAGCAGGACTGATATGTCACCCCTTGGTTATACAAAATTCTATCCTTGATGTGTGGCTAAGCCAAATTGCATTCAAGAAGTAGGATACATGATTGAAATCATCATTTATGTCCTCAAAATTGACAAAACCATTGAAAAGGTGACTCTTGGAACAAATGCAAAATAAAAAAAAATATCTCTCAGAGTTTACAGTACTGGAAAATATTGATCAGATTTTTCCACAGTATAAAAGATTGACTTTTTTTACATAACCAAAAGTTCTGCACCATCTACATTGACAACAGAATGCAGTTTAGGTACGACATCTCTTAGTCAGGGATGGAAAGGATGGCCTAACTGAGAATTATTCTGGGACAAGAGAAGCTTCTGTACAATCTTCTGCTCTAACAAAAACCATTGCAGGGAGGTCTGATTTGGTGATGTTTGTGAAACAGCAATTAGGAAAGCATCAAAACTTTGCAGGATATTCTGAGAGATCAAACGTACACCAGGAATCATAACAACTCACTGAAGGTACTCCTGGGACAGGTGTTTGAAACAATACATTTTGTTTTCTTTTAAGAATACCAGGGAGAATTGAAGGTCTCTGAGCCTTTTCCCAAAAACACAACTAACAAGATTATCGGCACATAACGCAATGCAATGGCAAAACAAGTACCAAAACAATCAGAAAAAGTGCTCTTCCCGTCATATCTGTTGCCCGCAAAGCAAACGCTAAGCAAGCTTCAATCCTCTTCTGGAATAATCTGGAGTAGTGCTTCATGGTAGAGCCTTGGTCTCATGCGTTCCTCAAAAAGCATTCCACAACAATCCTGAAGAATTAGATGGGTGATTTCTTCCCCCAACATTACCCAATAATAAATATCACATGGCAAGCACTACCAGCAGTATCACTCCCGTGTTAATTGCTTACCTTGCAAAGGAAGAGACACGTCTGTTTTCTTTTTTCATATTAACAAAAGAATACTAAAAGGGGATCCTTGTATCATGTCCCTCTTCCAAAATTCAAAATAGTTGCCAAAAATATAATCTGTATATCGTTAGTGGAAAAAAATTTCCTGGGGGATAGGTAGTGTGCATGTAGTTTCCGCTATCTACCACACGGAGTATTTAGGAAACAAACATTCTTTTCCCTATAATGGCAAAACAAGTTATGTGAGCAAGATGAAATAATTTGCAAGCTTGGGCTTTATTCCAAACCCCCTATATATTAAACCCAACCATCAGTTGGATCATCACGTCTGTTTTCTGAAGAATATAATAGATGGAAATCTGCTTCTTAAACTGTTTTTCATACAACAGGAAACAGACAAAATAGAATCACAACAGTAACATTCACAGAGGCAAAAGAAAGTACTGACCTTTCTTGCCGAATGCTTTTTTTCTTTAACAAAAATTGAAAGTGTATTACTTCCAGCAACAATGCAGAGCTCAGTTTGCATCTATATTATGCATTATATATATTTTTAAGGTATTTATAAATTAAAGAAAAAACGTTCCATTACAACCTGATACACAAGACTTTTATACAGTCATATCACACCAGTCTAAACAAACACACACAATATACACAGACACCTATGTGCAGGAGCACACACACAAACACATGTGCGCACACACACACACACAAACAAGGCTTAAAGTTTTCAAATGTTTTAAAATATGTTTTTAGAAAAAGTAGCTTCTGCCATTTATGATGGAGAAATATAAACCATTTCGGAATGTTTCCCCCCTTCTCCATTATTTAAAATTAATTTAAGAAAAGTTAGAACTTCACATACTTTAATATGTAACATTACAAATAAAAATGGTTTTCCTCTGAAATTTTGTCGTAATGGAATTAGGTGATCAAAATATGCATCTCACTGAAAAACACAGATTCACTTGCCCCAAAATAAAAACTGTTCAGTGGACAAAAATCAATGAACTTATCCAATACAATCTGGTAACTTCCTAGCCTCAACATTCAAGCTACCAACACTATTACCCTCTTGAATAAACACAGCTTTTGGAAAGGTTAAACCTGTGAGGTCCTCATCGGAAAGTCCCTGAGTAAATTATAACATGTGATGATGACATTCCTGTGTCTTTTGGAACCAGCGAGGGGAAGTAAGGGTAAGTCATTATAAGCCACTTGCCTTTACAACAGGCTGTAAAAGACAATGCGGACAGGAAGCTTCCCACCGAGATCAAGGTGCACAATCCCCAGCTAAAAATAAACAAGCCCTGATAGTCACATCTGCTGGGAAATATCATTGGAGCCTGAATTCCCAGGTGCCGAAGCAACGGGAAGAGAATGCCTCAGTACAGCAGGCTCCCAAAGGATCACAAAATAATAATTACAGGGATTGGCAGTGATCACTGTTCGTGTTAACGCTGTAGATAAAAATATCAGAGCGCACTAACTTGTTTTACCAGGGGGAAAAAAAAAGGAAATTAAAATAAAAACCAGATTAAAAGAATTTAAATTTACTTTAAATTTATTCTTGCCATCCTTTAGCTCCCAGACACAAGTCCTGGAGTCACTCTGTAGCAAAGCCTTCCTATCAAAAGTAACCGGAGCAGAAGAAAACCTATAAATTTCTAGTCCTTCTCACCAGGTGTCTCAACTCTTCCCACGACTAAGTCTCCCAGAGTAAAGTAGATGCTAGCAGTGTGGCCCCAACTAGAGCGTTTCTGCCATGTATGACATAGCCTCCTTTAGTTACCAGCACGTTTAGGACCGCAGATAGCACGCTGTGGGACGTTACGGCAGGCTGCGCTTTTCCTCTCTCAGCAGATGGTGATCCCTTTCCTCACTTAATTCACTTATCCTTAGCTAGTTAAGCCACTGAATTGGCCAGCATTGATTTAATATGAGTACGCACGCACGCCCTGCACAGCCTCCAACCTCTGCCGACACAGTCGAGGACATAACTGAAGCGGGAAAGGTGCCTTTTTGCACATGCTGCTGGAGCACGCCCGCATCCAGCACTTACAACCCACTTGCCAAAATTAAACTCCCCTGCCACTGGGGCAGAGCATCATTTCCACGGTCTGAAGCTAACACAAACCAATATGAGCAGCCTGTGAGTGCCCTCCAGACCCACCGCAGAGCTTAATGATTATTTTAACTTAGCTTACGTGATGTTTTTCATCTGTAGATCTCAACAGTTTTTATGACAGATTTAATTTTTCATTTTATACTTCTATTCCACAGACCAGTGCCTTGCCCATTAGACATCACTGCCTCCCGCATATGCTACGCGCTCCCAGAGACTCCCAGGCTAATCCCAATTGCTTGAGGGATCAACAGCCATATGTCTGTGCCAAGAGATGTGTACTCTTTGCTGAGAGAACACAGTTGCTGTAGCCGCCGAGATCTCCTCTCATCAGACTAGCTATGTGCAAACAACCAGGACCTGTGGGCAGGCCTGGCACAGCTGATCAGCAGTGGAAGAAAAGATGGATAACCTCACTTGTTAAGAACAGGGAAGTTCTTGCTGGCACAGCCATGTTTTGGTTGAGCAATGGAAAAGGAGAGTTTTCTGCCTTAAATTTTTTTTTTTCACAGGGAGCAGAGATATTTCAGAAGCTAGGAGAAAAAAGGGAACTCTTAGGGAAGCAGCAATCCTGCAGTTTTCCAGCTATGGCGAGGTTGGTGGACAAGGGAGCAAAAAGTCCAGGGGACACCAGTCAAACACCACGGGTGGTCAGCAAGCTTTTAACGCGCACCAGCTCCTCACGCAGACAGAAGACACATGCCTGATGGTTGGTTTTGGTTTTTTTGTTTGGGATTTTTGTTTGTTTTTCTTTAACTTTGTGAAAAAAGTCAACCTTAAATGCAGCTTTGAAAAAGGAAAAGGCGAAGTCTTACGCAAAAGGTGAGCTGCAGCCTCCCCCCTGCCAATCCTTGCTCTGAAGTGGAGGACCATCCCTGAGGATTGGCATGCCATTAGCAGGCTGGCTTTGGCTATGTGCCTGCAAACAATGTGACTACAACTTGAGTCATATAATTCTTTCCTATTCTGATTTTTTGGCAGCTCTTTCTGCACAGAAAGGCCTGGTGATAGACCATAGTCTAGAGACTACAGTGGGAATAACGGAAATTCAGAATGCTCCAAAAACTAATTCTGACGCCATTAATGAATAAATTTATTGGACCTCAGGCAGTTTCATTTAATTCATAGATACCCTAGAAAAGTTTTAAAAACAGTGGATTGGAAACCATTTCTGGCTGTCAGTAGTAGGAAAAACTATGCAGAGGAACGTACCCTGAAACCTGATATAAAGATTACCTAAACAAAAACAAGACCTGGGACTAAAACACAGAATGAAAAATATTCCAGTTGTGGGAGGGCAGGAGGAGCATCGTGTTTCAGGCCCTTATAATGTTTTAATTAGTCACATTTCATGGTGTACCGCTTGAAGCCTTTTCCTCTATAGAAGAAGAGCTTTTCACACTCCCAGTACTCCTCCCCTGTATGCTCGATGGTTCACTATTTCTTCTATTTCTTCAAACGGCTTTTAAAAACCACTCTCTTTCTCAGTGCCACCCAAGAACAGCTACAATTGGTGTGGAAGAACTACTTCTACTGACTGGTGGTAACCATACGCTCACTATATAATAATAGAATTGCATAATTATACAGATAAGCTCTTCTTTAAAATAGCATACCCACATTCTAAGAATCAGCAGGAAGGGGTGAAAAATAGAACTAGCAAGGGGGGGGGGGGGAAGTAATTAGCCTTCTTTTTTTACTCATCTTTCTAGTCGATAACTCTTTTTGCAGGACTAAGTTCTGCAAAGTGTTAATGGCTAATATATGTCACTCTCCTACAGACTCTGCTGCACACTGCAACCCGAAGAGCTATCACACACTCATTCTCTTGGACGCATTTTCCACATTATTTGAATATATCCTACCCTTAAAACTATTCTGGCATGCCATTAAGGAAGTTGTGGCTCAGGTGGTAAATCCAGGACCATCTTGAAAGGCAAGCTGGTAAATTAAGCTTTATTCAAATTAAATGGGAAACCACTGGTTGTTAAGGTTTTATAAAACTACCCCTAAGAACAAAAGGCACTTAAAATTTTTGTTGACTGCCTAATAGCAGGAGCTATATTCTGGTTCTAAAACATTCATATTACAGTATAAGCAGCCCCCACATATATCCCCATATGAGACACAGTTCAAGCTGTAGCAGCTCTAAGGCCCTATTCTGCCCCAGAAGCAGCTGGGTTCTCTCTCAGTAAGCAGTGTCCTTAGAAATGGAAGTCTTGCACTTGATGCAGTAGCACTCTGTGCGTATCACCCTTTGGGTAGTCGGCTCTAGGTCCAAGCAGTATTTGCATTTATCATGCAGGTGGGGTGCAGCTCTATCATTCTCCCTTTCTTTCCCATATTCCCTCTTGCACCTCCTCCCAACACAGTCAACAAAAGCAATGAAGCAAAAAAACAAGGTTCGGTTTGCCCCCAGCCCCACTCCTGCAGAGCATCAGACTTTTTTAAAGGAAGTTCGATAACAGCATTCAAACCATCTCAATCCAGTCCACTAAAACCCAAATATTTCAGGTATCAATGCAAATGAAGTTCATTAGCTGAATTCTTCCATGGGTTTGCTTTTCCCCCCCAATAACTTTACTTTTGCAGGATTCAAATCTGCTGCATATAAAATGTTCAGAGCATCACTTCATCGCTTCCAGTGGAGCACAGAAGTGCTCATTTCAGCATGGCCCAGGGTGTCAGCCTCCCGGTGAGGGAAACCAGAGGGGCGATTTCAGGGCCTCCCCTGGATCAGGATTATCACCCAGAAGGGAAAATAAAGCTTACACAGAAAAGCAGCAAGTTACCCAAGTATTCTGCCAAACCACATTGTTTTAAAAAACATGATTTCTTTTTTATGTCTAACTTACCAAGACCCATAGTACCTTGACAGTCTATTATATGAACACGTAAGTACAGAAAAACAGGTCAAGTTCTTTTTCTGACACAAGATTTTTGCAGCAAAAATCTCTGCAAAATAACTTCGTGCATGAAAACTCCCATCCTGGAAGTTTTACAGAAAAACTATCAGAGTTTATTAAAACAGTAATTCATTTCAGTATTTTCGTGCAAATCAGCTTGGTTGCCTTCGCAGCTCAGTTATCTTCTCAGCTGCTTTTTTTTTTCCCCCTTCTCTTTTTTTTTAAACAGATTAATATTACAAAGCATGGACCAGATGCAGGAAGAAACTTCCCTAAGCCAGAATGATTTGGAGGACAAGCCCCTTAGTTGGATTGCTGCAGTGATGGAGATCAGACGTACAGCTTTGGGGGAAACATCTAATTTCACGTTTTAAACACCTGCATAAAAAAATCCCACTCTGATCAGAGGAATCAGGGGACTGGGATTTATGAGTGAGACTGTCAAGAGTATAAGAAACAGAATACAGTATTTCCAGCTCCCTTGCCAAATATGTATTATGACTTCAGTTCATTTTACATAGATTCAGGCAAGCATCAAAAAAAAAAAAAAAGAAAGAAAAAAAGAAATAAAGAAAAAAAAAAATTGGTCTTACAGTCTACAGAAACATCAGGGATTAAATGTCAATAGCAAATCTCTCAGTACTTCCTGCCACCACGCCAAATAAAGCCTGCTTCCAAGCCAAACATCTGCTTTGTCTGTCCCAAACAGGAACTCATGAGAAGGAAATGTAGCACCCTTTACCACTGTGGTCAAAAGACAACATTTTTTAAATTCCACTCTATTCAACGATTTACCTGTAAAATCTCTGAAAGAGTAAGTATTAAAAAAAAAAAAAAAAAAAAAAAGATTCTGCTATTTGTATTCTGTTCCTCAAGGGCTTGCATGACCAAGACATCATTCATCAATCATGCAAATGTTGCATTGGCAAGAATATTCACCCAGGCTAATGCTTTTTACAGAAGTTCCAGTTCCACATACATTAATTCTGAAAGAATAAACCAGACTGACATTTATTATGTGCACATGTATATAGAACCCTCTCTCTCTTTTGCTCTCTAAAATACGAGATTATACAAAAGTCAGGTGTTTCAATGACATTAACACTACTTTGGGAGTACAGTTTTCTCTGTGTCTAATGCTATCAAACCTGCTAACCTCCACAATAGCTACAGAGGATTCCATAGTGTTCCTATTTTCCTGCTCTTGGCTCCAACTAACAAATAATATTATTGTACTGAAAATTGATGTGGCAAATTAAAATATACAAGCATTTTTCTAGGCCAGGACTTCTAGCGGACTGCATCAGAGCTTTTGTAGCAGAGCATTTTGATGTCCCAGGCAGTGGAGGCCTCTTGGGAATTGCATTTGAAATTCCCTGCTGTCATTTCTGAAGGCTGATGAAACATTTTCCTGATACCTAATAAGACACCAATCTCTATGATGAGCTGGATCTTTCCAAATGAATACAAGATTTTTACAATTTCAAGTAACAGACTGTACTCCTCCCTTTTAGAAAGAAAATCCTAGTCGGATGCCAAAACAGGTGCAGGCAAACTTTGAAACCTGGTATGTATTTTGACAGTGACATACTAGTGAAATTGTTCCCGTGCATTTTACAGAGCTAAAAATTTTTCAGATATATTTCCCTCAAACAATTACATATTTCTTTTGTAACAAAACACAATTTTTTATGATGACGTACCAGACAGTTCAAAACAAATGGTGAAGAACAGTAAAATATATCAAATTATCTTCCACTTACGTTTGAGCTTCTGTTTCGTTCAGCTGAACTGTACCAATATACGCCAGCTGAAAATCTCGCCAAAACGTTCCTAGCATCCACATAATAATTTGTGCCTGTAGTTAATTAATCCTCACCCCAGTTTGTTGAGACACTCAAGTCAGCTTTCTCCTTTTACAGGTGTATCGACTAGCCTAAGCTACAGAGCCAGGAAGGGGCAAACCCCAGATTAGCACTTCTTGTTCCTTAATCCTGTGATGAGTCTTACAGATCACAGTGCACTTAAGAGCCATGGAGTTGAAGGACACAGAAACTATACTACTGTTCAGAAAAGAAAATTAACATTTAGAATAGTATTATTTGGCTATGAACTTCAAACAGAGTTCAGAACTGTGGTGAAAACACTGCCATGGCATGAACATTAAGCTAAGGAAGGGAAACAAGGAGAGGAGAGACAAAAATTGAGATAATCCACACATGCACACAAACACACACAAAAAAGCCTCAACAATAAATAAATCCACAGCACTATCAACAAATGAACAAAAAAGCTCAATAAATTTAGCATCTGTTATGACTGTGAGATCTCTTCTAAAAGAAGATAGTGAGTTCTCAACGATGGAGGTAAGGAACCAGAAGTTCAGGTCAAATTATTTATTAATTATGAATATGTGTGTAGTTCAGTTTCTTTCAGTTTGGATAAATCAGCAATGAAAAAAGAAATCCTAATCTTTTCAAGAATATAAAACTGAGAGTTTCTTTTTTTTCTCCTAGCAAATAGTATTGGCATTGTTATTCAGATCTTACAGAAGTAAATGGCAAAAATAGACTCTAACAGTGAAAGGGTTTTCAATAAACAATAATATTTACTTAGCGTGCATTATTTAAAGAGAGTATTTTGTTAGGGCTTGCTGGAGTTTTCAGTTGTTTTATCTTGTAAATCTCCTGTATCAGTTTCAAGCCAAAGTCATGTTTCCACATGAAATACTAATATTCTCATTTTACACTAGTGGGCATACTGCATTTCAACAAGCTGCAACTTGCTGTCAAATGTAGCTTGCATTGCTGGGGAAATGTTACATTTTTAGGTCAACATTTGAAAGAAAAACAGCCGTTAAGCATCTCTGTGCAATACAGGATCAGCAGATGGTCACCTTCCCTTTGCTTCCCTTAAAACATACAGCATACTTATTAATCTTACACACATGGAGAATTCAAGGATTACTAGGAGATATTCCTTCTTAATAAGGAACTACTCTGTGTGAATCTATACGGTGGAAATTCTTTGACTCAGCTCTTGATGTAGATAGTAGAGAAACAGACAGGAAACAGAAACTGAGATTTGCAAAAGAACTGTTAAGTGATGAAACACATTTTTTAAAAAACTTAATCCTTCAGGTCTTCAGTCCTGTTTCCTCAAATATGCCGCTACCATGGACGTTGGAACATGGGGGACTTAGCTCCAAGTCAGACCACCTGGTAGGCTGCTGAAAAGCCAGGAAGGCCTGGGAACCATTGTATCTCAGTGAAATGAAAGACCTTTTCCCATCCAGCCACCCTTAATTGCTCAGTGTATTTCCTGGCGATCGCAAAGGAAATGAGTTGCTGCTCAATTCACTAGAGCCCTGTTCTATAGCTGACTTTAAAAAAAAAAAAAAAAATCAATGGGGAAGGGGAAAAAAGTATAAAAGAGTAGTTAAGCAAATTGGGTTACTGGACTTAAAGAAACTTGGATCTAGCTCACTTTGAGTTTCCCATACGGTTTTAAGCATATGCATTTAACCTGCGCTACCACAGCTGCTCACTGTTTCACCTGTTTCTTCGATGTATAAACACCATCAATGACTGTGGCCTCCCCAGATATTTTGGTGGAGAGTACCATCTATACCTTTAGGTACCATGCTACCTCCACTCACATGCTTTCCACTAGTGGTTTGTGTCTTTTCTGCTACTCAGATTTATTTTTTCATAAAGGTATATTCCAGAATACAGGCACACAGCAGCTTCCTAACAGTTAAGACTGCAAGTGCTTTTCTATAACAAAGAACACCTGCAATCTCTTTAAAACTTGCAGGAGAAGTACACAACACTAAGTTAGCATGTGCTGGAATTAAATCAGGGGTGTATTTGGTTTTAGAACCCCAATAAAGTTCCAAGGCACATGAGAAAGCAAGTAAACCTTTAGTAAAGTCAAGCAGTTAGTAATTTACTTTCTACTGTGGGACCAATTTTTATCAACTTACCTTGCCATCAATTAGTTCCCATCTTAAACTCATTTTTAACCTGGTCTTTGCAATATTTCCCAAGAGCAGTCCCTGGTAACTTGAAAACAAACCAAACAAAAACTTTGACCGAATTAGAAATTAATGAGACACCATTTATCAGTTCTCTGCAGGTGAGAACTAAATTTGCAAATGTGAATACTTCGGAAATTTGGACATCTAAAATGGAATTAATTTCTGTGCACCTTTTAACATGGCATATATTGAAAGACTTCTTTTTAGATGTGCTGTTGCTAAGCTCATGGAGGACTCTTTCACTACTATAAACCAAATAAAGAATTTTAAATGGTACATGGCTACTCCTCTGAAGTATATTCACATGATGGCAGGTAGGAAGAGACTATTATTTTCTAATTAATGTAATTATAATCTAATTTAATGAATCTGTTCTTAGGAGACAAAAAACTTCTGAGAAGCAATACTTTCTATAGGACCTGGGCACCATTCACTTGATAATTCCTTAAGTGTCTGAGTAAAGTATCAGACACAAAACTCTGTTAAACTGAAATCTGGCCTGTTGTGACACATTAATTATTAGTAGCTTGTGAGGGGAGTAACAAGAGGAGGAGAAAGGGAAAGAGGGAGACAATGAAAGAACACTGGGGAATGAGAAGACATAGTGGTAACTCAGAAAATATTAAAATTGTAGTAAAATGTTCACAAAAGGGAAAACAAATGTTAGAAAATGTGAATGTGTTTAGTTAAATCTAACAAGTAACTTAAACCGTGTCCTAGGAGGCACCAATCACGTCCCGTCCTCTTCAGCGACAACTTGGTTTCAGTGGTAGATTCTGGTGTTTAGTTTTGGAGGAAGGATTTTCTCCAACTGCTATAAAAAACTTGCAACAGATTTAATTTGAGGAACACACGATCCTTCTGCAGCTGGAGTATCAAGAATGTCAGCCACGAAGAACTGATTTCATCCACAGGGAAACTGGCACAGTGGAGCACGGGTGACAGTAAAGTGCAGTAAGTAGTTAAACATTAGGTTAGCTTCCTTTCTCTCCTGGTGAGTGGACAATTTCACTCTCTTAGTTAACCACACAGGGCTGAGTAAACGGGCAGCTCTACATCCTGCATTGTTTAATGGCAAGTAATACACATGCAATCTAGAGTCCCAACATGAAGAATAGACACCCTTGCATGGGTGCCTATAAGTTTTAGATCTGTCTCATTATCTAAAGGAGGAAGGTGATGGAAACAGTTTTACTTCATTTGCATCTGTTATTTCTCAATTGACTAATTGATAAAATCAGAATTAGATTTTTTTACAAATGCCTTTCAATTAGTTGGAAAGATTTCCAGTAGAAAATTCTGATTTTTAAGATCGAAGAGAGCTCTGTTCATCTGGGCTGCTTTTGTGGTCTGTGTACTGCTGTCAGGAATAAAGGAGTTTTTCAAACCACTATACAGCCAAGAATAGAGCTGTCCTGTTTGGTTCCCCTAGTTATAGCAACTTCTGAAATACAAATACAGCTGATCCAGCAAAATGTTAAGAGCTGCTTCCCTGCTTCCTTCTCTCATGCAGAGTTAGGATTAATTCAATTAGTTTAAGTATTTTTAGTACACATAGAATATTTTAGATTTACTTTAGTCATCTAATACTGAATATAATCTTAAGATAGCACTACCAGATACAACCATAGCTCCAGTTTGCCTATCTCATAAATTAAAAGTCACAACACAAAGGACTGCCGCATGAAGTTACCCACCCTTTCCAACTCCTCTGCTCCTTTACTGGCTAAAGGAATTTATAGGACAACCAGAAAAAAAAAAATGCGATTACAGCATTTGGAGCAGGAAAGGAGGAATGGTTATTTTATACTTCAACGACCTTCTAGTCTTCAGTTTCTTACAGATAAGCCCTCCATAGCTGAACAAGCACCCCTCCCTTGAGAACCACCAAAACATGCATACGTTACTACACTTGGCTACTTGCAATATTGCCATAAGGGTAGTCCAACCTTATCCCACCTGTTTATCAGTATTAATTTTGTCACGCCAAAATGAGGATAGCGATTTTCTTGGGGCAAGAAGCTTGCCTATACCTGTACTGATAAGAATCTAGCTTCGTTTTAGCCTTTAACAAAATGAGGAATATACAATGATGACACTAAAAAACACATTGAAAACCTGAATTCCATTATTTTACAATAATTGAAGAGTGTGTTTGTCATCTTTTTTTTCATATGGTAGCAGATAGACAATAGCAAGAAAAAGACATACTTTGGAAAGACGTAGTTAGTATTTCAGAATAATTAAGATTAATGGAAGGCTTCCAAACAGCTCGCTAATGTATCATGCACAGCCTATTAAGCTTGACACGGTAAGCTTTTTCTCATGGCCTTGACTGCAATGACTATTTAATGTATCTGGTGTGTGCTGTCCCCCAGGACCACAAAATAGACTTTATAAACTGTTAGGACAAACACTGACGTGCATCTAACTTTGTTTATCGCTGAAGCTAGGCCAAACAGTGCTAATTGGAGTTCTTCTGCTAAACAATGTTTACGCGCTAATTAGTCCACTTCCTAAACTAAATGTTCCAAGAAAAACTAAGACTATATGGCAAACTGCCACTAAGTTGCAGTCTCATCAAGTATGTTACTGCACAAACACGGACAGGTAACAAACGGTAAATTCAAAAGAATGAACCAACATATGTAGCTAAACAACATAAAGAAAGTCTCCACTATCTGAGAAAGGAAAGCAGTTCTACGGTTTTAATTCAGATGGAACCAAAACATTCAACTCCTAACGGTGGAGAAAAATACACTGTTGTAGGCAACGAGGCAGAATGGCAAGGGTGAGAGTGTCTCCAAGAAAATAATATGCCGTATTTTGATTGCAAATGCACTGTACTACTATTATTTATAGTTTGGACTACTAACAAAAAACCTAAAGAGGCTATGTCGGCCAAATGATTTAGAAAGCTAAGTCATTCAGATCTTTGTAGACAGCAAATTGAACGATTCAAGAGACAAACAAAATTTGGTTGTGTTTACAGACCAACAGCAAGTCCATTTTGGAGGGAGGTGGGGAAAAGAGGCTAAAAAAAAAAAAAAAGGACTGAAACTCCAATAAGGGCAAATGCTCATGTCCCTGCACACAGGTAGCTCATAGGCAAGGAGGGGACAGGAGGATGAGATGAAGAAGAAGAGAAGCCACTGACAGGGAGACAAGGCTACAAGATCACAGTAAGGAAGGAGGGGGAGAATGGTCTCAAGGGGAACATCCGCCTCTCCTTTCCAGGATGGCTTCAGTTATGAGACAGTGGGCTCTGGAACATACATGTTTTTGTTCACTCTGCATATGATCAAGTATTTTTTATTATGTATAATATAATAATTTAAAAAGAGAGTCAAAACATTCAGATATGAAGGTTTTCAGTGCTTTTTTAAAGATAAGTCACAGGTTACTTGCACAAAAAACATGGTAATATGTTTTCATGCATCAGTCTCAATTCCAAGAAAGTTCTTCAGAGCATGGGCAGCCAGTGCAAGACCAAGAACAAAAGAATCCGGATCTCTAGACGCTACTGCATTATCAGTATCACTGGTAATCAGAAATGCCTTTTGCTCTGTTTAATGAAAGGAGGAAAAACTCTTGACCTGGAATTTTAAGCTAACTCTGCAATTTTTGTCTTCTGACCCCATAGTCTTTGACCTGCGTTTCATTTCACTCTGATGCTGAAAGGCTTCCTCGCGCGGTTACAGCCAAGTGCCAGACATGCAGTCTGATCTGGTCCGGATCTTCAGAAGCCTTATCTCCAGCCAGCAACTTCCTCTGCAACTACAAAGGAGACCTGGACCATGGCTGACTCCCTGCTGTACCTCCAAACGGGGCCAAAAGGAGCAAAATCCACAAGCATGCCCAACTGGTCCCAGACGTCTCAGGAGTCCCATGGCTTCCTCTCCCCACCCCGCAGGGTGGCCTCTTGCTCACACACCTGGAGCTAAAAGGGGCTCCCTCCCGCCATCCGTGCCTTCAGAGCCTGTGACCATGCCTATGAAA
The DNA here is from genome assembly GCF_965638725.1 of Aptenodytes patagonicus. Classification (NCBI taxonomy): domain Eukaryota; kingdom Metazoa; phylum Chordata; class Aves; order Sphenisciformes; family Spheniscidae; genus Aptenodytes; species Aptenodytes patagonicus. Next base: position 78,768,312 of record NC_134952.1, read on the forward strand.
CACATACCAAAGTCAAGAGGGTCTTTCCTTTCTCCTTCCTACACACAACCTCAAATGCTTTCCCCCTCTATTACCAGGTACTGTGTGAACTTCTGATAAGAGCAGCTGGCTCTGAACTGTCCCTCTCTTAAGGAGGGAGATGCGGGGAAAAGGAAGGGGAAAAGGCGCGTGTCCCCCGAGGAGCCGGGAGGGCTAAGCGCCCATGCAACAGGAGATAAAGTGCACTGCAGCAAGACAAAATTCCTTTCAGGATATGAAAAAGCACCAGGTGGCAAAGGATAAACACAGTAGACAGGAGTGAGACAGAAATAAGGTCCATGAACCAACACTTGATTGTTTCTAGGATGCATCTGGGAGCTGTGCTTGGTTTCCCTATTTAAACTTTCATGTGGCTATACACCTAACTTGGCTAAAGAGATTCACTCAGCTTTAGGATATGGCTGCAAAATATCTCTCCTGCTGTGAATCTTTTTACGCCAGTCTAGAAAAATTGGTGGTTTCTCCTCCCCACAGCTTGATCTTTTCTAAACTGCAGGATCTTCATACGATCTTTCCTAAATCACACATTCCCACTTCTGGAGCTGCCTTCTTTTTTATTTCATTGGTTTCTCAGTTACCAAAAACCAAGGGCACAGTATTCCTTAGAGGTTATAATCATAAGAAAACAATCACTCCCAACAGTTCAGCACTGTCAAAAGAAAGCAAACAGCTCATAGGTTACTAAAACTGTTCCTTCAAAACCTTCAGCTGAAAAGACCAGTAATTTCACTTATTTATTAACAGGTTCTTATATCAACCCACATTTTCTCTTTAATTCAACTCAATCTCCAGTCTCGTTAAAGGAATAAATTGCCTTTCCAACGATGGGGAAACCCATGTAGAACTCAAGGCTACTTAGTCAATTCACAAACACATCACGGTGCTGGTAGAGGAAAACTCAATGTCTGCAGCTTTGTTTATGCTTGTGGATGCCAAAGGATATACTCAAAAGGTACGTGTAATCAGCAACCTGCAGAGTATAATTAAGAATAAAGGACAAGGCTCCACACATGGTATATATTACAAATGTAATCAGCTTCAGAAGACTTCTTTCTTAAAACATGAAAAACTTGAAAAAATTCATGCCCTCAGTATAACTGAATTTGTCACACAAGTTTTAAGAATGCTCCCATGCCTGACAATTATGATTTATTCCGCCATTTCTTTATAAAGCAAGAATATTGTTTTGCCTGTATGTGAGTTTGGAAAAATATTTTTAAATTCGAGCTGTTACTGTTGAGGACCCAATATTCCTACAGAACCAGCAGCTGTGCACAAATCAGAATGTCAACTATAAAGCAGGGCAGGGACTATTTCAGGGTAGTATACGCTCAAAAAAAGTGAACAGTAAGTCCTACATTAGCATAATTTGGGAAAAAAAAGAAGTAAGAAAGATTTACCAACAAAATACAGCACCTCTTAAACACTCAGGGTGTGATTTTCAGAACCCCGCTGCCCACAGAAATACTTTTGGAAAAGCAACATTGCTAGCAGAGGATAACAGCAATCAAAAAGAATAGTAAAGCTGTCGGCAGCTTCCTTCTTATTCAGGCCACTGTGATTTCTATCGTTAAGAACAATTCTTCGCTGACGAGAAAAACAAAAAAAGAAAGTCAAGAATGATTGTACATGCTAAATAACGCCAAGCTCTGGAAGCGAGGCAGCATGTATCTCGTCTTACTTCACCTCCCAGCAAACGCTCCCTACCACCAAAGTCTGTGATCATTACAGGTGAACAGCCTGCTGCAAATTTTGGGTGAGATACATGTCAGAGGGAGGCCCTGAGAGCCTTTCCACCAAGCTCGGTAGGTCCTGCCCCTCTCCCATACTGGTGCTTTTGGAGCTCCAAGCAGCTTCTCACACCACTTGGTAGCAAAGGTCGCATTTCAGTAGACAGCGCCTCACCTCTCCTGATACGCATGAATGTCTTTGTGATACCCACAGGGATGATGGCAGGTATGGAAAAACGATCACAATGAAGTATCCCTCAACTTTGAACTTTGCCTCAGGCATGGTAATGAGCGTTTTGAACTTTTAAAAGAAAATTAAGAGAATAGGGACTGCTTTAACTCTCTGTCCTCTCAGGCTTGTCTACAAAGACATTAATGGCTATGCTAATCCAGTTGGACACTTGTATTCCAGGACTAATGCTTCTTACCCTCTTCTGCTTCTATTTTGTACACAGCGAAAAGAAAAAACAGGAATCTTCATTCTGGCATACAAGTGTCCTCGTGAGGAGTTACACTGGGATAGCCACCACAGGATCAAAGAACTTCCTTGGAGGATAAAGCCTTTATCTCCACTGCTCATTTGTTCCTTTCCTGTTAACTTGAAACAAAAAGGAAAGCTAAAACCAGCAGTTCTCCTGACTGCTAGTTTGGGAACCGCTGGACAGCTCAGGGACTATTACATCTAGCATGAAATTTTTCTTTCTCATAAGATAACACAACTTTCTATGATTAAGTCATGTAGTTTCTGAGCCAAATTCACCCACGGTTTTCAGTGTAGACCCAGTAAATCCAAAACATCTGGGTGCATAAAACAAAGACTAGAAATTAGCCTTCTGAGTCTGAGAAATACTGATGTTTATCTCCTCATGCTTATGGATCCAAACACTTAAGATAAATTTTTTTAACAACTACAACTTATTTTACAAACTCAGATTGTGGGAGAGACTTGCTTTTTTTCCCACTAAATTAAAAAAAAAAAACACCAAACCAAAAAACTCCAAACAAACCAACCAAAAAAATGTATGTTTTGTAGCTTGAAACAGCTACTGTTTCATTCCACTAAAAGAGAGGTCTGATTCTACCATAAGCTGACAAGATATAGATTATTTCTCATCGTTGCAGCTCTAATGTTATAGATGTCATATCCATCAGATTCCTCCTGCAACATCTGTCAAGAACTAAGACATTCACTAACACAGAACAGGATTTGCTTAGCGGGGCCTTAAGCTAACAGAAGTACTGCATTATAAACAGGCAGTGCTTTAGGACAAAACATGTCAAAGAGCAGAATTTAAACAATGACGTGTGAGGAAAAATGAAAAACCAATCACCTGCAACTAGACTCAAAACATGTTTAGTCCCCCTTGCCCCCCGCCAACAGCTACAATAAATGCAAGGCATAAAAGCATCTCTTTAGCACCTGTAAAAAGTAACATTTAATAGAGGGGAAGCCTTATTTGGTGCACTGGGTACAAACAAAGTAAGGGAGAAAAATGTTCCATGACCTATGGAATAACAGGTTATTTCCTCAACTGCCAATGGAACCTAAAAGTACCTAAACATTAGTTATTTCCATAGGAAGCATTCCCATGGTTTCAAGCTGCCTGTAATTTCAAAGCAGCTGAGAGCCTTATTTATGTAGCTCTGGTAGTAGGTTTACATGAAAACTCTATATCGGTGTTCCCCGATATTCACTGGTGCAGGCTGATGCTAAAGAACAAGTAATGCACTCTGGCTAATCTCACACTTTCTTCAACCATTCAGCCTGAGTTTTAACTTTCTTATTTCTGCTAGCCGCAAGCAACAGTAGCGGACAGCTGGGATCCAAGGTTTTTTTAATTAAGTACAGAAAATGCTGTACATTCAAGCAGAAAAATAACAGGGCTTTAAATAAAAAAATATTGTTATATTTAATACTCTAATTTGTAAGCACAGAAGTAAAAAAAAAAGTATTCGCAAAGTGAAAATGCTCTTTCCATTCACATTACTTACTGAGTAGATTAGATTAGAAGAATCAATGCTTACTTTAATTTTATTATGTTATGATCATATCCAGAATTATTTCCTAAGGTTCCCTCTGTTGGCAAAAATAATGAGAATCAAAAGTACAAATAAACAGAATACAGTTAAGTATCTACATAAGTAATATGGCCATGAAGAAAAGAAAATCATATTCTGAAAAGATGTACCCTCAGGTACATCTGCAAAAAGGCCCAAATGTCCAAATCAACAGAAAAATGTATTTCAGAAGTTAGCCTAACAAATTAATAGCCATGATCTCTACTGTGAAACACGTTACTAAATTATTCCTACCAGGTTCTTAAATAGCTGAATATCTCAAGTATGAGAAATTCTGCAAAAGCTACAGTAGCAGTATATAAGAAGTAATGCAGTAAATAAGAAAATGGGATGCTTTACAAGGTATCATACAAAGTGATTTCCATTCCGTGATTTATTTTTGATGCAAGGCTTTAGCTATCATTTAAAAGTGATAACGTAAAATGGTCATTTTTTTCTTCACAAAGTACATCTATCCTATAGACCAGGAGGGAATCAAATGTAACTAATAACATTCTTTTCCTAATACATACTTTTTCTTATTGCCTTTTTCTCCATCCAGTCCAAGTCAGTGTGCTTGCTTTCTACACAGGGGGAGTTGTATTTTCCCCTCTTGACAAATACACTAGTTCCATTAACACTTGCAGAGCAAGTACAACAGTCTTCTGTGTACCTTTATAATACGCATTGTCCATAAGCACTTGTGGAATTAAACAGCAAACTTTACCCTCAGGGCTGTGGCCGATTGGAAGGCAGTGACTGGATACAGAATGTTTTTGCAAAGAGGTCAATCAGGAAGGTTAAGAGAGCAGACAAAAAAACAGATAGCTGAGAATAACCCTGCAAGTCTGTTGCCAACTTGCAGGAAACCCACAATATATTTTAATAGATGTCATTACTTAAATCTCTTGATACTCGCATGCTCCGTGCCAAAATGGGCAACTTCATTTCTATGGCAACCAAAGTAATGCTGCTACCCACTTCTGCCATCACAAGTTCTTTTCTGTTTCTCCCTTTGTTGTAACTTTAATTCATTGGGTACTGCAGGGAGGGGGAAGGAGAAGCAGGGTGGCATCACTGCTTTTGTTACCGAAGAAACCACTCACCCATTTCAGAACAGGATCTGAACAGTCAAAAGACAGTGATAACGTGAATGTAAAACACAATGACTTTCCTTTAATAGGCAGTAGGGAGAAGCAAGGAAGAAGTCACAAAGAGTAGAAATTACAGGATAAGAAACAAAACTCACTGAAAGAGTTTCAGAAAAAAACAAAGATTTTATATATAACACAGCAACTGTCAGTTCAAAACAAGAAATACCAGGAAAGGGAAATCTGGGAAGGAAGTGCAGAGGTGGGGAAGGGACAACAGTCAATAAAGAAAGAAATGCAACTGAAGAAAATTTTGGGAGTGGGTAAAGGGAATCGGAGGAAAATAGAACTTAGAAAGATACCCAAAGCCTTGGAATTTGGAACAAGATACTTTGGCGGGGGGGGGACGGACGGGACCCAACAAACAATAAAAACCAACACATACATCAGTCTTCAGCTTCCTGAATTGTATTTTGCAAAGTCGTAAGACCATTGATGTATTTTGGTCTGGTTTCACCAGGAAATTAGGTCTACGTCATCACACCACGTCCAAAGGTAACTGGGCCAATATCATCCCTACCACTGGCTCACATTACCCATATGCATCAGAAGGGCAGAGCTACGATGTTTCTGCACGTGCCATGACTGGAGGAGAGCAGAGAGAAGATAGCGACTCCATCAGCATCACCGCAAGGGAAAGCGTGGAGCACCTTCCCACCTTTCACCAGGTGTCTAAGACCTCCTGTGGCAAAGGCTTTTCCAATACTAAGAGCAAGAAGGTGATCAGAGTTCTCCCTCTAACTAGATACCCCTGAATCTGCTCCAAAGTCACCATTTCTCTACTATGTTAATTACCTAGTGTCTAGACTGGCGCTAACTCCAGTTAAGGTTTTTTCCCTGCTGATGGGGCATGTTTCTTTCCTGCAGTGGGTTCTGTGGTGTTTAAACACACCGTAAGTTCAGCTACAGCCTTCCTAAAAATTCAGTGGAAGAAGTCAGTCAACCAGGAGACAAACAAATCCACCAGAAGTTTCATTAGTTTTTGCAGCTTTGTGGAACCGCTTGTTTTAGCTCTGGGAGGAAAGGATGTTGATGTGAAAATGCTGATTCTGTTGCCATGAATTATTTTCAAGATACCTTTTTTTCAATTTATCATTTATTTTCACTTTTTGAGAATAAGTATTTTGACCAGTACCTCTGGTGACCTCTCTCGTCACGAATCAATTTGTAAAACCTCAGATAGTAAATGATTACTGGGAAAGGGGCAGAATCAGAGAAACCATATACAAAGCAAAAAATTGAAAAGGAAAGGAAAATACAATACAATTGGAAATTTCCTTACAAAGCTGTTTGATTTTGCCATAAGTGACAAAATGAGAGGTAGCTAACATGAACAGGAAGGGTGGGACACACTAAGATGGAGAAATACAGTACCAGGGAAAAGACAAGAGAAGTAGTACAAAAAGAGAGGGAGGAAAAGCAGGCAAAAATTTGAAAGCATGAAGTCAACAGAAAGAAGAAAGGTCAAGCTGGGAGCAACGAGAAATTCAGCCGTTGAATAGGCCAGTGTTCACAAAAGGAGCAAGTCAGAAGGAAAAGCATCATTACTGGTGGAAAAGGGCAAGTTGTGGTTCAGAGAAAAACAATTGAGAAAGATTTGGAGGCAGGGGGGCGGGGAACCCACCCAGAGTTTGGTAAAGACTAACTCAAGTGAATGAACTGAAAGAGCGAACAGGAGATGCCATCCAGAGAACAGCAAGATGGCTCGAAAAGAAAAAAAAGGGATTCCAGAGACACTGGGATCTAGTTGATTTTGACCTTGGAAATGGAGAACTTGTTTGGCATATTTGTGAAGGGTCACAGATAACTTTAGGCATTAAAGTACAACTTGGCCTCCTTTTACAGGACATAATGACTTTGTCCAATTTTTTTCGAACTTACAAGAAGACAAAGCGTAAAGACAGACTGTGAAAGAAATTAGTTTTAAAATAAAAAAAAAAATACTTATGAGATTTGTATCATCACCATAATTGTTGGCACCTCTAACGTGTCTGAAAGAATTCTGCCACTCCACTGCTTTGTGCTTTGCAAGCAAACCTACTGATACAGACCATGAGCAGGAAAACAAATAGATTTTGAGTACGTGGGGGAAAAGTGAGCACAATGACAATTATACAACGTAATTACATTTATACATACATAAAAATGCAGTCTCAGAATTACAGCACACATTGAAATTCAGCAGCTACTGTCTGAGAAATGAAAGAAAATGTCCCTCCACCAGTAAAATGAACACCTGATAAGATGGTTCCAAAAGGACAATGCAATACAAACATCAGTCTTCGCTACCTAGTGCTAGGATTGCTACAGCCATCCAAAATGCAGTTTGTAACTCTCTCTTCAACAGGATACAGGAAAAGCACTATCTTTTATGAATCAGCTGACGAAGGAAAAAAAGAAGGTTCCTGGCAAACATACCGCTCTCTAGATCAAGAGAACATGTGCCTGAAAGTTCTTCCATTTCTTTAATGTATTTCTCTACAAGCCTTGCCTTTCTTACAGACCCAGACCACGATAACCATAACAATACGATTACAACATAGGACATAACAGTAATTAATCTGCTCCCATAAATTGCCCCATTCTTCTATTCTGCATTTGGGATTATAACAATTCTTTGGTTTATCACTGGAAACTGGTATTTTCTTGAAAAAAAATAAAGTAACAAGTACTAGTTCATAGCAGACCTTACATCATTAGTAACATTTTAAGAAGTGAAATTGCTCTTAAACACTACTGAATCTTTTGAGTGTGTCACCTTACTCCCATTTCACAGAAACCTGATGAACTACATAAAGAAACAGGCTTCGGAGGCAAAGGACAAGACTGAGAAAACGTGTTATTCCCCAGACCAAAATGTTTAGTCAGCTGCAAAAGAGGTAATTCTAAAATTCTAACCCAATCAGTTCAGATATATCTTTTACACTACTTCAGAAGTATTTCCTGATATTAGTGTATTGAATATATATCTTTAAGAAAACCAAAAGGAAACAAGCAGATAGTAAAAATATCTAACTAACTAAATAAGAGTAGAAGGAGCAGTAGTTGAGGAGATTCTTATGAAAGAAGTTTGCAATAAGAAGTTTGCAGCTAAGGTTTTATTAATACTTCTACTTTTTTTTCTTGTGAACTTCAACATGGCACCAAACCATGTTTGAATTACAACCTGCTGCCATTTAGGTGGGCTTTCATCCTGGTAAGCTGTACAGCAGACACAAAGCCCTTGTGAGGATTTCACTTCACTATGAATTAGTGTCTAACATTGAGAACGCCTTTCATCATCGGCTTGTATTGCCTTCAGGTGCCTATAAATTCCTCTCAGTCTTTATGTAGCACTTGTCTATCAGATCATGTCATCAATTTTACTGCAGGCAAGAGGCAGACACACCTCTTCCTGAGATACAGACAACACAACAATTACCACAGCCACTCTTGCATTATCATTTCATATCAGCTCATTGCCAACTGCTAATCACCCACGACTCGCTATGGAAAACACATCCCACTTTCCAGGCTCTCTTTACATCCGTTGGCGCTGAGAGCTGTAAGGCTACGATGGCCTCATCACCACCAAGTGTACCGCTCGCTCTGATGCCACCCACCGAACACATTCATGTGGCAACCATGCTACTTCCTCTCTCTCCTTCCACTAACATACAATGATAAACAAACTATATTCCAAGAGATTTTTTCTTTTATTATGACTTCATTATGCATGTATAGCCTTTTTATTGACTATGCCAAGCCTACACGAAAAAACACTGGCGTTACATGCTATCTGAATAGAAATGAATAGCTAACAAATACTTATAAAATAACAATAGGGACTTTCAACTTTTTTAACCAAGTCTGTGCTGCACTTGCTTGTAAAATAAGTTATTTTGTTAAAGAAGAGCTGACTGCAATTATGTCTTCTCTTTTGAACGTTAAAAAAAATAATACATGAACACACCTATCCCTCCAGGGACAAGGCAACTCAAGAGATGGGATAGGGAGTGCTTAATGTAGAGGGTCACCAACTTACTCCTGCGCAGGGTCAAGAGAAATCTAAAGATGTAACCGTCACCTCATAGCTGTTCGGTTAAGTGTGCTGGTGCTCAGATCACTAGCTAGTATGAATGGTTGTTCATTCATACCACCTCTGCCACCAACCAGCTGTGAGATTCCTCACTTAGACACCACAATCAGAGAAGAGGGATCAACCAAAGCATTGTCTGCCTGAAGATATTATCCTCCACCTAAATGCACATTGGAAGGCCTAATTCTGATCCCAGTTAAAATCTGCGTTTCCACTGATAAACACTCAGGTCCTAGACCTTGAATCCTAAATTTAGCACTGTGCACACAGCCATATTTCAGTTAAAGATGAGTATTTTTCAGTTTAACTTCCATTACTGGTGAAGGCAATTGAGGTAGGCCAAAAGCATAGATAAACCAGTAGCCCTATGCCAGAATGAGAGCCTAAATACAGGGGACTACAAAGACAAACCTTCCCATATATTTGAAACCTTAAATGTATCCTGTACAATGCAGGAAGCAGACTCCTCAAATTAATTTTAAGACTAATTAGCAGAGCTGAGTGAGGAAGGCAGAGACCTGAAGAAAAGGCTTAATTTCTCAGGGTTGATATTTTACATTTTTCAAATTCAAATTAAATTTGTCTAAAGAATGTTTCCCCCCAAAGGGACAATGAGAACAATGGCACATTCCTGTGCAGAGCCCAGAAACACTTCTCACAGGCTGCAAGACTCAAACCTCAGGTGCCAGCAGCAGGTCCAGGTCTTAACTACCTGATAAAAGTACAGACAAACAATGAAAAACTACTGGAGTTACTGAGACTCAGCAAAGTTCCCCCTGCCTTCCTCTGAAGCACGGTGATTGACCTCATCAATCTAACTCACTGCAATTAATCCCAAGCAAAATGAGTTCAGTTAAACCACCTTCATAGTTCAAGTTATGATGCTTACTTTGGCACAGGAGAACCACCCACGCATAATTCAGTTACTTCATCTCAGCAGCAACTCCTAGTTCAGGGGTAGGAAAGTCACGCGACCTGGTAACTCCATGGCTTGTGACTGCCAATCCATAGTTTTATTGCATACACTATGGTATTGCTGTAGTCATGAGACGCAGCTAATTTGTGCTGCCAAGCACCTTTTTTCTGTATCATGTAGAAGTATTTCAGGAACCTAGTTCAATGCAGTCTGCTCCTCTCTCATGTTTTAGTAGCGACTGTGTCCCCTGCAGAGATGGAGCATCCTGCTGCTTTTCGACCTCCTGAAGAGCACACCCCAGCAGCTATTCCTCTCCAGGTCCCCACTGCATGGGGGAACAAATGCACACCATCAAATTAGTCTTACAACACAATTCAGTCTTCAAACTGTTAAATCTCATCCAAATGTGTATTTTGCTTGTGAATCCTTTTATTCTGTTTTCATAGAAGGAAGCAAGGATAAACAAATTACTGCACAAAAGCATGTGAGCTCTGGCAGGCAGTTTCAAAGCTACTGACAAAAAACAGTCTATTCACTGCAAGCGTCCTACTCTTACAATCTCTCTCTCTGATCAGGATGCAGAGGACTAATTCAATAGTTTCCGATGGAAAAACACCTAGTGGGCGTGTTTGATTTCCGGAGACAATGGTTTGCCATGTGGAGCTTTTCTCTACCTCCATCCCTCTATTTCCCCACCCCTTTTTTTCTTTTCTTTTTTTTTTTTTGTTGCATTTTCTTTTTTTTAAGATCTGAACAATTTGCTCTGAAATACCATAGTAATACGTCACTTCCACAAAACCTACTTAAAAAAAAACAGAGAAAGAAGAGCAGAGAAGAGCAGAGCAGAGCAGAGAAGAAAGTTGGGGGAGGGGGAGAAGCTTTTCAGTAAGGCTGGGACCTTACTAAGTACTACTTAACCCGGGGCAGGCTGCCTCCCACAGACAAGTCCCTGTTATGTGGACTACATATGGTAATGAATGTCAAAAAATATCCTGTATTGTAATTTGTTAATCAATTCAAAGAGAATCAGGCCTAAGGCAGGACTCTAAATTGGAGTATTTCATAACTCTTTCTAGGGTAACAGGCTAAATATAGAAGACCATGCAATAAATGCTGCTGAGTTCACAGCAATTCATACGCTACCTGAAGACTGAGTCCCTGGCACTAGCAAGTTAATTTGCTCCCTGCTCTTCAAACTATGACAAGGCTTTTCATACACGATCCACCAGGTACACAAACAGAGCATGTGAAAACTCATAGCAAAGATCACATCTTCCAGTGTTTTCATCTCACAATAGCACTGACCACAATTACAGTTCCAGTACCATTCACAGACCTTCGACAAAGCAAAATTTCATGCAAAGCTATTCCAGTCACGGGTTAGAATGTCATCAAAATAGCACCCTCATTGTCCTCTTTAACAATATTGTTTGTTAGGAATGGAAGAACTATCTAATGCAGCTTATTAATCAATATTTCCTTTTGGCTTCCAAAGGAGTGTGCCTGCTCTCTTTTGCAGCTGAACTTAATTGAGGTAGTAGCCTGAGATTTAAGACATATTACAGGTCTGAGCTCAAATCAGAAGGCCTCTCTCATGTTTCTGAAAGCTACTTAGTTCATTTGTTTTTCTCCCCCTGCCCCTTCTATGGCACCTTGATGTTCTTCCAATTAAAGTGTGTTTCTAGCCACGGCCTGTCCTCTTCTTGGCTCTCCAGGACACATTCTCTGAAAGGTGTTCCTCAGCCCTTTCAGAGTGACAAGCGTTCTGCACCAGATTGCTACCACAGAGACTACGGGTTCAACGATGGGGATGGGCAGGCAGAAAAGGGTGAAAAGGTGAGTGAATACAATTGAAAAGAAAGAATTCTAGCTGTACAAAGGCCATTGCATTCCCACCAACCTGGCAATCTTCCTAGCATGTCAGAGTTGTAAATATTGAAGACATAAGAAGGAATTTTCTAACCTGTCATGCTAAAAGGCAGAATTTTTGGAGGGGAATTGGGCATAATTTTGAAGTTGTCTTCCTTCCCATAATCATCAAAGATCACCAGTGAGAGTCTAAGACTTGGAAAGGAGCGGGTGTATTCTTTCTTCCTTTTTGACCAGTAATGAAAACTGATTTGAATTTGGGGGTTCACGTTAATCTACTAACTCTTACAACAGAAGTGCTCCTTTAAAAATAGAAATTATTGCCTGCAGATTTTCTACCCACAGCACATTAGCTTAACGCTTCTTACTAAACTGACACAAGTGAGCAACTAATATCAACATCTGAGTATCGACCATTAGGCTTTATACTTCATGTTTACAATTTACCAAAACTAAGCAGTTAAAAACCTTCATTTTCTAAGCATAAAGACTAAAAACTTAGTACTTTAGAATTTAGATCATGCTCCCAAATCTAAGATGATACGGCACATTCAGAGGAGTGGTGGTTACGCAGGCATTTCCACAGCATTACTTGTGGGATTTTAGACAATTTTATGTGGATGGAAACCTGTTTTGGCTGTATAGTATTTGTCAGAGCAAACATGGGAACAGACCATCATACGGGCCTGAAAAATTACCTTTATTTAACTACATATGTAGAGATTCTAAAGAGGGAAGAACCTCCCTTTTCTCTTAATACCAACAGTTTTATATGCATGGTAGAATTGCAATAGTATAATCTCACGTTTCAAAGTATAGAACAATCTGCACAATCTCAGGAATTATCTCCTTTCTGCAGGTAACATTACGTGAGAAGTCAGGTGTGTACTGGAAGGGCATGGACGATTAGAAGTCAGTAACCACAACAGAGAATGTGAGCAACTCCATTGGAAAAAGGTACGATTGGAAAGAATTACCATTGACAAGGAAATTACTATCTTCTTGATTTCTTTTCCTTTTTTTTTTTTTTAAATAGACAACACACAATAATCAACTTGCAATTTCCATAAAGCAAGTAACTCTCAAAAAAACTGAATTCTGAACATCCTACATATAAAATAAAGATATGCATCCCCATGAGCGAGTATTTTGCAGGTGTCCCTTGAAATCTATCTCACAAAATACTGGCTACTCCTTATTTTATCCAGTACTTTTTAGGTTGAAAACCTGTAAAGACATTTCACCGTACTGTCAGCATCTGCTGCCCCTGTGACCAGTAAGCAAAGAATAGAGCTATTAACTCATAATTCAGACATAACACTAAGTTTTAGGCCAATTCTGCAAGAGAGGGGAAGCTGACAACAACTTGGGGCTTACCACCTCTTGTGCCACAGGAGCTTTAACTTGCAATTGCATCAATCAGATAGCTTTCCAGTTCAGCACGCAGTTCACTTAGATTTCTCTCCTCCAAATCCCCCTGCACCGCAAATCCAGGGAATCAGTCCAGAATTATTCTTCTACAGAACGGCGCAAACCAGTGTTATGGTACAAATCAAAAAATGACCAGCATGAAGAGTTTTCTTTCCATTATCTCCAGCACTGCCAAAAAAAACCCACCAAGAAGCAGAGCTCAGCCCTTCACAAATGTAAAAGATACACACTGGTCAGACTGAGCTTCTGAAGTTTAGGTCACTGCCACAAGTGGGAAGACTGGAAGTATAATGTAGGACCCGAAAGAATGCTGAAATTAGCCCCATCATTTTATGCTCTGATCAATAGGAGATGGCCTGCTACTATGAGGACTGCAATTAGAATAAATGATGCCCTTCTGAAATTAAAAGAGGATATAAGTAATACGTCATTAAAAATGTAGAAGACAGATGGACAGAATGGTTGAGACAGTACTATGCACAATGCTAGGGACTCCTTGGGTTATGTTCTGAGATTATCTTTGTGCTCTAAATTATATATATATTTTTTTTTTTAAGATTATAGTAATTGCAGCTAGCACAAATTTATGTTTATGATGAACTCTGACACAGAGGAAAAAACATGGCACATGGCAAAATTATATTACCTATCAGTGGAGATATAAGCATTGGGTGTAATGTGGAATAAGCTACCTGCCATTTTGAACTTTATCTTTCCCGCAGTTTTGAAACATATGTTGACAGCAGAGGTGGAGATACTCCAACGTATCGCACCACTGTCGATCATTGGATTCACGGGAGCACAAGACTAGTGGGCCCTCAGGATTGCTGCTTCTTTGATCTTAAAGTCACACATCATTTTCTGAAAAATAGTTTCCACTTGATATTGGTCTCTCTCTTCACATTAGCTAAACCAGACCTGTGATTTCATTACCAGAAGAAAAAGTAATTTTCTTCACGCCACACACTATTTTCAGATTGATTTTTACACCCACTTTGCCGAGAAACCAAAAGTTCAGGGCTCTCGCAATCCCCTTTGTCTTTGCTCTCCAAACATGCAGGTATATACACACCATTAGAGGACTTTTTGCACTTTTGCAGCTTTTCTTTGTTTCAACAACAATCTGGATGGAGAAAAAACAAAGCCCTCTCCTCCTTCCCCACTCCTCCCCCCCCAAATGATCTGCTTTTAATCACAACGAACATTTAAAACAGACATTAGAAAGGAGAGGCTACCCCTTTATAATTATGGAGCTTGATAATTACCTGGTGACTTGTAACAGACCCATTCTCAATGCATCTTCCTTCCTCTCTCCCTTGATAATGTAATCTAATCTCTTGGCTATGCTTTCATCTGGCATCCAATGCTGCACATTGTTTATCAAACAACAATCTTTTCTTAGGTAATGACAGAACAAAGGCAAGGAAGAGCAACTATGGTAATACTACAGCACTTACCACTTCAAAAGTAACTGCATCGGTGTAATTTACATCGCCTGTGTGCTTTTTTTCTTCTTTTAAATCACCCTTTTACTGGACTCTATATATTTACACATTACAGAAGCTATTGTGCAAAATGTCAACAGTGGAAGTCAAAACTAAAAACATGGATCCCTAATACAGAAAGCTGAGATATTCCATATATGTCTTCATATTTGAAAGCACAGGCATTTTCTATGACAAGAAAATCATGTGCTTTATGTTACTGGACTATCACAAAGTCTTAGCAATAACGTGTAACGACTATTTTTTTTTAAACACACATTTTACTCTCTCCATGGCACATCTAGAAATTCTGATAAGACTCTAAACACAAGTTAAATTTCTCAAACTTCTTATACCTCAAAACGGAGGAGACGTCAGGTTGCAGAAGTGTCTGCTTTGGATTTTCTGGGGACAATGAACCAGTTTCCTAAAGATGCTTGTACTCCATATTCCCTATGTGCCTTATCTTTCAGTAGTTTCTCACATCCACAAATCAGAACAGGATGATCTCTGCAACATCCCACCTGTGCTATGTTCAAGACACAATTCTGATGTGACAAAGAACCAGGGCCCCAAACCCCTAATATTTTGACAGTTTACAACTACAAGGGCTATAAATGGTAGCACAGCAGTAAAAATAAACCTGCCATCAGCAATTAGCAGCTTGGTATCAAATCAGACAGAAACAGCTGGGTTCATCTGTATAAATGGTATCTGCAGATCCAAGATAGTACTAATCACTGAATCCCAAGCTCGGTCACCCTTATCAGGTTTCTTTCACCACAAAAAATGTAAAACAATTAAAAAACAGATCTGGGTGAAGGAAGAGATGGATGAGTATGAGATATACAGATATATAGGACCACATTAGTCTGAGCTTTAAGATCTTTGTACCAAAAGAAACTGAATACATGCACTATTATAAAAGAAAACCCTCGAGTACCCCTCTCAGTCACATCAGCATAAGCCCTTCACAAAGGTGAAGTGTAATATGCCCTGGCTGTGCTTGTATTTATGACTCATTACCAAAGCATAATAGCTTTATGGTGCATGACACTGACCTAAACTAATACTGTTATTAAGATGATGATAATACACTTCTCCTGCTCACTTTTCATGTGATTTGAACAGGTTCAGGGAGAAATTCCGTCTTCCCTAACCATAAGTTGAAGCGCACAGCTCTGATGATGCTCTCCAAAGATACAGCATAACCACCTACTTAAATAGGAACGAACCATGAAGGACTGAGGTTAATAAGTCAAAAAACACAGAAAAATACGGTTGTGTGGGTGTAAGAATGCTGCCAAGTTGTGATGCCGTTTCAGTCTCTGATTGAAACCACTGTCCTGGGACAGGTAAATCAGGTCAACTCCAGAACTAAAGGTAGGGGAAAAGGGGTAAGAGCACTGCAAGTGTGGGATTGGTATATTCTTCCATAATTCATCAGGTAAGATAACCATTCCCTGAAGCACCAAGTTACCTAACAACACTAAGTTAACCAACGTTATTTAAAAAAAAAAAAAAAAGGGGGGGGGGAAGGCTCACAATTTTTTCCTGAGAACTCCTCACTTAGTGAAGTCAAAAGAAAACAAATAAAAAAGTTGTGTAAAAAAGTAATTATTGTCCTTCATCACAATATGATTTCAGAGGCCTTTATAATAATGGTCTTTGCAGATGTTCACACAGTTATAAGGAAGCTTATGAGAACAAGCCAAAAAGAGTTATGTCAAAGCTTTGCTGACAGAACAGAAAACTGTTCTGCTTTTCCAGAAAGAGGAAAGGCCTCAGGACCTAGTTATCCAACTAAATTAATACTTAAAATAAATAAATAACTCACAAAATATATTTTTCATTGACAGTAATTTTTGCAAAAAGCCAAAGCACTTCAGATAGGAATGCATAATAAAACATTGGGGGAAAAAAAAGCCACTTCTCTGATAAAAGAGCAGTTATGAAGCCATTTCTCGAGCACATAAAGAGCGAGCTATAAAACTATGAGCCGATTTCTTTAATGCCAGCGCTTAACCCGAGAGCTTTTACTGACCCAAAGACATTAAGCCTCTGGCGATCCTGCGCGAAAGTAGGGCACTTCGTTTCTCCTCTGCTGCTCCCCCCATGCGCAAAGGAAGTTGTTATGACACAGAACAGGTGTGGAGCTTTGACTCAACAGCCACGCACGACTTCCCATTATAACCTATCACTTATGGGACCACTTACACCGTCTTCTGCCACGAGGTTAGGCTGGGGGTGAAAGAAGCCATGCCACATCCTATCAACCCGGCAGCGTGCACACAAAACCTGTCTCTTTGCATTTGTTAGGTGAAGAGACCCTGTACGTGCTGTCCCTCCCCATGCGTTCCTGCTCTGGCCTCTTCTGCTGGGGGGGAGCGGGGAGGGGAAAAAAAAGAAGAAAAAGAAGAAAAGAAAGAAAAAAGGGCACTCTGAGAAGCTTTTAAGTAAACAGATTAGATCCTAACCAAAGGAAAAGTTTCATCAGCATGCTAACCATGTAATTTCTTCCCAATCACTTGCGTAACAGCAGTGAATAATTAGATGGATTTAGGTTGTTTCTAATGGTATTTATTTTTAAGTGGTTACTTAAACTACCCCATCACGATGGCAACAACAGTGCTGTAATTGGGCCTTAACATCTTTTGCACCTGAACCTTTCAGTAAAATCCTCTCACAGCAATTCCACTTATATCCCCCCCGGCAAAATACTGGGTCATGAGAAGATACCCAGGATAATTCAAAACAAGTTAATTCAGGTACCAGTCATCCAGTTTGATTAATACAACCCTCAGACTAAATACAGACCCACTTCTCCACACCATGTGAAGAGCAACACTACTGTTGTTGCCGTCGTACTGTTCCCTGATACCTGGTCTGGCTCATTCAGACCTAGTTTATCTCTGTGCAGCCCAATGTCAAGTCAGTCAAACACATTGATTGTCCTGCTTTTAAGTCATCTGGCTCTCCAATTGAAAAAGTGCTTCTCACACGAGTGCAGATAACAAAACAGTTTATACAAGAAGCACTGCCAACCCATCTGTCTCTCAAAAATGCCGCAATTATTTAATAAGTATGTACCTGTTTTTCAGTGCACACTGGTTGCTACCAATAAAAAGCTAAACTTTGGAGCAGTTGCAAGTGTTAAAATACTTTTGCACCTGTTTTTGCATCTAAAACCCTGGCATTTTAGCAGCCCCAGCTTTAGTTCAGTCCTGGGCAGAGCTGATGAGGGTGGGGAAGGCAGCATGCACTCTGCAAGGGCTCTGCAGCTGCAGAGTCAAAGGGGAGGGAGGAGAGGAACCCTCAGGAGCACATCTTCAGCTCCCTTCCATAATTCTGCAATTAAAAAAAATCTCCTAGTGATGAAACAATTTCCATGAATGTCACCTATCCAGCAAATTACCGCTACTCCTTGCAACCTATACCAGTGCCAATAATTCTTGGTAAGCACAAAGGTTAACAAACCTGCAATACTTATTGGATAGCTCTTGTAAAAATGACAAACCGTGGGTGAATCATAGCTTTATTACCCCAGTCTATAAGGAAACGGCCATAATTAACCTTCCCATTGCTGTTTCCCACCTTTCTTACCTTTTGTAATAAAACCTTAGCACGGTTACTACTTCTGTTTTACTATAAGGGAGTCATGCTATGATTTTACTACAAGAGAACACTTACGAGTTAAAGCGTGTGTTTTAAAAAATTAAAATTGGGGTTATTTTCTCAGTTTTCTAAGAAAGTACTGTAACAGCTGAATAAGGAAAGGTTATTTTAACCTCCAAAGGCTATTGTTCCTATTTTTCTCCCAAAAATTGTCTGGAGCCAGACAACACAAGGCTGCTGTGCCCTGGGCTAGAATGGAAGGGGGGGGATGATAGGAGGGGGGTGCCTGTTTACAATTACTCCATTCCTGTTTTTAATGAATCTTTCTGAATGACCACTAAGTGCTCGTTTTGTTCTTTGGAACAAGGGAGCTATTACTGGAGGACTAAAAAAGGAAGGAAAAGGGAAAGCAAACTGAAAGCTGCCAAACTCAAAGGCGTTTCAAACATTTCAGCTGTATGTCCCGGAGGTAATCTGCTCCACAGGCACAAGACTCTCCCTACACATCTGCAGTCTCTTTTCTTCCTCTTCCTTGACATGCTAAAATGAAACAGCCAAGATAAGGGGGAACAAGAGAATGTCAGAACTAAAGTAAAAATTCAGATACCTACTAAAATATGAAGAATTACATTATTCAAATTTGGGTAACTAGAACTTAATCACTATCTACGTTTGGCTACTACTGCCACTTGCAAGCAAGCCTTCCAGAACCACATAAGCAGCCGACTTCAAGAGGAAGGGATGGGTCAGGTTTGTCTTGCACCATCGTCTGCCTTCCCTGCACACCATCTGATAGTTGCCCTCCTCAAGAATCTCGTCTGCCATTCCAGACAGCTACCACTAAGACACAAAAAAGAGCAAAACTCCCATTCTGCCTCCCTGCTGCACATACACACTTCCCCTCCTCCTTGCAGGGGCCAGAACTTCAGAAACTGTACTGTTATATACCGGGCCAGGGATTTAAACTGAAGGACCAACAACTTGCAAACCTCCACAGGCAACCTTGAGAGCCGCCACTGAGGATCCTGAGTATGTCATTGAGGAACCTTGCTTTCTGGGTTTTTTTCCTAGGCTGGTAAAGTTGCAAAGCATCAGACCTTCTTAGCTCAGCAACCTGATAAGCAGAAAAGGTATTTTAGATTTAGTTCTTACCGTATCTTAGTTAAATATTGTCCTTTCTTACAAGCACAGGGAGGAGTATATTTCATGATTAACCAGAAAGTATCATAATGACAACTAATACATCCTCCTTCAACAAAGTTGTTTCAAAAAATTATATGGTACAGGCATACAAAAATGGCACTACATGGTTTGTTTTGTGTGATGTGGTTTAAATACTCTATTGACACACATTTAGTGAAACCTCCTTACAGCCACAGAGTTTGAGTAATGTAGCCATGTCAAATTTATGCCAGCAAAACCATCATATACCTCAGCAAATTACCAAGTTTTTCTAGATGTGTAACTGAACATGTCATCAATCCACTTTATTGAAAATGTTGCTTAGAAGAAAATAGTTTTCCTCTAATTCTCAGAAAAAATGTGCAATGCTATATGGCTTGCTATATGGCAGTCCGTTTATAAAGCTGACGGGGGGTGGACAGTTTCAATTCGTTAACTGTTCATCATTTATGACATTTGTTTACTTACAAAAGATACTGGTCCTCTACTGTGTATGAAACTATCAAAGTTGCACAGGGATGTGAAAACATCATGGCTGTGATCTCACATGTCTGTAGTACTGCTCCTTATTGCACTATTTCCAATATCTTCAAAAGCCGCCAAATAGATCTGGGCTTGTATAAACATGAGTTGTACATGCCTATACTGCATAGAGTATAGGTATTTGCATCTAAAACAAACATGTTAATATTCACCTGTTGCACACAGATCAAAGAGGGCAATAGCTTTGCATTGCTTTTCTGCTTGCCTATTCATACTGTAGAGAAGTTTTTATTTTTGCCCCTGTTAATTGCCAGCGTGGTATTGCCGAAGAGGCAGCTCCAAAGCAGGAAGAGCAGGAAAGGAGAGAACATCAGCCAATAAATCCGCAATATTTCAAAGCACGGGGAAAAAGAAAGGAGGGAGGAGAAGGAAACAAAACAGGAGAAAGCAGTTTAGGTTTTGGCTTTTTTGACATTTAGAGAAGCAACAAATCAACAACAAAAAAAAATGTTTCTGTCTACCTTCACAGTAAGCATTGGACATAGCAAAAAAAAAATTAAGGAAAAGGTTAAAAAATGCAATTATAGTATTATTTCTACTTCTGTGAGAAGTAGCAGTGCAAAAGAAAACTTTCCTTGAACACAATTAATTGGCACGCACACATGGGATTCCTACCCTATAAAAGTGAAATAATATATATTATTTAGCATATTGATTAATCCCGTGTGGTTTTGCTACAGCTCACCATGAAGGATTTGGCAATATTTCTGCAGCCAACATGATAAAAGCAATAATAAAAATAAAATAATAATTAAAAAGTTTGCAACAACATATTATCTCATAAAGTATTGCATAAAGCAAGAAACTGCTCTAAACAAAAAATGAGCAGCCATTATTATACAAAAAAAAGTACCTGTCTATTTTAACATCTCATTTCACACGTATCTTTGACAGAGAGGTTGTCATCAGCTAAGAAACATTACCTGCGTACTTTCCATCCTTCAAGCTGAGCATGTACTTACAGACTTGGAACCACCATGACTCATTTGATGACAAGAAGTTGCATTACCTTTACACTTTATATGGGGCAACCACATTTTGCCTTTCAGCTTCCCTGCAATGGTGGCTGGAACGCGCATTTTCCCCGCACGGCAGCTTATGACTCAAATCAAGATGTGTACGTTACCACACATTTACTGCAGCAAACAAAGAAGGATGTGCCAAGGAAGAGTTACCACAACACAGACGACCACCTTTACTGCTGTTTGTGTATCAAAACCTTCAGTCTCCACGTGGTGAGGATCCTCCAAGCTCCAGGAAGCAGAGGGTGACTAATATCATCAATTATAAGGACTTACGTTCATTTTAAAACATAGACATGACAAAACACATTTATATAATATCTCTTCTTAAAATCTGGATAGTTTTATTACCTGAATAAATAGAAAATCCATTGTGCAATCCAGCTAAGATGCTCATCTCAGTGACACTGTATGGCAGTCATCGCTATGAGCTATTTCTCTCTTCTCTGATACTTTTTAAAATTCAGTTCTTTCGTTAGCCACCTACTTAGCACTGTTAGCCACCAGTTAGCCATTTATCTGCTCAACATAATTATCTCCTTCAAGTTACAAGGAATACAAATAGATATTTTCATTCCATCTTCTTTCCCATTCACTGTTGTGTTCGCTTTTGCCTTCTTTTTACTTACATTCAGCCAAGATTAAAATTGTAAAAATAAAAGACATGTTAGTTGTTGTACTCCCCAAATGATTGAGCTTGCTGATCTCTGAACCTCCTCCACAGCACCGTATCAGCACTGGCCACATTGTTCCATTCGAGAGCATAACACCAAACTATTTTTATATCATCCCTATACTGCTCAGCATACATCTTAATGCTTTGTTTGTTTTTTGATTGTTGCTGCATTCAGAGCAGATATTTTCACTGGCACGGAGCCATCCATAAGTAATCCCTCGAACAAATACTTTGTGCTAGTGAAATCTCCAGCAGGACCCTATAACATACATACAAAGGAGAACAAAATAAGGTTGCAGCTGCCCATTGCAGGTCTGGTAAACTCCCAGCATCTGGCTTTACAACCTTAAAGTGTCTTTTATCAGATTCTATCTATTTTTTTGAAGCTTAAAAGAAGAGCTATCTGCAATGAAAACCAGAGAGTCTATCACGTGGCACACTACCGACAAAATGGCAACTCAGGGTCCTTACCTCTTATAGTGGGCAGGGACAGGATTTTTTTCTGTACGGTGCCCAACGCAATATGGTCCTGGTCTATCACCAGGGCTCCCAGTAGCCTTCCTGCATATACCAACATGAATAGCCACTCCACAGACCAGACACTTTCCATCTGGATGAAGAGAACAATTTGTGGTAGCAGGAGGATGTTATTCTGTACGTGGACCAGCCACTCGAAAGCCCTACCACAGACACATAGCCTGTGGATTATACTACTATTTGCAAGGCAGCAAAGAATTATTTCTTTCAAGACTTGGCTTCTTTTTCTGGCCCCTAAGGAGGAATGTGGTCCAGTGGTTACCAGCATCACAACCAAACACAGATTCCTCTGAAAGTCTGGGTGACTAAATGGATGCTATTTAAGAGCTTTGGTACAGTTACAATTAGACCTCTGCTTCTCCACAAGTATCTAATATGACCACAAGCAACATCTCAATCGTGTCATTTACAAACAGGGTGAGCGCTCCTTGCTTGCCTTCTGTCTGTGATACCGTGCCTCAACGACCGTAAAATGCAGAGAATTAACATCCACTCAAGAGACTAATACGCGTGCTTTTTTTAGACACTTTTGCCCTTTTCTTTACCACAAAGGACAGTGGGCGAGCTTCTGAATTCTCACCTCTCCCCTGTCCCCAAGCCCAAAGTCTATCTTTGTGCTTCACAAACAAAAGACATCATGGAAGACGAGACTGCAGTTAACACACAGAAAGCAGTATGTTGTCCAGACTACCCAAAACACAGAGAAGATGTTTGCAGAATTTTGTGATAAGCTGATTAAATTTGCTGAGCAAATATATTTTCCATGGCCAAATCTAGGTGAATCCTCCCAGGGAAAGCAATTCTCCCGTTTGGATCATCACCAATGCTCCAAAGATGAAGAGCCTGGAGTTTTTCAGAGACTTGATTTAATCTTGACAAATTATTCCCTTTGTTTTTGTTTTTTGTTTTTAATTCTCAGAATCAGCTACAACATCGTCATGAAAACTTAAAGAAACAGGTCAGCCCAAAACAAAAAGCAAACACAGAATATTTCAGTTAAGAGTGGTTAATGCCGGACATTATTTCCTTAGGGGTACCAATAGGTTCTGATACCACAGCAGCCAAAGAATGAGAAAGAATTGAGGGTTTGGGGTTTCTTCCCTGTTTTACTTACACAAGTCTGCTTTTTTTTTTTTTTTGGCTTGGCTCGCATCATTCAGGGAAAAGGTACGCCTACATCAGCAGAAAATCTCCTCCTGTCAGAGTATGTTGCTGCTCCACCAGAGCCTTCTGCCAACTTAGCTAGAGAAACACAGTTCTGGGGGACATTCAGTTGCACCAGCACGGTCACAACTGTACAAACCTTGTGAGCAGACCAGACACGAGCAGGATTTCAGACAGGCAAACTGAGATTAGTGCACAGGGAAGATTTATTGCCAAGTTAACTTAAATTTCTGTTAATTCAAGTTTGTGTGTAATTTACGTTACCTTGCAGAAAAGTGCAACGATTGAATTTCTTTTCAGTTCAGGGCCCGCACATACAGCATTGCTACTTGTAGTCTTTTGCCAGCTGACATTTCTCTAGGAAGCATATCTTGTATGCAGATTAAAGAGAAAGCAGGAAACAAGGGTATCTTAAAAGGAAATTCCCCACATTTTTTTTCCCTCTCTGACTATAAAACAGGACGAAGATGATTTCAGGATTAAACATGCGCTATCTTTGGGGTGTCATTTACAGACCAGATGAAAACTGAAGTGAAACTGAGAGCATGAAGACAGGAGACTGTTTTTCACAGTATTTTCATCAGAGTTTTTAACTGGCAAATATGCAAAGCTACAGCTAGCAGCTTAAATTTGAAGGAGAAAAAACTATCCTCCCGGCTATTGGTTTACTTTTTCTATGCATTTGGGAATGCAAGAAACCGCTTCACGCGTCCTGGAGAGCAGCTGTGTGCCTACATCCTATGGTAAAAACTAATTAAAAGGTAAAGAAAACAACCAGTGATACAGCCCAGTCTGAACAGTGTCATGTCAGACAACAGCAATATTCTTGTCTAGTAACCAAATTAGTTTCTGTCTTTTATATCCCATACTTCTCTTTCTTTGCTTTCTCCTGCCACCAACATTTGGATACACCTTATTGTCTCACTGCCTCGTCTGCATAATGCAATGTTTCCATAGATGTAAGCGCACTACTTCAAAACACAGCCATAATGGCAACAGCATCTTCCCACTGAAAGAAAACAACTTCTATTTTCTTCCAATTGCTTTCCCCTTGACTCGCCTTCTCAGTTCCTTGTATCTTTTCCCATTGCCACATGACAGGGACTTATTTTTAGCCTATCTGTTTAGACGGGATACCTGTTTAGATAGGATCTGCGCTGCTGCCGCATGATTGCATGGAGAATACCGGGCAGCCACTGCAACGCTGGCAAAAAGTCTACCCGTGCTCCCTCAGCAAGAAGCTGAAGGAGAATAGGAAAGTAAGGGTATGGAGGGTATCACTTGCTATCAGGGCAAGCAGCATTTGCAATAACTGCGGGCAATTTAAAATGAAATCAGGTGTAACCTTTCCACATTACACAAGTATTGGTCAGAAGTTAGTGCTAGAAAGAGATGGACACAAGTCCTTTTCAAGCCTAGTGCAAGTGGCCATTATGAGCATGGTTTTCCAGCAGCCTTGCATGTATTTTGCCTTTCTTCACGGAAGAAAAAATTGCAGGAATTATGCCCAGAGTGCCCACACTCTTGAGTCTTACTTTCAAAAACCAGAACAGGCCCGTAAAGATCCTTAAGAATTTCATCTTCCTCATTATTCATGACACAAAAGCTGCACTGCATTTCCCTGGCAATCCAGGGTGGCAGAATTCAACTAAAACGCCTTTTCCTGAGCAAAAAATGTCTTTCAGTCTTTACTGGGCCATCCTGGAAGAGGCAAAACGTCCTTTATCTACCATCGCAGAAGACAGACTTACCAGTCTTTACAGATCATCATATATTTTTGCTGAAGAGATTTAGAGCATTAAGAGGATCGGAGAAAATCTGGCACCTTTAGCAGGCTCTTTCAAGTTGAAGAACTGGGTATTTTTCACCTGTTCCCAGCACACTGCTACAGCTCAAAGGGTTGGAGGAGGAGAGAGCGGGGCACAAAACAGGAGGGCACAGAGTGACCACAGCAGCTGACAGCGCTAGAGCCTTGCCTCTGCTCAAGAGTCCCAGTTTGTCATTGCCAGGCATGTCACAGTCCCAGACCGAGAGTCACCTTGCACAGGAAACGTTAAATGCCACCGTGTTAAGTCAGGCATAGTTTACATCCCTGCGCCTTTGGTTTGGGCAAGGTGCAAAGCAGATTGCAAGCACGGCCCAAATTCACCGGCAGGCATGTAGTATGGCTTTAATCCCCTGAGCTACTCTGAAGGAGAGGAGGCTCCCTCACTGCATTCTCCTCCATACCACAGCAGCTGTACACCACTAATGCCCATATAAGTTCAGATGGTGCAAACGGTACATGTAAATAATACCTAGGGGGCAGGTAAGACTTAGAAAGGGTCACTTGCAAAATTATTCTTTGAGAGACGTCAGTAAAGATGTAAATTTTGTGCATTCTAAACAAATAAATAATAAATGTAAACATTATCAGAAGACTTTCAACCCCTTAACAGAGGCTAAATATTTTCTATTAATTTCAACGTTAATGTAAAAAAAGTCCCTATTACCGTTATCTCTAATCTTTTTCTCCTTCTCTAGAGACTCAAAATAAATTTCAGAAATAACCAGATGGTCAGTAAGCATTAGAAAATGGCTTTTGATAATAAAACCTAATTAGTTCTGACCTGATCTCCATTGTGTATTATCAGCTTTGGCCATCGTAAGTTCCACAACCACTACAGACAAAACTTGGACACAAAGTCTGGTGAAAACCCTTACTCCCTGGGTTCCCCCCGGCCCCCTTGTTTTTTGCAAGTGACTTTAAATGGGACTCATAGATACACAAGGAAATTAGTACTTGCGTTAATAGCTCAAGTTTATTCTGAAGCTTTCGCTTCCTTTTAACACAGATACATTCTGCAGATTTGCTTTTCCGCATGACAGTATTTCAGGCTTACTGGCAAAGCACTACAGTCGCAGAGAAGATTCCTTGCCGAAACTACAATTTTCCCTTTATGGCTTATTAGAGCCAATTCAAGCCAGAATAGCAAAAGTAAAGAAACAAAACAAATGCATAGCTGTCATTTAAAAACATATATTCTTAAAAGGCTTTAGGGGTATCATTTATGAAACACAAAGAGATTTCCTTCTTTAGCAGTGTTCCAACACATTACTCTTTCGTGCTTACTCCACGACATGAATATACTTGCCTAAAATGTCAGTGAGGTATTTATACAAAGGCAACTCTTCAGAAACCTATTATTGTGAATACAAAACAGGAAGTACAGTAATACCACCAGTATATGTTAAATAATGCTTAGTATAAACTGTGCTCTTCAATTAATAAGCAGTGTTAACCCCTTTAGGGGAAAGGGAGATGTGAAGTGTGAACTGAAAATACTGACTCATGATAAAACCTTTGAGTATTTTTCCCACAAGGTTTCTTTGTTTTGTTGGCTTGTTTTGGTTTGGGGTTTTTTTCCCCTCCCCTCCTAATAGCAGACAAAACACAACAGAGGACAGAATTTGCAATATAAATGAGAAAATGAGAAAAAAAAAAAAGAGAAAAAGCAAGGGTTGAAGTTTAATGACATGTTGTAAAATGAAAAAAAGAAAAACATGAAAATAGAATAAAATGATAGTACAATAAATGCTTAATGATACTTTGCACTCTGCAACTCCTTCCAGTTCTCATGCTTTCACTGACTAAGCCTTGTAACAACTATGCCATATGGAAGGTGCATCTTTAGGAAACTACTCCATCAACTATTCAAATACATCTGTACTGGCATACAAATGTCACAACTATTTAAAACAGGATGTAAATAAAAATACCATATAATACTGAATATTCTTCAGCCACTTAGCTGGTATTCTACAAACCAGTATGATTAAAGTAAAAGTTAAAAATGAACAACAAAAAAAAAATCGTTTTAATAAGCATTAACCACCGTGAATTAGAGAAACGGATGGGGTTTTATAAAAAAAAAAATAAACTGATTAATAAAAACCACATTACCCCATAGTAAGACAGACACTCCAGGCATAAAAGCAAAGCTCTTTCCTCACACATGTTGAATAAGAAAATATTTTTAAATAGACAGATTTCTAGAATACAAGTGAAACAACCCAATCACCAGTTTGTTCTTTTCAAAACATCCACAGCTGCAGTCAAAAAAATTCAAGAACTTCCCAAGTACAAAGACCTGAAACAAAACACACATGCAAATCCCAGATGGGCAGAAATCAAAGCTCCTCTTTTCTAAGGTCTGACAAACCTATATCTATTTACAAACGCGTAAGAACATCTCTTCTGACACAACTCAGTCACACAGTCTCTCTCTCCCCACTTTCTCCTACAGGCACAGCATTCTGAAACCTTCATGCAAGCTAACAGACTGAACTTTGGTTTGACTGCCACCTGCTGATCCCATGTTCTGGGAACCTGAAGACTCATTTAAAAACATGTGCACAAAGCTTTCAAAATGTTCAGTGTTTTTTCTTCCAGTTCTTGGTAACAAAGAAATTAGAGAAATTAGTGATAACAGGTATTTATGTTTAAAGAAATCAAATTAGACCAAATGTCCTGGTATTTAGCATCCTTTAGCTGATTTTCAGATAAACAAACACAGAAAATGTAATAATTTTGTGTGCATGAATAAGATGACAATTGAAACAAAAGCATGTAACACACAGGACCATTGTGATAGTAAGAAACAGAGAATTAGGTACAACAGCTACTCCTTAAAGAAAAGAGAAACATAGCTCAAGCAACTATTAAAAAAAACAAGGAAAAGATAAAATAGTAATAGACTACCTTTATACTCCTCTGCA
The DNA here is from genome assembly GCF_965638725.1 of Aptenodytes patagonicus. Taxonomy (NCBI): domain Eukaryota; kingdom Metazoa; phylum Chordata; class Aves; order Sphenisciformes; family Spheniscidae; genus Aptenodytes; species Aptenodytes patagonicus. The sequence continues at coordinate 78,796,565 of NC_134952.1, forward strand.
AGGGAGAACATCACAACAATCCATTTTGCCACAAAAATATTTGATATTATGTAAAGTCTTTGTTTCATTGTATCCCAATGAACCCCCCGACACACGCACAAAAGAAACAAAATTCACTTTCAGGACCCTCACATTTTGCTGTTTTCTTTCCTTCAAGATAGCATATACTTTGTGAAGGGCTGAATGGGTTGCTGATGCTGAAATGATGGAATCAAGATGTGAATACAATCAAACCTACCAGCCTCTTTGGAAGTGATCATACTGTGGATGAGGACAGGACTTCAAGTGATTTATTCTCCTGTTACATACAGGAATAGCTGTCCTGGTAAAAACAGCTTTAGCTTGTATAAATCTCTACAATAGGTGACTGAGCAGCCTGTGCATGTGCAGAAAGTTATCATCTCAGGGCACCAGGACCATCTGCCTGAGAAAATACCTGGTTTATTTTCACTCTCTCCCTCATCTTTGATGAGGCGAGAGAGCTCTTAAATTCCACTTTCCTTCTTCTCAATTTGTTCCTTCAGCAAAGCTGTAGTTCTTTCATTTCTTTATTATATGAGAAAAGTTTAAAAAAAAAAAAAAATCAAGTGATTGTATTTATCCAAGCAGACGATGTTAAAACCCAAAGGGTCCAGAATTGCCAAAACAATGACTGTTGCAGCCCAGTTTGTACCCATGGTATATTTCTGCCTAGTCAGATATTAACTTCAGTCACCTTTTTCTAGTTCCTAAAATTCCAATTCTGCAAACATTCAAATGCATGCTTAGCTTTAAAGTAAAGCGTATGCATAAATGATTCCAGTGTTGGAAACAAATGCAATCTTTGGCTTATGGGAAAAGAAAACAGTTATAAAGGCTTGAGTGTGGACTGAAGGAGTTCCAGCAAACCTACTCAAGTTCCAGGTTAAGGTCTTTTGTATCAGTATTTTTATGAGAAAAAGATCCATATGAATAAAAAGTAAACCCATGGAAATCTCACCACAAAAAAAAACCCAAAAAATAAAAAGAACCCCAGGCTGCCATTTGAATAATGAGTTTGGATTTTTCTACGAGCCCAGAACTTCAGGTGGCACGCCAGGTACACAAATTCTGGCGATTCTGAATCAAACCACAACTTTCATTCTCTTAGAACAGTACTAATTAAAATCATTTATTTTAAAATATATTCAGTGTCTCAGAAGGTTAGTGGTTCCAATTCATATTTTTCCTTTCCCAAGAACTTACATTATTTGTGTTCTGTCACAGCATTGCTGGCAGATCACGTCAAAATATGCCTTTGTTGTGGAAATGAGTCTGCTTAAATAGTTTCTTTATTTGTGATGAGGCATCTTCTGTGAAACGTGCTCTATTTTCACATGCAAAACAAAGACAGAAGAGACTCCTATTCTCTACAAGACCTGTAAATTATCTTGTACAAATCCTGCAAATGACCTGGGACCTTCAGTGGTGGCTTCTTTCCTTTTTTTGCTCTGTCCGCTAGAAATAAAAGTAACCCAAAAAGAGCAAACACAAGACTTCCCCCTCAGTCATAATTCTGAAATCTCTTCAGATGCAGTGGGGTTGCAAAGTCATGGAAGAGGGAAGAATTTTGTCCTCTGTGAATGTTAATCAGCAATTTTCTCAAGAAGCAGTGACGGAACAGCACCTAATGCCTCAATTACAGTGCCTACAGCAATTACAGCTATTTTACTTCGTTCCCATCGCTATTACAAGCACTCTTCAGAATGCACAAAGGATATAGAGGTCTTCAATAAGAAGGTGTCATTCTTCTACAGGCACTACACTAGCTGTAATTGCAGTGAGGAGCACAACCTATTTCCCCTTCACACCAATTCTTTGCACTCTTCCATCCCTTGACAACACTTTTTCTGGAGAGCAGGCAGACAGTTGAAGCAATATCATAAAATACCTCCCTGTTGGTGTGGCAAGTCTACATTCTGATAGCAAAATGCACACATGAGCAAGACAAAAAAAACCCACTAGTTATTTTCCAAACAACAAAAGTGCATTATTTAGCACATGCCAGTACTGCTGCATCTAGCTAAGACATACCTTTCATTTAAGAAATGAACTGTTTATCTTGATTGCTGTTGCACAGAACCAAACTATTATTTAAGAGTGATATCCTCTGTAGCCAGTGTTTCTGGGTGAAGCATAAGATTTGCGCTCTAGCTACCCTGGGAAACGCAGTGTTTCTAAGTACAGGCGGGGAAGCTCAGAGGAGCACAAGGAATAGGAATCAGTGGGGAAATCTAGGACGAAGCCAGTTACATTTCCTCACACCCACTCAAATGGCATCATTAGTGCATGAAGACAAGAGAGAAGCTCAGATATCAGATCAAAATGGTACTTAAGCACTAAAACAGGTATTTAAAGACTTTTAACACACTTCAGTATTAAATGCATGAAAGAATGGTGTTCCAATTTTATAAAAAAAAAAAAAGAGAGAATTTTGTAAGCTAGCACAGAGTACTTACATTCCTTAATAAAACCAAAATAAATGCCCATTTTATAAGTGCAGTAACATGTTCCAAGGTGTGTGTTTGCCAATTACACACACCTCATATGTTGACTGATGAACACACACCCTGGCGTGTGTTCTTGCTTACATATCTCACGTGCCTCCCTGTTAAGTAATGGAATAAGACTTGCCTTGCAAACTGGCTAATGCTGCCTCTTCTCGCTCGGTGACTTCTGCAGAAAATATTCACTGCTAAGAAAAACAACTTCTGAAACAGAGTTAAGCTATTTGCAACCTCAAGTACACTCTCTCTGTCTGCAAGACCCAACTCTGATAACCTCCATTTTCTGTATCAGTCAGGCATGTGTTTTCCCCTAGATTGTGTTGGCATTCAGCATTTTTCTGCGTGCATTGCTGCCTACTGCAAAGACACGGTCCTCCTTACAGATTGCTTTTTCCATACCAGCTAGTAACTCTCAATGACTGCCTGTTTCAGTATTTTCCTCTTTATAAAAAGATGGGCATGCTCATGCTCTCCACACAATGACAAGGTACACTGTGGTATGGAGACGGCCTTCTTTTAGAATGACTTTTCTCTTTAAAAAATTTTTTTTTTCAATTTCGTTTTGTTTCTGCTTACTTATTTTGAATAAATGCTGACTAGTGTATAATAGCTCTAACAGAAAGGCATGCTTTGTACAAAACAATAGATTTCTCAGCCTGCTGGAAGCCAATCTGTGATTTTTTTTATTTTATTTTTTTTCAGTCACAGGACTTAATTCCACAGAGGTATCAACACCCGGACCTGCAGCTCACCTATCATGGTCATTTCTGACAAGACATAGCAAAAACAGTGCCATGCGTATTGCTCTTCTCCCTTTCCTTGCAACATTGGTTCTGAATTAAGAGAATTTCCAGTGCAAAGGAATTCAAATTCTCTTAAGCTCATTATATTGTATGATGCTTTATCTCTCATTCCTCTGTTTTCAATAAGACTCCAACTGTGCTTGTCAGGATCTGTCTATAGATAACAGCATGTACTGGCAGGGTATAGGCCTTTCCTATGTTACCTCTCTATTGCGACACAATACAGACCCCTTCATCTCATCTATTTTTCCTGTATAAAATTTGCATCTCCTTTATGAGGTCTAATACCAAAGAAATGAGGTAATACAGGAGCCATAATTTCTGATGATATAGTTATTCAAAGCAACAAGGATGAAGACTGAGGGTAAAGAACTGTCCAAGACTCTCAGGAGACTTAGCAACTAGATCATATTCAATGTAAGTAAATGCAAAGCAATGAACATGGGAAATTCAATCTTTCCTTCTTACATAAACGGATAGGCTCTGAGGTGAATCATTACCACTTCTAGTTTTAATAGACAGTGATGAAAACTTTAGCTCAGTTCCTGGCAGCAGTCAAAAAAGCAAATCAAGTGTTAAAAATTCAGAACTGCTAATAAAAGAGTAAAGACCAAAACAGAAAGCATCATTATGCACCCACACAAAACATGTTGCACCCATACCTTGGATACTGTATGCAGTCCTGGCCCCTTTCCTCAGAAAGGATATAATAGATCTGGAAAAGCTTCAGAGAAGGGCAGCAAGGATGATCAAAGGCATAAAACAGTTTCTGTGTAAGGAACAGCTGGCTCTCCTTTCATTCTGCATAGGACCACCTTGTTTACCTACTCCAGTTATTCGGAAGTTGATTTTTTTTTTTTTCTCTCTAAAGAAAAGATTACATAGCTTCATAGCAAGGTAGAAGGGTGTGCACCAGGCAAAGGTAAAGTCTCAGGTTTGCACTTCAGTCGTTTTGAGAACCAGCTGCTTTGCCAGAAACAGAGCACAGAGACGTATGGAATGGGGGCACAGAGGCATGATTTGGCATGAAAAGCATCATTCTTCTTTATTTCCTGAGACAATGTGAAAAATTATCATCAGCTCTGTTCAGAAACAGGTTCTAAAACGCCCACAAAATTGTTTTGTTTTTTGACTTGTCCATGAAACACGAATGAGAAAGCCACAGTGATGTCTCACTTCATCCTCTTCCATCTGTGAAGTGATGGCTACTTAATTTGCCTTCCCTTCTCTTAGCAGTGTTTTAGAAGGCACTACTGCAGGTGACACAGAAGTGCCTTCATACACAGGCCATAATGCATAAGCCAGCAATGGCTGCAGCCTTCTGAATAAACAGCCCAGTGTTTCAACAGGTTTATTTACCTTCATTTATTTACCTTCATACTCCATTAGTTCTCTGTCTCTGTGTCTTCACTTGAGAAAAAGTCTAGTGGCATTGATACAAGTTCTGACATCCTTTTCTATCATCCTGCCAACCCAGTTCCCAAACACAGCTTCCAAAGCAAAACTCCCTGTACAGAAAATAACAAAGCAGATGTGGGGGACAAAAAAGAAACACAGAGGGGTAGGGATGGAAACTATTTGTTATAGAGAGTTACAGCTATTGATGTGAGGTTACAGGGAAAAGATACCAGCAGTAGCAGCGTAACTTGAACGTATATAATTAATTTCATGATACATTTTTCTATTTTCATAACAGATTTTTTTTTATGTTGGAATTATAACTTTGACTGAGGCTATTAATGGGAAAATGGAACACACGTCCTATCTGAAGTACTGGCTAATAAAACTGAAGAAGCTCATTTTTAGGTTTAAGAGAGATGAGTAATACAAAGCAAGAATTGTCGGTATCACATGATCACCAAAACAAAAGGACAGTTCCCAAAAATCACCTTTTTCAGCACCTGACAGGGAACAGTAACTCAAGAAGATGCTGCAGGCAGCAATCAGAATATTGTTATAAAGTGTGTACAAAGCACAGTTAAGACAGGGCTTTTTCAAAATCTTTTCTATACATCTGGTATATGCTTCTCTGTAGCACAAAGCTTAATTTGCCATGGAGGGAATACACTTACATTTAAAACAAAGGAAGAAGTAACTACACCCTGTTTAATTAAATTCCTCAACTAAGTACGAACATGTAACAGACATAACCCCCAAAAGGAGCAGTCACTTCAGATTTCCAGAACTGCTGAGTCCTACCAGCCGTTGCCTGGCACCACTCAATCAAAATACTCATTTGACTTTGAGACCCTTCTCTCTCAATCAGCTTCAAATACCTTGTAGTCTACACGTTCTTCTAGGTTATCCCAAAAATCTAGCAAACTGCCGTTATTCTGAGCCAACTCTTACAGTTGTATATACATCAAATCATACAGAGCTTCAAACAAGCTTTTGTTATTAAATTCCATTGGCACATGCAACCCTGAGGTACTCCAGTGACCTAAATAGTGATCCATCAAGTTTCCACTGTTCATAAGAGATGTTAATGTCTCATTTGGACATGAATAGAGCCCTAGCTTTGCGCTCCTGCATGTATGCGTAACAATCCTTCCACTTGCCTTATGAAAACAATATGTTATGAGTCAGTGACCCCCAGATTGTTCCCTTTTATCTTATGGTACATTATTATAGTACTGCCTTCATTGAGCTTGATGTTAAGAATTATTTTTTTTAATAACTAAGATCTTACAGAAAGAACCTGTTTTTCCTGAACAAACCTATTATCTTTCATTGTTATATGTACTGTACATGAATGGTATTTCTACTTATCCCTAAGCAGCGTGTACGTCACGTGTGCGAAACATCCAGCTTTCATCACTGAGGGAGCAAATAAAATGTAAAGCTGGATCTCCTTCAACACACACAAAAAAAAAAAAAATCGAGTGGAAATTCTGCCTATGATGTCCTATTTTTCCTTCTCCCCACAGAGACTTCAGAAACAAAAAAATGGTACTAATCAACTGAATAGACTAATAATAGCATCTAATATCCATAAAGAATGTTAAGCAAAAGACTACTAATATCCCTACTGAGAAACAAGTGCGTATCAGCTAGTCCCTAAATTCAACAGCTCTTTAGAGTCCTTTACTAATGTAGAGAGCTTGATCATGTTCCAACTTGTTCATTATAAAGCTCTGAGGTTCAGAGGTTTTCTAAACCTAAAACTAAAACTGAAAAGGTCACCACCTTGAAGTGTACAACCCAACAGTGAAACTGTACACTGGCCACCTCATCCTCCCAAGCTGCGCTCCATTATGATTGATACTAAACCAGTGATATGTACAATGCTGGGCTTTCTATTTCACCGTGGACTTCCATTTTTACTGCAACAGCTTCCACCCTATTAGGGGAGAGATAAGCATCAACACTTAATATAGAAGTCACTCAACATTTTACATTATAAGATCATGCATTTAGTAGCTTATGCTATTCTGAGCTTTGACCTTCTTGTCCTTTCCAAGCTGGCTGGCTGCCTTTGACTGATTTGTTTTGTAACGTTCCAGTCAAAACATTTCAGCTGTTGCATGAGAAGGAGACCAGGAAAAATGTCGCTTCATTTACAATTTAAAAAAATTAATAAAAATAAAATTATTTCACCCTAACCTGTGGAGGGAGGTCTTGAGATCTGACCACATTACAAGGACTTGAAACGTCTCAATTTGAAAAAGCTTTGTGAGGTTTCTTGATATTTTGCAGATACTTTTTCCAAGTTTTGACCATTCAAAGACTGATCCTACCAAGGCTCAAGGAATCTGCAGGCCATGCCAGATCTAGGCTCCCAAAATGACAGCAGGAAAATGACCTCTCCTCTTATTGGAGTCACTTGAATCTAGTCAAGCAGGAGGAAGAGAAAGAGGACACCAGAACTGACTCCACAAGAAAGAAAAGCCTGATATGAGGAGTGAACACATTGAAAACCAAGAGTCTGGACGCTGGGGCAAAACTGATACTCATTAAGAAAGGACTCTAGATGTGGAAGCCTGGGAGGAAAAAGAGGATTGGGGAATCCTGGCTGGGCAGGAATGCATCCAATGAGAAGCGCAAGCACAGGGGAAAAAAGTTGACGTCAATTGAGCAAAAGGACTAGAAGCAAGAATCATACTGAGATTAGATGAATAGTTTGCTGAAGATCATGAAGTCAGTAGACATAGGAGATACAGACCAAGAGGATACTGCATAGAGAGCAGGCAAACTGAATAGGGAGAAACACCAAGGAAAGAACATAAGGAAGGACTTACGCTTCTGGAAAGTTGGAAGAAACGTTACCACTGAAAAAGTAATTTATCTACCCATTCTTATGTTGTCAGAAAATATCCTGGATAACAGGTAAGAGTCCCATTCTTGCATAGTAGACCCCACAAAGAACAGCAAAGGAGTCTCATGTTGTTGTCAATTTACCACCTATTTCAAGCAAACAAGTTTTCTATGGCAGATCTAGAGGGTCCTGAACTGCCGATAACCACGAAGATCTCAATATGACACCACACGATGGAATCTGAATACTCCCCCCAGAAACTAGTAATTGTTCATCTGATTTTAAACAGTGTAAATCAAAGCCCTCAAAAGTAAGGAAACGTGAGTATTAAGGTAATTAAAGTAGAGGCAATCATAATGACTTGTAAAAATAATTTTCTAAATTAATGCAATTTAATTAATCACGCACAATGAATACCACTTTAATTAACGTAAATAAAGATTGCATTACGATGCACATGCACAAAGAAGAATGAATTAAGATTATACACGCAATCTTACCTATGGCAGTTCTTCACTCATGGGTGCTCGACAAACACAACATTCTCTATAATGCTATTTTAATATAGTATACACAAAAAACTACACATGTACTGTGCATTTTGCATCCACAAAGAGGAAAGCTGGGCAGAAGACCAACTGCACAGCAAGCCCTAAATGTGTCCGTGGCTACAGCCCAAGTAGCATAATTGCAGCCATTCCTCTAGCTTCTGTAGCTCACAGTACTACACGAACATCCTTTTCAGCGTCACTCCCATAAATATTTAAAAACCAAGACTTTTTGGAATGTCTCTTCCTTAACTGTTATCACTACCCTAATGAAGCTTATTAAATATAACAAGACTCATGCCATCCAACATGCTGACTGTGAAATATGCCTTGCTGCGCTTTGCTTATCTGCCATAAAGCCCAGTATCCCCAATTACAAGCCACCAAGGCCCTGACAGCTCCTGAGGATGATCCCACGGGAACCGAGCCAAGCCACACGTCTCTGGAGAGCTACTCAGCTGTACCCCTCCCCTGCACGACCCAAACACTGACAGAAAGTGGGAAGAGTGAATTGAAAGGATTTAGAAGGAAGAAGTTATCATCACATAGACTGTTCTCAAGTAATTCAAGTAGGAAGTGAAAACCCGTACCTTTATAAGCACATGCACACGTTTTAGCAGTTAAAACTTACTGTACAGGTACATGAAACTTAGTCATAAAATTAGCGTCACTTCTCTAGATAAAGTTTCTTGCTTTGTCACTAAACCCACATGAAGAATAGAGTTGACCTAACCCAACACTTAGGAATTTATACCCAGTCTACATGTACTGCTCAAATGCACCTCATTTTTAGAGGCATGATTCATTTTAACCCCATATGTTCCCATGTTATCTTACAAATACGGTGGCATTTCCATGTTACTGTTAAAAACAAAACAAAAAACCCCACCTGGTATCACAGTCACAGACTCATTGAACTGAGGGATGGTATTTACACAACAAACATGAATCTGACAGCCTTTCGAACCTCCCACTTCGTTGATAATCTGGAGGCTTTCTAACATGCTGTGTTCCTCACCTGGACTTTGTGAGTCTAGGAGGTATGAATAAGAACAAACTTTGGCCCTTGGCCTTTACTTTCCCGTCTTTGTGCTTTTCCAAATGAAACAAATATGCTTTGATACCTTCAAGTAAGTTTTCTGGCATGTATTGCAGAGAAGTTTATGAAAGTATTAGTGATGCTAAAATACATGACTGAGTCAATGTAAGGAATGCTTTCCGTTATAAAGAATAAGAGTAGGCATATTTATTTTTCTGTTCTATTTGAAGTAAAACTATTATATTTTTACATACATTGTTTGGATGTATGCTTTCACAGACAAAATAAAGCCAACTTATCCTGGCCCTATAGTGTATCTGTTAAAGGAGAAAATATGCAGCCCAGCAAGTTTTCCCTCCAACCCTTCTTTTCAGGCAAGTAATAAATCTTGAGTGAAAAAGTCACTGTGCTCTTCAGCTGTCACTACTAAGATTTTGTTTTTTAAAACCATAGCAGCCTTAAGGCTGATTTACTACTCAGCCCTCCATACTCTGACAATCGAATAGTTGGAAACAAAAATCACTTTTGCACACCTGGAAATATTTTATTTGCTGTACTCATGAGAACACAAAGTTTTCATCAGTGAGGAAGGAGGTGGGGGAAGGGAGAGAGAGATATTCAGGTGAATCTTAAAACCTAGTTCTTGACTTAAAGAGAAACTTCATACATATGTATATGAACACAGAAACTACCTCTGCATTCAAACTGAGCGGTCAGGCTCTTTAGGGACTACGGGTTCACTATGCAATCCAACCTCAAATCATCAACTTGGAAGTCTTGGCCGGTAAACAGCAGTGCTCATCAACTGTGTCTTTATTTCAGTTTGGCAGGTGAAAAGAACGTGTGACAACTTTTAAATCATTTCATTCACTCTTTTGCTCTTCTTTTTTTAAATAAACTTAGTAAGCTCTTAATCACCCTAAAGTGTAAACATCTGATATTAATAAGGCAAAATTAGACCTTTGAGAAACAGCTACTTTCCAGAGCACCTCTTTGCCCTAGTCAGAGTTGCAAGTTTAACAAGATTAAGGGTAAAAACCCAAACACATACCACAGAAAACCAACTGATGGAAAATGTGATGGTACCAAGATTGTGAAACTATTTTAGAATATCAGATCCTCTTTTCAATGGCATGTAGTTTGATATCATTTTTCCCTAAAGCTTCATTTTCTGAAAATTTATTATATGCTCCAGAATAACCTTGTCTTCAAAAGAAATCCCACATCTTCTGTTATTTCAAAGAACCATACTTGCACCTGGGCAAAATGATGTAAGTACTCTAGGTGCTGGCTGACTGGAAAGGAGACCCACAAAATCTCGCTCTCTATTTTTAATCCCAGGGCTTTACAAGAACATGGGGAGTGCCCTTTGACAAGCAGAGAGGCATTTCAGCATTTAAAGTAAAAAATATAATAATTAATGGTTCAGCAGTGTGGAGAGACGTGGCGATTGCGTTTACGTACTTTGATTCCTACTCTGAAATACTTTCCCACCTGTTCTATTCTCGTGATGCCTACAAAGCCCATCTCCAAATGAAGACTGATTTCACTAATATGATATCAGGCAGGGAAAGCAGTTTAGCAACTTACTTGTTAATTATCTCTACCAGTCCCGAGGCTGGACTTCATCTCCAGTAACCTAGCAGTGCCAAATTAAGTATGTAAAAAGATTTCACTCTAACTAGTGTTTACTTAGTACTAATTTATTTAACTGTCATAAAACACTTTGCCAAGCAGTAAGTGTACCAGCACCATCTCCTTCTAAAAAGCACGCAGTCTTGTAACCCCTGTCTTCCAAATCTGGATGAAATCTGCACAGAAGCAATGATGAGAAATGACAGCCAGAGACATATCCCCCTTCCCTGCCTGCAACTCTGCTCATATTGTATCACCGAAAGGCTAAGGGACACTTGACTGCTCATCCTTGAGCCAAATCCAATGCAAAGGAAAATGAAAAGTGAGATATTTACATTTCCTCCTCCAGAGTCCTAAAGGAGTTCAGCATAGGTGGGGCCTTCTTTCAGGCACAGCTTGACTAGGGGGTTTCCCACCTGCGTACTAGGGACAGGAAAAAAAATACCAAAGCTGTCCTTCACAATTCCACGTACAACCCTATCTGTGTTCACGTACCTAAAGCAGCAGGGAGTGCTGGGATGGTTTGTTGAGAAGACAGAGCCAGGCACTTCTTAGAGGCACACAGCAGGCACAAGTTACAGCAAGCTAGACTGTTAGATATAAGGAAAAAATCCTTCCCAGTGAGGGCGGTCAAACAGCGTAGCAGGTGCCCAGAAGCTGTGAAATCTCCATCCTTGGAGAAACTCAAAACTCTCCTGGACCAGCCTTGAGCAACCTCACCTAACACTGAAGTTGGCCCTGCTCAAGCAGGAGGCTGGACCAGAAGACCCCCAGGGGCCCCTTCCAACCTCGAGTATTCTACGATCTTTGATCAAACGGGGGCGTGGAGGGGTGTCACAGAGGGAAACAGCACGACTGACGGATTACGTGGATTGTAACTCTACAGTCCCACACGATATTTGGGAAAACTGAAATCCTACTAAGTCAAAGCTGTAACATAGGAAGAACCTTAAGTAAGATATATCTGACCAAAATGGAAATAAAAAATAGGCAAATACGTAAATAGGAAAATATATTATGTGGTACTGAGTTAAGTTTGTGACACTGCATCTGACTGCAAATACGCTTGTAGCATCACCTGCTTTATAACAGCACATATACATTTCCAGACAATAATGAATAAATATGCAACATTTTTTCCTATTCCTTTTAACTTGTAAAATGGCAAACCTAAATATTTGAATTTCTTCCATAAGCCTTCAGAAAGGCAGAACTTTGATGTTTTTAAAGAGGAAAGATTATTTACTTTTGCTGCAGGCAAGAAATTATAATTTCTTTACTGATTCTGCCAAATGGCTCTATCATGCATTTTTTATTTTCATCAAAACAAGCCACTTGAAATTAAGGTTGTCCCGTAACTACACAGGAATCAACATTTTGAGGGTCAGATCAACTTGATGAACCTCTGTTTGACTCCTCTGCCCAAAAGACTCCTCCAAATCCAAATGAACCACGGGGGAAGGGAGTTTTAGTCCCTTTCCTCATGCTTGGCAGTTGCTATAGGCGGCAGTTTTGTTTTATTTTGTTCACGTAAGCAGAAGAGACAACTCAGTAGTATCCACGTGGTTCTTAAACTAAATAAGCTGAATTCAAACCCAGTGGTTAATACACTGAAGCCAACAGAGCTTATCTAAGGAACAGCAAAACTTGCAGGTGAAGAAAGAGAACGTGGAAGAGGAAGAAAGTGAGGAGGAGGGCTAGGGAGCAGGAATTTTTTAAAAAGCAAAATAAATATGCAAAAGGAGGCAGCAAAAAATCCTCTGCTCTGGCATTCGTAAAGATTCAGCTCTTCAGTATTCAACGTACCAGGATAGTTTCTGGTTTAAACTACACTGAAGCCCATGAACGCAGACAAAATCCAGACCATCATCAATCTAGAGACAATGGGCAATGTTGACAGCACAGCATCTCATTAATCTTCATTTGTCCTATCACATCCTGTCATTCTTATGCAAATAGCATATTTGAGGATACATCTTTTCTGCACCCCACGATAAGGAGAAGTGAAGCTGTCAGGAGCACCAGGATGTCATCCTATACCACAGGCCATCACTTCACTCAGCGTGCCTCGTGCTTTACATCACAGCTAATGTGTTTGACATTCAAATTTGACCCAGCAGGAGGTAAAACTATCTGATGCCACAGCAACATGCATCTTGCTTCCTGTGCTAAAACATTCATCAAGGTCCCTGGGGATCTGACAGTCTCTCTTCCTTCACTGTACCCTTGCTAATGGAGATTGAAACACTGCTTAAGAGGAAAAAAAATATCTGCATGGGCAGGTAATGATAGCAATTCACCCTTCTCACCCAAGAAATAAGCCCAGTACTAAAAGGCTAGGAAAACAGGTTCCACTGAAAAAGAAAAAAAGGACACAAATCCTGACGAGTTGGTCTAGGTCTTCTTCCATGGAAATCTGACAGACTACACCTGAAAACTTGTCTGTATGTATGTCTGAATAGAACATTTAATTTCAAGCTAAGCAAATTATACACACTGTTCAAAATATTTCATGCGAGGTTTGTGGGGATTAGTGATCTCTCATTAGGCCAATTGATACATGGGAAAATACAGACAAGCTTTTAATCGTAAGCAGCTCCATAAAGTTACTGCAAAATATTTTAGGTATGAAAAATCACTCCTGAGTGGGTAAGTCACCAAAAATGAAAAGTATGTTTCCAATTATTGCTCATCAATTCTACTTACAGAGTGGAGAATAAAAGAGAAGATTTTACTATTATTACTGACTCAGAGTGTTTTGTTTCTGTATCACTTTCAAAGAATGTTCAGAACATTTTGTTCCAGAATATTTCCCTTCCAAGAGAAATCACTTTCTCTATCATACATGGCTGAAAACAGTACATGCCGTTTTTGTTTTCTTATGAAAAAGAGAAACTATCCCAAAGTATTTCCAGCATCACATGAATGGGATGCAAAGTAGCTAAGTGCTACAAACAGGGGACACAACTTAAGGTTGGAATAATAACTTCAATACAATCATGACATCTTAGAGAAATTACCTTATTAATAGATGTTTGTAACAAGTCAAAACAAGTTTACCATTAAACGTAACTTTAAAAAGTCTCACTCAAAATCTATTCACTACCCGAAAGCACCACAGTGTAGTGTTTGCAGGCATGACGAAGTCTGCACTAGGCTCAGGGGAATACCCTTACATTTGATATTCTCACGTGCTGTTTTCAAGTTACAAAAGATTAATCATCACATATTTGTCAGTTAAGAAGCAAGCCACATAAATGAAGATGCTGAATGGATTATTACTGATTTTGTAAGCATATAATATAAAACTTACAAAGCGTGCATTCCTGAAGTATTTCTTGGTTTGAAAAGCTAAAAGATAGTCACAAAAAGTATACCGGACATCTTCCCAGTCCCTGGAAGCAGAGAACACAGACTGCCTTGTGCCTTTATACCATATGTAAAGTTCATGCATTAAAAATTACTGTATAGCCATCATACACCTATGAAAACAAGACATTCATTCATTGTAATACATAACTGAACTGATATTTCCATGTAAAATCTTAAATTGATTTAACGAAATGTTACCTTTTCAAAGGGATCACCAATCACAAAGTAAACTAAAAGCCCCTACTGAAAGATTTCCCGATAAGTGAAGTTCACAATACAAACGCTTTCTGGTCTCAGCCTTCTTTCTTCCAGCAAAAAAAAAGTGCAACTCATGCCCTGCAAATATTGCATAGACCCAGGAGAAGATGGTGACCTGGTATAGCCTGTCTGGTCTGGATGAAGCATAATGTGGGCAATACCAACTCAAATGTGATTCTCCAGTCCCTTTCAATCGCAGTTTAAAATCCCCCTTCCTCCAGACCGGTGAAATTTTGCTCTGCTATTCTGTAAGTGAATGCTTTCTACAAAGTTACCAGAACTTTTTTTTCTAGTATATCTTGGTAAAAACAGTTTTAAAAAAAAAAATCTAAAATATCCATTCATGGTTTCTTGCTAATAAAATTCCTATAATCACACAGCTTGCTACTGTGGCGGGCACTGGCTTATGCAAGTTTTTCCTTTTCTTTACATTTAGAGTCAAGACTATCAGCTTTACTCAGGGAAAGAATACATAAGATATGTTGTCATCTAAACACAACTGTGCTGTTAGTTCTTAAAAGTTCACCACCCCCATAAAATTCAGATGCACAAAAGATGTCAAATTTTTACCCACCATATTAAAATGAAAACTTTCAGTCCCAGGCTAAGAGGTCTGGATTTGCATCAGTGATGTAGGTACAGTTCTTGGTATTGCAGGGTGGCACCCTTAACACATGGTAGTACTGTCCCAATATTGCCAATATTTCAAATAAATACTAAAATATAAGAAAACAGCATTCACTGTGGGCCCAAGAGAAATCCAGCAAAAGGGAGAGTGACAGAGAACTGAATTCCCAGGTGGTGATGGAAATAACACGGTACAATGTTGAACTGACTCAGAAGGAAATTTCCCTTCTGTTCAGCAAACAGATTTTTTTCAAATTCAGTTCAGTCTGACCCCAAAGAATAGTCACCAAAGAAAACTGAAATCAATTTGACAAAAGTGGAATCTTGAAAATTTCTATTTTGCACAAGCATATTTTTCAGTGATGAGTTTTATCATCTTTTACTGAAAACTCTTTGCTAGCTCTACTTTGCCATGGCAGGCACACAGATAGTGTGTAAGTAAGCTCTAAGTAAGCCTTTGTCAGGATACCATCAGCTGTGTGGCTTCCTTCAGTTCAAAAAGGAAGGGGCTGTGTTCTGGAGCCAAAATATAAGTTTTTTTCTCAAGACTTCATGTGTATATGATCCTTACTTTAAAAGTGTGCGCTTCATATGTATTTTATGCCTGAATGCTCCAAGACAAACAGAAAAGACTATTCCAGGAACAGCTTAAAACAGGAGAATTTGTTAACATTAAAAATATTTAAGAAACTTGTAAGAAACCCTAGAAAAGATCAGGAAAAATAAATGCCATTAACTTGTCATCAAATTCATGAATGTTGTGAAGGTGAAAAGTTGTGGAATAAAGAACCTTACCAACGCTACAAAACGTATCTTAAAGGAAATCACTTCAGACTGGTCCGTCTACTGCACTTAGCTGTGAGAAGACACAGCAGTGGTAGATGGTTTTAAAGTGGATTTTCTAGAGGGCTGGTGGGTTGATTTTGTGTTTGAAGGTTTTCTGCAGTAAGTGTTACAATCCTCCCGTTCTTACAAACTTGAAATATTCTTGTCGCTCCAGCAGAGCTGCCACAGAATCTAAGGAGAAATTGCACTGTTTACAGTTGGAAACCGTATTGCTGGCAGCAGGCTAATGGCACGGAGGAGATATTTAATCTTTTGAAAGGAAGTAACTAATGAAACCAACAAACTCCAGCAAACTCCTGCATAAACAAACACAACAGAAGCAAAAACCACAGAAGCAGTTTGACAGAAACGTTGCACAAGTTCAATGAGCTTGAATTAAGGAAGATTTCTTCTAGGAAAGAGATACTTAAGGCTATCACAAAACAGTTTGTTTCTGTGACAAACTCTGTAGAGGGGAAAAAAAAAAGTGAGGGACATAATCCTTTCCTTTGCCTTGTCTTCATTTTCCAACTTCTACTCTTAATCATTAAATTGATTAGACAACAGTTTGGAGAGTAAAAAAGAATGGAATTATACCAAAATCTGGTCTTCTCAAGGGAACAGGATATACGACAGTGCATCTATTTGTACCTTGTCTATCATGTCCGGTCTGTTTGTAGCTGCCAAAATTGTCACGTCCTTCAGCTGTTCTATCCCATCCATTTCCGTTAACAACTGAGCCAAGACACGGTCTGCTACATTTCCAGCACCTGAAGAGCTGATTTAAAAAAAAAAAAAAAAAAAAAAAAAAGTCACAGCATTAGCTTTCCCTTCCTAGAAAACTGGAGAAAGGAAAGAATATACTGTTCTTTTCAATTTACAGGGATCCATCTTTTTATCTTAATTCTTTCTGATTTTTATTTTCACTTTCAATCCCTGAAACAGTATCAGTCATATGAAGTGAGTAAAAGCAAATCAGAGAATTAGTACTTCAAAAGTTTTCTTGGTATTCAGTAAAGCAACTGAGGTTTTTTTTACTTACTACCCTGCTATGTAGGTTGTAAAGAATTTAAGACAACGTGGATGTCTGGAATAAACATTTTTAAGATAACTGAATTAATGCAGTTTCTTTACTAGTGAAACTTTCGTTTTTAGCACCACCCAAGTGAGCGCTTACACCACCCTATGCAGTAGAAAAAAATTAGGTAGTTATGTGTTTTGCAGAGTTGCTCTACATTTTTATGTTCTCCCCATCAAATGAAAATAAATTGAGTGTTGACCAACTGCCTCATAATAGAATTGTCAGTCCTTTAACTCAGCTGATTTTCCAGATACCAGGAAAAAAGCCACAAGACTGAGAAACAGAAAACTCTAGTTTTGAAATCACCAATATGTGAAAAACCTAAACAGATAAGACAAACTATTCTAGGCATTTATTTTTTTCGTTTGGAATTAACTCTGGTAACCTTGAAGTTTATGGAAAATTTGCTCAAATTGCTTAACTATATGTAACAAAAAGCATTATAGAAATAAACTCCATTATTTTCATTAACGCTTCTAATATTTTAAAAAGAATAACCAAATTATGTACTACCTTCTTCCTAGAAAATTCTTTGACACATAAATATGTGAGCGCATACATATATATGTGTGTGTGCATATATTCACACATATAACAAAGAATGCAGAAAAGGAAGACATTGCATAAATCAAATCAAAAGACCAAGCACATATGTTGTGATAAATAATACATCTCATGAACGGTTGTGTTCTTTATAACATCCTTCTAATTCTGCATAAAGAGGCTTTATTTCTGAAACATTATGAAAAATAGGTGACCACACACCATATAATTTTTTATTTTTGAAAGGATACTAGACCTAGGAGATACTAGGACCATACACAGATAACTCTGTACACTCATATGTTGGCAGACGCACTACACGAATGATGTGTATGTGTTCCTTGTAGCACCCAGCTCTATATAAACACAGGGGGGCCGGGGTGAGCGCAGGCAGCGGCTCATCCCAAAAGTTCCCTCTGCTGAGCAGGGGCAGGGAAGCTGAAGCAGGTTGGGGAAAGCGGCTGGGGATTGCCAGATAGCACTGAAAATGCGGGGTTTATCCTCCTTTGCCAGAAACCAGGAGCCCTGCTGTTGGCACACGCCAAAAGCCTTGCTGTTTTCGACACAACCATCCCTTGCGGACGGCACGCACACACCTACATCTTCCTTCACCAACGGGACTGCTCTTCCAGGGCTACTCCCCTCTCCGCTGCACACGGGGAGGGCTTCATTTCTCTACCCTTAAACAGGCCCTTTTCAATAAAATTTTAAAAAAATTTATCTCTCCAATTCTTCTGGATCCCTCTAACTTCATACTAAGAAGCGAAAAGAAGTCTGATACTTAAAATGAGGCTGGGTTTCTTCCTGTAACGTACATTTTTCTACTGTCATCCCAAATTTACACAGGATTAAGATAATTTTTTAATTGCAAATTTTTTGAAAGCCCTTTTCCAAAAGTACTCTTAAATGTTTATACAGATATACAGGCACCTATACACACAAACATAGTACAATTATCCTGCCGAACACTAGTTTCCAAAAAGAAATATTAGATTTTAAAATATAAGCACTCCAATTATTTCCAACAGATAGAGAACACACACATATAGTTGCATAGTTATTACGCACGTATATTGCTGCAGCACTGCCGTCCACCACCAGCACGCCTGCAACCACAGTGCTTCCTAAATGTCCCAGCGCCAAAGCAACAGTAATGACTCCATTACTGCTGTACAGATCGCCTCCAAATAAATTCTCTAACTTTCCTTTTCTACAACTGGTTCTGTAATCTTCCAGTGCAAAACAGTTAACTTATCAGACCTAGTCTGGAAAATATCTTTGAGGAGCTATAATAAATGTTGGCTAACAGAATATTTAGGTTGCTAAGAAATATTAGAGAAGGGACTTGGCTTAGCTAGTCATCAGCTTTTTGGTTTGCTGCAGCCGCATTAGAAATTCCCAAGTGATATTAGAGTGTTTCTAACATACCCATGGGTCACGGTCCCATTGACTTATAGAGGGCTGAACATGATAAAACACTTCAGGTGTTGGACAAGGATAGTAAATGTTATTTGAAGGACACAGAGCTTAAAGGAAATTAAAATCAACTTTGTAACATAACCTAGTCTCAGTAGGGATTCAGGCCTCCCATCTTGCATAAGTTTCACATTTACTACTCAATACCCAATAGACTGCACACAAGAAAAAGCTAAGCAAAGGAAAAAAATAATTATAAGACTGGGACCAAAATGTTAACATTATATGAGATGATCTGAAGCTAGAAGACTTTGGGGGAGATGCTAAATTACTTTTTTTTTTTTTTTTTTTTTAAAGAAACAAAGAAGAAATATTTGGTTTTAAAGAGAGGTGGCTAGAACAGATATTACATCTTTCCCCAATATAAACATTTCTCTTACAAGCTTCAGACTGAAAAAAAAAAATAAGTGTTTATTCTAAAGAAAACCCCCACTGTTACAGGGGAACGTACATTGCAAAGACTTTGATGCAATTAGGGCATAATCAGAAAATTGCAGTTAAGCAATCACTGATGGCATAATACCGCTCAAACAATGAAGGAGGATACCAGTGCGCTATTAGGGGCTTTAGCATTATCTGTTAAAAGCGAAGTAAAAAAAAATTTTAAAACCACGCACACAAAAACTATCAATAATAAAAATAGTATTAAATGAAGAGGTGTCTGGGACCTATGACACCAGGAATTTCCAATTTCAGTGCTTTTGTTTACATAGTTCACTAAGCTGTCATATGATGCACCTTTTTTAGCAGAGAGTCTACCGCAAATTAGCTTTTGGCTTAACAGGATACCCTATAAAAATCACAGGCAGGCACAGGTTTACAGTGAGAGATCTCTTTACCAGCTGCTCGGAGCTGCATCGGAGCCGCACCATGCGCTCTGAGAGCTCTAGCGCTGCCTAAGCTGTTAATCTGAAGGCTGACACGCAAGTATGCGTTTTTCCATTTTCCCATGATTTCCCAGCAAGGGTTTCAAATTAACACAGGCAACGTTCATTAAGGCTGCCTGGACTTTTGACGCAAACGGCAGCCAGAGAAACAAATTATGATTAACCCTCCAGTCCCACGGAGGCACTGCCAAAACCAACTTCCAGCCAAGGGGCTGTCTTTGTCCCCCCCCACCTGACCTCCGCATGTTGATGTCATCATCACAACTGCATGGAAATAGTTCTCAAAAGGCACGTCCTGGTACAAACTAATTTCCTGTCAACACGCTGCCTGCAAATCCAGGCAGTCAGAATTAAGGCCCTCACATAATCCATGCAGGGCCATGTGTGCACGGGTGAGCGTATGCAAGCGCCGTGCCTTAATCAGAAATACCTTGAACTTCGAAATAAAAAACGTGTGAGCGAAGAGGAGCCTGGCTGCTCCATAAGGGCCTGAGAATTTCAAGTAATCTCTTGTGTTGCCCTAATGCAATACATCAGTCTGTAGGCTATGTGTTATTTTAATCTTTTTGCCAACCCCTCTTTCTTTAAAATCCTCAGTGAAGGAGTTTTAAAAGGCAAAAAATGTTTTTGCTTACTACTTTATTATATTAGTTAGAGCCAGATATCCTCCCCTATGCGATATTTCAGCTAATCCTGCAAGCGCCCCACTGGTCTCAAACCAAGCACACATGCACTCCTGCACAGGCACTTCACTTGACCATCAGAGAAGCTTCCTGAATGGCAAAAGCCTGTCAGGTAAGACTATCGTGGATTAAAGCAGACTACTAAAGGTGGATATGGAAAACAAAAGCTGTTCTTGATATTTTATTTTAGCTAAAGGCACTTCCAGTACACATTTTGACAGAATAAAACATGCATTCTACAGTGTACCAAAGCCTCACAATTAATCTGAATTAATTCTAGCCTTGTCTGATGGAACTGAGAGACTGTGAGCCGTAGCTCCAAATTCAATATAGCAGGTAAGGGATCTCTGTAGCACCTTTTCTTCTTATCTCCTTTGGCCTTATCCAACGACTGTTCTAACCAGCTGGATTCAGATCTCAGTGGGCACCAACATTTCCCCTTGAATATCTTAAGCCACTCTTATACTTCTTCCTGGGGATATAAAAGCAACTGTAGCCTGATTCTATCACTGCATCAAGGAGCACATACAGTTCACTAGCTTCAAGTCAAGGTGATTTTGTTTCCAGACATAACCAGATGTATGAAATCACCAGATTTAAATCTGTTACCCTTCTTGCTATAGAGGCTTTTTTTTGACAGCAACTGATTTCTTGTTTTGTACATTTTTACTTATTTAACTTTCTTTTCTTCTCCCCCCCCCCTTTATCTAACAGATTTTTTAATATTTGAAAACTAAAAACACTCTGAGAATGCAGTCATTACGGTTTCACCTCATGGTGAAATTTGGTAAGCATCACCACTGTGAGCGAATGCAAGCATACACTTGCATCATCTGACAACCTAGAACACTTCCAAAGCCAATGGAATGAATGTTTTTTCAGAATACCAGATGTCATTTTCATTGGAAAATGTATTTAAGTCTCAATCACTATTTACATCCTGTAAAGGAGAACCAGTGACTCTCCATCCCTCCACTGACTTCAATGGCATTGAAGCCTGTCTGAACACCTTAGCTTCAGAATCAGGACCTTAATTTAGTTACGCTGCTAAACTGTAGACGTGGAAATGCAGGAAACATTCACACAATAACATTTTGAGCACTCTTAAATTCACAGCAACTGTAAAGCTACAAAACCAGAAGGAAGTCTGGGAGGGCCCCTCTCCTGAAAAGCCCCATTTCTGCACAGATGACCCTACCTCAGGCAGATCCGTGAGGTCGAAGAGGCAGACCTCAGGAGAAGTATCCACGATAAATTACTGCAGAGGGATTAATCTCCACGCAGCTGAAATCTATAACGCAGGTTTTGTGAGAAGGGAGTACAGCCCACCTTCTTTTCAAAAATGTCATATCAGGCAAGATTTACATACAGATAAAAGCTGCCTTTATTTTATTTCCCCCCCCCAACAAAAGAATTGCAATCATAATCAAAATTTACGGGTTTTAAAAATACTTGTGGACGTGATATAATCTCAAATAATTCTTTCACTGGAATCTCTGGAAATAATTTCATATCAAAACAAATGTAAAACTCATTGACATGACAAAATGGTTGGTATCAAAAAAATTAATACAGGTTGAAATAGACCTTTCTGGCAGGACTATCCACTTCTCCACAAACTACCGAGGTAAAAGGTTCCTGAAATACCAAAGCCCCCTGCCAGCACACTCCCACGCGAGAGTCGCCTCGCTCGCACAGTCTGAAGGATTTTTATTGAGTCTGACATTTCTGTCAGGGCTTTGCAGGGGTAACCTGTCAGCAAGGAGCACCTGCCAAGTCTGTCTTTTCAGTTCAACTGCCGTGATCGTAATTAACTGTCACACTGTTTTATTTCCTTCCCTCACAAACTCTGGTGAAATATAGCTTTGGCAGTTCAAGGTTTTCCACGGTGTTGGGGGGGGTGGGTGGGGCGGCGGGGAATCTACTCCAATAGCATTACCAGAAAAATAATAATTGCAGCATCTTCCCAGATATCAAATTTCACTCAAAAATTCTATCAGTGGGGCATTTTGTCCAGCAGAATGGACACTGCGATGCCAGTTAGAAAAAGCAGGCTCTTCCACACAGATATACCCTGCTGAAATATTAATTCAGTTAGAATATTCTTATATCTAAAGATAGCAGAGCGGGTCCTTATGTTAGCTTTGAACTTTATTTCCCTTGAATGCTACTGGGGCTTCAAAACCCAAACTTTACTAAATATACCAGGTTTACAGAGACATGCATGTTTACATAAGCAGCACAGTCTCACTGTTTTTTCCCTATAGCAGTTTTCCCTCTCTCCCTCAAGATCACACCACCTTTTAAATCACATACTTATTTCTGCTTACAGGCACGGTTCCTGGTTTGAGCTGCAAAACTGTCATCCGCAATTACTAATTGATTCCTCTATGTACATGCACTCACAACAAAAGAGGTATTTCATCAAACAAAAAGGCATAGCAAGCATACGTACGCCTAAGCGATCATTATTAAAATACTGGGCCAAATTCACTTCTGGCACATGTATGGTACAACTTCAATGTATATTATTAATTCAGACCACTACAGATACTACAGGCTTGGATGTTATTAAAAAGTCTAGGAGAGATATACAGCATGCAAATCTTGTATGTTATCAGTTAAATATTTTGGCTATTCATTTAAAAAAAAAAAAAAAAAAAAACACCACCAAACCAAACAAACCCTCTTCAGTGCTAAGATAAGAAATATTCCCCACAGCAGGGAATTTTCCTGCCTGTGTCATCAGAAAAACTCTGAAAGATAATCCTAAACCCTTCCCTCCATCAGCACCCTACAATTAGATGCTGTCGTATTCTGTACGCACCTGTATCAGCTATTACCCACTATATTGTTTCACATCTTCCCTGTTTCCTCAAGAGCAAAATTCAAGTACTACGGAAGGGAAATCTGCAGAGGAAACCTGGGGAAGTCTGGGAAATTCAGAGACTAGGTAGAACATTTAGCTTTATGGTCACCTCCAGGCCAAAATGGTGTTTTGCCAACTGTCGATTCACTGATTAAGTGCGGTTCATGTCATTTGGTTTTTAATACATTAGAAAAGCATAGATAAATAAAAGAACTCCTAGTACTCCTTGAGTGGCCTCCAACTTCTAAGCAACCTTCCTAAAAACAGAAGATGAGCTTTGTGAAAACAGGAAACAGTGCTCAGCTGTCAGCAGGTGACTTTGAAACAAATGGCCTATAGACCACTGCAGAAACATCCTAATTATCCTCCACAGTCACGCAACCAGCCTCTTCCATTTGCCCAAATTCCAAATTTCTTATTATTGCAGCTTCCAGAAGTTAGTGAAGTAGGCCCAGAAAAATGAAACGCAACGAAAGGAGAGAAAAGGAGGAAAGGAGCCAGTCTGAGACGGGTTTGGAATCAACAGGCTTTCTTCCAGAGGGCTTTCCCCAAGCACATCTCCAAATCCTTAAGTACCTAGGTGGTGATGCATCGTCCATTTCCATCTGCCTGCAACTAATTCCAGATACATGTCCATGAAAGATGGACATTAGACCTTGCTTTCAAATGGCCCTGGCACCATCTAGCTGAAGCAGGAAGGATGCTAACATCGAGTTCTCCTATTCTGTTAACACTGACATTGCCTTGAAAAAAACCAAACCAAAACAAAAAAACCCCAAACACACCTGATGCACAGTAAATTTCCCACTTCCTTTCTTTCTGTTTTCCTCAGCATTTCTCCTCTGTGCATTCCTGGAAGTTAATCAAGTTGAAAACTGTAATCAATCATGTCTACCAGGGAAGCAAGTACAGTTTAAGTTGGAAGTATTACAGACCTAGAAGTAACTAACTAGACTGGATTTCATTTCATTATAACAATATTTAAGTGTAAGAGGTTCGCTTTCATCTGGAATAAGTTTCATTTATAAGTTTTAATTAAAATTATGTTCCCCTTGTATTTCATTTAAAATAACTAAATAAAAAAGACCTTCAATCGTTATAGTCCTAACCCGCAGGCAGCTGTAGCCTGCTCGGGCCCATTTACTGTGGGTAAGCTGACCTTTTTCCATAGCCAACGCCATACCAGGAATTGAAGTGGTCACCACGTGTGCCCGCTTCTGATCCCTCTAATCCTGGTACCTGTTTCAACTGGGCCTCTGGCAGGAATCCAGACAGTGGCTCAAATTCATGTCTTTGGCTGAAGCATCTTGCTGCAGGTCAACTTTGCCACAGCACTCCCAAGCACTGCAGAACAGGCTTACCTACATTAACAGACTTGATTAGTCCCTCTAAACCCTGTACATTTATCCATGCATGTGAATGACTTAAGAAAAGGGTTTACAGATCCAGTCCTGCTTCCACTGATGGCAATGAAAGTCTCTACTGACTTTAAATGTCTGAATTATGATACAGGCTGGTAAAGTTACAAGTTATTAGGTTTTTTAAACAAAAAGGAAGAAACACAGATTTAAAACACATTGTGATAAAGGATTCTTGCTAGACAAGAAGTCTTAACAAGTTTGTTTTAAAATTAAAGGGATTGCAGACATTTATCGTATATACAAACAACCTATGGGTAATGCTATTTGTTAAAATTGCTATTCCAAAGCAAATTACAAGCTTTACTGTATGATTAAATCATTTCAAAACTTAACTTTTCACCACTCCTTGCCTGGCCTAAAATAGAAAGCTGGCACTGGACATGCAGCTTTTTTCCCAGACAATATTTCTATTTGGACACCAAATTCCAAAACTTCAAAGAATTCAGACAGCAGTCACAAAAGTTTTGAATGCATCAACTCTCTATCACATCCAAACACAGCTCAGATATTGCAGGGAATCAGCTGATGTTCCCCAATTCAGGAATAACCAGTGCCAACATAAGCCAGAAACGCAAAGCTCCTTGCCTAACTGAGCCAGCGGCTAGGATCGGGTCACTCACAACACAAGTATGGCACAGGGAAACTCCATTTCTTCCGTGTATTCTTTGTTCACTTTCTTTTGCCTTTGCATGAGTAATATTAGGGTGACAATACCTCCTCCAGCTCCACTACTGGTAATTTACCCTGTGCAAGGTGGTTTTCTGCCGAGAACCTCTATCCTACCTAATGCCGCTTTGCTCTGTCCCTGCAGGATCCAGCCCATAGGTTTCATCGCTAGGATGCAATACACTGACCTCCATGACAGAGGCTGCCAATTACACCAGGGAATTTGCATAGAAACAAAAATGCAACGGTATGTTCAAGCGTGCAGTGTAATACATGCTGAAGTGTACAGTATAAATATGTGCTAAAATATTCCAGAAAGACAGACAGCTTGGTTTAAAAACAAGATTTATCACAGTCCCTGTTAAAAGCAGAGGTGGCACAGTACAGAAGAGAAGCTGCTGTTCTTCACAGCTTCATTTAGAAGCCTGAGGGCCTCAAAAGTTAAGACTGCAAATATTTTAATACCTAAAGTGAAAACTGTACATCTTTCAGAGGTTCTGAGCATTTTAAATTGTGGCTTAGGAATGTATCTATCCTCCCCCCCCAGTATACAGGATAACATACCTCCCCAGAAAAAGCATCATCATATTGTAGTTTCAGGGGATTGGTACCAAAGTCCCTTCACTTTGTCAATTCTACCCTCACTCTGAAAAGGTTAGCATTATTCATCCACTAACTTGTTTGGCCTCCACAAGTCAAATGCAAGGTACTGATTTTGTCCCTTGTCTTTTTTTTTTTTCCCTTTGAAAATGGAATTTATCAGTGTCTTTTACATCAGTCTACAACATTTCCCATCTTACATTACAAAGATTTGCAGTTAAAGGGGAAAACGCTTTGCTTCTGAAAAACAAGAAAAGGAACAAATATGTCTCTTGCCCAAAAATCCTAAAAATCCTACTTATATAAACAATGTCCCATTTCCAAAGCACAGAGATTTCTTAAGTTCAGCAAACAGACTGTCTGTGTTGCATTTACACAGAGCCACGTTCATTCATCACTTTCAAGTCTAATTACCAAGCCATTTCCCTCTTGGCAACCTCTAATGGCCAGAAGAATTAGGTTTTACATGGTCAGGATACCAAGGGATAACAAATACCCATAACTCTTTGCAGCTGTGCAATTTGTAAAGCCTCTCAAGCTTTGTCCGGGCAAGGGATTACTGCGAGGCAAACTTTCCTTCTCATGCGCTGCTGTATCTGGACCAGTCCTGCGGGTCTCGCTTCAGCACAGTCTCTCCTACAAAAAGTCTTAATAACATTTTTCAAAAGTAAGGAGAAAGAAAAAAAGTCGTAACCCACTCGTGGAAGCAAATGCTAATTAGAACCACAGTGTGGTGGAAAAGGCTCTGTGCACCACGTAGTTCACCTCTCCTAGTACACAACTGGTCCTCGCTGCATGTTAAACCGTGGAATGTCAGCTTTGTTTTAAAGATGTCAAGTGGTAGGTTGCTGGAGCTTCTCCTATATAACTCACAGTGAAGGAGAGTTCTCTACCAAAAGCCTTTTTGATTTGCAGAAGTTTTTTCTGTCTCAATCATTTTTCCTACTCAAGGCTCATCGTGACACCTCTACCTTTCTACCATCTTTTCTTCCGCAGGTTTATCATCTATTCTTTAGAATCAGTTACAGTGAATGCCTCCCCTTTTCTTTATAGTCAGTCCATTCAGTCCCTAATTTTTTATTTTCAATTATCTCTAAACTTCCTCTAACATCTCAACATAAACCAGACAGAGAGGGAAAAATTTTCCAAGAGTGCTAGAACTGCAGTGTAACAGAACAAAATGCAGAAATGAATACAGCCCAAATTATCTTTACCTGTCTTCACTACCACATTGGAAGTTCAAGTCCATTCAGAATCACCCTCTCATTTTCTTGCATCAAGGATCTCCAGACTTCTCCGTCGAGCAACTGATCCTTACACTGAACTATTTTTCTTCAGAACTGCAGGATTATATTTTTGTAAATTTTCTTTGAGGCTGGTATGTATCCAGCCCACATTTGTAATTCTTTGATTAATATGTATTAGTTTGTTGCCTACATGCAAAATCGGAAGGGGGGTGTGGACAGACAAGAAGAAAAACCCAGGAGCTTATTTCATATAGATAAAACATATAGAACTTCTAAGCAGGTGGGATAAGAAATAACCTTTTCAGAAATAATACATTTTGACACTGAACAATGTCAATGAAGGTAGTTTTTGCTGACTTCAAAGTATTATTTCTTGTAACTAATAAACACAGACAAATACATTTTGTAAAACAAAACCGCTACACGAGACAGTTACATTAGGCAGAGCGTTAGATGTATTGCACTTACGGAGTTATGGCACTGTGGCATATCTGAATGCAGCTACAGTGTTTGCCATGGAGTAACGGCTTGTGCAGTGACAGAGACTCCACTGCCTGATGCAAAGGAGACATTATATTGAATGGTGCAAACAAGAAAATTCCTTAGCTGTCTTGATCTACCTGTATTACAATTCATTACAAAGTCAGTTAGTTTGTATGTGCCGGCTGATGAGAAGGGATTGTTTAGTGATCTCTACAGAAGGTTGGGAGCAAAATGTTTGTGTTTTAAACCCATAGTCAAATCTAAACAAGTAATAATGGGTTAATGAATATTTGGCAAAGTGCTTTGAAGAGCAAAAGCATTAAGCAATTACTCAATGTCATTTCACATCTGTATTTCAGATCTGGACTATGCATAAAACTACTCTCACAACTTAACAGTTTAGGCTTCTCCATCTCTGGACGCGTCCTGTTAGGATCAGGAGAGGTTACCTACCTGGGAGATTTGGGATGCAGCACATTCTGCACAAAGCCCACAGCATCCTAACAAGGATTTAAACTGAGAGGAAAACCTTTTACAAAGCTGTATCACAGAGTGTTTTTCGCTGCCAAGGCAGAGAAAACTAATTCAACCAACAGAGGGAATAGGGAGACAATATAAACAGGTGTTTCCTTGAAAACGTCAGTATGGTTAGTAATAGTACAGGAAATGGATCTCCAGAGGCCACAAATCGTTAGCATCTCTAATGCATTTGCAAATTCCTACTGTGCAAAGTCAGCCTGTAAAAAAAGGCCATTTCTAATAAGTGCCTTGTCTGGTTTCCTACACCATTTAATTTCAGATGAATTTTATGAGAACTCTGCTACATATTTTACCTCCCATCTGGTTCAGATTTGACAATGAAATATTTGTGTGTCCCACCCTGTTCTTTTTAAAGCTCCAAAACCAGATGTCTCAAGCACAACATGACTGCAGCAGGTCATACCACATTCTTCAGCAAGCTGTGCCAGGCCTATTACCCCCCACAGACAGTTCCAGGTAAGGTAAAATTGAGTTGTTTACTCCCTAAAAGAAAAGCAAACAAACAAACTCAACACCTCTAGGGCACTGTGTGAAAAGACTGATTAAAATGTACTATGGCTTATTCTTCCAAAAGGTTTTATCTTGATGAAGTGGTGTTTCTGAAAGCAAAACACATTAATAATTGCAGCAGGGGGAGATATTTTTTCCCCCCCTCTTTTGGCTTGATTCCAGCACACATTTTTGCAACTTCTCTATTGTGATAAGCAGGCAGGTGTTTCAGTGCGTACCACAGGGTGGCCAGCATTTCTAGGAAGTTTACAAATTTCACAGTTGCGTACATTGCATATGAGAAGGATGTTGATGAAGACTTCTTCTACCAGATTTTGCATTTTCAACAGAAAATGTGTTCATTTCTTAGCAGTTTCACAGGGCAGCTCTATGCTGCACATGATGCCACCTCCTATAACATAAACAATTATTTGTGTCACTGAAATGTCAGAATGACACCTTTTATCCTTTCCTGCAGATACAAATGGCCTCTTTGCAATACAAAGGAATCTGTATGGATGCCAAGGTAGCTTCTTTTCCAGAAAAATGATGAAGTTGTGATGCATCTTTAAACTGGACAGATACTTTCTACATGTGCTCTATTTGACAGTTTTTCATGCACAACAAAACAGAATAAAAGTACTTGCTCACAACAAGTAGTAGTATTTTATAAGAAGGTATCCCCCAAAACAGACCACTTGCAGAGCCTGTCAAATCTTAAATACTATAGTAGCAACTAAAATCCTCCTTCAGACAAGAGCTAAACATCTCTCAGAATCATCACAAAGCAGGATATTAAAAAAACATTGTTAGCTGCTTGCACAATAATCCCTTTTTAATGTCACACATGAAAGGACTAAGTGTTCCCAAATCTTTTCATGAAGTTTTTCCCAGTCTGGTGAAATGTTTAAATGTAAGTATAAATTTAGGCATGTGAGTAGTCTCCTTGGAAATTCAAGTGCTATATAGCATATGACCATATTGTTTGCTTGACGGAGACACTATATTAGGCCAGTGGAACAACCCTGGGAAAAGAAAGGAGTTAGTTACTGGAAATAAATGCAAGCTAAAACCACAGAAAAGAGCCAAAGGGCATGAGAACCAGTAGAATCATTCCTGCTAATGAGATGAGAAAGGAGGAACTCCACCAGCTTACCTGTTTATGCGAAGTTAAATACACTTGAGTAGAAGTCACAAATGCTATCCTTCTGCATGTGGAATAAGTATATTTAATAAAATAATTCTAGAAAGGTAATACACTTGTGATTGCACAATGTAAGAGTAATTTATCAGAAAATAATGTGATTTTTGTAACAGGATTACTTACTTTCCCCTTTCAACTGCCAAGGCATCTATTTCATCAAAGAAAAGAATTGAAGGAGACACCGCTCTGGCTTTCCTAAAGATCTAGAAAAACAACAACGAAACACTCAGTTTTAAGGGATGGAAAATTTTTACAAAACGCTATCACCCCCTGCACACCTCAAAAGCTACAGAGCATCACAGAACAGACATAAGCCTTGTCGTCTTTCTTTTTTTTTATTTAAAAAAAAACCAGACCTTTTAGAAGTTATTCATGATACTGTGCGATGCAGGCTTATAGTGAAAGCTGCTACTGGATCCCAAATTTGACATGCATCACTAGGCCGATGCAGGAGGAATTTAAACAACACAAAATATCCCTTCTGCTTTTTTGTTTTCTTCTTTTCTTTTTTAAACTTAAACCAGAAGGAGGTTTTTTGGAAAGTTTAAAGGTAACCTTATAAGCAGAGAAGAATTTGAATGCCAAGAAAGCTTAACATATAACGTTATGTATAGCTTGCCCTTTCTCACCTCTCTCACTGCTCGTTCAGACTCACCAACGTATTTATTCATCAGCTCAGGTCCCTGCAAAATTAAAAAAAAAAAGTTTCAAAAGCACATTACATTTACATACAAAATGACTGAGACAATCTGCCAGTGCTACATTACTGATGCTCTGTTACAAGGAATTTTGATAATTTATCATTTGCAAGTCTTATCTGTGTATTTTTAGAGTTACCTTCTACCTGTACCAATTTTTTCTCCATTTGTTATAGCACTGTGCATACATGTAACTATGCATGTAGGTTAGTCCTCTCATCATAATACTTTCCTAGTACTTTCATGAGGAACGGAATTAACCAAAAAAATAAACACTTTGGGGTTCTGAAAAGTCGTTGGCCCAACAACAGCAACAAGGGGGCTGCAAATCAGCCCAAAAGATGAATTACAGAAAAGCATTTACTTGCTCTCTCAACATGCATCCTGTCCAGCCAAGCACCAAAACAGTGACTTAAACCAACGTTTAACAGCACTTCTTTGAACTTGACAGTTTGCAGGTCCAGAAAGAAGCAGCTGCCACAGCAGCACACCTGAAACCCATCCACGAGGCACTCCATCCCCAGCAAGAAAGCTGTTCAGTGTCTTAGCTCATTCACATTCCTTCTCCTCTCTGCCAAGACTGCCAAGCACAATTATTAGTGCCAGCTGCTGCGGTGCCTGTTTATACTCACAGCCCTGTCCACTAGGAACAGACCGGAGACCACAGGGTCAATGTTCAAGTCTTGAACAAGTAGTTACAATTATAAAAAGTGAAACAATGGAGAATTCTCAGAGCATTTTGTGTTCTGCTATATCCTGTAGGATAGGCTGCTTGAATAATGCTTCCTAATGGGACTAAGATTCTCATGGGATTGGTAATGACTCATTGACTTCAGCCTGGCTTGCATTAACATTGACCTGCAGCCACAACCAATGATGATTATCCACTGCCCTAAACAAAAAGAGCCAGCAGGTTTGATCTATTTTTCCAGGGAACAGGTGTCCTCGTAATTTCACTAGCAGAAACGACATCCTTCTTCACAGTCAGAAAACTGAACAACCTTTCTATGCTTCACAGCTGCGAGTACCTTCAGGTAACTCTCAGCTCAGAGCAGTAGGGCAGCTTTAAACAGCAGGTATGCTAGAATTAAGAGTGTGTGGCAGACGCACATTTATACACTGGCAGTGACAGAGCTTCTGTTATAACCCCTCTTTCAATGGGACCGTCTGGACTTTGCACCCAGATCCATAGAATACAGATTCATTACTCTAAAAATGCAGCACACTGTTTTTTGCAGTCTCCCCTCTCCACGCTCATCTTCACTCTTGCAATAACAGTTAATGCGCTGACTTCATCTTGACACGAGCATCATTGGAAAGTACGTGCACACATGTATGGGGAAGAATGTATACTCTAAAAAGAGCTGTCCATTACCCAAAGGACAGGGGAGATACAGCAGCAGCCAGACCTGGTGTACCACACAGGTAAAAGCAATTGTATAAGGATTGGAAGAAGAGCACTGTGTGCCTTGACCATAGGAAATGTAAATGATACAATTAGCATTGCTTCCTTTCATCAACATCCACCCTTAAAGCAACTGCTGCAGTAGCTAAAGTTAAAGCGTCACCTGCAGGCTTTCAACAACTTCAAAATTTGAGTCTGTTGGATGCTTGCGTGGAAACAGAATTATTCATCAACATAACTGATGAAGAACGCAGGAAAGAAAGAGCGAAGGAAAAAACAAGGTGAGAGAGAGAAACACAAAGCCTTTTCCTACTATTCACCGGGGACACCGAACGTGAGGAGCATGCAGCAGTTTGTGCAGAACAGGCTGGCAGCTCAAAGAGACAGCATCCAGCTGCTCCAGGCCCTTGCCATTCATCACATTCAGTGCAGATGAGGAATCCGATAGCATGGGCCTAACAAATCCTTAAGGAACGAGAGCACAGTCCTCTTTTTCTGTCTAGCTTTCTGTTAAACTGAGCTGATACACTGAGAAACCTCTGCAGATTCTACCCACAATTATAGATTTCCTTTACTAACTTTTTCTTGGAGCCTGTGGACCTTCTCTTTCATGCCCTTATTCTCATAAGTAATCTTCATTCACATCAGTATTCTCACGGAAACCAACATCATATGCATCAGTGCCAATAGTGTACTCCTCTAGTATGACACAACATCAAATAGCCTGACATTTTCTTTTCTTTTGTCTGAGCAAAAAATACTTAAAACCAAAACTACTCTCTTTGAGCTTTAAGGTACAATATAATTTCAGATGCTTGGAGTTTTATTTTTAATTAAGCATTAAAATATGATCAAGGCAACATCAAAGCAATAAATACTGTTTAAAATGTTTCCAGAGAGAATTATTTTGAATGCATGGTTTTGCTGTAAGCTTTGACATGAAGTTTTTTCTCAAATTTTCTCTTCATTAAGCAGCAACTCCAGGTGAAAGACCACTATGTATTAATGACCCATGCCTATTCATGGAGAATTTTCATGAAAATTGATTTGAAGCTCTCCTAGTTCACCACTCAGGAGCAATACCAAAACTGCCGTTCAGAACCATGGGTTTTTATCGCAAGCAGTCTGGAACTCTTATTATATGTGGCAATAAAGGAAAAGATTGCAAAGTAAGAGAAAGCACACACAGAAGAGGAGGAATTGGTATACATGCCATCTCATGCAAACACTTAAAACCACAACACAAAAACTACAAGTGTTCAAAGAAGCTGGATGTAGAAACTGAATTGGGTTAGCTCTGGTCCCACCTGAGCTGAACCTCTGTCTTACCCTGTCTGCAAATGGGCTGTCCTTTAGGTGAGATTGATGGGAGTTCTTTCAAAAGATAGATCTGCGTGACAAGCAGTCTATAAGCCACCACAAAGTCACCTGCTGACAGCTGACACGGTTTCCAGTTTTCACAAAGCTCACCTTCTCTTTTTAGGAAGTTTGCTTTGAAGTTGGAGGCCGCTCAAGAAATACCAGGAGGGTTTTTTTTTTTTATTTTTCAATGCTTTTCTAGTGCTTTAAAAATCAAATTACATGAGCCCAACTTAGTCAGCAAGTTGACATTTGTTGAATCATTGTTTTTGGCCCAGAGGTGAGCATAATGATTCCTTTAAAAGCTGTTTACAGCTGTTGATATACTGACCAAGAGGTGCTAGTAACAAATGGTCCAGTTTAACGATGCATAGCTCTGTTCTCTTCTGCAACAAGCCATCTTCCATATGAAGGGACGTGAAGAAATTAAACCTGTTCCTTCTGATCATTTGCACAGTGACTCCAAAACCAGCAGAAGATTTGGAGCAGGAAATTGGCAGAAGTAGCTGTAGCTTAGCCATGCATATAAGCATACCATTTGTGAGCTACAATCCAGACTAACAGAATAAAATCTGCCAATTCAGGCCCACTGTATACTGCTGGGTTTTGTTTATTCAGCCTCAAAGTAGAGATAGTTCCCAGGTATGCTCTGTTTAAAGACTATCCCATCCTTGTTTACAAGATACTTTCCCCTTGTATCATGAAACCTTCCACTTGTTTATGGTCTGGATTGGGTGTGGATTTCTCTCCTCTGTTGATTTTTTTTTTTTTTTAAATAAAAAAAGCAAGAAAAAAAAGAAAATCCCTTACATTTAAAATATTATCAGAATTAAGATTAACTGCACAAAAGATAAACCCCCTATATACAGGCTGCAACATGAGATAAGCTTATGTACACATGGTTATGACAGAAGTTCTCTAAGTGTTTTTAAACTGCAAGAGGAACATCTGGTATCCCTGAAGTTAAGAGAGTATCAGTAATTTTTCTAAGCAGTGCTTAAAACCACTTGCGGATTTTTTCCACCTGAAAAAATGGGTAGCAACTTTCAACTGATAGAAAATTTAGTCGGTGACTTCCCTCTATAAATAATTTTTTGCTGTTTTGACAATCAGGTAAGACATGCACTTATGCTTGTTGAGCCAGATGGACACAGCTCCAGATTTCTCCAGCGTACAGCTCTGTCTACTCTCTTCAAAAATACTGCCATAACCTCACATGCAGGTTCTGGGCTCTAACACAGACACACTAAACTATGTTAGCCATAGAGTACAATTCATAAAAAAAAAAAAAAAAAAAAAGACAGGATGCCAAAATTAGTTTTCAGCTGTTCACAATGTGTACCTAGGGCAATGTTCATTGCCCACACTCAGACATCTGCATCTGAGTTAGACATTCACACTAACTGATTTGGACAGTCCTACGTCTACCTCACAGATGCAGTGTACCTCACTGATGTGCTAATTTCTCATCAGACTGCAGGAGGAGTGTAGACAGCCAGCTCAGAGGAGCAAAGCTTGATCCTACCCCTACCGGTACATCTTTCATGGCGTTAAAACCAGCATTTCGGCTTCCTTTTTCTTTTTTCTTTTCTTTTTTTATTCTTTCCAGTTCCATGACAATGCAAGTGTCATGATCTACTATAACAACATTAACTGATTTGGAAGAGACTCAGAAATTAGTTACTTGGTCTTTTGATACTGTAATCTCAACGGCAAAATGCTATCCCATCTCTACCACAGTCAAGCCAAAGCAACTTGGGACGGCTGCAGGAAAGAGAGTTAACAAGATAAACAGTGAGACTTCCTTTATTTTAACAGTAAGTCTATTTCTAATGCAAAGGTTGTACATGTGTGATTTGGTAATTGGTTACGCTACATAGCAAAATATTTGCTCAGAAAACGCATTATATTTGCTTGTTAAGAATAAAGCCTACTTCTTCTCTTTCAATGCTGTTTAATGATTTAATTTGCATTGGTCCCAGCTTTTCAACAGATGGAAACTCTGGGCTGAGCGCCGTGCACCATTTTAATCGCTTTCTCTCCCTCTGCCCTGCGTTCCAGAGGACCTTAAAAACTTGTTGACACCTGTGGTGTTTTAAAAACTTCAATTTCAACAGGTGCTTGTGGGCTCCAAAGTATCTAAGGGAGTAGGCCAGCAAAAAATGGTCATCCTCAACCCTTGCAGTGAAGTTACTAAAAGCAGCATAATCAAACTGCAAAGGCAAATATAATATCCATTTTTCTTTATTGGCATGCCTCGGAATTCACTTGTTCGCCATTTGCCTTGACTAGCAAACTGTAATGACAATCTTTTGAGGCTTCTTTACACAGTACAGAAGCCAGTATTTGTAGTGTGGAGTGTACTGACTGGAAACATTGAATTAAATTCACTGCATGCACCAGTGCCTTCAGAGAGGGCCCTCTTCAGTACTCAAGCATAGCTGCCAGTCTAATTTACCATGATTTTGCATGCTTACGAAATGCTGCACCAGCACAGGCACAGCAGTATCAAGTTGGAGGTGAAATTCTGTCGTAACAGAGTTGAAGCAGATCTAAAAGTAACCCATCCTGCTCACCTGCCCTGTCTGCAATTAGTGTGTCTCACTTAGCTGAATTCCAAGGGGTTTAACTTTTGGAGATCTAAATTTTCTGAAAATTTAAGCTGGTTTTTGTCACTATCACTAAGTGAGTTTTTGCCTTAGTTTTGATTTTGAACAGACAAATATTAAAAAGCACTAAGCAGCAAGAGGAAAGATGATGCTTCCAAAACCATTACAAGCTTATAAAAGTTACATATTTTTTCTTGTTATTTATTTTGTAAACTCAGGTAATCTGCTTGCTGGACAGAAAACAGAACTCAAAGTCCCCTGTTGATATAATCCTCAGCAAAAGCCTCCTGAAATTAGTAGAAAGTCTCCCTCTAGTTTTAGCAGGCTGAGTAAGTAGGAGGTAATGCAATACAGGATACCATCAACAACAAACACCCCCTCCAGTATACAGCATCCTGGGCTTATGGGAAACTCAAGGGGAAAAGGATTTTCCAATCCCCGTGGCCCCTATGGGACCATCAACTAAGGAATGCATTGTAACTGGGTGATGGAGTTTATCTGGGTAGGTACCGTGATGGTGCCTTCAAGCCTGACAACATAAGAGCAAGTGTTCATTTTGAAACAGGTTAAAAACAAAAAAGCACAATAGTTTTCTTATTTGGTAGTAAAGGTAATTACCTACATACCACAGTAATAAGAGAGAAAAAAAATCCACAGAGGTTCTCTGCAAGTTGCTTCCCAGAAAAGCAACAGAAAATCCATGAAGAAAAGTAACATTCATTAGATTCTTAGCACAAGACAATGCTAAGAGGATTTCCTAAAAAAAAAAATAAATTAAAAAAAAAAAATCCAAGAGGGCAGTCATAACAAATCTAAATAAACTAACATGAAAGACAAATGTAGATATAATTGTCTATGCCATACAGCAAGATATGGAAATCCAAAAATATTCTTACAATATCACCATAAAAATCTTAGTGGTCTAATCAACATATATCTCAAAAAAGCAGCCAGTCAAAGCTGACCTTAAGTGCAGGAACTGTCAAAACAGTACAGAGAGATACCCACCACATAAACAGTCAAAAGAGGGAAAAAAAGCCCACAGAAATAACACAGTGACAAAGGGTTTCATTTTCTTCGTGTTCAATTTCAGAAAGCTAGATGACATCTAAAGCAAAAATGTCACAGAGACAGTTGTATATAACAGAGAGGCGTCATCAGCCTGGCAGAAGCTGAAAATTATATCCCCCATCCTATTAATATTTATAGGTCCAATATCTGTATACAATTTTCTTTTCCTATTAGTGTAAAAAAAAAAAGCATAAAATACATTTCAGAAGAAAATTACAAACTTTGGGGTGAGCACAAAAGGAGTGTGAAGAAGAACAAAAGTGCATGAAGGCTGACTGAAATAAGAACTCAACCAGATCAAAAACTACTGATAAGACTGATGTTGAATCCTGAAGAATGAAAAAATTATCTTAATTCATTCCTTCACACATACTTGCTTGTATCCATGACCGCAAAACACTGAAAACTCTCCAAGAAGCTGAGAACAATTCAGTTGTCATTTTGTAACAGAGGTTTGGGAGGGGGAGAATAATCAAGATGACCACTAAAACCCTGAAAAGCCTGAATGCTGCAAGAGATTTAGAGAAAGGGGTGGTGGGAGGGAGCAGGAAGAGCCATCCCCTGGAAAGTAGTTGACAACCTCCTCCCCAGTGAATTTAGCAGATACATTGTATTAGAGAAAAAGAACGTCAAGTGAAGGAGTAAAAATAAACAATTCCCCTTAGGAATTATACGCAAGATTGCTTTGTAAAACAAACCAACCAACCGCTTTTCTCTGGAAAAGCAAAAGGTCACCAATCTTGGTGAAAATATAGCTATAAAAAGTTTTGGCCAAATATCAAAGAGCATGTTTACAAAAGGGCCACATTCATTGTAACACTGACCATTCAAACTTCACAATAGATTTCAGGAGAGAACAGGATGCAACGTCAAACGTCTGTTATCACATTATTTTCTTCAGCTCCTCTGCCCAGAAGTTACATGTAGACTTTGCCCATCTTCCCAACCTTATTAGAGGCAAGTCAGACATGGGCTGGAGGCTGCGCCGTTTTGACCATGCCTTATGCAGCATTATGACAACCAGCCATGCCCAAAGCACATGGAAATGTCACATTTTAACAGAGTACATATAACCCAGCTGAAGTACCTCATTTAACAGAGTCAGCTGTCCAAACTGCACAGACATTGCATAGGCACATCTGGAAAATAGTGCAAAGCCTTCCTGGAGCCAGGCTGGAGCAGGGGTGATACCTGTTGCACCCAAGCAGGACAGCCAACTTAGACAAGTAGAGTACATTCAGCACTTCTTGAGAGAGTTGGACTTACTGTGCCCATGTATCTTAAATGTAGCGTGCAGACGTAATAGGTCCACGTTCCAAAAATCACTGGACCGAGTAAGCACTGCATGTAACGTACTCAATTTCCTCTCAGGTTTCAGACACAGGGAGAGACGGCATCCAGCAGCAAGCTCCCACAGCTAGAGCTATGCCTCCCGTCTGCAGTCCGTTCTCGAGAAGGACCCAAGAACCTGAGCCACCTGAACTATCGTGAAAGAGTACACGTATCCTACAGGCTGTACAGCAGACACTTTTCATCAAAATTACTTATTTGGGGCAGGAGAGACTGGAAGGAAAATGCAAGTCTGAAAAGTAAATTATCAAGAAACACAATTCCATTTCAAAAAGCCTGATATCAGTTCCAGGGACAGATATTTGAGACATAACGTAGAGAACGGGAAAATTAATAGGACTACAAGCAAGAAAAGAAAAATCCCCTCTCTCAAAAAAAAAAAAAAAAAAAAAAAGGCAAAAAAACACATATTCATCTACTTTGGATTTATTGCAGGAACACATGCAGTGGAAATTAATTCATGCCTGTTGTGCTTTAAGAAGTGCGACAGACAATGATGTTTAACACATTTAGTACATGATGGATGTTGCCTTTTCTGTCCAGGAAGCAAATGTGAAGTTAGAGAAAGTGGGCTATGTTCCCTTCCTGGAGTCAACATATCCAAGGCTGGACATGCTCCAGAGATGTGCTTCTTGAAACATCTGCAAATTGAATATTCGACCAGTTCCAGGCCAAGGGATTTAAACCGACAGGGAATAAAAGGCATTTTCCCCAAGCCAGCCACTGCTGCTGCAGCTTGTCAATGACAGGGGGGTTTGCACCATCAGAACTCCACCATGAAGAAATGCTGCATTAGTGTACAAAAGCATTTCATACCAGTGCGCCTTCAGATACCTCCTATTCAGCATGAGCTGCCTTTTACTTTTGGACGATTAACTGCATCAGTAAAAATGTCTGATGTAGCTACGACTGATGAATACAGGGTAGCGACAATGTTCATTTTTAACTGTTTTTTTTTTCCAGACTGCTACCTTTTTTCCCCACCCTCTCAGGCATCAGTGCTTTGGGCGAGACAAAGAGGAATGTTTTCTTTTAAGCGGTGCAGGAGGAAAAGGTTACCTTGTTTACCAGTAACTCTGGAGCACAAAGAACTACTTTGTCTTTATGGAAGAGGCAGTATAGGTAGTGTTTCTTAAGGGCTGCTCTTGTTGATGTGACCGTGACCCAGAGGCCTGTCTGCAATACCGGGAAGCAGAGGCAATGAAGGGCTGCTGGCTTCAGGGTCAGCGCAACTGCCTCTGCTCCCAGAGAGGACAGGATCCAGAGCTACAGTTACAGTGTGTCTGAAAGGATAGGCAGAGGAGGAAGCTGTGTAGAAACTAACAACACAGAAGGCTTTGTGAGTAAAGAGATGGTCAACAGACAAGAGTACGTGATCTTACTGCTGAGAAGGAGATACTTTTAAAATACTTAAACAAATGTTTTTTCTTGCACTTCATTAACATTCTGACACAGCTGCAAGACTACCCCATGTGGAATCACTCTGCTATCTTTTTTTCCTTCCCATGCGTTGAAACTCAGTATTATTATTAAATAACTTCCATTCATGCGTTTTCCATACAACCCACAGTAATCAATTACACTGATTCATAGGCAATGAAATCCAAAATTCTTCTATACGTAAAGTGTTTCTTAATGCTGAGAGAATATCCCACTTATCCAAGAGTACTCCAGATATAACTGATTTTGCAAACTTTCTAAAAACTGATGAAGTAGAACTACTTCCCCTGAAAAAAGGGAAATAGGGCAAGAAAAATCTGTAATGAAACATGAACAGTAAGATAAAGAAAGTGACTTTCCTGAGGAATGAAAAGGAATGTAAGAGATGAGATGATAATATTTTCATGCAAGCAATTAATTATTACAGTAAGAAGAGCTACCCACTATCCAGAGTTGTATTTCATTTATACGGCTTTAAGAATTTAATTGTTTCCATTTTTAAAAAGATTTTAAATAATGCCAATAATTAAGATGTCACTACACAGCTTACCCACCCACCCAACATATAATTTCTGTGCTGTGACAAAATAAATAATAAATTTTTAACAAGCATACAAGAAAGCACTAGTCCTTTTCGTAAGAAAACACAAACCTTACTTGATATTTACAAGGTGTTTGCTCTAGCATATATAATGATCAGAAACACTAAGAGCCACTGGATTCTAGCACTCGAAATTGGTAAACTATCAATTATTATGCGGGAGTTAAGAAAATGTAAGACTAAACGGCCTACCTTCACTGCCAAGAAGTTGAGACCACTTTCATGAGCCAAAGCTTTTGCTATCATTGTTTTTGAGCATCCAGGAGGTCCGTAAAGCAGCACACCTTTTGGAGGCTGAATCCCCATTCGGATGAAGGAGTCGGGATGTTTGAGAGGCCATTCAACTGCCTGCTTCAATTTCAGCTTGACGTCGTCTAGTCCTCCTATGTCTGACCAAGATACCTGCAAAGCAGACCATTTCACTGAATTCAGACAATGGAGCAAAACTATTAAAAAACAAATAAAAAAATGCTCTGTAGAATGCGTACTGGCTATTTCATGAAGCTGTTTTTAATGAATCACTTCTTCAAAAAGCCCTTTTTAAACAAGAAGCAATTATTAATAAAGTCACACAAAGTAAACGGGATTAGACTTGCTTTATGCTGGTGGATGTAGGTAAAATATTTTGTATCTATCTACCTCAAATGTCGATAACAAAATATAGAAAAATAACAATAAAATGACGGCATGATCATACAGGCAGCAACACTTTGCGTGATCACTAGCAAAGTCACAACTCAGTTCTTTTGGTTTTTAATGTGATGCTGATGCAGAATGTGTAAATTACTTTGATGTCCTCCCTGAAGGAAAGGACTGTATGAGCTCAAGCTGGTTTTATTTATAGCTGCAGAGTAAGGCCCTGATCCCAGCTGTATAATCCCACTAAGCTGAACGGGACTGAGTGTTAGAAGTTTTGGGGGCGCCTCCACTTGCCGACACTGTCACTCCCATACAGGACTTAGGCACTGGAGATTTGACTAGAAACTTAAAAACAAACATTCCTCCAAACAGACAAGTATCTACAGAAAAGAAAAACCACACACAAAAAGCAACACTCAAACCCAACTGCAGCTAAATTTGCTCTGCTGAAGACACAAGACAAGCTTGTCAGGCATACATCGGGACAGAACTAATACGTCCTACCCAAAACAGCAGACGGATCTAAAACCTGCTACGCCTCTCCCCGCATCGCTGTCAACGAGCCTGAGACTTTTACCCACATCCCCCGGCCTGTTCTTCATCCTGTCACCATCCATTCCCGTCCACTTCAAATATTAAACACGTCAAGACGCACCTATATCAAATGATCTTCTGCCTTAAAACACTCTTCCAAAAATTAACTAGACATGAATCACCCTTCAGCTCTGGAAAGTCAGCTACATTTGAAAGGCAAGCAGAG
Source organism: Aptenodytes patagonicus (assembly GCF_965638725.1). Lineage (NCBI taxonomy): Eukaryota > Metazoa > Chordata > Aves > Sphenisciformes > Spheniscidae > Aptenodytes > Aptenodytes patagonicus. The sequence goes on from NC_134952.1 coordinate 78,838,573, forward strand.
TATTACTAAGAGGCAACGTATTGCCTTTCTCCTGACTTGAAAACTGATGTCACTCCTGGCTTGTCCCTATTGCTATTTTCCCGATACCAGTACATAAAGTGGAAACTAAAAGTAGAAAGTTCCTGAAAGAGGCAATTCAATCTACTACTAAAGTGGAAGAAAAAGAGCATTTGGCTGTGGTGCAAGCACTTTTTGTGTAAGTCCAAGCAAACTGCAAACCAAATAAAACTTCTCCTTGATTGTCAGTCTTTGACATAGAAGAAAATTACAAAGACAGCGGAGAGCAAACACCAAAGATCAATACGCATGGGCCAACCCCTCAGAAATATTCTGAGTTTAAAGGCTAACTGGAAGGTGAAGAGCTGCTGATCTGCTTCCTCTCACACCAGGAATATACTACAGGAACTCTAGGAAAAAAAAAAAAAAAACAAACACCTCTTTCTTTTTCTTAGTGACCAGCAGCTTCTGGTTCTTAAATAATTACTTTATAAGCCTGGGGAAGTATGAAATATGTAGAGCTGGTCACCACTGCCTACTAAGAAGGATCTGAGGGCAGAAGGATCTGCCAAAGGCAGGATTCCCTTATGGAAAAAAGAAAAAAAAAAAACGGAAAAGAAACGCAAATTCAGTAAAGGTCAGAGCAAAGGGAAGACTGAATCAGACACAGCAGAGTATCCCAGTAGCAGGGGGAGGAAAGGATTTTAGCAAGGGCATTACCAAAGCAGCATGCCACTTCTGGTAACTTGTAAGCCAACTTTCGCAACCTGCCAATATTCCCTCCTGAACTGCTGCTTCATGCTACAAGCAAGCACAAATCGGATTAAAGGAACGGTAGCAAACAGATGAAAATGGGCTGTGCACAAGTCTCTAGTCTTGAAAGGGAAGCGTTTGTATGAATTCAAAAACAACAGTAAAGGGAAAAAGTCCACAACACTGTGGAAAGGAAGAGGGACACAAGAGCATGAATTCCTACCACCCGACTTTGAGCTGGGTATCTTGGGCTACCAACACAGTCAAAAAAAAGAGAGAGAGAGAGAGTTCGCGAGTTCGCAGAGCAATTCAGCTATAGCACAAACTCCCTTTCGGAAGTCAGACAGGTGGTCTCACACCCAGTTTACCTCTTTCCTTTAGAGGGAACATATGGCAAGGAGATGTCCAATTTAGGCACCTCAGTTAAGTGCTTAAAGGTAAGAAGAATCCTCCCTTCCTGCCTGAGTTTTTGCAATAAGAGACAGAAATCCACCTGCAGATTTTTAATTACAATGAGGCAAACATACAAGTTTATAAAACGTGAAGACGTGTGTCAGATACCTCACTTGCATCTTGCCACTGTTCCACCCATGCAAACCACCCCTTTTCACTTGAATTTCATGGTTGAGTAACATAAACTCAGGACAGTTAATCCCAATCTTCCCTTATTCTAAAAGCTGGTGTTTCTGAGTCAGATCTGAAACAGTATCAGTGTTTTAAATTTCATTTAAAAAAATACCTATTACCTATCCCTACAACCCTTAATTCTACCTAGCAGCTCTGTAAACTGCACAGAACTAAATCTTGGCACTTTCAAACAACTTTTTCTTAGGGAAGAAGACATATAACATAAGCTCATTCTCAGTTTTCAGTATCAATCCTTACTCATATCTGGTAAAGCATGGACTAGTCATTCCTATCATCATGTCTTTCTAGCTAGACAAAGATTTTGACAAACATGAACAAGAACTTCTTAAAATTAATTAAGCCATCAGGAATTCCTTGTAACTTTCAGCAACAGAAGGCAAAATCCATTAGCGGTACTTTGCACACATACAAAAAGCCAGGGAGAAAACACCTACATGTTATTTTTACCCTCTTGCAAATATTCAGACTATTGCACAAGTCTTCTGAGGCATTATTCAAATGATTTTTTCAGACCCACTACATGTCATTTAACATCAACACAAGCGATAGTACTGTACAGAAAAGGTGAAGTAGGGCCACCTTACATGAAGGTTGTTTTCCGTAATCTGGAGGCTTATTCTGATTTTGCTTACATTTAAAATCGGGGAGGCGAGGAAAGGGGGACAACTGGGTCAGGACATACAAACAGGGCCACTAAATGTGAGCTTGCCCGTATGAGTTAAAAAAAGACAATAATTAACCAGTCAAAAATTCAGTTAACTTATTTAGAATTTCTGTAACAGAAGGTGTGGAATTCAAGCAGCAATGGTATTAAAAGCAAAACTAGCTAATAAAACACTACCTTCACATTCCAGTCAAGTCCTAAACAAATCTTCCCCCCCCCCCCGCCCCTCATTTCAAAAGGATAGAGATAACTCGGGGGGGGGGGGAACAGTCCACCAACGATAAAACACTCAAAAGTAAGAATTCTTTTAGATTCATATAAGCTTGGAAGAACTAGGTAGATTGTTTTTGTACACAAATCCTCAGTAACTTCCCAACTGCAATTAACACAAATTCTAGTGCGTACATTCGGACAGCTAGCTACACTTTTTACCTGCACACGAACTCAAAGGAAAGGTCTTGCACCCTAAGCAATGACGTGTGATATTCTTGTCACTGTGGAAATGGTTTTAAAGACTAGCCGTGGGGCTGAGCTTACACATACAAAGACAGTGCTCTGCTACAGTGTGTAAGACACCAAGATTTCATTTCTGCCATAATCTTTAGCTCTCCCCAGGTCAACAGAGCTCAGAATATGATGCAGAGCAGCAACTCCCCAGAGGTTGTTAAGCAGCAGCAATAAAGAAATAAAGCAGACATGCAAAGGATGTCTCATCCAGAACCTTTTGGCTGCAAAGACACAAATCTGAGTGTTGAATTACAGTAAAGGGAGTGAAACAGGCGAGCAAAACCCATAGCACTCTACAAAAATTTCAGACCGACTCATAGGAGAGGGAGGAATGGCAACTACAGTGCAACTCTCCAAAGAACTTAAGTATTAACTTCCTGATTTATAACGTGCATCCCCTCTCTCCTAAATCCCTGCTGCAGAAAAAGCAGCCTTCTAAAAAAGGTTGTAACACACAGCAAAGTTCAAGAAAGGTTCTGTAAAAACAGAAAACAAGATGCTATGTGGAACCAGGCAGGCAAGTATTTTGCATTTGCCTTGGTCACAGCCAACGCGCAGGGCAATCCAGACACAAGTGGAAGGACAAAGGAATGCAGAAAGGAGGAACACACAAAATAGCATGTAGTGGCACCTCCACCTCCAACAGCTCCTCCTGCACACAACCTCACTTTCTGTCTACTGCCCCAAACTCACTTCATTTTGGTTGTTTTTCCCACCAGTAATTTTGAATATGCTTGGAATAAGAGCTTAATGACAAAAACCTTCATAACTAGCTTGTCACAGAGCACTTTTCAGAAGCAGACTGCAAAGCATTCTATAAAGGTTATCAAATACCCACAGACACCAAGAAGTAAAGTGACTTGCTCGAGGCCATCTAAACAAGCCACTTCTAATGTATCTCCTTGTTCTTTAGCTACTATCCCAGGTATACGTATAACAAAAGGTTCTTCCAGGTTTTACATAAGAGAAAAGACTGCAACAGAGCAATTCAGCCTAGTAGCCTTCTAAACAGCCAAGCAGCTAGTACTCAATTCTAGGACCTAAAAAGCAAAGACTGATTTGAAAACTAAATTTTCTTTACAGCTTTCTCAAAGTTCCTCAGCTTTCAGAGAACAAGCTCTGTGTTGATGAAACAAGTAATTGTTTTCATTCAGTATCAGAGGTGATACCAGCTTCAAAAAAAACCAACAGCCCATAAATGGCAAAGGTGTCATGACTATAAGGGAAGGAGCACTTCAACAACATTCATTTACTTGTGGCTTTATTTAGAAGTTACTTTGAACTCTTCTCATTCAGTTGACACGTGGTTACTGCAAAGCAGTGAAATGTGAAAAGAAAAAAAAAAACCACCACCACCTGAAAAATAGAAAGTTAAAAATCACAAAAATCTCGCTTTAATTCAGCATGTACATCAATGGTTTTACTTGTAACTGACTGCATAGCCCAAGAGTTCCATCCACACTAAGGGGGCTGCCAAGAGAATAATATATCTGCAATAAACAGCAAAAAAGTGGATATTGTTAATATAGCTCAGACTTCTGTCTTCTCTTTGGAAAAAATCTTATAGCTGATCATTTATTTAGCGTTTGAAGTTATTTTTAGCAAGGATTTTTTAGATGACAAATAGCGTTAAGGTCAAACTTCAAAACATGAAGGAACATAACCCCTGATTTTCTAAAAAATTTACCCACACAGTTAACTGCCTAGCTGGATAGCTTCTGGGGCAAGGAGAGCGGGGGAAGAAAAGCCTATCCTTACAGACAGAAAGTATCTAGAGATTAATCAGTACAGGATGATTTCACAAAATACTATGCACAAAGATACATTAGCCAGGAAAAACAAAAACCACAACACAACATTTTTAGGTTTCTTAAAGAAAGCTGGACTCCTATCTGATTCATGCTTTCTTTTTCATTTCCTGCACACCCAGCTATCATTTTTACATTTTGATAAGAATGCAACAAAAGGTGTAAATAAGGCAGTTTCTGTTGGTATAAATTACTGCAGAGCACATAAGTAACATATCACAGTACACCATGGCCAACAGCCAACTAAGTAAAGTGTTGAATGGTAAGTGGCCCAAGTCCACTGACTGAAAGCACTGTATTGAAAAGAGGGGTAAATTAGTAAAGAGAAAGAACTTATTATAGAAATTAGGAGTATTAGCATCAGTTCTGTGGCAAGCAAGTAATTTTAAGGTTTCCCCACAGGTGTTGCAGGAGTAGACATTCAAGCATAACAATATTAAACAGCAAAGCATTCTAGGACACAGCATCATCGACACAAGATGATGGCAACTAATTAATGGCTCTGCAGTAGCATTCATTTGACTTCTTAGATACCTGGTTTCTACTGAAACCAAGTACTTCAGCATCCAATTACTTGCCAACGTTAGTGCAATCAAACACACAGCTTCAACCAGAGCAGTTAAATACACAACTTCAATCAGAGTGGATTAGACTGAGACATACCTAAAAATCATTACTAGAAGCATGCAACTTAAAATGTTGCATACTCTTCTTAAAAAAAGGTATCCAAGGAGTTAGAAGCTACGTTTTCCGCTACAATCTGTTTCCAAACAACAAATCAACCATGTAAATTCTCTGGATAACAGTACATCAAATACTAAGTGACTGGCACTCAGACACTAACAATCGGCTGAGAATAAGACATACATACTTGCTAATAAAGAGCAAATTACACTAACCTAAGTTTAATAACAATGATAAATAGATTTTTTTTATTTCTTTTTGCTTGTGCATGTCGATAAACCACACAGTGGTCACATTTCTTAAAATAGCTACACTATGCTAAGGTACCTGAATGAGTTTCAGATGTTTGCACGTGTTCCTGCATCACATCCCAAGCCCCCAGGAAGCAGCATAACCAAGTTCCTTCAACTAACTCATGGACTTGAGCTGACTTAGGGCACTTCCCCACCTCAAATACAAATGGTAATGGAGTAATTAGCCTTGAGGGTGGTGGTGGTGTTACAATGCTGGATTTACACTACCGTGACTTTCATGGACAGCTGTGTCAGTATTTCCAGATATTCAGGCTGCTTCTGAGCATGCACAGGTATGTTCACATTGGTAGGCAGGTAGTTCTGCAGCCCAAAATAATGGTTAAACTGAATTCTAGCACCTCCTTTGGTAGGTGATGTGGGAGGACACAAATTCTGTTGCAGCCGGTACTTTAGATTCCACTTTAAACTCACCCCAGGCAGATGGCCTGAAATTTACCCTACATCTTCACAGAATATGCATTATTTTGTAAAAATGCAGGTCCTGTCAGCACAAAAGGAATCTGCATTATGTTGTCACCTTCCCTTCAACAAAGGAATGAATTTCAGTAGTATTCCAGGGACTCAGCTGGTGTTTAACAAATAAAAACAAGTGACAATCAAGGAAGCTACTGGCAGGATGGTTTAGTGGACAACAGGAGCCTGAGTAGTAGGTTGACCTGGAATCAGAACAGATTTCCTGCAGTAACTCGAGACCTCACTTCTACCTGTCTTTATCATGCTGTTTAGCAGCACTCCATCTAGCTCCAAATGGGCTGGTATTTCTAAAAGGGACAGCACAGTGATAATGACGTGAGCCCAAGAGCCAGTAGCACAATGAGCAATGAGAGAATTAATAACTCACGTTTTCAGCAGAACTAATTAGTCCTTGCGGATATTGATGCCACTACAGCATTTCCAGGAAAAGCTGTCTGGGGCCAGCCCAGGCATTTCCATCCAGCACTTCACTGCACAGTGTGGACTCTTAACAAGCCAAGTACAATATCCAAACTGGCTGTGTGCAGCATCCTGTTCACAGATTTTATTTCCCATTCCTATAGTTTGGGAATAAGGGTCTACAGTTGTGCAACCTAATTCCCAGATGACTCATCTTCATGCAATGAGACATAAATGTTTTCTTCTGGGGTCGAGGAGCTGCTGAGAAACACCAGCAAACAGCTCACAGAGTCAAGATTTAGTAAGATTAAATACAACATTTTCTTTTGCTGAATCTTCTTAAGCCAGATCAGAGTCTTCTTAAACCAGATCAGTTCCCCAGCCCAATTTATGTTGTGTCTGCTACTGAACTACTATAATACATAATTGAGAGGGCAGTGAGCGGGGTAAAGTTGAACCTGGCACTGCCAAAAAAACTGTTCATGTAACAACAGCCCCTGATGAGTAACTGCTTGGCAGTGATAACCTACCTACAGTATCTAATTCTGCCCTCAGGTAAAACTATGTAATGTCACATGTAGAATGCAGAAGTAGTCAACTGCTTTACATAAAATCACAGCAATCAATCTCTTCACAGCTTCGTTTCAATACACTTTGGTTACAAATGCTAAGAGCTGGTTTCTGCTTAAATTTGTCTCTGCTTTACAAAAGGCTCCAGCTATCACAGCTATTCAGGATCTGCTTTGAGCAAACATCTTAAGATTTTTATTCCATTAACCCACCCAGCATATAAAACTACAGATCAGGAGATACGCTCCTGCACTTCCAACTCTTCCTAAAGCATTAGGAACTTAAGCTTCTGTAAATAGGTCTTCAAAATTATAATTAAATAAACAAATATGCAAACAAAAAGATGATGCACAACATTTATTGGTAACTCGAGGCTTCCACTTCACAAAATTCCTCTCTTTTGGTAGGGCATTTCAACGCCTAACTGCAACTCTTAATGTGGCTCTAACAATGTTGCTAGCATATTGCAAAAAATAACTTACTTTTGGCACATCAACTGCCACCTCCCTCATGGCGCTGGGCCTGACATCATTCATCCCCTGCAGGAAGTCATTGAAAGCAATCATCACTGACCCAGCCACCTCGTTGTCTAATAGGTTAGGTCTTTTCCCCAGTGCTCTCCGCAATGCGTACAAACCTATTAAAAAGAAAAAAAACCATGGAAATATGTAGACTTCCTCCTGGTTCTCACAAACATAAAGTGTACAACACACAAACACACAGCAGCATTGAAAAGGAAACGATATTCAAAAGAATGTCTCAACGCCGGGCCTTAACTAGGTCAAAGAACATGCAAGAGACTTCTGATGAGAGAGCGAGAAAAAGGGGATTTAATGACCACAGACAGAATATAAACCAAATCTGTTCCGAAAGACAGAATGAAACAGCCTTGCCCCTGTGTTCCCGGAGATGAAGCTAACGGGGCAAAACCTCCAAATGTCCATACATTGACCCGAACACATTTCTAAACCACAGAGGAAGAGGGATAACGAATATCCAAGGCAAACATTAAATCAGCTCACATAAGACATCTGCAACCTTGTCCATTCCTCTATTATTAGGACTGTGTTTTTCAAGCTGCTCTTAAAAACAAACTGATGAGATTTCTTTTACTTTCATTGGAACCCTATTTTGCTATCTAGTAAGATGCCAGATACCTATATTTTTCTTGATCTGCAACAAACGTTCCCTGCAACACTCAATAGCTCTTCGTTCTCTTCAGCGATCACACTTTTCAAATGCAGGCATAGCTTTTACCTTCTCCTTTGTTTGGCCGAATCACTCGCATACAATACCTATAAATCTCGATACTAATTCCTAGCTTCCCCCTATCATTCAATCCTTCAAAAGCCACACAAGTCCCACCCACTTGCACATCAATACATCAATACTCCCTGGGCAGGACCAAGCGGTACCATCTGCAGCTCCCAGGCATTCCCCAGAGATAGCAACTATGGCCCCTGTTGTGTAAGATGCCCAGAAGCATCGTGGTTTTCCCACTGTATAATTACGCCTTTTAAGGTCTAATATAATTTGGAGTTCTATTGCTTCTACTTCCAACCCTGTTCTGTGAACTGAAACTGTTAAATATGTGATTTAGTATATTATTACATGATGAGTATAATCTTGTATACACACATCCACACACGTGCAGGTATGTAATATAACCTGTCATGCGTTACAAAAAAAAAAATGAGGCAGTTAGTACACCAGTTCGTCTTGCATGACCATAAAAAGACAAACATTTGTTAAATCTTTTCTGTATTTAACCAAACAAAACATCAATTAGCGCTACATGAAAGGACAATAAAAGGGATAAGCCGTTTCTGAAAACAGACATGGTTTTAACTTTCAGCAGATTGTTGTCTTTTTTTCTACCAAGGCATTGGTAGATGTGGACATGCAAAGTTTCTGACAATGACAGGAATTCTGCATTTCCTACAATATATACAGCGTGTGAAGAGATATAATATCTCCCCTGTGAAGCAGTACAGCTGGTGTCTCTCCATAAACTGCCAATTATGGCAGAGTCTGAGCACCTGCATTCAATACCCAGGCTCTTAATACAATAATGGAAAAAAAAAAAAAAAGTTTGTAATTCAGGTTTCCCCTTGCACAGAACATCCAGAACTAATAAGATATATAAATAAAAACATTCCATGAGGCCAAGGAGAAAAATGAAAATCTGGTCACCAGAGGACAAGTATAAAATATAACTGACTCATTTTAACAACCCAGACAATTTTCATGTTATTCCTCCCCCCCTTCTTCCTTCCTCTGAAACAGTTCATTTTAAGCAAACAAAAAACTTAAGCAAGACAACATAGATTCACCCCACCCAGATTTAAAATTTACATCCAAGCAAATAACAAACTTGACATCTTATTCTAGTGTCACTGCAGCTAACACTTTGGGGCATGGGAGCAGGTATTGGGGTTGAGTCCTACATTTTCTTTTTGGTGAAGTCAATTCACATGGCACTCTCACTTTAAAAGAAATGAAAGAATAAATAACATAGCATGAAATTAAGTCATAGAGAAAGCAAGTAACTGATAAAGATCTCTGCTCCTCATTTCTATACGTGTGGTCTACCAGGTACCTGTTTAGCCCGGTGCCCATGTGATGCATTTTAATCATGTCATGGTTATTTTTTTTTCATTACATGAGGAATTCTTAAAAACAAACAAGTTTATTTTAAAAATTGAGAGACAACAGCACATAAAAATGCCCAAGGAGAATACCGCTTTTAAGGATCATTACTGCCAGTGCTACTAGGAGTATGAGTAAAATTTCAGTCCTCAGCAGTAGGTTTGAAATGCAACAGCCTTGATCCAGAACAGGAATAAAGAGGTCACAGCTTTCCAAACAAAGCCTGAATTCATTTCAGCATGTGCACGCACACACCACTGCACAGGTCAGCATTTAATTGAAACAATGTTTTACATTAAAACAATAATAAAAAACAGATTGAAAAAGAAAGCATGATTCTTCCTGTTTCCTCCTGTTATCATAATCATTCTTTCCTGCACTTCAGATTGACCTCTAACCGGAGGGGGCTGAAAAGTCTTACTAACAGGAGAAGGATACAGCCAGTGGCTTGCCAGAGGCAGAAAAACACATCCTTGTCTTGAGACACTGAAAGATGTATTTAATGTAAAGAAATGCAGGGTAGGGTGCAAAACGTGCTGCTAGAAGCAACGCAGAGGCAAGGGAGGTGAAACACTACAGCAAACCCAAGTTTATCACTACAGAAGTTATAACGCAGATAAACTGAACATTCAGATGTAGTACCTCAGAAAACATTGAGCATCTCAGCTTAGCCGTTGGGTATCTTTCGCATGGGAACATTTTGGTTTGAGTCTATGTCATTGCTGTAAACTGACTGAGCACAGCATTTGTTTCAGCTTTGCTTGCTCCTTTTCAGCTGCTACTTCATTCTCAAGGATTAATAAATATCAATAGCCTTTTGGCAGCGCCTGACAAGGCTCAGAAGTGGGCGAGTAGGTTTTCACCATTTTATTCCAGCACGAGTCCTGCATGAGGGGAGGAAGGACGCAGATGTATTTAGCCTGCCATGTGGTCACTGGGACTGTTTGCACAGGCATGGGCTACCTATTTTGAGTAAAGGGGTACATGACTGGTCCCCTAGAACTACCCTATGCAGAGCAGAAACTTAACTCGGAAGGCAGCCTCTGCAATAGTGAACAACACTGATTCTCAGTGGTGTATAAATGGAAAATCCCAGTTTAAAAAAAGAAAAAAAAGAGAAAAGAAACAAGCATAAGTCATGCATGATTACAAACAATGGAAAATAAACAATTTGTTCCAGTTCAGCAACTGTGTGCTCTACCTCACCAACTCATCCTGTCTGTCTAGAACAGAGGAAACTAAGTGGACAGAGGGGAAAAAAAACAGCAGAACGCCCTGTCCTGGTACAGATGATCCTTCTTTGGTACCAGGCTATGCATGAGGTCGATAGCATTGTTTCCCTGTAAGATTTTCTTGCTCATAGCTTGGCTAAGTGTTAGATCATAATCACAAATGTCTGAGCCTAAAAATGGACTCTACGACAAGTAACAAGTGATAAGACAAGAGGAAACAGCCTCAAGTTGCGCCAGGGGAGGTTTAGGTTGGATATTAGGAAAAATTTCTTCACCGAAAGGGTTGTCAAGCATTGGAACAGGCTGCCCAGGGAAGTGGTTGAGTCACCATCCCTGGAGGTATTTAAAAGACGTGTAGACGTGGTGCTTAGGGACATGGTTTAGTGGTGGACTTGGCAGTGCTAGGTTAACGGTTGGACTTGATGAGCTTAAAGGTCTTTTCCAACCTAAACGATTCTATGATTCTATGACACTGCTATATTTGTCAGAGTCTGTATATAATTATACACTACTGTAAATAATAGAAAGCATCCACTCTAAACAACAAACATATATACTTTAGGTTTCAAAAACAGAATATACACGACACTTGAGGAAATGAACTGAACAAAACAAAATTGTTAATCATGCATCTTTCACTGCCCATCAGCTGTTTCTTCCACAAATCCATCGTGTCTGGACTTACTCTTCCAGAATCCTAATACCAGAATTTGTAAGTAGCTTCAAAGAAATTGTAATCTTCTTGTAAGACTGTTTACAAAAGGAAATGTTTCTTCTTTCCCTGCTAATCTGGCCGTTTCCCTCCCAAATTATTATGGCCAAACCCAGAAGACGCATACCATTTCTCCCTGTGACAGCTGTCAGATCCAACATGACACTCTCCTGCATGGCTGGAAGTGGAATGCTCAACAGCGTATGGAAAGATTTCAGCTTCCTAATGGCACTGGATGGGGCATCTTCCTCTACTTCTAGATCTTTACATATTACACCTCAAAATTTAACAGTATTATGCATAGAAAAAGCATTTCATATAACTTAAAATCAATTTTGAACTTTAGAAACCATAAGAGGAGCATACCTGACTTCACAGGCAACGGATACAAAAGATATTCTAGTGTTTAATATTTTTGAGATAAGGAGCTCTTTTGCTTTATATTTGACAATTTTTAATCAGCATGGCTTTCTCCATGACAACAATCCCGAAATTATACTAGGAAATCTTTTATAGATCTTCAAGTATCATACACTACAAATCACATGTATTCTTGAACATATCATAGCCTCATAAACAAAGGGAGTTTATAGCACTTCATTACATCAGGATATTGGACGGTCAAATCCAAGAAAAAAAAAAAATAGAGAACATGTGTATGTTGTTTGCAGTTACGCATAAATATACAGTAAGACACAGACAAAGCCTGTTTGCCTAGCAGCCAGAAGCCTCACCATCACCCGGTAAGGACCACTGCTCCATAGAGAATGTCCCACAGACACATCCTCCCCTGTTCAGTCAACCTTTCATCCTGTGCAGACCCAGCAAACCAGCTCTCCTACCCATCACAGTGAGACAGCACTAGTTTGTAACAAGAGCAGCTGCCATGAGCACTGAGGGACAGCAGGGATATGTCCAGGCAAAGGCTCTTTTTCCCTTTACTCCCCAAATAAAATAATGGAACAACAGCACCAGGCAAGCACCCGATGTCTGCAGACCACTAGCAAGCTTTCCTCTGGCCTGGGGGCAGGAACCACCATTCACAATACATGAAAAATTCAGGTGTGCTCTCCCATTTGCATCCTAAGAAACTTCTACAATTTGGAGGGGGTTTTGGTGTGTTTTGCTTGGTTGGTTTTTTTTGGTTGGTTGGTTGGTTTGATAGATTTTATCTTTTTTTTTTCCCAATGTACATAAGTATGGAATCAAACACACCAACAAATTTACCAAGGAATAAAAAATATCCATGGACCAGACTCCTATAAATATACTTTTTAACTTATTTCTTTTTTATTTAATCTGTATATAAAATGCATGCCTATTTAGAAAAATTTTCAGGAAGCAGAAACCCTTACTTTTGCTCTTGAAACCATGTTCTGCAATCTGTCTTTAGCTGCCAGCGCTATATGGGAAAATCCCTGAAGAACTTTCATATACTGTTTGCACAGGAAGGATAATGCCCTTAAATCCCTTGTAACCATAACATTGCAAATTCACTCGGCTAACCTGAGCACTAATCTACTGTAGGGATTATGTACGCGATTTATAGTCCTTCGTGAAGAGCATTTGCTGGAACATGTCTATGGAGCTGACTAAAAGTTGCTGAGAGGTATGACAGGGGAGGGAAAGGAAGGAAAGAGGAACTGTATTTTCAAAACTTCTTTCATACAGGAAACAGTTTATTCACAGATCAGGTACACACACATCATTTATGCTAAGACAATGACAACGGAGGGAAATAAGGAATACCAGACTGCCTGTTTTTAGCCTGCTCTCATATGTAAATGTACCTAAGCTAAGGTTAGTCATACGTGTGTTAGAAGAAAAATAAGGACCGCCAGAATAGCAAGCAAGAGCAGAAAGACAAGAAGCAATAGTTAGTGGCTAAATGCCAGTCTAATTGTAATTAGGAATGTTGTCAAGTCAGAATATAGCTAAAAGTTCAAGTCAGGAGACCGATGAAAACTTTGCCCAAAAAGATTTAAACTCTGTCCACCAATAGTAGCTATTCATTCTACATACAAATGCCTACTGCTAACTGATTTTACTCCTGCAGACATACAAATTAAGCTACATTTCATCAGATGATCTTTTATGATCTTTTATCAGTTAAAGAAAAGAACTAAGACTGCTTTCAGATCCTAAGTTTCCCATTATATATTCCAGGAAAACATTTTACCTGGAGCCTGAGAGGGAGTCAGAAAACACTGAACTTTTCTCCTGTAGCACCATTTCAACACAAATAGCTTGTCTGAAGTATAGCTGATGCTAGCTTATTCAGAAAAAAGCACAGCTATGGAAAACATCATTTTTTACTCAGATACTGAGAAAGCATGCAACTTTGCAACCTGAAGATGAAAATCTACTCTAAACGGGTTCGTTCGGATCTTTCTCAAGCCAGCAGAGCAAGATGGAGTGAAATGAATCGTAACAGCCCTTCCCTATGTACTATGAGGGGAACAAAACTCCTACAGATTTTTAGTACGGAAAGAATTGCACCTCAAATGTATTTGAAACAGAGTCTATTACCATTGCTGTTCAAGTTACGTGTGAAACCAGACTCAGCACAAAAGCTGAAAGGAAAAAAAATGCATACCAATTGCTTCACAGAGATGACACTGTACTTGAGCTCCAGATGTTCCCATATTATGGTCACTCAAAGAATGTAAGAGCAAGCCAACTGATTAAACAAAATTTGAAGAGAACTAAGGAGAGAAGCGTTAGCCAAAATTCAAAAGATATCTGAATCTAGAAACACAACTGTGTCAAATGAAATTCTGCCTAAAACAAGACAAAGTGGCATAAATGAGTATCAGACACATCATGAAAAAACAGAACAGAGAACAAAATGAAAAACTATTGCCTTTCCAAAATTTAAAAAAGATACTAAAGGCTTCTTAAAATGTAATATGCCTTTCAAACAAGTAATTTCCCCAAAAAGTATGCTTGTATCTTGGAGAAAAAATAGTTTTAGTCCAAATATATAATTCCAATTCATAACTGGAGCCTGCTCCAGAACTAGGAAATAGAGTAACTTTCCGCATCACAAGGAACCAAGTCTGAATCACCTGCGATAATTTAATGCCAGGTTACTGGAGGGCTGCAGTGAACATGAACTCTAAAACACCGCAGTGCTGGTCAAGCAGTAACAGTGAGCACGGTTATCCTACTTCTGCTGGCAGGAGGTGGAAAGTTAGAAGAGACATGATGGGAGAGGAAGAAGGAAGCGTGTAAGTCTGCAGAATACCTTTCAGTTAGCAAAATGCCAGTTAAGATGAATGACTCTGTGTACTGCATGTTGTATTACCAAGAAGAAAGTCCACAGATTTGCGAAACCCTTCTCAGAGATTAAAGATCAGGAAGTTGTCTTCAGTTCTTAGATGTGCAAAACCTTTAAAGTTAATACAGGAGAGCAAGCAGCTCGGATCATTGTAGAAAAAAACCCAAACCTATAGGATAATTTAAAAGATAGCGGACTGCAGAGTGTCTTCAAAAATCAGTTTAGCCTTGGTTAAATCACTTTCATTCATTCAAAGGTGCTATACCGACAGCTGAGGATTTCTTCTGTTGCTACAGGAATAACACTGCCTGGCACACAGCTCTCATCCAGCTTTGCATCCAGGGAGCTGAAGCCCCTGAGGGATGCAAAACCCGATAAGCAGAATAGTGACTAGCACACCACTCCTGTCAATGTGACTTAGGGCTGGGTTACCAACACTGTGTTGATTCCCAGGTCTAGAAAATAAACAGGGACCACACAGAACTGTCTGTTCCCACCACAGCTCAGCCAATGACCCAGCCCAAGACACTATCTGCCCTAAATTTATTTTGTTCTTAAGCAAAATGACATAATGCTAAATTTTCAGGATCTGCAAGCTGAGTAATGACGTTCTGACTGCCGTTTCACAGCCCACCGGTCTGCACAGGTAGGGCTGCAGCAACACGGGCTACTCTGGCGTCCTGCACCCTCTCACCCTTCAAACCAAACAACTTGTTTTGGGGCTGACCCTCCAACCCATTCAAACGCAGAAGTTTTTATATGCACTGCCACACATGAATAGTATCGTTTCTTCTGTACCGCTCAAGCTGCAGAAGCAAGAACACAGTGCCTATCTGCCATGAAGGTTAATTTAAAATATTAAGGACGGTTATTGATCAACTCTTCCGAAAATATTTATATAAGCAGGAAATAAAGAATATCGGCAGACAGAATGGGATGTGCTTTAAACAGATTATTAAGTACTCAACCCACAACTGTGTATATGAAGTCAGCAATCCCATCATCCAATTAACTGCAAGCCAGTTTCAGATAAAAACACACTTAAAATTAGTTATGATGAAAACCAAAAGTTCCCATGCCCTGACTGCAGTAAGTGCAACGTTCTCCATACAAAAACAAAAATCAAGTACCGTTACAAAATGAAGAAAAAAAGGCCAAAGATTTTATATAAGAAAAAATAGCTACAAAAAGCAACATAACACGCACCAGCATCTCTTTAGAGAGGCAAACAGCGCAAGACTTTTTCTCTCTGGATACAAAGATGGTCACACTAAGGAAACATCTGTGCACTCAGCGTATGCAAAGACGCAGGGAAAAAAAAGATTCAGAAATTTTGCTATCACATCAGAATGACACTGAACCAAAGTAAAAGGGTGAGAATCTAACCCTACGCAGCTAAAATAACACAATTTTTGTGGAATCTTAGGAAAGTAGTTGAACTATTTTAAATATCTAAGACAGCAATTCTAAAGCCAATTCTGACCTGTCTTTGCCCCACAAGATGTTGAGGGGAGGAAATCCTAAGAAAGAGGGCAAGGGATCCCACAGACAAGAATAAGGTCAACACACTCCACCCAGTCTCAAGCATGTTCCTTCAAGCTGCTCAGCAGCATCCAGATGCAGCCACTTCTGCACGAAAGCCATCATTCTGAGTTAGTGCTCGAAGAAACAATCAAAAACCATATGTTACAGTCGGAGTCCAAAAAAGCCACATTGCTTTGTTATGCGTGCGTGCAAGCAAGGACGCATTTGTTCATAACCTGTTAAGACGGCAAACTAGGTCAATTGCTTTGGTTTAAAAACAGCTTCTGCATTAAAGGACCCAACTTTAAAATTACAGAACACAGCACTAACTTAAAACTCATGAATGCTGAAGATGGGGATTGGATTTTCTTGGTCTTCTTACACTGTAAATTAGCATGATGGAACACAGTGTCAGAAAACTCAATTGTTCCAGTCCAAAAATTAATTTGTAGCTTTACTTCCGTATTGTGCCTGGACTTTTCAATGCATTTCAAAATCCAGTGTTCTGCCATTTCTGCAAAAATGTCTCAATTTCATAAGAATACATTTTTTTGGTATTGACCATCTGACTATACATGTTATTAATCTTCCCAAAAAAACCCACATTTTCTACATGACCTTTTTATAAAAAGGCAAGCGGTCTTTCCCACCTCATTTTGAATGTCCCATGGGAACCAGTATTCAGTTAGAGAATGCAATAGCAGATTGTTTGCAACAGCATAGTTTCAATCTTTTTCTGTGCTACAAAAAAAAAAAAAAAGTAACAACATAGACATGGTATTTTCAGTCACTTTCCATAAGGGAATAAAATAACTATAGCATGTCAAGCAGTGCTTTCCCTTTAAAATCTGTAACTGCAATCAGTTAATTTGAAAATAAACCAAAAAACACCCTGCAAAACAAACAATCCCATTGCCTTGGTCATCAACTGCCTTTGTCAAAATTTACACTTTCAACAGTGTCTCAGCCCACATTCCTACACTTAGGATTATAACCCAAGAAAAATATTTACATTTGTTGTACACCCCCAGCAGAACTCAGGTCCAAATCGTGTTGGGAAAGGTTCAGACTGAACCTTTATGGCTGAAAGAAAGGATAGATATTCTTGATGCCCTAACACTAGGCTGTTTCATCAAGACTGTGACTGAGCTGAAATGAAGAGCTCGGATTTGAGATACAAGGCTGAGAAGCCCCATATTGAACGTAGCATTTGTCTAATTGAAAGACCGGTCAGAGGCTGGTCCTCAGGGTGCACAGAGACTCACTGTTAATCACATTAGATCACATTAGCCCAAACGGCTCACGTTTCCTGCAGGTGGCCAGGCTACCAAAACTGCAGAAGCTGAGGGGGAAAAAAAAAAACCACAAACCGTACAGATCTAACAAAGAGACATTCCTGGGTTTCAGGGGAATTTACTTCCCCATCAATTATGGGGAAAAACAAAAAACCTAGGAGCCAGCCCTTCAATTGCCTAATTTTTTTTTTTTTTTCTTTTTAATGAAAGTGGATTGCAGAAACTCTTTTTTGGGTCATAAAAGATACAGCAGGAAGTTTCTCAGCTCCAACAAAAGCCAAGTACAGTATCCCCCTAAATAACTTATAATTTTACAGATCTAATATCTACATATAATCAATATACAGAGCTATCGATTAAACAGTGTAAGGACTCTCCATCCTAGCTGTATTATTCATCAGAACGCAGGGGTAATAAAAGGGCCAAATGAATACCATAGACAATAAGATCTCCAAACAACAAGACTCTTAAAATTATGAACATAAGATGACAGACCATATCACATGTCTATGCAAGTAGCTTCACAGATTCAGCAGAGTAATGCTGATTCATACTGGTCAAAGATGTAGCTCAATTTCTTATTTCTGTAACAAGCTCAAGCCAGTGAATCGTTATAATCCTAAAGGCTAAGCAAGGTGATACCTTTAACTGTATTACAATCAGGCAATTTAAAAAAAATTTTGATGCAAAACAAAGTGATTAGTGCTTCTTTCACAGAAGTCTCAAAGTTTCAGTGGTTGCAATGCAGCATCCTCACTGGAACCAAATTGATGTTATTGCAAGAGAGACCACTATTTAAACAAAGACATTTGTTCTTCCTCTCCTCATGATGCTATCTTATCACAGTCCAAGTGTTTTATATCAGCACACTGAAATTATGTGTAATGAACAAGGATGTTCAAGATAAATTCTAAGAGTTACAAAGCAAATACTTCCTTTCTCTGTAAACAATATTCTTGAAGAAATCAAGCTATATTTATATTCACCCTCTTGAAATGCTACAGGCAGCCATAGAAGGATAAGTTTATAATAAATTGCTATATTTGGAAACCTTTGTTGCTAAGCATCTTCTAACATTCAGTACAGTTTATACCATTCATGTCCCTGCTACATAATTAACATTTCATATGTTTTTCCAAAAAAAAAAAAAAAAAAAAAAAGTGCAGTGCTTATCTTTGTTGTTAAATTAAAACCATTATAACTTTTTAGGTAATTAATAAAAGACTGTGTGGCCAATTAATTAAAGCAGAAGCAACAAGATCTCAGGGGCATACAAACACTGACATTATATGCAAGGATATGGCAGAGTCTATCTTCTAGACACTGCCTCTGCTTGAGATAAAACAATTCAGAAGGCAGCTGTTCACGCTAAAAGGTAGTCTACTAAATAATTTAGGACACAGTAGACCTCTCCCAGTCTTAAGAATATGACTTTCTCAGCTGCACACATAACTAAGCCCTTTTCTTGTCAAGAATTCTGTGCATGTGAATCCCTCAGAGGGTACTCAAGTCCTCAAGAGTCTACCACGAGGAGCCCGTTGCAAGCTGATGTCCACAGGATGTGGTCCAGTGCCCATCAAGGTATTTGCAGGTTTTCCATACTATGCTGTTAACCTAAACGAAAGCATGCAGTTAACTGCGGAAATCACAAACATATTGCTAGGCAGTAGAGAATCACACCAAATCCCAATTTCTCCAATATAGTCATTACAGATAATGTAACCTTGAACAGAGATGAGGTACACATTCTAAAAGCATTGCATCTAAGCTAGTGATACTTGCCATGTTAGAAATACCAGTTTTACTTTCAATTTTGCTGGAATGACCATAGTTATTTGTAAAACAGACAAACACTGCTTGCTCAACATGTAAGGGGGATACAAGTACTCTGCGCAACAATTAAGGCTGAGATAGATACACATACAGAGCTGATGCCTGTCACCCTGTTGTCAACTCTTGCAACAATACTGCAAGCTTCGTGATACCTAGCATTTTTCCTATAAAGTCACAAAATTTTGTGGTTTTATTTTTTGAGAAGCTAGAACTGTATCTTTAGTAGAGGAAAAGAAAGTATTGGAAGAAAAATCCACTAATATCTTAAAAATTTAGCAGATCAAATAAAAACACTCTTAACTGATTATTATAGCCATCTATATATAAATATTTCACACGTGTTTAGCCATAATACCCTGTTTGGGAACGTCCAGAGCACACTGCTCTGGACACACAGATTCTCCATGTTTCTTGTCCACCTTTCTTCTCCTTGCCCATTCCAGCATACACCACACCGCAATTCTGTACACGCCACATACACAGGGGCCTAGAAACATTCAATGCAAGCTGAACATCAAAGGCTCCTAAAATTTCCTAATGACTTGCATGAAAATGCACAGAGTTGCTGAACAGAATACAAAACTTGCCTGTCTGACCCCAGAAGTACCACTAAGCAATTCTTGCACCGGAGAACAAATAACTTCTGCCAAGAAAACAGTTGCAATATGTTTAACTCTACAATACCTATTTACTTTTCATTAACACATTCTTCAGAATTATATAGAAGACAAACATCAAAGCTTTATATAATAAAGTATCTTAGGAAACCTAACTATAGATGCAAAAGTGAAAGGTTTGCCTATCATAGCCCTACAATTACTACCTTTACCGTGTTACATTAATTACTACACCCCTGGTTTATATAAGCAGTATATACACAATATTATACATGTGTTAAAAAAACAGAGTTGAAGTATAAAGATAAGGAAGGATGAGTCCCTTGGAAATTATCTAAACTTCGTATTAAGAATATAAACATATTTAGCTTGTAAACTTTCAGGCTTTCCAGCCACAAATGAAGTACCTAAAGATATAAATGGGGTAACCAGGACTCAAAGAGTCTCCAGAAGACCACTACCGCAATACGATTAGCAAGCAACAATAGTCTTGTACCAAAAACTGAACATGTATTTCTGAGTTCAGAATTCCTGCTTCTAGATTAGTTTCCATGTTTCACCTGTACCTACACACACACATCACGTGTGAAAGTGGCACAAGTAACCTTAAAATTTGTGAAAGAACTCTTAACTCAG
Source organism: Aptenodytes patagonicus (assembly GCF_965638725.1). Classification (NCBI taxonomy): domain Eukaryota; kingdom Metazoa; phylum Chordata; class Aves; order Sphenisciformes; family Spheniscidae; genus Aptenodytes; species Aptenodytes patagonicus. The sequence goes on from NC_134952.1 coordinate 78,859,169, forward strand.
ATATTGCCTGAGCATTAAGCATTTTGGTTATTCAGAAATGCGCACCAGCAGTCTTAACTATATGTTTATAACATGTTTTATGTTGTAGTATATATGAAATATTATGTTCAATTCTGAGCCCTACGTTACCAAAAGGTTATTGACAAACTGGAGGGCGTTCAGAGAAAATCAACATAATTTCTCAGAAGGCAGGAAGGACTTATTTATGAGGAAAGATTAAAAAAGCTAAATATTTATAGCTTGGCTCAGTAATGAATGAGGAGGTAGGGGACATGAGAACAGCCTAGAGATATCTGAAGGGTGTAAACACTAAGGAGGGAGAGTGAATGTGTTATACAAGGATGTAAATAGAAATAATGGGATAAAACTAAACAAGGAAAACTTAGGCTGAATATCAGAGAGCATTCCTGGACAGCAAGCTATGTTGGCCCACGGCACAGTTTCTTAAGTGAAGCAATAGAAGCCCATTGCTTGGAACAACAAACAAGACTAGACAAAACACTGGAAAATTTGCCATATGGAATAACCTTGCTCTGCTGAGGAGAAATATTACCTCATAAAAGCCAGTCTTTTCTAAGTTTAACTCCAGTGAAAGCAGTAATGTTTTACAAGGTGTTGAAAATTTAATATAAAAAATAGATATCAAGAGCGTAATCAGAAAAAAAGAATCCGACCAAGAACATTCCTTTACCACGAGCAACTTCAATTCAGTTTATGTAATACTTTGACCTAATTGCTTCTGCAACTCTTTGAAAAGGAAAAATACACGTGGGCAGCAAAGAGTTAACGGCGCTGGACCATATTCTCCCCAGCAGAGGTCACTCCAAGTTAACAAAAGGCAAGGAAATTTAACAGCATGGATTCAAACTTCACGAAAAGAAGATCCATAGAAAGGAGACATCCTCCTTCCCCCATTGCCAGCACTGGCTTTGGATGCAAAGTTCCCAGATAACAGCGTGTCCCACACTCAGTCGCAGGTAGATGCCAGAAGTTTTGGATCTACATAGCACGTAACGTTCAATTTGCACAACATTCAAAATTTATTTTATAAAAGGCCCTCGTGAAGTGGGTAAATATCACCTGTTGGCAGATGGATTATGAAGTGTCCAGAATTGATGTGTGCATGCACAAGTAAAGCCTAGGCTGGGTCATGTTTGGAATTGAAACCACAACACTTTTCACTGAAAATTTTAGATTACATTAGTTCAGTATTTACTATGTGAGGACTATGACACAGGCAGACTGACAGGCTTCCAAAAACACAGAGGAAGAAAAATAAAAGGGAGTTTATCTTTTTTGTTGTTGTTTATATATATTTGTTTTAAAAAGAATGTTTGCTAACTTAAAACAGAGCTTAAAACACAACCAAAGCCAACAGACGAGCGCTATGAAAAGAATAGTCTGTGTCCGTACTTATTTTTTTCTTCTTGATCCATACAAAAGTCCACAAATTCATATTTGAGAACTATCCCTTAAAAATTCTAGAAACTGGCAAGTAAAAAGCTTGCTGTTCCAGGTGCCATCACCCCTAATAAAACTTCTGTCATCTTCATAGTTAATTCTGATGCAAGAATTAACCGTGCACTGTGCCACTGCCAGAGGAAGCTGTCCCAGTGCCAAAGGAAATAAAAGTAACCAGCACATACAGCAAACATGTATTTGCGAACTACAAGGGAGCAAATATGCGTAAGCAGAGCTGAAGAGTCATATTTTGACTAGACTGTTTTAAAAGGCTGCTCATGGGTAGATTTAAGGTCCAACACTTCAACCACGTAGACCCATTCTAGCAAAATGTAAGAATTGATAGAGCATACTTTTAATATTTCATCCAACGAAAACAGAAGTGAACTCGTGTTTAAGTATTCCCTGGAACATACTGAACCTTGGCTGCATGATGTGTGGATAATTCTCCAGGGCTATGCCTGTACCGGAGGCCAAGGGACGCTTTCCAGCCCCCAGCTCGGGGCGCGCTCTCCAGCTCTCCCAGCTCCACTGCACAACCCGACCCAGGTGCATACAGTCCCCTAGCCCCTGCCACAAGCTCCTCATCTGCAGGCAAATGAAATACAGGCACAAAATACAGTAGGGAGCCACAGTAAACACCACTCAGGCCCACAGTCTCAACATCCTGGGAACAAGGACCTGCAGGACAAGCTGTCTAGCCTGAGCGACTTGGGATTTTTGTATGGAAGCGGTAGGCTCTAGAGTGGAAAAACTCTTAGGGATATGTCAGCTAACTCACTAAACCATTGGTTTACTGAGAGACAGCTAGCTATCTAATATGCTAGAAATGGCACAGGGGATTCCCCAGTGTTATTAAACTTAACATTTGATTTTAAAATCTATTAATACTCAAAGAGTTTTTCTGATCTGCCCAGGAGCAGGCTGGTGTTCCTTATATTCCGTGCTTGGCTATGTTTCCTCTGACACAAAAATTAATTAAAATCTCATTGTTTTAAAACCTATTAGTACAGACTGTGGATTTTTATTTTTTTAAACAAAATGAAGAGACTAACAATAAAGTAAGATCCTAAATAAGATACACAAAGTCTTACCTGCTTCCTTGCACAAGGCTGCTAAGTCTGCACCCACATAACCATGTGCACTATCAGCCAGTTGCGCCAACTCCGCTGCTGTGAGCGAATGGGGAACTTTCTTGAGAAGCTTTTGGAGTATGTCCAGACGGTCTTGGGCATTAGGAATTCCAATTTCTATTTCTTTATCAAAACGCCCAGGTCTGCGCAGTGCTGCATCCAGTGCATGAGGACGATTAGTGGCCCCAAGTACCAAGAGCTGCCCTTCACTGCCTTCCTGAAGGCATCAAACAACGCAAAGTATTATTTTTAAAATACAATTAAATGTCATGCAGCTTATAAACATACTTCTTGCTTACTTTTCCCAACTATTACACACAATAAAATCCTGATGCTAGCTCTAAAGGAACAAAGCAAACTTTTCAGAATACATACCCCACAACTGATCCCATCCAACCTATCCCTAATTGCAATTTAGCAATACTATAGGCTGCACGCACATACAGATAATACAAGAGAAACTTGACTCCAAGATGCCCTCATCCCAGTGTCTCCCACTTTAATCCCCAAGAACCTGCTTTCCTATATCAGGAAAGTAAGCACCAAGAAAAAGAAGTGTTTAAGCTAAAAGGCAGCGTTGGCACAAGAACAAAAAGGTATCAACAGACCTTGAATAAACAAGGTTGGGAAACACATCATTTAAGGTATCAAAAGCAGCAGAGACAGGAGGTTATAAAGCTTCCTGTAGGTTCAGTAGGAAAAGCAAGGTCAAAACTCCTAACCAATTTCCTCAAGCTCTGCTTTTTCACTTTTACAGTGCAGCAAAATCAGCTAGGAGGTCTCTTGCAGTGCCATTCTCTTTTTGTGAACGAAGCACTTTCTCCAGGAAGAATATCCATCAGCTTTTACCATCAGAAAATATGTTCTGCCTGTCAACAACTCCAGACTGGGCAACTCAAACTATCATGCAGAAATGAGAAACTTCCAGATTACATAAACAGCAGAAATAATTTTCATACTGTGGACAGATTTCTTTCATCTTTCCTGCTAATAATCATAAAATAATAGATGAGAGATTGGCAAACTTTATGGGCTTAATCCATAATGTACTCAAGTCAATTAAATCTACTGTTTCTTCAGTAGGCTTTTGTTTACGTCCTAAATATTACTATGGCAATCTTGAAATAGCTGTTGTTGCCTTTAATAATGCAGCCTACATATCGCCAGAAGTATTTTGATGACTTTGATTTCAGAGCAATTAAAAATACCTGGCTTAGTTCAATGATGGGCTATCACTAAAATTTCAGTTTTATCTCCAAAACTACGAGAGCGGGAAAAGGCAGAGGAAAGAGAGTGAATGGAAGAAAACTTACTTTCTTTTAATCTCACAGTTATCAGGAGACATTCCCCTCCTATGTCTTCTGCTTAACATCCAGTAAAGCATTAGATTACTACATGAAGTCTCACCTAAGCCTATTTTCTTTTCCCCAAAATGACACATCTAAAATTGGCTGCATTATAGAAGCAAAATTATTTTGTTCAGCTAGTCCCCATACACATTAATTGTCTCAATACAGTCTACTTACTGAGCCAATGCCATCCATTAATGTCAGCAATGAAGCAACAACTCTCTTTTCAACTTCATTCTGAGCCCCTTCTCTCTTTGGGCAAAGTGCATCCAACTCATCTATAAATATAATGGAGGGGCAACTGGGGGGGGAAGGAAAAAAAAAAAGTTAAGGTGTTAAGGAAGATTTGAAACACCAAGGCAGAGAAGTGCAAAGCTGTTTATGGAAAATGCCCAGTTCCTACAAAAATTAACAAGCATCCCACTCCTTTAGGCAACTGAAAGTTTCAGCCTTGAATATGGTGTTACCCAAAAGAGGTAACTAAAATGACTAATATATTAGACAACTAATACCTTTAAGATGACCTACCAATCTACTTTTCTAGACTCTCTCCCAAAGACTCAACGCTAAATATACCGATTTCATGAGTAAAAAGGCAGCATTTTATTTGCCACTTCTACAAATACAGTATGCGATAGTCTTTTGCTAATGTATTATGAACACCAATCACCTGGAAGTCTGCCTTAACCACGTCTAATAAATTTGGGCAGAATGCCACCCTAATCCAGAGGCATGCTATATCGAATACCAACACTAGCTCATTTAGAGCTGGCTTCCATGTCTCAGCACAGTACTACAGTGGTCTCCAAAGATAAAAGTAGACAGAAAAAATTTGGATCCAGGTGAAATGCTGGCTCATGCTTCCATCTGTTGAAATAAGTGTACAATACACTAACGATACAGATCGAGCAATTTGGCACCATCTGTAACAGTCCCTTAAAAAGGGTAGTGTCCAAAAGTATTTAATAGGCATACTAGAATTTCACTGCTTTCCTTCTAGCTAAGCTCTATATAAATAAATTTATTTCCTTTTAAAAACCACTGCAGGAAAAAATTACAATTCAAAGATTCTTGCAAATGTTTTTCTTTTAAGAACATTAACGCTGGAACCAATACCGCAAATAAGTGAGCGCGAATAAAATTATCCAAAAGAACATACCGCAGAGAAGCTTCAGCAAATATCTGACGTAATCTTGATTCAGACTCCCCATAAAACCTGTAATAATTAGAATATTTTAATAAAAAACATTTTTCGGTCTTTTCCAGGCAACTTGGAAAATCACTACTCATGTGTTCCAAAAAGCCATAGTGCACCCTTTCGAAGTCCCGAAGTATATGCAAATCTACAATAATCTTTATTTCCACAAGGACAAGAAATAAAGGTAAAATGGGGCACAGGCAAAGATATAACCATCTTGTAACTAGAAAAAAAGATCGAAGGGAAAAGTTTCTCTCTTCTGTGTTAGAAACAATTTTATCTATATTTTTAAAGAAAAAAAAAAATTAGTTCCCTGGAGGCATTAATCTGTGCAGCTTAATTTCAAATATGCTTTAACAAGTCACTCTTCTTGTTGCAGAACTAACTAACACGCAATTGCAGATGCAGTTTTAGTCCCTTCTTTAATTTAGTCCATGCCTTACACAAATTTCTTGGCCAAATCCAATAAAACTCTTTTATTACAAGAAGAAACATAAGCCCTACTTGAGAGCCCTTTCCCGTTTGTTTTTGACTCTCTTGGGCAGATAGCCCATAGCCAATTCTACATCTACATCTATCCACAATGGATAGATGCCAGGACAGATTTTGCGCTAATATATTTATAGAATTAATGAAAATAAATTGGGTGGACTTACTTGCTTATTATTTCAGGACCATTAATAACGGTAACGTGAGCGCCAACCTCATTTGCAATGGCTTTGGCAATCATAGTCTTCCCGGTACCTGGAGGGCCATATAATAACACTCCTCTAGGAGGAGGGATTCCTTTAAACAAGCACATGCACACAAACAGAGAAGAAAGTTATTTGTGATAAACGCCAGACTGAACAACCTGCACTTGCACATTTCACTGTTCCAGTTATTACCGATTATAACCTGACCTCAGCATTAACTTCTTTAACAGACATATAATTTTGATAAAATTGTAAGCTTTCAGTGGGAAGACCACTCTTATATGGGACATACATCTACATTTTTTACTTGTAAAGTCCAAATGATTCTGTTTAAAAAGCAACTATTTAAATTGTTACATTTTTCAGTAGTCCAAAAAATTATTAGACTGATTACCTAACATCCATGAATGCACCTTACTAAGTTATTCATGATTCTTACAGTGTCATTGTTACAAATTTCCAACATCAGAAAACCACTTCTCTTCAATACTCCAAAAATTTTAGAAATACTGTGAGGCTTGATTCAAGAATATTTACAAAAAGACGAAAAATACACATCAAAAAGATGAATTTGCCTCTTTAATGGCAAATGTTAAGAGCCGAAACAGACAGAAACATTCAGGCACAGAACGTAAGGGACACTAGAACAAGGTACTACTGTGTACAGTTAAAACTGGACAGAAACTACAGGTAACTGCATGAAGTAATATTATGATCCCAGGTAAAGAGCCAAAAAAAGAAAGCTTCAGACCAGCAAAGCCAAATTAAATGGGCACAAAGCCGAAAACAGAAGGTGAAAAATTAGAAAGCAAAAGAAGAGACAAATGTTTGACAAAGGACTGACCCTGGCACAAAAGACATTGCTGAAACACAACCAAAGGAGAAACATCGGTTGGGTACTGCAATACCAGACAGGGAATGATGCTTGAAGGGCAGGTCACATCCCAGTGGTGACAGAGAATAATACAGCTGGTGTGGACGGAAAGCCCAAATCTTAGGAACTAATATACTCAAAAAAAAAAAAAAAATCTGCTAACTGACAGAGGATAGAAATAAAGTGTCTTTACAGACATGTTACTTCACAACAGTCCATTAAAGCATGTGCTGCTCCCTCATGTGGTGTTTCTGGTACTGGCAAGAAACAGAGCTGCTGAACCAAAGGGGTCACCTCAGCTGACAGCCTCACTCCCCATGAGCAGACAAGGACTCTCAATGTTTGGATGGTTACTAAAGGTTTGTAACTGGTGAGGAAACATCATCATCTCTCATGTAACTAGTAGAGAATCTCATCAAGCATTTTTGGGACTAAGTATGAAGAACGCTGATGCTGAAGCAAACTTTCTGCTAACACAAAACCATGTGGTGATGCCGAGGTTGGAGGTCAGCAAATTGAGCTGGACCACACACGGATGAAGATGCCTCACACCATGCCACTGACACCTGCCAATCACGCCCAAGCAATGCACACCGAAAGAGCCACCTGTGTCTTATGGAAATTGTCCCAGCGATCACTGAAATGACCTCCTCTCTAAAGCGTCTACATGGGAAGAGGTAAGGCAGAGAAATAAAAAGCCTCGAAGACATGATATTAAAGAAATATTTATAGGTAAGAGCCCTGTCTCACAGCGATGCACACCTAGACAAGTACAGTGAGCAGACATGCCTGCTTTATGTACATATCCATTTGTGATAAATACACAGTACAGAGTTTGTCACAAAAATCCTCTAAGTTCATATATATATGTTAGATATAACCTTATATATGGCAATAGTAATCGTGTTAGTTTTTCCACCCTGCGATTCCATACCAAACACACTCAGCAGTTTGAGTGAACAGCCTCAAACACTTCCTTAAAATTTTGCAGGAACCCTACAACACACAGGGATAAAAACAGCAGAAGAATTTATCTGACTGAGTTTTTCTCAACTTAAAAAATATAATTAGTTGACTCTACCAAAACAAATTAAAATCTAATGATGACACAAACATTCAAATGCCCAAGTATAAAGTCTTTCCTATTTGCTATAATTCTGCTTATGCATACCTGAATTTTCTTAGACACTTATTTCTTTCCTACTGAATTATTTTTCACACAAGCTAATCATAACATCTTCATAGTATCCATACACTATAATTATCAAACAGTTTGACATTGTTTGGACACACAAGTATACCAGAACAGTGTTACATAAAATTCAGTGCATATTCCTGGAATAACTTGGTTTAAAAAAAAAAAAAAAAAAAAAAGTCATGTTAAAGAAAAAAACCTAGTATCAAATGAAGAAAGCCAACTCTTAGGCATCATACCGTAACTCTTGAACAGTTCAGCTTGCTTCAAGGGCAGTTCAACTGTTTCTCTAATAGTTTTGAGCTGGCTGCTTAAACCTCCTATCATATCATAGGTGACTCGGGATTCACAATCACCATCTTCTGCTACATTGGTCCTCGTTTCAATAAAATTGATTCTAGTTCTTGAAGAAATGAAATAAAAAGCATCTGTGTTGCTTATTGCTCCAGTTTTGCCAGTTAGTGGGAGTCCCTCACTGCCTCCTTTCCCAGCCAACTCCAAATCATCGGTGAGGTCTGCACCATCTCCCTTGCTGTAGGTGTTATCTCCCTGACCAGAGTCCTGACCGCTGGCTGCCACAGCAGAACTGGGTGTAACTGGTGAACCCGGATCCATCGGTTTGCTTGGTGTGCTCATAGGTGCAACCTCTGGACTATCGTCAATGTCCATCTTGCTGAGCTGTAAGGACAAATCTAACGTACTCGTCTCCAAATCAGATCTTTCAAGGTCTGGCTCATGCATATCACTGGAAATGGCACTGCCCTGGGCAATCAGCTCTGCACCATCAGTTCCTTTCACTTTCATCACCACGATGTTACAAAGTTTGCCATAGAAAGTGAAAGCCAAGAGGTTTCCTGGTAAAACTATTTTCCCATCTATGAGAAGATTAAAAAAAAAGACAAAAAAGAAGACATTTCAATCTACTTTGGCAGCAATAACACTCAGACATTCTTGTATCAGAATAATTCTTTATCAGGAAGCCTAAAGAGTGCTATAAATTAACATAACAAAAGGTAGTTAGGTAATTTCAAGGTAATTTCAGGTAATCTAAATGATCCTTTTGTACACAAGCAGACTGTACTGGATAAACATTTGTCAGTAACATACGTAATCTCTCATACTAAGCTCATCATTAATTGGAACTTTTTAAATTTCATACAGCATACAAAGTGAGATTATGGAATTAGTATTGCAAGAAGTAAAAATTTTGCATTTGCTGTGTGCCGTATAGGTTCACAATATTTCATGTTTAGCCCACCTTCTTTGAGAGTCTTGGCCTAAAAAAGATAAGGTTTTAGCCTTTGCGTCGACAGAGAAAGATTAGGAAATGTGATCTGAATGCACCCTACAGGCACAAAAAAACAAAGGCAAAAATGTAAACAAGATTTATTATTTCCAGCCAAACTCACGAATTTGGAATGCAGTTCATGTTTCCTGCTTCTTAGTGTAGCGATACTGTTATTAATTCCTAAACCAGAAGATTCCCTTTGAGTAGAACAATTCATAGCGAGTGCTTTGAGTAGCACTACCTTGAATAGCTTACCTTGCTTTTTTGCCTTACTTACACATATCTACCACCCAATGAATAGCAACTTTGCTTATTTACCACCAACATAAAAAAGATTCAGAGTATGGGATTTCATGTTAATGCTGATCCCTTATCTTGTTTTTAATGCGTAGTATTGCACTTTTCTTCACAGTGCAAGTAAATTCTGAAGTGCGTCACAGTATCAGCCAGAAGGCCAGCAATGACTGCTAAACAACCATAACTTGAACCAGCAATATTTATAAGACAGAAGGAATGGAACCAGGATTAATGCAAATTAGATACTTATAGCGTGGCAAAACTATTTAGCCCAAAGAAGACAGATCCCTAAAAGAAGTGTGACCATAATAACGTCCTCTATTTTGCCACAAGCCCTCGATTAAGACTATAAGAAGAAACTCTCTGCTTTTCTATTCAAAACTTGATGATCTACTACAAAAATTAAACAGTCAAAAGAGAAGCAGCAAAACTTATACCTAGGTTTCTCAGTAGACAGACAGACATTTCCTCAGCATTAATGGTGGCATCTTTGTCCCTGTGGTAGGAAGGAAAAAAAAAAAAATTTTTTCCAAGCAGTAACTACTTCAAAACCAAGAGTCCACAGCACTAAGGCACCAGGATGATGAATACCACCTATTTTACAGTCTGAGATTTAACTCCACAAACAAAAAAGATGGATGAGCATTTTACAGCCTTCAGATCATATCATCTTAACTATGAAGATATTAGACACATAGTAACAAAAGAAGTGTACATATTTAATTTTGGGTTAGTTTTTTCATACAAAATGCTGTAATAAACAATATCAGAAGTTATATTTATCAATTCTTAAGATTACAAATATGGAATGCATGCTTCTCATCTTACCAGGCAGAAGGGCCATTGCTACATTTATTGAATTGAAAAAATTACAGATAAGGTAAGTCTCTTTCAGCCCTGCAAACACACATACACGTCTTTTATTGATTAAATTAGCACCTTGAGCACTTGCAAAATTGTGCATGTCTTAAGCACTGCACATCCGCTATCAAAACAGTACAAGTTTTCCCCATGATGCATTTTCTAGTCTTTTATTTAATCGAGTTTAAGTGACTCAACAGATAAGTCTTAAGCCACTTCCCTCACCACCCCTGGCCAGGCCTACATCATTTTCTCAAACACAGTCTCATCACTGGGATTTAACACGACTGAACACGTGTGCTCTTAGCCCAAAGCAAATGAAAGGTAAAAGGTGTCTTATGTGAATGGCTTTCTCTGGTGTTCGTATTAAAACATTTTACATCACATTTAGAACTCACTGAGAGCACAGACATCATGAACTCTCCCTGCTGCTCACATACACTGCAACGTATAAGGCTGTGGTGATTCAATCATTTTTCAGCGATGGCTTATCCATACAATCTTTTTCCTGTTTCATTTGCGGCTTTACCTTTTATTAAAGCCCATTAAACCACTTTTTTAAATTCCTTAGGATTTACCCCCCTCGGCCAATCTGTATGAGCCTCACACATTAGCCCTTCCGTTTTCACAACAAAATAAAGGTTTCACTACATCCATTTTGCAGATGAATGTCCACAACCTTTGTAAGCACTTAGACCTGGATGATGAAAAGCATTACACCAAGAGCTGAACAGCAGCAGCACCAAAGGCATTTAAAGCAGATACAGCTGCTGCAAATAAAAGTACGATCAACGGGGGGAGCTCTAAACCTAGAAATAAAAAAACATTTCTCAATTTTACTGATCAAGAAAACTTGAGGGAAAGAGGGGTATTATGCTAATTTAGAGGAGAGCTCTCAACATATCATAGCCATTCCTGACAAGTAAACACATACTCAATTACGTTGTTGGGGTCTGAGGTTGGGGATTGATTTTTTAACTGGAAGAAAAAGCGAAATTATGCATGCAAGCAGCTCCCCAGAGGTGTTAATTTGCAGGGAATGAACTACACCTGTAAAGTGTCTAGAAACCTAGGCGGTACTCAAATAATGGGATTTCCATTTATTCTTTTAATAATTTATATTCTTACATGATAGGATGGCACTATGGTTTGTAGTAAATTAACAGGCTTAAAACAGACCAATTACAGTTTTCATGTTTTCTCTCCTAGAGTAATTCTAGAAATTAAAATTACTAATTATAAATGACTTATTAAAAGTCATTTATACGACTTTTAATCTGGTGGCACATATGTATAACAGTCCTCGGAGCCTGACTCTTGACTGGTTGAGAGGGAAAACTCTGGCTTTGGAACAGTTTCAAAAAAAATTACAGTAATCATAAATATTTCAGAAGTCACATGCAACTCCTCTCACCTCATCCTTAGCTTATATTTCAGTAAAAGTCACAGCTTTAAAGAAAGAATGCATTGCATATTAACATGGGGAAATATAAATAGATTAGGTTTAATTATTTAATGTAATGCGGGGTTGTTTTTTTAATGAAATTAGTATTTTCAGCCACCTCTATAACCAAACAGTATGTAATAATAATAAAACTTCCTATTGGATTAAATTAGCCATAGCAAAAAGCCGTAAAGATATAATTTTTTTCATTTGCTGGTGAGAAGTGAGGCATGGAGGGCAAAGCAAGCTGACGCCAAGAAGTCAGCACACAATGCACAGCTGACCTAACCAGTAAAACTATAATTAAAGCTAAACTGATTATATTACTGACAAAAAGCAAGGTTGCCTCACCAACATTTCTGAGTGTCAGTATGCTGGAAAACAGCATCTCCCCCTTAAAATGGACAATGACAACGCCATGTTTGAAAACAGAGGTTTGACAGGGAAGTGAAGATAATTTATAGAAATTAAAGTGTTGGGACACTTTCAAAAGTAACAGTAAAATAGCTTTATTTAGGAAATAACTATAATCAGATTCTGCATCAACCCAAATGCTGACTCTGTGGAGTGTCATGAGAATGACAAATAGAGGAAGACATTCAGCAGATCGGCAAACTGCTAATTTCTCAAAGCATTCATGATTTCAAGACCACTGTGATTTGCACACTTTGCTCCCTTTTTTGGGTAAATTTCAATTAAAAAACAAAAACATACCTCTGAGAGTTTCCAATCCTAAAAAATATTCCAGTAAATAAAAGCAGAGCACAAAACCACGCATATACAAAGGTGAAGTTTTGAAGGGAAGTGTTAAAAAAAAAAAAACTTCACTCTCCCCATCCTGTCAGCCAGTAGTTCTCTTAACCACAAGAGGACTTTTCAACAAGTCCTTCTCAGATAGCAATTTGCAGTATACTTCCTAATGACAACAGCAGCAACACAGGCTCCTTCTAACCTGACATCAACTCTACGTGCAGAGATCATCCTCATCCTTTACAAGTTTAAAGAATCTGCCCTGATCATGCAGTTATACACCCTTGTCTAATGCAAATGCAACACAGGCAGCTTGACCTCTGCTTCAGGAGGTGCTGGGCTATCATTACTATCCATTAATATAATGTAAAGTGAAGAATCTCTTAAGACTAATGAGCTTAGTGTCATTATGTTCTCCACAACAGCACCACTCCTCAGTTGAGATTTTGTACAACAGCTGAGCCACTCCACTGCCCACAGAGGAGGTAGCAGTTAGCCATCAGTCACTAAACTTTAGTCTTAATCCTACAAACATCTGCACATTTGACTTTGTCTGGGTACTAATTCCATCAAAGCAAGACAGAAAAATAGCATCTTCTAAGAGGTAAGAGTCTGCAGTGCAAAGTAGACACCTCACAGTACATCACTAGGTTATAACAAGTTGCATACCTCAACTTTACATCAACTTCCTCGGCCTGGATGACTGCACCAGTCACAGGCTGCACAGTGACGGCATCACCCGGATATACTTTCAGGTTTTTCTGTGTGGTTTCACTCAGCCCAATTTTCCCGCCTGGAAAGCCTGTGGTGGGCCAAGCAGTACAGACCTAGGAAGAGTTTCAAAGCAAACAGCCGTCACTTGAGATTTGCCCCCCCCCCCTCCATCTCCAGTCCTCCAGTTAAAGTAAGCAATGTTTTGTTACAAAAAACATGGGCTGAAGGCGAAGAAGGATTAGGTTAAAACCTGGTGCCACAGAGGAAGATACTTAAGCACTCAGTTCTTAAGATATGATCCAAGACACTTTTCAAGAAGGAAGGGGTTATATTTTGTCTACAAAGGAGATGATAAAATTCCACCAGGACTCCACACATTCTGCAGATGACGTAAGAGCATATGCTGTGCTGACTAGGAAATGCTACAGATCAGTGAAGAAAGAAGAGTAAAGGGCTATACTCTTTCTTTGCAAATAAAATACGTGTGTGCATATATAATATGCAATACATATATTCACACACAACTTATAAATTTCTCGAAAAAAATCAGCAGCACATGGATTTTTTCAAGTACTGAGAATACAGATGTAATTACAGCGTAGAAAACATGGAAAAGCACATTCATCATCTTTCTCAATGCATGCTCCTTTCTCAATGCATGCTCCATTTTGGTCCCTACTGAATACAACAGGAACACACTGAAAGCACAAGAAAAGCACTTGTATGAACAAGAAAGAGTCTCACCTCCTGTCGCCCATCGGCAGAGGTAAGTAAGACCGGACGACCTATGCATACGTTTGCAGACTTCATGCTGCTCAGCGACAGCTGGGCGAGGGCTCTTCGCAACATTTTTGGAACTTTGTCATCTCCTAACATTTTCAGGAGAAAAAAATACATCATTTTTTCCTACCTATCAGATGAATTCAGTATTTCTCACCCTCTCCAATCAGTGCAACTAACGAAACCCTTCCAGTCCCTCATGAGAGGCAGCACCCAGCTCTGAGGGAAAAGCAGGGACCCTCTTGGGGGGAAACCGTGCTGTAACAGGACAGTATTTCTGACAGGCCTGAAAACACCCATAGTTACACGCTGCTGCTTGCTGCATTTTAGCTACCAGAGGGACCCTTCTGCGGCGGTCATTACTCTTCGACACCGTAATAAAAAGCGAATTTCACGGGAGCTCAGTCGACCTTGCCTGAGAGACCGACCACCCCCCCACGGTCCCGCGGGGCCTGTCTTCGTGAGGGGAAGGGGCAGCCCCTCGGGCCCGCCAGGCCCCGCCGCCGGGAGCGGGAGCTCGGCTTTGCAGGGACTCATTTTTAAACGAGCCGCCCTCAGCCCGCCGGGCCGGGACAGGCGTGAGCCTGGCCCCGCCGCCCACATCCCCGTACCTGCCTCCACGGGATCGGCGACGCCCAGCGCCAGCGGCCCGCCCTCGGCGGCGCCGGGGGCGGCGACCCGCGGGGAGCCGCCGCCACCGCCGCCCGGGACCGGCCGCCCCTTGCTCTTCCTTCTGGAGGAAGCAGACATGCTGCCCCGCCGGCTACCGCCGAGCGGTTCCGGGAGCAGAGGCCGGCACCGCCCCCGGGGCGGCCGCTTCCCGCCGTCCTGCCCGGCTCTGCCCTGCGCAGCGCCATGGTGAGGTTGTGGCGGGCGCTGCGCCGGGCGCGGGGCTGGGGGGCCCTGGCGGCGCTGCGGGCGCGGCCGGACAAGTTCGGGGGTGTGAGCGTGGACCTGGCCGAGCTGCGCCGCCCCCTCCGCCTGGAGCGGGCCGCCTTCGGGCGGTGGCTGCGGGGCAAGTGCCGGGCGGGGGCCCCCGGGGCAGTAGGGCGGGCGGGGTGGGGGGCGGCGGGTCTCCCCGTGGGCCTCGGCCCGTGAGTGAACTCCCTTCAGCCGCCTCCGCTGCGCTGGGCGGGCAGTGGTCGTCACCCTTCACGCACACAGCAGCGGCCGTGTGGTGGAGGGTGTTGGCAGAGGCGGTGGAAGGAAGCAAAGATCCATTTCCCTGGGCCTTACGGCAGATCCTACCATAAAAGCCATCATTTTATGTGTAAACGCCGAATCGTACCACATAAAATGCCGAGCTGGCGGCGGCGCCTCCTCTCCTCCTGTCGCTGCTGACACATTTCTCACACCGATGGTACTTTGACCCTGTGGTAAATGAGGTGAAAATACAGACTTTCATGCGTTAATCCGGGCTGTCGTGCGCAACAAGGTTTAAAACCAGAAGGAGCAAGGGCAAGGGGGGTCTCCGAGTGGCGGCAGTGGCCCTTCTACCCTCCTTACCTTGCTCTCTCTTGCAGATGCGGTGGCCCAGTGGCGGGAGGAAGGCCGCGTCGCCGTCTGGCTGCGCGTCCCCATTCTCCAGAGCAGGTTTGCGGCAGTGGCCGCTTCACAAGGCTTTGCTTTCCACCACGCTGAGCAGGGCTCGTCCACCTTGACGCTGTGGCTAGGAGAAGGGCCCAGCAGGCTACCAGGCTATGCCACCCACCAGCTGGGGGTTGCAGGTTAGTTACAAAAGCAGTTGGACCCACAAAAAGCCTTTTGAACAAGCCCTTGGGACCAGGTTCAGTAGGAAATCGACTGTTCCTCTGCACAACCAACACATGAAAACCAGCTGCGTACTGTTTGGGTAACTTTACAAAGTGAAGCGTGTCATTCATGAATGCTCCTGTACAACCGTGTGTGTTGCTAAAAACAGGCCAATAAAGAGAGAGGTTTCTCAAATGATTCCAGTTTGAGAAAACGGTAAACAGCTCGGGGAGAAGAAAATGTGGTCCTGAAGCTTTAAAATTTACCTCACGAATATTGTTTTTAAACACCATTTTGAGAAACACATCTTGGCTTTCACCTCACAGTGAGAGAGGCAGGGCTTCAAGGTTCAAGCGGTTTTTTAAAAGTAAAAAAATAACTACAGACTTCTTAGAAAAAAATCATTTTTCTGCTCCGTCCTTAATGTAGGTGCTTAATATATGCATCTGCCTAAACTATGCTCAAGTTAAGGTCTATAAATGGGGCAAACTTGACCCAGCAGGGATTGTTCAGGAGCTAGCACAACTGTTAGCCTAAACTACAACAGTCCGAAAGCTGCTCTAAGCTGTGCCTAGAAGTCCGCAACCCAAACAAGTATATTTTACAAACAAACAAACATCTGAACACCATACTCTTGCCCATCTAGACCTCCCACAACCACAGCTGGAAAGGAGTTGCTCTAAAAACTGAGGAAATTCCCAAGGAACTAGATAAGATGGTGTCCCCCTTTTTTTGATACAGTGCAGTACAAAGAACTGATGATGAATCAGCTTGAACTCAGCTTCACCAAATTTGAATGTTTTTGCCCTCTCTCTCTCAGCAGTCTTCCACAGATGTGCAATTACCTGTCCCATCACTCATTAATCTCCTGTAATCTGGAGTAGTACCAGTACCCTCACGTACTGGTAAAGGCTATATAACACTCAGCAGTTAGCAGAGAGACAGCAAATCTCTCCGGCTACGAGCTTGACTGGTTTGTCCTTGGCTTGCAGGGACGTTAATTCTTCACCAAGTGGTGTTAAGACCCATAAATAGCAATTTGAAAAACCTAATTAGGAAGGACTCATAAAAGCTGGATTATTCTATGTAGCAGCAGGTCAGGGGAAAGTTAAGTTTGGGAAAAAAAAAAAAGCCTTCAGTTACAAAACGGTGCTACTACTATCGGTAGTGGGGAGTTTTCAGTTACAAAGCCAGCAGAGGGCAGCGTAGAAGCTGAAGACAGGCTTGGATTTTTTTCTAATGGACATGTTAGAGCATGTTTTCTTGAGGTATGAAAACCTCACCATTAAAATATGTGGCATTAAACTCGAGTAAGATAATGCATTCTCCTAGCAAAAGCACCGTGTTCCTTCTTATGGTTATAACTTGCATGTTTGAGGAAACATGACTAACTGAAAGGGGATTTTTCTGAAGTAGGTTTTGCATAGCTGAAAGTGCTATTTTAGAAGAAAATCATGTAATAGATGTGTTATGACCCTGACGGTTATCAGGAAGGACTTAATCTAAGAAAAATCATAAGTGTGAAAAAGTCTCAAACATTTGAAAATACGAAAAATGCACTTTCAAAGCATAATTTGCTGTTGTACTTTGAGATAAACACTTTGCACTCTGCAAGTAGGAAAAAACTTTGAGGAAAGAAAAAGTTTCATAACTGCAGGTATATGGATTTCATAATTTATTGCACAGATTTAAAAATTGCACAACGTATAATGTATGTATTCTTTGCTACCACTTTTCAAACCTGTACATTTTTATTTGTTACTGGGAGTTTCTTTAAAAGAGGTAAATATAAATACAGTCCCTTGAGCATCCTGAAAATAAAAAGCGAAGATTTTGAGAGCGGTTTGCTAGCCTGCGGGAAGTCAGTACAGGGAGCAGACAACAGGTAGCGAGCCTGCATTGCCAAGTAGACCAGCAGCTGGTTTTCGTCCTGTCTGGAGTTTCCCACACGGTGAACGCTGCGCAGCCAGGGCTAGTGCCTCAGCATCATGCAGCCAAGTGATGACAAAGGTGTGAATAAGCAAGGTCAGGTCATATTTTGCCAGACTAGATCAGAGTCGCCAAGCAGAGAGTAGCAAATGTTACTCATTGGGCTTGGCCATTATTGTTTAGAAATAGTGGAATATGTGATGTGTCTTCCAGCTAACTTACTGCATCCCTTTGTAGGCGGCAGGATTTTCCAAGCATGTAAAAGTACAGAAAAGCTTCTGGTATATGAAATGATTTAAGATGTTTTGGAAAAGCACTTTGAAAATTCTCCACCTCCTAGGAGGAAGTGGTCTGCCATCCAGAAAGTGACGTGTTTGTAAATATGCCACATAACAATGGCATAGGAAGACAAGTTGAGGAAGGAAAGTAAAAGGAGAGGAAGAAATGTAAAAGTCATTCTCTTCTCCCTCACGTGTAGTATAAGCCTTACAACACGGCTGTTATTTCCATTGCTACCTGCCTTAATCTAGTTGTTGAAACAAAGTCATTGGAGTTGAAGAGAGAGAGGGGTCTCCAAACACTCATCCACACGCATGATCATCAGCCTTGGCCAGTCCTGTTACTTAAGGAAATGTGTAAAATGAGCAGCTGCATAAATGTCAAACTGCACAGGAAGATGGAGTTAGACAGGTTATGATGGTCCAAGGAATCAAAAGTGATTTAAAAGCAGTTCCCAAGTTGTTTTACAAAGTAATACCTGTTCCTGTCTGCTGATGTTTACAACGCAAGCAGTTATGTGTGCGCTCATTACATGGATGACAAGTACTTTTCATCTCTGAACATCTTTTCATACATGTTTACATCAGTCATAAATAAAACAGGTAGAATGAAGATATTTTTCCCCTCCATTACTCATTGACTGAAGTTGTCTAAGGGATTTTTTTTTTTCCAAATAATTTTCTTAACCTATTTCCCGAAAGACAACATTCAAAACAAAGCAGTGTTGTGATAGCGATTACTTGGTTAGGTTACAAGTGTAAACCTTTCCAGAAAGTCATCCTGGCCTTGGATGATTTAAAGCTCCAGGTACCACATTTGTAGCAAGAGGGAGAGCTTTTAAAACCACAGTTCAGAGCCTGCGTCAAGCTCTGATCTCACTGATACTAACCAGGTGTGGCCCAGCGAGCTTCAGCAGAGGGACTCCTGAGTTACACTTGGGAAAATGAGACCAGACAGCAAATCCCGGTAGTGTTTTTTCTTTCTTCTTGCTTTGGATTTAGGTATCATCTAGCAGAGATTGTGGACATCTCACAGGGAATTTCACTGCCAAAAATTACATTCACAGGCATCGATTTCTGGGGAACAGAGGAGAGAAAATGTTCTTTCTGTTTGATTCAAACTGCAGTTTCCTGTCTTCAGCTGTCCTCCTTGGTCTCAGCAAACCATTTGGCTGAAGAATGTCTTTTCTAGAAAATAATCCCTGTAATCACAGTATGCATCAAAGTTGCTCCTGCTTTCCTTTTGTTCCCTCTTTTAATCAGTACAGTACTTGAACCTGGACTGCTAAATATTTACAGGAAGAATGAAATCATAAAGTCACAAGCCATGGGGAGGCAGATACGTGACTACCCTCTTAAAGCACGTCCTTTGACATATCTTGAAGGAAGATTGGTATTTCATCTTTTAAATATTCCTCCTACACATAAGTCTGCCGTGTATTATTAAAAAACAGAGTATTTTGAGCTGGACACTCATTCCTTAATAATTCCTTTCTGTGGAAATACTTCCCCATAGCATTTTAAATGCGTATATCATCACAGATCTGTCCATATACTCTTCTTCCTGCTGTAAAATTATATAAGCCTTTTTTTATTACCTACTAATTTGAAACTATGCATGACTGATGTGGAAAAGAGCCTGGTAAGTTGTACCACTGTACTCATTCTGCTCACCACAGTGCACTTCAAAATCTGAGAAAAATATCTGTTTTAAAGGGAAGACATTTTGAAAGTATGACCAATGAGTGTGACATGATGATTAAACATGAAAGCACTTGGGTTTTAAAAAGTAGGAAAACTTGTAATCTGCAGGAGAAAGTCATGGGCTGAGCATGAGGACACAAGGAAAAGCTGAACTTTTCGGTAAAAATAAAAAAAAATCAGGATGCATGAATCAAGTGAAAGTGTCACTTTTCCACTTGGAAGCAATGCTTTTTGATTAACAAATTGACTCAGATTACGGTGCAGTTCCTATCATGAGTTGTTAGCTGGGTAGTACAGTATGACTTTATAGTCAACCAGCTGAACATTATCAGTATAGTCAGCCCATTGAGTACTAAACCTTGTGTGTTATGAACCAGCAAACACTCGGGCCAGAGTTTTGTCATGAATTTCGCTGGAGAAGGGTTCTTGCCCATCGTGGCTACTCGGCCAGAGTCACTGGAAAAATTCTGTTATTTGAGCAAGATTACAGGCACAACTCTGCTGAAGCAAGCAGCTTTGCTAGATTATTTGGAAGACGTCTTGATCTTGCATTCTTTAGTTCTGATAATATTAACACAAGCGAATTATTATTTTCATTTCTTGTCTAATCTGGAACTTAAATGTGGGAAGTATTTATCTTGGTACTGCTAACTTTGAATTTTTATACAGGATACTTAAACTTTTTCGTATTTTATTGTGTATCAGTTTTCTACCAACAAACCACTTTCTGTGATTCATCCAGACAAATCTTGCTAACTGTAAACTGAATATCATTAGGGTTTGTCATGCTTTATCAAAACATGTTAATTATGGTTGTTAAGATTGAACGTAGTTGTCTAACACTTAATCTTTTTCAATACTCTCTACTAGGTGCTGTTCTAGATGAAAGCGCTGGAAAGGTGTTGGTCGTACAAGACAGAAATAGGGTAAGTTTGTTACAGGATTACAAAACGGAGAAGTTCATTTAGATAAGCCTACTCCATAGTATAAAACAAAGATCTTTTCCTTTTCATTCCAGTCCAAAATTGTGATAGTTAACTTGTGTGTGTCTTGGAACACATTATCAACAGATTGCTGTATTGCATTTGAAGGAAAAAAAAAAAAAAGAAAATCAACGGCTTTGTCGTTAATTATAACTGGTGATTGAATCAGTAGAATTAAGCATCCTTTCTGCTTTGAGTTTTCTGTTTTCTCCTGTAACTGACCCAAGAATCCCTGATCTTGTGGTTGGATCCATGCAGACCTCTGGAAAACCCCCACGGCTCAAAGCAGATTTTGGGAGAAGGATTCTGGTTTTGTTTGGTTTCAAAAATTCCAGGCATATCTGTGGCTTTAAATAAGCAGTAACATGGTTGGCCATGACCTGGAGACCACCTTTGTACAGCAGGTGTAAAGATCATTAATTTCTCGCAAACTGAAGTGCTTGACCTCGCTACTGAGAATGCCAAACCAGAGAGTATTAGTGTGGGGATGGTGGGTCGTGTGATGTGGCTTGAGGTAACCAAGCATCCATCACTGCTAATGTCTTCCAGCCTCTATCAGGCTAACCTAGGTTTTAATACAGCAAGTGCAGAAAGCTCACTAGCTCATTAGCAGTTGCCTGTGCTATTCCATTTAAAATATACTTAGCTTCCATTATGCTTTCATTTGCAAATTAGAAGTGTTTCTAGTACAGTGAGATTAACTGCAATTTTAACATGGAAACAATCAAAACTTACATACGCTAACTGAAGTATACTTGGATCCATCATTTTCATTTTATATAGTTAAACCTATGCCAGAATCTCACTGGCTACATTTTTCTGTCTTTCCTGAAATACCTACTAAGAGATTTCTTCTCAGGACCCAAAACATCACTTCAGTTCATTGGTAACTACAACACAGTTCATGAACTTCAATGAAAGGCTGCTTTCGTAGACAGGTTCAATCATACAACATGTTGAATTTGTAACACGAGTTCAGAGGAAGAGAAACACCCTTTTCTTGTTTCCTGTAAACTACTAATTTTATATTTTTACTTACCGTAAAGTAAAATTTCAAGGACTTCTCTATAGCAGGACCTTCAGGCTTACATTCAGTAATTACCAATTAAAGCATAAATCCAGCACGCAAGCTAGAGGCTCCAAAAGCGGTTCCAGTTCTAGCAAGTCTCCAGGAACAGAACAGCGCATTGTAGGCTTTAGAAATACTATCTTTATTTTTCCTTTTATGCACAGAGAAATTATAAAACCACATGTTTACCTTTTAGTAAATACCTTAACCGGGTCTCAAAGAGTAAAAAAGGGAAACTGCATATTCTGCCTATTTAGAAGGAAATAGTAGTTTCCTAAGCCCAGGAGGCTTAAGGTTTAACTTCTTAACACTGTGGTTTTGTTAAAGCTCACCCAGAGCCATTTTAAGTGCAGATATCTCTATCCAATTTTACAGTGAGACATCAGATGCTCTATTCAGGTTCTAGGTCCAATTCCATAGTCACCAGACATTACCTCCTTAGCCTCTGGCCCCAAAACACAAGAGGACCAGCCTGGCACCACTCTTCCCTCTGGCTCATTCTGAAAAGTGGGATGGGTATATTCCAGGTCAACCGTTTCAGCTTACCTTTCCAGAACAAAGCTGACACCTAGCACAGTGAGTGAGGAAGGTGAAAGGAAAAAAAAAAGATTTCCGACTCCCCTCTTTACAGCTCTCTTTTATTGAGTGAGTAAAATTAAGTATAAAAACTGAAGTGTGTGAATACCCATACGTTTCTTATGCAGTGAACAACTAAAATATTTCAGTGCAAGCAAATTGGCTCAGACAGTGTCTGTTTCCCACTTGTCAGTTCCACCACTCCTCTCCCTTCTCCTTCCCCACGAAATGAACAATTGCCCCAAAATGGTGACTTTTAATACAAATGACGTTCTGAAAGCTTAAAAAAAAAATTAAACAGCTAGTGGAATTTTAAGAGCTGTTTGGGTTTAATCATGAAAGGACAATTCCACAGCACACAAAGAAAGATTTCCAGGAACTGAAAGCAAATCTGAAAGCCCATAGACAAATATATGTATTTTCCATCTGCAGTATTTTTAACCTATTACTTTAAATTCCTATCCAAGCTCTTTAAGAGTGCCCAGAAGAAAAAAACATTTTCCAGTGTAGTCAGTGGGGTTTCAAATGACTGGAAAGCACACAACTTCCCTCTCTATGCTGCGTGTACAAGAAAAGCTACCTCTTTTTTTTTCAGAGTGTACCTTTTTACTGCGTTAATTTTTAATTGAAGGTTAACTTCTTCCTAAATAAACTTCTAATAAGGAAAGAAATAAAAAGAATAGTACATAGATGTAAAGGTAAAGCCTACAAATCTTCATGCATTTGCAAGAGGTGTAGGAGCTGGGACTCCTTTACCAGCATCAATAACAGCACCAAGTCTGCACTTCACTTTCTAAGTACTGAACTTTATTGCAATTCAATAAATGCTTCTATATATAAATCACACACGAGGCCTCAGTTTTTGTATTCCATGAAAACAAATGACAAGTTACACTAAATGGTTATTACAGACACACAAAGTCATCTTAAAGCCAGTGCAGTACAGAACAGTACTACAATCATAATACCTGTTTGTAAGATTAAATATATACACATTTTTTAAAAGCCAAAACCACGGAAGTGGAATGCATTAGTGATTAAATATAAGATTATATAGTCTATAGCAGCTTTTTTTAATATTCAACTACTCTATCTAGTTATCTAGCAGCAACGTTGTCTAATGACTGTTAGACAGTTTGTATTTTCAATCAGTAGATGTTTTGTTCCAATATTTCATACAGACTGTAGATATCTCTGATCATCACGTTAGCAAGAACAAAGAAGTTCCTACTTAAAGCCTTACTGACGTTTGTAAGAGTAATTACAATACTGCAACTTAAAAAAAAAAAGTCACATGTTAATTGTCTCCTTCATATTAGAGAGTACAAAACAGGCTGCATACTTCATTAGTATTTTTTTCCTCCAATACAGACTCTAAATGCGTGGAAATTTCCAGGAGGTCTGTCTAATCCAGGCGAAGACATTGGTAAGTCCTAGGATAACAGGTCAGACGTCAACAGAATTATAAAGACATTAACAGTACCGAAATACATCGTGACCCACATCACTCCTGTGACTAATCACTTCTTTGAATTAATGGTGAATAGATGAAGTGACATGATCCCATGACCTTAATGGTAATGGGGTAACATTATGTTGTTCAGGGCAGAGAATTGTATTTGCAACATTTACCCTTTTCCACAATTGCTCTTAAATGAGTGCTTGAAGCCAACTTACTTTTTGTAGGCTTATTGGATATGCTGTAGTATGAGCCAAAAGTGCAGAGGATTAAGGTAATCAGTATATAACCCAAATAAAACTGAAACGGCGAGCTCCGGGCTCACACTGGAATCCAGGGCAGTGAGCTCAATGATGTACTGAGCAAAAATTTCCAACTCTCCATTTTTATGTGCAAAACAGAAATAAATGGACTTGCTTCCTTCCACCCTTGTTCATTTGATTTGCTTAGACTAAGAGCTCTTTGGCACAGGACCAGCATTAAGTGCAGCGCCTGAGTCTTGTGGGCACCTACTTTCAACCAGAGACATGAGGCACTTCTGTATTAAAAAACAATGCTGGTTTGAGGAAACCTATCATTTCTATCCGGCGCAGCACAGGTGATGATGAACACTGCTGCAGTTATGTTCAGAGGTGAATGAACAAGGGTGTTTATGAAGAGGTAGGAAATTGTGCTTTTTCTCCTTGTATCTCACCCCTTAAAATTATGATCCACAGACTGGTTAATTCTTAGTTTTACTGCAGTTACTAGGTAGGTCGTTTTCAAAAGTTGCATTTGTCACATTAATTTTAGCCCCACATCAGTATTCAGATACGAATACATTCTTCCAATAACTCAAATGCAGAACTCAAAAATGTTGCTCAGAGCAGTGCAGCAGCTCTGGCAAACCGGGTGTTGAGCCCAGGTTTCCTGACTGTTTCATACCTTAGAAATATCTACTATTTTTAGCAGTCTTCCTACAACAATGTGTGGAGGGCTTGTATTCCAGTTCATTATTTCAATACATGGAGAAAGTTTCTAGTTAGCGGGATATGGCCGAGTTGTAGTTTTCATAACTCATGAATCACATTTTAAGTCTTTTTGTCGAACAAAGATAGAAATCAAAATTATTTGCTTGACAATGCAAACACATATAACATAGTGAAATGGATTCACGTTTTCAGAAGAATCCCAAACGCCGTGTTTGTTGTCTAGCCAGGCTCCCTTTCACTTCTAGGAGATACCAGAGGGATTTTTGTACTGAGGGAAAAGAATGACCAGCACTGGCAACAGCTTCCCCAGAGGAATACTGAGTAAGCCAGTGGCCATCCCTCAGATAACAGGCGAGATTATGGCTGAAGCCTGGATGTAGGTATTGAGAAACCCCTGGGAGGAAACAAGTCTCTTACAGCTCCCCTCCTGCCACTACTAAACTACATAATAATAAAAGTTATGATTCTCCGCATCACATCTTAATATTACAAGAAGATATAAATTAGTGAAGCATAAAATATAATAGAGCTTAGTTTTACTTTTTTTATCCTTACATCAAACCTTATAAACTCACAGTCATTCAAGGGACTAAATTTCAAATTACAATTACAAATTGCAATTACAATGCTTGAAGATCCTGTGATTATATGAAGTGACAAAATATATGGCTGCCTACTTTAATGAGTACAAACTGACTCGCGCAAGTAATTTGAGTAGTTTCATAATGCAGATTAAGCAAAGTGCACACGTTTTTTTATTTGAATATTTCTGAAACTCAAGCCCTAATGCTTCTTCTAGTTTAACTGTCATTATATATTTTTTTATATATATACATATACATTTAAATAAAAGGGAAGAAGAAAAAGGCACTTTATCTAAAAGCAAAGCTCAAAGCTTAAATGAAATCCCTAATTATTTCACTTTTCTCACCACAGCCTGCCTCAGCATTCCTCATCATCTCAGTTGTTTACTTTCTTTGACCACTTTTGCATAATACAGCCCCTTGCCTAATAATAAAACCACTTGCCACAGGAAGTCTGCTTCACAACCGCTATTTTAAACCAGAGGACCACAGAGGCCTCTCTGCACAACATGAAATGCAGTCTCCTCAGGGGTCAGTAATGGTAAATGACTATCTTCCCTCATGTACTTCTTCCCCATACGTAGTAGCTTTTTAACTAATTAATACTGTAACAAAGTCACAAACGTCAATGTTCTGCAGACACCATGTATTAACGGGTCTCCAGTCCCACAAGGACCTCTATATACTCGGTGTAAACTTTACACAGCTCGTTCCATTGCAAGATGGAAGTTGAGCTGAGGCAGAAGTATGTGCAGAATCAGGGCCATTACCATATAGTTGTTCGGCCTCTGATGGATAAATCATTTTGTTTATATATTGCTAGCCACTGTCTGTCCTGAAATTATTTCCAAGATTTGAAACTACTCCTAAAATGTCTGTTTAGTTCACCTCCGACATGTCAAGATGCAAGCTTCCATAGGAAGGCAAATCTCTACAAGGTCTTATAAAATGTATTTTGCTTTTGGAAGTAAGCCAACACACCCAATTTCTTACTGAAAATGAACTAGCTGAAGCAGGTAACATCGCAAAACACCTATATGCATTTACCACTCAAACAAGACACAACTGTGAGTTTACATAGATTTGGGAAAAGCTGGTATTTCACCTACCAGTAGTTACCCCAGGCAAGTAGGATTTGACTTGACTACAGTGAAACTGCAGAATTTGGGGAAATAAGTGGAGTATCAAAAATCTCATTTGGGCTCTTCAATTTAAGCTACCATTCAAGAGAAAATTCTTCTCTTTTGAAGAGTACCGGATAGACGGGCAATTCTCTGGCTGTAATTGCAGTACACAGACCTTCTAGACCCTTGAAGTTATGGCTGCTTTTGTCACGAGGAATCTTAACTTTGGTTGATGTACACAAAATGTACATGTGCAGCATGGATGCAGCATGTCTTCTGCAAGAACAGGCTACATGCTATGCTGGTACCATGGCATATTTCAAATGTCACTAGACACTTCAGACACATTTTGAAAGGGACTTGGTGACAACTTCCACTTTCTGCAAACAATAGTTTCACCCATTTTGTTACAGCTTGTGGCAAAGTGCAATGAAACTAAGGGACTTGATCAAGTGATCTGACATACAGACAGGTTTCAGCTGCACAGGGTCTGAACCTGACACTGGGTAGAAGCAAGGAGAGAGACGGGGGCTAAGATTCAAAGGACTGAAGAGAGGGTGCAATGTGATCTTGGACTGAGAGATCAGTGGAGCCAGCGACTGTCAGAATGTCCGTTTCAAAACCACACCCTGTACGGTATTATCGAAAGTTTCTTACTTTCATCATTTTGTAGGACATACACAAGAAAGGCATGTAGCAGTTAGTTTTCTTCAGGGACCAAAAAATCAGCTTATCCTTGTGTCAAAACAAATGGGCTTACATTCTGAAAAGCTTATGAAGCAGAACAGAGCGCGCTTTGAGTTAGAAATTTTCCATGACCAAAAGGTTAAAAGAGTGTTAAGCTATTCTTGTATGTATTGTAAGGATTGCTCTTTTCACCTAGGAGACACAGCAGTTCGAGAGGTTTTCGAAGAGACTGGCATTAAGTCAGAGTTCAAGTCCATCCTAAGCATAAGACAGCAACACAAACACCCCGGAGCCTTTGGGAAGTCGGATATGTACATCATCTGTCGCCTGGAGCCCTCCTCCTTCAGCATCAGCTTCTGCCAGCAGGAGTGCCTGAGGTGTGAATGGATGGACCTCGATGAGCTTGCTAGGACGAAACACGCTACTCCCATCACCAGCAACGTAGCTAAACTCCTGCTTTACGGATACCGGGAAGGGTTTGATAAGATTGATATAACCATGAGAGAGTTTCCAGCTGTCTACACAGGCCTGTTCTACAAACTGTACCACAGGGAGCTGCCCGAGTCCTACAGAAACATTACATGATAGCAACACGTTTCACATTTCATTACATTAATAATTTAGAGTTATTATTGTAGTGTTATTTAGACCATATTAAAATTATCTATGGACTTCTTTTTAGGTAATTATTAGAAAGTAATTATTTACTCTATTCTCTAATAAGCTCTAAAGGTATAAATTATTTTTAAAGGTAAATATTGCTATAAGTGTGCATCAGATTTGTTTTCCTTTACTCTGTAAAGCAAACATAAGGAAAATAAAATAGCTCTACATAGATACCTAGCAGAAGTATTATTGATCCTGAAAATACATTTTCCAAGTAATTTTACCTCCACGCACACTGGCACAATAGGTTCAAAGAGCAATATAAAGACAGTATGAAACATTCATCTTTTAATCTGGTATCTGCAAGAGTAGTTAATATCAGCAAATAATTGCTTCTGGTTTTGCTGCTTCAGAGAGGAGTAGGAGACTCGACGTCTTTCGTGTAGTGTGGCATATGTGCTCGGAATCCGCCATGGAAATCAGCTTTTAGCAGACATGGGAAGAAAAAGGATAGCTTTCTGTCCAGGTCCAGTTTTTGGTCCAGGTTTGTACTGTCCAGTTCTTTTCAGTGCCACATACCAATCAGAGTATTTCCGTGATCGGTAAGTGTTATAGTTATTAGACTCCAATCGCTCAAAAAAGAAACATTCTTCTGTTGCACATTTCTAAGAGGGAAAAAGAAAAGGATTATTGATACTCCATCACAACACATCAATTCTTCAGATTCGTGGGACTAAGGTACCGAGAACGGAAGTTAGCGATACATTCGGTTTTAAGAAATTCATGTTAAATGTTTGAGGTTTAAAGAAAGAGTTATTGTTAAATATCGTTTTTAACTATGATTTATTTATTGTCTTTAACACCAACCAAGCAGATTCTAGTTTGTTTTCACTGTGTAATCCTTTGTTCTGATCTGAAACTCAGCCAAACAAGTGAAGAGCCCCTGTCCCTTGGCACGTACCGACAGATCCTGACTTCCAAGCTCGGCAGTTTTGCCATCTCATCCTAGGTTACAATTTAACCAAAAAGAAAAGCAGGATGTAAGAGAAAAGGGAGTATTTTCCTTGCCTTCCTCAAACCGACCTTTTTATCAGTTTGAGAAATAGCATGGCACAGTTTCCGCCTTTGCCTGTTCTTTTCTAATTTTGAGGTTTCACCTTCCTAAAGCTAATTCAAGTCTGTATTTGTAGCGCTCTGAAACAGTGGCAAGCCTGCACCTGTTCAACTTTTTTTAAAATTCAAAACTCTTAAAATAATTTTAAGAAAAGATCAGACCTGGCAAAGAGGTCTATTCCACACAGAAGCCAAGCATACTCTACTGGTGTTTAGAAGTGCATCTATGGAATTATTCTGCTTCTGAAAGTAAGTCTTCAAAAACAACACCACCTATGTGGAATTAACATGCCTTCACACCTACAAATAAAAAAGAAGGTGGTTCTTCACACAACCGGTAAAAGGCGAGCTGTGGAGCTCCTTACTGTAGGAAGTTACCGCTTCCCCCAGCTTACATGGATTCAAGTCACTTTTGGACAAGTTCATGGAAAAGAAATTCACTGCAAATCTACTAAATAGGGAAAACCCATTCTTGGCTGAGAAGGCCCCGAAGCCAACATTGTGTTGGAGGCTGGGAGACCGATACAGGGAATTACAACATATGTCTTCTCTTACACGCTGCGTTTGATCACCATCAGAGAGAAGATGCTCACCTGCACTTAAAGCCCTCAGAAGGTAAGCCTGCCATTAATGCATACAGCGTGATACACTTTCTTCCGCGCATCTCTGCAGACAGCAGAAACCACTGCTCCCTCGGGGCGACCACACTGAAGAGAAAGAGTCTTCATTTTCAAGTGATCCCATTCCTATCGGTGAGATCATGTAAGGTGGGCATCGTCCGTTGCAAGACTTTAACCCACACATTTTCCTGGATAGTTGTTATTGCCGGGGGGACTTAAAACCAAGCTAATTTAACTACGACTAGTATTTATAGCTGTTCACAGTCAAGAGAAAACAGGAAAGTTTATTCACTTTCTGAAATCCACCACCAAGAAACCACATGGTTCCTCTGTATCGAAAACGTAAGAGGACGTACAAACAGCTTCAAGGAAGATCTCATTCTATAGGAAGAGGATCGCTATTGGTGTTTAACTGCATTCATCCCAAGGCACAGTCACAGCAGCAGAACCCGTCAGTGGGTAACACTGCTCTCACAGCAGTCACGGTGGCAAACCTGCCTGCAGAAGCAGCGCTTTAAGCAAGAGAAATTATTTTCTCAAATACAAAGATGGCAGAAGTTCAACACCGCAGGAACTTACTGGGGAGGGGCACTTTCTTTTCATAGATGCCATCTGTCAGTCCACCAATTCAGTCATACTCATTTACCCAGAAAATTTTTGGGAATGCCAGAGGAGGAGGAAAGCTAGTCATTAAAAAGCAAGCATGTAAAAATCTTGGAGAGGAGACAGGGAATGTGAAGCAATTCCCTAAACGAGCAGGCTACTCTTTGTTACAATCTTCTGTTAATATTCATGAATATATAAAGTACCCAACTAGAACTAAAAAGTCAGCTTGGAACAACTACGCTTCATACAGTATGCACGAAAACACACAAGAGAAGAGTAACTCCTCACACATGCCAAGTTTCTGTAGCTACAAGCAATTAAATCATTCAAATGCAGTCTGGAATAAAGCGATCTGTCTCCAAACATATGTCTTCAAATAGAAGGTTTTTTCCTCCACTTCAACCATGTTCAGATACAAATTTCAGTTTCTAAGGAAAAGAATTTATAAGAGAAAATCCACATGCAATTTCTCATTTCTGTAACTCACTAATATTTTTACATTTCAAATAGCAGGAATCAAATTGACAATTTGCGTATGATTTGTATTTTAAATAATCTTTCTCAAGATAAATCATATTTTAATGCCTTTCGTTCCAGCAATGTGAAAACAGATGCATTAATCATCTCAAGCCACAGACCCAAGCCTGAAATGGATTACAGCAGCCTTAAGAGGGCACAGAAACCGTATAAAGAAAAGAAGCATTTAAGAACAAAACCAAGCTTTAAGCAGAGCTTAGGCAAGTTCAGTACAATTGCCCAAGCTGGAAATTCTGGCAAAGAGACCGTCGCAGCCGGCTCACACCTCGCCTTCACCTCCTACCCGAAGCGGCGGCACTTCTGGAAGCACCGAGACAGCGGGCAGCGCGCTTCCCGGGCAGTCCCCAGCGGGTACGGCTGTGGAGCTGGGGAGGTAGGTCAGATGCCTAACGCCGGCGGGAACCGAGTCTTTACAACCTCCGCTAGGAAGGAAATGGCTTCCACAGTGCGCCCGTGGTGAATTTAAGCCGCCACTGCAAGACCCCACGTACAGACGAAAGGCATATTCACCACGACCCCCTCTCCTACGCACTAAACCCACAAAGTAAACACAATCACAACTCAGAGAAACGCATCGTTTTTATTTAGCCTTCCTCGTATCTCTCAGGTTTAAAAAGTAAAATTTGAGATTAAAATTGAGATTAAACTCCTCAAACAGATTTTCAGGCAATTTATGGGTGTTATAAAAAAAATAATCAAAAAAGGGTGAAAAACGAAAAAGATAAAAAGGAAAAAGTTTTGTGGTTTTTTTTTTTTGTTTTTTTTTGTTTTTTTTTTACATTCATCAAGAGATTTTGAAAGGTGCCATGTGATTTGCTCCGGACACTTAAGTCCTTATTTCTCCACAAAGCAGACGAGATACCAGTATTTTCCTACAGTACATTGCCAA
Organism: Aptenodytes patagonicus; assembly: GCF_965638725.1. Taxonomy (NCBI): domain Eukaryota; kingdom Metazoa; phylum Chordata; class Aves; order Sphenisciformes; family Spheniscidae; genus Aptenodytes; species Aptenodytes patagonicus. The sequence continues at coordinate 78,890,695 of NC_134952.1, forward strand.
TGTAAATATTTTGACATAAAAGTAAACATTTAGGTGACAAATGATAGTTCAGGCTTCATGAACTATGTATTCCTTAACATCTGCCAAAGGCGACATTTTGGAAGCTGGACTGCTGTCCAGCAGGAGTTGGCCACCGCGCTGTGAACCTCGGCCCCTGGAAAAGTCCTGGATATCAATGGTTTTCTTAAATACGCTTTGGTCTAGGCTGCATTCAGAGCGGCGATCTGGCAGTGAAAGCTTTTCACAGCACATCGTGAAATACCTGAACTCTACAGCCCTTCGTGAAAAGGATAAAGGAAGGGAAAACACCTGGGGCAGTGACGGGGAGCGAGTGCCGCTCGGCGCCTGCCCTGCCAGCAGTCAGTATTTTATCAGCTGCCAAGCAAGACCTCCATCCAGAAGAAGTCTGAGAGACTAAATAAAACGCTGAGTGCAGGAGTTTTTAACGTTAGCAATGTTGGTCGTAGCCGTGCTGGTACTACGGTCTGCCGTGTGCCACCGCTTACAGTAGCCAAACCGTAACGACCGCCGAAATCCTCAAGGTGATTCACCCGGGGCAGATTAATTGACCGAAAGAGGCAGCAACTTCCTGCGACAAAGTTCTTCCTCCCTTATGTGCACAGCCAAATGCCACCCACTGATTGATTTTTTGGTGCAAACTGCATCTGCCTTAGTATGACGTTATGCCAATTAACTAGTTTTGACATTTTGGACTCAGATTAGGAATTAAAATTCCTCAAGTTTGTTCATTCTCAAAACTGAAACCAGAGGGTTAACCTGTAACTATCACAGCAGATGGACTATGACCCGAGAAAGGTGATGATCGTATTTAGCCTTTTCTAACTACGAAAGGGCCAGGAAATGAAGGTTATTCTCACAAATATTCTTGTACCACAATTTTAATCCGTAACATCAAAAGAGAAGAATTTCCCTTCAAGTCCTTCAGTCTGGCAAAACCTGTCCGGTCATAGTGAAACCACATAAGCATGACAGACAGAACAAACAGGTCGTATCCTTAAATGACAAATTATTTCTCGTGAAATAGAAAAGTTAGTCAAAAGTGCAATTCTTCCTTTCATGGGAAATTTTGAGAAATTTCTTCGTGAAATGAAATAATCAAACACATTTAATTCCATAAAGTGAAAATATTTCATTATTATAATTAAATGAAACCGGAAAGTCAAAATGAGCCATTTCAGAAGTGAAATGGTTCAATTTTTCCATTAAAAATCTGATGGAATAGATATATTTGTGCAGAAATGTTTTTAGTTAAAACAGCATTTTCCAAGGGGAGGTTTTGACTGGCTGCATTAATAACCAGCCATTTCCTTCAGTGACTGAACGGGTAAAGATTACCTCTCCCCCACAACAACTGGGTCTATTTGTAAACGGAGAGCATGAAACTGCTAAATTAAAAGCCGTATCATCCAGCTCTCAAGACAAGAACGCGATCCACTGCACCGCCACGCAAATCACCAGTGTAAGCAGTGATATGCTGGCTATGCAATAGATCATTTTGCAAAACCCAACTCGGAACAAACCATAAAGACACATCTCAACAAAGTAATTACAGAAACATCCAACTAGATGAAAAACAGGACTGAATAATAATTTGCGAAAGTATTTCTGAAGATGTTGCTACATGTATAAAACAAGGACACTACGCAAATTGATCCTTGACCCTGAAAAGTAATAAAAAAGAAGAAACAAAACAGATGTTACAAAGGACAGAACAGTACTTGAGTGACTAGTGGATTAGAGAACTAAATAGGTGTTCAGAAATTGAAGTGCCATAATGCTTTAAAAGAAATAACCAAAGGTTTCAGCAGATACGAATTCACGCGCACTGACGAGGTCACTTCACCGCAAAGATTTCCAGCATACGCTCTTTCAAAGCTCTCGCTGAAACACAACACTGCTCAAACTGAAAAAGAAATGCTGGCAACTAGGAACAGTTTCATGAATGTGTTTATAGGCAGAAAACACTAGAGGCACAACTGGCCACAAACGGTTGGAAGCCATAGTACAGAAATCCTCACGGAAAAAACACTGCCTGTGCGCTCCAGAAAATGATCGTGAAATTGCAGAAGTATTCACTAGGCTGGCTGAAGAACAAAATCTTAACAGTAGAGAGTTTTCACCTATGAATAGCAAAAATGAAGAGCTGTAGGAAGTAGTGTTTGCAGTAAACACAATTCGAGTAATAGCCGTTTCCAGAAACAAAGCAAAACCAAAACAAAGGTTTTATCAGCTCAAGTGAGAAGCACAAAGCGACCCAACTTTACCAGATTTTGAGAGCGCAATTCCGAGTGAATGGCGGATACTTTCCAAGCACATCGCCTCACAAGAACGAAGCAGAGAAAACTGCTGCATATAGCTGCAAGGGAAGCATGTTCTACAACCAAAACCCACCATGCAACAGTAGGTTGGAAGTCCCAAACATAAACACCCCCAGGTGTTCGTAATTTTACAAATGGTGCTGAACACCCCATTTTGGCCATTCGCTGTCGCTCAGGGTAAGGAGGGCAATTTGAACGGGAAGCCGAATGCCACCACACCAGCACCACAGGAAATTCCCAATTATCCTTAATGCAAGAACAGCACAGTGGACTACTCCTCACATTTTCTTCATCTGAGCTGTCACACGATACCCGAGTAAGTAACGCTGTCACTTGAAACAGGTTCTTTAACTGTATTCACAGGCATAAACAAAACGGGCTTCCTGGAGCCAGGGACGCGCGGTGCTGAGGAGCACACCAGGGATCCCTGCTCGTGTAAAACTGCTGAAGTGTTTTGTTTGCCTTCAGACTAATTTCACTTAGGCAGAGCAGAACCGAGGGGAATCGGAGGTAATTTCTGCAGCCCTTGGCACGGGTCTGTCATTAGCTGCAGTTCAGCTGGGGTGAGGAATTCACTTTATTATTAACACCTGTTCCTAGTGGGGACTCGCACAGAAGCTGAACGGGGCCGTGTTCAAGATACTAAAGCATCAGGGATTATCTCAACCTGAAATTCTAGTAGGATGCCCTACGGTGGTACTTCACAAGCGCTGAAAGTTTGTCTGCACTGAAGGTTGTAAATATGGACGAGAGATTTACAGTGTCTACCTCTCCTAAGCAAAATGAATGTAACTGCAGCTCTTAAAGCAAAATTTATAATTTAGCTCTAGGAGACCTTACTCATTTTCAGAGTCTGCTAAACATATTGGCTTTAAAACACAGTTAAAAATTAAGCTGATACCAATAAAATGCATGGAGTTTAAAACTAGTCTCATTAGAGACTAGTTCCATTTGCCTACATTTAATAACTTTTTTTTTTATCATGACATTTTCAAAAATGTTTTTCTTGCCAGTTTTCTAGTTTGCAAGTATACATGACCAAAAAACCTTGATTCTTTACAAAGAGGAAAATGAGAAAACAATATATGCAGATTACTATCAAAAACATAACAGTCAAAATTTTAAAAAAATTGGCTTTGCTTCCTACTTTAAAAGGGTCTTTACAATCACTTTATGTGAAAGTAAGTGAAAGAGGAAAAAAATTACTCGTGGGGGGAAAAAAAAAAGAGAGACTTCAGTCTTCGTTTGTTCTTATAATTTCCTTCTACACACGGTCACTGTGATTTTTCTCTCTCAGACAGGCCACTCCAGGTAAATTTTGCAGCTTCTAGGTGAGGGCAGTCGTACCCATCTCTTCCTAATTCATAGTTCAATGAATTGACAAAAGTCACACGGAGCTAATTTCTCCCTGATAAATCACACACAGAGAAGTTGAGTAAGTCCTGCTGGAGGAGAGGACCTACCAATACAGAGAGACACAGACAGAGATAAAGATTAAAAAACCGCTGCTTACCAAGGCCAGCAACCTGCCATCCTCCTTCATAGCCAGAAAGCGATTTGCACTTACACCTTTGATTGACACCACTCCTCTTTCTTCTGCTTGAAGCTGCAGCTTGACTGCGAACAAAAAAGACAAAAGTAAATTTTCACAGCCATCGCGGTATTTCAGCACTTGACAGCGAAGCCTACTGCTTCAAACCTAAAACCAGAGAAAGACTGAGCTTCAGCTTGCAGCGAAGACAGTAGACTTTTGACCTCTAGCTTTCCGATCCCATTTTTCATCAAAGAAAATGCTTATTACAAAGTAAGTAGCTATTGTCCAATTGGCAAAAATAAGCATGCGTTATTCTTCTATCTTCATTTCACAAAAAAGCAATTTAAAAACCCATAAAAATTCCTTGAAGGACCACTTACGGCACGGTCAACCGCTCAGAGAAGATGGGAATTTTTCATGGCAATTTTCTTACGGAGGTATTTCTTAATGTTTATCGAACAGCATCGGACACTGAATGCATGCAATTCTATACAGCTAGATTGTCAGAGGCATGAGTCTGGACTATGATTAAGACCATTCAGGACCGTATCACTCGCTAAATGTTCTAGCAGTTCCCAACGGAAAAGTTTCCATTAGTTTACATCATACATCCAACAAGGGGTTAGAATAAACAGAAAGAACTGCAAAAGTAGATGAGGATAGCAAAGACACGAGAAATGGTGTTATACAAATTAGGAAGATGAAAAGTGGGTTTATTTGAATCAATTATTTTAAAAAAATGAACAGTCATAGAATCATAGAATCATAGAATCATTGAGGTTGGAAAAGACCTCTAAGATCATCGAGTCCAACCGTCAACCCGACACCACCATGTCCACTAAACCATGTCCCTAAGCGCCTCATCTACACGTCTTTTAAAAACCTCCAGGGATGGGGACTCCACCACTTCCCTGGGCAGCCTGTTCCAATGTTTAACCACTCTTTCAGTAAAGAAATTTTTCCTTACATCCAATCTAAACCTCCCCTGCCGCAACTTGAGGCCATTTCCTCTCGTCCTATCGCTTGTTACTTCGGAGAAAAGACCAACACCCACCTCGCTACAACCTCCTTTCAGGTAGTTGTAGAGAGCGATGAGGTCTCCCCTCAGCCTCCTTTTCTCCAGGCTGAACAGTCCCAGTTCCCTCAGCCGCTCCTCATAAGACTTGTTCTCCAGACCCCTCACCAGCCCTCGTTGCCCTTCTCTGGACACGCTCCAGCACCTCAACGTCCTTCTTGTAGTGAGGGGCCCAAAACTGAACACAGTATTCGAGGTGCGGCCTCACCAGGGCCGAGTACAGGGGCACGATCACTTCCCTACTCCTACTGGCCACACTATTTCTGATACAAGCCAGGATGCCATTGGCCTTCTTGGCCGCCTGGGCACACTGCCGGCTCATGTTCAGCCGGCTGTCAACCAACACCCCCAGGTCCTTCTCTGCTGGGCAGCTTTCCAGCCACTCTTCCCCAAGCCTGTAGCGCTGCATGGGGTTGTTGTGGCCGAAGTGCAGGACCCGGCACTTGTCCTTGTTGAACCTCATACAGTTGGCCTGGGCCCATCGATCCAGCCTGTCCAGGTCCCTCTGCAGAGCCTTCCTGCCCTCGAGCAGATCAACACTCCCACCCAACTTGGTGTCGTCTGCAAACTTACTGAGGGTGCACTCAATCCCCTCATCCAGATCATCAATAAAGATATTAAACAAGACCGGCCCCAGTACTGAGCCCTGGGGAACACCGCTCGTGACCGGCCACCAACTGGATGTAACTCCATTCACCACAACTCTCTGGGCCCGGCCATCCAGCCAGTTTTTGACCCAGCGCAGAGTCCACCTGTCTAAGCCGTGAGCCGCCAGCTTCTCTAGGAGAATGCTGTGGGAGACAGTGTCAAAGGCCTTGCTGAAGTCCAGGTAGACCACATCCACAGCCTTTCCCTCATCCACTAGGCGGGTCACCTGGTCATAGAAGGAGATCAGGTTGGTCAAGCAGGACCTGCCTCTCATGAACCCGTGCTGGCTAGGCCGGATCCCCTGGTTGTCCCGCTCATGCCTTGTGAGCGCCCTCAAGATGAGCCGCTCCATAATCTTCCCCGGCACCGAGGTCAGGCTGACAGGCCTGTAGTTCCCCGGATCCTCCTTCCGGCCCTTCTTGTGGATGGGCGTCACATTGGCAAGCCTCCAGTCTTCCGGGACCTCCCCCGTTAACCAGGACTGCTGATAAATGATGGAGAGCGGCTTGGCGAGCACCTCCGCCAGCTCCCTCAGCACTCTCGGGTGGATCCCATCCGGCCCCATAGACTTGTGAGTGTCCAGGTGGCATAGCAGGTCATTGACTGCTTCCTCCTGGATTACGGGGGGTTCATCCTGCTCGCCGTCCCCGTCTTCCAGCTCGGGGGGCCGAGTACCCTGAGGATAACTGGTCATGTTTGTTTGAAAATCCGTAAGGTCATATCACGTAGCTTTTAGCTACTGCCTGTGAATTAACACAAAGTCTAAACTGATTTTTCTAGCTACAAATCAAATCCAGTAGTTTAGATTAACACACAAACGTTTTCCCCTTTGCCGACGGCTTGTTTCAAGCTATAAGCCAAAAGTGGCCTCCACCTAAATCCAGAAGAGCCGTTTGCTCTTTTTCTCCTTTATTCTTCCCTGATTATTCCTGTCATTGCATTCAGAATGAGAAATGAATCAAGCCTTGAAGTGGCTGAAACAGCGGAGCCAGGAAGTTGCATCTCCGCTGCATTTCAGCCTAACCTTAACAGGAGTATCTGGGACACTGCACCTCAAAGTGCAGGTTTTTGAACCAGTGGCTACTCAGGAGGGGGAATACTGCGATACAAGAAACTATACCAAATACCATAGAAAAGTCCACCAGATACCTTCTACACGACTTCCATTTCTTTTGAGCCGCAAATACCTAAATGCTGTGTTGGAACTGCCATTTTTCTGGAGAATAAGGGAAGGAAAAGGAAGCAAAGTACACGTTGTCCTAAACCATAGAAGATCCTGTTCTATTCCAACCATTTTTAGAACATCTCCCTCTGACAATCTAACTTTATTTAAAGCATCACTTAAAAAAGGGGAAAAGGCCCATACAGCAACTCATATGAGCTCTTTGGACTGCTTGCAGCTTGACATGTGGTCCTTCCTCCGCCCCTTCACAGAAAATACATGCCCACTCCCTGCAGCTCCATCCCATTGAGCCAGCTTGCACAGGCAGTACGATTCAATCCCATTTCTGCTAAAAACAAACACAACCATTTCAGCAGCAGTGGAACAGAAGAAATTGGATCTCCCAAAATCCCTAGGTTTTCCTCTATTCTGGATGGCCATTATTTCCAGTGAAACCCGTACCTGCAGACTCTCTCACTTAAAAAAGAGCAATTAAGAGCGAGCCCAGATGAGTACTGTGCTTCTGGGCAATACTGTGCTTTCATCCACAGTTCCACTAAACGGGGATTTTTAAGAGCAACTGTACTTCCATGACAGGAAGCAAGATCATGGCAACACGGGCATCAAAAATGAGGAATAGCTGAGAAACAGCTTCTCACCTTCTTGGGATGCATAAAGACAAAGACGACTCTCACCAAAGAATTGAGCAGCTAAAGAAGGAACGAGCAGGATGTCGCAAGCCAGTACTGTTTACGTGTCCATCAGGTGTCCAAACGAAGGATATGACTCATCTGGTGCGAGACTATCAGTGTTTCCAAAAATGAACTAGACTGGAACTTCTCCTTCCTTCTGCTTGTCATCCCAGAAGTTATTTTGGGAATTAGTTAAAAACATTTTCTGTTTGAACAGACTATACAGAGATCTGACCATGATAAAAGCCCAGCTAGAGGAACCGACAGCTGTGCTCCATTCACTCAGACGTTCTCAGCCAAGGACTCGCACCAGTTTGTGTTTGCCCATTTCTGTCTTCGAAGGGTTCTTGAGAAACACATCCCTGGTTCCGTACAGCAAGACTGGTATTACAGCTTAGTGGGGAAAGTCGGATGGGCAATACGGGTATACATCATCTCAGACACGAGCTTCGTTCACCTACCTGCTTTTGTGGAGTATATAGTTTTTTCTATTTAATGATGCAGTTCTAAAAAGCTTGACCTTTTAAGCCACCAGAATAAATGCTTGAAGCGCGTTTGGAGCGGGAGCATCTCTTGAGATTCAGAGGGAGTTTGCTGCTTATTTTGCTTTTTGTTGTGGGGAAAAAGATTTTTGCAATACAAATGAAAGCTTTCTTGGTTTACTTCTGTTGCTCCTAAAGACAGGACTGAAGAAACTCCAACAATAAGAATACCAGGAACATGAAATCTTTAGGATAATTGCTGCAAACCCTTTTTTAAGCATTAAAATTATTTCATCTGATTTTTCCCCAGATACAGACAGACATGAGTAAGAGTTGCTTGTAAATCCACTAATTTGTATACACAACTGAAGCCATATTAATAGAAATGCTGCACTCTAAAGAAGATAAAATGGTTTCTTATGAATTGTGTCTGTTGCCATTTTGCACAAAGGAAAGAAAAAAGAGAAACCTCTCATAATTCACTAATAACTCCAGACTTCCAAGGAATACAGAAACCTCTGCAGTCGTAAAAAGTTAGGTGAAATGTTTAATTTCATCCCAGAATCAAGTATCCAAAATACAGCCCTCCCGAGTTACTAGGCCAAAATCAGACTTGTGAACAGCTTCAAAAACCTTCAGTGCAACTCCTTGCCCTCTGGGGAAGCAAGAATGTGGAGAAGTGCTCTGGGCAGGAACTGGGGGAAATGGACTTTTGAGATGTGCCCAAGCATACAGCTTTCACCGCACACTTAACAAGAAACAGCTGTGTGAAATAGCTGAAAAGTAATATTAATTACTGCAGTACAGACTTCTTATGCTTCGTGACTTTCTCCTGACAAAAAAAGCACACCAACTCCTATGGCATCATACCGGGCCAAAAGTTCAGATTCCATAAAAACAAACTTTTACTAAAGGTTTTTAAGGCCTGTAAAAATATTTGTATAGTTTGGAGAAGCTTGTGAAAAGCGTTACTCTTTAAAAAGGAGAAGGAGGAGAAAAAAAGAAAGAAAAAGAAAAAGATTTTCCTGCAGAGTTTGAAAAGTGCTGCAATACTGAAAGCCCCAAAAGCAAGATCAGCTTCACTGGATTTTCCTCTCTAACTCGAAAAACACAAGACTAAACAGAGCCAGAACAGTACTGTAAGTTTTTCAGGGTTTTTTTTCAGGTTTCAGCGTTATTTCATGGCTTTATTAATGCAAGGTAAGTATCTGCCGCAGTGTTATGTTGATCTGGAGATGCCAGCATACAATACAGCCTTACTAATCAAACACATTTTGACCATGCAATCATCACCAGCAGCAACAGTTTTAGGTTTAGCTCAATGCAACTTGGCACAATCGGTCAGAAGAGAAATGTAACACTTGACAGCGATGATCCGTATCTTTTGCAGCCTTTAGGTCACCAATAGCAACAGTTCAGACACGGACCATCATTTCAGATCTACTCGTAATATTTGTTTTCGGCATACATGAACCTCAAAGCCAGATCCATGAAAGGAAATTAATTAAGAAGTTTGTAATCCAAAAAAGTAGCACAGATTGTTGTGAAACAGCTAATTAATTAACTGAGGGCCAAAAAGGCACATTTTTACCAGTTATTCTGGCAGTCCTTTGGGAGGGCCTCCCTCTAGCACGGCATAAGTTATTTCACTATTCACATTCATAGAATCATAGAATAGTTTGGGTTGGAAGGGACCTCTAAAGGTCATCTAGTCCAACCCCCCTGCCGTGGGCAGGGACATCTTCAACTAGATCAGGTTGCTCAGAGCCCCGTCCAACCTGACCTGGAATGTTTCCAGGGATGGGGCATCCACCACCTCTCTGGGCAACCTGTGCCAGTGCTTCACCACCCTCAGTGTAAAACATTTCTTCCTTACATCTAGTCTAAATCTACCCCCCTTTAGTTTAAAGCCATTCCCCCTCGTCCTGTCACAACAGACCCTGCTAAAAAGTTTGCTGCCATCTTTTTTATAAGCCCCCTTTACGTACTGATAGGCTGCGATAAGGTCTCCCCAAAGCCTTCTCATACCATGAGATTCATACCACGAAATTCATACCATGATCCATACCTCTCATTCATACCATGCCTTCTAATTTGCGATGAACGCCAAGTGCAAGGCTATGGTCGATGCCTTGCTCGGCACGCTGAGCAAACATCTTGAGGACTGAGGCTAAGTCATCACAGAGTTATGAAATAAAAAAAAACGCCCTATCCCACTTACAACCTACGCAACCTTTATGCACTGACAGCTAAAAAGGACTCTGTAAATTTACTGCTACTATTAAGACTCTCTTTGGTATCTCTTCATGATAAGCAGAAGTATGATCACCTTCCCTTTTTCTGCCGAGTAAGAAGAAATGAAGTGCAAGACATACAAATTTAATTTCATGCCAGGGTAGAAACTCTGAGGAAGGAGGATAAAGTTGTATCTTTGGGAAGGTATAAAAAGACTTAGAAAACATGAATGGAATAAAGTTAAGGCACTGAACTATAGTTCAGGAGATGGATTTAAAACCTTCCTCTGACACAAACTTTTAATACTGTAAGATAAAATTATAAAAGTATCCTAAATGAGACTCTCCTTTGAGCCATTTCCTTGTTCCTGTATTCAGCTCAATTGCAAACCTGTTACCTGAACACCTGAATCGGTTAACAAAATGCAATTTATGGATATAACAACATGGTCCATAATACTGCAGTACAGATTTTCCCAGAAGACAAGACACCAAGCCCAGAAGAAGCCACCGTAGAGCCCTCTGACAAGCTGTACAGTTAGAAGCGCAAAACCAGATGTGGCATCGTAAGATGGAAAGAGAACAAGCCACATGAAGACAAAATTCTCAAACCAAAATTAAATTAATCAATAGGTATTTATAGCCTGCAGGACAGAAGGCATTAAACAAATTTTTAATCAGAAGATGACTGTTTAAAAGCTACCAGGCTCAAAAGCAAGAAATGCCTATAAATGTTCCAATTATAGGGAAAATATATACAGTATCTGAAAGTACACGCTGAGCAAATCTCTCCGTGCTCACCCTGCCCATGACATCAGGAGATCCCATCACAGTCTTCTTGGAACCACATTTTCCAATTCCTCTGTGCCGTAATAAACACGGGAGTCAAGTACCACTACCTGTGCCCTGGCCCTTCCTCAGGTAACTCACCCACCCAGCAGCAGCACCACCAGCCCCCAGGTAAGACCATAAAACTTAAGTGTTCAGCACAGGAAAAACATGCAAATGTACAAATCAGACATTTTTAATTATGGGTCCAGAGATTTTTTTTTTTTTTTTAGTCATTCTGTCAGGATAATGAGTTTTTCCTCAAATTTTGCAAAAGGATTCCCATACCAAAAAAATCACAAGCTGTTCGTCAACCTCTTGAGCTGCAAGATGCTTTCTACAGGCAGACTGCGTCCAAATCCTGTCTCCAGCTGCTAACGGAGGGTGGTACATCCCACTTCCAGAACATGGGAATTCCGCATCTTGCGGCAGCCGAGCTGAGAGCTCATTGAGCCCCTGCTCTTCCACCAGGATCCGTGGCAACCTCTGGATCTCAATGCAACGGTCAAAACAGAGAGCATCAATGGTTTGTCAATGGTTTTTCACAGCAAGGTCGGTGAACCACAGCTGAGCCAAAATAAAGGAAGACTAAATCCTGTGAAAGTTTTGACCGTGTTCATTTTTGACAGGACATGCAAAAGGAGTCCTGACTCAGCACCAGTTGTCTAACATTGTTAGAGCTATCATTAAAGACTGTTTTTTACATACATATATATATATATACAGCCTTCTAAAGCTGTAAGGGTAATCTAATACCCAGAATTTCCAGTACAGATTTTATTTTACAGTCATATGTCTTCTTGCTTATAATACCATCTACATCTCTATGTGGCAGATTACCCAAACAGCAACATCTACCTAAGGAGATGACCACTAACTAGGAAAACACATCACTTTGGATGTAGTTTGAGTGAAACTACTATGCCTTCCAGTAGTATAAAAAAAAGGAGAGAGCGGGGGACATTTTTCTTCTTCACAATACATAGAGGCTGTGTTAGGAATACATATTCGCGGATGTTTCGGCTGAAGAACAATACGAGCTACAGCCTAACCTGAATTTCCACTGCAACCAGTACAATTTGTGGCGTTAAAGGCTGTTGAACCACACTGCAACATGCACCAAAATGCCTGGGAGAGAGTTTTCTCCACCTCCCACTACACACAGCCCCTCCTGGACAAATACAGCTGTTCTGTATATATACACACATACAAGATGAACCCGGGTTTTTTTGCCAGCTTCCTTTCCATTAACACGGGAAATTCACAGGTGCGCTCTTTCCAACAGCGACGCTCAGATGGAGAGATTCTTACCAGCATCTGAAAGGCAGAATGACTGAACGGTCATTTTCCTTTTTGTTGCAAGACAATTTGCAGCAGATCAAACCTCTTCAAGACCGCTCCCTGATGTATACATTAAACAGGTTCAACAGTTTCGAGGCTTTTGGGTTTTTTGGGGGTTTTTTTGGGTTTTTTAGATCAGGTCCTGATCCTGTGACATGTTAAAACACAGCCAAAACACTGACCGCACTGATGTGTTCTTCCCCTGCAGCCAGCAGAGCTCTGCAGGCACGGATTTCTGCATGCATTCATGTCATTAGTGGATTGCGGACATTAAATTATAGTTACACATACATGACTATCACTCTTTCACAGGGTATATGGTCAGGACAGATCTACAAGTTGCAGGTTAAGCTAGCCAGCATATTTGAGAGTTACAAATGGGCATTTATTCCACAATTTGGAGAGACTTTTCTAAGAATATGGAAGTTGGAAAGCGGTATTTAACAGCATTGTGGTTGGCAAGGTTTCAGATGCCTGTTATGAACTGGATCTTCCCCATCTTTTCTTAAAGAGCTCAACAAAGTATTTCCAATGCAGTTTTGCATACGCCAGTGGAGAAAAGAATTTTACCGACAAGTAGCACAACACGGACGGAAAAGATGCTAGCAAATGTGGAGAATACAGAAAACGTGTACATTTTCCAAAAGTTCTGTTATTGCCCTGAGCACTAGAACTGAAAAATTACGTGTACAATGAAAACCCTGAAGTCCTTTTACAGTTCTCCCAACCCAGCAAAGCTTTTTAATGGCCCAGACCAAATAATACTGCACTAACTTAAACGGTCCCAAATGGTTTCATTGCTCTGCATCATAAAAGGTTCGGCCAAAAATCTCCTTCACAATTGGTTTATTTACAAGATCTTGGCAAAACCTAGCAACTTAATACTTCAGAAAAAGAGAGCTTCACATTTTGGAAGTTACTGACTGCTGAGCTCGTACTACCTTTCTCACACACTCCCAGTCGGACATCTGTTGGCAGCCGCAGAGGAACAGTGCTGCCAGCCTCCTGCACCCCAAGCCCTTTGCCTGGGGCAACTGGCGTGCGCAAAACCACGTGCTGTTATTTTACTCATAGCAGCTGCATTGGCCAAGATGTTCTGGGGCAGGAGTATGCCACAGTATCACTAAGGAAGAGGGAAGCAAAGGTCATAGTGGGGAAAGAAAGGGACAGAAACACGTTAGGAAAAAATAAAAGGCAGACAGAGATGTAAAGAGCAAGCAGCAGTGCAGAAGGGCCACGATACGTGTACATACAGTACACGAGGGTGCTGTACTGGAGCACGAGGCAAACTCCCGCACCTCAAGTAGGTGGAATTTGAGATGTATTAGCCAAATGGATTCATAAAATTCCCGTTTTCCTACTCTTCCACAAGGAAATGGGAAATCTAACCACTACATCGGAGAAACCCTAAAATAAAAACCAACCACAAGCTCCTGGCTTTGGATACACTTACACAGCAAATAAAGGTATGATTAAAGCCTAAGCTTTACTTCCGCTATAATCTACCTAGTAAAGATCCCTACAAACAGACTTCAGTGCGGACTAAAACCGTGAGTACCCAGCCACGGTCTCAGAATCACACAAAATTCAGGTCAGAAGGACCCTATCTAGTCCAGCCTTCTGCTCAAGGGTCTCCATCGCTTCACAGTGAAAACCCTGCTGCCACATTTTCGCTACTGTCAAACGTACGTGCAAGCTAAATCAAAGCTCACAAGGGTTCACCGATGTTTCCTGCAGTTACACCTCTTACTGCCGTAAGGCACAACCACAGTGCCCCACGCACACGTACACGTGCAGAGGCTGCTTTCATGCTCTGCAGAGTTTTCCCACCTACACCGAAACACTGCTCCCAGGGCAGGACCACGCAACCTGGATATCCACTTTCAGTACCTCCACCCTTCCCTCCAGGACCCCGAACGCCGCCCTGAGTACCCCGAGACGAGATGCCAGCATCATTACACCGCCTACCATCTGCACACGCTGCTCTTTGCTGTTCTGCCTCTCTCACTTAAATAGCCTTCTTAAGACAGCAGGAAAGAGAAGCCTTTTTCGTGACTGTAACGTCACTATTAACACCCTGCAAGGATGTGATGTAAAATACCACATTTTACCAAGAGGACTCTGGGCCCAAGAACATCGATCAGCCAATGCTCCAAGAGATTATTCGGAGTTTCTGAACATCTCAACAGCAAACACATGCCTTACCCAGACGCAGCAACTAACAGAGCAGCTTATGGACCCTGGAAAAGAGGAATCTGATACTATTTCAGCCCCCGTTTTCACTAACATACAGCTGCTGTATTTGAACTAAAAAAGTCATTAGCAAAACACCTCTCACTCAGCTTACAAGAAGGGAGAGTTTATGTACCCCCTGAAAAATCCCAGGCTGCACGTCTCTGGATCAATGACTAGCGTTACTACAGCCTCTGCTGTGGAAAAGCTAAACCCAAGCCAAAGGCTCAGGGCCCATCTCCAACATATTTGCAGAGGCCCTGTAAGGAAAATCCTTCCGTGAGGCCCCCGAATGACACTGCGGTGAAGCTATTGCACCAGCTCCCCATCACTCGTCCTCCTGCACCTCCGTGCCCACAGAAAAGAACAAAGCAGCAACTATTTTGCAGTCTCACTGCTACAGAGGCAGATCACCTCTGGAAGGAGTAAGTATCAGAAATGCAAGGAAGTTCATAAAAAAAGGGGGGAAAAAATAAGAACCAGCAACGCTTTGCTAACTGCAACACCCTATGACCCAACTCCCACTCCCGCACACTCCATGGCTGAAGCTGGCCGATTCCTTCATGCTTGGGGGCAACGTCTGTTCCCAGCCAGGTGTCCAAGCAAGACACACAGAGGCAGGCATGCTTGCTCCACACCTAACATAATAAACCCTCCCAAACCCAAGGGCTGGTTCAAAGATACACATGCATGTACACACGCACGCAGATGAATACCCCCATTTCGGCACTTCCAGAGCCAAAGCTGCCCGGCTGGGTCAGATCCAAAACCCCAGCCCGTGAGCTAGTGCTGCCTACTGTAACTTATCTCTAGGAATCAGAAATATCTTTGGCGCTCTCTCTCCCACATCTAGTCTCTGACACTTTTTGATGTCTCTTTCTCAAAGACATATTAAGCATATTAACATCTTCCGTTAACTGATGAGCTTTGCGTTGACGTATGAGGCATCCCCAGCCTTGAGACCACAAACACAGAAAAAACTCTTTGCTCGCTTTCATACGCTTGTCATAAAACAACTGTGCCATTGCCGGAGCTGCTGAAGTACATGCTGCCTAAAACCTGCAACACGTGTAGGGGAGAAAGGAGGAACACATGAAAAACAGCAAGAGAACCCTTGCAGAAGAGGTGGTCTTTTAACCAACAAAACCCACAGAACAGCAACAAAAACAATCAAGCAAATGAGGTGTCACACTGAGAAATAGTGAGTCACGCTCCCGTACAAAAGCACATTTCTTTGCTTTTGCATGACAACATTGTAAGTGTATCTTTTTCCTTCTTGCCAGCCAGAGGCTTAAAACCACTCGCAAACAAACCTAAGGTCTTGAAAATGTAAACACCTACAACAAAAATATACACTTCTGAAATATGAACACTTCAAAAAGTTCCGGTTACACTTAAGAGTAAATCCAAGGCTTTAAACAGAATAATAACTTGTGTGACTGTTTACATATCAACCCACTAACCTCGTCTACCACATAACATGGACATTCACAGGTTTTAAGAGTTTTCATCTTTTTAAGTAGTACAAATACTGAATACAATGAAAATTATTTCCCTATTCAGGTTCTCCATCTATTCTCATTTATATCTTAACCGCAGTTCCTACAAATATCCAACTCCACCTAACATATACCTACCATACCGGGAATCCTCCCCAGGAAACGCTGATTACCAAATACACAGCATCCTCAAATGTTCCCTATAAATTTCATATAAAGGACAGTAAAGTCATCCTGCAGAAGAACAATTTCAGAAGAATGTGACATACAACATTTCTGGCAACAGTCTGGCTTAGTGCTCCTTGCCTGTGTACCCCCATGTAAAACACGCACGATTACATCTCTCCATTTCACACGGCTTGCATAAACTGGTCGATCAAACTTCATCAAGTCCTTTAAAAGTTAAAAGCACTAGAGTTTCTGTATCCTGCTTACAAAACACAACTTGGGTATTTTGTGCTGCCGAGTAAAGTAAACAGCGATTGCTTGGCATTATGTAAGGCTTTCAAATGCCAGACACTGCAAGTACGCCATCGCATAAAATTCTTCTAAATATCTAGCTGCCACGCTGTTTGCAGTCTCCTTGTCATTGCAGATGAGCTGACTGCATCATTTAAAGCAGAAAAAATTACTAACTTTACCAGAGAAGAACTTCATTCCTTACTGGGTATGGGTAATAAAGCCTAGTCTCCAAGTGACCGATACCTTTACCCCAAATTCTTGATTTAGAACAATGTTTGAGGGTTTCCTTATCAAAACAATGAATGCATGTTCACACATGTTTTTTAGGACTTTTCCCAAAGGGCTTTTCTTAACAAGGGTAAGGTAATCCACGACGTTTCTTTAAACTGCTTTCACTTCATTTAGCATTCACTAAAGTAAATCGCAGAATAACCACTTTCAGTTGTTCAGCTTTAAAACAAAGCTGGTGCAAGTGTTTAGCCAACATAACGACATCACTGACTAACATCAGAAGATGCATACAGAACTTGCAGAATTTCAGCTCTTTATGTTTACCGTGCATTCACTAATCTCTTTGTAACTATGACCTGTTTTTCACTTGCAGCAAAATAAACATACATAAAAACAGGGATAACCTGAGACGAGCCCAAGAATGTCGCTTCAGAAGACAGAGAAGGTAAAATGTGTAATTTTTAAAAGGTTTTTTTAGTGCTCCTTCTTCACATACGACTCACACAACAACTGTTCAGTAGTACATAGCATCTGAGGGCTGTAACCGATGTCAGAGCAGTAACAGATTCGATGAGATGAAAGGAAAAGGCTGCCAGAGCAGTGGTGAGAAATTGCCAACCCATAGGCTTAATAAGCCTTAGTGTCACAGTTGGAAAGGAAAAGCTGGGGTTTAGAAATGCCAAGAAGAATCAGCAAATAGGATTTCAAGAGAGTCTGAAGCACAGTGGTGAAAGAGGAACTGTGGCAGGCACCCAGGGTGCCAGGGAGATGGCAAAGCAGACAGGAGTAAGAAGAAATAACAAGCTGGTAAGGAGGAGTTCCTGTGAATTAAGTTGCCCTTTAGAGTTGATTGCTCTTAATCTGGCCAAAAGGTTAAGAGACAGTGACTCTGTTGGTTTTGCATTTCCCCCCATCTCCAATACCAATGAAATTGAATTAATCACTGAATCTTTAATAAGTATTTTTGCAAAAAGTCAACAAAAAAAGAAATCAAAATCCATGCACATTCACACACAGTATTTCACTGGTGCCTGTCCACCTCGTTTACTGCAAGGACAATGCAAAGACAACGTTAAGCCCGGAGACTTACTTCATCCTCCATCTATTTTATCCCCTTCCATCAAGCTGTGTATCCACCCTATGCTGACATTTGAATAATGCATCCACAGGGGAACAGCACGAGCTGCAATGAAGGACAACAGCTGTCAATCACTGCTGACCCAGAACAGTAGTGAACCACAGTCTTCACAGAAAAGCTCTAATTTGCTTTTGAATGCAGCCTCGCTTGAGTACAAAGAGTTCTTCTTTGTAAGAAACCAAATTCCCTAACACCAAAAAATAAAATGCAGAGTGCATTTTTAGACTTTCCTTCATATACCTGGGTAACACTCGTCACTTTTACAGCCCCCTATGATCACTCTGAGGAGGCAGACAGAATACACCGCGGGACCCAGCCTGTACTGGGGAGCCAAGAACTTGGGTCTGCAGGACCACAGAAAGAGGGATCAGCCCGTAGCCACTTCCCCAGCTTCCAACTCTCTGAATAAAAACCCACTGCTTCTTCCGAATACCTTCGAACCATACTAAGAAGGGACATGAGCGCTTTCCTGACAACAAAAGAGAGACCTTACAGTCTGCAGCTTGGAAGAACCCAACTGGCGCTCTCCTGCTGCGGCCAGACCATTACTAGTACTCACTATGCCGGTTTAAATCTGTTTGCTGGTTTAAATCTCCGTGCTGCTCCAGACTTCGCTGCAAGAGCATGCTCCCAAAGTATGCCATGGCTACAAGCAGCAGCAATCGCACTGTCTCGCCTTATGTCACGTCAAATCAGCAGGCAGGCCAGACATCTCTCACTCCTAACAGCATTTTCTCCTAATGTAATATCACATAGACGATACTGATCCATGTTACCAGAGCTTGACCGCTGAAATTCAGCCTCATTTTGAGGCACCGCGCTCTGCTCTTCAATAGCAAGTAGTAACACCTTACAATCACTGGTACTAGCTCAAGCACAGACAGCTAAATGCTCTGGAAGACATTGCTTCTTGAAGCAGTAAAGCAAGCAGAAGGTTGCGACTGAAATAAATTAAAACTGGCAACATGGGACAGCTCTGTAGACCTCTTCAGCTTTTAGGAATTCCTGCATTTCTAAGGACACAAGCATCGTAGGTCTTTTTCCTCAATTTTCCTGAATGAACTACATTACTGTCAGTAAAACATCCATAGTGATTTGTAAAACATCTGTAAAACCACAAAATAAATCCTTCATATTTACATATTCAGAGGCACGGCCAGACGCACATTTAGCTATTCATCCCAACTGCTCCATTACAGTTGGAGAAACCCTATGAACTGAATCCATATACTATTTCCCAGAAACTGCTCAGCCTACCAAGTCTGTGCGGCAGGATACCCTAGGTGACTTCCAAACAGAGATGACAGCCTCTCCCCATACCTCCTCTCCATGGCCCTCGCTGGCTGCTTCTCCGCGCTAAAAAATGCTCTCATTTTTGTATCCATCTCTGTTGCCACAGGTATCAACAGGACCTAGTGGAGTATTGCACAAAACTGCTCTACAGGTGTGGTTCTCTACATCCAGAAATCTCAGTCTCGCTACTGGTCTTCCCAGAGTTGTGGGACTGTATTAATACTCATTGCAAGATGGTCCTAAAATCACCATTCTAACCTGAAATGTAACATAGGTGACAAACGCATGGACTCTACCTGTTCATCCTCTTCAAGTCATCCATCAAGGAAGACACTGTATCTTGTCCTGCATTTTAACAGACAAGATGGTTCCGGACGTGGTACCACAAGACAGGCAGTGACAACCGAACCGCTAGCTGCTGCTGGGAAGGGGCAGTTCCTGTCCCTCCATCCCACATTCCCAGCTGCACACTCCTACCACCTCCCTCGCACCAGCTCTGGCACTTTTCTTGACATCTCAGCGAGCTGCTTCAATGCATTAAATCGATCAGAAACCGAGGCAGTGGAAGGGGGAGAGAGAGAGAAAATGCTTTTCTGCCAATTCAGCAAACCAGTCTGTCCCTTTGCTGAACTCGGTGCTAGAGGTGGCGCCAACTACAGCACAGCTGAGACGGGGGGAAGGAAGAGGAGAGACCACCCCTTTTAGCAGCAGAGACTTGTTAGATCAGCTGAAGGGTCCGACCAAAGGCTCCCTTGGGCAGTCCCCACTGACAACGTAACAGGTGATGTTAAAACACAACATTGGGGGGTTGGAGGGGAAGGCGAAAAGGGGGCAACGTGGACAGAAATGAAACACTTGAGTATTTGTTCCCCAGTACCCAGAAACACCAAGAAAAGATACAGTCTGCCAAAAAAATGGTGCCAGTCCCAAGAGGTGCTACAGACATTTCCCCAGAAGAGGTGTACCAAGCGCAGATCGAGATGCTGTGATGCCTGTACACTGGAGTATGTTAAGGACGTCCTTTATCAGTGAAAATAACTGCAGAGCTACACCACCGCAGAATGGCAACAGAACATCTCATGAAACACATCAGCACGGTAAAGGTTTGCAGATGGACACCAGGCATTGTGGGCACCAGGTTGGGTCAGCCCGAGTAGAAAGGAGAGAGCCAGGAAACAGATTGCAAATATTTTCAAGTCTGTATCACAGCTGATACCTGTCCTTGCTTTTACAAAACACACTACCACGCAGTATTTCATAGCTGCGAGTATCAGGATTTCGTGACTTGCACATTCCAGCTGGAATAGTAATGATTGCTGTCTTATGAGATCTGCTCAAGCCTCGTCACAAGGTAGGAGCCAAGCTAACAACCTCCACAATACAAGAATATAATTTCACCACATTGCCACCGCAAATGACTATGAAGTCTAGTTCCTACTTCGTCCCTTCCTAGTACCCTGAGTATCTTTCTCCTTTGAATCACCCGAGCAATGTGGTTTTCAAGCTCTAAAAGTCAACCATGAGTGATAAGTTCATGCAGGATCACTCAACCAGAAGCGTACCATGACAGTTTGGGCAAGACGACCTCCACCCAACTCTGTAGACATCATCTCATTTATAATCTCGGATGATCGT
Organism: Aptenodytes patagonicus; assembly: GCF_965638725.1. Lineage (NCBI taxonomy): Eukaryota > Metazoa > Chordata > Aves > Sphenisciformes > Spheniscidae > Aptenodytes > Aptenodytes patagonicus. The sequence goes on from NC_134952.1 coordinate 78,911,520, forward strand.
ATCGGGCTCCAGTCAAAATCTGGCCCTACCCTGAACAAACAAATAAGATAATAATCCTGAAATGCCACCAGCACTCCAGAGAGTCACCCTTTAAATATTTTTGTTGAGAAGTCAGGAGGCGGCAGAAGAGGCAGAGGGGTAAACTCAAGTTTACCCATATATTGTTACAAAACACACTACTGAAAATGACAAATGATGAGAGAGTTGCTTTATTTTGAAATGCACAGTCTTAAACAGATACTAATAAAAGTAAAGGCTATTAATTCTCCATCAGAATTGAAATGCAATCTCATTACCAACTTTTAGCCTTCAAAAATCATGCCATAAACATTTCAAATATCCCCTGGTATAGATACTCAATCCAGGGATTTCATGCAAGTACGTACTTTTTTCAGTGACGGTAACTTGAGCAGTCTCAGGATAACCATTATTTCAAAACTGGATTGCGTTAAGGTTATATAGTCCGTTTTGTTTTTACCAGATAATTGCACTAAACATGCTGCCACCGATAGTCAAAAAGCTCCATTGTTTCTAGGGTTATTAACCAGTTTAGTACAACCGATCACCTCTCAAGTATTTTGAAACAACAGATGGCCAGTGATCCCAGGGCAACGCTCCCAAGGGTGCTAAAAACCATAACAATCAAAATACAAATTTCAGTCTTCTCTTGTTCACATCAGAAGTTATGGATGGATTCATGGATTTAGCTCAAACTGCTTGAACAAATGAGGAAATGTCAGAAAAATATTTTTCTGGGGAATAAAAAGGAAGAAAAAGGTAAAAAAAACCCCTAAGCTCAGAGAAAAACTTTCGAAGAAACTCGTTACATGTTTCACTTCAGTGTGTTAACAACTTTTAAGTATATAGAAACCACTAAATAATTATTTTTTTCAACTGTTTGCCATATATGTAATCCAAGGGAGTTGGGAGAAGCTTACGGAAACAAAACGTCACTGAAAAGATTATGATTTAAAATTCAGGTTGAGACTGATTAATTAAAGGGCAATTAAACAGAACTCTGCCCAAAAACCTGCAGCGGAACAGGTCCCCTTTCTTTTAGAAGATACGATCGGTGTATGTATTCTGTGGAAACTGAACACGAGAAGAGGGCATTTTTCTGGGGTTTATCTTCAAGCATCTTTTGAACCCCGTGACTGTTAATTCTACTGCCAAAACCAGTGCCACAGCTCTCCTTGCCCATTCAACTGTCTGTGCACTTGGCACTTCTCTTACTTTTATTACAGAATACAGAACCTGAACCTGCTTTTATTACAGAAGATGACTCTGAACAGCTTTTAAAACTCTCTAGTAATATACACCAAGCACTCTTGGGAGAAAAAAGAAAAGAGAGAACCCCCAGGTTTTAACTAACTGCAATTTAGTCTCTTCATCTAGTATGTCAAAAGAAATCGTATCTTTAAAAAAAGTTACTAACAAAGTTCACCTTCTGTGAAATGCTTTTAAATGCATCTCCACCACAGGATAAACTTTTTCTTAGAACCAGCTGCACAAACTTCAAGTAATTATTAGCCAAATAAAAACCATTAGCAGCCACCTGATCTCATTTTCTCGATGAGCAATTCAGGAATATGCGGCTCCATTTTATCAAGATGACAAACGTCCCAGAGTCCTCATTCTGACTTCACTAAACGTCATACATGCATCACTGCAGTTTTTAACCAAAAGATTTGGTCTATCCACATAAGGGGGTCATAAAGACAGCTTTTGCAAGAATCTGCATTTATGTGACTCTCTCCATAATTTCACTGTATACTGTCAAACTACTGTATGTTATCTGTATTTGTCTTATTCATTCAGCTATGGGTGTGCAACGGCTAAGCAGGAGTAGGACTATTTTTTTCTGTAAACAAGAGTATGTAAGTACCTATAAGCGCTCCTCATTTCTAAAGCCTGTGAGAAGATTTAAGGGCTAAATCCTGCCCTCTAGCGTACCTGTGGATGGTGGTGCCCTGGGAACCTTCCACACTCTTCCAACAGCCCTTTCCAAACCGGGTGGAAAACAGCTGGGAGAGACAGGACAGTTCATTGCCCACAGGAGACATCTCGTATTTGCCTTGCTCCATCTTCAGAGTGTACCTGCTACTCGGTCAGACACCTTTGGGGTGGGTAAGACTCACTAAAATCTGGGTAAGAGGGTTAGCAGACGATGACAGATGAGAGAGCATCCTCCCCTGAACAGCACCATCCCTCAGCGTGCCCAGCCAACACTGCTGGTCTGTCCCTCATTTGATTAATTTACCCCGCAGGACCACACAGAAAACGGTATGACGGTATTTCTATGACAAAATAAGCGAAAGACGCAAAGGAAGCATATTCTCAACTTTTTTGCATGGGGGCTCTCTGCTACCTCATTCCCTAAAACAGCTACATCTGAGAGCCGGGAGGAATTTCTGTGTTGACTATGTCGCAAAGCATTAGCATTTGGCAAACCAGTTAAGGTCTGCGCAACAGATCAAAAGTAATGCAAAAAGAGTCTGTTTTCAGAAGGACTTGGGTAGAAGCAATATATTTGGATGTTTAGGACCCATTTTGGTTTGTTTTTTTTTTTTTAAAAAAGTAAACTCTCACCTAGTGCTAAGAGTTGGAACAGGATGCCCTGTCAACAGCTCCGGCCACGTCTGTAGGACACCAAAATGGGAGAGGGGATCTTCTGAGTCCCAAATAACTTACGCACCTATAAAAACCTAAGCACCAGGCACTGAACCTTCACACCAAAACACTTCTTGACCTTTGCTCAAATTTTTCTTTCTGAGGATCACAGTTAGTTTTCTTCCATTTGCACAAACAGCGATCGGATTTCTATCTTCTTGACTAAGCTGGTATGCTCTAAAAGTCTGCATATACTTCAACATAGTCTTTTCAAAACATTTACAGCGTAACCATTTAAATGTTGTGTACGATACACGTAAAAATCATAACATTAACAACTACTTCTGAAAGGAACTTTCTTAAGAAGAAATTTTCCTGGACCAGTATTACCCTATTTTACATTTTCTTCAGATATTTGTGGAAGAGTAGCAAGCGTCTGAGCAGGAAGAAGGTATTTCAGACATCTGCAGGGTTGATAAAAGCTCACACTGCTGAATCCTTTCCGAGTGACAGGCTGGAGCCTCATCACCACATTAATGAGTGGACAAGAACGGCTCGGGATTCCTTGGACGCCTTGGTTTACGCTCACCATGAAATAAAGCTGCTTGAGAAGTTACGGAAATATATAAATGCCAACCATTCCTCAGTGAGGGAAACTGTGAAGGGAACCAGCTGTGCTATTAGACATTTTCTAAAATGTATGGATAAGCGTTCCCTTTCCATTCCCCTTGCTTTTTCCCCTCCACCGACACTGTAGCCTCTTTGAGGCAAACACCTCCGGAGGGTTGCTAAAAGCCTTTCCAAAAAGACTGCGTTCTTTATACGTTTTCCAGAGCATAAATCAAAAATTGTTGATCAACAACAACAACGGACATGTTTTTTGTTTTGCTTTAAACCACAAAACTCTAAGAAAGTGCCTTCTGTTTCTTGTTTGTCTGAAACGTACCTCTTCAAGGGAAAAAGGCTCAGCAGATGTCCCCAGGGTGTGTCAAAAGGGGCACTTCACTGAAGTCACTGTACAACACGCATCAGATGTGGCAATATCGACCACGTAAGACGTATTGTCCTGTTTTTTAGCTGGGTGAATCATACGATTCCAATCCTCCAGCACACAGGACGTAAACGTCCATTCCCAATTTCACTAACGACACAATTATGAATAAACCAACGTGAATGGGGTGCGTGTAAAACAGTCAAAACTCTCAGAGCCGTGACATAAAACAGACCACATACTTCGAACAAGCCGTCCCTTAGCACTAGAGGCAGAAGCGGGGGAGCAAAAAAGGACACGGACAGTAGAAATTTGTTTACAGTATTAAGATTTTGGTCTGAAACATAAGAAGATAGTCATTTGCCTTCTAAAATAAGAACTTCCTTTAAAAGTAAAAATGAGGCTGTGCTAATCTAATGCTGTTTTGTATAATTAATTCATAAGAATAGCAACTACCACAAGAATCTCTCCTAATTGTCCTTTAATCAGATTTCTAAACCAAATTCTCTGCAGCCATTGTATTTCTTTTCTCAAAACCATCTTACAAAACCTTTTACCCAACTGAGAAAAACACCACAAGTTATTTGAGGTGTATATTTTCTTTGTTAATTTTTTAAAGCCTTCTCACATTGTCCAAGATTTATTGCCATCTGCCATGCCAACGTGACCTGCCAGGCATACCACAAGATTTCACAGGGACTTCCACAGAGCAGCATTCACCAGGTCAGAGTTCAGCATCGCACAGATTTGTATCGAATGACGTACTTACAACAAAGATGCTAAGGATGTGAACCATGAATGCTGGAGCAACATGCCTCGCTGATGCTTCAAGCACCGATTTCTCTATTTCTCAGAACTAGAGTTCTTCAGGGGGCGGGGAGGGGAACAAACAAACAAAGAGCTGTCTGATAATGAGAAAAGGAGAGCGTGACAGCAGGTGACAAGGGAGCAGCTCAGGCACGGTGGCACTCCTGTGCCTAGGTGCACTTGTTGGAAGTGAGTCCTGCCAGCCCTCCAGCTGCATCACGCTTACAAACTGCTCTTTGGAAACAAAGGGATTTTCTGCAGATGGCCGGAGAGTGCCAAGCTGACGGGTACCTGAGGAGCTCGCCGGCAGCTGACCTTCTGCAGCACAGGGCAGAGGCGATGTCAGTCATTTTTAACTTGGGTTTTCCTTTACCTGTTGTCACCATTCAATCAAGAGGAAAAAGGGTAGGAAAAGAGAGGGGCTCCAGAGAGACGAGTGCCAAAGGAAAGGGGAAAGAATACTTGTGATCAGATAGTACTGAAGAGGCAGAGAAGAAAAAGTACAGAGACAAAATGGAGAGCCAGAAAGAAATGAGAGCAAAAATAAAGCTACAGAGCAAAACAGGGAAACTTGAAAGAGAAAGAGTAAGGCAGTACCACCAACACCAGAAAGGTTTTCAAACATAATTCACTACTAGGAAAGCAGCATGAGAAATCAGTTAAAAAATTTCTAGCGCTGATAAGGCTTAACAGGAAGAGAAAACACACATTAGATGGACTCAAGAACGTAAAACTAGTACTAGTTTTCCTGGCAGAATAATAAAAAAAGGCCGGGGGGGAGACGGGGGGAGATGATTATGGGGGATCTCTGTGATGAAAAATCTGACGACGATGAATAACACCACCACCCAGGGCAGCTCGGCCCAGCCAGGCGAGTACAGAACAACACGCACCACTACCGGCATTTCTCACCACAAACAGCTGAGTCCCGAATGAGGCAAGAACCCGATAGCCGTGGCAATGTCTGGAGACCCAGCTTCAGCCTTGCACATCCCCGACTCAACATCATCTCCCTTTGCAGCAAATTTCCAGCATATTTTCATAGCTACTTCTAGGGGTGAGATGGCAGGTTTGATGAACTAACGAGACTTATCTGCTGTAAGAATTCCCACATTTCCCAAATACAAAAGGCTAAAGCAAGCTGAATGTATTACTGCACGCTTTCCAGCACAGACTTGATCCTGCACAGTAACCGACTGGCACGTGTAAAACCAAACCACTTACCTATATGGTAAATTGACGCTTTGCTTTAGGCATTGACATTTGAAAAGTCCACATGCAATAACTTCCTGCCTTGTATTGGCAATAAATATATTTTGTTACTACTTGCACAGCATCGACTACGCTTCCCTTTAAACCAGTATCTGAGAAAGAGAGAAATGCAAACGCGTAGGACCAAATCTGAAAGCTTCCTATAGCTTTTCCTAAGAATACTAGTTGGCCTAATAAAGGATGCTAACTTTCCCAAAATGTACTGTTCCACATATACCTTCAGCCCATCGTATGTACAGTATTTCTACCAAAGAGTCACAGAATAAAACAGCCTCAGATTGAAGCCCAGCTTGGCAATACTGTTATTTGGGCACAGCCTGTTACAGTATTTCTCTGGAATTGTTGGAAAAGCTTTTCTGCAAATGGTGAATGTCCAAAGTGGAAAGCAGTATTAAGAACCTCTGGTCTGTCTCCTCACTTCCTTCTTCTCTTCGTCCTCTGACTTTAGCCCCGTCTGTGCATCTATCACTCAGAGCACAGGTGCAAAACAGTAAGATGTTTCACCTGCTCTTTATGCCGAGTGCCTGCAGGCGGGCCACTGCCTGGTCGAGGTGCACACATTGTACAATAACAAATCTTCCTAAACCAGGAATCACACTGAGACTGTCTATCAGTCAGTTATACAGCAACTCTTTGTACCTGTTTTGAAGGAAATACCTCACGGACGTTTCAAAAACTTGCTGCTACATCCGCAAAAACTCCATAGTGAATACTTTCAAAATATTCTGAGGTCTGCAAAAAGGCATTTTGTTCTTGGGACAAAGAACAGCCTGCATTTGTAAGAGCAACCTGCCCCATGCTCCCTGCGAGACTGCCCATCGGAGAGCAGGCACCTAGCACCGAAGATGGCAGAGGCAAGCTCGGGTCACGGACCCTGAGATTGCACTAACCACTCAACCCACGGGCTGCGTTCCCAGCTCAGGAGCCTCTTCCTCCCTCAAAAGATCAGGTATCAGGGAACAAACTGTTTCTGCTGGAATCCACAGGTTTTGTTTTAGCTGTCTGTTAGTCATGCTTAATTAAGTTTAAAAAAAAAAATCACAACACACAATGTGTTAAGCCAAAAAGGTGCTTTGACAGTACTTTGTTATAAACCCTACTTCCTTGAACAAATTCACACCTCTGTTCCTAAGAGCACTTGTACACTAAGAGTACTTCCATTCGTGAGAACTTACCCCCACTGGGGAAAAAAACAAACCAACCTTCTTTCCACCTTCACGCAACCAACGTACCGCCGTGTAAAGCGGTCAAGTGCCATTACACCCATTTAAGAGCCGTGCAAACAACTTCAGACACCTCGAAGCACCTAAGCCAATCTTTGTGCGTTTGACAAGCTCCGTACCGCAGCAGGCTGAATGAGGAGACGCCAGGAAGAGTTTGCACCGGGACATCCCACCGGTGCCGACGCGGTACCCGGCCGTGAGAAGCCCGGCGCAGCCTGGAGCCAGCAGCTGCGATACGCGCCTGTACGTGCATATGAATAAACCGTATGTCCGTACGTACGCACGTTTATTTACACACGAGCGTATGCACATTTACACACGCTTTTTAAGCAAGGCTCACCGCCGATGCTTCAGCAGGGCGGGACGGCCGCCGAGGCGCCGGCCCCTCTCGGGAGCCCCGCTGCCCCGGGCGGAGGGGCGGCCGCCCGCTCCGGCCCCGGCCCCGGCCCCGGCCCGTCGGGACACTCACTGTGAGGGTCGCTCTTCTCCCGGACGCCGTCCACCCTGCCGTCGGGGTTGATGCGCAGGAAGAAGCCGCCGTTCTTGCAGTAAAGCCGCTTGGGGTCCTTGAAGTGCCCGGGGGGGAAGGCGCCGCTGCCCCCGTCGTCGGGCAGCGCCGGCAGGGTGGTGATGCTCCCCGCCGCCGCCGCCGCCATGCGCCGGGCCCCGGCGGCGGCCCGCCGCCCCGGGCCCCCGCCACCCCCCGCCGCCAGCCCCGGGCGGCCTCGCCCCCTGCCGCGGCCGTCCAGCCTCGCCTCGCCACCGGCCGCCCCGCGCCCTGCCCGGCCGGCCCCGCTGCCCGGCGCGGCCGAGGGTCCCGTCCCGTCCGCAGGAGCTGCGCAACGGCGCTGCCGGCCGGCGGGAGGAGGGCGGGCAGGGAGAGCCGAGCACGCCAGGGAAGGGCTCCCCGGCGGCACCGGGCTGCCCCCGCCGCCGCCCCGCCCCCGACCGCCCCCGCTCCGCGCCGGGGGCCGCTCCCTGCCGCCGCGGCCGGCGGGGCAGCGGGCGGGGGAGGCGGTCGCGGAGCGGCACTTACTTCCCCAGCGCGGCCCGAGGGGCAGAGCGGGGCCGGCCGGCCCCGGGGGGAGCGCGGCGCGACGAGCCCCGTGTGGCGCGGGGCGGCAGCAGGTCCCGGGGCCGGGCGGGGGAAGCCCAGCCTGAATCGCGGGGCTTCGTTCCGTGAGAGCGCGGCACCGCTGCGCTGCGCATCCGCTCCCGCCGCCGGTCATTCCGGCAGCGCTGGGAACGTGATGCAAGAAACGTGCCGGAATCGAGGTCGGACATCTTCTCCTCTGGCTTTGTGAAGAAAGTAACTGGGGAGTTATTTTAAACCAGAAGATATGCGGCCTCCGTATCGTATTGAATTGTTTAAATCAGAATATAATGCAACATGCGTTGACCTGTTAAAATCCGCGTGGCAACCATTTCACTTCTGTGCATTTGCCAGGGAGAAACTAGTTCTGTTCCCATTCACCAGTAGCAAACTGATCAACTGGTATCTGCAAGGGCAACAGGAGAAAACTCTGGCACCGGCCTTCTAACAGCACTACTAGTGTTTCTCATATACATAGTTTATAAAGCGTATACACCCGTCCAATACATTTTGTGCTGGAGGCTGACAACAAAACAGGGTGAAGAGGTTTGTTTCCAAATCCATGCTTTGTGCCCCAAATCTCCTGTCAAGCAGCAGGCTGTTCACGCCTGTCCCTTGGGAAGCTCTCCAACTTCAAAGGCAGCACAAGCAGCCCCGGACAATCCCAACCGGGACAGCTAACACTGGTCTTTTCATTTCACAGAGCCAACATACAGCGACCCCCACAAAGAAATAAACGCCAAAGCAAGACACGCTGTCCAGCATACGCAATTTGTAATGTTCTTTTTGCTAGTACATACGTAAAGGAATTTTGTTGCCTGTCAACTTCCCAACTCTGACCCCTCGCAAGCCATAAATTGTAATTCTTTACCAGAATCAGTGACAATTACACTGCTTCCCACACCCTCACTCCAGAGGCTTAATCATGATGAATGGAGCAGGCACAGCACGGCGCAGCCCAGCCCGGCCCAGGGCAGGTGCAGGTTCACCCCCGTGTCAGCCAGCCGCCCCCTCGCAGCGCCGCGGGCACGGCCAAGTGTCACGCGCTTGCCGTCATTCTCCATGCATGGGGATTTCAGCCCCGTCGCTCGTGAGCATCCTCCCCCCTCCTTACGTTCTCCAGCTCTCACTTCTGGCCGCCCGTCCACTTACGACACTTTCTGCTATTTCTCCTGGAAATCCCACTGTTACCGCTGTACCTGAGAGTTTTGGACAGTCACAGCCAACAGCGAAGACCCTCTTCATTTCCTCTTGCTCTTCTTCTGCAACAGAAGCTGCGTTCAGGGCATTTTGTGTCCTTGCACTATCGAGTCCTCCAAAGCCCTTGCCTCTTTCTTGGAAGGTAGATGAAGGGAAGATGAAGGTAGATTCAGAAAGATGAAAGGAAGGGGTGAAAACGTCATTCTTAAACCTCTAAAAAGTTTTTTAAAAAAACAAACCACAAAAACCCAAAGTTTTTCTAAAAACTAAATATCCATAGTTCCACTCAACCATTTCTGTAACTCTGTCTTCCCCTGCACACACAGCAGGCCGTTCACAGCTCTCACATTTCAAACCCCGAGCACCGCCCTGGGAAATCACGTTTCAGCATCACACAGGTCAGCGCTCCATCTTCTGGGAAGAGGGACACAGCCGGCAGGGCAGGAGCAAGCCCCTGTACCCCAGGAGCACCCCGCAGGAGTGCAGCCTTGGCCAGCTGCAAGCCCTGCCACCGAGCTGCCGGCAGCTTAAACACCACGTTTCACAGGACGGGGCCCTGATATTTCTGAGAGTCTTCTGAGCCCTGGCCCCCATGATGGGGCCCAACCCAGTGGTGGGGGGTGGGTAAGGTAATCAGCTCAAATTCCTTATCAGATGATCCTTTTAGAAACTTGTGCAGCTGTAAGTGGCTACCAGTAAAATTATGGGGCTTGAGAGCTCTTTAGAAGCTTGTCATTGGGGCTTGTATCTGTGGGGCCTAGAAATAAAAGACAACAGAGCTAAAATGGTCATACTCCCCATATCTGCACTCACCTCAAGATCTGCCAATTTTCTTTTTTTCTTTTTATGTTTTTCTTTCTTTCTTCAACTGGAAACAACATAGCAGTGTTTATTTTCTCCATTCTACTTTCTTCTGCACTCCAACCTCTTTAATACAGTCATTAATATTCCCCTTAACATTGACTAAAGCAATTTTGGCAGCAGCATTTTCCTTTCTTCTGGCCTTGACCACGTTATCCCTACCACCCCCCTTCCTCAACCCAGATCTTGCGCACAATTACACCCATACAGCTACTTCCCCTCCACCCAAACCATTAATTATGCCTGCTTCCAACCCCGCTCATAAGCCTTCTCTTAGCCTGCTTAAAACATACTCCATGTTAAAATGCCTTAAACCCTACCTTCCTTCTACTTCAAAAATAAATCTTAGAGACCTATTCTCTAACCTGTTCCATTTGTCTAAATTGCCTACCCTTCTTGTGTTTGTCTTGTCTTGTAACCAGCCAGATTTTTTAATAGCTTACCTCTTAGAGAGAAAAACCTGTTTTATCCAGTGCTGCTCTCATATTTAGGGGTCATACTGAACACAAGGCACTCCATAAACAAGACAGACACCCCGTTGCAACGGTAGATAACCGTGGGCCATCTGTATATCCAAATATTGCCTTTATTCAATATATAATACTTAAATTTCTAGAGACCCTCAGTAGCATCCTACTCGGAACACCTAAAAACAAAGGAAAAAAAAAAACCCACAACCAAACCTAAATGATATTGTTAGTCTGGTTACAGAAAAACCTTGAAAAATGCAAGAGTAATTTTTGAGGTATTTCAAATTAGGAGTAACAAATTCCATCAGCTCCATCAGTTTTTAATTTTTAATCCAAAGTCCAAGAATCCAGTCTACAACTTTCTCAGACTTTCCAGCAGTTACTATGACAAATCCTGCCATACGACAACCCCAGAAAATTTTAATCCCCTTTCATGGAAGCTGCTTTCAGAGGGGTTTCAGCCATATGTCCTTGACAGTTTGCTAGGACTACATCTCCACAGTGTGTTTGGTCACACAGGTGAAGATGGTGTTTGGAAGGCGCGCTAAATTAATCTGCAAAGACCTTATTTACAATAAAATTAAAATAAAAAAAAGCCTTCACTTTTGAAAAGCAATTAAAACTACAGGAAAGCAAAGACACACAAGAACACCTTGGCTCATCCATCTTCCCACCACTAAGACATATCAGCAGGTGGTTTGTATCAACACGGCAGCGGGAAATGCTTCCAACTACTAGCAACGTAACATCGGCCCCAGGCCTCCAGTCCATCACAGCATTTCTTGATTCTCTGGGTTTCTTGGCTTCCCAATCCCTCCCTTTGGTGTATATCCAAGTAACGATTAGCCAAAAAGAGATGGATAAGCTGTGTCTCTTTTGAAGTTTTTCCTGTGTTGTCTAGCACTCAGCTAGCAGTGGAAAAAACATCCCTCGCTTCACCAGCACGTATCGATGCTGAATGCCACCAAATTCTCAGACATACACTTGTCAAAGGCAACGTCCGCCGCAGAGTTCGACACTCATGGCCAAATCGTCTGTAAGCGTCTTTTGACTTCAGCGTTACGCTGGTACACGCTCTGGCCCTTGGTTTATAGGAACACAGGAGCTGCCAGCCAGCCAGTAAAACCCCACCGGGGAGTGCCAGGTCTCCGTCGGAGCAGGGAAGAGCCTTCATGTCGTCTGGCCTCGCGCAGTGCCTCCGTTAGGGTAAGCCTCATGCGCTCCAAACCATCAGCATGTATCAACGTTATACGACACACCCTCTCCTGAATCTCAAGAATGCAGCGATAAGAGACCTTATATACAGCCAAGATCTAGCTAGGCTTCTCTGACAGTGGGTTGCAGTTGTTCTAGTTCAGTCTTACTTGGTAAATCTTTAGCGTTAAGGAAGGCTGTTTCTTCCTCCAAGCAACTCTGCGGGAAGAGGGGCTTGCAAAGTGAGAGGAAGGCAACTTGTAGTTCTGGTGTTTTGCGAAGAACAGAGTTGTACTAGGATCAGACAGGGGAAAGAGCGTTCTCTTGCTCTCTCTTTTTCGTCTTTCTGGATGTTACCAGATGTCTCCCCCAGCTTAGAAAAATAAATCACAAAATAGGCATGATGTAGATGGCCCTTGAATAAATCCACCTCAGTGCTCCCTCCAAGTGGAAAATAACCTTAATGTGAGAGAACGGCTTTTGTGCAGGCAGTCCAGGCAGACGTCTGGACAGATGAAATACAGTAAGTGTCTTAATGCTTTAGTGAATTATTTATGTTTGAGGTAACACACTTGTGGGGAAAAAAATACTGCTTACCTTTAAATATATTTCTTTCCTTCAAAGTCTGAGCATGAGTTTAAGAATTCAGTAGCAATTTATTCCCCAGAATTCTTAGTTCTTTCACCATCAACAGCTGATACTTACATTCTATGTTAATATTCATATGTTCACTCAGGAGCTTAAATGCATGCTTCAGCTGCTTTGTACGATGGAAGCATACAGCCACAAATCTGTTGATAACAGACTTAATTTTTCTTCTAAATATTAATTACTATAGGAAGCAGTTTCCTACTTTTTGCTCACCTACTTTTGTAAGTGGAGTCTATGAGAAAAAGTTTCTGTATTTTAAGTATATATGCATATTATTAAGTGCCTGAGAAAGTCTTCTTGCACAGCCACTTTTTTAAAAAATGTGTAACAGAAGTTCAGCTTTTCATTTACCTTTCTAATGACTTTATGACATGTCATCAATATTTCTTTATTTTTAAACAAAAACTTCTTCCCTCTTCATCTTTTTTTTTCTGGTACAAATAGTAGAAAGAAATCACATCAACAATAGAAAAAATCTCCTCCCTGTTACAAACCTCTTATCATCTCCATTCCAGTTCAGGAGAGTACTTTATTCCTGTAAAGCACCAGTGGACACTTGTTTATGTCTTTCTAAAGTAAAATTTTCTGAATATATGCTTAATCTGAATACGATCACAGATAGCCAAAACTTTGTTTTGGGTTTTCTTTACAAATGGTTGATGTTGGAAACAAAACAGCCCAGGATGGCTGAAGATAAGAGAACTAGCAATCCGGTGAGGCTTAAATTGGAAGTAAATCAAATTTGTTATGGTCCAAAATGATTGCACTTGGAAAAAGAACTGAACTGTCTAGAAGCAGTGACAGCTGTTGCAGATACAAGAGATATAGTAGTGACCTCAACTTATGAGAAACAAGAAATAGCGTTCTAAGTACAAATATTTATGGAGGTTAGAGTTCAGAATTAGCAAAATCACCACGCTCCCTCTCTAATGTATATACAAACACATAATACACACTCTCTCTCTGTATCCACATTATATAGAGTAATACATATAAATCAGCAAACTTACTCCAGACTAAGAAAGTAAACAATGTCAGTATAAAGACCGATAATATTCATGGAAAAAAGACAATTTAAAAAAATACTCTGAAATCAAACATCATGAACTCAAAGAATTTGAGTTAATATTGGATTTCAAAGAAATCCAAATTTATTAAGGTAAGAGATTCCTTAGAGGGAACAATCATAGAACCACCTCTCTTTCTCGCATTATAACCAGAAGATCATGATTTAGGTATTTATCGCCCCTGATCCCACGCCACTGGAAGGCTAGCGGCTGAAAAGGTCAGTGGTCCAGCTGTCTTTCCTATCTCCAGGACAGCGGTGGCTGAGCTGCCCCAGCGTGGGCTCTGCATCAAGGCAGTTTAAAGACATTTATGTTAAGACAGCAGTCCTGTCAGTTGTCCCAAAGTCACTTATCCCCTGCTTATGACTCAAGACACGTTGCAGTGTCATTATCTCACTACAGGGTGAAGCAGTTGCTCTTGCGCTGGAAACGCTTGGACACATGTTAAGAGATTATAGGGAGATCTTTTTCCCCATAGTGGGGGGGGAAAATCAGTGTTTGTGAGGCAGATACAAACACGCAGCCAATGTCTGTCTGTGGTGGTGTCATTTAAGAAACCCATTCACCCATTAGAACAGAGCACATACAAACATTTGAGGAGCGGATCTTCACATAAACCCAGAGTTGCTGAGGTTGGAAGGCACCTCTGGAGACCACCTGGTCCACCCCCCCTGCTCAAGCAGGGCCACCTGGAGTCGGTTGCAACAAGTCCACTTGCAACAATTCTAACAATTTTCCCTCCAAACATTTCCACATCAACTACAAACCACTTCGGGTCAAAAATTGCCTCTCTCACTGTGTTGCGCTGCCTAGCAAGTGATGAGGAAATAGTGGAAGATCTGTTGCAGATTCTTCTTTATCCTCTTTTAAATTAGGTTCTTGTCTTATAAGAGTCATAAGATTCATAACTTCCATAAGGGCTAAATCTGGAGAATGCTAAATTATTCACAGGACTGCAGTTGGAAATTAAAATATAGGTGGAGGTGAGGAAAATACTCTTTCCATTCACTGGTATGTTACAGTACAAGGCCAAACTAACTTCGTGGAGGAATATAGCAAAGACAGACTATTCCCAAGGAACAGGAGTTACCACATCATGCAGCTTTCATCATTTCGCATTGGGCAAGGAGAGATGAGATCAGTGAGACGTTACAAAGAAAAAAAAAACGTTATTTTACTGTATCATGGATTTAGTTTCTACCACTTGCTCAACCAAAATCTTGCTCTGCATTATTTCTGTAGAATATATTAGCTGGTAGGTAGAAAATAGCAAGAATGAAAAAACAAAACCAAAACCCTCTCTCTTGGTAACAATCTGTACTGATAGTATTCCAGAAGGAATGTCACAACTCCCCCGTTTGTTTTCTCTTTGTTTCAGGACGGTTTCCATGGATCCCCAAACCTAGGCCCCACTGAAGGGCTCCCCAGAGCATAACGCCATGTAGCGGCAGGTCACAGACCAAGCATCACATGCAGAACACAAACAGAATTCCAGTAGCACAGTCAACACATTAAACCTCTTGCAAATACAGTTTACTGTTCAGGATATCAGCACGCTAGTATTTGAGAAAGGAGAGACAGGCCCTGGAACGCTATTAGAAGTGCAAATAAATTATGCAGTCCCTTGTGCTGTATTAGGTTTTAGTTCTAGGGAGGGAGAACTATCCCAAATGAGTTTGAGGCAGCATTTAGTGCTGGGGTGGATATAGTTATTATTACTCCACCACACCCCAATGCATCCATCCATGCAACGACTAGCTTAGGTGAAACGCTTTCTGCAATTCTCCCCTTTCTCAGCTTTGAAATCATTCCTATATGTCTTTAAAGTTTACTATTACTGCGCATGAACCTACACCTCCTACAATATCTGAAGTTACAAGTACTGTAAGTGCAACTTTAGCCAACTGGCTCTTGTGAAATCTTGTTTGTTTCTTGGAGAGACGCTTAGCGCATTTCTTTGTGGTAGATTAAAAAACTGATCTGCTGTCCGCTTGCCGAAATAGAATTTGTCATCTGCCAAAAAAATGACTTTCCCAACACTGTCCAGGCTATTATCTCAAACCTGACCTGCAATAATTAACTTCCAAGCATCTGGGAGGTTAAATTGCTCAGTGACCTGTTTTTTTCTATGCAAAAGGAATACTCATTACATGAGAATCGCTATTTAGTTTACCTTTTTCCCCTCAGGAAAAATTAGAGAATGAAT
Organism: Aptenodytes patagonicus; assembly: GCF_965638725.1. Classification (NCBI taxonomy): domain Eukaryota; kingdom Metazoa; phylum Chordata; class Aves; order Sphenisciformes; family Spheniscidae; genus Aptenodytes; species Aptenodytes patagonicus. The sequence goes on from NC_134952.1 coordinate 78,927,165, forward strand.
GCCTGCATAAACCACTTTTTTACACCCTCATTAGTTTTATCAAATGCAGTCTTCCACCAAGCACTTGATGGAAATTTTGTGAGAATATGCCCATCTTTGAAAGCAACCTGGAGAGTGAAAAGGGTTCGTCTGTTGCTGTGTAGTCCTTATCCCAGTGACAGTAAATTGAAGTGCAAATGGATTTTCCTTTTTTGCTCCTAATCAAATACCTATGTCACGATATCACTGCTTACAGACATGACAGCAGATAATCCGGGAAGTGATAGGAGAAGGACCTGCTCATACTTTACTGGTTGCATGTTGTTTTTCCTGTAGCAGCTGTGTTGCCTGGCCAAAGAACCACCAGTGAGTGCTAAAGAGGAAGTTTGCTCTGACATTAACATGGCCAGCTACTGACCTCTGCCTTGTTCAATTGCCAGCCATGAACTCCAGCCATTGTGTACTTGAGATGGCGTTTGGGAAAACTTCTCTAAAGAGCCCCGTAATGTTACAACAACGTGCAAGAAAAGTTAGCTGTACCTTAAAGAGAATGCTGAAGGTGCAAACTCCAAGCAACAGAGACTTAAAGGATGAAAAGCAAGAGTTACAGGTGCCATTACCAGTCTGGATGTTTGCTCTAAAGCCTTAGTGGTCCGTTAGTGTTGTTAATCTGCCCTAATCTAAAACTCACAAATTCTCTACTGATACCCTAAGGGGGTTATCAGCTGACAATGGAGAGAAAGCTGGACCCACTAGCTTTGTCACAGGCCACAATTTCTGTGACATTAACAGTAAAAGGTTGTCCCCCGCAACATTGAGCAGCAGTAGTAGGGATCAACGTATGCATGTTATCAGCGGATGTCACAGTCTTCTGACAGCAGACGAAGGGAAAGGCTGTGTAATCCTCCCCAGACCCAGGAATGAAAACCAGGAGGACACTGAAATAGGCACAGACTCATCTTCCTTTCTCTTGTCTGCCCCGCCCTCCACCCCCAGCCTGTCTGTCTCCTCATCCTTTGTCCCCACCCTGTTCCTTTCCCCTGCTGTCAGGCGCAGGTTTCTAGCCTGTTTCTAAATCTTTCGTCAGCTCCTCATGCCAAGCTCTGTCCTCTGGACTACTTTTCCTTTGCATCTCACTATGGCTTCTAGCCATGTGCTCCATAGCTGGGTTTCCTTTTCTCATTTCTTTTTAATCCCTGCCCCTTTTCTTGAAGTTCGAAACTCGTGTTCTCATTCCCCAACCAATCCTCGTAACCCTGTAGCTTAGTTTTTCCATAGACTTTTTCATTTTCCTTTTCCCTAGCACTCTCCCTCCTCATGGTAGTTCCCAACTCCCAATTTCACTCTCCTTGCAGGGCGGTAGCCTCCAGTCCCATCAGATTGCCCATCACCATCATGCTGGCACGCCTGCCTATGTACAACAGGTAACGCTGGACAATCTCCAGCCACCTCTGCTGGGAGCCCTGCTCCTCAGGCCACCCCTCAGCCCTTGCTTTGCGGCACAAACCAGCCCAGGGCACCCAACGCCACCCCACACTGTCACATCGCTTCGGGCCCCCCTGGCCCCAGAACGTGAAGGAGGGGGCAGAGGAGAAGGGAGGCTGTTTTGCCCTGCTTGGTACCTCCCTTTCAACTATTCTCCAGCCCTTCGGTATGGAAGTTCTAATTGAGGCTAGTCTGAAGCATCTGGACAAGTTTAATGGTTATAACAAAATCAGTCAAAAGGCTTCCTCTAAAATTTTGTGGAACTAGATGAAATTTTAACTCATCAGTTTCAAGCTCGCATGAATTCCTTTCTGACAAAAAGGTTGAAAAACTGAAACAATTTTTAAAACCCATACGACTCTTAACACAAAACTCTTATTACAAAACTCTTCATTCTCCTGTAAAAAAGATACTATTGCATAGATGACCGCAGCAACTGCAGCCAATCACAAACTCGTACATCGCCTAGGAGTGCTTCGCTGCAGGAAAAAACAACAAAAATATATGTGGCTAACTTCATTGCCATAAATATTAAGGACTTTCATTCTGACTAATCGCACACCTTGAGTCGTTTCACTGAAGTCTACAAGTGACTTGTAAAAACAACAAAAAACTCAGTAAGCAAATAATAATAAAATCCTTTCCCTCAAAGACCAGTAAGTCAAATTCATTAATGATATTAATGAATTAAATGAAATCAAGGTTGCCGGCTAGCATTTTTAGTGCATATGTTTGCGTGCATATATTATACATGCAAGGATGCATATAACTGAGTGCTCAGAAGTCTATTTTGTAAAATTCACTGGGCATCCTGGCCAAGATGAATGCTGGATTTTAGCTGTTATTTCCATTCATAATTGAATTGCAATTTTTCAGACAGAATAATCTCAGAGTTTTCATATTAAAATGACAGCAGTTTATGAATCAATTTATGGGCTTTGTCATCTAATGATTCATTTATTTTAAATAGACCAAATTAATATCGATGATTCCTTTCATTGGGTTATAACGTCACATTTTATGTCAGTTGCTCCTCATACAAAGTTGGGCTTTTCTTTTATTAATTTCTTCCCCATTGTTGCATTTCCCACTGTTGTTGTTGGAATACAAACAAACAAGGACACTCACCTCAGAGGTATTAGCCTTTTCTTATGACATCAGTGTGTAGGCTGTGCAAAATCGAGGCATCACTTAGTCACTCGCACCATCTGTGTGGGCCCGGAGAAAGCAAGATGTAATCTGTCATACGGTGAGCTTTGTACAAAACAGCAACAATCTGTATTCAGCTGCGCAGATGAAACAGATCCCTTGAGGAGCTTCAGTCTGCCAGAGCGTGCGCTTGTGGGTGTCAGCGGCTGGGGGTCAGCTCTTCCTAATGTGACGAGGGAAAACTTTGTTTGTCCAGACAAGAATTGGGAGGGTGGTGGCAGCTAGTTTCACAGACTAGAGTTTGCTAGCCAAACTGCGGTGGTATTAAGTAGCACTTTAAAATTTCAGAGCCAACATCCTTTCTCATTTTTACTGACGTAAGAAAATTTGCTCTGGGATGATTTGAATACAAGAAAGGAGAAAGTGATAAAATCACTCCCTTTTCGGTTTTTACTTCCCCCAGGAGTAAACCCATTGTCTTCCCCGGCCTCTCGGAAGCTACCACGATGATGTTCCTCAAAGCAGGGAAGGCAGCGGTCTACCATGCAAAGGAAAAGGCTAAATGCATAGCTAGCAGGTCTACAAAAGTCTCCCTGCATAGCAGTGTGCAGGACGTGCACAGGATATATCCCCAGGCTACCTCACCTATTTGGTTGGAATTTATGATAACATTACTTTTTACTCACACCCTTCAAACAGCACCTCTCCACCGACTTTTTTGGCAGTCATCTCTAGATTTGATTTTTAGTGCATACAGATGACAATTACATGAAGGTACAGCAATATTTTTACCTACGGCCCTTGCATGTTCCCAAGAAAAGTATGTAAGAGCCTTTATGGCCCTACATCAAATTACTTGAGCTTGTGCTGAACAGAATTCCTGTAATACGTGTTTTCACTAAATAGGTGTCTTGTCACAACCCCTACCATTACAGACACTGTAAGATGACACCAGTGCCATGCCAACTACTTCAGTTTTATAAAGCGTATCTGTGGAGATGACTTTCAAGGACAATCACTTATTCCAACCTCCTTTTTGCAGTGGTACCAAGTAGCCTAAAAGGCATTATTAGTTGCTGAGCAATGGTTCTCTCTTCCTTATATACCGCTCGCTACTTTTTTGGACCTTTTTTTTTTTAAACGTAAAGAACTCTGGTACTTATTTTCAGATTAAGAATACGATCTCATGCACAAATTTATTATTGAGCATAGTTATTTTTATGGAACATCATTGTTTTTTTCCCTAGTGTCTAGTTTCACCACAGAGACGGAGATCAGCGTAAATACTTTTCCCAGCTGTGACTGGGAAATGGAGAACAGAACGGAGCAGCAGAGAACTGTGATCTTTAGCAAACAAAAGACTCCGAAATTCAGAGGGAGGAGGAATGCAATCTGTCTTCTCATCCCAACAGTCACCAGAAGGGGAAGACCATGCTTTTTACTGTATTAGACAGTTTAAAAAAAAAAAAAGGTGAACCTGCTGAGTACAGCCCAAAGACGTTTGGTTAGGAAAGCCAGAAAAGACCCTTTTCTTATGCTTTTTCTGTAAGCACTACAGCCATCCCTTTTCATGTTTTGCTGCATCTAATAGTGTGTGCTGCTGTTGTCTGGTTTCTAGGAGAAGTCTCCATGCTCCATAAGGGCAATGAGGCAGTTACAAGTATCATAACAAAGCTCTCAGGAACTAGGGGTAGGAGAGCAGGAAGAAGTATATATGGGAAAAAGTGGAAAATGCAATATAAAGAATGAGTTACCGCCAATGCATGTTTTCTCCGGAGCCTATAACAAACATAAAATTAGGTTAATCTTCTAACAAAATCTGTGATTTTATTAAACAATTAGTTCAACTATTATTTTGAACTAACTTGCTTCAGTGTTTAATGCAGCCCAGCCAGTGTCACATGACTGGCAGACACTATTAGTGAAAGTTTTCATGAGTCAATTGGACCTATTTGGGAGCTCTAGTTAAAACTTTTTTCAAGCTTAGGGGATGATTGCAATTAAATTCACTTCATTGGAGTTGTTAGCTTGATGACAAGCCTCTTTAAATCAAACCTTTTCTGTCATTCTTCCTTACACTCTTACCTGCAATACCCTGAGCATAACTTTCTAGAGAAATTAATATTTTAGGGTATCTCCATTTTGCCTACCATTTTTGAACAGCTGATTCCCAGACAACATCTCCCATGCTCTCCACGTTAAGCACCAATAAAGCATCTCAGCACTCTAAAACTGGAGTCAATTCAGGCCTTGATCCAAATCCCTTAAAAAAATCTATCAGACTCTTTCAACTGAACATGCTAGCCATTGGTTTTAAGACAAATTTGAGTTCCCAGTCAGCTCTCGCTAGAACTCCTGGCCCTATGCATCACATATGTGAAACCGCTTGGTTCTAGGACATGCAGTAAGGACAACTGAGTAAAGATGTGACAGAAATACTGATGAAGGGATTTGCGTAAAAAAAAACATAGCATAATTTGTAGCTTTATCCAGTTATTTTTTTAAGCAATTGTACTTAGCAGATGGAAGTAATCTTTCCGAAAAGGGGAAGAAAAAGAGGCCCGTGCAATTTTATGAAGGGGAGAACGAACGCATTTTGGCTGCCACATGCCCAAGACACCACACCAAATTCCTAGTGTTCTAGGAAAAAAGCTGCAACATGTGTGTTACTATATCATGTGTTAGGACGTGACAGAGGTGAATAGTTTTAGTTGTTAAAATTAGTAAAGCAGGCTACCTTTGTTCTTCCATTTACATACAAAATAGATCAGCACTGAACAGTCTCTTAACTATTTTTATTTCAGTCTCTTTATGTCAACTTTGTGTACTGTCTTTATAAAAAAAAAGATCAGCATATATTATGATGTTTGGTTTACTACCATGTGGGATAACTGAAAACACAATTATGTTACCTCTCAGACACAAAGCTTTTTTTCAGGACGGTTACATGCAAGAAAGGCAAATCATGCTGTAAGCAATGAGATGAAAAGACTGGAACAAACTGTATGCAATTAGCTTAGCAGACTAGATGGAATTGGCCAGAATTCAGATGTGGTACAAATGAGTATAAAAAAAGGAGTTGCATTTGCTTACCTCATGTCTGAATTTGATCTGTTGATCTTAGCATATGAAAAGCAGTGGTACTGGGAGTAATTTAGCTGTAATTCCTGCTCTGTTTTAGTTAACTGTCCTTGACTTCAACCTGCAGGAGATCAAGTTCAGAACGGTTAAGAATTTCCCCACTTTTAAAAGCATTATCTTTGACACATTACAAAGCAGAGGCAGGGCATAGAGGTCTGATCCCAACTGCCTTTAAAAGAAAAAACAAACATCAATAAGACCTTTGCTATGAAACTTCAGTGGAATCGGGATTAAGGTTCTAGGCCACAAGAGAAACATCGCCTGTAATAAAGTAACACTGTACTGTTCCAGACTAGTGTAAGAAAATTCTACTATAGTGTCCTTCTGGTGTTTTAAGACAGACCGACCAAAACTCGTTGGAAAAAAATCCTTACAAACGTGTAGGAATACAAAACAGCATTCAGAATGAGCACAACTCAGAGGAGGGTTACACATAGCAAACAAATGAAGTTCATGTTGAAATGCATGAGACGTGCTCTCTCTTACTGGAACACATGCTTTATGATTTTCAAATCAATCTATTCTCACTAGAAGTGACTCCAACTTCACTGGCCATAAAGTATAATCTCACAACATTACTTTTTAAGGCAAATAATTTGTTAGAAAGAAGAAAAGAATAACCGTTCTTAAACATAGTACTTGTTGCTAAACCTTTCTCAGGATGCAGCTGCCATTTGCATGGCAATTGTAGCACTCTGTAGGTTAGGGTGAAGATACAGCCCTAAGAACTCTTTTTCTGTTGTTGTTTTATCTCCCTTTGGTGCACTATTGCCCTTGTCAATCTTCAATTCCCAAGTATTAGGGAAAGAAGAGATTTTGACTCCAGGGACTACAGCCACTGCCCATGGGAAGCAGAAGCAAGCACAAGTCTTTTGGTACACCCAATTCCCTCCCCAAGACAGACATCATTTTTTCAGATGAGACACAACCCGGCGCTCCACAAAACAAAAAAAAATTTTTTTAAGTGTATGACACAATGGAGGAAAGAGGTTAGTGCTGAGGGTAAAGTCCAAATATCTCGGCATGTTTTCCTAGATTGTCTCTTACATAACCCCCAAAATTCAGTCTCGCAACAGCCTGCTGGGAGCAGAGGGGAGTGGGTCCGGGAGCTCACTGACAATACCAGGCACATGCGTGCATACACACACAGCCACCACACACACAAGGCAACAAGAATTAGCTAGTCCACTGCAAATGTCAGCCAATTTATGTAATGTCCTTTTACTCAGCATTTCTTATTCACTGGAGAGTGAAAAATCTCAATAAACAGTCTCTGAAGAATTGAAAGTGGGGGAAGCTAGTTGGATTTATAGTCTTTCTCCGGTCACTGCTGTTGTTGGCTGCTTGATAGTCTATACGTTACTTCAATTAAGCAACCAGGGAACAAGGAGGCATTTATTTAATAAGAATCACCAATGCAATTGGTGTTAACACGTTCTAATTGTTATTAATAGCAGCTGTCATTCTAAGTTGACTAAGCACAACAGTTCTGCGCTGCTGCTGTTCATGTTATCCCATGAGGCGCACAGAAGACTTACTCCAGAATCCAATTTATCCAGAGAATAGTTTTTCAGATGGTAGGCAGCCAGAAAGTACAGTCCGGATGACAGCAGTGCTAAGACTTGCAGATTTAACACACCTAGGAAACAAAGGAAGAGCTGAGAAGTGGAAGGAGAGTTTGGAGATGAACTGACTGGATATAAATAATACCAATTATTTCCCCAGCCAACCTTTCTAGTAAAGAAATATGTTGGTGGTATACTTACGCCACCTTGAAACAAGACCAAGAATCTCACCTGTTCAGTGCTTCAGAATTACGTATTTGGCAGATGTTGAAATACGACCTTTGTCGCTAGACTACGTTACTTTTCTATTATTATTTTTAAATTACTTTAATTTCAGAGCTCTAATTTCCTGTTCTTTCTAGGAGAGTGAGCAGTAATAAGCTGTTATGAATGCTACAGCTTTTTTTAAAAAATAGGAAGGAAAGAGGAAGAAAGCAGATTTTCTACTCATCACAAAACATAAGAAATAAGAAATTTCAGTTAATTGGCTTACAGTCAGAAACAATTGTAAGTTGTTATGATCAAAGTAAAGCTTACAATGCACATCAGACAGAATTCTGAAATTAAATTATATCCCTTTACAGGTATTGAAAAATCTAAGAAAAAATTTAGGGTTAAAGTTTCAAAACCAAGTACAGAAATTCACAATGAAATACGTGGTTTCTATTTCTATAACAATGTCATAAGGGAAAAACAAAACATCTAATCAGCAAGCACAAAAGCTTGAATTTTTACATTTGTTACAGTACTTGTGTTTACCATGGACACCTTTATTGACTTGGAATGCCCACAGAAAACTCACCTGATGAGCCTTCCCTTAAAAGCCATTGGTTTATGGCCCTCTTCAAAGCACGAAATTCACTTTTTCCCACTCAAAACGTCTTAGTAACTGATTATACATTTAGGATTGTACACATTTAGGATATGAGGGAGAGGATTTTTTTTTTCAATGATGAAGGTTCCAAAAATTATGTAATGTTTGGTGTACTATTTTGTACCTGACTGGGCAAACCATTTTCTTGCAGCTATTTTGAACCTCCATGATAAAGTAATCTCACGATTGATCTGATCTACATGAAGAAATTTTATTCTGGAGAGTTTTGTTTTATTACAGTCATCTTCAATTCTAATGAATACTTCTGGTTTTGATGGAGAAGACAGATCTGTTTAACATACAGATCTAACCTCTAAAACTGAGGTTAAAATTATTCTGTGAAAGATAGGGGCACGTGTAGCAAATTAAAAAATAAATCTGGTTTACATGAAATAAAATGTTCAGCAATAATCTTAAACATTGTGTCAGCATCGATTTCATTTACTTACAAGATTTAAGTTCTTTTTCTGGATTTTCTTTTTCAGTAACTAAAGTTTCCATTTGTTACTCTTGCTCCTCCTGGAAATACAGCAATAAACAATAACATAAATGGTTATTACAAATACTTAGATGACTTTCTTGAAAGAGTATTTACCTCAAGCATGTCCTAAGAGTCATCAGATCCAGTTTGGCTTAAAGGTTCTGTCTAACATTGAATGCAAAACGTCCCTTTAGAGAAAAATAAGATAGAGGATATGTTACTAAAAAACCTACAGGAAATGACAAAGTATTAGAAATTGTGTTCTAGTCTAAGTGTAAAAAGATTATGTCTCAACATATCATTGTCAATGACCCTTTATTTAAATGAATCCCATTGATATGAACTGAATATACCATTTTCCAGAGCAGGAGGCACATTTATGTATGTAATAAACATAGAGTATCATTACATGCCATTATGTAGTGTCTCTAAGAAAACCCAGTGAGCTCCAGACTTGCTCTAAATCCTCCTGAATTCAGTCTCTTTTGACTGAAATATGGACTTGAGCAATGCCTGATGAGGTGCCTCCTCCAAGAAACCCCACTTGTAGAGAGCATGCAGACACCACCGACCTTGCAGTATGCAGGAGGACAGATGGTAATTTCTAAACCTGAGATTAATATGATCCTCTACCACAAAGAAATAAGCAGAGGTGATGGATTTTTATTTTATGTTCAACTTGGAACTTGTTTTATTTAGAGATGTTTAATTTATAATTGTATCATGCTGGCTCAATGCTTAGTTGTGTTATGGCGCTCTGCCCAGAAATCCTCATGGACGCAGCTTTCAACAATTTCTTTGTGTTTCACAGATGGTCTGTATTTGCCTTTTGCTTTTTTTTCTTTTAGTATTAATTGCAAGATTTTAAAATGAAAAGAAAAAGCAACAACAGTGGAACAGTTTTAGGCTTCAAGCGGTTACTTGTCTCCAGAATTTCTTGTGGAACTGAGTTGCTTCAGATTAATGCAAAGTCTGCAACATACATATCATACCAATCTCTAAGTATAGTTTGAAATATTAGCAATATGTAATGCCTTCAGAATTACATCTGATGTAACGGTAAGAGATTATCTGTTGTAATTGCAACGACTACAAAACCTCTCATAAGGAATTGCCATTTATTGTTAGTCTGCTGTAGCGCAGCAGATCTTTGCTGCCTCAAACATACCTGTAAGGCAATGAGCAGACATTCATTATTACAATGAAGTAATAAACCTTTAAAGACCTACCTCGAGGCAAGGCACGGGGTGTGGGCTTACTTGGTTAACAAAAGATAGGTAATGCTGGAAAACTAGAAAAACGGGAATGGGGATTTTCTCCTTGAAAGGGAAGGATGACAATACATCTTTCCCCAGAGTAGTTCTTTCTGAGACTGCACAACCTATAGGCAGTTCCCTATAGGGTACACTGGAGTCGCCATAGACAATGCAGTAGTTTGAGAAGGTCACATGGTTCCCACGGGTATCCCAAATATCAACCACAGCCAAACTCTGGTAATCGACTTACAAAAAAAACCCAAACCAAAACAACAGCAACAAAAAATTGACTCATGATATTCTACAGCCTGGCTTACAGATTACTCCAGATAACGTCAGGGAAATAGTCCCAGCCACCGCTGGTGCTGTCCTCCGGACAAGGCTACACGGTGACTCTGTCTTACATTCACTTTACTTTCAGTGACATTTCTTCTACAGGACTGGAAAGGCCTGATAGATTGCAGCAAATCACAAGTAGCCCTAGTACTTCGCAGAAGCAAACACTGGGATCTTGATCCCAAGTATGTCATATTTGAGGAAGTTGTGGGGTTTGGCTTTAAGTCCCTCACTTTCCTGCCAATTTCAAATGTGATTCAAAACCGAGTTCATTTTCTGATCTTTTGCAGTCATTATCACAGGACTTTGTTAGAAGCAGAATACAGAGGGGATTGTAAGAGAATAAGTTGGAAGAATTTCTGGAGCTGGCACGTCCAAAAGGATTTAAGAGGCTAGATCAGATGACGAGGCCATCATCTTTATATTAATCCCTTCCTTCCGTGCACATTTTGGAGGCCTAGGAAGAACACTCTCTTGCCTAAATTTTTAATATGAAACGCTACTCATGTAGAGACAACCTCTACTGTAGAAGATACACTGTTTGACTGTCTTGTAATTAATGAACATGAAATTATCAGCTAATAAAAGATGGTGACACAGTAAAGCAATCCAAGAATAAATCCTAGACCACTTATGACTCCTTCCCAATAAGTTAAATTTCAGTGGGACTTTTGCTATTGTTCTCAACAGACCTCAAAGAGAAACTCAGGCTGTAATCAGCAGTGACTTCAAGGCAAATAAAAAGGAGTAAATAAATGCCACAAAGAACCCTTCTTAGGCTGCTGGCAACAGCACAGCTACAAAATTAGCCTCCGCTTGTGACGTTCAAACAGATGGGTGTCACCCAGGTGGAAGAGATGACACATTAAACAACAGACAGCCTCTCACTCCATCATTTTTGACCCCAAAAGAATGACAAAGCTCATATTTAAGGAAGAAATTACCGTGATCTGCTATGCATATTATGCAAGTCATCCTATGTGCATTTAGAGACATAAGTACAGAACAGATTGTGTGATAAAAGGGTTTTATCTACATTAATTTAACCTACAGGCATTATGGAAAGATAAGCCTGTAGCTGAGCTTCCTACACAAAATAAAACCTTTTTGATCTGTCTGTAAAGCAGATATTTTGTTGCAAACAACAAGAGGAGGGAAGATTATAATTAGTTCCATTTAAAAACAAAACACAAAACGCAACGGAGAAATAAAGTGCAGTGAAAGAAGAGAAACAGGCTAAAGGTAAAGTTACCTCAGCAGCTTTACCGTGCTTCTTTCTTTATGAAGAGGCATCAGCAGAGCAATGCACGTGGGCTGAAAAAAATGAGTTTACAACTGCTACGTGCATGGGGGAGGGTAGCCCCATCTTACTGTGGGTCCCACAGTTCAGAGATAGACGTAGAGCCTGATAGTTGATCAGACTATTTATCTGATTGTTATTAATGGCACAGTACAGAATATTTTGCTGAATGAGGTCCCTTACCAGGCCAGATCCTGGCCTGCAAGGCTGTGCTGGGGAAACGAGCCATCCCAGTGGGCTGACAACCGGCCTCCTGGGGACAACAACCCACCCACAGGAGAAACTCGGCACAACACTGAGCGTAGGAGGAGAAGATTTGCTGTATAGCACATACGGGTCCTAGAGGATAAGTGACATTTTAAACAGAGCTGGATCAGTTCAGTTAGAAATGGATTTAAACCCAGTGAAATTCCTGAGATGTCGAGCCAGGTAACTTCCAGTATATTTTCTCCTCAGGAAATCTGGGTTTTTTTCAGATAAATATTTAAAGGAAAGAAGGTAGGTTTTCATCTATTTAGGATTCCTGCTGAAAGCGATGAATTTGTACACAAGGGAAGCAAAATAGGGTATGAATCTATTCTAAAGGAAGCACAATTAAGAGCACTTTATTTTTAAAGCACACAGTAAAACCCCTCAATAGCTAGAAACATTTGCTGTTTTTCAACACTTGAATATTTCAAACAGACTGTTTTCCATCCAATATCACAAGAGGGAAATAACCAAGACCAAAATAATGTTTCACAGATTTTATTTTATGTATGAATCAACTAGTCTAAAGGAAATACTACCTTCTTTGACTAGAAGCATGGAAGAGTTCAAGGATACAGTATGTATTTTTAAAGAAAAACCTAATACACATGTTTGGAAAGGAAGAGGACAAGACTTAAGCTTCTGGCAGTATTTGCAGACATCCACAGACCTTTTGAATAGAGGTATTCTTCTGGGGGCTTTCACCTTGTCTGAAGGTTTTGTACTTGTTCCAGGTCTTGCACTGTTTATTACATTTTAAAAAGTCAAGTTATTCTTTCCTACTGCACTGCAAACTAGAACATTACTCTTGCTAATTTTGGGGACTCAAGAGCAAACAGAGAAGGGGAAGAGCCAGACATAGATGAAAGCATAATTCTAAAAAAGCAACGTAAGTTTCCACTTTAAAAAAAAAAATAATCAACAAAACCAAACAGAAGAGGTAAGGATTTTTCTCAAACCTGCAGCAATAAAGACTGTTCATTTTCTGCTTGCAATATTAAAACTATTGATGTCAAAAATGCCTGACCCAGCACTGCATTACATTAGCTGTACAGGAAACATGACAAGGGGCAACTTCTTATGCTTTTGTCAGACCAAGACAAATAAACAGGCAGAGATCCGAGACTGGAGATTAATATTAAAGCCATAAATAAAGAGATTGCATGTAAAGTAAGCAAAAACAGATACTGAAAAGAATTAGTGCAACTCAAAACACAAAACCCCACACATATCCTGCAGTCTAATTTCATTTCCAGAGTATTTAAAAAGAAGACATTCATTCCATCCTGCCAGCATGCCAATTTGTATGTAGAGGAACCGTTCTGCTCTACTGAGTTTGCACTGTATGTTGTATGACTACTAGTAGCTCTACTTGGCACACTGCAACTGCTGTGGTTTAATCTTCACCCTATATTCCAAAAAAGAGCTACTGTGTTCATTGTCAAGGTTTACTACTACCCTCCAAGAACTACCCTGTCCTAGATCTTATCCTTACAGAGTCCAGACTTGTGGGAATTCTGTATGGCCAAGCAATGCAGGAGGCTTTTAGACAAATTCCTTCAGCTTTATCAGGTTTGCAAATCATGGAAATATCTTTCAAGGTGAAGAAGCCAAATCTTAAAAGACATCAAACATTCATTCATTACTACAATAATTCTGACTCCTATTTGTTATCCAAGGCCTCATTTTGTTACACACTATATGAACAGAATAAAGAGTTTCTTCTCTACAGTGTGCAGTTTTAGAGATAAGAAACAGATTGATAGAGCTGGATATGACCCTCTCCAAAGCTGACCGTTCTTCCTAAGTGACATTCCCTGCAGGAGACGTCCTTTAACTACTAGGGATGCTGGGCTCTTAATCCTCATGAAACTCTTCAGTGGAAGGGATGGCTCAACCCACTGCATTTCTGAAGCAATTTTTTTCCAGGTCATCATTAAGTACTAAACTGCTATTGCTATTAGAGCTTATTAGAGGTTCATCCGAGAAAGAGCGGCTTTTAATGAAGGTTGCACTCCTCATCAGCGTTAGCAGTCCTCAGTTTTAATTTCTTTCCACTAAGAAATGATCAGAAAGACACCCTTTTCCAGTATTCAGAAGAGTGAGGAAGGACAATCATGTTTTTGCAATAATCTGTTTCTTAGGGATCAAGCCTTTTAACTCCCCAAAGCAATGGAAACTTCACTGATGTTTTTAATGAAAAAGGGATTGGTTCCTGTATTCATTCATGACCAAAGCATGATTCCCCCTTCCCCTCCGGTCTCCTGAGAATAACATATCAGCGAAATAACATCTTGTCACATATGCACATCAGCAAAAGCATCTGTAAATTCTCATTCAGGAACTGAATTTGTGGTAGTGGCTCATAGCAACATATAAAACAGAAAGAAAACAGTTTGATTGGCCTTTTGAAAGAAAATCCAATTCATAACAAATCCTATTTTAACTTGTTAGCTGAGGAAGAGGGACGTGAGCATTTGAGGGAGGGCAGGGAATGGAACATCTTATTTCTATAATACCTCTTCACACCATGGCCACGTGTTAAATTCCAAGTATCATGTTGTAGGGCAGTCTAAAGTTCTATTTTATGGGTAAGCGAACACCGTTAATTAAAGCAGCACCTCTTGGCACAGACAGAAGTCACATACTTTTAAATTAGCCCCTGTATTTTGGAAGACCTTTCTTCAGCAGTTTAATAGTAAGTCTGTTCAATGATCAGACCTGAACAAATAAGAGACACTGGAATAACCAATTTAAGTCATTTCCTCCAGCTTCTCCTGGCCTTGAAACTCCTCTCTTCTTCCACAGTTTCACTGGCCTTATGAATGGTTGTGAGAGGAATCTGGAAGGTTGGAGGTCCTCCTCAAGCTCTGTTGGGAAAGAGTCCCGAGTATCCATCACTGGAGCTGAGATTTGAGAGCCATTCCCATATTAGCCACAGGAATTCCATGTATAGTAATTACTGATCTGACACTGGGCAATTCTGTTGAGCTTATTTACAGCGCTGCTCTGAGATGTTACGTACTTCGAAAATATAAGCTAGAATAATTGCATAGCCAGGGTCACACATAAAACCATTTTTTACATTAATTGCCTGGTACTTCAGATAAACAAAGAAAGATTTGGGTTTCTTTTCCAGTAAAGCTCTCTTACTGCCAACTACATCTCAGTCTCCTGGCTTCTGGCAACCATCAGCGTACTGTCACAGCTAAATGGCTCCAGAAAACAAGTATCCTTGAACAAGAAGAATTTGAATGATATGCTTGGGATGGTTATTTAAACAGTGCTTACATAAACTAAGAGATGAAGGGCAGTGAGAAGTGAGGTACTGAGCACTGACTGCCCCTTACCTTGAGCAGGGCATACTGAAGGAACTGGAATAATGTTATATTAGGAGGACTTTGCCAGTTAATTAAACTGATCTTAATCAACGTATCGGTATTGCTGCAGGTGTACTAGTCTAATTTTCATCACTGTGGGGAATCAAAGACATTATACTGATATGGAATTATACACACGTAATTGCGTTCATGACCACTTCCCCTAACATAGTATGTGCATGGTATATGCGTATCTTTGAGCTGCAACCTACAGACAGAACTGCAAATGCAGGGAGCAGCAAACGAAATACAGGAATTAATACCCGAAACAAGACATAATTCCTTTCAATTTACCAGAGGGGTTCTTTTTGTACAAGGCTGTTCTCGGACAAAATTAGGATTTACTGATAGTAGATAGGTATTCTGAAAAAGGAGGCATTTTGATGGTTTTCTTTGACGTAAACAGGAGGTGAATAGATTAACTGCCCTAGCTCAGGATTGTATGACTATACTACAGGTTAATGTTACTAACTGAGAAACTGTGTCTATTCTGCTCTAGATTGTGTGTATATATGTAGATATATAAATAAATTTTAATTTTATACAACTCCTCTGGAGTTATTTTGCCTCTCCAGTACTAACAAATAGGGGGTTTCTGTTGTTTGTTTTTGTTTTAAGTTTAGTCAGTGAAAGCAGTGACTCAGATTATACCTTGGAAATAAATCAGTTCACTAACTGTGTTATTTTTAGTCATCTCTCCAAATCTGCAACGCTGGTTAAATATTTGGTCTCACAACACAGCAGACAAAAGTTGCAAATAGCACTAAACCCCAACCTACTGATTTGAGCTGAAATAAAAAGACAGGGACCAATCTTCCCATTACTTCTAAATAAAAACTGCATGCTGTCTTTTATACTCTTGCAATAATTAAAAAATAATCCTATTGTTTGGAGTAGCACTTGGTCCCCAAGGAAAGAATTCCTTTCCATCTAAACAGATTTTTACTTTTATTTTGAATCTCTGCCAGGCAGGGAAACCAAATACAGGCCTTCCCCACTTGGTTTCCCCCCCTTCCCATAAGCGCTTTCACCATCTGTGCATGATCATGGCCCAGCCTTTCTTTTCACCCCTCTGAAAAGCACACAAGGATTCCTCCCAAACGTGTCTCACCATGGAACACATGGCTGCTGGGGATGGCGCTGGTGAACTCGGGGTTGGATTAAATGTAACACGAAGCCACTCCCCAGGGGCCATCGGGGGCCTGATGTGGAGGGAGAAGCTGGGGAACTGTTTTTTCCCTCCACTCAGGGAAGCACCTCTTCCCCGAACTGCCCTTGTCCCTCCCTGAACTGTGTGTGACAGGGAAGGCACCATCACTCCCTCTCCTCCTGCTCCCAACCACTACAGCTGGCACTGAAGCTTGTACAGGTTTTCTGTGTACTCCCCGTCTCAGCAACTGCTCTGTCGACCACTAGAGCGGCTCTGCAGGGTTTCTGTCTGTAAATCCATGCACTAATGAATTCACTGATCACTCTTCGGCATGGCCCTGCTGAACCATGGAGCTGTTATGTACCATCCCTCTCCACGGCTGCTCAGGATGCTTCCTGTCATGTCCTCTGTAGGGATTCAGTGCTTTGAGCTCAAAGGCATTAATGCAAGGGAGATGGTGAACGCTGTGGTCAACACTTGGCCCATAGAGATCACACATTAGCCAGTCTGCAGGAGGCTTCGCTGTGACTAGTTTACACTGACAATGTCTTCGAACAGCAAAAGCTTGAAACTCCCTTCTAAGAAAAACTGGCTTTTCAGAAGCCACCAAAGTACTCAACACTGCAGACACGTGACTATTAACTTCATTTTTGTTCCTCTGCTAAATCTTGAAATGCATGCTACATGCCTGGAAAAGGAAGTGCTTGCAGGGGAACAGAAGTGCAGTTGCACCTCAGACGTTGTTTCCTCTGATTACACACTCCTGTCTAGTCCCTGCTATATCTGCAAGTATTGCAAGCATTTGTAAGGATGTGCAGAAGTACTTGCAGAAGGTTCCAGTTCAGGTGATGTTCTCAAGGCTTACTGTAATGCACATAACACAGTTCCAGCTCTGCTGGCCGCTGTGGAATACACAGTCCAGAATTTGCAAAACATGCAAACATGGACAGCCACAAATGCTAACTGGAGCTTTCAAAAGGGAAACAGCAAAAATAACAGAGTTGTCAGGAACATAATGCAACAAACTGAATCCCAGTAGTCACAGCAAACCATCACTGAAATGCAGCTGAAGACACCACTATGGATGTTTTTCAAAAGTCTAAATAAATGGATATTACTAACGGAATAAATAGATAGGAAGCCAAAATAGATGGAGCAGCGTGTTCTTTTATTCCTTCTACCATTCAGGATCAAAACCAGTCTCCAGCTTGTGCACATACCTGAGTTGTTCTCACTCTCCCTTCAACTGTGCTGAAATCATCCCTGTGGACATTGGTTCTTGGAGCAATGTTATCTACAAAGAAAAAGCCCTTTAAGACTGCAGATCTATTCATACTTGGTTAACACACCGTCCTGAAAGAAAAGGGTCTTGGTCCTGCAGCTTTGCAATAAATGGTTAATCAATGCAGCAACGCTGGTGTCAAGTGGCAGAATTTGGTCTGTGATTTTTTTATTTTTTCCAAATTCATGTCATACAGACTATGCTCTAACTGTATTGGTGTGTAATTGATCTCAAAAGGATTACTGATCTACGGAGAGAGAGGAATAAAACTGGAATATAATCCCTCTGCTTCAAAGTGCTATCAGGAAGTGACACTTCTACAAGTGACTTCGAGGAAAGAGCTGTAGAAACAGCAGTACAGATGGTCACATTCTGGAAGTTACCAAAAGCTAAAAACTTAATCTAAACTGCCAAGGTAAAGAATTAACACAAAGAAGTTGTGCAAGGGACAGAGCAAATGTATCACTGTGCCACACTTTTGGACACCCCGTCACACCCTGATCCCTTCAAAAAGCAAAAAATATCCCATCAAGCCTGTGGTTTTGATACAAAAAAGAGCATTTATAGCCGGTCAGTACCAGATCCACGTTTTACATTAGCTGTAGAAAAACAACTGAACAATTTAACACTCCCTGTCAATTTGCCTTATACAAATTGTAAGGCTTGTAATAAGTGTTGTTAAAGGTTCTCCCAAAAGTGCCTGTCGTGCACAGCAGTCCGGGCAACACTGCAGGTTCCAATAACAGCAAGCACATCCTTGAAGCAGCAGCTCAGTCACATTTGAGTATGGCACTGTCATACAGCAGGGTGTTACGGAGTTTAAACACAAAAATTATTTTTAAAAAAATTCAATGAGACATTTCATTCATTCGTTACCTGGTAGAGATGGTGCAACTCCTCTAGATGTCCTGCCTGAGGGAAGCTGACCTACTTTTCATAGAAGAAGGTCGGTTCTTGATGCTGGCCTGCTGCAAGATCCCCAGTTACTTCGATCCACTGCAGAAAGCCTTACACGAGGAAACTTAACATCACTGGGCAAGACGCATGCTGCAAACGTTTGTCCTAAAACAAACACTGGCAGGAATAAATCAAGACGTTCAAAAGGAAATAAAGAGGTTAGGCAGCTTCCATACACAGACACCAGAGTAAGCTTGTTTCTTACTCAATTAGATAATACTACTACTAAGTCCACCCAGAGACACTTTATGGGGGCCTAGGAGTGCTTGGAGAGTACAGATCATAGAATCATAGAATCATAGAATCATTAAGGTTGGAAAAGACCTCTAAGATCATCGAGTCCAACCACTGACCCAACACCACCATGCCCACTAAACCATGTCCCTAAGCGCCTCATCTACTCATCTTCTAAATACCTCCAGGGATGGGGACTCAACCACTTCCCTGGGCAGCCTGTTCCAATGTTTAACCACTCTTTCAGTAAAGAAATTTTGATGATATATAAAAGATATAATTTACATTGTGTCATTTTACATTGTTCAAAAATATTTTTGTGCAAGTTTGCATTGGTTTCCCAAAGTAACATAGCAAAAGGTATTCTAGTCTCACTAACTACAGACCCCGACGCGTGAAAAGGGAACGTGTCGGACAGGTGATGTTTCCAAGTAAAAAAGCAAATCATGTTATTCCCCCTGAATGAGGAGCACAGGACAGCAGGCAGATTTTTGAAATATTGAATCCTCTAAAAAAAAAATTCCACTCCGTTCCCCATGCTTGAGTCTTTCCCAGGATAAACTGAAGTGGAGATAGGGCAGCCCAGAAGAGCATCCCAAACAGCCTGCTTCCATATCCTCCCACCAAGCCATTCCAAACCATCTTAGCTCGATAAAAAACAACCCCAGCTATTTGTGATCCCAGACTGCCTGGCTCAGGGAGGTTTAGTTTTGCCTTTGCTGGAAGACACCCAACTTCCCACTCCCTGCCTCCCCCACCTGGGCAGGTAAAGGGCAGGGCAGCCAGTGCATAGCCAGGCAAGGCAGTGGGCAGCCAGGGTGGCAGAGCTCACAGGTGGGATGGCTGGGGCAGCAAGCTGACGCCTGCCAGGCTGCTCCATGCCCCAGTAGCCCATTTGGCCTGCTGCGAGCACCTGTCGCACACATCCCTCTCTCTAAATATATGCACATACACGATTTATTCTTACTTCAGTTTTTCCACATGAGAATTTAGAGAGAAGGTCCAAAGGGAAGAGAGGGAGCCATAGCAGAACTCACCTAAGACACAGCCCATCCCAGTCTCTTTCCTTTGCTCTTTCTTTTCTTTACCCACTGTGCTGTAGCAAGGCGAAGAAACTAATACATCTTCTGACAATGCTAATGGGTCACTTTACAGTAGACATAAGCCTTGGGGAAAACTCGATAATCAAGACTTCCTTCTGCCTTTGGGATTTAAGCTAACATCTTTGCACTGGGACAATGAAGTTTTTCCTCAAATACTGTAAACAAATGCAAGGAAAGCTGACGTGACTTCCCACTGCACAGAGGGGAGCCAGACAGCATTTACCCAAACTCCAGAAAACTGGGCTTTGCAACACCCACAACAAACCTCCTCCCAGCAATCCCTGATGTGCTACTTGCACCGTAAACTCTAGAGGAATACAGCTAGGAAAGCAACTTCTTCAACAGCATGGCTAAAACACACCTCACCAGTTTCTTGCTAGCTAGTGCTCTGTAGCACATTCCTTCTTCTGTAATACCTGTGGTTATGCCAGCTGATATACACAAGTAAAATTTGGTTTCAGTAAAGCTCTATTTTCATTAGAAAATAAAGGTATATATAGGAAGCAACAGAGTGAGGGTGACAAACACTTGAACCATGAGTTAACTCAGATTTGGCATGGGCACACTTCTGTAAAGGTCAGGGATTTATTTCGTTCACCTAGCACATGCAATCTACGTTGTTAGCCTTCTTGTAGCCCCCTCCTGTCTCCCCTGACAGGACACCTCACCCCTCAGGGCAGAGATGCACCTTCTACATCAGTCCTCCTTCCACTGATGGGATAACTCAGGTCTACCAGTCACTTCATCCTCGAGAGCAGAGCTGAAAATCTCGTCACTCCATAGCTTCTCTCCTAGATTAGATCCCCCTCTCCACCTCCCTCCCCTAAAAAAGGGAAACGTCCTCCCAGCCTCTTCAGCAGCCCTGGCCTGGGATATCGAAAGGAGGTCAGTACAAATAAACTGCCTCGACTCTCCCAACTCCTGTGAGCTCAGGTTCGTTTTCTCCTTCAGCCCTTCCTGCTCCGTAAGTACCTTAACCTCCCCAGCCTCCACCCTCCCACAGTCATTTCTTGGCCTACCTGGGGACCATCGCCTCCTACATTGCCTAGCTCATTTTTTTCAGCATGCCTGGTAGCAGGCAAACTATCAGATGCCTCTCAACAACCATTGATCATCAGGCTATCAGTCCTCACGGGACCAGAATTTGCAAGCAGGCTGTGCCCTCTAGGCTAGCCCAGCTTGGGACGAGGGTCTCGTTGCTATGATTAAGACCCCTACTACATTTCAGGAAGTCATGAAGGAGCAGAGAGGCCTAAAAAGTTGTCCTTATAAAGATAAATGTTAAATAAAATGGCATCAGCCCTAAACAGGAGGAGGAGTGAGCTGGGAATGATGATACCGGGATGCAAGGGGAGTGAGATGCTGCCTACTCCTTGGGACAATCCCTTCCCTAAAATCTCTGCCATTTCCCAATTTCCCAGGCACATCAAATGTAAAAGCTTAGCTCTGCCATCACACCATACTCTACACAAACAGCCTTTGTGTACCCTAGGAGGAGCCTCTACCCGGGAGAAGCTGAAATCGCCAGCAGCAGTTGTTGAAATCATTCCCTGGGCTGAGGGCCATGGCAGACACGCACCAGACCTCATTCTATGTTGCAAAGAGGTTTGAGGGATTTGAAGCCCTCAAACTTGAAGGAAGTCACACGTGTGTATTGTACTTCACAGTGCAGAAGGAGGATGCCTTGAGGACAGCATGCATGTTGATAGTCTATGCATATCAAAGAAATAATTAAGTAATCCAGGATACAGTATCTAGCTAGTTTATAAAATTTTCCATTTCGTTGGCCTGTAGAAAAACAAGTATTAAATAATCAAAAGATAATGTCTGACAGCTTTTTAGAAAACCTCTGCATCACAATATTTAAATATATCATTATGTGCTTTTTAAAAGCCTGATTGGAAAAATTACATCATTTTGGATTTTCTCAACATTTGGTGCGTCAGCTCTCAGTGTCTAAGAGCCCTATAAATAGATGTTTGGACCACCTCAATACAATCCATGTATGCAGTTTTTCCATAGTCCACTTAACTCTATTATTCAAATAAAGTGCAACTGGATCTTTTCTTGGGAACAGGGATTATGCAATGCTCAGTACAGGAGGTTCAAGAAAAACAGTATAAAGCCAAACATGAGCTGCAAGCACTTGCAGAGCAGCAGAGTTAGTTTATATTTATTTATATGCTGTATTTCCATTTCTTTCTTGCCTAACAGCCACTGGCTCCTTTTGCCTCTTTTGATCTACCAAACTCTTTCTCTCTCATGTCTTAGTACACCAAGAGTGTGGCCAAGCAGTTAAACATCAATTGCCAACTGATTAATAATGAAAATATAATTGCAGGATGATCAAAACCTTAATATAACTAGATCCCTATGCTGCTAGGAACTGTTTCAAATTACAATTATAAACCCCTATAGTACCGGTGAGATTTTGCCAAAATCCACTGAATTCTGGAGTTTGTTAGAAAACCAAAATATTTACAGTTTCAGGTCAGAGATGGCTAAATACTACGAGCACAGCTTTCTACACACAGAAGAGTTTTTCTCTCATATTTCTAAAAGGCAACTGCTATTAATATGCTCCCTTAACCTCCTTAAGAGCCTTCCAGCTACATGCGAGTAGAATACAAATACAAAAATATGCAATTCAGCAATGAGAATTCTGAATGAAACCTTTGAAAATATACTGTATAACACTGCTTTAGTACACTCACATATATACCTATATGTATCTAAACCGTATTTGAGGATGAATTTCATTATCTGTGTCTTTCTTTTCCTTGTATACTGAATGTATCAATTATTCGCTTAGTGTGAACCACTTGGGTAAACAGCTCTATGAAAGATCTGAGTATATAATTTGATATAATGTATATTAGCGTAGAAGAAAGCTCCAGGATAAAATGCAGTTAGATGGCTTTTTTTCTTCATAAAAATGAAGTTAGGGCTTCTCGTCAGTTCAACACTCAAAAGCTGTTTCTAAGGATCCCAATTTCATCTCATGCTTAAGGTTAATTTAGAACCTCAGTAGCCTACCCCACCTCTCCGGGGAACTCCCAGATGTGGAGACCCATAAGCTGCAGGTCTCAAAAAGGGCTATTTTTAGCAGAATGCAGTGTAGGTTTATGGAGTTATGTGTTATGGGGATGAAGACATCAAAGGAAGCAAAAAAATTTGGAGAACACGAGGGAGGTAGAAAATATCAGATACTGTCAGATATCTACTGACAATTATAATGGGATATAATGCCAAAGTGTTGGCACCATGAGGGAGACATTTTAGGAACCGTCTTTCCTTTTCATTAACTCAAGCCCTCTGGAATGAGGTACCGTGAAATGCACAGGTAGAGGGGAAGGGCCTTCCCAGGAGGAAGGAGCAACTCCGACAGGGAACAGAGGCAGAGAACGGTGTTAAGGCTCAGTATAAGTCAACTGGGGGACTGCCAGTGGTCACGGGGGTTTGAGGCAGCTGATAGCTCTTCTCTGAGATGTCTTCTGCAGTGGGGTGATGCCGCAAGGAAAGTAAGTCCAGAAGGAAAAAACATCTACTTAAAATGCTAAGTAAGTAGCAGCGAAGGCTCTAACAGTAAAATAACCGCTTGGGTTTTGTCTGCCTTTCCACTGAATCACGACTCAGAAAACACTCCTTAGCCCACCCCAATTCTTAGCTTTCACCACAGGACTGTCGGCCACCAGCACCAGCAGTCACAATGAGTAAGTGCTTAACCGAGTACTGCCAGCCATTAGCATTTTAATGAAAAAGTTCCTAAATGCAAGAATCTGCTTTAGTATCACCATTTCCATTCTTTTTCCATTCTGTTTTCACCGGGCTGGCGAGACATTTCACTTTAAGCGTGATTCAGAATTCCAATTTCAGAAAAAATATCTCCATAGTTACACACCTCTCTCTTGCAACAAAGCGCCAGTTCTCCGTGGCTCTGCTTTCAAATTTTAAGTGCTGAAACACAGTAAAAATGTGTTGCCTCAATCATCACAATAGATTCATTTTCAGTTTTTAGCCAACAACTAAAACATACAACATTTTCCTCTCTGCAAGAGTAACTGAAAGAGCCTAAAGGAAGTAAACTAAAAATCCAACTCGTGATGTAATAAAAGAAAAATTTGTGTTTTCCACAGATACATCCATTGTATAATACCAAAAGGGAGGATTCAGCCTAAATTTATGTCAAAACGAGAGACATTCCAAAGGGTATATATTTGAAAATAGGAGACATATGGTCCCTATAAATATGCAAAAGTAGAATATACTAATACAATCTCTTAGCCTAAAATGTAACGCTCATAAATTATTGCAAGTTTAACTCTTACATTTGCAATGTACAGAAATTAAGAGCAAGATATTAATTAAAATTGTTATATATATTCTTTCATTTAACACAAGTATGCCAATGTTACGTAAGAAATCCCTACCCTTCTTTAGAAGACATTAAAAGACATTAAACAAGAACAATTTACAGAACACAAGTCCAAATACCTTACACAGACAGCGTGTGTTCAGAACATAAGCATATCCAAGGTATCAAACTTTTCCCCGACTAGACTCGACATGTACCCACCTGCCCAGTGCTCCTCATTATAATGAAAAAAAGAACTGCGCATCTGCTCTGCTAAATAAGATTAGAGAAATCAGTTTGACTGAATTAATCTATCCATACAGACAGTATCATTAGTTAGAAATGCATGGCTGGCGTTAGAGGTAAGCCCACAAGTGATTTTTGTTTGTTTTTTAACTCCCGTTTCTAGAAATGGGAAACTGTATCTACCTTGTGACTATCTCACATTCTGATTTCTGCTGTTACACTCTGAAGTCATAATCACATCTAAATATTTGCTTTATAAACTATGAAGAAATGTAGGTTGCACCTGGACTTCTTCCACTGACTCATGGACTTACAAAGCAAGCCTGCAAGTCCTATAAAAACATAAATTCACTTGACACATGCGAGTTCAATAGCTGATGCCTTTTGGGACCTGTGATAATTTCGGCATCTGTTTGAAGCACTAGTAGCACCAAGTCTAGAGCTCTCCGCCATGCCTCTGTCTTGGCTGTAACATTATCATAAACTTTTAAACCGTCTCCGTGGTCAGCGAAGGGACCAGAACCACCCCTGAGCAGATCCCCTCTTCTAAACTCTTTCAATATATATGCTGAGGGAGAGTCACAGTCAGCTGCTTTTTTGAGGTGATGATCAACTGAGGTACACGCTTCCAACTCCGATGCAGCTTTTGCAGTGTTACACAAAACCACTGAAAGATACTGCTTCCAGCCGCTCGCTAATGCTTGGAGCACAACTGATTTATACTCTGTCGCAGATGCCACCAGCCAAGGACTGTGAAACTCTTTCACAGCATTTTTGTTTGCTGGCTGTAAAGGCTGTTCTGCAAGCATCTGAATGTGACTAAGGCACAAGAGCTCCACTGCGCCACCACCAAGAAACACCTTCTCATCATTTAAAGCATGATGGAGTCGATACACTAAAGTCCAGAAGCGGTCTTCAATGAGCTGCATCTTTGAAGGTACAGTAGTGGTGAGCACGGCCGTGAGCAAGGGAATTCCTCGCACTTTTATCCTGACTGGCACAAGCTCACCCAGATCCATTGCACGCCCATCGCAGGCCTTCCACAGCTCCACTTGGGCCCCGCTCCCCACACAAGAAGCATTCACCTGGGTGAGGTATGTCACTGTTTGGGCGCTGGTGACCTCCCCAAAGGCACGCAACACATCCCGAGTCACAGAACCAATTACCAATATACTGTTTGCTATGCATCTTTCCATTAAGTTTTCGCACACATTTCCTTTGACCAAAACCAAGTTTACTTCAAAGCTTATCAGAATATCTAACATGCTGCTTAGCCACAAGTCTCCTGCTCTGCCTTCCTGTAGGCTAGGATGCTCCAAGACGGTCCTTACATTACATGGTCTATTAAAACCTAAGTGACGATATTGTTCAGTTAGGTCACCGTCCATTAGCAGAATCCGAAGGGGTTTGTCTTCAAAGTATTTGATAACTGTGGCTTGTTCTGGTGACACTAACGTAACAAGGCCTGGGAAGACACAAGAATAGCTTTCAGGCAGGCCCAGTAAACAGCATGTCACAATTTCTGCAATATTAAACTGGGAAGAGCCACTGCCTTCTGCTCTCTCTTGTTGATATGCAACAATGCTTTGTAGCAGTTTCATGCTAGCCTGATTTCCATGGCTCAGAGTCACTGCCAGGTGTCCTAAACCATAACATTCACATGGATCTGCTGATTGTCCTGAAAGGTATCCCTGAAAATTACCTTGCTGACTTGAAAAATGGCTTTTTCCTAGAGTGCTGAAGTATCTGCTATGGGTTAACTTTTGTTTGTTACAGCTGGATGGGATAACACCACTTCCAGAACTCACAGATGTACTTTTGTCACCCGCTGGTTTGACAAGAGAAGCTATTGAACCAAAGCCGGCCAAAGGTGAAACCAGGCACTTGTTAAAATTACAATCATCTTGATGGGAACAAGAATTTATTGGGATTACTTCTTCTGGTGCAAGAACATCTTTCTGAAAATACGGGAAATTCTGAGGATTTAGAAGACTGTCCGGTCCAATTTGGCAAGTTTTGCTTTTAAAAGCGTTTGGCCTAACACTGCTAGAACACAGTTCTTTATTTACATCATGTATTGATATCTGAAGACACTGGACTCTCTCACAGCAAGAGTTCAACCCCTCAGACATCACAGATACTATTGCCGAAACAGGAACATTCTGCTGGAGGCACTCCAGTATGGCATTGCTCCATGCGCCAATGAGAAACAACAGGGTACTCATCCCGGTCTTGAACTCCTTGTTTTGTGCCTGAATGGTTTCATTAAGAAGCTGTCCAGCAGCACTAGATAAATCCAAACTTTCAATCAGTCTAACAGCAGAACAAATCAATGTGCTTTGGTTGGTGCTTTCATCCACAATGAATTTACATGATTTCATTGGCCCCAATAATGTTCTTCCAGCTAACGCTAAGGATGAGAGTTGCTGGAGTCCAATATGTCTTCTTGCATTCACATCCCTGAAAGCCATGGGCAGCAGGCAACACCTGTGAACAGAACACAAACTTACTGCCCCATCCTCACAGCACTCCAGAGCACGTATCACCAAAAAATTAAATTAACAGTCTAGCGTTGAACACAGCTCTCCTGTGAGGCTGTCTGTATAAAACAGTTCTTCATCCTGTGCACTTATTATGAGATATCGATGCACATCGGTGCTGAAATGGTGCATTGCTATAATACCACGGAACTTTTTCTTGCTGGCAGATAGTACAGTGCTGTTAATTCCAGTGGTTTCTTAAACATGAAGCAGTGCAGATTCTATAGAACTACCATTTCTCTCCTGACCGGCTGTCTGGAATTTCAGTTATTTGCCTTACTTACAGCAAAAGTTCCTTAGAGCAGAATGGACAATTATGTGCAAAACCAAAGTGCTCTGTACAGATCCATCTTGGTACCACTAGTTATGCCACTGACTTTAACCTTCAAATCTGGAAAAACATAATCAAACTTACTTTATTCCAATTCTATTTATTCCATTTAGCACGCACCAATACTTCATTAAATGTGCATGAAAAAGAATGCCCCTTCTTTATACCTCACAAAGCAAACTGCCAAGACTTTAAAGTTTTGATCTACTACTCAGTTTTAACATGACAAAAATAAAGTCTTCTTTCCCTTGAAATCCCTTCCATACCACACTCCTGTGGCAGACCACATGGATTAAACTAAAGCTTCCTTTTTTTTTTCTTAAGTGAAAAAGTATACACACCAAGAATTAAGAAGCCTTAGCCATATACCTTTTATGCTCAGATTAAAATAATTTATTTCATCTCCCTAAAGGTCCCTTTGCATAGCTATTCCAAATCCAAAAAACTCTTTTTCCACCCCACTCAATGAAAGTCCATCTGACTATTAACTCAAATGAAGACAAAGCATGAATTAAAAAAGCAGAGTAGGCAGTCAGAAATAACCTTTATATGCTGACAGACCTAAAGTTCTAGTCTAGCCCAAACTGACAACAGAATTTCCCTTCAATTACTAGATACATCTTGGAGTACCAAAAGAATCATTAACCAAGAAATTATTTTAGTCTATAGTTATCCGTAATCAACAATTTAAGAAAAGGAGTTTTAGATAAGCAACTACTTTTGACTTTAAAACTGCACTGGGAGTGTGCGTCTGAAAACCTCCATCCAACCTGCTTAAGGGTTTTTCTAGAAATTTTTCTTGGCAATCTCTTGTGATAATGGTCTAGCCATGCTACGTATCCATATCAGTACTTCCAGTAGTAATAATAAAAAAAGCCTCTTTTTTCTTAGCTGGAATCCTTAGCTTAATATCACAGGTAGTTTGTTTTGAAACAAACAAAAAAATTGAAACGATTAAATAATAATCATCGGAACATGGAATCCAGTATGAAACGTTTCCTCCACTCCCCCAAAAACTCATTCCATCTGATTTCTCTTAAGGATTTACTAAGACAGTAATTTGGGTTTTTTTTCTGGGGGGGACGGGGGGCGGTGGCTTTTGTTGTTGGTGGTGGGGTTTTGTTGGTTTTGGGTTTGGGGTTTTTTTGTTGTGTTTTGTTTGTTTGTTTGATTTGAGATCACTGTTTCTGAGTTCAAGCAGTTCTCAACTAGTAATGGTCACTTCTCAACCTGCTCTTGTTTTGATAGAAAGAACAAATAACCAATTTATGGTTCTCTTCATAAAATTTAGAAGAGAGCTAAATTAGCTATGCTGAAAGACCAAGTGATGCTCTCTCACTACCTAGGTCCTTGTCACATAGTTCTGGGCAGAAGGCCACGCTGCTGTTTGGATGGGAGACAACTATGGAAGGACTGGTGGGAAAGGGTTTTCCATTTTCCAGTACAGTGAACTTCTTACTCGCCAGTCACTCCCAAACGAGGGTTCAGCTCAGCAGTATGAGCCATTGTTTTATTAGAATAGCATTTTTATTTCAACGAACGTGAAACCAAGGCTGGTTATGAGACAGATTAATTAGAGTTAGCGCAGCACCTTCTATCAAGTCAACGCACTTCCACCAAACCTCAATGCAGCCAACTACAAGTTGCTTACCTAAAATTTTCTCTGAAATTGAAGTTGAAAAATATGCCCCTTACTTTCAGCTTAAACTCGTACTTTAAAACTGTACCTTCATTTTGGACACCAGCCTGTACTCCTGCAGATCCATAAACCTAAACCAAATGGACCCAGGGCTTGGCTGCAAAACCAGATGAAGGCAGAACATGCACTTACAGTAAAGAATGTTTTTATTTCATTGCTTGCACAACCTCTGGCATGTGAGATTTATGATTTTGTGATACTTCCTTCCCCCTCTTTGTTTTATGCGTGTTATTTTGGCAAGAACATCACACTACCCTCTGCTGTAGGAACCAATATACAGCAGACCCAAAATTCAACTTTTCATCGCCCCCATCCCCTGACCTTTTACCTCTTTTTCCATCCAGTCTGAGGTGGAAAAGGTAAAGGGTCGAGTGGAATTACGTTTCGGAGTCAAACACAAGTGAGGTCAGCAAAGAGAAGGAGGCATCCTGGAGAATGAATAAACAAACTGGTAGTGAAGGACAGCCAGGCGTGAGACACCAACTACAGATGGCTTCTGCTGAGCTAACTTGCCTGCTGACCTACTGCTGCCTGCCTCATCACCTGTCCCTGCAAGCAAAATAAAACTCGACCTTACGTTCAGTTCACGTTTACACACATGGGTTTTAGGGCTCTCAAGTGAAGAACTCTGGGATACAAGAGGTATGCCAAACACTTATTACTCACTTGGTCTTAACAGCACCTCAACCACGAAGGCTA
This sequence comes from Aptenodytes patagonicus, assembly GCF_965638725.1. Classification (NCBI taxonomy): domain Eukaryota; kingdom Metazoa; phylum Chordata; class Aves; order Sphenisciformes; family Spheniscidae; genus Aptenodytes; species Aptenodytes patagonicus. The sequence goes on from NC_134952.1 coordinate 78,956,955, forward strand.
AACTAATACAACAAAATTTTACATCAGTTTTCCAAATGTATTCCTGTGAAATGTTGGCAAAAAAAGTGTCTTGCATGCATGCGTGTGCACATGTTCTCTTGTACCAGCACTGGTGCACAGTGAGAAACGGGTAGAAAATGCGCTGCTTGCAACTAAACCGGCCTACCTAAGAGCCAGCACTATTGCTACTAAGGTAGGAGAAGAGCGAGCTTCCTAGATGAGTGTAGCCGAACCCAAACGCCCGTGGTGAACCGGCCCCCCGTCACTCGCAGCCTGGAAGCGGCCAGCACGCAAGCGGGGAGGCGGAGGGCACCCCGGCAGGAGCCGAGGCCGCTCAACAGGCGCCCCCGAGCTGCCCTGCTCCGGCCTGGTGGCGGCCCGGCCGCTTCCTCCCGGCTGGAGAGCCGGCCCAGGCCCCTCGCCGGCCCCGCAGCAGGCAGGTGCTGGTTTCTCACCGATTCGGCTGTATTTTCCTCCGCTCCCCGCGGCTGGGCTGAGCTGAGCTGAGCTGGGCTGGGCTGGGCTGAGGCGAGCCAGCCACGGCAACGGGCGGCCCCGCCGCGCGCCACCAACCGCCACCGCACGCGCCGCGCCCCGTTGCCAGGACACCGCCGCCGCCGCTTGTTTGTACACCCAGCGGGCGGAGCGGCCCCCGCGCTCCCGCTGACGCCACGAGCCCGCCGGCTGCCATTGGCCCGGGCTAAGGGAGGGGGGCGGGTTCCCCGGTACGTCCGGCTCGCTCATTGGACGGCCCGTGTTCGTTGCGTGCGGCGGCGGGTGCGCTCGCCTCCGCGAGGCGGACCGGGCCGGACCGGACCGAGCCCTTAGGAGCGACGGGGCCGAGCGGGCCGTCCCGACCCGGAGCGGCGTCCCTGCGGCCGCGGCCAGATGGTGAGCGTCCTTCCCCTCGCCGCGGGCTCCCCTTCCCCTCGCCGCCTCCCGCGGAACGGCTGGTGCAAGCTCCCGCCTGTGCCCGCGGCGCGGGCCGGGGCTCGGCTTTCCCAGGGCCCCGGAGCACCCTGCCGTTCCCCGGCCTCGGGCGGGCAGGCAGCCGCTGGGCACGAAGGGCGGTGGGGAGCCGGCGCGGGGACCGCGCAGGCTGCCAAGGCCGCCTCTGCTGTTTGGTTTCCTCGCGCAAGGCGGAAGTCGACACCCCGGCCACAAAGGGAGAGGAGAGACGCCCCCCCCCCCCCCCAAAACAACCCCCTTGGCACCATGAGAAACGCCCCCGATAAAGCACCAAGAATCGCAAAATATGTCACCTGCTTTCAGGCTGCGGGGTAAGCCGGAGGCAGTATGCTTGGTTAACCTTCGCCCAGCTCGCTGACCTCCTCCGCTTCGTTCAGTCCCCTGTAGCATGTGGCACACTTAAATGGCATCGGCCAGGCGAGAAGATGAAACATAAAATGGATTTGCACAACTCGGTTTTGCAACAAATGGGACAGGAAGCAACGTGCACGCTGCTCCTCAGGATCTTCAACATTTTCACTAGATTTGTAGGTGTATACGCAGGATGCAAGAAAAAAGGTTCAGGTAGCATGTTGGCATTTTTTTTCTTTACAGTCAGGAAAAGGTCTCACGTGGGCTTCTCCCAGAGCGGAATATAAGGAGTAAAAATCTGATGCTTGTGTTAATAGCAAGGAAAAGTCAAGAGGTGTGCTAGACAAACTGGTTTGCAATCCAACCTGGGAGGGACATACCGTGTTAAAAAATACAAAATTTCATTTCCAAATATCACACAATGGAATCTCCTGTATTACACACTGGGTATTTAAAAGAGATCCCAGTCAAAAAGTGGTACCAATTTGGTAAGAGATTGCTCACCAGTAGCTAGAAAACAAATTCCTTTCTTGGTATTTGTTCTATTTACTTTTATAAAGCCCAACCAGTTGAAGTTGGGGCTGGGAGGGACTGCCCTTCCTTCCATGAATCTGTGCAGATTCAAGACTAAAGGACTAAAATCTGTCTGCTGCTGGTTTAGAAGAAAACTTGTACCTGAGGAAAACATCTTTCCTGCTCAGTAGGCTGGGGGGGGGGGGGGGGGGGAGAACCCTGTACTGCGCTAGCTTACACCAGAAGCAGGAAAGGTCTCAGAAGTGTCCTGGATAATAATGCACCAGCTCAGCACAAGGAGATTAGTTCTCCTTATGGGACAGATTTTGTGTTGATCTCACTGCTACCACAGCATGTTGTTACCTAGCACCACAGCTAGTTGGTGGACAGGCAGACTAGAGCTCCCTTGAAACTTTGTTCCAACAGAGCAGATGCTCTCAGACATCCCATTTCAGTGCTGGTTTTGAGGAGTGGCTGAATTTGAGTCCCACTTACAGTCAAGATCCTACACACTGGCCTTTTTAGCTGTGAGGATGATTTACTCATGTTTTCCATGTGAAACCACTCCTGACACATCAAAGCAACCGGCAGGAGGTGCAGAGGGTCTTAGTCACCTCAGTGGAGTGTTCATTTTCAGACTGCCCACCTGTTTTTCTGGCATTACTCCTTTAATTGATAATCTTGCTGTTTAAAACAAAATGTGAAGCCCAGATGCGTATTCCCCAGTAACAAAGTCTTCAGCTTGTTTTCTTTCTAGAATAACCTAAGAAAATGAGAATAGAGACCCAGTGTCTACAACTTGCAGCAAAGAATGTCTCATTTCTGCTACAGCTTTACCGTTATTTATAATTCAGTTGTGTTTTGAATTTTCCCTGGAGTGGGCTATTTCTTATTTTTCTCTCCTTCACTTTCTGAAGGCATCTAACTATAGAAAACCTGGCTTGAGTACAGCCCAGCGGAAGAAAAGTGGCTTGAAACCTGAACTTACAGAAGAGCAAAAGCAGGAGATCAGAGAAGCTTTTGATTTGTTCGATACCGATGGATCTGGAAGCATCGACATAAAAGAACTGAAGGTTTTCAAACTTTTTTTTCCTTGGATGGAAATACCTTTGATCTCAAAATTGTAGCCGCTTTTTCTGTTTGTCCAGCCCTTACTATTTTAAATAGTTTTGGAGTACGAACAAGAATGATGGCTTGCTGTCATGACTGAATTGGGGGTGTACTACATGGTTAACTTCAGAACACTCTGTATGTAATACTTCAGAGCAGACGGGTTTCTCCCATACATGGATAGTAGGTCAGATAGCTTTGAATATCTGAGCATTAGAGGAACTAAACAGTTCCTCTGCTTAGGTACACGCAGTGCACATTTCAGTTTTCATGACTGACTGAGATTGTTTCTGGGAAACAATGTTGTTTCAGGATGAATGTCAGAATACCAAATTTTTTCTTCATCTCGAAACAAAACACAGATTTTGCACACATTCAGGAAAGACACAACCATATTTTCATATACGTAATCCAAAAATTACCTGGTTTTTGATTTAAAAAAAAAAAACACGATGCAAGTTGCATTTCAGTAGCAGTTCAGGTAGTATGTGTGTGCATGCACATGCATACACACAGTAGTACGGGGGGAAGATTATTCTCGGTTCTCTCCCTATGTTTTTATGTGTCTGATTTTTTTTAAAGCATGAACCTTTTATCTTAATTACCTCCTTGACCTTGATTTCTCACATACATGCACTCTGCCTCAATTTCTGCATATGTAACCTAGAAGCATGAGTTACCTAAGCCTGTGGCTTATCTCAGGATTTATTTGGAAGTGCTTATACTTGGTTAAGGAGAGCGTGTTCTCTGAACACAGATTGTACATGTTAAAATACAGTTCTTAAAATGGACTGAAACGTTCTGGCATCAACTGTTTAACGCTATGTTTTTCTTTATCAAAATTAATTCAAAATATCCATTATTCTACAATAGAAAGTGTTCCCCTCTGAAAGACAAAATGGAACATTTTCAGTTGTCCCATCGCAAGAAACTGGTCAGAAAACACACTTCAGTTAAACGTTAAGTTTCTGGTGAGTTGGCACTTCCCAGTAGAAGAGTGTTTAGTGAGAGAATTTCTGCCTGATATTAACTATTGATTTCTACTGGAGCACACAGGAAGAACGAATGTTCACAGTTCAAAAATCTTCCTCTAGTTATGTGTTCTTGAAACTTCATTCTCTGAATCAAATACGCTGTAATCATCTGGCACACCAGGACTGTAAAATTACTAATAAACACCCAAGTAGCAAAATCATTGTTCTAGGCTGGTGAAATGCCAGAGCCTGGTTTGTAAACAATGTAAATATTAAGCATTTGTACAACAATCTAAATGCCTGTTTTTACAGCAATATTTTGCTTGTGCTCTGTAAGGCTCAGAAAGTTTGCTTTTCTTCTCCTCAACTAGCACAACAGTCTTTGCTTTGCTGAGGCTGAGAGACTTAGGGAGTATTGTCGGTTCCCAGCCCCTCCCACTCCCCCCTCCCCGCCACCTAGCCAGAAGTGCCAAGAGCTATGCGTATGGATTTCTTCTCTCTCTGTGTACTGTTAACTGCAGTGAGTTAACTGCATGTAATTCTGCACCCATCAAAATTAATGGGCGTTCTGCCCTTAATTTCAAATGGAGCGAGATCACATCTCTGGTCTCCAACCTCCCTTGAAGTCCCATTTTGATAATCCAGTCCCTTTAGGAACTATGCAGATTGGAACCTTTACCTAATTCAGATACAAAAAGCTTCTCTTAGTTTCAGAAATATATCCATGTTCCACATGGATCTAAAGAGAAAATATGTCTGAGTCTTAAGAGTATCAAACCTACACTATTACTGTTTGGAAAGATGAAACAAGCTGGTAAGAGATACCAAGATGTTTTCATCGCAGTGAGTTGTTATTACAGTTTTGGATGAGGAAATGAAACAAGCGTTAGTGCAGCTGCTGACACTATAATTCTGGTGGCCTCCTAACAGAACTGCTTTTTGGCGCAGGTTGCGATGCGTGCTTTAGGCTTTGAGCCGAAGAAGGAAGAAATTAAGAAAATGATAGCAGATATTGACAAAGAAGGAAGTGGCACCATTGACTTTGAAGACTTTTTGGCTATGATGACGCAAAAAATGGTAGGAATTCTTAATACAAATTCTTGTGACAGCATAAAAAAATGCTGAAAAGGAGCATCTTGGTGGCAGGCGTTTTCTAATTAACGTATGTTTTACTCGTTTTAGAGTGAAAAGGATTCAAAAGAAGAAATCTTGAAAGCTTTCAGGTTATTTGATGATGATGGGACAGGAAAAATTTCATTTAAAAACTTGAAAAGGGTTGCCAAGGAGCTGGGAGAAAATTTAACAGATGAAGAACTTCAGGTAAATTCTGATTTGCCAGAGCTTTTCTAACAGGCACAGACCAATCCTGTAGCTCCTAAGGATTGGGTGCAAATGTATGCCTATACAAAAAGGGCTGAGAGGTCAGAAATATGAAGAGCAATCAAATACATAGTTGTTTTCACATGAAGTGCTTCTGATTTGTTGTTCTCTTAATGAATGGAAGATCTTGTGTTTAGAGTCCACTGCCTGATCAAATGTACAATGTGTTTTGTAGGAAATGATTGATGAAGCTGATCGAGATGGAGATGGAGAAGTAAGTGAGCAAGAGTTTTTGAGAATCATGAAGAAAACTAGCTTATATTAATATTTGTTGCCTTGCTATACAGCTGCTCCAAAAGATAACCTGGAAAAGACTTAAAAACTGGGCTTGTGTCTCCTGCATATTTTCTGCCATGTGAAGAAAGTCTGAAAGGACAGATTTTTGGTTCATTCTTCTTTTTCAGTGAAGTTAATTGGGGAAGGGGAGCTTCAGCACCCAGAACTGTTAAAATGAGATATTGCAGAAGCGAAAAGGGAGGATGAACCGAACCTGCAAGGCAGGGTCCGGTCCGTTCCCCTCCCCCTTGACAATTGTATCGATTGCCATTTTGGATAAAGACCGCTGTGTTTCAACTATTTAACTAAAAGACATTTCACTTGAGATGTGAAGATTCCCACTGCTGCTGGGAAAGGCCACTTTTGACTTTCCTAAGGCTACAGAATGAAGGTGCAAGCACAGTATTTTTATTCCTTTTAAGGCTTTTAGGTTATCTTTTGGTATTTGTCTCCTTTTGTTTATTTCCATGAAAGACTCTAAAAATCAATTGCATATCTGTCTATTTCTGTGTGAAACTCTGTTTTCCCACGGCAAGTTGGTTTTGGACCTAACGGGAAGCAAGTGTAGATAACCAGATTTGGTTCTTCATTTGGAGCTGTGTGCCAGCAGTAGATGTTCTTCTGTTGATCTGATCACCTGAAACCTAGTTTACTTGAATGTAACCTGCTTGGATTATCAAAGTTGATTGTATAACCAGCCAACATCTTGTGCCATTGTTCTTACTCCCAAGACATTACAGAGCGGCTGTTATGCCAGGATTTTAGGTACCTAAAAAGTTCAGTTCTATGATACGCTAGGGTAAATGTTGTCTTTGGCTGTTTACAGTCAAGTTGCAGGGAGGACTCGCATCTGAAGTGAAAAAATAGCTCACCTTGGACATCTGTGGAACACTGAATATATTTAGATCCATGCAATCCAAATTCATTTCAGACATCACAGGTTTGGTTTTTTTTTTTAGGAGTACCTTCATTTTCTTGACTATTTCTTGCATATACTGCCAATCTAGGACTTACTGGAGAGCCACATTCCCTTCTGTATTTTGGTGATAGAGCAGTGACACGCAACATGACATCAGATTATGTGGTTCTGCAGGAGGGTTTATCCTTGGGTCCCGATTAGACGATCGGCTTCAAAACCGCAGGGAAATGGTATAATCCTAAATCATGTCTCTCTCTAATAAGGCGCCTGAAGGCGAGTTTGTTACTGCTCACAGCGAAGCGGCAAGTAGGTAGCAAAATGTCAGAAGGGTTCAATGGGAAGAAGAGGGAAAGAACAGTATTTCACCAGTATCTGTTAAGATCCCTCTAACGAGGTTTGTAGAAGAAAGGAAGAGTCAGCTCCTGGAGTACCTCCTCATTACCGCTGCTTCAGCTCTCATGAGCTGTAAGGGCCCAGCAGGGGGAGAATTATTAGTTTCAGGAGCAGAAAGGAGAAGTGTTCATTTACGTGTCGTCTTCTCAGCGTGCAGATGCAGACCTGGCACATTCTGCCCCAGTCCTCCAAGTTTTGTACTCTGAACAACTCCAGACAGACCCTCTCTAACCTGTACAGAAGTAGGCTTAAACCTGTGGGAGAACAGGGATTGTGTAGGACCCCGGAAAACTCAAGAGACCTGTGAAGTCCCCTGTTAACATATTCAGTGGCAGTAGGTGTAACCTATAGTACTGTAAGCGTTTTAAAATGTCTATGAACTTTGTATAAGTGTGAAATAAATCTGTTTTGCAAGTTAAGGACTTTGTGTGCTTTGTAACTTGGTGTGCTCACTATGCAAACTAAATTTTCAAAAATAATTTTAAAGTGTTAAATGGTTCACCAAGTACATTTTCACCTTCATTTATCTTTTCTTTCTAAGAGAGAAATTCTTAGGTGCAGTAGTCTGTCACATAATTCCTCCCCCTCTTCCACTACGCTGATTAAAAGTTTCTAGTACTAACCACTTATATTCAGAAAGGGAAATTTGAAGTTCTAGTTGATTATGGGGAGTCCCAGAGCCTAGTAGAGTGACTATACTTTTTTTAATGCTGCCACAGGAAGAGATTGATGACTGTTGTTTACCTATGATGCATGTCACTTCTCTCTTCCTGTTTAATCCCATTACCTGACTTCTGAAGGTAGGAGAAAGACACACCATCGTACCTACCATATACACTACAATGATGAAATGTTATTTCTGGCTTGCCCGTTAATCTCAAGTCTGGAATGGTGAGCAGCAGCTGAATTAGCACAAAACTTACAAGTGTTAACGTAATAGAAGTGCCTTGTGCTGCTTTAGTTTGTGTGATAGCAAGGGATATCTTGTCCTCTCTTCAGCCACATGCACCAAGTATGATGCCTAACACAGCAACATCGACAGCAGCCCACAGCAGTGCTGCGGTTCCGCGTGAATTATTTTCAGTGCCCTTGGGAATCCTTCTAAGATTTTATCTTTTACATTTCTATACATGGTGGAGGAAAAGGAGCCTGATTGAAGCTAATGGCAGAACTCAGAACTAGGTTTGTGTGAGGAACAGGTGCTGAACTGCCCGTTCAGGAATTTCATCCTTTTACTGTGCTGGAGAAAGTGACTCGGATCAATGAACTGGAAAGGTACCCAGCAGACGTTTTTCCTGGGCTCTGTTCTAGTGCCTACTTGAGTAGCTTACCCTAAATGGAGGGGTTTCACTAGAGGAGACAGATCACTCGCACCCCTCTCCTCCTTTTCCCATTCACTCTATTCTCAAAAATAAGAGCTGGGGCACTTCCAGGGGACTTGGATTCAACTCCTTTGCACTAAAGCACCAAAACGGAGGTAAAGCAGTGATTTGGGTTGCCTTGCACAAAAAGGACCCATCCCTCAAGGCACCTGAATCCAAGCAGTCACCAGCGTGAGCATGTACCAACTGGCACCTGGTGCCGAGGGGAAGGCTTCAGTCCCAACCCTACTTAATGTTCCCTACAGCCTGACCTGGGCAGCTCCAGGGGCCGGGGGAGGCAGATGGCCCTGAACCTCATCCTTTGCATCCCTTTTCCCCTTCATGCCGACAGGGAGGCTGGGTTCTTACCTGGCATTTGCAAATTCTCCTCGGATGGCTGCAATATGTGCATCCAGCTGAGATCCTTCCTTCCGTGACATCAGCGAAGCCTGGTTTTCAGTTTGAGTGTTCGTGCTAGTCAGATACTGTACAAAAAGGAAAGTGGAACTGCAATTTGTATTTGGCAAGCACCAAAGTATCAAAGCATTGATAAAGGCGATAGCTGCTTGGGAGATAATATTGCAAATGACTTCCAATGAAAAATGTTTTTAAATGAAAAAGTACTGGGCTTTTTATAAAATACGAAATAGTTCAAGAGAAAAAAAAATTAATTACAAGTTATGCTCCAAAATATGCCAATTGCATGGCAATTTTAAACTAACCTTTGCTGTTATCTCCCCTGCACAACTTTTAAGTTCTTTATCATCTCTCAGCCCCACAGTAGAGTCCTACAATCCTGCCAGTCCCACAGTAAAGCAAATCTTCAGTTGGCTTTAGAAAAAACAAAACAAAACATAACTATCTAGTGTCCAAAGATGTTTTAAGTAATCTAAGCTGGCAACTTGAGACACAGGGCTGTTGTGCTTTCTCACCACATCACAGTGAAAAGCGGATAAAGGCAGCAACCTTGAAGGCCATTCACTTCTTTGCAGTTACACCTGTGCCAAATGTGTGTAAAACAGCAGGCTGGCCAGGCACAGGTGACTGCAAAAGACCAGAGGAATCTTGCATTGCTTGAGGTGCTTGTGCAGTTAACTGGTAACAAGTGCTACGCCCTCATTCTCTAGGTGTGAGTTTGTTTTCAGAGCAGTAAGCACAGGGTCAACTTATTTTTGCAGAAAAATAAGGGCTTCTTTTCAGGTAAGCCTAATCTTGATATTTAAAAGAGGATGGGGGGAAAACAACAGAAGAAACCCACTGCGTACTTCCACATGCCAAGAGTCCTACTAATAGAGCCCAAATAGTTCAATAAACTGATGAGGCATTTAATATTAAAATATTTAAATCGGTCATTTACAGTTTTGAAGAATAACTCTCATGTCCTGTTAACTGCCTGGTGAAGTCACACCACATACTTGAAACGTTAATTATTAATTCCCTGGAAACCTCCTCACTGAGTTCATATAAATCAAATATTGCCACACTACATCTGCTTTTAAACACCCCTGGATAGCTTAAGTGGATTTTGAGAAAGACTCAGGCAGTAGAAAGTGCTCTGGGCCAGAATTCACCATTGCCACATTTGACACATGGAAACGCTGGCAGAACACATTTTTCTGACATGGGCTAAAGCTTTCTGTAACCCCAACAAAAACTCTGCAGTACCATACTACTTAAATCTATTCCATGCGCTGGCTGGTACATTTGGCAATCTTTGCAAGCGTATCGGCACGATGTATCGCCTTCAGGTCATGCATTTTTTGCAGACATCCGCTCTCCCAAATATCAATGTTAAAGCCAAATCAGGACCATTGAGACTGCATCCAGGTATTGTTGCCAGTGGCCCCCCCTGCTCACTCAGAATTTATTCTCCTTGCTACAATTTGTTTGAAAATTATTTTTTGTTTCCTTACACAGATAAAAACGAATGAAGATGAGAAAAATACTGCTCCTGAGATGCTTCAAAGCACAAGCTTTTTTTCAAAACCTAGTTACATATGCTAACAGAAACTAGCCACAGCTGTCTGACACATCTTACAAAAATCAGGCAGGGAGAGCAAACAATCAGATAGTTAGGGATGTTCTTCAGACATCCTTCAACACGAGTGACCAGGCAGGCACAACCTGCGTGCCTCCTGGCACGGGGAGCAAACAAACTGCTCAGTCTGCAGGCTGGGATGATCCTTGACACTTGAGGAAAGAAACCCTAGGAGGATAATTCTGCAAAGATAGCTTCCTTTTTGTTATACATATCCATAGAAATAGCGTAGCTGTGAGCGGACAGTTGCACCAACCACCACCACTGTATGCCAACGCCTAGGGTGATTTAGGCACACGCCTCTCTGAATCACTCCAGTGAACAGGCGGCCAGGACTGCCCCTCTGCTACAGCCCAAAGTTTCTGTGAAAGTCTCTGCTGAGCAGGCATAAAATTCTGCTTTCAGTGGGTGCTGCACATTCTGCTTAACTACAGGATGCACTCCTACAGGATGCACTCCTAAATTTGTACATTAAGGAAAGGTGTAAAAGTCTTTTCTCTCTCTCTTGTAAGGGAATAAAGAACTGACAGATCTGAGAGCGTGACAGTCTCGCTAGAGGGCATCCAGTTACTAACGTGTAAGATGAGTGATGCTTATTTCCCTCCTCTGTGGCTTTTAATGACAATCGAAAGTAGGCTAACAAACACCATCCAGCTAGGGCTCGAAATATGCGGTTGGATATAGGATTATTTTTTTCTCAAAAAAAGAACACAAGGCTTCTCACACAACTCAAGTGCAAAATGCTGTAATTATTAGATGGTTGTTCGAAGCTAAACCCCCAAACCACACTTTCTGAAACTCCCACTCTGTATCAATAATTACAGACACGCTCTCAGGGGAGCGGAGAGCTGAACTTGCCTTTCACACAGTCCCCCTGAGTGCTCTGACCACTACTCTATAGAGTTATTTTCTCTTTGGGAATATTGCTTTCAAATGGAACCACTTCAAGCAGAGAGACAGAGCCAGACCTGCTGCAGGATGCTTGTGGCCCTCCCTTGGGATATGGGAAAGCTGGAATCGTGGCCTTGCTTCGAGTCAAGAGGAACAAGGATTTGAGAATTAGACTCTTGTCCCCAAGGTGAGTGTGTTGACCTTTAGGCGACTGTCTGCACTGGGATGCGTTTTATTCCAATGGCCTTGTGGGGTGGAGCATGACCAAGAAATACATTTTCAGGCAACTGCCTGGCCAGAGGTCAAAAGCATGATAGATGGACACCTGCCTTCACTTAAAGGCAGCTCAGAATATCAAGAGCTTGTCAGCTCCTATCTACTGTTGGAAGAATACAGGGGGCCGGTGAGGAAGAGATGGGGAGTTAGGGTGGAGCAAGACAGAGGACCTGCAAAGTTTGATGCTTCAAACCCTGATTTATATGTGCCCAAATTCCTTAAGCAGTACAGAGAGAAAGAGGGTCTTAAAGCGATGATCCAAATCTCTCTGCTGAGTCAGGAGCCCAGCAGAGCTGGCTCATAGCAAACCTGTTCCCGTGCACTGCAGCAGAACATGCACAGGCAGTTCAGACTTCATCCCAAATGGTACCGACATGGCGCCTACCTTTAAGAGCCTCAGCCCTTGATGATTTTAGGGGTCCACTGGAGTGGAGTTGGGGACCTAAAACTATAGCTCTTGACCTCTTTGGAGTTCTGACTGCCACTAATTACTAAACTTGAAATCGCTCAAGTAATTTTTTTTGCTTGTCTGAATTAGATTTGACGCAGTAAGAACAAAGCGAAGTTGTCAAACCTGAGCTGCAAACATGCAAAATTCTGGGCACAGCCGTAACAGTTTCACATGCATTTATTATTCCCCCCATGCCGGACGCATGTGCACGCACACTGTATACGCACATACAAACCTTGCAGTCTTATGATTATTCATTTCACATACTTTTGACATGCAAGAAGTACCAATGCGAGCATACGTTTAGAAGCTTCACTTGGAAACAGGGTGCATTTGTTGCAACATTTTAGTCCCAAATAGGATTAAGATCTGTGTACTGTAGAGTTACCATGGAGCAGAAGTCTAGCCCTTATTTCCCGGGAGTGAAAATCCCCCTGGGCCAGCAAGGGCCGTGGGAACTGGCATGGAACTCCCTGTACCAGGTTCGGGGTCTGCAACAAACTGGTGCAGTCTCAGTGAGCTGGCCCTTGTCCTAAAGGCCACTTTATTTCCTTTGAAAGCTTCTGACCGGTTCTAGTAGCGACATAAGTTTCACTATAAAGAGCATCCCCCCCAGCATTAAATAGAGCAAAAAAATAGGTTTCCGTAAGAAACAAATGCAACAGCTAACCTAGCCCATTTCCAACATTATTTTAAAGCACACTCTGCCCAAAAATGTAGCTTAGTGCAAACAAAACCAGCAGAATTTACACATCCATGCTATTGTATGAAGTTCCTTCCTAGTATGGTTCCTTTTTCACCTGCCTCTGCTCAATACCCTCAACATAGAGAAAACAGATACATGCTTTCCTGTAAATTCTTTCAGACCTCCAAATGAGAAGTACCATGAAAGATCTAAACATCAAGGAAGAACTGACTGCAAACATTGCAGCACTGATTTATAAACACTAGAAGGTATTTCAGTACAAAAAAGCAACATTTATACCGACTTCTAAAAACATGGTATCAGATCATCTCAATTTCAGTTTTTAAAAGTCTGTGTTCCCCACATTAAAACAAAAGCTAAGGTGGCAGGTCTGGATGTTTCCTATTTAGATAGCTTATGCCATGATTGGCCAAAGAAGAAATCCACAGAAGCATGGTTTCCACACATCTTTTGAATGTTTTGCTTAAATCAGTCCATACAATGTAGTCTATTATATTATGTGAGGTCGAAGACGATCGCTGCAGAATAGCTCCTTTTGGAAAGGGAGGTACGTAAATTTAACGAAGAGTTCCCCCCACCCCCACCCCCCAATCAAGGTAACTAAATTAGTACGGGACCCACGTATTGATGAGGTCCGAAAAATGGGTCACACGGCACTATCGTTTTCATCTTAAAAAGGTATCCACCAAACTCAGCATCCGGATTTCTTTTATTCATTCCATTTCAGATTTCTGATGAGGCCACTCTGCAACTTCGAGTAGGCAGGACTGGTGGTCCTGTTTAAATCAAATGTTAAAGCCCGTAATTTTTGAAGCGTTTCTCCCTGTCACTTAACCATTGCCAAAGCTCTTTTTCAATTACTCAGTTCTTGATGGCTAATCAGTTACACGAGGAAACAGAAACCAGCTTTGCTTAAAACTCCACCAAATGAGCACAGTAAGTGAACAAAGATATTTTTCAATTACTTTTTCAGTTCTAGTAGTCTTACCTATTACTTGTGGAACAACAGGTACATTTTGCAGAAACAGAACGAGATTTTTTTCTAGATTAAAAAAATCCATGTCAGTGGAGGTACAGTCCATCCAGAGCAGACCTATGCTTTTGTAAATAACAGGTGAAACAGGTGCAAAAACTACAATTATTTTCTCTAAGCAGAAAATTACCATAGTTGAGACTAGCGTTTGGTAAACATATCCCTTACATGGCCATTTTTCAGCTTCCTCCTTCTTATTAGGAACCAATAAAGTATTCAACAAAATGGCCGACAGGTTTGAATAGTATTTCTGTTCGTGCTGCGAAATAAATAAGTATTCTTTGTTGAATCCTGATAAACTAGGTCACTACCTGGGTGAACTAAATGCTTAGGATCCTTCTGCAGAAAACAATTTTATTATTGCTTACAGTATTAAAAATACTAGTATTACAAATCCAAGAGAAAATGTAAGTTGAAAATGCTTATGTATCAAAATTAAAGGAGCTTTTCCCAGAAATGAAACAGCTTTTAGAAGGGAGGTGGGAAGAAACAAATATTCTTATTCTTCCTAGTACCAAAACAAGAGGCAATAGATGTATAAAACAGGGTATTATTTATTACGCGGGGATTTTTGCGCAAAGATTCAGAATTCTCCTGACTATCAAATGCCATGCAATACTATGACTCACCGAGTCAAGATCTAGGATGGTTCAATCCTGACCACCTCCTGCTAAGGGCTCAGCATCATCTATTCCCATTGCCTTCAGCGGGACTAAGCGGTGCTTAGCACTTTTGCAAAACTGGGCCCTAGACAATGAAGGCTTTAGGTATGGGCTTCCTATTTCCTGCGGTGGATTTGTGTAGGTGGCCTTGTTACCAGAAATCCATACTCCTACACAGCAACTTCTGACTGTGTTTCTGCAGAAATGACTATGATGAAAGGAATGAAATATTTTTTAAATAAAAATCATGTGTTTGTCTCTCCAAACCAGTTAGGGTATCTCCTGCTGGAGAGATTAATTTCTTCACCTCTTGTATGGCAAAATTAAGAGCAGGGTGGAAAACAAAAGGATTAAGGTTTGCAAAGACACCGTGGCTTAGGCTGCTGCGCACCCCGAGAGGGGAGAGCCTGTCTGTGCTGTCCCCTGCCCATCGCCAGCGGCTGAGTCACCGGCCCAGCCTGCAGAGCTTCTCGCTGCTGCATTTCGCAGCCGTCCTCTGCCTCGCAGCCAGGAAAATCCCACATCCTCCCAGTGGGTGTAGGAAACGCAGCTACAGCCTCTGGATGCATTGCAACCAAAAACAAAGGGGAGATTGTAGCGCGGGCGGTGTCCGTGGGCGCAGGGCCACTGTCCCGGGACCTTGCTGACAGCGTCCCAGCTCCTGCGGCACAAGGAGCCACGAGCGGAGCCCACGGCCAGCGTTGCCTGCATGCCTGCCCACAGCCCTGCTGGTTTGCCAACCCCAGTGCTGTAAGGTGCATGACCAGCGCTACCTCCCTGCATGGAGATCTGCCAGGGCCGCCAGGAAACCACCTCTCCTGTCCCACCTCATCCTGTCTCTCTGCTCTTTGGCAAGGGGGAGGTCGCACCTAGCCCTTACTGGTCTTCCCTGCGGGCCATCCAGCCCAGGCTGTTTGCCTTCAACAAGCGCAGGGGCTTACTGAAGTCACTAGTCTTGCCATGCTGTTGTGGCCAGCGCAGCCCTGGTGGGCTCCAGTAAAGGTCACTAGAGATGCTCTTCTCACCTCCCACCCATCTCAGCTCGCGCTCAGCCATACTCTGTGAGCAGATGATTGCAGAGGTGGCTGCAATTAGCCAGGGTGGCTTCAATCTCTCAATTTGCCAATACCAGTCGAATACTGCCAGCACTGCTTCAGATGATGGCTCTGCAAGCATACTGCTGGGAAAGCAACTGAAGACATTGCTCACAGATCCATATTGTTTCCTTCTGCGCGTTCCCTGTGGCACTTGCCAAGCTCATGTTGAGGGTGGTGTTATTCTGAGAAGACCGCAAGCATCCTGGGTCAGGCAGCCAGAGCCTGGCTCTCCAGTCTAAGGTTGAGTATTGCTCTTGGGAAAGAAAACACAGGGGCAGACTGACATGGGTTTGCCCAGCTGTCTGGGCAATTGCTCCAGACAAAAGCTCTTTTGAGAAGCGGCTCCTGTAAAGTTGTCAAGAAGAGACCTGTCATCCCCAAATGCGTGCTCACACACAGAGGTTGCAGCAGAGCTGGCACCGGGAGGGATTGCCTTAGGAAAGGAATCAAACAGCCTCTGTCAGTCCTATGCAGTACAAGCCTTCCCACCCAAAGTCTCCAATGGCTTATAAGCCACTTATCTCAGAACTGGCATCAGCTCCCCAGCCAACCCCACAACCCCAACACAATCCTTCTTCACTAGTGCCATGCTTCCTTGGAGACTTCTCCTCCTCCTCCTTATGCATCCTTAGCAAAGCTGCTGCCCCTGTGCCTCCAGCACCGTCCTCCCGTTCTGTTTAGCCACCTGAACTTCTCCTAGGAAGGTTAAGAAGTGAGACGATGCAGGAAATAGAGAGAAAAATTCTCCTGGCATCCATTCCCTGTCACATTTGTTCCATGCTCGTATTGACCAAAACAGGAAGGTACAGACAGGGGAAAATGGCTACATGTCAAGGGAAAAACAAACCAGCCCTTCCTAACTCTGTCTTGGCATGTATTCATTTAGTAGACCAAGTATTCATTTACTAGACCAGGCTGGCCTTTGACCCAGCCTGATGGGCAGACAAGAGAGCCTGCCTTTGTCATCTATGCCAACAAGAGAGAAACGAGGCCCGATGAATACTTTACCATGACCGGGTCACCACTTGGATGTTTTAACACTGGTGTTCAACACCAGCATTTTCTTCTGAGGAGGTGTCGTAGCGGTTGGCTCTGCCATTGGCCTGGCTTAGGGAGGAGCTGGTTACACCACAGGCTCCCCCTTCATTGGGTTCACCATATCCTCTATCAGGCAAACTATTTTTTGGTGATGGCCAAGTAGTTGTTTACAGGTACTTCATGGCCACCATCTGGGACATTTCTAAATATCTACAGCTGCATTCTTGGGGTGAATTTCCTTTTACAGGTTGGAGTTAGAATGAATTTCTATCAATGAATAGCGTGTGAGCTGCTGGCTCATTGTCCTGGAGTTCAAAAGTTTAAGGTGGTTTTTGAATACCACCTGAAAATGTAAAGGTGGTGGATGAGTTCCTTTTAACCTACAAAATAATTTGGTTTTAAGAGTGAAGCACTGATTCAAACTGAATCTAGGTATTTAATGGAAAATGGAGTCTAGGACAGTAATTTTTGTGGCATTGCTGCCATCCTGAAACTTTCATAGTTCAAAAGGTGGCATAAGTCTTTGACAAAAATGAAATTGCTTGACACTTATTTCAGCAGTTTCCATTGAGAAATTGGCTTGTTCAAGGCACGTTAAAAACATTACATTAACTTCAGTATATTTTACTTGATAACGCTCACTGAGTTCCTAGCAATTACCACTATTTATTATTTGCATATGAGATTTTTAGGGACTATCCAAACAGAACAGTAATAGCCCCATGCCCTAGAAAGCTTTCAACCTCAGTGGAAGACAGCTGGTAACAGACAGATAATACATAAGGCAGTATTGGCCAGAAATCCAAGGAACGTTAACATCCTTCTGATAGTCATTTCTTAGAAAAGGGACATTTCCCAAAGCTGTCTGAAGACTGAAATTGGGATGCTTTGGAAATACCAAAAAACATGCTCTCTTAAATACGTAACAGGAGGGTGGTAGAGCCTTGGAGCACAGGTCAGTAAGAGGCAGAAGGGAACGTACCGACAGCGAGTGGGAGATGATCGTGAGGCCAAGAGTATATCACAGCTGGGCTTGGATGAACAGGCATTTTACTTGCATCTAATACAGTAGAGCAGAGACCTAGGCTTGGAAAATTAGCTTTGCAGTAGCAGGCAAGTATTATGTGAAAGCCAAGAAGAATCCCACAATAAGAGAGATACAGGAAGAAAGTTCAGCTCTGAATAAAACCTTTCAGTTACTGAATATACATATCCGGATAACGCTTAAATCTGGATACAGAGCAGTCCCAGTCAAAGATGATGCCCACGTTGCAGGTCTGAGTGAGAAGCAAGATGCCAGGGCTTTAATAATCGAACAGCAAGTACAACCAGCTCTCAGCTGTCTGTGGGTGCCTAATCCACATTGCAGATTAGCCGGTGGGGAGACACTGGAGGAGTCCCAGAGCAGAGCCAGCAGATTCAGGCACGGGCCAAACAAATGAAGCCATACAGCTCTCTAGGTCTGCAGAGGTCCAAACTCAGTTTCTGTGCTTTTGGGCAGGGCTGCTCCTAAATTACTGACTTGCAGATTAGTTGCTGTGATGTAAAAAACCATTTGGGTGCTTTTGCCTGGGGCTGCTCAGAGTTTTGGGTTCCTGGAACACTTGGGAAAGCAAGCAAAGGCTTTGCAACCACATGGAACCAGCACGGGTCTGGCAGCACGTCTGGTACAACAAGCCTTGATGGACACCGGAGTGATCTGTATGGAGACATCCAGGTGGCTACCATGGAGCCAACACACCAGGCAGGGGGAAGCTGAGCTAGCCGTGACCCATCTTGCCCCACCTCTCTGCAGGCTGGACTGGACGAGGTGGCTGTATGCTGCACTCTCTGATATACCCTCTGCTAACTGGTTTTGTCACAACACAGACCTCCCAGTCCCTTCTTTACCTGTGGACTGCCATGCAAACATCAGAGTAGTGGTAAATGCTAAGACGTGCTAGCTGTGCTGAGCTTGAGCTTACGAGATACTGCCTTAATCATCCTCGGACTAGAAGCAACCAGCATGACACTGACCTAGCAAGAATTTGGGGTGGCTACGATGTCAGGGACCGAAGGTACCCTCTTATTGCCTTGTGCTGGGTCACGTACTCCACCGTGCTTCCTGTACCTTCCTGGGTTTAGCAGTGGGGAGCTGTCAGTAACCACAACGCTATGACTAATGCAACACACTGTGCCACGCTCATGAGAACTGTAAGGTCCTTTTCTAAGCGTGACAGCCTAGCAGGTGGAACAGGAAGGGCATGAATCTCCTTCTCTGCCTTGGGAAGCCCGTGCAGCCTCCAGCAGGGAGCTGGAAAGAGGTGTGGACAGCAGAAATCACAATTCACACGTAATATACTAGACCACCTTGGGAAAAAACTTACAGCAAACTGCAGAGAAGTATCACATCAGGGAGTTATCGTGCCCTTTGCAAGGCAGAAAGGGGGGGGGGGGGGACACATGAAATGGGGTTGCTGATTCCTCCTGCTTCCTCAGTCACGGTCACTTTGCTCACCCGATTGTTAAATTGTGACTGTGCACGTATATCCCTGAACAGATCCACACTAACATACAGCCAGCTTTGCTGCTGCTTCTGCAAAGCTCTTCCCCAGCACCACATTACTCCTCCTGTCTCTCTGCTAGCCTGCTGCCATATATACACCTAAAACTTTCCTCATTGCCTTTGGCATAATGCTGTTCAATAATCATTCCTGCTCCCCAAAGCCAGGGAATTCATAGGCCTCGCTGGGGTTGCTGCTCACTCCTCCTCACTCAGTGCTTGCTGTCCTGGCCAAAGCCCACCCCTGAAGCCAGCGGATCCCCTGCCTGTTCACATCACTGCGCTCAGCTCACCCTCAATGAGCCTGGCTCTTTCTCCACCTCATTCTGCACCTCCTCCTACACTGTCAGCTGCTTCACATCACCCCTGCTACACACGGATTTGCACCAATTTCAAGAATCATGTTATTCTTGTGAAGTAATACAAACTCTCAGAATAGCACAGGGGGCTTTTTCACCTGTGTCCTTTATGATACAAGATGACCAGATATAACTACTACTGAACTGATGTTAGAGACCCCTGAGGGTGTTGCAGTACTTCAACCAACTACTTGATTTAACTTGGTTTCGGTTTGATCAGTGCAACCTATGCGCGCCCGGGCAAAACCCACTGTTTGCAGCTGCCTGCAGGACGAGCTGTACAGAAGGAAGAGCTGCAGCTGATTCTGAGCATGTCCCTCCTAGACTGCTAAAGAAAAGGATTTGGCAGTCATGCGTGCAATGAGTAACTCGATAAGCACTCAGTAAGAAACTCTGCCTAGAACAGTGCAAAGCAACCTCACCTAATACCCAGCCTTAGGCAAGAGATGGGGGAACTGATGCTCCCTTCCCATGGCCAGTTGGGCAGCCAAGCAAAGACAGGCCACCTGGGGCAGCCCTGATCCAAGCAAGGCAGGATCCATAGCAGGACAGCCATTTCATGCAACAGAAGGATGTCTGCACGACCCTGGGGGACTATGATCTAAGGCAAGTAATGTAGTTAATCTGAATTTATGCCAAAATCATCTGTGTTTTTCAGTTTCCCCTTTCCTTATATGCTTACTCTGCAGGAAGAGGGGAATTATATACATGTCTAACCTTCATCTTTATGTTTGCTTGAACTCATGTTCAGCCAGCTGAACATGAGCCGGCAGTGTGCCCAGGCGGCCAAGAAGGCCAACAGCATCCTGGCCTGTATCAGAAATAGCGTGGCCAGCAGGAGTAGGGAAGTGATCGTGCCCCTGTACTCGGCACTGGTGAGGCCGCACCTCCAATACTGTGTTCAGTTTTGGGCCCCTCACTACAAGAAGGACGTCAAGGTGCTGGAGCGTGTCCAGAGAAGGGCAACGAGGCTGGTGAGGGGTCTGGAGAACAAGTCTTATGAGGAGCGGCTGAGGGAACCCGGGTTGTTTAGCCTGGAGAAAAGGAGGCTGAGGGGAGACCTCATCGCTCTCTACAACTACCTGAAAGGAGGTTGTAGCGAGGTGGGGGTCGGTCTCTTCTCCCAAGTAACAAGCGATAGGACAAGAGGAAATGGCCTCAAGTTGCGCCAGGGGAGGTTTAGATCGGACGTGAGGAAAAATTTCTGTACTGAACGAGTGGTTAAACATTGGACCAGGCTGCCCAGGGAAGTAGTTGAGTCCCCATCCCTGGAAGTATTTAAAAGGCGTGTAGATGAGGCACTTAGGGACATGGTTTAGTGGGCATGGTGGTGTTGGGTTGACGGGTGGACTCAATCTTAGAGGTCTTTTCCAACCTTAATGATTCTATGATAAAAACAGGCATCAGTCGCCAGAAGCAGGACTTTCAAAGTACCAGGTACTCTGTATACCTGCGTGTCAGTAGGACATCACTGTTAGCACTACAAGCGCACCAGTCTCCTGCTTACCATTCCTATCTGTCCTTCCCCTTCTCCACCAGCTGTTCTTAATAAGAGTGGATATGCTTGTTCTTCAGAGTCCATACTCTTACAACTCAATATTTACCTCAAGACGTACTTCCACATGTTCCCCTCATTCAAAACTACCCAAAGGGCAAAGTCACAGTCATGGCCACTGGGGAGGAGCAGTTACAAAACATCTACAGGATTTAGAAGCACGAGTTCTGCTTACCCTTAGTCTGACTCCTAATGGTAAATATCTCTGACGTTTTTGCAGCTTTCCTTCTTAAAGGTTAAAAACTGAATTCTAAAGGAGATTTGGATGAATTTTTACCTTTAGCTGAAGAATAACACAACAGAGGATCATTTCAAGTCACAAATGAGAGGCATATGCCAGAGAGCGATGGAGGAAGTTCTTCCAAAGCTTAGAGTGAAAGGAGGGAAACTGCCACGGTCACTTGAGCAGGTTCTGAATCCAAATCCCTTCCAGCACCCAAAACTGATTGGCACAAAGGTATAAACCATCTTTAAACACATGATGAATTGCACAATTTTGTCACAGGTGGCTGCTTGTTTTATGTGGCCTCTGAGGGATTATTTTTGGCAGATATTGATCTACTTTAACCAGATGACTGGCATCTTCTCCCCTCCTCCCCGCTTTGCGTTAAGACAATCTCCTTCAGCAAGACCTCTCCAGCCAGTCCCAGGGGGAGCTCCCAGCCCTCTCTCAGGGCAAGGACCAGGACTGCAATCCTTGCTGTAGCTTCTCCTAAGCTGATTTCACATAATTTCCCCGTTCCTCTAGCTGGCCCTAGCTCTGCTCTGCTTCTCTTGGACAACTTACAAACCTGAAAAGGGCTCATCCCCTGCCTGGAGGCGAAGGGCTCCCTGACAGAGACCTCCCTCTGCCAGCCTGATAGAGGAAAACTGCTTTCCTTCTAGCAAGGCAAGACATTGCCCTCTCCCATTCTATGGGCCAGGTGAAAACAGGGCTCATCAGAGTTCAGCTGGGTGTAACTCATTTAGGATGACTCCAGGGTAAGAACAGAGGGTTGATCTATCTGAACTGCAATAGCCCAGGGATCTGTGAATCATTCACAAACCAATACTGGTTTCTGCAAATAACATTCATCACTGGTTTTTCCCCTCCAGAAGCCATTTTCCTGGGAATGGATTACAAACAGTTCATGTCAGTCACTCAGTCCTTGTCTTTAAATGACTAGCGTTGGTTGGCTATGCCACATGCTATCATTTCTTACTCTTCAGGTGAGTGACAAGCTTTCTGGTCAGAGGACCAAAACACCAAATGGGAGCTAATGAATACTACGTCCTCCATGGATAATTCATATCTGAATTATCATTCAGAGATATGATAATTTATGTTAAAATTCAAATATGCACAAGGCAAAGCACAGGGAAATAGTATGTTTTTCTGAAACTAACAGCAGCCATATGACTTGAGGGATTGGCTTTTGATCTGGCAGCAAGCAGATCAAATTCAGCTCATTTCTTGAGCATCTCCAATGACATGTACACCTTCTTCTTTATTAATTTGTAACAAGCTGACAGCTTCACTCATGCAATAAAAGGTTTATCTTCACATATTAAGAGAAAGGGACGGGGAGCGGGCTTTTAGTTAGAGTATCATTAAAGACTGAGCACAAAACTACACACAATCCTCTGATCTGTTGGCTCAGACCACCAACAGACACATGTCGTAAATTTATCAGTTGTCAAGCTTTCCATTTGACCTTTTAAACACTGGCACACAGCCTCAGTCCTTTCGCAGCCCAAGGTCTGACGTTAGTGACTCAGCAGCTCATCGGATACCCAGTAAATTCTGCAGGCATACAGGACAATGTGGTTTTCAGTGATAATTTTCCATCAATGCTCTTTACTTCCTTTCTAATTTAAGTCAGTCTCTTACTATTTATGATCAAAAGATGGAAGCCCTTGATAATTTCTTCTTCAGCAGACCAGACAAGGTATGTTAATTACAACATAGAAATCATGGTGCTAAAATGAGGCATATCACGCCATCTTATGACTCTGTGCCCTTCCTCTAGTAGTTTTTTTTTTAATTGTTCTCAATGCTTTTTTAATAAACATTTGCTGGTATTTAGTGGCTGATAAAACAGTGATTTGTAGAACTGTTTATGAATGGCTGATCTATTTATATCACATCATAGCACTTGTCAAATGCAACTTCCATGGCAGAACTGAGAACGCAAGAGATGAGGAAAAACAGGATCCTGTTGGTTCTGTGCAGCTTGCACCACTTGCACAATTTGGTCACAGGTGGCTGCTTGTTTTATGTGGCTGTGGAAATGCACCTGAGGGATTATTTTTGGCAGATATTGATCTACTTTAAATCAAAGGATTGTAAGTGGTTCAGAAATGATTTTGTACATAGAAACCCTGTGAAACTGTTTCAAGCACCTCCTCTTCTTCCCTATCTCTTAAAACCAAGATTTGTTCTGGTACAAAAACATGGGAAGATGGAGGAAAACAGAGGTTAGCAGTGAGAGACTAATGCAGAAAAAGTGTTTTTAAGAGAAGACTGTGCAGGTGTACACCACAACTCTGCCTGTGGCTCTGCTGCAAATTAGGTTAGTCCTTCCACATCAGACAGCTTGTAAAGAAAAATCCAGATACAGAGCAGAACAGCTTCAACATAAGCAGAATCTGTCTGGTTGATTACAAAGGCATTTCTATAGCAACACTGGGTGATGTATCTGGAAGTTTTGGTTTTGCAATGGATGAAAGCTGTGAACGCACAATTTTTTCCTACCTTCAAAGACGACAACTCTTGTTTCAGAGCTCCCAGACCTAGGAGGACTCTGAGGTCAGCACAATGTCTCAAGTTTTACTTTAGGCAGTTCAAAAGACCCAAAAATGAAATATCTATGACTCTTCGACAGAAATGGCAGAAGCTGAACAATATAATTAAAAATAGGGGAGAGCTGGGAGAAGTTCTTGAGATTTTGGAGCCAGCCCTGTGAAGGGCAGGGGTGAAAAAGCACAGGATTTCAATAATATACTTCCCACTTCAACAGATCTCATTATGCTATGATTTAATATTATAGGTTTTCCGTAAGAGAATACCATTTCACTTTTGGAATAAAACTGGAATCTCAAGCAAATAGCTGAATCAAAGAGTGGCATGACTAATTAATCTCCTGTCTTCAACAGAGTCAACAGCTCTCTGGAGGCACAGAAAATTGCCAAGAAAGGGCAGTACACTTGCAAAGCCAAACTTTCATAGTTAAGAAGAACGATAACTATATTTGCTTGCTCAACCTTAATTCAGCCTGTTGCTGAGTTCCATTATTAGGTTTTAATTACATGACCTTGCAGATTTTTCCATAAGATTCTTGCTACTGACAGAAAAATTACTCAATTATTTGATCTTTCTCATTCTTTGCATTATTTTGTACACTATGTAAATCCAGCATAAGTTCTTGTAAAAAAAAATCCACATTCTTTTATGTGATGTACTCATCCAAATCTCCTCATTCCTTACAAATACAAACATGTTTACTTTCAAACAGCTGAAAAGCAACATTGCCCTGTTTCCCTAGTTCACTCATAACAAGAAGCCCAGGGAGAAAGTACAGGCAATACAATCACGAAAATCAGTGAGTTTTGCATGCTGAGAGCCTAATCTTTCTGAGTATTTAGTGCCAATACCTAGCATGATGCACAGCTGCTAGTGCTCACCTTCTCATCGAGGCCCCGGACATTCTTGAGTTGGGCATCTAGAAAACGCACAAATTCTGGCTCTGCATTGCAAAAATCTCAGGCTTTTCAGCTTGCTAGGCATTACGTACAGTCTGTGAGGTGAAGGCTAGGAGCCTGTGTAGGCAAAATGGCTTCTATAAATGCCTTGTGAGAGGAGGTCAGTGGAGGATAATCAAATCAGGGGCAGGATTAATTGCTGGGATAAGGGACAGGTGGGAGGGGAGTGAGAGGACACAGCCTGATTTCAGGCTTGGTAATGTAGGGAGCAGCTGAAAGCCCCACACCATCAAACTAACAGATATCCCCTACCCAGAGGCCAAAAAATTAACACTGTACTGTCTTATGCACCCACCCAGATAAAAAGTATCAAGTGAGTGTTACATAGATTTAAAAAAAAAAACATATATATATATCTATCTATCTTCCCCTCCCCACTCTTTTGAGGGAGCCTGACTCATGATTTTCAAACTTTTGGGGACTTGTAAAGGCTTTTCTCACAGTGCAAGCCATAGCCACAGCCTGAAAAAGCAAAGATGGGTGGAAAGGACATGAACACACCAGCATCGTGCAGAAAGGAGCTGTAAAGCTGTCAGGGAATTTCTTAACTTTTAAGTTAAGAAAGCTCTGAACAAGCTTTTACCAGCATTTCTTTTGTGGCAAGGTAAAAGGTGACTTGTTATTTGATTTCTAACATTTAAAACAAAAGGGGAGCCTGCATCCCCCGCTCAGAAATCAGGCGGACTCCTGCTCTCCGTGACCAGGGTAGCTGGGATATGGACAGCCCCAGCGCTGGCCTCTGTCCCTTGAGCTAGTGCCTGACTTGAAAGCACAAAGGTTTTCACCCTCCACGTGGACCTGCCTTGGGAGGGACGGATGCACCGGTTCTGCCTTGCCATGCCACCCCTGCCCTGCAGCACAGATGCCTCCTGTCCTCTTCTGGTCCCACCACCCCAGAGCCCTTCCAGCTCCCTTGCCTGTCCAGCTCCCCCTTGCCTAACTCAACATGTCTGCCCTCCAGCCCTCTCCTTCTCAGGATCTCTACCACCACCACTTTCTCTGTTAGGGAAATTAAGGAAAAGGTTATTACGGGGATATTAGGAGAAAGCCTTAATTTCAATTCTGAAGCCACAGCTGGCTCCCCCGATCAGGAAGCGCTTGTTGGCCATGCTACCTTCAGCCACAGCATCCTCAGGGGAAGGTGCTTTGAGCAATTTTGCTGTCAACCCCTAGAAAGACCCCACCAGCAAGATGCACAGAGTTTGTTACCTGGCTGCATTTGAGGAAGGTGTTTTTGTGACACTAGTATGGGTGACACCTTTCCTCTCCCGCAGACAAATATGACAACCTTGTTCCAGAGGTTGGAACTGTTAGAGGCTCTCAGTGAA
The DNA here is from genome assembly GCF_965638725.1 of Aptenodytes patagonicus. Classification (NCBI taxonomy): domain Eukaryota; kingdom Metazoa; phylum Chordata; class Aves; order Sphenisciformes; family Spheniscidae; genus Aptenodytes; species Aptenodytes patagonicus. Next base: position 78,982,918 of record NC_134952.1, read on the forward strand.
AGAGCTGTAACGATTAAAATATATATATTTATACATATTCTTATTCTCAGAAATGGATCCATTATTGGAAGTGAAGTTTAATAATAGTGATAATCACTGCTGCCTGACATAAACACTTCTGCCAGCGTGAGCTGCAAACAAAGTGCTGGGCAGAAGTAACAGTGGGCATTTCAACCTGCGCTGGCTGCAATCCACACTCCAGAGCAACGCACCCAAAACCCCCCACCCCTCTTCTTCCCCCCCAAAAGCAAACCCCTTACTTTTTTGTTTAGAATAATTCACTCCAAAACAGGCATAAGGCCTTTAGAAAAAATATTCCCTGAGGATGATGCCAGGTTTTCTCAGCAGGTCTCTGACTATTAACTCCTTTCCACTTGATACGATATGAGCCCTTGGCTGCACATCTTCCATTTCATGCAAATTTTGGGAATTTTGCAAATTTGTATTTAGAGGGATCAAGCACAGTCTATTTAAGCAGTAAAGTATCTGATCTGTAGCTGGAGACTTCTGAGTTTATATCTTCTTGTATTGATATTCTTTATTTTCTTTTTATATCACCTTTTTCAGTGTCATATCATGCATTCCTGTTAGCAATCTTTGCCTTGAAAAAGCAAGTGTCTTCTGGTTTCTGCAAAACTTCATTCCAGTAATGTGTGTGCTTATGACCTGTGTAAGTTTTTAATCTTAAATAATCCTTAACAATTATGTTCCTATCCTAATGAACGCATTGCTCTTTTCTTTCTAATTTAGTTGCTTTGGCAAAGGTTATATATGGTTGATCAGATATGCAGTAAACAAATGTTACTGTCAGTCTCAGTTCAATTCTGAGTAAGAGAAGCCCCCACAAGCCAACAGATGTACTAATACACAGGCAGAACCAGCGGTTAGGCTGAAAATTTTTTATTTTAAGAAGCCTCTTTGTAGACCTGTTTGCTTCCTATACCAAACAAATGCAGAACTGCAGATACGGGCTTTTGTCTTCAAGCCATTGACAGAGGCAAATGGTTTAATCATTATTTTTTTCCCTTGCACAGCTTTCATTTCAGTACTGACATTTGCATTTTTATGGATGAGTAATTCGGAGGAAGAATGCACACTAAAAAGGTAAGACTACAGAATAGTGTCGGTTTAGTTTTGGGAAGACTCTAGCTCTTGTTTAAGCTGATGTTCCTACTATGCATTTCTAAGGGTAGAATCTGGATCTGCTGAAGAGCAGATCTTTCTGAATAACTCCATGTGCAGGCAGGTGTATTCCAGATTAAGAGTGATGGGTGCCCATATAGTTTATCCATTTTTATTCTTTCTTGTGTGGATTGCCAAAAGAGAAAAATAAGATCTTGGAGAAGTTCTTCTAAATATTGAACTTCTAGGATGTATAGGCAGACTTCGCCAAGCATGGCAATTCTTTCTGCATATTTCTGATAGGAAAAATAGTTCATAGTCTCCTCTAAGTCTTTCTTTTCTTAATATAACTTGTCCAGATTAAATATTAGACAGTGCTCTGCCTCTCACATGCCCGTTCAGCAGGGCATTTTCCCCTTCATTATTCAATCAGAAAAGGATTACGTTTGGGAAACTGCAAGGTTGTACCTAAAGATACAAAGCCAAATTAAGGACCCCTTGACCAACCCTTCAACATACGGTTTGAGTCCTATAACACCCATCCACAACTAGGAATTTCAAAGATACTACTCCTCGTGTAAGAGCTATACCTTCTGCTCTTGGCTTGCCTTGGTTTACCTCTGAAAAAATAAGTCTTCTTAATTGGAGCTGACTAACTCAAAGTGAAATCCTAGTGGAGATTAGGCAGGGTCTAGTTTTCCTGTAAGCTAGCACCCAGAATGAGGGTCTTTGGGGTGGCGTATTTATAGTAACAATGATAAAAGCAAATGGTTGTATGGTATTTTCATGCTTCATGACTCCCAATTTATATAAATATGCAGCCAGACTCTGTGCAACATGAAACAGTAGAAATACACAGCCAAAACCCGTCTGATGTCCTTAGCTGCCCACACAAGTCCCCTGACTGTGCTAAGCACCCGGGACCTGTATGCCACTCCCAGACATTGAGCATGAACCCTGTTCTGGGCCTTTGCACCCTGCTGCAGCTAACACGAGGAAATCTGCTTTGGCTCTTCTGAAGTAAAGCTAAAATAAAGCCAGACAGATGAATCTTTGGCTGCAGATATGCTAAAAGAAATCACTGAAAAATCCGAGGGCAACCTCAATCCACACTGTGGCTGTGGCCTGCAGCAGTCACTACAAATGCTGTGGTGTGCCACGAATTCCCCCGGCTCTGCTGCCCTGCTGCAGACTTGCGCTGCAGTGTATTTATCCTCCCTAACCCTGCTTGCCCCGGGACAGTAACGCTGCGAACAAAACCATCCTGAATCATCTCCAGCTGCTTTTGCAGCTCGTCGATTGCCACTGGGCAATTCCACTACTGCTTAGAGAGAGCATCCTGTGAAATGATAGTCGAAGCAAAGGCAAACGGCCACCCTGTACGTGCCTGAATATTTCTGCGTGGTGGAGTACTCCCTAAAGGGCAAATTTTTCCATTTCTAAGAACAAGAATTCTGCTCTTCTTATTCTAGGTCACTTGTGGAACCACACAGATAACAGATCTCAACAAAATGTCACTAATGATAAAGTCCGGGGTTTTCAGAACTGTGTTTCTGAAGGTAGGATTTTATTTTGGTATCTAAATGGAAGGGGCAATTTCCACACGCAATTTCCAAGACTTACTTTTGAAAGCACTGGCCCAAATATCACCATTATACTTGGATATTCAAAAGTTAAGCAGGCTGGTCTGGGTGTTGCACCGCAGAAAGGAAAAGTGCAGTGGTCAGTTTAAACACTGATTTGCTGAATAGGATGGGACCAGCCACACCACCCTGTGCGCCACGAACATTGCTATTTTCTGACTGACTGTGACCGCACAGGACTGACTCACCTAATTCGTAGCTGCCAGTGCAATGTAGCCAGCTCACCGGCTGGAAACATCAGCTTGGCTTTTAGCCCAAAGCATGCTTCTCTGCTCCCTGCTCCACTGAAATTTTTGTTGCAGCTGAACAGCTTGCAAATAAGAAGGCCTAAACATGCACAACGTACCACATGCAAAGGAAGATTTTGCAAAATGTAGGGCTGATCGTTGGCTGCACCGTAGCTTCTGGAGCTTGGCACCTGAATGGTGCTTTCCCACAATCTCCTCCGTGGTTCAAAAGCCATACCTGGGGGAAAATTCAACAGTCGCTATTTTCATCAGCCAGTCGGTAAAATAATTGCTTTTGGCTGAAAAAATTAAGTATCACTGAGCCATAATCAAAATATTGTTTTGTTTTTAAAGAACACTTTAGCTTCAAGGCTATTGAGTCCATCTCTGACCATGCTGAGATGGTAGCCGTGCTGCATCTCAACATGCAGGGGGAAAAAAACATAGACTTGTTTCCGCTTTTCTCTGTTCTCACCTGAATGACTGGATCAAGGTTAAACAACCGCAGACAGAAGGAAAAAAGATCACTGAACAGAAGTGGAAATGTGAAATACGTCAAATGATATTCTTTTTTTTTTTTGCCGTCAGAAGTGCTCAGGGGTTGTGGCCAACGAGGCAAGAACAGACAGGCAGTCTGCAGAACGGGAGATTTCTGACGGTGAAGTCCTATTGGGGTTTTTTGGGACAGTTACATATAAGACACCAAAGGAATGGCTCAGAACTACTATCCCCACCTACAGTGTTTCTTTTCCTTTACATTTACGGTAACAATGTTTGGGCAACAGTTTGGTTTTTTCAGTTCCCACTTACTATTCATTGTGAAACTTGGTAAGATTGGCCATGTTATACTGTTACTCCATGAGTATGTGGATAAAGACATTTCTCTTCAACAGTTTTTTGCTGTATTTATGAACCTATCCCATTGTTTGGGTCATTCCTTAGAGCATATAACTTGGCTGGCATTGGTCTGGCATAAACCTTCTACTATCCCTCTCATTTTTATTACTGTGTATATAAAATATATGCAAATGTTTTCTGATACTTTGTCCTACCACTTAAACACTGAGACCAAAACTAATTGCAGAAATTTTTGTCATTGCTACAGCAAGTGCCTTAGGCATGATTTGGAGCAATGGGCGCATCTAGAAGAACAAATACTAAAGTAAAACTCCACATTATATGAACAGCAACAGCATGGCAAACTACAAAGATCAAGTTACAAATTTAAGTACTCCAAAGTTTTTACTGGAAGTAATTAGTCTGAAATCAAAGTTTCTACCTTAAGCCCGATTATGTGTGCAAAGGAAAGGGATTCATTTGGTTATGCTACAGAACAAGGAACCTTTCCAAACTGTATGGTAAGTGCTGCTATTCCTTTTACTTGGTAAGTGTAAAATTCTTTACTTTAGGTTATCTAGGCCTTAAATTCACAGAAATGTAAATTTAAATTAATTTCACATTAATTGACGTTTAGTAGCTTTATTTAATTCAGTTGAGAACTGCATGGAATATCTGAGTCCTAGTCTGCTTCGTGAAACTTGACCTACTACGATGGCAACCAAGTAAAAACCCTTCTTATGCCATTTCCAGTTGCAGAAATAATACCTAAACAAACACTATTGACAAAGTCTTCAGGAAGCAAACATCTGCAGTAGATAGACAATATAATTTTAAAGGCAATCTTCAATGAGAACCTTTGACGTCTGTCAACTTTTTCAGTATCTGAGAATTACCTGCCGCTAGAAAACTCTCAGGTGGCTGAACACTGCTTTGGTAGACAAGTTTCTCTTTGCCCATAATTAAGGCCAAATCTACAAAACACCTGTCTATATATTGAGGAGCAAATTTTATCCTCAGAAGTTCCAATCTGTGAGCAAATTGGTGTTAGAATAAAAATATACTGCTATTCATGTATGGGATTGCAAATCATAAGGCGAAACAGTAGAAGTGACAGAAGATCAGCCTACATTTTTATATTTCACTTCATTAAAACAAGCTATCTTTAAATCCCTTATTATGCTGCCTTGTTCATAACAGTTCTTGTTAAAACACTGCCTTATCGCCATTCGCATGCTTAATATTCTTGATGGTAGTTACAGTGTTCAGGTTTGGTCATATCTTATTCATCATTTGATGTTAAAGGGGTACATTTCTAAGCAAAAGACACCCCTTGGGCACCCAAAAAAAGGATGTGTGAATGTCCCCATGTTCCTTTTTGCCACAAAGCAGCACAAGTTTGCACACTGACATTTGTGTTTTGAAAACACTGACAGTGAACAAATTGACACCAGCATGTGCCCAGGTGCGAGCGTCTGTGACCCCAACCCCAGCGGGGTTTCTGAAGGTGCAGGTTTTGACACTTGTAGACAGAGAGTTGTTTATTAACCATTTCTGGATACTCCCAGGTTTCCTGTCACTGAGGAAAGGGGCACCGACGTTCACTTGAAAAGAACTGCTAGCACCCTGGTAGAAACTGCAGTACTCATGCTGCTGTAGCTGTGATAACCTATGGATGTAAGCGAATCCAGGTTTGTAAAGGGAAGCTGTATCTTGTCAGCCTGACTGAAGCTGGGAGGAAGCCTCTACCGGATCTCCCCCTACTTCTTTTCAGGCTGAGTAATTATTGCTGCTCTTGCCGGTTTTGAACTCCCCGCATCTCCAGTCTGACAGAAAATTCCCCAGAACAAAGCACACTAGTTCTCTCTCGTGTGTGACAAACCTTATACACCACTTTTGCTGCCCTACAGTGTAGTAAATATATCTAAAGTTTGCTGTCTAAGCTCATCTTAGCATCTTTTTTCTGGGCTGTGTTGCCCTCCACTGAGGAGGCATATGCCATCATCTAACAGCGCTTTGAAAAAATCGCTCCACCGGTAGCACAAACACATTTGGCTTAGGCCACCACTAAGTACTGGCACAGCAGACAGATGCACAAAATTGCTTGGGAAATTGAAGTTTGAAAATGTGGCTGCAGTATTTGGAGGATGGTCGTAGCTGATACTACGATTCAGTATCAGCAACTACCCAAACAGAAATAGTGCCTTTCCTGGGAAGCCGGAGGTGTCAGTTCCAGGACAGAAATGTCGGCTTTGACACAGGCTTTCTTAGCAAGCCAGATTTCCCACCTGATACACCAACCTCAGCCATCGCCGCAAGAGAACCAACTGAGGTGGCACCAAAGGAGCACACGCAGTATAATTCAAGATGTTTAACACATTATTATGCCTCACTAGGCTTTACCAATTCAGCATAAGCTAAGTATGAAAATGGTCACAGCAGATCTAACCAAAGATCCGATCCTTTAACAGCAGGCAAAGAGCAGAGAGGAAGAAGACGATAGTAGCAAGCACTCGCCAGCTGAGAAACAGAACCTTGGTGTGCTGCTGAAGCTACCCAACTCATCTAGCACTGAATTGAACCAGCAGTGTTCACATGCCCAGCTACCACAGCTCAGCTAAGCGCTGTAACTGCAAACACCTGACTGCGCTGTACCTCTTCATGGCAAAACTAGGATATCCGTGAAGCACCAAACAACATCCACTATTTTGTCTTCCCAACAGTCCCGACTTTGTCTGGAAGTAATTTACGTCCTTTGCAAGCTGACCATGCTCTAAGCAATGCTCACAATTGAAATTCACTGTCTTACGCATTTCGTCAAGCATTACATTCTGAAATAGGATTGAGACTCCCATTTCTGCCCCTAAGAGATGGTCATTTACTGGTGTGATATCTCACAGACTTAGAACATACCAAAGGCATGAAAAATATGTATCTTACTTTCTCTCTGTGACATATTCAGCTTGAAATTCAGTTATGGATGAGGGATTTTCATTTTTCCCCACATGAATATGACTACCATTAGTACACTAGGAAGAATGTCTTTGAAAGGCAAATTCCCCAGAACAAAGCACGCTAGTTAACTCATATGAAATAATTTCTAAATAAATCATAAACAAATCATGTCTACCACTTTTGCTGCCTTACAGTAAATTTGGCTGATAGGTACATCAAAAGTAGCTCTAATAAAGTGTGTAGACTGTGAAAATTAGGTTAAGAGGCAGTTTGATTGGTTGGCAATCCTAAGAAAGTCTATCTGGGGAAACTGCCAATGTGCACGGTTTATGTGCACATGCAGATCTTTGTACAGCGTTGCTGCCGTTCTGCCTCTGCCAACAGGGAAAGTTTGCCCTGTCAGCAGCAGTGCTTCTGGCCACACTCCGCGTTCCTCTTCATATTTCCCCCTCCCACCAGCTTCACAAGTATTAATCAAAAGTAATTCATAAAAAGCTTTCACCGTGCAGCAGTTTGATTCTACTCCAGACAGCCCTCAGCAAGGAAAAGTCAAAGAGCCGGGCCATTTGACCTCATGTGCCTTTTTCTCTTTAGTTCACAGCATGCATGTCAGCACTGCCGTAAATATCCTCGTATGCGATAGGGCTTCATGGCAGTCTTCACTTCACTAACTTTTTGTCACCCTCTTAATCACACTTCCTCCTGAAGTCACCCGGTGCCGCACTGACCTGCAGGAGCCGGGGGCTGGCAGACGAGCTGCCTGCCGTGCTCGGGGCCGAGCCCGCAGGAACCATGCCGCAGGGGGGCTCGGGAGGAGGCATGTGCCACTTCTCAGCTCCTTTGCTCTCACCTGTGCAGCAACGCTTGGTTACTTCACAATCTTTTTTGGAATAATTTGGAAAAAAGCCTGTTAGGGAAATGCAAAATAAAGAGTATTTCAATACTGCACCTAAAGTTTTTATTTAAATCCAGTGCAATTTGTTGTGAGCTTGAGCAACCTCCCTTACCCTCTCTGACCAATCCCCAAAACGCACCCCAATCCCCCCAGTCCCCAAAACAGCTGCTGGGTCTCCAGAGTGCTCCCACAGCTAATGCACACAGCTCAACCTCCACCAAAGCTGTTTTGTGGTCTTCCTCTTTGGGGATGGTGTGATAACATAAAAGTAGACAGAAAGCTCATGTGAATAACATGCATTTTCACATAGATTACAAATTACTCACCCCACTCACCATATAGAGATGGAAACACAAACTTCACACTGCGCCAGACTTTCGGTCTGATTTGACCAACAGGGCCAGGAATTTTGGTGTAGGTAGGGGGATCGCTGTCCCTCAAAGCCCCAATGTACTGCAAGTCAGCCAATGGCCCACCACATCCAGGCATCAATCCTGCTTGCCGAGGAACTGCGTTCCAGAGGCTGCAGAGGCAGTCGCAGCCTTTGCCCAGGCCAAGGGAACTGCAAGGCTGGATCCAGCTTGAGGGGACTGAAAACCAGCCCCAGCGCCTGGCCACCGCGGGCACTACTTCTGCATCCTAAGGAACACACCACAGGCATCACTGTCCCCCAGTTTCAATGTTTGCTTTTTAGCTATTTCCTATAATTTAACTATAGATTATGTTATCAGCGTGAGAAATTGTTCTGAATCTCACAAAGGTCTTGCCCTCGATGATATTGAAGCAAAAACTTCCACAGCTTGATTGTGTGTTGTGTAAAAAAGCACTGCCTTTCATTGATGTGTGCTGTATTTTTATTATACTTCTTGTTATGTTTTATTATATATTTACTTAAATTTTCCAAAATACGCTATAGTCTGAAATATAAGATATGCCTCAAATGCTTCATGAAATAAGCAAAAATAGCCTTCAAATTTACCAACAAAATAAAGTCATCTCCCAGAATGAATCAATAAAACCGCCAGGCCATTTTCAAGTAAAATGATACCACATTGCCAGAATGACAAGCACAGAATTGCCTCACAGATAATAAACCAGAACTGAATTTGAGAAACCTCATATAGACTTTCTACAGTGAATCATCTTTTTTTTATCTTTAGCTGGGGGTTGAAGAAAGGGTGATTCATCCCATTCTGAAATTATTTTCTGTTTCAATACAATACAACTTTGTTTTCTGCAACATCTTTTGAGCAATGTTGGAAGCGCAGAATAATAACCAGTTAAATCAGTCCCAGCAGAAGAGAAAAACAAGTCTGGGGACAGGAAGAGGCATTTTCCGTCTGAGATTTAGGAAGGAGTGGAGAATCAATGAGGCAGAGTTATACGAAAAAGCCTCTCTCAGGGCAAAGAAAATTCATCTGTTTAAAGCAGAAACAAAGATTTTGAAGGCAGAGAGAGAAACAGTCAGTATTAGGTGAAAAGAAGAAACTGGGAGACATGGGCTTTAAAAACAGTGAGGCGTTTGGGAGCCGTTTCGTAGCCATCAGAGAAGTGCAGGGCTTGTGACGTGGACACGCCAGTTTTGTCGCAGCCACCGGCTGGTGACATCGCAGATGCACCCAGGCGGCGGGAGCTGGGGCGAGGGGGGAGGAGCGGTGGATGAGGATGCAGCGATACCATCGAGGCAGCATGTAATGCTGTGGGAGCACCAAGCGCTGACGTGCTCACAGGGCCAAAGTGAAGGGGAACGTAAAGTCAAAGCCAAGCAGGAAACAGATGCTAAAATAACAAGTAGTAAGAGGGATAAGTCAGGTTTGGGAGTGTATCTCTTGCCCAAAATGGGGATGCCTGGCTTTGAGACTCCTAGCAAGGAAGCTGAAATAAAACCACAAGTTTTTTTGCTCAGACAGCCAGACTGACTGCGGGTAGCCGCTAGCTGTGACTAATGCCATAGAGATTCTTACTGGTGCTGAGAACATGCAGGTCCTGCGTCTTGCAGCAGGAGGTACATGCTAGGCATTGAAGTCACTTACTCATGTACTTCTCGCCTATAAATTTAGGAGAAAAATATTGCCTGTACATTTAATTCTCAGAGCCTTGGGTAAACTAATTTACTTGGTGAAGTCATCCTGGGAAAACTGTTTGCCAGGAAGGATTTGAAGGAGGAGAAAAGGATGGCTTGACACCTCCATTGCAGCAGCTGTTCCCAAAGGTGCTGGAGATATTGCCGCCTGGAGAAGGCAAGACAGGCAGGCAGGGATTTGGGTAGGTGCAGATGCCCAGCGTGCCCAGCCAGGAGCAAGCAGGTGACATCCTGTGCTCTGCAACTGCCCAGGACCTGGGCCAGCCTTTGCCTGCTGGCCTGCAAATCTTACCAAGGAGCCCGAATTTTGAAGAACCTCTTTGGTCATCTAACGCAGGGCTCAGCTCCTACGGGCAGCTGTCTCCTACAAGTGCACTCCTGAGTCGTGATGGTGTTCCTCCAGGTACAAAGGATGTTGGACTCCACCTCTCTAGTGTCACGCTCACTTCTCCAAGACACGCACTGTAACCACATCTTCAGCCCTTTGAACTACGGTTTGAGGTGACCTGAGCATTAGAGGTCCTTTATCAATCTCAGACCATTGGGTGTTGTTCGTCTCTCAACTGGTGAGAAGCACATTCGTGACCATGAAAGACATGGTCTCAGCTACATGGCTACCCAGCAAACAATTGCCACCTTACATAACCCAGAGAAGGACATTTACTGCTTGGTGCAAGGGTGAGAGATGCCACAGTGCCCCAGTGCTGCCAGTGTAACAGTAAGAGAGCAAAAAGCAAGAAGGAAAAAAGTCCACCTCACACAAGTGAGAGCAGAAGGAGACGGAGGAAATTCAGGGGGATAGAGGCAAGAAGAAAATTATGGGAAGAGATGAGCAGAGACACGTTCCAAAAAGAGATCAAGATATCTCTTCCTCCTATCAGAAAATTCCCTTTAAATCTAACCTACAACTCCTTTCTTTCCCTCTAGCCATTTATAAGGTGATCACCTTCATACCTGTGTACCTTGCAGGCCTTGGGGAGCAGGGGCAGGGGAGAGGTGTACGGCAGCCTTCATTTACTCTGCTAGCATTAGCACGCTGTAGTATGTTCCTGCATCTCCTGGATGGCTGAGCACCTTGCTTCTCACTTTAGATTGTCTGCTCTTGCCGTTTATTACAAATAAACACAAGAAAAATATACCAAGTATGGATGTGGGGAAGAGGAAGTGACCTCTCAAGGTTCCTTCCAGCCCTGTCCCAAGTCATGTCCCAAATATTTCCAATGATGTATCCTTTTTCTAAACAGGCACGGCAGCATCAAAAGTACTTGCGTGGGACTTCGTATTTCCTTTTTTGCCCCACATGTGAGCAACAAACTTAACAACAGAAGGAGTCTGGAGAGTGGCTTTGACATCACTCAGAGCTATTTGTGCTCCTCATCAAACCTCTCAATTTACAAACTCCTGCCAAGATTGTCCAGCAAACCGTTAATGTGTACTGCATTCAGGCAAATTTGTACAATGGTTGTTCAGCTTTCCAATCAGGTACTAGAGGATTATTTAACCAGTGGTGAGTCTGAGCTGCTTCTCTTGCACTGATGTGGTGTCTACACTACTGCAAGCCAGCTGTTGGGAACCTGGTCCAAGACCGATTTCATTCTGGCCATGCAGAGAGCTTAGAGACAAATTTCTGGACTACATAAAATCAGCACAGCAAGGTGTACGGGCTACTTGAGAAGTCAGAGCAGGCTCGGTTGCACTCATCCTTTGCAGTACAGTACTGCCCAGAGGATTGCTGTAGCTCATATACTTTGAGCCCTGCTTATTCTACTGTACAGCACATTGAAAGTTAGGGTAACCACTTCGTCAATACCAGAGTCAAGGACTTCTGAAAAGGAGGCTCCTTTTCTATGCCCTAAACTAAGCGCACTTCATTTAGGTCTGGTCCACAGTCATGTAAAAGACTGCCTGTATTAATAGTAACACTGGGGCTCTTCTGTAACATTTTTCACTCAAAGCTCTTCACAGAGGAAGAGAAGTCACTTTCCCTCCGACAGCCCAGGGAAGACAGGAGTGGCACAAAAGGCTTGCCCTACGGGACTGAGTGGCCCCATGAGGTGCTCAGGCATAAATCACCAATGACTGTAAGCAGCCTGCACAAGATTTACCTGCTGCCACTTCTCCATTATTTTTAAACCTCTTGCTGCTCATTTATTCCCGTGTGTGACCTACTAGGATTACTTATTGACCTGCTCAGCATTGTGCTGTATATGGAGTATGTGGAGAAAACAATTCAGGTGAAGGATGATATTTGATGCTGCTGTCCTCCACCCTGAGTCACATCACATAAAAAAACATTTAGTGTAAACGACCCTCCTTAGCTCCCGGCTGCCCTCACAGGCAGTTGTGCAGCATATAAGCAACATCGGTGAGGAACAAAACACCATTCAGATCACAGGCACTTGAAAGGTCGAGGTTTCAGATTATTTGCTTCCCTCCCTAGATAATGGTCTATCAAAATATAAACCACCCCACCCTAGTTTCAAAACACCAACATGCAGCACTAAGGTGGGGTAAACCAAGGGTATTCCCTCCCTGCTGTTTTTTAAGAAACATTATTATTGAACTTTATTCAAGCAACAGCAGTTAACCAAAGAAACAATGTGTATCAGACCCACCTCAAAGAAAATCTTTGTTGCTGTCCACATAACAGTACCAACTGTTTTGGCATAAGACACAAAGGGCATGTTCCCACTATCCATACATATTTCAGAACCATCGAGTTGCACGATGGTGAACGTAACTACTGAAATGGTCCTACTGCTGGTACGCCTGTCTGCCTTTCCTGGGGACAGATACTCAAGCGTCTCTCATGGCTTACCTGGAGGGGAGCAGATCGGACTGCACAAAGGTTTGGATGATGCCCGGCCCGGTGTGGGTCCCCACGAGGGAAGCTCTGCCACACTCTGGTGTGTCGCTAGCACACATGTTGAAGCTCTCAGGCATGAGGGGTTGAGGGCAGCTTCCCTGTGCACCAACTCTTTTTATTTCTAAAAGGCAACTGAGCTTACCCTGCATTGCTGTACACACTCTAAAGAAGCAAGAAAACAAAAAGGAGAGGTATTAAAAAAAAAAGTTTGATTTAAAATATCCTCAATTTACTTAGATTTCTAAAGGAAATAAAGTGCTTTTCCATGCAAAAGGCTGCTTGTCATAGAAAGCATTCTCCAGAAGGAAACTCACTCATTAGCTTGTGCAAGCTAAGTTAGAGAATGGCAACCTCCTGGTGACTTATCTTGGTTCCTAAGTAAATCCATCAAACCCTTCCCCTGAGCCTTACATCTTCCTAAATCTCAACCTTTGCAGGAAGGACTACACATGTATTTTATCTTTTGTAAAAAGACTGAATGGATTTTGAATTGAAAGACTTCAAGGCATTTAATTATTTAGAAATAAAAAATAATACCATAGCTTGTCTTTTAAGTTACTTCCTACTGTATCCTCTTGATAAAATGAAGGCTAGACGCCTTCATAATTTTCCATTTACACGGAATTCCACCAGTTTAATCAAAGTGAAACATAAAGTACTGTTATGGTCCTTGTACCTTCAGATTTCCTTACTGATAACCCACATACTATCCGTTAACCCATTGCATCATTCAGAAGAATAAACAACCTGGGCTCAGCATACAGGAAGTTGAACAAAAAGGAAATAGAAAATATTAGTTTTCATATATATATTTTGACCTCTGCACAGTTCCTACTGACATATTTTCACATATCAAGGTTACCCTTCAGAAGAGCCTGTTAAGTTCACTACGGAGACAAAAACCATTTCCTTTTCATTTTTCAAGTTTGAGCCCGTTTCATTTAAACCACCGTCACCTCAATCCCACTGAACTAAAGGATGGATCTGGTGGTTAAGAAGGGTAGCAAAAGTCAGACTTACTTCCCATTCTCTCCTAACAAGCCATCCAGAATCACCCAGGCTATAACCAACACGAGCCTCCATTTTTTCCAAGCATCTTTCTTTTGGTTTAGCAAGACTCAGCTGCTTCCCTATTTGGCATGCCCTCTTTTCACAGGCTGCATGGAGTTGGGAAGTTACTTGCTTTAATATTGCTGAGATGATTGTGAACACAATCAGCTTACAAGGCTGAAATCAACACAACACAAATTGTCTTTGTATCAATTGGGAAAGCGTGGTGTCATCGTAAGGTACTCAAAAATGCTTTTGATGGCAGTGAGATGAATAGGAAGGCAGATGTCTTCACCCATAACGTCTTTCTTTTGTGCCTTTAGGATGTGGGATGTTGTCACCTTGTATCTCTAAGATTTTTGTTTGGCATTTCCTAATTAGCAGGCTATCGGTGTGCCAGAGCTGGCATGGTTTCTGGGCCTGGAGAAGAGGAACAGCCACAGCAGGAAAATCCTTGGTGCACCCCTGAGCATCAGCACTCATGGAGGGTTAGGGGCTTAGGCGTCGCAAACAATTGTGTGCATTGCCATGCCAGTTCAGGGTCCAGCAATGCTGCCCGTGTTGAAGATATGACAACCTGTCTGCCAGAGAGGGGAGACCATGCATCTGCTGAAAATGGCATATATACTGCAATATTAAGGATTAAGTGTTTGTGTAATGCCGAAGATCTGCACCTCAAACACACATCTTCAAACATGCACATAATGGAAGGGGCAAGGGCCAACATATGAGTTTAAAAACAAATTCCAAATCTGTAACCTCGAAGGATAGTTGTGATAAACTTGTCATCTGGCAGAGAAGGGATGCAATAAAAATTCTGGCAAGCAGACACAAAAGAGAGGAGTGCTGCAATTAAGTAAAATAAGCAACATTTACTTGGGGATACAGACTGCAAAATCCAGATTTTTAACTTCTGATAAGGTAAAGAAATCTTTCCTCAGTCTGAATAAAAGAAAGATGTTTAATACCTCTGCTCAGATGCAGAGGTGGAAACCCTTCCAGATTCTTAGCTTAGATGCTCAGTTCAGGTACAGAACCACATACCACCCTCTTTCTAGATACATGATGGGACAAGAACTCAGCGAACTCTTTCCCAGTGGGAGATGCATATAATTATTAATGAGCAACAGATTAGCAATCAGAAATCCTAGACTTTGTCCCGGCCAGAAAAGAATGAATGTGGTTTAGTGTAATCAGAGAATCCATAATCAAACCAGTTTAATCATTTTGAGTGTACTGGCTCCAGCTGGGATGGAGTAAACTTTCTTCACAGCAGTGCATAAGGTGCTGTAGTTTGGATTTGTGACTGAAAGCTGCAGATAACACACCAGTGCACAGCATCAAGGCTTTCTCGTTGTCTCACTCAGCCCCCACTCTAGCAACTAGGCTAGGTGTGGGCAAGAAGTTGGGAGGGGACACAGCCAGGACAGCAGACATGAATTGGCCAGAGAGACACCTCATACCTAATAAGTTATGCTCAGCAATAAAAACTGGGGGTGGGGGCTGTCTTCCAAGGTAGCCATTGCTCAAAGGCTGGCTGGACATCAGTCTCCTTGTGGGAAGGGGTGAGTGATTGCCTTTGATTGCCTTTGCATCACTTTTCCACCTGCTCTTTACTTCACTTTAATATTAAATATTGTCTTGACCCATGAGTCTCTTTTTGCTTTTGCTTTTCCTATTCGCTTCCCCATTCCGCAGGGGGAGGGAGCGAGAAAGCAGCTGTGGGGGTGCTTAGCTGCTGGCTGGGGTCAACCCACCAGAGTGGGAAAGAGCTTGGTGCTTTGAAAAAGCCGAGGTAGTCACGTGTATGTTCTGGGTGTTCGCTGACCCCACATAACCATGCCTCATGTGCTTCTGCAGTGCTGGTGTGAGAAGGGAATGTAGTAGCGTTTTTCCCTTGTGTTTCCTTTTAAGGCCCATAACCCCCCCTAGATACTAAATGGAGATTTTAACAGCACCAACCCAGGTGAAATTCCACCTAGACTCCCCAGTCGTCATTCAGGCAGCTTGTTCTTGGGCGACAGACCACCGGGGAGAAGGATGTGGTACACTTTTATACTTAATAGGACTTGCTGGGATAACTACAGATGACCTATAGCTGAATTCTTCCACCAGCACGTATTAAAGCCCTTGTCTAGGTAGAATGAGCTATACTGATGAAGGACATTTTTTATTTATGTAATTGCATCAGCATGGGGTGCTGTGTCTACTAAAAGTGACCTCAACCCTTTTTTATACCTTCCACACTTGTGTTCTGGTAGTTTTGCAAGTGATTGCAATACAACGTATACATTTACTGTAACGTCTATTTTCCATTATAGGGGGTACATACCACTACTACTACTATCACATATTCATACAACACAACAGCACAAAGCAAGTACTGTCTTGCTGAGGGACTCGATCCAGGCAGCATATAGTACTCTTCCCTGGAGGGGACCAGAGGACCACCAAAAGAAGCCATTTACCAACTCTGTTCTTTACCATTCTTTTTTCCCCAGCTAATTGGGAAAATATTTTTTTTCTTTTTTCATCTTTTTTAATAACTTTTTGTGGGCTAAGGTGGGTACTGTTAATTTAAAATTTAATTAGGTAATACAACTCTACATACATTGTCTTTACCATTGCACCGCAATAACTTGTTATTAAAGTTGGCAGGCACACACACAAATGGTTATGGTTGTGTAAGACTTCATAACATAGGATACTCGTTTCACTTCTTCAATATTTTGCCAGACTTCTTTACGGTGGGAACACTTTTCTCAGTAATTTAACTAAAAATCTAAGAAATGGGATGTCCAGGTTATTTCTAAAGCTGCTTTTGAAATACACACTACGTCTTAAGCAAACCTTCTTGCATATAAACAACGTTGGGTTAAGTACAGGCTATTTTGTTGCACACATAATTTTGTTCATAGTATTAAAGACTAACTTTTTCAGTCACTCCCATAAACCTTTAGTGGCTTTGAATTACGTTATTTGATCCCTAAATTATTTCAGGGCTGCTTATGAAATCTGACACTGATTTTTGCTGAAGTTACTGCAATAAAAAATGTAACTCATAGATTTGTTCTGAAACTCTTTTAAAGATTGCCCATCAAGAAATCAACACAGGCAGAAGATTTTTTCTGGGGGCATTTTGGTGGATGTAGGAGAATTTCTTGACATATAGTGGACAGCTAGCTAAACACTGAGCCAGTGAAGCTGCTGGAGAGGTCAGGAACAGAAGTGCCACATTTCAGCCCCGTGCTGTCCCTGGGGGTGTCTGTAGGCTGAGCACTGCTCTGTATCACAGCCAGCCCCAGACCCTGCTGGGCAGCCAGGTTGCCCGAGATCCTCTGTGTGCATGCACCCATGCCTGGGCATGCTGACTTGATTTGACGTTGAACCCACTGAAAACAGTAGCTTTTCTCCTGACAAAGCCTGAGAGGATCTCACCTTCCCAAATGCAAAGGTCCTATGTGCAGTAGGTACTTTTTTCTCTGCTATCTTTCTGTACAGCATAAGGAATAAGTACTTGTGCTTTGTACACCTCCCCTTTTCTGATAAAATGGTTTTCCTTAGCTCTAAGATGCTTGCCACTCTCACATGATGCTAAATGGAAACACTGTCATCTGCAAACAAAACTACAACATACAGATAATGAAATATTGCTCACCACAGCACTGGACAGGAGATCTTTTTAGAAGTTGCTATTGCATTCTGCCATTTCACCGTAACCCTGGTGTAAGTCTACACAAGGAGGGGAGAGACAGCAAGAAAATGGAGAGGCAGCTGAACTCACATGTGTAGGAAGTTTTCATCTTCTGTCTCTCAGCAGAGTATCTCCATGATTATTTTCTGGGGATGTTAAGTGTACTTACATTGCTGACACTATTCACAAGTCCACTAGAGAGCAGCTATGCCTCACATTTACTGAGGTGGTTTTTTAATTAGTTTCTCTGACATTTATTACACTTAACTCAAATGACTAATCAGACCTGAAAAGCTTTCTCGGTACTAGACTGAGAAGTGAGGGAGGTGTGGATTCAGGCTGCTCTGATTCACACCAGCGTAACAGCTCTCTCTTAGCACTGATCTGGTCTTGTTCATGCACAACATCATTCTTACAGAAATCCTGGCTCATATTCTAGTTTGGGATATTTCATTTAAACTGAAGAAATGCAGGGCTGAGTTACAGGCTTTTCCTTAAGCAAGCCTTGAGCGCCCCATGTTGTGAGCTCCCTTGAATCCCTTCAGGAAGGGAAGGAGTACAGATTTTTTGGAAGAAGTCCAGAGCAAGGGCCAGCCAAAGGGCCTGGTCTTTTCAGTCCGTGGATAAAATGGGAACTGAAAAATAGCTAAATAAGGCTCTTTTACCCCATTTCCACTAGGTGCAAAGAAGTGCTGTGTAGGTCTAAAGAACTAGTAAGGCATAGCAGTCCACATCAACCCATATTAGGCCAACTTCCACTAATTTATGGAAGATGTTAAATAACACAATAATAATTTATACTAATGAGAAGACAATGTATTGTAAAAAATACCATTTTATAGAGAGAATTCAATTTGTTGTATAAAATATTTGCTTCTCCTAACCATTCTCTTAACCTTATAAAAAGGTTAAACTTGTCTTTCTTTAAACGTCAAGGAACAGGTTAAATATAAAGACACCGTTTATATTCCCAAAGTTTCACTTTCTGGAGAGAGGGAAAAAAAAAGGAAACTACTACCTGTCATAACAGCTGGCAAATCCAGATTCCCTAGCCTGGTCTGGTAAGTCAAAGAAAATTGGTCTGGCCCTGTTAGAAGCAGAGAAACATTAATAAGGTGGAAGGACATCACCTTCTTTCCAGTCCCAAGACCTAAGCAGATACGCATTGGCTAGCTATTCCCTGAACTGCACAAACCTTTCACAGATTTTTCCACGGCTCCTCGTGGTCACTCGTACTTGGTCACGCAAGCACATTACCCAGTGCATTAGAGGGAGGACTAACAGCAGGGGCACGTGCACGTAAGTACAGTGCCAGGGAAGTGGACGCAGTGGCCATGGGAGTGGTGCCAGGCTTACTGCCACAGCGAATAATTCGGGGTAAAGGGCTCACACCTCTCCCCAGTGCACCGTTTCCCAGCCCTCTCTTCCTGGGAGTCCTTCAAGTCCCAGCATTTTCTTCAACCTGCATTATCCTGGACCCTTGTATACTGCCTTAAAGCACCTGAGTAGTTCTACTTTGGCACACTGGTTTGCTGACCTCCCTTTTTTATATCAGATCACTTTACCCTCATGCATGAAGTAGGAAGGACAAGAACTAATTTCAGAGTTTGTATATGCCGAAGGTCAGGTTTTTCTTGTGTACTTTAACAGCTACTTCTTTGTCCTTCATTTTCTGGAATACTGATTACCCACTGTATATAACCCTGGTGTTGTTTCCCACCTGTGAAAAAATAAAGAACGAGCATAGAAATGTTTCAGAGCCATCAGGCATGTATACGGAATCATAAAGATCTAAGAAAGCACAGAGAATGATTATTAAATGTTAGACTGATTGTCTACAACAGGGCAAGCATTTGATTTTTTCAGTCACCAGAAGACATGAAGTGGCACAAAACACGCTGCAATTATTGAGATGGTCAAGCAAAAAAAAAAAAAGCTCACTTCAGGTTGGACATTCTGCATCAAACTATTAAGAAATGTTTCTTTCCCAGCTTTTAAAACTATTTCAAATACAACAAAACTTCATCATGAAATAACATAAATGGAAAATTGAAATGCTCATATGAAAGTGTCAGCATGAAACATTTTAGTATTTCTAAGTATTTATTAGTTTTGACAGAAATTGGACAAAATCAATAAAATCAATCAGGCGATGATGAAGAATAGAGCTAAAAGGGAAAATCTGTGCAGTTCGATCCTTAAAAGCATTAAACTAGATTTAGCAATGGAGGAGAAAACAACGCGGCTCAGAGAATGAGTAAGGAGAGTTTCCATGGCATATGATTATATCAGAAGGTAAAACTGTTTAATCCCTGCTCATCTTAAAGACAATTTAAAGTGAAGCGAATGGTGGCATTTCTCAGAAAAACTCAGCATGACCAACACAGAAATGCAGAGGGCAATGGCAAGAGAGCCAAGAAAAAAGCTACAGGGTCTATTGTTTCTCTGCAATACCCTGTATTTTTCACGGCACCTTTCAAAATAATGTTCTTTAACCTTCTCCTGCAGATCCGCCACAAACAGCGATTTGAAAGAACATCAGCCTCCTTTGATCTCCGGTTATTGTTTTGGAAATTACAACTGTGTCTCTTTTCTTCTTCAGGCCGCTTCTGACATTCTCATTCTAACATAAGCAAAGAGTTTTCCTGTTCTCAGCTTTACTGTTTCCATTTCCCTTCATGTCGCCACCCTTTGTGCAGCAATATAATTATTTTGCAGCCTCTGGAGTCCAATCAGCACCTCCTTACGTATGGTGCATGATATGGACACACAACTCCAGGAGATCAAGGTGTCGTGGCTAAAAGCACTGGTACATGTGCACTCCTTGACCAGTCCAAAGGACAAGTAAAATGCAATCTTCCCAGTGATTTAAGCCCTTCACATTTTATTTCGCCTGTGGCTGGGCTACAAGCACATACGCAGCTGCCAGCAGCGGCTCAGCTGATGGCAGTAGCAGTAGCAGGTGAAGGTCGGGTTTGAAGGTGAAGGCTGGGTAGGACACGGTCACATGCACCCTCTCCTTCACCCATGCCTGCTGGGTGTCATAGCCCTCCATGCCCGGTGGTGCAGCACCAATTGCCTATGGTCCACTCGTAAATCAGATGCCTGAAACGATCAGGGTTAGAATTAAGTCCTCCACAAAAGGGGAGGAGGGTGACAGAAGAGGTGTAACCTTCTAGGCTGTGGGATAATGAAGATGCCCTTAAAAAACTAAAAATAAGAAAACACCACTAAGGCAAGCTTCCACCGTGTGGTGGTGTAGAGCAGCATTTCTCAGCTGGTAAGAGCATATCTCCCTGGAAAGGCATGACAAGGTGCCTGCAGCGTCTCTGTGCCCAGACGGCCAAGCACTTCTCGTGACGGCTGGTCCAGCCTAACAGCTCCCTGCCACAGCAAGGTACATTTTCACCTGGGTCAGTGACCTAACTTGTTCCCTGAGAGGCAAACACCAAAGTTGGTGAATGGCTGGTGCTAGAAGGAGGGGGAAAAAAAAGGACCTCCTCTGACTTTTCAGCTGGGCCCTCAACACTGGTGGGGGGGTCAAGCCTGCAGGGGAGATTTAAGCAGCTGCTTTTGCTCCTCAGCACCCGGGATGCGACCATCCTGGGAGGGAGAGGGGGTGCCTGGGGCAGAGGTGCAGCACTGGTGCTTCACTGCCTATCCCTGGCCAGCAACAGGCAGGTAGGTTAGGAGGAAAACAGGCTCGGAGATACAAGTGGAAATGTAGTGGCCAAGAAACCACCTAAAAATGCCGCCAACCAGGGATCTGAAGAAATGTAGGCTTAGTTACACAGAAAAAGAGAAAACGGAGGCATTGACAGAGTTTTTCCTTGGGTTCAATAAAAAAATATTTGTGTAATCCTTATGATAATCAGAGGAAGAGGAGCGGGACTGGAAATTCAGTTATATGGAGAGGAATGCTGAATCTTATGATATTGCTTCTGGGTAAATTCTGGATGCCCAAAAAGAGAGTTCTTCCTTGGTTATCTGTGTATCCCACGTTTGCAGTGATTATGGGAAATATGTGATTTTCAAAAGCCTCCATTGATCTGGACTAGCATCTTCAGTGCCTCCTTGTTTTTCTCTTGGTTTCCCGCAAGTTAGTTCAGAGAAGCAGCACTGTCTGCTCAAGGAACGGGGTATCAAGTGTTAAGTCTGCAAGAAGCACATAAATAACAGGCAAGAAAAATGTCATTGTCCAGAAGAGTACTTTAAGACAGCAATTTTACTGTTTTCTTGTATATTCACCTACAGATGCAGTCATCGTGTTTACTGGCTCAGGTTTCTGGAAAGAAAACACAAGCAGGACAAGACACCTTAATTTTCCAGTCAAAGGTACAACATTAGAGTAACACTTTTTTTTTTTCCTTGAAAAGGAACAACTCTCCTCTCGGGACCAATGAGACAGTAGCAAGGAATTAAAATCTATGGTCTTCTATTGATGTTTCGATATAGAAATTACTGAACATTATTAAGATGAATCTTGCAGTCATCTCTCTGAAATTAATTGACAGTGGGTGATCACACTTTCAATCTTTCCTCACACAGAAGTCTTTGACTGATGTTTTCAGAAAGATTTTTGTACTCCCACAACAGCACTGAGTGGTTATTTTCACACAGTAGTCGTTTCATTTATATTTCAGCAAGAAACTTCGTTTTGTACTTTGAATGTTCTTTTTCTTCTCCTTTGTTTTCTATTCAGAGGTCTTTCCTCGTTTTTAATATGTTTCCATAGGTTCTCTTACAAGGAATGATGCACATGCTTCTGGGAACTTGCCTGCCAGAGGCAAAATTATTGTTGGTGAAAACTCAAGGTTTGGGCAGTCATTGCTCACGACAGTGAAGGGAACAGGATTTGCCAATATTAGAGGCTCAGGTAGCCTGTACTGCCACAGCTCAGCTTTCTGGGGAATTACAGGATGGTAGGCACTCACCAGAGCAGAAGGGAGAAGAGCAAGGGAAGGAATGAAGGCTAATGCAGGTGGGTCCACGAATCTCCTGGTTCCAGTTCGGCGATGCAGACACGGATGTGTTTCCGCAACATCTACACAGCATAGCGAAGCCAAGAAACTTAACTCTCCCCTCCTTCCAATTCCAGCTGTGCATATCTGCCATATCTGTTGCACCAACATTAGCACATTTCACCCTTCAGTGAACTGCATCAATTCACCGAATGTAGCATAAAACTCAACTACAAAAGAAAAAAGCACGTAACTGATCTAATGTTCAGTTACATTTTTCTGTGACTGCTTCTGCTGCAGCTCCCTCTTTGTCCTACCTTTAGATTCATTAGTCTCGGATTTACCTTACATGTAAACTTATCTGTTCATTTAGACCACCTGAAAGACTATAGATACCGCTGGTTACCCTAAATGGTACCAGTACCATGGTTTATTCTAAATTACCTTAGTTGTTTGGGTTTTTAAAAATCAAATTCTCACTTGGAAGATTTTTATTTTTTAGTATCTATGTCATTTCCCACAGTTAATTTCTCTATTTGTCTCCACACTTGAGAAATGCTTTCCTCTCACCTCTAACTCCCTGTATTTAATTTTAATTTCCTTCTTAGACCTTAATCATAATCAAGAATATCTTGATTCTTCTCCCTTTTTGAGGTCAGAACAGGCTCACAGTACGTCTTAAAACATTTCCATTACTGTTTCCACTGAATGCAAGGGAAATATGTTGACTTCATTAAAAAAAGAATAAAATTAAACCAGAGATAATTTTCATAAATTAGATGTACAGATTTCACAGCTCAGAAACAAGGATGTCAAACGTGTCCAGCTTATACAGCCTCCTACACAGAAACCACAAGGTTTCAACGACAAGTCACTGAAACCACAGCATTCAGCTTTTTATCCAAGACTACCTTTACCAAACGGGTGCTGCTGCTTCAGTGCGCTGACTGATCACACAGTAGTTTTTCCAAGGTTCGCTTAAGGTGCTGACCTGTGAAAAAAAATGAAACTCATTATGCAAAGCAGCTGTGCTATATAGCTTTTCAAATCTGTATGTGTGCGCATATAAAAGATAAATCTGTAGGCACAGGCACGCACATTCATATATGTTATATACGTCTAGTTATAGATGAAGACAGAAACAGAGACATCCGAAAAAAAAATTACCGAGAAAAGCTGTTTTTTCAAAGATACTACATTAAAGTTTTATCTGTTAAGGATAGTATGAGCTAGTCACCTCAGAGCATTCCCTAACCTAACAGCAGATTTATTTAAGTGTAAAGTCATAACAAAGTGCATTATATTCACAGAGTAATTCATATATGAGAAACAGAATAGTTAGTATTCCTATTTCAGATAATTCTATACTGGCATAGTTAAATCCACATCAGAGATTTTATTGATATAACCGCCTGAAAAATAACAACAAATCCTGCCTGAGTGATACTATTATACCTGCAAGAGTCTTATATGTAGACCAGGCTGCAGAGCTAAGACTTCCCCAAATCCTCTTCCTTAACATGATTCTGCCAGAAATTGCATTTCAGGCACAGCTAAAGGGCTGAATGCTGTTTGCACTGGCACCAAACTGCTGTTCCTGGAATGATGATGCTGAGCGATACCCACTGGCCCCCTCAGCTTCGTGTGCTAAGGAGGTACTTGTTGCGTAGGCGATCCACAGTTTTGATCAGCAGTAAAGCCAGTAGAAGAGGAGTTTCTGACTTCTAGCAAGTCACTGCTATTTGCAAATCTGTCAGTTGTGCTAAGGAGAAAGCAGAGTTGATAGTGAAATGATTCCAATCAAAACAAAGCAAAACAAACAAACTCTCAAGGCCTTTGCAAGACGAATTTTTAACCTGGATCATTTTAATGACCCAAGCTACTGCAACAGAGGCTCCGCAGACTGCAATAAACTGTGACGCAGATACAGCAGAGTGGCAGTGACCTGAAGTAGAAAGTTCTTCAAATGGCTTTGCTGCTGAAGAAAGCACTTGTATTACTACATCCTGAGATCTGCAGAGGTGGCTTCTGCCTCAGCCTTCCCTTTGGTTACGCAGCATGACACCAGAGCCTCTTCTCTGCTGCAGGAGCTGAAGTACAAGCAGCATCTGATGGCTGATCCAGTGGTTTGCAGCACACATAGTGGCGTCACACCGGAGAAGTTGAGGAGTTGGTCTCCAAGCAGGTACTTGGAGTCACTCCAAGGGGAGGCAGACCACATCCTCCAGTGCAATCTCACACTGCTCCTCTATCTTCACTATTTCTTGCTGTGCCACAGAGGTGCCCCAGAATGGTATGACATGATACTGTTCCTGGGCCTGGAAAGACAAAAAAAAGGGCAGGAGAACAATATGAATGAGTTTATAGGACTTGAAACCGATGCTATAATTAAAAAAATAATTCTAATAGAAACTGTGTATACACAGTAAACATATATACATATATGAAGGAGGGTACAATCTGTAATATTTTGGTAGTACTCGAGAACCAGAAAGTGAAACTAGTTAGAAATAAAAGTGGTATTCAGTCATCTGCTTCTACCAACAACATGCCAAAAGGTAAAGCATAATAAAAAGTGAAAAACTGCATTTTATTTTAAAGATAACTTCATGTAGAATGTATTTGTAAGGAAGGTAAAATCAGGGCAGATTTGCTGGAAAGGAGGGAAAAGGGGCCATAGCACCTCACCGGCTGCGCTATTAGATAGACTTACATAGTCTAGAGCGTGTTTTGCTCTAGACTATGTAAGAGGGGAACAGTTGTACTGCTGCGGAGATCCCACACCAGCACAGCAGCCTCACCAAACCCTGAGAATGACTTCCAAAAGAATCTGTAACATCAAACCTTTAATGTTGATATTGAAACACGAGCTGTAGCGTCACACTGATCACCATGCAAGGCACGTCAGGATATAGGAAGACCCAACTGCCAGTGGAATGGTTAGGGTTAGGTATGTAGTGCATTCCCACAGGCTGCAGTAGACACCGCACCAGACTTGTCCATCTTGAGCCTATAATAGTTTGGGGGTTATTTGTTTTATGCTATTGATATTGTAACACAGAAGTAACTCTCTTCTGACTTCTGTTCCTTCTGTTCATTAACATTAGTAAATGAACAAAGGCAGCATTTTGTATTGTGCCGTTCTGCTTCCTCCATTCACTGTCCAACATCTGCATATCTCTCGTTTGATTTTTCTTTTTGAACATTTTGAATGAACATGACATACACTGTTGGGTTTCAGTACTACCACATCACTGCTTTCACACCATAGGCCATGCTGTCTCTTAGTGGAGTCGTCAGGAAACGTGTATTACATATAGAGAACACTTTTGCAGTAGAAAGACTGTGCACTGCTGGGCCATGTTTCATGAGGAGACCTGAAGATCCGCAGCGCAATGCCATCACGCATTAGAGCTACAGGAGAAGTCACTGTTGCAACGCAGAAGAGGAGCACTGACTTTTCTTGCTTATTGCCCCCACCTCTCCCCGCCTGTGGCTTTCAGCTGAACAACTACTTTCTGCCCTCAAATTGTTAAAGAGAACTGTGGTAGCTTGACTTCCTGTCAACTGCTGCCTCGTCTTCTGAATGTGGCTGTCCTCTGGTAGTGGGGAAAGATTACTAGTAGTACTGTAAATAATAATGAAGCTGCCCTATAAAAGCTGGAACACAGCTCAGGCACAGAAAAAGCTCTAAGCTCTTATCGTTAGAGAGATCGAACTGATAAGGCCTTATGCAGGAGTTTTTAGCTGAGATGTGAAAGGAACTATATGACGTGGATGCCTGCAATGGCAGAAGACCAGACTTGGTGACCCAGCGAGGCTTCTTCCATCCTACATGCAGAGAAAGGTGTGACCCAGGAGGTGGGAGGCTGCTCCAACATTAAAGGAAAGACTTGAAAGGACGCGGTCACAAGAGGACAGTTCTTCTGAATATCTGGTTCTGTGCATAGTTGGTCTAGGCTTGTCTCAGGCTCTGGATGTTGAGAAGAAATTTCCTCAATACGGTTTGTTATTAGTAATTGATACGGCTAGGAAGACATCAATCAAACTACGTGCATAACAAGCATCATTAGGTTGACCTAGGAGCAGGGTGCACCTGGTATTTAACGTATATACAATTGCTGTTAATGTTAAATTGTTCTGCTTTATAGTCATAGTCACCCACTTCTCCTGAACCAGGGAGAACAAAGACAATAATGGCTGGTACAAAACAAATGAGGCAATACAGGAACATTTGCAAATGGCTTGGCATTTCTCACGCATCTTCACCAGCTGAAGCTGTTTCTAAAGCTCAGATAAAACCATGAACAGGGTTGTACCAGATTCAGAAAGATTTTGTCTGTTCTTGAAAGCAGGTTCTACTTTCCATCCACCAAGCCCCTTTCATTCTTACGTTGCCTCTTTTTCTGTTACGTGACATTGCATCTCAGCCTTAATTGCAATTGAGAACCACAGATTATAATGCTAATGCCAGTGATGTTCACTGCTAGAAGTTTAAGATAATGATTTTTAAATCTGGTAACAGCTAGAGGCCGAACACCGGCATGCCCACAGTACCCAGGTACCACTCCAGCCCCTGTTAGGAACTGCAGACAGGGGGTTCTTTGGCACTCACACAAGTTCTTTGAAGACAGAACAGTTCACTTTATAACCCAGCCAGTTGAGCACTTGTCATACTCTTCTCCTTGTTTTCCAGCAACTGGGAATTGTCTTAAATATTTTGCTTGAGTTAATTACCCTTACATGATATAAGAATAATCTTCTGTATTAAAAGCTTTTGCTTGGCATCCCTTTGCTCTTCAGTACGTTCTTTCAGGACAGAAATGCACAATCTCCTGTAAGAGCTCCTCCAATTCCTTCATTTACTGCATGGGATCTTTTTATTAGCCAGTGTTAGACCTACTTCAGTATGGATTAGAAACTGGCTACAAGTTACCTCTGGAGGAACATTATGGAGAATGTCAATGGTTTTATGTTGTCGTATGCAGTCTATTAATTTTTTAGCGTCTATGTCACCACATTCAGAGTTGCATTGACTCTGATTTTTATAGCAAATATAATTACAAGTTAGGAATAGATTTTTCCCCAGGTTTGACTTTCTCTTTTCAAAGCAAGGTTAGAAGACAGAAGAATTATACCAAAGCTCATAATAAGAAATTAAGATTGAAAGAGGGTGGAACTAACCTGCAAAGTTGCCAGAAATATTTTAAAGACTAGTTTTCCTAAATCTGTTATACAGGAGTCTTCTTCCTAGTCTCCCATTTTCCAGCGTAACTCTGTCCCCTTGCTTTCCTACAATCCCCCCCGAGTTACAGATAGCATACACATGAAATTTCATGTATGTAAGTTATAAAAATTCTTTGAAAGCAGCCCTGTACATTACAGGCTTTTTTGGCTGAGCCATAGCAATGACTAAGCTATGGGAAAAGCCTCCATTCAGCTATACTGTAAAGGAAAATGTGGGTGGGGGAACTGGGCTTTCAGGGTCGAAGTCATTCAGCACTTGGGTGGCACTGTCGCAAAGAGGAAAGAGGAGGACTCAGCCTCGCGGGTCTGGGATGGGAGGTTTTTCAGATTTCCACCGTGCAGCCGTCCCTCTGGGGCCGGGCAGGCGACGGTGCGAGAGAGAGTGTCATTATTTGACTCAGCATGTTCCTAAGCCACAAAAGAGAAGTGACGTATATAAAAAGCATGTTGCTTACTCTTATCTGATAAGAGGGATATCAAGGAGTTTTCTCCACTTCCTAGACATAAAGGAAGTTCTTCTTTGTCCTTACATTGTAACTTTCTCTGCCAGCATGCCTTTCTTCAAGCAATTATTGGGACCTTATAGCCTCTAACACAAAACAGAAGACCATACAGTTTTAGAGACGTGATACGCAACCACCCGCTACCACATTGCCAAATGCCTACTGTTCAGCTTCCCATTCTAATTACTCCACCAACTTTAAAACTGATTTCTGATATAATAGATTTAATTTAGGAATATCTCAGATAGAGCCATCTCACCTCCCATGAATTTGGTGGAGGTTTGCCTCCACCAAATCCATGAATTATCCTGCTGGACCAGGAAATGAATAAAGTCTGCCATATTTCTCAGATGCTTCTGGTAGAAAATGACAATGCTTCACTTCCCACTTAACGTCCAAACGGTCTCTGGTATTATTGTACAGCCATTCTTTCACACAGTAGGTTTTACTGTAAAATATGCAGTGGTCTTCACCGCACTCAACCTTTTTATCTCCTCTAATATCAGAAACTGCCTTTTGCAGTGCAGTGCTGTACAAGAAGGTTTGTTTTGTTAGGACCACAAACAGCACACACAACCTGCCAGCCATCAGCAGGGCTCTCCCACTTGGACTCAGTTTGCAAGATCATTAAACGTGAAGGGATACCACAGCCTAACATAACAGCTTTGTTTAAATATGAAGCTTGTGATGACTCAAACTCCTCAAAACAGCGCTCATCAGGCTTGAGCTTGGTTCAGTGGATTTAAAGCTGCCTTTGTCTGCCATTATATTTCTTTCTTTCCTAAAGCAACAGGATCTCAGGACTGTCCAGGCTAGTAACACGCTGAGCCTTACGATTATCTCACTCTTTTGTTATTCAGATTTTATCTCCAGAAGCAGCACTGTTTTAAGACCTGGTCACTGCATGAGATCCGTAACTATTACAAGTTTATGAAAAAACAAAAGATGAAAATGAAAATGGTTGTTAGCTACACAGGTATGATTCTACTATGGAGCTGTAGGGTCTCGTTATGTGTGGCCGTATAGACCAGAACCAGTATCTGGAAGTGACTCCCAGAGACATAGCTATATCCAGAATGCTGTTACGCATACTCTTGTCTAGCAAATCACCAAGGACAAAGCAAAATACAATGTTAGTCTATAATAGGTGAAACATTTCTAGTTGGTATGATAAAATATTAAAGCCACTGTACAATGTGGCTGTACGATGACAGGAGCCAATGCTATGTTGTCCCTTCAAGCCCTGCGTTTCTGAAAATACATGGACAGTCATATTGTGCATTAACTGAAGGTCTTGAGTGGTCCTGAAGTTGTCTGGTCAATGCAAACAATCTGCAGTGATATCTTTGCATGAGTAACTGCCAACCACCTAATGAGGACAGAGCTAATAGAGTCGCACTCCACATCCAAGTGGAAAACTTACAACCTATCAACCAAATAAAGATGTGTAAAATAAAGGCTGATAGGGCTAGCACGATCACCTACAGTAGCTGGGCTCAAAGGAGCTTTTCAAAAGAATTCACAGTTGAAATACTGACAATAAAAAGCAGAAGCAGACATTATCACCAGCCTGCTCCTTGACTATCAACACTTCCAACAGCATAGTCAAAAACTGGATTGAGAATACAATGCACGTTCATCCAAGTTACTAGTCAGTAACCTACAGAGAAGATGAAGGTTCAGTTATGGTAAAGAAGAGCAGAGCTAAGTGCCCTCTTCATGTAGAGAATACCCCTATCGGAAATAATCTCTCCATCCTCTCACAGAGGTGTTGAAGAACAGAAAAAAAAAATTTTGCAAAGCTTCACATGAATGGGATGGGGGGAGAGGGGGATAAAAATAAGTATTGGTCACCACATGGTTTCTCAAACAAAAGATGCTGCTGATTTCCATTAATGAACCTTAGCTATAAATTAACAAAACTTCCAAATAAAACCTACTGAGATACCCCCTACTTCACAGTCCAGCTGTGCTGCTAATCTAAAATTATTTCAAGACACGTCCATCAAAAGAAATAAAAAAGATCACACTATCCTTTCTTCAAGAAGTGAAATTTTAGACTATGTGGTAGAAGAAAGTATTCTTTTTCTTACTTATTTCAGTTCTCATTATTCAGGATTTCTGTTCTATCGGGTGTGATTAGCTATTCCTTTCACCAGGAGAGATTTTGTGTGTGCATACATGAGAGCATGAGTGCGTTACGTTTATCTACACAGACACCTGCAAACTCTATTCCTTTAAGCTATCCATTTTCTGAAAGATTAAAAATGGCTTAAGCACATAAACAGCATACAGTAAACAATCATTTGTATACAGAAAACAAACACACTTGAGTATGCCAGAAATAACTCTCATCAGCTTAAATGCTCATTTTGAAATGAACGACGAGAAATAAGTGATCCAACTTGACTGCCCAGATGCACCCACCAGACAGAAACATACAGGTGCATTTTATACGATGTCAGCATATTTCACAGACTAGCATCCTAGACACCAAACTGAAGTCCAAACACTGTGTAGATTTTGTAAAGCATCTCCAAAGCCATCTGAAATCTTCAGACTTCCAGAGGCAAAGATTTAATTTGAAAGACACTTGAGCATCTTTTTACTCACCACAGTGAAGGTGTCCAAGTGACTTTAACTGCCCTCTACTAATTCCACACAGGAACCTTTTAATGGTAATACCGCAGTGCTGATAAACATTTATTAATGGTAATACACAAGGGCCAAACCATTTATTAATGATAATACATACGAGCCATTTAAAGTCATTTTTTTCCTCCTTGTGATGAAATATTAGGAACAGTGATCTTAAAATCAACTGATTCCTAGAGCTGGCAGTCCAGTAAGTCCCTAGTGCCTGCAAAGAGCCTTACTGAGAACAGTGCAGCTCAGTGAGAGTGACAGAAACTGGGCCTGGGCTGAAGGCAACCAATATAAAAAAAGGAGTATACTCAAGAAGAATACCTTTAAATACCTTTAACTTCAGTGGCAGTCGTTTACAAAGAAAGCAACCATGGAAGTCCCCATAAGAGAACACTCCTTACCAGCATTTGCTGGAAAAAGTCCCTTCGCTAATGCACATCTTTTAAATATTAAATCAATTTCCTCAAAAGCAGCATATGTACTTAATTACAACAGGCATCAATTTTGAAGGAAATGACGAAAGTCTGCCTTATTTCTTAATTCAGCTCATTCTGCTGGTTTTATTCTGGCTTTACATTTTTTAAAGTATGCACTTTTGTTTGGATTTCACACAAAACAAATGCACTTCTACATTCTCAAGAGAATTCTCAGGTCTCAGTATCACATCTCCTTTGAAGGGGTTGCACTGAATTGCAAAACTAACCTCAAGACTAGCTGCTGCAGAATGTAATTGAATGTGTTTAACTGCCACAAGCATTGGACCACTGCCGCAAAGTGGTAGGATTTAGTCCCTGATCTTCCAGTATCGCTCCCATCTGGAGAACGGGCATGGTACGGGGATCCACCTCTTCCAGGGCAATGCATCTCCCTGCAACTTTCACCCCCAGTGGACATACTCTCTATGACGCTGTTAAAATATCTGGTACTGGTTCCAAGTAAATATGAAGTAAACTTCAGCTGGCTTAAATGCTAAGATGAGCTTTTACTCACAGCTGCCGCAGAAACCAAGCTAAGAATGTAAAAGTGGCAGTTCACAGACATCAGAGGGAACTAGCTAACAAACATTCCTTGGAGCTGTAAAGTAAGTAAGATAAATAAATTTAAATTCTGAAAAGAAGTCCTGTCGTATTTCTCCAGCACGGTACAGAGGAGCTTCAGATGGATTGGAGAGATTCGTTGCTGTAAGAAACAGGAAAAAAATGCAGAATCTTTGTTTACCTAGGTCTGTGGTTTCTAAGTACCTACTTTTTACTACGTTCATTTGTTGACTCAAAGTGAAAATGGGAATTCACCCTTTTCTCTTTTTTTCCTGTCCAATGTGCAGATGGGGCACATTTTCGCTCACTCCATCAATCCCTGCCCCCTACGCACAAACTCACATTCATGCACCTAGCCAGTGGAAAAGAAAAAAGGGTTACTCATTAATCCATTCTACAAAGCTTTCCAAACTGAAATGGGTGGGTTTTACATCTCCAGCAAGGAGCAATATATAGGTAGGTACATAGCATACCTGAGCACAGCTCAAACTGAAGTATTCATCTTGAATAGCACAACTTTGCTCCTGGCACATCTTAAAACAAAACTCATCAGTATGGAGAGGATGATTATTTTCTGTATGCTTTTCTTCTGTTCCAGTATGGCACTGACTGCAGCTCCATACAAAATAGCAAAATACAAACAGCTTTTCAAGACAATTGAACTGTTAGAAACCACAGTGAAAGATAAGGTAAGCAAAGTATTTGTCATAATATTGAAATTATTTTCAAGCATTATGTATTGCTTAGAATGTATCTTGTGAGGGACACCACTTTCAAATGTTAAACTTTTCTAACTTAGATTTGTTTTATTGTAGGATGTCGAATTGCTGCATACACCAGAAAACCCTGTGGTGAGACTGCTTTAACATTTCTTTCGAATTGTATCAATTTGATTTTGTACTGGTTTATTCCATTGACAAATGGCAGATGCCGCCTTCTTCACATCTCTGACCTAGTACTCTTAATGCAAGCTAGACTGAATGAGAAAATACTTTGACAAAAGTTCCTTATTTCTGGGTGTTTATATTATGTAGTCTTAATTACTATTTTGCTATCGTGTGGGCATTCTAACACACCCACAGATTCAAATTTGTATGTATTCCGTTTACTCAAGAGATGGTGCTAAGAGTGAGGATTCATACAAGATCCAGATGAGCAGCAGTGCTCTTGGGGATGCAGGTTTGGGGAGTGGAAGTGCCTCCAGCTGCCATGAGCTCCAGCTGCACTGGGAGCATTGCTGAGCCGAACCCAAAGGGACCCCCCTTTCCCTCCCACTGATGCTAAATGACAAGAATGGCACTGTAAGGCCGTATTTACATAGCGCTTCCTCTCATACGCAGTCACACTGGTTTCTCTGAGACTATCCGTGTGCAAGGTTGTGCTATCAACGGGAAGATAAAACTGCATTCTGCAAGTATTCTCTCTGGATTGTAACTAGTTAAAATTATGAGAACAGGTCCCTGTGAATCCCTTTTTAACACAGATATTTATTTATTCATTATTTAATGCTGATATTTTGCGTGTTCCAAGGTCAGGAACTTCTTACATATAGTAAATTACACCAGAGTCACAGAAAGTGTGTGCATACTCGAAAGTGGCAGGATGCAGGATTTACCGTGAAATTAAATGCTAATAATAGTAACAACATGTCTTAAAAGCTTAGAAGGCAAACGCGCTCTGCTTTCTTTTGATAATCCCCAACATGCAACAAAGGTCTAGAGCTAGCCGTGGCTACTCCAATGTTATACTTCTCCTGTTATCAGTCTTAAATTTACCTGTAATTTCGATTTGTGAGCCCTCACAACTATTTCAGAAGGCAAACAATTTTGATCGACATATAAAAATGATCATTATGCATAGTTTTTTGAAAAACACCCAGAGTGTAAAGCTATTTACTCAGGACTGTAAACTCTCTTGCAAAATGACAAGAAGAAAGGAAAAAAACTCACCTCGTTTCACACAGGTTTTGTTAGCCTCCTCCTAGGCTTTACAGTTGGGTGCATTTTTTACTTGCCAAAAACATACAGAAGCATGACCAAAACAGATACATTCCTTCTCATTGCTAGAAACAACTGCAGTGCAAAAACCTAATGCACCCTAACTAATTGCTAGGGTTTTTTCATTAACACTCTTTCTAACTTGTGGTGTCAAAATGAAAAGGAGGAGATGATTAGCTGTCATTTTACTGCACTGTTTGCCACTACCTCCGAAACAAAGCAAATACAACTAGTGACTAATCGCTTAATCAGTTGGTTTTTTTTTTTTTTCTCTCAAAAAACATGGTCACCTCAGGAAGGAAGACAACAGTTCATTTGCAGCTTAGGGCTTTATAGTCTGACTCTGGGAGGTCCCAAGTACCTCCGCTGAAAACTAGAGGAGACAGAGAATTCACATATTTAGAAGGTACTAAGTTGATACAGGTTCAACCTCTGAAGAAAAACTTTAAAAAAAAGTATTAGTGTGCTAATAGTCATTATCACCAGCAACCACATTAACAAACTTTTCATCCTGCAGGGTGAAAGTTACATTTACTGAATTGTCCAAATACTAAGATAGGAATTACAGTGTGCCAAAGCTGCACTCAGGGTGATTAGGTGCAATCACACCCTAACGAAACTGGATTTAATAAAAAGTCTTTCATATAACTGTATTTCAAATATCAAAATATTGCTTCTATGTTAACCTGCTTATGCCAGATTTACATTTGGCCTTAAATACTCAGGAAGACGCCTACCTTTTATAACATTCAAAATTCAGTGGTTTATCACTATTTGTTTTGACTTCCTTGAGGTTCCTGTGAGTGGACTGTTAGCCCCAATTCAGTCCCACACAATTTCCTTCTACACTCAACAATGAAATATCTTTTTTCTTTAAAACAAAAGGAGGTGAGAAGTTTAAAAGCTCAGAGGACATCAACTCAAGGGAAAACATGCTGAGGCTGAAAAAGTAGTCTTAAGGCTGAAGTGATTCAAGACTGGAGGGAAAATAAGATCTATTGCTGGTGATTGACATTGCAGCTGAAGCCAGTGACACAATGCTGATTTACACTGCATCAGCATCTAACCCTGCGGATTGCTAATTCAGGAAGTGAAGGCCTTTCAGGCTAATCTGTAAAGTTTGTTTGAGTTAGATGCAGAGTACTGCTGCAAATTGCCTCTGATGCGAGTATTTCACGGTTGCCTAGCCCCCCTCAAGACATTACCAGTGGTCTATGCTTTTTAACGCCTCTTCATCAAAGTGCTTAACCCATCACAACATACTAAAACCCACAATCCTTGTGGTCCTCTGACTGTTGGCCTGCCTACAGCTAACTCAGCAAAAAAAAAAGGCAGCATATATGAGAAATGCTGGTTTCTCAGCTCATCACGGATGAGGCAGAAAATGTTTTCAGTTTCAGCTGGAAAATTGATCTCTTTAAAAACGAATGTTTTTTTTCCAGTAAGCAAGACTAGTTACGGTAAGAAGCTTGAAACAAACATAAATGTGTGGTTTTTAAGGAAAATAAAATGTTATATCTAACCAATATAAAATATTGCTATTAAAATTTGCTATAAGCAACATACATGAAGGATGCCTTGTCCTTCCCAAAGCAGCAAACTGCAGTGGCATCTAATAAACCAGATGAGATTCAGCTTCAGTAGCAGTTGGTATGCAAAACAGGGATGATGGCTTTGGAGCCTTTCTAGTATGCATAATCAGCACTTCTAAATGTTTCCTTCTTTGGAAAACAGAAACCAAGTTAGAAATTGGCTTCAGTAAACACTGCTTTTCTTTCTCTGTTGACTATAGGTTAGTTTAGGTGGTATTTTCCAGTTGTGCGCCTAGCGAAGGAAAACAGCCACTGTGCAGGAAAGGAGATTCTGGAGAGCTTGTAGTCTTTCTGTTAGCATCAGTAAAATTAATATGCAGCCGCACCATGAAAGGAGAACGGCAGGTTGCTTTAATTCCAGATAAGCAGCAGCAACAGAAAATTTGTATCATCAGAATAGATGGCTTCTTTTTCAAGTTAGATACAGATGGTGCTTACTTTCCTTGACTTAGGTTTAATGTGCACCTGAATTTAAAGCAACATAGTAAGACAATTCAAGCCAGGAGCCTCGCTCCTTATTCTGCCCCTCATCCTCAATCCCTCCTTTCCCCTTAGTAAGGTAACTAACTTACTTCATCACCTTTGTTTCCCAGGCTATCAAGTGAGAACCTTTCAATAGTATTTGAAAATATGCAGTTCTACATAAATTCTAAATGTAATTATTAAGTAGGTAATATTAGAAATGGCACAAAAATTAGGAATAAAAAAGTATATTCCCACACGTTGCACTGAGGGACAGTCCAGACTGATATTTATAATTTTTTAAAAAGAAAATACTCATGCCCGTGCTTGTGAAAACTTACTACATGTAACATGGTCTACACTTCAGTAGCATTTTCTTTCAATTGCTGTCATGATTAATAGCCAAGCAGACATTTTAGGCATTTACTTTATGAGGAAATACTTAAGTAATTATCAAAGAACAGGCAGAGTAAAGGTTAAAGATTTCTTGCGTATCTAAAACTAACTTTAAAAAAAAAAAAAAAAGAGTACCATTGAATCTTCTCAATTAATATCCCGGATACTTACTTTTGCACATGGACCACAACCTAACACATGCAGGAAAAAATGCTGCAACATTCGTTTCAGAACTGTTCCTTCTTTTCCTGCCCTAGGACGGATGCCTGCTCACAGCTGTGACCTGCTTCCAGAAGGGCACACTGAAACTGCAACCAAAAAACAGCCAAGTAAATTCTACATTCACCCAAACCATTAAAGTCTTGAAAAGATTCACCTTCAGCAACCCTGGAAAGGTAGGATTTCCTCACAATGCTCATAATTGTGATCATTGCTCCTTATTTTCTATAGCAGACACCACCTGCAATGGTGGAATTGTAGAAAGCAAACTTGTTAGAAAAAACTATTTCCCTTTCATTACTTTGGAAATTAAAAATGTCTGATTTTCCGCACTTCTGGGAAAGGTGTTCACTCTGATCCCATCAGTCAATTGCATCTCTGTACTTGGCAACCACACGATGTGCTGGACAAAAGGACAGGGATTACTGCAAAACATGTGAACGAAAGGTGTCATTACTATATTCTTTCCCTTTCTGAAATAGCCTGTGTCTCAGCTTTTCCATTTGTAACAGGCTTTGACTACAACCCGCTTGATTTTTCAGTAAGAAAGCCTGAAGTATTATTTATGATTCTGATGCACGGTTTAGAAGTGGCATGATTTTCTTTATCTTCCAGCAGTGTGAGTCTTCATGTGAATCTTACGAGAAAAAAACCCCCAAAGAGTTTTTGAAGAGCTTTGCAAAACTCATCAAACAGGTAACCAGAGTTGATTCCTCCTGGGTGCTTTTTGACATTTTGCAAACAATTACAGATATCCTTATTTTATACTATTGCTAACAATATGTTGTTTTTACAGTTATTCAAGGACTAATATAGGACACACCAGAGCTGAAGGCTACTGCAAATCTACTATTTAAAGCAGACACTATGTTATTTAAGACAACATGAAAAATGTAAATATTTTCCATTGCTACTATGCTGTGCTGTGTGTGTGTGGTAAGTGAAAGCTTCTCCCAAAATATTAAGGAGTCTTATTTGGATGACTATTCATAAGACAGATGCTGTTTTGAAGGTGATCCTAGCCTCACCTTACAGTGAAAATTAAATTGTAATTTCACAAAAATAGGTTCTCTTAAGGGACTTAACTATCACCTTCTGCTGAACTAGAAATACATGAGATGGCTACTCCTGTATTTTTGCTTTGGTCTTAAATTAATCTCATACAGACAGAGGCTTTGAAGCCTCAAAAGGTATCTGCTTGGACTGATTTCCTTATCTACAATAATACCACACACACAATTTTATTTATAAGTTCTTCAACTGTATCTTAGCTAACTATGGAAAAATATCCTGCATTTAACTGTCTTATAAATACTGGCAAAACATTTACAAATCATACTGCATGGCATGGGTCTGACCTGTGTCCACCTTGAAGTTAATGGCGCATTCGCCATGGGTTTCAATAGGGAGAGGAGTAACCCACATGCTCCAAGTGGAGATACAGGATTCTGTGGAGAAAACCACATTTCAGAAGATGGAATTCCACCTAGACTCCTTCAACTTAACATGATAAAATACAGCAGAGGCATGACTGGCTGGTACGACCAGCCACTGCAAAAGGTCCAACAAATATAGTAATTGATGATTATTCAGAGTGAAGCAGCTCAAATGCATATTGCTCTTTCTCAGAAGACAATATTTTACACTCATATTGGTGTACCATTAACACTATTCCTTCTCTCTACTCTTGATTAATTTTAACGGTTTAAGTTTTAATTGCAATTTTTTCTTTAAAAATTGTCAAGTTTTTTGTTATGTGGAAACCTGCCTGTACAGATTCTGAATCCTGAACATTTCTGTGGAACTAGGGCCAGAGATACCATTGAAACTTTTTAAAATAAAAGTGAGTATCATAGCACTTAAAACTAGTTTTTAGCAGCTTAATTATATACCACCATATTCTGCTTGCAATGATTCTGTACCTCTAGACTCTTCCGTCTGAAAAGTAACTGTTAATTTACCCCCAAACAGATATTAGCCCCACATGAGGAAACTTATCTTGGAAGAGAGTGTAAAGCCTTCCAGTAAAAATTAACCTTTCATCTAATTTTCTCTCTACTTAGTAGAAATGTGGTATAGAGAGGAAACTGGAAAACTAGATCTAGTTACAATGGAAAATGACAAGCTTAGTTACCTCCAAAAATAATGAGGTAGTGTTAAAAATATTTCCATTCCTACCAATGTCAGCCTAAAGGAAAACTAATACAAAAAACTTTTTTCCCTCCACGTTTTCACTGTCCTGAAATGTGAACCTCCTCAAAAACCTATGTCAGAGGAGGAAGGAAGATCCTCAAGGCAACAATGAACCGAGTTTCCACAGTGAACTCTCCTTGTTTCTGGTGATGACCATTCTGATTTAGATCATCTTTTTTTCTTGTTTCGTTTCAAAAACCGCTTTTCCTCTGAGTAATGTTCTCTCTCATACCTCCATGTTTCCACATTACTGCATGAGAATTAACATTCTAAACATGAACTACCACTCATATGTAAGTAATGAAGCTACTAAGTTTAAAATGGTGTTCTGCACCTTTTATCCCCATTTCTCTGACTTTGCTACCCATGAAGTCCCTTCATCACCAATTGGTAAGCAATATGCAAAGCTGCTGCTGTGACTGCAATGGATTTTAAAGTTACGGAAGTAGAGAGTGTCAGGGTAAAACTTAATTTCAGATTTGCATAAAAACAACTGGGAAAATATTAAAGCAAGTTCTGCAATCCCAGAGTACCTGCTGCTGTTTACACAATGTTACACTTAAATTTTTATGGAGGAGTCTAATTGAATGCCTTTATCAAGAACGAAGTGCTTTTTTTGGTGAGTCCTAGAAGGCCAACCAATAAAACAGCACTTTTCATTCACTTCCATGGAATATTTGCATGTGGAGAGTTTTGGGGAAAAGCTTTATTTTTGTACAAAGAATATAGTGTGTATTTTTTGATTTGTAAATGTCTTTTCCAGTAATTTTCTAAGTGCGTTCAAATCAGCATTCTAAAAGAGCCTGTTAAAATTCTTGTTGTGCAGATGGAATGTGATTAGCGTGCCCTAACAAAGAGAACATTGTACATTAGATATTTATTAGTAATCATTATAAAGCATTGAGAAGTAACTTTTGTACCTGGGATGGATGTTTTATGACAGAAAAGCAATTTCTTACCGGAATGTCATAAGCTAACTAGTTACTCCTGCCTACACTGGAACAATTTCTGGGTTTTGTACACGAGGCAGCATGTAATGCAGTAAGTAATGTAGCTATTTCTGTTTAGTGACTTGCTCCACTGTTTTTAAACCATGGATCTTATCACACCAAGCATAGTGCTAAAGGGGTTTTTTTGTTGTTTTAAACGTAATATACTCATTTGTTAATTGAGGCTATTTCTTGTACCTGAAGAACAACTTAATTCAAAATGCTCATTCATAGGATTCAAAAAACTAGTGAGAAACTGTAACAAATGTAACTTAGAGGGTTAATTGTTCTGAGATCTTGCAGAAAACTGTATTTATTGGACAATCCAGTCCAGATGTGTATGGGGAATATTAATCACAAAATTACCACAGCTGATTTTCGTTAACACCACACTTCAGGGCAGTGTCAGCACAATCACTGTGGGCAACTTTGTATGCTTCAAATACACTCTGACTTACATGACGCTGAGGCCTCGTGCTCACTCTTTGATTTGTCAGAGTTATGAAAGGTTGAGTGTATTATTCAGGGTGTGTTATTTGAATCCCAAATGAAGAACAGGAAACCAGTGAATGACAGATCAGTCTTCGAGAAGACATCATCTTGTTCTTCGACACTGTTCTCAGGAGAAAAAATGAAGACGCCCCAGGAAGAACCTGTGACCCTAGGAAGGACTTAGTTATCACAATTCCGGATGTGTACATCATCGTGACTTATTTTTACTTGTAAGATGAACTCTCTTTGTACTAACTGCACCCTCTGCAGAAACAATGTATGTTTCATTAACTGAGTACACAGAGTAAGCCGTAAAAGCTCATTACCTCCCAGGGAGGTTTTACAATATATTTATGATTTTAGTCATAAGTGCCCTTTGCAGGCACTTCAAGATGTGTTTTAGCATGGTATATACAATTCTGTATAATATTTACTTTTCCTGAGAAGATTCTTTATTTTTATACCAATTGACTAATCTAATTTAATTATTTATTGCATTTCTGTGAATGGAATGTTCATACTAAGGACTATGTGGTCTGATTTATTTATACGCCTGTGGTATTAAATAATTTTAGCTACTACGATTTTCTCTTGTTCTTTTCTTTAAAAAATTCTGACCATTCCTACCCTGATAGTGGCCCATAAGACCCCTCAGTGAACTTTATTAGCCTACACTGTCATAGATTTTGCCAGTTCAGATCAAGGACATGGTATACGAAGTTTATCTTCCCCCTCTTCTCATATAACCGTTAAGAAGGGGTTGTTAATTTTTTTATTGTTCCCATCTCATTTGAAAATCTTTTTTAAAAATTGGCTTTTCAGGCTTAATAAATTCCTTTGACAAACTCACGTTCAATCACGTTACCTAGATTTCTTTACACTGACATGAACAAAAATCAGGTAACTCTGTTTTGAGTCTACACAGAATAAAGTCAAACACCTGAAAGCGTATCTCTAGAAGTAACAATTATCCAGTCTGTTTTTCACTGTTCTCTCTCCTCATCTTACTTTTCTCTTGCTTTGAAATGTCAATCCTTTTTCCCATCCCAATTTGATAGGATGTGTTGAAGTTCTCAAAAAATGAGTATTTTTAGCTATTATACTTTATAAGGGTAGCTATATTTTATCTTTTATAAAAATGCCTGTTCCCTAAAATGTAACAAAAATGCACTTTGTTCCAACAAACAAACACAAAGCTCTAACAAAACCAGACTAAACAGTTGAACAGCTATTCCTTCCCTTTTCATCTGTTCAGAAAACACTGACTCAAATAGTATCTCTTTCCATTATGTTTCCTGTCATCACACATGTGCATTTGTTTGGCCTGATTGTCTTAAAAAAAAAAAAAGAAAAGAAAAGAAAAAAATCCTTCAGAAATAAATAAAAACAAATAGGAAGTGTCATAAAACATTGGAGACTTCAGGCACAAACTGCTCCTACATCCGGGACAGAGGTTGATGCGCAGGACAATGCCACTATTATCTCTCTCCTAGCAGACAAGCAGTCCTGCTCTGCCCAATAGGTATTTTCCTCTCAAAAAAAAAGAGCCAGCAGACTGACTCCCAATGAGCTGGATGTGCCAGCTGCCTCCTGTTGGCTCCCAAATAGTTCAGTGGTGGCGGACACCTGAATGTGCAGCCTAGATCACCCTGTAAAAGTTTTTGGAGGGAAGGGCAGAAGGATAGGGTCTAATCCAAGCAATCCCTCCTATCTTTGCACACAAGAAACCACTGGGAGTCAGGTATGCTGGGATTCACCCAGAGTTAACTATTAGGCAAATCTGAGCCATCTGTCCACTCAATGAAGAAAAGCAGACATTCAGAAACAAGTCATCCCACTCCAAACTAGGTATAGGTGACTGGAAAAAAACCATAGGGAATAGTTCTCACTCAGGTAACTACATATGTGATGCCTATTATTAGATATGATGAGTCTCACTCAAACTACCTAGGATTTAGATGCAAGCCAAAATGTTCAGAATACTTTCTGTGGCTGATGCAGTGTCTCCAGGTGCGTATTTGCTAAATACACTATAGCCTCTCTTTCCTGGTAGAACACATTTAATTTTGCACATATACGCTGCTTTTATTTCTTACTTGCATCTCTCAGTATTTCCACCTACAGGTACAATCACATTAGAAAGTACAGGAAAGAAAATATTTGGAGTAGACATTTTTTTGCTTTTAAAGTCTAAGGAAACTCAAAAATAAATACAGATTAAATATGTAAGTATGATTTCAGAAATATTATTAGTGGCTGATCTAACAGTGTCTCTGCTGTGGGCAACTGATAGTGCGTACGTATCTTGACACTGCGCTGTGGGAAGCAAATAGACCCTGAAGCCCTGTGGCCAGGCTACTCTGTCTTCCTAAGTACATGGTTCATTGCCCAGACATATTCTCGTAACTCCAATTATAAAGCTACAGACCTCATAGAACCTGAAACAGGTTGCACAGAAGCTTTAACAGAAGGCTTTAGGCTTCTGGTACATTCAGAAGTATTTGCTGGAGCACAGAGGATACACTGTGCATCGTACGGATATGTGCTGGTGCAACAGAGAACAACAGAGCCTCCCAAACCAAAGACAATTGTGCTAACGCTAGAATAACTCAACTATTTAACTCTGCTGAGAAGTCTAGGCACAATTTTGCCCAAATTGACCTAGATATCTGTGCACTGACACTGCTGTGTAGATGTAAAAGAACTCCCTTTCAGAGCTGTTCCACATCTCAAATATGTTGGTTTGTACTGCATAGAAATGCCATGCTCTTTCTCTCAGTAAGTTTTTTTTTTACACCCCCTGCATATTGTCCCAACAGCTGTGGGGCGGGGAACAAAACAAAACTGTCCTACAGTTTTCTTGCTTTGCACTTGTGCTGATGATCCATGTTGTAAAAGGAGCAAAGGTGAAAGAGAACATCTCCTATTCAAACATCCTCTTTGTCCAAGCTAATGATCTGAATTGCTGTACTGCCACCTGTTGATAATTGTATAGAAATTCAAAACAGTTCCAGATAAAAAATAGGTAAGCTGAATC
Source organism: Aptenodytes patagonicus (assembly GCF_965638725.1). Lineage (NCBI taxonomy): Eukaryota > Metazoa > Chordata > Aves > Sphenisciformes > Spheniscidae > Aptenodytes > Aptenodytes patagonicus. Next base: position 79,026,061 of record NC_134952.1, read on the forward strand.
ATTCTCATGACAGTATGCTTTGAGATACACTACAGAGATAATAACAAAGTTCTTTACTTCCCATTTAGTTTTCCCTTTTCCTGCTTACACAGCTTAAGACTTCCCAATATTCTTTTCTTGTCCAACTGTGTTACCGCTGTAACATTATGAAGTGTATGTTTAAAAAGCCTGGAATGAAGGCACCTGAAAAACTACTCAAAAAAGTTTCTATTTTCTAGGCTTCAGAGACGTCAAGAGCCAAAAAGATGGGGCATTCATACAGAATAATTTGTTTATTTCTGATGGAAGCGTTGTTTCTCTGTTCTCCCATCTCCTTTTCTACCTATTTATGTATCACAGGACTCCATCACTTCAGCATCTTTCTTGCATACTTTTTCCACCACTCTTGAACAGACCCAAGTATCAGCAACAACTTACAGAGGATGAAGGGTTTACGTGGTAACTAAAACTTCTGAAGGAATTAGAGAGGATGAAGATTGAAAGTATGGCAAGATGGAGTCACTCAAAAAATTTAAAGTTAGTTTAAAATTAAGGTAAGACAAATCACCTCAAATCATGAATAATATGCACAGGTCAAAGCATACTACCTATACACAGATGTTCTGAGGCTAAGTTAAGGTCTCTCTATTTCCTTTTGGACAAGAGCGTCTTCACTGGGTTTAATACAGTTTAGCTCGTGTACATTGATTTCACATCATTAGATGGCTTATTTTTCCGAAGAATCACCTTCAAAATAGAACTGAATCAAACCTGGCTCACAGGTCATGCCACTTGGTGTTTATCCTGACATTGGCTTGTAGCCCCAAGAAGTAAAGAAGTTTGCAGTGAAGCTGACAAGGATAGCAGCTACTTGCAGCGTCGTCCTTGGACGGTAACGCTCCCAGGTGTAACAAAATACCCAAGACAATAACCTTTAATGAATACCTCCAAAACTTCTGGAGCAACACTGATTATGATAAAGATTTATATGCTGTGGCAAGAGAATACAGATGGAGTCCTTAAAACTCATTGCTGGTACCAACTTGCCAACAGGTAACAATTTATCTGTACATAGTCAACTGAGATCATCCAGAACACCTCTCTGTATCGTCTGTCTGTTGAACTTAAGACAATCCTCCTAAATTAGGGACTTGGTAAGGTATGCAGTGAATACACTTCCTGTTCTTATTGCTGTCATTAGAAAGGAATAAGATTCCTACTTCTGAATGTACATAAACACCAAATATTCACCATACCCTGCCTTTAGGCACCTTGCCATCTTTATGTCCAGCAATCTTCCCTGTGCTTGCTTGCTCAAATACAGTAGCATAGTGATGTCTTCTGTTCTCTGTTCATAATTCCTAACAGTTAACCTGCTTTTCTGACTGCTCCCGAGCCATGAGTTGACAATTTTGTGCAAGTATCAGGTTACCCAAAAGTCTCATTCATGTGTGGTTATGTCCAGCTTGGAGCCCACTGTTTTACATGTAAAGTTAGGATTTCCCCTGCACAGACACATAGACATGACTACCTCTATCAACACTGAATTTCACCATTCTTTTGCCCAGTCTTGCAAGGTTTTTCCAGAACTTCTTATGCTCTGCCCTTGTCCTCACTGCCCTACCATGAGCAAACTTTCCTAAGGTAATCTCTATTAAACGAATTGCATTACAATCAGTTCCGTTTTCTGTTTGTTATCTTTCAACCAATTAGTCTCCCATGCAGTGACCCTCCTTTTAAGTCTACTGATGCCTAGGGTTATTATCCTTCAGGGAGGGACTTTGTCAGTTTTTGAAATCCACGTGACTATGGAAGCCAGATCACCTTTATTCATACGACTGTTAATCCTTTCAAAGATTTCCAATATACTTTGTAAGGCAGGATTTTTCTTTCCAAAAGCCACAGTGACCCTTCTTAAGCAGATTACATTTACTCAGGTACCCACTAATTCATGTTTTCTCCTCGTAATGTCTACTACCAGCTTTCAGTGTGGAACCTCTTTAAAACGTCAGCTTTCCATTCATCGCCGCCCAGTCCTCAGCTATCATGGCAGTTTAGAGTGAGAGGTTACATGCCCCGCTTAGCAATTCAGCTATTTCAGAACTCCCGGGCAAATACCGTCAGCAGCCTGCTACTGTTTGTTTTAAAACGATGTTCCACAGACTTTTTTTTAGCCACTTCAGTTCCTGAGAGATCTTTTGATGGTTTCCTCATGAAGAAAGTTGCCAACATTCTGACTTTATTCCAAACTGAAGTTTTTAGTTTCTTCTACAGAAATAGTTAATTAGCTTGCCTTTGATAGCCTTATCCTCTTTCATCAGTCCTTTCATAGTTGATCATCGTCTTACAAACACTCTTGGAGCATTTCCTGCTCCTACGTTTAAAAGAAGATTTAGTATTCATTTTTGCTAGATGTTACCTCAAACTCTTTTTTAGACCATCTTTTATTAATTTTTTTTACACTGTATCTGCCAGTTTATCATCCTATTTTCTTCATTTGAATACATCACCAGTTTTCTGAGGGATGTCAATAGCCTCCCTTACCACGCCAGTTAGCCTCTTCAGCTTCTCCTTTCCCTTTGTAAGAGGCTGTACAAATGGATGCTGTTTTCGTGTTCCCCTTCATTAACTGTCCAACAACCTATCAGGATTTCTCCTGCCCCTTTTAGTTACCTTGTAAAGAGCTTTCTCATTTTTATCTCTTTTCACCTTTTGAAGATGACCTTCTCTCTACCTCTCTCTGCTGTTTCCTGTCCCCATTAAAACTCTCCATGCCCATCCTTGATTCTCCGTTTTTCTTCTTCCTATTCTTCTAATTTCCCGTATTTGTTCTCCAACCCCAATTCACTTTCTTCCTTCTGTTATGCTTCCTCCAATTTCCTTTCTGTTTTCAAGGATTTTCAGACACTTAACACGGTGCATAAACATCAGCTGTACAATTCCATTAAAACTGAAAAATAGTTGAACATAACTTTATAAGGGCCACTAGACATTAGCACTAAACTCCTTATTCATCACAGTTGCTGTTTATCAACCGGTGTAAATTCACACAAGAAAAAATACAGCTCATGAATTCATGGCAGCCTCTCTAGGCTGAGTATCAAAGGATCATCCACAGGAGAACATCCTTACAACAAGGAAGTCAGAAAGATTTTCATTTTTAAGCCACAGAAGTGAGGGGACCACTCACGAACCAGATGTAACAGAAGATACCCTATGTTTCATATGAAGCTTATCACAACAGATCAGACAAATGCTTTAACACTGTGACAGAGCAGCTCTCTCCATCCTCCCTTAAAACCTTAAATGTACAGACAATGAATGAAAAAGCGGTCAAGGCCAGAGCCAGTTTAAATTAAGACAGGGGCTGAATGGAAGACAGTATCTGCAGGGAGTGAAATACAGAAACACGTGTGAGGTTGGCATACCAAATCCAGCATTTCATCAAATCGAGAAGCAACTTACGACTGCCTTTATGGATGGCAAGTAAACACACCGATGTGAAGACCAGATCATAGCACAAGAGGGCAGCAGGCAACTGAGAAAGGAAAACAGACCTTCTCCCTCTCCCCCTCCTCCTCCGGGCCCCGCCCCAGCTTTTAAAAAAATTAATCTCATCAACCCTCAAATGTAGAGAAATAATGTCAGAAAAGGTAACTTTACTAAAAAGAGCTAAAATGCTCCCATTTCTGAGAAAGAATTAATGATCAAAAGTTATAAAGTTGACTTTTTCAATACAAACTAAGATACTTCAGGGTTCGGTGAACGCCTCTTTAGGAGGAAAATCCAACATTTACCTGACAATGGCCCAAACTCAGTGAAACAGATCTGATCAGTCCTGAAGATAATTTTCTTTGATTAAGAGGATACTGTCTGCATAGACACTATTAATTCCAATAGGTCAAAAACAGGGACAAGGAAGAATATTAGGAAAAAAGAGAAAACATTACTTTATGCATTAGGTGTTTATAAAGTCTACTATCATTGTGTTTGAGGACCACATAAATAATTAATCTCATCAGTATTATTATTATTCCCTATTTTACCAACGGGGAAATAAGTCAGGCACAAAGTAATTAGATGGCTTTCCCAAAGCTTTAGATGAACTCTGGATCATAGGCACAGAGTGAAGCAAAATGACGCTAATGAATCCAGTCCAGCACCTTTACCAGACATGTATGAAGACACGTAGGCATGACACCCAGCATGCACGCACCCATCCTCCTAACAGCTCACCTAGTATTTTATGAATGCTTTTCACAAGGGCATGAGACGCCCCGTTCAGACAAGGTGCACTTGCTAATGGTGAGGCCAATTTTAAATTCAGTATCTGTAAGGAAGTAAGCTGGAAGTTTCTACAATATTTTGCTCCCTCCCACACATATGATCTCTCTTTTCAAGGCTGCTTAAGAAATGGAGTATATAAAGACACCAGTGAATCAAGTCAACACAGCAAGAAACATCTGACTTACCTGCTGGTATATTAAAAGCAACATCAAGAAAACTAAAGGCTCTTTGCTTGGGTTCTGTGAGCAAAGAATACACAGGAAACCCGAAACACCCATCGCAATTTACTCCGCCACTCAAACATACTCTGTGGTAAGACTGAACATTTTTGCAGTGTGGTGGAGTTGGTTTTTTTGGTTTTTTTTTTTTAAGAAAGAAGTTCATTTTGTGGACAACTGGTATTTTTAAGCAAAAATATCTTGACATCAAATTTACTTAAACTAAAAATAGGCATAAACCTACCTATGAAGTTCTAGAAGAGTTTGTTGGTGGTTCCATGCTGTGTTCTCTTTAGGCACAGTTCAAATGCCATCTACTTAGTAATTGCTGTTTCCTCTTCCTATACTCATTTCTTTCCCAATCTTAATTTACTCCATCCTAATTCATCCTTTCACTCTCTTTTTCTTCTACCCTCCTTCTCTCCTTTAGATAAAGCCAGTTTAATGGTGCATGACATTTACAACTCTCTTGCATTAACACCATACAGGACAAAGTACTGGCAAATCTTGCCCCGCCTTATGTCACAGGTCCTTTAATAGTCAGCAAAGCACTAAAATGGTCCGGGTTGCCACTACACTCTGCTTTTATAAAAGGCTGAAAATAGCACGTTACCAGTACATAAAACCTTTGCTCTTGGGATACTGAAGAGCTAGGAAGAATCGGTATCATTGTTGCTTCTCAGCTAAATACAGCCTGTTAATTACAAAATGGCAAAAGCCATTCCTATTTTGGAATCTACTGATGAAAGCTCAGAAACATCAATGCCACACTGTACCATTAGGAGAAGTATCACTTGAAAACAAATATACATATAAATCACAAATAACAAGCAGAAAAATGTACCGGCTCTTTGCTATCCCTGGAAGAATTTACACTTCCCTTTTAACAGTTTCTAACACAATTTCTCTCTGATAGCAATGACGAGTGCCAGCACAAAGAAAGGGCTAATTTTTGCAAGGAAACAGCTGGCCCACAGTCAGTCCAGAGCTAGAAGATAAGGCAGGGAGCTGATGGCGCAGGAAGAGGTAGGAGAGCTCAGTGGTTAGCAGGACTCCCTCGGAGTCATCACTAAACCTGCCCTCTGAGGGGCTCGGTGCTGCAGTGGCCACCCTTCCCATAGAATCATAGAATCATTAAGGTTGGAAAAGACCTCTAAGATCATTGAGTCCAACCGTCAGCCCAACACCACCATGCCCACTAAACCATGGCCCTAAGTGCCTCATCTACACATCTTTTAAATACTTCCAGGGATGGGGACTCAACCACTTCCCTGGGCAGCCTGTTCCAATGTTTAACCACTCTTTCAGGAAAGAAATTTTTCCTCACGTCCGATCTAAACCTCCCCTGGCGCAACTTGAGGCCATTTCCTCTCGTCCTATTGCTTGTTACTTGGGAGAAGAGACCGACACCCACCTTGCTACAACCTCCTTTCAGGTAGTTGTAGAGAGCGATGAGGTCTCCCCTCAGCCTCCTTTTCTCCAGGCTAAACAACCCGGGTTCCCTCAGCCGCTCCTCATAAGACTTGTTCTCCAGACCCCTCACCAGCCTCGTTGCCCTTCTCTGGACACGCTCCAGCACCTCGACGTCCTTCTTGTAGTGAGGGGCCCAAAACTGAACACAGTGTTCCAGGTGCGGCCTCACCAGTGCCGAGTACAGGGGCACAATCACTTCCCTACTCCTGCTGGCCACACTATTTCTGATACAGGCCAGGATGCCATTGGCCTTCTTGGCCGCCTGGGCACACTGCCGGCTCACGTTCAGCCGGCTGTCGACCAACACCCCCAGGTCCTTTTCCGCCAGGCAGCTTTCCAGCCACTCTTCCCCAAGCCTGTAGCGCTGCATGGGGTTGTTGTGGCTGAAGTGCAAGACCCGGCACAGAGCGCTGCTGCTCTCCTGGCCGTGGAGCACTTGGCCCATTTCTGAAATACTAACCTAGTATCTGCAGCTGAACGCTACTTCTGAGCATTCCTTATCGGCTTACTGTCTCCCTTCTTGGTGGACACATGATTTTTGCTTGAACCCTCAGTCTCTTCAGGTGTCCCATGTTCTGTTAGACAGCTGCTACACTCTACTCTCCCCCTAGTTTTTTCAGCCCCTTCCTTTACAGGAATATTTTTAGACAAACGTACGTGATAAAGTTTTGTTTGGTGAGACTAGCTTCAGAAATTCTTGTTCCTTTCCCCATCCTCATACACTCTTTGATTTACTCAATCCTAACCCTTCACTGTTGTCTTAGCTGGGCAAGTGTAACTGAAACTGCTCTTCAAACCTGAAATGATTCAGGTTAAAAACAGCCTTGGATCCTCTGACAAAAATACTTTGGGGGGGTCTTTTTTTTTTTTTACCGATTCTTTCCATATTCTGGTTTACACCATGGCCCTACAAAGAGCTGAACAAATACCAGGTAACAACATGATCTGGCAGTAAGAATTTTTTATGGCACTGAAAAACAAAGTACTGGGCACCTATTGCCTCAAGCTCCTTTTCCACCGGTGTTTCACTGGGGCAGGGCTGGCTTAAAGCATTCCCACTTCTGCCGCTTACCAGCCCCGAACAGTTGCATTTTTTTGCAGGGGATGGTGTTTGGGGGAGGGCAAGGAGGCAAGTTATATTCGATCTGGGTCAGTTCTCTGGCACAGACACATGCACTGCCCCACCACATGAACTTGCACAACGACATGAACTTGCACAACAGCAGAAGCAGCCAGAGGATGGGAACAAGAATCAAGCGTCAGGAGGAAGATGAGCCCAGTCAGCTCAAGGAGCTCCAACAGTCGCGAGGTCGCTGCCCCGGCCCGACACCCATGGCACCTACACCAGGTTGGGCTGCTCGCTGCAGCACTCAGCACAAACACAGACAAGAACCTCACCTGGATTTGTTAATGATTAACCAATAACTGCCTTTAAAACATGTCCTTCTTAAGCATGCATGTTCTGCATCATAAGACATAAGACTTAAAAAGATGTCGTACAAGGCAAACTCAGAAGTAGACTGGGCTGGGAATTTTTCAGTGAAATGTTTTTCCACTGAAGGATAACAATTTGTTGAAACTGAAACTTTTCTTTGCAACTTTCACTGAAACAGTCTGACAAAACTTTAAACAAAAAAACATTTCTCAGGTCCAGGATGGAATTTCTATAAAAAACAAGAGCATGTGCACAAGAGCAGAGCAGACAGCAGGTTTCTGGGATGGGCATTCACCAGGGAAGTGACTGCTGGAGTTGGGGTCCAATCCCTGCTCTGCTTGATTTGTCTTCTCCATTTGGACATGCTCCACCAAGATGCCAGAGGAGATGCCTACTCAACAGGCTTTTGACTGCTATGGATCAGTGTCTCTCTTTCTTGAGTTTTTTTTATTAAAATCGTTGAAAGTTTTCAACATCATTTCAGTGTGACACAGGGGAAAAAAGGTCAAAATTGAAAAAATTACACTTCCGTGAGATGGGGAAATACTTTCTAGCTAGTTCTGTCTGGTTCTCATAAGATTTATCTCAGTGTTTGAGACAATACTCTGGCAAATTTCCCAGTCTGACGCATATGCCTTATTTAGCCTTTAGGTAAAATTCAGTGGGCAGCACGGTGATGAAAAGTCAGATGAAGAGCAGCAGAGGTATACAGCAAACAGTAAATCCCTTTATGGAATAAAAGAAACTGTATGTTGAAAAGTCAATGGGAGAACAAAAATGGATAATAATCTCATTTAAAAATTCTCCCTCTATGAAAGTTTCTGTATGAGTACTGATCCATCAATAACCCATTTCACAATCAAAAGCACCCAAGGTGTTTTCCCAGCCCCCACAGATCTCCTTATTTTCCACCAAGACAAAGAACCAACTAATTCACTTCAGTGAAATTGCTCTGCACCAACAGTCAGATATCAGCAGTCACATGACTTTGGATAATTCATGCTCAGTTTTTAAGTTAAAGGAATGATGATTTATGCTTTAAAATAAATGAGAAACATATTTTAAACTCCGGAAGTTTAAGACAAATATGTAGCTCCATACAATTGTAAAGTAGTATTTTATAATTGTCATAATAAACTATGATTAAAATTGTGGTTCTTTCCATTGCTCTATTTGAATGTTGCTTATACATAAAAAATTATCCAAACATATGTGACCAGCTACCATTCCACAGTTCACATACATGCAGCATACACATGCCCCGATCCTATTAACCCTAGAGATGGACAATTAAAAAATTCATGTGAATGTGCCGTATTTCACTTGTCATAGGCACACTCTTTTACTGCCTGTCCAACAGGTAGTTCTGGACTAGTTAGAGTGTCCTGAAGTGACAGAACTACACTGCTAAATAAACAGAAAAAAAACCAGTCAACACTATACAGTGAAAAATAAACTTGATGTTTAACATTAGATTGTGGAAATTGGCAGAGTTTTACTCATTGTGTAGTCAGTGTCATTTCAAAACCAGCATTTTTCCTTTAAGCACTGTCACCGGGCCCACACATAGTCTACAAATGGTGTTATACAGTAACCTGCTCTTTTAGTTTAATAGTTAGTGTAAAAAAGGTTACATTCATATTTTTATAATTATTTCTAACAGATGTTTCTGAGATCTCTCTCTCCAAGCTCGCTGTCTGGGGACGTGAGTTTTTATAAGGATAAACTGAAGTATTGTTACAGGGGAATTTTTAAAACAGCACAGTGTCGACTTAGCTTGAATTCTACACTCTGAATCCTATTGCAACAACAGTTGCAGAAACAGCAATTTGGTGCTAATTACCAACTTTATTTTTTGCATCCTTTTGACATTATTGAATTTTTGCAGTTCCAAATTCCCCTTTTCACCACACCCAAGTTAATGGACACAAATAACCAGCTAAAAATTGGTCATGTTGATGGGTTCTAGCACATGACCTTAAAAGGAGTCAGACAGTGATTAGACCTCAAGACTTTTGATATCCAAAATCATATCAGATGTGGCCCACTTTATTATTAATATTTACACAGATTTAATAAATTTTTAGCTGTTTTGCAACAGAACAAACATGGAACCAGCTTCCCTGTTACTCTGTACTTATCCCTTATTTTGCACTGTACGGCTTTTAATTCCTACCTTATCATGCAAAATTTAAATGGAGAGAATAGGTCCTCACCGGCAAAACAGAAGCACCACTGTCAACATCTCTCAAAAAAGCAAGTCTTAGTCACTGGTGTTAGAAGTACAGCAAACTGGCTAATTTCACCTGGCAAGAGAATGCTGCTTAGGCTTACCTATTGCAGCAACATTCTTTTCTGCCCTAGAAATTAACAAACACGCAAGCCAAAGGAGACACCGGATGGAGATGCTGCTCTTGTCACCTCCTCGCTACCAGTGTGTCAAGGACTCGGTGAGGCAGGCTCAGAAACTAATCCAGTGGGATTGCCTTTGCTGCTTCCATTAATTGCATTCTCCACAGAGGCAGCATCAACAAATATATGCAATCAGACACCACTTTTGTTCTCAGTAGACTACAAGGGGAGGCTGAGTAGCATGAGGGAGCTGTGCTGGTGGCCTGTCTCCTGCCTTGGCAGTTAAGGGAACAGCACCTCACCAGCCTGATGTGGCATTCTGTTCCTTTGAAGGCAGCAAGGGGAGAAGGATCGCTGTCTTGTCATAAATCTCAATTTTTCACAGAAGTTATCTGCCACTATCATAGTGAGCTCAAATCACAGACTCTCAAATATTAGCGATATGATGTAGTCATTTCTATAAATACCTAGTTCTCTGCTGGTAAGACCATTTCATCTAATACTATTAACTAAAGCCTCTGGAAAGACTACTCCAAAATGATCAACGTCACTATCTCTGGGAGTAACCAAGACACGGGTCTTGGATGCTTTTACCAGGAAAACGACATATCCAAAGACCTTGCACTCAGTAGAGACAAGAGAACAAATTATTCTACATCAACTGCTTCTTTGTAACCTACAGTTCAGTAGAGGGAGGCTTACCTGATGGCAACTGCTCCCATGCATGTCTCTAGCCTGAAGACTGCAGCAGCTTGCCTCCCAATGAAAGAAGGTAAAATGTCTCACTGCCAGAAGGTAGCTTGTTTCTGTCAACAGCCATGGTTGCAGTGTTCAGAACACACGAGGTCTTAGGTTCAGGGGTTTCTTAGGTTTTAGTAAATACAGACAGGCTTGACAGACTGGTATCCTGGTATAAATGCAGTGCATGTTTCTTGACTCCTGTAAGCTGATACAAAGCAAGAAAGCGAAAGTTTTATGACTTGAGATTTCAAGTTCCACAATTTCAAACTTCCCTGCCTTGTACTACTACCTCATAATTCTGGCCTCAAGCAGCAATGATTTTTTTATTCTGCCTGTATCTGTATCACTATGGTTAAAAGTCTAACTGGGCAATAAGCTGCTAAAATAAAGTGACACTTTGCAGGACAAAGCCTAGCAGGTGGCCCCTCAGCAGGGGATCACAGCAAGGATACGGGTATTTGGGAAGCGTCCAATGGTTAATGAAACATGCTGTATCCTACAATCTCAGGCTGAAGTGCTGCAAGTGTGCTGCACACTTGGCTCTGCAGGGACCCTTTGCTGACTTTCCAATTCAGCTAAAGCAGACCCGTGAAGCCTCAATGGCAGCCACCTTTACACTGCTCCTTTAAACTGCCTTCCTCACACCTGCCTCATGGTGGTTCTTCTGTTTCCATTTACTTCTTCCACCCTCAGCAGCAGGCAACTTCTTCACGTAACTCTCTTACTGTCTAGCTCTCTCAAATCGATTTCCAGACTACTGTCTCAGGCCTTCCAACCTCCTACAATATCCAGCCCTTAAGCACAGAAGAGGAAAGAGCAGCACATTCATGAGTTGGCAGGTGCATCACAGCTTAAGTACTATAACTGTCTTGTAGCAGCCTGTAGTCTCATGCATACCTCCTCTTGCCTTTTGGAGATGCCAGTACGTCAAAACCTGTTACATATAGCATGGAGAAGTCTACTGACTCCGATATCACCACATTTTTCCTCATCTGGGAGCACTGGAGTCAATTCTTCTGTTCCTCTCTCCTTAGAAAATACTAAAACACTATTGGCACAATATATTAGTAGACTGAAATAAATACACAGTGACCATTACTTCCCTGCTGGGGAGCAGTCACGGGACATGATAATACAAGACCAGGGGCAACGTCAACCACCCTCACTGAAAGCAGAGGGATCCGACCCCAATGAGAACTGCAGGTGCTCCATGCCATAAGAGAACATACAGACTACACCTTGCGTATGACATACACCCATCTGCAGCAGCCAGATGAGGAGGCACCAGCAGATGGTGCCCCACAACAGGTACTGTATCATCTCCTGGGGTTTGCTGAGCACCACACACTGGCTCAACCTCAGCAGAAATGGCTTCCTCTGCACAGCTCTCTGCGCGGTGCTCTTACCGTTTAGTGTCCCTGAAAGTCCGGAGCAGATAATTTCAGTTTCCATAATTATCAATTTCCAAAGTACCAATTCACTTAATTTAAAAAAATACTTTTATTAAAAAAATTAATCACAGGAAAAGCTTACAAACAGCAAAGCTCCTTTACAAGAAATCCTTCAGAGAATATGACTAATGTACATGTACTTTTTAAATATAATAAAAGATTGAGTCAAGGCCTACTCATTTTCTTACTCTGATTTCTTCTTTTGTTGTTTTCTCTTTACAATCTTTCAATCATTTTCTGGATGGAAAAAAACATCAGCTTAGTTTCTGAATACAAGTAAAAGTCCTTTCACTTCTACTTAGAATTCAGGATTCTCACAAGCATTGCAGTGCAAGAGGCCCCACGCACCCCTTTGTCTATAGCAGCAAGAGAAATACTTTTCATTTTCAGTGCACTGCATGGTACATCTGGAGTTCTCCCAAATCCAATGAGCTTAACCTTGCTGGGTTTTGTTGGTTTTTTTTTTCTCTCTGCTTCTATTGATTTGCAGAGAATGTCCAGACACACATAGATTTAAAATGAGTATTTGGACCTTTGTGTGTATACATTGACAAGAAAGGGGAAAATTATTTTTAACGTCAGTCACTGCTTGTGTGTATGCAAAGGAATTGGTCTGTGAGCTCCTAATCACAGGTACAATGACAGTTACCTGAAGTATATTTTAGTACGTTTTAAAATGCTTAAGATTAGTACTCTCCACTTCCTCAACATTTTAGGCATTCCATGTTATTGTGCAAACAATGAATTGCATAGAAAAAGGAGTATTAGAAAATTATTAACATGAAAAAGAAAAGAACTCAAACATTACTGACTGCCAACTTCTTTCTTGTGCAGACATGCTATAAGGGCTTTAATTCTGTATTTTCTGAGAACGGCCACATTCATTGAACAACAATCCACTTCACCTCCCCATCATCTCCTAGGAGTTGTCACAGCCCATAAGTATCTCAGTCTTCACACCCAGACCCCTCATGCCAGAGCCAGAGCCCTTCCCAGTAACACCCTTCTGCCCAGCTACATCCACTGCCCCCCCCCACACCCTTAGGTGGCCCCAGCCACAGCCTCTCACCTTTCTTGGAGCCAGTTGCCTCCTGCCTCATTCTATCTCCCAGCACCCTACAGGCATCCCTCCAAGTCTTTTTTTCCCCACTGCTCCTGCACCATTTCCTCTTCCAATCTCAGTTGTTCTCTCTCAACCCTTCACTACTACACCCCCATTACCTCTCTGAGTCTGCACTCCTCTGCAGCCAGGGCTGGCTCACGTTCTCATCTGCATCTCTGTCAAGCTCAAGGAACACCTCAAGTAGCATATGAATAGCTTATTTTTCAACTCACTGGCCTCCAAAAAAGTTGAATATAACTTAATACAACTTTTTACTGGTGCTAAACCATTTCTGGGGAGACGGGAACTGGAAAGAAATCGTAAAAAAAAAAAAAAAAAAAAAAAAAAGCAAAAATCTTTAGGAGCTGTAAAGGTTTAGTTTCATATTATAGGCTACTTAAAAATACTACTTAAGAATAATGCAAATTTGAACATGAAGAATTCAATTTTTTTTTAAACACTTAAAAATCTCACAATCACGTGTGTCTTCCTTCTTTTTCCTGAAGGAGTCACCCAGATAAAGTAAAAATGAATCTATTAACATAATCATGAAATAATACAATACATTGTACCGGCCTTATTTTTGGAAGTGGCAGACCCATTCTTGCTTGCCTTTTCAAATGCAGATCAGCACAGACATCCCAAAGGTATTAGTCATCCATCAGGACCAAGAAATTGCACGTACACTTCATACAGCAACTATGTTTTTATAACAGATGAACTCTGTTCAGCTTTTCAAGTCGAACAACTTATAGGTAGCCATAGCTACCTATAAACAGCTGAACTACCAAGACCAGGGTCCTATAATAGAAAAATTGGGTAAATTCAGCTATAGTGAGTAGAGGCGTTGTTCACTTGAACAACTTTAAATTTTCCTCCCAGAACTTACATGTTGAAAAGTATTATCATCCCCATTCCATGTACAATTAAATTAAGACACAGTTTACATTAGCTGTATTAGGTTACACAGCAACTCAAATGGCAAAACTAGCAAAAAATCCAGACGTCCTGACCTTTCTGTTTTAACTATAGTACCAAATCTTCCCATTCCAAATTCCCATGTGCCTACGGCTATGTTGTTCCAATTTAATTCACTCAAGATTAAAATTAACTCACATTCCCCTCCATAAAAGTCATCAGCTTAAAAGCGAATACTGTTAAATACAGGCATTTCCCAACAGTTTGGTATTTGTAGAAACTCATTTGCTTCCATATAAACGACAAAATAGCACACCACAGATACAGCAACATACTCAACCTCAGAGACTGCTGCCATCTTACTGATTTTGCTGCTGGCATTTCAGAAACTCACTTCACCTCTGTCTCTCAAATTCTACACATGGAAAACAGGAAAACCGCTACTAATTTTCTTTGTAAAATGAGTTAAAATGTACCAGTTAACACTGCTATTCAAGAGTTGGGTATTATTACAGAACATCAAGAATAAGAAGCTACAAGAAGCTACCTGTACAACACAAACATCAGATAATGTGTGTTGAACTCGGCAAAGAGTAAACACAACTCTTTTTTTAGCAGCGGCTAAACTACATGGCTACAGCACTGGATGATCTTCCTCCCACCATTATGTGTTTGGTAAACACACAGAAAGATTCTTTCTTTTCACTTCTGTAATTTCCAGTTTTAATATGAAATTAGATGGCTTAGGTTATTTTAAGTTCCCCATAAATAAAATAATAATCCTCAGGGAAAAATGAGTGAGAAAATTAACATGTACATCTGCAGAGTTATTAATGATGCTTTTGCTAACATTTCTATTGAATATTTATGCTTCCTGTTTAACATCGGAAATTTGTCTCCCCCAGATCTTGGGTTTGCTCTTGGTCTTTTTCTTAGGCATTTAAATGGAACCTTTTGACATTTTTGTTTAGCCATGTATAGCTAAGATTTTTGGAGGCACAGTAATACTACTGCTCTATGAGATAGATCATAAAACATACAATGTCTCATAAAATATTCCTCCAGTTTCTCTGAATGTAGAATCTAAATGTATAGATTTTCACAGATAGCAGACTTCATTATACTTCAGGCAATACTAGAGAATTAAGTCTTGCAGAGACATTTAACAAAGGGATTTCCCCTTTCCTTCCCTAGGCACTAACCATATGTACAACAGATAGAAGCAATCAGTTACACAATCCTTGTGTATAATGTCAACTCTCATTGAATCAACAGGATTTGACAAACAGTACCTTGCAAGAAAAGCGTATAATTTTACTTGCTAGGACTATGATCTGTCCTTTGGACTGCTGTGGTTTTTTTCTCTTTTTAAACTATGACTATACAGACTCTCCCATGTAACAGGTCATGAAAAACAGTTTAATAGCCATGAGTAAACTACTTATTGCCACACAAGCAACACAGCAACCACTTGTAAAATTTTACATGGCTAAAGAAACCAGTGTTAGGGAAAAATCATTTAGCCATATAATAGAAAATGCTCTGAAAGCAATGTCATTAACACAAGACCTAGGCTGGGAAGGTAGCAGCAGTGCATCTCCAGCCAACAGTTCCTGGATGAGGTACTAAATTCTCAGTTTGAAAAAGCCCTCTGATGGTCTGAAGACGGATATATACAATTGGCTGAACAGGTACAGTATGAGTGGCTTCAGCGCACAAGAGAAACTTGCAGCACACTCAGCACAGAATTATTCTGCATATATGTAAAATTACGCAAGTACTCCTGGTAGTCAGAGATTGTCTCACTCTCAACATAATGCTGCTCAGAAAGAGGTTTGGTAGCCAGGCTAGGAAACCCACCTCCTTCTCTCCACCTTCACTGCAAGTCTCAGGGCATTTCCTTGAAAAAGATAGCGCAGACTTCATGCTACTAGCATGAAGAGCATCTTTCAAGCAGAGCCATAACAAGTGCAAGAGAAAGCCATGGGGAGAGAGACAGAGACCAGCAACACACCTTCAAATCTCCAACCCTTATAGTAAAAGCAGCGAAATAATCTCAAATATGAGGTGTCCCTGTAAAAACTGTTCTGAGACACAATGCTCATTTTTTTTCACCCCTTATACATTACAACAGTCTTCATTAAAATATCACACACCCTCTCTTCCTTTTGGGCTATGAACTAGAATTTAACCTTGGACCTTGACAGATACATCCCCGATTCCTACTTTAAAAAATCGTTTATAGGATTACACAAACTTCTACTATTACCCTGGAAGACCACTGCCTAGTTGCTAAAGCAGTAAGGTGGTGCAACCAGGATAATCAACCACATCTGAGATGCTGGTGTCTAAAATCCATTTTTACTATGGCAATCCAGGAGTTAAATGTAATAAAATAAAATTACTTTGGAAATGAAGGGAGATATCCTCCGGAGACAAGGAGTGTATTTTTTGAGAACTATGTGTCACCCTTACTATGATCATTAAGCCAAAGTGCATTATTTTTTCATCAATTCCATTGGGAAAAACCTAGAGACAAAATCAGGAGATATTTATAAGATAAGTGCTCCAAAGCTGTACATCAAAATGAAGCAACCCATCAATGCAAAGCACTTCTTGATTTCTGTGAGATCAGGATTAGGACTGGATTATTCAGAAGTAGGCACAAAGTTCCTGCAAAATGTAGTGGTGAAATTTCACTCTCATTTACTCATGAGGAAGATTAAAGCAGAAGTCAGCAACTTCCCCAGGTAACGGTGAAGGCAGTGTCATAGCTAGAATGACAACATGGGAGTCTCTAAACCACATCCCTGCTTAAGGTCATACTTTACCGCACCAGGTAATCCTATAAAAACCTATCAAGATTGGACAGAAAGGAAGAAATTAATATACAGTCATCTAGGAGAACAGGAAGAATTAGACTATATACCCAACTAAACAGGCAGGAGAGGAAAAACCCTGAATTACCACAAGCAAGGATATACCATACAACATAGGGGGAAACCCCTACATTCTACATATGAATCACATTTGTTAATAATGAAATTATAACCCAAACCACAAAAGGTATTCTTTATTCATCCTGACTTTTTTTATTAAAAAGATAGGAAATTGCTTCTCGCACTGGAAGAGAAGTCTGTCTCAATCACACAGAATTTGTACATTAAGTTTGTGAGATACTGGGAGATCAGTTTTAGCATGGGAAGATAACCTAGCATTTGGAATAGTAAGTATTTGAAATGAAACAGAATCTTAGACAGACGGTTTCCTTGGTGCTTAAGTCAAAGATAGACGTTTGGCTTAAAATAAATGAGAAAAAACAAAAACCCCAACCCAAACAACTTTCACTGTACTAGAGCTACCTACATTACCTGAATCAGAAGCCCTTGGTCCTTCTCTCATTCTCTTGTTTCTTGTCTCACATTTGGTTGTGAAGCCACAGGAACCGCCATTCCCTGTGGTCCCTACGTACCAACATAATTTAAGTTGTGGTGTATTTGCAACATGAAGGAGAGTATCTCAAGACTCTGCAATGGTTTTATTTGATAACGCTCATGAACACAGCTGCAGAGAAAACCTGCAATCCGGTACACCATGAACAGTCAGGCTAGCCTCCACCTGTCATGGTACTGCCTAGGATTCAAAGCGGTGATTTTATCTTTGGAAAATGTAGCCTATGAGACAACAGAACCTGTCTCCATCCTCTTGTTAAAACATCCCACCTGCATGTTGCACTCCATACTCACACTACCCATATGCATATCCACTTTCTAAATGAGCCTCCTGAAATTACGGTCATTAAATAGTGTGAGATATGCTACAATGTTTTATTTCACAGAGAAACGCACTAAATTTTAAGTGCTGAAAGATTCAAGCTGAGAAATCTCCACTTGAAATTTGATCCAAATTTCCACTACATACCATTTCTGCATTACCACTACGCTGTGCATTATCAACTAGAATTTCTCAACGTAACAGGGTTCTTCCATGAATCTGGCAACATAGTCCAAGTCTAGGTTTAAAAAGCAGAAAGGCAGTGAACTCTCCTTAAATTTTGAAGCCTCAACCAGTATTTTCAAAGGAGTGACGTTTTTCGTTTGGGGATAAATGCAGAAAAAAAAAATCTACCATGACCTTTTGTAACTTTTGTATAGACGTCACATAACGCCTCAAAAAAGCACACCGAAGACTATACATCTCTCTTCCTCCTCTATTTTCTACAGCAGTTGAGTCCCGTTAGTTAAGCTATCTTCCACGTAAGGCAGAATCACAATTGTTCCAACGCGATGGTCACTTCTGATGTTTTTGGCAGCAATTGTAGTAAGAATTTTGATATTACACCTACAAAAATGGAAGAAAAGAGGTGCAGTATTAGGACAAATTGTAAAACTCAATGGCTCATTTTCACACCTCCTACAAACCAGAGAATGGATTCTTGGATTAAAAAAGTCAGAGAATCCTCCTGCCATCCTCTAGATGTTAGCATCCTAATGAGTGACACCTTCCCAAGAACCCCCTGCTTTCTTCCACTACATATGCTTCTTGCCTCTAATTCTTTGTTTTAGGGAACAGTTGGTCAGTTTGATTCATCAGTACATTTTCTCATTTTCTTGAATGCTTAATAGTTTTAAGAGATTTTAATGCCTAATATTACCAGGTGATATAAATTCCCTTTTTTAAAGGGTATAATGACTTGCCTCTCCCATCAGGGGAAGTAATTTTCAGCCATGAAGTGTTTTACTGACTCAGAACTCCAAAACTCAAAACATTTCACCAGAAAGGGAAGAAAAACACCCACAAATACATATAACAGCTTTAATTTTCAGATGCTCAGGCTAACAATGGGTCAGTCTTACGCTCCATAACCAATTCAGTATCATGACGGGATCAGGAAGAACCATCAGCATTAAAACAGCAGGAATCAAAATCTGATGGTAATTTCATGCCAAAATATGAAGGGGGGGAAAAAAAAAAAATCACACTACACCAAAATATAATCACAAAATCTTTTGAATAGGAGATGTTTCATAGAGGTAATGTTTCATTTCCTTCTGGAAATGTCAAGAGCTTTCCCTGGGGCACTCAAAGGCTGATCAAAGCCTCCCATTTTGCACAGAAAGCTTATTACCAGAAAAGGCTTCTGCAAAGTAGTGATTACGAGCCAGTAGCAAAAGTCCGCTACTTAATTTTGGTATCTGGCTCAAATCTTTATACCTCAATTTAGGGATAAATGGCTTGCATTAGATCACTCTGTTCATTAAAGGCCAAAAAAAAGAAGAATTATTTGCAATAAAAAATAATATATCATATAAATTCAGCATAAAAATAATAGCAAACAGTCTCCTAGAGTCAAAATAATGACAATATTGCACGTTCACTTCTCTTCCTCTAGCCTCAGTCTGAAACAAATGCATTGAAAAGTCCTTTTATCATTACTGTGATAATGCATGGTAGCAGTTTCGTGCATTGAGCATCTAAGGTGTAACTAAAGATTTCTTTACTGAACGAGTGGTTAAACATTGGACCAGGCTGCCCAGGGAAGTGGTGGAGTCCCCATCCCTGGAAGTATTTAAAAGACGTGTAGATGAGGCGCTCAGGGACATGGTTTAGTGGACATGGTGGCGTTGGGTTGACGGTTGGACTCGATGATCTTCGAGGTCTTTTCCAACCTTAATGATTCTATGATTCTATGATTCTATCCCTATACAAAATCCTGAAGCGTCCAAAGTATTCACACCCTATTCGTATTTGCAGTATTAATGGGCTATATGCTGCATCAGATTGAAGTCCTTCGCTTTTCCATTTTCCACAGGTGAAAGGTGCATTTATGTTATCTGTTTTAATGGTATTTTTTTTTGTCCCTCCCTCCTCTCCCACCCTGGCTTCTCTTCCGTGCAGTGTTGCCTTTCAGAAAGCAACACCTTAACATTTGGACGTAAATGTCAGGTCCATTCCATTGACAGCTCGCCTCACAGACAAAAGCATGATTAGGTGATCACAGTCTAGTAAGCCATAGTCATTTGTATACTTGTTGCAGTGACTGGTATTCTCTGTGGTTAAAAAGGGAACTTTTCACTGATCACACATTCCCTGTTCCCCACTTAATGTCATGGAAGCCAGCCTTTCACAGGTGCTGTACTACTCATATGCTAACACTAAAGAGCAAATCCAAAAGATGTTTTTCTTAAAAGCTTTAAAATTGAATAGGCACAAAATGACACGTTCAAGGGCCTCTCTGCTCCTATTCATTTATATCAAACCCTTTCTATTACTAAAAATTTTAAACTTGGATCTGAACAGGGCGGGGGGACAAAATTCTTACTCTCTCACGCGTTTGGTTATGGAATATATGACTGAAGTTGCTATGATGCATTTGCCACCAATAAATCACTGTCAATCTTTCCTTCAGCAAGATATGGAAAATAAAAAGTACAGTAATTTGAATAACGGTGGGAAGACCAATACCCAAGCAAATTTCTCCATCACTTTTGCTTCCACTGCCAAATTTGTCAGTAAGAAAGTCCAGAGACCAAGTGAGAACTCAGCAATAAAATTTGAACCTTGTTTTCCACAATATAGTCTACTAACCTTCATATCTAGCTATTTAAGTGGGGAATCACCCAAAATAAGTCCACACCTTGTGCAGAGCTTGTATGCAATTTAAACTTGTACTTTGTGGTTTAACAGGCTTCTCATATTCTATTAAGATAGCAAAAATAGAGCGAGAAGAGAATAAACTCTAATCAGATCACTGTGGTCCTTTCGAAAACCTCTAACTACATGATCAAAGTTTCAATTTCCTGCACTTTTTATTACTGATGAGCAAAAGTAAATGGTAATATACAGATACAATGAGGTCAAAGACAAATGATTTTATGGTATTTGGATACTGTAGCCCACTTTCCTCAGATGATTATCCATTGCTTCAAAAGAGTGGAGTTTCTCTTGTGAAAATCAGTCATATTCTTTCTGCTACTACACTGTTCAGTCTTGCCTCTCTGAAAACTGCTTCCAGAGCTGCAGAAATGTAAAAACATCTTTCCCAAACTCCAGAAAACTTAGATGTGCAAGACCTAACACCCAAACCCTACTGAACACAAGTTTTCTAGGAATTATCATTACCCATCATTATTTAGGAGCATGTTCAATGTAATACAACAGTAGCTTCTCTCCTTCTGTGTTTATAAAGTTAACACAATGGATTTGCATTTCACTTGTCATGCCTGGGCATTTTTATAACATGAGTAACAAAATAATAGTGCATGCATTTAAAGAGAAAACATGTTCTAGGTCTGAAGTGTTTCACATCTCTCTTGCAATTTTGTCAGATAAGTAGTCTCCACCAATTTGGAACTTAATACTCCCAGTCTCCTAACTGGCTTAGTACCATAGAAACTTACTCCCCCCATTCTGATGCAAATCTCGGAAAAACTTGCTTCTACCAAGATCCACCAATTTTTCAGGGTGTTTTATGATGCTCTTTAGGTACTAAAGGGAAGAATTACACTATAGTTTCTGATTTCTCCATTTAGACCGAGATGGGTGTGAGCTGATACGGGTGCTGTACTACTCGTCCAGATCACAACCTAGCTAGAAGGCACAGCACCTCCTTTCCAGCCCACGCAACTGCATTTCCTTTCTGAGAAAACCAAGGTACAGGAGGGAAGGTGACGCACATATGGGTCTTGCATGGGTACGGGATCATGACGTGGCTGAGGCAGACATGCAGATCTAGGGGCATGCACTCTTTTAAAATTACCACAGGACTTTAATTATGAAATATACTGTTACCATACTATAATGTATAATTTTTATTTTCTGTTGAGGTAACTATTTCATTGTAATTTTTTCATATACTTCCTACTTTCCCCAGAATTAGGTGCACAGCATATCCTAGTGTCGTGGTTTAACCCCAGCTGGCAACTAAGCCCCACGCAGCCGCTCGCTCACTCCCCCCAGGTGGGATGGGGGGAGAGAATCGGAAGGGTAAAAGTGAGAAAACTCGTGGGTTGAGATAAAGACAGTTTAATAGGTAAAGCAAAAGCTGCACACGCAAGCAAAGCAAAACAAGGAATTCATTCCCTCCTTCCCATCGGCAGGCAGGAGTTCAGCCATCTCCAGGAAAGCAGGGCTCCACCACGTGTAACAGTGACTTGGGGAGACAAACGCCATCACTCCGAACGTCCCCCCCTTCCTTCTTCTTCCCCCAGCTTTACATGCTGAGCATGACGCCATATGGTGTGGGATATCCCTTGGGTCAGTTGGGGTCAGCTGTCCCGGCTGTGTCCCCTCCCAACTTCTTGTGCCCCCCCAGCCTGCTCGCTGGTGGGGTGGGGTGAGGAGCAGAAAAGGCCTTGACTCTGTGTCAGCACTGCTCAGCAGTAACGAAAACATCCCTGTGTTATCAACACTGTTTCCAGCACAAATCCAAAACACAGCCCCATGCTAGCTACTGTGAAGAAAATTAACTCTATCCCAGCCAAAACCAGCACACCTACATACTGCTATCCTGAGTACATGAATCATTTGGTAGAAGCCTTCTTTTAGGCTTTCCTATCTATCAGGACACCACCAACCTTCTCCTCCAGCTCAGCCCCAAAGCTCTCCCCTTTGTTTGCACAAAGCTTGTAAAAAACACTATGCACAGCTAACCTAGCTATTTCTCATTGGTCTCTGCTCTAGACATTAGACATGGCAAGCTTATTTTCAGTCTCACAAATGCATGTTGCATTGCTCTTCTGTACTCTGTTGGTACTCAGATTAACAGCGACAGACTCCTTTTACTATCCCTGTGGCTAGTAAAAGTCTTCCTCAACCAAGGAGACAAGGTAAGCTGGGTCACAGAGCAGTTGCAAAAGAGCAAAACACACAAAAATCAAAAGGAAAACACACTTGTTATTTCATTGCAGAAAAGAGTACAGAATGACCCCAGTACAACTGCGGAAATCATCTGTGTGAATCAACCACTTCTCTAATGACCCAGTAGCAAATGCCCTTATCTCCCAACAACTGCACAGTGACAACTCTTCGAATATGTAACAAATCAAACCCATCATTTAGGCTGTGTCAAGCCATACATGTGAGCCCAAGTTCCTGTTATCCCAAGGGCTTTACAAACACAACAAAATGAGTACTCCTAACCTAAAGAGCAAGTCAGAAATTGTATTAAGAAAACTAGAGAAGTAGTAATGGTTAAGGACTTTTGCAGACCTTTCAATAGCCTTAAGATAAAGTAAGGCTTTTACCCTAAGTTAAGTCGAAAAGACATCAAGGAAAATGGTCGTAAGTGTAGAACCCCATCTACAGCTAGGAGTGAACACACAGCAAGATCAGACTGTTTAAATAAGATTATAAAACTGAGGTCTATCTGCCCAGAAAGAATGGAACAGGTTAGGCATATCCTCTTGCCACATTTACAAAAATACACCTGTATGTGTAGAATTAGATAAGAGAGGGTTCTTCAGGGAAGGGGAGTTCATGAGGCCTTAACTTTGTGATGGGTATGGCAATTTCCCTCTGCAGGCAAAAAATGCCTTTGCTTCCTCACAACATCATCTGAAGCTTCATTCCCAATATGCTAACCATCTGATAATGTTTTAGCATCCCCAAAACCCATAAAGATTTCCCTATTAAGATTCTATTCTTCCTACCAAATCCATAAAAACTGCATCACTATTTCATTTACTCTATTCCATGACTGATTTGATATTTATTTTACTGAAAATACCCATTCATTGGAGGACTTTGTTTTTCCTGAAACTGGTTCCTTGAGTTCTCTTGGTTCCTACCTCCTGTCTAGAGGTCAACAATCAACAATCATTACCTGGGCAGCAGCAACCAAGCATCTCTCCGTGCTAAGGAGAACTGGCACAACATCATCTTGTCCTTGTCTGGATTGCTAAGTCTCAACTAATAACCCCCTCAAAGTGGGGCTGCACAGCAGGACCTGAAGGAGCTGTCTCCTCGATTTCAGCCTTCTCTTTCTCATGCCTGTATTGTCTTGACTGTCAACTCATTACACAAATTGAGATCTGTACAGAAGCTACTGTATTTATCCTTTACCCAAGAATCATAAACTTTTTTTTTTCTTTTTAAGGCTGTGCTGTCTAGCAATATTTGCTTTGAAAATGACACTAACAGACAAAAGCAAGATAGAAGATGGAGTGAAAAGAGGAACTGCAGACATTATTGGCTTTGAACTCAAGACTCCAGAAAACCATAGCTATCCAAAAGTATTTTTCATACTATGCAGTGCGGGATCACAGAACGCGTATCTGGAAACAAAAACACTTCCATGTCATTGCAAATATACAAAGAAGCTTTGATTGTGAGATGATAATATGCATGTTATGATTCGCATCAACTGTTCTGCAAGTAAGGATATGCAAAATTTATGCCACATTAAATCCAATATGCCTTCAGTATCTGCCCAGAACTTCGCATAGGCAGGTACAGGTGAACAAAAATCCGATGAAAGGACTCTGCTGAACAGTTTGTCCCCTTCCATCAGCTTGTCTAACAGAACACAGCTCTCACCATCCCTTCCACCCCAAGACTATCACAGCTAGAAAATAACTGCGATATTTTATCTGGAGTTTGATTTAGCAAGATTTGCCTTCTTCAACTCCCAGCACTAATATGAGTCTAACAGTGCCACATCATTGTGAACAACTGAACAAAGGTGAGTCAAGATTCATTAATTCAAGGCAGTCTGAATGGGGAAGATAATAACTTGTATCCTATCACACATGCACAGCATGGTGGTCCCAATCAGTCAGCCTGCATGAGAAAGTATTCTGGAATATAAGTCATACCAACAGCAGAAAAGCTATTTCTGCTCGCTAGCTTCCACTAGCAGTAGAGGAACAGCCGGGTGAAATTTCAGCTTCCGTATCGTCACATTGTAAAGAGATGCTGATGTCGAAAAGCTTATCAGTCTGTTTAGAAAAAAAAAAAAAAAATTAACCGTTATAGCAAAAGTAGAGTGTCTCAGAAATAACCCTCTG
Source organism: Aptenodytes patagonicus (assembly GCF_965638725.1). Classification (NCBI taxonomy): domain Eukaryota; kingdom Metazoa; phylum Chordata; class Aves; order Sphenisciformes; family Spheniscidae; genus Aptenodytes; species Aptenodytes patagonicus. Next base: position 79,051,023 of record NC_134952.1, read on the forward strand.
ACCTACTGCATATACTGCTTCGTATTGCAAGTGTGTCAAGTGTTCAGTGTTACCCAAAAAAAGGCACAGTGCTAACACTTATACTATTGAGACCTTGAGCAGTATAAAAATTTAGCTCTGATAACTGTACTAGTGACCTTATGCCAAATCAACTGATTTTCTGATTTTTCTATACATAAAGAAACACAACACTTGTGTGGAGCTTATGGTTTTTAAATGAACTAGATACTGAACAGCTGGGCCTAATAGGAACAAAAGTAGAGGAAACTCATAGAAACTGTGATCTAGATAGGGAAAAAAAGCATTGCAGACACATGTGAAATTCAGCTTGTCTATTACAGCGCTTGTGTTAGGACCAAAGATGGCTTTGCTCCATTTATGTCAGTAACGAAATGATTTTCAACATGAGTGAAAGGGAAAGAACCAGGAACACTCCTTAGCTCTGAATCAGCCGCTGACACCCACAGAGGATTTTCCTAGCAAAAGATATTTTTACTTTGGTTTTATGTTCAAATTCATGTTGTGACAGGTCACTAGTATGGAAATTTGCCCTTGTAATCACTATTAAATTTGCATTTGTATTCATTATTTTTGTGGTGTGTCCCTTAAAACTCCCACTCTTAAGACTGAAGCAAATTGCAACTTTTAGTTGTTTGTTTGTTTGTTTTTTTATAGTTGATAGATTAATGAATCTACTACAAGAAGACTAAAGCACTACCACAAATGTCACACGTTGTCTTTGGGACAAAATGGATATACTTGCAAGGCAGAATTTTACACACCATCTATGCTAAGTGAAAAAGAAACCACAGCCTCCTCATTTGATCCAGCATCCCTGTTTCCCTGACCTGCATCATTAAGGGCAGTGAAGATACAATCATCTTAAGAAAGGGTCCTGCTATAAACAACAGCTGAAAATAATCCATTCCAACCCTCTTTCAAAAAGGTCTCCCGAGTCTAACATTTTGTTTGACAGGACCAACAGAGGATGCCTATGGAAGATACTTCTCCACTATAGCCTCTGAGGCACAATTTGTGGCTTAACAGCTTCTTGAATAAAAGGCAGCATCTTTGTTTTTAAAGGAATGAAAATACTACTGGAGCTATAAACTTTTCTAATGGCTTTATGAAACTGCGTAAGCTTTTGGTACCCACAACATCCTGTAGCAAGGAGTTCCTCTGCTTAACTACACCGAGATGGAAGAAGGAAACCCTTGTTTCATTTGGAACCCAAGATCTCAGCTTGTTTTACTGCTTATTCTTCAACTAAAGAAACATTCTCTCTTTACTCTGTCAGCTCACTGAGTTTATAGGCCTCCAATATCTTTCCTCATTCACATCTCTTGCAGCTTGAAGAGTCTGAGTCTACTTAGCTGTCTCTTGCATTTTCATTCCATTGGTCATCTGCTTTGCCATCATCTGTGTCCAGACATGGGGCCAGAACCACACACACTATTGAAGATGTGGGTGCACCTCATATTTACACAGCAGAGTTCTGTTCTCCTTTCCAAATAGTACCTAGCATTCTGCTTTTTGATTAATACTGGTGAAATTGAGGTGAAATTCAAATTGAACTACTCTAATGCCAAGATAGCCTTCCTGAGTGGCACCAGCTACATTTTACCCATGTAAGATCAGGACAATTTTTCAAAACCTTCTTAGTTTTAGGCCACTAAGACCTAATTCAAAGAAAGTTATTTTAATAGGGGACTTTCTGCTGAGTATGAGCTGAAGTCTTACTTGACATCCCCAACTGGCATCTAAACTACCTTCTGTATTCACATAATCAGCTTAGCTATGATGCACTGGGCAGATGATAGCTTGCTTCTATCTACAGAGAGAAGGGGGAAGGCTCAACAAAGTACCTTCATCAGCAATGGCCCTGTTAATCCTCAAAGGGGTCAATACGGGGCCAATACTATTTAACATCTTCACCAATGACCTGGACAATGGGGCAGTGTGCACCCTCAGCATGTTTGCAGAGGATACAAAACTAGGAGGAGTGGCTGACAGACAAGATGGTTGTGCTGCTATTCAGAGGGACCTCGATAGGCTCGGGAAATTTGCCAACAAGAACCTTATGAAGTTCAACAAAGGGAAATGCAAAGTCCTGCACATGGGGAGGAATAACCCTCCCCACAGAAGAGAAGGCTCATGGGAATCTTATAAAGGTGTATGAATATCTGATTCAGGGAAGGGGGGAAGAGTAAAGAAGATGGACCCAGACTCTTCACGGTGGTACCCAGTGACAGGCCAAGAGGCAATTGGCACAAACTGAAATACAGGAAGTTCCACCTAAACATAAGATTTAAAAAAAATTATTCATTTTTTATTTTATTCAAAATGTCAACAGTGGAACAGGCTGCCCAGAAGGGTTGTGGAGTCTCTTGCCTTGGAGATGCTCATAACCTGACTAGGCATGGTCCTGAGCAGCCTGCTCTAGTTGACGTTACCATAAGCAGGGGGTTGGACTAGACAATCTCCAGAGGTGCCTTCCAACCTCAACCATTACGTGAAAATAAACCCTACTCTAATAGCTAGCTCCTATTTAGTCACCTGCCCCTTCCTCCCACGTCACACAGCACCTGAGGTGTGAAGACGATATTCAACAGTAGAGCACTTCCTTCCACTCTAGAAGCTGTAAGGGAAATAATTTGTTGAACATGTAACAGGCAAGGAAAATGAGCAAAGCATGAAGAAATGTTATTTTCAGCCTGGGCAGAGCTACTGCATAGACTTGTCTTCCTCATGGCAACTGAAATAAGGATATGCACAATCCTTTCCTAAGAAGCCTTAAACTCTGTTAGGGGCTCAAGATGCATTTGATATTTATTACTATTTCGTCACTTTGTTCCTCTAAGAATTAATTTCAAATGCACAGACAGAAAAAGACAACACTGTCCAGCATTTTGAGACACTGGATGACAAAGACTTAGGGATCAGTTTCTTCCCCAGCAAATACTGTATTTAGTCACAAATTGTGTTACATTCAAAAAACCCCTAAAAAGAAACATGGCATGCGTAGAACACTCTGCGCTTGTATAGCCTTCCTCATTTTAGACTTGGAATGCACAGCAGGAACGAGTAACCACCTATCTTTGAGTTTCTGAACACCTCTGTCCTGGTTTCGGCATATATGTATACATGCATCCAGGTATACATACCCAATTCTTAAAACTCAGAAGAAGGGGCTCATACACCACTTGCCTCTTACTAGATCAACATCTTCATTTTAAGGATGAAGACCTCTTTCCTGCCATCATCCATCCACTGAAAGTAAATTTAATGAGGATGTGCTGCTTTTCTTTGAAACTAAGCAGGGAGCAAGACCAACCTACTCATCACCACAGGCAAAGGCAATATTGCCCCTCCACATTCAGACAGGTAACTTACCATTGATTAGTTATGCCATAGTTATCAGAAGCCACAACGGAAAGCCACTTTAATGACGTATCAGCTGTCTCAACAACAGTCTCATTTGTCCACAGTTCAAGCTGTGGCTAATGGCATTTACAGTGTCACAAACACTATTTAGTTGTCTTGAACAAACCAGAAAAACAATTAAGAACATACCTTTCAGACACCAAGAAAATATTAAGTCCTTGGAGACCACAAACAACACGTTCACACGTAAAAAAAAATCTCTTTATGACTATTACATACATCATCTAACAAGAGCAGTGAAAATGGAATTCCTTTTACCTCTGAACCTGGAAAAAATTTGAGATGACATAATCTTTTCAGTTGTTATTTCATTACAAAAATTCCTAAAATTAGATATTAAGAAACTAGATTCACTGTCACACTTCCTTACACAGAATGACAGATTACTTAGATGATAAATGAAAGCTACACTATTCTCTAAATAGCAGTTGTCACATTTTTCACTGAAGGAAACACCCAACTAATTCTAAAAAGTCCACCTAACTCTTCTGGCGTTAGGATAACTCCAAGCAAAATCCTTCAATAACTGTGACAAATACAGCATAAAAGTTAAGAAATGCTATCTGCCTGAACTTACATCATAAATCGCTTGCATAGTAGCTATAACAAGCATCACTTACCACTGAACAGAAGGGAGTCTTGCAGCACCAAATAAAAGAAAGAAGAGATTTATGAAGTACTATTGGCAAGTAAAGAGAATCACATTTTTCATGTGCATCTAGATAAAAGTCTTCATTCTAAAAGGATGCTGCTTTCAGGTTTTGACTTATATTCAAAGATGACTGAAAGAAGAAAGCACACCACCCCACACAATTCTTTCAGGAATATATGGATTAGAAGTAAGAGCAACACCCAAGATGATGTTAGCACTACGATGAAAGCAAACCCTAACTCTACAGAGATAAAATGTGTTTGTGTGATTCCTTAAGAAATCAAGGATATGAAAAATAAACATTTGGTATAAGCCACCTATTTGACAATGACAGATTATAGCCAAGTTTTGAATGATATGATACAGGTAATTTTCAATTGTTAAAACCGATCTGCTTTAAAATACCAGTGTGTTGCCGAGAGTTGGAGAAGCTTCACCAAAGCAAGACAGCATGTGAAAGAAAAAAAACATGAGATGGCCTCTAATCTGACAAGTAGCAATTAAAAACAAGATCTTGGGAGTTATAGTGCCATGTCAATGTCAGTTTAGTGTGCAGCCTATGTTAGAGAGGCAAATTTGATGTCAGGAACTATAAACAAAATAACACAGAACAAACAAGAAAGTAGTATCATGCAACTGTATGGAGGGGGAAAAAAAAAAAAAAGACAAGAAAAAGATCAGTTGCAGTCCCCTCATTTCCAAAGCAGAATAGCAGAACTTCAAAGGGCACAAGGAAGGGCAACAAGAATAATCAGATTTCTGCTGTTCTATACAACAGACAAGTAGGACAGGAGAGACAGCCTAGAAAAGAAGCAATTCTTGTGGACAAAGTTCCACATAATTTTGCGTGTCACAGCACAAGTAGACAGGAAGGCTCACTCCCTCTTCCAGTACAAGGACTGAAAGGTAATACCATCAAATAAACCTAGCAGGAACCAGGATCAAAACAAGCCAAGCCACAGTAGGTAGATTTGTGGAACTTGCTAACCATTTACGCTGTGGATGCTAAGAGTTTGCACGGTTCAAGGCAGGGCCTGGACATACATTGTGGGTTAGTCAGTACAAAGGAACCACTTCTGATTGAGTAATTCCTCTGAGCTGAGAACAGCTGGCATTTGGGAAAGTACTCAGGAGTATCATATGCCCTAAGATTCTGATTGTGGCCACCTTTGGAGAAAGAACTGACTTAAATGGACTCTTCAGCTGATGAAGCATAGCTCCAGAATTTAAGGAAAATAAACTGTTATTCTCCTCCCAATGTTGTTGTTTAGACTATTTCAAAACAAATCCTTTGTATCTTCAGCAGAACTCCACTAAATGCCACAGGGTCTCTACAGACAGAAGGGTTGGCTAACATGGACAGAATAAGAGGGACACAGTCTCTGATCAAACACTTCTACTGCGCTAGTGCTTCTAACACTCAACCAGGAATGCAGGATCTACAGGAAGTACAGGAATGTAATACTGTCCCTGGGTACAACAGTAGGCAAAATAAGTACGCGTGGGGAAGCCCCTGCCCCTCCCCAGTAAATCCCACACAACCAATCCGAAGGAAGTGGGAAAAGTGAGCAAAAAGAAAACGGAATCAAGAAACTGAACTTTAAGAGAACAGGTACATTGTCATAAAAATGCCTATATACAATTTTGAGCCTTCATTACTGCCAGCCAGCACTGAGGTTGAACCTCAATAGCTTTTGTCCCTATCTAGTGATGAATCTAGGCCATCTGCTCATCATGTGCATTATCATAGCATTCAGTAAGGTAAAACAATATTCTTCGTTTGTGGTTTGTTAACATCCTGTACTGTTATAATCTGACACTGGCCTTTTGACCTAGTAGGGGAATTTCAACTTTCATTTTACCGTACATTTCTTAAATCCAGAGACTGACAATAGTTTGGCAACAACTTAGCTTGCCAGCCTCTTTCCCACTGCAAAACAATTACACTGAAAACCAGAAATCTTTTGCCTTCAGGCTTTTTCTCCAATAGCTAAAATGAGAAAGAAAAAACAAACAAACAAACAAGAATACCTGATTGCACTAGTCTTCCCGAATAGATAACTGCAGAACTGAAACACGTAGCCTGCCTCTGTTAAAGCCTGTTTGTAAAATTTGAGCAACAGAAATGCAGAGAGGACTTCCCCTGTGGCTGATTCTCAAATTGACAAAGACCTGACATAGAAAACTCCATATTCAGTCCCCTTAACACAGTGTATGATGGGAGAAAAAAAAAAAATAGGGAGGATTTTTGAGTTTTTTGGTGTGTGAATGTGCACTCTGAAGTTAACAGCATTGTGGTTATCATCCTGAGACAAGATAGCACTGCCTTAAAAGCCAACATGTATTCAACATGCTGTATGCTGAATGAAGGTGGCTTTTTTTCATTAGACTTTATACCACAAATAAATACACTTAAGTAACTGTACCTCAAGGCAAAGAACAGAGCACAAGAACTGAATCCCCATCCTAGTGCTACTCTCATTAAATGACACTGCATCACAACATGGCAGGCACCCAGTCTGTCAAGAGACATACGTACAGGAGGGTCTACACAGACCACCTAGACATCCTAGAGGGCCCATAACAGCAGTTAAAAGATACAGTGAAAAAACACAAGCTTTAAAAGGAGTAAGATGATCTTCTGAGAATTTCCCAGGTCTTAACCTATGCAAACAAAAAGGCTGAGAAGCCAGAAAGAGCAGCAGTAGCCAAAGCAATAGTATCAGGCAACTATTTCCTCCATTTAGAACTCTGCTTGCATGGCTGAAAAGCTATTATGGTTGTGAATTCATCCGTAAAAGCCAGTTGGTGTTTGCACTTTGGGATTCTGAAACAGGAAGCTTCCTATTCTGGTCCTTGTCCATCTTGCCAATATCTAATCTGCCCTTCCCAATCGCTACAAAACCAGGCTCAAGTACATCCCTCTACCATACTCCAGGCTCACCACCCACCATACAAAGAAGCAATCTGGGCAAAGACACTCAGTCTGCAGCTCTGGTAAATTCCTCTGAAAAAGCACCTGGGACCTAAATCTACCTACTGCAGTACTAGAACTTTAAACTGCTAACAAGTTTTTTAAAGGAATGCATGACTTTCTTTCTCACAAAGTAATGTGTCAAAGACCGGTCTTATTTGGGTAATTGCCATTTAATTGTATTTCCAGGACACTTGGGGGAACGGATGGACGGGGAATGACAACACATCTTCTCTTTGATTTATAGATCAGAAAGTATTTTACTAAGCTCATCTGTCCCAACCTGTCTGGTTTTGCACATGCATGATGACAGCAGTCATTGGCACTGCATAAAGGCATATGAAGTTCCACTTCAAGAATTACTATTACAGCCTTTCCTAGTTGTTTGTTACACAACTAACAAGCACTATTTAAGAATAGAGCTGTGAGCTTTGTATCACCCAGTGTCTCACTTGAGATAAAATGCAGTAACTGTGTGTTTCAGCACAGTAACTTAAAATTTCTCTAGAGCAACTCAAAAGTAGTCTGTGATATGTTCCTGAAGTATCTGAAGGAGAAATCAAGGTCAGAGTTTGCACAGTGGTAGCAAAGGGCTCAACAGATCTTCATGTGGGGTTGCTTACTGGCTATTATGTGAGAATTTCTTAAACTTTTGACACCACTCACCACCCAGTACAGTGAGGCTCCAGTGAGACACTACAGATTGATTCTGCCCTGCAAACACGGAAGTATTTACTGGCTTTTGAAAGGAAAGTATGGAAGAAAGCACCCTTATCAGTCCAGAGTGTCCCTACCCCTTAAGTGACCTCCTCCATTCCAAAATGAAAACAACTATTGTTCCAATTTGAGCTACCTAGAGTGTTTGCCAGATCTCAGTTTCTTTCCAGCCACAACAATGCACCTCTTTGTCTTAGGCCCACCAGGATGATTGTATTGGTGGCCAAACAGCTTATGCGTCACCGATGCTTACTCCTAAAGGTAACATACCTAGAACACCACCTAAGTATTTAAGAGTTGTGGTATACATTACAACAAGTAATTATACAACTTTAGAAAGAATCTCTGCAAAAAAACCCAGAGGGCTCATGACACACTCACTCTGTAGTTCCTCCCTATCACACTGCACCACTAATAGTTAAACCATGGTGACACCATTCAAGAACAATACTCTGTTTTGATTTCCTCTCTTCAGAATACCTCCATTTTGCTTTTTCTTTTCTTAAGCAGACAGAGAAATACACAACATCTAGGCCCAGAACACACATTTCTTCCTGGAAATCATACAGAACAAGAACTTGAAGGACCTATTCAGTTTTCCACCCGTATGCCAACAAAGTCAGTGGGCCAAACTCACAGAACTATGTCTCATCAGCAGTGTGTTTGTATTGGTCTCTACAGTTCTTCACCTAAAAAGAAGTGTGAAACAAAACTGGTAGAGGTTAACACTTGCATTATTTTGTGGGTATATCAGGAACACTTTTAGGAAGTTTGATGTACATTCAACTAAGAGGAAATTGGTAACTGAAGTTTTGATACTGGCAACACTTACTGTGGAGACAGCTCTTACAAAATCCACTTGGATACAAAAGGGAAAAAACCAAACAGGACTAATCATCCCTGTAAATGTATGCTGGACCTACTGAAGATAGATTATACCTACACAAAAAGAAGCCATCCAAGTTCACCCAGAATCTTGCAAAAATTCATCTATTTCCTTTGTAAATACAGCACACGATCTTAACCTGTCACCTCGAGTCCTAATCCTTACCCTTTATTAATCAACCCTACTTACTTTACATTAAGCTATAACTCTCACAGTAATTCATTTTCTCAGACTTGCAGTCACCCCAAATTATACCATAAAACGAAAACACTGACTCTGAAGTTCATAACCTTAGTAAGTTTACTTTCTGAAAAGAAGATTTTTTTTTTTTTTTTTTTAATTTCTGTTGCTCTTCTTCATATGTAATGAAGAAGCTCTTCTTCTTGTAATGCCCTAACTGCATTATATTTACAATGGCCAACAATTAAAGGAAAAAAGTTAGGGATGGTCAACATTTACCACATACTGTTACCTGACTTCTTAGTCATTTCAGGTTCTTGTTCTAATAAAATTCTGTAGCAACCCCTACACCAATAATTATGACTGTATAAAAACTAACTTCTTGAAGACTACTACTCTAATGCTCAAATATAATTGACAGATATCAAATGATCCATCTCTGCCATACACATATTTTTGCATGTTTTGCATGTTTGGTCACCACACTTGCGTGACTAAAAAATACTGATTTCTAAGTCCATAGAATCTGTTGGCCATTCTATACACATGCAAAACCAATTAGTGGGATCATTAGCAGGTACCCTCAATCGTTAATATAAAAAGGCCAAGAAAAGAGCCTATCTACCGCCTTAATACCTGCACCACATGAGATACCTATTACAAACAACCCAAGACCTCCACAGGCTGCAAATGATTGATCACTACTACCCTTTGATCCTGACCGTCCAGCTGGTTTTTCCACCCACTCTGCAGTCCTCCTTTCCAGCCCGTATCTCCACTCTCTGAAAGGATATCATCAACAACTGTACTTGCTAAAGCTGACATAAGCAACATCCACTGCTCTCCCTTCATCTACAGAACCAATCATTTCATTACAGAAGGCAATCAGACTGGTAAAGCAGAAGGTGCCCTTTGCTAAATCTGTACTGGCCCACAGCTAGTCACCTCCTTGTCCTTCCAAGTCCCCAAAGACTTGCTCTGTAACTTCCCCAGGGACTGTGGTGACACTGACCAGCCTCTAGTTCTTCAGATCCTTCCCCTCATCCTTTGTTTTTGATGTTGCTCTTGTTTGTTACTAGTCAGTGCAGATAAACAATCACCATGATCTTTGGTTGCATGTATTTCATATACCAACAGAAATGAATAATCAAAACACACTGCTGTCAACAATAAATCTGGTAATGGTGAGTACATGAAATGCTCCACATTCGGTGAAGCTTGCTTTGAAAAGTTTAGTTAGAAATTGTTCTTAATCTCTCAAGGAAGAACCAGCATTTGGTTCTTCAAATGCATTTATGAGCCATTTGGTGCAATAATGACTTGCATTGAAAAAAATGGACTGAGCAAACATGCGTGGTAAGACACCACTTCTCCAAAATGAAAATCAGGCAACACAGCTGGGCACAAGGCAGATTCATGACTGTATAAATATGCAGAGGGGAGACCTACACTATGAGATCTCACTACACTGTTAGGGAGAACATGCTTAGCCAATGCTAACTATGGTGACGGGAAACACCAGGACTCCCATAAGTCCATCACCCCATACCTTAACTAAATCCACACCTATTAAACAATTACAAACAAGACTTTCAGGAGGATAAAAACTTGTGGTGTCAGACAGTTCCTAAGGAAAGATTACTTTCCCCAAGGACAGGCTAGTTTATAATTATTAGAACTTTTTTTTTCTTTTTAAAAAGCGTTCCCTCTCAATGTCAGTCTTTTCAATGAAAAATTACTTCAAACACAGGTTTTGTGAAGAGATTCCCAATTGTCAACTATTTTCAGATCATTTTAGTTAACCCTCTAAAACCAAAAGCCTGTTTTTAAAAAACAAAAACAAAAAAACCCCACCAATATTCTTGCAGGAAAAATTCACTCTAAGAATTACTCACTTTGGGGGTTTTTTTTGGCACTTTCTCCTGAAACAGCGGGTACATGCCCTAATCAGGGACAATATTCAACTAGCTAAAACCAGTATTCTAACCCAATATGGCAACTCCTTGCTTCCTCTTTTACCCCTTGCTTCATTTGTCCTTGTCACACAAGCCATCCAAAGGATACTTTCCCACATCATCCTTTATCATCGCAGCGATGATACCACATGCATTGGCGAATCAGCAGAATTCATGCCATCATCCCATCAGAAGCAAGCAATAAAGAAAAAACATTTAATGCTTTCTCCTGCTTTTTCTTATCTTTCATTATAAACACAGCCATCAGTTCACTCCTGTATTTAAATACTAATACATTACAGAATCCATTGCATTTATCTGGAAACTGTTCTACTTGTAGTATCTATTAAAAATGTACTGCAACATGGAGACACAGATTACTGGCTGTAGCTCGGATATTGCCACTGTTGTTCTTGCTCAAAAGAAAATACAGCAGTCATTTCTAACGTATTCAATAGGTTAGAGATTTTGAGTTTTAGGATCACAGGGACTTGGGAAGCAAGTGCTCCATTTTACAGGGTGTATTAAACTCACACAGTTTAGTGCTAATTTTTTTTTAAAACTTTTATTCTTTTGTTATTAACCTAATACCTTCAATAAAATTAATTTTCCATTTCTTAAATGCAGGCAGGATCATGAACCTCTGCTACTGCTTGGCTGAAGAGAAAGACTGAGAAAAGGCTCAAGAAGGAAAGAGGTGGCTATCTCCTTTTGATGACTTAAAATCAGATGAAAAACAACTGCCACTCAACCCTTTATTCAAATCTTCATTTCAACATGTTAAATGAGTCTCCCTACTGAGCGGAATAAGAATACTAAAGGCTTACTTTCCACAGGTTATTGCAGATCTCCTAGTTCTAAGCAAAGAGGAGACAACTTCTACTATTAGAAATTCTTTAAAATGGTCCTAGAACACAGCTAGAAAGAGTTAAATCAACAGACCGTGATCACAAATTGATGGTTATCACCTTCATCAGACATACGAACTCTGCTGCGGTTCCTATGACTCTACTGACAGTAATCTTGTAAAAGCATGCTACTATAGTAGGAGTCTGAAAAACACCTGCACATGAACTAAAGTATACCAAACAAGACATTCACAGTGACTCTAGCTGAATACGACTTTGTTCTGGTGATAGAGAAAGGAGGCAAGCATCTTGATCAACAAGATGCCTAATACCTCAATGAAACCAAAACTTCTCTCCAAAATTCACCAGTCATCAGGTTTGCAAGGGAAAAAAAAAAAAAAAAAAGAAGAGATAAAGAGATGCAAGCTTTCAGTTCAGAAAGACACAAAAAATAAGAGCCTAAACTGAGAGGAGTCAGATCCTATGTAAAAACTTTTCCAGACTTTGAAGTTGTACAGATCAGGGGTTTAGTCAGTGTGTGTCATTTACTTTTACTTATTTTCTAAAAGAAAAAATAAGCCCTTATTCTTTATATTAGGCACAAGTACTACAAAAAGTATAAACAACCCACTAAAACAACAGCAAGACACAAACATTCTTCTCCCTTCCCAGCTCCCTGATCCACAAATACTGTTTCCCTTTAATGTATTTGCTTTACTGATAATTAATCTTCCTTAAAAATTTATGTGATGCTTTTAAAGTGTTCCTTAAAGCTTTGCATCTATGGTGCATTTTACGGTGTTTTTCTTATAATGTTGTTTTAGTGTAATTCTACTTTATTTAGAAAGAAAATGAGATATACATCAACTAACCTTTCATAATTGTGCATTAAAACCAAAACCAAACCAAAAAACCCACAGTATGACATGGTCACCCAATACTTTTTAAAGGCAGGATTTGGGGGGTTCAGCATTGGCAGCACTACTTTATCCTGTATGATTCCAAGACAATTTAAAGGAGTAACTTCATTTCCTGTTAAAATGCAATCAACCCTGTGGTGAAGCTGGGAGGGCTACCTAAATCACTCTACCTCTGAACAAAACCTTAAGTAATTCCTTGCCCAGTAAAAAATATGAGTTCAGATTGAGCATAATTACTGAAATCTGACCAGCGCAGAAGTCCAACACCATACAGAGAGAAATATTACTGTATTTAAAAGTTACAGCACATCAGCATGCTCTCAGCTGAAAAAGCATCTGACAGTATCATCTCTGATGATAGTGCTGATAGACAGCACTCATCTCTGACAGTATATGAGCCCCTGAGCATACTGGTTTGTTATGATCTGACAGACAGCACTTAGGTGAAAAATACGCACATAAGAAAAACCTAATCTAAAAAAAAAGATGGAAGACGTTTTGGACACAAATCTATTCAAACGTAATAGTACTGCTGGGAATTGTCGGGGGGCTTATACCATCATGTCAGCATACCAATGACACAAAGGCCGCTGTACAGCTGACCTACAGTCTCACTAGTACCATGACCATGAACATTCTGTCTTTGTCCCTGTAGATTCAACTTCTTTCTACTACTTGTGGTCAGATTTGGTTTGTCTTGCACGTACACAGTGAAGACAGAATAGCCTATAAGAGCAATCTAACTACTTTGGAAACGGCTTAGCTAGGACAGTGAAGATTAAAACTTTTAAGCAGGACAGACTCCCAAAACTTAAGGTATAATGCAAACATTAAGTTGTGCATTAAGTTGTGCGTTAACATTAACTGAGTTTGTGCTGTTTGGGGTTTATCAATACACTCCAAGCCATATCCCCCTCACCTGGCACATCCAATAAAAATCATCAAAGCGATGTCTGTTGCTTTCTGCTGTTGGACCACAAAGCCTGCAGCAAAATGTTACAGGAAAATTAATCACTCAAACTCCTGTGCACAATTTGGTAAATACTGCATATTCAGATCCCCCCCCGCCCTTAAAACACAAGCCTCTTTTATTCTTTGAAAACAATTATCAGATAAAGATCTGATTCCAATTACACCTAGATTACAACTAAAATCATAGTTTTGTACACTATGGCCTATAAAGGACTTAATAGGAAAATGTTCTTAAAAGCCCTGTGGTCAAAGATGCATGGGAGCTAGTTACCTAAGCAGTGTCAGTTCTTTCGCAGACCTAGCTGTAAACTTGCTGAAAAATCCAACAGAACGCTCAGGCTTTTTTTTTTTTTTTTTTTTTTTTTTTTTTTTTAAAAGTTCTCCAAGACTTGCAAAAGAAAACAGTAGAATGCTGGGAAAATAAAGTAATAACCCAGTGCTGGCTATGTCGTATTTGAAGCACTGATGCAAAAAAACCCCCAACATTTCAGCACAAAGGAAGTGCTTGGAGCAACCTCTAACCTAAACTGCTAAAAACTACTCCAGAAAGGCATCAGATTCAGAATCTCAAATTCAGTGCTTCCAAATGTATTTCCATGGAATATTTTATAAAGAAGAGAGAAACCTCTGTAATTTTATAGAGCTGACATAGGAAAGACTGAATAGTGTTGCAAACAGTAAGCAATAATTACAAACAAAAGTGTGTCTTGTGCTCACTACTGAGTTATTTCTTAGTACTTTATACAGTCAAAACACAACAACTAAAAACCTTGAATAAAATGACCTAACTTCACAAGCACCCTGGAGAAAAGCTGACAACCCAGCGCTCAGCAGCTCACCTCTGCAGTCATAATTCCTGTTTGAAATTGGTTACTTATCAAGAATAAATACAAGAGACAAAAGCTATAGTGCTAGAAAAGGCTTCAAACTGCACAAATGCTACATATTGCAAGCTACAATAGCTACTAGGACTTCTGTATGACCGTACATATTAAATGTTTGTACTTATTTCAAACCCAGGAAATGAAGACCGAGATATCCAGGAGCTGGGATGGCACGCTAATTAACACCAGTTTAATGGTTTGGAGCCAAACAGACACTAATAAAAAGAATAAAAAATTATAAAAAGAATTATTACAGTAACGGACTGTATTTAATCCAAGCAAAAGCTTATTCTAACCCACTGTGAACAGAACCACTCCCCCAAAGATTACATGATCAGAACATGCAAAGTAGGTTTCCACATGTAGTTTTATATGCAATGGCGGGTGAAATAGTCACCCACCCAGTCTTGCTCATCCTGAATGCTACAAAACTTCAAACCACAGTAGCGTGCAAACCCAGAATTTATTCCACACAGCTTCTGCAGCTAAACTCACTGAGTAAAAGAACCACGTTTCACACAATGTTAGAGACTTCTGGGCAGCAGGGGGAGTATCTGGCTCAGAACTACACTCAAAATGAAGAAAACTATGAATTTTAAACACTGCACATAGCATTCCAAAGATAGCCAACAGACCCCTGAATCAGAAAAGAAAAACAATTCAGCAATATCATGCAACAGTTCAGTGTAAAATGACTGCTTACTCTTAACTTCAGTACTGTAATACATACCACAAAATGCAGTGGGTTAGGTATCAGTAAGAAAATCTACATATTTTAAAAAGCAGTGCATTTTCATTATAAGCTGGAGAAAAGTGAAAGGTGCATGCAAGGGAAAAAGAACAGCATTAAGATATACAGTAATAGAAAAAATGGTTTAACATCCCAAAACAAGGAATCCTGCTGGAGTTTTTTTTCCATAAACATTTTAAATTTGATGGTATAAAGGCTGACTTACACACCTAAGCTTACACTAACTGTCTTTTGCAAAAGATGACAGGTAAAACCACCTTCAGACAGGAAGCCAACATTCTTCCTGTTGTTTAATCAACAATTACTAAAATGAGAATGCTTCTTTCTTCTTCACTTAAATAATGCCACAGGATTTGTGGAAGGATAAATATCTATAGAGAAACAAACAAAATGGTTAAATTACACATCTTTAGAACAACATTTTGTGTGGCAGTAGTATATTGTATGGCATATTCTATGGGGGAGTGGGACAGTGCATGAGGGAAAAAGTGTTTCATGCAGAAAGCACAAAGAGAGACTGCCAAAAGTGAGTGTGGGCTTCTCTTACACCAGTGAATGTAGGTAAAATCCCTCTTGCTTTATAAAAATTCCAAAGTGTCATCAGGGGAGGAAAAACAAAAGTAATGATTCTTGCCATACAGGTAGAACATATGAAAAAGTGTGTAATAAAACCTCTTTTACATGACGCCCCCATCTTTTTCCCCCCCAAGAAAGAAGAGTATAAATACACTAAACAGCTTAATGACAACTTATCAGCTCTCATCATATATCACAACTCAAATACTAGCATACAGATAATCAGATCACTGACATGATGTGCAAAGTACTGATCTTCAGCTGTATTTCAGCAGTAATGCTTATGACTGCAGCTTATGGAGCACCTCTATCAACAGAAAAAGTGCACCTTCTTAGAGCTTTAATAAAAGATTTAAAATCCCTGGAAAAAAGCAAGGATGTAAGTGGCTGATTTTCTTTTATTATATGATTCTTTTCTATTTATCTTTTCTATTGTGTTTTTTCTATGGTTTTTTTTTCAGAAAAATTAACTTTTTCTCCCCCTCTCTACAGAAGATTCATCTTGACCTTTACACACCAAATGAGAGACAGGTGAGTTTAAATTTTCTGTTTTCAGAAGAATTTGTAAGATATGGCTACTTTAAAATGATACATTATTGAGTTCCATCAAAACAATTTGCTTATCAGAAGGACAGATATAAAAGACAAATCTGAACAGTTTGAATTCAGTGTAGGGAGTGCAGTTTCTTAAAGACACTTCTGGTTTTGATTTGTATTCTCAAACATTAGGAGGCTGATGTACAATATTACCTCATTGTTCTGTGCAATATGTAACACAGAATGAATCCTCCCTATTCCTCCTGCTTAATACATGGTTGAATTCACAGGAAAAAATGTTTTATGAATCATTTAAACATTGCATAAGATTTGCAGGAGGCAATACTGTTGTATTAACACTAGCACAAAAACAATTTTGGGAATGAAACTAGAATTAGAAATATATTATCTATACGAAATATCTGTATGAAATTGCCCATATTTTATCTAAACTAGATGCAGAGCGTCTAGTAGGTTCCGTTTAAGAAGTTACAAGTCTTCTATATCCCACCAATGATGAAACTCAGTTATGCTCTACCCAGTTCTTTTCAGGAACAAAACTACCAAGCCATCCTGGACATATTAGCTATACATTCATGTTTTATGGTATTTAGTTAACACTTAAGACTTAGTTCCACAAGAATACCATCATCATGGTCACTTCTTTCTAAAAAAAAGCACACTGGAGTGCAGACTGTTCTAAGTACAGCTTTACCACAGACTATTCATCATTGACAGGCTGCTGATCTGTACTACTTTACTTTTTAATTCAGTGTGCAAGTATGCCAATGAACAAGAGCATCAAGTTATTTAGTATTGGGAAGTAGTTAAAATCTTTACTCAAGTTATCTGTTAACTTCTTTGAACCTCCAATTAAGTTTTTAATCCAGAAGAATTCTCACTTAACAGTAATTTTGTTTCAGTAGAGATTTAAAGCCAGATTCTGCAACCACTTCCTTATCTGAGTCATTTTTCTCATATGCTGGCAACATCAAGACGTAACTATCTCAGAGCTCCAGTGCTTAAATGCAAATGTATGAAGCTGATTAATAACATATTGTCACTGAATGCCTGAAATAGCTTGTAAGAGTGATGCGTAAAGTTATTTACCATATTCAAAAGCCAGATCAGATGCAGACATTAGACAGAGCAACCAAAGTGCATTAACTGAAGATGGCTAAAAAGGCCACTGTAAAACCGACAGAGGCTTTGGCTATTAACCCTTTTGCTAAGACGTGATTTCCACATGACAACCAGGAGAAAGGCTTGGTTTAGAAGCAAATACTACAGCTTCGTGTTCCCAAGAGATATTCCAACACTTCAAGTCTCCTGTAAAGATTACTCATGTTTCAAAAGCTACAATAATCTACCACAGAACTAAGGCCACGTGTAACATCTTACAATATGACTTTAAGGGGAAACAAATGAACTATATGTTGCAGAAAACAACAGCCTAATTCCTGACAGGAGGATAAAAACAACGGGCAACTGAGATCTTTTTTAATTGGATCAATTGTCCTCAGGAAACAATTTTTTTTTATATATATATATATATATATAAAAGAAAATATATAATGATTTTGCTGACTGTTTTAGGAGTGCAGCTGGCGAACTCTACAATGTTACCTCACAGAAATGGGCACCTTGGAGAATGAAATTGAAGATGAGGATATCGATAATCTTCAAAATATCAAAAAGAATCTCCAGAGTCTTATGGTAGGCAATCTTTTTACCCCGTTTAAAAAAAAAAAAAAGAAAAGAAGTGTTTCAGTGTTAGTGAAAACAATGCTAGAATCAGTGGTTTTATGCCTCAAGGTCTATGTGTTATCATCTCTTGAGAATACAGGATTTTATACAAAAATATCGTAACATTAAACTATACGACAACATCCATTTGCATGATAACCCAATACAGTAAAACAGATTTGAGCCCTACTAGTTATACAAGTCAACATTTTAAAAAATACATTTGTTTTCTTTACTGAATCATGCAAGGCATCTTACACTGACAAAAACTTGCTTTTAGGAGCGTAACAATTATTTACACAAGCAACGGCTTCGAAAACTGTGCCGTAAATTTATGACTGTAAAGGACCCAACAATGAATGTAGTACACCTTGATACACTACATGAACAAATTCCATGGTTAAGAGATCCTTGTATCATTTCAGAAATCCTCTTCAGGCTAGAAATTAAGATTTGCCTCTGCTGCAGTATTCATCACAGAGAGTGAATGTGTTTAGCTTGCAGTATTTTTACATTCACAAAATTCTCCTTTATAAGCAGCTGCTTCATCATATCATCCCTTAACACTTACCAACTGAAAAAAGTCAATCCCCTGAAATATTAAGGGTTCTTTTTTCTTAAAAGAAAAACTTAACATACAGAAGTTGATGTATTATTGCTAAAACTAGCTGGCAAGAGAGCTATCACCAATCAACAAAAATATCTGTATTGCAGGACCTAATTCCCCCAGGAACTGGATGCAAGATCTGTGAAGCTAATGACAAGAAAAAGTTTCCTGCATTTCACCAAGAACTGAGCAACTTTCTGATATCTATGTTAAAATAATCAGATAACCATTTTGATTTTCACTGCTACATTATTTATTTAAATATTTAATTATGACTAATTTATGTATTTTGCCCTGTGGCTTACTAGCTTGCTGTCCATTTTGGGACCACTCTACGTTCTTAGTCTGGGTGATAAGACAGTCTGTTCTAAGATCACATTTGATCCTTTCTGTAAGCCCTACGGGCTCAAAATGTACTTTGGAAAATTAATTGGTTCTCACTTTGTCAACAAACTTAGAGAGACAACTATTTATTGAAAAAACTATTAAAAGTTACTTGTAGATGATATTTAATAAATTTCAGTAACATATGAAAATCATGTCTAGAGTCTTCTTTGTTAAATGATACTGTCTTTTTCACTGGCAGCTTACTACTCTGCTTTTTTTTTTTTTTAAACACAATAAAAAGAAACCAAAACCCTTTACTAGTATACAAGCGTACAGGTACCAGACTCAAAACAAGATACCTGCAGATAACCTTTTTAAAGCAATGTAAAATACCAGTTTATGCTGGCATACAGCACAAGGTATAGAAGTAATAGCACCAGGTTGCTTCCCCGAAAAAAGAAACCCAAAACCCCAAACTTTTTTTGTGAGCTGTGCCACTTCGCTACACAGGCTTTCTGCTATATTTTTTGCAGGATACATTTTTCTCGGTGGTGTAAGCAAAACACGTAGTTCTCAAAAATCTTCAGAGACAGGGAAACATTATTAAAACAGTAATGCACCTGAAATAATAATTATGCAGGTAACTGAGGTACCAATGTCCCAGAACACTTACATGGCCAATTCTTTCCAGCAACAACCGACATAAAATTCATGATTAATGTATAAATCCATGTGAACGTATACTGCCTTAAGTATTCACAAAAATCTTTTTGAAGAACCTCAGAAATGTGCTTACTATGAAGACGGAGTCAGTCATGTGACATTTTAAGTTTTATGCAGAAAGAATCAACTAAGAAGAGCATCTTTTACAATCCAAACCCCACCACTCAGTGCTAACAACGCAAGCTGTAATTGATGAAAGTAAGCCTACTACAACAGTTATCAGCCTATCGTTTAGTCTTTGATGTGTTTTGCTGTTGGGTGTGGTATGGAGTATTTCAAGTTATACTTAAAAACAGACAAACAATGGAAAGAACAGCCGTTCTCTTGAATGCTGCAAAGAGAAAATAGGCGTTAATGATAGCTTTCTGCCAAAACTGGGAAAATACTTACAGCGCTGGTATCTGTTGCTCTACTTATCTTGTCTTCCCACAGTGAAGGAGTGTTCTGTCCCCACCCACAAGAACTCAGAAAAGCAAAATACTGTCAGTCATCCCAGCCACACACAGATCAGCTCCACCCTCTTCTCAAATCAGATGCCTTCCAAATGACAGCCTGTAATAACAGTAATACCTAAATAGAGTATGACATAGAAGATGAGAAAACAGGCAAGAAATTTATTTGTAAAAATTCTTTCTACCTTGTCAATCTTTGTAGAATAATGCTTCTCTTTACATAGATTCCTTCTTACTTGTTAAATTCTTAAAAGCAGCATGCAAAAATAATGAAATCACCTTTAAACAGTGAGACAATATTTAAAGACATAGTAAGCACTGAGCCTATGAGATAAGGTAAAAAAGAGACTAGTCTTAAAAGCACCCATAAGAATGTCAGAATGATATGAATTCTACTGACTTCTGACTAGTACTGCCAACTGTAGGGCAATTTTAGCGTGCAGAATCTTGCAAGACCACCCATACCTAAGTGACCACAACAATAAAACCGAGTAAGGCTGAGATTGCCTAGCAGTGACACTAACATGCAGAGACAAATCCAGAGACCCCCTTGAACACCTGCTGGACTCTCCATCAGGTCTGCGTCTGAAAGACTTAGTGTGGGAAGCTGGCCTAAGGGTGGGCTGACTTGCACTCTAATGCTGAGTATGAGGGAGGGAATGGAAATAGAATTATAGTTCAACAGTAAAGATACACAGTTTATATGATTTAAGACTAATAATAGATTTACAGTTGTAAAAACATACTAAAAAATGTAACTGTAACTCAGTAATAGTGGTGTGGGTTTAGATTATCCATTATTTCACCGAGTTTTTTCACTGGGTGACTTAATAAACATTATAACCTTTTCAGTCAGTTGCATCTAAAGCTTCTCATCTACAGCAGAAAGCTGCACCCTGAAGTAACAGCATCACACGTAACATGTGGCTTTGCTGGCAAACATGTTCCAGCATCAGGCCACGCATGTTTATCCCCATTGCTGCCCCAGCTCTCAGCAATCAGAAAGAAGGTACAGGAGCAGTCTTCATTGAACACAGTTCTGTTAATAAACGAGGCTTCCTGTGTCGTTTGCTTAAGCATGAGAAACCTCAACACCGAAGATTTGGTAAAACCTACCTTGGGGTCAATCCATGCAGCTGGACACCCCACGTGGAATAACAAAGACCTTTTCTACGTCCCTAAACAGTAAGCATTAGAGAAGGTAGGAACAGTCAAGTACTTCAGAAACCAAGAAATGATGGTGAAGAGATACTTACCCACACATTCATTAGGAAAGGTAGAAGCCATAGCTCGCTAACAATTTCATAAACGAAACACATGCAGTGTGAAATCACATACACGTGATTTTTTTAGTTTTTTGGTCTGTACGAACTGCTTTGGAGGTGGGCTGCAATATTCTGAGACAGCTGCACGTTTACAGTCATGGAAAGCAGAGGCTTTGGCTATTCTGGCACTAGTTTTGGGGACTGCCAGGTGACTTTTGTACAGTAGCCATGCTCTGCTGTGGATTTTCAAAATATTTTCTGGCTGGCTTGCTCCCTATGTAGCACCTCCAACAAGCACTTCAAGACACCTTTTCAGAGAAGTACCTGTTTGACTATAAAGACTGCTGATACATATAGCTAGTTGAGGGAGCAGTAGGAGGAAGTTGCTTGTGTTGCACGTGCTTGTAGTCATGAGGCCTTTTAGATTCTGATTTATATTTTAAGGTGGTATTTCAGTTTCAGTCATACTTTTTAGGAAATATACAGTTATGTATGCAAGATCTTTGCAAAGCATTTTGCATGTAACAGTTGATAGAAGTTATTTATGTCACATTAACAGAATGCACACTGGAAAAGCATGTGAACACACTCATGCCATTCTGTAGAAAATCTAAGCAAAGGGGAGCGTAAAAAAAACCACCTTAGAATTAAGTATTGCTACTTTGACATAGTGTTATTTTGCAATACATAGACTTCACATCATAGACGCACACTCATTTTACGTATGGATCAGCAGAGCTAAGCAATACTGTTAGACTATCACTATATACATTTGAAAGACCTAGTTTAATATCGCTGAGTGGTTAATGATGAAGTATTCATTTCACTGAAGTTAGAAATGCCTGCAAATACGTACTCTTTTAAATGACAAGTTTCTTGACTAAATTAGGTTTCAGAGAACAAGTTCTGATCGAAACAACACAAAGATGAAGATGTATGCTCAAGTCATGGTAATTTTGCATTCTCTAAGGGC
Source organism: Aptenodytes patagonicus (assembly GCF_965638725.1). Taxonomy (NCBI): domain Eukaryota; kingdom Metazoa; phylum Chordata; class Aves; order Sphenisciformes; family Spheniscidae; genus Aptenodytes; species Aptenodytes patagonicus. Next base: position 79,073,412 of record NC_134952.1, read on the forward strand.
CATTGAATGACAAAAAACAGCAACAGAAAGCATGACAAACAACAATACTGCAGCAGAATCTTGCAAAAAACTGTTACTGTGGATCCAAGAGATACAGTAGTGGTCCATACAGGAAGTCTGTACGTGTATAAAACACTAACACATTGCAAAGGAAATTTACTGACATTTTAATACCCCTGAAAAAAGGCAACAATAAGCTCTAGCCTGGAATATGATGGCCATTCTCAAGCATTCTTCGAAAGGAAACATTACTCAGAGCAAATATTATGTGGAGCATGTGCCACAAAAAGACAACAAAGCACCACCACCCCACCCCACCAAGTTAAAAGATAGTAACAGAAAACAAAATAGCAGAATAGCAAAAAAAGGTCAAGGACACAGTACTAACAAGTCAGTGAGTTTCACCAACTTGAAAATCAACCTAAGATCGCCTCCAGTAAAAGACACCACATACTAGTTAGAAAAACAGATTAAGGAAAAAAAAATAATACCGGAAGGAAGGTTTTTGTTTTAGAATCCTCTTACAATAAGAAGCTGAAACACAACTACAGCACTATACTATTACTGCTGTATGAAAACATTACATAACTTAACAACTTCCCACACTTGTATGATATACAAAAATCAAGTAACACAATGAAAGTGTACTATCTAGCTTAAATACACTAATATTTCACAACACCACACAAAACCCAAGTATGGTACTTAACAACATCCTTTTAAACATTATCATAATGTTACCATATTCTTACCATAACTTACAAGGAAGCAACTTCCCTCTCGATAGGCAACATTTTTCAGATTATTATGTATGCAGCCAATTTTGCAAGGACTCATCAGTACAGTGATAAAGTAGTCTGTGGGTGGAGGAGTCCAACTAATCTACAAGCACTAACATCTGATGGTTTTTGGGGCAGCCCACAAAAGTTGAAGGAACCTTGTTTCTGGTGACTTCTGTACTACATCATACTATTTTGTTATTTACAGCTTTGACACCTTTAAAATGCTTTAAATCCACTACCAAAAATAATGATTGTCACCAAACAGTTGAGTAACAGCTTGGTAATTCAAAGCTTCACATCTGGAAGTACGCAGATTATTTTTTAACCCTTCTATCACAAAAAATACACAGTAAACTACAAGCCACTTGGCAAATCCATGCTAAACAAAAGTCTTAAAATGACTAGCAAAGGATGCCTACAGACAAAGCATAGATTGCCAATTTTGGTTTCTGAAAGTGATTCTCACATTGGTATACTTTTTTTTTTTAAAAGGAAATCCAACTTTTACTGATTTTTCTTTTCTTTCTTAAAGACAGTTACGAAAAAGGCAGGGAAAAAGAAGAAATCAATACACAGCAATCCTGAAGCTAACAGGAAAAAACCATGTTAGTAACTCCACAGGGCTGGGGGGGAGGGGGGGTGAGCGAGCAGGAATGAGGTGGCATTGGGGGGCAAAACAAAACAGATTTGCAAAGCTGTTAGATACTCCTACCTATGAGAAAACATCAACTTTTAGAAAAGACTGAACTGTTACAGATGGTTTAATAACTGCATTTAAATTGACAAGAAGCGGCTCTGGAATGATTTTCTTGCTGCAAATATGAACCCTACAGTTAAACATTTTACTCATCAGAATTACATTTTACTAATCAGAATTACATTTTACTGCAAGAAATCATCCAAACTGACTTCACATACAATCCACCTCACAGTCAGTCACTGAACTGCTCGATATGTGGAGACTTCACAATCCAGGATCCGTAACTATGTTGCTCTAAGTAGCTCTGCAGCAAGTTTTTAGCTTCTTGGTACAATTCAGATTGAATCTAAAAAAAGAAAAAGAAAGATCTTGAAAGATCTCAAGAATGATGGTTACAGAGATCTGCGTTCTTTACCACCAGTATACAATATGCACAAGCACAAACCTTGCAGAAAACAATACCTACAAATCTTACAGTTCCCTCAGTTGCTGACAGTGAGGGAAAAGTGTTACAGACTCTAAAAACTTATTCTTTTTATATGTTTGGGCTTTTATTGGGATGAGAGAATTGTTCTGTTAAACATTGTTTTTTAAATGATTCAAAAACTACTTTAAAATAGAATGGCTTGCTAATTGACTGTTTGTTCATGTGTTTAGATTTGCATTGAACGATAATGAATGTTTTTTCCAGCATCTTTTCAGGTCCAATAATATTTTTACACAGAAAATAAACAATCTCTTGCATGTTCTGATGGGGGGGGGGGGGGAGATTTGTACTTTATAGAAGCTTAAGTTTCACGTAACAATTTTGGAAATAAAATGTATCTCTTGAACCAAGGTGAGGAAAACCCTGGAAGAGTACAGAGAAGCCTACATATTTCCAAGTATGGACAGAAGTGAGTGAACTGTGTTTACAGCAATCAAGAATCACAGTAGCTCCTTTAAGTAATTTTTCTGTATTTTTATACCACAGAGGAAAGCCAGGGACCTAATGCTGTCTTTCAGTGAACGATTCCTACTTTTCTACTCCTCTATGACATAAGAATCCTCCCACAAGACTACACTGTGGTAGAAAAATATCCACGTATGTATGAAACAAATATAAAAAGTAAGACTGAAAATGAAGTAACGAACAAAAAACCCCCAACCTTTTTAATGCGAAACTATCTTATTCGAGGAAAGTGGCCAGCAACTTCCATATGCTAAGACAAAACATGGCAGATTTTCATAGAGAATGTTTCAAGAATAATTCAGTAGATTAATTTTACTTGAAAACAGCAATTTCAGACATTCCCAGGCAAAGATTATACGCAATAAAGGAGATCCAGCTGTTCAGGTGCAGTCTTCAGCAAAACAGAAAGTCATCCCGGGCTATCAAACCAGCTTTGAGAGTAGCCATTAAGAGACTCCTCACTAAAACTTCCCCCTGCCCCACACCAGATTACCTTAGCTTCATGGTACGTTGCAAGTTGAAGCAAATCACTCCGTTCTGCTTCCTTAGCAAGCAATCTGAAACGACTAAACATTGCTGCCTTGCAAAGGCGACTTGCCATGTAAGTGCCACTTTTGAACGGTGAACTATAGTCAAAATGAGAAAAGAATAATAAAACTCAGTAACAGAGACATTACAGGCATATTGCTCTGATCACTATAGGATTTTTTTTCTCTCTAATGCTTTGTGAATATGATCATACGATTCTACTTCCTTTTTCAATGAGCAAAGCTAATGCAAATCAGCAGCTGTGAGAATTTAAAAAAGCCAACCAAAAACTGTTTTCAAACTGGAATTCATCTGAACTAGGATGGTAATTGGTTTTATGTATTGTGAAAACTAAAACGTTCACTACAACAGACAATGGAATAAAGATATCTCAATTCAAAGAACTACTTAATTTCATATCTTGGTATCTCACTGTAAAGTTACAAGATCTCTAAAACTACATCTAATCATAGGATGCATTCACCTAACACAGGAGAGAATCCCTCTCATCTGGGTAATACTGTGGCCTCCATGCATAGCTTAAAAAATGAATACTCCAATGAACCGGCACAAAACAGTAAGGCTAACCATTATTTCCAACAAAATGAAGAAAAATTCTAACCTCTCAGTGGTTTTTCCATTTAACCCATCCACAACCTCCAGTGATGCATCCGACAATGACCAATTCAAACTACGAGACCTCTGTTTAAAGTCTATTTGAATTGGTTGTGCAGCATTCACCAAGTAAGTATGAGATCTGTTGACCAGATAAGGCATGGGAAGCTTTGATGTAAGTGCATCATCGACACGCTGCTTTATAGCTATTTCTAGCCCTCTGGTATCCTTGCAATTTCCATTTCCTATTAAACAAAATAAGATCAGTCACATACAAGTACATCAAATTAAAAAAATTTAAAAAAGCTAAGAATGCAGACGTTTCCATTGGTCTACATTATATTCATTTTTCTACACAAAAGTAATGTTTGGAAAAATCAGTTCCAATATTCAGTTCGCAGAACAAAAATGATTTCAGTTTCTTCTCCAGAGGTATCATTATTTTCACTGGATGCCTCCTTTTTGGAACAATTATTCTTCATCAACTCTTTACATTCCTTGCAGAAGACAGCATTAAAATAGAAGCTGCAACACAAACTTTGATGTTCTAGATTAGAAAATACACTAGGGAGTTTGCCCACATTACTCCATATCCAACAGTATTTATGACTGCCTACTAAATAAACATACTGTGGTCCACAGCATCTCAAGGGATGGTCATAGAATGTCTATTAAATAGAAGGGCAATACATTATAGATTATTATGTTTACTTTGAATACCACTTAAGTGAGCATATTAGAAGTTTTTCTATCGCTTTTAAGTAGAAGTGCCCAAACTTCCTCAGAAGGAACAGGCAAGCATTCACAAATTCTTGCAAGATCTTTTGGAGCACTTCAAAAACCTTGTTCTGTGTTAGAAAAGGAAAAGCTGCTACATCTTCAATGTCTGGGGAACTCAGACATCTGTGTAGTAAGTCTCAATAGAAATACCGAGAGGAAGAAATCCTGAAGGTTTTCAGGTGTAACACCCATTAATTTAATTCCACCACATACATAAAAGCTACTGAAATAAGTTCTGATAATAGTATGGTCTTCCCGACTGCCACAAAATCCTGAGAATTCACTATCACCTTGGTAATCCCTATTCCTCAACATCTATTTGCATTAACCAAGACAAAAGGGCGGCGGGGGCGGCAGACCACGGACATAACACAAAACTCAACAAAGACTTTCCAATAGAGCTCATAAGATACCACAGGGTGAAATGGAGCATTTTCAGTTAAATATGGGCCGTTTTTCCACCACTGCTCAATTCTACAGTTAAGCGACTAACATCGTCACCTTAAAGTCACCATATTTGACTGCAGAGTTAACACAGCATTTGTCACACTTGATATTTTCTCAATATCTAAAATTTAATTTGTTATAAAACAACGCTGAATTTCTTCTGTTACTCTAATACATAGTAAAGGAAGGGCAATCTGGCAAGCTAAAACAAACCCGCAATGACAAAAGAGCGAGCCTGAGTTTTACATTAGGGCATTTCAAAGACGAGTGAAAAAAAATATACACACTTCGTACCTTTTCAGAAAAGTACCGTAATTCTTTAAAGAACCATCTTGGTTTAGTTCACCTTTTATAAAATGTAATCAAACTGGAATATGAAAACAGACAAAAACAGACACTGAAATTTGCATTAAGCTTACCGACAAGAATACTGTTGATATACACTGGTTCAATGAAGTGACTCAGCAACGCTCCCTGAATACCAACCACTTCCCATTTTGTTAATTTGTCACTAGCTGACATACTGCTTGCTCTAACAGTTTTAGGTGGACAACAAACAGTTAGGTAAATCTTGCCTTCTATAGCAACATGGAGACTCAGCTCTTCATTAGTTTCGTAAGCAGATATAGATTGTGGATTGAGATGTCTGAAGTAAGACAAGAAAATTAATTTCAGAAAACAATTATCAATAGATCTGGGCCTTACATTATGTTCAGTATTTGTAAGTTCTAGAACCACCACATTCAGCTGCTCAAGTGATTAGAATACTGAAATCAAGTAAGAAATAGTAATTCAACTTAATCTTAGCCATCAGTTGTGCAAACATTAAAAAAGATCAGCATATGCTGCAAACAAGCCATCGCTTGTGTCTGCTTACACTATGACAGAAGTTACTTGAAGGCTGTTCATCTTGTGAAAAAAGCAGATGAAGGTTGTTAGTCTCCTTTAAAACATAACTTACACTGCAATTCTTCAAAATATTTAAAACAAGCAGATGCAACACATTAGGGAGACAAAACAGTGATCGTTTGGAAGCAGAACAGTTTTCCCCCTTAACCAAAGACGGATAAGAAGTCAAAGCCTGAAGTTTTGAGCTAACTCTCCCCAATTTTATCATCACTTACAATGTTATGATCAAAGGTGCTTGTGCTTTATTACGTTATTATAAAGCAACCATTTAATTTTGGCTTAAGTAACGTACTACTTATGTATGTGGCCTGTTAGTAAGTGGCCACATTTTGCTACTCAATGGTTTACTTGCAAGTCCCTTCTAAAAACTATCTTTAAATAACTCTATACATAAGCAAATCTGCTGTATTAGAAGAAAATACTTCCCAGAGTTAGTCTTAAAGAGAGCACACGCCAGAATGGACAAAAAGCAAGAGAAAAAGTGCTGAATCTGTGATCCGTCAACTATTACAGGGTGGCTTACAAACTGCATCCAGACTCATCAACCATTTCCTTCTAAGAGCAGGCTATGATGCTGAAAGTAATCTAAAACCTTCTGCAATTCTAACAGGAGGGGCTCCCCCAGTCAGCACAACTCGCAACGAACTGGCTGTGACTTCCAGTTCACAAGTCTGCCTTCCGAACACCCCAAGTACAGTAGAAAAGCAGCTAGCTGTCTTATACGTATGAAAAAGTTATGAGTGTGCGACTTTCAGGGACATTATTCCACTGCACCACTATAAGGGACACAGAATAACAATGTTCATAATAACTTGGTGCACCAGCGACTGCTGCTGTTAAATGTCAAAACTATTAAAAAAAAACTTTCAGAAATTTAACAAAAGTTAGAAGTGTAAAGATAAACACAGGAGTGTATTTGTCCCATCCAGTTTCTCTCATTACCTTTTTTCTACAAAGCAGAGCAGGAGCCTATTGTTTCAATTCAAGGCTTTTTATACTCTAGTCCTGTGGTGCAAAGGATGACATTAAGTCACCACATCCCCTTGCTCAGTGGTTAAATTAATGATTTATTAGTATTTTTAATAGTATCTTAGGAGGGGGGTTAACAGGTAAGCGGATAGCTGTAATAAACAAAGCATTGTCCTGAAGCTATAACCCACGTGAAAGTTTTTTTGTATTGCCATGTTGAGCTGTATCTCACACGCTTATCACTACCACCCTGTACATTAATGCTTCCAAAACATGAAAAAAATTCACAATACCCCCCCATCTTAGAAACGTGTAACAATGCGTATTTTCCACACTCACAATGTGTTTGTCTCTGCCAACAAATTAATCTTCCACTACAACATCTCTGAAAATACCGAGGTCATATATAATCAAATACTTACATCTGTGATTTTAACTGAGCAGTTCCTTTTGGAAGCTGATTCATGTAGAGAAAGATAGTTGTATTTTGCTTTAGGGTAAGCAGCTTTGAGCGTGGTGCCGTGCAAAATATGGATTTCTCTGTCCTCGCTGGATTTTCATTATAGAACAGCAAAAGATGTCTATAAAAATATCTAAAAAAAAGTATTAAGTAACAGTAAATATGAAAAACACTACTTTGTTTACAAATACATGGACATTCACATGATTTGAAAATAATCCAGACAGTACTAACTATAAAATGCAAGTGCACTTACATTTACATTTGCAAAAGTAAAATTGAGAAGAACTGGCTGCAAGAGAACTGGTAACTATTTGTACACACATTCTCACCTAAGTAGAGAACGTCTTGCAATAACAATGGCATGGCTGTCATGCAACACTCTTCCACAAGGTTGAAAGCACTGACTGTAATTACATTCTCCTGTTCCTAGAGCTACAACTTCATGCTGTCCACCTAAAAAGAAAACATTTATTTTGACGTGATTGTGGTGGGTTAACCTTGTGTCATGGTTTAACCTCAGCCGGCAACTAAGCCCCACACAGCCGCTTGCTCACTCCCCCCTAGTGGGGTGGGGGAGAGAATCGGAAGGGTAAAAGTGAGAAGACTCATGGGTTGAGATAAAGACAGTTTAATAGGGAAAGCAAAAGCTGCGCACGCAAGCAAAGCAAAACAAGGCATTCATTCACTACTTCCCATCGGCAGGCAGCTGTTCAGCCATCTCCAGGAAAGCAGGGCTCCATCACGCGTAACGGTTACTTGGGAAGACAAACGCCATCACTCCAAACGTCCCCCCCTTCCTTCTTCTTCCCCCAGCTTTATATACTGAACATGACGTCACACGGTATGGAATATCCCTTTGGCCAGTTTGGGTCAGCTGTCCTGGCTGCGCCCCCTCCCAGCTTCTTGTGCACCTCCAGCCTTCTCAGTCGGTAGAGCATGGGAAGCTGAAAAGTCCTGGACTAGTGTAAGCACTACCTAGCAACAACTAAAACATCGGTGTGTTATCAACATTGTTCTCACCCTAAATCCAAAACACAGCACTGTACCAGCTACTAGGAAGGAAATAAACTCTATCCCTGCTGAAACCAGGACACCTTGTCTGGCTGCCAGGTGCCCACCAAGCTGCTCTCTCACACCCCCTGTCCCCCAGCAGGTTGGACTCCATGATCTTAAAGGTCTTTTCCAACCTCAGTGATTCTATGAAAAAAATAAAATGAAAAAGCTCATAGGTCAAGAAAGGACAGGGAGATCGCTTGCCATTTACCATCATGTGCAAAATAGACTTGACTTGGGGAAGATTAACTTCATTTATTGCCAACTACAATAGGATAGTGAGAAACAAAACCAAAACTAAAATTTCCCCCTACCCCCCCTTCCTCCCAGGCTCAACTTCACTCCTGACTCTTCCACCTCCTCTCCTCCCTGCCCGAGTATGGGGAAGCATCAGTTCCTAACACTTTGCCTCTGCCGCTCCTTCCCTGCTTCAACATGGGGTCCCTCCCACAGGATATAGTCCTTCAGGAATGACTCCAGCCTGGGTCCTTCCCACCGGCTGCAGTTCTTCAAGAACTGCTCCAGCGTGGGTCCTTTCCACAGAGTGCGGTCCTCCAGGAACAGAAGGAACAGAATGCTCCAGCATAGGTCCCCCACAGGGTCACAGGTCCTGCTAGAAAACCTGCTCCAGTGTGGGCTCCTCTCCACAGACCACGGCTCCTGCCAGAAGCCTGCTCCTGTGTGGGTTCTCCACAGGCTGCAGCTTCCTTCAGGGAATATCCACCTGCTCCGGCCTATACTGGTCTATACAGCTTTTGCTGTATATATTGCATGACTGTAGCACAATTATGCGTGTGACAGAGCCATCAGAACAGAGTACGTCAAAGGACAGCTATCCTTTACATTTATTTACCAGATGAGAAATGCATTAATCAAGGCTCCCCGGGAACACAGCCTAGGTTTTCCACTCCCCAATACTCACGATCAAAACAGACTTGCCTTTTTCAATGATGAAGGCAGCCAGTGAACTGCCACAACTTTGGTACTCAGGATGTTTGGTAGTCAGGCTGTTAAATACTTCTTCAAGTGTTTGTGAAAGTTTTTGATATATAAGCTGTCTTCCTTCTAAATAAAACAGGAGAAGCCAGCAAGACACAAATTTGCAGGAGGGGGGGAAAAAAAAAGACATGATCAACCACTTGCCAAATTATAAATCTAAACACGTGGTAAAAGCGCTACTATCAACACACACTTTTGGGATTCTGAAGATTACCAGGACAGACATGAATAAATAAAGGACAAGAATACCTAAACACTTTATGCTTTTATTATTCATGATAATAAATCAGGGATATGGATCAAGTTTGATCACCTACTGCACACAGTATTTCAAGTAAGGACAGAAATACTGTTTCTATTTCTGTGACCAATTTACCACTTAAATTCAAGCAATTTTCTGAAGCTGTGTCCATTTGTAGAACCGATAGTCAATCTCCTACTTTAGTGACACTAATTCTTACAGCGTTCTTCAAAGGGAAGATATTTAAAGTATCAGTAACTTCAAAGAGATCACTAAATGTATTAAAAGAATAATTAAAAAGAAAAAAGAAAAAAAAAGGCAAGCATTTGCTGGGTAATTTGAATCAAGAGAAAAACAAAACTATTCCTTACCAAAACAGATCCTTGAAACACGAACAGAGTTTGCTGGAGTTTGGGGCTCAGCAGGAGTATAGGGAGGATCTAAGAATTTAACAAAATTTCAAACTGGGATGGACACTGCAAATTTCAAAACATGGATCTCACACTATTCCCAGCAAGTTAAGTTTCTAATTCTCTAAGAATTTTCTTTTCTGATTTTGAAGTCCTTGTAAGCGTAGAACTATTTAGGCGGCCACCCTTAAAATAAGATAAACGTTATGGTAACTGAATTCTTTTGAAAGTAGTAACTCGGTGCTGAAGCTTTTAATCATTAAAATTCAAAACCACTTAGGATCAACTTCATGTTGCTGTTACCTATTGAGTAGCAAATCAAGTGCAACAGCAACAAATTAATTAATTCCTTCAGTATTCTCTGCTCTGTGCTACAAACTGATGCAACTCCTAATACACAAAAGACAACAGAAAAAAACAGTTTCAGAACCATATGACAAATAGTTCTGCCCAAAGGATTCAAGAAAACTGACAGAGGCCCTGATACAGAAGCATTTAATAAAATGACACAGAGATTTTGCATAGGAAACCTTTAAGCCAAGCTTTTCAAGTTCTAATTAGGTGTTGCTAGAATATTTACCTGACTTTTCAGAAGCCTTTGCCCCTGTACACTCCAAGTTAAGTAGCTCATCAAGAGCCAGTTTAGCTGCATTTAATTTAGATTCCTTCTTGTTTCTTCCCAGTCCAGTCTTGTAGCAAACACCATCTACCACAGCACAAAAGGCAAAATAAGGCCTTATGATATTGCCTTTAAAGGAGAAAAAAAAGCAGACACAATTAGTAAAAGTATTTTAAGGTACTTTTATCCATAGCTTTATGTGCTTATATTCATTCCAAGGACAAGTACAAGACAAAAAGACAATTTTAGCAAAATACAACTCAAACCTTTCACCTCCACAAGAATTTTGGCAGCTTTCACTTTATGCACTTTTCACAAAGTTCTGGTAGCAGCCAGATTTGTATACAATTCATCTGATCAAATTCTGTGGTAATTAATTGTGAGACACAGCTGTGTAGACCATAAAAGGGCAGCCAAAAAGCAACATACATGGAGGGTAGTGCAACCAGCAGTAAAAAAAATTCATCTGTATTAGTGCCATCAATACTAACTGCAGACATTCAGATCACCTCAAGGATAAGCAAATATTACTTTATTTAAGAAAAGAAGTATTTACCTGCCACACTAGTTTCTTTCAATTCAAGTTGTACATGGTGCATTTGTGCAAACTGATGCAAGGCAGATACTGGGTTTATTACTCCCTGTTCATACCTTGCAATAAACTCCTCTAGGTCTTTCTTTGGAGGAAGTGCTGATAATGGGGCTGCTTTCAAAAGAAAAGGTTCTGAAACAAAATCAATAAAAGAACTGAACACACTCTCCGACAGTTTAAATCTGTTTACAATAAATGCTTTTTAGAAGAACAAAAAGCAAAAATATTCACTCTAGAGCAGTATTGCTTTGTACTGAATCCTACATTAACAATACTAGCAATTCTGAAACGGTGTGTACCTCCTCTTTTAAAAGCATCAAAGCTTTTACTTTGAGTACTAAATCCATTAACCTCTGAATATAGACAGATATTACATGTAAATACAACATATATTCCCCCTCCCCTCCAAACCAGTGATCAAATGAAAGTTGCTGATGGCAGATTCAAAACAATGAAGCATGTGGTTTTCCACACAAAACTATGAAGCAGTGGAACTCCCTGTCATAAGACGCTATAGAAGTTTTAGCAACCACATACATTATTCAAAAAGCAGATAACTCATTCAAAGAAAAAGAAACCCACCCACAAAGAGCTGCTGAATACAGAGACAGCACCTCTGGCCGAGGTGGCCAGGACAAATCATGGGGAGAGCTGCACTGCACACCCACCCTGATCCTGCAGGTCCCCCCCACGCCCACAATTAACCACACTTGGAACCAGGACAGCAGGTGGGTGGATATTTCATCTGTCCTAGCACAGAGCCCTTATGCTCTTCAGAAGGCAATGTGAAGCAAGTTAGTCAAGTCATAAGAGACTTCTATAAATTCTGAGTAGTAGTCCCGAGGCAAACCCACACTTTCTGAATTTCATTCGAAAGACAAACTCTTCCAAGCAGCATGCTGTATCTGGACAGTTGTCTTCGACTTGGAGGTCTCCTACAGATTAACCCATTAACATTTCCTGCAGCATCTACTTTTGTGAAGGAACGGTGTGTTCTTTTAGATTTAAGAGAAAAAATGAAATTTTTTTCCCCGTATCAACTCTAGGATGGATGGAATCTTCAGCTTCAGGGTTGCCATATACTCAGGCACAAGTACCTCCCAGCCAAGAAGAACTAAAATAGACTGTTATCTCCAAGTCTTATAAATAGGTGCCTTTACTTCAATACAACTAGTCGAAGAGACAGAATTCGAAATACATCCTGGGACATCTGGAACAGCAGTTAAAACTCTTCTCAATGATCTCTACGAAAATTCACGCAGCAGAACGTATCCTATATTTTGGGAACCTCTGCAGCACTTGTAATGTATAACTTGGAATTTATAATTACGAAATGCTGCAGACTATATAGCCCACCCTACAAATCTGCAGTACGAAAGGACATAGGAAGAGCAACAAGTTGGAGCAGATGCTAAAGAAGTCATTTAAGAAAATACAGCGATAAGAAAAAGCAGCAGAGGGTTGCAACCTTTCAAAAAAGAGAAAATCATAACAATACTTTCACCAGCATTAACAGTGTATTTTAATAGCTAATCCCAGTGGATAAACTGAAAACTATACCTGGATTTTGCGTCACCTTTGGTACAATGCACCTCTCGGAAGGTAGAAGTTTTGGCCTTACAGACTGAGAAAGCTTGTTTAACGGTAGCTGCCTAGGAGGCCAACCTGGCAAAGTCTTCTTTCGTGTGGAGTCAAAGGTGGATATTCCAGCACCCTGACACCAGCCATTGCTGCTAGTCATTTTTGATCAACCTAAGTTTAACAGTAAAGTTACAAGACGTTAAAGGCCTGCTGCAAACTCCACTTTTCTTAGTTAAGCCGTTTCACAAGAGCACTATGAACAACTCGCACTCTGCTTCCCTACAGACTGGGGCAAAAGAACTGAGACCCAGCGTTCTTCCAATCCCTCCCCTTTCCCAGCTGGCACAACGAGGTTCAAAGCCACTTCTCCGGTTAGTTAACCACCTTCCCGCACGCTTTAAAGCAAGACTTCATGTGGCTCTGCACCTCCTCTTGCAACCAGCTCGAAGGACAAGACAACCCCCCAGCTGGCTCTCGAGGGAGCGAGGCAAAAACTAAAGCGGCAAAGCTGATCCCCCTCAAGTTTCCAGGACGAGCTGGCGCTGAAGTTGAAAGCTTTGGTACCTGCCCTCCTCTCCCCCTCGTGTGCTGTGAGAAAACCCACACCTGTTGGGCTCGGCCGCCCTAACCGTCCCGCTGCGGGCGGGCCGGAGCTCTCACACCCGACGGGCAGGTGGAGCACGCCTGAGGTGAAAGGAGGGCCGAGGCGCGAAGGCTGCACGGGAGCTCCCCGCGGCCGGCGAGCCGCAGCGACGCCGCCTGCCGCCCTGAGAGGGTGGGCTCTAACGGGCGAGGACACCGCTCGCCGCCCGGCAAAGCCGGCCCTCAACTGCAGCCCTCTCGGCGCCAGGATTTTAGAGGCGGGAATGCCTACGCGCAGCCCCTCCATTTTGTCAAGGGGGGGAGGGGGCAGATCCCTCCGCGGAGAGCCCTGCCGCCCCGCCACGTGCGGCGCGGCCGAGGCGCGAGGGGACCGTTGTGGCCCCGGGAGGAAGGGAGAGAGCGAGCGTCGTCCTAGCGCAGCAACGGCCGCCGACTAACCTGCCCCCACGCTGTCTCGTCGGCTTCCCGAGCCGCCGACCGGAGCGTCCCGGCGGGCAGGGCGGCACCCGAAACCGCGAGAGGCGTCACGGGCCTGGATCGGGCGAGCGGGCGCCGCCGGGCGGAGCCGCGCCCTGACCCGCTTGTGGCAGGAGCGCGCAGGGAGCGGGGGCGGGGAAGCACCGCCCGCGGGGCCGCCGCCGCCGCCTCTCCCGCCTGTGGCTGGGCGCCTGGGGCGGTGGGTGCCGCTGCTCAGAGTTTCCTAGCTGCAGGCATGAGGAGCTCGCCTCGCCTTTTTCCAGCTCCCCGCGGGGAAGGCCGGCCTCCCGCGGTTGGGGGGTGAGGCGGGCCGGCTCGCCCCTGGCGCGCGGCCTCTGAGTCACCTCATGTAAAAGATAACTCGGTGCACTGTTACACGTAAAACACTTTTTTTTTTAATCAAGGAAGTTAAACAAACAAACAAAAAAACGCCTGTACAGTAGTTAAATTTTATTACAAGTGTAATAAACTTAATTTTTAGCACTAAGGCAATCACAGTTTCATAAGTTATATATATATATAATTTACACAAGTCTACATTGACAAATCAATTACCGGTCACATCAACGAGGGGTTTATGTTACGGCAAATAAAGTTTATGAAAATTCACAGTTAATCTGCAAGTATTTTAAAGATGCAGGAATCGTATTGCACATAATAAAACAGTGGACGCTGAGGAGCAGATTTACAGTGTTCCAGCTATTCCTTCATAGAATATACATTGGTCATCATCATGCAATAACTTCAAATACAGAATGGTATCATGTACCACGGTAAACAGTTACTCACAATGTAAGTTTTAAATAGAGTAGCAAAAAGCTGTTAGGTTTCTCTTTAAACCATATTTAAATTCATAAAATATAACAAACCACTTTGATAAAATCAAACGGAATTACGGCTGTCACATTATACGTTTAGTATTCTTCTTTGTCTTTTCCTTTCTTTTCCTTTTCATCCTGTAGTGCAGTACCAAGTTTCTTTATAAGGACCGACAAAACTTTGTCCAAAGGATCCATGACACCACGCTGCAGCCACTTAGGAATAGTAGTCCTTGCGTGGTGAAAGCCCAGCTTTTGGAGGATGTAGTCAACGCCAACGGGATCAATTTTTCTCCCAGTCCAGGATATTAACCTAAAAAACAATAAATAGGGGACTCCATCGCAAATATATAAATGTAGCAACTGGCTTTTGTATAAACAAACATCCATTTTTACCATTGTTACTTCTGACCTACTTAAGTCCATCAGGCATTATTTCAAACTTAATTTATACAGATAAGCTGAAGATGACGAATGGAACATCCTCTTAAAGGAAGAGGATGCTCAAGGAGGCAAAAAACCAGACTGGGCTGCCTCCAGATCATGTTTAAATTGATTAAATGCCAACTGCCAAGATGTGTTTGGCCTGGGATGTGTTGTTTTGATGTGTGAACGAACACTTAGGTGCTCCAGCAGTGTCAGCAGAGGTTAAAAAACAAACAAAGCCTGACACAGAGAGAAGCCATTTTCAGTGATTAAAAGTGTATACTGAGAGCAGTGAGTTGCTGCTACACACACTATTCTTTTGTGCTATGTTTAAACTGCCATATAGCAACTAGCATATAGTGCTTTTTTTATTTTAAGGTGACTCCTTAAAGAAGGACTAGAACTGAAATGCTAAAAATGGAAAACTGCAAGATGAAAAACTGTATGGCAGAACGTGAATGGACTGTCATAGGACAGAGTGAAACACAGTGATCTGTGGTCCTTAATGAGTTTAATTTTACTGTATCCTAATTTTGAAGAGCCTCCAAAAATATCTTTAATCTGCATAAATTCTAATCTAGAAGTTAACTGATGTAATAGGTAATCGCGTTATCCAGCTTTTGTCATGTCCTGTAGCAGGTACCTTCCATAGCAGCACAAATAGCCAAACCCAAATCTGTAACAGCCTCCACATGACGGATCCTCTTAGGAGCTGAACAGCATCAACTTGGAAACACTTGTCGTATGCAGGACAGTACCCACAGGTAAAATGCGTGGACAAAGAGACTGCAGATAAGCCTGCTTGTTACCTGAGCGTGGGTTCCAAATGCCAGGTATTGCACATAAATTCTCTCCAGTCGACTGTAGTGTAAGTAATGCTTTCCTCTGCCTCTTTGTCAGTGGAGCTGTCCTCAAGAACACCAACGGAGTTTTTCTGCCCTGGACGAGCAGCCAAAATGCGAGGAGGAAAAATTGCTACAAAATGGAGAGGAAAAACCCCAGACCAGTCAGTCATGAGCATCTCACTTGAATTCTCTTCGTACATCATTTAAATAAAACAAAAGCACAAATCTCAGAAAAGAGGGAACCGCCTCGTGTTTCAGTTTTACAGAATTTCTGGCAAACAGTTTTGGTTTGAACAAAGTGCTAGTAAAAAAAATCCTATGAAAACTGTAATAGACACTGGATAACACTGGAATGTGGGATTCTTCCTTCTCTCTGCCGGCCCAAAGCATCCATATACAGGGGCTTTCTTTCAAATTCATCATGGCACTCAGCAAAGCATATTACGTTCCATAAGCAAAATTCGGACGCGCTCCTAGGTTAGAATATTTTTCTAGATTGACAGAGTAGTCTCTGAGGAGGAAGATGGTGGGGGAATAGTTAAGTTAAATCTTTGTCCAAAGGCATCAAGGGGACCTGAACCCAGCTCTTACTTGAGTTCAAGTCCTGGGGTACAGAAAAGGAACAGCAGCTCCTTCTCCTCCAAACAACATATTTTATAAAATAAAAACAAATCTGTGAATTTGGATTGAATTTTGATTTAAGATCGCTTGAAAACAAATTTTTTGACAGAGCTCCACCAAAAACAGTTATCTTCCCCTTTCGTTAGTTTCTGCATCGTTGGACATTTTACTATAAAGTGCTTTCAGGAAGCACTCCTAGCTCTGTTGTACACAATTACACGTAAACAGATTTTGATATGGTTAGTTCTAAAAGTAAACTTTCAAAATACTGAATTTAATGTGTTCTACATCATATACGTGTTATATTTATACATCACATCATGTTACATCACATGAATAAATGTTACGTTTTCTATACAGTTCAGTAATAAATGCAAACTACGACACACAACACTGAATTTCACACACACCAGAAAAACAAAATATGTGACTTGCGCTGTGGTGGTAACTCATCGTTTAAACGTACATTACCGTGTTACATTACTCTTGTGGCAGCCTTTAAAAGAAAAAAGTACAGAAATGAGAGTCTAGAGTAGGATTGCTGTGGCAAAATTTGGAAAAAATCTTAATTTAAGATCAGAAGTTGTAAAGCTTCAATAAGCAGCTTTTAATGTCAGTGATGACATCTCATCTGACATAATACATAATTATATAATACTTGCTCTCCACAGCTTCCTGAGGAGGGGAAGTGGAGAGAGAGGTGCTGACCTCCCTGGTATCCAGCGAAAGGACGCGTGGCAATGCTTCAAAGCTGCACCAGGGGAGGTTTAGACTGGACATGAGGAAGCATTTCTTTACCGAGGGGGTGGTCAAACACTGGGACGGGCTTTCTGGAGAGGTGGTCGATGCCCCAAGCCTGCCAGTGCTTAAGAGGCTTTTGGACAATGCCCTTAACAACACGTTTTAACTTTCGGTCAGCCCTGAAGCGGTCAGGCAGCTGGACTAGATGATCCTTGTAGGTCCCTTCCAACTGAAATAGTCCAGTCTATTCTACTTATAGTAAAATATGAAATCATTTTCTCTATGATCAACACCAACAGTGCCGTTACGTTTCCAAGTCTTAATTAATTTAGTAGGTTTTAGATACTCGTGGCAATAATTACTTGTTAAGCATTAAAGCCATGATGATGACCTTCCCTTCAACAAGCAGGTAATCATAGAACACAGTCAGTCATTCAGTACCGCACTGTTTATTCACCTGAAGTCTGCAACAACAAAAATCACTCTGTGTTTGGCGCACTTGACATATGTATCAAACTCACTTGTCTTCAATTTGCTCTTCTTAGCAAAAACCACATATTGCTTAAGAATGGATGTGCCAAATTTGAATGCTGCATCTGAACATATTCACATGGAAAAGTAAAGCGCTCTTAAGTCAGAAAAATGCAAGTCTTGAAAGAAACCCCATTGATGAAAGGACTGCAATAAAAGTAATGTAGCTTCCTAAAACAGTTTTCATCTGCATATACTGTCTTACAAAAAGAAAGTTAAACTAAACACCAGGTGTCAAAATAGGAGCAAGATTACGACTTAGAGTAACTAGCACAAGCTCAGGAACAGAAATCCAAGAGTCTGTTCTCTGCAGCATACTGCACGTAGGTGCTGCACTGGAGGTGACCAAATTGTTTTTGAGCAACCTGCTGTACCTACACAGTGCCACGCAGAGATACTAGCACAGCTCCCTGCGCAGTGGTGGCATGTCAGCCTAGTGACACTACGAGGTTTGTAAGTTTGCACGCAACTACTCTGCTTCCAGTCCTACAGGAGCTGACTTCAAATCAGCTCAAGTATTTCCTGAACAATGTTGCACTTTGAGAAGCGCCAAAATACCTCTTGGCTTTCAGTCTAAAATAACCCAGAAAAAACTTTTTGTTATTGTATAGTTAAATTTCACTTATCAGTGATTGAAAGAGAACTATCATTTCACAGCATTAAGTCCAGATTTCAAGAACATTTGATACTATGTCTGTTGATTTCAATAGAAGCAAAGTTAGGCTTAACTTTTTCTAAATTAAATCCACTTTTAACAAGTCAACTCTATTAAAAAGTATGAAAATATCTACTATCAAATAGTCTGACAACGGCAGATTGTCAGACGAGCATTACCTCGTAAATAACAACTTACCTTTTTCTTTTTCTTTTAGATAAGCAGATACCAAGTCATGCAGAAACATAATCAGTTCAGCATCCATAGTTACACAAATGTGGTCTGTAAATTCAGTTACTACGCTGCATTCCACCTTTGGTTTAACGCTTGTATCTACAGTCAGATAAAAATAGTATTAATACACTTATAAGTACATACAGTATACATAAAAGTACACAGAATTTGAATACAAATAATTTGAAAATGACATGGCTGTTACTGAACCAGAGACTCAAAAGAGAGGAAGGACCACAATTAACATCCGTGTTTAGCAGCCTCAGCATTTTTTAAACAGTTTTCCCAGAGTAACTTCTGGTATTTTATAAAAGATGTTGAAAATAAAGAAATACTACCATGTAGCAATCTTGATCATCCTCAATGTGGAAAGTCAACCTGAAGCATCACTAGCTTGTGCTATGCTATCAGTGCATGATTTTAGACAATAAGAAAAGCTGAGAGCAGATTTTGCTAGTTTGGCTATTAAAAAAAAAACCCCAAACAACCAAAACCCAATGGGTTCACTTATCTAGCAATATTATCCAGGATCAGGTATGGAGTAAAACCACAGCTCAGCCAAGATAAACATCTACATTAATGTCTCATACCTTCAGAAGTCTTATTTCCCACCAGTTCAGATGCAGTCTGAAGATAACATTTTGAAAACAAAATCATAAAATTTAGGTTCCTATCTCATATTCCCTTTTTCAGAATGGCCCTCCTCTTTAACATTTTAATAGAAGTAAGAAAACCAACTCCCTAAAACCAGCCAACCTAGATGGAATGTTGATATTAGTTTCTCTTAGGAAGTTTTTTCTACAGTGACCAGCCTCTGGACTGGATCTTCACTCTCTCAACAGAATTCCCTCTACATTTTATTATGAAATGGTATCCTTTCTTGCAGATCTGCAGCAATTCTCAGATTAAATCATCTTCTCTTATCAGCACAGTAGCTTTGTATTTAACTCCTCATTTATGAGAAATAGCTTTGTATCAAGAAAAAACCAAATTATGTTTACTGCACCTTGTAATGAAGGCTCTTGGGGCTCTTGAACATGAATAGATTTAAAATCCAGCTGCATCCTTGGCAATGCAAAGATGGTTTCAGTTTCATGGTTGTAACTGGAGCCACCTCTGAAGCCGCTTAGTAAGCTTGAGCTTTTCACTGTTGTGCTGCTCTCTGGGTTGTTAGCATCAACATTTCGAAGCAGGTTTAACTCTACATGGACAATGGGAAATTCCTGAATTCAGTAGTCTTTATTAAAAAAAGGTTCTTGTCAGCACAGAGGGTGACAAATTTTAACGAAATACATCGCATAATAAGAAAGGGACAGGAAATAAGTGTCAGTACCATAACATCTAAGCACTTCTAAGAATCTTTGTTAGTTTTTTGGAAGCTTAAAGTCCAAGTTTTATTAATCTGACCACCCTATCACAACTCTGTTCTAGTAATGAGCTTTCAGTTAAGTGAGATATAGACTGTATGGGTTCAAAGTGTGCCCTTTGTGTTTGAAAATATGGTAGTACTTAAAACGTAACTAAGTATTTCTGATTAATACAAGTAATACCTAAATTCACCGAGGCAACATTGCTGCCAGAAATCACTGTTGACCAGGAAACCAGCTTTGTCACAAGACTTTTACCATAGTACACATGCAACATCATTTGAATTAGTTTTCAGTTGTTAAAATTGTGACAAGACAAAAAAGTTAAGAAAGGTTACTATTTCATTGTAAAACTGCTGGTGTATGATTATTAAGATGATCATTTCCTTTATCCCGCTCCCAAAAGCATGGCTACAAAAGGTCAAACAATCAAATGTTGTTGTTGTTTGTATACTTAAATGCTCCGGATGTAGCAGAACAGGGCTACGTGAAAACATCTAACAGACAGTGCCTCTATTTGTGAACTTCAACCACTACATCCTGTTGTGTCTTTCAAAAGGAATAAATATTAGTATAGGATATCAATAATTTAAAAATGTTTTTTCAAGAAACTATCATCTGCTCATTTCTCACTATATGCCATATTCTGCTATTCGCCCTTTCACAGGAACTCTATTGATATCATCTACTGATTCTACGGTTTGTGAATGAAATAGCAACAGCTGTATTTTAAGATTTTCTTTTACCATCTTGAAAGTTTTATTTTCCAATGAACAATGACTTAAAGATAGGATTCAAAATGTTTTAAGGCCTAGAAGCAGCTGAAGGTTGAAAAGCTTTAGGCAGATGAGTAATTTTCAAGTGTTAGTTGTAAATGGTGACAGAAGCCTAAAATATATTCCTACTTTAACTTAATCCATAAATCCTTCATATACAGTGAAATATATCCTCATATTACAAGATCACAACTGGACATGAAACAGGATGTAGTGGTTGAAATTTGCAGACGACACCAAGTTGGGTGGGAGTGTTGATCTGCTCGAGGGCAGGAAGGCTCTGCAGAGGGACCTGGACAGGCTGGATCGATGGGCCAAGGCCAACTGTATGAGGTTCAACAAGGCCAAGTGCCGGGTCCTGCACTTTGGCCACAACCACCCCATACAGCGCTACAGGCTTGGGGAAGAGTGGCTGGAAAGCTGCCTGGCGGAAAAGGACCTGGGGGTGCTGGTCGACAGCCGGCTGAACATGAGCCGGCAGTGTGCCCAGGCGGCCAAGAAGGCCAATGGCATCCTGGCCTGTATCAGAAATAGCGTGGCCAGCAGGAGTAGGGAAGTGATCGTGCCCCTCTATTCGGCACTGGTGAGGCCGCACCTCGAATACTGTGTTCAGTTTTGGGCCCCTCACTACAAGAAGGACATTGAGGTGCTGGAGCGTGTCCAGAGAAGGACAACGAGGCTGGTGAGGGGTCTGGAGAACAAGTCTTATGAGGAGCGGCTGAGGGAACTGGGGTTGTTTAGCCTGGAGAAAAGGAGGCTGAGGGGAGACCTCATCGCTCTCTACAACTCCCTGAAAGGAGGTTGTAGCGAGGTGGGTGTCGGTCTCTTCTCCCAAGTAACAAGCGATAGGACGAGAGGAAATGGCCTCAAGTTGCGCCAGGGGAGGTTTAGATCGGACGTGAGGAAAAATTTCTTTCCTGAAAGAGTGGTTAAACATTGGACCAGGCTGCCCAGGGAAGTGGTGGAGTCCCCATCCCTGGAAGTATTTAAAAGATGTGTAGATGAGGCGCTTAGGGACATGGTTTAGTGGGCATGGTGGTGTTGGGTTGACGGTTGGACTCGATGATCTTCGAGGTCTTTTCCAACCTTAATGATTCTATGATTCTAAGAACATTTTTTGCATATAGTGAAAGAGGTGAAGACTAGAACTACTACAATGCCAGGTACATAAACGTCCTGTACACTAACAGAACATTTTGCCTTTACTGCACAGTTTGAAAAAGGACTTAGCTCAATAACACTGCCAGCTGTTCAGCATATTGCTATGCTTCATTCCACAGTTCACCATAAGGTTCTCAAGAAGAAACAACTTCCATTATCTCAAATTCCCTCCTCCCTGTAGCCCACTTGAAATTTAGCAGCTTTTAAACAGCACGATCTGCACCGCCTGGCAAGCAGACCAATCCCAAAACTTAATGAACATGAATCTAACCTTCATTCCTTGTGGCTGTAACATAATTGAACCACTCTTTCACACTGGCAACTCCATGTGGGGGGTTCTCATGGCGGCGCCTTGTTATCTTTGTGATCGTCGCCATAGGGCTTTCGAGGGCTCCACACGGTTTGGTGACCATAGTGTTATGGCCCAAATGAAAGTCCAGGGTTTGCACAATATACGTGGAGTGTTCACTAGTACCTGCGTTGAAGGTGTGGGCAGCATAGGATGAGAGAGAAAAAAAAAATGGAAAGAGCAGCTTCGTAAGGGTAGTAGGATTTCTCCTCTCACTCTCCTCTCCTTGCACAGGTAGTTAACATGAATAGTTAGTATGCCAGTGGCATTAAAAACTGGTATAAAGCTTGCAAACAACAGAAAAATTAAATCTTCAGTAGCTACAGGCAGTAAAAACTTCTCAATATGAAGACAAATATAAGCAGTAAGACCATCAAAATGCAACATACAGAAACAAAGGACTAGATAAACACAGACATGCAATTAACAAGGCAGACAATCCACTTTGTAGGCATATTATCAGGGGCATATCTAGTATATTTGAAAATGTACTTTGTATTATTCCACAGATAAAGCAAATTGTGGTAAGATGGAGAGGGAACAGATTATTATTTTAGGTAAGTGGTATATTTTGGGGAAATAATCTTGATTCAAAGAAAATAAGTTTTTCTTTGATTTTGTCTTACGTATCAATACATTCTTAAAACTCATTTAAAGGAAGTTACAGAAGCGAGGAAATCGTTTAAATTACCATCTTCCCAAACTTTCTGGGCTTCTGTCCAAAATGCAATATTGGGTTCTTCAAGGTGAAATAAGGCCCACGATTTTGAGCGGAAATTAGGTCCGTGAAAACAAGCCAGCGTCATGTGGTTTCCATGCAGGCTCATGGATCCTCCAAATTGCATTCCATCTTCTGGCAATGGCATCTGAAATAAGGATATGTGGCACCCAGATACCACTTTCAGAACTCCTGGCCAATGGCGATGATGGGCTGCATCCAACACTAGAAAGTAAACATGCAAAAGCAAGAACAAACTTTAGGAAAGAGAAAGATACAGAAAAGATTGCTGCCATATTTATATTTTTAATAAAACACGGAATTATGAGCGATATTTTCTAATCTATTTCATTGACACTGTTTCATCTTTATGATCCAAAG
This sequence comes from Aptenodytes patagonicus, assembly GCF_965638725.1. NCBI lineage: Eukaryota > Metazoa > Chordata > Aves > Sphenisciformes > Spheniscidae > Aptenodytes > Aptenodytes patagonicus. The sequence continues at coordinate 79,096,755 of NC_134952.1, forward strand.
TGGTTGTAGCTTAAGAGTACCCGAACAAGCACACTTGGAAATCAATGGCTCATTGTGTTCAGACAAATTATGGTTTCAGCTCATGATTAACAGACAGTAAGAATAACATCACACTTCCACTGCTGCTCAAAGTAGAAATGTTTTTTTTATTAAATTGACTTCAAAATAGACTTTGAAAATTATTTCAACTCTATTGAAGTAGTTTGAAAACGGCAAAAAAGATTTTTTTTTTTTTTTAACAAAAAAATACGTATTTTTAACTAAAATCCGAAAATAACATAAGTTAGTTCATTATTGTACCCCAGGTCTAGCAGGGTACTCGAGATACTTGCATTCTTCATTGACAGGTTACTGCCAGCCCAAATTTACAGGAAAAATGTACTGGAATTTACAGGAAAAATTGACTACTTCAAGTCAAATAGATGTACTTGCATGTATAAAGTTCCTCGGATGAATTTTTGCAATTGAAACATCCTACTTGGGAAGTATACTATTTTTTGTACCACTTACATTGCTCATGTGAGCTTCTCTCTAAGTTGTTGGCCATTGTCTTGGGAGGGAGATAAGGAACAGGTCCCCAGGTGGACAAAGCTCGTTTGCTTGTATCAAACTGCTGAGTAAAGAACTCCTGGAGTTTCATTCCTATTTTTATTAGGTCTGGTGTAGTTGATCTTGAAATCATCACTTGGAAGATATCCCATTTCAAGTCCCCATGGACAAATATCTCGCTAGATATTAAAAATAGCAAGAACATTAGCAGTTAGTCTATTTCCTACTGACAAGAAAAACAAACCAACCAAAAACAACAAACCCTTTGCTTTCTAGCAGATGCTTACATTTTTGGTTAGCAATACTGGACAGAAGACATACAGGCAGAATTTGACCTTATCAAACTATACACTTTAAACACAGGAAGCAGTATTACCTTTTATCAGAGATGCTCGAGTCCAAAGCATTACAGAGATTAATTTTCCATTCATCCTGTAGTTTAAGATCAGCATTACTGAAGATTCCCATTAGGATACTGGACCCCATATAGTCAACACGTGCTTCAGTAGAACCCATGGTAATTTGAATTTTATGACTGGGCTGTTGGCTTGGGTGTTCAGAAATATGAGCTGAAATAGAACCAAAGCAGGACAGAAATATAGCATTAAAGATAAGAAAATTGGGTTTTCCAGTGATATCACCCTTATGCCATCCACATGATACAGAGGGACTGAGAAAGCACTGTGTTTTTTTGCAGATGCGTGGGAGGTCATGACTCTGGTGTAGCGCCAGAACACCCAGCCTCTTTCCAAAGCCAGTTTTGCATTTCCCAGACCGTAAGCACTTGTGAAATTCTAGGAGGAGCTGAAATGCTATCAAATCTTTCAGTTGCCATCTGTCCAGACAGCTGAAGGGGGCTGGAGGGTTGCACAACTAGATAGTGTAATTTTAGAGCAACCCTGAGACTGAACCAGCCCCTGATCAGAAGGCTATCCCTTCAATTCAGAGTGTGTTTCATAGTCAGAATGCACAAGTAAGAATCCAAAGTTTTTATATACTAGCAGGTTCACAAAGCAAGGTACTGTGTATATTCTTTAGTTTTTCACATTTATTGTCTGGAGCATATACTACCACCAGGCAGCTTTCCAACTTACCCACCATCTCCAGGGTATTAACATCTATGGTACCTCCAACAACTCCCCCTCTGGAGTCCAACTGTGATCTTCCCAAGCCAACAGACATGCTAATTTCCCGATCTCTGCTACTACCCACAGATAGACGACCCTGGCTTTTCAAACCACTGGTGGTCCACCTAGAACAGAGGTGAAAATAGACAACAATTTTCCAGGCTGTCAAAAGAGAAACTGAAAATTATTTACTGGAAAGCAGTAAATAATGTGGTTTAGGCATATGTGACTTCAGGATTAAGCATCTACCAGTATTCACGAGGGGCTTCACAGTTTAAAACTGAAGAAGTTAGGGTTTTAAAGCAAGAAGACAACAGGCTGTTTACAGTCTGTGGGGAAATTGGGGTTTTGCCCCTAAAACAACACCGTCTGTTAAAACATGCTTGATCTTGTTTTATACTCACGTAGTATTGCCCATTACATTGCTCATATTCATTTGAACGTTTAATTGTTTTAGGTTCATAGCAAATACAACCAGTGTTTCCCATGGTGTTCCTTGCTGGCTTCCAGCTTTATTTGACTTATTAAATGGAGTTGATGTTTTTGAGAGAGTATCTAAACAAAAAAGTAGACAAAAATTTAAATTATTCCACATGCTAGGAAAAACTGACAGAATATATACATTGTACATATTACAAAAGGACAAAATAACACCGTATTTAAGGAACGCCACAAAACTACGAGTGAGGATAAGCGAGAACTAGAGGATTTGCAATATGCATTGCTTTAGTTGTCATAGAAACTGACTCATTTTATAAATTTATTTTACACATTTATTTTTACTAATATCTTTAAGACAAACGATTTTTAATTTGCAGTCAGTCATGCAAGAGCATACTTTAAATTATGTAGCTGTTTAAAAATACCAGTGTATTCAGAAAATGAATTATTAGTATTTGAATATTCAGGTAGCAGTTATTTGCACAAGTGCCAAGTCAGAATTTCAAGTATTAGTGTTTTCCTTGCTCTTGTCACAAAAATCCTGGCAATACTCTTGTAAGCCCATGCAAAACTGCATTTCCTATCAATAAGCCACTCTACCAGCCATAAATCCTTCTCCAACTGTGTCTTCTCCTAAAAACTGTTCATATATAACATCTTGCTTGCATTCTAAATAGACAAAATACCTGTCCTTTCTTTTCTCACAGATATTTTTCCTAGACTAAAATAAGCACCATACTTCTAAATCTCCTGTCTATATCTAAGCCATAAATATTCCACACAGCCAGTGCTACACTGCTATAAGATACAATACAACAACATTTGTAGTAAAAGAAATTAAAAGTTACTTTATTTCTTATATAGAAACTACCCTTATTTAGACCTCTTAGTATGAGCCCAAAGTCTCAGATGAAATGAAATAACTGCCCTCACCTGTGAGCTCCGATACTGACCCTCTGCTAAGAGTGTGGTGATTGCTTGGATGAGAACAGAGAGCCAAGAAGATGACAATGCAATCAAATTAAGCTGGAGAGCTCATCTAATCCCAGCTAAACAACTCCTGCTCTAGTAAAAGAAACTGCAATTTTATAGAAAATATGCTAACAAACTACACTTTGATTCATCCATTTTAGACATCTTCCTTTCTCTAAGCCATTGACTCTCCACTCCCAGGCACAGTGGAAAAGAGTATTTTATGGTTGCGTTCTACAAAGCAGTAACGACATACTTTTTTCATACAACTGATGGAAATACTTTAAAGAACTAAAGAAATCATTGTCTACTAACCTCTCTGAGGCACTGAAGAATCAGACACGCTCCTGGATCTTGTAACAGCTGGAGACTTTAAGCTATGAGATGCTGTCCCGGGTGACATGCTGCTGCTTGCATTATGTTCACTAAAAACATTAGGTGACTGTGCCATGTGTGTAAATGAAGTAGATTGGCAGGGCTGCTCCCACGTCCTACAGTATGCTTTCCGTGATGATTCAGGAGAAAGATGCTGGCTTACCCCTTCGATTGAATCCGGTGTTCCAGGACCCGATGCTACTAGAAAAAAAAGCAGCACATAAAAGGCAGAAAATCTATTTCATTTTTGTTTAACAATATCCTCCCATATACTAAGAAGTATTTGGAGAGTGTCAAAATATATTTCATTTATCTTAACTTCTACTGTCTTCATTAATATAAGCTCTTTAAATAATTCAATGACCTACTTCAGAGATTTTCCATTTCTTCTTTCTAGGATTTTCTATTAAACTTACTAGAGTGACTGCATATGGAGTAAATTATAAAACATTTATATCTAGTCACATATGTAATAATACACAGGTAATAAATGTTTATAAAATTCCTACTGTAACCCCTGTACAAAAACGTTTTTCATGATAAGAAGCAGTATCTTACCTGGCAGATTTATTGTTTGATCACCCAGGAAAAGCCGCCTAGCAATGCTTCTCCTGTACCAAGCCCTTGGAAAGGCTAGGATCTCACTGAGTCGGCGCATATCATATTTAAAAGAAGCAGATCCTATATCACAGACAGCTGAAGAAGAAAAAGCATATACACACAACTGTAAACTCTCAGTAGTAACAGGTTTTGGTAACCAAATCTAATTAATAGGTGTTCAATATAGTCAAATACTTCTTTACCTAGCAGTATAGTCTCTGCTGTAATGAAAAAATAGTTTTCCTGAGGTGCTGCCATTTCTCCAAATCCAATATTAGATACAAACACATTTCATAAAGGCAAGATGGAACCTAAGAATATCACTGATGGTGGGTCCTACTTGTGTTGTATGTGCCTCAGACTCCTCATCCGAGGCCGTTAACAGCAGATTAATCACAACCGTTCTGCTGTTTGCCCAGGAAGTCAGGATCTCATGTGCAGTGGGGGAAAATAGATAAATCAATAAATAACAAATCTTTAAACCCCACTTTTACTTCAAGGTTCCCTGAGTATTCAGGAGTCCAGCGCTCACTGTAGCTTCACAGGCACCAGGTGGCAAGGTGGTGAAATTTGACAGTAACTGAACACAGACTGCAGAACTACATCACCAAGTTAGACGTGCAGCAGTGCAGCCAGGATTAAGATAATAACACACAGCAAGTGTCAGACTAAAAAAAAAAAAACAAAAACAAAAAACAAAAACAACACATCATGAAGAACACTAAGGCAGCTTGTGATCCAGGAGATTCAGCTGTCATTTTTAATGAGCACAGTATATCATTTCTATAATACCATATTTAGTTGTGCTACATAATCTACTTGGATTTCCCCCCCCCTATGGGGAGATTGCTTGAAAACTAGACTATTTTTAGTTTTCATATAAAAAAGTAAAAACGGGCGAGCGTCTATAAAAGATTTTGTCCTATTCAGGTAACAAAACAGAGCTGTGAAATACCTGTTTCTGAAGAGAGGACTATGAAAATGGGTGGTTAGTGTTTACCAAACTAGGTCCAACTGAAAGCTTAACCAACTTTGGGAATAAATTTAACATAAAGTTCTATTATTATACTAGTTTATCTCTGTTATAAAATGTATTAAGAGATGAATCAGCAATGAGAATCTGAGTTTGTTCATCTTTCTGTTCTGATGGAACAGTGATGTAAAAGAGCGTTCACACGAGGGCACTGGGTGGCCTGCTGAAGTTCATTCCCTTGCTGCTCACTCCTGTATGTGGAGACTTACTGAAGCGATACTATACAGACACTGTGGGCATACTGCGCCTGCTTTCTATCTTTAGCAAGCAAGTTAGTGCAGCATAACACATTGAGAAAACACAGCAGAATTCCACCAAACAAACTGAAAACAAACCCAGCCCAAAGCCCAACCCTCATCGTACACTTTTTCTTAGTGATTTGTAATCCCTTCATCCGATTGCTCTAAGAAACATACATTTTTGGATTACCATCGCTTTTTTTGATCACCGGCAGCAAAACAGATTCGCAATGGCCACACTGAAGTGAAATAGCATATTTAGAGTTTGAGGATTTCAAAACCACTATTTTAACTCTAACGATGTGTGACAGTGAGGAATAAATGAAATATTTTAGGAAGAAGGATTTTTTTGTGTGTGTGTGAAAAACAAGAATTACTGGTATAGCTAATATAAAAATATTTAAAAGCTAACCAAGCTACGGAGTTTGTCATTGAAACAAATTATGTAAGTGAGAACAAATTAGCATTACATGTTCCATCTCATTGCCATTTATGTAGTCATATATTACCGCACTGCAATCAGAGACACTTTTGGGGTTCTCAAAAAACACGGTTAAAAAATGAAGGGCATAGATATTGCTCAACAAACAATACTATTCAAAGACTCTAGTCTCTCAGGTACAAAGGTAATGTACACTACGGGATTTTATATCTGAAGAAAAATATACATTGTGCCATTAGGTGGAAAATAACCACCCTCTTTTGCATGCTAAGACCATATAATAAAGTTGACATACTAAGATTACTACTAAATAACGACTTGAAATCACTTCCTTCTGATAATAGAAATATCTGACAGAAATTTCTGCAATACAACTAAAATGACATGTAAGTTAAAGCTGACTAAACACAAACAATTTAGGCTTTATCTCATCTCTGTTGTGGGTTGGCCCCGGCTAACAGCCATATGCCCACCGAGCTGCTCACTCACTCCAATCTCCTGTGGGAGATGGAGAAGCCAGAAGGAAGGCAAGGAGACTCGTGGACTGAGGTAGCAACAGTGTAACAGGGAAAGCATAAGCTGTGCATGCAAGTGAAGAAAACAAAAATAAATTGTTCACTGCTTCCCGTTGGCAGGCAGATGTTTAACTATTTGCTGGAAAGCAGGACCTCAGCACACGTAACAGCTGCTTGGGAAGGCAAATGCCATAACCACCAATATCCCCCCTTCCTTCTCCTTTCCCTGAGCTTTTATTACTGAGTGCAACATCATATGCTATGGAATATCCCTTTGATCAATTTGGGTCAGCTGTCCTGGCTGTGTCCCCTCCTGGGCAGAGTGGGAAAGAGAGAAGGCCTTGAGGCTGTGCAAGCACTGTTCAGCAATAGCCAAAACATTGATGTGTTATCAATCCTGTTTCAGCCACAAATTCAAAGCACAGCACCATATGGGCTGCTATGAAGAAAGTTAACTCCATGCTCACCACAGCCAGTACAATCTCAAAATATTCAAGGGTCACATTAAGTCACACGGACTGATGTCAGAGATGTGTTTGAGCAAGCCCATTTAGTTACATTAAATGAATCAGGAGGCTAAAAAGGTGTGTCTCCCAATAGGTACTCCAAATACCATTAAAATTTAACGTATCAATCCCTACTTCACGCAAAAAGAGCAAAAATTTTACTACGCACTAGAAGTGGATGGCTCTCATATAACATCTACAAAAGCTGCTGAGAGTGAAGTCTATCACTGGAACAGCAGTTCTCTAATTAGCTGAATATATGGGATTAAAATGAAACAAGCATTTACCAGATATGTTTATCAATGTAGTATCTATCTTGCTGGTAGCTTTGCTCGCAGACTGACTCTCAAAAAAGGAGGAACCTCCTGAACGCCTTATTCGTGACAGGCTGACTTTCACAAACTCAAGGTTAATACTCAAAGAATCCTTCCGGCCAGTGACCGAAGTTGGTTCCTCATCCACATTACCTAGAAATAGAAAGGAAAAAGTTTAATCTTCTGTGACCTTTTCAAATCTTCAGTTCAGAAAACCATGCCAAACTTGAACAACATCCATTAAAGCAAACAAAAACTTATTCTGTACCTAAGGCTCCTGATCCAGGGGTTAGAACAGTAACGGCAGATTTTTGTTTTCCAGCTCCATATGGATGGAACACGTAAAGGGAAAAGTCGGACATGCAGGCGGTAAAGCTCAGGCCTGAAGAGCTGCTACTAGAAGTAGTCAAGTCTGACTGACTGCTGCTGTGCCGTGTTCTGCCAAGAGGGCTGCCTAGTCCAGGTGATGAACCTGAAGTCAAATTTTTTTTTTTGCAAAAGTTAGTTTTAGTACGAAAGCATTTTCAAACGTGAAATAACACTGTTAACAGCAATATTAAACAGACCAAATGCACATCAAATTATGCCCCTGTAGCAGCAATGTGGCTTAAATATTCTATGTATTGATGCTAGCCTTTTATAAGAGATAACTGAACACGCTTAACCAATGCAAGAAAAACTCCAATATACTGTATCTGTGCAAGCTTTTACAGGAAACTGATGCAACATAAAGAAATCCTACCGAACTCACTAATACATAAATGTCTAGCCTTAAGGTGTGTAAAAGCTTATCTTCTGCTCTAATTTTAGACAACAGAACATTATATTTATTTATTTATTCTATAAGCTGTATATAGTATAAACATTCATATACATATTACCTGGTGCTCCAGATTTACTAACTGAATTCTTTGAGCCACTCTGTGAAGTATTGCCACCAACTGACACATTTTCTGATGGGTATGTTGTGCCTAATGTTTCCAGTTCTCCTCGGTTTGAAGAGAAAACAAGATCCAGGGAAGGCAACTTCAGCATACATTCAACTCTTGATACCGGCAAGCAACTGAATTTGATTTGAGAGGGCTGAAAGACAGAAAGAAAATAAAGCATTTAATGAACAAATATGAAAAACTAAAACCATCCCAAATTTGGCTTAAAGTGCCATGTATTTATTTTTTAAATCTAAGCAAATTACAGCCTTTTCAGACTGGTTTTAGAATTAGCAAGATAACTGTATAAAAGTTGATATAGATACATTAATTCCAGGGAATCCCTCCAACACCAGGGCTATTATTTGGACCAGTTTTTAGAAAACTTAGACACAGGAAGCCTGGATGCAGCAGAGGACATGTAGGTCCCCCTCTCTTCCTCCTCCCCAAGTCAATCCATAGCTCATCTCATGTGAGAAGTATGCAGAAGCACTTGAGCTAATGCTGAAAGACTCAGCTCACCTCAACATGTTCTTAGCCAGATGAGTTTGGAAGTAAAAGCTGAGAGAGGCTACAGATTGTTGTGGGTAATTTTCATAGGTATATAAGAAAAACAAGTCTGTTAGAATACATTGTTCAATTTGGGAACATAATCGATTTTATACCAGGAAAAAATATTGTTTGAACAAAGTGGAAAAATATAATAGCAACATTCAGATCAAGCTCGAGTGCTCTGAATCACTCTGCGGTAGCACTTTTCTCTCTTACACATATAAAAAGCCCAGACACTTCAAATATTAAGCAGTATGAATAATGCCTTGTAGATGATAAGTGTACATTCATTCCTACAGTTTCCATATAAACTGAGAAAATATTTAATTATTATTTTTGTTTTGTAATGGTACCTATAAACAATGGATAGAAATACTAGTTATGAAAGATATTTTAAAAAAAAAGTCCAAAAGAGACAGGAAAGAAGTAATAATTAAAAATGCTCAGAACTTTTGTGACTTCTCAAAATAGCTCATTTCCTTGGTCTCCATGGGACTAAAATATGTCAGAACTTCTGCTGAAATAAGTCCCATTTCATCATCACACTAGACATTAATATCTCTGAAAGGACGCTTGAAAATATTTTTTACTTTTTAAAAAGCGAACTTCGAAGCATGGATTGTCTCAAAGACTGTGACTGAAGTTACTTACTATACTGAATGTGGAGTTAAAACCTCACCTGAACTCGTACGTAAACCACCACATCTACAGGGAAGGATGAATATGCTGATGTCGAGGACGATACTAACGATGTTGTGGACTCTTCTAAGGGATCTTGTATATCGAATTGTCCCATGTCGTCATCCTGTGAACTAACAGCTTTTAACAAGCACAAGAACTCATTAGAAAGTGGAATTTAAGGACCAGAGCAGCTCAATGCCACCAGAAGACAAAAAAGAAAAAGCATAGCGTACTAGAATACAAATATGCAACTTACCTGTGTAATTCCTTTCAATGGGTGTAATTGGAATGGTTTCAAGAGCTTTCTCTAGAAAGTCCAGTAAGCATGGGCTAATCACCATTTCCTCCGGCAATGACTGGAGAGCAACCCATGCATATAGTTTAGCGGTTTTCACTCCACCACTTCCTTTCCCTTTGGCTGCAACATTCAAAAGATAAATTTGTCTAATATAATACCACTCAACAGTAACTGATGAACATTAGAAGATACTTCATAACAAAAAGCTGTTTCCTCTAATTCTCTGTATCATCATCTGAAAAGGCACAAATCAGATCGGTTAGAAAAAATTAAGCCATAACTTTTCACTAAGAAAACTGTGCAAAAACAACTATTAGTCTGTCATGCTTGATTGTAATTCCATTGCGCACATTCTTGACCAAGCACTTTTATGTCATTTTCACCACTTTGCTTTTTAAAAAATAGCACTGAAATCAGACACACACAATTCTTCTCCAAATACACAATGCAAAGTAACCACAGCTGACTGGAAACGAAAGTGGAATTAGGAAAAATAAAGACATGAGCCTGGGAAGAATGCCAGTTTAAACTGAGAAAATACGTCGAAAAATTAAAACTGTAAATGGCAAGTCCTACTATATTTATGCAAAGAATAACTAAAGATTCTAAACCAGCGTTTTTAAGAGCTTGGAGCTAGCCAGAGTATAAACTAATAAAAAGATTGTTGTCTTCTAAATCTGTGGAAGAGGCTAGCACTTGGATCCACGCTCACCAAAATATAAATATGCACAGAAGGTATTGGTACCAGCTCAATTACTGTCTCTGTGAAATACAGCTATTAGAATGGAGATAAATGAAGATATTGATTTTAAATTCTCCAAGAAAAATATAAACAACAACTAAAATGGAGCTTAAAAATCCTTTTATTTGCTAAAAAAACCCCAAGCACTGAATTTTCATTCTATGCAAACTATTCTATCTAGTGCCTCTGACTAGATTGTCCTGTCTTGCTCTTACTGGAGACCAAAGACAGTAAGACAAGGTGGTTTCCATTCCAGAGGAAAAGTAATATAAAAAAGTAATATAAATAACAACGTGTTTTGAAACAATTCAGAAGTAATAGTTATAAAAGTACAATGCATAAAGAAATACAGTAATTGCAATCCCTACTTTTGGGAGACATTTATATCATCATACAAGTGCAATTTCCGTAAGACCCCCACCAAATGTAGAGCTTACAGACATAAAAACAACAAGACTCAGTAACTGGACATGACATGGTAAAAATTAAAAGGCAAAGATTGGAAAGAGGATAGGAAAGTACAGAACAAAATTGTAGAAAAGTAGTATAAACCAAAGATTACACAACATTCGGTAATCATAAAGAAGATGGACACTTAAAGGAATAAGAGCTAATGGTTCAACAGCATGAATAATTGAGGAAGGTCTCCCCATTTCACTGTTCTCTCCCAGCATCTCTGCTGGTTTTATTAAAAAAAAAACCCCCAAACCAGAAAACCCATGCACAACTTTTTTCATTTATTAATTTTGACAAAATTTTGGCTGTGTTTTTGAAGTGATATTCAAATACCAAAGGAGAGAAGAGTGAATGTCTCAGAAGCTGGAGGTGCAATCTACATACCTCTAGATCTGACATGATGCAACAACGAACTCCTGCTTGAAAACAGGAATCGTTGGAGATGAAACAAAACTTTTAAGTATTAGAACTCATGTTACTCCAAATCATGGTTATTTAAGGGCCTGCAACAGTTGAGGACACTAGTCTGGTATTTTGATTAATACAAATACATCTGAACAGCTGCTTCAGTACTACAAGAAATAACCCAGTTCCAGAAAGCAATAATTTACGCCTTACTTGTGCGGCAGAAGGCACTTAAAAGTTGAAAGTATTCTTTGAATAGTGTAATGTATGGAAGCAAGGATTCATCTCAATTTTTTTTTTTCCGTGGATTATGAAGAATAAAGCAGTCAGCATTCACTTTTTATACAGATACTTAAACTTTGCTTTCCAGTAACAAGCATTATTTTGTTAAATGAAAATGGGGAGAAGGCAGTGACAGCCCATCACTGGGATATGGTGACTATGACGGAATATTACTGAGACTGGTTTGGCAAGAGATTTCTAAAAATGCAGCTTTATGAACTGCATTCATGCTTCTGGGATCAGGTTTCTGCAGCCCAAAATTAAGACTTGATAAATACAGTGCTTCAGGTAATGTGCAGACAGATCTACAGCTAGTAGATTACATGAAGGAAAGATAATATCCATGATAGTTTCAGAAGGTTACTGTCTGTAAGTACCTGATGGGATGGGTGGGGGTTGGGGAGGAAGTAGGGTGTTAGTCTTGCTGTGGATAGTGCTAGATAAAGGAGGAGATGTGGCAGTATCTTTCATACCATACAGCTTGGACTCTTTGGAAAGGGTTCTTGGCAAAGAGGATCCTCGAGAAGTATTTGGCGATTCGGTCTTTAAAGTCTTAGAGTTGTAGTGCAACTGGAAAGCAAAGAAAGATCAGTTTACTTCATACAAGTAGCTCAATTTCTATACAGCAGTTTGGTGTCACTCCTTCCCTTCAAATTTCTTTTTTTTCATTATTTACAAAAATATCATCATAAGGTACGTTACATTCCAATTAATGTTCTACAGATAGAGCCAGTGCACATAAAGATCAGAAATCTTTGTACAAAAAAAAAAGATAAATTAATAAGCTATTAAAAAAAAATAAATCAAGGAAACACAGAGAAACAGAGGAAATGAACTATTTAGGAACAATGCCTAAAGCTTGCTCCTCTGCTCTGTTACGTCGTACACGTCCTGTGCCACCAACTATTTGTTCCTGTCCACACAGATTTCTGTCTTACTGCATGGTGGAACTATTCCACTACTAAACACTGACGTACAGAAAGTTGCATAAAAAATGAAAGTAATAAAATATTCCAAGAGTTCACACCTCCTATATGCGCATAATACTCTATCAATGAAAATACAGAACATAACAAAAGCTGTAGAGAATGTTTAGTTATTCCTAAATTTGACTAAAAGCAACAGGCAGGACCTGAGGCGTAACTGTTATCCCTGACGATAGCCTGGAATACTGGAAAATGGACACACATAGCCCTTCCACATCAAAAGACTAGAAAAGCCAGGCTGTTTCCAGTGAAGAGCATTTGATTTATGGCACTGCCTCAACTGAATTGCATGAAGTTTCCATGCAGCAGTGACCTATTTTTCCTGTTCTTACTCCATAGGATTTCAAATCACAAATACAAGAACATTTCTGTTGAGACTCTTTCTTACTAGTAAGATATAAAAATAATGATTAAAAAAAAACAAGGGAGCGTACAGTTTGACGGCGTTTGAGAGAATACTGTCTTAAAAAGCAGTTTTTATACCAAGACTCTGACTGCTATAAGAAGCAACACAGAAGACACAGTAAGAGAGCTTTATGTGTTAGTGGGCCAACTACTAAGTTGCCCTTCCCGTGAATTACCGACAGTGAACGGATCTTCCTTTATTTAAAAAGGGTATACGATATAAATTACCTGTCAGAGAAGAAAATATCCAAAACAAATGTCTGATTTTAGACACCAAAATGTTAATGGAACCGATTTCTTTTCATTATGTAATATCACATACACTGTTATGGAGCGTCATTTGACATAGTTCTATTTTTGATGTTACATACAAGATTTTGGGGTTTTTCCCCCCTAAGAAAACGAGGGTAAAGGCATCTATCAGTTTCCAATGTAGTATTACAGAAATGATTATTCCCATTTTAGCAGTATCTACAAGACTGAAAAAAGATTTTGCCGAGGTGCTGTGTATATATGAACTCGTACATACTGTAACTATGTATTTGCTTTGAAAGCATATTTGAGCAGAGGGAAAGAGCAAGTGCTTCCCTGCTGAGTTATACACTCCTTTTACCTTTACATCCACCCCAGGAATATAAAACACTGTTGTTTCCACATCACTAGATTTTGTCTGTAGAGATGATGGCACTTTCTTGCCAGCAAGTAAGTGAGTAGTAGATGCATAATTAGTTTGAAATTTCTTCTTTTTTGAAGGAGACTCTTGATCCAAACTTCTGGAACTCCGATCATAGCTCCTAAAATAAATACACTGCATGTTATTAAAGCAAGCTTAACACTCATATTAATAAGAGTATATTTCTAGTATTAAAAAACCTAGACATGTCTAAAACAAATTTGTAGTATCAACTATATAAGGAAGCATTTCAATCCCTGCTTTACTCATACTTTCTGTGACCTCTACTCCCTTTCTGTCTGCCCACTCTGGTTTTGCCATTTTCATTATGTGATTATTTCAGGCAGTAAAATCTACAAAATTACTGCTATGTCATTAGAGAAACACCTTCCAATGCTCTGTAACTCTTACAGTCAAGTTCATGTACATTACCCAATGTGACCTATGAAAACTCTTTGATATGCAGAAAACACTTATCAATTTTCCTTCTCTGCTGTAAAGCCTGTCTTCATATAAATTCTTAAGAGATTCTTTTTCCTTCCGTATCATTTCTTAGAAGAAAGTATCTATTTGTTCCTATTTCTTAGAATTAGCGTTAAAACAAGGAAATCTCGTTTCCTTATACGATACTTATTAAGAATTATCTTTGTTGACAAATAAGTTTCTTAAAATTCACCGTATTATTAATAACACATCAAATTTTAAAAAGTAATGTAAAGCTGCCTTTAGATCCCCAATCACATACACATGAAAAAAGGAGAATTTAAAAACTGAGGATGAGATCAAACCTCATTAAGATCAGAAGCAAAACACTTCTGTTGCCTCAGATAATAAAAATAATGCATTTTATTAAGAAAGATACATAATATCAGCATACTTTTACACTCAGAAAATAATGGGAGCCCTCAGAGATCACGAGAAAACACAACAGTAGCCCCACTATTAGTCAAACCAGTATGTGGATTCACTAAGTTGTAAAGTTACTTCTTTGGAGGCTGAAAAAAAAAAAAAAAATCCAAGTGCTTTGAAAGCCTAATAATTTGTTTATGAAAGATAAAACATGATTTAAAAAATAAAACCAGAAGAGAGGCATATGCTGATTCTTGCTAAACAAACACAACTCCCCATGCCGTACTCTGCCATAACAATTACAACTTTTGGTGATGCTATGGAGTAGTGATAATTACTATGAATAAAGTGATGGTAACAACCTAATGCGTACATCTTCTATGCTTTTCAAACAGGTCAGTGCTTAAGAGTCATTAATTATTGCACATATCATCATAACTTAAGTGATGGAAATCTCAGATGGACTTAAACAGCTAAAGCAGAATAAAGTACTCATACCACGTTCTTCATAAGGCAACTAAGGAACACGCTTCTTACCTTCGTAAACTAATGTCATCATGTTCTTGCTGAAGCATCGTAGGGTGCAGTACACATTTTCCACAATCGATTTCAACCCTGATATCAAGTTCAAAGTCAATATTTCTCTCCGTGGTTGTGCCAGTCATACTTCTGTTGGTAGGTGTTGTAGGCCAGCGCTCAGTGAACAGTTGGTGGACAGCAGCGAAGCCCGTTGCTTTTTTGCGAGAGGTACTCCTGCACAGGCACAATTGTGGATTAGATATTAGCATGGCATTTACCTGAACAGAAGGTAGGAGGCATTCTTAGACTATGTCCACACTCAGTATATAATCTTTTAAGAACTTTTCTGGAAGAGGCCTTATCTGATACACTGCAGTACAGTGATCCATCGTCCATTAACACATTACTAAGTATCCTTTCTTCGTATAGGGTACTACAAAGAACTAAGCCTTTCCTAAATTCTCAATCAAGATAAGGAACGAAAAGATATATACAATAATTTTCATATTTGTAAATATTGACATGCACTTTGTGGCGGTATAATCACTGGATAAAGCTGAAAGTTATGCTGTATTTGACAAATCTGTCATTCGGTCCCACTAAAACCTGCCCCGTGCCTCAAAAAACTCACTTTCCAAGTTCTTTTATTGTGTTCCAAGCCCTGAAATCGCTAACAGTTGCCTCCTTTTCAGGTCAGACTTCCTCCTTCCGTCACAGTCACCTCTGCCGAACACAACCTCCCCTGCCTTCCACGTACACACTTCAGGCAAAATTCAGTCCTTCATCCGTAACAGATTTTGTAGCTTTAAAGTCAATATTTCAAGTGTATTTTCTTAATTTCTGTGTTCTTCCTTAGGACCATTACTTACGTTGGTTTCCTATAAAAATACGTCCTCTCTCTTTCATGGTCATCGTCCTTCTCAGAGTCGTCACTGCTTGATGATAAGCTGTCATCCCGGCGTCCTTCTTCAGGCTGGAAGGGAATGCCGGGTGAGAAGACTACTGGAGTTTTGGGTGAACCAAACACCGAGCATGAGCCTTCACTAGTAGATAAGTAATGGGAGGGCCCATCAATAGTTACAGACAAAAGGTCCATTTCTGTCTCCTCTGGAAACTGATTATAAAAAGACAAAAAGATATTAAATTTCCACAAGTATTGTTTCCATCGAGAATGCATTAGATAGCTCGGAAATAAAAAAGCGAGATTGCTGTGAGAAACTCTCACTCCCAAGTTCCTCATAATACAGAGACAGCAGATGTAGAAATTGCAAGACCGATTATGAAAAAGAAATGAAAGCTTAGTGGGGAGACATTTGCCATTGCCTAGCGACTGAGCTCAATCTGTTAGCTAAATACGTAACATGCTCTGACCAATTCACACGATCAGAAGGAATGGAAACATTTCATTTAAATTCAAAAAATATTTTGAAAGAAAAGAACAAAAGACAGCAAAAATCATCATGAACCTTGTAGAGGGGTGAGGCACCCAGGAGCGTTAGTGAGGCGTGCATGCAGAATGCTAACACAGAATGTACGGCACCGGTTTGCAGTTCTGGGCTGCGCTCTTGGGCACACGTGCTTTAACACGAAACGAACTTCAGGCCAAATTTCCAAAAGGGGCTTCCTGTTTCTGACATAAAGCACGCCACAAACACTGCACAAGCAATTTTCGAACATTAACTTCTTAAAACGCCTGCAAAAAATATCTAGAAGTGTTAGTTTAACACCAGCACTACCTACGCAGTGTTACTATAGAGCTGCACAGTCATCGTCTGCAAATTCAAATTAGAGCTTTGCTGAAGCTCTGGCTTCATAATGCCAGTAAGATATTTTTTCTTTTTTAATATTCAACATTTGATACCTCTAAGTGTTTGATAGCATTTTGCTACGCCAACAAAACCTAAGCTAACTGGGCTTATATATAACAACCACAAAAAAGGTAGGACAGCTTTTAAATGTGAACATATTTAAATGTGCAAAGCACATTTCTATGTTTCATTTCCACCTCTCTCTCACAAATAGGAATTTACTTCCTGGGAGCGTGAGGTGAGTTGGAAGGGAGAAAAAGTACGTTACTATCCCTTGAGTTTGGGTTTTTGGTTGGTTGGTTTTATTCTGCTTTTGTTGGTTTGTTTTGTTTTTTGGTTTTGATTGGGTTTTTTTAAGGGAAAAACACCCTCATCTTTACTATTTTCCCTAAACATGTTTTTTAAAGCAGTTAAAAAACTCTACCAGTTGTTCTCTGGGTATTAAGTTTTGGCACATTCCCTACTCACTATTATTTGAAAATGTCTTACTCTGCATTAAATATAGGAATTCCAACAGAAATAAAAGTGTGAGAAGATGTCCTCCCACCTAGCAATTATTTTGTACTGGTGTTGATGCCTGCAATCTTGGAACACAATGTAACAGATGAAGGCACACGCACTAAAATCCTCTCCTAAAGCACATTTCAAGGCTACACTTATATCACTTTACATCAGCCTTGATCAGTCTTCACAAATATACAAACAAAATTCCAATTATTCATTTTACAAAAACTAGCAAGTTGTAGGTCTACATAAGGGTGTAGAAACACTCTGGAAAGTTCATCAACAATCAATCGTGTTCTTCTGCTTGCTTTACATATTTAAGAATTTTCAAATTTGATATACATTCTGTTTAGCTGAGTGCAAAAGAAATGAAACATTGAAAAGCAGCTCCCTGTGAGATAAATTAGTTCTCTGGCAAAGAATACTTGTTTCTTCTCAGAAATACCTGAAAATACCCTTCCCCTGGACAGCTGGATTGTTGTGCAATCCCCAAAGCTGTTTTATTCAACTTAATCAGAAGTGAAAAAAAATACATAAATTAAAACAACTACAATAATCTCAGCCATGCAAAAACAACATAATATGAACATTTTAAAAATGAGAAAACATAGCAACAAACAAAACCAAAGACTCAACAATCCATTTCAAACACACAGAAGGATATACCTGTAGGGCTACAGCAAACTGACTAATACCCATTTCCAAAACTCTAAATATTTTCAAACACAAAAAATACTAGATTATTTTTTGCACGCTTCTGATAAAAATTCCAAAACAACTGTATTTCTACTGTCAGCCTAAAAAAAAAAAACAAACCACCAAATGTTTTCAAGTATTTTCTCTAATGATTCCATTAATTTCTCTGTTAAGAAACCAAAACACATCTGTCTTCTATCGAAACAAATCTATCTTCCAAAAACACATCCATAATTTGAGGCACATACTAACAGAAACACACACACAAAAACTACAAGCAATTCAGGTCTGCCTAAGTATAGCTATCTCATGAACTTGTGACCAAATGGCACAGGAAATATAATTATATGGCATATAAAGTAATTCTTACAGAATCCTGTATGTTGAAAGTTACTCTTGGCCCAGGAGATGCAGCATCTACGCGGATATCTGGGAGGTCTTCACTGTCTCCTAGTCGAGAGCTATAAGCAAAACCAAAACACAACAGCTTGTTGAGTTTTACTACAGCATTTTACATTCATATGAACATTTAACTACACAAATATAAGGCAATTAAAAAAAAAAACAGAGTCAGTACTTATGGTTGTGTTATGGAAGAAAGTATAAAATCATAATTGAAGCACTTAGGGTACATGGAAAGGAAAAAGGAGGGGAGAAGGAAAGAGAAGGAAGCTACACATTACTTGGCCGGTAGTCTATCGCTAGCCAACCTCTGCTTATTTCTTTATGCAAGTTTTTCAATCCTGAGCCAACATACAGAAATTACAGAAAAAAAAAAAATATATTCGTGATCTACCACATGGGACATAAAGCAAATTGGCAGATTATGTTTTCTCTGATGCAACTGAAATGAATTACTTGGCCTTATAGTATACGCATACTACTTCTCACTGACAACCAAAAGTACTCATTAAGTTTTTCAGAACTTTGTTTCTTACAGAGCAACAGAAAAGCCCCAGTATCTTTTCCATACAATTTCTGGTTCTCTTCAGATAACCTTGTGAAAAGGTAAAATGAAAGTGGTCTTCATCTGGCAGATCTTGAACTAGAACCTTCATTTCTTCAAAACTTGCTCTGCTTTAATTATCAAGAGTGCTAATTAATTCAGAAGAAAGACTCCTTTTCAAGGGCACCTTGAAAAACTCACTTTAGAGTACTTATAAAGCTGGTTTTATGCTGGAATATCTGCTGTCTGATATTTTCACATCTGGATTATTTATAAATTTCCATTCACTTCTACAGAAGTATTCAAATTTGAAGCAAATCTCTATTAAGAATTTCTATTCTCATAGAAAAAAGTCTAAAGAATTCTAACACTCCTCTCCACCTTTTTAATTTTCAAATGTTTTCTATTTAATACATAATAATGCAGCACACTTCTAATTCCAAACTTTGAATGCTTCAGCTGGATCTACAGGAGCAATAGACTCAAACACATGTATTCTAAAACCAAAGCAAATACTTTACTAGGAGGCATCATTATACAACTAGTTTGCTCAGCAGCCATTAAATGATGAAACAAAAACAATACATGTTATACAGATGAAGAGATTAGAAGAAAATTATCATTCACAAAAAAACCTCTCCCTTTCTTCTTCTCATTACAACAGCCATTTTTTAAGGCAGATGACTGCAAATCAAGTGTAGAAATCGAAACGATTACACTACGCCATTTTTCCTTATATGTTTCTTCAGTATGTCTTGACTCTGTAAAAACCCTTAAGTTGTTGTAGAAGTGCGAACTTCTCCTCATTTGACATACTACTAAGTCTGTCAAGAAAGAAGTTTCAAAAAAAAGGTGAAAAGTTGCTTTTTAGAACATGTCTTCCAAAATGACCTCCTCCTATCCAGTTCCGCCAGATATAGCTGCTGTCCATAGTAAAAAGATTCGGGGCCAAAGTCCAATGTTTCCTCTGTTACCTATACTGTTGTTGCTACCACAGATCTCAAATTCCCAGAAGCTTACCTTGTTCTGTCCATTCTCTTCAGAGATGGTCTTCCTGACGCTGAAATACTCTTAGATCGGCTATAGCTGGGTTTGTAGCCGAGACCCCATTTGTCTTTCAAGGAGGCAGCCTAAAACAAAAATAATATTTAAATGCAACACTGAGAACACAGAGAAAAACTCTGGCAGACTAAAATACTATTTTACACAGGTGTGACAGTAAAGTAAAAAGATTTTTTTCTTCCATAATAGTTAAAATGCATCTTATTATCAGCATTTGCCAGCACCTTCATCCTGCCTCTGGATACATGTTCACTTTTCACACTTGCTGGAATTGGTAATGTCCTGTTGCCAGGAGAAAAGTATGCCCAAAGCTAATAATCTGACCACTTAGACATCCTTCTAGCTACCACTATGGTGACAGAAGAACACAAGCTAAAATGAGAACACCTGAGAAAGAGCTGCAAACACATTACTACTTGAAAGATCTTTTTGTATTAATGCAGCATCATACTTGGAGCTCATGCACTAGGACACACTGAAAATAACATTTCGCCAGGTTTGTTATCAGGTCTGGGACAACAGCCACCTATATCTGTGGATTTCCAGCAACACTGCTTGTTTTTTTGTTGACAGTTTCTTCTAGTGTCTATCTTTAGTAGCTTGTTTTTATTTTTACACCACCCAACCGTGCAAATATTTATATATAAGTGGAATACAATAGGTATGTGTCATTTGCCCAGGCAGTTAACATGCTTGCCTCTGCATCTGCATTCATCAGTCCAATAAGGAATCGTTTTAAAATCTGCTAAGAGAAGGAGTAAATGACATCTTCAAATACGCATTTTCTGCCTATTTCTTGTGAGTGTGCAAATAATCCCATTGACATTATAGTACCTGTGACATTTCAATTTTCTTATCACCATTATTACAAGGGAGAAAAACCTTTCCCCGCTCTCTCCTAAAGATAAAAGGTTTGCTGAACTATTTGATATTCTTAACGCTTCCTTTTCCGTTACTAACATTTTCTTCGCTTTAATCAACATGCAGAAAAGAAATATGCAACGCAAGTGCTATCATTTTTTAAAGTAACTTAATACTGCTCACCCTCATACTGGATCTACGTAGCTTTTTACGAACATCTCGGCGGATATCATTCACAGCCACCGACTCCAGTTGCTGATAGCGCTGAATTTCTTGATTTATAGTTCCTTCGCTTGCACCTAATTTTCTGGGGATAAATCATGATTGAGTTATCTTACACAGGTGACATTATTTTCACCATTTCAAAAATCTGTGTTCCAACAATGCTCTGCTTCCCCTGGGAATTATCCCATTTTCTCATTTTTTTCAGTAGTTACTTATGACCTGTGCCCAATATAGCTGCAGAAGATTTTTTCTTGTTCCACGATACAACTTTTTGTCAGGTATAATATTTTGTCCTTACGAGGACTCTTTGATTTTAAGGTTTCTGTCTCCAAGTGCCTTAGCACAGCAGACAGAGGATGTAGAACAAACTAGCATGCAAGGAGACCCCCAAACAACAGGGCTACCATGATGCTAATTAAGGTGGAGCATAAGAATGGCTACGCAGCAACTTTCTTATTTTAAAAAGCCCTAGTTGTAACAACTAGATTAATGACCTCCTATACACTTTCAATCACATGACGGCTGTTTAATTGAAAACAAACATAATGGACAAATCTGAGAATCCCCAGCAGGATGAAGAAAAATCCTTCTGCTGTAACAGTTTAAAGCCCTGTCACACCAATGACAGCCTTCTGTAGCGGATTGCCTTCTGCAGAAAAAACACACCACTAAATAATTTAAAAAACTCTGTAAAGCAACGGCTATTTTGAAAGAATCACAGTTTAGGGAAGCATTCATAAACTGAGAAAAGGCAGGCACAAAACGTAATTTTGATTCTTGAACTCGTATTAGAAGAAACATTTAACCTAAAATCCAAAGTTCGGATACAATTGCCCTCTGAATGGTGACAGCAATTTTATTTCAAGTACAAGCAGTAGAACGTGTCTCTTCTTCATTATTTAACACATAATTACCAAGCTCTGTATTCCCATCCCAGACAGATCCATTTATAGTAAGTCAGTCTTAGAGAAGGGGGGGGGGGGGGGGGAGGCAAGCCCAACAAACCATGACTGCAAAAAATTATTAATAAAATTCACAGAAGTTGTTCAGATGAAATTTATGAAATTTGAAATAATAAAATCTTTCTTCAGGGTTTTCTCAAGTGCAGCACAGGATATTTAATTTTAAAATATCACCTACAAGATGCAAAAAACAGTCGACTGAAATGTTTTTCTTCTTCTTCCAGTGAACGAGACTAAGCTTATTACAGTTACAAAGTAATATATTTTGTTAAAGTAATCACCATGATAATAAATCAAGATGGAACTACAATTTTGAATCAATAGGAAATTGGTTATAATCAGCCATTGTAATGCAGAACCAGAAAGAATATAGACTAATTTGACACTTCGGGAAGAACTCGAGAAATTTGAGAGAGTACTTGCATATATAGTTTTTTTCTTATGGAATCCAAAAGGACAATTTTTTATTTTTAAATAAAGACAACGATTTCCACTTGACCAACACAATGCCACAACATATGTGATAAGAACAGAAAAGAAAAAAAGTCAGCTGTAGTTTGTTATTCCCAAACTTTGTGCGAGTTACAGCAAAACCCAACTTACTTTAAGTCATCAATAACTTTAGCTTGCTCGTTGAGTTCTCTAATATCGACTAAACGTTTCACGAATTTTCTTCCTCGCTGTTCTCCAGTTTGGATACTAGAAGCTCCCTGCCGTCGGTGATCAACAATCTCCTATTTAAAATAAATATTTAATTAATGCCCTCATCAAAAATTGGACATTAGTGCGATTTAACAATAGGCAAAGTGAATTTCACACCTTAAAATTTGGACTAGTGCATGCAAAAGAATCAGTTTCATCTCAAACGGCAGCTGATTGGATTTTTTCCAGTGATCCAAACCCCATCATTCAGTTAAGACACACTGTAACTACTACATACATGTCCCCATGAGCAGGATCTGCCTGCTTTCATATGTGATCTGCTAGACTGAAGAGAATCACACTTCGCTGACCCCAATAGATATTCTACAGGAACAGAGTATCGATGGTTTGGGGGGCTCAAACCCAGCAGGTGATTTACAATCCGCTGCCCAAATGTTAGCTTGCGTGCATCTCCACATAATGAACCTCCACCTGATTTCTAAACAACAAACAGGCACATTAGTGTTCTGGGATGACGTTTTCACTGTTGGCTATTTAAGACAGCCATTAAAGAACATCCGTTAAAGCGTTTTTATGTGAAACCAAAAAGCAAGGTCAGCAGCATATTGGGTAGAAGTACCGAAACAGAATTTTTTCTAATTTGCTCATGTTAGTAACTTGCTCTCCTGTTAAGAAAACCTATCTACAGCCGCAGCTTTTCCAATTCAGGTACCTGAAGTTAGGTACTGTGTTTCCATATTTTCAAATCCAGATCGATATTTCTACATAACACCAGTAGAAATATGATCTGTGATTTCTTGCCTTTGAAATATGGAGTTAGAAAACTAACACACAAACTTTTCTGATTTGCAACAAGAGTTATAATAGCTAAACGGAGTAGCATGACTCAACTCAAGACTAAGATCTTTCCATTTGACTGAAGACCTTGTCACGCCTTTTCTAATTAATAGCACTTATTTTGGTTGATTCACTTACTGCATGTATAGTGGGAGACATAGTGTCAACTTCATCCTCATCGGAAAGGTCAGCTATGTTTACAGAGTTGAGGTCAGCAATATCATCAATATCTTCTTCTCCTGTCAAGGTTGTGAGGGTGTTGCCTAAAGCATTCAATCTTTTCCCAATGTTTGGATCCATGTGGACATCAATACCACACATCTTCCATAACACATTCAGCGTCCAGGTTCCAGCACTACTACTTTCTGTATTTAAAAAAAAAAAGTTTAACCCATTTTTCCTCTTTTAAAAAATACTGAGCTATGTATTAGTTAACCAAGACAGTGTTTATCTGTTACAAAGAACCGTCTTCTCTGCCCACGCCAAGGAAAACATATTCCACAACTGAAATGCTTGCTGGAAGTACTTCACAGCTATGAAGTTAATATTTCTTTAACAAGTGATGTACACAGACAAACCTAATGAAAATACATTCCCTTCAGCCCAGCTGATGACCAGGAGAAAGCATCTCAAACTTCAGCTCTTACAACTGCGGCCAAGTATACTATTCCAGAACAGAATTTCTAACAGCAAGAAACCTAAAGGATGTCTATCTGTATGTAAAAATGCTAACCTATTTACAGTTTCAAGTCTTGAATAAGGATGCTGGAAGATGTTCTAATATATGTGTAATATGCCTGCTGAATACCCTGTCTTCCCAGGATTTTTCTAATGAGTGCCACCTTTCAGCGTCAAAATACAGAATTTGCTTTAAGCAGAACTACACAAGATACTGGTTTTCCTTCTAAATGGATTCATGCTGGTTTTCACCATTCACAATTCCATGTGAGGTAAACTTTTAATAGTTGCAGCATGTGTTTCATTTTTACGTCTCCTCAGCACAAAAAAGCAAGCGGGGGACAATGAGCAAAACTACATGGACAGGAGATACCGTAGATGCAACATTTGGGCATAAACATGAGAAGAAGCAAACAGCAGGTACGATGACCAGAAGACAGAGAGTGCCAGGTATTTTTGAGGCCTCTGGAGAATGTCCAAACAACTCAGTAGGAGAGACTGGAAAGAGAGGGAGTTCGGGAGGAATAGAAGCTGTCTCTGGAAGAGGTGAGGGAGGAATGGGAGCTCAGGATGCAAAGTCTCAGCATTAGAAGGACTGAAAGATTTAGCAGTCTCTAGGAAGCAGTAGGACAACATTGCTGTTATAAAGGACTATCCTATCCTCCAACCACGGAACAAACACATATACACCGTGTGTTTTCCTGCAGGTAAAAATCTAAAACCAGGGTTGCTGACGTGACTCAAGACCTGGAATAGTTTGAAAAGATGGAGCAGATAAAAACATTGAGGAGTTTCACCAGGAAAACAAGATATTAAGCAAAACAAAAAAAACAAACCACCAATTAAATTACAACACAGTTAAAGGATTTAAATTTTGTATTTTATGGATACTTCATTTATATAGGACTTGATTTATTAAAAAAGTGTATCACCTGCTGCAGCCTGTCCTGTTGTCCTAGAACATACTTCGTATGTACCATCTGGCACAACACCTATATGAAGCAGATGAAGCACACACACCGATTAGGCGGACAGTCAAAGTTGCTTTAGACCAGCCCTTCCAAATTCAACGTCAGCCTCTTGCCCTCCGCAATTAAAGCATGAGTGGTGTTGCATAGGAGGTTTAGTTTTAATTCCTATTGAATGACTTTTCTTATTTAGTAAAATGAATCTACTTGGTAACATCCAAGTTTATATCAACTTAAAATTCCATATAAATTCTAGAATCTTCACCATAATGAAAGGTATATATATAAATGAAAATCATCTATATTAAACTATTAAAAACTTACTGCGATCTTATGAAATTATATAAAAGCAACGCATCCAACTCTTCCAACATCTGTCAGACAGAACTTAAATGCTTACAATGAGACATATAGAAACAAAGTTATTAATAAAGGAAAACAACAAAGAAATACAACTTTTTAGATCCGTATTATTTTGCTTTCAAAAGGCCAAGGTCTTTTCTTTATCTTTTTGGGGAAAGTTCAGCAGTTTTAAAGTCACGGGAAAGGGTAAAAGTGGATTTATATCTGAAATACTATTGTATATCTGTAATACTATTGTCCAGTATGAAATCACACCCACTTACATGCATTCATGACTAGATCTCCTCTTATTTCTGGTTTCCAGTCATCCCAACTTGTCTCAAAGCCATCAGCAAAGCGGATACAGAAGTTTTTAAAATGACCTTTGCTAACTAAAGACTCTGAGGAGCAGGCAGTGATTAACGTGCTTTCAATAGTCAGGACTAAAGCAGAGCCAGTGTCAAGATCTGCAGTGTGGTTAGACTGGAAAATAAAAATCACAGAGAGAATTTACTGGTCATTGCACTGTCAAAGTGATACTATACATGCGTTAAATGCTGTTTGTCTTTCCCTATTAGAAAACTGATCCCCTTCTCTTATCTCCTTGTATCTTTCCTTCTCTGCAGAAAGTTTCAAAAGCATCACATCTGTCCGTACAATGTCTTGCATTGTTGTTTTCTAGTAAATGCAACACCTACATTGTAAATATATTAGGGCACCAGGAGTCAAGCTCATCTGGAAAAGGAAAGAAAATCCATGTTTGATCAGGGACTAGACGATCAAGGGCTATGAACCATATGGCCCCATGACCACAGAACACAAGCCCAGGATCGATTCTTTTCTCCAAGAAGGGCTGCACATGAGTCGATTGAACAACGACAAAAAGTAGCTTTAATTTCTACATGATTTTTTTGTGTTTATTTTGATATCTACAATTATGCAGAGTCCTAAATAAACAGGTTGTCTAGTTATTTTCCAGCCCTTTGCATATAAAGGTCTGTAATTTTGTTTACCTGCAAAAAAGCCCACATATTCCCTTCTATAAAGCTAGACTTCTTTTGATCCAGCATAAGTACTGTAAACATGCTATTCTGTATACAGCTTAAGACTTCATAAGCCAGAATGCATTTTTTATAATTTACTATCATTTGTAACACCTAGGAGCATAAAATGCCACCTGCTTTGTCCATAGCTGCCAGATAGTAGATTCACAATCAAAATGTTATGTCGTTATGACTTCTAGGCTATTGGCCTCATTACTCCCTTTACATTTCTATGTATTGTGACTATTTCCTTCTACACTGTTAAAATGAGTCATTCCTGTTCTGGAATTACTCCCCATTAATAATAGCCCCAGTTCAACATAGGAACAGTCTCTGAATCCAAGGTTTTCTCTCAAAGCCATCTAACATTATCTATCCTAATAATGCTCCACTGCTTCGTGTATTTTTTTAAACTGCTGTCAACTGGCAATGTAGTATTTTATACTATTTAAGTTTTATACTTAAGAGGTGCAGATCACACCTTCACCTTATATATGAAGAGACGGGCATAACTGCAGTCATTTCTAAGAAAGGAAGATCAGAGGGAATACAGGTCTGCACAGAATTGTTTCTTAACTGAGAATAAACACAGATTTTCAAGAAAGCTAGGTCCACCGATTTAGGTACTTTCCTATCTATCTGAAGAAAGCACCAATACGCAGAGCTAAACGTCAAATTGGGGAATGTGTTGGATCATGCTGCATTGGTTATCACGAAACTCAGCAAACTGCACAGCCAGAGAAGGAGGAGCTGCATCGCCACAAAGCACTACCCTGGGAATGCATTACTGAGCTGTTCATCATTAAACTTAAGACTCAAAGGTATTCCAGAGACATAATGCAGTGCACATTCCCTTACAGAAGAAGTTGCATTAACACACTGCACAATGCACTGTGTAGGCATTACTTTAATACAGAAACTAGTTAACTGCACATTAAAGAATACATCATCCTGTGTAACGTATTAGACTGACCCTGTACTACAATCATATACTTTTTGTCAATGACTGCATTTTAAATACCTTTAACCCAGCCCGAGTTCCTAAATAAAAGTTACTGTTTGAAAAACATATCTGTAGATATCTCAAATAGTTATTCGTACTCTCATTCCTTGTTTTAATGAAACAAACAAACGAGTCTGAAAACTGTTGGCTTTAACGTGATGTTCCGAGTTTTTCTTTTTCTATCTACAATCATATGAAAAATAAAGGATTAATTTGAATTTGTGATGGAAGCTTTCAAGAAAATATGTTCCACCTGAAACATTTCCAAGGACTTTCCAAAGTGCTGAGCTCATACGTGGTGTAAACAAGAATCCATTATGTTTCCCCAAAACATGCACACCAACTGAAACATGCATAACCTAGTTCTTCTATAAACGAGAACACTGCTTCTCTTACAAGCAATGTCACTAGTGCAATTATCAGCTTCCTATGACTTTTGCGTTGGTGTGATGAAAAATTACATTTATGGACGTAAAAGCCATGTGCCACATACAAACGGATATTTCAACAGACTAATAGTCACGTTGCTTCAGGCATTTTGCTTACCTGAGGCGTGTTTGTGATGGGCAGGCAAATTCCTAAGTCATTGACAGTCAGCTGAAGAAAGAGGGTCCCAAAAGCCTGCGCAGAGGTTTGTTGGATTCCAGGCAGCATATCTACTACTTCTTTTGTGGCCATATGAATATCTTTATGTAAAGCCATTCTCTGTTCATTCCAGTTGTCATACGCAGCCTTGTAGTTCAGCCAAAATAGCACAGCTTTATGAAGAAACCAGAAACGCTTAATTGAAATCAACACATACAAAGTAAATTAAAAAAGCACATTCACTAAATAAAGTTCATTTTTTTCATTTGTATGGTTTCTCCATTACTTTAAGACAGTGGATGTACAACAATGGACACACACACGTATTCAGGATGTAGTGAGGAGGCTCATGCTGCGAAGGACAAGATGGACAAAGCTGATCATTTAGCATCGAAGTTAACACATTAAAATACAGAAAGTGATGCTGTTCTCAGCATTATTCATTTGTGAAGATTTGCAATAGCAACCTTCTCCAAACCATCTGGAAACTAATCACCTCAGCAAATGGAATTTTTGACGTTAGCAATTATTAACCTGTTGGCATGCAGTAGATCTCCTAAATTTCTCAGCTACCTAACGTTTTAACATGAAATATACTAAATCTTGAATAATCAAGCCTCTCTGAAAAAAAATATATAGCTTCCTCAGTATGAAGACAAATTTGTAGCAATTGTCTCTTCCATACCTCTATCAAAGGCCACAGGCTGAGCAAAAACAATTGGTCTGTTCAAAGTAATGAGCACAGCTTCTCTATCTGATGAGCCACTGATTTCTTCTCGGAGAGCATTTCTTAATCCAATTCTTGTCTTGAAATAGGCAACTTGATGAAAGTCTGAGCCAGCTTCTTCATAAACCTTAAAATGTTCAAAAAATGGGAAGGGGAAGGGGTTTGCAGCAGGGAGGAGTTCAAGGACAGGGGAAAAAGTAATCAAATTACTGCATTTGACAAAATGTAAAATTACAACAAGAAGTAAAGATGTCTCCTTTCCCCTTTTTCTCTTCCAGCCAGAGTTCTTTTGAGGATATTCAATTTTCTCACATTAAATTGTGATTGCAGTGTTACTTCCCTTATTTATCATAAAACGTTAACTAAAGTAACTATTTATATATCCAGATCCTCTATTGTGACAGTACATTTATAGGTTCTAAGATTTGTATTGGTTTGTTTCTAGGCATCACGAAATATTTTCGCGTCATAGAATTAGTGATTCCAGGTAACAGTGGGTTTAAGAATACAAGAGATAGACCTGTCAAACTAAGACAGACAAACTAGGTCAAAATGTAGGTCTAGCCAAGTTTGGATCTTGTCTGATCTTATTATTTTATTCATGTACCCTAAAAACAATAGCAATATCAACAAAAAATTTGAATTTGACTCAGTAGCAAGGCCATTACTGTTGCAAAGGGCTTGTAAGTTCTAAGATATTAATAGCAGAGGGGCGGGGGGGGGAAGGAAGGCCCATGCTTGACTCCTTCCATCTTTTATGCATGTACACTGGCCTTCATAATGAAGGCTTGCTAATTCTTCTGAAAAGTCCGCTTCAGTCCCTTCTTGACTCAAGTGAGAAAATTTATTTTCAACGACTATTTAACAAAGTATGAGAGTATACTCAGGAAGTAAATTTCCACAACTGTGTGCTGCAGAAGGCTTAAACTTTTATAAAAAAAAAGAAAACAAGCTGAAAAAGCCAACCAAAAAAACCCCTCAAACAAAAAACCAACACCCTCCCCAGCCCCCCTACACTTTACACCCACTCCACAGCCAGATCAGAAAAAAACCAGCAGCGTAAGACAGCCTCTTGGCTTGGTTATGTATTTTTTTTCATCACACACTATTAAGACGACCACACACAAAGATGTTGAGCACTAACCTGATGTTTAACAATCTGTCCTAGTGCCAGATTTAAATCCACCTGGCATTTCCCAAACAGTTTGAGGTAGCTGCTACTTCCAGGCATTGCTTTGGTTTGCAGTCTGTTTGAGAGTTCAAGTTCTATCAATCCAGTTTCAAATCTCACAGCACGCATTGAGGGAGTTGTAGCTGTCACTTGAATTCCCTAATGAATAAGGAAGGTACAAAGTTATTAGGATCTGGTTCAGAGACAAAGAGAAGGGAAAAAAAAACCCCAACAAACAAAACAAAAAACCCTTTTCACTGTGCAGCAAAAAAGAGGACATAATCATTTTTCACAATGCAATGCCACTAAGCTATTTTAAAAGATTACAGGAACCAAACTCAAGGTCCTTTTTTTCATGCAGAGTATTCCTGATTCAATAAGCTTTGAGGTAAAAACCCGAAAGCCCTTAATAGCATCTAGGACCGCTGTTTTGTCATCATAAGATTACCTTAAACTGTAGGCTCAATGAGTAAAGAAGAATTTTTGGTTTTTCTCCATCAGTTGTGCCATCA
Organism: Aptenodytes patagonicus; assembly: GCF_965638725.1. Taxonomy (NCBI): domain Eukaryota; kingdom Metazoa; phylum Chordata; class Aves; order Sphenisciformes; family Spheniscidae; genus Aptenodytes; species Aptenodytes patagonicus. Next base: position 79,127,238 of record NC_134952.1, read on the forward strand.
TGTTCGTTCCAAAGAGGTATTGGCTGCTCCCCTCCTGTGCACATCAAATATACACGTTCAGAGTTTTAACAAAGGAAACATTTTAAGACAAATAGATATAAAAAAAGGTGACTGAATTAAGCCTCATTTTAAACAGTGACTAGTTGAAGATTTAGAAGAACAAATATAGGTTGAAGATAGAAGACATCTTGTGCAGATTCAGCTTGTTACATGCAGTTAATAGCTCTCTACTAAGGCTCAAGGCAGAGAGTCATGTTCCTCCCTCCTGGGAAACTTTCCACAGGAAGGCTCAAAGCCTGTAAGGACTAACACCTAGTTTTCAAAAAGATATTCTTTGTCTCCTGCACCAATGTATCTCCTAATTACCTGACAACAAAAATTAAACACTTGACTGAATACTGTGCAAACTGCATGAAAAGAGGAATTGAAATTATATCAGTATTTTTCAGTGACAGGAAGAAAGAGTATTCTGCAGTTATTTTATTTTTGTGTTTACTTCCTCATTCTGGCACATTTCATCCCAAGTTACATATCCCCATAGGCCCTGAACGAGCAATCATGGTTTAAATTCTCCTTGAAATTTGATCTATATTCAATCTTAGTTTATAGGAATGGCTTGCTGCTGGAAAAGGCTAAGCCATTAATTCTCTCCATATATGCCAACTCCTCTAATTACAGTTATTTGGTGGTAAGAATAGGCAGTTAAAACATAATCCCCAACCAACCAACAACAGTAAATTTTTACCTGGATGTTTTTCTTCTCCAAATAGTCTTAAAAACCTCTTCCTCTTTTTGTTGGGGTTTTTTTTCCCCCCTAAATATTCTTAACTAGGATCATGTAAAAATACAGTGGTAACCTAAGGGTTCTGAGCAAGAGAACTAACTTGTCTTTCACATATTCTCCACATGCACGTTGGAGGCTATTTTTGCAGTGACATTTCTTCATGAAGTTTGTAAAGCATTTGTCAGTTAAAAAAAGAAAAGAAAGAAAAGAGGTATTACTTTTAAATAAAATTTCTCCATCTACCCTCTCACTTAAGGGAGCATAATTTTCTTGAATGAAACTAAATCAGAAGTTGGATTTGAATCTTTACATAAACCAGCACAAAAAGTGATACGAGTTTGAAAGCAGACACCAGCTGTCTTTAAATCAACACTGCCCTCAACTTGCAGATGGCATTATTATGAACTGCTCTTTTCATTAAGTAGCTTTTAATCTGTGCAACTTCACCTAAGTAATTGGTACTTACCCAGTTTTTATATATGGATAATATGCAATCAATATTTTAGTGCAACAGAAACCATAATTAGAAAAAACACTTTAGTATATTACACTAATTAGAATTTTCAAGCCATGTAAATTACTTTGTTGCAAGCCAGAAGGACAAAAGCTGTTTTCTGCTCCCATTGTTCTGCATTCAGCACCCAGACCCATGGATTGCTGGCACCTGACCACGTTTCCCACTGAATTACCACAATATGGAAGGTCACATTTCAAAAACCATCAGGCTGCTACTTGCAATACAAATTTATAGTCTGGAAAAGCAAAGAACCAGCTATGGTAATAAATTCCTCACATAAAAACGGAAGAGAGGTTGAACTCTAGAAACCGAGAAATGTTATGAAAGAAATCTAATACAGGTTTCCCATTTTACCACTTTACGCTCCTCTACAAAAATTGTTCTAATAGAATAATGACAGCTGTTGAAGGTTTATTCTTCCCCTAAGTGTTTTCTTACTACCCAATGCCAATATATTTTTGCCTGGAACAAACATCAGCGTGTTTAAAATTTGTTTCTTCTTATCCTTCGGGGATTCTGACATTTTCCATTTTCTCCACTGTATCTTCTAACTCCCTTGAGGGCCCGTCATCTGGACCTGCACATTTCTTTTATGTACGTTTGTATGCATGAATATATACACACACACACAGAAGTATATGAAAGGGGTGTGTACATGCACACACAGACACTCCTTTCACTTAGTTACCACTTTTTAGTTTTTCTTTCCTCACGATGTTTCCAACTATTAAGGAATCTTTCCACGAAAAATTAGCTGTATTTCTTTGGGATAACTCAAAAAGTGTTAAGATCAAACTACTTGAAGTTTCACCTGCTTTTGAACATTCATTCACATTTGTCATCCTGTAACTTTCTCTCTCAAACATACATCCTTCTTCCTCTAAAAACATGACTAATAAAATTCATATTCCCTTTACTTCCCCTGGTTATTTTACTTTCTTTTTGACTTTATTATTATTATTTCTTAATAGACAGGCAATACTTCTTATTAATTATTGCTTTTCCTTTTTCTAATTCATTTACTCTTTATCCCCATCTGCCAATTCTTATTTTGACCTAAAGAACAACAAAACACTTCTACAGTTCTTTACTTTGTTCATCTCCTCATCCGTCATGTAACATCCACAGTAAATTATATTCCTGTATTTTTTTTTTTTTAAAACTACCAAACAATTACTGATGTGTCAGACAAAGCTTCCAGTCCTTACATTTCCCCTCAGAGTAGTCACATATCAGAAAAAATAGTATCATTTTGTACTATTTTTTCCAGTGCGTAGGGGGACAGATCTCGTTTGCTGAGTGAAGTATCATTGCATGGCACAAGTTACCAGCTTTTTGATTTGCTTTCAGTTCTTGAACACAGACCAAGTCTCTAACAGTAAGAACTAGAAAGTGAGTGGATCTATTTTTAAATGCTGCGCAAACTGTGATTTAGTCAGATAAACAGAGGTTTTTATGTAAGAAAATAAATGTTTTGTAACTTTGGCTGTCTACTCAAACAGATGAACGCACAATTCAGTATGCAATTTCCATTGCACACTGCAAAAGAGACAGCACCGAGTGATTTTGCAACTGTTCTCTAATTGGGTTTTTAATGACAACGCTATTTTTCTTCTGAAAAGTTTTTGAGACTAGAAGCCAGCCTAAATGACAGAAACAGAACAGTCATTTCTGCAGTATAGAGCATGTTACACAAAACAATCTAATGAACAGCCAAATGCCTTTTTCATACAGTTCTGAAACACGTTCTCTGCAAAGAATCGAAGAGCTAGGAATCAGAAGACACTATGTAATACCAATATTGACACTATTTTCCCTGGACACAGCTGTTTTCCTTTAAAAGAATACGCTGACGTTATTTTACAAAATGCAATATCATAATCTGCGTTTTACAGGTGAACAAAGCGAATACAGAAAGTAACCCAGCCAGGGTCATGTCATAGACAGACACAGAGGCTAGTGTCCGGAATGACAAACTACCCTGCTTCCCAATAAAACCTCTTGTTTCTGATAGAGCTACAAAAATTTCCAGAGCGTCTGTTATTACTTCAAACTCCAGCTCTGCTGCTTGCTTCTTGCTACTGCTTGGAGTGCTAGATGCGAAATGAATAGCTAATTCCGAGAACTATACAATGTTGCCCTCAAACAAGGTTTAAAGATCTTACTTAAAGTTGGTTTTAAGTGTTCTGCTTACCTGAAACCTTCTGTATGACTTCATTTACTTCCTTCATGAACACTTTTTGCACAAATACTAAATGATTTAGAAGATCGGTTGTGAGATTATGTTCGAAGGAACCAACCTGCAGAAATATAAAATTTTAGAACAAACCTTTAAAACAGTTACCATACCTATGTTTTCAAAACAATGCATTCTTAGTTTTCAGGCAGATCTTTCCAAGTGCAATTATATTGTTATTGGCATAAAAATGAACATTAAATACGTGAAATGCAATTTTTCTGCTGTGAATGCCTATCAGAAAACTGAAGGACATACACTATTATATGAAAATGTTTATTCTTCTGCTTAAGTTTATCTTAGACAATAAAATGCAGGACTTGATTAAGGTTCATGGAAGTATGCAAAATGCTACTTAATTCCAGATAGTAAATCATTATCAGAACAAATTAGAATTGAGCTGTCAACCTCTAAAAGTGCATTAGTCTAGTTACTGTAGATGAACAAGTTTACTGATATCTTCAGTGGTAAACTTATGTGTCCAATCTAATCTTAAAGAATATTCCTAAGGAACCGGAGTCTGCCTAAGATTGTTTAAATTTGCCATTAAGATTTTTTAAATAAAATTAAAATACAGATATTTTCTAAAACTACTCTGACTTGGCTTTTGCCTTTGCTAAGCAACCCCTCCCTTTTGTTTTACATGCTGAACAAATTCCAAGCCCCTGAGGTCTTTCTTCAGCCAGGAAATAACTCAAATGGGTTGAACAAAGAGCAGCACCTAATTAAACTTCTCCCGTAAAGATGCAAACATCAGAAGTCTCGATTACAAACATACTAGACTACTTTTCTGACTAAAGAAATAGTTAGTAGAAAAGCCCTGCTTTTCCCCACCAGATAGGTTTCTTCTAAGCAGCATCACTTTTCTCTCTGTGAAAAGTAACTGTGGAAATTGGTACACAAATAGAACTTGTGAGTAGAACACACTGTGTCGAACAGAAAATTTTGTATCATTTACTAAGGTTATATATAGCTTCTCCTATCTATGGAGCCGTCTAATAATGAAAAAATAAAATGGTTTTAAAACAATAAAACTTTTTAAATTTTTCAGTATTTCTTTTTGCAAAATATACGGCATTATCTGATGTGTTAGCATAAGCTTTCAGTTTTAAAATCACACTTTATTTGAATCATCAGCATAATATAATCTACTTTTGTCTACTTCACTGATGAGAAGTATTGTCATTCCAAAAAAGAGTTTCTAAACCTATCTTCCTTATTTATTTGCACAAAATAACATGTTAAAAATCCTCCAATATAGTGGTCTTGACTGCTGAATATGTTGGCTGCTCATCAAACTAAAGACTGAGAAAGTTCTATTTCAGTGTCACGCAATTACAAATGCTATATTTGGATCAACCTGTAAACCTCAGAGTTCTGGAGTAGGCAAATTATTAAAATAATATGAAGATGCACATACAGAAATGTAACAGAATGGAAATAACAAGTTATCAAAGATGACTACCGTCTTCAACACCTACTTCAGCCACACAGCGTAAGTAGTTCCCCTGTAGATAATAGCCTTGCTTAGCAGGTAGTTCATCTATGCTCCAAATTTGGTCTGAGTAAGTATCATGTTCTTCCATGATATATTTGCCTGACATAGTGACAGGAGGAAGGTTGAGACTTGCCGAAGGAGGAATGGTTGACATATCAGTTGCAGAGACTTTTGAAGTGAAGCGCAACCTGTGACTTGGAAGCTCAAAATTAAATCTAGTTTGGGCACCTGTAAAAGGAAGATGGGGAAAGAAAAGGTATGAACTGGCAAAAGAATCTTTTATTTATCCTTAAATTTAAGAACACTTTTGGAATTAAAAAAAAAAATCTTTAAAATATTATTGAAGTGCCTCTAGAGCTATAAATATCCACCCACGTGATTCTGGGTTTTCTTCATTTTTAAAGAAAATGAAGGCTTCACTGTAATTAGATGGAGAAGGGAGTCATACAAACCACCTCATCTGTACTGAGGCCCTATAAGAGTATTCTCAAGCAGCCTTACAAATCAGAAATTAATTAATCAAGGATCATAAACTGATTTTAGCAGTCAGAGGAAAGCTTCCTCGGAGGAAGCTATATATGAAAATATACATGTCTTCATCTGCTCTTGTATTTTGCCTCTGGCAATTGTGTATAACAACAACGGTGTAAATTCTCTATATAGCCCCATCTGATTGAAGTCCACATTCAGAAAAATAAGCCGATAGCAACAGATTCAAAGCTCTAGCTATAATTCAACAGAAATATCGAGTCCTCTTGGATGCTTCTAGCAAGGCCAAACTAAAAGCCATAATGTTTTTAAAGTTTCAGAGAACTGTTACCTGTCATTCCGTGACTCCTCATTCTTCCCATCTTATATTCCGCCTTTAGAGAGGGCAGGAGCGCTGCTCCAATAGCTATACCATCTATCATTGCACTGAATTTAAGAACTATGGGCTTCTTTTCTAAGCCTTCTGGCAGCTGTGGAAATTCATTTGTTTCAACAGGTGTTTGATTAATACTTGTTGGTGTCTTTTCAGAGGGCAAAGGAGTCGCAACATCTTCTTTGGTAGGCTGGGGCCTATTTACCAAGACAAAGATCAGAAAATACTTTTTGTTACTCTAACATGACATATGACTAGCCTGACTCTCCCACATACGTTCAAAGTAGCACAAGCCCATAACTGGATGGCAACCAGCGGCATTCAGAAGCGCCGCGCAAGCAGCACTTACGCAGTTGATGGTTGCCTGATGAGATCCGAAATCTGCTTGGAGAGCTGGTGAGAACTGCGCACCATCATGCTGTGCAGCGTGGCAGGGTGCTGAGGAATGTTGATGCTGATGGCTCCAACTTTGACCACAGCGGCGTTGTTTGTTTTCAACCCTCTCTGGGCACTATACAGGGCCTGGGATTTGGCAATACTGCATTTCACAACAGTTCTAACAGGAAAGGAAATAGGATTTATTTCCACATCTTTCAGAACAGTCAGTTTTATGTTAAAATGGGGTTTTAAGTGTTAGCTGAATTTTAACGTATTCATATAAGTGATTTTGTTTATCAACTACACACACATTCCTTTTTCTTTCACTTTACACACACAGATGCACTACATGCCACAAACAACTACACTACGTTTCAGAGAACTACAAGTCATGCATTGCAAAAATACCTGTTAAACTCTTATTCTTGCATAATGTAACATCATTTCCGTTTATACACACTAGGCTGCACACACACAGACAAATTTTCACACATGGAAACAAATAAAAGCCTTCCATTTCAACTCCTTTTCAGGAATAATCTTGACTCATCCTTTTCATAAGACGACTTAGTAAAATCTGATTTTAGCATCCAAAAAGGTCAACGGAGGAAATACTCACTTAGCAATAAATACACAGCAAGTGATAAATGGGTTTGTGAACTAATAACTGGCATTTAATTGACACATACTATTCCAAAATATGAAGTCTAAACTTTATTTTAATAGTAAGGAGGATATGGTTCACAATGATTACCCAAGATAAAAATACAACTGCACAAAGCTGACAGTTTTTTATGTCAGAATGAAATTTTGGCATATCAGAATTCACTAAGCTCCTATTAAAAAAGATACATGGGGTAACACCATAATGTTTCTCATCTAAGGTCAATTACTGGAGGGTTACCCAATGGAAGTGTATTATACAGCCAGCACAGAATATTACAGCCTCAAAGAGAAAGACATATAGTTGTGAAGATGCAGTACATTAGCTAAAATGTCTGAAAAAACAGACTCCATAAAGTTGCAACATTCAACGAAAGTTTCTCAAATACTAAATTTCAAGCAGCATAACTAAAATGCTTTTTGTATCATGATTCAAATAGTTCTGTAGACAGTTTGGTTTCATGGTGAAAGCTACAATATTCTATGAATTCTACTCCCTAAGTAATGTTTCTTCTGTGAAGCCGTAACACAGGGCTCCCTATTCTGATGTTAAAATACCAGCTAGCCCAAAGCATCCCAGGTGTGGAAATAAAAAAATAAAAAAAATTAAAAAAAAAGAAAAAAGACATCATCCTTCTGCTTATAATGAAGAAATACACAGCACTGTAATGCAACCACAGGCCTCTCAACAGCAGATTAATTTACTGAAGCTCTAGAAACATTTTCAGATTTTCACAGATACGCAAGAGCTACAAGTGACCTAAAGCAGTTATGGATTAATATTTTAGGGTAGGTTGTCAAGTAGAAACAACTTCAAAATATTTGAAGAATTTACACAAATATGAAAGCGGAAACAAATCTTAATTCACAAGTATTTTCAGAAAAGCATTATACAAATAAACATTACTTAAGAAAAGGGCAGACTTATTTTAATCCACCTCTTTAAAAGAAAAAAAACACAATTATTTCTCTGTTGATGTTTGCTTATTTTCTACTCTCTTCCTGCTACCATTCTGACTGAACTATTGTGAAGCCAATCAAGAGTACATTTTTTCCCCCCATCTATAACACAAAATACTACCATGTTAGCTATTCAAGCATCACAAGAACAACTTTCAACTTAAGTTGCAAGATCTCTTCCTGACCTGTACCAGACAGCCTAGTCTTAACCTATCTTTGTGTAGAAGTTAAAAGTAAATGTAGTTGGAGTTAAAGTCTGTACTGAATTTACAATCAATTCTGAACATGTGAATTCATACCATTTTAAGCACTTCCTTAATTAAAAAAAATTACACCAATATAGCTGTTGCAGGAGAATCAGATTTCAGCAAGATTAACTGTACTTCTCTGCTCAGGTATTTCCATATTTCATGCAACAAATGAATTTCACTGTCACTTGTCTGGCCTACAAAAAGCCTGCTTCCACAATGGAATGAAATGCAGAACAACTGTGTGGCTATACATTTATTTGGAAAGAGCACTGCACATTATATCTCTGCAGTTTGCTTACCTATGGTGATATGCCTATAACAGATGTGGTTGAATATTATTAAAATCATTAATCGATATTTACGTTATATACCAGCAATGCATTCAGAAGTATTTCTATGTTGTCGCAACAATTCCATAATTAATCACTCTCCTGAAAAACTTGTGAACAAGGTCTTTGTCCCACTACAGAACTGGCTACCAGGCCACCGCTCAACCTAACAGATTTTTGGAAATGTTAGAAAGAGGGGGGAAAACACATCAGCAGGAGGCCGTAACAAACACAGGAACTACCACACTGAGTCAGATGAAAATTCAGGCAGTAGCAGATACTTGGGGTGTAAATAAAGTGATCCTTCCCTTAATTCCAGCCATCAGGTGGTTACTTTTTGAGCCAGAAGCTGTATTGTGTTCATGACTCACCACCAGACCTATCCTACATGCATTTGTCCAATCCTTTTAACCGTTTATACTTCTGTTGACTGCATCATATGGCAGTAAATTCAACTGTTCAGTGATGCACTATGCAAAAAAAGTACTTTCTTTTGCTGGTTTAATGTTGCTACCAGACAGAAAGGAACAAAATACTGAACAACTGCTTAGCTATTTTCTTTACAACACTTGTAGTTTTACAGTCCATCACCTCTCCTTCCAGAGGTACCATCTATAAGGACATTTTAAAGTTAATCCTGTATTATCACAACACTGAATATACACAAATGCTGTGACAAACAGCAGTTGTACTAAGTCCTAAAAGGTACACACTGGTGGTCTAAAGCAGCAAAAGAAACCCATGCTCAGAATACTGGGGGGGGGAATGAAAAAAAAAAAAAAAAAGAAAAAAAAAAAAAAGAGAGGAGTCTCACAATTTTTGGCTACGTAACTTTTCCTCTCAGAGTACTGCAGGGTCATTGTGTAACAGGGCTTCTAGATTGCCAGCATACCATTTCCCACCTTGACCGCTACTCCAGCGAGACCTTCTGGACTTTAGTATCAGGAAGTAAGAAAGCAACTAGAAGGAAAACATTGCACCTTTTGTGAGAGAAAAGACCTACATTCGCACATATGGATCTGGGGGACATGAAGAGGGTCACCTTCATTAGCAGTTGATGCACAGGCATAGTTTTAAGGAAAACATTTTGTGTTAGCATAACCTGGTCAGCATGCCTAGTAATTAAACCCAGCACGGAGGTAAATAAAAACAAAAGGAGTGGTCCTGTTCATGCTGAAATCACAACAGGTACTATCACTCCAAGCACAGCAGTTCCTTACCAACTTTCAAAGCAAATCTAACCGGTCTGTTCCTTTACATTTATCGGCATTATTTCACCTCATTAAAATAAGCATAGAAGTAGATCTAAAGAACTTAACAGCCAGTGAAACCATTCTAGCATTACAGTAGTGACCGCATAGTGTAAAATCTGCCCATAAAACTAGATTGTTAACATTTACAAGGGCTTTTTTTGACAGGTATTTAGCAGGCTACATTAAAAGCTTATCTACGTAATATTATATGTTAAACTAAAATGTTTTCAAGCAACATCTGCCTACACAATCACACAGTAGGAATGCAGCCATTAGCTACACAACACAGAGTTAATTGCAAGACTATTAAACATAATAATATGACATACAGAAACTCTTGTTTGGCTGTGCTTGTAGGAGATGTAGGAAAATCCTCCAGTCTACAGATGAAGATTGAAGAGAAAGCAAGAAAAACAAAAACAAAGCAAATAAAGAATAAACATTCATGCAAAATTAGTCAGTTAATTACTTGTAACCCACAATATGACACTTACTTTCAAATTTACCAAGTTGAAGGTTTTGGTTTTGTTAGGGTGTGTTGTTTGCTGCTGCTGTTAAAGATTTATCATTATTTCCCCCCTTTCCTTTTGTACCCTCCCTATACGGAAGCTCAGCAAGATTGTGAAGTAAAACAGACATGAAGAACCTCAGTCACCTTCAGAAACCCTGCATGGCTGTCAGATTAGAACTTTTATTTATCCTTCTGAAACATGCTTATCGGGAGCAATTTAGCTGGGGACATTAATAAAAATCTATATGTTTTAAGATCTATATAGCATCTTCCAAACTAAACAGGAATTGAAAGAAGAGAGAGACTCAAGTCACATCATTTTAGAACATTAATATTCTAAAACCAGATCACATACTGAGGGTTACCCAGCTAACACTCAAACTGCGTGAGGGTGATCTACGTTACAAAGAGTTGTAGTTCAACTGTTGTTTTGCAACTCAAACAGAAAGAATTCAGCTAGAAACAAAGAAAAATGATGCATGCCTTTGAGTTTGTGAACCTGGCAAAAAAGATAACAATGTGGATGCTGAGCAAGTCATTCGAGATGTTCATGCACAAAAAGTGATTCTCTCCCCCCACCCCCGACAAGTTGTATCAATTATATAAAGGGTGGAGAATGGATATTAGAACTGTAAAAATTACACAAAGAATCATGCAACAGGGGAGTTCAGAAAGATATCTATTAAAGAAACAATACAGATCTTAAGTGGGAATAATCAGCATCAGTAGGTTAACTACTCCCTAAAAATCTTGTATGATTTAGTGGAACCTATAAGCTTCAAAAAGCAATTAGAAGCATAAGAGAAACAATACACATGATGTAATAAAGTTTCTGTGTGTACACCACGTGGAATAAAATTAGTGCAGAAAGCTCTGATGACATGAAATTTAATTTCTTTCTTTTTACAAGAGGACCTGTCACCTATGATTTTTCAGTCAGGTCACTTACCCATTTACACCGTGATCCTACAATCAGTTCTGAACCTACTACTATCTTTTACTAGAAATAGAAAGGAACAGGAGTATTCATGTTTATGTAACTACGTCCAAGACTCATGCAATTGGGTGCCCTAGACTGAAACCTACTAATATGTTCACTGTATTCCTTCTCAGCTTACTGAGATATGCCTTTCATAGAAAAGCCTCCTGTCAATTGGCACACGCAATAATTAGCTTTAAGAGTCAAATTCAGGCCCAATTCTGCAACAGCTGCATGGTTGCCACCAAACTCTATGACTTCACAGATTTTACCTAAAAACATACCATCAATGCTTGCTACATACCTTTACTGTCACACAACTGATACCAATTCTATGCACTTGAACAACTTTAAATTGTCAGGCTTCATACTTACTGGATATTTGGGGTAATTCCCTCCAGCAGGACGATATTGACACCTCCTATGTGAGCAGTGGCACATGTCTCAGTCATCTTTTGATGTAGTACATCTTTAAGAAAAAAAGATACTTAACAGCATTTCATTCAGTGAAATACTTCCAGGTATGCCTACCACTTTCAAAAATATAGTAGCAAGAAAATAACTGAAAAATTACAGTTTTAGTAGTCACGTTAAGTAATATCAAATTTAAATTGTGCCAAGAAGAAAGCTTTTGAAAATGAAAGGAGTGACTATCTTCTAAAACAATTTTCTTCACGGCATTTTCTGAAAGTCTTGCATCCTTTTAAAATCCTTCAGCATCCTAGCAATAGTTTTTAAAAGAACTTATGGAACGTTATTCTACTATCCACACACAGACATAATGTACACCTATTTACAAAAAAACATATTACACATGCACATACATACACATTGGTATAGGTATGCACGCACACATAAACATGTAAAGCTGCCACTGAATTTAATTACAGAGTACATTTTAGCTTATCCCACCTTTCATTTTTTCTTTCAGGGTGAAACTGCCATGGATTCTCTTCAGTTCAGATTCCATCGTTAGACCGCCAATGTCTGCCTCCAGGTGGGTTCGGTTCACCATGCCTATTCCAAAGACTATGAGAGTCACATGCTGTGGCTCCGAAGTCACCAGGCTGCGCTTCCTCTGCGTGTCTCTGCCATTATCCTGTTCATTCTCAAACACCACTCTACAAGCAGGTTCGGTTGGGCTTCGAACACCTACAAAAACACAAAGGAGTTATTTAAGGATACTGTACAAGAAATCCTTGGCATACCCAATTTAAATGATCCTTGGTTTCACGTACAAATACACCTTGCGCATCAAGTGAACTCTTTAGGCAAATTATCTGGGCCTCACTGATTCCACTCTAACACTGCAACTGAACCAAATCCAAGACACAATAGGGACAATAATGAGTGATCCAATTTCATTATTATTCATAGATATATTCTTATGTATGTTATATAAATATGAATATTTATGCAATTTTATTGTTATGCAATAAAAATGCTCTGACAGTTTCCAATTGTCCTGTTTCTTTTTTGATCATTTCACAGCCAAAGGTTCTTATAATTTAGTTTTGGATGAGCAAGTTTTCCTTTTCAACACTCAGAGCATAAAAACAATGTAAGAAAATTTACATTTTGTGCAGATGTCATAGCTGTGGATATATTCTGTGCATGAAAGATACTGCCCTCTGTTTAACAGAAGCTCTCATTTGACACTTCCTCAGTTTTTCATTCTTTAGTTAAAAAAAGTCCAAAGAAAATATGCCTAACTAGTAACTTATCATCCCCTGCATATTTACAGCAACCTAAGTTCACCAACAAAAAGAGTGATGCTAACCCAGATCTCAAAGTTTTGGGCGAAATTATGGCCCAAACACCTGTAATCTCTGCCAGACTTTACCAAAATCAGTATTTCACCTTTTCTTCTCTCAAAGCTAGGTTCACAGATGATTTTTTAACTGAGTCATTCCCAGGACAGAAATTATCTCCCTCAGCATCGCTTATGTACATATTTTCACAGAATAATATACAGCATTTCCATTAGCCACTCGTAAACAAAACAGAACCTAGGGAGGAACAAACTCAGTCCACTCTGTATACAATTAAACAGAAAAGTTAACTTAACACAGTCCCACAGCCAGTGCAAATCCAGACTAACAGAGCTGCACAAGAATATCAAGGGACTGAATTTAAAACTAATCAACTAACACATATTTGACTAAGTCTAGGATTGAAAGAATCAAAGCATACTATAAAGCCAGGAGAAGATTTTTTTTTCCTTTGTACACCATCTTGGTGAACTAATTACAAGCTCCCCCCCCACCTCACCACTTGCCCCTCTGATCCAAGTTAGATGGGGTGGGCAACTTTCAAAAACCGCCTTATGATCAAGATTTAGAAGAATACACTTGAGCAAAAGCACACATTCTCAATTATTTGGATTCATGAATGAGTTTACCTGTTGGCCCGAAAGTTTCAGAAGACTTTTCTAAAATCCCGGTTGGATCAGAAATGAGCGAATAGAAGTTCAATAATTTATACATATTTTGCCAGCACTCAGCAGAAGGTTCGCTCTGTTCCGACACGGTAATAGAGTCAGAGTCATCCATATGAATGGTCATGTGGTCAACGACATCTTTTGAACCTTTCCTGGACACTTTAGAAGTTCTTCTTTCTGACCTCCCCAAGGAATTCTTGTTTCGAGACTCTTTTTTATTGTTCTCATTGTTTGTTCGTTTGTTCTTGGTGTTGTTCACCCGGTTACCTCCATTAAGACTTCCTCGAGAGCTTCGGCTGAAATCAGAAGAGCGGAAGTCTCTGTGCTTGCGGGTTTTAAAAGTAGGTGTCGGAGAGGCTGATCCAGCTGTGTATCTGCTAAGTTTGATGTCTGTCTGCGTGGCTTTGATATCATCAATCATTGTACTGAACTGATGAATGAGACGAACCAGTGCCATATCTACGTGCTGGCTTATGGACTGGCAAGAAATTGTAAAATTACAGTGAAAAGTATTATAATAGCGTTTATTCAAGTCATGAAAAGAAAGGGCATTGGTGGAGTTATGAGGTGTGCACATGGATTTCTCCATCACAACAGCACTAATACTGAAAGTTTCTAACATCAAAGCTGGTTTGAATTCAAGAGGAGGAAGATTGACAGCTCCTTGCCTAAGGAAAGAAAAGGTACAAGTTACTACTTTGTTTCTTTTTATGGGAGTCCAATACTGTTTTTACACAGTGGTACATCTAATTTACTGAATCCAACCTTTCAGTTCCCTTAGGATATCACCTTCTTACCATAGTTCTAAATATAAAAACCAAACTTTTATACTTTCATACTGCGTGCTACTGACATAGTAATCATTCAGTTCTATGTAAACTTAGTTTGGCATGCAGTCTTTCCATCATAACCTAAAGCTTTGCCCAAAATCGGTGGGGGGGCGGGGGGAAGATTCAGCATTTACACCAAAAGTAAATGCAACAAAAATTACAACCTCATTTACAGGATTAATTACAAAACAGCACTTAAGAGCCTCTCAAATTTCCGCCACTATTTTTCTCACCTGCTCTCCCTTCCCCAATCTCCAATTCTCAAAAGTAGCTGAGATTCAAATACTTAAAATTTCCAAACCATTCTATAGGAAGATTAAAAAAAATAAAATACTCTAACAGGAAGCCAAAACAGGTAAGATTAAAAGAATAAAGGACTGCTCCTTATTCTACGGAAGTGCTTTGGAATTCTATGTCTTCACATGAAGAACCTAATTTCTATTCTTTAACCAAGATACAGATCTTCAAATATGTCACAACATACCTTCGAGCTCGCTTGCTTTTTCTTTCCTTTGCTGTATCTGAATCAACAATATCTGCTCTTAGGCAGTCCAAAGTTCCTGAGAATGAAAGGTACTCTCCGAAGTACATTCTGTAGCAGAGTGGCATTGCATCCTGAGACTGAATGCCCGTGTAACTTAGAAGAGGTTTGAAAACAACCTACAAAACAAAACCCACTGATTTAATTCTTATTGTCTACATTATGCGTATCATCTTGCTCCATCATTTGTTGATCTACAGTATTTACAATGTCAGCTACATAATATAGAACATTTTTAAGTTTTATTGACAGCGCTGTAAAACAGAAAGAAGTGGGATAAAAAAAGAGAAGCTTTATTGACTTTTTGAGTAAAAAGACTGACTACATAGCAAGCTATCATTGAATGCTTAGCTATGGACGCAAGGTTTCTGCACGTTCCCCTCAGTACAAAGTACTCTGGAGAACTAGGTTAATCTCATAAATGCTCCAATATGTTCTCTGAAGTTATAAAACAATGCTCTATTAATCACCATTCATGAAGTTTGTTATGGGACACCTCAGAGGTTTCTTGAGCCTTTCATCTTTGCATAGGAATGCATAAGAAACGTACAAAACCAGGATAATGTTTTCATCACTGTAAGATTTTTTTTTTTTTTTAAAGTAATAACTAGTTTTTCCCTACAGAACTCCAAAATACATCAGCAAACCACACCTACCTGTGCATCTGCTAGCTGGACAGCAGGAAACCCCTGGTTACCCTCTTCTACACCTGCAATGTCATCCTGACTGGTGCTGTGCTGTGAGTGTGTGCCATCCAGGGTGTTCTGGTCACTAGACAAAACTGTGTTGAAGTCTGAAGCAGAGGGTATAGTAGGAAGATTGGGTGCCACACCTAAAAAATAAATACCCATGGAACACTAACACCACAGCAAATTTTTACGCCACCAACTCTATTAATTCAGCAAGATTAATTATATAGAAAGACATACCATACACATAGAAAGTCAGAGCCCTAGTCAGGTCTATAACCTCACAAAAGTGGCTTTCAGGATAAAGAAACAGCCTGATATTGCTGAAACAGGTAATAGAGATCGTCCAACTCATATTTGGAAAGGACAAAAATATTTCCTTCTTTTTGCCCTCCTTCCCAAGGCCTTTTGCCTGTATTGCATTCTATAGGGTACTTAACTCCTGTTTAAACTGAAATAGTTTATAGGCTGAGTAGCCTATACCATCAACAAAAAGAAAGATTATCCACAGTTGCAGATACTTGCTTTTAGCTTTCAATGTGCTATCAGCTTCTGGGTTTTATTAGTCCCAATGCAAGATCCACTAATTAGATCTCTATAGATTAGTCTCTAGCCAAACATGCTCTTCATAAAAATGACTATGGACAGCCACTTCCCTGCAGTTGCTCTATTCACAAACAATCAGACTTGCAGCACAAGGGCAGAATGATGCTGAATTGCCTGCATCTTGAGTCGGGACTGGACTCAACCTCCATGAGACAGAGTTGCTCTGCCAATGTAAATTAATCCTGATTCTTCAAAACTCAAGCGTACAGCACTTATCGGAGAGCCACGACTACATGCCTCCACAGAAAAATGGTTTGGATAGATCTGTGCCCGAGTTAAAATCGCTAAGTCTTAATTTCAGGAACGTGAGCTTGTGAACAAATTGTTATAGTTTCAGTAGGAAAAAATACAGCTTTTTCGGGGGGGGGGGGGGGGGGGGGATAAAAATTGAAAGCTATACTTCTACCCTATGATTCTTTCTGCAGAGAAACACATTCCAGTTTACAGAGCAGCCACACCAGTTAAGCAATATGTACAGCACAAAGACGTTCTGTAGGATCAGACTATTTGTTCAATATTAAAAACAAGTTTAAACAACTTATTATTGGCTAAGATTAATACATTATGGTTGAAAGACTGTTAATAGAAGAAAAATTCAAATTTAGTGTTAGTGAAAATGAAAATTAAGATACACACATTTGAGGATTATGAATGATGACAGGCTTACAAGAACAATAAATAAGCTGCAATAAGTTGTTACATATCTGTTTCTTTAATACACTTAAGACTTTCAGTAACATATATTTTCTTTTCTCCATTCCCTTACACCAGGTGACCACTTCCCATCCCTGAAGAAGAATGTTACTTTCAAAACAGATGTTTATGTTTAGTCTCAAAATTGAACTGAGAAAGAGCAAGGATTCCAATGGACAAAGTCTTCATTACAAAAACAGCATATGCAAATTAGATTAAAAGTAACTAATAAAATCCAAGGAACTCTGCAACTAAGGATGATTTTGTGGCTTAGCTTTTTGCAGCCTCACATGGTTTTGGAAGCTACACTTACAGTTCCAAATGTAAGAAAAAGCTAAATTTTTGGAGGCAGAGTGAGGGAAATGAAAACAACAGTTCTGCTTAAATCACATTTGTTCATTTTCCAGTTTGCTGAGAAGTCCCACAAGTAGTATTTACGTCTGTTGAACTTAAGTCCCTTGCTCAATTACTTTCAGAAAGAATATGGTAAACACAGGAACAGCCAACCCAGAATAATCTCTTAAATTCAGCTATAATTAGCCATACCTGTTGGAAGACTATTGTGTCCAGATTTGGTGGCCGGACTTTCTTGTACTACACTTCCTCTGTTGCCCACAGCATTGGACATCCAGTTATAGAAACTCACAGAAGATGGTTCAGACAGCAAAGGATGTTCAGATAACATGTCTGTGGCCACAGTATTTCCTATACAGATAAATCAGAAGCTTTAGCATTTGTTGTATCAAAGTCAGCAAAAACCAGGAACACAGCATAATTTTACTGACAATACAGATTTACTACTAAAATAAGCCTAATCCTCAAGGTTCATTCCAGTAAATTATGTGTCAAGCAGCCCTACAGGTGCTACCATGGAAGTTATACTATGACACTAATGGATGTTGCACTACAAGTGTCTTTGCATTTGTTCATCTCTACTATTAATTAGAGGAAAGGAGTCGTTAAGAAACCAAAATACCTTTTTTTCTGAATAATATTTCATTCCCTGACAGCACAGGAGAGAGGTTTTAGAGAAAACACAGTATCAAACATCTTTCTTTACATAAATTATAACAATGCACTCTTGAACAATAATACAGAACATAAATTTCAATGTATGCATTTCAAACTTCTACAAAATACATTTGTTCAAAAGACCATTACTAAAAATCTGCAAATTATTATACACAAACTAAGGTACTAGAACATTAGTTTTAGTCCATTTTTGAGCTACTTACAAGGTCATGAAAAAATGACAAATACAGAATGATCATTTCCTTATTCATTCAGAAAGACTCACGTAATTATGCATTATACTCAAAAAGTAGTAAGGCTAAGTAAAAGGAAAATATTTTATTTATTTTGTTAGTTGTCATTTCTTTTCCCAACCTGATGTACTCACTGTTTGCTTCTAGGAAATGGTATGGTGCAGCAATGCCTAGGAACTGCTATGATTCTTATTTGGGGGGAAGGAGGGGGGAGGTGGGATCTTAAACAGAAATGATAACTCATAGTGAAAATATAGTACCTTTTCTAAATCATTAAAATAAAATCAATCCTCCCTTCCCCTCCCTTTAGCTTACTTATGCTAAATCATACCTGTTCTTGTTAAAGAACTACTTTTAACTGCAGCTGTACTTCTTTGAGGAGTCCCTTCCAAAAGATTATGCAGGCTAGGAAAACTCCCAGTAAGATAGCTGAGCAGACTCTCTTTTCTTGGACTTTCTTTGACTGCCATTCCAGAACGGCCAACGTGCACTGGTGAATCTGTAGCTGTATCTCCACTAGTGTAACTTAAGGAATGATACGGATGTATACCCTTGTGGAGAAAACAAAGAAACTAATGAAGTACCGTGTAAACTGCAAAAAGGAAGTGACATCTGATCTGAGTATGAGATTGGAACACAATAACTACAAAATCCTCATTCCTGCAAACTTTTGGACAAGTAGCACTTCACTTGGGGCAGGCTATACACCATGCAGGTATTGTGCATAAAGGTGCTATTGAATTCTCAAGTATTAAAATAATTTTATGTGTAAAAACAGTTTAAAAAGCCAAACAAGTAACAAATGGAACTGCAGATGTGTAGAATTCACCTAAAGCAAGTTTGCAGAAGGAACAGTACATACCACTGAACATCAGTACATACCACTGAACATAAGCCTAATTTGTATTTGGTCTTCGTCTGAAGACCAAATCCCTTCCATCCCTTGTATGTAAGTGCAGCCTCTGGGGAAGGTGAAGAACGGAAGCTGGGGACTTCTGGCACCAAGAGGAAGGCTCCTGGTCAACCTAAAGGCTTAAAACTATGAAACAGGTCCTCTGCCCTCAAAATTGATGAAGAGCCAGACGTGCTTTCAAGCAAAGCATCTGGGTCACTTAACCCTAAACCATGCAAGACCAACAGGAGGGAGCAGTGATAGTAGCAGGTAACTATCTGCTACAGGGGACAAACGCGCCAGTATATGCTGGGGTCTGATCAGCTGGAAAACAGCTTTGCAAAAAAGGACCTGGGAGTCCTGGTGGACACCAAGTTGAATGTGAGGCAGCAGTGTGCCCATGCCGGGCTGTCCAGCCTGGGCTGCATTAGACAGCAAGTTGCCAGCAAGTCGAGGGAGGTGATCCTACCCCCCTACTCAGCACTGGTGAGGCCACACCTGGAGTATTGTGTCCAGTTATGGGCTCCCCAGTACAAGAGCAAAATACTGGAGAGAGTCCAGTGAAGGGCCACTAAGATGATTATGGGACTGGAGCATCTCTCGTATGAGGAAAGGCTGAGAGAGCTGGGACTGTTCAGCCTAGGGAGGGGAAGGCTCAGGGGGATCTTACTAATGTATGTAAAATGCCTAAAGGGAGGATGCAAAGACAATGGAGCCAGGCCCTTCTCAGTGGCGCCCAGTGCCAGGACAAGAGGCAATGGGCACGAACTGAAACACAGGAGGTTCCCTGTGAACATCAGGAAACACTTTTTTACTGTGAGGGTGACTGAGCACTGTCACTAGTTATGGAGACTCCATCCTTGGAGATATTCAAAAGCCATCTGGACATAACCCTGGGCAACTGGCTCCAGGTGGCCCTGCTTGAGCAGGGGGGTTGGACAAGATGACCTACAGAGGTCCCTTTCAACCTCAATCATTCTGTGAAAAACCACAGCTGGAAAGGAATCACTACAAGCCACCAAGCTACCTAACATACATACAGAAGACAACAAATGACTTAAAGAAAAACCCCAAAACCAAAACAAAACCACCCCCCAAACCCCACCAAAAAAACCCCAAACAAACAACCTCCAAACCAGCACACAAAACCAAAAGAAACCAAAACCAACCCCCCAAACACACAAACATTCACAGACTCTTTCTGTTCAGAAAGCAGAGATAAAAATAAAATCTTGCAGTTTTCTGAACAACTTGTGGAATTAAAAAAACACACTAATTTTAATACAAGTTATTGGAGAGTTTTGTCAATCTTGTATTTTGTATAATCATAGTTAAATCCTCATTTCTGCTTCCATAAATAGATTAAAAGCCAGAAAAGTTAATGTACATCCTTAAAGGATGCACATATATATTGTTTTTAAGCGTGGCTCTGAAGTTAATTGGCAAGAAAAACAATAAACATATGTAGAATATAGGCCAACTGATCGAGCATCACTTTTATAAGGTAAGGAGCATACCTTCCACGTGTTACAGTTATAGGTAGTTATGGTTACTTTTTAGACAAGCATTTATTCATCTGCAGTCTACAGAATTGCTTCTGAACAGGCCAGCTACAAACCATTTTCCCCTCGTGCATGGCACTGAAAACTTACCTTTATTTTCAGAACAGAATCACTGTGAGTGTGAGTCTTGGATAATTTCCTCATGATCTCAGCACCAGTTACAGGTCCAGAAGAGCCACCAGCAGGTGGAGGGCGATTAGCTGTTCCTTCTAGGAGCATTGTATGCTCACTGACAGTAGCTGGAATCAAGCAAATAATTTTTCTCATTTTTATATATATGGGGAAACAAGATTATCTGTTATTAGGTACATTTATTTACAAGCAGTCATGAACTTTCAAATTCTGACACGCACCTACACACAGCTGTCTAGGGAATTCAAGGGAATTTTAAGACGAATACGAAAACCTCAGACATGGCCCTACAGGATTTTGTTTAATAATCCAAGTACAAATCTTTTTGTCCTTCTAATGTCATACAACTGTTGCTCTGTGCTACAGATCAAAAGGAAGTTGCCAAATTTCACTTTCTTTTGCTGACTCTGGCACGGCTGATCGTTTTTTGAATTAAGATGCTTACATTTGCATGAATTCCATCTCTAAGTCAATCTATACAAGGCAGCAAAATTGCCACTTCCAAAATTCTTGGGGAAAAATAGGAGAATATACACAGCAAAAAAAATTAAAATACTTCACCAGTTCCAACAGTATGTTTCTGCTCAACCAAAACAGATATTTTAGAGGAGGGCGCAAAAAACGTCCATCATACTGTATGATTACATACAAGTTTCACACGCAAACATCTTTGTTTTTGCTGTCTTTAAGCTGATAACTTCTGCCTGGCTTTTAACAAAAAGCAGATTCTCCTCCTGATTTTTTTAAATTATTTTTTCCTCAATGTTACATAATTCTTACTTGAGAAAAGAAAAACAAACATTGTATTTCTGAGAACAGTAACACTATATAGATGCTACAAACACAAAAAACCTAAGTCAACTCAAGACAGCAAAAAAAAAGTGTTCCAACAACACGCAGTTATTTATGCCCTTCCTTTCTGTGGTTCTTATTTAAGTCAGCTCTATATCAAATACAAAGCTAAATCAGTAGCTTATGTTAAATTGGCAACGTGTAAGCTGGCAACAGAAATCTACCACATATGAAGTAGTAAAAATGAGGAAAATTTTTTTTTTAATGACAATATGTCTTCATAAAGAACAAATAAGAAGGTAGGTTTGAAGCTATACCTGGGAGAATTCATAGAATTGCATGTTACAATTCTTAACTAAGATCAGAAGGTGCACAACAAAATCCTAATTGCAAGCTAGCAAATAATTAAGTTGATGTATTTCGTGCCATAAATAACAAGACAAAGCATGTGAAGAAAAAGAAGTCTCCTGCTTTGTTTTTCCCCAAACAAGTAAGAATTATTATAATACTATAATTATAATTGTCAGCAGCTGCTTCAAAATGAAGATGATTCTAAAAAAGCAGCTTGATGATTCTAAAAAAGCAGCATGTAATGTATTCAAGCATTAAAACTAAAGAAGATACAAATGCTCTGAGAGGAGATACTTGTCCCTATGAATTTTTATGGAGACAGAAGAACACAAAAATACCTGCATCAAATTCAAACTCCGCTCCATCAGCACTTGTATCACTCTGGAGACCCCCTCCATTGTCTAATCCAAGTCCATCCTCATGCTCGTGGCAGGCATTTGTCTGCAATTTCACTGGCTGAGCTGGTCTGTGTAAGCTGACTCCTTTAAAAGCTGGGGTCACCACAATGAACTTCATCCATTGCCTTGCTAAGGCAACTAGACCTTTCTTTAAGGTTACTAAGGCAGGAAGGCCGTCACTCTTAAAGAAAAACAAAAATTAAAAATGCATATCACAGCATTTTAAAGTAAACTGGGGGGGGAAGTCAGAACTCCCTTAAATCTTTGTGCTCAAGGGGCTTATGACAGAAACATGCTGGCACCACACAACGTCCATTCAGATATAAGAAGCCATGGTGCTAACAGATAAAAATTACAGCTTCACTGAACACAGTAAATATGTTCATTTACATGACCTGAGGATCTAGCCCAAGGGGCCAAAAATAAACAACAAGAAGCACGTTTATTAAATATGAAACTAAAAGTACTTAAGTAATTATAGGGCTCTGAACTATGCAGTAAAACTCACGACAGCACTAGATTGACTGTAGAAACAGAACTGAAATTAAAAAGATGAGGGTTTTGCCGTTGTTGGTAAGCAGTATTTTAAAAACATAAATTTGAGGCAAAAAATAGGGATTGTTTTGATTACATCACTGAATTGTAATTGTAAAGAAAAAAAAGCTTCTTATTTTGAACACAAATCAAGCAGTGCTATTTCTGCCACAAACTGCTATTTCTGATCACTGGGCTCTCAGCTGAATATGTTGAAAAACATAGTGCTTAAATCTGACAGCCATGGAATTGGATTATGAAAATGACACAAAATCAGGAACAAACACTCCTCCTTATGCCTAATATGTTTGTTCAAACATTTGCCACTACAATCCAGACATTTACTTTCAAAAGCCACCCAGAAAAAGATTAGATTCTTAAGCCTTAAAGTTTCTCCAATTCTAGCTCTTTTCTTAAACTGTCTGCATTATCCAAGTATTTCTAAAAGACATGAAAACTAGTTCTGAAGGAGAGAATTTGGAATAAGCTAATCAGTGCATGCACTTGCCTTAATAATTGAGATTTATTCAATTTCAAAACTACAGATGCAAACGTTTACTACTTTGCTGTTATCTTTAAGAAAAGTGAGATCTGATAAAAAGGCCATTAACAATTTTAAAGACATGCCTTATTGGGCTATGATTTCTCATGTATTTACTAATAAAATAGCTCGATAAAAATTATGCATATACACAGGCCGCAACAAAAACAGCAGATCTGAAAGAAAAATGAAGTGAGAGAAGCCATATCTACTTATCAATTTAAGGATATATACGAGTTTGGGGTATATTTTCTTGTTTGTTAACTTTCCTTAAACTGTTACCTATTTTAAGACCTGAGAATTGGTACATTTGAAACTAACAGACTGAGTTATTTCCATTTTTACAGGGTAACTCACCATGGTGGCATCCTCAATAATGGAGTAATTTGCTTGATGAAGGTAATGGTGCAATATATTACACAGTAAACAAGAAGGATTTTCTTGCAAGAAACGAGCCACTTTGGTAAGCCTGTTGTACTTGCTTCTCAGAGGAAAGTGCACACTTTTATTCTAGATTAAAATGTAACAATTTTTCACATGTGAACGTACTTGCAAACAGAACACGTGCATAAACTACAAGATTTCACTTACGGTATCACAAGCTTCTAACCCCATTTTGAACTTCTGCAACAAAGATTTGCCACATGGATACCTACCTTATTTTAAACAGTGGTATGTGAAAAATCATACTTGATGCTTATTTATTTATATGAAGTAATAAAACAGAAGGCTGGATTCAAAATGCAGACTTTGTAAAGTCACCCCTGGACTAATAGACATATATGCACAGCTAGCTGAGATTTTCAAAGAAACTGCTTATTCCTAGTTACAGGAAAACCAGGCACTTTTCTAATTTGGTTTAATGCTAGAAAATGGGTAGGAAAAGAAACAGGAAAGGAGGCGGCAATAAGAGACTGCTGCAAAGGTTGATTTTTGAGTACAGCAGAAAACTAGCCTGACACTAAGCTCGTCAATCTTACAATGCAAGGCAGGATCTCAACAACAGGTACCACCTCAAAATCTTCCCACTAGATGGTGCTAAGTAAACGAACAGCAGAAAAGTGCGTACACACAAGAAAGCTCCTTAGCAAACCACAGTTAACACCCAGTTCGTCGTAAAAGCCCTACCAATCCTCGGTTTCAACAAAAAACTTGTCTATTTTGCGTTTCTTGCTAGAACGTTTCACCCTCACTATGCTTGCTCTCCCTTCCTCTAACAAGCGGGTCCAATAAACACAATGATTCAATACGCTGCAGCACAGAAATTCACATTTTCTCCCGCAAGATACCCTGAATATTTCATAATTCAACACACTTTCATATTTCATAA
This sequence comes from Aptenodytes patagonicus, assembly GCF_965638725.1. Lineage (NCBI taxonomy): Eukaryota > Metazoa > Chordata > Aves > Sphenisciformes > Spheniscidae > Aptenodytes > Aptenodytes patagonicus. The sequence goes on from NC_134952.1 coordinate 79,152,055, forward strand.
AACATACCAGATGCTACAGCCATATTTCTTACTCTTCCCTTTCAAAAGGCAGAATCTGCAGTTATTTTACCTGAAGATGCACTCCTGTAAGAAGCGCAAGACTTCCTCACTATTTTTTTTCCACTGAAATTTAGATTTTGCACAAAAAGCACAGGTAGTGAGTTCTTGTGACCAATACTGGAAGTAAAGGCTTGTAAGAGATGCTATGAGTTTGTCAGTGAATCCAGAATCCCAAACAAATATATATTACATATTACACTGCTCTGTTCCGATATGCCTATTGATTTTATAAAGGTCATTTACCTCTAAAGCTTCTGTCATAATGCAACCCATAACAGCACAGATTCGCAGGGTTCCTTCAGTTTCTAGTTTATTTAATGACGATTTCACTTGATCAATGGGAACAAGCCAAGCACCGACTGCAGGTGTTGCAGTACTCAGGAGGTTCAGCTGCCTATTGAGAAAAATAAAAAGAATTAGGTATTCACGTTCCGCAGAAGCAATTAGCAAGATTTTCTAATGCTATTACGAATGACATTCAAACAGGTGGAATATGACAGAACAGTGTTACAAAGTAACAATCACAGACTTACTGCCCAGAAAACGAAAATTGGCAAGAAGTACCTAAGGCAGGTTTTGTTTTCCACGCACACACACTCATGATTCCATCCACTCCTGCTACCGCTATTCCCTCCTTTTCCCATTCGTATTCCCTACTGAAATCATACAGTTTGAAATTTCATCACTGACTGAATCCCACATTAACTGTTACACAACACATCATGAAGGGCTTTTGCTGAAGGGCTGAGGCAAGAACATTATGAAAACCACAATGAGTATTTTCTAAATTATAGCTATATACTGAGCTTAAACTACTGACAGATAAGAATATTTGGCTTGTTCTACAAACACAGTATGAAAAAATATCTTAGAAAGATTTATCTTGAACTTTATAGTGCAATGGCAGTAAGATCATGAGTTAAGCATCAGGCTGAATACCGAAAGCACCGAGTGGTTCTCTTCTCTAGCATCTCTCCTACTCAAAACAAATACCCTACCCTGCCTTTCTCCTTCATACATTTCAGTCTCACTGGAAGTTTTTTGTTGGTTGTTGTTTTTGTTTTGTTTTTTTTTTTAATCTTTCTTTTCTTCTTTTAATCATAGCTAACTAAAAATTTTCTAGCAACACTTCCATATAAATGACGACACTAAAGAATCAAAGCAAGAGTTACTGTGATATATGTAAAATCCAAAATATTCATTTCCAGAGAAGCTTCAAAAATTATTGAAATTACTTTCAGAATTTACCGAATACAACTGCAATTTAACAAAGCAGAATTGTAGTTTTCTTTCTTCTAAATCAGGTAAAATTATACCTTGAAAATATATGGGCTGGAGAGCGCACATTGGTAGGGGCTGCAAAACTAAACCAAATTTCTTTGATTGTTAGCTTCATGCTGCAAGAGTCAGGGGGAGGAGGCATCAAGGGTATATCTTTTTTCAGATCATCAGATTCAACCCCTTCGTCCTTAAAAAAGGAAAGACAAAGTCAAAAGTGAAATTGTTTTCCAAAATGATTACACTGAAAGGCACTAATATACCATAGTGTGCACTGTTCGTAAGAAATAGTTTCATATGCATTTAGGCAAAGAAAAATAAACTAATGCTGTCCACCAACTCTCCCAAGACAATACCAAGACACCTTGCAGAAAGCTGGAAGTTTAGTGTGCATGCAGACAGTACGAATTCAGTTGGCACAACAAGACATCTGTTAAATTGTCCATTTCTTATTATGAATGTTTATCGCTTTCAAAAAAGACAACCCAAGACCTATCGTTTCTACATAGTATGTACATACCTGCTCATCTGAAACTGAATTTCCATTAATATCTGAAGAGGGACTTATTCTATCACAAGGAAGGTTATCGTCAGACACATCAGTATTATAACCACTACCAGTTGGAGAATCTGAAGAGTTGTTTGATGCAAGCAATCCACCTCTCTCTGTATCTCTTGATTTACCCATGACTCCAAACGTATTATACAATACTGCACCAGATTGTCTTCCTCCTATAAAAGCACACACACCAAGACTGTAAATGTTTGCCATGCATAAACTTCTGTAAGTTACGTCCCTTTGAAAAGATATGCACTTAAGAGGAGAAATACATACGATTTTGGTTAAACAAAGTGCATTACCATTTTACACAACAATTTATCACTACAATTTTAATACAACAGTTTAACAGCTAGTTGTAGAGCTTCTGATAGTTTGTTCCAAGTAGACGAAGAGTACTCACATGAAGACTGTTTTTAAACGCTATTCCCTGAAAAGAATAGCTTGGATGACAGAAAATACATATACACTGGGGTTTTTCTCTTTTTCAAGCTAGCTTCATGCACCCCCCCAAAGCAAAACTCTGGCCCTATATGCAGACACTTACTGTGGGCACAACTGCAAGGTCATTTAAGTGATCCGTGAAAGCATCAATTTCTACCAATTTCTAAGTTCAGAAACTGCTGAAACCGGTTTATATAGAATTATTTCATATACTGTCATAAGTGGTATTGATTACTAAAAGTTCCTTTACTGTAGAATCCACTATGTGATATAATTTATTTACAATAGACGTGTACTATTTAGTATCACCTATATTCAGCAATTTCTAATCACATAATTGCTAAACTAGAAGACCTAACAACAGAATTGTTAGCAGTTTCATAAAGCAAAATAATATAAAGCCTACATAAGCCTTACCTTTTATAGTTAAATTTTCAATTCCACACTCAAACATTATCCAACCCCACTTCTCTTGACTAGGACCAATTCGAGTTACATCTGGAACAGCTTGTTGATCTGTTTCATCCACAAAAGCAAACTCATCCAACTCTTCCAAAGTAAAAAGAACTTTTGATTTCCCAAAAGGAATAGCTGTTATTGCACAAGTTCCAATATCTGTGAAAACAAATATATTTACCACTTTGTTACAAAGTGAAAAAAAATTTACATCTTCAAATAGCTCTCTGAAGTTTACAGTGTTTTGGGAGTGTTGCCCCTTTAGCATTCCTCAAATGGGGGGGGGGGGGGGGAATAAAATCGAAGTACAAGCAAGAAAAAAAGCAGCATAGTTTATAAAGTTTAAAAACCTTCCTCCTGGTATGTTAATACAGGCAGGGTAATTTTTAAGTTCGGAAGAACATGGACCGAGCAACACAAAATTAAAGCTTTGAGACATTCCCAACCCTAACACGTGCCGCCTTTGTCTTTTTGTAGAGTCATGGTTCCAAAGACACGTACAAACAAGCTCTTCAGATTTTTATCTGAAAGTGGCAATTGGCCTGAAGTTACTTTACCAAAAAAACCATTCCTAATAAATACCTGCGGTTTAATAGCAACAAATGACAGTGATACTGACAGTGCTCTTGGATAGCATGTTTTAGTAGAAACGCATTTGGTATTAACTATAGCATACTTGAAGGATATTTAGAAATAAAGTTCTAATTTTAATTCAAAGACTGCTTCTTGGTTGGAAGCATGTCTATGTCTGTGTTGGGAGGATGTAAAGCACTAAGTCTCACTGATTCCTAAGAAAATACAGACTCAAGCAGTTTTTAATTCATTATGATCTGTGCTGTCTAAGATCCAGGAGGCTACTATGCCACCTTGATTTCTTTGATGTTAGGATGTAGCTTAAATATAAATCCTTTCTTCTAGTGACATTTCTGAAGGAACATTTTAAATAATTTTATACCTATTGCCTATTAACTCGCACACAGAGCTAAATGTCAAACGTCTGGGGAAAAGAACTACACCGAGTCAATTTATATCCCTTCCAATCCTCACTCTCTGTCCCCAACTTACAACTGCAACCACTTTTGAAGTATACGTGAAATGCTAAGATCCCTAGAAAGACATTTCTGAAACCTTTTAAATAGAAGATGATGAGTTTTCCTGGTTAGAATTCAAAAATTACTTGGCCTTCTTTAATGTCTGCAGCATACCTAACACAGGACACTACTGCTGAGATTCTACCCATAACTAAGTAAAAATGGAGTTAGCCATTTTAATTTTCTCTTATTGCTTTTGTTTTCCTCCAAATTCCTTTGCTCACTCATCTTTGCACAGCAGTGGTTTTTTTTTGTTTATTGTGTGTTTTTTAATCATATTTGTTTCACAGAGCACTTCCTCATGTCCTAAAGATTCCTATTCTTTATGGCACAGAGTAAAACACGGCACTAACTGGTATAGATTCCATCAAAGTAGAATCAGTTTTAACAAAAACTGCCTCTACTTTTGGTCATCTTTTCCAGGTTTGCTTTTCCAGGATCAGGAGTTATAGCAGCTGAATTTAATTCATAGCCTCTTGAAGGAATTTCCTTAACACAAACAAGAAGGAAGACAACTGGGTAGATCTCATTTTCAGTTTTATAGTCGCTATAGTTAAAAATCTACAGCTTGTCATGCTGAAATTGCCAGGACAACAAGCACATTATACCTATCTTGAAATTGTTAGAAAGTAGTAAGAAAGCAAATAAGCATAATTCATTCCCCACGTCAGGTGACAAAAAATGGTAGCTGAAAAGAGATCGATTGGAAGGAAGGGAGCCCAGGCCTGAAATTTTACCAGTGCATGTCAATATTTACAATGCAACCCATCTGCCACACAAACTGCTTAGAAGTTCGGCTAGATAGTTTTCACTCTGCCTACATTTAAATCTAGCACTTTAGTAGAATAACAGAAAATAATTCAGAGTAACGATCCTAAACTTCTTTTTAGAGTATCTGCAAAATCTCCAGGTTCAAGTGTCTTTTTACCTGTGTTGATTAAAAGAACCACATCCAAACTACAAGATCAAGGCCAGCTATAACCACTTGCTTCTACGAAAACTGTCATTTCCACAATTTAAAAAAAGGCTTACCTGTTGTATCCAGGCCTCTAAGTTGTCCATGAACACGATGGATGTTCAATTTAGCAGCAATTTCTTTTCCTTTTTCTGCTCCAGCATTGGATCTCAGTGAGCCAGAAGACTGGGGCTGCATTTTACTTGTTTGGATGTAACGCTCAAATGTGACAGAATTCCTCCCAGTTTCTGCATTGTTTGAAGTCTCCTCAACTATTCCCCTTTGAATACAAGGAAGAAAAAACAATTAATCAAATCTCAGATAGACATATTTCATCTGATTATTTTTGTTTAAAATTTTAAGTGACATTGGCATAGCAGTGTTGAAAAGAATTCTTTGTAAGATAAAAGACACATACGCTCTGGTAGAAAAATACTGAAAAATTTAGTTTTATCCTGCATGACACATAAGCAAGAAAGAGTTAAAACTGAAGTTCCAAAATTATTCCGGAAGGGTTCCTCTACTTCTTAAAGAAACCGCAATTCTAATTAGGTATTAGATGTTAATTTATAAAACACAGAAGACACGTTTTATTGCTTAACTCAGTTATGACAATTTTTTCCAAGTACTCTTCAGAACTGCAAAAAAATGGCATCACTGTAAGTCTTTTGACTAACTTAACAAGAAAGAGCCAGAAATAGTGATATGTATTATTCTTACCTATTCATACGAACTTGCGTGGCAATTCTATCAAAACACAAAGCTACTAATGAAACATGAGTCACGGTTTTGCCAGAAGAAACCCCTGGGGATTCATCAACAGATGCTTGTAGTAAACACAGGTTGACCTATATGCAAAATTCCCCCAAAAAGTAAAGAAATTTAGAAAAACATGTTACACTAAGTATACATCATTGATTTCTCATACAATCTTGTCTTATACTTGTCAGTAAAATGAAAAAATAAAAGATAAACCCATCACACCTAGAAGATGTAAAAACATACTTTAAAGACATGGCAGTCAGTTATCTCTACAGTGGTTGTTATTTAACTTGCACACATACCATAATAAAATTGAGCAGCTCCAAAACAGTCTATCCTGTTCAAAACATTAATTATCTAGCACAAATACAAAGCTTCACTTAAGCTTTTGGGGAACTACTAGGGATGCAGAATAAAGGTAATCTGTGGGGCACATGTCTACTAATAAGCTAAACAAAAAGTTGTTACCTTTGGTACAGTAACGTTGGCCTGAAGACCTTTAATTGTCACATTATCTTGCTTAAGTGAAAGATTGGTCTGTGCTGGTCCCTGGTTTGTTGTTCCTGTAGTGGTAGTGTCTATTTTTGTTCCTCTAATATCCTGCTTCGAAGATAACTTGGAGGGGGGAAAAAGTAATTTATTCTTACTGAAACTCAGAGCTGCTAAGCTAAAGCATAACAGGATAGTTTATTAGCACTGAAACAGCAAGAGATTTTGACTTCATTTAAAGCACAATACCGTGATTTCTAGAACAAGGACTGTAGCACTTCCAGATACAGTAGGTTTCGATCCAACGGTAGCAATGCCATTCTGCGATAAACTTTCTAATGACCAGATTTCAGCTGAAAGTTTGAGTTCTACATATACATAAGTTATATAGAACAACTTATTATGAAGTAAATAATTAGTATCCATTACACTGTGAAGTCTAAGAAATTATAAAATATAGATGTGGTCATTAACTTGGACAGAAAAAACTCTTAATTCTCTAGAACTACCATACAATTCTTTTCAAGCTAAATTAATTTTTTAAGGAATCAGATGAACTGCAAAGAAAACACATGCGCTTTCACAGCTTAGTTTGAACTTTCCTCTACCTCACAGAGCCTATCTCCCTAACTACCATAAAATAATAAATGATATATTGCTGATATGAATATAATACATAAGAATATCAATTACAGTAATTTCTAAGAACAGAATGTATGATCCCATGCAAATTACTGTAGCTACTGACTAGACCCGTCCAAAACAGAAAAAATTCACTTCAATCCTGTAAGAGAGATTTCTGGTCACTGAAAGACAGTATATAGCAGTTGATTATAAAATTGCACGTATGTTAAGCACAAGATAAAAATAAATACGTATTCCAAATTAATATAGCATTTAGCTACTATATCTCAAAACGCTGAATTCAATTAAAACTTTTTCTATACAAAATATAGAAAACAATATTCTTCCAAATCTTTGTGCATTTTTCTTGTTCCCTCTCTTACATTTTCTGAGAAGCTTGTTTTGCTGTTCTGGACAGCATCTCGAAGAACTTTGCAGTGCAGATCATCAACGATTGCTGCTGGGTGTCGAGAGCTAGCACAATGCACCATTGCTTCTATATACCTGTGAGAGGAAACAAGCCCACGACAGACCGTGTAAACTTCCAGCTTCATATGACACACCATCAGTAATGTTTAATTAACACTAAGAGAGAAAAATTAAGCACTGACAGACATAAAGGGCACTGCCCAGGTCAGCATAACATTCTTCTACCTTCTTCACGGGAAATGCAGAATTACATTCACTGGGTACAAGGCCCTACTGTTCCATCAGTCACATTATTCAATCCTTTTACCTAAACCTTTGCTGAACAAAACAGCTTTAATTTTAGACAATTTTTAGCATAATCAATTAACATTGCAGTAATAAAAGTAAAATTAATTACCTATCCAGTGCCTCTGCTACAAGAGGAGTCAGAACTACATCTACAGTTCCTTTTACTTCTACTATTGCCGTTGTCCGTGTCTGGAAGACAGGGTGATCCAACGTCCATTCTTCTGTTATTGTTTCATCATCTGTATTTTCTGCAGACTTCTTTTCCAAAGGAGTGTAAGGTGTACTAAACAAGTCAAACACATATTAATAACCCAGGTTTGTAAAAGAAATACAGAAGTGTCCTGATATCATTTTAATTCTTCATAAAATGCATATAATGGCAGGTTTCTTCTACCGCATAGCTTAGCACACAAATGTAATCCCAGGGCAAAGCCCTTCCCTAGACTCAAGTTCAGCTTTTGGCAATGCAATGGACACTTGCCATAAGCACCTCCCAAATTAATTTAAATTAAGTTGCAATTCATAATCTTGAAAACGTATGAGTGAAAGCATTTAATGTTTTCATGGTGTACTTTCTTTTTGACCAAAACCAAACATTTTTATAACACTCTGTTCTAAAATAAATCTGTACTGAAAACTACCGCTACGAATCAAATTGTGGAAGGGCTAGCAAGAGCCAAATATTTAACAAGAGTATCAGGAAAATCCTACTCTTAAAAAACATGCTAATAATGTTACGCAGTATTCAACTTACTTAGATGTTGATCCTGTGAGCTGCATGCCTCTGTCCAGTAACGAATTAGCTGTGAGACCCTGTTTAACAATCTAAAAGTGCAAAGAAATTTATTACATTCCTTCTATATATGAAAAAAATACCAAAAGGAATCTTCAAGTAAAGATTCTCCTCACAGTTTTTTTCTTAAAAGAATCCCTCATATGCAGATTCTCAAATATAGTATACAGAAACTCCTAGGTTTATTTTTTTTAAATGACTCGAGAGGTTAGATTACGAAGTTTTTACATGGATAAACAGAGACTAATTGCTTTTAAAAAAAAAAAAAAAAAAGGCTCCAAATACTAATCTACAAAAGGCTTACAGGAACACAAAGCTTTTGCTGCGAAGTGATAACAAATTAAATCCCAGAGCTTAGACACCTATTTTCTATCAAGTTATTTCCATTATTTTTCATGTATTTCATTTCAGCTCCTTCCTTAAGGATGTATGCTCACATCACATACATCACAAGGAAAAAAAAAAGCCCAAACATTTACAAAAATCATTTGCTAAATCTGAGTTTCAACTTTACTTTGAAGTAAAGCATTTACAGCCTAGATTATACTTTATCAGTATTAAATGCGCTGCTTCTGAAGTTCTGTGAAACATATATTTTAAACAAAACTCACATAAATATCTTTCAGCTGCATATCATTCAAGCGGCAGCATTTTTAAGTGCAATAATGACAATTTAGAACACACATCTTATCCACAGAATTCTAACTCCATCCTTTCTTTTCCACAACCTCCCAGCCACGCAGCCCATGATCTGAAGTCAGAAATCCAAGGTATTCCTTAACTAAAAGCAAAGACTTTTCAAGTTTCTCATAGCTTTATTTACACAACAGCTGTACTAAGCATTTTTCACTTGTTTTGAATTCTTACTCGTTTCTCTACTCCTTCTTCCTCCATCTTCCATACCTTAAAAGTTGGGACAGAAAGTTGCTCAAAAGATGACGAACTTTCTTCACTCGTTGGTGTATCAAGGTCTAAAGGGCGATGTAATGAGGATTTTGAAGTTCTTTTGTTAGTTGGATGCTTTACTGACCAGTTGATCACCTGGAACTGTGTAAGATAATTTTGGTAACATGCCATTACAGGCTGCTGGGAAGTTATTTGCTCACTTTCCACAGTCTTCTCAGATTCCATGACATATATGTTCTCAACATGCTCGTCTTCTCCTCCCAGAGCTGAAACAAATGAAGCCTGTGAAGGATGAGTCTTAATTGGCAGCGTTTTAACATCTTGACTAATTTCTCCATGGATTGAGCTTGTTAAGGGCCCTTCCACACTGTGATAAATAGACCCTCTACTATATTCAATTTTCTGAGCTTGCTTTTTTCTCTTTTTCCTCCCTGGATAGGTTCCTGGACCTTCATCACTACTTATTGGCTCAAACTCTTCTGCTGCAGAAAAATAAGCTTCGCTATCAGCCATTGACATACTGGAATCCATTGAGCGATACTGGTGAAATGAGTTTGAATCTGCAGATGGAGTATACGGAAAAGAACCAAAGCTCCTCCTCTGCTTCGGGGAGTCCAAGACATTCTCATCACTGCGAGACACATCGCTGCTGAACTGCACGCCAACTGGAACAGGCTGCTTGTCTCCGTAGAAGGCTGCCGTGAGGCTCTTGGTGCTCCCGAGCCGGGTGGAGCACACAGACGCCTGCCTTTTCAGCGGAGACCTCAGGGGAGACTGACCAACAGGCCTTTCCTGGTTGCCAGGGGATGCAGGGCTGCCCTCTGCACCCTCAACTGCAACGCTGGAAATAAAAATTAAAGGTTCATTTCCTTATTTTATTATTAATGCTTCTCTTTTTACATTATAGGAGCTGTCAAATGCTTCAGTGATTCCGTGACTTTCTATTAGCGTAGCAATTATTTTCATAATGCTGATTACATATTAAATTCTGCCACTTGTTAGTCCACTTGTCTACATATAGAGGATGTAAAAACGAACATTAACAGCAAGCGCTATTGTCTTACATGCTGGATTTTCTACCCAGATCAGCTAATCATCCCCTATTAGGGATCCAAATTTGCATTCAAACTAAGAAATGCATTTCAGCAGTACCATTAGAAAATAACCAACACTTTATAAATTGCTAAATGTAAGGGTTTTTTCTGTCATAACGTGTTCAAGAGTCGAATTGTACTTCTACCTGGACAGAGAGTACTAACCTTCCATGACCATCATCCCTTTTTGCACCAGACAAGAACTCCTTCTGTCCCAGGTGATCCTCAGTAGTTGACGATGGGCTGTCCTTCTCACCTGCAAGCAAGGGGAGTGCAGCACTAGAACTGCTTGTTTCCTCCGAAGACGATGAGGAGCTATGGGAGCGCAATGGCACTTGGAGGCTTAGATGTTGTGCTTTTCTTTCTATTTCTATACCCATAGATCTGCAATCCCAATCTTTCCGTTTTACACCATTTGCTTTACCTAGGATCAGCAACACAAAAGAAAAATTGAACATCTGATAACACAACTGCAATGGTCTCTTCCCTGCCCACTGAAATAAAAATCATTATCAAATAAAAGCCCTAGTTTTGAAATGCATACACACACTAGCATGTTGCACTAACAAAAATGAATGAAGTCATAGCAGCAAAACATCAAATTGTCTTGGTAGACTGCTTTGTATATAAGTAGAACGGATGCAAATCAAAAAACTTCTTTTTACTCAGAAAGGAGTTGCATGTTAACGTAAGAATTCAGCATATGAAAGCTTGCTCACTACTATCAAGCTACTGTCTGCTCTCAGAAGGGCCCATGCCACTACAAGACCCCTTGCACAAGAGCACAACAAGTACTACTCATTAACCAGAATCGGAAAGACTATAAATACTAATGTGCAGTTAAGAAACTATACTTTCGGGCAAAATAGAGTAAAATTACAGTACAATGCATTCTCACCATCTAAAATTTTAGGAATCTCCTTCGTAATTATCCATTCTCCTGGCTGCAGTAAAGACTGCCCATAAAACATATCAGATTCTGCACTTGTACTTGAGAAAGCAGAGCTGCTTGAAGGTGTCAGTTCCTCAAGTTTGAAAAAATCTAATCCTGTTAACGTGCCACCAAAAAATCGACAACCACCAAGACAGCCACACTTGTTCTTGCTTCTCTTATTCCTCAAATTATCATCAGGCCACAAAAACCACAATCTATACAAAGGCAGAAAAACAGAAAACAAAACAAAAACATGACCACATCAGCCTTAGTACATTTAAATTCAATGAAAACAAGATTAAAAGATATCCCTCTCTTATATGCGAGCTCCTATTTCACCTGGCATGAAATGAGTAAGTAAGATTTGTATCTGAAACTCAGATGTCAGACATGAAATGAAAGATTAGCTCCAGAAAGGAGCAAATCACAAATGTATATGCAGTGCTCAGGCACAGATTATGTCCACCTCTCACAATACATGCTAATAGTAGCAACCCTTTCTCTCAGCACAGAGGCAAGCACCGCAAACACACTCCACACTGGTGTATGTTGCTTATGTCAGAGGCAATTGCTCTTTGGGGAGACACACAAATCACAGTTACACCAGGCATCTTATTCACAGCTGCTCATCAGCTTGCTCATGACTCTTTAAGGCCCGTTTTCAGTCCAGCCTGAGAACAAAGAACAAATTCGATTCCCTCCTTTCCCTGATCTTCATTTTGGGGGATAAGGGAAAGCAGAGGGAAAAGTAAGTTTTGCCAAAAATCATGCGATTTTGTATAGTCCAAGCACATTCAAACCACCAACCCCATAGCTAAGCATTCAGCATACTTTAAAAAAAAAACTACAAGCAACTGTAATCTTTGTAAGCAAAAAAAAAAACCCAAAAGCAAAAAACAAAGTTCCATCTTTAGATAAACGTATTAACTTATGCCCCCCAAAAAATTTAAATGCATCTCCCTCGATCGTATCTCTTACCTCTTAGTTCGGTTATCGTGCGTTTCTAAGAAATGTCTCTGCACTTCATGTTTAGAAGGATGATCTGCAGCTAAAGCGATGTCAGCAGTGATGAGCCCCAAGTTGACAGAGCCAGCTTCCAGCCAATATGCCCTCCTTAATATTGGCTGAAGACCAGTTCTGCAGTTGTTCACCTGCTCAACATATTGTCTCAGTTGAAAGTCTTGAATAGCGGCACTTATACCTTCTCCAACAGACTGGTTGTGGAGGTTGCAGTTTGCAATACGTATAGCACCCATCTGAAAACATGATTTAAAACATGAACTCTGATTAGTCATGAGTGAAACAAAGAAAGGGTAGCCTTAAACCAGTTAACACACCACCTACTACATTCCAGAAGGATCTCAGTAAACTATTCTTTCCAAAAAAGACAGAGAACCAGTTTTATATGCAAGCATGCGCACACACACAAAAGAAGGGAAGCTTAGAAATTAGTTTCAGCCAGTTTTTAAATAACAAAACCAAAATTTCTACTTAGGAGTCTCCGTTTGTAAAGGGATCAAAAAAGAAAGCTCAACTTTAGACAGATGTTGTAATGAACCTTTAAAAAATTTAAATCATTATTAAATTCTTCACTATCATCTAAAACCCAAGAAATCTGAAACTTTCAAAATCTGATACATGACTTTACATGATATATATCATTCCTTGTCCTTAGACTAAAACATCGATTATACACTTTGATCACAAAGCTGTATTAATTCTACAGTTAATAAATACCATGTTAACCATGTTAAACACTGCAAAACTCAAGAAATTCCAGATCCTAAACCTTAAGTGAGATCCATATGAATTGTGTTATAGTAGCCCTTATATGATCACACTCTATTTCTTGTCTTGGCATAACTCCAGTAGTTTTGTTGAACCGAACAGGAGGCTGCCCCTCTCCTGTGAAAAGCACGGTACCGGCAGGAGCCAACCCTCTCCAAAGAGGAACCAGAAGTTCTTGCTTTACCCCTGCACTTAGCTGTGGAAACTGGTCACTGTACAACTAACCCACCTGCCCATACAGCATCCATCCTCCCCGACACTGGTGTACACTAATAAAAGATGACATGATGATGCTTTTTAATAGTGGACTCAAAAGAAACTGGAGACTCAAATGCATTTTTTTACTGCCACAAGGTAGCAAGCCATTCAAATGACAAATACCATGTCATTAAAAAATGTCTAAAATAATTACCACTTCCCTTCAGTTAGATTCTTGCTCATCATGTGAAGCTGTCCCCAGAACCTTACATGTTAAGTCTACCTTTTAAAACCAAATTTATTAATGGACAGCACAACTACTAGTCACTTATACCAGCACAGCACTTTTCTCCTTTTCTGTTGTTACCATAACTCAGTTGTCCCTTAGTTTATATTTTGCTACATTGAGTAAATTATTCCAGTTTTCTCTTCTATGATAGGATAATGGAGAGAATATCAGCTTTTCTCTGCACATCCTTTTTTGAACAGAGGATACACCATGCAGTATTCTAGATTCAGTCAGGCAGTGGCACTAACACTTCTCCCATCTCTACCAAAGATGTATCTTAATTCAAACAGCTGTATCACATAAGACGATCATGAGTTATCAAGCATTGACTTGTACGCAATCCATATCAATCATTTCCAGTTGCTGAGTGACTAACTTACAGACACTGAGATTTTTATTACCCAGTGTTTTCTTAAATTTTTTACACCAATCCTGCAACTTCCACTCTTATTTCGGCAGACATCCGCTCCTCCTTATCATTTTCCAAGATCATTAATGGAACTACTAAGCAGAAGCCAAATCGACCCACTCCTGGCCCAGTCCAAGCCAACCTTTTATCACTTAAAGTTTCAGAAATTCTGCTTTGTCCATTGCATGTAAGCAAGCACCAAATTCAGGTAGCTATTCTATCAAAAAATACAAAGAACTCTATTGACAATTATTTTAATTGCTGTTAAGAGAAATATTTTTACCTTTATATTAGTGGCACAGCCATGCTCTACCACATACAGATCTGCTCCATCCATGGCTAAGCGTGTCATAGTGTACTTTAAATCATCAGATGTTGGGCATGGCCCAGGGACACAGTTCAGCTGAAGAAAAAGGGAAAAAAAAAAAAAAAAAAAAAGAGATTTAAATGTACATTAGGAATTTTAGTTTAATGTGTGCTTATCCTTTTATTTATGTTCTGTTTAACAGAGGCCTAAAACTAGGGCAATGAAAAATTACTTATTCTACGCTATCAACATGAGTATGAGATGGGGTGTTTCTGTGCTGAGGTTCATTTTCACTAGTGCATGTTTAATTCTTCTGTCCAGCTACATCAGGGGACCCAGCTGGCTCTCCTGGCTTCCACCAGCAAAAGGCAAATCAAGTCTCCTAATAATGAACATCACAAAAACTGGAACAAAACAAGGAGGATGTCGAGAGATGAAATCCAGGATTCATACTTAATATATGGCAAGCCTCCTTCAGTCTTCGAGTGACCGTACACATGGATTCCAAGAGACAAGCACCAAAAGTAGAATCCACAATGACATGATGGTTAAGTAAGAGTCCCATGTTTTAAAAAAAAAAAAAAAATTAAAAAAGGTGCATGGAAGCTATAAGCTGTCAGCTTAAGTCTCCCACCAAAGCACTGTTTCATCAACAGAGGATATGGGATGAAAAAGTACCATGGAAATGTGCCAGGAGCACAAGGGCAAGTATGGCCTTTGTCTCTTATGGGACACTGGAGTATGCCCTTCGGCTCTTAACTGTCACAGCAGAGGTAAGAAACTAGGCATGACTTCTGTGGATACCGTTTCTCAAAATAATTCATAGAGTACAAAAACATTGTGCATATCCACAGGAAAATCCAGAGAGAATCGCTTTTCCTTCTAAAACACAATTAGCTATAATTTATCAAAGGGAACATCCAATCTGACTATATACTCCTTGTGTGTGTCTTGATAACTTTAAGGCTGGATTTCTAAACTGTTCCAAAGAACCTGTGCAAATATAGCAAGCAATTAAGACGGATGAAAGGTTACCTTAGAGTCACAAAAACGACGATCAATTCCATGCTGGCATATTATTACAGATTTTGGCCTTTCCAGTTCAAACTCCCGGCACACCACATGAAATACAAAGGTCTGCCCCCATTCCAGAAGACACGCAAGCTGTAAGCAAATAACACCACGTTGTCATATACCAAAAGTTCATTTTGCGTACTTACTAGTAGACAAGAGTACTGCAAGAACATCACCAAAGGCTGGGAGGTGAGCAGGAGTAAAAACAAACAAAAGACCCCACCGTAACATTCTGGCTGCACTACCTTGCTTACACATAGTCTATTTCCTGTTGCTCAAGATTGGTTTTTACTTTTGTGTGTGCCACAACATACAAGTCTGTAGTTTTTCATGGATAACTCTGTGACATTAAATAATTTTCTAAATTATTTCTTAATATAAGGAAACAGCTTTTGCTATTACGGTCAACTGAGAATTTCATTGTAAAGACAGAGCACCCCTTATATTACCTCAAAAAAACAACCTCGAAATACTCTATTACCATTCATGATTTAAATGTCAGACTTCCTTGTATATAAGTAACAAAGTTACATTTAGAAAGCATAGGAGGAAACTGGGTAAACAGAACACTGCCGAATCTCACTGGACCTAGTAATTAGCCTATTGTTGATTTTTATATAGTTAGCTCATTCATAAGGGAAGTGATTCATGACTGTCTGTCTCTATTATGAGAAGGAAATGGGTTTTCTTTGGCTAGCCAAAGGAAAGGGCACTTAAAATCAGCAGTAATTTAACTGGAATTTAATATAGGTATGACTGTCCTGCACAAAATCGCTCCTCCTCCCTTTAGTGTTGTCCCTTCACAAATTCTTGCAATACATTGCACTATGGGAGGAAAAAAGCCAATGACCCTGAAACAGCAAATTCAAATTCTGCTCCATAGCAGTGCTGACAACAAAAAAATAAAATAAAAGAAAAATCCTGTATGAAGCACACAATTGAGAACGGCTTTGTAGGGGAAGAAAATCCTTAAATTGCACCAAGCATGTAGGAATGTTCTCTAACCTTAGAGTTCTTTGAATCAACTGGGTTTAATTTTGAAGTATAGAGCAGTGGAGTAAATACTACAGCTCATCTAAATCAGTGGTAGCATTTTGGGAAATACCGCCACAAAAGTCTGTATATGTAGCATGAAAACGTATCTGGAGCCTATTCTTTCGATTTACTGAAATTGCTTGTATGCCTTATTTTGATTTTATTTGCTGCAGAAGTCTCCTAATGAAATATGTGTTTAATCCTAGAAATAATGCCAATTTTTAGAGGAATAAGAGGATGTAGAAGTGTCTTCAAATAAATAAACCAAACAGTAATTACTAAATAGAATTTATGTACTTTTCTCATGTCTCAGAATACACTGACAAAGCAACCTTTTTTAAAGATCTGGCAGCCCACACCAGAAATAAATCAAAGTGATCTGCCTATTGTATACTTGGAGCCATTATTGTATCTGGAAAAATAAAAGTAACATAAATGGCAAAACTAAAAGGAGTTAGTGCTAAGACTGACCTAAGAAAATCCAACACTGTGAAAGCAAACTATGTTCCAGTGGGACCAAGCATCAGAATTTATGCAGTGAGCAGCATGACTGAGCTACCAGCTACTCTCCTGCTGAGGCCTGCCCATACTACACTCCCACAAATTATCTCATTTGTCTCCTACTTTAAAATGTGAATGTGACTTTGTGCATAGCTTTCTATGGAAAGGCAGACCTTTATCTGCAAGCTAAATTCTTGCCAGATGCTCAACTTGATACCCTTATTGCCGGCAGCATCTCTTCATGCAAATGCCTATATATCTCCAAGAACCTTACATCCGAGGGATATCAAATTGCCCTTCAGACTGCAAGCACAACTGGATACTTCATTTGTCCTTCCCAGGGGTAACGAACGTGCATCTCTGGAAGTCAGCACCATAAAATAAAAGTAACCTCAGAAGAAGTCACAAACAACTAAGTCATCTCATACTTAAACCTTTTGAATAGACTTTCCTTTCTCCTCTTTGTCACGTTACCTGGTTTATGGCTGAAGGCATCCCAAAACACCTGCTCTATTTACAGAGAAGTAGTATTTACTCTGCAATTAAAGCACTTTAAATGCATGTAGATACCGTGGTTGCCTTTCTAATCAGTATTAAAGTACATTAACATACACAGATGTAACATACGAGTGTTTACATGTAGTGACAACAGTATTCACTACTGATTTGTTCATGCTCTGTTAACATCATCCCTTCAAATTCTCATGTAACACTAGCCACCCTGTTATACCTACATTTAAGATGAATATCAGATTCGGCTCATTTGGCATCTCCTATCCATTTATAGAAATGGTTAGATGTTCAAACTATAAAATTAAGGTTACTTAAGGCACAGACGCATCCAAATTCAGCTGAGATCATGTGCTTTCCAAAATCCATACTATGCCAGTTTTACAAGAAAGAAGAAAGGTAATACTTCAAAGTGAATAGTTTCTAGGTGGTACCTGTGGTGCCGTAACTTTGGCTGTAAGACTTCCAGCCTGCACATCTATCAGCCACGCATATTCTAAAGTATCACTTCCAAGAGGCAGACCTTCCGCTGAAAACATTGCGTGAGCGCGTAACTGCAGACCTGACAGGCTGATGTGACCCTCTCGAAGAACTTCATCCACTGCAGGTCGCTGTTAAGGACAAGTAAGGTAAAGCTAATATTTGCAAAGAACACGTCAACAGAAAGTGCAAAAACTGTGTAGCCAGAGATACTTCATACACATTCTTCTTCACCTCTTAAATCCTGTTGACAGCTAGACAGTCCCAAGACTTCTCAGCACTAGCCACGCAACAACATATATGCAAATCTTACAGGGGGAGAGGGAAGTTTATCTAACCCAGGTTTGTTTTAAATTTTAGCAACCGTCATCAACCCTCCCTTGGTGAACTCCAACACAGTGACATCTAAACACCATCTGTTAAATATTACAGCAATAAAATATAAACAAAGAATGGAAGAGCATGTTTAACAATGGAAGTGATCAAGAGGTTAAAAAACCATGACTTATGAAGGTTTGCTACTATCAGAAAGCTGACACATTATAAAAAAATAATAAAAATAAATTTAAACCCAAGCAACAAATATCAGAGGTTGTCCTCTAAGTTGTACTTTTCACCAAAGTATTTCTTGGCTACCTAAAGCAAAGCTACTTGTTCGCAGATACGAAAATTCAGACGGAATACTTTTGAAAAGAATATTACTCCACCGGCCAGAGAAGAAACTGAAAAGATAAAACCAGCACAGGCATACACTAGAAGCTTGTGACTGCATGGACTTAACCTGTGGAACAAAGCCAGCAAGTCAACAGCAAAACTTCTCTTTTATTCAGTTTTTTCAACTTGTTATCTTGCCTGGTTTGTTTTCCACTGTCAGCAAACCCTTTGGAGTTGCTTAATGGAAGAAAAAACATGCCCTACTCTTTTGATATCACTGACGACCTATGTCTCTGTTCAGAAGATATTTCAAAACAATATGACTGGGGAACATGAAGAAACGATACTTGCCCAGCTAGGCAGAGGGACAATTCCCTTTCTATATACATTAGTACTATGAACTTCTCACTTTAAGGTTGAACTGGGAAGAATCAAACTGCATTTTTGAGATACGTAATATGAATAAAGGGTCAATTTTTTTGTTTAAACCCAAAATATTGTTTCCAACATTAAATAGCAAGAATTAATACAAAGTCAAACACTAGGTAATAGTAACACATTTAACCGATCAAAACCTTCTTCCCAATATTTTCAAAAAAGTGCCACCCTGCATGTTTATCATTTCAACCAACAGAAATTCCCAGGCAGAAGTCTTATTTGTCTGAGTTAATGTTTCTGAATTAAAATAAATCCAACCAAAAAGAACATATAAAACCTAAGGCAAAATATGTAACCACAGCATTACTAAGTCTAAACAGTAAGAATACTGAAAAAAAGTCATGCAATAAGTCTCAGGGTTGTGAAATTAAATCATAAAATACCCCAAAATCCAAAAATTTAAGGTTTTGCCTGCAACCTCATTTCTGCTTTCTTGTACATATGAATTGCAATACAATAATTAAGTTACAGGTTTAAACAACATTTAAGGGTCTCATTCAGTGCACAAAATAGATTGTGTTCTTAAATAAGCAGCTATTCAAATGTTTGGATTCCTCATAAGATAAACAAAACAACAACAACAAAATCACCACAAAAAATAATATAGAAAAACCTTCCAGCAGATTTGGATAACATAACTGGAAATTCATAGGATGCAATTTTGCATTACATAAAGGTTTGTATGTTCCAGGTGTAATTGTCATCAGCTTCAACTGCACCTTCTGACACCTTCATTCAATTGAAAAACAAGCCCTGCAATCCATAGCTCCTGACAAAAGCTATGAAGAAAATGGAATTTTGTCTGCCACCAGGCTGTCAGTACATCCAATTTCTACAGCTCTATCAAAAGACAGCTCTATTAATCCCATATAGCTTATGCATCTGCAATTCCTGCGACTTCACACCACCGCTTTCTTCAGATTGCTGCTAAAGACAATTGCAGTGTTGCAACCAAAAAACAAGATGTCTAGACTCTACATTCTCATCGGGGATTTCTTCTTTACTAATCAGAGGTCGACAGAATAACATCTCAAAAATATGAGGGCTAACGTGGAACCTCGTTAGATGTCATTTAACTTTCTGCCATCGAGCAAGTTCATTATTTCTTCCAATTCCTTTATCTATTAGTCAGTCTACAGTCAGTGGTTATACTTAAGGTACTTTTGTGCTTGTGCACACTGGATCCAAATTTGGAAAAGACTAAACAAGCATCAACCAACTCCTTTCATTAGCTTACTGACATAAGAGTAACAAAAATAGGGTGACATGCATCTTCATTTATACAGTATTCCAGTTTTCAAACACTGGAATGTGCATAAGATAAAAATAGTTTAAATTTTATTTCATACAGGCCATTGGCAGAAATGTATTTCAGGACACAGGGACTGAAAACAATATAATCTGTAAGGCACAGTCTAAGTATCATAGTGGTTTTAATGTGCACATAAGCAAAATACGAACTCCAACTATTCACTAACTTGCACTGAATCAGGACCAAGTCTTGTGTTAACAAATTTCAGCCTGAACTCCTCACTGAGCTAAATTCATCCATATGGGCAATTTTTGCAAGTTTACTAAAATCAAAGTAGTCTACAGCTAGCTGACAAGCCACAAACAACATTTAACTTTGTCTCATTAAGTACTTTCTGAAGCATGGCTCATGAGTCCCCCACCAGAGGAAGACTGTAGGTCATAACCATATCTCGACCATAAGATACAGATCCAGCTGTGTGATTTAGTCTAATAAAAGTCATAGAGAATATGTGAAAGATGCAGTTATTCTATTTACTAACACGTGTAGTTTTAAAACTATATGCTTAAAAACGTGGAACATATCACTGCACAAAATTTACATGTGTCAGTTTTTACAGTATCTTTTAAAATCAAATTGTTTAAAAATAATAAAAAACCCAAACCACCACACAAAACAAACAAACAGAAAACCCCCACGCACAAACCAGAGATCACTCAATGGTTCTAAGACCAGTCTGAATATTACTCTGTTTCCTAGAGAACCTTCTCCAGAAAGATTTTAAGCAAAATTAAGAAAATACAATCTTTTCTTTTGTGCATTTCACTAAAATGCAAACTGGACAGAAATAAAGATTTTAAAAAAAACACACATCAGGTTTTTCTTTAATACCTCTTACGATTCATAAGCCTTAATAAATCTGGTACATGTATAACAGGAAAGCTCCTAACAAAGAAGAATTCTATTATAAGATCATCACAACTTCCACAATATAAACACACAAGCAAACATGTAAAAACCAGCTTACTACCTGATAGTTGTCATTCAGAAACAAATTCACTGGAGACAGTACAAGTTGAAGCATTGTTTCTCTAAATCCTTTCTTCATCTCAAAACACAACCTTTCCAAGAAAGCTGTAGGGCACTCAGGACCATCTGGACTGCAATGCTAAAATAAAAATTAAACACATCTGTCTCAGAAACTGAAAATACACAACATGGTTGAAAATTGTACGATTAGAAGTGAACCTGTGAGCAGGAAATATGCTAATCTTCCTCCAAGTGGATACTCAAAAAGAAGCCTTTGCAACTTCAAAAACCTTTTGACAATTACATAAACAGCAATTCAAACCCATTTGGGTGAACCCAATTTTTTATCTGCATTCTTTCTGAATTCCTGGGGATCCCTCAGAATGCAGCTGCACAGAGCAGAATGCACCATTAGAAGACAGTTTTTCTAATTAGCAGAGAAATCATAATGGTCAATCAAAAATATTATCACACAAATCAAGTTCACTGAATAAAAATCATATAAAAAATCATCCAGTTCTGCCTCCCAGATAAGCAAAATAAATCATGTCTCAAATTGGTTTAGATAGTAACAATTTTAGTAGAGAATATACACACTTTAGTAAGCACTACCCTAACTTCATGTTCCAGGAAGTTAAATTTAACTCCAGATTATGAAACAAGAAGGAAAAAAAAATTACATGAAACAAAGTATTTTAAGATTCGAAAGTACTTACCACTGGTAATCGCCCGTGCACTTTGTACAAATTAACAAGCACAGTGATATCCCATGGGCGTAAAGTAAGAGGGTGAACTGGCTTGACTGAACTTTCATTTTCTTTTTTGTCATTTTCCACTCCAACGGCTGTCCATCCAGAGCTTGAAGACGTTGACAGTGACAAAACAGGGCTTGAAACAACTTCTTCAAAATCCGTGTACATGTCATCTTCCCCAAAATAATTTTCCTAGGAAAAGGAATTGTTATGACCATATGGAAAACAAATTAAAAACATATAGGCAATGTCATGAAATACAAATCCAACCTTTTCCCGTATGTTAGCCCTCTCTAAAATAAGGGGTACAGTTACAACCTATAGCTGAAGAAACATACATATTTTTGAAAAATGGATACGTTAACTGAGCAAATTTAGGCCACGTGCTTTGCAGGAAAAGAAAGGGCTCTCAGTAGTTCTCAGAGAAGTACCAGTATTCTAGATGCATGCAATACAAATAACTATTTGGAAGTACTACTACTGACATTTTAAACAGATTTTGTGCTTTTAAAGATAGATAACTTCGAGAGTAAGAACACAAAACATCCTGCGGGAAGTCACTCTCATCCAACATTGTGAAACTTGTTATCAGCATATTTCAAAGTCTTAAACACGCTTCTAAAATATTAGTTCATAAATATTTCTCCCCTTGGGTCTAAACCCCACCTTGTTTCTAAGCCAATCCCCCTCAATTATCTAAAACCAAAGTAGCTTTGCCAAATTCTACTGGGAAACAGAAAATCCATCACTAATTTAAAAAAAAAAAAAAGTCAGCTTCCTGTGTTTTATTTATTAAGTGCATCAGAATCAGACTTCTGATAATTTGTCACCTCCTTCCCCCCCTTAAAAAAGGCTAGACTCTCAAAAATAATTTTCTGAGTGATGCAGGTTATATTTTCTTGTTAATTCAGTATGTGGGAAATGTTGGGGACTAAGCATTCAGTGGAGCAAAATCCTTTCTGACCAAAGAGGTTACAACACAGACACAAACATTGCTCCCTCATTCGTTCTTAGAAAGTAATTCAGTCCCTCAGCCTCTCATGTTGACAGAAATGTTCCAACTATTAGAAACTCCACTGGTGATTTGTGAGATGCAGACAAATGAATACTAGAATGCAGATTAAACTGAAACAGATTTGAATCTTACGATGTTTCTGGCTCCCCTCCTTCCCTTTTCTGTGCCTCATTTGCTTTCCAAAACATCTTTGTTCTTTTGTAAGCGCAAGTCTGCAGTGCAAGCAAGCAAAGAGGAAGTGTCCAACGAAAAGAAAACAAGCAACTGCAAGGTACCCATGTCCTTGAAAAAGGTCTGCAGAAAAGGCAGGCTCGTTATTGGCCTTGAGATAATGACTCCTGTGGACATGTAATTTTACCACCTTGTACTAAGTCTCTGAAGTATTTTTGGTTTTATCACGTATGAATTAAGCACTGCTCTGTGGCCAAACCAAAAAACCCTCAAAAGTTAAGCAAAGCTAATCCGCTTTGCTTTTTAGCAAAGGGAAATGATAAAAGTCGATGTTACGATAGACCTTGAAATATTGTTTTTAAGGCAGACCCAGCAGAGGGTGCTAAGAACTCCAGTAACTTACTCCTGGTATCTTCTGCTGGGGATGCAAGGACCTATGAATCATTCACTCCCAACCAGTAAGCCCTTCAGTAAGAAACACAGTGCACTACACCAAAAAATTACCTCCCAAGAATAGAAGGCTTAACAAAACTGCATTAACGACGCATGTCCAGGAATCTCTCCCACATATATTAAAAAAAATCAATGAAAACAAACTGAAAACAACAATTCAACCACAAGTCAGGAAAACAAGCATAAAAAAAACCCCTAGAAATCTATTAAGAGATGCTGCCAGCACAGCTGGACAAAAAGATGTAAACACAGTCGCAAAAATACTAAAAAGAACAATAAATGCGCATTTTAAAAATCGAGGTATTCATCTAAATTTTCTCTTGAGATTTAGAAGATAAAAGCTAGATTTAATCTGAGAAATCTGCACCTAAAAAAATTAAATCATCATCATAGAATCAAGGTATCTAACGTAGCACTGTTTACATATACCTCCAGAGGCCAAGAACACTGAAGAAGTGCTGCTTTGCTTGGAAAGAGAGAACCGTCTCATGAATTTATGGGCTCCAAAAGAGGAACTCAAACAATTCAAACGTGGGTGCATTTCCTCTGTATCAGAAGAAATGAAGTCTTCAAGACGCAATACTGGCCTAATTTTAATCCTATTTACTTTAGTGGCAACATGAAAAAACAATGAGCATATTCGCAAGTCCTATACTCTACAAAAACTTAACATTTTCTGCTATTCATTGCTTACATGCAATACCTTATATAAATTCATGAAAATGACTGTTTCGGTATGAATCCTGATACTGATCACCTCTTTCAGAAAATTCCTCGTCCTCTGACCCAAAATGAAAGCCTCCAGAAGCATTACCTTAGCCTAGATCTGTGTAGGCTAAAACAGACCTTTAAAACAAGCAAACAAAAAAACCAAACAAAAAACCCCACCATGAAAACCAACCAAAACCCAAGCCTTTCACTGTTAGTCAAATAGAAGCGACATGTTCAATCATCTCTGCTTCTGTCACAACAAGGCAGGGTCAGGGAAGTAGGAAAAAATTAACTTCTTCTAGCTACCCTGATGATCAGTAATGGAAGAGGACACAACATAAGCAACACAACCAAACATTTTAAAGCATAATAGATTAACATCAAGAAAAGGATGAAAAGTTCTTCTTCACTATTGACTGAAGTAGCTTTTTAAATTAAACTTATTCTCATGTCCTTCCCCCTTCCCCTCCACGATCCTAACTCCAGGAATTTCACAGAATCTAATTAAAACAAAAACAAACAAACAATTAGGACACTGTAGAACTTAAAATGCACTAAAAGCATGGGTTCTGACATATCTTTGCATGAAAGTGGTTGTTAATATAAGCCCTAGTCATAATCATGGATTTTTTTTTTTTTTTACTACTACAAAAGTCAACAAAGAAATTTTCTGCACATGAAGTCCAAAGCATATACTATTCCTTGAAAGGAAAATTATGATGATGTGGGTCTACGTATATCTATTGGAAGTCTTTTCATAAGCCTATGCCAACTGAATTCATCCCAGCCATGCCATATCACCAAACGAAGTCATTCCAAACTAGTACTTACAAGAAGTTTTCATCTAAATTCATGTATTCTGCGGAATTCTGATTTTCCATTTCGAACGAGTTATTTCCCTTTCCTACATGTGGCCATCCGTAAATTTTTTATGAGTTGTGTTCCTATGCCTACCTTTATGGACAGAAAGGCTTTGAGCAGGGGTCCATACAGGGTTATCTGGGAATCTGGGGAGAGTTCCAGTTCCACATGGAGCTTATCCGGAGGCAGCTCTGAGGGGTCAAGGGGAAGGCGGGTTGATGCTGTGGGAGATGAAATCACACTGTCGGCTGTTTTCTGCGATGGCCTTAGCACAGATAACATTGTTTCTTCCATTTCTGACACTTTGGAGCAAAATAAAGAAGAAAACAGATTTTGGTTCCAAGTTAGGCTTCTGACGGACAAAATTCTGCAAATATGAATGTACATTAAATATACAACTTTTTGCAGCTTTCTAATTTGGACTGTATAATTACATTAATATGTCTATGCTACAGAACTGGTTTCTCGTATCTAGTAACTATGGGAGGACAGGAAAATATAGAATATTGTAGTCAATGTTAATTACTCATGAGAAAATCAATCCTTCAAGTTCTGAAAAAAAATTCAATTTATTTATCTTGCTTTTTAAGTTAAACAAAGACATGCTTTCATTTCAGCGTAGCAGATTTCCCACAACCACACAGCTATTGCAGAATAAACAAAAGTGAATAAACAGGAAAATTGCAAAAGTTATATTAAAAACCTATTCTGAACCGGTAGCTCTGTAGGCCAAAAATCCCTCTCAAACAACTCAATTACTCTAGTCACAAAACAGTTTGGAAATTCAAATCTTATTTCCTACCCCTTCTTTTTATTTGGAGTTAGGGAGAAGAAAGTGCTTTGTCTTTTTTAAGTGAGGAAAGGCGACGAGAAGGAAGTAACTGGAAGTGCTTTGGGGATGTAAAGTGATTGCTGGGAAGCACAGAACTCTATGGGAAAACCATATAAAATCGATGCTCCAGATGGAATAAGATTTCAGGTACCAGTTTAACTGGAAGAACCGGCACATACAGAACTACAGTGAATATACACCTGTAGCCAGCAAACCTTCAAGGCTTTAACTTACCATTATTGTCTACAATGCTTGCTCAGTGCTTGCATTATATTATGTGTTATAAATTAGCTAAATGCCGCAGTGAGATGACCGCTTTTTTGGAAGCTGCATCTGTTGTTATGCAACATATTTGTTTCTCAGAGACTTAGAGAGTTCTATCGATCGACTCAAAAGAAAATACAGATGTTGCTACTGTAACAAACACATTCTACCAGCATTACAGATTAGAAGTGAGCTGGACTGTGGTGGATTATTCACTGAAGGAAGCTGCAGATGAAATTACCTGTACATGTACAAACTTTCAAATGCAGGTTCAATTGCTACGATTACGAGTAAATGTTTTCAAATTTGAAGTATGCAAATTTGACACAAGGTGACAGAGTCTCACAAGAGCACTTAATGAACATCTGCAAGATGAATCTTACTTTTTCTGCTTCGTCCTCTAAAATTTGAGTTTTTTTAGGTTTGAATTGTTGGAACTCAAACCCTAAAAACCCTATCCAACATGTTTTCTAATACCTGCTGATTGAGGCCCATTCAAATTAGCCCTCATTATTCTTCTAATACCTCTCCTTCATCGGTTCTGCTTCCACCATCTCAACCTGAAAGACTTTTATGTAACCCCATAACTTCCTGCATACCTCCCTCTGCATTTAAAATAAACTTACTTTTATCTGTGCGTTTAAGTATTTTATAACTTTTCTTGCAAGCACATACTTACAGAATATTTCTTATTTAGAAATATTGTTTAGACATTTAAAATTTAAAAATTCTCATTTAGAAATTAGCGTTACACTGACCAGTCTAACACTCGTATCTGATGGCTGTGGTTTACTTCAACAGTGCTAGCTACAATGAAATCTCAGCTTCATATCCATAAAAGACAATGTTATTACATCTCATATATAGTGTATTTAAACATGTAAATCGTAAGACATCACCACAACATTCAAAGGAAAAAAGCTTAGAAAGGCTAAACAACATGATACTGCCAAAAATATCGTACTTCATATTTAATATGCCAAGTGATATTTCATGTTATGCAACAACCCATTTAAGAGATCCACTTTGTTAAGGACAAGGAGAAATGAACTACAGACAGTATCCTCTTTTTACACAGGGAACCGGGACACTTTCTGAAATTTTGCATCGCAAGATGTTGTCAGTTTTTAAATCAAACCTGGTGCATTCTAAATATTAGCATTCTCCCACGTGACATAAAATAGTAGTTCAGTTCAAAATTCGTTTCTGCAAATGTAAGCAGTTTGATCCAACAAAGTCATAGCAGTTCCTGAAATGAAACATGCTAACAAGAAAAAAAAGTAGCGACACTTACAGGATTGTTTTAACTGCTCATCTGCCTTTTGAGGATAAATTGGGTGCCATGAGTAGTCAATTGTAAACACAACGCTTGGGACTGTCCAGCATTCAACCCATCCAGCCCTTTCAAAAAGAAACATCACACTTTTATTTGAAGTACAATAGTTTCATTAAATATTTTCCATTAACATATGAGGTTGCTTTCACCACAAACAAAATAAGTAAACGTGAAGAGCCAATATAAAGACATAAATATATATCACAATAAAACTCACTCTTCTTGAGTAATGTTCCTCCATTTGGGTTTGCCTGTTTTCTGACCACTTTGACATTCAGCAGAAATACAAGATTCAGGACTTATTTTATTAGGCTGACAATCTTTCACCAACATAAAAAGGGAATATTTACTCGGATGACAATCTGGTAGATACAAATGAAGATCAACATCTTCTCCCTAAAATCAAACATTAGTAACAGAAAAGTTAATTTACATTCACTTTATGCATAATGCTCATGCTATTCGCATGTTCATATGCGCCATCATCTTCACTTTACGGGCAAAGTGAGGCAAGAAACCTCAGTCTTCACATGTGATTGCTGACCACAGCTCCCACCAATTTCTAGTCCAATCCCAAGAGCTCTGTAGTTCTGAACAGTTACAAGTCCAGTAACTTGCACATAACAACACACCATAGCAATCTGTAAAACACAGGGGCACGGCTTTTAACGATTCCAGTTCTTCCGTTGTCCAAGCCATACTGCAAAAATTAAGTGACTGGCCCAAGGCTACCCTACATCTCAACTAAACCATGCTTTTTTTAAAAAAAGTTAGATACAACATTGCTTGCTTTGCTATCAAATTATACAAAATTACCAACATCACCGTCAGCTATTTTTTTATTTTTAGTAGCAGTAGACTGCTTCTATTTTACGGAAGACAAGTAGTACAGTCTTTCAAAGAATTAGCTGCATCTGTTAAAAACACTTTATCATAATTACTTATTCTACAGAAACTCTTAAATATCTGGAAGATCGCTTTCTAAAATGGTTTGGGGTACCCATTCCAGTATTTGATTTTTATCTTTGAACTTGCATTAGATTTTCACATTTTGTAAATAAATTGGAACAGACTTCCAAGTGATAAAACACTTACATAGACACACACAGTCTAAGTATATATAGTAAATATACACACTGAATGTGTGTATGTATGTATGAAGCATATGTGTATATATATTTTTTAAATATATTTTTATTTTTTTGTGTCTGTATGTATGTCTATATAAATTAAACGTCCTATGATTGGATGCTTCATATAAGCAACAGAAACCATTTACCTCTGGGTTACTTAAAGAAAAATTCTAAGAACCAGAAGCGAAAAAGAGTACTTTTCTTTCAGGAAGGAGTTTATTCAAAATTTCCTGACTGAAGAAGAAATGTAGGGAAACTATCTCACATTTAGAAGATGTGAGAGGTGAGGGGGGAAGAACTTACCCTTAAAGAGAATCTAGTATTACATGTGGTTGGAACAAAGTCAGTGAAAGGCAGAGAGAAAACAATGTTCAATGTTTCTCCACAAGCTGCTAGATAAACTGGGAGAGAAGAGGAAAAACAAACAAAAAAAATCTGTCAAAATTACTCCCTATTTTGTTCTCAGACAAATTATCAAACATACAGGTAAAAACAATGAAAAGATATTCAAGAACTCATGACGTAGGACATTGCCATTTTAACTACTGTGTATTTAGAGTACTTTGTACTAAATTATTCTGAAAGTATTTACTTTCCACAGCTTGTCCTTTACAGAAAGACACTGTACTTAGCACAATGAAATTGCAAGCAGACAATAAAAACAACTGTAACTAATATCTTATGACTTACTTTACTGCTTCACACACCAGTTTTTGGACAAGAAACACACATTGAAAGTTCCTCAGGCTTCTGATGAAGTAGCGAGCCTTATTTTTAACTAGAACACAACTGTGAGATTTTTAATCCACCATCCTCTTTCTACATTGAAATTGTAAGATTCTACTACAGTGTAGACCACTGAAATGCACATACACCAAATTGCACATTAAACAAAGTTTTGGCTTTCTTAAGTGTACCTCTTAGTTTTGTCTAGAGTTAGCAGCATTATATCCTATTCTGAAATGAACAGGAAACAGACATTTCTAGTTATATGGAGTTCAAATGGTATTTTTCCAACATTACTCAGAAAATTTATTCCCGAGTGAATGTTTTCAGTTAGCTTACTGAATATATGTCAAGACCTCACAGTTGCTCTCTGCAAACTGTTGTACTAAATCAAAGATTCAAAGGGTCTTGAAAAATGAAGGCTAAAACATGATCTAGCACTGCACTCTCCCCAAAAATGGTATGCATTTGTACAAAGTAAGTTAGAACTTAAAACAGTTTTAGGATGGTTTATGCACATCAACAGTAGCGAAATGGGTAGTTATTACTGAACACACATTTTTCTAGTAAAAATTTTATAACTCTTGTACTCTCTCTATATGAACACTCTATATTTTGTACATATTTTTCATAGTATGTACTCCTCTTCCAAATAAAAAAAGTGATCTCACCATTTTCTTGTTGTTTGGTGGAACAGTCAATCCAGTTGTGTTGATTTGCTGCCCAAATCATTTCAAATTGATGAAACATGACTTTGAAGTTCCACATATAAGGAACAAATGAAAAGAGATCAGGTGCGCTATCACTGGACCAGTCTTGGATCAAATCTAAACCCACATAAAGTAACAAAAGACAAGTTAGTAGCAGTCAAGTGAGAGATTTCTTCTTTTAAGTTTTTGGCTTTTCATAATTTGTAAAGCTTAACCATTTGCTCCTTTACAGAAAAAGGAAAATGAGGAGAACGATACACAGTATCCATTTCTCAGGCAGATATTCCACAAATACTTGCTGTGAAGCCACCTCCCATTTCTGACCTGCTTTTTAAGCTGGAAAGCCATACGTTTAAGTTTTCTAGTTTAGTTTTGTTCAGTAGCAAAGTTACACACTGACCTAAAAGCACTGGATTACCAACTGCTTTCCTTTGGTTTTCCACTCTGGTATTCTGAATGTGTACATTAGTAATATTTTCTAACGCAGCAAAACAGTGTTGTTGTAGAAGTTCATGTTTGCTCTGAACAGATTGGTAGACTATGCTGCGTACTGCAGCAGTATACAGATAATGGCTCCCGCCTCACTAGGAGGATAACTTTATTAGCATGGCACTATGCCTGCACTAATTAATCCTTCCTCCCAGCAGGGCTAATTAGCCCAGGCAGTGCTACATTGATGGGGCTATATTCTTTCCATTACTGCAGCTGGAGCATTCAGCAACAGTTTGGTGATGCTCTATCACATTGTACTGCCTTGTGTGCGTGTATTCTTCCTCACAGCCAAAATCCTAAGGAACAAATTACTTTCATCATCTGTCAGCCACAGGGACACGACCTAAAGCCTAAGTAGCTGAAAATCAGTCAGCCAAAGAAAGAGATTATCAGAGGAATCAACATCCTAGGTGACAAATATTAAACAAATCAATAGCTCTGGTAGAAATAAGTTAATCTGAAATTTAAGATCACTTAACATAACTGCAGATCAAATTATTTTAGATGTTAGAAAATTTAATTATTTGGTATCTCCAACTCAAATACAGGAATATCATGTACTTAGACGCTTATAGGCAACAGAAAACATCAGGAACTTTGTCCTCAGAAACAATTTGTTGTCCTGAATATGTGAAACCAGAGTACCTGACCTTGTACACCTTTGCAAAATTTGAAAAGAAATTCTAAAGAAAGAATATTTAATTTGATACGTAACTTATTCAGTAAAGAAGTTACCTGTAAAGAAGCTTTTCTGAGCAAAGATAAAATGATAGGTCGCTTTATAAACCTCAAGTTCGCATTGCCATGTCTGTGGCATGTTCCATATCCGGGGATAGCTGGCATTAATGTGAAACTGTGAACAAGATATTAAAGCATCAGGATTTCTTGAAAAGGTGACAAGGCTTGACCCTGTAGCTCAGCAGTTTTCACATATGTACTCTGCTGAATAATTAAAACTGTTTTCCTGCTGGGATGAACAGAAGGCCTCTCCAGTTCCTTAATAATTTAATCTCTCTCTCTTTCTGTGTTTGAAGGTCAAGTGTTAGTGTATTCATTTATTTGGAAAGGTATACTACAAACTTCTGATACATCTGTTGCAGTAGACGTACCAAGCAATTTATAAACCAAAATTTTCATTGAAAGCATCACTTTTCACAATACACTAAAGATAAAATCCCTCAGAATACAGTATTTTTCAACCACTGATATGACGCTCAAATTAAAAACATCACTCTAATAAGGTCATTTAAAAACCAGTGAGAAAGGTAATCTACAGAATTACAGTACTGCAAAAGTGAAATACTAGGCAAACAAAAGAACAATGCAGTAGTAAATCTGTCTCAAGTAGTTTAAGCGCTCTGAAGTACTTTTAAGTACTTATGCACACACATTCTGTAGCACAGCTAGCAAGTGTCATCATTTATTAAGGTAAAGCCTGTATGAACACATGGCTACATAGTAAACGAGGCAAGATTCGTAAATGGTGCTCCAATCCCCCCGCTGCTTTCAAAACACATATAACTTGGTATATAAATTATGTTAGTCACTGCAAGTTACACACATGCATAATCATGTGTGTATATATATATAAGTTCCTTACATATTAAGGTCTTGCAAAATACATTCAAAAGGCATATTTCTGTACTGTTTAGGAAGCTAAAGAACCGCTCTCCACAGACAAATAAACATGTTCTTTATTAAAAATCCTCTAGAGACTGAAGCTTTGTGCTTGTTAATGCAAACTTACAGCTAGCATTTCAGCTTCTAAGAGAGTCCGGTACTGCATGCTGCTGGTGGCGTCAACATGTAGAAGCTGCCCTTTAATTGTGGGTGAATAGCCTAGCAAACAAAAGATATAAAACATAATCATTCAGACATAAGAGTTACACAAATATTTAAATAACATTCATCAGTGATTTCAGCAGTCTGCTAACAATCAAGAAATATCATGATGGAAATTAGTACTATAATAATTCTGTCTTCTACTGTTCGTCAACGAAGAGCTTAATGTGTTCTGCCTTCATGTAGGAGAGATGACAAAAGTCTTCTTGCTGGGTCTGGAAATGCTCAGGTTCTGGAGATCTTGGTTTAAGTTGCAGAACAGAACTCAAATATGTCAGCAAGAATCAAGAGAACAAACAATTTAGCAAAGGGCCTCAAACCAGCCAACAAGATGAGTAAATGCAAGGAACATACCCGTAACTTTACATTTATCTCCACTTCACCTTGGATTTTGGGGTTTGTTTTGTTTAAATAAACTACGATTAAATTAGTTTTCATAACGCATTTCTCAGTATGATTCAATTACCACACTAATCCTACTGAAGAAGGCTTCCTGCTTTGAGTTGACAATGTATCTGTAATCTGCTTCCATACACATACAGTTAAATGATACACTGTCTAGTAGTTAAGGAATTTGTGTTTCCTAACCCAAACAAAACATGGAGGTAATTTAACTATTTAAAGACGTACATGCTTTAATATCTTGCAATGAAGTGTACAAGGAAATACATAAGAATATACATCTCATAGTCACAAAGGAAAAACACTGCAAGACACTCACACACATAGGAATTAAGAAAACTGTTCAGGAAAAACATTAGGAAAACAAATTAAGCTTAGCCTTAACTCACCATTTTCGCCTACTGTCATGGGAATATTTATTTCCAAATATGATCCTGCACCAACATTTACATGTACAGCATTAGTTTCCTGTATTGCAAGAAAGGAAAAAAGTCCAAACATTATTTCTAGGCTCGCCGCATCAACCTGTGTCCTTTATACCTCTGGCTATCAATACCCACACCTAGATTAAGGCACCTGATGACTGAAGTCTTTCCTGCCTTCAGAAAAATTGCTAATGAACTACCTATGTGCACTGATACCAAAGAACACCATTTTTAGGCTTAACAAATGCTCACTTAGGTCCACTAATAGAAACAGCGTACACATCTGATCCAAGGCCTGAGACGGCAGATGAATATGTAGTTCTAACACTACACTTTCTAACCCTTTCAGTCACAAAAAAAAAAGAAGAAAACAGGTGTACAATGAAGTCATGCTATATCCCATTTATAAGAGCAGCAACAGGGGAAAGAAAAATCCAAACCCCTACACATACACATCTTTTGTTCCCCCCACTATCACCTCTCCTGTAATATTAGACATTCACCCAACATCAGAAGACATTATCTTTTCATCATGGTGAGCTTCATCATAATGGAAGATTGCACAGGAAATGTCCAGATCATGAATTCCCAAGACTGTAAGAGCTGGCATGGTTTAAGATGTAGCTTTAAGGCTTAAAAGAAACTAAGCCAACAAATATTAATGCCTCTCAGCCAGTATTTCTCTTTGAAGGGTTTGCTCATAATTATGGAAGACTAAAACAAAAATCGCCTAGCTTTTAAAACCATAGTTCTGTAATAAACACCTGAGACAAGTAAAAATATGCAAAACCAAAAAGCACAGTGTAATCACAGTAGACAAGTTATTTTCTAGATAAGTTTTCGTTATTTACCCTATTTTTGGTAAAAAGTAAATCAATGGTGGCATCTGCAATAATATTCATCCGCAGTTCAAAAGCAAGAATCTGTCTTGGTTTCCCAGGCTGAGCAATTTCTGAGACTTTCATAACTTGGTAGTCTGGTGGGAAGAAAAACTTCCACAAGCAATCCCTAGTGGGGAAGAAGGAAAAAAAAAAAAAAAGTGTTGTTTTCATTCACAGAAGAAACAGATATGTATTTATACATATTTATGCATCTATTTGGTTCACTTAATTATTCTCCAGTCAGCTGAATCTTTAGACAACCACTGCATGCGATAAAAAAGAATGTTGGTTTTAAAGTCTTCATCATGGGAGCCTTCCAACTCATCCCTGAAATCTCCAAAAGTTTCAATGACAAGAAGTGACTTTTGGATAAAAGCCATAAATGGACAAACCATAGATGATTTAGAACAAAAACATTTTAATTCAGATGGCAAACAAGCTATGTTTTTCTTCTTATTCCCAATCTTTGGTTTACAAATCTGCTACAAAATCATAGCAGGAAGTAACCTGTTTATGCTTCGGTTTGTGCATAAATAATAGATGTAATGCCCAGAAATAAACAAAATACAAAACTTTAGGACCTCAGAATGGGAGTAAAATGAAGCCTACATTTCTGCAGACTTATATCTGAACATGCAACCACACGAAAGGAAAGCCACAGCGACGAAGCACAGACAGCATAGCTTATATAGGTCTCGAGGGGGTGGAAGTAAGTCTTGAAGGGGGGTAGCAGTTTCCTGCACCCAGCACCTGACCACTATAGCAGCTTGAATGTTTAAAAAAAAACCAACAAAAAACCCAACCAAACCCCAAGCCAGAAAAACCAACAACAAAACCCCCACAAACACCACACAATACACACTGTCAAAACCCTGGGGAAACCCAAGATTTTATTGCATGATGCAAGATCAGTATTTGTAGAAGCCCTTATATGAATTGAGAGTACAAAGTCCACAGAACTCCTACAGATCTGTGCTTCTAAAACGTTCAGGCACTTTCCAAAATTCTATCTTCTATCCATGGCACAATGCGAAAGTGTTCCCAGGTATGTATCTATGAACTCTACGCACTCTGAATAGGCACCGAACTGCCTTCTGCCTAGCCAGTTAAAATTATAGAAAACATACCATCATAGAGCGAGCTTTCTCGGTAGTATTAAAAATATCATTAATGATTCACTGACTTCATGTTCCTAGCAAAGCACTGTTCTGGAAATTGGCATTTTCTCTTAAATTCTCTTAGACACTGTCATATCTAATGACTACTCTTTGGTCTGCCATCCTCACACTCCTAAGAGACAGTTAATCATAATAGTTTCACAGGAGAATTAATGGAGGCCAAGAGAAGTATCTATCTGTAATTAATAGGGGGAAAGAGGGAAAGCACTGATTATGCCACTTTTACTTAATAGTCCTTTACTCTCTAAACAATCCTATTGTCTCCACCAGAAATACTCGTGCGCAAAACATCGAGGGCTAAGTGAAGAATAGTAGTAGAGCTCTGGCCTAATATTTTGTCACTAAAATATCTAGATAATACTCTGGAGACCACGTCAAGCGGTTGATTCTCCTAAGCAGGGATAAATGATTCCCCCCTCATTATTTTCATAGCCAGATTTGTACTTCCATAAAATTTTCTCATGAATATGCAGTGTATTCCCATCCATGAGCTAATAAGAGCATGACAAGTCTAAAAGGTAACCAATTAAAAGGTTAAACCCTTAGGTATGTAACACTTCATAAATAGCAAAACTACTTTGTTCACAAAAATAGGAACATAGTTTATTAATTTAATAATAAAAATTCACTGCGTGATCCTGACTTTGGAAGGCCAACATGATAAACAACAATGAATTTACTAATCTTAAACCATCGTGGCAGGACTCTTCCTTTAGACTGCCTAGCCTAGCTCATACAAATTAGAAGTCTGAGCAATCGCACACTGGAAACTTTAGAATGTTTCCTCAATAATAACAGATATTAAAGATTAAGACTGAAGATGTAAATCATGATAATACCTCTGCCTATCAGCCCAAGGTCCATAGTTGAAGTCTGTTCCTTTTCCACAAACAATGTCCAAACCCCAACATGGTGGCAGATCCTGTAATTTGCTGTCTTCGTTGTTCGCTTCTCCGTCATTACTTTCCTCCGTCTCCTCTGGTACAAGACCTATATTACATAATATAATAAACAGATTATTAAAGGAAGCTGCTTCAAATTAGCATGAAAAATGTTTACTAAGCACAAGACAATTCAAGCGTCCTGATGTCAGTTTTATTTGAGACCACTACAGTACGTAAATATCAAGCCACAATTCAGTGCAGACTCCCACGGGAAGGGCAAGAATATGACCAAAAATTCTCAGGATTTTCTGAAGCGCTGCTCACTGATGTCAGTCAAATGCTGACATACACAGCAGTTTTATCTCTTAACTATGCTTTTTACCAATACAGG
Source organism: Aptenodytes patagonicus (assembly GCF_965638725.1). Lineage (NCBI taxonomy): Eukaryota > Metazoa > Chordata > Aves > Sphenisciformes > Spheniscidae > Aptenodytes > Aptenodytes patagonicus. The sequence continues at coordinate 79,188,640 of NC_134952.1, forward strand.
CTTTCATGCATCCGCATTCAGTTCCGAATCCTACTTACAAAACCAAGTTTTGAAACAAGTAAGATTAAGTTAAAATCATTCCTACAGACAATGCAAGCAAATAAAAAAGGAAGACTTAGTACAGTAGACCCGGGGTTACCAGTAAAAATTCAAGCAGTCATTCAGCAACGATCCAAAATTGCCACCTATCCTACACCAGTATACATCATTATTGCACGTGTTACCTTTGTTCAAGATTCAGGCAATACTTTAAGTGGAGTCAGAGCAAAAGCTTTTGCAAACCAAAAAAACTCCAGCAAAATGAAGTGGTAATATAACGCACTGGATTTAAAATGAAGAAGACAGACACCGCAATATTCAGAAATCGATGCATCAAATAAACTTCCCAAAAACCCCAGTAGGTATTGACTATAAGTTGTCCCCACTCCTGAAGTACTTTTGGAAACCTGCATCATTTAAGTTTACAGCTTAAAACATCATTTGTTTCAAGAATAAATATCAAGATTATTTGCTTCTGTATTGCATATACACTTGCGGAAGGCACTGCTGACAGAGTACCTACATCTTTATAAAACTATTCACTGATAAAAACATTAGTTCTACGTGTACAGTTATCTCATCTATGGAATTCCCCAGGCCTCTTACATGAAACAGTCTAGAAGCCAACAACAACCATTAAAAAGAATGCAGCTCAAAATTTCACGCCCTTCTAAATATGAAACGTGAACTCTCTCCCATTTGTTTCAGTGGAATTTTTTTTTCATTTGCAGAAAAAATAACTTATGAACTTATAAACATTCATAAGCATATGTATGAACGCTTTTATGGGCTCCAAAACATTACACTAACTCTTTCAGCATAAAGAATTTTCAGCATGAAGGGGGGGGGGGGGGGGAGTTGTCTAGCAAATCCAGACAATTAAATAAACAAACAGCCTTCAAATCCCTTAAAATTTTATCTTTGTATTTAACAGAAGGTACCTGGTTCATCCATATAGTAATAGATATCAACATCATTGGACTGCATTACAACAAAACCTTCACCCATCAGCCTCGGTGGTCTGTAATGGAAAAAAGTGCAAAGATAAAGATTAAAAAGCAATGCGCTCAGATAAATCTTTATGAATTCAAGTAATTTTAAATGCAACATATTAAGCATAATAGAAGAGATTACATAGGTCAGGCTCACTTGTAGCTTCTAAGTAGTACATATTTAACCACGGAATCATCAATAAAACTGCTGTCTGTATCAAGCAAGCCAACAGTGGAGATACAATGTTATGTGGTACCTGACCAGGAAGATTTTGTGGGCAAGACTCAAGTTTGATGTGATCCCAAGACACCAGTTCCATGCGCCTATACTGCTCTTGCCGGCAGCCTGACTGCAGGCTGCCGGCAAGAGCCACACGCTACCTTATCTACCAGGCATCGGTCTTGTCACATTACCAGAAGGGTGGACGGAATAGACAGAAGTGCCCGGGCCACACCACAGTCTGTCCAAATGCAGCTGTTTGTTAAGTTAAATTTGAAGTGCAGGTTATAACTTCAGTTCCTCTCTTTCCCTCCCCAGCACACTGTGATTCCTGGTCTATCTGCTACCTCAGACTAAATGAGCTCCTGAAAATAAACACCGTGAATATTCAAGTCTATCTGAAGTCTCCTATCAAAAAGGCAGCTGTCATATTGCCAGGCTATGTCTACTCCGATTTGCAAAAAAATACTTGATCGTTATGTTATTATTGTAATGATTATCATTATTATTATAAAGTAACTTAAGGTTTAGTTAACTCAAGCATGAAGATACCAGGTTCCTCTCCACAAAGACATTTCTCAGGTATTGTAACCAACTACCATAGTTTTACTTTCAATGTTTCATTCCATTAGGAGTTCCTTTCTCCTTGTCCTATATCGTTCTTTCACCTGCTAATTGTTTTCTCACTAAAATAGCACTCTAAACCAAAGGGACAAGACATCTTCAGTAATTAGACCATTAGTTTAAAAAAAAAAAAAAGGGCAAAAAAAAAAGCTGTTCTTCCTCAAGAACATTTCCCTCAATATAAAAGGATCTAAGTGATAAAACTAATACACGAAACACTTCTCCTAACACTATTATATTGGTATATTACAATCCCTTTCTTACAGTGTTACATGCTGATTTACATAATATTACCTTTTACAGTAATAACAACATTATAATGTGAAAGTTCTATTTTTACTGCAAAAGATGTTTTTGCCACTTTTCAGCCACTTTTATAAGTTGTCATTTCTTAACAAGAAAAAGAAAACTCCAATGACAGAAATACACGGTCTAAGAGTGTGACCTGGTAGAAGCACACTGCCCATTTTACCACAGCTCATTTCAAACACAGGAAAGCTTGGAAAATATGGAAGACAGCAGATGCAGACCCCATGTACTGCCAGAAGTTCTTCAAAAGCAACAGAGCAGGAACCTTGAAATCAATTTTACTTTGAGAGTAACGACACCAGTAAAAGACAAAATACTTTCTACTCACTCCCAATTTTCCAATTATTTCTTTTTTCTGTCCAAAACCGAACTGGCCTCCCCAGTGAGATGCAAATAGAGCAAGATGTGAAAAAAAAAATGTTTAGTGGTTCAGGAATAGAAGTGGGAAGGAAAGCATTGAGAGATATGTAAATAGTAGTTCAGGGGAAGAGCTCAGTTTATTCTGCCCCCACTCCTCAACAGGCACACGCAGGTCAGCGAGACTGGAAAGCACACCGTGGCACAGCAGCGTTGAGTTAGTAATTTCAGCCTCTCAAGCTGAGCATACCACCAACGGGGGCTCAGAGGAAGCCGCTCCGCTTTGTAATGCAAGAGAGGGGAAGCTCACAACATAACCAGCTGTAAAACTTTGGAGCCTGACAGTAACTCCTTCATCCGACACACTCATTTGCCATTGTCCGACTGTACCCTCAGCGGGGCACATTGTCAGGCAAAGGCTGCATCTCATTTCAGCAGCTCAGCATTTCACCATGAAGGTCAGCCAGCCACAGCGCGAGGTGGCCTGTCTATGATGGCAAACTGCACTTACTCCCCACTGCTCGATCCGATATACGTTTTGTTCCGTGAAATACAGACTACTGTATCCCCTTCACATGGAGTGCGTTCCCCTCTCTGACAGCACAGAGTGCATAGGTCTCAAAACACTATATACAGATTTACCTAAGCTTATAGAAATACACTGGAGAAGCTACATTACTGTTTTAATAAAAATTACTGTAAAGTATGAATGCATAGGGCAGACTTAACAATGGTTTACTTCTGCCTTCCTAATAGCGTTTACACTTATACCAACTTAGAATAATTAATAATTTTGTGTTAATCTAAAACACTATCTTAAATAGAATTACAAAGAGTTTTTGAGCTAAGACTTCTTCAAGATGGACAGTTTGACTTAAGTCCATGGCTTAACAGAAGCTGTCATTTAGCTGTAGGAAAGAGAGAAATGTCTACAGGAAGGCCTTAGGAGCTGACAGAATGGCCCAATCCTTCTGTCAAACACCCACTGCCGTGTCATCCTCATCACCTTTGCCATACTCCACTTTCTGGAGGAAAGCTATGAGGTCTTACACTAAATGGAAGTAGATGGGGAGGAAAAAACCCACCAAAACCACACATGGTAGCTAAACATCTTCCTCAGTCCTTTTCCTCCAATTCTTTTAGTGTACATCTTTACCGTGTCTGCACGGTATTATTATTTCGTGCGCTTGTTCTGATCTCTCTGAACTCACTACACTTGTATAAAACTTTTTGCCTGGTCAGTGTGGGTTCTTCCCACAAAGAGGAAAGTTCTCTTCTGTATCGTCATGTCTTGTCACTAGTTTTTTTATTTCCTTTTTAAGAAGAATATTAACATGTATAGTAGGTGACTGAAGCAGCTTATAGTTTTACATTATCAAAGCATCACAGGCCATAGCAAACACAAAACAGCAGCCAAGAAAAGCAGTATCTTTCCTTATACCAGTCCTAGGATGGTCATAGGTTAGGTGACAACCGACAGGTGGTGAACCCAGTAGCAGAACCGATTTAGATTTAAGACCAACAAGTATTTTTCTTAATAGGGATGAATTCCATGATCAGTGTTCACTGCACAGCCATGCAAAAAAGACAACAGTACTGCTTCTTTTAGCTGTATTCTCAGCTGAAAGGGCACACGAAACTAGCTCCGCAGAAAATGGGAGAGAAAGGTACCTAATGAGGCTGCCTAACCCACCCTCAGCAGGAATAGTTACTCCTCGCCGGACTTAGCTGATGGAGGTGGTAGAACCCTAGAAACCCCACCACAAGCCATTTGCAAAAACAAATTAGATAATGGCAATGAACGATAATGAGACTATCATCATCATTAAAAAGTATTTCCTAATATCTATCCTAAACTTCCACTTTGAGCCTGCTGACTTAGTCACCGCTCCCCAAACTACTTCTGCTTTGATCTGCTTTTCCTGGCACAATTTTTTTTTTCCTTGGGTTTTGGAGGGTTTATTTGCAAAAACCGATGGAGGCGTTGAGATGTCTGTCTGTAACATAATATGACAGTTTTCAAGGTGGGTTTTTGATGTTTGTATCGATTAGTCAGTCTGTTACAAATTTCATCAAGTCACTTAGCTGTTTTTTATACGTGCATTGCCTGCAGGAATTTCTGAAAGTTAAGACACCCAGCTTAATTTTTAAGCCAAAGAAGCATAAGAGGGCAGGCTCTAAAGATTCAAGCATTCCCCGTTTCCAGTGAACTGGGTCATTTGTTGAATCTACCCAGTAAATTAGGGCACGTTTTCTGCACGCATGCCATCCTTCAGCCATCAGGAGCTGCAGGGATGGTAACAGCATAAAAAGAAAATACTTAGCGGAAACAGGAGAAAAAGCTAATAGTTTGAGTATCTTAATCCTATTTTGTTTTAATCTTGTTTGTTTTCAATATTAGTTGGAGAAATTTCCTTTGTCGTCATGTTGGAAGAGTAAGATTCTGTACACATCCACAGAATGTTCTTTGAAAACATATAAAGGCATATTATAGACAGTATTTGGCTGATACAAAGCCAATTAAGGTACAGTCAAATGATGTACAGTTTATTTCAAATATCATAATTCATTCGCTGGATATTGTTGCTTAGGAGGTATAAAATAGGTATAATCGTTTCACATGAACTCATACACGCAATTGTCCAGGGGTGGTATACATTATTTATTTTTTGTTGAGCAAGTAACGCCTGTGAAAGACACTGAAATTTAGCAGTTTTGTCCAAATTATCTGTTGAATATATAACGTTGTAAGCATTAAATAAGATCATGCAGAAAATTCTGGCTATGATGTTCATACCATATCAATCAGGGATGTTAATACAGTATGCACTTAAATGTCTTGCTGGTTAAAGTGTAATAAAACAAGAATCCTAGTGTCAAATCACTTCATGCAAGCACCCTTTCTTTTGTTTGACTTATTACCATCCCGTTTGTTAAAGCTGCATAACCCCGCTTACGCAGAATACACAGAGGTAAAAGGATCAGCAATCTGTCTTCAAAAGATAACATGATTTCTACTATAGCAAGTATTGCCCATTTTTTTTATAAATATATTCCAAACCATAGGCAAATCAGCTCTACAGAAGTCAACACCTTAAACCTTGCATTTATCCTAGAAATTTAGTGCTGTCAAAGCCTGTGTACAGCTATAGTACCTGAGTGAAGGAAAATAAAAGATGAATGCAGGATGCCCCGACCCTGGAAACATTCCAGGTCAGGTTGGACGGGGCTCTGAGCAACCTGATCTAGTGGAAGATGTCCCTGCCCACGGCAGGGGGGCTGGACTAGGTGACCTTTAGAGGTCCCTTCCAACCCAAACTATTCTATGATTAATCATAGAGCAGAACACACCCCAAAAAATCTAGAATGAGATAGAAAACCAGTACTTTTCTCCATAAATAAAATAGTTTCAAAGATCCAACATTTAAAACCTTCAGTGGTAAAAATGCCAACTGTCTAAACACACTAAGAAAAATAAAGTCACAGAAACACAATCAACATTCTTTTCTTCGTTTTCTTAAAATAAATAATGAAATAATATGGAAACAAAAATACCCAAAACTTACTCATCATTTTGAAGACCAACATATCTTGGACTTGGAACCAGCATGACTCTAACATTTTCCAATTTTCCTTTCACAATGTGCATAAACTGATCAAGGTGGCTCGAAGGTGGTTTTGTGGTATATGTCAAAAAAGCATCATCAAAGTTAATACAAAGTGTTTGTGGCTGATAATGATTCCCAAACGCCAAGCGACCCTAAATCAAAAAGAAAACCCCATTACTCATTATACACTGCTCTTTTATATATATCTAATTTACATATAATAATGCACTTTAACCAGCCATATGCAAATAAAGACCACGGACAAAAATCCTGGCCATATTCTGTGCATATCTAAAAATACTACCTTGTACATTAAACTCTCAGTATTCTATCTCCTATCACCTCAATAACAGTTTTCCTGGGTTTTTTGGGAGGCAACATCAACTTTTAAGGAACGTGTCCAAATATCCCTATTAAAAGACGCAGGGAAGAAAAGAAAAAAGAAGGAAAAAAACCCCAAACACCTCCCAAAAACCCAACACACCACACATCGTACAACACCCATTACCTAGCTTAATTACTTGGTGATATTCTTGAAATCATGACAAGCCTAAGACACAAGTATTTCCCACAACAGCGAACATAACCATATTTCCACCAGCAGGATTTGTGACTGCGTCAGGGCAGTGCTGGTGGTGTCATTTTAAAACTTTTTTAAAGCATGAAGGAGAACAAAAACTCAAAAAGAACGTACAAGAAAAATGAATGGCAAGCCTGATTTTTAAACATCTACTGCTAAATATTTTCATCATCAGGGTCTTTTCACTTACCGTGCTCACATTGACTTTAATGACTGGAATAAGCGATCTCCATGAAGAAGAAGGGTCTTGAGATTCTGTTTTTACTTTAACACTATGGGAAAAAATGGGGTTTATTATTTTGTCTTTTCTGCAGAAGAACTAACCAACCTTTTCTTCTAGGGGTCTTCAGTGCACAGATCTCAGAGAACACTCCTTCCCACAGGGGTGCCTCCTGTAAGGGACCTGCTAGCAGACTACTGCAGACTCCTCCAGAGCCTGGAATAACAGCAGGAAGCATATGCAGCTGCGCTTGGGTGCTGGTATACTGAGCTGACACAGGTAGAAAACAAGTGTGCCACGTCTAACACAGAGCAATAGTTAAATAAACCTTCCTCAGGGGAACTTGGTCTGTTCTAAATATTCCTATTTCATTTCCCGAGACACGTCCTCCCCAAAGGCAGAAGTTCTTCCAGCACCTGTCAATAAGGGTATAAGATGAAAACATGAAGAGACTGGCTCAGAGGCACAGCCCTTACCCAAACTTGGGACTGCCACAGCATCCTGCAGCTGCCCACTACGTAATTTAGTAACACATACTAGCCTGGCCAGCAGCAGTGGAAGGACTCAAGTCTCATTAGATCTACACTGCTCCTGCCAATAAATCAGTCTGGTGTGATTCTGCCCAAAGAGAGGCTTATTATTGGACATCTGACTCCACTACACATAAGCCATGTAGGAGAACTCCTTATAGACCTGCACTGTATTTTCTGGGGTACCCCAAAAAGAGGAATAAAATACGAAAAGAAGGTTTGTGTAGCTATACGCAAACACACACCCCTAAAAAGCCAACTTGTGAAATCAGCCCAAGTTTAAAGCTCAAAAACCACTAAGTGCTCCCAACACCACATAGATCCTCACGTTTTGTCTATTCAATGTCTTGAGCAGCTATGACTGCTACTGAGCAATACCATTATTATTCTGCAAGCATAACCTTCTTCAACACATGCTCCCTTTCCATACTGTACTTCAAATGGATTTTTCAACCTGTCTCTGATCATTAAACAAGGAGTGTTTGGTTTGTTTGGTTGTGTTTTTTAATTATTATGGTAGGAAGTCTGAGGAAAGGAGAAAGATTTAAACTGTCAGGCTTGTCAGTGCAATTTCTCTCTCAGCTGTGCTTCAACCATTTGCCCTCCAGAGCATATGTTAACAAAACATTACTCAATTAGTTCAGCACTTTGCAGAACAAAGCCTCAACAAAATAGCAAAATGAATAATAATTTACCTTTCAAGATTGGTATGTGTTCTCTGCCTCCCGTTTACTTGTGCTTTTTCATCATCTTTCTTTGCTGGAATTATTGTGGGATCCAAGCCAAACAGTTCTTGAAGTTGTCCATAAAGCTCAGAACGGTTGTACACATGAAATTCAAAGTCATTCACCATAATATACAGTCGTGTTTCTGCCTTTGGATCTAAACAAATAGTAGGAAAAGAGCTTCTAATTCTAATCCAACATTCTCTTGCAATATTTACAGTTTTTCAAATACACACATTTTGCAAAAACGATCTACATGGTAGTGAACAGCTGCTGAAGTACATCTTAAAAAGCAGTAAAAACATCACAAAATAATTACACTGTTCCATGCAAATCAGTAAAACTTGGCAAATAAGACAGTTGCATACAAAATATAAAACCTGAAAGGCATTTCACCCTTAGGTCGCAATCCAAAAATAAATCCAGGCAGGAGCTGCACAAAACGGTAAATGAGGTTTATTCAGTCTCATATATAAAACAAACAAACAAAAATCCCCCTTGATGCACAGCACAGAAGCCTCAGTGCCAAATTCTGCTTTTTAGCACAGCGTATCAGAACTTGAGACCAATTCAATCCCAAAAACCAAATAGTTTTCTAGCCAAGCTCTGTGGTACAGCAGGCCTGAACTGGGAAAAAGCTTTCTTTTACAGAGAAACAGAAAACATTAATATGCAGAACTAACAAGAAGCATACCCATTTTGCACAATCAGTCAACATTTTCACAAGTTTAAAATTTTAACTGTAATATCAGCTTGACTCTCTGATACTTAAAAACTAGTTTAACATCTGCTGATCGCATACAGAGCTGTTTGTGACATACTTTGACATACTTTTGCCTTAGATAGTATGACCTAATTATGTAGTTAATGTGAAGAAAAAGCTTGCACAATTTCCCCCTAATTACCCAGTTGAAAGAGCGCCCGTTACAAATTCACTCAAGAGACCTGAGCTGCTCTAAAACCTGATCCGGTCTTTCTAAGTCAAACAGACTTTAGGAAGCTGAAGCATCAACCGTTATTACAGCAGTCCCCAATCTGTAACTCAGGGGCTACAAACTGAAGGCAACATTTCCCACAGACACTAGAAATGAAAAAGTCAGAGCGAACACCGCTGCTGTTGTGGTCAGGATCAGGACCCAAAGTTTAGAGACACATGCTTTATTAAATGCACCCTCTTTGCTAACAAATTCATCTGTCCCCCGATGTTAGCACCTATACAGCACTCTGTCCAAACAACAGCAACCCACCTTTTACCCCTCATACCTAAATTACCAGAAATTTCTGTATCATTATTAAAAAAAGAATAATAAGTCCTCAGAAAGCACTGACATCACAGTTTTCTTGAACAGAGACAGAGAAAAGTTAATGAGCCAGTTTCAGTTCCTTCCTGTTTTCATATCAAATCCGTTCGTTAGTAACATTAACTTGCATCAATAAGATATAGGCAAAGGACGACATGGACAAAGACTGGGGTACACAATTGTTCACCTGGGAGATCTCAGTACCATCAAGAACACAAATAAATGTAATTTTTCAATTCCTGGAGGCAAGCATTAGACTTCATTAACTAAATGAAATCATATGTGGCAATTCATTTCTTTAAAGGGGATTTAAAGAGACAACTATCTCCTTTTCCTAATAACAAAAATAAGATTTCACCTCCACACACCAATATGGTTGCCTAAGACACTTTTGGAAAAGGAAAAAAAAAAAGGGGGGGGGGGGGAGGGCAAAGGAGAAAGACAAGCACATCTGAATGTCATATAGTTAAATGATTCAAAGAAGCATCATGTAAAAGTAACTACCAGATTGATAGTAAAATACTGAAGTTTTATCAACATTTGTTGGAATCAAGGTGACTAATGTAGCCAAGATTTTGACATTTGCCTCCTACAGAGTTTAACAAAGACATATTATTTATTTATTGTTTATTCAAATGTTTGTCTCACACCTACCCAAACAATTCAATATAAATATACCCACTAAATAAAACCTAACAGGAATATGAAACAAGTCACGTAGAGGAATTGGTTCTCAAAACAGTATTCCCCCTTCAAAAAGTACCTCACAAACTCCACTATATGGTTTTACAACATGAACATTCATTATCTGCTGTGGCACCTAAGCCAAGACATTTGGGTGTGCCCTATTCACAACATAATCCTCCAACTTTTGTTCCGGAACCACTTTCATTTCTCAAGTATGTACAAAACCTACTCTCAAGTCCCAGTATGATTTAACTTAACGCTCAAGGCAGGAAGACAACCCAGATACTTGGCTTTTTCTATGAAGTTCTTTTAATGATGGTATGACATGCCTAGTACAAACATAGTGCCATGATGAAAAACAGACTGCACTTGCTAGGTCAAACTGAGGAACTTTTAAAAAAGAAAACACAGCAGGAAATGTAACTTTACTACAGGTTATCAATAATCATTATCCAAACTTTTTGTAGTTCAAACCTTCTCTTATGCAAGGAACTGTGATTAAGTCTCCATGAGAAGCATCCTTAAATTACAGTGCAACCCAAGTCTTAACAGCAACATTTACTTTAGATTCCAGAGGGCAGGTAGACAATGCATCAATTCTGATCGGTTAGTTTTCATCTTCTCAGAAGAATGGTAACAAAATAATTCTCTTATCTTCAGAACAAATGTGAAAAAAAAACAGAATGCAAAGCATTTTAATTTTTCCTTTTTCTGACACAAAGGTTTAATAGTCATGCTTCCTAGCATCCATTACTGTAATCTACCCTTTGATCATAAACACATATTGACTACCAGAAGTTCAATAAGAAGAGTACACCACAAAGCATTTTGCAAAGTACATACACCAGAGTGTAGGAAACTGTTCTCTGAGTTTGGCCTCTTTTTCCTAATAACCTTCACTCTTCTCTGACAAACCTCCGATCATCCTTCTCGCTCAGTTTTTCTTTCTTTGTGTATCCTCATAAGACTTGCAAAGTCAGTGGATCTCAGCGGGTCAGCGGCAAATGGTAGGCACTGCCACATTCTTCAGCTCCTCAGGATGAACGTTGAAGCCCCTTCTGGTTCTAAAACCTCTGAATATACGAATTAATTTCTAGTCGTTCTCCTCCCCCAAGCTCAGTGGGGAATATATGAGTCTACACTACCTTCAGCACATTCCTTCAGGAGAAGATTCCTTCAGGAGACGGAGACACATAAAAGCTTCACACACATTTCATACAACAGACAAAGACAGCTTTTAGGAAATTTAAGATGTCCCCATGCTGAAGTTCACGTCCTTGCATACAATTGTAAAGGCGCTTAACATTGATAATCTTGCCACTGAAAACTGGATTACTGAGTACACCCCTTTACCAAAGAGGTGATGTCAAGGACACCTGAAATGACCTGAAAGGGAGCTCCCTTATTAAGGCCTCCAAGTATTTCAGGATCCTTCACTAGCCGCCCCTTTGTGCGCAAAAAACCCCTCTTCTAATACTCTAAATATCTCTCAGGAAAAAAAACAGAATGAGGTCACATTATTTCTACGCTAACAGGGCTTTAAGTTTATCACCACTATGAAAAACAAAATGCCATTCCTGTCACATTTCACACTATTGTTAGGAGCACCCTGCACCGCAGTTACAGAACTTAAAAACAAAAAAAAACACAACACTTGGAAACTAATCGTTATTGCTTATATCTAGGTCTTCATAAGATGTATTTTTTCCAAGCAAAAACATTAAAATATTTAAGGCTTGTGTTTTTATAGGAATCTGGTGGGATTTTTAAATTGTTAATTGCCCTGATTCAGCCTATGTGTTTTTCTACAGGAAAATCTCAGCTCTTTTGTTTTTTTTGTTTTATGAAGGATCTGAAACAAAGGCATGCATCAGTAATGTCTAACTACAACAGGTTTTCCAACCATTCTGTGTCACAGCTGTAAGGGAGTAATCCTTGAACAAAACATAAATCTTTAAGATGCAATATACCATCAGCCTTTGCAAATTGGTCAGGTACAGGTATTTCTGTTGCGATCAAGCAGATTAAAAAGTATTGGGAAGAATATACTACAATAGACTAAGAATCACTGAAGATTTTATTTTTCCTTTAAGGTTAAAAATGAAAGCATCTCTGCTAAATAATCAAAATGTAAAGTGAGCAAGCTTATTTTTCCTAGGAAAACGAGTAATTATTCAAGAGAGTATTTTATTCACATTACTTTGTTGTCAGACATATACACCTCTGACCTCCTTGGTTACTTGGATTATTTGTCCACTAATTCCGCAGTCTTAAACGCCAGCAGAAAAGGTTAAAGCCTTGCAATACTGCCAAGCAAAAATACCACCATAAAAGACAGACACCAACGATCTTTATTGCATTAAGTTCAATTCATTTTTTCATTCTGCGAGCCACTAGAGAAATATGTTTTAACTAGCAGATGAAGAAAATTCTATGAAAACCAGGACAATAACCTGTGGTTGGAAAAATCTAATTAACTCTAAGACTAGGTTCCACTTTTTGAATTAGTCTTCTTATGTTATAAAGAACTTGAATTGTGTCCTATCACCTCAGAGGCTTAGTAATGCCTCAATAAAAGGAAGTGAGCAACTCTTCCTAATTCATATCACTCTATTGAATGGTTTCTCATATTTACCTGCATAACGTGTATGCAGTACTCCTACCACTGTTGAGTTGGTACTGACAAAGCAACAGCTGTACAAGCTTGCTGACAAGTCTAAGAGGCTTCACACCATCTGAGGCCACTTCAAAAGGGGAGATGGGAAAAAAAGCCCTCCAAAGTTCAGCGACCCTCTCAATTAGTGCCCTCCTCAACTGTAGACAGTTGCCGTTTCTGGACCTCCTTGAATTAACAATGGAGCTGTGATGCTTCAAAAGTCAAAAGAGGCAGGACCCGAGACTCATTCAACCAGATTCTAATCCTATAAATGACTAAGTACGCATCACAAGGCTACTTAAGTTTTCTCACAGTGTTTTCCACAGATACAATTAATCTCTTGCATCTGGTGTTAATAGTCCTTCTTCAGCCATAGGCAAAGAAGAAAAATAAATGAATTTTTCCACACTTCTCCACTTCCATGACCACAGACGTCATCAAGACAGAGGGTTATCAAATACTAAAGAACATCCCCTACTGTAACACTTTTGCTAAAATACTGACAGCACAACACTAAAACTTGAAAACTAAAATCACTTCAGAACATAAGTCTCTATTTATTGTGGTTATAAACTTCAATACAGGGTCAATTATGCTTAGACTACATACAGCTAATGAGGGCTACTATTAAGGTTAATGGTTTGTCTTAAGAAGGGTTCAAGTCCCTGATAATGAATCCTGCATTTCATTGTGTTGTTCTAGTCTACTAACACAGATCAACCAGTTAAAAGAACCGATACCTTCTGATGATTCAATGTACTTCAGGCACATACTAACAAATCAATGACACGCATCCAATTGTGCAGAGGGAGTATTTTTCTGTAGGCTACCTGTAAACTTCATTTAAACTTTGAAACCTTTTTGAGAAACCTACCATGCTGTTTCTGCTTAGGGTTGTACATCTTCCACCAGCGAAATATGATAAATCCATCTTGAATTCTAAATCAAATAAATTAGATAAAACAGAAGTTAAAAGAGTGATAGTCCAAAATCCTATGTGCAGCTGCATGACACGTTGTCTTATGCAGTGCAGAGATCTGCAGTAGCATACAAGCAATATTAAAGCACAAAGCATTACAGCATAAAGCATACAGTATAATATTATACAATTACTGCATTAGCTGAAACTTGTATAAAATCCCATATCCACTGCTTTCTCAAGGCTTTCCAAATTTAACAGTAAGAATCAAAATTACAAACTATTCGCTAGTGTGCGGTTTATGAAACAAATTATTCTCAATTCCAGTAAATAAATGCAAACTACTTGGCCAAAATTAATCTTCCAGACTTAAGAGCAGGAGCATGAAGGAGTGAAAGACATTAAGGAAAAACAGTTCTCCTTCAAACGCTAAAGTGTTTTCTTTTACAAATATTAAGGACAACTAGAATCTTACCCAGCACTCATTTTCAATTGATAACGCTCAAACAGCAAATGAACTAACAACAAAAGTATCTAAGAATGTCTAAATACTACCATCAAAAGGGTCAGTTTATTTTTAACATTTATAAATATATTTATTGCTCGTTTGTAAGACAGTATTTTGATATGTGTTATTTAGACATATACATTTACTGTATTTGAAATCGCTATTTAGAAGAGCGATGCCCTTGGAAATCTGTACCTGATAGACATGTCTTCTGTGATGAAATAGATTTCGCGAACCATGACTTTTCCAGACAGCACAGAGAACGAAAAGGAACCTAGTGTGAGAGAAAGCGTTTGTCGGATGTTAGCCTAAAGTTATTGATGCTTTATTTTCTGAACAGGAAGAATATAGCATTCAAGTATCTGAAATGTGTTTACTGGGTATCTTGAGTTTTCCCTTTGAAAACACACTGACTTTCAGAGGAGAAGGGAAGTCAGAGATTCAGAACATACAAGACAAAAAGTATACAACTCGAAAAGGTGCCGGGTTGGGCACCACCCAAGAATACAACCAACCCCAAGACACACTAGTCACTCAGGAACATTCAGGTGCCTTGCAAAGCTTGTGAAATGAGTTCAGAAAGCTGTCTTGAGCATTTGTAAGTATCAAGCCATTGTGTGCAAGACTGTAATTAGAGAAATAAAGATTCCTGACAAAATAATTTTTCAAATTTTAAATGGCTATAAAGTTTTCAGTCAAATTATTATGACAAATTGTGTTTACAGCAGGAAGGATTAATAAGCATGAAAAGACCAGCAGGTTATGCAATAGCGCATATTTTTCCTAAGGCTTTTCACCTCACCTACAGAAAGTTAAATAAACCATGATTTGTTTAAAAAAAATAAAATAGAAATCAACATTAATCGATTGAAGCCAAGCTGTAAATCATGGGATTTAATTAATGTTATGTTCTTCTTACTGATTAAGTTTATAAAGAACACCATATATTTGGCCAGCTATGTCCAGCTGTCTTTACTTAATAGCAATTTCACAGCGAAATTTTAATAAAAGCCCATAGATCAAGTGTAGCAGCCAATAAGTATTTCATCTATATTGCTGTTCAAAAAGTTGGATTTGAACATAGTTTGGATTACAGTTTTCTTAAATTCTTGAGAACATAAGCAAATTATTGCAGGGGTCTCTTTGGCAGGCGGGTGTGTGTGGGTTGGTTTTTTTTAAGTTTTCACTACTATGATGAATAGTTGCAGAAAAAGTCCAGAACTAAAGTCATCGTCATTCTGGGAAGCAGACAGAGGAAGGCATGGAAGAATAAATGAAAGAAAATTAAAAGTGCAGTCAGAGTGAGGTTGTGGGATACAGCCTCCTGTGACGCAGCATCAGATATTTTTGTAATGTGGGTGAGTGCCCAAGTGATTCGTACTGACCTGTTTTAGTCAAAAATGTTTTAAAATATTAAAAAAAAAGTTAATGGATTTTTATGCAAATGTTCTAGGCAGTATAAATTCTACATATCAACAGTCCCAGTATGGATTAACATTATTAGTTGCTCTGACAGCTTATTTAGAAAGCAAGGACACTGCCGTAACAGGGAGTTGAGGCTTGAGACTCGACTGTGCCCCTCTGAGCCCTCTCCAGCAGTTGCTACCCACACTTCAGATGCCGTATAACCCGCCTCAAAGGTGCAGGGGAGTGGGAAGCTGCACCCCTTAACACCAAATTATGAGGCAAATTCAGAAGTGGCTCAGGCAGGTTCTGTGGGGGACTAAGGTCAATATTCTCCTTTTAGGACACTAACCGTTATGATTACAGGGCTTTGAAAAAGGGGTAATGCAAAATGTACAGATTTTAAGTGCACAAAGTATACAGACTAAACAGAAAAAGGTAAACTCAACTTAAAATTAAAAAACCTGTCAAGTGAATTTTAATATAAAATAATGAGACTTCAATGAAATAGGGGGTGTTTTTCTACCTACACCAAAAATCCTCCCCTAAAACGTGATATTGAACTTTTTCTCTTCCTAAATTAAACCCACGCTGATCATTTTCAAATTACTGTAACAAAAGAACACTTTGATTTTACTCAAGAGTTTTTAGCAAATTGAGGTATAATAAAAAGCAGTAGACAAACAGCAGCATTACAGTAATCATAACTTACCAATATGGATGTAGCCATGTTTATATAATCTGTTAAGAACCAATGTTAAAATGAGTCCAATGTTCCGAGAATTATAATAAGTTAGGTAGATAATCCATCCACAAGACAATATTGTCGCTGTTGAAAGATTAAAATGAATTAAAATATTTTTTGAAGTATGCTGACCTAGATAAAAGCCTTACCTATTAAGACTATAAAGTACAAGAACGTTCCTCCTACTCTCTAAACAAATTTGAAACTGATGGGACACTTCAATGGGTGTTTTCAAGAGATGGTGTGAGAAGGGTGTAAAGAGGTGGGGAGAATAAAGAAGGGGAAATAGGCAGTTCAGAAAAGTATAGATTCTTCACTGCTCTTCCATTCCCCAATATAAAAAAAAAAGTCCTCCTGAGGACCTGCAAAAGGCACACACATTTCATTGCATCCCTTATCGTTCAAGAAGTTAAATTTCATAGATCAAATCATAACATGCACGATCCCACACAGTCATTTATTTCAAAACACCCTAAAAAAACCCCCACAGCAAAAGTCATACTACATTCCTTCTCCACCCTTCTCCAAACCATGAACTGTAACTTAAATTTCTAGTCTTTCATATCTTAGCACAGGAAGCAACATTATCACATCTGAAACAATTTCCTAAGTTGCTGTATCCTCAGAGAAATGTACCAGTCCTTGGGTTAGCAGAAATCTGTCAACAGTTCAAGCATGGAATTTGATAGGAAAAAAAGGAAATAGCAATCCAATGAGAAACATGTTTTAAAAAAAAAAAAATTAGGTCTGCTAATCCCCAAAGTAATTTTTACTTTAGTTGATTAAGAGCTAGTAACCTATTTCTAACTACAAGGGTTCTCAAAGCTTCCAGAAGGACAAACCCAAAAGGAATGGGACTGACAGGGAACGGACGAGTTCTAACTCACTTTACTGATAATTACCATTCTGTTTCATCCAAAGCAGAGTAGGAAAGAAAGCAATTTTTGTATTTGAGATATCTCTACTCATTATACTAACTGAACTTTGTAACAGAATTTTTTCATTTATGTATATACTTCATACTGAAAAACTCAAGATTTATTGTGCCTTTTATGGGAAATCTGAAGTGCCAAAAGGCATACGGGTATGACGCCTTCACTCTGCAGAGTTCAGATGATTACTCAAAAATTAAAAAAAAAACAAAAAAACAAAAAAACCCCACCCACACCAAAAAAAAAACCCACAAAACAATTACAAAAACAACCTGCCCTTTTACTGCCCCTTAATTTTTTTGCAGTGGGATGCTCCACTGCTTTGTAACAACACCTGTTCTTTGTTGAAAGATGAGGAGAAGGCAGAAGAGAAAGACTTGCATGATTGTCTTTTCCTTACAGGAAAATGGATTCAGTGTGGCCAAAATTCAAATAGCTCATGCACTCGGGCAGGTAAGCTGCTTGACATGTAAAACAAATCAAATCTGTGTGGGTGATTACACAGGAAGAAGGCAGGGAGGGTAACAGCTACACCCCACAAAAGAAACTGCTCCTGGCATTCAGTGAAGGCACACTCCAAGGACAGCGTTTACCTCCCCACGCTTTCAGATGAGTAAGCTACCCACTGCTGGTCCTCTATCAGTGTAGGGAGAAAGGTGGAATAACTCACACCCAAGGGGTCTCATACCAGTAATAAAACTTAATTTGAGATTAAAATTCAACTACACACTTAACTTCTAGATACCTAAAGCCAAGAAGGTACCTTCTTAAGGTGACATATACTGAGAAAAATCAGCAAACTAGTGCAGTTTCCAGGCACTACGGTCCTAACGCACCGCCTTTACCACTAGTCTCACCTCTGCCACAAATTGTAGCCTTTTCCCTCACCAAATTTAGTCTCCACTATTAAGTGACAGATCCCATAAACTCTATTCATCTCGTTATTAAATTCTTGATTTTAAAAGCCTCTTCAGTGAAACTACATTTTGGAAATTACATCTGGGAAGTTTTACTGCATGTGATTTTTAGAAATTATTCTAGAATTGAGCACCAGCTCTTTGAGGAGCATGTTCACTTCTAGAATTCGTCACCTCTTTTACTGGGATCAATAGTTAGCTGTTTCAGGATTCAGGAGAAGAAACTATTGACATCTTTTTTTGTTCTCCTATAACAGGATGCCGTAGGTCAGCAGATGAAAGCAAAGGAGGAATGGCTGGTTGAAACCGGGTCAGTTACTAAATATTAGTTTAATATGTTTCTATCCAAACCTCATAGTAACAGGAGGCTACCCAGCTTTTTCTGTTGTTTGTGTCATTGTTTCTAGAATACCAGGTGGTTTCTTACAATTGAAGAGATCAGCAGCTCCCCAAAACTGCCTAATTGCATATAGGTCAATCTGCCCTCAGAAAAAAGGGATGGACTATATTATTTCTTGAAGTTCCACCCACCCTTCTGTGAAGCAGAAATTTGTAAGTTTAATATATTTAAGCAAATAAGAAAGCTAAGCAATGCTTTTGGTTTAAATTATAGCTGTTACATGGAATTGCTTATATCCTACATACTTTCCAAGTAGAATTACTAATAGTTTGCTCTAAGAATCCAGTGCAGAGAGGGGAAAACCAGAGGAAGAAAATTCTGCAGGCTGCAGTTCGACACTTTTATTCTTTGGTGAAAGACCTGAGCATCTCTAAGTCCAAGTCAAAGTTTCCGGAGACAAATCTTTCAGATCTGTTCCACATCTGTTCCACATTTTACCATGAGCAACTATCAGCACGGTGACTTCCCCTATTTCTACTTGATTATACTTAAGATTTTTACGTTGAGTATGAACTTTCCATGTCAACATATTAAAAGTGAAATAAATAATATTCAGAAAGCACCCTCGGCTAATTTGCCTATGTCTTTTTCATTGTTTGGCCTACTGAAAAATAATTTCAGTACGTCAGTAGCCAACAGACATGCTTTAACTTCCCAGAATTCAAAAAATAAAGTTATTTTTCCTGCGCTGCCCCTCACTCCAGGTCCAAGAGTCAAGGCTGAAAAGCAGGTATTATCTACCCTTGGAAAAGTCTGAATTCATCACACGCTTCTAGCACTCTCATCTGAATCTGAATACAACTTTATTTTTATTTTGCTGTCCCTGACCCACCTGTTCATAGATTCAGAAAATAAAAACACCTACACACAAATATAAACAATAGCACTAGTGTTACAAAAAAATTAGCATACCTAAATCGCACATGTACAAAAACAGCCCGTAACCGAGTACACGGTGGTTTGGCTTAAAGGCTTGTTGTGGCACACAATTTAGTCTAGAAGTTATGTCATTAAACACAATAGTCTTTATATCACTATTCAAATTATACCATATTAAATGACAGATATGTACATCTTGGTATAATGAAGTTATTGTATCTGTCTGTCATGTGCTACAACGCTAATCCTTTGTTATGGTATTACAATTAATCACCAGCTTACTCTGGTGTTAGAAAAAAAACTTCTTTCATGGAGAGAAGTTCTCACTGAGTTCTTATTTTGCAGAGTCGCAGTTGCAGAGCATCATCCTTTGCACACTGGACTTATCTCCCAAGTGTTGCAGCACAATTAGTATTGGAAACAGTTCCGTATTTTTTCTTTCTGAACCACTGAAGTAGCATTGCCATACCTCACTAAACAGCTGTATGACAAATAAAAATCTATTTTCAATGTTTTGATGTAATTTGGTAAGAAATTCGATATTGACATGCCAGCATTTAGAGAAGCACATTTAAAAGTACACACACACACAAAAATTTAATCAAAACAGAATAGATTCACCTTACCTACTAACAGCCAAACAACATTGGAGTCATGTTCTGTTAGGAAGTCTTCCAACTGCGTGATACTTGGGACAAAACTATCATTTTTTCTTTGATCCATTGCTAAACTGTTTTTGTACCAGCACCTATAGAACTGAAGGCAAAAAAACACAACAAAAAAAAAAAAACCACCAAAATGAGTAACAAGCACAGTACAGTTTGGAGAAAATTGAGTACGTACCATGTTAAATAATCTCTAACAGTCTGTTTCACACAAATATGAATTTGTTTTATTCCTTCAATAACATCTTCATGATTCGCAGTACCCTTTCTTCTACTCTAGAGCTCCAGAAACACTTTCACTCATCTCTGCTGAAACAAACAGTTTCCAGGCACGTGCCTCCTAAAACAGATTACAGATCAACAGAATGCCAGAATAACTCTCCAAATTTAGTACCCTGAATGCCCTATACAGCATATAATAGCAAATAAATTTATAAAACTGTTGTACCATAGCAGTAAGTCAAAAGGTAACTGAACGTACAAGTAAAAATGAGTCTGTATTAAGCCTTCTAACATTCAAAAAGGGAATATGAGACAATATGAGACTGAATCCCCTGCCCCCGCGGAAGGAAAGGCCAAAGCAGACACTTTCAGGAGCTATGGAAAATTCCCATAACCTCCTAATCCACTGTGCCCATTAATTCTCTTATTTTAGGACAGATTTGCATCATCGTATAAAAAGTGACTACATAGTGTCTCTGTTATAGAGAGCAGAAAACCAGTCCTTCTGATCTTATACACTTACTCAAACCTCCCATAAATCATCTTGCAACTGGGTTATATTAATTAAGTGTGATTAACAGGAAGTAGCTCAACTCAGTAACATCTGTAATTACACAGCAGTATTTTACTTGCATTAGTTTCATTTGAAGTCTTCTCCCTTGGACGTTATCTGTCAAGCCTTCTTACAGGAAGATAAGCATTAATTCTGCCTCTTTTTTTTTTTTTTTTTTTTTTTAAACACCTTGCAGCTCCTGGCAGCCTGTCTTCCCGTCAGTATTCAGCCCTCAAAAAAACTGAGTGGACTTTATTTCCTTTCTTTATGAAGTCTTCGATGCTCTCCATCAAGAGCTCTAGAACATAAAACTAAGTAACGTTGGTAAGACCTTAGTTTTTGAGCAGCATAACATCTTCGGAATAGTCAGTATTTAAAAGTGTTAGCAATAAAACTAACAATTTGTCCAGTTTTTCCTGTAATATCCATACTATCTCTCACTATTATAACCTGAAAACAGAATGTAGGAGGAGAAGTTGAAAAAACCCTGCCTTTAATGCACTTGTTTCTCCCCTACATTTGGGTAAATACAGAACTTGAACTAAGAGCCTATGTTTTGAACTAAAATACGAGTAGACTCACAAGAATAAGTGCTAACAATCTGTTTGCTACCTCTTCTGTAAAAAGGAACAGAATCGGGAGGAGAGAACATGAAAGCAATAAACAGAAACAAACAATAACAAAAAAATCAACACCAAAACACCAGGCATTGCTTCCAGTAGTGATGATAAAGAAGCTACTAACTTAGCTCCCCTACCAAGGGGAATAATAAGCATCACACACACATACACACACTTTACAAAAAGAAGCCCTTGTTTTAGAAGGGACGTTACAACGGCAAATTAAATCACATAATGGCACTGCGATTTGCTTTAAGACATTCACAGTACCTTAATAAAAAACCCACATGTCAACTTGTATTATGAAGCAGATGATGCCTCTGCAGGCTGCCTCTAAGAGCCTTTAACCCATGAATGACAGGGTAACTGGAGAAACCAAAATCAACACTTTCAGCATCAAGGAAGAAAGAACTTGTTTTTTCCCTTTCTTACCAAGAGACAACAGGGTCACTCTTTTGGGATCAAGACCACCGTGGAAGAGCTGTCCATTGGCGAGGACCGCCTATCACCTTAACGAACACCACCACTATTTAATCCCTCAAGAAAGCAACCTGGGGCTTTTTTCCTAAGAAATTATCACCCAATGGTACGTGATACTGAGGCAGGACATTAAATATCATTATGCTCTGAATAGGACTGTGGCAAGACAACTCAAAGACTGCAGGTCATGGGATCCTGATAGTTACTTATTTAAATAAAGACCACATTCATCATTTTTTGTCACTGCTATCCATAACCATAAATTGGATATCCTTGGAAGTTTTCTGGAATACATTTGCTATTCACATGCAACTAAGTACAGGAATCCCCCATCAGTCATCATGCATCAATACATCATTTTGGAGCTCCACAGCTGATCCTTTAACACCCTGCCCCACTGATGGGCACCCTTCACCCTTGATGAAGTCACCTGAGGAAGAGGATGATGGCAATGACAGTGTAACCACCCAGAAAACAGGCAGCAGCAACACCTGCATTAGATGTGGGCTCTCAGTATGTGTCTCAGAGGAAGCAGGTGCTTAACCCATTTAGATTATGAAGCAATTTTGGCCATAGGAATTATTGTAATAGAAAGGCGATGCGGGCAGAGACTTAAGCAGTACACACCGTTTATAATGTCCGTGTGCATTTATACAGCATGGAGGATGGAGAGGCAGGAACTGGATCATCGTGATTGTTAAGAGGAAGAGATGCAGTCTTTTCGGGACAGATATTAGCTACTTTTAGTAACCAGCATTTCTTTCTGTTGACAGTCCTGCACCTATCTGCCTTCATCTTCCATGCCCTACATACTGTACCCATAGATTTAAATCGTGCATACATCTCAGCTGCACTCATCCACCCTCTGTTACATTTATTCCTATGGGCAAAATTACTTTGCAATCAGACAAAACATTAACTGTGGCACCCTCCAGGAACACCAACCCATAGGTTGATGAGCCTGTAATTTACATTCATACTGCTACTCTAGTCTTCTGAAGTAACAGTGTACTTTCCAAATCTTATGAGACAACTCTGGGGAAGGACGAGACCTAAGTCTGGGTGGGAAACTGACTCTTACCGACCCTGCTAATGCAAGAAAGAAAACGCACCAAAGAGGAAGATAAACCCAGAACTTCATGTTTACCTCTCTGCACTTATTTATAGTATTTTCTCAAGGTCTCTACTGTTTTGTGATGATGAGCTCAGTTAACATGCCAGAACATAGTCCAAAACCGTAACAAGTGTTTTGGTTTATTTGCCTTCTGCCCCGCCCCTTTTTTTTTTTTTTTTAAGCAGATCTTTACTATTCAGTATGTCACCTGTGGCTCTCATTTACCACATACCATGTTCATACATACAAAATGTATTAGTTTTCTCCTGGGAGGAGGACAAGAGAAGAAGAGGATTCTGTGGCACTGAAGTGACAGAATCCCAATACTTGTATTTATCTTCACAGCAGTCCTTTAAGGGGTTACATAGTCTTCTTTCTGCAAATGAGGTATCTGAAGCAAGGAGAGATAAAGGCCAAACCCTTTATTTATGATGCCCAAACTGAAATACTTGGGGCCTGCTTTTCAGGTTGTGCATGTTTAGAGCACTTAGCGTGTTCAAATCGGACAGCAGACTGGCTTGAAAATGTGAGGGTTCGATACTGCTGTAGATTTGCTCCTCCTGGTCAGACAGGCTTTCTTTATAGCAGAAACATACACTTAACAGACACTTTAAAAAATGATTTTTAATTACTTGTGTCACATATTAGTCCATTCTTCTCAGTACTAAGAAGATGCAAGTGATGTTATAATCTTGGGGGGATGCACTTCACTTGCAGCCCGCTTCCAGTATTCCAAACTTGATCCGATTTTCACAGCAAATATTCTACCTCTAAAAAGCTAAATACTCAAAAGCAGCTGCTTCAA
Source organism: Aptenodytes patagonicus (assembly GCF_965638725.1). NCBI lineage: Eukaryota > Metazoa > Chordata > Aves > Sphenisciformes > Spheniscidae > Aptenodytes > Aptenodytes patagonicus. The sequence goes on from NC_134952.1 coordinate 79,212,651, forward strand.
ACCTTTATAAACACATTTCAGTCGCTTCAAATAGGTAAACTAGTTTTAACCTCAGCCTGACACATTAACACTTAACACCGAGAACAAACCTCTGCTTGAACAAAGTCATTAAAAATTTACAGAAAGCATGCATATATGAAAGAGTTGACAAAAAAACCGCAACAGAAGCCCGGTCACCAGAGTTCAGTTGCTTGGCAGAGACAGCTGCAGCCTAAGGAGCAACAACCCACCTGTAAAAGGTCTGTCCTGTACCTATAGCTGAGGATGAAGGCAATAGATATTTTATTCAGACCCCGAGAACATTAGGGTAATATGGGTCTTGGGCTGCATAAGAAGAGGAGAAAGAGAAAGAAGTGTCTGTTTATCACATCCTTTGTAACACTTTTTCTGGCAGACCTTGTAGAAACAGCTGAAAAAAACTGGTATCCAAAGGTGGAAAAAACCTAGCATTTCATGATATTGAGAGGAAACACTTTTATATGGTTATGAAGTGGGTAGGGAAATAATGGATATTGCCAATCCCCTTATTATTACTAGAATTCATGGGGGGAATAAACAGGGAGTTTAAATTTGTCAGACATATTCCTCAGATCTTCACAGAAAACAAGCGCTTACCGAATATATGTCAATTGATGTTATTAGAGGTTAACTACCATTTTGAGGATACTCAACTCCCAACTTCTACAGCAATTACAAGACAGTGGAGTCACAATTACACCCAAAATGACACATTACACAACAGGAGGTAAATCCCCCTAGTCTAAATAAATGAACGTAGATAATACGCCTGGATGCTTCACATCTCCAGTAAAGGAGCCATACCCACACGGGTTCCTTAGAGAAAAGGAAAGAAACGGCATTTTTGCGTCCTGCCCACTCCATCACTTTCTTTCAAGGGGTCTCCAGCAACAGCTGCTATGAAATCAGAACTTTAGATAATTTAATTATATTAGAAAGGAGTCTCACAAACGTAAACACGACTGGACTGAATTTTCTGCTGAAGGTATGGTGACATTGTCAGCACTCAGACACACATTAGGCACATTTCACAAAAAAAAAAAAGCTGCCAACCTTGGCGTCTTTCCCAAAACGCTCCAGCTAGGTCTGAAGACTTCAAACCCGTCCCAGCACAGCTTAGGAAGCGCAGCTATTCTTTAATCAACAAGCAAGGGAAAGAGGAAGGAAGAGAAGGAAAGTTCTTCTCAAAAAACACATGTACACAAAAAATAAACTAAGCGACAGCACCCGCACACCAATTCTGCCATCTGACACGTTGCATTGGCTTTGTACCTTACACCCAATTAAAGATTAGCAGTTCTTTTTTTTTTTAAGAAAAGAACTAAGATTCAGGCCTATTTTCTTCCCCCTCTGCTAGTGTTTGAAGTAACAATAGCCATAAACTGTAAACAAACTTAACTATTGCTTTAATTATACTAATGAAATCTTGCTACAACCTCCAGCAGAAACAGCTGAACTAAAAACAGGTAGAGAAGAGAGTCACACCTAGTTAAACCGGTGTGTGGACAGCCTTAGTTAAACATATTTACTAACGAAAACTACTGTAGTGCAAATTAACATGATCACTTAAAAATTAATTAAATCAAAATTAAAGTATATTCAAAGGAACTGTAAGAGATAAGATAAAAATCATTCTTACAGTAGCCTACCTGATGAGATTTATTTTACCTAATAAATAGAAACCACCAGAGAAGCATCTACAGGTAAAAAAAAAAAAAAAAAAAAAAAAAAAAATCGAAAAATTTAACACCCTTCTGAGAGCAGTGAGAAAAAACAGAAGAAAAATCTAGTATCTACTGATTCAGTGTCCAAAACACCAGAAGTTATATATTTTTATTTATTTATTTTTAGTAGTACAGGACATGAGTTTAAATACAGAAGAAATCAAAGACAAACTTCTACAATACTCCTTGCATCACTCAACTGCTAGCCTAGGAATGCTTAACCAAACTTTGGATGATTTTTCACTTAATTTTAATTTTTAAAAAATAAAAATATATTGTTTAACCTTGCCTCCCAGACTTGTTCAGGGGAGAGGGTTGTTTTCCTGCTTACACTGGCAGCTTTTGATGTTGCAGAAGAAAAAAAAAAAAGGACAAAACCAAAAAACCCAAACAACAGAACCTAAAGGTTCATAACAGTAGAAATAAATAAGAACTTCCCTATACACAGGCCTCTATTTAGGGAAAAAAAAAAAAAATTCCTTTTTGGGGCTGGTCTCAGCAATGACTTCCCCCCCCCCTTTTTTTTTAATTTGAACTATAGCATTGTACCTCTGAAATACTCTATGAAATTGAGTCTTCTACACCTTACATATGAATTTTTCCAGAAGTACTTCCTCTAAATTTCTCGTCTGACACATCACCACAATTTGGGGAAAGGGGAAATCTGCCATAAATCAAACTAAAAATTAGTCTTGTGCCTACATATACCATCATCCTTAAGTGAACTACATATAGGTCTTCATTAACGTCTGTCCCAGTCTGCAGTCAACCCAAAGATTTTGGCACAGCAACAAGTGCTATAAGAAATTATGTAAGAAGATAAGAAGTTACTAGGAGAAGGTAGTATATCTCAACACCACTGTAAACACAGTATAACTCTGCACGCTGCTAATGAAGAGCAGTAAACTCTTGCCTATTTCCCACAGGATAAAATCACACAAAAGGACAATTACCAAAGAGCAGCTGATGCACATTTTGCATGCCACAGTTTTCTAACAGCATACCCAAAAGGGGCGAGTTACTTCAGCATGCCACACCTGAGAATGAGAGCTCTCCATAGAGAAGTCCCGGACGTGCATGTACCTCCACCCAATCAACCTGAGACGACTCACCATGAGCAAGATCTACTCATGCATGAACACTATCAAGATGTGCAAATTCAAGCCATGATTCTAAGCAAACATCCCTGAACATCCATTTAGAGCCAACTGCCTAATCGGACCTTAAATACTGTTTTTACCAACGATTGTTTGAATAACCTAGTCACATACTTTTACAAACAGAGGACTACTCCCTCCTACACTCCAGTTGTTCTTCTCAGTTGCCAAATTTTCTGGCCCAATTGTTTATCTGGTCATTACGTTTTGCAGGCAAAAATTGGAAAAAAGACTGCACAGCTACAATAAAAAACAGCCAGAAAAACAGAATTAACGAATTAAATTACACAACAGAACTCCTCCCATGGCAACAATCGTGGTCTTTTTCATATTAAACCTGATAAAGTTATATATACAAATACATCTGTTGCAGTAAGCTACCAACTTCGGAAGTTTCCACAAAGTTTAGTGAAGGCTGCTGTGGAGACGTGTCTTAAGGCAGGAGACAAATCCAGACGTAGATCATGACTGGGATATTGGCTATATGCTGATCTTTAAAATACACTTCCACCATATTAACACGTTAAAGCATGTTATACTGACAAATTACATCAGATTTTTTATTGGCAATGTGAAGTGCAAGCTCGTTATCATTACAGCTTTAGACACATCAAAAAGCAGGTGCATTTTGTGTGAAATCGGCGTGTGTGCACGCGTTAAACCCTTTAAAGACCGCAGGCACTGGCAGGGCTCGTCTTTCACCGGCCAGGGAAAGGGAGAGCGAAACTTTTTCCTCGCAGGCCAGACAACACTGGCAGCGCCTCCACTCCTGTCCTTTGACCTTACACCCTTTCCGCACGGCGTTAACCTACAAGAGACATACGCAAGGGGAAAAGAACCAGGAACCCGTGAAACCGCAGGGGCTTCCCCTCGCACCGCTTCCACGGACAGCGGAGGGGGCGGGCGGAGGAACGGGAGCCGGCGGAGGAAGGGGGGCACGCCGGTACCGGTAACACAACGCCCTGACGGGCGGACGAAGCTGCACGCGAAGATCGCCTCCCCCCGAGCACCGGCGGGCGCGGAGGAGGCGCGGCGCGGCGCGGCCCCCCGGCCCCCCTCCCCGGCACGGCGGAGGCCCGCGCCGGCCCCGGCGCGCTGCCGGCACCCGGCTCCTCCCGGGGCGGGGGCGGCTGTCGCCCCTCAGAGCCGCCCCGCGCGCGGGCGGCTTTTCCCTCACGGAAGCCGCCGGCGGCGCGGCCTGACGGGCCCAGGGACAGCGGCGGGGCCGACTCCTCCGCACCAGCCCCAGCCCCATCCCTCAGCCGCCGCCCCGCCTTCAGCCCGCGGCGGCCCCGCACCGGGCCCAGCCCGGGGGGGACTGGAGCACGCCCCGCCCCGCCCGCCGCGGGCACCGAGGGGCGGCTGGGCAGAGCGGCGGGCCCGCCCCCCGCCCGCGCCCCCCTCACTTACGCCATCGTCCTCCGCGGCGGCTTCACCACGGACCCGGAAGCGGCGGCAGCGGCGGCGGCCGGGGCCCTCCCGCACCTCACGGCGAACGCCGGGCCGCCCCGCCCGCAGCGCCGCCGGCCCGCAGCGCCGCCGGAGCCAACCGCGAGGCGCCACCGGCCCGTGGGGCCAATGGCAAGGGCGGTGGCTCCCCGAGAGGGCGGGAAGAAGGGGGGCGCGCCGCCAATCGTAAGAGGCGGTGCCGGCTGCGTGTGTGTGTGCGCGCGCGCGGGGAGGGCGGGGGGAGCCTCTCCCGCCCCTTGGCGGCGGGGGGGGGGAGGGGGGTGCGCCGCGCATGCGCAGGCGGCGGCACAGCTGGCGGGGCCCGGCTGCCAGATGTGCGGGGCGGGCCCGGTGTCGCGGCTTTGCCTGCCGGTGTCTGTAGGTGGTAAACGCAGCCCCTAAATTTTAGTCCCTTTGAGGGATCCTGCAGCAGGCGGGGTTGTCCGCCGTCGTCACCGCCACCTTCGAAGCGTCCCGTAAGGAGAAGCCCTGCCGGCCCTCGCTGCCCCGGGCCCCGTTCGGCCTCCCCTCGCCGAGCACACGCCGTGCAGCTGAAGGACTGAGCGGCTGCCAGTCCGCAGCACATACCGCCTTCCCATTTGCCCGCAGTCTGGCCGCCTCGTGACTGGGAGGCGCTGAGGTGTTTTGTTTACCAAGTCGCTGGGCGATTCTGTGTTCTGGCCGCTCGTTTTTCCCTCCCTGGGTTGTTCCCGCCAAAGCAGGTGGACAAACCTCGCCCCCGAAAGACGGGCAGATACAGAGTTAATCGTCAGACGTCTTTGAGCACACGCGTGGCCGTGGCTTGACTGTCAGAGGTAGTAAAACATGAGAAAGGCATAGATTTCTTTAAAATCACCCCGGCGTGCATCCCACGGACTTCAGTAGCGTATCGGAGGAAACCGAAAACGGTAACTGCGCGTGCGTGTGTGTGTACCTCTGCCCGGGTGGCACTTGCACGCTGTCAAGATGGGTGCTGAGCTCTGTGTTCCGGCGTTGCTGCATCTCCCCGGGCCCAGCCGGCAGCGGGTCAAGGGGTACCCGGCCTTGGGCACCTGGATTAGAAGGCTGGGGTTTACTGCTTCGTACCTGCAAAATAAATCCTTTGGAGGGGAACCACAGAGCCCCTAAGCTAGGATCCTGCTCCCACTGGCCTGACGGCGAGACCCGTCCATGGGCTGCGTGGATTCGCTTGAGCCAAAGTGAAACTGAGCCCGGCTGAGCAGAGGGCTTGTGGCTCCTCTCTACGAGCCACGTGTTTTTGCCTCCTGCCCCGCGTTGGCTCAAGCAGGCCGCACGGTTTTCCCTGCAGAGCTAGCTTTCAGCCGGATCGGCAAACAGCGAGCTGACCCCGCTCGCTGCCCAAGGGCACGGATGCCCCCGGGTGCCTGGCGAGAGCTCTTAACCTGGCGCAGAAAGGCACCGGCGGGGTTATCCCTTGAGCAGCATCGTGATCTTGCAGCGCCGCAAACCAGAGGCGAACCCTCGCCCCGGCTGCACCCCGGCGTCCTGAGCAGCGCGGCTGGGCAGTGCCGTGCTCAGAACAGCTTCAGGCATCCTCCGCCCAGCAGATGAACTACCATCAAAGCAAGTGTTATCTAACGAGGTTTATCCTTTGTGTTTTTTTGTTACATTCTCATCATACTAAGCATAGTAAGAAAAATATTGTTTAAATCCTTCTGGTTTTCATAGTGAAGCCCCCTTTTCCACCTCATTCCCCGCTGTTGCTAAAGCCGTGCACTCCAGCGATGCTCTGACCTGCGGCGCCGAGGGGATGGATGCTCAGGGTCTCGGGAGGCTCTTCCAAATGTTTTTATCCGCATGGTGCCTGAAGGCTTTAATGAGGACCATGCAGCTAAGGCACATGAAGAAAGTAGCACTGGAGCTTGGGGAAGGTGGGCCTTTGCCTGGTGTAAGAGGTGGAAAGAAAAGCTTTAATGCTGATACAGGCCTGGCTAGAAAATTGAAATATGGAGTTAACGCGAGGAAAAATATTTACCCCTCTATGACTTTGAACCTATTTGTTTCATAAAGGGCACTAATATTTACCTTCTCTGTAAAAGAAACCTGTACTTTCTTCTCAAGAAAATATTTTTATGTTTGAAAAGGCCAAACTAGATTTATTTTTAAACTCTATCAATTACAGGGCAGAATGCATCCCAGAACAACCAAAATAAGGCAGAGGAAGAAATGGTTTCTGTTCTTAGTGTAATGCCACAATTTAAAGTTACCAGGACTGAAATAGAAAAGCCAGGGTAGCTGACATTCTGGGTCTCATCACAATTCCAGTGGTGGGGAGGAAATGCAGAGGCTTTGAGTCTACTTGTGCAACAGATAAAATCAAGAACAGAAGTTATTGCACGCAGTATTTTTAAATAAAGGCCAGCTTAAGTCCAACATGCCACCGTGTTTGTATCAAAAGTTAGTACATGTGCGTATTTGTAGCATGCAATCTAACAGCATGCCTCGCTTTGCCTTATGATAGCCAGCGGCACTGCAGTTTTAAATGTCTCTGGTCCCTTTCTTTGCTAATGCAGCAATAAAAAGAACTTATTTCCAAAACCGATAACAAAGTAATTTTAGCAATTAGCGGCAACAGGTTTATATGCTTTTTAGATTTGTATACGTTCCGTTTTCAGATCCCTCGTTTTTACACCTGAGAGTTATTTTGTCAGCATCATCTGGCTCGGTCTAAACAAATTCGGTCTTCGCGGGCTGTCACCAAAGCGTCACACATGGACGACCGCAGCGGGTCACCGCGTCACAGCCGGGAGCCGTGGAAAGCCTTGGGTGCCTTGGGGCTTTTCTTTTTTAGGTGGGCACTCGGCGTTACGTTGAAGTTTCTGACCCCGTGAGCGCAGGTCCTTGGAGGCAGGGGTGTTGCACGGGTGTGATGGGGAGCGGGGCTGGTGGTTGCCGTGGGTTAGCGCTGACATGAGGTTTGTGGATTCTCACAGCACCCCTGCCTGATTGCCTGCTGCTTTTTTGAAGAGTGCATTTTTTGGGATGTTTGTCTGTGTTGCTGATTTCCATCACCAGTTTCATTCCTTCCATTGCCTCCCGTGACCTTTTGGGGGAGTGTCCACAAATTAGCTCCTGGTATTTTCCTCCTGCTTTCTTTTCTTTCTCTCCCTTCTTAAAGGAGTTTTCCCTTCATTTTCTTCCCAATAAGTAATGCTGCCGCATTGCTTCTTTCAGCTATTCCTTCTGTACGCTGATGCCAGACAATAAAATATACTTGACATTTGAAATTTATTTGTAGAAATTACTTTTAATAGGGTACACAATTAATCAAAGCTTCGAGATACGTTATCAACATAAACAAAACCACTCGGGTAATGAGAGAAAGGAGTTGATTAATCGCATTTTCCTTCTGTAATCCAGTCGATGATTCAGATCTGAAGGACCAAGAAAGCCTCTCCCGACACATCAAGCCATTCTCGAGGTGGCTTGAGATTAACAGATGAAATATAATGCACCGTAATATGATTCAGTACCTTAAAAGTAGAGTAACATAACGGCTGTCATACCTAGATTCACATTTCAAGGGGAGGGGGGGAGCTAAGTCAGGGGGTTCTTTCAGTCCCGTCTGCTCTCTAACGTACCAGAGGCTTGTTTGCTTTTTGGGGGGAAGCCAGCAGCTTCTGATGGCGTTATGTACACGCATACGGCACAAATGGCCCCAGCTTGAACGTTGTCCCTGGGGTACAACTTTTCAAGCTTGCCCAAATTTTTCTCATGGCCTAGAAAACAGAGAATTGTTCGTGCTTAATTCTTTGCAGCGTATGATGTTGCGTCTTTAGTTATCAACATGGGAATTGAAAAGAGATTTTATAAATGTTGTCTCATCATATAACTTTCAAGTTAAGGAAAATTATAACCCCGTCCTCCAAGCTTTACCTTATTTTACATCAGGTGGCATTCCCCTTTGCCTCAAAATGTTTATTTTTATGCCTAAAACTCCAAGTCTTTCTTTGTAAGGAAAGAGGAGTAGTTGAGTAAAAGCATCATCTTTAAATTATTTATACCTCCTCTGTTTTGCAGTGGAAGACGCTTCTCCAAACGTTGTTCTAAAAGCTCCCAAGTCTTTTAACTCACGTGTTTTATCTTTGGTTGATACCAACCAAGGGTAAAAGTCAAGCTAATGTTGAGGCTTTATTTATTTATACAGAACTGGAAGCTGCTGGCTACATGACACCATTTAACAAAAGCAAAAAAGTGACCGGGAACATTCATACTCATTTCCCGGGCTTACTTACACTATTCACCTTGTTGGGGCAGCTGGGTACTCCTGGCATTTTCCAGGCGAACAGAGGCGTCGCTGCTCCAGCTGACATTACCTGGATACTCAGGGGCATGACCCCTCTAAGAATCAGGCTTGGGCACACCGGCGCTCCTCCTTCAGTAACGCGGCAGAAAGCCTCCCTTACCAGCAATTATTTTCTTCTTGCAATTAAGCCAGCAAGTTCTTACTAAACTGCCATACGCGATCGCTTAAGCAGCAACGATCTTGTTCCTCTCTCAGCCCGCTAATCCCGGCGACGTCCTTCCACAGTGATCCGGGGCCCCCTCCCCAAGCAGCGTGAGAGTGGGCAAGGACCCAGCCCGAAACGTGACCGCAGAGCCTTGAGCCTTCCCTTCCTTCTGCCGCTCCTGTCCTCACCCCGTCTTCCATCACCACGCTCCATCTGCATCCCCCAAAGCAACCAGACTCCCGCAACTCCTTGCACCTTAGGCTGGGCTCTGGCTCCTGTGGACCAAGAGCACCGCGGTAACCAACGCAGAATTTAAAATATTTCCCTCGTTCTCCCAGCTCTGAGAAAACGACCACAAATAAATAGAAAAAAGCATGTTACTACGGATCTGTGTATTATGAAACTAAATTCTGTCTTCAGCTGTGCTTTCGTGAGTGCTTTGAAGTTGCTGGAGCTGTGAGCATATAAATGGAAGTACTGGTTGATTTACGCTTTCTTGAAATAACATCGGTGTTTACTATAAGAGTTTTATTCTAGATTACATTTAAAACAAACACTGAGCTTAGACGTAAATAAATATAAATACTCCTTATGCAAAATATCTGCGACACTGCAAAGACTCACTGTAACATAAGCCAGCAGCCGGTGGGTCAGAAACACCCACACCCTTTAGCTTAGTGGCAAAATCTTAAATTCTTTGGTTCTTTTCATCTGAGGGTAAAATCACAGACACTCGGTTCAGAAAACAGACAAATATTCATCATTTGTATTAAGTACATAATTTGCCAGAGCTGGAAGTCACTTGTTATCAATTACAGAATTAATTTATTCCATGCTTGACCTTTCGGTACTCGCAGTGTCTTTTTTGCTTCCAAAGCATATTTATCCCAGGAGCTTCATTGCAAGTTGTCGGTCTTTCAATGGAAGTTGTCCATCTCATGACGTACCCAAAAACTGGTTCCCAAACAGGTTCCTCCTGAGCCGGAAGAAATCCTCCTTGCTCTGCGAGTAGTTTATTGGTGTCTGGATCTGTGCACCCAGATCGTATGTGAATATAGGAAAAATGTAGAAGGATCAAGCAATTCTTCATTAAATCCCTAAATAAAATCTAAAGGAAAATGTAATATGTACCCTACATAAAGGATATGCCGTCATATTCCTCTAAACTAAACAATATAGTTTTCACTTTGATCAGCAGTCAGAATAGTATATGAGAATTACTAACAGAACATGTTAGTTTTTATTTTAGTTTCTTCAAACAATCATTTTTATAAACCTTTTCCTTCTGACGTGATTAATGAGCGTGATTGTAAACCAACACTGATGATAAAATCTGCATTTCGTAACAGGTGCCGTTTAGCCAAATTCACAGGAAGGATCTCGCGCATCTCATTCCGACCTCTTGCATACAGATTATCCTGCGAGGAAACAGGCATCAAACCACATAAAATGAACGCTGACTTCAGCAAGCTCAGGGTTTAGCTTGTAGAAGCCAAAAGCTTTTACCGACAACTTGTTAAAATTCATCTATCATCAAAACTGTTTTCAGACAGCACTAAAAATCCTATTTCCGTGAAAAATTGTTGCTTTGAATTTCAGAAAATGACAGGTGAAAACAAGCAAACAGGTAGGGATCCCATGAGATCCCATCACTGTATCTTGGCAATTACTAAAACACACTTGAGTGTCCTTATGTTGCACCGGCACATGTTTTTTCACAAAATCCTTCACTTAATATTTTGAAAACCCACCTTTCTCACCTGTCCCCCACATCACTCGCTAGACGTGCACGTGTGAAGCTTAATTGTGTTCCCGCTTCCTTTTTTGGTATGTGTTTTTTTGGTATGGATTATAACTTCCTTACTATTAAGGAAATTGTTGCTATCAAGGAAGTTATTGGGGTTATTATGGTCCCAGAGATTTCCTGTAGCCTGTTGTGTTTTCCTACGATCTGTTCACCGAACCTGTTAAAAACCTGTGCCTGGCTTTGGGTGCGTATTTGGAAGCCCCTGAAGACCCTGGGCAGCCTCCCTGCTCCCTGACGTGGCCTCAGTGCCACCGCGTGCACCACAGGCAACAGCAATATCCAGCACCGCAGAGCTACGTCTTGACTCTTGCTCCCCGTTTTGTTTCTGCCTACTTGCGTTATTGATTTATACTGGATTTTATCGAGTGTCTATAGGCCTATAAATAATTGTCTGTTTGGTAACGACAAGCGGTTATCTCCGTTCCTTCAGCGTTCACGTCTTACAGCTCTACGGCGTCACTTTATTAACAACACATTACATTTTATGGTGTTCTGCTGGTAAGAAATGTCATCAGATGGTAGGTTAGCTTTAGTTTTTGTTCTTAAATTTCTCTTATTTTTAGTTACTCCTGCTCTCAGAAGAAGTGCATTGTACTGAAACACACTATTAGAAGACTTTTTGTGCTAGATGTATAGGCAAATTGTATAAGCTTTTTGTCTAAGCAATCTAAAACCTATTTTGAACATACAATGGGAAGTATTTACCAAGTAAAGTTTCTTTTTTAAACTGGAGACCCCATTCCTGGCCCTACTAGTTATCTAGAAGAATGAACCGGCACACGGGGAGTGGGTGTACCACTCTGTTGCCAGAGAAAGAGGTGAAATCACAGTCTTTTTGGTGGTTCATGACTATTTTGAACTTTAATTTCCTTTGTAATTATTTCCTTTCCTGGATTCACAGATCTGCAGTAGCCTGTTATATAAATCACATCTATCCCATGTTTACAAATAATTCTGCCTTAGATTCTGTGTTCTTTGCACTTTGGAAATTCCCACAGACTTGAAGTTTGGGTATATAAAGACATACGCAGGATATCACCCCATGTTTAATACTAGCTCTGTACAATAAGCCTTTTGTAATGACAAATACCCACCTACATTTCTTTTAACCTCCTCTAGCGTTTTTGTTGGAGAAGCTACTTTTCGCTTGCTGTCTCAGTGACTGCTGTGTAGTAGGATAATACCGAGACTTCGTGGGGGTTTATTCCTATCATTACTTGTTCATTTTCTGGTTTAAAAAAAAAAAAAGGGTGGGGGAATCCAACAGTGAGTGAATTCTTCATGCACAAATGTAACTTGGATTTTAAGGGGTGATGTAATTGTGGAACTGAGGGAATAATCACCCTTAAGTGCGTTTTTTAGGAAAACGATTTAGAGGTGAAAGAAGAGATAAAGAAGAAAAAATCAAACATATACTGGAAGGAGAAAAAGGGTATCTATGTAAAGGCAATAATTGTGGCACAGAAAACCAGACCAAACGCTCTCAAAATTGTGCTCACGGAGAACCATTTAACACAGGAGACAGTGGATAAGTCAGCTGTGCAACAAATTATTGTGCAATGCAACTTATCCACGTTCAGCGCTTGAAATGCTTGTGCCCTATGTGACCCAGGGCTTTGGAAGTTGCCTAGGAGACCCTCTGACACATTAGACATCTCTAATGTCATCTGTTTCCAATCTTTTGGGGATAGCTGCTTGTGCAGTATTGCCACGAGACCACGGAGGTGATCACACTCGGCTGGCACAGTGCCTGCTCCTACGAGCGGGTGAAGCGACTGCTGTACAGGCATTTTCCAGGTCTTCTGAGAGTCTTCCAGGAGAAACGGGAAAAATATAGGTGAAGCATTGACAAAGCTGGAAGGACGGTGTCTTAATTCACTGTGGATACCTCCGCATGTAAAGGCTGTAGTGTCGTATTGGAAAGATAATGCATCTTACCTTCAAGGCTTACAACATTGAAGGGCTTTAAAAATGTTAGTAAAATAACAAGCGGCAGTAGAAATAGAAGAGGAACCACTTCAAGACGTCCTGCGTTCGGGGAATTAATCTACGAGGAGTCAGGACCGGCCATGGAGCTCTGACCCGTGGAGAGCTCCCGAGCCCTCACCTCGGAGACTGACGCAGCGGGACCATGTCGGGAGAGCGAGCGGGGCACCACGTGCAAGGCTTGGTCCCAATCTCGGTGAAATTACTGAAAGTTTTGACCGTGACATCCGTGGAGGCAGAGTGCATGCCCTTAATATTCCCCAGAGACCCAGATGAAATATTGCTGACACACTCGCAGTAATCATCGCAGATCCCACTTAGCCTGGGTAGTGCGCAAAGCGGTACAAATAAATACGTTGTTATCGATAATAAAATATTACGATGAAAACTGGCCGGCGGTAACACTTAGCAATAATCTGAGTGTCATTGCTAATACGGAGATCACAATCTTGGAGACATACGATTTTGATGATTTTCCCTAATAAATGCTTCAGAAATTATATTTACAAGCAGTAAGTAATTTATAAACAAGCAGTTTATCACATTTGCATTTGTTAAACTACGCAGCTTCCCTACTTGTAGTCTGACTATACTATTCTGCTGTTTGCCACTGTGCAAGACTGAGTTGGGTTTTGCCTTAAAAAAATCAGCTCTTCTCATTTTTTCTTTCTCACGTGTAGCTGGAAAATGATAGCTCGACATTTTCTGTTTGCACACTGTGTTCTCTCCATCTACCTGAAGGTCCTAGACCACCCTTGAAAACAGCTAACACCAGCAAGTATCCTTGAACTAAGGGTGAAAGTTATTTAAACTGTCGGTGTTAAAAAGATAAAACCGGTAACCGTTTCTGTGCTGTTTCAAAAACTGTTACCTCAAATGCTGGATACTTCTCATGGCAGTGGTGAAAATGGCTTTACCCCTGTTATGACAGCGGGTTTCAGCTCGGGGCGAAGGGGAACCTCTCTGACCACAAGCTCATTCCCTAGCGCTGGAAGGACATAAAACAGACTCCAACCGAAAACCAGCTGAAATTATTTGAGGGAGCAAAAGACAGCACAGTTGATCTGCTTGACTTGGGCTCTATCCAGCAGTTCCAACATTCCCACACTTCCCGGTCTCTGCGCCCAGCGGGGCAGGAGCAGTGCCTGGGTGCCGGCTCGGGGGAGATAGGGACGCGCTGCCTATCTTCTAGCAGAAGGAGCTGCACAATGTCCCTGTCAGCCTGAGGTTAGCCTGCTTCCCGGGCTCGACACGCGCGCAGGAAAGAAGGGTTTGTCGATAGGCTTACTCCCTTCCCTCCTCCCTGTGATGGCCAGAAAGCTTTCTTTTAAGCAAGGAAAGAGTCAGTAACACTTTGGGAAGTGTTGCTCTGTCTCTAAGTGCCTTTTCAGGAAATGTTTGTGCTTTTTTCCAAGCGGTGTGCAGAACGTTTTCTGAACCTGGCACGCCACCGAGACGGATAATTTCTAAAGGGGGGTGGTGGTGTGGTCTGTTGACTTGTCTTCTTTCACCTGTGTTTAAGCATTCCTCTTTCTCAAGTATTCTTCAGAAACATTTGTGAGTTCTCATGAACGCATCTACCTGGCCGTGCATAGGAGTCGATCATATTATTCTTTCCAGAGAGATTTTCTTTGTGCTTTAGACAACGCTGCATCGTGGCAAACGTGACAGCAGTGTGACAAACATTAACACATTTTCCCGAAGATGCCCAATAGTTAGCTAAAGAAATGCAACCTTGTACTATTTTGTGAGTCAAGAAAACAAACCTAGGCCTTTCAGACAGGTGGCAACAAATGCCGGGATTTGCCATGAGTCAAAAAATGGTAGAAAACTGTTCAAAAGTCTACAGATACATTTCCTAATCGCTGTATGTTTCTTTGGTGACTTCCTAAAGCAAACTTCCCTTAGAGACGCTACCAGAGGACAAGATGTGACATGAGGTTTTAGGGAACATTGGAGGTTTTTAGATTCTTGCTTTGAAACATGTTTACAGAGTTTACATTTTATTATTATGAAATTTACATTTACAAGGGACGGGGAAGGAGAGAAACTGAAAATCAAACTTATTATGGAAACTGTTTTCAGTATTAACTGTGCAGTGTAAACAACTCCGCTCTTACCAGATTTTACGACTTGAAATTCTTTAGAAACTGGGCTTCTGCTAAATTGACAGTACTCCTTTGACTTTGACCATAATAGTCGTTGCTTTTGCAGGCGTAGCAAAAAGGAGAACTTCTTACTTTAGCACTAGCACTTCCACAAAAAGCCAAACCTACTCTCCTTTCGCCTACCGCATTGTAGATGCCAACTTAGTATTTCAATCTAGAACAAAGATCTTCGTCAGTCCAGAGTCAGCTGTTGCTGGCAGAGAGCAGCCCTGTCGAAGCTCTAGATCAAATAATGTCCCCTAGATGTATTTGTATTTCTCTTCGTCACTGTCACCCACAGACACATCCTCTGAAAGCAAAGAGCCCCACAGTGATGCAGCTGACTGCTGAGCAGGCTGCATCATTCAAGCACCAAGATGGCTTTTGACTGGCCAAGCTCCTAGAGTTGCCGCTGTTTTTAATCAGCTCTTTTAATACTTTATATTGATTCCAGATCTAATCCAAAGCCCACTGAAACCAATGAGGATAGGCTCTGACAGGGCTCTGATGACAATGACCGAAGTGATGGATTTGGTATAACTATCTGCAATCACATAATCCTCCTGAAGGCTGATTTATTTTTTAATATTTGTCCTCCGTTTTCTTCATGATTCCTTCTTTGCCACCTGCTGCTGCATCTCTCACCAACCCCTCCCCAGCTCCAGAGCCCTGGGCATCTGTGATCATGTGCAAGGTTTGGGGATGGAGGAGGTTGACGCTGATGTACTGGGAAGAAGCAGGGAGAGCAGGGATGAGGAGAAAGTGCACACCGGCAGAGCAGCGAGCTTCTGACGGGGTGACCTGGCAGCCCCTGCTCCCCTTTCCGGGACTGCTAAGCGGATGCGCCTCCTGCAGAACCGAGAGAGATGAGAAGAGTGATGATGGGGGCAGGGAGCTTGGAAAAGGCTGGGAAGCTGCATCCTGGACGTTCGGCAGCTGCATTGTTGATCTGTCTTCTGAACAAACAATCCCAGCCTGGGACCTTGACACGGCCTTTCGGCGGTATTAACCGTCTTCCTGCTCCCAAGACACACTTGCCTCAATCTGGGTCTGCCTGGGACTTAGAGGTGATGTCTGCTCTGCCTAGCAGGCGCACGTGGTGAAAACTTCCAGCTCTGACCTGCCAGTCAAAACCGAGGATCTCACCATGAGTGTTAGCCTCACCCCTGAGCAAAATACCCCGGTTTCCTTCCCAGAAAGGCTGTGCCTGGTACATAATTGGGATGAGGTGAGAGCACACACACGCGCGCGCTGCAGCCCTTGATCTCACAGCGGAGACCTAATCGCCACGAGCAGATGAGCATCCAGCTTCTTGCCTACTTCCCCAGTCATCTCTGATGGTCAACTCTGCCTCAGCCCAGCCCTGCCACTGCGATGTGAGGAGAGCAGGAGGCACCCGTGCTTTCAAACAGGGTAGAAAACCACATGGGGATGGAAAATTACTTTAAAACAGAGCTCCTGTGTCTTAGAGCAATAATTAGTTCTTTGCGTGTTTCTTTCTAGATAGCCTGGGAAAGAGAGTTATCCGAGAGTTGAAATTAAGAAGCATCATGTTTACTTCTGAGTATGAGAAGGTGATAAAAGCTGATAACATCTGTAGATAACAGCAAAATTCAGTACACTCAGAAGGGCTGCTGAGGGGCATTGGGGGGTATTTGTTTGGGGGGTGCTCCGTTTACATTTTAGACTCAGGCAAGAGAGTCCATTCTTGTGCGTGCTGTTTTGTTTTTCCTGCCTGAACTGCAGCGCTGTGTATTTTAAATTTAGAAAGTGGAAAGCTCCAGCAAGTACTTCAAAAGATTCTAATATATTCTTTTACATTCTGTGCTGGACCTATGAGAAAGTATCAGCAATTCTCTGAGCTGTGAAAGTTCTTCCTCAGACCTCCTGGCTCAGTTCAGGTAACAAAGTGACTACCACAACCTTCTGTTCAGCTAACAACTTCTTGATGACCTTATAACGACTTTGTCAATGCCTTACCGTTACCCAGTTCCCATAAAAGAAAAAGACACGCAATATTGAATTAAACGTGCTTCTTTTTCCTTTGCATGTGCAATGCTAAGGGGCATACTCAGACAAAATATTTTGCATAATTTCATTGACTGTTTCAGTAAGAGCTTTCATAATGAATCCCAGTATCGGTAGACCTACATTGCCTCAAACGTCAGCTTCATGCTTTTCAAGCATCAAGACGCTGCTTCTGTAGAGTCTCTGGCTTTATCCAGACTGATAAGGAGTCTTTGCAGCAACTGCTACTGGTTCCAGTCTGCCAAAGGTAGCACCGGCAGCAGCGTCAGGCCGCCATCAGACGATCTATACAGCAGCTCTCTCCTGTTTGTCAGCAGCAGCTATCTGCAGGCGGTCACATCCCCACAATTCAGCCAGGGAACGGACTACACGGGCTCTCCTCACCCGCTCTAGTGTAAAATCAGCCGAATTACTTCACACGGCCACGGCAGCAGTTCGAATTAGATGGGCGGACTTCTGCGATGCTGTTGATGAGGAGCACTCCAGTGACTTGTTTCACTAGCCGAACTGCCGGGGTAATTTCTGGCAGAGAAGTAACAAGCAGCTGTGGATAGCTATGTCTTAAGCTGCCACTTTTCCAGCAATGATTGGCAGGTCACAGCTTTAGTATAGGAAACGCTTAAATTACTGTTGGGATTTAAACCCTGGTATCATCAACTTGGGAGTAGATGATATCATCGTAGTGCACCAGCGTCTTCCAGAGCCTTCTCTACATACATGTTCCTAATGGTGGGTATTTTAAAGGACAAAAGGTTGGTGCAAGTAGCAGAGGACTCATTTTCACTAACGTTATTGATAGGACTTATTGTAGACTCAGCTGTAAATCGTAATGTTTAAACTGAAGAACGACACTGCAATCCTTACTTGTACACGTAATCCCTACCCCCATAATTTCTTCTGCAAAACTGTGTGACTCTCTTCTCAATAGATATACGTAGAACTGGCCAAAGTTAATTTTTTGCCTAATAACTAAAAATTTGTGATAAACTCACATTATATTTAGCAGTATCAGTAGGTAAGCAGATCACCTGACACTTCTGTGCTTCCAAACAGCATGTGGCCCTTAGATACTATTATCTGGAAATGAGCTCTCCCACCTGAGTACTTATATACCACAGTCTAGACTTGAGAGCGATGCACCGCAGAAAGCACGTGGTTTAACTGGCAGTATTTGCTTTCCCTTCCGTTGTACTGGCTTGTAAATTCTCCTCATAGCTCCTGCCTTTCACAGGATCGTACGCACCGGCAGCCCACGAAGCACGGCGGCCAGCCTCGGCGCAGGTGTTTGCAGGGACTCAGAGCTCAGCTCGCGACAGTGGACGGTGGTAGCCCGGGTGCTACGGAGATGTGCCTTCTGCTAGCGTGAACTTACTGCTTTGGGGTGTATGGCAAGCTCCAGGAAAGCTTTTCACCATCGCTTCAGGAGTGGCATATCTTACTTATTATAGTTATAGTTTTACCTACTACGGATCTTTAGTAGTTTTTCTTCCACCTGTAGCTGTACTTTTTTCCTTCTAACCTGGCCTGCTCTTTCTGGCTGTGTCTTGTAGGTTTATCTTATTTTCTCTGCGGCCTCCGAAAGCGAAAAGCCCATGCAGAGTCCCTCATTTGCTGTACCCCAGAACTTGTGAATTCGCTGGCCTTTTTTAAAATTGATCTGTTAGTTATTGCAAGTTCAGAACAAATAAAAACTACAGCGACAAAAGAAGAAAAACATTTTTCCACCTTTGTACACTTCTCATAAGTTAACTACCAGTTTAAATTTAAAATCAGAAAGAAGGAGGCCAAATCGTCTGTTGTTCTTATTGAACCACATACAAAGATGGAATTTTATTATGATACAAAAGGAAAGAATTTGTCATCATTAACTGTAATGTTTTCGGGAAGGAGGTTATATAGGAGACTTAGCATCATTAGAGGTTTTTATCTAAAGATTTCCTGCCTCAAGTAATTGTTCTGAAGAAGTAAACACAGAGATACTATGTCATTAATTCTCTCCAATGGAGTTCTGTGGTAAGTGTTGTTTTGTAGGCTCATTTGAAGAATTTTAACAAAATCTCCGTTTTTTTATTTATTTACTTATTTTGCAGATGCTTTGCAAACCCGTGACCGAATACTATGTTTTGTGTTCACTGTATTGCTACTAGCTTAGTTCTTTGAAATCAAATGAGGCGGCTGGTTACGTGATTGCTTTTCATTATTTACCAGCGGCAGTCTCAGGAAGCGAACATGGGCACAGCAAACGTGGTTACAAATACGTTTGGGTTTTTTTATTTTGTGACATTCATTTCTAAGCATAAGCGTCTGGTCAACTGATAGACATATCTGTACCCTGCTATACTGTGTGGTCTATACAAAGTATTTGTAATGGTTCACCGACTCAAACGCTATCAGTCTCTATTGTTTAGTTATTCTAAATACTCTTCCTGTTCTCTGTTCTTTAACTTTATTCCCATTGGAAACCACCATCTGCCATTCTGCAGAAGCAGAATTAAAACAAGAGAAAGTGTGTTTATTTTAGGTAAACACGCACACATACGCATTTGTGCACACATCTGCACAGGTGAGCGCTACTTTGAAGACTAACAGCAGCACCTATATTAAGAATATCCAACAGCTCTTATCAGAAAAGTCCATTTTCAACTGTTTATAATTCGATTAAATTTGAACTGCTAACATAGCCCACGTGTAAGGTTAATGGGGTTCTTCGCTGTGAGAATTTCATTTTGCTGTTTCTCAGAGCGGAACACAGGGAAAATGTTGCTGTTTGGTATGAAAAAGAAAAAAATTAAGATACCTTCTTCTCTGGAAAGTCCTAGTTGTCTCCCCATCCTGTGGCCTAAGGGTTTAAATTTCTCCAGGAATTATTCTTTGCATTATGGATGGGCCTTCTGCTTTCCACACAGAAACTGAGCTAAATTTCACTGCGTTTTAAGGTTCCACACAGGCTGTTGCTAAGGATACATTACTAGCTGGAAGGGTTACGCGCTGTCACCACAGAGCACCCGAACGTCCTCCGTCTGCCTCCCAGCCGGCCCCTGGCAGGCGGGCACACCTCCGCCAGCCCTGTGCCCCCTCACTTCAAACCTCGTAGCAGCTAAGGCAGGGGTCCCAGAAAGCACCCCGATTTACAACCCAGGCTCTTCCCTGCCTCACGGGGTAAAAAACAGCGTGAGGCTGTCCGATGAAAATAGGGATCACAGAGGGAGGCAGGTAAATACACATACAGAGGGACCGAACTGAAGCTAGGCTGATACCTTTAGAGCTTCATTTGGCAGTTCCTAACTTTGCAGCCTGCACTTGTTCTTCTGAGAGTTAGCCCACATTGTGCACATAGCCATGCTTTGAGCAATTTATCCTTTCTGGCTTCCCATTGCTTGAAAGGCCGAAGTAGAGTAACAGAGACTGGTTCCCTCAACATTTGGAATATGTGTCTTTTCAACTTTTATGGGAGACTATAAAGAAATTTCTGTAGGTACTCCTCCTATCAGCAAATCTGACAAACAGTACTTTTATCTTTGCCTTTTTATCTGGTAGTACAACATTCTAATTTTAAATGCAATTTTAAAGAGTTTTCCCAAAGAGATGTCTCCTCAGGTCCCTTAGTAAGGTGTTTCTCCAAAGGAATCTCATGAGAACTTTTTATCTGTTCTTGTACGGCAGGCATGGTCTATTAGAAATTAATTTTAAACATTTTTTCCTGAATGGAGCTGCATTCTGGCAGCTATTGGTGGTGCAAGTAATACTCTGTCACCAATGAATCATCTGATTACAGAATTCGGGATGTTCACAACTAGAGAAAATCACGAACACCAGAAGGCACGCATTGCTGATGTCCTTAAAACCTGTCTGCCCCAACCAACAGCACTCCAAAAAGCTCTCTGATGAAAAGACACGACCGTTTGACGAAGTTCTTTCTGTGCTCGCAGAGGCTCATTCTGCTGAGGAGGCAGCCCCTCACAAGGCAGACTAAGTAACACGAGAATTTCATGATCATTATCTGTATTTCCTGTTGTGTTCTTTGTTCCTGTGGCATTAATACTTGGCAGTATTAGCTGACAATTTACTTTTCTCAGCTTCCCCTGCGCACTGTGCGATCTGAGTACCTTGCAGGATCTTTCACCTCCATTATCTCATCTGGTTTTCAGTACATTTGTTTGCTTTTGGTATGTCTAGCCTCCACTCAATAAATTAGATGTACTTCGTTTCCTACCTTTAGCGCAGGACCTGATCCTCTAACAAAGTTTTGACCCTTCTTAATTTGCGGAGCAGTGCAAGACTTGTCTTTACTGACATTATTATGAGATTACTTGTCACCTGTAACTCTCAGGAGGGTTTAGAAGCATGGAAAGGGAGGGGAAATAATCTACCATTTGCTTTCTCACTGCATTCTCTCAGTGGAATTGCTGGTAGGGAATCTGTAATGCCAGTGATTTTTCAAATGCTTCCATCTTCTTCAAAATTTTCATTGAATGCTTTTTGTTTTCCCACACTTACATATGCAGAAAACTGGGTAAAATTTGGTGAAGGGCATAAAATTATGACAATTTTTATAACTTGGGAGAATACCTGTCTTCCAGTACGCTAGTCACATGAAAATAAAACCTTGCTAAACTTTTCTTAAAAAAAAGAATGCATCCTCTTTCTATGAATCAGCACAAAGAACATTCTTTTCCTCCTAGATACTTATACACGCCTTAGGGGAATAACACAGAATGACCTTCTTAACCATTTTTCAGCAGATTCTGCAAGAAATATGAGGGGTCAGATGCTGCAATACACAGAAACCGATGCCTTCCGGAGACTCCCGGTCTCGCTGCACCAGCAGGAGCAGTGGTGTCGAAGCCCAGAGTGAAGCCTGAATCCACAGCATCCAAATGGGTGCTGGTGTGGCAGTGGGATGCAGCGACCTCTCCCCCTGCCATTTGCACTCCTGCTCCCAAGTACCTGTGTAGCACCTGCACCGCTCCGTTAGCGAGGACGTCATGGAAGAGACTTGAGTGAGGCTGGCAAAAGAAACTGTATAGCAACGGCTTCATCGTTCCTTCCTTGTGAAGAGACTCTGCTCCAATTTGCCTGCTTCTTTGTTCCCAAAGGCACATTAGAGAAGAGGGAGCATTTGTCCTGTGGCTGTTTCTGTCTGAATAACGAGCAATCCTTCCTATTATCTGATTAGTGCTTGCTACTGTCCAAATTAATTAAAAAAAAAAGGGGGAAAGAACTATTTCAGTATTCTACAGTGTTGAATACCTCAGACCACACAGCAGCTTGACTGTATGGTTTGGGACAACTACTCCTGACCGTTGCATCTGTGGGCATGTGGAGGACAGTAATGGTGGTTCTGAGCAAGTACATTCTCAAGATAAAACCCATTGCTTGTGCAGTTTCTTGGGATTAGGTTTGCAGGAGCCAAAGTACTACAGGTCCCCGTTCTCTGAGGTAAGACTCCTTTGGAAAAATACAATACGCTGTTTGAGGTGTTTTGTTAATAGCATCCAAGCACACAGGTAGGATGTAGCTCTCCTCCCACAAAGCAAAAATACATGAACGGTTAATAAAAGGTCTCAAATTCAGGGGATTATTCTGCCTGTGACTTAAGCCTGAGGAGGATCATTATCACCAGCCAGCAGAGGATCTATAAATAACCCATGGAGCTGAGTTTAAAGCATTCGTTTAGCCTCTCAGTGGAAATTGAGTGCATTGTCTAAGTGTGGTTAGAGGCAAATATTATCTTAAAGCAACTTATTGTTTTACTTCACAGTGGCAAGGAAATAAGCATTTCTTATTATCAGGACGGCTGACATTATTTCAGCCCATCACTAAGACTTGTGGCAGAACAGGAAGAAAGAACGAGGCAAAGCTGCAATTCCCCAGCAAGCACTTTTTCTCAGAAATGGGGAGGAGCGGATATACTAATTCTGAAAAGCCTGACTAACAGTTCTGGAAATCGATTCAGCCTACCCCTTCACAGGCAGGTAGAGCAGAAGCGGCAGTGCTACAGCCAGCCCCACACGGCTGTGACCTGCCGGCAGGTCTCCAAGCCACCTGGAAGTAGTACTGGGAGAACAGATCACGCACCAAGTCACTCAGCTGCTTCGCTGAAGTTGCCAGCAGAACTGCTAGGTAGTGTAGGATCGGGATCTTTGTAAGGTGGTTATTTGTCCACAGAGAACTAAGCTAACTGCTAGGTAGTTTTGCGTGGAGGATTAAACAACCATTAGGTGGTAACAACTTTTTGTCACTAACGTCTTCAGCCAGGTTGGACCAGGTGACAGCCCTCGCAGGCCTCCGTCTTTCTATGTGTCTGTCTATCAAGGCAGGCAGCCTCCTCTTCCACGCCGGATTCTGAAGAAATGTTGTTTTAATAAAAGTTTCTTTTATGTGTTTCTATAAAGGGTGTGCACATATTCTATCTGGCCAAGTATTTTGCATCTCCTTCAGCTAGCCGGTTAGCATATAAGGGCTCGCGAGCTTTATCAGATGGTAAGGTTATACTGTTAATCTTAGTTCGTACATCCAACCAACCCCATGCCTGGTAATATGGTCCTTACATCTTCAGTGAAAAAATGTTGCATGCCTGCCAATGAAAACATACAATATTTTTCTTGTTAAAACAGTGATATTACCTCCAAAACTGTTGATAAATGCATATGCAAAAGCAAAGCAGTCCAATACCAAGCTGCTAGAACCGTGATTATTTAAAAGTAATGCTTGAATAGGCTAGATCTTCTATTCTTGCCAATTCAATGATTATTTACTTATTATTAATGGCTACAAAAATTGTTTCTTTTTTCTTAAGAACACTTACAACCTCTTTGTTTACATTATCTGTCTAGAGATACTGAAGCAGCCTGATACTTCCCTTCCTTACCAGATGAGTTGCAGGCAAGAGATAACTGGGGAAAAAAAGAAGAAAGAGGCTTAACACTTTTTTTACACATAAAAGCTGTATCACTGTACTTGGATAATAGAAGTATAGTAGTCCAGCCAGTGTGAATGTAATTATGTATATACCAGCCCATGGAAATAGGGGCAAGTGGATAAGCACTACCAGTGCAAGCTACCTGTAGGGAAACTGTCCTTGAAGCCTATGACTTCAGAAGACTAATGTCATGGTGCCACAGCTGCACTCAAACTAGGTCAGAATGGTTTCAGTGAAAAACTCCATTTTCAATCTACACATTGTACAATGAAATTTAAAAAAATAAAAAGGGAAGAGGAGGGAAATAATTTAGCAAAAGCCAGCCATTGTCAGGGCCCTGCGTGCACCAAGAGACTCTGCAACCTCTGAGGCGCCTGGCTGCCTGTCAACACAGGTGGGTGAGAAAGGCCAGCTCTGAAATGCCATCTACCCATAGCCATATAATGTTGGGTCAGGCTTAGGTGAGAGAGACCTGTGGGAAGCCACATCAGGGCTTCCTCCTTCACTTGGGAGGCACATATATGGTCAAGGACTTCATCTTCGGCCCTTGCCTGAGCTATGTCGCAGGTATGCCTGTGCCCAGCCTTGTACTTGGCTGATCTTGACCTTGCCCTGCTGAACTGACTTCTTGGCTTGATCTTGGACCTACCCCATCACTACAGGCGTGCCTGGCAATCCGCTGGGCTGTGGCTGACCCTGGTGAGTGTTACCAGACCTGCCCTGACTTGCTGGAGTCCTGGGGGACTACACCCAAGTCGGCGAGGTCACTGCCCCTGCTTGTTTTGTCGTCACCCCGTAGTTTCTGGCTCACTTTCCCTTCCTGCTGCTGCCAATTACCTCTGAATATTCACTAGAGAGAGGTCAGGAGAATAGGACTGAAGAATTACAGACCAGCCAATGGTGCTTTGATAATGGAACAAATTATAGAGTACTCACTTTGTGTTCATTCAGAGGACAATAAGAGGATAAAATCAGCCAAGGTGGACTCGACCAATTCAGGTCAAGTCCAGCTCTTCTACTTTATAGATGGAACATCCAGCCTAATGGGTAGGAGTTAACCTTTAAGTACGGTATAACTTCACTTTAATTAAGACTGTTGATATAGTTTTACTATATCAAGACGTGAGTGGTATTCTCACATGAAAACTAAGAAACACTGGACAAAATGATGTTACTAGGTAAGTGTTGAAAGCTCATATTCAAAATAGTTTCAAAGTTGGCTCTTGACTGTGTCAGACCTGGATGCGGGCTTATTTAATGTTTTAATTAACAGCCTAAATGATAGGAATGGGGAATGCTTTTATGTAACACTCTTTCCAAAAGAAAAACAGCAATTGTCCTAGGAGGTATCGACAGAAATATAGCATGTAAGTAAGTGAGGTACTCTGTTGTACTTGGAACTTGATATGGCCTAAACTGGAACATAACGCTTCCTTATTTGAGTACCAATCTCAGTGACAAAAAGGATTAGGATAAATTGGAGAGGTGAGCAAGTGGTGAGAGGTTTAGAAAATAAGGCCTTTGAAGAAGAGTTGAAAAAAATGGATTTTTTCTGCATGCGAAAGTGAAGATGTGGAGAAAGATGGGTGACATCAAATGTGTAAAACATTGTCATAAAAGCATGGTGACCAACGGTTATTCTCCATGACATCAAGAACAGAACAAGAATTAATCTACTTTCTTTATGGCAAGGAAAAAATCCATCTTAAATATTAGGAATAACTTTCTAACTACATTTTAGCACTAAAAGAGATTATTTACAGAATTTGTGGAATCTGCATTGCTGGACATGCCTAAGAACAGGCTATACAAATATCTGTGAGAGTTACTAGACTTGATCCCAGAGAATGGAACTGATGGCTGGGATTATACCCAGTCCTACATTTCTATGGTTTCTGAGACCTCTATTGTAGCAAAGTAGATCTTTATTTAAATGTGGTATCCTATAATCAACGCCCGCTAGACTATATTATTGCCTTAAATTGGTCATTGAATATTTTCCTAGGTAAGAAAGTTCAACGCATAATTTATAAGTTATTTTGTACACTAGTAATGGATGTATATTAATATGCATTTTCCACAATCTGACGAAGAAACTCTCATCACATTTGGCCAACCTATTGACCTCAATGTCTAAAGAAGCGGGAGAGAAAATACATTTAAAAAGCAGCCAGCACTAAGTGGAGTGAACTGTACACATTCAGTATTCCATAATCTGAAAGACCAGTTGTATTTACTGTTATTGCAATCACAATACAAAAACATATTCCCAGAAGCGTTCCCTGGAATAGAGCAGTGGCTGTTAATACAGCAGCAAAATGGCCAATCCAAATTTAGGGCAAAAGGAGCTGGACAATGACCCAAATATATTTTCCTGAGCTGTGAATCAATGAGAAATGAACATTTTGGTTGTTTGAGATCAGCTCTCACACAAAATGTTTTATTTTCCTTATCCCCAGCCTGCCCTGATTTTAAATCATAGAATCATAGAATCGTAGAATCATTAAGGTTGGAAAAGACCTCTAAGATCATCGACTCCAACCGTCAACCCAACACCACCATGCCCACTAAACCATGTCCCTAAGCCCCTCATCTACACGTCTTTTAAATACTTCTAGGGATGAGGACTCAACCACTTCCCTGGGCAGCCTGTTCCAATGCTTAACCACTCTTTCAGTAAAGACATTTTTTCCTCACCTCCTATCTAAACCTCCCTTGGTGCAACTTGAGGCCGTTTTCTCTCGTCCTATCGCTTGTTACTTGGGAGAAGAGACCGACACCCACCTCGCTACAACCTCCTTTCAGGGAGTTGTAGAGAGCGATGAGGTCTCCCCTCAGCCTCCTTTTCTCCAGGCTAAACAACCCCAGTTCCCTCAGCCGCTCCTCATAAGACTTGTTCTCCAGACCCTTCTGTATGTCAAATGTATGTCAAAGTTATTTTTTATCCTTGAAAATGAATGAAAATAATTTCTCATGCAGAGATAAAGATGTATGCGTATTTTATATGAACTAATATTTTTTGCTTTTTGCCAATGCTTTACTTAAAAGCTCATAAAAATAATGTTTTTGTTCTAATAAAAAGGAAAGTCCTTGAGACCTCTTATTCCCTGTCTGCACCGAACTGCACAGATGAGGGCAAGCTTCTCATAAATCCCTGCAACCTGAAAACTGTAGTAAACCTTAGGTTTAACTATGTTCTGGAAGACGGGAGGCGTTTGCAGCATCAAGGGATGTAAACTCTCTTTACCTATGTGCTCCAGAGAAACACATTCAGAAAGCAGAAGGCATCAGGCCAGGCAATTTGAGAAGCAACCTCTTCATGCAGCTGCCTTGGCTTATTACCAGCAAACTTCTTTGTTATCTCCACTTTCATCATCAGGGTTTTCAGAAAGGACTGAAGTTTGTGCCCAAGATGTCATCAGTGTGAAAAGCTACTACTTTGCTCATCGTTTTCCACCTCTCCCAAAATCTTGCGTGTCCTATGACAGGAAAGTTGTTATTCATGACAGCTTATGCCTTTTCAGTGTCTTCTCTGGCTGCTGTAAAGAGAAGAAGTGATCATCTTCTCTTTACAGCTGCCCGATATGACTGCTGTTGAAAGCAATTGCAAGCCTTTTTTGCTGTGGAGCAGACGATCTGGCCCTAAACTTGTTATGAACTTAGATTTTGCTTAACATTTTGAGTAGCGGGTACACTATAGCAATTATTAATGTTCTTTAAACTCTTTGAAAAAATAAAGCACTCTGTAAGCATTAAACATCTCTATGTATGGCAACATGACCAATCCCAGGCGAATACTTGCACAATGTTGAAAGGCCTAAAATGAAAACACTTTTAAGAAGCACAAAATTCAGATATACTCATGTCTCTATTTTGTACTATGCTCACGGGCCTGCAAGTGCTTGCCTTGCTAAGCAATGCCTGCTCGTCATGTTCATGTCACTCCTCATAAGTGAAGCTCTTTGGCTGAGTGTGGTATTACCAGGATGGAGGAAGCTAAACCCTGCAAGCTTTGAATAGAAAAGAGAAGCAGCTTTGTACTTGGGACCTGGTAAGAAGCTAGGTAAAAGATGAAAAATTGAATCCCAAATGATCTTCTGCGCAAAAAAAAAGAAAAGCAGGAAAGGAAAAAAAAGTAAGGAATTTACTTCCTGAAATGAAAGTATGAGAAAGTCACTATTCGTTTCGGTAATTCCATATTTAACACAGCATTTTACTTAGAAGTCAGTCATCAGCAAACGCAGGTGTGATCCCTTTTCAGTACGCATGTCTGTTGTGGTTTAACCTCAGTCGGCAACTGAGTACCACACAGCCGCTTGCTCACTCCTCACACACACACCCCCGGTGGGATGGGGGAGAGAACTGGAAGAGTAGAAGTGAGAAAAACTCATGGGTTGAGATAAAAACAGTTTAATAATTGAAATAATAATAATAATAATACACAAAGCAAGTGATGCACAGTGCAATTGCTCACCACCCGCCAACCAATGCCCAGCCAGTCCCCGAGCAGCGGCCCCCCCGGCCAGCTTTCCCCAGTTTCTGTACTGAGCATGACGTCCCATGGTATGGAATGTCCCTTTGGCCAGTTGGGGTCAGCTGTCCTGGCTGTGCGCCCGCCCAGTGTCTTGTGCACCTCCAGCCTGCTCAGTCGGTAGAGCACGGGGAGCTGAAAAGTCCTTGACTAGTGTAAGCACTGCTCAGCAACAACTAAAACATTGGTGTGTTATCAACATCATTCTCATCCTAAATCCAAAACACAGCACTGTAGCAGCTACTAGGAAGAAAATTAACTCTATCCCTGCCGAGACCAGGACAATGTCCTACAACAGACAAGTACATAGGAACTAGTTTTGTGCAGAAACAGATTTTTAATAGGCTTTAAAACAGATTTCCTGCTCCAGATTTCTCCAGACAAGACTCAAACATAACTCTTTAGCACCTGAAGTGAGACTAAAGCTTGTCCATCATAAATGACAGTCTCACAATTAAGCAAAGCTGTGTTTTGTTATCCCTATAAACTCTTGTTTCTCTTATGTAAACACTGAGGACAGAAGCACTTTCTTAATAAAAAATGGCATTTTGAAGCTAAAATCATTGGAGTGGCTCCACACGCTGTGATGTTCAGGTGAAATCTGAATCGGGGCAATTTTCTTCTGCCCGTATAAATGCCATCCAGCTACATCACCTCCGCAGCTCTGAACAGCAACACAATGGTAACTAGTAGTCTAGAGTGAAGTTTTCAAATGTCCAGAAAAGAGAGTGTTTGAAAATGTTTTTAGTTTGCAAAGATATTGTATAATTTTATATTAGAAAGAAGCCACATACTGGAACAAAAAAAAAAAATGCACGTGAGTGGTCTGATGGAAATAATTGCCTCTTAAGAGTATTCAAGTCCTGTGGAGAGCTTATAAAATAGTACGAAGCCAGAATTTTCATGAAATTTCCGAACTGGTCATTGGAAGCTTGCTTTTATTACCAGATTTAACTAGAAATGGCCAACATCTTTCTGGATCTTTCACTGTTAAAAAAAAAATTTGGTACATTCCATCCCGGGACTTGCCATAATGCTGTTAAGCTTTCGTTTGTCTGAAGCTGACGGATACCCTGCTCAGATGCAAATATTGAACCAGATGCCATCGGCATTTTCCTGACTTTTCTGTCAGAAGATGATAATCTCATATACCATCTCTAGGATACATGTTTCTTTTTCACCTTCTTCCTCACGTCCTCTACCTCTGTTTTCCTTGCTTCTTTCTCCCAAGGAAGTGTCCAAGTCTGATAGGAGTCAGAACAAAGCTTACAGTAACCCTTTTGGCATCTAAAACCCCACTGCCAGCAATGGATTCTAGTACAGCTGGTGTCTCAAAGTGCTTAATATGCCTCTAATATGCCTGTGAAAATACAGAAAAACTTAGATAAAGCTGGAAAAGCAAAACTGCTATTCTTCCATTCTGCATGACTTACCAATGGCTGAAGTTCAAGCACCACTGGCAGTAGCTGTTTTTTCTTCATTTCTGATAGCTTTCGACCTCTTTCTCTCCATGTTTGTAAATGCTTCTCTTTTGTTTCAATTTGAAAAAAAATGAACTGACTTCGACAAAAACCCAAGAGTAACCAAGCTGAATTGCTCCTTTTCCCCACAAGGACGTTTGATACCAGCTCAGAGGCTATCAGACAGGATTGTTCTTTTAAAAACCTCTGTGTAAGTTTTTATATATATATATAGAGAGAGAGCATATCTAGAATAGAATAGAATATGTGTAAAAAAGCATTTATACACTTTTTAAAAAAGGAGAAAAAGAAAAGCACAAAGAAAAAAGGAAGTATCAAGAGTAACATACATTTTTATATGTAAATTCTTTTTATTTTGCTAAAAATGAAAACATGATTGGCAATGTATTTAAGAAGAGAAATCAAGCATTTGGAAAGTGAGCTCTGGACCCAAATAATTGCCTCAGTCTTTCAGTTCTGCCTTTGATTCTGTCCCTATTTCAAGGTTTTAAAATAGGATTTGTTAGTAAAAAGGACCAAGGCACAATCATAAGCAAAGTGTTAGCAGCTATAAAGTGTTAGTAGCTATAAATGACCTCTATTAGTTCAGTTATGACATCACATAAAATCCATGTTAAAATACAGTGACCTCGGCACTTCTGTGTTCCACAAAATTCTAGAATTCTCCCATCTGCATTTTGTTGCCGATAGAAAGTTATATCCTCTGTCAGAGCAACGATTTACAATTTCTTTTAGAGTTTCCCCTTCCCGACTACAATGCGCCACCTGACTTTAGGGACCAAATGTAGGTGGCTAAAGTGGAAAGCTCTTGTTACATTCCCTAACGTGAGCATTTAGAATGGCTGTTTGGAGGAGCCGCTCCTTTTCTCCATTGATATATAAAGAAGCTAGGAAGACAGGCTCTTAATTCGTTACTTAAATTAGATACCAGAAGTTAGGCAGTGTAATAGTCTCTTTCACTCCTATTACTGCTCACTGCAGGATGTTTACCCGAGCTCTGAAGCAATTTAATAATTATGATGTAAATGACTTGGAGGTAGATGGATTTTAAAGGCTCTTTGCATTTATTACTGTGAGAGTTTTGTAGCTTGTGCCCTGAAAAAAATGACATGACAAATCAGCTGTATGGTGCTGTGTTACTGCATGTAGTCACTAGACCACAACGATGGTGTTCAGCAGGGGACCGGCCATGGAAAATGAGTTATTTGGAAAAAAAGAGGTAAGGTTCTACAATAGCTTTCTAACAAAGGAGGAGAGAGAAGCAGGTAAAACAGCTAACTACTTTCAAGACAGGTCCCTGTAAATTTAGGGAGAGGATTTTGTAGCGCTAACTGGCAGCCAGGCAACCACACTAGATGCCCTGTCTTGCCCTTTTTCTAAGGGTGTGGACCTGCCACAAAGACGACAGTGGAGAATGATGTAATTCTGAGATATTTATCCATTCCAGCCCCTGCCTTTGCCTGTAAAAAGGTTTAAAAGTTTTTTATTTCTTAATTTTGGGTTAACTCTGATAAGAGGTTTTATGGCTGTGAGCTAAGTAGGTTTGTGGCATTATACTTGCTGAAAGATAATAAAGACAGTGATCACTGAATTGTGTATCTGGTTTCCCGAGACTATCCCCTTCGTTTTAGCTAGAAGTACTTCTTGTGTCACAAGACCACCGCATTTCTCAGCTACACAAATCTTAACACCTTACTTGCTTGTTTACATGGCAATTTAGAAAAACAGCCTCCTCTCACGTGATCTTGTTCTAGCAGAGCAAGCTAGAAATGTGACATATAAAATAATTCACCAACACCACTATTCCCTTTTAGCCTTGTTCTTCTCGCTCAGTCTCATAATAAATTATTGTTATTCTGAGGTCATCTGTAAATCAGAGTGCAGCACTGAAAAAATCAGGCTACATAAAATTAATAAGTTTTAACAGAAATAGGGCAACTTGTAATTTTTTAATGTAGGGAAGCTCAGAATAATATATACATTTACTTTAAATACCAAATTTGTGTTTGGAACAATGCCCTCCGCCAGTCAGTTTTAATAGGAACAAAGGATCTGCCATGCTCCATTAAGCCAATGATCCATCAAGTCCAATATTCTCCACTCTGCTTGGCAAATGCAAGATGCTTCAAAGGAAGGCAAATTGCCCTTCATGCACTTGGCCAATTTTTCAATTTGAATAGTCCATTGTGCAAAAGCCATTCCATTCTTCATGTCAAGTCCTTGTCCCATATGGTTACAAATGTTAAAGTAATCAAGTGGCATGAATGACCCAATGTACCGTTTTAATAATATTTAAGGCTATGTTTATGCTCTGATTGGGTCTGTTTCTCTTGAACTGTCAATTGGTTTTGTGCAAAATGCTCCTCACATTCATTCTCATTACATCTCCTATTCCTACTCTACTTCAATTCAGCAGATAAGCAGATCGACGGTATTGACAAATCCCCACAATTTTGCGTCAGTATTAAAAAATCAGTTATGATTTTAAATAAACATTAGAGGATATTTCTGTTAAATGGCTACTTGGTGTAACAAAACAGCATGCACCGATCAGCATTACAATAGTGCTCCACTGAATTTCCTTCATTTGAATCATATTCTATTGCTGCATGGCAGCATCTTTTAATTTCTGAGGTGAGAAAAGTTTCTAATTCAGATCTCAATACTTTGCAGTTTTGACCCATGCCTAACAAATGCTAATGAATTGTTGGCTAAGGGACCTGGTATGTTGTTAGATACTAGAAACCACAGGAAGATACTTGCATTATTTCTTCTGATATAATTTGCCTATTTATTTATTTATCACTTTCTGGTCATAACATTTTTTGTTTTCTTGTTCTCTGCTGTTTTCCTTCAGGATTTCATTTACCATTTAAGGGCCTGGGATATATTTTGCAGTGTTTTCACCTTTCTTTTCCTTTCGCTGTCTTGCACCTTGATTATAATTTAGGAGTCAGGGTTTGTCAAACCATCTCAGACATGTTGGTGAGGTCTACCTTCCTACATCAAGAGTATCTTCTATTCTGGGCAACGCAGAGGTATCAGAAGGCAGAGTGATAGAAGAGAACTAGAAAGTAAGGTCAGAAGCAGCACTATAGTGGCTGGTACATTCTATATGTATATTTATAGTCTAGGATTATATTGTATGTTCTGTACTGTTGTGCTCCAAGGCCCTGCAACAGGGGAAAGGGGACTCTATGAGATAGTGACTGTGTATCTGTATAAGAAGCAGAAGGAAAAAACTTTCAAGTTAAGTACGTGAAAAGAGATGATAAATGGATACTATAAAATGCAGATTTTTCTTTTCTTATCTAGGCTAGTTTGGGTAGAGCTTCTCTTTTTCAGGACGGCATGGCAGAGAGTATCTATCTGAGGGATCCGATAGCTCTAAGGGACCACAGGAGAAAACAAATATAAGAATATAACACAAGAGGGAGAAAAAGGTAGAGGAGGCAAATGGAACAAAAAGTTTATACAAAACACGGAGTGGCTGAGAGGGCAGAAGAGAACACTCACAACTTTGACTGAAGTCCAGTAAAACAATATGTCAAATGCAGCGAGGATTGATCCAAAATGCCCAGGTAACATTTCTCTTGACATCTCCTCCCCCAGTTTCAGACAGAATCCAGGGCAGGGAGAGGTATTCTCTGCCAGGGCTTTGCTGCTGAACTGGCTCCAAATGCCTCAGTGAGAACTACTAATAGTTGTTGCTCCATTGTGTGGGGATGGCAGGGTAGGGGACAAGAGGAAAGATGGGAAAAGTAAAGGAATGCAAGTAGGGAACTCATATGGGAACAGCAAGCTTTACGTGCCTTGGTACACAAAATTTCCCGCTTATTTTTCTTCATGGGATGAAGAGTCAGGTTTAAGATCTCAGTTTGTCATACAGATCTTTCAGTTCCTGCAAAAGTCAAGGACATCCTAGTGCCTTTTATCTGGATTTTATTTGTGGTTTCCACAAAACTGAATGCTGATTATTAAATTGGCTCCGCATAACCAGACAATGGGGAATCTAATAGGGCTACAGGGAGACACTGTGTGTGAGGAAAGTGTCTAGCAGTCCTTTCATGATCTAATGAGCTGTGTTGTATTAATTGTTGGGGTGTCACGGGGAGAAAGGGACGAAAAGTCCGATACACTCATGCTTTCTTCCTTCCATTCCATCTCAATATCTACCTCATTTCTGTGGTGATGTCACCTCCGAAGATGACCGAAACAAACTGTTGCCTCCTCCCCAAAATCTTTTTTCATTTTCCCCTGTGTATCTCACTGGTTTTGGACAAGTCAGCGTATCATTGTTGGCCTTTTCAGAACTTTGTGTTCACAATAATTTTCACCCTCCCCTTTTTATAATGCAAAAGTATGTAATTTTGGGTGTCTTTTACCTGATACAAGGATCTTCATTACAAAGTGTCAAGAAGAAAGAACAGAGAAGTCAAGATACATTTCTGTCACTCATGTATGACTGAGACACCATTTCTATCAGACAGTCATATACTTGTGTGCAATCAATCCTTTCCATTTCTGAGCGTCAGACAGAATGGGTAACATAACAGATTCACTCTTGCTAAAAGGTTTGCTGAAATTATACTGAATTATGTTAAGCACTATCTGAATCTGAAAATGGACTTTTCAAAAATGGACAAAGCTAATATTGTGTTTTAAAGTGAAAGTGCCTCAACTGTTACAAAGTTAAAGGGTTCCCCTTTGATGGCTTATAATTTCAAAACCAGAAAGTTTGAGTGTGTGAGGCTCTTGAATTTTTTTTATCTAATACTGCAGGTTAGTTATTTTTTGATGATTACATATGTAAAAGAGATTTTATTAATTTCAGAATCCAATTTTGGCCACATTTTTATTTTTTTGCAATTTTTTAAAATACTCCTGTATGTCTTTTAACATGCTGTTTTTACAGCCGGGATGTATATTTACATGTGTGTTTCTAACAAGCCCTTGAATAATCTTTGGATCTCTTCAAATGTATGTCATAGATTTCACATGATGCCCACATCAAAGGCCACAATGTGCAGATTCCTAATTTTCCAGAACCTCTGACTTGCCAGGCATATATTTCTGTCAACAGCTGTTTCATCTGATAGGGAAACCGTTTGTATCATTTTTCCTTATAGACTAATTTTGATGCTCAGTATTCCAATACTACCTCTTGCTACGAGGATGAATTTTTATTTGAGTTCTCTCTTGGTATCAAACCCCTGTTAGTTTAATCTAGAAGCCTGGGCAGGGGGATTCCTAGACAAAGACTTCATTGTTGCAGGCAGTTTCCACACAGGAGCTGTGGTAATGTAATGAAAAATATTGGGGGAGATGGAAATAACCTCTATTATGGGCGTATAAATGCTTTCTGCATGAAAGACATTTCCTTATGTCTGTCTGTCACGTTATTGCAAAAATAGTGCCTTCTACTGCACTTCTGCTGAATAAGCACCTCTAGTCTCATTTTCTGAGTTTTAATGGGAACTGTAGTTGCTGTTTACTCCTAAAACCCAGGACATGGGTGTTTTAAAAATGAATGCAACCTATGAGGGTCTCCTGAGATTTACTTTTTCTCCTTAATTTGTCTGAGGTATCAGTCCATCTGGATTTGGCTGTGTTCTGAAACCCCGGGAAAATTTCTTCCAGCTTTTCATGAATGTGGGTTACTGTTTTTATTAAAAGCCAGATATGAAATTCAAACCCCACTGAAAGTGATTGCATGTTTCCATTGACCTGAACTCACCAAAAAAAGTGACAAAATCCTTAAAGGTTTTTGCTTTCGTGAAGTAGGAAATCTGACCTCCATACCTCCGTGTCAGCACCTGGTCACACATGCCAGCGTACCACAGGGACTGCTGGAAGACAGCAGTGCTGAGGTTCTTTAATCTTACTTTCACCTCTACAACCATTTTCCTCCCCAAAACACATATTAATTGAATGGCACATCTACCTGTTACCGACAACAGTAGAGTTATTCTCACTTTCAGGATAAAAGATATTGCATCTTCACTATATTTTAAATTGGCTTCAGGGAATAATTTGTAACTACTGTCACGTCTCCCTTTTTCCACACTTTCCCATTTCCCCTGTCAGTCACTCTGAAGATTTTTATCACTAAGTGTAGTCTCTGCTCACAGAAACATCCTGTTTGTTTTTTTCTTTCTTTCTGTTATTAAGCACCTCTCAACTGCTAGAAACTTTGGCATTTCCTCGCTCCTTTTTCTGAAAAGTGGCTTTTCTTACGTACAAGGCAGGAAAACTGTTACAAAGTATATATAGGAATTTTTTTCATTTCGTAACACAGAATATGTATATGGGATCCCAAGCCTTGTAGGACACCTCAACTTGGCATGAGTTAAATGCATTGTGTGCTATGCAAAAGTAGGCTGTTGGCATCTTGTGGCTGCTTTAATCAGACAAGTATATAGCTTTACTGTCTCTCTTATATCGATTCTGATTAACTCCTAATGAATGTCTCTGAGCGCATCTTATTTCACAACTAAGATGTGGCCTCTTCATATGAAGTTTATTACCAAGAGGCTTAAGACTAATCCACCAGTTGCCAGTATTACCTCCTGGTCACTTGGGAATGATGATATTCAAACTGCTCAGTGCTTCACTGTGTGCTGAACAGCAAAACATTTCAAGGGTAAGAATTATTTGATAGAGCTGGAAACGTAATTTTTGCCATACCAGATACTGAACCATTTTTTCACTTGGCCACAAATGACTCGGGAGCTCTGCAGGAGGATGTACTCCCACTCCCAGCATAGCCACGCTACTTAGCAGGATCTTGTTTTAATCTCCTCCCCTTGTAGTTGCCCATTCCTCCAATATAGCAAAGAAGCAGTTTTGGATGACCCACTGAGTTGCTGTCACTCAAATAGTTAGTACCTGTGGTTGAGTGTTATCGCCTATTCCACAGCAGCCCGTGGAAGGAAAGATTACATTTTCAATCAACACTCTGCGCTGTGGTATTTGCTCCTCTTCCAACAAGAGGAATTTAATGCTTTGAGGTATGGCAAGTAGTTAGTACCAGACGGTATTTACCCAAGGGTTCTGATGCGATTTAAGAAAATTAGGCTCTGAACTATGACAGAATCAGGTTATCTTTCAGTCAAAATCGCCAGACATCCTGGACAACAGAGTTTTGAGTGGTGCAAACCAGGATGATGGATTTTCTCCTCCTCAGGGAGCCATGCTTCTCACTCAGGTTTGTCTTTTATAATGGTAAGCTGCTTTTTAAATGTCTTTCTGCTAAGGTGCCACAAGGGAGAATGTGTCCACAAATTAAAATGTATTACAATATCAGTTCATAAAACAATGTGAAAAATCCACTTGCATCTGGGTTTAAAAATAATTGTGAACTGTTTTAATTCATCACATGACCTGTTTGTCTCTTGCTATTACTATTATTATGTCCTGCTTCCCCTATTCTGATCACCACAGTGACTCAAATCCTGCTCCCCCAATTAGAGAAAGATCGAACTGTGTCCAAATATATTCAGACTTAATTACTTGCACAGGACTGAAATCATTGCTAATTTGCTAAAATAAGAGCTACTCCGCACTCCATACATCCATTGCGACTCTCAATCTCATTAGTTGAAACACTGAATACATCCACGCGATAAATTTTTCTATCAATCAACCAGCAAGGGGACAGTAGGGCGCACTGCATTCATCCACCCGTGTTTGGAGCACTGTCAAAAAGAAAACTTAGTTGTTAAAAATGTTGCCTTGTGACAATAAATTTACTTATCACATGGTTGCCAGAACTCCGCAACAGGCTAAGATTCATGTTTACATTTTCAAGGAGTATTGACTGAGGCAGGGGCAGGGAAACTAATTTAAGGAAGAAAATCCAGCCTTATATAGAAATGATAAGTAAAGCAAATCTTTTGAAAGTATGCTTTTTAAAGTTTATAAGCTACATACAGTCCCCAGGGCAATGTACAGATAAGGGAATTGATTCTGTAGTCCCTTTCCTAGTAGCACTTCTGTTAACTTCTCATTTCTACTAGTATGAGTGAAAAGAGAGGAATAAAACTTAATTGCCATTGGCTCAGGATCCTGTGGATTTGTTCAAAAGTGTGCAAAGACATTGGATTTGTTTCAAGACATATCTGGCTTGCCTTAGAAAAAAGGAAATAACAGGTGCAAATATGTAAATGTACACACAGTTGCCACTTAATGGAAAAAAAAAGTATTTGTCCATTTTGTCTAGATAGACATTTTGCAGACCTTTGAAAATGTAGCTAGTATCTATCTAATGGTTTTATTGGCAGGAGACTTCAGTAGCCTTTTAATATCATAAAGTAGACCACATAATACAACTGCAACACACAGCTCTGAGGGCCTGGTTTCCAGTAGGTGATTTGACAGTATTTTATACCCACTCACTTTGTATGGGCCTGAATGGCTGCACAGTGTGCATGAAATTACAGGCTCGAGTCTCAGGAATTTATCTTTTAATCTCATTTGAAAGCCTTAAATCATAATATTAGTTCTGAGGCTGAGATCTGCTTACAGATCAGTGACATCACATCACTCCTTCTTTTTTCTTCATGCTGATTAACCTGTTTAGACTTTCATAGAAGTCCTTGAGGTAGGAGCTAAATGTCCTTGAAAACACTGGGTTCTTGGCAAGTAGGCAAATTCCCAGTATGAGGCAAAGGCGGCCAATTTTGCTTTCATTACACTGTTGCTGTTCCCACCAACTTCCCAATTTTCATGAAAGTAGTACACACACACGTTAGAGAAGGGTTCAGTGTACTGCACGACCTGGATTCTATTTCTAGCATTGCCATGAGTGGCTTTCTGCCTCTCTTCACCCGTCACTTCAAGCAAATAAAAAACAGTTTTGTCTCTTGAGAGAAGATACTCTTACTTTTTTATAAAGCAGGAAAATAATCATTTGGCATAATCATATGACATACAAGGTTGTTCTGCAAGAGAAATTGTTACTAGAAGTTTCTTGGATCTTGCAGATTCTTAAATCTAAATGACTTAGTTTCAACAAGAAGGTCTTAGTGTCAACAACCCAATTTTCAACAAGCAGGTTAGATTTATTTTCAAATTAATGCTGTCGAAATGTACCTCTCAGAGAAATTCTGGTAACAGAAAACTCCAGAGCATATTAATTAAATGACCTTTTTCTCTATCACTTGTCACAGTCTTACTTATTTGCATATCCACTCAGTTAGGTGCCTCATAGATCTGGAAGGTATTACTGCTATGCTAGTTCAGTCTAAGAATCTGAATGTATTTCCTGATATTTTTGTATACTGAATGCCAGCTGTGCTGTTTTCATATTCAGATTTCATATTTCAGATCTGTACTCCATTCATTTGCCTAACTTAAAGAAGATGAGAAAAATGGGAAAGAGAAATATGGAACTCACGGTTTTGACAATATTTCAAGGAAATTTATTGCTGTGGGTTCTTTAGACACCTTATTTCAATTTAGAAAAGCTATTTTTTGATCACTCCCTTCCAGCTGAAGAATACTGCCAATAGAAATTTTAAAATCTGAATCATGTATTTCTCATAATTTTGAGGAGGACAGAAAAATTCCACCAGAGAGTAGTCGATCCATATAAACAAAACCCTGTTCCAATCTAATTCCACCCTGTCTTCATCAAGCCAGTCCGGTGAAAAGAATGAGGGATTGTATTCTGGCTGCAATTCCAGCTCGAACATGAAATGCTTATGGCATTGAATCCATGTTCAAAAAACCAAGAGCATGAAGAATAATCTAGCACCTTCAGTAATATAATACCGTATCTGCTATGTTTCACTATTTGCTGTAAATCTTGCAGGCTTTTCTGTTCAGTCTCTGTCCCTATAGTAGTGTAACTTCCATTATTTTACTCCTGTCTAAGCAACTTCCAGGAAGCAGTTTTCTAAATTAAAATGACATCACTTCAAAACCTTGTAAATTCAAGTCAGTGTTCACAAAATGTACTAGATTGGCAGCCTTTGACTGTAAAGTCTTTAACCAGCTGAAACACACCAGACAGCACAAGATTCCCAGTATTGCTCTGCCTGGTATTTCAAATCTACTCATCCTTTCTCCCTCGCTTTCTGCAGTTTGGCTATGTTGACATCTATCTGACACTTTGATAACATTACATATTTCTGAGAAGAAAACTGATTTTGGAACATTGGCATTATTGACATTGTCGATGTTTTCAAAAAGATGTAAATGACTCACGAACAGAAATTCCTTTTTGAGAACATTCAGCCGTGCCCAGGATTTTGAAGGTGCAATTTCACTACTATTAGGTTTCTCGCTTGTTCTGGTGTTTCAGAAGGGTAGCTTCATGCATTTTATTTGTCTGAACATGGCACTTCGGAGCTTCAGCCATACCACCAAGACACAGCAATGATTTTTAAATTCTTACTGTCACGTAAGGCAGTGATGGCTGAAGTTTAATCAGACAAGGACTCTCACATCCCTGCTCTGATACCGTGTTCTGGTAGCAGCCTGATACTTCAAACTGTGGTAAATTTTCTATACATAATTTTATTGTGACTGAGATTGTTTCCCTACACATTTCAGTTGGAAATACAAAATATTCCCAAGACTGTAACCATACAAAATACATTTGAGATTTGTAATGGATTCTTTTGTTGCCATCCTGGCTGTTTTTCAGGTAGGATCTCCTTCACATAAACAAAGGGGAAAATTTCTCCACTATTATTGTGCTGTAGAGTTCAAATGCAAGCAAGTGCTGGCCAAAATTGACCAGAAAGCAAGTAAAGTAGGAAGGGCAGGATGAAGAAAAGCACTTAATCTAAATGCACATTAGGAACCAGGTATTTCAGCTTGATGGCTTTGTAACAGTATGATGAGAGAGAGAAAAGGATTTGGTCAATTTTTCTCACATTATCCTTTTCCCTCAGTATCAAGAAGGAATGCTCACTTCCCTGAAAAATTTGACTGGCATTTCCTCTCTAACATAGGCAGTGAGGGGAATCAGGTTTGTCAGAAGTCCACGTTGCAGGGGTATTGTGTAGTGGAAAAAGTGGCCTTCTACACAGTGCTTATCCTGCTGTACTATGACTTTAATAAGGGTTTTTTTGCCACTGTCTCACATGGCATTCTCAGAAGCAAACTACAGAAACAGTTTAGATGAAAGTTCTGTAGCATGAAATATATACTGTAATACATAGTATGGTAATTACTTGGAGAGTTATCATCATTTTACCCCTCGAAATGGAGGGATGTATCATGAAGGCTTCTGCAAGGACGACTTCCAAGTCAAGTATTATCAGTGACTTGGATAACTGAATAGATAGGAGTCATTACCTTTCATTGTAGAAACAGCAAACCAATTTCTATTTAGACAATACTCAAATCACGAAAAACACAGCCCACAGGACACATAATTCAAATTAGTAATGGGAAGCGCAACAGAAAAAGCAAGAATGTGACTTTCTTGAAACTAAGAACCAGTATTAAAACCTCCTTTTATCTATTTCTGAAAAGAAAATAAACCTTGATATGTGGAAGCCTTGCTCTGAGCGTACATTTGGGAAGCAAGAGCATTTCTCATCTACTTTCAGCTGTACTTTTATGTTTTGTTCTCAAGGGAAATTCTACAGGCAATTGAAAGTCCATTCCTGTAGTCCACTGTAATAACACACAATTTTTTTTGAAAAAGGAATACAATATAGGCGGTATCATTTTTTAAGTCAAAGGGCCCCTGCAAGAATACAAGGTTTGATGCAATCAGATTGTTGCACGGCTATAGTCTAAAATATATAACACTGATACAGTATGTATAACTAGGCTATAAGT
Source organism: Aptenodytes patagonicus (assembly GCF_965638725.1). Taxonomy (NCBI): domain Eukaryota; kingdom Metazoa; phylum Chordata; class Aves; order Sphenisciformes; family Spheniscidae; genus Aptenodytes; species Aptenodytes patagonicus. The sequence continues at coordinate 79,254,172 of NC_134952.1, forward strand.
CTATAACCTAGATTGCCTTAAATGAATAACCCCAAGTACTTCAAAGTTACAGTAGCTACACAACATATTAGTTTCTTAGAGAGCAAAATTTGGTCTACCATGTACGTAATTCCACTAAAGCTCAATGGGTTTTTGCATGTGACGAAAGACATAAAAAACCACTTCCCTAAATGGTTCAAGATGCAAACTAATTAAACTGATGAAAACAAAACCCAATTCTTTCTTCAAAGCTGTAGCTGAGTAAATTATCTCTGTGAAACTCTTGTTTGGCTTTTCCAGTGCTTCATAAGTATGAATTTTGTACATACGGAAAAAAACAAAGGCAAAACCATGGCTGATACTGAAAACAGTGTACAGTGTGAGGTAATGAGTGTTTTATACTAAGAGACTACTTAATGATGCTTGGCAGTGAGAATTCTATCTAAGCAGCACACTTGGATTTAAAGTCCACTTTCTCTGAAGTAACTGGAAAACTTACATAAATTGCAATTTCAGTAGGACCTGCATTTCTGAATACAGATTCATGCAAATTTATACTGATAGCCACATAATGCTTCGAAAAAGTTTAAAGAGAAAAATGGCATCTCAGCAGTATGTAGACAAAGGAATAGCTTTATTGTATATATAAATCTACACACATAGTCTTTGCGTACCTACTGTTCTGCATACTCTGTGTATAAAACCACAGACACTGCCTCAATTTTAATGGTGTTGCAGTTTTGTCATAGAAGAATTTTCCCTATGGCATAATGCACCAGAAATCTCGTAATAATAAAAGAGGCGGTATGTCTCCGTACAGCAAGAATCTTTGTGACTGGTATCTATAGAGTGTAATTAGCTCTGATTACATGCAATGGGCATCTTAACATCCTCCCACTGTTTTTTAGTTTGACACCATGCGGAATTAAACCAGTCAAGTCTCAGGCAGAGACATCTGCAACACTTCGGAAATCTTGACTCGCTTTTATCATTGGTAAGCCAGTCAAAAGAGTCTCTTTTTACCTGAAAATTTTAACTTCAACTGTTTCCAGTGTAGGGCAGAATATTTCTCAAAATAACAACCGAGCTTTATGCAGATTTGACCGGGCTGTGCACTGCTTTTGTGTTTGGGCCATTGTAGCGAAAAAGTACCTCACGCCGTTACTACTCGAGCAAACCAGCCCCGGCTTCCCTCGGAGCTCGTACCACGGCGGGCACCGTTGGAAGGGCTCGGTACCGTCTTTGCAGGGACCGTACGCCGGCGGGGACCTCCTGAGGACCCCCCCTGCAGCAGCGGCGATGCCAGCACCCGAATACCGGACGCGGCGGGAGAAGGCTTTACCTCAGGGGCGGCGGTCCGGGGGCGGTTGAGGGACACTTGTAACGGCCCCCTGGCAACGGCGCCTCCCCCTCACACCCCCCGCCCCCCGGGTCGAGGCGGCCGTTGGGCGGGCGGAGGTATCCCCTCCTCTCCGGAGCGCCCGCTGCGGTAGGCGGCTGCTCCTCTCCGCCGCGGCTCGCCCCCTCTGCCTCAGTAACGATGCTGTCCTAGCGAGGGATGATGACAGGGAGAGCAGAGGGGCAGAGCCGCCGTCGCCGCCGGGAGCCCTCTCTCTTGCTCGCCTCCCCGCTCGCCGGCACTTCCCGGCGCCCGCTGCCGGGCTGCGCATCGCGCCGCCTTCCTGACGGGCGGCAGGAGGAGAGGGCGGAGGGGCGGCGGTGGTTTTATGGTGAGGGTTTTGTCCCCTCCAGGTGCTCTGTCCCCCGCCGGGCAGGGCTTTCCTCCTCCTCCTGCCTCCTTCCCCGCCACACACGCTGCCGGACGAGGCCGGCCGAGAGCGGGAGCAGCCGCCGCCTGAGGGGACCCTGACCATGTCGAGCAAGAGCAGGAAGAGCAAAGAGCAGGGGAGAGTGACCTTCCCCCCGCAGCAGGAGGAGGAGGAGGAGGGGGCAGAGGAAGAAGAGCAGCAGCGCCGGCGCCGCGGCTGGAGAGGCGTCAATGGGGGGCCGGAGCCCCCTCCGCCACCTCAAAGAGCCGTTAAAACCCTCCGGGAGCCCTACGGCTACTACCCGCCCCCCCCCTTTGCCAGCACCATGTAAGTCGGGCCCGGGGGTGGGTTAAGAGGGTGCTGGCCGGCAACTTCCCCGGAGGAGCCGCGGGAGGCCGGCCGCCGCGTCCCCGGCAAGTTGCGGCGCTCGGCCCCGGGAAGCGCCGCCGGCTGAGGGGCGCCCCGCTCCGTCCCGCCGACCCGGGCCCCGCGGCAGGAGCGCAGCCCGCCCGGCCCGGCAGCAAACGGGCGTGACCGGTGCAGCGAGGGGGAGACGGGGGCGGTTTGCAATGGCTGAGGTGCGGAGGCTTTGGAGAAAGTGCCTTCAGGGGATAGTCCCGTCGCTACCTGCCCCCGGCCCCCCCCCGCTCCCTCCTCCCCAACCCCTCGGCTTTGCTCCTTCAGGGTGAGGCAGGGGCAGGACGTAGCAGAAGGCAGGCAGGTGAGCCGGGGCGCTGGGGCACAAGAGGTTTCATCTCTTTCTCTCTTTTTCCCCTTTTTTTTTTTTCCTCCTGGCTACTACCATAGCTGCCGAGAAAACGTAATTATTGGCTCAGCTAAGGTTTAGAGAACCCATCGCACCCTTTTGTACTAGCAGTGCTAATGCACCTCTCTTACTTTTTTTTTTTTTTTTTTTAAATCTAGGCTGTGATAAAATCAGACTCCCCACAGAAATCTAGGACACCTGTGCAGAAAAGCCTCAGTTCTTGAAATGCATCTTACCCTGTTCGATGTCGTCTTAAGAAATTTCAGTTTGTTGTTTTTTAAGATGCAATCATATATATATATATATATAAAAAAGATATATAAATACTGACCATGACTAGACTTACTGCAAGAGAAATAAATTCAATTTTAATAATAGGGATGTTAACTTTCTTTTCTCTGACTTACAAAATGTAGGTTGTCCATGAATTATTCACTTATTTTTATAACATGCTGCAGTTTAGATAGACTTACCTCTGAGGATTACTTGAGTATTTTATACTTTCAGGACAATATTTAGGTCTTCATTAAATATTTCAATTACCAGATGACAAACACTTTATTTTGAGCTTTGAGATAACATATTCAGCATTTATAGAAGAAGCCTTAATTAAAATCACCCTAGAGACAACTGTAAAGTACAGAAATAGTTAGACTAGCGCTTAGAATGGGATAACCACAAATAAAAGTGCTTTTTACCATCCCAGTACAGAAATTCTTCACAAATACCCAGTACTCAGCAATCCAGACTTCAAGTGACGGAGGCTTTCACACGTCTTTAGCTCTCTGAAAGTTAGTTGCGCTTAAGTTGTTTGTCTAGGCTCCCTCTGTAGTTGATGGGACGAGAGAGGAAATAGCAGTGAGGCAGGCCAGCATAGTCATTTATCTTCTTTCTTGAGGTGCCTGTCTTTCTCCATTCACCATAAAAAGAACCTAGGGATTAGTTTAGACTTGGACACTTTATTTTTAGACAGTTGAAGCTAGCTCAAATGAATTGTAAATGAGTCCTAAACTTCTGGAGCCCTTTTAGGTTAGTGTCCTCCTAGAACTGTTGGCATATTCCTTTCTGTAAAAAATGGGTAATATGCCACCAGGGCATAAAACTGGAGTTCAGTTTGCACAGCTGTCGGCATTTCAGCCTGGAATAAGCTCCATCTATCGGAATTGCTTCCTGGTATATAATTCTTGTGATCCTGTCTACGACAGCAGTGATTGCGAGCCACTGCCGGGTAGACTGACAAATTAATCAATGTAATAGGAGTGTATTGAAGTGACAGGGCATAGAGGCAAAAGACCCACAACTGCCATTTTCCCTGTTATGTGCCCATGGTCATCCTCGGCATAGCAGTGGGATTTTTCTTCTGGAGTAACGTTTTGTGTTTGGTGCTAATGCCTAAAATCATAGCATATGTTAATGAAATAAATATGAGTATCAGTTTGCTCTTAATGTGCACAGATTGACAGACGTAAGGCTTTAGCGTGCACAAAGTGAGTATGAGAATCCTTGCCTGGAAGAATTTGTAGTCTAAATATTGAGTACTGACAAACAGTGCAAGGGGAAAGAGGCAGGAAGATGTGAAGTAGTTTGCACAAGAAGATGCACTTAGTTGGTATTTGAAATGTCTTCACTCTGAAAGCTGTAACCTGTGCAAGGTACCTGTCGATGTACAGCTGGCTCCCTCCTGTGCCACATATTGCTGGAAAAAGTAATTAACCTCAGATTCCCACTAAGACTGCAGACTGGTTGTAATACTTGTTTCACAAGGTACTATATGTCCCAGTAGGAAAAATGTGGACAAAAGCTGTAAATTAAATGTAGTAGGCATTGGGTGCCTGAATTCCTGAGTCTCTCTGAAAATCATAGCGTAGTTTCCTGAGTAGAATGACGGAACACAAATAAAGGGCTGAACGTAAAAGGGGCTTGTTGCTGCAGCCCTGTTAACTTGGTTCTTTCCTGGTGAGATGTTTGCCTTTTTCTGTGTGTGCATAGATGCACTGCTGTCATCAAAATATAGTCATTTTTTCCCCACAGGAATTCAGATGGTTGGTGTTTTCTGTTGAGGAGTTAGTGAAGGGTAATGGTAGGAAAAAGCTCTGCATAGTTTGTGGGGCGGGGGGGGGGGAAGGAACAAACTAAGTGTGTGTATACCTCCTCCTGATAGCTCATTGTGTTGTGTTCCATTTTTTGACTAATTCTTTCCAGTTCGGAGCCAGAACTTCTGTGAGCTGACATGAGGGCATTTTGGATGATGGATTATGTCATTTCAGACCGGTGGGAGAGTATAGATGCAAGTCAGATCTTGCAGCTGGCCTGATATATGTTCCGCTGTTCGGCTGAATTAGCCTCCCTCTTCTGGAAAGCCCAGGCAGTAGTTCACAGAAGGGAGAAGGATGCTCTCATTTAATACATTTTAGATTTGGTGCAGGGATTCCCAAATTGTGTGGAACATGCACAAGCTTCCATGCAAACATGCGTGAACGTGACACTATTTTTACTGGTGAAGAAACAAATTTACCAGCAGCCTCTTCTGGCACATGGCTGTAGCAGAACTTAGAGGGATGGCAAAGCCTTCATTTGGGAGAGGCAGTGAGGCTGGGGGGGATTGCCCCTCTAACACTGCCTGTGGCCCTGCACAGAGCCAGGAGCTGCTACCTCACATGGAACAACTCAGTCTTTTCCTGTGATGGTAACAAAGCAAACATTTGAGATCGCTTAGTTCAAGAGATCTCAGGAGTCACGAGCTAAAATGCTGCTCATATGTATGTGCATGTCTGAGCACTTACTTTTGGGAGTAAGGCAATCATCGTTCTTTAATTTTAAAACCGGGGCCTCAGAGGTTACTTTTGGCAGAACAACGGGCACAATCCGCATCTCCTGTGTGGCTGACTCCGGTGGTGTTGCTTTTAAATGTGTGTGCGCATTGGTGTTTCCGTGATGTACTTATCTGATCTGTCTATAATCACTGGACTCCATTTCCTTTTCAGGGCTAGAAAAGAATCAAGATCACTAATGTTGTACTGCAGTTTAGCAGTGGGGTAAACTGCTTGTAAATCGTTGATGCCATCTTTTATTGCATTTAATAGTTCAGGGAGAATAACAGCCTGTTCTTCAGTACAAATGTTAGAAAATGGCCCTACGGATTTGGGAAGGCCCAGAATGAAACCTCTGTTTCTCCAACGTCTCTTTTTTTTTTTTTTTTTTTTTTTAAATAGCTTATGCAGTTTGCAGTGTTAAAAAATAGACTTAGAAACAAGATTATAAATCTTTTAAACTGATGTTGATGAGATAATGAACAGCAGAACACAAGGAATTGTCAGGTCAACCCTTTGTCCCACATTTCTACCCTTCTGCTACAATTCTGAAAGTTTGAACATGAAAAGGGATGGGTAGGCTAACAGAGTAGAAATCTGTAATTGAAATAATCCATGGCAGAAGCAGAGGAATCATAATGCTTACTCCAGTCCTTTGCAGTTGTTGTACTGCTCAAATTTCTAGCCTTGTACGTAGGAGTAACTGTCCAGGCAACAATACGATGCAATGTAAGGTCACAGTGAATGTGATGCATGCAAAACACAAGAGACAAGTGGCCATTGCTTGTTTAGTGGAAATTTTTTTAAAAATATTTTTTATTGCTCATATGAAGGTCATACATTTTAGATGAAAATATTTAAGGTAAACATAAATATGTTATAACGTAGGATAGGTTTTTGTGTCTTGCGACATTACCTGGTATGTAACGAACCAGTTAGTTGTTCAGAGTGTACATAATGTTATTCTATCTGAAAGCTTGTGATACTTAGCAATTAGGTAAAGGCCTTGAAAGGTGGTATACTCCTTTAGGAGCTGTGGCCTCACTCACGTGAGAGTTCTGCTGCAAAGCTGAAATGGCAGTGTCCTGCTTTCGTATTATTCAACAAGAGGCTGACTTAGGGTCCTGTCACATCTTGGTTAATCGTTAATTGTCTTGCAGTGAGTTACGTTCATATACGGCTATCACTGAAGTTATTGAGAGTTTGCCTAAGTAGGAAGCAATGACTTAAGCTGGCAAATGGCTAATGGGAGCAGTATAGTTAAGGAAATAAACTTGTAACTTAAGACCATCCTTGTTTTATACTGATGAATGAATGATTCTGAAGGTTGGTGTACCAGCCTGGAAGTTTCTGAAGTTCTTTTTTGCTGGGGAAGCTCTTCAGTTCCTCGAAACAGCTGCCTAACTGGTGCATGCTTAGGGCCAAGTGAAATGTGTCCAGGTGTGGTGGAACTGGTGTACTTGTTAACACGATTGCTCTCCTCCAATTCCATCCTTCTTATTTGTGCTGAGCAGCAAACAGAGGCTCGAGGTTTTATAGACACCTTGGCCATTTTTCTGCTGTGAAATGTGGAAAGTAGTTGTGGAAAAAATGGAGGGGCTCAGCTGCTGCTTCATGTCAGAAAAAGGGGACTGAATTCTGTCCTCTCACCTTCCTGCTGCATACCATGCAGTGTAATTATGCAACCTGTGTACTAGGACTAGAACTTACTTAACATCATGGTGTGTCTCTGCTGAAGAATTAACATTTAAAAAATGGGCATTCTTCTTGCTTGGTGTTCTTGTGGCTTTTTTGCCATGCGTTCTACAGATTTTTAATTTTTTGTGTTCTTTCAACTATTGGCAACAGCTGGGAAGAGGAGCATCACGATTTCCAACTCTCCTTCCCTCTTTTAATGTAAGTTGTCAGCTCCTTACAGAGACAAGGTTGAGAGTATGAACTTTAAAGGCTTTAAGAAATAGAACACAAATAATTAATGCACACTTAGTTCTATTTTAATCATATCTTTAAGCTGGTCTAATGATATTTAGAGATGTGACTTGAGATTTTGTTGTTTTGATTACTTCAGTTGGCAAATGTTACGTATAAAATGTGCTGAAAACGGTTAAATAGTTAAAACTAAAATTTTAACCATTTTCTTCATGCTTTGGGATAGTTTAAAAATATTAGATGTAAGAACAGGAGAGCAGAAAATGGAATAGGAGACCTTGTACCTGATGCTTCTTGCATGCGGTACTCTGACCAGACCTGCACTGGCTTCAAGGTCTTTGAATTTGCGGGGGGAAGAAGGGAAGAAGAGAGAAGGGAGGTATGGATGAACCTAACAGTCTTCTGGCTGTGTGGTGCTGTACAAGATTTCTTGCTTTTTATTTTTTTCAGGAGGTCTTGACAATATTTTAGTCATTAAAATACCAAGCAACTTTCATCTTTATTTTGAGAAGATACTGCAGTCACTTCAAATATATAATTTCTGTTAATTTATAGCTAAGGAAATCTTCCTCATTGGGAAGATATTCTAATGCAACACCTTTGGAAGGATATCTCTCTTTTTATAGAAGTCAGATGAGTCACCTCAGCCAGACAGTATGTTTTGAAAGAAAGATAAAACAGAAAATGTCATATTTCAAAATATTCTGAAAAATTACACTGAATATATAGGGGAAGATGTATTGTTATGTATTTCATAAAAGATAAATGAGATTCACAGTGGCAGTTTAGAGCCTCTTTAAATCAAGAAGTCAGCATGAGTCAATCTGTTCTGTCTTTTTTAATATACATACTTTTTTTCTTTATAGCATTACAGTAAACAATTACATTTCTGTAGCTGTATGTTTTAGATGTGGAGGAAGAATAGAAACATAACAGCATAGCAGACAATAAGATCTTGTTTAAAACATAACTATGAAAAGACAGTATTTCTGGTTTTACTTCTGATTTTGTTGGGCAATAAGGTAGTAGCATACTGTGGCCGTTGCACTCTGGGCTCAAATCTTTGTATCTGAGTACTCCTACATGTGAAATATGCCTGAGCTTTAAGACATTAAATCAATTCTGTGTTTAACAGAGTCACAAATCCTCTCTGTTATGCAGCCTTTTTCATAGACTTAAAGAAAGTGGTACAGAAGTGAAAAAAACGGATCCTGTCATGTTTGGCAAAGCAGTTTCGGCACATATTTCAAAAAGTAAATACCAGTTAGCATTGCTTATACTGCAGTGCCACCCAGGTCATTTCTGGTAGTCCAGAAATACCAACCACTGATGAAAATGTAAAAAGAACAAATGCTTCATCCCAGGAGAGACTTGCCCGTGGTAATGAGTATTACAGTCTCTTCACTTGGTCTGCAATGGAACTGCCCATTTGCATTAACTGAAATGTTCAGAGCATGGACTAGCTTTTATGATATTTGTAGCTGTGATAAAGTGATTAAGATTTTATGTTTTGCTGAATTTATTACAACTGATGCAGATAGCTGGAAGGCCAGACATATAACCTGAATGGAATTAGTTATGCCCAATGAAAACCGTTAGGGCTGACATTGCTGCGTATGGGGAAATCCAGTGATGTCAACAGGCATATTTTGTGCAGTGGTAATATAGCTAAGCTCGTTGTTGAAAGATCACATAAAAAATAAAAAAGACTGCTTAGAAGAATGTTGCTCAGGTTGTGGATTTGAACCTGCAGCAATTAGGATATGCAGCTTTTGAAGCTGCCCATGCAGGTTCCACTTAAATGCGTAGTCTTTGTGTGTGCCGAAGGTGTGTTTTTTCCCTTGGTTCCATCCTTTTGCAGACTGACGGGGTTTGCTTAAAAAGGGCTGTTTAATATTTTGTTTTGCCCTTAGCATTCATTATGTGGATCCACATCTCTCCTAATGCACATTACCTGGCTTTTGCACTGAGGGTAGAAGGATTAATGTCCTCTTCAGTTTTTTTGTCTGGCCTTTTATTCTTGTATCTGAGTTTTTCGCCGAAGTGAATAAATTACTTTTCACAATGCTCCTGTAAAATGGGAGACAACTGTTCTTTTTTTTTTTTTTTTTAGGGATGAGGAACAGAGGCGCATAGGACCAAATTTGAAAAGTATAAGGCCTGTTTGTCTTTATGTAGCATATATATAGTGTTATATGTAGTCAAAGCACACCCTCCATTAAATCATATATTATCAGCTGCACTGGTGTCTCTGGGCCCATCAAATCAGCTCAAGTGATCTCTATCCCTTGAGCTAATGGATTAACTGATAGCAGCTGGAGGCTGTCTTTCTCAATATTGAGCTGGACTAGAAAGGAAAGGGAGATTGCTGATGGATTTCAAATTTATTTGCAGATGGTAGTGAAGGAAGGTTATGGTATCCTGAGTACCTTTTCAGGCCTTTGGTCTCTGCTCTGGCAGGCATAAATGCTTCTGTTCTTCCCCCAGCTGTGACCGCTTTAGCCTGATCCCATCTATTCTGTTGTTTCAGACCTTGCCAGGCAGTTGTTTCCTGTTGTCTTCTCCAGCTAGGTAGCGTCTGCTCCTCAGCCTCTCGTCCTAGGTCCGTTTGCTTTGCAACTCCTAGTCTTGCTTCTCTGAACCTCCTCTCCCCTCTCTGGTTTCCTTACCTAGCTAGATCCAGCTCAGCATCTGATCTGTCTGTTCTCTCAGCCCATTCCTGTTTGCTCCCCACTGCTCTCAGCCAATATCTTCACTGGTTCATGATTCCAGTTTCTGTATTTTCTGAAGTAGCTTGCCTACCCTTTCTTTTCTCCTGTTCCCCTTCTCTTTTCTCCGTCTTTCTGCTTTTGCAACCAGTTTTTGAGGGGAGTTCACAGCTTTCCCAGTTCTCAGTTCCCTTTCCTGAACAATCTCACTTTCCTACACCCAGGTTTCCTCTTTCCAGTGCAGCCTGCCATCCCAATTTTCATTCGATAGCTCTTTGACTTTCCCATTTTTCTTGATTGTATTACAAGAATGCATGAGGGCTTTTAAAAATGTATATATAGTCATGTAATGACATTAGATAGCTTCTTCCTTTCAGCTCCTGGAATGGTAGATGTATAATAGAAATAGGCCCAACATAACCCACAGCATTGCAGAAGTCCAGCTGGAGTGAGAGCTGAACCCAGTCTACATTGGATCATGCCCGGTGTCTGGAATCTGTGAGCAGTTTAGTTACTAGCATCCAGAAAGTCTGTTGAACGTGTACGAACTGTTGTTTTTCAAAGACATATAATTTGACCAAATTGACTCATGAGAAGAATCTTCCAGATTTGGTTAATGTTTCTAGTAGTAACGCTAGAAGGCATGAGATCAGCCTTCACTGTGTATTGCTTGGGAAGACATCAGGAAGAAAACTTGTTACCGCCTCTCATTTATGTGAATTACAATACGGTAAGCATAAATATCACCTGCCTTAAACCATCAGCTTGAATGCCTATGGTGGATAGTATTAATTACTACTGAATGGTAGATGTGTTTTCATTTTATGTATATACTGAAGTGAGTCGGGAGGAATTTCTGAAGAGAAGCGATGTCTTACATGAAGTTTTAAAAAAAAAAAAAAAATCATCTTGACCATGCTAACAAAACAGAAATGGCTGTGGCATTGAACCTGTAAGTGCCTTTAGATTGCAGACAAGCAAGCATGAAGGCAGAAAGATCACAATAAAGAATGCTTCTTGTCAATAGATGGGCAAATGACAAGGGACAAAATAAGTCATTGTTTTTGTAGCCACAGGAGAAGTGGAAGCTACAAATAACCAACACGGTGAAATTCTGTTACCTTTTTGTTTTCTCATTAGGTACATTGAAGAAAGTCCATCTCTGAGACGTATGACTATGATGAGGGAAAAGGGAAGGCGACAGGCCATTAGAGGCCCAGCATTCATGTTCAACAACAGGGGCACCAGTCTTACGGCTGAAGAAGAGCGCTTTCTAGATGCAGCAGAGTATGGGAACATACCTGTGGTGCGCAAAATGCTGGAGGAGTCAAAAACACTGAATGTCAACTGTGTTGACTACATGGGCCAAAACGCCTTGCAGCTTGCTGTAGGGAATGAACATTTGGAAGTGACAGAACTCCTGTTAAAAAAAGAGAACTTGGCACGGATTGGAGATGCCCTGCTGCTCGCAATCAGCAAGGGCTACATTAGGATAGTGGAAGCAATTTTGAATCATCCTGGGTTTTCAGTAAATAAGCGACTGACTCTGAGCCCTTGTGAGCAGGAGCTCCAGGATGATGATTTTTATTCCTATGACGAAGACGGTACCCGCTTTTCTCCAGATATCACTCCCATAATTTTAGCTGCCCACTGCCAAAAATACGAAGTTGTGCACATGCTATTGATGAAAGGAGCAAGGATAGAAAGACCTCATGATTATTTCTGCAAATGTAATGACTGTACAGAGAAGCAAAAGCATGATTCTTTTAGTCACTCTAGGTCAAGAATAAATGCATACAAAGGACTGGCTAGTCCGGCTTATCTTTCCCTCTCCAGTGAAGATCCAGTACTCACTGCTCTAGAACTCAGCAATGAACTTGCCAAGTTGGCCAACATTGAAAAAGAATTCAAGGTAATGGTGTTTTGGTGTTTCTCTCTGTTCTTGTTATTGTTTTAAAGTTGCTGCTACTTCATGATGTCCTTAGATGCTTGAAATTATTTCCTGTGTCTTTACTTTTTCAATTGCAAATGCTTTCATGATATTTATTGTCTCTTTTGTTCTTGATTTTGAGTTTTCAATACATAAGCCTTTAAAAAAGAATTTTTAATGAAATGAAATTGCTTTTGTACCTACTGTGTATGGAGAAAATTGGAAAAAGGGACAGTGTATTCTGATAACCTTGCAGCAGATGGAAAACGATGTTGGTTGCTGTAGCAGACAAAGATAATTTTTATTATTAACACTGAGTAATGTAAGTGCAGAAAGCAGAAATGTTACGCTTTTCATGAGCATACTGCAGCATTGACCTTATTCCCTCTTTTTTATTTGTGCTAATTTTGAATGATGTCTCTAAATTGTTAAGAATACAGAAAGTGGGTTTTTTTGATACACCTTTTAGAAATGTCACTTGTTCAAAACCAGCTGTTAGATTGATTACAGATGTAGGTTCTGTTATCTGGTTTTGAGCTGTATCAGGTTTAGTATGTCAATGCCCTGACTTTTCTATATGTTCCAGCTTCTCCATCAGACAATTAATGACTTAGTTAACTTTTGCCCAGTGCTTTTTTTTAAATGATTTTGCAGATCTGTTGAAAAGTACAGTAACACCCACCTTCCCCCTTGCCCCCCCCCCCCCCAACCAAACCCCACAAGAAAAATCAAACCCCGGTAGACTCTGTGTAATAAGAAAAGCTCGACTTGGGGAATGACAGATTGTTCTCAGTGAGTAGTGATATTAACAGCATTGCATCTAGTTTTAGCAAAAAAATGTAATGGGGTTCTGCAGGGTCAGTGTTGGGTACCACTTCTTTGTTTAATATCTTCATAAATGATCTGAGAGAGGCAAAAGATGCATTAACCTTTTCAAATAACAGCAAGCATTGCTAACACTGTGGAGTACTCAGAAGAAATATACAACAACCTGGAGAAATATAGGCAGAAGCTAATAAAGTGAGCTTTACCAGAAGAGGAGGAAACAGATTTAGACTCCTGAGAAAGAATAGCTCCAAATATAGCTGAGTGAGTAAAAAATATAATTTAAAAATTAGGTTTCAGTGCTGAGAAGGATTCATGTATTATACCATATGCTAATAAAGTGTAAAAGTCAGCTTAAACCTTTCCTCTCCTTCCTTTGCTGAAGAAACCCCCTCATACCATGCTCCGTATTGTGTAATTTGGCAAATGGATTGAGTACTTCCGCAATATATTTATTCAGGAGTATAGAAAAAATGTCAGATTTTTCTTTTTCCTCTGCTGAAAAAGTACTGAACTGGGAAAGCTCTTTGTGAACATAAAATTGAAGAATTAGAGAATTTTATCATATGTACAGAGCCTATTGGCTTGTGTGCTTCACACAATGAATTACAGTTGTGTGCCTCATTTAGAGGCCGTTATAGAAGGTTAAATCTCTGATGTGTATAACTCAGTCCTGTTTATCATTGATTTCTTTTCAACTAGGCCAACAACCTGAGAGACACAGGGTCTCCAGACTCGTGTGCCCAAGATGGAGATTTATGGGGTTTCTGAATAACATTTCAGTGGTTGTGGATACAAACCTTTTTTTCCTTCTTTTTTTTTTCTCCTACAGTTTCTTAAAGAGAACTTTTCTTCTGGGTTGGCACCTCAGAAACTCTACCATACGTCTCTTTCTTTGTGATACTGCGTACAAATTTTGTTATTATACCTGTGTTCAGAAACACTGGTGGGCTTAGGGACTCAATTTAAGTATTACGCAACTCCCTAGGAACCCAAAATACAATCTCTGCCACCAAAAGCTAAATTAAGGCAAACTGTATAATGTTTTTGTAACGGGAGGATGTAGATTATTAGAACTGAACAGAAAAAATTCATTAAAAATATAAATTCATGGGAAGCTTCCTGTATCATAGGTACTAATACCACGAATACAAACTTCGTCAGAAAAGAAATAGCTTGAAATTTTGGAGGAGAAAAAGCAATGTTTTTTGGCCGGACTTCTCATTTCAAACCAGAACTTTAAAAAATTACTTCAGTTGTTAAAATATTAAATTGTCACAGAATAAAATATTCTGGTTTTCAATTTTTTCTTGTTTCTTTCTTTTCTTTTTCTCAACTGTTTAGCCTCTATTCATTGATATTTTGGGATGCCTAGGAACCCAAGAAATCCACTATTTTCACAGATTTCAGTATTTTTGGATAGCACTTAGACGGCTGCTAACCTTGCCAGGTGTATAAGGTAATTCAGTTTTGGCACCTACAGTAGAAATCGTTCCTGGCTCCTTGCTAGCATGGAAATTCCAGCTTCTCATCAACATCAAAACATTCCAGTGAAATAATTATTCTCCTCATTGACCTCACATCTATCTCTTTTCCTTCTGATTCTTATGCGTCTCAGGGTGTTCTTTCTGTTTCTACCAAGCCTGGTAGGAGAGATGCTTGTTTTCCTCTGGCATCAATGATTGGCCACCCTTCCTGGGGAGAAGGGGTAGTGGAAAAGGGAAGGTTGGAGGGAGGGAGGAGGAAAAAGAAGAGGCAAGGAATTTTTTAGCATCACCATTAAACCAAGTCCAGGAAGGGCTGTAATTGCACGGCTGATGAGAAGACTGTGTATTCCACTGGGGCTGTGGGCAGGTGTGATGGGACTGCTCGTGGCATGGATGTGATACAAGATGCCGCACTGAGAGCTGTAGAGGTGGATCAAGGAGAAAGCAAGCAGCGCTTCTGTGTCTCACAGAAGTCCATTGTGAGAGCTTGCCACATTTGATATAAGTCCGATTTGTAACCGTCTGTTCAGTGCTTTCTTTTCTATAGGTATGTCATCTGAGTGTGTTTTGCTAATAACTGTGTGCTTTGTCATGTCCCAGAGAAGAAGGCTTCTAGTCTGACATTTGCGCTCCCTATGAGGCAGAATGACTGATAGACTTCTGGTGCACCCTCCTTTAGGATCATCACTGGAAATGCTTAAGTGTTCCGATCAAATTCAGTCTATAGCACGACACTGAGCAGAATTGTTTCAGGGTAAAGAAAAATAGACAAAACAGTTCATATCTCCCAGAGAATGGACAAGTCTGTTTAAAGGGACTTTTGATGATATTTGTGATGTATTCTTAGTGTCTATGGTACATTAAGGCCCATAGCATTTCCTGTGCATGCTTGCAGCAATGCACTTCCTGGATGTGGAGCACTCCTACAGAAAATACTTTTCTAGGTGGTTTTCCCACGGAGAAAGAATATAGAGTGAACCTGTTTAAAAACACCTGAGGGCAAAGCTTCCTAGTAAGTGTTTGCTAAATTGAACCTTACATCTTTTGCGTATGCAAAGTCCAGTCTGCTTCTATCACTTAGGATTTATACTAACAAATTCTGATGTTTATGTGCAAACCAGAGTTTGCACAAGTGTATTAGAAATGTGAGAAGGTGGCTTCAGACACTCACTCATGACAGTCAGTTCTCCATGAATATTAAAAAAATGTATTAATTACACTGATTTTTTTATTTTTCCCTTCAGAAGTAAGGAGAAAGGATTCAAAGAAACCAGCGAACCCTCATTTTTCCTGGAAGATACAAGATGTGTAGCCAAAAATAAGTACTGAAAAATGAGTAAAAACAGATGGGGAAACTGGAGCCCTAAAGACCATTTCACTCAACTTCTTTTGTCCTCAAGCTTCCTTACTTCCTACTCCTTTGTGACATCCTTGTTCCAAGCTCTTGTTGCTCCTTTTGCTCTTCTTCATCTATTTTATGATGTTACCCCTTTTTGTTCTTTGCATCCACTTGTCGTCTTCCCCTATTTTCTTCTATTCAGTTCCCTCCTTGGGTTTCTTTTTTTTTCTTGTCTCCCTTCTAAGTGCTCGCCTAATTTTCTTTACTTTTTTTTTTTTTTTTTTTTTTACTCTCTATCTTCCTCCCTTTAGGTTCTTTATTGCATTTTCTAATCCTGGTAAAGCATGGCTGGCTTGTCTGAACATGCTGGTGACTCCTCTTTAGGCCTTGAAACAGGGAACAGCAGAGATTTTCAGTGCCTGGCTGTCAAAGCAGCAAGACATCATTTTAGTGGCCAGTATAGCAGCATGTCGTCCCTGTGGCCAGAGCAGGAACTACAGTGTTTCTCTTACCTTCTTTGGTGATCCTAGTCCCCATTCCAGGGATTGACAGCAGGATTTCAGATGAAGTCAGAAATTTCAGGTTGTTTTATCTGAGTCAAGACTGCTACCGAATCATAAAAAAACCCTTCACTCTTCCATACCTACTGCTATCACACCGAATTTCAGTCTCTTAAAGCAGCTGGTTAGATTCTGTCCTGTCAGGTTTTTAGGGGTGTTTTATATGTAGTAGAGATAATTAGAAAGAAAGCAGCATTGTTGATGAAGTTCTGTTTCTAAGATGCAAAACCAGAATTCTGCTTCACTCTGGGCTGCTTCACCAATTTTGGTATTTATAAGGGCTTTTATAACCAATGTGCCTGATCAGAAAGCGTTTTCAAAGCGTGTCAAATCTGCTGGTTGGATTCCTTTCTTTGGTTGAAAAGGAAAAAACCTGTTAAGTTAGAAAAAGTTATGGAGTGGCGTTCTACTGGCATCTGTCTTTATGAGTGGTTGGAGATCTCCGAGGTGTACTGCTTTGTACCTGATAGACTGGCTAGGGAAGCTCAGTCCAGAACTGTATCTGGTCTTAATGTAAAAAGGTGTTCATTACCGTAGTTGGAGAATCATGTTTTCCAATCCCAGTAGCACCACAAAATACTTCACAATACAAATATTCCCAATTTTTATGTTTTCTTGTTCTTCTGTTTTTAGCAGACTCTGGCCACTGTGGCTGCTGTGGGTTACTGAAGTTAATTGATATTTACCTTCCTCCCTGAGAGCTTTAAAACTGTTACTGCACAGTGATGGGAGAATTTCTAGCAGTCAGAACGGCTGATGGAACTTTCCTTTGGAGTCACTGTAGAAAAAAACGGGACAAGGTAGCTAAAAAGCCACGTGATAGTCTCTGTATACCAGCTTTCAACTAAATACTGTCCTGTGTAAGCAAGCTCGATTGTCCCAGTGGAAATTGTGCTAGCTGATATCATGTCAGAATTTGGTCCATCATAGCAAGGATCAAAAAGATCGTAGTCCCGCTTTATATAGGATAAATCCCTGTTCCCAGTTTTGCTAAAAGCTCCTACTGAAACCAACGGAAGATGTGGACGTGCATCTAAAAGCGGAATCTGTCACTGTTCCAAATAAATTTACATAGTGTTATCTCAGCTGAACTAACAAAGAGCGTTCAAGCTTGATCTACGTTTAGGTCCAACTTTCAAAAGGACAGGGCCCAGATCCATAATCATTAGTGCAATTATGTGCTTGATTTGCATATACAGTTCCTGCAGTTAGAGATGCAAACTGACTATATACGTGATCTCAAAACGGCCACTTAATACGTAATACTCAACATAAATCTATGATTGCATATAACGTGTGTGAACTAGTTATGCAGTTGTGCATAGTCACAAACTGTGATGCTTACAGGAATGTGGTGCGCTCATAACAGAAAACAGATACATACATTTTGTTTGACTGCATGTGATTGCTCAGTATCAATTTTCTTTGGAATAGTTAAAAATCTTATGGGTAAAATCAGCTGAAGACTTTTTTGTTCATGGGCTTCACTCTTTGCACACAGATTGGTATGTTCTTTGTAAAAATTCTAGATGAACTCACAAGGTAGTCTTTAATGTTGTGAGTGAGAACAGAATATGCAGAGTTGGGCAGGCTGAGATCCAACCGTTGATGTGTGCCAGAGTCCTCCGAAACTGCTCATGAGACACAGTTCTGCAATTCCAGTCATCATCAGTTGTCCCGTCCCTTATGTACCAGCGTCAGCGATGGTATCTGTGAAAAGCAGAATAGAGGCTGATATTTTTGATGTTACAAAGATGTCTGTGTAACCATTAATTTTTTTGAGAGAGAAATCATTTAACATGATACAGCTAGTAAAACCAGCTGAGTTAGGTTGTGAATTAATTGAAGAAGCACTGTGTTGATCAAGGGAGCAGAGTCCCTCTATTATGACGAAAAACAGGCAAAGAAACTCACTGTATAAGCAGGTCTATTGGTGCCTTACTCTGGTGTTCCCCTGAAGAGTAGCTTCACGTTAACAAATTGCACAGTACGTAGCAGGGCTTTTCAAACACGGATGCTTCACGCGGGGAGTTCTGGTAGCCTTGATTAGGAGAGGGAAGAGACGAGTGATCTGGTGGCCTCATTTGTATCTTCTCAAGAGTAAGCAGAGGTGTATGTGGATGACAGACCACAGATTCTGGTTTTTGCTATTCACACAACACCCTAGAGGTAGAAGATTGTTTGAGAATTGGGTCCCATGGTTACAGTGTGGGTAATGTTTGTCTGTTTAATTCTGTAAAGCAATTAAATGGATGAGATAAATTTGATTTGCTAATACATAAGTAAGGAAAGACCTGGAGAGGGAAATCTGACAAGTTTTCCTAGCGTAAGATTCAAAGCCTGAGTCAGATATTAACAATGCACATACTGGTTTTCAGTTCTTGTAACAGCATTTGTAAGTAACGTAGCCTGTATTTAATCCTTAAATTGGACAGAATAAAACTTGATCCATCATATCTTTAATCTTATCTGGCAGTAAGCATAACTTTTATAAGCAACTGGTCTATCCACCTATCAAGAAACATGTAGCACTGTTAATTTGTCAGTAGAAGTGTGGGTAACTTGTGTAGGAGGCAAGTAGTCCATGCAAAGCAGTCTGTCCTTCAGGAGCCAGCGGGGCTATTCACAGAGTGGACGGGTGCATTTTTCAGGATGGCAGTTAATGCAGTGTGAGCTGTGAGGACAGGAGCTTTGCACCCTCTGCCAGGATCAGTCAGGAGCTCTGACGCGCTTGTGGGGATGAGGCTCCATTCATGAGAGAGCAGCGAAATGAAACAATCTGTAGTCTGTTGAAATAGCAGTCTTCATGTGATACTACTCAATCGCAATTTGTCCCCCTTTTGCCAAAGTAAGGTGATTTTATACCTCTTTGACATTTGTAGGCAGTATTTCATAATTGTAACTGCCTGTGAAAATGTATTATTCTTGCTTAGTTTGTACTAACTGAGAAAACTATGTTAACCGATCTTTTGTTGTAACTGTGTGTGTGACTATAGCAGAAACTTACTTGAATGTTTACATTTTATGAGCCTGATGCTAGGCTGTACTTGTGTACTTGCATGTGTGAGAGACTTGGTTATAGCTTAAACACAAGGAAGCAGATTTTCCTGACTCTCATATAGGAAGTTGTTATGAAGTAACTTCTTGTAATACCAAAAGTGACATTACCATTTCTGTGTTATTTTAAGGAAAAAGAGAGTGGGTAAGTGGTAAAGAAAATGGAGTGAACTTTTAGCAAGAGTAACTGTTGTTATTTCCTAACTATTAGAAGTCCACTATTTCTCCTTCTCTTTCTTCACAGTTAGCAAAGGAATGAGGAAAAGACATTGTAAGTGAAGCCAATCCCGGCAATTGGACAGCCCATGTTCATTCATACAGGGTCAAAATTTGGGTTGTGATATGTCATAAAGCACTTGAATAATACAAAACCGTCTAAACTAAACTTTATTAAACCTTAATGAGATGCCACCTTTGAGCATAGGATAGATAGAAATAATACTAAAACAAAGAGTTCTTTTTTTTCTTGTAAAGTTACAAGTGCCTGCAAATTCAGGTGAGAAAGAATGTAGTTTCTCTTTTAGCTATATAGTACTACTACTGAAGTCAGTGTATCCTCCCATGTGCTGCGAATAGTGGATTTACAGCTACTTTAGTGTTAAAGAAAAATTGATTACCAGTCTTATTCCTGTTGAATTAACATTATGCTGTATCTGATGATTATTGTGGTTTTTGCTCAGCCGTCTCAGCCTTTCTTTAGCTGTAGTGAAATGTGTAAACACCTCTTGCTTGAAATTGGAAATTTAAGGGAGTGTGTTCAAGTTCTTACAGATCCATAATAATTCTGTTGTGAAAACAACTTAATATAAACAGTGTTAAGAACATAGGACTTCAGTAAACTGAAGGCAAGGTATTGGTTTTGGCTTTACTAGGGTTGTCTTCGGTCTCTACTTTGTCTTCACTGAAGAAAATCCCCATCTTCTTTTTACATTGCTTACCTCTTTGTGTTTTGCTTAATATTCTTTACAAGCATAACTTCTAGCAGTTTATACTTACAGTTCTTGGCCTCTATGATGAAATTTTCTTTCTTGACTAGACTGTCAAGAAAGACCGTTCCCCTTTGTCTTTAAGACTGCTATTCTAGCCACCATTTAGGTGAATGAGGAGAAGGAGACTTCCTCTGCAAGGTTTTTATCTTTGTAGGATCCAATGCCTAATCACTTTCACATCTTTAAGTAAAAGCCTTCTCTGCATTCAGACCTCCATGCTTATAAGTACGTTTCACTCCCTTGACTGGCTTTCTTACCAGACTTTGCCTTTTTAAGGTCCTAAATCTTAGATATACCTGTGCTTGCTTATCCTTTCACTGAATTTAATCACGCATCCCAGTAGTATTTTTATAATTGGCTCTTCTGTACTGTTCTCCTTGGTTACCAAAACCAAATCTAAAATAGCCTGACGTCCTATTGGTTCACTGACAACTGAATTAATTTGTCATCTATGACCAAAGGAAATAACTGGGTCTGTGCTGGTTTTGACTGGGGTAGAGTTAATTTTTTCCATACTAGCTTGTATGGGGCTATGTTTTGGATTTATGCTGAAAACAGTGTTGATAGTACAGGAATGTTTTTGTTACTGCTGAGCAGTGCTGACACAGAGTCAAGGACTTTTCAGCTTCCCATGCTCTGCCAGGTGCACAAGAAGCTGGGAGGGGGCACAGCCAGGACACTGGCCCAAACTGGCCACAGGGCTATTCCATACCATATGACATCATGCTCAGTATATAAACTGGGGGGAGTTGGCTGGGGGGCAGTGATCGCTGCTCGGGGACTGGCTGGGCATTGGTCGGCAGGTGATGAGCGGTTGCATCAGTTATTTTTCCTGGGTTTTGTTCCTCTCTTTCTCTCTCATCGTTTTCCTTTTCATTACAATTTTTATTATTATTATTTATTATTAATTATTATTATTATTTTATTTCCATTATTAAACTGCTTATATCTCAACCCATGAGTTTCTTTCTTTTCCTCTTCTGATTCTCTCCCCCATCTCACTAGGGGGTAATGAGTGAGCAGCTGTGTTGTGCTTGGTTGCCGGCTGGGGTTGAACCACAGTAGTCCTTTTTGGCACCCAACATGGGGCTCGAAGGGTTCGAGATAACGACGTATTTGATCGGAATGTCCCAGATCGAATTTATAGCTGTTATTGCTGTTTAGCTATTAACTGACAGACTTCTGTGCTTGCCATGGGGCTTGCTTGCCTCACTGTATATTAGAGTCTAGTGCTCATTAGTGACTGTTTTTTGATTTCGCTGCTTGCTGTAGTGCTGTACTGCTTATCATCTTACTCTGCTGTGCCTGGGAACATTTGGATAACAGCAATGGTGATGTGCCTGGACTGGCAGATGGCCAGGGCATCGCTGTTGTTTCTGTGCTGCTGTACTGGACAGGCTGGAACTCCAGTGTGAGCTCGAGTTGAAGGGACTGTGACCTGTGGATGAGTCCACGCAGGAGCAGGACACCCCAAAGCGTCTGTGGCCATGGATAAGCCCACGCCAGAGCAGGTACACCCCTGGAGGGACTGCAGCCATGGGTAAGGCCATGTTGGAGCAGGTTTACTTCTGAAGGGACTGTGGCTGTGGGTAAGGCCACGCTGGAGCAGGTATATCTCTGAAGGCATTGCAGCCCATGGAGAAAGCCACACTGGAACAGATGCACCTCAAAGCGACTGTGGCTGTGGGTAAGTCTATGCCGCAGCAGGTATAACCCTGAAGAGATTGTGGCTCATAGATAAGGCTCCACTTGGAGCGGGTACACCCGTAAGGGACTGCAGTCTGTGGATAAATCCAGGCTGGAGCAGGGGCAAGGGGAGGAGTTCATTGCAGTGTTAAACCCGATGGTCTGGTCCAAAGGGACCAGGGGTGGAGATTGTAATGGAAATACCTTTAAATTGTTGTAACCCAGGATTTGAGTTGCATGTTATGGGAATTACTATAGCAGGAACCCCTTGTTGCTAGCCAGGCTAGGATGTTTTCGTTATTGCTGAGCAGTGCTTACACAGAGTCAAGGACTTTTCAGCTTCCCATGCTCTGCCAGGTGCACAAGAAGCTGGGAGGGGGCACAGCCAGGACAGCTGACCCAAACTGGCCACGGTGATATTCCATACCATATGATGTCATGCTCAGTATATAAACTGGGGGGAGTTGGCTGGGGGGGGCAGTGATCGCTGCTCGGGGACTGGCTGGGAATCGGTTGGCGGGTGATGAGCTGTTGCATCAGTTATTTTTCCTGGGTTTTGTTCCTCTCTTTCTCGCTCTTGTTGGTTTCCTTTTCATTACAATTTTTATTTTTATTATTATAAAATTATTTATTATTTTTCTTTTATTTCCATTATTAAACTGTTCTTATCTCAACCCATGAGTTTTCTTCCTTTTGCTCTTCCGATTCTCTCCCCCATCCCACTGAGGGGGGCGGGGGGAGTGAGCGAGCGGCTGTGTGGTGTGTGGTTACTGACTGGCGTTAAACCACGACAGGGTCCTGTTTAGGTCTCTGATTAGGACTGGTTGTTTCCAAGTCTGTATCTGGGATGTTAGTCTTCCATAATAACACAATTCCTAGTAGTATTTGTTTGTCTCCAGTAATGTTTCATTTTGATTCATACCTGAATCTGACCTATGGGACTGATAGCTGATTCCTGCAATTATTCTGTGTAGCCTCTTTTCCCATCTTCTCCCAAACTAATTTGAAATTACTGAAAGCACATTAGTTTCTCTATCCCGTTTTATAGATGCTAAGTTAAAAATTTAACAAAACTAGCAGTGCAAGGAGGGAAAGGTTAGTTAGGCAAGGGGGAAATAGTGAGGGTTTCAGGAAGAAAATTTGAGATTAAATGAGAAAACTATGAGGGCAGAAGCAGTATGAGAAGGCAGGAACCACAAGGGAAAAAATCTGTACCCCCCAAAAGTGATTTAAAAAAGGCAGTGTCTGAAAATGAACAGTAAACAAAAATAGAGACAGAGGACTCAGACTATCCTTTTTATGGCCTAGTGGAGGAAAAAAATGAGGAAAAGCTGTGGAGTAATTGAAAAAGAAGGCTATGCTATTTTCAGTTGGGCACTGAAACACTTGATAAAACAAGGTAAAATTGGCAGGTTCAGTCAAGTTTCTTCCTCTAACTATAAGCCTCATGTGAGGAAATCGGAGGCTGCATCTCAGATGAAGAAGTCCTAGAAATATAGCTGAGAGGACATGGACACATAAATGAAGACCACGGTTTGTACTGAAGTAGATATCAGACAAGAGCTTATAGTAATGTCACAGAGGTGGTGGAAGACATACACAAGCATAAACAAAAGTGCAAGCAAAGATGCACATGTGCATACTTTACAGAGTTATCTTCAAAACTTCATAAATTTTTTGTCAGAAGAGAGGGGAGATTAGATAGATGAAAATCTTTGTGATGTTGACACGTGCGAGCAACTGAGAATTTTAAAGGTAGCACCTCAAAGATAGACATAAGCTTGCTTATAGGGAGGCAGCAAAAAGAGTAAGGATGAAGAGCGTGAAACGTGCGAGCAGAATGCCAGACATAAGGTACGAACATAGTGAAAAGCGGTACCAGTGCACCCTCGGTGCGGTAGTTTAATAGCTGCACAGAAAGGATCACAGCACATGGGCATAACTCAGGACGCAGTCCCAAAGTGTTGAAGGAGGCTGAGGAAAGATAGAAAGAGTAAGGACCAGCAAAAAGTAGTTGTTTTTTCTGCATGACACAGTAAGACTTCACAGCTATAGTCAACAAGCTACAAGTCTGGAAATGGCCAATGATACTGTGCAAAATGGAAGGGGGGGGGAGAAGAAATGCTTTACTAAAAGATTAGGTTCTGAAAAGAATCTGAATAGGAGGAGGGGGGAGTTGTTTTTTAATAACTGAGAAAACAAATGTTTGCTTTACATATTTTCAGAAGGTAACACAGGCAGAACTGTTGACTCCAGCAGTAATGGAAGGGAAAGCTGCTGGAGCGAGAGCAAACAAGAGGGAGATGAAAGTAATAAGTGATTTTGGGAAGAGGAATGGTTTGTGACAGGTATAGACAGGGAAGTGAAGGAGAGAGGGGGAGAAAGGGAAAGGTGGACAGAGCTCTTAAAGGATTGAGGTTTATAGAAATGTCTCTCTGTAGTTCAGTTGTGTTGTCAGTGGAAAGGTAGTCTCTTAGAGAATGACTCAGGAGCCTAATTTCTCTGAACTGTCCTTTGAAGAAGCTGGTTTCAGTGTTGCCTACACAGGAAATTTGGGGTATTTTGCCCACAACACTGGTGTCCAAGTTCATGCCACAGTTATTCTATGCAGTTACTTCATAACCCACTGTACACATTGTTGGGTGTGAAGCAGTTCCAAGGATAAGTGGGAAGCAAAGGGGGGGAAAAAAGGGGGGAAATTAATACGGTATACATCAGAGTAAAGAGTAAGCAGCCGTTTTGGCAGCGTAGAAAGAGCAGAAATATATTCGTAGCCTGGGAGGCAACCCTGTAAGAATTATTTCATTAATTGTCTGTAAAGTTTTTGCAAGGGTGAGGTTAGTTTTTCAAGAGTTCTGGTCCTGGTTTGTTTCTGCAATTCTTATTTGTCCATTCAGCTTCCCCCTGCTGCCCATCTGGGTTATTTTCATCACGCTATTACGTAATGTTCCCATGCTCTGTTAAACAGCTGTCATCATCTTCTGTTCAAGTGGCTACCTTGTGTCAGAGAAGAAATGATTCCGCTATGCAAGAGCTCTGTAATGTTTGATACGCTCCTGACTTGACATACTATGTAAAAGTCACATGCTATTAATTTTTAGCAACTTGTACAGGTTCTTTTTTCCTTGCCATTGACTCTTAAGCATGTTCGTCATGGGCCATTTTCTCTAACCCTTCTGTTTCAGAATGACTATCGCAAGCTGTCTATGCAGTGCAAGGATTTTGTGGTTGGCGTTCTTGATCTCTGCCGAGACTCTGAAGAAGTGGAGGCCATTCTGAACGGGGATTTGAATTCTGAGCCAGTTGAAGCGCAGAGACACAGAGCATCACTGAGCCGTGTGAAGCTGGCCATTAAGTATGAAGTCAAAAAGGTAACTCCTCATAGCCAGTGCTTTCAGACAAGGTAATAGGAATGCAGTGTCATCTCATTATTCCACAGATGTTATGAACCGGTGGTCAGATGTATTACTGAGACATGGGGTGTGTAATCAAGATTCTGACAAGGCAGAAGGGGACTACAGTGAAGGAGTTTAGTTTGATCTACTTTCCACAGCTGAGAATTGGCAGGAGATTTTAATGACATAAATCAGCTGTGCTAGCAAGATCATACACAGTTGGTCAGATCTTTCTCCTGATTAAGCCAAAAGAAGAGATTGCAGTGGAGCCAGATTTTCACTCAGTGAAAGTAAGGATGTGTCTTCCTGCCAGTCTGTGTGATAATATCTAATCCAAAGAGAAGGCTGTATTTGTGAAAGTGTTGGTTTCAACCAATGAAAAGAACTGGTTTGTTCATTGTTTCTTTTTATTACCTTTGCTTTTTACCTTAAGTAACTTAATCGGGCAAGTAAATTCTGGGAAGTAGGTCTTGCAGCTTTCTACTAGTGTTCCTATCAACACATAGGTCTTTATTTGAAAAAAAAAGGTCTTCCTTTTACTACTAGGTAATCTAAGTTGTCATTAAGTATATCATTTTTTAATTTATTTTAGAATATGACAGTAAATCAAACGGCTCATCTGCAACTGTGTGGGTTGGAGTGAGAAATTCTATGTGATTTACTGTGTGTGTTCCTTTAAAAAATATTTTAAAATTCAGTCCTGAAAATGTATGGAATATATTTGTGGCTAGTTAATCAGTTCATTTCTGTTCTTTGTCTTTGCACCTGTATTTATCGGTGTTTTGTATGTAAAGTGCAATGTGTTTTCAGTTGCTGCCTCTCTCAAAGTAATTTTTGACGAACGGTGATTTTGTGAATGAGTGTTACGTGTTGAAAAATGGAGCTGTGTATCACACATTTGACATAATGCATATCCATTTATCATAGCAGTTTTCAATATATAGCTATGTTGTTCTTTTCAAGATCCCACTACCCTAGCACTGAAAATAGTTGAGACTGTGTCCTGCTGTGAGAGGACTCAAGAAACACAGCAATGCCTATGTATTATTTACAGCTACCTATTTACATGGTTAGCATCATTTCCATTCTTAACAGCCATTATAGTTTCATCATCTCTGCAAGAAGTCTTGTGTCTTTCAGAATAAATAACGCTGTATTCTGTGGCCACGTGTTGAGCCCATCTGCCGTATAAAATGAACTGTAAGCAACCTGCCAGAACAACTGGGAAATGTTGGTGTTTATTATGTCCCCAAAAGATAGTTAACAAAAATTGTAAACGCAGATCCCAAACAGCAAATCATTGTTTCCAATATAGAATTGGAATGCATTGTAGATGAATGCATATTAATTACCAACATTCAAGGTAAATAGGTACAAGTATTAAATTAATTAAAAAGAATGGAACAGAGTAAGAATCAAAGTACATGAGCATGTTATCATATCTAAATAACATATGAATTCTTTATGCTGTTGCATATTAATGTTACCAAGCCTTTGCTGAGACTTGTGTCTCAGCTTTCTTGCTGAAGACCGTGGTTTTCTTCTAAGAGGTCGTTGTCACTGATTAAATTCACTGCTGAGCATAGGGCCACACAGGTCTGTTAAGAATAAAAAAAAACCTACATAGTGCAAAAAAAGACAATTCCATGTAGCGAACTTGTTCTCTTCTCTTGCAAGAGATTAATTATTTGTAGATAAACTCAAGGTTTTGACTCCAATTTGTGACAAATACAGTTCAGAACCTACAAGACTAATGATCTTGGTGGAAGGAAGTAAATAGATGCTGCAGAGTTGTCACCATATTTGTACATGTGTTGTTCCCTGTAAATGGCCATTACAGGGGGCATGACAAGGATTGAGCCAGAAAATGTCTCTGCCACGGTGGTCCTTTGATGCTGGGATTGGCTTATTATTCTTCCCTATGAGGGTGGTGAGGCACTGGAGCAGGTTGCCCAGAGAAGTTGTGGATGCCCCCTCCCTGGAAGCATTCAAGGCCGGATTGGACAGGGCTTTGAGCAACCTGGTCTAGTGGAAGGTGTCCCTGCCCATAGCAGGGGGGTTGGAACTAGATGATCTTTAAGGTCCCTTCCAACCCAAACCATTCTATGATTCTATGATTATAGCGATATTCTGACTGTAGAACAGATTCAGTTCTGTTCTGTGGGAACTCCACATGGGATGCTTTCAACCCTATCACTGTAGGAGGAAGACAAGGATGTGGCTTATGTTTCTTAGCTTTCGGTATTTCTAGCTGCGCTTCTGGGTCAGCTACATTAAGGTCAGTTCACTGTTGCAAGACAGATAGTACAGCTGAACAGAACTGTAGGTCCGTGAGGTGGTTGATGAGCTGTATGCCCTTTTCAGAGGGAGGAGAGACAGGAAAAAGCATATGACAAGTGAGCAAATGTGCTTATAAGTTCACTGCTAAGGAAATGGAGTTTTAAATTCTATTAGTAATGAAACTCTTGCACTTAATACCCTAAGCACTGCATTAAAGTGTAGCCCATCTTGTAAACAGGACATGATTTTGAAGCTAAGGTTCAGACTGAAACTGCAGCCCCAATAGTGAAGGGCTAAGGAATTAAAAAAAAAAAAAAAACAAGAAAAACTAGTTAGAACAAGTAGTCTTGCTCTCTATGCTGAATTGCTGCTGCAGTAGTGCTTTTAGTATTGTATCAACTCTGTAGATTGCCAACAAAACTTCAGAGAAGTTGCTGACACTGGGCCAAGTTCTGCAGTTCTTGCTGAGATAAAAATCAAAGTGGAATTTCTAAGTGAAATCAGTAAGAGTTTGAGTAAAATCACAGGATTTCATTTTCAAACACTGAAGTTTTGAATTGATAGAATTTTGAATCTTCTTTCTTATCTATGTTGTGTGTTTGTGTATCAGAGCGTGCCAGGATCTGTTCCTGCTATGTCTGAACTCAGTCATTAGGATGTTAGGAATAAATAACATTATAATCCCTCTTAGTCATACAGAAATATACTTACATACTGATGACTTGGTTCATGGTCATGAAACTGAATGCATCTGAATTGTTACAGTCAATTATGCCCAGAAAAGAAGCTAAATTAAAATTGGGATTTTTTTAGTGACCAGATACTGTCCTCATGCATCTTTGTTGTTCTCTGGGGTTTGAATTGGATCCTAAATTATTTAGATAAATGTGATAAGATCAACATGTAATGAAAAGTAAGAAACTTCATGGAAAGTAGGGTAAGAGAAGAGAAATGCAGAAGGAACAAGGTTGTAAGACGATGTGATTGATATGTGAAATATGATGTGAATCTACTGTCCTCGGAGGAGATGAAGCTGGGGGTGGAGACAGATATACAGGTGGAAAAAAACATAGAAGAGGTTGCAGTTGCTGAAAATAAAAAAAAAAAAAAACCACCAAGATCATAAATTCAAATATTTCAGCAGAGCTGGAGAGAAGGATAAATTTCAGAGCTTTTATGGATGGGAGAAGTGACACGAGTTGCTCTGAGGGCTTGGAATTGGTGCATATTGTGCAGTTGCCAACAGTTAAATAAGTTGCAAGAATCTTCTCGAGAGCCCTTAGACTCACTGCCAGGGAAGAACTTCCCATAACCATTGGCGTCTTGTTTACTAACTCCTCCCTTTTCTGGGGAAAATTATAGCACAGGCAGATCTCCTCTTAGCGTCAGATTAAAATGTTGATAGACCAGGAGGAATAAACCAGCACACAGCTCTGGATGAGATGCAAGAGGGCCTGTGGGCTGATTCATAGCCCTAGGCGAGTTCCCTTAAAGCTCCTTGGCTGTTTCTTCCCATTCCCTCTGGTAGTAGGAGGAATGATGTGGGTGTTTCTTCTCTCTCTCCTTCCCTACAGTTTTAAGACTGCTTTTTAAAAATGTCTTTGTAATTTGAAATAATTATTTACTTTCCTGTCTTTGGCCACAGTTAATCTGCTATGGGATTTGTCCCCTGATGTCCTGAGTTGAGAATGAAATTTATCTTAGCAAAAGAAGAGGCCAGGGGCATGTGTCAGAATGCACAAACACATAAAAACCAGTCTCTTTTTTTCAAGTGGGCCAGGCTGGCAGTTTTTATGGTGCATAAGCTTCAAAGGTGACAGCCTAATAAAAAGAATACAAACATAGTTCAAGCTGACATTAATTTCTTAAAAGACTTTAAAAGTCTTTTTATTTATTTCTATTGGCCATTCCACTAGAGGTACAAACTGCATTAATATGTGATCTAACTGGTTAATGAATCACACACCAAAATACTTTGGGACTTTCGTTTTAGAGCGAAGTAGATGAAAATATGAAGATTGCTTCCCTTTTTAAAGTTCATGCAACAGCTTCAGATTCCTCCTCTTGAGAGTTTTAAGGTTCGCTGTTTTCATTGTCAATGATTTAGATTTTTTTTTTAAAGAAGTCTGCCCTATCATACTACTGTAGGCACTTCTTAATGAGATCTGGAATATAAATGGAGTTTTGCAGGCAAGACCTGGCAAACAACAGTGTATATAGCACATTATGATCTCAACAGAGTACAAAGGATAATAAAATGGATATCCAAGGTTTACAGTATTTTTTAATTTTTTTTTTTTAAAGTATAAGCAACTCGGATCAAATCTCACTCTTAATCCAACACAGATTATCAGCGTTATCAGAATTATTTTCAAATCCTTTTTGTGAAACTGCCTAGCATTCTTAACTCCGATTTACTAGTTATTGTCAACCAATGTGACAAGTATTATTACCAGATTTCTTCAAATTGCTGTGATAACTAGGCTGTTTATTCTTGTGCTTAACTGATGTCCCAAATGCTCTTGTAATGTGGCAGTCTCACAGGACGTGGTATAGTAGTAATAGTGGTAACGATGAATATGATAACACTTTAGAAAGGGACGTAACCAGAAATATAAATATAATGGGCAAAGAACATAGGGAGCTGTAGAATTCTTCTTCCCTCCCACCCCTTACGTTTCTTCAGTAGTAGCACCCAACATGGGCTACACACTCCTGGTTACACGACATGATCCTGATGGAGCGGCTGCACAGTCTCCTCTGTCCACATTGCTTCATCCTAAAGAAATACAGCAATGCTTTAAAAATAGAGCAATACATGCTCACCCTTCAACAAACTCAACCAAAAGTGATTTTAGTAAAATAAAACTTAAAGCATATCTAAACAAATGCAGTTGTTGGCAGCAGCTTGTTTCATCATTCCATACTTAATTTGGGAATCATTCCCTTTCCCTGTGAACATACTGAAATCTTACTGCAGCTAGGCAAAGAACATTTTTCAGTATTCATCTGTGTGTGTTCTGGTGAGGTTTAAAATTCTGTGCTGTACTTTTGCTTCATTTATTTCTTTCCTCAGTAAGTTTTAGACTGAAACGTGTAGATGGTTGAGGAGGTATTTGGAGCCTTTGTCAAAGAACCAAATCAAATGGCAATGATGTTTGAGGAGGTTTGTGAAGAGCATGTGCGGGAAGGGGAGAGGCTAACGGTGGATTATGGTCAGACCAGAATTTTCAGTCTCCGCAGAAATTCTGCATGTACCTTGGATCAGCTTGATTTGCTGAGAAATTGTTGGAAGTTAGGACTGAGGTTCGACTCTGACAGGATCCAGTTGGGTATGCGAAACTGTTCTAATAATGCCTAAAAGGCTTCTATCAGCGATGGCTGTCCGCATGTGCAACCTTGTCCCCAAAGTGCTGCTTTAAATCAGCTCAGTAGTTTCTTCTTTGTTTATTAACCTTTATTTTAAAGGAAAGGAGAAGAAACATGGTTCTTAAGGTCTAAATTAACACCAGATATTTAAGGTGATTGTGATTATGTATGTAGCAGTTACATAACTCTTTTTATAAATTATAATATGTCTTGGTTTTCTTTCTTTTTCTTTACAGTTTGTGGCCCATCCAAACTGTCAGCAACAGCTACTGACTATCTGGTACGAAAATCTCTCAGGATTACGGGAGCAGACCATAGCTATCAAGTGTCTGGTTGTGCTGGTTGTGGCACTGGGCCTTCCATTTCTAGCCATTGGCTATTGGATTGCGCCATGTAGCAGGGTACTGAATTTTATAAATTATGTATCTTGTACTATTCTGGGAGCTGTTCTTCAATTTCTGGCATTCAAAATGCAATATTGTACCTCTAATTCTGCTGCTTCCAAATTTTAACTAATTAACGATATTTTTAGTAATCTCTAGTCTTGAGCCAAAAGATGCTATTTGTTTTATTTGCACTGTAAAGAGGCGACCACAGTGATGAAGCATGAAAATAAATTGTTGTTAAGTTTAAAGAAAAAAACCAACCTTCTCTGAGAGCTTTTTTTTCTTTTTTAAAATTCCGTAGATTGTGCTAACCTCACAATCTCTGCTGTGTAATTGTATTTGTATTAGTAACGTGAATTTTATGGAAGTCACCACTCAGATTCTGTATTAGGTCTCTTCTGATGGCATCTTAAGAGCTGACGCTGTTCTCATATAAACCATTAGCAGAAGAACATCTGTTGACTTCACTGATGCAGAACTTAATCTTAAGTAAAATATTTGTTATTTCTGCCCTAGGAGGTCTGTTTACGAGGTGAACCATAGAGCAGAAACTAAATTAAATGCAGTATTCCAACCATGTGGTAGGGTATATTCGTAAAAGAGCGCAACTGTAAACTCTTACCTCTTTAAAATTATATGACAATATATGGGTGCTTCCAGCTTTCCTGATGATCTCACAATGAAAATAACAGCAGTTTCTTTGAAATCCTTGTAGTCTGTAGCATGTGAATTGTCTGCAAATGAAGCATATTGATAGATCTTTCGTAAGTCAGAAGGAGGAAGGTTTCTCTGTTACATTAACTTCTAAAATTTTAAGTTCATTTACTTCTGTGCTGAATGTGGTCTTCCAATTTTATTTCCTTAACAAGTGTACAGTAAAGAAATGTGAGTGTCACTCACTTATATTTTGCTCTTGTAGCTCACCTCAAAAAGGATAAGATTTTGCTCATCTCCTGCATATTTCAAGGGAACCTGATGTTTTCTCTGGGTTAAATATTTATTTACTTTAAAGATAAGCCTTTATGAGAAAATAGTATAATTGTTACTCTCATTATTCTCTGCAATGTCACTTTCCGTGAATATCTGTAGTGAAGATACTGCTCACTCACAGCTCCATATCATAGGAACGTATTAATATATTTTTAGCTGGTGTCTAATATGGAAAAGTAACATTTGTCCTTGAGCTTTAATTCCCAGTACCAGAAGCACCTGACATTTTTCCTAGTGCTCGTGTCAAATAAAAGTACTGTACATTCAGATCAGTTGTTTGATACTGTAATTTCAAAATGCTTTCTAAAGGTCAGGAGCAGGGAGGGAACCTGAGATTGTATGCACGGGTAGTAAATGCTATTTAATGTGTGCTGGTCCACTTAGTTCATAGTAGCTGACCCCAGTTTCAGGAAAACCATTCCTTGAAATAAGAAAGCTACTTCCAGTTCCCCATCTGCTGAACTTGTTTTTCTCTTCTTGTACGATACTGCTGATAATGCAGCTCTTCACAGGGGGTTTTGGAATATTGCTTAACATTGATGTATGTGATAGTTTATCACGTCAGAACTGTATATTAACATTAATAAAGGTGGGGCATTATGTGCAGAGCAGTATATTGTTCTGTTGTACTGAAGGAGACAGGAGACCTTTGGCCTTACGAGGTCAAACTTAGCAGCAGCAGCTAAGACGAAGAAGCCTTTCTGGCATCTACCTTGCCACAACTTATGCAGAGATGGGACAAGCATTGTCCCGCTCAGGCCTCTGAAGGGAAGTAGTCGGGGAAGGACAAGTAAACCTCCATGTGCGTTCCCTCCAAGAGGTCTCCAGAGAGCATCGCTAGGGAGTCTCCGTGCTTGAGCCAATGCACAAACCGCTGTCTGTAGCGCAGCCTCACCGATACCTGCATTTTTTGAGCACGGGGTAGGGAGTTGCAGCAGCACTGGCCACACGAGACCTTCACTGCCTAAATAAAGGATACTGGCAGTATTGTCCTCAGAGGAGTGGGCTTATAGCTTGGCACTTCTGACGCTGGCTTGCAGGATAAGGTTAGTACTGATGGGATCACAGACTCCTCTTTTTCATACAGCGAGTAACAGCGACAGGCCCATTGCTCTTTCCAGTGTAGTCTTCTGGAGGCAGCCGGTCCTTTTCTGGTGCAGATGGACTGCCTCTGCTGTTGCTGTTTTGTTCTTCTGCCAGGTGCAGATGTGAATGAAATCAGCTGCATGTATTTGAAAATAGTAATAATTCTGATCTTGTCCTTCTTAGTCCATTGTGATGGA
Organism: Aptenodytes patagonicus; assembly: GCF_965638725.1. Taxonomy (NCBI): domain Eukaryota; kingdom Metazoa; phylum Chordata; class Aves; order Sphenisciformes; family Spheniscidae; genus Aptenodytes; species Aptenodytes patagonicus. Next base: position 79,287,709 of record NC_134952.1, read on the forward strand.
ACAGTCATTGTTTTTAGTAGACACAGGTTATTTATTTGGCACTTACAGCTCTGAACAGATATTCTGTGGATGGAATACAGTAGCCAGAGATGAGAAGACGAGTTGTAATTTTTCTAGACTAGAGCTATAGTCATAGACAAGCTAATAGTACACTCTTGTTGGTAGGGAAAGCATTTTGCTACTTGGAGATTTTATTTATTTATTTTCCATGGGCTTGCTTCTGCCCCCCATTGGTATCTGTGGGCATTAGATCAAACTCTTTCTGGTCACAGCCATTGTACGTTTGTAATTCCTTGGAGTGTTTCCCCTCAAACATTGCCATCTAGAGTTTATGGAATAACATGAACACTCACTAACAGGACAACATACTCCATGAAGCTGCCTTTGGGAGACTTTTGTTTGAAATGGTAAAGCATCGCAGTTCAGTGCACTTAGAGTATCCTTTAAAACTAAGGTTTCAGACTGTCCTGAGCTCTGAGTGCCTGTTTACATTTCTGGAATGCCTGATGAAAGAGTTTGTTTCTTTCAGAAAACTGAGTGACTGCTTTCATTCTGCCTTTGCAGCTTGGAAGAATTCTTCGAAGCCCATTTATGAAATTTGTGGCACATGCAGCATCCTTCATTATTTTCCTAGGCCTGCTGGTGTTCAATGCTTCAGACAGATTTGAAGGTATAACAACGCTACCGAATGTCACTGTTACTGATTACCCTAAGCAGATCTTTAGGGTGAAGACTACCCAGTTCACCTGGACAGAAATGTTGATCATGGTATGGGTACTTGGTAGGTATATTGCCCCTTCATCTTTATGTCAACTGTTTTCCTGCAGATATAAATTCTGAAAGAAAGGAGAGAAGCCCAGGTCCCGATCCTTTGCTCCAGCTGCTGCGTGGGTAGAATAAACCCTTAGGGCAGATGACAATGCATTAGAACTGGTGAGAGCATCAGAGCATCTTTGTGCTGCCCCCTCTTGTAGCATGGGGTAAAATTTTGTTTGCTGATTTGGCGCACTGATTGGTAATTCTGGCATTTGTAACAGGAGCACAGGTTTGCTGAAGAGGACACCATAGAAATGGTACTTGACTGAAGTGGTTTTCTTTAATAGTATCAGGGAGCCTACGCTGCTGTACGTGCCAGAAGGTCAGGAGTTCCTACTGCTGGGTGTTAATGTGCTAGCGCATCAGTGCTTATGTGGCATTGCTGCCCAGGTAGCACTGGGGAAATGACAGTTTCTGCCAGTGTCAAGGGGCTAATGAGTCAGTTCTCATTACTCAGTTGTTTGGTTTTTTTTTTTCTTCACAAAACCTGATCAGCTGTCAGCCTGTTTGAAACTGTGTATGGCAGAAAATGCTATCTTCTAGCATTTCATCAAAGTCAGGTGCTTTATGTAGCAAAATGTCAGTTTAGCCACGTGATAATGTAGCATTCTCAGCTTTTACAGGCTGTGGAAGAGAAAGGAAGCGTTACTGCAGCTGCTGCGTGAAGGCGCCTCGCTCTGCCTTTTGAATCCCCTGTATCTCCTGATTTAAGCACTGCTTTATCCTAAACTATGTTAGGGTAGGGAGATGCGTATCTCTTGTATGCTGCCTTTTGGTAGTCCCAGCATATACTCGTGGGGAGCAGCCTCTTTATTTGACAGAAGGCAAGGACTGAGATTTTGATGGTCTTTAGGACTCAGTCACTGTGAGAAATTTCTTGGGCACTCAAGAGACAACCAGCCTCAAGCCAATCCAGCGCGTGGCTGCTGTGCGTATGGTTGGGATGGCAGCAGTACCCTCTCTGAATTACCCAGCCAGGGAAACAAGGAAAAAAGTTGTGGGGTTGTGGTTTTGTTGTTTGCTTTTGTTTTTTCCCCTAAGAAACTTTTTTGAAGTAAGAAAAAGTCTTGATTCCCAACAACTACATCTCTAGGTTACGAAGAGGCTGTGATCTGGATTAATTCCACGTAAATGAATTTCTGCGGAGAAGCTTGAGTAAGAAAACTGAATTGCACGTAGCCAAATTCCACTTTCTATGCTGAAAAGCATCTTACTCTGTGAAGTGGAGAACCAGTAGTATAATTGTGCCATTTATATTTGGTCGTCTGTGTGGTTGGGTAGTTGTGCTCCTCTGTAAAAATTAATCCTTCTGATTCAGAAGTGTTTTATGGATGTAAATGGTAAGGAAATGAGGAGAGTTCTTTTTCCACATTTAACATTTTGCCTTCTTTAGAAGTACAGCATACTGTTATGTTGTTAGGCCATACTACTTTCACTGCAAAGTCGTGGCTCTACGCTACCCTATGTGGAGATGGCTGAGCTTTATCCCTGCATATCAATTAATACCTTGCCATTTGATCAACCCTGTTGAAACTAAGAGAGCCTTACTCAAGGTGTATGATGACACAGTGACCCTCCAAATAAGTGAATTTTTGCTCCACTGGTACCACCTGGTTTCATGAAATGGGAGAATGCAGAGAGTTTAAATGGAAAGAGTTTGGCCAACATTGCTATGTTTTTTTCTTATTGCAGGTATGATGTGGTCAGAATGCAAAGAGCTGTGGCTGGAAGGACCCAGGGAATATATTTTGCAGTTATGGAATGTTTTGGATTTTGGGATGCTGTCCATTTTCATTGCCGCTTTCACAGCGAGGCTTCTGGCATTCCTGCAGGCCACAAAAGCACAACAATATGTGGACAACTACATTGAGGAGAATGACCTTTCTGAGGTCACACTTCCTCCAGAAATAGAATATTTTACTTACGGTGAGTTTAACTTTTCTGTTTAACTTTTCTGCAACACAGATCTGAACATAGAAAAACTGGTAGGATGCACGAGCATTTCGAAGACTTAAGATGAATATTTGCATGTGTTTGCGTTCATAGCATTGTCTAACCACTTCTGCCTCAATATTTTTGCTTCTATGCTATTTAAACAGTAGATGTTATGACACTAATTTGACAAATAAGTTTGCTATTATATTAAAACCAAACAATAGGCATAAGGACAAAATCAGTTCAAATGTAGCTGTCCATAATTTTGTTGTAATTGTTTATCCTAGAGCTAAATTTGACCCTCTTGATTTTAAACATTTGCAAGCTATATTTTATTCTTGGCTTAGTGCACAAAAGATAAAATTTTGATGTGATTTTTTTTGGTTGGTTGGTTCAGCTGTTTGATAGTTATTCGTATTTGTCAAGATCTATCAGCATTTCCTGCTGAAGGAAGGATGCTGGCCCAGTAAAGATCTGCTCAAATAGAATAAAAGTACTAAATAGTTATTGCAGTGCAGAAATTGTCATTAAAGGTGTGATGAATCTCTACTTCCAACACCAGCAAAGGCTGTATTTGCTGCTGATGGTGTATTTTAGCCTATGCTTTATGAACTTCAATATATTATAATAGCAGACTTGGGTTTGTTATTTACGTTAATTGCTGTATAATCAATCTGAATTTGTACATACGTAAATACACATTTAGAAACACATGGTATTTTGATATGAAACACATTTTAATTCAGTGTTATTTTGCTAAGATGGTGCATTAATTCACGTAATAAACAATTTATGAATTTATATAAAACTCAATTGTTTCTGTGCATATTGCGTGTAAAAACCACGATCCTACTTCCATTGAGGTAAATGGCAAAAATCTTCATGATTTTAATGGGAACTAGGTTATATCCTGACCTTGTAGCAATGGCAAAAGCTTGGTGTGATTAATAAATGAAATTGTTCATCAACCAACACTGTTAACTTCCCATCAATGAAACACAAAATATGAATAAATTTCTGGCTTTAGCATAGTGCTTATTAAGATAGCTAATAATACAGTCGTGTTAAGAAAAGCAATAAGCAATTCTTTATTGTTATATAGTTCAGGTTAAAATGCAAACTGCAGAAGAAAATGTCATGTTTCTTCAAGTACAGGTTTTCTTCTAGCAAAAGGTAATGTAACTTACATTCATCTTTTGTGACTTAAAGGAAATGGGAATAGAGTAGCAACTACTAGACTCTTCAAATATTTGTCTTGACTAAATTCAGACATGTTCATGGAAAAATCCTGTCAAGATTTATTTTTCAACATTGTGATAAATGAGTAACTCCTTATATTTACCCCTCTATTTCATATCTTCCAGCTAGAGATAAATGGCTCCCATCTGATCCTCAGATAATATCTGAAGGCCTTTATGCAATTGCTGTCGTTCTTAGCTTTTCTCGGATCGCATATATCCTGCCTGCAAATGAGAGTTTTGGGCCCTTGCAGATTTCACTGGGAAGGACTGTTAAGGACATCTTCAAGTTTATGGTCCTTTTTATTATGGTATTTCTTGCATTTATGATTGGAATGTTCATACTGTATTCCTACTACCTTGGAGCTAAACTAAACCCAGCCTTTACGACGTAAGTATGAAGTTATGTTTAAGTAAAAAGCCGATATGAAACTTTCAGGTTTTTCACTAAGGTAACAAAGTCTGCAAGATACTGTATGCTCTCTCCTAGCATTAAAATAAAATTGAAAACAGTTGAAGTCGGCGGGAAATCGGGTATCTCAGAACCTTAGAAAGCAGAATACAAAAGACCAGTTCTTTCCTACTTGTGTAATGGAAGCTCTCATTGCAGTTTAAAATAATTTTGCCTGTATATTATATTAATCACACTGGCTTGTGGACAACCAATTGCAAGAACGTATTACTGATATCTTCTGAATTATATTTTCCCAAAGCAACTGCTAGAATTGTAATCTTTAACTGGGCTCTGTCAGAACTAATAGATACACAGAGAGATTCAGCCTGGATGTCAATAATAGGCCTCCAAATAATTTTAATTTCTCAAGAAACAGAGAGAGTGATTCTGTAGATGGTGTGTTTCTCTCTTAGACCGGTACTGAAACAAATCTATAAACTGCATTGGACTCTCTTGGATCCAGGTTTACAATCTACGTGATAACTGCTTGTTATTGTTAGTCACGTGAGTACAGAAGAACGGTAGTTATAAAGTCTCTCTTCATGCAATGAGATTGCTTGCCATGATCTCCAAAGGTTTTTTTTGTTTGCTTGGTTTTTTTTACTTCCTGAAACAAGGTGCTGCTGGAAGTGATAAATATTTAGGTCATTCCAAACCAGAAGTAATTCCACAGGATGGTGAAATCCAGAACTCTTCCTTTTCTCCCATCTTTCTACAGGAGACGTGACTTCTGTAAAAACTGCCGTATTTTCATGTAGCTGATTCCATGACTACTTCTTAATTTGAGCCTGATTTTTGCACTTATTCTTACTCATTGTCTTTTCTTTAGATTAATGAAATATATTGATACTTTTGTTACAGTATTTGATATCAGGTGTCTAGTATGCATACTATTTGAATGCTTATTAATATTCATTTCTTAAACAGCGGTATTATTTTTCTAGGCTACACATCCATTCGTGTATTATTTGCATTTAAAAATCATTTATCTGTGTTAAAACAGGTAATTACCTTATTTTGGTCAATATTTTGGTCAATAAATAAATATTAAAATAATAGTTTATTTTAACTATAACTAAAAACTGGCGTATTTTAGTTATAGTTATTAAAATACAGCTGTCTGTCGGTTGCTTTTTGGCAGCACGGAGGAAGAAGTCATTTCCAGTAAATTCTGTAGGGTACAATGGAAGGCACATCAAAATCTTTATTGAATACCAACATCTCTTAGCTTGCATTCGTTAGCCCACCTCTCGGTGAGGCAGGATAGAGCTTTGCAGTGAGCTGTGTCCTGACTGCATGACAAGTCAACCTGTAGCAGTGTTTCCCGAGTGGAAAGAGGATCGGCAGCGTGAGGAGGAGAGCTTGAAGAGGATCCACTCTCAAAGGCCCGGAAGGCTTGAAGAGCCGTCTGGCAGCTGTCTGAGAGCCCTCGGCAGCTCAGTTCCTCAGGAATTGTCCTGACCATGGGATGGAGACAAGAACATAGAGGCAGTGGGTCCTGGGACCCAGAGCCTTAAGGGTATCTAGGTGCCTGACTCCTGTTGAAGTGCCTGGCTCCTACTAATTTCAACAAGTCTTGAACAAATCCCATGAAATCTGTTTGGTTTGTCAGTTTTGTTGCTGAACCTACTGCTACCCACTTCTGAGTGCACCCTTCCTAATGGAAGGTTTAATCAGAAGCTCTTGAACGGAGTGCAGCAGTTTCCTTCCCATCAGCCCTATTTTTAGCTTTATTAGGACAGGGAAGGTCTGCCCCCTGCAGAGTTAGACTGGAAAATAATGAGATGAGAATATGCTTCATCTCAAAACCTGGAAATATAATACCTTTCTAATTCCTGGACTGTTGTTTTGCATGTATTATTACAACTATATTATCTACGATGAGTAGGTGGAGCACTGTGGAGAAATGGAACATACTGTGAAAAATATTTTCTTGCATGTTTGTTGTTTTGATCAGTTCTCCACAAACCTGGTTCACAGACAAATTACTTGAGGTTGTTTATCACTTGCTGTAAGCACAACTGATATATTCGTGTAGTTAGTAATAATGCCTTCCTCTTTTTTTCCTACAGAGTGGAAGAAAGTTTCAAGACCTTATTTTGGTCAATATTTGGCTTGTCTGAAGTAACCTCTGTTGTCCTCAAATATGATCATAAGTTCATAGAGAACATTGGTTATGTTCTTTATGGCATATACAACGTAACGATGGTGGTAGTTCTGCTCAACATGCTGATCGCTATGATCAACAGTTCATACCAAGAAATCGAGGTGGGCTCTGTTCTCAAGTTGTTCTCTTTTGTTACGTTGAAAAAGGGCAGAATTACTAGGAATTCTTTCAATGGGTGCATCTTGATATGCGAAAGTACAGTGAAGAGATTACCTCGGTAAAGGAGATCACAAAAAAATATTATGTTCCTAGGACTCACTTTATCAAACAACCCAGCCAAGCTGCAGAACCTTACAGGATCTGAACAAGGAGGTCATCTTGTGCCACATATACGCATCTAAGGAGATGTCATCCATCCAGAAATCTTAAAATCTTAAGTAATATTCAAATGAAGACTGCTGTGAAGTAGACGACAAAGTTACTGGGTGTAACATTTTAGACATGGGTGGTTCATTCCCAGTGTCCTTAGGATGCTTAATGTGTGTTTCCTTAATGTAGTGCACTTCAATCTTTGATGGATCATTAGGATGCGGATTAAATGTATTTTGATGTGGAAATCCGGTTTTTAGTTCCAGTCCTCAAACTTTTTAGCTAAATGTGCAGGAGTTAGACACTTATGCACAGCAGTGACACATGGATGTACTTTATTACATTTATATGCCTCTCTGCGTGGAGTATGGTACAGGTGCTTGTCTTCAAGATTGTTGTGACTGAGTCACACTTTGCAATGATTGCACGCTTTGTTTGTAATACGTGCTTTTTTCTACTTTAGATACAATACGAAAACTTGATTCTAGGTTTACTGAGCTTTGCCATATGCCCTGAAAACACAGTGGCATTATTTCTCCAAATCTGCCAAATGGCTCAGTTGAATGAATACTTGAATTTCACAGAAAGTTATTGGCTGCATTGCTTATTAAGAGAGATACATTTTATTTGAATTTCATTATGATGACAAAGTATCTTCATTTTTAAAGATAATTAATTAGAGTATTTAGCAGGCAACTCCAGTAAAAAAAATCAGAAAATTTAAGGTAGAGAAGATACGTGGGTTTTAAAAATAAATCCCAAGTTGCTGAAATGAAAGTAAAAGTATATTTATAGTGCCAGTTTTCCAGACCATGAGTTCTGATATTATTCAGAGAGTACTACATTCACATAGGTGCGGGCGCACACCCACGCTAGCAGGAAAAAAAAGATTATCTGAGACACAGCATACAAATGGATATGTCGTTTCCAGTATTTTCAGTGACTTCTGGGAAATGTCAGGGAATTCAGCAGAAGGAAACTAGTTATAAGAAACAAACTCTTCACCCTTGGAGTAAACCAAGTCCAGCCTTGGAATACTTCAGTAAGAATGTATTAGGACAAAATCAGTTTGTCAGTTTTCAACACGATTTCTTCATGACAGCAAAGTTTGTATTTTCTGTACTCCATTATAAATCAGAGTTACTTTTCATGGTTATGTAAAAGCTGCGAGTACTACCATTTTGAACCATGTCTGCCTTGAAGCTAATACTTTGTCACTTGTGTGAGTACTAAATTCATGTGACCACTTTAATGAGAAAAACAAGACTTTAAAAACTCAAAAAAGTTCCACCTTAAATAGCAAGGAGTTTGGATGTTGGCTTTCACTTAGTGCAAACATAACGCTTGTTTAAATGGTTCACATGCTTTAACTAAGTATTGTCAATGAGATGTTGGCATAAAGAGACTACTGAAATTCAGTTAAAATAGACTTGATAAAGTGGTTGCATTTTTGCAGAACTATTGGGAGTCTTACTAGCAAGCAAGTAACATTTTGTATAAAAACCAGAAAGGGTTGGTATTTAAAAGAAGTTTCATTTGGAAGAAGTTTTGCATTTCATAAAAAGAAAGCACATACCTGTTTTTATATCTTAACACAGGATGACAGTGATGTAGAGTGGAAGTTCGCTCGTTCTAAACTTTGGTTATCGTATTTTGATGATGGAAAAACATTGCCTCCACCGTTCAGTCTTGTACCAAGCCCCAAATCTTTTTTCTATTTCATCATGAGGATCATTAACTTTTCTAAGTGCAGGAGGAGACGGCTACAGAAGGACATTGAAATGGGAATGGGCAATTCCAAATCTAGGGTAGGTACTGAAATCTTTTCATTGCAGTGAAGAATTGTGTGTCCATTCCAGCGTTCTGCTTTTCTTTAAGTTTTAGGGTATGAGCTGTGCTTCTGATGATAGTATGGTAATTAGTCAAGCATTTATATTCATAGACCTGTATTTCAGACTGCCTAAACGTACTGCATAAAACCAAAAAAATTGCTATAATTTTCTTAGGACAACAAGGTCTAATGACTGGAAAAACACAAAATAACTGAGTATTCAAAGACGCAAGTACTTCCCACAAGGAATGACCTAAGTATTGAATAAAGATGCTTTCAGCCTCTGTTAGAAAGATTTTTAGTTCAGGGTAAAAAAAAAAAAAAGACGGGGGATAAGGAGAGACAACTTTTCCTTTCACTAGGACAGGAAGTGTGGTCAGGATGATATTCACTTCCTACTGTCAAAAGCTATGTTCTCAACAGAAGACAACAGGAAAGAGGGGGGATTGGTAATAATAATCTTCAGCACTTCCATGACATTCTAAATTTGGGTATCTAAATGTTCTTTACAAATATTAATGGAATGCAGCGTCGCAACACCCTTGTGAGAATTAGGTAACAATTCCCCTTGTTTTACTGATGGCAAACAGGCACAGATGGGTTGAAGAGGATACATGTGGCTTTTTTTACAAGTTAGGTTCAAGGCCCTGTGTATTACAAAGACTGAAAGCAACACCTTGAAAATAATTTTTATTTGTTTTACGGTAAATTATCAGAAATGTCAAGTCTAGTCATCTTTTCTGAAAGATCTCTTTGGAGCCCAGGACTTCTGAGCTGTTGGTGGTACTGAATCTTCAGTAAAGAAAATATTTTCTCCAGTTTTCTGTAGGCAGTGAAAGTAGATACGTGTTTATAAAAATGTTGATTTAAATCCGTTTAGCTAGAAGCACTTTTTTGGTACTAACTGCTCATCTTTTGCTCTCTAGTGCTCCGAGTGCCTGAACTTCATTAGTTCTCTCCAGTCACTGTACAGAAGATGTGTTTAAAAAAAACAAACCAAAGAAACCTCAACACCCTAAGATACGCTTTTATAACAAAACATTCGGTAGTGTTTACATATCACACAGCAGTACTTACTATCATACTTAGAATGTAAGTCACTGAAGAACTAAAATCCTGCCTGAGTCACTGCTGAGACAGGTCAGGTGGAGCCAGCTTCCTTGAACTACAAACCAAATTATTTTTCTCTGGGAAAGGCAGCCCTCAGCATCCTCTGTGTCAGGCCGGGCTGCCACACTTATGTGTTACACTGTGCAAAGATAAATCCTGTCCTGCTCCCTAATAAAAAAGGTGGCTGAGCTGATGCCTCATTGCCCACAAGAAGGCGGGCAACCGCGAGTAGGTAAAAACAGCCCGCTTCTGGCCCAGCTTAAGTGACAGGCTGTATGCAGCATAGGCACAAAATCCACGACAGTTACGGAAAGCATCCAACTTACTATATAGATGCAGGCTGACTTCGGTTTGCTCCCCTACCCCACCAGAGAGGTCAGCTATCATTGATTCAGTGACTTTTAATTGGCCACACAGAAAATTAATGACAGATGCAGATTAGGGGGTTGAACCTTCTGCTGTGGATACACATTTTTTACTTCACCCTCACCAGTGTATCCGAGAGAAGAGTTAGGTCCCTGATTTGGTAGTAACAAACCTTCTGCATGGGTCACAAAGCCATCTTGTCCAAGGTGGCTTTTTTCCCTTCTGTTTCTAGCCCACTGCTACAAAAATCTTAAATTATTTGGGATGTGATGGCTTTGCGATCCTCAAATAATTGAACAATCTCAATTTTTCTAAATGTATTACTATTCCTGAAAATGGTGCTTTGGAAAAACACTTTGAACTAAGCAGAAATGGTTTTGAGCATGTATTTGTAGTTAAAAGTATGCTTAAGAGTGCAGATCCACAACAGCTCTTTGTTAAAGCCAGTTTAGAAAGTCTCTCCTTGCTTTGGCCACTCATCCCTGCCTCCAAGTCAAAATTCATTATCTCCTCAGCTGTGCAAGCACATTTGCTTTGAAGCTTTGCTGTGAACAGGATGGCTAAAATTATCAGTGTTTAAAAACAAAACCCAAATAAGTTAAGGCAATCTCAGGGTTTTTTTGGAAATAATATTCTGATATAGTGACTCTGGAGACATCCCCAGGATGTCTCCAAGACAAAAAAAATGGAGCTGAATTCTAACTGTGAATTCCATAATATATTTTAATTTTGTCTTATTTCTTCCTAGTTAAACCTTTTCACTCAGTCGAACTCCCGAGTTTTTGAATCGCACAGTTTTAACAGCATTCTCAATCAGCCAACACGCTATCAGGTCAGTACATACAGTGGTCACTGTTTTGAGTAATAAAACTGTGTGAAGGTATTAGCAGAATTTTGTGTTTCAGGTACATTTTGCCTTCACCAAGATAAAGAAAATCTCCTGTAGAAATCAAACTCCAGGACGCTACTGGAAAAAAGACAGTTATTGTTCAAGCCCCATTGAAGCATTTAAAAACTAGCCCATACAAAACTTAGATTTTCCTTTGATTTCCCAGTTTGGAAAGTGTGAGAAGCAAACATCTGAAACTGATTTCTGGGGAAGGGATGTGAAAGCATTGAGCTGACTAGGTCAGCATTACTTTCCCTTCCTTTCTTCTCATGATCTGAGATGTGACATTCAACATTCCTGCAGATGGGAATGCTCCTTTCTGGTAAGAGGAGTCTGTTAGATACTACCTTCCTGTCTTCTTTCCAGCTCAGAAATAAGAGTAAATAGGAGCTCTTGTTCCCCTAGTGAAAATGTTGAAGGTATGTAATCCACCTGTGCAAATTCTGTTAGACGAGCTACATTACATTAGGTATGGTAACACAGTACAAAAATACTAGTACATACAAGGAACCCTGGCAGTCACGGTATAAAAATACAGATACAATCTTAATGAATCCTTTACAGCTGACATTGCACTGTCATACTGTAAAATCTCAACTTTTCTTTCTTTTTAAAAGGTAAATATTTATCTCTTACTATTACACGTCCTTTCACATGTGAACTGAGTTTAACAAAGAGTAGACCTACTCTGAAGCTACTTAAAGCCTAAATTAGGTGTGTTTAGACGTATTTTCCTGTTGTCCTGTTCCTTACAAAAAGTTGTAGTGCTCTGTAAATAAGAGGTGATGGGATGAAAAAGGTGCTTTATTGTAATGATGAATCTCCGCATGCCACCAAAAAAGCCCATATGAGGCAACTGCTTGATCTGGGGCTGTTCATTCTTTCCACTTACACAGATGTGAGGGGATAGTTAAGAAAGAGAAGTGAATAGAGTTTAATTATATATGCTCACCTGATTATGTAACTGTTTTAATCTGGCAGCAAATAATGAAAAGACTGATAAAACGTTACGTTCTGAAAGCACAAGTGGACAAAGAAAATGATGAAGTAAACGAAGGTAAGAAAGAGACCGCATTTGCAATATTCGGAGACAATTTTTGTCACGTTGTATTAGGAATCGGTATTACAGTGGTGTGTGGAGGTTTCAGGTAAAAAGAGGGTTTATTTCTATTCTGATGCACTGAACTCAGATAGATAGTAGTGGAAGTATGCCTGCGACAACCAAAATGGACAAGCAGGACCAAAGAAGTAGAACTGAGAAGTATTATGGGCCCTATTTATAGGTGGAAAACGAGAGCACAGACATGACACACAGTTACAGAGGAAGCGCGTAAGGAAGCCGCTAACTGTATTCGCACTTCCAGAGCCCTAGTTAGAGCTGCAGGACATCTTTCTCTCTGTTTCATTCAACTGAACACACAGTTTACCACTTCACACCGTGAACTACTTGTATTACCTTCCTTCATAAAGCTCTGTGGAATAGTCATCTGTGAAGTTGCACATCATTAAACAAAGCTGCATAGAGTTAGCTGCAGGGTGAGAAAAATGACAACTGTAGCCACTATTTTAGTGTGCGACCGGAGATCTTTTGAGAAACGATGGATCTGAGCTTGGTGTCTGTTGGCAGTGTGGAACTTGCCTGGTAGCAGTGAGGGCTGCATGCTCCAAGCGCACACCCCGACTCCCCATTGGGATGAGACTAAGACAAATGCCGTCCTCCTTCCTCCAGCCTTCCAGGAATGAAAGGCAGACCTACAGGCCCAAAAAGAAACTCTCGAGCTCTGGGCAGGTCCGCAAAGAAAATAATAGGGCTGTGTGCAACATGGGGCATATTTATTCTGCACTCTAGCTAAAAGATTATCAGGCAATAGAATTGATGTCACTTCCAGCGCCGGCTCTGCTCTTGGAAACGTAACACCCCAGCAATGGTTTTGTTCCCCATAGGCTGGAGGTTATAACCATCATGGTTCAACCAGTAAGAAATCCGTGTGACCGCCACCAGAAAAACATACCTGCTTAGCATAAGTAGTTCTGGTCTGGGCTAGTTTAGTTGGTTTCGGCGCACTGGGAACGCTTACCCAAGCCACTCTGCTGGCAGCCTTGTGCTCTCCAGCTGGCGTGCAGTGATGAACAACTTGGGATCAGAAGAGCTTTTACTGGCATCGGAGCGTCCGGCGGCTACGTGCATGTATGATGTGAAGGGCCTGAACGGGCTGCTCTCTCAGCTAAGGCAGCATAGCTTTTATTTTGCTTGTTAGTTACTCTCTGCTTACCTGTAACTCTCCGCAGCGAGAAGCAGGGAGCAGAAAAGATGATCTAAATTAAATCCCGTGCTGTGCCTTCAAAAGGCAGCATTGTGCATGGACTGTTACCCTGACTCTTCCCCAGCCTATGTGGCTGTACAGAGCTGAGCTCATGAGTGACAAAAGCAGAGAAGCTCCTAAAAGTGTCTTCCTCTGTGTGCCCTTCGTGCCCCTCTCCTGAATTCCCGTTGCTTTCCTCCTGTTCCTGCTCTGTGATGGGGGAAATCATCTGTCTAGTGATTGATGAAAAGACTGTTCTCTCGCCAACCGCGCCAGGGACGTACAAGTCTTTCCAGTTCCCTGATGCCTGGGTGGTATCGGCATATATGTGTTTAGATAAGCAGGACGGTGCGGAAGAATCATGGTTCATGGACATCATGGTTATTGCTTTATCACCAATTTTGTAGAGGAAAGTCTACTTTGAGCAAGTCGGCTAACCCCTGAACCTCAGTCTTCAGCTGCATAGCAAAGGTCGTGCTCGTTGTGTCATACCCATCCCATTGGTACCCGAAGTCTAGATCCGGCCTTTGAAGATACAATTTTTAAAGTCTGCTATATTCTAAGTAGAAAACTTCTGCGTTCTTATGTACTGCAGCTATTTAAACGTAAGTCTAGGGACTCTTCCCTGTTCTGCATCACTAGAGAATTTAGGTCTTCTTTCATAGTCTCTATTTCATACGTGACACACAATTTCCTGCAGTGGCTACTGTGTAAGAATTCACATACCTCACGCTTGCTGGAAGAATAGTATTTGAATATTTTAAAAAGCTTCTGCTCTTGAACTGAATGTCCTATAACGGAAGACATGCTGTTGCTTGTTACGAGCCTGGCTTTGACAGTTGGTTCTTTTAAATGCGTTTTTTGTACTTGTGTCAAATTGTAACATAATTTTAAATTGGTTGACTTTTTCTAATTCAAAGGATATTGGTAAGGAAGAGGAGAAAGACTCAGAAACTGTGAGTTTTATTGCCAGCTCTGCCACGCTTTCCCTGTGTGACCTTGGCACAGCACTTCAGAAAAAATCTCTTTGCCTTTTCTCTCCGAGAGGGGGATACTCGTATTTACAGCACCGAACCAGCTGTACAGCAGTGTCGCCGTGATTAATTCATTAACCTACGTAAAGCGCTTTTTGAATCTTTGATCTTCTGTATACACGTGGAGCACAGCGTTAGGGTTCAATGGACTATTAAAATACCTTTGGTGCTATTTAGGGGTGGAGACATGCTCGCATGTCACTGCGAATGAAGAAGAGGTAAAGCCTCCTGCCCCGCCCCGTCCCTGCTCTCATGAAGGCTCTGAGATAATGATCTGAAATAGGCACTGAGGTGACTTCACGGAAGGGTATTGAGTGAATGTTCAACTTTGCTAACAAGTATTTCTTTCAATGATTTATACAGGTGAATTAAAGGAAATCAAACAGGATATCTCCAGTCTTCGCTACGAACTGTTGGAGGATAAGTCCCAAGCGACAGAAGAGTTAGCAATTTTAATACATAAACTCAGCGAGAAACTAAATCCTAATATGTTGAGATGTGAATGATTCAACAAAGGAACCATGGCTTTGACTACAGCACAACTATTTATTGGCAATAATATTTCAGTATCTTATACTTGAAAAATGTATTGTAGATTTTTAGCACTAAATAACTTTATGTACAGCTTCTCTGGAATTTAACCTTAGGAAATTTTATTAACTCGCCACAAAAAGACCGCTCTCTTCGTTTTAATTGTCTAAAAGCAAGAACTATCATAATTTTTTTTGCATTCATGCATTAAAAAGGTATAATGGTATGAATTGCCGATATTTTAACAGGTTTATGAATAGATATTGATAATTCTTTGCACTAAATTTGCAAGAAAAAATTAAAACAGCAGATACAGCGTAGTACTCTGTTCCTTGCAGCAACTGGGTACGAATAGGATTTTTCATAATACCGTAAATCAACTAGAGATCAGTGGAGGATTACTTGAAATCTTTGTTCTTTATTAGTGACGCTAGTGACGTGTATAAGCTGGGAACTCACGGCGTGATCACGGGCAATTAATGAAAGTCAGGTCGGTGTGAATGTAACTGTAGTAGCACTGTTCAACATGTATGTATATACGCGTGCCCACAACTACCCCTTCTTAATTTACTGTCAAGTAGAAGGATGAGAATTTTTTTTTTTAAAAAAACGACGCGAACTCGGTCCAACGCTACTCTTTATGTGGTAGAAATGATTTTTTTAAAATTCAGAGGCCGTGCGGGGCTGGTATTTTGTTCCACCGCTCCAAATGACGCCTCCCATGCTTCGTTGTTTAAATAAAATATTCCTACTTTACTGATACTCCGTGTCGTCCCGGTAGTTCGGCACCGAAGTCCCGATTACCCAGCGGGACCTGCTACCGGACAGACCGGGCCCGGCCTAGCTGCCTTTTTCGGCCAGAGCCGGACCGTCTCCGGGCTGCTGGGCTGGGAGGGGGACGACGAGCGGGGCGGGCCGGGGCGGTTCGCGGCCGGTCGGGCCGGGGGAGCAGCCGGGCGCTGCCCCTCCCCGGGGCGCTGCCCCTCCCCGGGGCGCTCCCCGCGGTTCGCCTTCCCCGGGCCCCGCCCGCTCCGGTACGCTGTCCGATGGCGGCGCGCGCCTCGCTGCGGGCCCCCGCCCCCTCGCCGTCGGGCCTAGCCAACGGGAAGCCGGCTCGGGCCGACGTCGGCCGCCGGCTGCGGTTGCCGCGGTAACGGGAGCTGTGGGAGCGCTCGGGCGGCGGCGGGCGGGTCCGCTCCCCGCCGGCGCTATGGAGCTGAGCCTGGCCCGCGTGGACTACCTGCAGGTGGGCCCGGGCTGCGGCCGGCACCGCCGTGCCTTTACCCTGGGGGAGCGGGCCGGACCGGCGGCGAGCGGCCTGGGCGAGCGGGGGCGGCCGGGGGCCGCGGGGCGGGGCGAGGCGAGGCGGCCGGCCAACCGGCCGGTGAGGGGGAGCCGTCCGGCGTCCCCTCGAGAGGGCGGCGGGGCCGGTGAGGAGCCCGAAGGAGGGTCCCGGCGCTCCCGGCGGCGGGGCCGGGTCGGGAAGCGCCTCCCGGTGGGGCCGGGGCCGGGCGGGCCTCCCGCTTCGGCCGGCGGGCGCGCGGCTCCAGAGCCGCCTCAGCAGGGCAGGGACGCCCCTCCCCGGCCACACCAAGGGCCCCGCAGCGCCCCGCAGCGTCGCGCCTGCCCCCCGGCCCTCAGCCCCGCTCCCGGCCCGTGCCGCTGCCGTGCGCTGGGCTAGCGGCGCCGAAGCGGGCTCGGTTAAAGAGTGTGTCTTCCCACAGGTGGGAGTGACGGCTCAGAAGGCGATGAGGCTCCTTCCCGCGTCGGGGCGAAAGGCGAGGCAGAAGGTAGCGGCTGTCGGCAGCGCAGAGCTCGTTCTGCTGGCTCCCGGCAGCTTATTTTCTGGCTGCGGAGCGTGCCGTGAGAGCATCTTTGATAAACTCTTGAGTTTCTTTAGTTAGTACGTCGTAGGGAAAAACTTTGGAACCAAATTCTTGGAACTTTTTGGAAAACTTTTGAAAAAACAGAGAAGAAAGTCTGAATGGGTTTCTGGAACGCTTTCAGAACCAATAAGGAGTTTTCAAAACTAAGGCATTGCTGAAACCGCAAGGAAGTTCTTGCGTATTTCTCTATTTCTGTTTTGCTGACACTTAATATAGAGGAAATACTTCTTTTCTGATTTTCCTTAATACAAGCTCAAGCTAAGGAAACTCACTTATGAAAACCCTTTTTGTTTTAATAATAAATTCTCAATATGAAAATACAACTATGCCCAAATACACCTTTCTGGAGTGTTCCGCCTGATGGTTGCTGGCGTTTACAACTAGAAGCAGAAAAAGGATTGTAAATGCTATCACTTAAATTATTGTTCTTAGGCTTTAGCGTCCTATCTGTAGCGGTTTATCTAGATCTTCTACATACAGCTATGTAAATTAGGTATTGTAGAATTTAAAGTACTTAGATACAGGAAAATATGATTTAGATAGGAAAAGCATTATTTAAAAAATATTTATGCATGTAATAAAAACTTAATGATGTATTATACTTTTGAAGGTGGTTGTTGGAGATCAGGATGGGGTCATTACATGTTTTGGCATAAAAAAAGGGGAAGCTGTGGTAAGTGGAAATGTTCCATTTAAAATTTTATTTTTTAAATAGTCTTCCTAATGACCTTTGAAAGTCTGTTTTTATTGACATGGGAAATAAGGTACCTGTGGAAGGTGGCTAGGTAGAGCTGTGGACTGATACCTAGCCGTGATGAGGGCGTGCTGATTTCATGCCTGGACAAGCGCATGTTCCTCCACAGCTGTAGGGTCAGGCTCTAGTGTATATCATTGATACCGAGTACAAAGGAATATTGAAGAGACATACGGTTCTCTTTACTGGACATGATGTAGCCAAGCTTGACGTACTCTGTGAATAGATAAGCTAAACATTCAGTAGGGGTATACTCTGTGCAGTTGGGGTATACTCTGCGAATAGATAAGCTAAACATTCAGTAGGACAGAAGACCTTGAAACGTTGTAGATAAGGAAGTGATGCTGAAGGCAGCTAGTTTGTAAAGGTAAAAGTGTGCAAACCGAGCCAAAGAACAAACTGTGCATGCACAAGAACTGAGTTCAACTAGCGGTCACGGTGAGGAAGACTATCGACGACCACCGGAGGACCCTGAAGGACCACCAATGGACATAAGAGCGCATGCGTTAAAGACTTTTATATATGTTAATGAAATAACATTAATAAATTAATCATGTCTCAGAAATCTAATGAATATGTATATTCTAATTGTACTTAACTCCTATAGTTAAGCAGCTCGGCGCGCACATTAGGTGGAGTGATCCCCTGTGCGCCCGGCGCCGCAATGAAGAATGCCTGCTTTCTAAAACTCCAAATTGAGTCTTAAGAGAGTTTTTCATCTGCTGACTTACGGTAACATCATCACAGAAAAAGTCAGTTTAACACCTTTTGCTCTCCAGTTCAGTTGGGCTTAAGCCAGTTACTGTGACTGGACAAAAACCTGCTGTGATGCACTAAGTCAGTCGCCTTAGGGGATTTTGACAAACTGATTGCTTTTTATGAGCCTAGACTTATGCCCAGCTTAATAAAAATTTATCTTGCCCCCCTGCCTTGGGGAAGTTCATAGCCAGCTTATAAGGACTCTATAGCAATACAAAGAAATCTGTCTGGAATAAGAATGCAACATGTACAAGTGAGCGAGTGTGTGTGTGTGCGTGTTGTTCTTTAAAAAAAAAAAAACACAGCACAAACAAACAAAAAACTTACAGCTACCAGCAGTGCTGAAATTTTCCTATGGATGAATAACACTGAAATAATAAAGTCTTAATTTGTTATATTTTACAGCTTTTTATATTTATTGACTTACAAAATGCTTGATTGCTTTGTGATTCTGAAGAGAAATGTATGGATTATTTTTGTCTGCATATAATCCATAGTATCTTAGTTTTGCCAGAAATTGTAAAGCAAATTTATTATCCTTTATGTTAAAAGATTACCATAAATATGATATTGTGATGATGAAAATTGCTTTTCTATTTACAGCCAGTGTTCAAGACCCTGCCAGGCCAAAAAATTGCAAGATTGGAGTTGGGAGGAGCTCTTAATACACCACAAGAGAAAATTTTTGTGGCTACAGGATCAGAAGTTAAAGGCTTCACAAAAAGAGGGAAGCAGTTTCTTTCATTTGAAACTAACCTTACTGAAAGCATCAAAGCTATGTATGTATGATATTTTGCATTTTTTTTCATAGCCAGAGCAGATCGTTAGTTTATGATTTTATGAAATAGTTTTTTACCATATTGCATGCTTGTAGGTAACACTAAGTGCCAGTCCAGCTTTAGCTTGTGCCATGACATGTAGGAAGGAACTTGGAAAACCATGGTGAAGTTTAGAAAGTGTAGGGGGGCTTGGGAGGGGTCTGGAGGCACTCACAGTGCAAATGCAGGTGAGCAGAGCTGGGGTTATTGCCACAGTGCATCATGTCCATATACCCTTCCTGTGGCAGAACAGGAACAAGTTTTTTATTTTCTTTTTGGATCATGTCGTAAGATGCTGCCATATATAAACCGACTTGAGAAGAATTAATATCATAGAATCATAGAATAGTTTGGGTTGGAAGGGACCTCTAAAGGTCATCTAGTCCAACCCCCCTGCCGTGGGCAGGAACATCTTCCACTAGATCAGGTTGCTCAGAGCCCCATCCAACCTGACCTGGAATGTTTCCAGGGATGGGGCATCCACCACCTCTCTGGGCAACCTGTGCCAGTGCTTCACCACCCTCAGTGTAAAAAATTTTTTCCTTATATCTAGTCTAAATCTACCCCCCTTTAGTTTAAAGCCATTCCCCCTTGTCCTGTCACAACAGGCCCTGCTAAAAAGTGTGCCGCCATTTTTTTTGTAAGCCCTCTTTAAGTACTGATAGCCTGCAATAAGGTCTCCCCAAAGCCTTCTCTTCTCCAGGCTGAATAACCCCAAGTCTCTCAGCCTTTCTTCATAGGAGAGGTGTTCCACCCCCCTGGTCATTTTCGTGGCCCTCTTCTGGACCCGCCTCAACAGGTCTGTGTCTTTCTTATGCTGAGGGCTCCAGAGCTGGACGCAGGACTCCAGGTGGGGTCTCACCAGAGCAGAGTAGAGGGGCAGAATTCCCTCCCTCGACCTGCTGGCCACGCTGCTTTGGATGCAGCCCAGGATACGGTTGGCCTTCTGGGCTGCGAGCGCACATTGCTGGCTCACGTCCAGCTTTTCACCCACCAGTACCCCCAAGTCCTTCTCGGCAGGGCTGCCCTCAATCCCTTCATCCCCCAGCCTGTATTGATACCGGGGGTTGCCCCAACCCAGGTGCAGGACCTTGCACTTGGCCTTGTTGAACCTCATGAGGTTCACACAGGCCCGCTTCTTGAGCTTGTCCAGGTCCCTCTGGATGGTATCCCGTCCCTCTGGTGTGTCGACCGCACCACTCAGCTTGGTGTCATCTGCAAACTTGCTGAGGGTGCACTCGATCCCACTGTCTTATGTCATTGATGAAGATATTAAACAGTACCAGTCCCAATACGGACCCCTGTGGGATGCCACTCGTCACCAACCTCCATCCGGACATTGAGCTGTTGACCACTACCCTCTGGATGCCACCATCTAACCAATTCCTCACCCACCAGACAGTCCACCCATCAAATCCATACCTCTCCAGTTTAGAGAGAAGGATGTTGTGGGGGACCGTGTCAAAGGCCTTACAGAGGTCCAGACAGATGACATCTGTACCCTTCCCGTCTCCACTGATGCAGTCACTCCATCATAGAAGGCCACTAGGTTAGTCAGGCAGGACTTGCCCTTGGTGAAGCCATGCTGGCTGTCTCAAATCGCCTCCCTGTCCTCCATGTGCCTTAGCATAGCTTCCAGGAGGATCTGTTCCGTGTTCTTCCCAGGCACAGAGGTGAGACTGACTGGCCTGTAGTTCCCCGGGTCTTCCTTTTTCCCCTTTTTAAAAATGGGGGTTATGTTTCCCCTTTTCCAGTCAGTGGGAACTTCACTGGACTGCCACGACTTCTCAAATACGATGGATAGTATCGTATTAGATAGACTTCTCAAATACGATAGATGGATCATCAAAATATATTAATGAAATTTCTATAAAGATATCCTTAGGATTTTACGTGAAGACAAAATAGGAAATTTGAGAGCTATAGAAATCATGTGGTTTTAGCATTCATAAGAAAGTTTTTTTTTTTTTAATAGCTGGAACAGCTTGCGGGACCCACTAATGCCTTGAATCTGCAAGCGGTAGTGCATGCATGCATATAGTAGGGCTAAAAGACTATCGCTGCAACTATACTGTGAAAACGTTACAGGAAGCATTTTCTTTTTCTCAGGCATATTTCAGGAGCAGATCTCTTTCTTTGCGCGAGCTACATCTATAACCATTACTGCGACTGCAAAGACCAGCACTACTACCTATCAGGAGATAAAATCAATGATGTTCTCTGCCTTCCTGTAGATAAAGTGAATTGCATTACACCGGTACTTGCATGTCAGGATAGAGTCCTCAGAGTTTTACAGGTCAGAATACTTGCTTCTTTATGTTTTATGTATTGATGCCATAGAATTGGACTGATTCTTAAGGGAATCAGCATATCAGCATGGCTTAAACATCATAAGGATAAGCATATTGTATTTTACTTGGCAGTGTTACTGTCTATAATGCTGGTACATTTTAATTTTTTTTTTAAAAGGAAAACAATGATTATAAACTTGCAAAATGAGGATTAATAAAACCACTATAAATAGGCTTTGGAATTCATAGGTGAAAGTAGATAACAAATTGGTCCCTTTTAACTAGAAGTGCTCATATAAGGGAATTAAATGTGTCTTTATCAGTTTGGAAATTCTTGCTCTCACAAATTACTGTTGCGACAAGTCAGAGTGATATTAAGTGGTTTAACAAATTTATTTGCCAGACAAATTTGTAGATTATTTTTAGTAACAACACCTCATTTCAAGAGCCCTATGTTTTATTTATATAAACTTCACCCTGTTCTGGCTTAGAAATGGTACTGGGAGTTTGTATAAGTGAAGCATATCCATTACTATTATCCATAATAATTTTGTCGTCATGCTTGTGGGGTTTTGTTTTGTGGTGTTTTTTTGTTTTGGTTGGTGTGGGTTTGTTTTGTTTTTGTTTTACAAAACTCATTCAATATAGTCCTCTTTGTCTTTAGGGATCTGATTTACTGTATGAAGTAGAAGTTCCTGGACCACCTACTGTTCTTGCGCTAAGCAATGGAAATGGGGGTAACAAGATTTTGAATATACACATAACTAAATAATGTTATTTTACTATATTTTTAAGATTTTATTGCTTGTATTTGTTAATTACATTTTGCCTTGATTTTTAAACTGATGTTAAAAATGTTGCAGAAAACTGACTATGGGAAGTCATTTCTTACATACAAATAAATATACACACACACGTATGACTTTTAGTTCTAAATTATGTTCACGTTTAATTGAAAGCCTCTTACAAGAGCAGCGAGATATAAGATGGTGTCATTGTGAAAATATGAACTGGACTTTTGGGGGCCTTGTCAAAGTTCTGGGTTTGGGTTTCTCTTATACATGGATTTCCATAACTAGAATCGCTAGTTGCGCCCGTCCATAGATGGATGAGAATATTGAGTAGAGCTCACATAAACTAAGACTGTGGAAGGATCAAGCTTAAAATAGTTTGATCATCCTTCTTGTTAATCTGTTCTAACCTAATAGAAATCGCTTTAGCGTGTTAAGCTGGTGCTTAATTTAGTTTCAGTTAGATTGTGTGACAATGACATTCAGAGCTGGTTTGGAAAAGTAGTTCTTACTTGCTTAAGTATTGGCACAACATCCATTACTGGATGCGTGTTCTGAATGGATCTCTTCGTTTCTCTTCTCTAAAGGCAATTTAATAGCCTATCTTTGCTGAAATTTAAAGTTATGAATGGTTTTTAGGCAGAACTCCAGTGCAGGGGGGCATTCATACACGGAAGAGTGATAGCCATGAAGAAATTATCAGAACAGGTGCAGTTTTCATGTATTTGTTTTTGTTTTTAAAGCCTGACAGTTCTGTTACACAACACTAATGTTAGTATTTTCTTTTTCCCTTGGGCTGTAGAGTGTAACTACACAGGACTTTCAAATTTTTTAAATTGGTGTACTTGATTTTATTGATTCTAAACTCAGTTTATGTGTTTAGGTGATTCTGGAGAAGAAATTGTGTATGGAACCTCTGATGGTAAACTGGGTCTTACCCAGATTACTGGTTCCAAGCCTATACCTAAGTGGGAAATTGGAAATGAAAAAAAGAGAGGAGGTATGCGTCTCAATCTCTCACTCTTTAGCTTTCCAGCATATATGAGGCTTTATTGCAAGTATAATAATCAGGAAATCTTATTCGTAGATACTTTGGAGGCATATTGTGATTACGTCAGTATGTGATACTAATACGAGTAAGCTCTCTTTCATTCTTCTGGTTTTCTTATAAATAGTTCTAATCAGTTGGTCTTGCTTTGGCTTTTCTGTTCATATTATTCCCAGTACTTTAGTATACTTTTGTTTTTACAGTATTTTTAAAGTGGTGTTTGTAAAACAGTGTTGATTCATATATGATTACTTGAGGTTTTTACCATTTTGGTGGCTATTTCTAAGTGCAAATATACCTGCCCGATTTTTCAGATGTTCAGTGGTCTTAAAGTCTCTTCAGAGGAAAGGTTAGCATCTTCCCTGCAAGACATTTTTTCTTCTTTTTTTTTTAAAAAGACAATGTTATTTTTATAAAAAAGCCAGAAAGCCAAGGGGTTCTGTCAGAAGATGGAATAAGGCTTTCATTAAAGCTCCACAATGAGGCTTAGCTGATCAGAGCATAGTACGACACTTTCCCTGTTTTAGCCTTGGTATGCTGCTTCTGCAGCATCTGTTAGCCCATACTCCTTTATAAAGGAGAAGACCAGGGATAGAAAAAAAAAAAAAAAAAAAAAAAATATATATATATTTTAAATTTAATTATCTCATAACAGCTATCGCTAAATTATTTTCTTAAAATGCTTCCTAGAATGTCCTTACTCTTCATATGAAATATGAAGGAGTCACAGAAGTTAAATTCCATCTCATTTTTCATATTAATTCTTGTACAAACTCTCTCACTGCTTTTTCCTTCTTCCAGACGCTAACTCTCTTTCCTGTCCAGACATGAATAGTTGTCATAGGCTGGTTCCACATGTGCTAGTAGTGGATCTGTCCACTAACGTGTCAAATAGCAGTACCTAGTCCAGGTCTGGCACAAGTCAGAACCCTCTTTCTGTCACCTTGGCCAGAATTCATAGTAGTCCATTTACCAATAGCTTTAAGTCAATTATAGAAAATAAAGAATGCCTGCTTCTTCAACTGGCAAAGTTACAGTAGTGTCGACAGACAAATAGTTCATCTGGGGAAATGTTTGATGGGGGAGGGTTAAACCCCTCAAAAGTAAGCTATTTGAACATCAGAAGGAGTCTCTGTTCAGTGCTTTTCACCAAGGGAACGGTAGTGGTTTTGATTTGGAATTGGTTGCTGTAAAACCCACTGTGCCATCTTGACCCTCAGGCACAGGTGAGAGACTTCAGCCCTCTGGTGGACTCATCCAGAAATAGCATTAATAAAACCTTAAAAGCCGACCGAGAATCTCTTTCTATGTAACTGAATGTGGCCTGTGTATTATTGTGTCATAAACGAATAAAGATGAAGTAAACGGTCTTGTTTTCTTTCTCATTAGGTATCTTATGTATTGATAGTTTTGACATTCTGGGAGATGGAGTTAAAGAATTACTCGTTGGACGAGATGATGGAGTGCTAGAAATCTATAACTTTGAGAGTGCAGATGATCCTGTCCTTCGATATGATCATGTGAGCCCACTTTCCTTATACTCTTCTTTGCTGGAAAAATGAATTTAAAAAAAAATAATCTGTATTTCAAAACTTAAAAGTATTTAAAAGATCATTACTACTAAAATGTGTGGGTTTGTTTTTAATTTGATGAGCTCTGTAATGTTGACAATATAAACTTCAAAGCAGTGTCCTAATATTTAAGAGCCAGAAAGCGAAATAGTCCTGATTTAAGCAAAAATCAAAATAGTGTAGAGGGTATGTTAAAGTTCTGGCTCTGTTGACTATTGAAGTCTCTCCTGAGTGAAACCTAATGCAGTGCTTCTCTCTCAGTGAAAAAACAACCCCATGTTTTGTATAGTCTGTGTTTTACATGTAAAATAATAAATGTAAGTTCTCAGGACTTTACTGAGCATAATTACTTCGGTTATGAATTGTTTAAAACAGTAGATTTGATCCGTAGTGATTATTTCAGCCTTCAGTCAGATTGCTAATTCCTGCTAGAAAAATATTGCCCATTGGTGTTTTGCTTTAAACTGCTTTTTAATGTCTTTGTTATGCAGAGTAGAATAGGAATGCATTTGTTAAAACACCCCGATTTAGCTGTGGTAGTCATCAGCTAGCTTACTCTTTTGTAGGTCTAGATATTGTGCGTCTATGTAGGTATTTCGTGATGCAGGTAAAAGGAGGAGCGCAACCCTTAAAACCCCCACAAAACCCCCCAAACCTCTAAAATGAGTGCAGTGATATTTCCCTCTTCTTGAATGTATTTATTTGAAGGCTTTATCAGAGAGCATTGCATCAATCCAGGGTGGCTGTGTAGGAAAAGATGGGTATGATGAAATTTTAGCATCCACATATTCAGGTAAGCTTCATGTCATTTACTCAATAAATGTTGCATATGGTGATGTGGTAAAAACGAAGCAGGCTATGTTGTTAGTGCAGCTCACATCTCTCAACATTTTTGTTCTGATTGAAACCAGGATAATGTTTTGTGGGAAAAGATCTCTTCTAAGTTAATATTTACACTCCAAAAAAAAAATGTTTCCTACACTTAAACTATGTTTCTGTATTTTAAGATATTCATAATGTGTTCTGCTGTGTAACACAGCGGCTGGTTAGTCTTTGGTGTAGGCTGCTGCCTAACTGTGGTGAAATAATGAGTATGTTATGTCCGAAGGAATTATTTATGATTTTTTTGTATTAAAAATACTGATAGACAAGTATATCTGTTTGTTTGTTTTCTTGTCTTTTAAGCGGTTTCCTTCCTTTTCAGCTTCAAAGGGCTTTAAATGGGGTTGATTTTGCTTTTAGTAGAAAATAAAGCTTCCCCATGTGAGGCGTCTCAGCAGCCCCTCTGCAGGATTCAAGCTATTGGCCTGACTGTCACAGAGGCCATGATAAACATGCTGCATATGTTAACTGCTGGGAGCTAAAATATTGCTAATTCTCTATCTTCGGTTATCTTCAGTGCTAAAAAATTAGCCTACTGAAACCTCTCATATTCAAAATCATGTATTTTGGCAAGATACAATTCTCAGTCAGTTATTGAGAAGTAATGGTGTTCAAGTACCTCTTTTAAATAGTCTTTGGATGATTAAAAGACTCTTACACCTCACCTCATATGAATTGTTTTGGTATGATAGCCTGCAACAATACTGTGGCCAAAGTCTTTTGTGGCTTCTTTTAGTGGGAATGTTATAAAGATCCATGAATCATAGAAGAAAGAAAACAGCGAAAGCCCATGTTCACCTGTGGGTTTTCAAAGGTAAACTCTGGTAGGATGTGCAGTAGACTGAGTTTGGTGGATTTTGGCAGATCAGGAAAAGTAGTGCTCAGAGCAGTAAAAGTTAAATTTCAAGCCTGGCAGCATAGGACTTCTGTGGATTTTTTTAAAGTTCATGCTCCATTATTGGGCTTTCTTGGTACTTGAAGTAGATAGCTAAGGAATGTCAAAGATTGTGGACATGTCAGCTTTTATGGTGCATTTTATAATAATGCTATCTTACTGTTTGCACGCATTATGTGAGGTAACTAGAGCTATAAACACCCATTCAAATCTGCATATCGTACCTGAGGTTTCAGGATGTAATCAATTAGTATTTGCCTTTATAAGTAAATGTAATTAAGTAAACAAAAAGATTTTTTTTTTCACTTCAACCGTCAGCATTCAATCTCAAAGCACATTGTGCAACATATAGTTTGCTATAAACACATTGCACAGCTTTTTGTTTTGTTTTGTTTTCAGCTATAGTACTGCAAAGTATTCAAGGTTTTGTCAGAGAAACAGAGGTGGGAAAAATTTTAAGAGCTCGGTTAAAAAAATACCGCAGAGGGATTTATTGCTCGAAGTACTTAATGAAAAAGAATAAGTAATGTTTTCCAATCTGTAAGTTAAGAATGAAACCCATAAAAAAAATCACGCTCGGTGTCTAGATTAATCCTTCAAAGAAAGGATTAAAGTCTCGATCTCTCTACCCAGTATCTGGAACAAACATCGCTCCACGCTGAGTGTAGCTGAGCGTAGACTTCAGTTCTTAGCTTATAAGGAATAAAAACTTCATATATTGGTTTAGGCTGGCTGACAGGACTGACTACAGAACCTGTCCATAGAGAAGATGGATCAGGTGAAGAACTAAAATTAAGTCAAGAAATGCAGAGCAAGATTTCATCCTTAAGGTAATTGCGCTAGAAAGAAATTTAAATGAAAGAATTGAAATGTTAAAGGCTGAAATGTCATATTTCCTTCGTATCTCACTGGATTTTCTGTATCATTAATGTATCTGGAAGTAGAATCAAGCCTTTTCAAAGCAGAAATGAATAGCAGCCTCATTTCACAGTCTTTATGTCTTGCCTTCACATGACGATGTCTTAATGCCTTCTTCCTCAGTATCAGCAAGATGAGATTGCCTTCTTCCATGCTGCTTATAGCTTCTAAATGATGGGAGGAAAGTAGTCACTAGCATGTAATTCAAAATGCATTGTACTCTTGAAGGGAAAAACGTCGTCCTTTCCTGTGACTCATCGAAATCTCTTTTGGCAAAGTACAGTAGAATCTACATATTCATGTGATATAGTTTATATTTTGTCTTTGTTATGTATGTGGAAGGGGAGTCACCAGTCACTTCTGGTTGGAAACTTGTGGACAGAAGATAAACATGATTGCCTTGCAAACTTAATCTACTTAATTTCTAGGGTAGCTTTTATAGTTTTTTTTCCTTAAGACATTATATGCGGTTTCCCTTTTCTAGGAATGAATTGGAACACTTACAGATGAAAGTACTTCAGGAACGTGAAAAATACCAGCAGTCTTCTCAATCCAGTACTGCTGTTTCATCAGTACCTGCATTTAGTGTGAATGATAAGTTTACGTTAAATAAGGATGATGCTAGCTACAGCCTCATCTTGGAGGTGCAGACAGCTATAGATAATGTCCTGGTACAGGTGAGTGTGGTTTTGTTCTTGTTGGCTTTCTTGATAACTAAATAAAATATTCAGAGACTTTCTAGTTTAAAAAGCTGAGTTATAATATCTTAAATATATGAGTTTTTAAATGTCTGAATTGTTATAAGAGAGAATTGAAGTGTATAGCCTTGCAATGTTGAAGTAACTGTTGTAAGTGCTTGTTAGGGAACAAACACAACTTAAACCTTTATTGAACAGAGCAACATTACACTACCAAAATAGACCAAAACACCTGCTGTACTAGCAGGTTTCTACGTAACTTTTGTGTTTGCTTTTGCATGTCCCTCCCTATTTAAACAGCAATTAACTCAGTAAGTCTTAAATGAGGTGCCGATTCTCACTCGCCAGTTAAGTACCCTCTGTAGTGGAAAATTAATTTTAGAATGATATGGGCCACCTGCGCGCTTTCAGTGTGGAACAGTGTCTGATTTGTGTGCAATTGGTGATAAATACTCCTGCCAAGTAGAACAACCTTAATTAGTTATTCCTCCTACTGCATCAGCTGAAATTAATGTTATCTTTGGTAGTCAGAAAGAGTAGCGGTACTGAATTACCTTCTTTTGGGATAAGCATGGGGAGAAAAATTTGACAAGGAGGAATTTGTGAGGTGAATTTGCCATAACAAATGGGAGAGAACTACTGTAGGATTTTATTTTTCACTTCTCAATAAAAATCTCATTTTTATTAAGGATGTTATGAGAGCAGTGCTAAGCTACAGCTAATAGGCAGCTCTCTAGTATCTGCTCTTTCCATAGCTAAGTGAGGAATAATGAAATTGTTTAATCTAGCCCTGAACTTAATGTCTTATACTGAAGCTGTTGTAAGCCAGCCACACGAGTTCAGGACTCCGTAAGAGAGTAAGAGAATGATCATCATGTTACTCCAGGATTAAGTAGTAAACTGCGTGTCTGTTCAGCTTTTACCCCTTGGATGAAGCAGTCATTGCCTCTCCCTTATTAAAATAATTGATGACAGTTAGAGGATAAATGCATTAGAAGCTACTCAGGAACTTAAGCTCTTTGTTTTTCCTTCCTCACATGTTCTGCAGAGTGATGTCCCAATAGACTTGCTGGATGTGGATAAAAATTCTGCTGTTGTTAGTTTTAGCAGCTGTGATTCTGAGGTAAGTGAAACAAGAGATGATATTTATAGAGATCACATGATGAAAGCTCTTAATACTGTATATTAAAAATAGAATTTGGATTTATATATTTGTAATTTTAAATATATTGAGTTAAACTACTCATTTGGTAATTTTGGAGAGCTCAGCTTCATTAGAGATACTGCAGAATTAGGAGTTAGCGGCAGGTCCTGACATAAGGCAAAGCTAAATACGTGCGAAAGGATCTAGGAGCAATTGCTCTCTTGCTTTTTCTTCTGCCTGATCAGGAATGTGAAAGACACATTCAGTATTGCTCTCTTCTCTGGATTTGCCAGTATCATGTATATCTACTTCAAAGTAATTTTAGGTGAAGAACGTTGTATTTCTTACTTAGTTCGTCTCTTAAAAATCACTTTAGAACATGCAAATTCTGCTGTGTGGGGAGTCATTTGTTTAAGTGCATTTTTTTATATAATAATTATAAACTTAAATACTTACAGAATTACTAATGATGCTTAGGGCTGGGGGGGAAATCCAGAAACTACCTTAGCATGATGAAAACCTTCTGTGAAGTCTTTTTCCTTGTAATGGTCCACTAAGTATTTTAGTTTTAAGAACTGAATTTGCACATCATTGGTCTACCCTGGAGCTTTCAGAAATCAACTTTTTATTTTAAGTTTCTTGTCGTTCGTGATTAATTTAGCTTTTTTTTTTTTTGGTGTGTTTTCTTAGTGATCTTACTTTAGTTTTTGGATGTTGGACTAATATTGCAGATGAGTGGGGCAGGCTGGCGTGCATTCTTCAGATGAAAAGTAGATAACTAATTTTTATGGTGGTATTAAAGAGTATAAGAGGCTTCAGTTGATTTCTCCTTATATAGAGAAATTTTTTAAATTCTACCATAATTAAAATTAATGGGAATATTCAAGGGAACCAAAGATTACTTTTTTGTATTAACTTTTGTAAAAGAGCTGTACATAAATAGCAAAAACTTTATTGTACATGTCTACAGTTAAAACAGACCAGTAGAACTTTTGTGAATCCACAGACCTGTTTTGTACTATTTTTCTGGTTTTTTTGCTGTTTACAGCCAAATAGCAACTTTCTTCTTGCGACTTACCGATGCCAAGCAAATACTACGAGACTTGAACTTAAGGTAAAATGCTCCAAAATATTTTCCATAATAAATTAATGGTTACGTAGATGTCTGCTTAGGAATGGAGAGATCTCTACCTGGACTGACTGTTTAGCCTGAGCAAATGATCAGTCTGACTTCTACTGCTGGTTTTTTCCTGAGAACCTTCTAATCGGGGGCTTGTGTTCCATTATATTTGTCTGTAGGGTTTCTAAAGGCTTCTAAAAAATGTGTTACTTCAGAGGAGAGCCTGGGGTCCTTCATGAGTGTCCCTAAGATGAAAGCAGCGGGGAAGTCACAGATTGTGAAAATACTTGATTCTGGAGACAGTGTGTGGAACTTAAGGTGGAGACAGGCATGGGAAAGAAAGCTCTGGCACTGCTTGTCCTCGGAAGTGTGTGAAGGAAGTTACGCTGGGAAGTAACCAGGGAATATAGGCTGGATTTGTACTTTGGAGAGGAAGCGAATCCGGTCTTTCTGTGCTGCTTATACTAAAGGCATGTGGGTGTTCTGGGGTTTATTTTTAACGATCCACCAAATTCACACGTTTTGTGGCTATCACCAGGGGAAATAACGAAGGAAATCATGATTAGGAAAATCCTCAACATGCACACAGGCTCTAGGTTTTCTCTTTATGTAGTTACCTAACACTGCAGCCTCCTAATCTGATACGTGTTTATTTATGTAAAACTCTCAGTCCGAAGAGTATCATTAGAAATTTAAGCCTGCATAAGAAGTATCAAATGTGGGGAAGCTGGGGGTGGTTATCTGTTTTTTGTGAGGTCACAATAATGGACCTAGCGTGCAGAATTAAGACTCTTTATTTCCCAGGTTGCCTTCTTAAGAAATGCTATGAGTGTGCTTATTGGTTCTGAGCAGGTCACTTTATCTCTCTGTGTCTCAGTTCTCTTATTTTAATTTAGGGATATGACCCTGGCCACCTTTAATATTGAAAATGCTCGGTAAAGAGTAAATAACACAAGAAAAATGAATCAACTGCATTCATTATACACAAAAAGAGGTTTTTTTTGTACTTTCTCACTAAAAACATTTATAAACTTCCTGTTGTGTGTCATCAAAAGACTGTACTATCACTCTTGCGTTTGGATCCTGATGTGATGGATTCAATCTGCACAGGTTCTACTGCCACCTCGCTGCAACACATTGAGGATCTCCAGTGATTTACACCTGCCACGTGGAATTCATTCTCTTTTTGTATTCTGTCTATGCACATGCAGACAATACAACTTTTAAGTCTTGGGGATTTTATTTCCAAAGAGAACTCTTTACTCATTTTTATTAAAAACATTGAAGTGGATGTCTTCCTGCAAAACACTGCTTTCTGAGTTCTGAGACCCTATAAAACAGGGGACATAATCAAGGTTATAAAGCAAACCCGTACTCGAACTCCAGTCTGCTCTTTTGTTTGTATAAAGCTGTTTCAGTAGCTCTTCTGCCTGCTTTCACGGCTGTGTTGGTGCTGTAGGTGGGACACTCCTGTTTCTTGTCAATTCTGTGTGAGTGGCAGACTTCTTAGTGCAGCCTGTGTAACTGGTCTCAGCAGAGAAGTGATTGATGCATTGCCGTGTCCTCAGGTGTGGAGAGTTTGTACTGTGTCTTGAATGTGTTTGTACCTCCTGCTTGTTGGGTATTCTGAGACTTGAACTTAAATCTGGCCTCTTACTTTTCTAAAAATAGCGCAGGAAGAACTGTGATTGTTATGAAGAGATGAACGCATATTTTGAAATTCAGTTTACTTTCTTAAATTCTTTGATCTATTCTTTGCTGCCAACTGCTACAGAATGTATTTTTTCCTTAATTTAAAAAAAAAACAAACCAGTAATGGAACCACTGACGAATTAGAAGCAGGTTACAGACTTTTTATTTTAACTGATCAGAAAGTAAGTTAGTGGGTTTTATTTTCTTAATATTCTGTTCATCTAATATAGCAGCATTTCATTGGACACTACTTCCTCTAGTTTTAAAACATTCTTGATCTGCTCTATTTATAGTGGCACTATCAAGTAAATATAGTGCTCTAAATATTCTTGAAGTACTACAATCTTCCTTTAACATATTTTGAATACCCACTGATTTTCCAAAACATGGTAAACTAATTTTTTCCCTTTTGTGGTTTTTTTTTTTGTGTGTGTGTGTTCTGCTTTTATTTCTGCAGGTTCGATCTATTGAAGGACAGTATGGGACACTGCAAGCATATGTAACTCCAAGAATTCAACCAAAAACCTGCCAAGTTCATCAGTATCAAATTAAACCACTTTCGCTTCATCAGAGAACTCATTCTATTGACCATGACAGGTATTTGCAGAGAAAAATCAATGCCTTTTTCTCTTGAAAAACTGACACAATCCAGTGGAAACAATGTTTACTCTATAAACTTAAGTATGTCATTTCTAACCCCTAACCTACAATTTTGGGCCTGTAGTTCCATTTTATGGGTTTTCTGACAGAAAATGCGGATTTAATGGGTTCCTGTTTATCCTTGTTTTCCGGTTATTTTTCATTTTACTGACCTGGGTTATAGTGCAGCCCCATGTGTTAGTAGAGCTGAGGGTATGGTAGAAAGGAAACTTCTGTGTTAGTAACCACAGTCTTTTCAGTTTCAGCCTCATTCTCCCCTCCACCCTTTTAATGTAATTCTTTCCCGTAGCTAACTTGGCTCCAAAACTGAGCCAAGACATTTTTTCCCCGCCCCTCTCTCTGTTAGAAACCTAGTATTTCATGCAATTTCTACTTGATTTTTCCCCACCCTCAGTTAACATCTTGTATTGCCACCGAGGTATTGCTTGCTTCAAAACAAAACTGAAAGATGGAAGGAATGATACCAAATGCTTCAGTGTGCAAAGGAGCTCCATTATGCCTCGTTCTTGATACAAATGCTATGTCTGTGGTTTACAGCGTGGGAGACTGTTGAGGCTCTTAGTCGTATTTGCTGTGTTGTCAGTTATTTACCTTTGTCATAAGTTTCAGGTTTAACAACCTGAAACGGGCTATGTCAAAAACTTCCACCTCGTTTCTTACCCAGTTCTGACATGCCTACTAGGAGATAAAACTTGAATGTGCGCATAGCTTTTTGTCTTGAAATACAGAAAAGTAGCTGTAATCTGCAATATGTAACTATTTAGCAAGACACCTGACTTCTTACAGGGTGTTGATTAAAAGGAAACCACCATGTGGAAATAAACTTTTTTTCATATGGATAACCAGTGCACTGACAGTGCCCCTCCTTCGTAACTGTTAACTTCTTTTTTTTTTTTTTTTTTTTTTTAATCTATTTCATAATGTCATAGACCCATGAATACACTGACGCTCAAAGGCCAGTTCAGTTTTGCTGAAATTCACTCGTGGGTTGTGTTTTGCTTGCCTGAGGTGCCTGAGAAGACTCCCGCTGGAGAAAGTACCACCTTTTATTTTCAGAACACCTTCCTGGGTACACAGCTTGAAAGTACTTACAGGTAAAATACAATTACTGAAGCGCAATGTGACTGCGCTGGGGCTTTTGTCTCTTTCATTCTTGACCAGTCTGCAAGTACCATTTCACGCACATACTACTGTTCACCTCTCCACCCTCAGCCCCATCAAAACTCCCATTAAAGAGAAGAGGAATCTTTCTTAAAAAGGATTGTCAAACATTACCAGGGCTGAGCGCTATCCAGTAATGATGCAATCTGTAACCTGAATAGGGTTTTTCTTGAAGTTGGTCCAAAAAACAAAATTGCCAGGGAGGAAAGGCTTGGTATATTTTTAAGACGATGGCTTGCTTTTAGAATTTAAAGAACATAGCTAACTAATGTAGTGAAATTATTGTGTAATGCCTATTGTCTTCTAACTTCCTTTTTTTTTTGTATTGAGGAGCAGAAATAACTTAAAAGGCATTTAATACTCATGCAAACAAAAATGTGATGAGCATTAAGCTGAAAACCTTCTTTTTCTCCAATTTTACATTAGGCAAATATTATTTCAGTGTTTAAGATTAATACTCTGTTCTCAAATTAATTAGTTATATCTTCCTTCAGCAAATTATATACGTCCACCTGAAAATGGAACTGTAAAAGGGGGAGAAATGAAATTGTTGTAATTATACAGATTCCAGCCTGCTCCCAGCCTACCATACGTGTTGTCTACTCATAATGTAGGAAGTTGTTGGGTGGCATTTTTTCGGGGGGAAGGGGAGAGTGTTTTTTCTCCCTTCTGGTATTGAAGCTTGCTGTTTGGCTTCAAGGTGTTGCAATGGTAAAACTTAGGAGGAACGAATACAATCAGAAATCTTACTTGTATAACCTTAGTGCCGTACAATAAAGATAACTGCTCTGTGTATACCTGAGATTTGTGTATACTGCTTCGTCTTATTTACTGCAACAAACTGTTCTCTGTCGGGATTACACTGGGAAGGAGGGAATAGCATAGGCGTGTGTACAGCCACCTGACATACGGAGAATCGTTATGATCTTTATAAAGTTTGCTTTCTTTGATTTGGGCATTAATTTACAGGCCTTCTGTTTTAACGTAGGGACAAATCTAACGCATGCATGTGTGTTTAAGTTTGTTCATTTAAAGTTTTTCTTCCTTTATAGAAAAGGTGAGGGATGTTTTAAGTCTGACAACATTTCTACAATATCCATCCTAAAAGACGTACTTTCCAAAGAGGCCACTAAAAGGAAGATTAATCTCAACATATCATATGGTAAAACTATCTTCTCTATTTTGTTGTCCTTGACTTCATTTTATATTCTTGTCAATGGAATATGTATCATTCATTTGCTTGTTGGGTTTTTTTTGACTCCCTCCTAGACATAAATGAAGAATCTGTGAGGCACACGTTAAAGCTTATCCACCCTAAGTTAGAGTATCAGCAGCTGTTGGCCAAGAAGGTTCACTTAATAGATGCTTTGAGAGTAAGTATCTGAACTCCCGTGGAAGGATTTTTACGGGGGATTACGTTGTCAGATACCAAGCTGTAGGGCTCAAGTCAGATGTGTGTCATACTGGTATCTGTTCCGTTTCTGTTCCCAGGAGATGTATGTTAATTATCCAGGAGACAGACTTCTTCAAGTAAAACTCCCATTTGTACTATATAGGTAGTGAGTAACATGTAGGATTACTGACTGATGTTGAGGATGCTTAAATCGGACAGTAGAAGGCAGCCAGCTTTATCATCTAACGTTCTCTTTTTGCCTGCTGTTCTTTTCCAGTTCCTTCGTGGTCTCTTTCCACTAACCTTTAGAAGTTTTTTAGGTCTGGGGATGATCATCCAGGCCAGATGCGACTTCCCTTGCTTTGGGAAGGGGTGTTGTAAGATCATCCCAGGGTGTCGTAATTTCTGAATTATCTGCTTATTAATCTTTTGCGTAATACCTTCCTCAACGGTTAGTCTTTGGGAGGTACCAGTTAGGCAGCTTGTCTCAGTTGTTGGACTTGTTCCAACAACCAGGATTTTACTGTCAAAAACTTGCCATTGTCCCTTTTGTGTTTTTTTTTTTTTTTGGGGGGGGGACGGGGACGGGACACGGAACAGGGAGATGAAAATGGACAACCAATTCTCTCTTGCCCTTTGGGGGAATCAAATACTAGTTGTCAGAACTCTTTAGTTAGTAGAAAAACTGACCACCAGTGAGAGTAGTGTGTATCTTTATTATCACTGAAAGTATTTTACTTGGGCTTGATTTGTCAAACCAGGGAGGTAGAGGATAATAGCGAATTTATTCTTAACGCATGTTACGTTTGTGCAATAATAATGATGTTGCACATCTTGCTTGTTCTAGGCTTTTTTTAGACAGCAAATCTTCTTTGACAAATCTTTTTTGACAAATTTTTGTCACTAATTTTTTTTGGATAATAGCTTATTCATAGGTAGTAAAATAATCCGATGGTTGATGACAGCTGTTATCCCAGCAGACTCACGATGCATAGCGTAATTACCTTTCCTCTAGAGAAGACCAGTCTTTCTGGGGGGGATAAAAAGATCTATACCATCGACCATCTTAAATTGGTCTGATGGTAGACTGGGGCATTTTAGAAGAGGTCTTTAAAACTTTTTGCAGTCACAAATTGAGTGATGCTTTCAGAGTTTACTTTCACCTTCAGACTTTAGCATGTGCTACGCTTTCTAGGAATTGACTTACTCTGAAAATGAAGACATGGTGAAGGCTTTGAGCCTTCGCTGGGCTTGATTGTGTAGAGGTGGGGCTGGGCTGGGGCGCGATCCTGCTCTGGCAGTACTCGGAGCTGGAAGCTGTAATGCACAGGATTTTGAGAATCTGGTCTATGAGTTGACAAGTAACACCTGGCATTTCATTAGAAGACTAGAAAATGAGGCACTTTGAAAGGAACTCTTGCTAGTTCAGAAGGGGATTGACTTGTCTGAAGTACTTCCTCCTGTCAGACCCAAGCTTAATTTCTTCTTACTTTTATGCTCTTGTGGTACTTAACTGCTGCTAATTCTTACTATTTAAAATGTCTTTGAGGAATTACAAGTTCATGAAGGAAATGTGGACTTCCTGCTACCAAAATACCGCAGCATTTTGGAAGAGGCAGATCAGCTGCTTGAGGAGTACAAGAGACAACCTGCACATCTCGAGAGACTTTATGGTTTGTCGATCAATTCAACTCTATTCAAATGCAACTTAATGTCCAGAGAGCGCGCTGGACGTGACTGAAATAGTTACGAAGTCAGTATTAGCAGAATTGAAATAATTTGGTAAGTGGGTACACTTGGGTAGCTTCAGGACAGCAATAGGTATGTGAATATATATGTCTGGTCATACAGCCAAGGCTGCATATTTACATAATGTTTTTGATAATAAAACTCTGAAGTTAAAAGGTGAGGCAGTAAAACCTAGCACATACTGAAAATGGCTTGTATGCTACTACAAACTTTGAGTAACTCCCTAAAGGTTCTCAAGAATTGTTCACCTGAGAACTTCTAAAATAGATTTGGCATCACAAGCGTATCGCTGAGAATGAAAATACCAGGATTATTTGCAAGTGACTTTTCTGCTTTTTGTTTAATAGACAGCTTCTTATATTCGGATGATCCTTGTCCTTATGGACACAATTAAGGATCGTCTTCAAATTCAGGATGGCATTTGAGAACGTGTACAAGTTAAGTGAGTGAGCGAGTTCTGAGTGGTTAAGTTTTGCAAAACATGAGAGAACCAGAAAAATGCACATGGGGTGGGAAGGGGGACTCTGAGGAGATGATCTAATTCAGTGAAGGAAATCCTGTAACCACCTCTGGTGTTCCCCGTACAGCATTCAGCTCAGAGAATCTCTGCCGGGCACCAGCTTTAATAAGCCTACGTATACACAGCGTAAGCAGAGTCCTCATTGCCCATCCTCTGATAGCTCCTCTCTCTTTAGTGTTTCAGATGTGGGTAATTCTAAGGCAGATATCCACACTTTGGAATGAAGCTGGAATCTGGGCTGTTCTAGCAGTGGTTTAGGTTTGTTTAAAAGTAAATCAGTTTGAAATGTGAAGTTTAAAAGGAGTCTTGTCTAAACCCAGAATCAGCTAGAATAGTTGGTACATAATAATGAGTTAAAAGTAGAGATACCTCATAATGAAAACAAGGCAAATAATAAGTCCTGGGATTTTACCTTTGCAGGTATGATCACAGATCTCTTCATAGATAAATTTAAATTTAAAGGCACCAACGTGAAAACGAAAGTTCCTCTTCTTCTGGAAATTCTGGATGGCTGCGATCAAGACGGACTAATTGCTTTTTTTGAGGCTGCAGCCTGACAAGGAAAAAGCAGAGTCATTTTCTTTTTTTTTTTTTTTAATCAGGGCAGTTCAATATCGAGTCCAAAACACTTTTTAAGAAGAACCCTTTCACTCTTGTGCTGTCAGCTCTTGGGTTTTATTCGTATTTATTACCATACTGAATGCAGTAGTCAGCTCTAGTGCACATAGGCTGTGTGTTAAATGCGCGCGGAGTTTGTGTGTACGCAATGTTCTTCATAGCTAAAGAAAACTTATGTAAACACCAGCTCCCCTTTTTGCACAAAACACGTTTTTCGGTACCGTTGAAGGCCCCGTGCAGCAGTCCCTTCGCCGGTGGCGAGAATGAGCAAACGGGTTTTCAGGGACTTCACCGGATTTGGAAGAAATTCGCGTGTTGAACTACGCGTGGCCGTGGTATTTGCCCGGTGGACAGCGGTAGGGGAGCCTCGCCGGACCTGATGGAGCTGCGGGGGGGGGACGGGACGGGGGACGGGGGACGGGCTCCCCCGGGACCTTGGACCGACGGCGGCTGCCTCCGGCGCTGCGCCGTAGCTCTTGCTGAGGGAGGGCGGCATTAAACTTCCTCCCCGCTCCCCCCCGCGCCTGCCTGCTTCGTTTCAAACCGCCGCCTCTTATTTAAAATGAGGGGAACCAGCTTGCGGGCGCGGAGGCTGGTTCACGCGTGAAGTAAAAAAAGGAGCGAGGGACTCCGTCGGGAAGAAGGACGCCTTCGCCGGCGGGCGGAGGGCAGCGCCCTCCCCTCCCCTCCCTCCCCCGGGCGCGATGCAGCCAAGGCCGCGCCGCCGGCACCTCCTCCCCTCCCGCGGGCCCTGCGCTCCGCCTTCGTTCCGCCGGGGCGAGCAGCTCCGCCCCGGCCCGGCCCGGCCCGGCGGGGCCCTTCCCCCTCCGGGCTCCCGCCGCCCGCCCCGCCCCGCCTCGGCCTCCCGCCCGCCAGGCCCCGCCCCCCTCGCTTCGGGCCCCGCCTGCCCTTCGCCCCGTCCGCTTTGGCCCCTGCCGCCGCCCGTAGGTCGCGTGACGCGCCGCGGCCCCGCGCCCTCTCATTGGCCGATTCAATAGTCGCGGGCTACTTGAACGGCGAGAGCGGCGCCGCGGCGCGAGACTCGGCGGCCGCCGGCACGAGTCGCGCCCATCCCCCGCCCGGCGGCGCCCCCCCGGCGGCGCCCCCCGCGGCCGCGACGATGTTGGCGGGGCAGGAGAACCAGGAGAA
This sequence comes from Aptenodytes patagonicus, assembly GCF_965638725.1. NCBI lineage: Eukaryota > Metazoa > Chordata > Aves > Sphenisciformes > Spheniscidae > Aptenodytes > Aptenodytes patagonicus. Next base: position 79,327,209 of record NC_134952.1, read on the forward strand.
CGTCCCCCCGGGCGGCAAAGCGCCGCCGCCCGCCGCCGGCACCCGCGTGGCGCTGGGGCTGCTGCGGGGCGTCCAGCAGCGGCCCGGGCTCCCGCCGCAGGTGAGGGGGTGGGGGCGGCGGCGGCGGGCCCGGGGCGGCGCGGCGGGAGGAGGGGGGGGGGACGCCATCTTGGGGCGGCGGGAGCTGTCAGCGGCGACTGTCAGCGGCGGGGCCGGGCCGGGCTCTCGGCGGCGCTGACGGGCCGCTCTCCCCACAGGCGGCGCGGAGCGGCGGTGAGGGCCATGGCGCGGCGGCGGGGCGGCCGGTCGGCGGGCAGCAGGCCTTCACCATCCATGTGGACGAGCCGGACGGAGAGCAGCAGCGGCGGCGGGGCGGCCCGGCGACCCAGAAGAAGGAGGCGGCGCTGGGTCTGCGTGCGGCCGTCTGCGCCCTGGGGGAGCGGCGGCCCCTGGCCCCCCTGGGCAACGCCATGGAGCTGAGCTTCGGTACGTGACACCCCTCCGCCGGCGCTCCGGCAGCCCCTCCCCCCCAGCGCCCGGGGCTCGGCCGGCGTCCCGCCAGCCGAGCTGCACGCCCGCTGGGAGGGCAGTGCCGCCCCGGGCGCTGGGTGCGCTCCGCGGGCCCCGTCCCACCTGCTCCCTCTGCAGCGGCCCCGGGCAGCGCCCGAGTCTGCGGGGCCCCTGCCCCAGAAAGCGCGGAGGTGAGCAGGGTTGTGCCGAGGTGTTTACCTAGGGAATGATTTTCCGAGCGAGCTGGAGGAGGACTGTAGATCCCGAAGCTGTTTGGGGCGTAGACTGGTTTGGTTTGACTCGGAAGATAACTTTTCAGTTGCTGAAACCAATTTGCTTCCTTCGAGCCCGCCAGTACGATACGACATGACAGCTTTCCTAGCTGGCCATCAATTACTTGAGCCTCTACACTATCCCCTGCTCTTTGTAGGTAGTTTTACGCTTTTAACCTTAACTATTGGTACCTCACGAGAGACGCCAGATTACAGGCAAGAAGAGCAGCCCTTAAAGCTTCGCCCTTTGCTACCGCTATGGAGTTAGAAGGGGATTTTACTCAGGCAGATCCTGAGACTTCATGGACTTTTCTCCCAGGTAATACCCTGTACTGGTGCAAGGGTTGTGAGCTCTTCCCAGTACATAAGAAACGGGAGCTGTCAGATCCATCTTCTGTAACACGCGCGTGAATATCAGAGGGCCGATTTCATCACGGTCCACTTCTGCAGCCTACCAAAAGCTCTGGTACTCCAGCCCCGTTTTAAGCCGCGGTAGCTAAGCTTGCAGGACTCAATCTGTGTAACAAGGTAACCCAGGATGCACTGAGCACTACATAATTGCAAAAGAGTTTTCCATCCCTTTATTCCTAGGGGGAAGAAGAGAAAGGGGAATGGGAAGCTTCCTTGTTGCAGTAACATTTTGGCTTCCCTAGAGCCTCCTCAACTCCCAGGCTAGTTGAGTGACAGTCTGCCCTCTCTGCCTGCCTCGGAGGCAAGAGGCCCAGCAGTCCTGGAGAGCCACCATCGACGTACTGCAGAATAGGGTAGCTCCCCGTGCTGTGAGGGAGTGGTCGGATGGTGCCCATTTTAACGTGGCTATTATCTTCTGCTTAGATTCTCCAAGTATTATGGATATTTCAATAACCTCGGAAGCAGAAGAGAAAAAACCAAACGTTAATAACGTGCCAGACTATATCAGCGATATCCACACGTACCTTAGGGAAATGGAGGTGAGCTGCTGTCTCTTTTCTACTTGCATGCAGCTTATGGGGGAGAAATTCGGGGTTGAGAAATGCATCTAAATATTAGCCACTGTTACAGTGACTAAGCTAAAGCTTGCTAGACGTAGAGAAATAAGATGCCGTGTCCACTGCTGCGAACTCGGGACTGGTTTCTTGTGATAAAGTTGATTGTGCCATGCACGGAACAGAAGCCGGAAAGCAAGATTATGGAAATAAAACTTACTGATCCTAGACTTCCCGCTGTTTACTTCTGATCCGTTTAAACTGTGGTAAATGGAGCTTAAAGAGTTGTTTCCCTGCCGGCACTTAGTCCAAACTGAATCTTATCTGTCATCTAAACCTACAGGTGAAATGCAAGCCTAAAATGGGTTACATGAAGAAGCAACCTGATATCACAAACAACATGCGGGCTATTCTTGTGGACTGGCTGGTGGAAGTTGGAGAAGAATACAAATTACAGAACGAAACCCTGCACTTAGCTGTAAATTACATTGATAGGTTTCTTTCGTCAATGTCTGTTCTGAGAGGAAAACTTCAGCTTGTGGGTACTGCAGCTATGCTGCTTGCATCGTAAGTGAAATTGCTTAATTTAAAATTCCACCTGCTGGTCTCGTACTGGTGGAAATCTTGTGGTTATCACATTTCTGTTGCCTATAGCCAGACTGGCTGGGGAGGGCTTTGCACTAGAAGGAAAATCAGGAGTTACCCACCTAAAAGCTTGGCAGTTTGTACGAAACTCTGCAAGCGGGGTTCTAGGCTATCTTTGTAGATTGCCTTAACGCGAGGATTCATTATTTCTAGCTGCAGTAGCAGCAGGCTTCTAAACAGTGTTTGAGGGAATATGCACAAGGTGTGCGAAAAGAAAGTTTTGCTTGCACTGATTATTAGTTTAGTGGGTTCTTTTGGAATCTCAGTAACTCTGAGTCCCAAATTGCTTAGTGCTAAAATACCAGGCTATTGTAGGTCTGGAATTTCAAATTCTGCTGATTCCAGAGCTACTGAACCAAGGGCAGCAAGCTTGTTCAGTAACAGTGCCCAGCTACTTCACGAGTCAGAATTTAAGTTGGCATGCTGGCTTTCGTTAAATGTTGCTGGTTATCTGGTTTTCTAGTACTCAATGATTTACTCATAACGATTTCTCCTGGTAGAAAGTTTGAAGAAATCTACCCTCCTGAAGTAGCAGAGTTTGTCTACATCACAGATGACACCTATACCAAGAAGCAGGTTCTAAGGATGGAGCACTTAATTTTGAAGGTTTTGTCGTTTGACTTGGCAGCTCCAACAATCAACCAGTTCCTCACTCAGTATTTCCTACATCAGCAGACAAACGCTAAAGTGGAGAGCCTGTCAATGGTAAGCAAGAATTACTAGCTCGGCCCGTGTAACTGGAGAGTCCTATTACTATTAATGCACTTTACAAGCTCTGTTTCCTAGTCCCAGTAGAAAAGAAAAGAAGTGTGAAGGATTCTTCAGTCCGGGGTTCCCTGCCTCCTCCCATTTTTAAATGCGTAGTCTCTCCGGGCGAGTTCTGGAGAGTCGTGCGTGCAGTATGACGCGGGCTCCTCTGGAAGTGGGGCCACGCCACTGGAAACTGTCACTCCTATTGCCGCTTACTGTGTGAGATACCCCGCTCCTATCGCAGGCTGGCACTTTGCCCGCTCTGAGTAAGCGTGCATGCTTGAGCCAGGCCGAGATTGATGAATGTTAATTTGGGGTTTGTTTCGCTGCTAGATGTGTTTCCCTCTTTCTTATCTAAAACTGCAACACCTACCCACCCACTTGGGCTAAAAAGGACTTTTGTTTTGGTTTTCCCCTCAACGAGCAGTGAACTCTAAATCCAGAGGCTAATTTCTAAAGCAGAGCACAGGTAACGTTTCGGCTAAAGTTGTATTAAATCCTAACTGTATGGCAGGTGCCAGAGCTCCTAAATAGAAGCCTTTGTCTCATTGTGCAAAGGTCAGACCAGACTACATTCTTCCCTCTAGATCTTATATACCTCCAAATGTAAAATGTGGTGTTGAAAAAGCACGTGTTGGGAACACTTTTGACAGTAGATGCTAAAAGAGAAAGTAAGTGGCAACTAGTAAAAGCTGTTCCTCCAACTGATGGCAGGATTGGAAGCTTAAATTAGGGTTCTAGTGCAACTGTTAAATGCTCTTCTACTTCCTTTTGGAAGCAGACGATTCCCTTTCTCTCGTTTCCCTTGCAGTACCTTGGGGAGCTGAGTCTAATCGATGCTGATCCTTACCTGAAATACTTGCCGTCAGTTATTGCTGCTGCAGCATTTCATCTAGCAGGCTATACGATCACTGGACAAACTTGGGTATGTGACACTAAAACTCGAGCCTTCATGCACCTTTATGCGTGTTTAGTGTATTCATACGCACTTCTGAATGCTGGGGCCTGGGCTGCAGGAGTCGCAGCCCCTCCGCACTCCTAGGCTGTTAATTAGGGATTGCTCCCTATGGTATTTGAAAAATGGGGGGGGGGAGACACGACGACGACACCTTTTCTTGGAAGGAGGCGATGCGCTCCCTTCTGGTGATCCTCCTCAAAGCTGTAAGCAGCTTCCTTGTGATGAGGAAGTGGGCGGTAAGAAAGCCTAGGCACTGGAGGCAAGGAATACTTGTTTAGAATGTGATAGTTTTCAGGATTACTGTAAATCTACATGAACTGCTAAAATCTGAGCAGTGAGTATTAAACTACTTCGTGCTTGAGAAAACGACACTCTGCCAACCTACTAGAACAACAGAGTTTCCACAGGAAGCTAAAAACACCAGTGGTCGTCGGCGTAAGCAGACAGAAACGTTCAAGCGTCCCTCTTCCTTTCCTTTTTCCCTCAGCCTGAATCCCTGTGCAAAGTAACAGGCTACACCCTTGAAGACATCAAGCCTTGCCTCGTGGACCTACACAAGACCTACCTCAAAGCAGCACAGCACACACAACAGTCCATAAGGGAAAAGTACAAGAGTACAAAGTGAGTATCTGTAGAGACCTATGAGAAGCTGGTATGTTACGCCCGAGTTGTGCTGGCACGTAACCGCTTAACGGGGTGGGGTGTATCCTGAGTCTTCAGGCAGACTCAGCTCGCCAAATCTGCCATGTAAGTGAAATGGTGACAAGGCTCCCCAGGTTTCTGCACGATGTTTTTTGTTGAGCAATACTTCGCGTTCACCACCAGGCCTGCTATCGCTGCCTGAACTGTCAGGTAGAAACTGGAGGAATTTTCTTGACGTTCCTACAGTTGGTAGGCAGGAGATATGGTACCTAACGCTCCTAAAAATCTGTGTCGGCACGGCAGCTGACAAGCCCCGAAATGTTTTCTGCCTTGTGAGAAATGTGCTTCACTGCAGTATGTATGCTGTTCTTCACAGCAGAGAGCACTTGAGCAAGATGACATCCTGCGTCTTTTTCTCCCCTCTCTAGGTACCATGGAGTATCGCTTATTGACCCACCAGAGACACTAAGCTTATTGTAATAATCAAGAGACTGATCTTTTAAAAAGATGTATATTACAAGAAAATGATGTACAGTTTTAAACATGGTTCAAAATTCTAGATGTGATCACTTGGAATATTAATACAGGTTCTGAAAAGCTTAATTATGAAGTTAGTTTTATGTGGTTTTAATGTAAATCTTTTGTACATGCAATCTTGTTAAAATATTTAGCTGGGTTTTTATAAAAATGTTCTCTTCAAGCCCGGAATTAACCATGCAGACCAAGTGAAGTCTGAGACTCCTTATCTAATTATAGACTAAACATTAATATTAGCAGTGCATTATTATAGTAGGGCTTTTTCTCTTTCCAAGTAAGAATGACTTGGATTCCACAGCAGTATTTGTAGCATTTTTATACTGTCTAGTTTAAACTGAGACTTAGTATAGATCCAAAATGTGGCTTAATGGCTATAATACTGGAAGAAACGGTATAGCTATGAGGAGGACACCTTGCTGGCATCGACTCTTGGGAGACTCTTTAGGATGTGCCAGTTACTGGAAGCCTCGATTGCTATGTAATGTATTGCCAGATCTCCATCAGTTTAAAGGTTGAACGCTCTGCTGCAGGGACTGCACGGCTAAAACCAGCACACCAGTTCATACTTCTCTCTTCCAGGACGTAGAAAATGGTCTTGCTATAGGTATTTTCTAGTCAAAGTGCAAAACTGATACTAATTTAAACCCATGGAGTTCCCACTGATGTGTCAGCTGTCCCGAAAGCCCAGCGATATCTACTAAAAAAATTAGTCAGCAGCCTGCTTACCTGGCACCTCTTTAGGGGCGGTGGAGGGATTAGGCTGCAGGAGGGTGAACTAACTGCTCTGTGCCCCCAAGAGGAGGGAACGTCTTCTGGCGTGGGTGGGCTAGGTGCAGAATGGTAGGAGTTCTGTACCTCCCTCTTGCTTGGAAAGGGTTCCTCTGCGGCATGCAGCAAAAACATAGACCAACTGGTCTTACTTTTCCTTAGTTCTAGAACTGTTACACGAGCAAACTAGCACATAATGGGCATTAGATCAAGTGGACATTTACCTTCGACCTGTGTAAATGGAGTGATGCTGCCCTGTACCTGCTGTTCTTTGCATGTAAAGCAGTGAGTGCATGGAAGTGGATTTAATTAAGCCACTTCCAGGTTGGCCAATAAACAATTTTTATATCTGATGTTAGCGGTCTTGCCAATACCTTAAAACCACCGAGGGGCAGTACTAACACCTTAAACTGGCATTCATTTCTAAAGCTTTTTGGCAAGGGCTGCTCTGTGAAACCTGTGCCACTTCAACTTGGAAGTTGATTCAACACTGTCTGTCTCATTATCTGGACACCCAGCAGGTCGCAGTATAAATTCTTCACAGATGCCGAACAGCTGTTACGGTCTGGGCTACTTAACATAAATTTTAAAGAAATCATCAGTCCTCTGTCAAGCTGACAAGAGTGCATTACAGTGAGACAGCTCGCGTGTCTCAACCCAGTAACTAAAAACTTGCTGTTCTGCCCCCACCCCTGTTCTGCAGTCCGAGCCCACCATGAACCAACTCGGTTACAAAACTGACTGGGCCAAGTGGTGGTGGCTTATCCGGTCAAGACAAAAGTATGCAGCGGAGGCTGCCTTTTTTGGCCAGTCTGAGCTTTTTAGGATGCACTTTGACTTTTATACGTGTTCTAATGTTTAATGAAGAACCGTATTTCATTGGCCTACCATGTTCTCCAACAGCCTGTATTTAGTTTAACTGCAGTAGGTTGCCACTGGGAAGCGAAAACTAGTTGGGGGAAAAAACTGCGTGGTGTATCACGTCTGGTGCTTGGTGTTGGAAATGCTCTAACCTCGCAGGAGAGGGACTTTGTATATACAGGAACACCTTTGCCACGGTTGCGACATCAGTTTGCGACCTTGGAAGGGCAACTCAAAATGCTGACTGGCGATCAGTCTTTGAAGACAATAGAGCGCGGCGCTCTTCCTGACAAACCGGCTTCTGCCTTCCCCTTCTTTTTTTGTGGTGTATGCTGGAAACTTTCCAAGACCACTGAGAAATATGAACACTGGAAGAAGAGTCATTTAAAGGCAGCTTACGACTTACTTTCCCCAGAAAAGAGCAAGTAGCAGTACTTAAGTGAAAGGGCTACAGTGGCTTACAGTATTAATTTACTGCTTAATGAAATGTCTCCTTGCTCCATTTTCAGTGGAAGTTGTTCTGTTACTGTTCCCATAGCACAAAGTCTCCCTTGCTCCCCGAGCTTTACTTTCAACGTACCGATATGACTTCCTCTACAGCCCAAAAATAATGCTTGTGTCATAGGCTGGCATCCCTGCCCGGGATGACTGTGTTCCTCCTTCCTCACCCACAGCTCTTGCTGCTGCAGTAAGTACCATCTTCTTCTGCCTTCTCATTTTCCGAAGTTAATATGGGATGATTCCAGCTCTTGCTACTAAGCTTTGAACAAAATATCCCGGGTTATACTGTACTACTGTTTTGCCTATCTGGTTTAACTTCTAGTCCTTTCAAAATAAAGCCTCTAAGGAACGTAGGGTATGAGACATTATGTGTGAAGAAGAGAGAAACAGCAGTGCAAAGAATACTGTTCTTTTTCCTGAAGAAGTTTAAGGACTCGTGGTGCAGAAGTAAGAAGAAACTGAATCTTCACTCGTTCTTGCACTCCCGACAGTGACTTTGGGTTGGAAGAACCGACACTACGAAAATGCACTGGTTCAGTTCCCGGAGGAATGGGGTTTTCTGTGTTTGTCCCTTTCTGAAAGGGCACGACTTGATTAAAGCTTTGCTTGGCTGGGAGCAAATTTTTTTTTTTTTTTTTTTTTTTTTGACATTAAATTCTAAACCGGATTTGGGGAATGTAATAACTGCAACAGTAACTTCTCTCCTGTTCATATGTCATGAAATACTAAGGTCACATGTAAAATAGTCCTGCTTTGCTCTTGTAAATACATGCATGTTTCCAGTTTGACTTGTTTTTTGAACAAAGCGGCTAGGTCAGATATTTTGGAAACGTCCTTGTCTCTTTGCTTCCCTCGATTCTAAATTCAGAGCATAATTCTTTGAATATAGTTCACGAAGCATTCCTGTCTGTTGCATGTAATATTAAATTAAACTTTTTAAGAAAAAACTCCATTGCTGAAGTATGAGTTGCTTCTCTTATGAACGTTTCGCAGAAGTTCTATGCTGTTTTGTGAAGTACGTGCATTTCCGTTCATTTTTATACAAAGCGGTTTCAGTGAAAGGCAAGATGTGGAGCGACACGGGCAAGAAGGTCTTAGTCACAAGCACAACGTTTCCTCTTGTGCAGAACATTCCAAGGTCTGAAACACTTCCAAGATGTGGTAATAGCTCCCCTAATTAAAAGCAGCTTTCCCTGGCACTAAACTTGGGCCATAATTCCTTTTACCACCTGAACTCTGACTACACAGGGCTCACTTCAGTAATGGCAGAGGCTGTTTTGTTAAGAAAACTACGCATCTTACCTCCGCAATTCGAGTTGTGTGACTTGAGTCAGTCCAAGCTGAACTAGTGAGTTTTCTGCTGCAGCTGGATGCTAACCACGGAATTTCACTTACATGCAAATTTTTTTTTATTTAAAGCTGCGTACAATAGTTTTATAAAATATACATAAAAGCAGGACCAGATACGGGGTGAGAGGAAACAAAATTATCTACAAAAATAAGTTCAGTAATGATAGACCAAATTATGTATTTTACAGCATTTCTGAAGGAGGGATGATGGCTTTAACGAGCAGCTCTCTTCTTTTTTCTCCTTTTGTTAAATGCTTTCTTACTTGTATTTTCTTGTTTCGAGTTGGTCTGTGTTCTGTGAGCAAACAACATTTGTATCAAAGGAACGTACCAAATAATAGTTTTATTTCAGAAGGACACAGGCTGATCATCCGTAACAGGGCAACCGTCTACCACGCTCAGTGCAAAGCTCACACTTGGTTTCTAGAAGGTGTACTACGCACACCGACGAGGGGTTCCGTGGCTAGTGCAGGGATACAGCAATAAATCTCACTTCTTGGAGATAAAACTTAAGATTAGCTGTAGTGTAGCGTGTAGAATCTCTGCAGCATCTCTAAGGAGCAGCTGATTCAAATCCACTTTTATGCTATCGCTCCCTTTGGAATGATGAAGGTTAGTCAAGTATCTATAAGCACTTCACACAGCTGCAGGTCAGCCAGGATGACTGGCCTCCTAGGACAGGAGCAAACTAGCCTAGGTTTAAACTTCCTTGCTCTTGGCTATCTCTGTAGTCCCCTTGATCAATTGAGACCTTTCTTGGCCTTGCCTAAATCCTGTGCTTCCTGAAAATACTCCTTACAAACTCTTTTCCCCTCTTAATTTCACATGATGGTTACCTTGTTTTCTTTGGTAGTTCCTGTGGTTCCAGAATGACAACTTCTTCCTCTTCACTGTCGGACAGCACAATAGGTTCATCTAAAAAACCAAACCAACCGACAACCAACCACAAACTGGTGATCAGTTTTGTACGAACAACTTCTGTAACTAATAACCACAGCGTTCAAAAAGAAACATTCAGAGTGGCTAGTGCTTAATTTGGAGCCCTCCACATACTACAGAAATCAAGTTTTCTTTTGAAGAAAACAGAAGTGACCAGGTGAAGTGAAAGTAGCAAATGGGCGTCACTCAAGTGGGAAGTGGCTACGATGGTTCTCCTTTCTCGCCAAGGACCTCTGTCACATTTTAATTCTAGACTGTTAAAGCGATATAATAAGCATATCCGATATCAAGCTAAATCAATACTTACCCTTCTTAGTTTCCCTCATCGTACTTGTATCCTCAGTTTCCATTTCCTGACATTCAAAAGCAGCAGCCTCACTTTCACCTTCCTCTTCCGCTGCTTCTTCCCTCTCGGATTCTTCAAGGTCTCCCCAGGAGTTCTCTATTCCTTCCCCAATTTGGGCTGTCCCGGGAGTGTGCAATATCGGTTTGGCAAAACTGAAGTAGTTAAGAAAAATCTTGGTGTTTGCTGGTAAGCTCTTTGTATCCCGAGAGCAAACCAGCTGTTTTTTAAGCTGTATCTTTTCTCCCCGGGGAGAACATCCTTAAAGGGGAGTTGAGAAAGAGTACTTCTTCTCCAGCTACTGTAACAATCAGTCACTTCAGACCTCAGTTTTGCACTTTACGCTAGGAATTCAGTTAACCTAAAAACAGTTAGAACCAAAACCAATACGATGTCGATGTTTCCTCTGAAGGCTATAAGGCTACCTAAGCTGTGAGGAATCTTGGATGCGTGTTTAGCTTCTAGCAGTGCTAATGCAGGGGACGGGAAGCCTGGTTTTCCCCTGAATAATACACCAGAAAAGATACACTTCTGAAGGAGGGTCAGCTTTAGTGATGATTTCTTCTGCTTGTTCTTCCACATTGTTAGTATCAACAGCGGCGCTTTCCATTTTGAAGGCAGTGATCTTTTGGTTGGGTATAGATTCTGCAAAGCCGAACTTCCCACCTTCTTTCCTAGTCATTCAGCGACAGACATTATTTCAGGATGTTTCACACTTAAAAATGCTTTCTCTTTTCACGTTCAAATACACAAATACTTGCTATTTAAAACAAATACAAGTGAAAACCATTTGCTGTTCAAACTACAGGTTGATGTTACTTTTTAGTACGTTTCTTAAAAATACCCATTTCCCCTCCTTCCCAAAACACTCACCTAACTTTCTGGTCGTTCTCCAAGGCCTTTTGAATTAGTTCCGTTATTTCTGCAACCTTAACAGCTGTTATTTTACTGCATCTCAGAACCTGTTTGTTATACATACAACAACAGTTTACGATCATGAAAGCAAGATGTTTTTAACTAAAACTGTAGACCATCATAGGAGTCACAAACACTTAAAATAAAATATGGCATCTTAGTAGGAGGGACTGGATACACTACAGGTTGATGCAAAAGGTTAATTCAACAGCCTCTAACTATTCATGAGAGTGCAGTCTGAATTTATTTACAGACTCCCTCAGCCAAACCACAGGGGGGAAAAAAAAAGACGCGTATCTGACCAAACAATATGCCTTTTCTACGTCTCTTCTTCAGCACGATACACAGTACTATGCTCTTCCGCTAGGACTAAAAATACGTAATCTTTTCCAATTAAATCAGACAGGTAATTGATTTCTTAGCTTCCAAATGTCAAGGATATTTCCATATCAAGATTACAGCACAGGAACTAGTTTATATATGAGAGAAAGACTGGCAAGGCGAAGATTTACCTGATCTTGTACAAGCATAATCCCTCCACTGGACTGGATGGTACAAATTTCACGATGTTTATTCATGGCAATTACGAGGAGGCCATCCATTACACGTTCCTCACGTTCACTTGGATCCACCAATAAATAGGTCCTAGAATCAAGTTTTCAAATATAAGGCAACAGTAGAAGTTTGAGGTGAGTTACTACCCTTAAAACAATTAAGCAAAGGAACTGGTTTACATATTAGTAATTATGGGTATACTCCCCCCAGAAAGTTTTCTACGTCATCTGTGGAAAGCTGCTGGTTAGTTACACTGTGCAGAACACACAAATATCTCCCCATGGCATCTCACTTCAGATAAAATGTTTCAAGAAATTGGCTTGTCAATATAAATATTTTTAGGACTCTTCTACATTTAAAATCAATTCTGCAGAATTGACAATAAGCTGTTTCTGTCAAAAGACTGAAAAGTCTTACCCTTGCTGGAAGAAGGCAAAACTGACACAAATCGGCATGTGGTGGATACTCAAGGGGACAGGATCACGTTCCTCAGGAGTGTACTTTGAAAAGAATTGGCCCAGAAGATAATTATTTACAAAACACATTTCATTTTAAAATTACATACTGTACAAAGAAATTTAAAGAAATAAAAAACAAAGAAAAAAAAGGCTAACAAACGTTTAGTCATCTAAATATTGAAAAAATGCTTTTTACTCTTCCTGTGCAATTCTTACTGTTGATTACCTACATCGGTAAATATAGCACATTCATCAGCCTTACCCTTGATTTGGTCAAAATACTTTAAAATACTTATCTTTTACAATTAATATGCCCCTAAACTGAGGTTGATACAATTCTGTGTTCAGCAGGCTTCCTTACTATCCTTTCACGTTTTGCATAGCAACACATCTACCCTAAAACTTAAGTATCTTGGAGTTTATCTGCTGACACGAACATTTAATTCTCCCTTTTAGACAGAAACAAACAGCTACCTGCGGTGCCACAACATTTACTACGGCCCGGTACAACTTACCACAGTTACTTCCTCTCCTTGCACAGACACATCTGGTCTGCGGAAATGACACAGAGCTACAATTCCTGCTACGCTAGCAGCATCGATAATGTTACCGTCATGGTTTAACAGGTGCAGGTCCAGACGAATTTGCCAAACCTGAGACAAAGCACACAAAACTGCTTGGTGATTTGTGACGCGATTCTACAGAAGTTACTGTTTTTCAAAACAATTTCATTTTTTGAACCATAAAAAAGAAACAGCATATATTCTTCAGGTCTTTGCTTAAGAAGATGAAAGATCTCGATATGTTCCAAGATACCCAGTGTGCTAGATTTAAGCCCGTATGACAAAACACATAACATTTAAGTAAAATTTAAACTTTATTCTGCAAAGAAATATTCGAGCGTGCAGGGTCCCAACTACTTCAGAAAGCCTACGTAGATACGTAAGTTAAAAACACCTGTAAAGTCAGATGTGTAGATCCTTACATTAACCTAAAATCAGAACTTCTGGTTTCCAAAACAAGACAGAGACCTCCTTAAAAACAGACCGTATGTACCCTTTAGTTTAAAACCACTTGAAATCAGTAGTTTTTCATACCTTTTCACCGGCAACAACACAGAGAGATTCAGTATCTATACATTTGGAATTTCTCAGGCATCGTTCTATTAGTCTGTTCAGTTTCACCAGTAACTCAGATTGCCTGTTAAAACAAAATTAACCCGAATTGAGTATGATTACGCTATATACTGACACGTATCAAAACAGTGGCTCTTATGTCATCCTTGTTTAGTCTTTTTAAGAAAGCTACATACCTGCCAGGCTCAAAACCAGGTGCAGCCATCGGTGAGAGCTCAAGATTAAAGAAGAGTATACCTTCTGTAGGCCGATTTGGCTTGGGGGGAACGAGTTCACACGAGACTTGTGCAAGAACCCTGCAAAGGTAAATAGGCCACTAAGCCACAGAATTTAGCAGGAGAAAACTCCTACCACTAGAAACAAAACACATACTTTGAAAAAGCATGCGATTAGGCTTTTACTTTGTATTTCTCGCTCCTGACAGTTTCTCATTCAATGCCTGTCATACATGTTTAAACTCTGGACAACAATTGAGAGCATCAAAATGCAGAAATTAGAACATTCTCCTGTCTTTTAGGATTACAAATAAGACTCAAACACATGAGAATCTGTAACTACATGTTTACCTAAGTGCAAATATTCCATTTTTCCTCATACAAAAAAAGGGCCGTTTGATTTTTGGAAGAGCGCAAAACGTAATGCGAGATCAGTGAATAAAGGGATGAAAAACTATAACCATTCTGTATTTTATAAATTACGTGTAACCTACAATCAACAGGAAAAACCCCATCCCTTCCCTTCCCACTCCTCCCCTACGGTGCTAGCCTTGAATTACCACGACTTTTAGGCGTCAGTCCTTAAAACCTGCTTACTGTGATCTCAGCGGGCTTTCAGACGCCGAACAGGCAACGCTACGCACTCCGTTTGCGTCCGCGGGTTTAGAAACGCAACGCTTTAAAGCGAGAGCGACAGCGGCGCCTGAAAGGCTTTCCTCAGGCCGCGAAGCGCAGCGCGGCCTGCCCGCAGCCGAGAGGGCTTTCCTCAGGCGGCGGATGCTTCCACCCCGGCACCCACCTGGTCTTCCCCAGCTCCACGATGCAGCAGCCGTAGTCGGCGCCGAAGGAGATGCGGACGTTCCGGTAGTCATAGCACTGCCGCCCGTCCAGGCGCTGCGGGCCCAGAGACACACGCACCGGGTTAATGCGCCATCCCCGGGCGGGGGGGGAGGGACACCGGCTCTGGCCTACCGCCGGGCGGCGGCAGGGGAGAGCCGCGCTTGCCCCCCCGCCCGGAGCGGGGAAGGGGATAGGGGTAGGGGACGGGGACGGGGAGGCCGGCGCCGCACCTTCCTCTCCTCGATGGCGCGCAAGAGGAAGCGCCTCTCGCAGTTGGAGAGCGGCGTCGCCTTCATGGCGGGCCCTGAAGGGGAGCGCGCGCTAGAGCCGGCGGCCGCGCGCGCGTCATCACCACGCGGCGGCCGCGAGGGGGGGGTGTGTGTGTGTGTGTGCTAGTGCGCAGGCGCTGAGCTCCCGCCGCCGGCCCCGCCCGCAGGTCGTTCCTCTCAGGGCGGGCGCCGCCGCCCGCCAGCCCGGCCCTGAGGCGAGGCTGCCACCGGGGGAGCCCGCCGCCGCCGGGCATCGTCCGTCACAGCCCGCTAAATGATGGGCACAGGGGCCTGCTTCGCCGCGGGCGCAGCTTTAAGCCGCGGCTCGGAGGCCCGCTGCCCAGAGCGGGGCCCGGGAGGGGGCTGTTGCAGTAGCCGCTCCGTCGCGGCTCTCCGCGCGTCTTCAGCGGCTGAAAGGACAGAGGCTGTGTGGGCCTGTGCCGAAGTGCCGGTCGTCGGGGAAACCGTCTGGAATTAAAAACACGCGTCCCAGACATTTCGAGTGGTTAGCGCTGTCGTAGTGTCCAGCCTTCAAGATGTGCATGCTCCTGCAGCCCCTAGAAAACAGTCAAGCTGGCAGCGCGAGCAAGGCAGTTAGTGCTGTAGGCAAAAAGGCGGCAAAAGCTTCAAATTTCTCCGAAGAACATCCTTTCCTGTTGTTCTGAAGTGTTGCCTGTAAGTAAAAACCCGAGGCCTTTACAAGTGGCTTTTTTGCTTAGTTTCAGTTGAAATGAGAAAATGGATTAATGTATCTTCCCACCAATGCTAAACCCCAGACGCTCCGACTTTTCTCACACAAAATTTTTGAAATATCTCAGTTATACTGTCTTTTTCAACTTTGTTAACACACTGAAGTTCTAGTGCAAACTAGAAAGTGAGTCACATTTCAGAAACTTCAAGTTTGTGCAAGCGAGGACAAGTGCTGGCTGATTTTTCCATGCTGATTGGATATTTTCAGATTAGGATAAATGAATATCATCACAAATATTCAGTGTAAAAGACTATTGATGAGATTACAAAAAGGCTCTCTGTAGGGACAAAAATTAGGACGAGAGGAAATGGCCTCAAGTTGTGCGAGGGGAGGTTTAGATTGGATGTAAGGAAAAATTTCTTTACTGAAAGAGCGGTTAAACATTGGAACAGGCTGCCCAGGGAAGTGGTTGAGTCCCCATCCCTGGAGGTATTTAAAAGACGAGTAGATGAGGCACTTAGGAACATGGTTTAGTGGACATGGTGGTGTTGGGTTGACGGTTGGACTCGATGATCTTAGAGGTCTTTTCCAACCTCAATGGTTCTATGATTCTATGAAAAATAAGCAAATAGTTTTCTCAAATGGCACTACCTGTGAAGCAACAGTAAGGAACAAAGTGATGTAACACTTGCAATGTTTTCTCTAGCTATGAATATGGTAACATTTGGCGTAAGGTTCTCTCTCATCACAGCCATATGGTTGATTGGGTATTTTCCTTGGAGTTTGACTGGCAGTCTTTAGGTAGAAATTCTGTCTGGTTTTGCTTTTTTATTGTTTAAATTCAGTGATAATATTCATTAGTGAAGGCTTGGGGTTAAATTCTGGCTGCTTTGCAATCACCGAGAAAAAAATGCTTCCATTGGGACCAAGTTTGTGCCGCATTAGTAGCCTTAAGTCCTGCTGTGCTTTGGTTGGTGCAGCTTTTTACATGAAAAGTAGAGGTTGGGTACTAATGACTTGCAATCACTTAAAATTTTATAAGAAGGAAATTATTTTCTAAGTGTTGATTTTAATTGCAAGGCTAATTTCTGAGTTATGTGCAGTTGGGTAAACTGTTAAATAGTGTTTCTAAATCACAGAAAACAAGTATATTCTGAGTTGTTTCATTTATTATTAGCAGACAGATATAACGTAAAATAAAGCTTGGGAAACACTTGTGGAAATATTTTGGCAAATATGTAAGTTGAATAACAAAAAGGTAAACTTCTGAAAGAAGTGGGATGTAACCATAAGCTTTGTGTTTTGAATGTCTAATTTAAACTTTTTGCCCAGTACCTTACTGTAAATCCTTTCCTGTCACACTGATACATTTCGTTTGTTGTACTGAAGTCTTTATGTTGCTTTCACAGAAACTCACTACGAATTTCAGACACTTCAGTTGCACTGGAGAAGTATTTTGTTTGCATATTCAAGTAAGCCCAAGCTAAAGCCATAAATTGCCACTTTGAATACTTTTTCTTACATCTTTTGTGTGCTGTCATTTTGTATTTGTCCGTATACTTATTATGAGCCCATTTTCACCCGTGTTGTAAGTCATAGTATTTGCAGGAAGCAGGATTGTGAAATATTTCTGTCATTTTATAATATAAAAAGAGATCTGAAATCTTTTTACATCTCAGTGAACAGAATTTCCTTGGTAAACACAGTCCTGCTATGTTGCCTTTTCAGCAGATACTGGGATGGTTAAAGTCTCCCATGAGGAACTTAAGCTGTTAGTTCAGTGCTGCAAAGTTGTTGTGCTTTATTTAAATGAGATATCTCATTCCTCAGAATCTGAGTCCTGTGTGTATTCAAAGGTAGTGATGTTAGTGGTAGGAGCAGTATTAAGTATTTTATCTGGCATGCACGGCTCAAGTGGCTGAATAGAAATGAACTACATCATTTCCTTGCTGCCGTTTGTTTCAGATTAAAGGACTATCCAATAAACCCACAAAATCAGTGAGGTTGCACAGGTTTCACTAGACACCTGATCTGGCAGGCAGCCAGATTATTAGTGGTGATGATATGCAACATGGAGAGATCCCCGTTTGAGTTGCAGAATCTTGATTCGGTTTGGAAAGCTAACAGCTTACGAGCGGGAGAAAACATCTTTGTGGAACATTTCATATGAAAGGTGGTGGGACGCAGTGCCTTACGGTGCCGTTTTGTCAGCTTACAGTAAGACGTAATGCACACTGGAAACATTACCATCTTTTTTTCCTTTGAAAAACCAAGTGTTTATTGAATAGCAGGCAAAGACCATACAGGCCTGGTAAGGCTAAATTTGCAGCCAGGGAAGTCTTTCTCAGAAGTTGTATCTTGCTTGATTACAATGCTAGGGACATTGATATAAGCACTTCTCTTCAATGAATGGTCTCCACCTCTGTTGCAGTATCCCACATTAAATCCAACTTACCTTACTATTTATTTCTACCTTTTCCTCTGTTCTTCTTTTGCGGGAAAAAGTAAAACTCACTGGATAAGCGTAATGTTGGCAATCACTATCAAGAATAAATTAGCAATTATCTTAAAAGGTGAGTGAGACCGTCTACTTTTTTTTAGAAGAAATGAACTCTGAAGACCCGACTTTTGTTTTCATATCTTTGATTCACAAGAATTTCAGGATCATTTCTTCTTATTTGCATTGGTTTAAAGGAGTGTAGACTCATAGCCTAATTGCTTACTATCAGCTCCATTTGGAATCGCTGGTATTTGTGCTCCAAGTGAGAAAACTGGAACATTAGTATTTGTATTCAGTTCCTTCATCGTGGGCAAGCAATTGAATTTAAGCATTTTTCAGCCTAGCTCGATTCTGATAGCTTCCTCAGAAGAGGTGGTGGGGTTGAATTTCACACTTAAACGGGGCATTCTGCACCTGAGTCATACAGCGGTTCAGGAACAGATCAGAAAAGGGCTTCCTTGAGTAGCTTAGCTTTTTCACCATGTTACTTAGTCAGCATTTTGCTTATCTTGGTAGGGAAAAATTAATCCATTTTACTTGGTTCTCATTCACTGGCATGTTTTTGTTATGTTTTCATTTGCAAGCTTTGCAAGAGAATGGTAATACTTAAAATCACTTTGATACTCTTAAAAAAAATGTTTATATCGCCTACCCCTTGAGAAAGAGAATTGAAATCTGGTAATAGATGTATTACTCAACAAATTGTTCATATAGGTTGAAATGTACTAATCTTGCAAGCTATATAGACAGTGGAATTTTTACTGTAAGTGGTTGGTCAATAGAGCAGTCAAAGTGAAGACTAGTTTTGTGAAACACGGCAGTCATTTTCATTTCAAAATGAAACAATTTTTCATGAAACTCTTCAGTTACTATCGACAAACTTGGAAGGGTTTGTATTGTTTGTAGGAGCCTTCTAAACTATGTTACTCTCCATCAGTTACAAAAATGTCAACTTGGGCATATGCTGAGATTTGTGCTTGGGGCTAGAGTGGGAAAAAATTCCTGTCCCTGCTCTCCCGGTGAACCGTCACGTGCCTCGATCTGTCAGGCTGGTGGCGACGGGCCCTTTGCCATCACTCCTCTTGACAGAAGTGAGCGACTGAGTGTTTGGGCTGGTGAGGAGTTGCAGTCTTGTTGCTTAGCAAATCACAGCAATAGCTTTTTTGCAGAAATTGTTTTATAACAGCTTTGATGAAATAGTGTTTTCAAAGGAGTCACATTTTTGACACTAAACCAGAACATTCAACAGTGTTGTCAGTCATTTGCATCAGGTTTTCTTGCACTAATCCACGTTCTGGCAGAAACGTTTCCAGAAATGCTAATTATACCTTTTTTGCTGGGGAGGCAGGTATGGTGGATTTTAGCTTCTGATGCTGGTGCTGTTCAAGACTAGTACACAGAGAAGTTGGCGGTGAACTTCAGGAGGAGCTGGATGTGATTCCAGGGGAACCAAGTCTTGTGTGGGGGCTGGAAATCAGCTATCTCCTTTGATTCATGCCATCTTCTTTGCACAAAGTCTACTTTGCAGATTTTGTGCGTGCGCATGTGCTGGGAAGGGTAAAGAATTTCATGCATAAATTAAGGAGGCATAAAATCACAACACTGGAAACCTGAAGCAGGCTATGTGGAAAATAAGGTCAATATAATAGGTTAATGAAATAGAAGTTGAGCAATTACTACATTTCTGTATGGTGAAAGGCAGAGTTACAATTGTAATCAAGTAATGGAAATACTCTGGGCGTTCGAAACCAGAAAGAAAAGGAATGAGTGTTTTACACTGCAGAGTGAATAAATGAGTGAATAAATCACAGGCACTTAGGCTAAAGCAGGAATTGTCAGAAAGAAGAGCCTAATGATCTATTGTGCCCACATAGAAGCATTTCTTCGTTTGAGATGAATGCTCTGTAGGCTGAAATGCTTGAATTGGATTATCTTACCGAACTGAGCCATGAGGGAAAATCACATTTGAGGACTGAAGAAGAAAACAAACTGCATCAGAATCTTAGCATCGTGACAGCAAGCATCCAGCAATCACGTTTTATGGCCTAATAAAAACAAACAAAAAAATGATCTTCTCTTTTCATGGTAGCCTGAACTGTAATGTGCCTTTGCTGGTTAGCTGCAAGTCCTGCTCTCCAGTACCTCCAGTCTACACGTTTACACATGTGTGCATAACATGATGTATACAGTATTTCAGCGTATAAGATAATTTGGGAAGAAAGGCTCTGCGTAGGTGTAACAGTATAATTTATAATTTGTTTTTATGAGAGCCTCTGAGGCTTTAAAACAGATACAGTTCCACGTGGGTGGGAGGATAGGTAATCGCTGCAAGCAATGCAGCCGGCAGAAATAAAGCGTGAACAGTACAGCTTGCGTATCAGCTTGATGCAGTGAGGTGCAGGGTATTCTGGCCCTGATCCAGAGAAGCACTTAACCAATCTCTTTATCTGAAGCACAGCCGTAGGCGCATTTGTCCCTTACTTATTAGAAGGAAGGTGTCACAGCTGGCACAGCTAAGATTTAGGAAAGTAGTTGCCTGGTACATATGCTAAAGTAATTTTATGCCAAAAAAAAGGCACGGAACTGTCAGCAAATTGTCCAAATACCAGCTTAAAGCAAGTTGGTAATCACTTCTGCTTCATCTACTCGCTGGATGTTTGTTTGATCATCTTTCATAGGCTAGATTTCTGAGTAAACCTCAAAATATTCTTGCTGTTTCCACCCATACTTAGCCTTCACATAATCTCCTGGGTTTTATTATTCTTGTGAAAGAAGGTTTTTTCACCAAAGAGTCCCTCCAAAAGTTCTGATCCTGTAGACAGTGCTGCATTCAGCACTTTCCAGCTCTCAGCAATCCTTTTGGGAAAGTGGGAAGTATTCACAAGGCTGGATTCTAGACAAGCAACAAAGTTGGGGGAAAAGAAATTACACCCCTTCTTTTTTTGCTGCTGCTGCTGCCTGTTTCGCTCTGTAGTCTTCTGAAGAGCTACTGAAATGGCCGAAGTGCTGTCCTGCCACCGTGTGAGTGCAATTAATTAATCTACAGCTTTGACTCTCAGCACAATAGCTAAATACTGAGAGGTCTGCTGTCTCCACGTCCTGGAATTTCTCTGTCTCCAGACAAACTGCGTTCATGATCTTTATTGACACAAGTGAAAACAGTTGCTGAGTTAAGTGTCATTGTTACAGCTAGAGTTGAAGGCTCTGAACATACAAAACAATGTCTGCATTAAGATTTTAGTGTTGTTTAAGATTTTCAAACCTTTTAGAAGCATCTTCAAATTCTCTTAAAAAGTAACAAATGTTCATGTTAAAGTAGAAACTATAGTTTGCTTTCATGTAGATTAGGCAAAAATAAATCAAAATTGTTGTTAAAAAAAAAAAGCACTTTCTCATATCCTGGTCTTAAATATTACTTGGCAGACAGGTTAAATACTGGCTCGATACAAGAACTCGGGAGTGTGAAACCAAAGTGAATATCGATTTGGAAACTTATTTTTTTCTATTGGAGAAGACGACAGAAAATGTTTACTGGTGCCACATATGTGTGATCTCATCCCACGTATTGATACTCCTACAGTGCAGAGGAAATCCAGAGTACCGAAAAGCTTATAGGTCACATGTGATCCGTAAGAGATGATAGCACATTTACTAAAACTGGGGGATAATTTTCTCTTTTGAAACCTGGATTATTTTGAATAATTCGGTTCAGTGTTGTGCCACCCTTCTCACAGTCCACAGTTCTGTAAGTCTTGAATGCCAGATCATGCTGCTGCTGGTGTACTGGTGGAAGAAGTATCTATGGAGCGCTCGGATAACATGATCTGGATTTCTGCTGCCTATGAATTGAATCTGCCCAGTTTTGTGGCTCTGACAAACCAGTATCATCCCCATTCCCAGATTCTCCAAAGCACCATCATGACTCAGAGTAATAACTGAATGAATACTTCTGTTTGGTTACAAACGTGCGAGGAAAACCTGACTGTGCGCGCATAGCATTGCCGGCTGTAACCATGTTAGAACAGCGTGTCTTGATGCACTTACAGGAAAGGTGGTATCAGCCCCAGGATAAGCAGGATAAATAATAAACGACTGAGTTAAACCATTAAATCAGAATGGCTCTTTTCAATTATTTCTCCTGCTTATTCAGCTTCCAAGTATCTGTTACAAACCAGAAATTAATCTTGACTGCCTGGTTACTTGAAACACCGAAAGTCATAATCTTTTCCAAGCAAGTCTTTTTGTTGTTCTATATGGGTGACCTCTTTTGAGACTAATAAATCTTGATACTAAAATGTGTCTTTTAAATCAGGAGATACATTTTAGAAAATTTATGCGTATGCCTCTTCTGAGTAATTCTGTCGCCGTTGTTCTGTAGAGCCTTACTGCTTCTTCATATGAGGAGTAAGGATCGAGGAGGAATTCTAGCATTCTTCCTTATTTAGGTTGCGTGTTATACTTTCCTTTACAGACTGTAAGAAACAGCCTGCATTATTTAGTTATAGGATTATAAAACATTTCAAAAATAAAAGAAGATAAACTATTTCTCTTCCGTACAGCTTTAAGAAATTTCAGAATTCTGTTTTGGTCATAAAACCCCCAAACAACCCCCCAGACAATGTATATATTTGTTGATTCAGCTGATTTTAAATACAATTTCATATTTACAATTGTATCTTAAAACGCAGTCATTGTTAAAGGTTAAAAGCATGGTTCAGAAGTACCTGCTATCGTGTACAACAGCCACTCACAAGGCATTGTATCACCGGTGTCTCTTGCACAAGAGCAGACTGTCTCTCATGCAGCTTCTGATCAATATTCTGTGCGTATCAAGTGCAAGTGTTAATCTTGCCGTATTTCCCAAAGATCCTAATTCTCCATTCCTCGTGAATCGATGCTGATAAGAAAACTGTGTTTTGAGTAGTTCAATTCCTCGCTAATAATACAAGCGAAATGGGAAGGTACTAGTTATTGTGCCTGAGAGAATACAGAGCTGGGATGCGTGAGCCCTGGAGAACAATGGATGCTGGCCTTTCCTTCTTCCGCCAGATAACGTTTTCCACAGTATTGATGAAGATGTCAGAATGAACTTTTGCTACTTCAATAAAAGGTGAATGATCGTTTTCCCAAATTGCTTCAAATTGTTTATTTAGCATTATTATGAAGTATTATTCTAGAGGTCCAATAAGGGTAGAAGATTCGGTGTAAAATAGTAACCTGATACGTAGTTATCTCCTTAGCTCAAACTTGCCGTAATGCTATACTTCTATTAAGAATTTGGGAGACTTCATGAAGTAGAATTTATGCATTTTTTGGATGTATTTCTTCAGGAAGTTACACACTTTCTATGGCCCTGACAAAATCTGCAATATATGCAGCAGTGCTTATGTTCACTCTGTGAAATTTCAGTTCCAGTGCTTATAAATCCGTGGAGGCTTAGGGGATGTGACTTGAGCCGAGATAAATCATGTGGGCAAGCGGACAGATGGTAGCCAAAAAGTGCAAGTGGGGTTTTCCCTGAGGATAGCAGCAAGCTGACATCCCTCCGCGCCCTTCGCCTCATCTGCTCTCCTGCGGCCTCAGTGCAGTAGTGGTCTTTGGGGAGCGGGGAGAAGTAGAGGGAGATTAGATGCAACAGTTTGAGTGTGCGAAATATGTCTGGTTTTGTTTCCGATTGGTGCCGCTGTCCCGAGGGGGCCAGTGAGCCGCTGCTGCGATTGCGCTCCTCAGTAACCTGTCTTTTAAGTCTGGAGGCTCATGCACTGAGCAGAGCGTTTCCAAAAGCGGGTGCGGGAGCTACCGGGTCATGCCAGATCTAACCCTGGTGTGTCCCTTGGCTCTAAGGGCGGTGGCTCTGTTACCTGACCGACAGCCAGACGTTAGCGATACAGTACAACAAAGGGCATCTGGTATTTTTAAAGTATGTTTTTTCATCGCCTTCAAAGCAAAATTCATGGCGGGTCCGTCACATTTACATCGTTCACCGAAATCCGAGTCAAGTGGGCAAAAAATCTGAGTAACTTTTCTATTCCCATGGCAATATCTGACAAGCATTTTCACTCCTGGCCAAGGGGACGGTTCTCAAATGTCTTCAAGGAGAGAGACATTTTCTGATACCGATGAAGTTCAGAGCTGGTTGGCCTGTGCTGGTGGACGTGTGTGAAGTGCAGGGTGGGGAGGTCGGGAGGATGGATGCTGCCTGCGGGTACCGCTATGTGGGCATTTCAGTTTGGATGGGAGGCTCTGTTTTGAAGAGAGTCACCCCAGCGAGCTTCGCTTGGCGGCGACGGGTGGTCTCGGAGCATCGTTGCTGTAACAGGGGACCTGTGCCCAAGGAGCACGGCCAACGTGCCCCAGCTCGGACCACGGGCCCAGAAGTCGCAGCCGCTGAGGCAGGCGCAGGGCGGCTGCCGTGCCCTCTGCACCCAGCGCCCCGGTGCCCTCCTGCTGCCCGGTGCTGCCCCGTCGTGCCCTGCCCGGGCGGGGAGGTGCCGCAGAGGCGGGGGTTGAAGGCAGCACCCTCCGCCCGGTGCCCCTCTCCGCCCGCCGGCCGCCCTGCCGCAGGGGAGGAGGCTCCGGGCGGCGAGAGGAGCGGCGGCTCGGCCGCCACCGCCGGCGGCATCAGCACCGGGCGGTTCGCGGGGAGCCGAGCCGAGCCGTGCCGTGCCGTGCCGAGCCGAGCCGAGCCGCGGGCGGCATGGAGTGGCAGCTCAACCTGCTCCTCTACCTGGCGCTCTTCCTGCTCCTGCTGCTGTTGCTGCTGCTGCTGCTCTGCCTGCTCCTCCGGCAGCTGCGGGGCTCGGCGGGCAGCGCCCCCGGCGCCCCCCCGCGCCGCCGCCCGCCGCCGCGGCAGCCCTGGGGTGCGTGCCGGGAGCTGTGAGCCGCCCGTCGCCGCCGCCTTGGGCCGCCCCGCAGGTGAGTCCGCCGCATCTCCAGGCGGCGAGAGGCAGGGAGGGACTGGGGGCCGCCTCCGGTTCGCCGCGTCCCCTGGGAAGGCACCGGCCGGGCCAGCTCCGCGGGTCCTGCTCTGCCCGCTTCCCCCGCTGAAGCGCTCCCCCCCGACCGCCCTCTGGTCCCCCGCCCTCTCTGGAGTGGCTGCGTTTGCAAGGCAGAATTCAGGGGAAATTTGAAGGTGAGCTCACCCTGCAGCTTTTACTCTGTAACAAAGTATTGTAAAACTCCCTTCGGGCCCTCTTTGCGGTAGAGATTATGTTGGCTTTACTTTGGCATACGGAGATCTGAGTTTGACCTAATTAGAGCATTTTTAAATTTAGCGTTTTCCAACGCAGAAGACGACACTCACCTTTTTAAATGATGGATTTTTTACTTTAACCACATCTAACCCAGTTTTCCTCCTTTTATTCCACAGGAGTTATTCCCTCATATGACTAAAATGCTAAGTAGGCTTCACTCTCCGTAGGTGGGGTTAGACCTAGCAGCATCCCATGGCTGACCTCGCTCCATCCCTGATGTCCCCGGGGTCTGCTTTGGCCCCAGCACAGCAACTGCTGTTCCCCAGGTGCTGCCTGGGGCCGGTGTCCACGTGGTGCGGCCAGGGAGCCCTGGGGCATGGTGCACCCTCCCACTGGCTGCCCCCACCCTGTGCTGGGCATCAGGAGGTACAGAGGAAGCAACTTGGCCACTGGGCCTTTAGGAAACTTGTGCTTGAGGCAGACCTTTGGTTGCCTTCTCACAGCATTGTTTTTGATAGCTCTCTTGTATCACAGTGGCTTTCAGAGAGAGAGCTCAAGCAAGCGTGAGTTCTGTGGTTGTGTATGACCTGCGCCCTGACACAAGTTTTGATCCAGTCATTTATTTACGAGAGCCTCTCACCATTCCCATGTTTATCAGTACAAAAATCTGTGAGAGGAGGATTTGGGAATGACTTTTGATGGCTGGAATGGCACGTAGATACCTGCTGGGTCCGTGAGGCAAAGGGAAACTGCTCGGTAATGCACTATGTTAGGCTCGAGGTTACCAAGCCATCAGGGTGGCAACTGGCAGACACTGAAGTGAACCACCTTGCACTTACGCAGGGCGAGGAGGTAAAGCTCTCAAGTGAGTTTCTGCACTATGGCAAAGGGTGGACACAGATTGTCCTTACAGGAAGGACATGTGGAGAAGTTAAGGATAGGTGCTAACAGCTGTGCAGTAAGCTTGGCAAAAGGAAAATATTTTAGAAGTACTATAAAGCTGGTGTTCTTGTTTAAATGCGTGGGGTTTGGGGGTTCTTTTTTAGGTCACATTAGATGGCAGGTGTTGGGGGCGGTCAGGCTGTGGAAGAGCAGGCAGACAGTTCTCCAGCATTGCCGTGGGTTGTATTTTACAGGGCAGAATGCTGCTAATTCAAACAAGTGCTTCTCGGTATGTGGTCTGCCTTATTCATGCCTGCTGTGCATTTCTCTGTTGCAAGGCAGCATGCTGCGAGGACGAGGCCACTGTTAGAGGCCGCACTGCCCGTATGATATTCCGTCTCCCCAGCCCTTGCTGCAGTGAATCTGAGCCCTCTTCTCTTTCTGCTCACTGCTGAGTAACTTGGCATGGGGGGAAGAACCTGTTGAAAGTGCAGGGGTAATGTTAAAGCAAGTGGGAGAGGCCCGCCTCCAGAGGGTGTTGGCATTGCTCTGGCTCTTCTTCCATCTGGCTGGCACTGCCTTTTCATTGCAAGCTTTTGAAATTGTTGCACACTCTGTGCTTTATCTCAGTCTCTTATTTGCATTATTACGGACCCCGTCATCTCCTATACAGACTGTCCCAACATGCAGTCCTGCTTGCCAGGGGCTTTGCGAGTCATAGGATATTGTATTTGGGCTACTAGTATGAGAGGCTTGGAGCTGATGCCACCCTGCTTCACACACCTTCAGGCCATGAGGATTTGCTGTCTGTAGCCAGCTGGTAGGAGCTAGTGAAGTTAAGACTGTGGCTTCCAGTGCCCATGGAGGCCCTTCTGTAGTTCTCGGACCCTGGGGCTGTAACCGGGCCATGAAGGCAGGAACGGCAGTGCTCCCCCATGCCCAGCGTGCTCTGCACCAGGAGGATTTCAGTGCACAGGGTGACAAGGACAAATTCAGCTTGGCTGAAGGAAACTGTATCTGTCAAATTCTCACAGAGCAGCTGCACGGGTGAGGGCCAGAGCCTCAATTCTCTCCAGTCCCGCCACGCCTCCTCCTAGTGCCTGGTGCCCCAGTTGCCCTTCTGCACTCTTGGGTGGGCTTTTTCAAAGTCATGGGAAAACGATGAGAAAACAGTACTGTGTAGGTTTTCCTGCCTGTGACCAGTCAACCTCATATCTATATGGTTTTCTTGTCCTTCCTCTGTGAAAATGCTAGGGATGACTTTGGCCTCACGTCAGTGATTAGAAAGAAGGGTGGCTAATGGTTTTGCTCAATTACTATACGTAGCCATAAAACTGTAAAGCATATTCTGCATGGGCACAAAGAGATTACCTTTATAGCCAGCTGACTCTGCAGGTAAGTAGCCCTGAAGTATTTCAAATAATGCAAATGGTTGGGGCACTTCTAGTAACCTGATTTGCAGAAGCACTTCATACTTACTGTAGTGCATGAAATACAGATAATCTAATTTTTGTAATGACTCTTCACAAGCGTGACTGACAGGGCACAGGCTGAGTTACCTTTATTTGGAAAATGGAAACTAATACATGGTTTTCCTCTGACATAGATGCATTTTACACCAATGCAATGCAATAGAAAAGTTGGGGGGGGTTACTCAGTTAAACATTTAGAAGTTGGAGGATTATCAGTTCTTTGTTTTGTCTTGTTTTGGTACTAGTACTGCATCTCAAATGTCCTAATTTCACAAATACCTGCAGTGTAGGAATAAATACCCCAAACTTCCAACACAAGTAAGATGAGCGCTCCTTGAAAGTAA
Organism: Aptenodytes patagonicus; assembly: GCF_965638725.1. Lineage (NCBI taxonomy): Eukaryota > Metazoa > Chordata > Aves > Sphenisciformes > Spheniscidae > Aptenodytes > Aptenodytes patagonicus. Next base: position 79,354,720 of record NC_134952.1, read on the forward strand.
TCTCCATATTTCAATGCTGTCACCCGCAGTGTAATTTGGAAGGACAACCAGGAGAGTTGTTTGACATCGCACATGCAAGGGGCATCAAACATCCGCACCATTCAAACGAATTTCCATTTCTTGATACGGATTTTAGGGCACAGCTGTAGAGGCAACACCTTCCCCTCTGGTGGTATGGTCACAGGGCAGAAAGGTGAATGGAGGTCAAGCTCTTCTGCGCTGATGTTGTATCTGATTATTTTTCCTAACGAAGACTGATGCTGCCGATAGCCCCTTGTCCTTTTGCTCAGAGTGGAGGACAGGCCACCCCTTGCACAAAGAATGCCTGTCCCACCGTCCAGAGCTCTTCTGGGAAGTTTCTAAATTCCCAGTGTCCAACTTCACAATGAAAGACGTGCATCATTTTGTTTAATCAGTGATGAGAGTCAGAAGTAAGCCGAAGGCTCTAAAAGATTAGGCAGATGAATCATCTTGGGAAGACATAAACAAACAAACTGCAGGGCGAGAGAAATACAAGATGTGATCATCAGTAGTAAATTAATCCTCAGTTTGCAAAGCAACAAAAGTGTCCTGTGTGTTGCTGAACTGCATAGGCATAGGTATCCTGTCCTAGGAGGGGGTAAGGTCTCCTTTCTATTCAGCCCTAACGTGCCGGGTGCTGTCAGGACACCCAGGACACTTCATTACTGGACCGTTGTTGACGACCGGAGGGAATTCAGATAAGAGCAATGAAAAGCCTTTGGGGAATTTAGAAAGAAAGAATAAAGTAGTTAAATATGCATGCTTTTGTTAGCTGGCAGCTATAGGGGAACGTGATCATCTGCAAGTACTTGAAAGATGTAAACACTGAGGAAGAAGATGACTTATTTAGCATAATCCGTAACTAGGCATAACAACACAGAGTACAGCTAGGGACTAGTAAACTCATAGCAGGAGAAAGTACTCGACTATAAGGTGCATTACATCAAGAAATAATCTCCCAAGGAAAACACACAAAGCTCAATGTTTGTGTGTTGAAAACTAGACAGTGCACAAGAGGGGAAAAAAGCTGTGCTTTTATGAAGAGGCACTGACTATGTAATCACCTCTTTCCCCATCTCTAGATTAAAAGACACAAAGGCTCAGTGGACCAAAATCATTTCCGGTGAGGCCTGAAGAAGTATGCCAGAAATGTCCTACTTTGGGCATTTGCAAATAGTCTAAAACAAACACAACAACCTATTTCTTTTTCTGATGGTTAATCTGATATGAGTATTTTCAGTGTCATGTAGCGTAGCTCTACTCACAGCCACAGCTGTGCAAGACCTGCTCAGTAGCTTTAATTTCTCGGCATTCCCGAGAAACTCTTTATTCTTTTGCTTCCCTTCAAATGTTGTTGCATCTCTCAAATTTTACTTTGAAAATCCACCTCTGTGGAGGGCTATCAAAACTCTGACAGTCTTTTAAGACCTGTTTTGAGGTGCCTTGGTGGGACTTCAGCCAAACAGGTTTTCCGTTCAGGCGTACTGGCACATCTGAGCTGAGCCACGTGCTCCTGCGGCTCGTGTCATGCTCAGAGGACTCGGTGCTGGTTTGAGAGTCCCAGCTCCTGGACTCGGGTGGGTGGACACAAATCTGTTTCCATTTTCAGAAAGCTCTCTAGATCTCATGATGCAAGGAAGAGGTTTGAAAGGGAAGAAGGTCGTCAATCAAGGTCTTGCAGTTGCATCTTACTCCTTGTGTAGAAAAGACCTGATCCTTTTGTCAGATAGCTGGAAAGGACTCTGAATGCACAAAGCTTTTAATACAGAATATGATGGTTCACCTGATTTGGGCTTACAGAAGAAATTTTTTTGTTGTTGTTATATTGATATTTTAGCTTCCCTCATGGTAATGACTGAAAGTTTTAGAAAATGGGGAATATGTTACTTGATGTAGTTACAAAAATTGAAGAATGATTCAGTTCTGTGAGACACCTAGACAATTATTGGAGGAATTGTTTAAGGAAAGCCTCACAAATCCAAATGTTACAGATTTTCAGTGTGACTTTTAGTGAAATTCAGCAGCATATGCTTCAGGTGACCTCTCTGAAAACACATGTACTTTATTTTTGACTTCAGAAAAATAAACTTCTTCAGAACAGAGCATGTCAACAGCAACGGTCTTAAAATGATAGTCCACTTTTTCTGGATAATTTTTGTTTTAATAATCAAGGATAAAATGTATGTCCTCACTCTAAGTTTATTATTTCTGTCTTTATGGGTGTTTTTAGAAATTAATTTTGTACTCTTTTTCTGAACCTGTCTTGCCAGAAATAGCACTCTGCAAAAAGGGTGAAAAGACCAAGTCCCTGCTTGCTGAAGATATAAGATGATAGAGAAAAACAAATTACTTTTCATTCCAGTCTTTGTACACAAGGCTTTACTTAATCTCTATGTTAGTAAATGGCACTTCTGCTCTTCCAAGAAGATTCAATATAATGTTTTCAGTATCTTTAAATGCTGAATTAACTGCGAGTCTGCTGTGATCTCCAAGGCATACTCATACCTATTTAACACCTGGGAATTGGTGTGTGCTGAAACGCATCTCCTGCTGAACACTAAATAATATTTATATAAATAAATATTATTTTCCTTGCGCTTATATTTTCTAGAGCAGTTAGTGAAATACCTCCTAACACAACCTCTCTCTCCAGACTGCTGCAATGGGGTGATCACAAGCTTGGTGTGATCAGCTTGTGGTTCCCGTGCCAGCGAGGGGTGCTCCATTTAAGATAAATGGACGTAGAGTAAAAAGTACTCAGTTGCCTGCCTTTGATTTAATTTTCAATAGCGCAGTCAGGAGACAGAATATGAGCTGGAAAGGTTGTTAAAAGATAGTAACATTAAACGTGAGGACTTCTTTCATTGCCTGTCTCCCAGCACCTGCTTGGTGCTTTGGACTGGTCTCATCCAAGGGTCCTTCTCTCATCTTTAGCTTTTCATGACCCCAGACTGTGTCTGACCCGGGACACGAGTCTCCCCTGTTCAGACTGGAGCCCTGTACATGCTGAAATGGCATGAACTGCTGAACTGGGATGAGAGATGCGTGCCACGTGAGCCGTACCCACCGTGCTGGGAGGCCGCTTTCTCCTAGTACCTCGGTAGTCATGCAGAGGCTGCTTAACGATCTTCCCAGGGTGCAGGTAGTCCTCCAAGCCACAGTGACTAAAAGCGATGAACCTTATTTTGGTTTGTCAAACAGGAACTGTGTTAGTGTAAGGCAGTGGTGGAGGCTGAATCCAAGGGAAACTCTAGCACTAAGGTGCGATGTTTCTGTTACTCATGCTCTTACGTATCTATTTTTCATTTTGAACTTAGGTTTTATTGTGCTCGCCTTCCAAATTAAGTGAGCCTTCACGTGCCTGGGTATCCTTCATACAGATTAATGTTACTGTGAGCTGTTTCTTTATCAGAGTTATCAAGATATCGGAATTTAATAATCAGTGTGCCTGATAATACAGTACAAGTCCTAATTTTACAATAGGTATAGTACTTATATTTGTAGAAAATTTAAAAGCATGTCAGCTATATCAAAACTTTTGCACAAAGTGATCCATAACACACAATACACCAAGATAAAAAAAAAGAAGACAAATATAATGCTAAAAATTAATTCCATGGCTTGGCTGCAATATCTGTGTATTGACCTAAGAAGCACAGAATGACCTAGAGTTTTTTCCTTATCTCCTTATCCTACCAAGTACTTGTAGAAAAAAATTATCCATTGCTTCTGACCTTAATACTGTCCCCTTTTAATAGTGTTTTGGGTACCCAGTTAATGATTCAAAAAGGCAACTTGGATTGTCTAAGCAACTTTGTAGCAGCTGATGTCAGACAAGTGATTATTAGAAAGAGCATGATGGATGTAAACTTAAAACCAGACCCGGAGCCTGCACACGCATGCTGCTGTTTCTCTGCGTGTGATTAGCAGGAGAGATTTTCAGCAATACCAGGACAGGAGGTAAAAAGGAGCCATAGAGAATTGTTTTCCTAAAGCTCAGCAGAGTCTACAGCTGCACTGTAGCTGGTCGTATGTGCACGCCTTATTAAAATTCATGCTGCATTAAGGAGACTGTCAAGAGGCAACTCTTTGTCTTAACGAATGGTAATGAAGTTTTCAGAGGTATCCGTTCTTTTGCAAAAGATCATCTATCTTTGGTAGAACAGGTTTTCTGGAGCCTTGATTGATTGCTGAAGACAAGTTTAGCTATTCTGCTTGGCGAGAAAGGATCGGTGGCATATACTTTTCCTCTTTTGTTTTCTCTTTCTTCGGGGTGATTGATGTACTCAAACTGGTCCTTTCTACATGACGTGAATGCCATGTAACATCAGGCATGTGATGAAAACTTGATATTCCCATGCTGAAATTGATAAAAGCCTCCCAAAACCCAGCTCAGACCTTCATATTGTGACAGTGTCGCTGGCTTGCTGACTCTTTGGGATAGCCTAGGGCTGCTTCTGTGAGCCTTGCGGGATGCTCCTGGCCAGAGGGAGCCATGTGGGAAGCAAGGGGTGGGAGGGAGGTGGAGGGGAGCAGGACGAAATACAGGTGTTGCCAGTAGAGAGGGGAGCTGGCTTGTTTACTTGCAGGGGAGGGTGGAAACAGAGAGGTTAAGAGGAGTGGGTCAGGCACCTGGGTGGGTTTCCTGGAGAGAGGGGAGGGGTGTCCCAAGTCTTCCCTGCTGACCTGAGCAGTAGCAATGCCCTCTGGAGTGCCTCGGTGGGTGTCTGTCAAGAGAAGCAGGTAAGGATGCAGGGAAATGGAGGGGCCCCGGGCAGAGGAGATCCAGGAAAAACAAATGGCATATATATGTATTTTGCTCTACTTGCTTTCTGTTGTGTAGGAAAGAGCAGGGGCCCTGTATGGTGAAGTATCTCTATGGAGGGAAGGGAAATGTGTTTTGTTTTGTTTTTTTTTCTTCTTCAGCCAAATAATTTCCAAGAAAATAGTGAGATTTTACAAAGTATTAGATAATGAGACCTTTCATGCTTTGCTAAATCTGGGCATGAGACAGACCCTGGGGCTGTGCAGGAGACTTGCTGCCTTCATCTTCACCTCCAGACCCTCGAAGAAGAATCAGCCACCTCGTGCCAGGAATGGGAAGGGAGGCCCTTGACACCCCTGTATCTAGCAGGGGGACCCCAAGGCAGCACATGGAGAGATATGGAGGGGTCTGTTAACACACTCCCCAGCACTTCTACAGGGGTTTCGGTGTCTGCGCAGAGGTTTTTCTGTCTGTCTGCGAGCACAGCTTAGCATCCTCCTGCTGGAGGGAGGTCTGTCTCGCCTTATGGTGAGGTACCCTCTTTTACTTTAAAACTGGGAAAAAAGAGAGCATATCTTTATGGTCTTTTCATAAGCCCCTAATGAAATGATCTCATTAGGGGTGACTTGCAGTAATTTGTCAGTAGTTGAAGTGATGTAAACCACTTCCGTATTAAAATGCACGGTTTGGTTAAAACAGAAGTCTTTAAATTTTGTAACTCTGATTTACTGAAGTCTGCTTTAACTGACCTGTCTGTGTCTGTTGCCCTGATTCAAATATAAAATCCCTGGAGACTCTTCAGCTGTCAGAAGATTACAGATGTTTAGCGGAGGAATTAGAGGTCTGCAATACATTATTGTGCAAAGAATAAGCATGGAGGAAAAGATGATTCATCACTGCTCTACACCAGCCCTGTATTCGTGTAACTCATTCAACCTCAGCTGAATTCAATCACCTTGTACACTAAAAAAGCTGGGAGGGAAATGTGCTGCACCTGGTCTATGTGCGCACTGCTCATCCTCTCCTGGCTGCTGTGTTTGGCAAAACCCCGCTACCCTAATTCCTCAGATGGGGAAACTGAGGCATAAACTGGCTCGGAGCATGCAGAAAGTCAGAGTTAGCAGCAGGGATACAATGCAAGCCTCTGGTGGGGATCACCAGTGGGGAGCTCATGTGCCTCCCAAAACCTGAGCGTGGGCTGAGGTGACCCACCTGCCTTGAGCCCCTTGGTGGCTGAAGCCAAAATTTTGGGTCGCTGGAGCTGAATCCGAATGGGCTCAGCGTTACGCCTGCGTGCATTGTTATCTGCCGCTTGAATGCTGGTCAGAAACCTAAAAGACTGCCAGAAAGTGCGTTATAATGCCAGGTAGACAAAGCTTGCAATTTGGCCTTCAGTTCAGGGAAAACACAGCATTTTTTCCCCTTGTCCTGTTGCTTATGACAGGCAGGTGAAACTGCTTAGGGGGAAAGGAGTGTTTACCATGACACAGGCTTGTTTTGCCACGTGGGTGGCTGGTTACTAGGTGATGCATTGAGGAAACTTGCTTAATGAACCCACAAAAGTCCCCCCCTTTGATAGCAAGTTGGTGGCTTTTACTGATAGCGCTAAGCCCCCAAACAGATTTCCTTTTCAACCTCCCCTTTCTGCCGCCAGCACCGTAAGTAACGGCAGGCTCCATGGAAAACCCAAAGATGACAACATTTTAGAAAGTAAAAGACCTCGAGCATCAACAAATGCTTGTGACAGAGCAGAGCTGTTTGATGTGAGAAGATGTGTAACAAACTAATCTGTTTGCTCGTCTCAGCCTGCAGCTCTGAGAAATGAAATGTTACCTGGGAGCTTCTGTAGAAATACTTCAACTTTTAAAGTAAATGCATAGTCCTGAAACTGTGCAATGTTAATTTAAGGAGAAATTAAATTAAAAATAGTCTTTTTTTTTTTTTCCAGTCTGGTATGTCCAGTTTAGTCCAGTCCTTTGTGCATAGCCAATGCATGACCGGATTTTTCATTCACCATTTGAAAGCTGTTTTGCTTGACGTCTTTACGAATATCAAATTAAAAAAGGTTTGCTTGACTGAAATCTGACTCGACTGTACAGACAGCTCACTCTTGTGAAAATTGTTCCCCCTTCGGCTTTCCTTTGAAGGAACTTATTTGAATGCTGGAAAGTACTGAAACTCTATCCAGTGCCAGTGCAGAGGGAGAAATGAAATGCTTTTATGAAATGTGATGGTTTTGGTTGCAGTCTGTACTGAAGTAACCTGACTGATCTACAGGCTTTACTGTTTTCTCCTTCTTTGTTCATCACCACTACTGTGGGATTTGGTAGTATGCAGTTTCTCAGGCATGAAATCCGTTTCCACAATGTGTAACATATGATCCAAACATAAATGCAAAGTCTTATTAAGGACTGGTGATGAAAAAATTGAAAACCTCAGGACCTTTTATTTTTTTTCTCCATTGACCCTACTGCATCTGTATTGGGCCCATTTCCAGCTCAGAAATTAGCTTTCCTGTGTTAAAGACAAACTCTTGGCATGAGATTATCTATCAGTATGGAGCATTTTACTTACAGAAGCCTGCTCGCAGTTTCATACTGCAAAGAGCAGAGCTAGCGGGGGATCTGTCTACAGCTGCTGGCAATGCTGAATAATCTGGGATCAAATACTAGGATGTGTAGGGGATAGCATAGGTAAACAAAGCCTTTCTTTTTCCCCAACACCGGAGCTCGCCACTTTAAATTATTACAAATAACGGCAAAGGCATGGTATTTCGAAGTGTGAATCCACAATTCAGATGCAGCGGGATGGCATCATGTAAACCTTTTGACTGGTTTTGGGGGAGAAAGGGAAGCAAAGAGCAAGTGTGTGATAAAAGAAAAATCCATCAAGTGGAATACCTGCCTGATCACTTGGTGGTATTTTTTTGAATTATTTAGAAAGGGAAATTGTTGCATGAACTCCTGGAATAAAATTTTGCCATGTGTCAGGATTTTGGAGGACTCTTATGTGCTGTCACTGTTATTCCTCTACTTTGTCACAGTCTTCATGGAAGAGGGTTTGAGGAGACATCGTCTCTCCTCCTTGCCGCAATTCTTGTGCAGTGTCACTAGGTGTCCTGTTTTCTATAAGGTTTACGCTGCTTTCAAAACCATTGGTATTATTTTGTGTTTGAAATATGGGAAGGGATTTCAGCAAGTCAGCATTTACATTATTCATGTTTTCACTTCCCCTTTGACTATTACCATAGCTATTTTTGAAAAATTTGCCACTGAGTGGTTTAACATGGTTTAACTAAAATTCATACAGTGGCTGAGGCTGGGAATGTGGGTCTGACAAAATGCAGGCATCTTTCTCTGTCACTGTATTCAGCAGAATAATTTGTGATAACTTGGTTTTGACTTGCTGTATAGCAGCACTGCTATACAGGGATATACATCTTAATGAAATCCTTGTGCAAAACCAAAGCCCTTGGCTCGGTAGCTACTAATAGTGGGAGGTATTGGGCATAAAGTACTTTTTTGTGGGTTCCTTTGATTTAAAAATAATTTTGAGGCAAAGCTATGCATGAATTGTGCTGTGTGTGTCGCATATCTATGCAGGTCTGAGCAGAGGGTTTGTGCCTCTGTGCAGCAGTATATGAATTCTACCGTGAAATACCACCAGTGCACATTCAGATGGTGACATTCACTACTGCCTTCATGCAGATTATATACACCAGGGCTCCAAAACTAGGCAGGCACAACCAATACGGGTTTCTGGCTTCTAGATCCCAAAGGACTGTTTCTTGATCCTCTTGCCGTAAGCCCCTGGAAGTTTGTCCCGAGACCCCTCGTAGTGAGTGCTGAAGCCGTCTCCGCAGCTCTGACCCACAGAGCCACAATGTGAGGCACGAGGGGTGTCGCTTGCCCTTAAGGACTGTGCAAATGGAGGCTGGTGTTGCTATGAAGTTTGTGTGTTTACTGGTTTCCTCCTGTGATTAGAGGCACAGCGGCTGCTACCCGTTTCTGGGACCTACGGCTGCTCGCCTTGCTCGGCTCAGCCTGGCTGCGTTGCCATTTATTACAGCAGTTCAGCCAGGTGAACACTCACAACAGAGAAAGGGAAGCCCTAATTAGCCATAAATATTTATTTACTTTGGCTGAAGGACAAAAGGTAATTTATGTCTGCAGCTGTCTTCAGCAAATAATATAACACCAGGAAGCAAATAAGTTGGGTATTAAAAGAATAAAATGCATCTGCTCATGTTTGGTAGTTTGGATGCGAAGTTTGAATGTGCTGATTTGCCTAGTGCCATTGCACAGATGGGAATGCGCCACCTTTTTCCACAGCTCACAGCCTGCTGCTGCAGATCCTGCCGCTGCCAGTGGGACTACAAGGCCTGAGGATTTTAAGTGTTGGAGGGATCAGGGCAGGAATTTCTCCCCTTTTCCTCGGTCTCACCAGTCCGGAGCTGGGAGGTGTGCAGTTATATAGGAGCAAGATTTGCCATGTCTAGAAGAGCTGTGTGTCAAAACTTCAGTGCTCTCTAACTTCAGTTTCACTGATCTGCTGCTACAAGTGCAGGCAAATATGCAAGGGGATAGTGAGGTCTGGATATTTCTCTTTTCTCATTCTGGGAAGATGATTTGGCTGGCTCAGTCATGGCATCTCATTCCTTCTTAGCTCCACGCATGTATCTGGGTGTTTGCTTTTTTGAGCAATGACCTCCAGACCTGAAATGTAATAGCAATTTTATTTGTAGGGTTTTGATTACCTGGGACATGGGCAAGCAAGCGGTGTTGCAGGCAGCCCATGAGAATTCATTCAAACCACTGATTGGAACTAGATGCAACAAAATGAAGAGCTCAAGATACACAAGGAGGAGGCAGGGAATGACATTTAACATAAGGCAGTCTGTGGTTCCCCTTGCAAATGTGCTTATCCTGTTGCACCTGAATGCCAAAAACCAGTCTGGTTTTTGGTCTGGTAGCGGATCAGGATACATGGCGGTAGCTACATGCGCACTGCGAAAACAATGGTAATCTATAGTTTAGGATTTAGTGCTTTTTATTAGTTCTTGCGTAGAGATTTTCATCAAGGTGCTTTTATGAAGAATAAATATTATTTTAACCATATCACGCCTGGAAAAAGAGACTTGGTTTCACAGTAGCCTAATAGTGGATCTTGAAAAGGACTCACGGCCCTTGACTTTCAATTCATCCTTCTACTCTGGAAAAATTAGCATTACAAAAAGCTGTCAATATGATCAAGAAAACCAGGTTTGCCCTTAAGAATACTTTACCTGAATAATAGCTAAATATACGTTCTTGCCAGGAGCGAGGGGGGGAACTCCTTTAAGTAAACAGAACTGCAGTTTGCATCAGGATGTAATTTGTGTTCCTGGACCCTAACCTGTCTCTAGTTTACCTAAAGCTCTGCTGTGATTACTGCTAGTGGAACTTGTTGGTGTGCTATATTAATTGTATTATGCTTGAAAATGCAAATTAAGGTGACAAAAACTCCACCAAAAGAGGAGATGCAGAGGCACTGAGGCTTTTTAGAGGAATGTTAGCACAGGCATTTCTCCCAAATTAATAGCTAATTTTCAGACAGCTAGTTTAGGGAGAATAGAAATATACTGTCATACAGCCAGCTCTTAAAAACATGATGGGGGTGAGAAGTTTAAACTACTGGCAATGTTGACTATACATACAAATTTATCAGAAGTCCATTATATTTGCTGCCTTGCTTTGCTAAAACTTGAACTCCTTGAATTATATGATCACCTGGAAATCTCACCTTTCATTAAAACAAACAAACACCCCACCCCCCAAATACCCAGCATTTGTTGCTATAGAGAAAGGGATTGATGATATGATCTAGAGAGAATTATGAAAGAAATGCATATCACACTACTTGAAACCTAGTCCTATTTTTGAACAGTAGGGCCAGCGATCCATGGAGGAAAAAAACCCTTGTGCCTGGCAATGATCAGGGTGGCAATGGGAGAATGCTAAGAAACTCTATTTAAAAGTGTCTTTGAATTTTTTCTTGAGGCACAGGTTGGGGTTTAGCCTGCGGCAGGCCCTTCAACCTTGTATGAGAGTGAGCGAGAGGAGGTTTGTGGAGTTTTGTCCTATACAGGACTACACCCAAAGCCTCGTGTTTGCGTGGCTTTGTCCATGCATAAACCTTTGAGTGACTGGCTCACCTTTTAAAGTTTCAAAATTAAGTAAAGAAATGGAGCATTTTTAATCTAGAGTGTCTGTGTCTGGGTGCAGATTGACAATGACTTATCAGGAGCAATTAAAACAGACTTTACTTATGTGCTGGCAGTTTAGGTAGATTTGTCCTAGTTCAGGTGTCAAAACATATCATAGAAACCAGGAAAGGGGCTTTAGAGGTCTTGAGCTAAGTGCTAAAAATGTTTCTTGTGTTTACAGGAGCGCTAAACATCCAATGTCAGGGGAATATATGGAAAGAAAGAATGGAAGTAAGTTAAGTTCCAGACAAATTACTAAAGCTCTGTAAGACACTAGTGCCTCCTGATAAAACTGTTGGGTTATCTAGGTGGTGGTGTGGGCTGCACACGGTCTGCAGTCGAAGCACTCTGTTATTCGGGATTTTGATGAATAGTGGCTTGGAAGATTGAGATCAACATGTTTTAGAAACTTAATGAAAGGCTGAAGAGAAAAGTCGATGTAGGCTTTGTTTGGTTTTGCCTCTGGACTTATTTCCTCATAATCAAATTGAAATTTTGTGGGCCTGATTCTGCTCTTACTTATGGGAGTAAAGGCTTGTGCTGTTTCAGGTAAGAACAGTCGTGCAGAGGTGGGAGGGTGCTTCTTATCCCAGCACCTTTAGAATAATTTATGGATTCTTTTCTTCTTCATCAGTGAATACGTAAACCAAGGAGGCAGTTTTCAGTGACACCGAGGCCCTTCGGCAAGGTAAAGAGAGAAAGAACAGAGCAGTGCAAAGTTAGTAGCTTGTGACTTGAAACCTGGGTTGAGTTACCAGTCACCGGCTGTGACCTTGGGGAAACCGCTGAGCCTCAGCTTACCTTTATTCTCCATTTGAAAATGAAGATAATAGTGTTCCTGTATCTCAAGACTCTCGTGGGGATGCTAATGGTAGGTCCCTTGATGAGAAAGAGGTCTTGTTACAGGACCTCAGTTGGAAGTATTGGGGAATAATAAATGCAGAGGCCAAACTTGTTTAGTGACATTATGCCAGTTCATTTCAGCTAAATCAATTCTTATTTCTCTTCCCCACAGAGAGGGAGACAACCACTCATGGATGATTTTTATTTTCTTCCCTCAGATTTTTCAAATTTCCATTAACCTAACAGAACTGAATTATTTTTCTCTCTGCTCCTCTTTCCTAAGTAGAACTAATGGTCTAACTGATGAAGGGAAATATCTTTCCGAACTTGCATTGGTTACTCTTGATAGTTACCAAGTGCTATCTCAAAGGTTTGCGATGGCTCTTAAATTCTTCACACAATGCTTCAAGTTCCTGGATGGGGGACAAAACAAGTATTCTGCTATTATTGATGGGCTGTCCCCTCATACACCATCACTGTGTGGAAGTGTGTAGAGCATAAGCCTAAGTGATCTGCTCCAGATAAATTGTAGTGCAGAACAGCTGGAAATACAGAAAATATAACCTAAGCACCTGGCTCCTTTTCTCTCCCTTTGCCCCAGAGGAGGAGTCCGTATCACTAGTCATTAGGGATGGAAATTCTGTTTCTTAGGAAGAATTAGGCAGCCTGGTCATAAGCCCTGCCTTAGCGTAGTGCTGCAGAGCTGTCCTAGTAATCAAGATTCACATCCAGGGCCTGAGACAAGTACTGGAATCTGGCTCAAGTGATTTATCTTTGCTTGAATTGAGATTATTGCATTGATGACATCCTTGTGATGTGTCTTTCTCTAAAGACAATTTCAAAGAAACCTGTGCCGCCTCTGACTAAAAGAAACTAAAATATTTTTCCAGTAAGAAGAATTTAGCTTCTTGATGCTGTAACTGGTATGAATGCTCTTAGCTCCTATTTCACATTGTACTGGTGTCCCAAGAGAAATCAAGAATCTGACAGAGCACTGCTCTGTAATGGGTTGTGGATTAGAAGTAATGAATCACTTACAGGAAGTTGTTTTTGCTGGAATATAAGCCAATATTTAGTCTCCAAGGCAAGTCTCAAAGTGCTTTTAAAAAAAAATAAAATCATCATCTACTTTGTACTCTTAGCCAGTCCTTCAGCAGCCCCCTGATGCCGGCACATGCAGCATGGCAAGAATTTTATAAACTTTCTGTCAGTATTAAAATCTGAACTTTTTACCCTGCCTGTAAACCAGTATCACCCTCCCCTTTTCTCCCTTATTTTAATAGTGTTACTGCTTAGCGTTCGCCTCGTACCTTCCACCCAGGGTGCTAGAGTGCAGCACAAAGCTCTCTTCATTTGTGCTAACAGCTGAACTGTTGGCTGTCCTTGTGTAAGAGTGGAGGGAAATGAGAAACTGCCATCCACTGGCACCCAGTCTGGAACAGAAACGATTTCTTCTCTGTCAGTATTAATCAAAGCATGAACTTTAAATTGCTCTTTTTTTTTCCCCTCCCTCACCTTTGCTTCTGAGTTGTGGTTCATCAAGCAGTTCTGACTGTTTCACTTCCAAAGAGACAGTAAAGTGTGGAAAAGCATTTAAGATTGATCTTCAATTATGATTTCATAAGGAAACTGCCTGCTCCATGAAATTTCCCAAGCCTGAAAATCTCCCTTGGTAAGAAAGCAATAGGCTTTGTAAATATTTTGCAATGGGATTTTTTTTTTTCAGAGAAATTATTTTAACTAGGACACTAACTGTCCTTGGCCTTTCTATATCACGTGAAAGGGGCTCTAATGTGATTGCTGTGTTTCAACTCTGTTAGATAAAGTAAAGGACCTTTCCCTTTTCAGCAGCCATCGGATACATAGCAGAAGCAAAATTTCCTTTAATATGGGCCTTGCTCTTTTTTTCTCTTCTGTGGTGCACTTACAGGTAGCTATGTAGTGTTATATAATAGCTCAGAAATATTATTGGTAGCAAAATGATGTATGGTGCTTTTGGGCAGGAGATGAGGACACCCACTGGAAGACTGTCGTGATACAGCAAACCATCCATCTTTCTTTTTATTTATTTTTTAAAAAATTGAAGTTATTGGTCTTTCTGTGATCTAGCAGCCTGCTCTTGACAGCAACTAGAAACAAACTGCTTTTGTGCTAACTTTTCATCCTCTAAGACTTTTACATTGTTTCTGGAAAAATATGCAGATGCATTTTAGTGCTACAACCAGACTTTGAAAACGTTTTCCGGCCCCTTATTAGAAACTCCATATCAAGTTAATTATTTCACATATCTGATGATTCTTGTATGCAATCTTTGCCTCCCTTTTACAACTGTAACAACTGTTGTTTAACTGTGGCGTGATGGCAGTTTTGGACTTTTTACTGTGATCAGTGCTCAAGGAAAATTTGCTTGCTTATTTGTTTTAAATATGCCTAGACCTACTTGCATATCTGAATTTCATATAGAATTGAGAAGGTTTACTGAGATCACACTTCTCTGGGTAGCGTGTGCATACTAGTTTTGTGCTATGTAACGTGCAGTCCTGCCTACAGGCTCTTGAACCTAGGCCAAGAGGTGCAGGTTATACTGAGGCTTTGGATTTTTTTTAAAGGAAAACAATATACAGGGCAATAACTTTGAAGAACAAAAGGTGGCTTTTGGAGCACTTTTTTGGGAGGCAACAAAACCTGTGTTCTCTCAAAAGTAGAGAAGTGTTTGTCAAAGAAGATGGTCCCCATCATAGTCTTCCTTTCTTCTCTCCTGTCACCTCCTCTGCAGGAAGATCCTGTGAAGTCTCATAAAGTAGTCTCATAAAGGCACGTGTCTCCCAGGCCCTCACCTCGTCGGGAGGAACAGAAACACACAGCGAGCAAGCCCTGATGTGGATTAATCATCTAATTTTCTTGTCATCATGCAGTTTTGGATTAATATACAGCTTTTAAAATCCCTTTTCAAGAGTCTAGGTCAGGGAAGTGGTAAGCTCTGACACAGCAGCACTAGCCAATGTGTCTCCAGAGCAAAAAACCTGACCCCAGAGTGTATCCCCAAATGGATGCAATCCCATCTTTGCCTCCCGAAGAAACGCAAGGTTGCTAATGTAATCTGTGCTTTTGAGGTTACTTTGGCTTTCTGGCTGCTGAACACTTCCTGGGTGCTTAATCAAGGCACGTTCAGCCTCAGTGTGATACTTCAGCATTTCATTTTCCTTTGAAAGCGTGACTTTGAGACCAACCCCAGAATTTCTCTCTGTATGGACAAGACCTGTGCCTTGAAGTGGATTGGGAACTGGCAGGGCCCTGCTTGCGAAGTCGCAATGTGTGCCAGAGCTAAATTTGTCATTAAGGCACTGCCACTCTGTTTCTCATCATATTTTATTGCTTTTTATTGTTCCAGGTGTTTGCAGCTCTGTGTTAAGGAAGGGTTGAAAGTGCACTGTGCCCGCAGCAGCACTGGGAAGCAGACTGTTACATCCTGGTATGATTCTGCTAGTGTTTGAAGATGCAAAGAGCAGGGAGGGGCTTGGAAGGGGGAAAGACTGCTTTCACCTAATGTGGTTTTTTCCTTGTGTGAAAATTTGGCTTAATTAAAAAAAAAAAAAAGAGAAAAAGAAAAGAATTATACTAAATCTAGAAGGCTTATTTGTGGCTTGTGAGTGAGCACTACTGAATACTAAAGCTGCTGTCAGGTTAAATACTTGCCCGTGGTGACCATGAAGGTCCTGCATCTGATGCTTAGGAGTCGCCCTCTGTAACTGTTTTAGCCTAACTTGAATTGTTTCCACTGAAGGCAGTCAGTGCGATGTGCATTTCCCCCCAGTTATATGTTCATGTCTTCAGGTTCATTCTGGATTTGCTGGTATAGCTATTTCTGCCTCTTCCCTTTGCATTCAAATCGATGCAAAGGCTGAAATTCTGTGATGATCAGGAGATTCCCCCCCCCCCCCCCCCCCCCCCAAACATTTGCTCTTGCCAAATGGACTGGCAAATCTTTCACATGGTTTTACTCTAACATTTCCCCCAGCCCCCCAGGCCTCCTTGCTTCATGAAGTTACGCAAATATTTGCTTGCTTAAACAAATGTTGATGACATCTTAGATTGACTAGAGTAGATTTTACTCCTAACTTCATCTGTTGGCAGGAAGATCGTTCTCTTCTCCTCTGTTTAATCTTTTCTTACCGTTGCAGTTCATCTTGGATCATGTATTTCAGACCCCCTCCAGAGCAGGAAAATATTCTGTGCTCTCGCATCCAAGATTCTTTTCCCTGTCCTTCATTGATTAGAAGTCCAGAGGTTACCTTCGATTGGCTGAACATTACCTCACGTTTGGCTGAGGGTAAGACTATGCACATAGATTAGAATAACAAGCTATTGTGTGTAAGCTGTTCAAAGGTAGAAGAGTGGAAAACTGTTTCAAATACCTTGAAATGAAAGAGGGTAGACTTCCTCCACTAGACACAAGAAGCAAAGTGTATTTCTGCAAACAAAAGGCATGCGTTAATTTGATTCCAAATCCACAACCTCCAACACAAAGTTTAAAGGGAAAAAATGGAATTAAAGACATCTGTTTGATAGTTTCCTTAAATTTGAGAGTTGCTATAGATTAGTAAGGATACTAGATAAGGCATAGGAAACAAAAATCCTATAATCCAGAAAAATCCATCCTCTTAAGTCAGAAGGTATGAGAAGAGGTGGGGAGAAAACAAGCTTTTCCCCCCCTGCCTCTTAATGTGCAGGGGACACGTGACACAGTTGCAACGTTTTCATGAAGCTCGCAGAAACTGTATGTCACATTGCCTGGTTTAAACTATACTTGGCATTATAGGAAGCCAAGAATTCAAAGCTCGTATTGCAGTGCTGGGAGCCAGGAGGGGCTTGCTGCAGCGGAGGGGAGGGGAGAGGACTGCTGTCTTTCTGAGGCAGTGCAGTTGCATTCCGGGTGGTCAGATGCTAACTGCTAATTAATTTGTTAGACAAATATACACCTTTTTCCAAATTATTCAAGGGTTTCTTTTATTTGTGAAGTTTAATAGATACATTTGTATCAGTAAAGGTAACGTACCAATCTCTGTGTATGCCATTTGCTATGGTAGAGAGATTCTATTAACGTATTTCAAAGTGACGAGGACTACAGCTTTATTAGTTTCTAGACACCTTATTAACCGTTCACATGATACTGATAGAGCCTTTTTTTATCTTTCGTGTTACCCAAGAACTTTTCCTTATCACACATCGAGGTTTGAATTCCATTTGGCTGTGTTCACACCTGTGTCGTTTGGCACTCAGCGTGCAGTTACCGCTGTGTTTATGTGCCTCAATCGGATCGACAGAATTTTGGAGTGTGTTAAAGAGGGCAGATTTAGATCCCACTGCATTTCTTTGTGTGTGCAGGTGTGCACTTTCTAGATGGTAAAGCTTGAAACATGATCGCAGGATGGCCTGGCTATCTGGCTCTGGATGTAACACGTAAGGAGAAAAATACTTACTTTTGCAGAAAGAGGTGGGTGTGTGAAAGCAAGGGGTTGTGCTTAAACTAAAAGCAACCCATTTGAATGTCAACCACTATTTTTTAAACCATTTCATAAGCCATAATGTTTTCTTAAATATCGTTACTCTACATCTAATCCATATGTACATTTCCACATGCGTATTATGAGCAGCTCACTATTCCTTTCATGCATCTTTGAGCATGTGTGGAATGCCACTGGAATGGATTAGATTCAAATTGACTTTAGTAAGTCCAGCTGGCAAATCAGGACATTTTAGCAAACCATGTGATCCTCGGTCCTGGAAAGGAAGCCAGCTGGGTGGATCTCATGTTTTTGCTGAACTGTATGTGCACTTCTAGGGCAACAAGAAATGATGGGCAAAATATTTAAATTTACATCACGATCTGCATCTCTGTCGGTGTTTTCTGGGATGAACACAACTCACTTTAAGACAGAAGTGACCGATACATGTTATAATGCTCATGTAGCCAGATTATGTTCATGTCTTATTTTGGCAAAGATACTAAATTCCATTTGCGTTGCAGTCTCTTTTGCTTCTTTCATCTGAGACACAGCTGGATTGCATGTGGATGGGTGAGGGAGCAAGTCGTCAGCTTTAGATGAAAATGCTCGTTGAATAGCCATGCAGACAGCATCCTCATTCCTCTCCCAAACTGGATATATCTTCTCTATAACCTGGGTCAGTGAAATGGTCCTGCTGTAAGATGTTGAGAAGTAAAGAGTATCATCACCCAAAACGCTTACCGTACTGATAGTCTAGAACTGCAGCCCTTACATTCTCTTCCAACATTGTGCTTATTTTGCTAACCTAGCTTACTTGGAAGCTAACCTGGGTCAACTAATCAAATGCCTGCTTTAAAACTCAGTACAGACTTGTCCTTCAGTGATGGGATATGATCCTCTTCAGATTAATGGGATCTGATTTTTACACCGATTTCATCAGGAGGGGGCTTGAGCACCTGTTGGAGGCTGGCTATCTGCATATGTAATTTTTCTTTTAAAAGGTTTATTATTACTGAGAAACAAAGCACTAATTATATACCCTTCCATGGCATAATAGAGATGGAGGAGAAAGCAATCATCTAAAGGGGATGAGCCCCAGGGAAGTGAAGCGGATGGAGGGAAAGGCTTTCTCTTTGCTCCTTCCGAGCGAGCCGCGTTTACTTGTAGGGCACCAGACGCGCTCAGACCTGCGCGGTGCCCCTTCAGCAGCCAGCGAGGAAGAGCTCGGCCCGGGTACTGCCTTCCCCAGCCGGGCCGCGCCTAGTGCGCCTCGAAGCCCCGGGGCTTTGCGGGGTGAAACCGCCGCCAGCCCGGCCTCCAGGCGGCCCGGGGGAGGCGCCCGTGGCTCGGCGCCCGCCCGGGGTGGGGCCTGGCTCGGCCCCCGGCTGAGGCAAGCGGCGGCGGGGCCGGAGCGGGGCCCCCTCCCTCCTGCCTTACTCGGTGCTCCCGGCAGCTCTGGGCGGCGGCGGCTCGGCGGAGCGGCTTGCGGTGAGGGCGCTGCCCCGCAGGGAGGGGCGCCGGGAGGGGAGGCGAGGCGAGGGTGGCGGGCTGGGCTGGGCCGGGCCGGCCGGGCGCTCACTGTCGCATCTCTCTTCGCAGACTCGGACTCGGCCCCGGCCCGGCGGATCCCAGAGATGGCGAAGGTGAGGCGGGAGGCGGCGGCGACGCGCTAACGGCCGCCGTCACGGGCTAACGGCCGCCGCGGCCCCTTGGCGGGCTCGCCCCTGCCCGGCCGGTCGCGGAACATCCTCGTCTGACCTATCTCCTTACTTTTACTCCTCACTGATTTATTTTCGGTCTCCCTTAAATCAACCCGTCCCCAAGCCCGGGGAGACGCGGAGGGGAGGGGGACGGGGAAAGCAGCTGATCATGTGAGACGCACGTCAGGCACAACTTTTTTTTCGGCCAGTTTCCACTAATTTGGCCAAGTTTTCGGTACCCTGTGTTAATATTGTGCCTGAGTGGAAGCTCCTTCCACTGGAGGAGGAAGGAGAAAAAAACCAGCGCCGTGGCTGTGCCCTGTGGAGGCTCGGGCTCGGTACTCCCGTCCCCAGCTTTTCCGTATCTAACTTAAATTTTTCTGGAAGCCTTGCAGCTATCGCACAGTACTTTGGTTTTTGTTTTTTTTTTTTCCTCTGCAGCCCTTGTGTCGCTGCTGTTACGTTTGAGCCTTGATGAAGGCTTGGAAAACAGGGCAGGTTCCAGTGCTTGTTTCTGGAGTTGAATCAAATGCATAGGCTCTGGAAAGTAAAATAAGAGTTTAATGGCATATTTATGGGTTTTGTACTGCTGCAGGAAGTGAAAGTCATCAAGTTGTATGAGTGCCTTCACAAAGGTCAGGGTAATTGCACAGTAATGTAGTAGTAGTTTCATTATTTTAACTTAATGAGTGGAATGATTAGTGGTGTTTTAACACTCCTGTGAGTATTTGCTCATATTCTGTCTGGATTTAGTTTTAAAAGAAAGAAAGGGTACTTCACTTTAAAAAAAAAAAAAAGTATTCCACTAAATCCTTAAAGTTTTGGGTGTTTTTTTGAGGGACAAAGAGAGGATTTTTCTTTCTTTAAACATCAAGCCTGGTTTGTAGGATGCATCTTCGGAAAACAGGGACCCTTACCCATGCCAGTGCAGGGCGTCTGACTAGACAGATCTGCTTGGACAGCCTTTTATTACGGTACCTGTAGCATTGCTTATAGGCTTGAGGGTAACTTCTTTTTAGTAAAAACATGGAAATTTGCAATTCTCTTGTCTGTTCCTCAGAGACACAAACTTTAACTCTTGATCTTTGTAAAAGGAATATTTCATTCTTCACTAGTGCAAACCAGTTACGCTTGTCTTCATGTATGAGAATTTTCTACTGCCTGAAGTAACACTTGGGGCTGGGTTACTAAGTGTGGTGGGTGGTGGTAGGTTGAAGTCATTGGAACAATGAGGTCTTGTACTAGGTAGGTCTTGTCCTCCAATTTCCACATTCAGAGGGCTACTTTCCACTTCAGTAGTAGTATTTGCCTGTGCGATTATGCAGCCGTGAAAGACTGAGAGTGTTTAACACTTACAGGCTTTGGAGCCTGTAATTCATTTTGTAAAAATAAAAAAAAGGTTGAAGAGTAAGCTCTGCTCCTCATGGCAGGTGTCTGTTCTAAATTTTGTTGCGCCGTGAAGTAATGGTAAGAAATGAAAATGCCTATCAATCATGAAATGTAGAGTGTCAATTGACAGTAGTTATTTATATGTACAATTAAAGGTTCAGA
Source organism: Aptenodytes patagonicus (assembly GCF_965638725.1). NCBI lineage: Eukaryota > Metazoa > Chordata > Aves > Sphenisciformes > Spheniscidae > Aptenodytes > Aptenodytes patagonicus. Next base: position 79,375,351 of record NC_134952.1, read on the forward strand.
GTTCACAAAGGCTGCACATCACAGTGTACTGAAGTCCAGTTTAGTCTAGATACATCACTGAAGAATAAAACCTTTGAAGAAGGTAAGTTGTCCTTGGAGTCTTGCTCACTGAAGTATTTGTTCTTGCTCAGTTACGGGAAGATTTCCCCCCCGCAAGACCTGAGGGATTTTGTGTGTTCCGTGTCCAGGACAAAAAGGTTCATTCATTTTGTGGGAAAACTACAGCACACCGTAATGTGCTGTGCAGAGACTGGTCTATCCATGCCTGTATTTATCTGCTTTCTTTATCACTGCTGTCCTAACAAGCTGCCTCTTCTCACGCATCTGTATGTGTAGTGGTCTTTGTTAATGCATAGATGCACATGGCACGATCTCTTCCTGCTCGATGAACAAGCTGCCGAGGAAATGCTACCCCGTGTTTGCTAATTCAGAAATTTGGAAAGAAAGCGACAAGAATATTTTCTGCTTGCATGCTGTGGACTGATCTGTTTTGGTCTGTTACTCCCAAATTTTTCCCTGAATGTGAAGCTGGGAGTATTTTGTGTATCCATTTGTAAACTGCCGGGAAAGGATTGCTTGCTGCTGGTGAAGGTGTGGCTGCTGTGCGCTATATCTGGAGTTCCTGTTCTGCCAATGTGCACGTGTGACTTGGAGCACAGGAATAGTATCTCCAACTCCAGTAGCGCTTCAGAGGGTTGTGTCTTGCATTCCAAAGTACAGACGCTTTTTCAGAATCGGGTCCTAAGCAGCTTTTTGGCTTTGTTGAGGTTACTTGTGAGGATGGGTTCTCTGAGTGTTTTTGAAAATGTCCCTGCATTGGTTCCTATGTTGCTGTTGCTTGCCCTTCTCTTCTCCCTCTCTCCCACCCCCTCTTTTTTTTTTTTTCTTTCTCTCCTCCCTATCTTTGGTATCTCCGTGGTGTACTGACTCAGAGTTCAACGCAGATGTTGTGCAATTCTGTTTTTTGTCAGGAGTTTAAATTTAGTGGGGCAGATGTGAATATAGTCTGCTGACCAGAGCTTATTCCTTCCATTTAAGTGGACAATCTGAAGCATTACTAAACTGAGAGGTGTTTTGTAGAGGCATCTTTTATAGTTGTGCATTTGCATCAGCTCTGTGCCTATATTCACCCACTCACAATGTAATTTACATCCTGCTGACCTTGAAATTGTGGTAAGGATGTCATGAAATAATTATATATTTCTTACATGATGTTAGTTTTAAAGCACAGTTTGAACTGGGATCTCTGTGTGGTCTTCAATGGCCGTAAAGGCTTTCGATTGACCGGTGACCACTGTGTTGTGCTTTATCTGCAAGATGTCTATTCTTGTGTAAGAAATCTTAAAGCAGTCTTTCATTTATTCTAGCACGTGACCTTCTGGGCTCTTTTCTGTCTTCTGAAAATAGCATACCTTCTCTGTTTGTCAACCTGTGTGCTGGAAAACATTCTCCATTTCCAGTCTTACCCCTCCACAGTTTTCCTGTGCCATCTTGTAAATAGGTGGCTGCTTTAAAAAAGTCACATACCACCTTTTCTGCACTTGACACTGGGCTTTCCAGTGGCAAACTGATGAGACCTTACTTTTATTGCTGCAGAGCAGCATCATGAAAGGGGGTAGCTCTTCATCTATGGGAGATCTGACTGGTAAGAACTTGCTGTGAGTAGGGTACAGAGCAAGGGTAGCTGGGAAGAAGTCTGAATCAGTTCAAGTATGGTCTTTTGTTTGCTGATAATGAATGCTTTGTATTTAACAGTGGCTAAACACGGGATCTTGTGGGTGGGCAACTTTTGTGTGCTTGGTGGGAAAAATTAAAAGGAACCTCGTTAAGTGGCTATTGTTGATCTTACAGATAATGCTGTTGCCAGGATATGTGGCCACATGATATCAAATTGTGAAGCCAAAGTTGTCTCTTGGGAGAAGTTAACGTAGCTCTGAGGTTCTGGTTAGAAACATCTCACCTGATGAGAATTGTGTCATCTTCTCCTCCTGCAAACTTTTGCTAGAGCAGAATAAACAAATATAACAGAGAAAGAGAATTTCCTCATTTGGAGGGGCATAAATTCTAAAGCAAGATCATCTCTTGCTTTGAAGTCTCTTTTTTTTTTCCTTTCTTTTTTTTCTTCTGCCTTTCCTCCTCATGCTAATTTTGTGTATCTAGGGGCTTTGTTGGTCTCATTGGTAGGTGTCTGGAGAAAATGGAAGCTGCTGTTTATTTCTAGTGTATAATCACAAATTGCGCTTGCACTACACGTGACCACTTAGCAACAGTCAGTGTATTGGGGAATGTAGAAAGAAAAGAATGTGGGTAGGTTTGGGGTGTTATAATCTTGTGATATTCTTTCCATTGAGGTCTTGCGTGTCATGCTTCTCTTTATGTTTTACTGCCCAGTGTAGGGTGTTGCTGTTTAGTGAGGGATCACTCCAGATTACAAGAGGATTTACATCAAAGGCTATTTGTGTTCTCCTTTCCATTGATGGTGCTTTGGGTTCTGCTGGGTGGGAAACTTACTAACCAAAATAAAGATGACCTATGAGGCTGTAGTGTTATTGTGTATCTGTTTGCATAAATGGCAAGGAACATTCTTAGAGATACTAAAAATAAGATAATTTATTTATCTCTATAAAAAGTTACAAAGTTTGTAAATAAATGTTAAATAGTTGTCTTTCAGTTCACCGTTTTTCATATTAGGTCAGGACGGCGTAGCAGTTGTGATGCTGTGATCCATCTGCAAGAACCAGTTTGTTCCGATAAAGTTTAAACTCTACTTAATGTTGAAACTGTAGCTGAGTTGTAGCTGAAAGTGTAAACGAGTGTCTGGCTTTTGTCAGAAACTCTTTTGTATGGATCTATTATTTTGTTAGAAATGTCTGGTTCATAGCTCCTATTTCAGATTCTCTGTGACTGAAAGTTGACTTCAGTGGTTCAGGCAGTGATGGTGGTTTAGAACAGGTGCTTGCCCTCTCTTCCTCTGGCCAAAAGGTGCCATGTTTGGGACCCTCCGTGGACTGAGTTTGTAACCACTGCAGAGCTTTCTGCCATTGTCCGTTGAATTTGCAAATGAGAAATGGGAACTGGAATAACTAATAAAGGTGCTTGTGGACAGTGGGATGCGTTAGATGGATTTGTGGTTGTTAAACATGGTGTGCCCGAGCACTTCCTGCCATACCCTGATTGCCGGGCCACACTGCAGTGCTCTATAAAGCTAGGTGAGTAGGTTTCTGATGTGAAAGTTAGGGGTGGCTCGACGCTTTCCCAGTGATGAGCCAACTATTGTCAGTGTCACATCTGCTCGCATGTGGCTTCTGAAGGCAGGCAGACTGTAGGTTGGACTCGGGCCTGCAAAGCTGTATCCAAGCTTGTCTTATACTAACAGTCCCTGCTGTGGTTGTGCTCTATTTGCATCAGCATATAGTATCAAGGGCAGCAGATGTAGCTGGAGATTCTGCCATTATAGCTGCCGTCTTTGCGGTACCCAGGTGACATGAGTATTATCCAGCATAATTTTTATTATGCTGGATGGCAGAGCGGCAGCAATATTTCTCGATGGCAAGCTAGGTGCAGCTCAAGTACTGATTGAGGGTGATTGTGGCAGGTAGGTACCCAAAATCCAATAAACGCTGTACGCCAGAAGGGAATGCCTGGAATGCAAATGGTGCCCAGACATCAAGAAAACTCTTTTAGACTACAGCTGCACCAGAAGAATTTCAGGAATTGTTCATCAAGCTTAGTGTATGTTGAGGCTTTCCACACTGTGCTTTGGAAAAGAGACTTATGGAAGGATTCTTCTTAGTTAACAAAAATGAGGAGGATGATGCAGAGATAGATTTAATCTAGCATTTAGTGTTCACACATATGTTGTCTGAAACAGCCACAGAGGAATGTTGGGCCGTTGTCACAAGACTTAGGAATTGAAGGGGAATTCCACTCGCTTATAACAAGATAAGCAAAGGGAAATTTTAACTTAAAGATCAATAACTGTTTCCTCTGAGACCTGTTGACCGTTAGTCATGTCCAAAGGAGAATTGTGGTAGCTCTATAATATTATGTTGAGATGACATGAAACAAACCAGCAGGAAATACAATTTTAAATAATCCCATGCTGGCTGGCGTGGTAATAAGGGAGGAGGAGGAAAACAGAGGCTTTTCAGTCTTTGTCTGTTTTACCGAATTAAATTAGATTTATAAAATTGAGTCCCAAATCCTTGAGATTTTTTCATGATAGCCTTTGGAATTAGCTAGGAAAAAGACAGTAACTATATATTGCTGTGCCTAAATTTGAAGTACTGCCTAAAAACTTGCTTGTCATGGGAAAAGCAGAATGCTTAAGAAGAGTTGTCATGCCTCTGAAGTATGCTGGATATTGGAAAGCATCTACCAGAAAGAAGTTTGTTGTTGCTGTTAAACACCATGATACTTTGTGTTCTGATTTGCTGAAATACGGCGGGGTAAACCTAACTCATTACTGCTTCTGCAGTGGGAGTGGTAGGGAGTCTCTGATGGCAATAACACACAGGTGGCCTGAGAGGCAGCAGTGCTTCAGGGCAGTTTCTGGTTAGTGCTCTCCAGCTCTTTTCTCTCTGTGCTCTTCTGGCTGACCTATCTTGGATGAGTACATTGACTTGAAACCAAAGCAGTGTGTGGCTGAAATTGCTAACTTGAGGGAAAGGCTGTATCGGAGAGGCCAGATGGCTGTGCTGCCTGTGAAATAATCTGGTGCCAGTCTCAGTAGGTGTCTTGGCACTTCCTTTTGTGCTCTTTCTTGAGAGTGGAAAAATGCCCTGCCTGTACTGATTACTACTTTTGTACAGCGATGTTTACAAGAAATGTCTCTTCTTCAGCTGTTAGAAAAACCTCCCTATTCTCAAAACCCAACTGTTTCCCCTTTTGGCCATTGCTCGACTTTTATAGTTTATAAATTAACTACTGTGCTATACACATACAGGTTCTTGAACTGTCATGTTTAAATAAAGGCAGGACTTTTCCATTAAGGGCAATGAATATCCTTTTGTGTTTGACCCACAGAAGAAGAGCCATGTTCCATGGAAACCTAGTGGAATTATTTTTGTGTTTGGACAAGCTGATCTTTTATCCTTATGTTTGAACTGTTATTTCTTTTTAGCTGTAAAACTACTATGAGAAATGTAGCTGAATCACTTGAGTAAAAAGTTGCTTATGCCAAAAGAAACATGATGAAAAATTGAAAGCCATTGCAGAGTTCAGTAGGTCTCATTTGCAGCGTGATGGAAAAAATCAGCATGGTACTGGTTGAGAGCTCCAGCAGGTTTTTCTTGAAGAGAGGAAGTTCTTATTTCCAAACATGTCTTGGATCTGTGTGCAGCTTTTCTAGCATACGTGATTTGTGCAATTAATTTCCCAAATTACTTTAACTAAGATAATTTCTTAGTCATTTTCCTGCATTCAGTGCAGTGTTGTAAATACCAATCCTGCAAACTACCATTATGTAAATATACCTGAAGTTAGCTGGTGTACTGCTGAGTAAAACCATAATAATATCTTTTGAGTGAGAGCTGTGTTTAAATACCCACAGGCTGCTATTTAGCCAGACAGTTCCAAGAGAAATGCTATAATCTTTTGGATTGTGGATTCAAATTTAGTCTGAGCTCATGTATGGAGAACTGAAAGATGCTATCTTCTATTTTCATGGATTTTTCCCTTTTCCCCCACTCTTTTTTTCCCCCTCTAGTACATGAGAGGCACCGTGACAGCCTTCTCTCCTTTCGATGCCAGAGCTGATGCAGAAGCTCTTCGTAAGGCCATGAAGGGAATGGGTAAGAATAATTTATTTTACGAAAAGGAAAGGGCTCTCACTCCTTTGAAAACATCCTTTCTGAACTCATTTTTTTTATGTTAGCAGATGAAGGTAGGGCATGCGTCTACATGCCATGGAATGACAACCCCAGGACTGCAGGAGTCTGGGCGTGTCTTAGTTTTGACTGTGCTGCTCTCAAGGATATTTACTTTTGCGTTAGCATAACGGAAAAAAGAAAGTTGGTTTGCACATTCCCCATTAAAAATTGATACTCCACAGGCTTCTCTGCACACAGAGTTTTACTGCACAGTAGGCTACACTGTGGATTTACATGTGACAACTGTGGAGAGTTACAACAGTATAGTAGAAGCTCTGTGCTTGGAAAATGTGCGACAGCCCCCTCGGTCTGGAACTGCGTAAGCACATTACACTTGCTGTGAACAAAGAATACAAGCACACAGCATGAATGTAGACTAACAGGTGGTCTGTAACTCACGCTGTAGCTTTTTGCCCCATAAGTTCCCTGTGAGAACAAATCCTAATTTGCTACTTTCTTTGAAGCTGCCTGCGGGAGGAAGCAGAAGGAAGGGAAGAAGAAAAATGTGATAACACCTCAGCCTATTGACAAATTCAGTAGGGCTAATAAGATGCTGTGCTGTGAGGGCTACCTTGCAAACTATCGTATATAAAATGGATAATAGCTCCGCACTTCTGTACTCTGGGGTGTTTGGGGTTGCTGGACTGAGTTTTGCTGGGAGTCGGCAGATTGTTTATTCTAAAGTAAATCCCTTAGTGAGCCCAAAGGCAAAGCCCCTCTGTAGAATACAGACTGTGACTGAATGTTATAGCTGATGCCTGGGGTGTCGGGAGCAGTGTCTGGAACAGAGCACTGATGGAGAACAAACAGCACGTAGGTCCTCCAGCCGTGTTTTTGCAACAGCAGAACACCAAACCTGGCAGCTCAGCTTGGGGTATGGTGACATTTGTTATTTAAATGTTTCTGCTGTTTGTCAGTAGACTGTTATTTTCAAAGCATCTTTCATTGCCTTTTGAGTTTGTGCCACTGCTGTTTGTTTTTTAGAGTGTGTTTGTAACTCTTTGTTCTTTCTGACTTCAGGGACTGATGAAGAAACTGTTCTGAAGATCCTTACCAGCAGAAACAATGCTCAGCGTCAAGAAATTGCAGCTGCCTTTAAAACCTTATTTGGCAGGGTGAGAAGAAGAAAAATACCTCTAGAAATGAGCTGAATGTGGCTTATGATGATTACTTAAAACTGTGAGGCACATTCATCACGCTCCCTGTAAAAGGTTCCTTCGAAGAAAATCTAGTTTTGCTTCTGTCTCCCCCACCCTGCCATATCCTTGACTGCTGGCTAGGTTAGAATATTCCTTTTAGGTTAGCACAAAGAAGTTTCTTTTTCTGTATTTCGGTCCAATATGTCCTAGATGGGTTTTTGTGCAAAAGCTCCCAGAGTTTCCTGTTAGTATGCTTCTAGTACTGACCTCGTTCTTGGTATGGAAGGAGTTAGCAAATATTTTGATGCAAGGTCTCTGCAATGTAAGATGATAGCAGGAAAAGGATTTTCTAGAGCTACAAAATGTGACGGAAATAAAGCAGCCTAGTACTGTAGGAGAGAACAAAACCAGACATATTGGTAGATAAAGCCGTAAGTGAGTTCAAAACAAAGACAGCTTGTTTCTTTCTTCCAGCGTTGTTGGATCCTTTAATATTCTGGCTGGTAACCTTTGTTTCAAATAGCAAGTGCAGTGAACAGCTAGGGTTTAAAGAATTTCTATATTGAAAAAAAAAAAAAAATCACGGTATGTTTCCCGTTTTCCAGGTGCCCTTGTATCCTTTTCTTCTGCCTTATTTGGCTACATTTGTTTCAGTTCAGGTACCAATTAAAACAAAAAGAGCCCTGTCCGCTTTTTGATGTGTCTCCAGAGTGTTCTAGCTTGCAGACACACGTGCATCCATTTAAAATGGTTAGTCCTTGTTCATTACAGCACTGTTTGTTCTGCTTTAGGATCTTGTAGATGACCTGAAATCGGAACTTACCGGCAAATTTGAAACACTGATGGTATCTTTGATGAGACCAACTTATATTTTTGATGCTCATGCATTGAAGCATGCCATCAAGGTAAGACGAGTGAGGGAAGGGAATGAATACATCGTATGAAATGTTTGTTGCTCTTTTGTTGTATTTTAGGAATGAACTTTTGGTTGGTAAGGGGAATGCTAATAGCAGTAGCCTTTTTTCTTTTCTCTTTTGTCCTTTTCTTAATTAGGAATGTTATGCTAACACCTGCTGTTATTGCTAATGCCATGGTTTTGCCTGGTTTCTTATTCGTCCGAATAACTTATTAGAGGTAGTTTAGAACTCTAGTCTGTATAGTGTTATATGTGAAATTATTTTCATGAGAAACTATGTAATCTTAAGAGAACAGTGTTGCTGTAGATGCAGATTAAAAGCTACATAGCATAAGACTTGTTCCTTCTGATTTAAATACAATGAGTAGATGTGCATATTGTTTTTAAATTCTTTTTGCTGCTAAAGTGCGGTGCTGAAGTCCAGTGGACACTAGATTTTTCCTGCTGTGAGCAGCCTGGGTTTTATAGCTATACAGCTGTACGCATAGGCTGCAAATTAGTTCAAGGCATTTCATTGAAGTGTGATGTTATTTATAAGTCTCTTCTTGGCTATTATTTAAGCTAGAAAGTGTTTTGCCCCTGATGGATTACAGTGCAACTCCAAAATTGATGGGCTAGCGTACTTGTGTAAACTGGTGTCCACCAAAATTATGAGCAGGTATTATTTGTATTATTGAATGTGTTCTAAAAGCTGCCTCCGATAATACAGAGGGAAGAGTTGACAGCCCTGTCAGTGTTACCTTTCTAACATTTCTCTTTAGCTCAATGCATTTAATGCCTTTCTGGGAAGGCCGGGTAAACAAACAATGTACAGTCTCTATGTATAGATATTTTAGTGTGGTCCTATTTTTTTTCCTCTGTCACACCTGTCTGATATCATCAGCATGTTGAAATTCAAGAATTGGAGTTTCCTGGATTATTCACAGAACGTGTTGATTGAAGTAGAGGACATTGAACTTCACTGGTGTCAGGTAGTGCTTGGTTGGGTGACACACGTAAACTCCCAAGATCCTTGATGACCAACTGGTTAATATGTAGGCTTTAGTCAACTGTGCAAGCTAGTGCTCATGAACCCATGACCCAGCAAATAGTATCTCAGACAACAGAAACTTTAATCCTGGAAATTTTCTGTAATGTCTTTATATGCAGTGGGGGAAGGGGAGATGACACCTGACAAAGAAACTGATAAAGGCCTTGTTGACTAAAAGGAAGAAAAGTATTCCCAAGCTCCTCTTGTTGACTTAGGAGTCAAAGACTGACAGGGAAATGACAGAACAGATGGGTGTAGGAGGGAAAATAGAGATAGCGAAACAAGAGTGCTTTTGTTCTTGTCACTTGCAAAAAATGATATTAAACACAAGATCATAGGATTTCAGAGAATGTGTCTGCACAGGAAAAGATGTCGATACTAGCTGCAGTTCAGCTAAGGTGGATAACAACAGTAAAGAAGATGCGGTAGCAGAGACTTCAGTGCAAGATAACTCAGCTAAGAGCATTAAGTCTGCGCTGAAGACTGTCCTATCAATTTTCACTGCTGCTACTTAGATTAGAAATAATATAATTGTGCCTGCCTTGCTTGTTGAGTAGGCATGTTCTTGAAACAATCTGTATTTTAAAAATGATTACATGTAACCTGGCAGATTTGTATTTTGGATATCTTTGTATGCAGCTGGATATCTTTGTATGCAGTTAGTATTTGGATTTTCCTTACAGGAAAGGTTGCAAATAACACGCTGAAGTGTTGTATTTCAGTGTTGCTTTTGTGAAATGACTCCTTTGGAAGCGTAAAGAGTAATGGCTTATTCTTACAGGCAAAGTAGACTCAGACTTATGGAAACAAGATATTGGCTTGGCTTTTGTAAATTTTATCCTTGTAAAAGTGAAGAGTGCCTGTTGTGCCTGCTGTAATTAAAGTGCAGCAGCTCGAACTATCTGGGTTAGCAATTCTATTGTAAAATGTGTTTGTTTGCAGTGGAAGAGAGGGTGGGTTTAACATAGCACAATTCATAGACGGGTGAAGATCATTACTGGGTGGCTCTATGTTTATCTGTGTACTAGTTGATGAAAGACTATATGAACTAGAGCTAAGATGGAAACTGTTACTCTATTCATTCACTTACCTTGATGCCATTGACTGTAATAGTGAAGAACTGAGGCATATCTGGGAGTGCTTGAACATGGAAGGGCTCATCTGAATCCTGCAGCAGTGAGTCTTTATTAAGTGTTGGGTTGGTTTTGAAAACAATCAAGCTGGAACTGGAAGAAATTCTTTCTAAAACCCCCACAATATACGAGAAAGAACAAAATAATTTTTCTTTATTTGGTCCAAGTGTATAAGCTGATGCTTGCTTTTGATGGTCAAAGGGAATTCTTGTTTTCCTTTTGTTTTCCAACAACTCATTTATACTTGCACCCCTGCAGGGAGCAGGAACCAATGAGAAAGTGTTGACTGAAATTCTTGCTTCCAGAACACCTGCGGAAGTGCGGAATATTAAACAGGTTTATCTGCAAGGTAAAGTTCTGTGTAAAATAAAGTTCTAGGGTCTCCGTTCAGTTCTCTTAATGTGATTTTAGCTCATCTTTCAAGTAAGGTCTATCTGTGAACTGATGAATGTGTCCAATAAGTGGGATTTCATTCTGCTGTGTTGCAAAACTTCATCTTGAAAGAAACTAGAGTTTGGATTGTAAACTAAAAATAGTTTTTATTTCAGGGCTATGACTGCAGGTTATGGTGTTTTGTGCTTTATAGTTAGAATTCATTCAAATGCATTTCTTCCTTTCACCCATTATTTTAATCCCTTTGGCTGAAAGGCAATTTTTATTAATTGGAAACTAGAAAACTGGTATCACATAAAAAAACAGAAGTGATTTTTTTGCCTTTTGCTCAGCGTTCTGTTCAAATGCATTTGTGCTAAAGAAGGTGCAGCTTTTTGGTTGTCCACAGGAGTATGTGCTTTTACTCTGTGATTGTGGGGTTGGGTTTTTTAAGGCAGTGTTTAATTCAACACATTTCTTTTACCTCTATGCAGATTCCTGCCACATAAAAAGTTCTCACGTCTTAATAAAGTTTGAGGCAAAACTTAGAGTCTCCAAGGGCAAAATTCATTAGTACTAGACTTTTCTGGGCTCATAGTTGTTGTACAGTTGCGAGACTGCCAATTTTAGCATAACTCCAGATTTGTATGCCCTAGCTCCTTAAAGAGTTGAATCTATGCACGTCACCATGTATTTCAAAATATTTTGAGTAATCTGTTCCTGATACTAGGTGTGAGATGCTATCTTTTCACCTCTTTTACAATAATGTTAGGTTATAAGTGAAAGCAGAATATGTCCTAGTTGTTAAAGCTGTTTCTGATAAATGGTTCTACAAGCTGTGAGTCAAATTAACTTTTTGCTTTTCCTTGCTTTCTCCTCAAAATAATGAGGAAGTCTGTAAGGTGGTGAATGGGTATTGCTTTTTTGCAGAGTATGAGGCCAACTTGGAGGATAAGATCACAGGAGAAACATCAGGCTATTTTCAGAGACTGCTGGTGGTCCTGCTGCAGGTCAGTATCTCTTTGTGTGCAGGCATGCGTGTATGATTTTCGCTTCTGTTCTCCTGTCCGATGTACACTTGTCACTTTCTGCTTACTAAGCTGGGATTCTAGATAGACCTGGTGATAGGCAGGATTGGTTCTGAAACTGAGTCACTTCCCCTGACTTGCAGGGTCACTCTTGAGCTGTGTTATGGGTCATTTCCACATCACTGAATTGAAAAACTTCTGTGATGCTCATGGGTATAGCAGAATGCCCGCTACGTGGGGTTTTGAAGGCAATAGGAGAAGAGAACGTTTATTTCATAAAGACACATGCAAGCAGAAGGGAAAAATAAGGTGATTTTGGAGAAGATGCATTAGGGATTGACTTCTCACAGTAACTCTTACAGGCTCAATATAACAGATAAGTTGTTTTTCAATTCAACTTTTGATTCTTCAGTTTAACAACTTTTAAAAATTCTCTTTAGGCGAACAGAGATCCTGACGGCAGAGTTGATGAGGGTCTTGTTGAGCAGGATGCTCAGGTGGGTGCATGACTCGGTTTTGGGGGGCGTTTCTACAAGTTAACTTGCAAAGAGAGCATACGGCTAGAATTCAAATGTGAGAGAGAAATTGTTAAGGTTCTCTGCGTGTGTTTCTTAATACATTTTCCTGTGCTCTTATACATTCTGGACAAAAGAAGTGTCAAAACCTGAAACACTGGGATCAAGATTTTTGGCACTTTCACATTTCGGTGTAAAGCATGTCTTGTTTTGCTTATTACTTAATGAGGTGCCTGAATGGAACAGTGATCAGATCACTGGAAGAGAGAGTTATGATTGCTGAGGCTTTGTGATGCTGAGACACCCGCTGCTGGAAAACTCGGAGATGTTAACGGTTCATTCCTTAATATCTGACTTGAACTTCTCTCTGAATTCAATCCTGACATATCATGTGTCATATACATGTCGTAGTGAAATGTTAATGCTAATCGGTGAGGGATGCCTCCACAGACAGTGAAATACTAAAAAGAGAAAATATACCAAATATTCTGCTTTACTGTAACCAGGTGACAGTCTAAGTATTGCCTCTAAAGAGTTTCTAGGGACTCGCCTGTTGCCCTTTGCAAGTATTGTTCATGACGTTTTCACTGATCGCTGAACTTGTGCTCTAGACAGGAAAAGGAATGCCGGCAGTAAATTGGTATCCTTGATGCAGTCTCTTGCTGGATGCTATTGGCTTTGTTCTTAGTTGTAGTGATGGTCAATATTTCAGCAATTTGATTACATAACTCATTTAATGCATGTTTTTCTTCTGGGTTATTTCAGATAACTCTGGGCTAGACATCTTCCTCTCATAAATTGTCAGTTGAGATGAAAGGAAATACATGGATTATTCAAGGTGACAAGGAGGAAAAGCAGAATACCAGATCGATAAAACATTCTCCTGATAGCAGGGCAAGATGGAGAGATAGAGTGGCAAAATGTATTTTATTGGCACAGGCCTATCCTTTGTTATGTAAATTCAGAAAGCATTGATCTCCTGCTATTAAAATTAATCCTGTGGAAAGCAGAGCTTGAAAATTAGTGAGGCAAATGTTTCAATCACGCATTAGACTGTTTAATGAAATTGTGTCAGTCTTGCCTTTAGCTGGGCTTACGTAATTGAAGAAAGCCATGAACCACAGGCCTTGGTAGGTAGATTGATTCCTTTTGGCCTCTTTAATTGATTTTGAATGAGCATCTAAATTTAGGAGGCACGATACCTAAATGTAGAAAAAGTCCTGGCTTTCTAAATGGTCTCTATGGTTTGTTATGTACATTTGGCTTGAGTTGGGACCCAAACAGAGAAGTGTTGTGTCACATTTCTCTTTATTGATATCTTTTCATTCAACATCTGACCTAGCTGGAACAGATTCAGAGAATTTTCTAATTATTATTGCCAGGTACAGATGGTCAGAATTGAGGTATGTGACTGTGCAAATGTAAGACTATTTTTGGCTTCCCAATGTTTCTCTTGATTAATCCGATATTCTGGGAAGGATTTGATACATTAGAGGGCAGCCTTTTTACTCAGTGGTGATTTTTAATTTTTTTTAGCCTATGATTACTAAACATGAATTCAAAGCAGTTGGGGAATGGGCATTCATACTATGAGATACTATGAATATGCAGGGAACTTGCAAGACTTTTCTGAGAATGCCTGAAGGAGAAAGTTGAACTTTTTGGAAGAGATTTTGCAAATATCACTTTTTTAAAAGCTATGCAATTGACGTACATTTTGGGTATTGCACAGTGACAAGGCAGGTGAAAACTTAGAGCTCACATAAAATGCCATTCACAACTTCTAGTATCTCTAAAGAAATGCATTTCTGGCGTTTCTAAATGCTGTGCTGGGACTTCACATTTGCTACTGGATGGAGGGTGCTGGTATTCATTTGAAGAGCTTAGCATATATTATTTGAAATAAATATCCTTGCAATGCCTTAATAGCTTCCCCCCACACGCACACTCTTTTGTACTCTGTACCATGAATATTGAAAAGAGCACGCAGCAGTCACAAATGCGTTTTGAATAGGATTGTGGGACAAACATAAATAGGAAATTCATATCATTCCATTCAGGTTTTACAATATGGACAGACAGATGGCCAACAGCGTTGCTATGCAGCAGATTTGGTTGTGGGGATTTTTCTAAGAAACATTTGATTGCCTGAATAGAGGTGGTAACCTGTTTGCCTGTCCTCTGCTCACTGAGGAGGGAGAAAAAATACTGTGTACTACGATATGTACAAACCTTTCTCCTTATGTAGTGTTTAGCACACGATTTGGAAAAAAACTTCTGAGTGTCAGGAAAAAGAACTGATTTCATTTTCTGAATGTTTTTTTCTTTCTCATTTTCCCCTTCCTGTTGCTTATTCCAACTTTTAGAAGTGCTTTACTTTCCTAAATGCTGCTAAAGGCCCGGTCGTTGTCTGCATTGAAGAAAGACTTGCCTGAAGAGCAGTGAATGTGCTAAAACGATTAAAATCTGTTACTGATTGGATTTCACATGGCTAAGAACTTACCAGCCCACAAATCCTGTTTCTGAGAGCTTCTAAATCCATCTTCCCCTTCTTTTTGGAAAACTTCCTCCTGGGCCAAGTTAGCATGGTCCTCCCATTGATATGAGTCATCGTGTAATAAAGTTTTGCTAGTCTGATTTGAAAAAGGGGAAGAAGAAAAAAACCCAGAAAAAGCAGTTTTGGGAATGGGTTTTATCTCCTGTATTATCACCGTTTCAGAAAACTTCAGGCCTATGAAAGGGACTATGCACACAGTCAATTTTAGGGCCTTAAGCAGTATTACTCATGTAAATGCTTTCACAGTCGACTTCACAATTTATCATTTATTTCTTTCTAAAGTCAGTTCAGTACTTGGCAATTTTATTTCTTTTTTTTCCCTCCAGCTATAGCTTGTTAGTAAGTTTAATGCTCCTTAGAGTGAGAGAAAGAGAGCTTTTCGACAGGGTGTGTGGACACATAACAAATGCTGTTGTTTTGATCTCTTGAATTTACAACAGATTTTGTTTAGAGCTGGGGAGCTGAAATGGGGAACGGATGAAGAAAAGTTCATCACCATCTTGGGAACCCGAAGCGTTTCCCATTTAAGGAGGGGTAGGTGGTATGGTTCATGTATGCTTGAAAACTTCTGCCTGAAGTCTCAGTGTTACCCAGCTGGTGGTAGAAATGGCAGAAAAGTTGTTTCTGGTACCACGTTTGTCAAGCTCAGAAATCTTTAATCACCTCTTGCCTCTACTTAATACATTTAATTTTGTTTCCTGTAATTCAGTTCCCCCCCTAGCAGTGGTGATCTCCTGCTTGAAAGAGTGGTGCAATAGATCTGAGGGACAGCTGGAGTGTTTCTTTCTGGATGCTTGTGGTGGTGTTTTGTTTTTTTTTTTTTCCCTTTTGAAAGAGATCGTGGCAATAGAAGTGATGCTGAGAGTCTGCTGTGAGTCATCATGATCTGATGGCGATCCAGCCCTGAAAAGATAAACCATTTTATAGGTTCATACTTTATTAGCTGTTAATAAAGAGACAATAATTTTTTTCCCGGCTCCTTACCCATTCATAAGCCTGTTTTACCAAGCTGTTTAGGCCATTGAAAATGACCAGTAAGTTCCTCAGTCTTTTTGTTTTCCTTTTTGAATCTTTGGATTCATTTGGATTTTCAAAGGTAATTTGATTTGTGATTTTGCTGTTTAGTTTTTTACCATTATTTGCATTAAAGTAATCCTAAAGTTTGTTTTGATGCACCCAACATTTACTTAGCATGATAGAAATGTAAGATTTCGTAGAAAACTCAGGTCTTATGGATATTCATGAACACAGACTTGAATAGACTGCCAATAGGCCAGTTTGTTTGTGTGAAGTTTATTTTGATGCAGTAGCCCAGTGTAGACAAGATCCTAGATTCAGGCTAAATGATAGCTGCATCCTGGGAAAAATGCTTATCACCTCCTAAAACTTCCGTTCTTTCCCTCTTCTCCCTGCACCTTTTCACTGCATGTGTTCACAGAATCACAGAATGGTTGAGGTTAGAAGGGACCTCTGGAGGTCATCTTGTCCAACCCTGCTTGAGCAGGACTACCTAGAGCAGGCTGCCCAGAACCATATCCAGACGGCTTTTGCACATCTCCAAGGACTCCACAACCTCCCTGGGCAACCTGTGCCAGTACTGAGTCACCCGCACAAGAAAAAAGTGTTTCCTGATGTTCACAGGGAACCTCCTGTGTTTCAGTTTGTGCCCATTGCCTCTTGTCCTGGCACTGGGCACCACTGAGAAGAGCCTGGGTCCATCTTCTTTACACCCTCCCTTCACATATTTGTACGCATTGGTGAGGTTCCCCCTTGACCCTTCTCTTCTCCAGCCTGAACAGTCCCAGCTCTCTCAGCCTTTCCTCATAGGAGAGATGCTCCAGTCCCTTAATCATCTTAGTGGCCCTTCGCTGGACTCGCTTCAGTTGCTCCGTATCTCTTTTGTACTGGGGAGCCCAGGACTGGACCCCGCACTCCAGGTGCTGAGTAGATGGGAAAGGATCACCTCCCTCGACCTGCTGGCAGCACTCCTCCTAATGCAGCCCAGGATACCATTTGCCGCCTTTGCCGCAAGGGCACACTGCTGCCTCATGTTCAACCTGGTGCCCACCAGGACCCCCAGCTCCTTTTCTGCAAAGCTGCTTTCCAGCTGGTTGACCCCCAGCATGTCCTGGTGCATGGGGTTGTTCCTCCCCAGGTACAGGAATGTGTTGTATAGTAGCAATCTGGTAGGAAATAGGTATTTAAAATAGGACAGAGGGAAGAATGAGCGGACAATAATTTGAACTGTGGATAATGAGATACAGGTAGTATTAACCTGTACTGAGGAAGATACTGGGAGAAATGCTGGCTGTACACGTGACTAAGCACACTTTCTGTTTTGCAGTGTTTGACAAATACATGACTATTTCCGGCTTTCAAATTGAAGAGACCATTGACCGTGAAACCTCTGGTGATTTGGAGAAGCTGCTTTTAGCAGTTGGTAATTAAGTCTTCATAGATCTAGAACTGGCCGCCTTCATTTACTCCCAGGCCTCCTTAAATTGCAGTTGTTATAGGAAGTGGCATGAAAACATGGCTCCTTTTTAAAGTTAATCGCCTGGGATCTATTTTTGTATCTAGAGAATAGGCCTTTATCTTCCTTTAATAGATGGGAGGGGCGGGGGGGAAGTGAGCCAGGGGGTGGTGGTGAACTGCATTCTGTTCAGTCATGTGGACCTCTATCAGAAAGTGAGACAAAACTCTGCCTTCGTTTGTATTCCTGGCATCTCATTTAGGACAATGTCGTAGTAGATTTGTAACTGGGAGTAGAATTTGACTGGCAAAGTCTCTTTTTTATTAGAAATATACGGTGTATTCTAACTCCTAGAATCCAAAGAGTTGTAGCAGAGGAACAGACTAGCTGGCAGCTGTGTACTTAATTGTCCACACTGGAGAGAATGATCCAGTAACACACACCTTGTCTTGACAGTGAAAGATTGTCCTGTATTGAATAACAATCAGTAATTTAATCCTTTGCCTTTTTTCAGTGAAATGCATCCGAAGCGTGCCTGCCTATTTTGCTGAGATTCTGTATTATTCCATGAAGGTATGTATGTGTTTTCCATATGTCATTTTCCATCTCCCCCGGCTACAATTCCTCTCCCTTTCACTTGTTCTTCATTTCTTCTTTCACTACAAATGCCAACAGGATACTGTATTGCTAAGCATCTGCAAAAGGTTTGGGGAATGCAGATCTGGGAGAGGATACAAACGATTCACAAGCTTTACTTCGAGTTCATCCTAAGTTTGTCAGACCATAAATCTTTTACAGGAAGCATCAGTCTCATGAGCTGTTTTTGGACTTGGTCTTGTTACATTGGAAAATGTCCACAGAGCACCTTCCACTAAATAAAGACTACAGTGTCTTTAGGTGGTGTATATATTGAGGAAGTAAAGATGACCAAAAACCAAATTGTAGATTGTGCAGATTTAGTGCTTTGTTTTGGAGATGAGTATTTACAGACTGAAGGTGTAGGTAGCTTTGAAACACATTTTGATGACTATCCATCCCATTTTGAGAAGGAAAAGAAACTCGTCAGAGAAAAAGGAAAGATGCTTAAACAGCTACAAAAGATTCTGCAGGGGAATCCCATCAGCGAAACAGCTGTATTTCTGTTGGCTTCGCCTTCTCTTGGATGGGAAGAGATAAGCAGGGAAAACTGTATTTTTAACTCACAGTGGCTAATGTTAATTAAAACCGAGGTAGGTAGTCTATTGTTTTCAGGCAAGTTATCAGCTTCCCTGAAGAATTCCTCCCTTCCCCTTGCTGAAAAGCACTGAAGTATGTCTGTCACCAGATGGTTGTGTTGATGAGGTGTCAGCATGAGAATTAGTGAAAGGAGATGAAATGATAGCTTAATTTTTAAAAGCTGCTTTACTGCTTTTATAAACATCAGTGTAAAATAAGGTTCATGTGGAAAATACAAAATACTATACCAGTATGCTGAGAGCTGTATGAGGAGGATTACTTTTTTCTTATTTATCTATTTATTAATTTTTATTTTTTAAAGAATGCAATAGAAAACCTTTTCCTGTAGGTTTTAGAATCCTTTACGTTTCTGTTATGAGGGGCCTGATTAATGTCTGCTGGTGAGATCCCCAATTATTTTTTCAAAATAAATAAAAATCATTAAGCACTTCAGATAAGAAAGATCATCATCTATTACTTTGGCAGAAGAGTTTGTACTTCTAATTAATCAGTTTGGCATGACAAAATTCTACAATGCACAGAGTTTGCTTTCATGATTAAATGGGGCAGAGCCTGTTTTTTACCAGGTTGTAATTTCAAATCCTACTCTGAAACCACCGGACTCACAGCATAACTTTTGAGCAGCTTTAGGGCATTTTTTAGATGTAATCAAGAATATTGCACCCAGTCGAAGGATTGAGTGACCCTGGACATTAGGCTGAAGATGATCGTGGGGGCTCTGCCAAGTCCTTCCTTGAGGTGCATTAGCAGGTCAGCATGTGAAAATTTGTATTGCTTCAGCTTGTGTGGAGTCTGACTTGTCTGAGCAGGAGGGGTCAGGATGTTAGTCTGGCACAGCCTGCCAGCAGAGGAACTTAAAATGTTTAAAGCGATAAAGATGAATAAAAGAGTAGAGCATG
The DNA here is from genome assembly GCF_965638725.1 of Aptenodytes patagonicus. NCBI lineage: Eukaryota > Metazoa > Chordata > Aves > Sphenisciformes > Spheniscidae > Aptenodytes > Aptenodytes patagonicus. Next base: position 79,394,519 of record NC_134952.1, read on the forward strand.
TTTGCGTGGTTGGAAAAGGTTTATGAAATTTGCCTTTGTAATAAACAGCTGGATAATTTGTGGAATGAGTTGCTCCGCCTGTGTCTTGCTGTACGATGTTACATGCTTTGTATTAGTCATTGTTAGGATTTATGTACCCAGTTCGAGAACTGACTGCAATTCTGCAGTCTCAGACTACATTGAAAGGGTGATTTGCATGTGATTCTGATCGTGGTGATCAGATATACTACTGTGTAATCTTGGAACTGGATTATTTTAAATTTATATGGGCATTCACGGTTGAAGCCTGTGAGATGAAACATGAAATAAGAGGTCTGACCATATGGCGCTTCATAGGGGATTAGAGCACCTTGCATGGTCAGTCTTCTGTTCTCCACATTGCAGTGTGAATGTCTTGTGATACTGTCCCAAATATTCTCTGTTTTGGAGTAGAAATGTAATGCAGGAGTGTTTTGAGACACCACTTGTTGCACTTGGTGCTTTCACGTTGCACCCTGGTTGTTCGTATTTGTTGTTTTGTTACAGCATCTGTCCAGAACAAACTCATATTTTAAGATTATTTAAACTTTTCTCTTTAGGGGGCTGGCACTGATGATGACACCCTGATCAGAGTCATGGTTTCAAGAAGTGAAATTGATCTGTTGGATATTAGGCAAGAATTCAGAAAGAATTTTGCAAAATCATTGCATCAAACGATTCAGGTAAAATTACTCTTCTGTTGTCAGGGAAAACGGGTGATTGAGATGTCATTGTTTCCGCTGTTTATTTTTATGGGAGGATGGGAGGGGGCGGATGTGAGTAGAGGTGGACAACACAGTGCACTCTGAGAGCAGTGGTGGTTGGTCTGCAGTTTTGTGAAGTACCACATAGCGTCATTTAAGTGGGGGACACTTCCTATGAAAAGCTAAAGGTTTCTTTCCAGTGTTCACTAGGAGAGCAGATGTGGTTTTCTGAAATTACAATTACTCATACACCATTTTTAGCTATGGCTTCATTTCCTTTTTTTTTTTGTCTGGGTTCCTTCTGATTTTCAGTGCTTCAGAGAGGGTGCTGGCTCCAGAGCAATAATATTGGGGTTGGGAGTCTGAATTATCACGAGGTTGAAGTTTAAATCTTGGATTGTGGTGTGGAACCTTTTGCACCATTTCAAAGTGGAAAGCATTTCACTGTGGAATCAGTCTGAATCATAATCTCCTTTGAGTGGATGGGAAGGAGCAGGAAGGGAAAGAGCCAACAAGAAATCCAAGGCCAGCTGTTGCTGCAAAGTTGAAGCCAAAATGCTTTTTTTTCCTAGGATTTTTTTGGGGGCATTTTGTTTTATTTTTAAATGCTGCTTTTTAAGATTTTCTGTTATCATTCCTGACATTATGCTCTCTTAATTAGGCTGGGTGGAGTTGCTTCTGACACTGTCAGTTGGGCCCATACAGCTGTCCTGTGGAATTAGTAGCAGAGCTTCCCATTAATTACAGGGAGCAGGGTTGGGGCCTTTCTAAGTGACAGCAGGTGGACTTTGCACATTTCAAGGTGGTTGCTTTTGGTGCTGCGTTGGGTTTCTCCTTTGTTTGGACTTTCACACTTGCAGACGAATGCATTTTAATATGCAATGGATAGCTCAGTTCTAGTAAAGCTTTCGGAGGCTTTCTGTTTTTCTGAAAGTCTGTCTGTGTAAATATCGCTCTAACATAAGAGACAGAGAATTTCCTTGCGTCATTCCTGAGTGGAGAGTCATCCAAGTGGATTTCCTGTGGGTGGGACAAATGTATAATCTGTTGGAGTCCTTGGCTGCTGCTTTTCTTCACATTTCTGTGGTTGTGACTCATGGTGACTGGTCTGTTATATTAACAGAAAGATACATCTGGGGACTACAGGAAAGCACTCCTGCTCCTCTGTGGTGGAGACGATGAGTAATGGTGACAGTGACACGAAGGATTTGCTGTACTCCAGCTTTGCAGCCCTTTAGTTAGCATGTCTAGCTAAGTTTTTGTATCTTAATGCTTTGTGGCTGTTTGCATTCATACTAATATTGCACTTATTAAAAATGAGCATATTGTTATCCAAGTGATAGCTGATCCCTCCTCTTCCTGACATCCCAACTTCCAGGAATTTCAAGTGCCTTCTGTGAGTATGTGAGAGTTGTCTTCATGGAAGATGGGTACTGAGCACAGAACCCAGTTCTTTGCAAGTGTTTTGCTGAAATAGGAAGAAAATAATCATGTATTTCACTAATAATTTGAAGATGATCTTTTTTTGCTTTTATTCCTTACATTTCCACTGAATGTTAAGCTAGCTCTAACATTGCAAATGAAGAAAAGATATCCTTTGTATGCAATATTTGAATGAATTTGCTGAATGTAATACAAGCAATCATTGGAAATCTAAAGGACCAATAAATTTTTTCCCTCTCAGCACAATTGTATGTGTTTTTTTTTTTTAATGGGCAAAGACCTATTTTCCCTTTCATATGATTCCACTGCTTCAAACTGTTGGTATATTTTTCCTACTATTATGCAGGCTTCTAAGTATATATGATGTTTTGCAGCTGTACATCTCGATGTCTAGCCTAGTATATGGGTGCTGTGGTGATGCTGCTGTTCAATATAGCTGGAATACCAAATTATTGGTACTTGCTGGGCATTGCACTCTCATTTTGTGCTGCTTTGTCTTTTTCTTTTTCTCCAAAGCTGGGGGAAGGAAGGAGAGCTGTTTGTACAGTGCCAAAGTAGAGCAGATATGCTGCACTTGTAGGACCAATCGAAGATTTCTGGGATGGAAGCAGGTGAAGGAAGAGATGGGAAGACAGTGATCCGTACTTCAGGGGTCTTTGGTGAAAAGAGGATGGTTGCAGCACCACTCTCTCATCAGGTTAGCAGGGAGCAAAGCACAGTGTGAAAGAAGCACCAGTCTGTTATATAGGCTGCCTTAAATTCACTGCTTTAGTTCATCATTTATGACTGGCTCTGAAAAATTAAATTGACATGTGTGAAGGAGAATAAAGAGACTTCTGCTTCACACATTATAAGGTCTAAACACCACGGTTCTAAACTTAGCTTATCGGTTAGTCACATACATCAGCTGTAGAAACTGCACATTTTAGTAGTCCTGTTGAAACTGATTCTTCACAGAATATTAAGAGCTTTTAAACTTTCACATTGAATAAATGTAAAGTTTAAATGTTTTTATATTTTAATTCTGAATTATTACTGTCATGATTTCTTGCTAATAAGTACTTGGTTTCCAATGTAAAATATGAAAGCTCTTTTTATAAGTAAATATGTTAACTAAAGCCTAATCCACTCTAAAACCTTCCTTGCTTTCCATTCTCCCACACATGTGCACTCACTCTTTCCTGCTCATGCATTCTCACTTTCACTCTCTTTCTCTTCCCTGCTTCTTTTTGTCCAAATTTAAGACTTGCAGACTTAAAACCAGTACAACTGGGGTTTTTTGTTTGGTTCGTTGTTGGGTTTTTTGGTTGTTTGTTTGGTTGGGTTTTTTTCCTTCCAATGAGACAGTTAAATGCTTTCCTCTGCTCTTCCTGGACAGTTTACTGAATTCTCCATGTGGGTGTGGTTTGCATCTCCACCATCATTTAAACTGATCTAAATGGTGCTGGTGTAATCCTGCCCTGCCCTCTTCTTCAGGCTACATGTTCCCACCTCTCCTACATGTTGGCACTGAATCTCTTCTGACTGTTTGGGTGACCTGATCCAGGGCCCTGGGCTGGCAGAATCCAACCACACAGCTACAGCCTGATGCCCTCAATAACTCACTGGGGCATCTGGTGCGGGCTGCTGCTGGTGGAGAGAAGGGCTAGGAACATGGGCAGGGTGAGAAGAAATTTTGTGGAAAGGGAGATGTGACTCAAGCTGGGGTGCTCTGGATTGGTGTCTGCTGTCACAAACTGCACCTGGGATTACAAGAGCCTCACAATATTAGGAAGGGGATTCTTCAAATTGCTTTCTGCAGGTACAGGCCCAAATTAAGAAATTTAGGTTGAATGTGAAGTCAAAGGTCGTGCTTGAAATCAGGTTTGATGAATCTCTTGACTGTGCCTTAGTCATAACATTTCCCCTTCCACTTTTATTTGGCTGTGAGGAAGGCTGGGACAGAATCCAGATGTAGAGAAGCTGCTTGAAAATTAAACCAAAGGTACATAAAATATATTTGAGGCCTTATGTATAAAGACTTAAATACAGTCAGTCTAGATATATCTAAGCTGTTTGTATGGTTTGCTACTGTACCAGTTACAAACCTTGTCTATGTTGTGTTTACCAGCTTGTCAGAGTGGTACTATGAAATGTTTTGGAATATGATCAAATGTTTTCCAAATAACATGATATAACGGTAATAATATTCAAGCAGTAATATTTTTATTTAGATCTTTAGGTGTTTGGCAGAAGAAAAAACTGTATTATTTGTTCAGAGTTTGTTTTCTTCTCCTCTTTCCCGGGATTAATCTTCAGCATTTGTCAGTTTTGCTTTTTGTCAAGTCTTTACAAAATGTGTTAGCAAGGACTGTTAATTTGCAGTTAGTCATCCTTGAATAATATGGCCAGCTGCACACACTACAAGCTTAGCATGACCGCTGCCTAGAAATATCTTGTGACGACAGAAAGGTTTTTTTGGGTTTTTTTGTTTGTTTGGGTTTTTTTTAGTGAGTTAGTATTTGCTGAGGTAAAATCATGCACAAAATAATTGCTGGTGAGCAGCTATGAAAATGGCTGCATGGGATCAGATCTACCTAGAGATAGTTCTCTTCCTTGTTTGTATGCTTACCGACTTCTCAAAAAATTTGAATAGATGTAGGAGGCAAGACTTTTTTCCCCCAAAAGCTGTGCTGGCTCTTCTGCAATGTATCACATTTATCATCCTCACTTCTGGTATTTGTTATTATGGTTTTTATCCCTTTGTTCAGTGTGGATGTCGGAACTACTGCTCTGTAGCTTCAGCCCAGTAGATCCCTCTACAATCTTTGCTAAGGTGCCACATTTGCTGCTTTCTACTGCTCTGGAGATTAGACACTATATTTAATTTTTCAGCTTCTTTCAGTTTCTTTGGAATTCTTAGGAAAATAGCATCTGATCTTCACGGTTTGTTACTGGTCCTTTTGTAGATTTTTGTTGTGTATTTTCTGTTGACGCTTGAAATGCGTCCTTCAGTGTGTGCCAGGTAAAGAAGGCTCCTGCCGCGTTTCCTTCACCAAAGGCAGAAGAATCTGTGATGATTGGTTCACGTGTGAAGGTATTCTGGCAAAGGTTGACCATTGTCACAAACCTGATGCTCGTGGCTTAAACTGAATGATCTAAATTACTGTCAGAATCTATAAATAGTAACTCTGAACAGGAGTTGTGTTAAGGGTCAGTATAATACCCATCATCTACAGAAAGTGTTAAGATGCAAATGGTGCAGAAGTGTTTGAAATTCCCTTCTGAAGTAATTAAACAGAAAACTAAGTCTGACAACCTATGTTTTCTCTAAGAAGTCTAATTAAAATGGAAAGAAGTTTATTGAATTATAATATTTCTAGTATTTGATATGTAACTTCCCTTTAGGAATACAAAATATGGACTCTTCAGTACAGTGCAATCCTAAGATAATTTTAAACTGCAGCTGCCTCTGAATTAATTACTTCCTTTGTGGCAATAGTTCATCAATGGTGTGTTTGGGTTTTTTTCTCTCCACTCATGAAAATTTGTGTTCAGTTCATTTCTAGTACAATTCTGAGTGTTGAGAAGTCCTATCAATCTCTTTGCTAAGTCAAGAGCAAATTGTAACATGAGCACTAAAATCAACCCTCTTACCTATGAAGAATCTATTTTAAAGCAAACTTTAAGAAATCAAATATTGTTGGGTTTGCCTGAGGAGCCTACTCTCCCTCCTTCTTTGTCTCTCTCCCCTCCCCTCCACAGAAAAGTGTTTTAGGAGATATTATTTTACTACTAGAAATATGATACTCTATCTATTTCTTTTCATCACACAGAGTTTATCTTAGCACTATTACATACAGTGTATTGGACAAAAAAAGAGTGGAATTTACTAGCTTATTTACTTGCTTTTTCCCCTCAATTTTTTGTTGATGCATATAAAATATAATTTTGTTTTATTTTGATTCATGATAAATGCTCATTAAACTAAATTGAGCTGCTTATTTTCTTGTTAGATAATCCAGCTATTTAGAGAAAATATTCAGGTTGAGGCCTTTAAATCTAAAACGAAAATAGAAAAAAAGACTTGTGCTGAAGCATAGCATTAATTTTAAGAATTAAACAGGATTTTGTGGACATGTATCACTGGATCACCCGATGTGGTGCTGTTCATATTGTTTCTTTATCCCATTTCAACTCTATGACAGCTGGAATTGCTGCGGGCTTTTATTTACTCAAGTCTGTCTTGAAAGCAGTAATTTATGAATAAGGCAATACTATGCGTGAAAAGCCGAAGCAATAATAACTTTTCTTTTCTCCTTTTTGATTTAGTGTGCAACGCATCTAGAAGTCATAGATCAGCAAAGTATGTCCAGCGTATTGGTGAGTGAGTCATTACACTGAAGAGTGTGGATGATAGCTTTTGTGTTCTGTATAGGTATTTTTGGCATCCTTTAGAAATGCAACTTGATAGCGTTCAAAGCTGATGCTCCCTTCCCCTGACCCTCCAAAGAGGAACGGCCTGGGGAGAGGTGGGGCTGCTGTACCAGTGACAGGGTACAAACTTTTTTACTGCATCTTCATTTCAAGCTTGCTGGAGAGTGACTGAATATGGAGGAATGAGATTAGATCAGTCCTTAACTAATTCAGATGCTGGTTTCTGTGCTGAAGCTGTTAATAGAGATGCTGACTTTGAGGATGATTTTTGCCTTGTCAGAAGTATAATGAAGTGCCTCAGAAATGGGGCCTTTTCAGAGCTCAATTAGTTTCTTTCTTTCCATTTCATCACTGTGACCACAGCTATACGTTTGTCTGTTCTTTAAAGAAATGAATTGCTCTTCGTGTAAAATTCCTGCTCCAATGCCTAGGACAGGCAGAACAGGCAGGCTCTTATCTTCCCCCATTTGGCATTCAAGGAGAGGTGAGGTGGCTGGTGCCGAACATGCAGCTGCCCTGGATTGCTTTCATCAGAAATAGTAACTTTCCCCTCCAAAATGAATCCTTTCTGTGTCTTGCAAGTTTTAAATGAAAAAAAAACCCCAACTCTTCAAAAAGACGATGGTAAAAATGATGTTGTTTTTGAAAAGAATCGAGAGCCTGGAATAGGTATGTGGAATGTGACTAAAAAGCACTTTGTAGATAACTCACCTGTCAAGTATCTGTATTCATTACTACTGACGTTGCATTTCTGACTTGTAAATGAAAGGCTTCATCTCTTTGTCTCAGGAAAGCTTTTAATCATATGGTTGCTTTTGTCCCTGTTCAACAAAGCATCTACAGAAATGTCGAAACCTCATGGAGGGGTCTCTGGGCTAGTCGTCTCCTTAGGGGTGCGGTGAGCCTTCCAGTCACAACCCGTGAATAGTAATCCGTGGCCCACATTTGTGCGAGCGGTGCCTTGGAAGATGGTGAGGACTGAGCTGGTGCCTGCTGGAGTGGCTGCATGTGCTTCCCGTGTTCAGGGACACGTCTGCGTGAAGGCTGCCGTGCGGACGGACTTGTTCTCTCTGCACGGTTTTCAATTCACTAATTATTTTCAAAAATGTGACCACTGGAATGTGCTGTGAGGCCCAGGTTGAATCTCAAGCATTAATGATTGCGATGTTCGTGTCTGGCTGGGTGCAGCGCTCGTGGGTCTCCCCCTCTCAGCTGTACCTGTGGCACCTGAGGGAGGGCACCTGTAGCCTCCTCCCTGTCCAGCCAGCGAGAATTCCCTCCCTGCCTGGCAGCGCGCTTACCTCCTTCAAAAAGCAAATAAATGGCAAAAGGTTTTTCTAGTTGTGACTTCAAGAAATGTTTCCTGCTATAATCAGCAAAAAGAGCTAACTGAAAAGGCTTGTTTGTAGTCTTTCAGTGTCTGTAGTTAAAGCGCAAGTTCCTCTGTCTGTCCATGTCGTGAGGTCGTTCAGTTCCCGTTTCCCAAATGGGACAGGAGTGTCATTTTCTCCAGGCGGTGCCTGTGCCATTCGCCATGTGGGCAGCGGATGGTGCTGTTGTTCCAAGCAGTCTCATGCAGACGATGGGTGGTGCTCAAGATTCTCTCATTCTCTCTCAAATCACTTAATGGTTTTTTCTGTACTTTTGCTTTCTCTGGTTTCCTCAACCTAAAGCACGGGTCAGCCAATTCAATTTTTTGTTGTTACATTTTCAGAATCCTTTAATATAATCTTGCTTTCAGTATAAAACGAGAGGGCACTGATGTGTGGGGAATAATAACAATATACTTTATTAGAAATAGAAGCTGGGTTTATGCACATGACATCTTTCTTAGTGTTGAACGTTTACCTTCTACAATCTGAACATACGCAATAGCCACTATTCCTCCCCAGTCACAGTTATGAGAAGTTAGAAAATAAATTGTTGTTAAACTCATGCATTTACAACTTGTGAGTCTAGTGGAACAGATTTTGCTGTGCAGTATTATTTTATATACAGAGATTTCTAACTTCCAGTCCCTGAATTACTACCATGTTTTAGTAAGCCTGTGGCATTCTTTCATATCTTTCAAGCACCAGTGTAACTGCCCTGAACTGCCTAGAGGAACTCAAAGGCCTTGGGGGATCTGATATTTTAGAGAGTAACTGTGTAATTAGCAGGAAAAACTCATTACTCTCAGGGAGTGGAAATGAGTGGAAAGATGAAGTTTTGAATTTTTTTTAAATTTCAACCAGTTGTGGTAGCAGAGATGGCAATTGTACGATGTGATGACAAACTCTCGGAGCAGGAAAGGGGAAGGATGCCGTAAGACACGGACTAATCTAGTCTGCTACCACAAGAAAGCTTTGGCCGTTTTTTCTTATGGGCGTCTATTCTCTGAGGAATTGTATGCCTGATTTTTTTTCCTAGCTGCTAATCAGCTAGATCAGAGCTGCTGATCTGTGTCCCAGCATAACTTCTGGAGAGTTTTTGATACACAGAGGAAAAGCATCTATCTCCTACCAGAAGGAATAGTAAAATAAACATCCTCAGTTTTTTTTCTGCAGTTTCTTAGCGGATGTTCTAGATTCAAGGGATTAAATGTTGTGATATTCTGAGTATGCGAAAGTTTCAGCCCAGGTCCACAATGACAGTATTTAGCATTTATCTTCCATTGATACGTATGGGAAATGGGATCTAAATCCGCCTGGATCTAGAGCATGAGCTAATAGGATTTCATCCACGGAATAGTCTAATAGTTTTAACTTTTTGGCTACTTCTAGCCTTAATTTCAATAGGTAGCAGTATTGTAGAACAAGAGGTCCAAGTCTTGGTCATTCTTTTACACACATCTATGAGGTGTGTCATGACAGTGAGGTAATCTGAAGGAAGAAAAAAAAGCCAACCTGTGCAGCTGGTTATTTCCGCAGACCTTGCAGTAAATGTACTTTTCTCTTACCCTTCCTGTTCTCAAAGCCTCCTTCAGTAATAACAGGCTACAGGCTGCATATAATGAGGCCTAAAAGGCCCAACAGCATCTCTGAAATCTAGTGAAAATGTCATTAGAAGTCTTGCTCTATATTAATTGCCAAGTATTCATCCCATCTTGTGTTCTTTCACGCTGACTGCTTTGTTTTTGTATGCGGAAATACTAAAGCAGTGAAGTTACTCTGTGGATGCCTCTAAAGCTTCATTAACTGCGGTTAACTTTTTATCTGTGCTCGCCCTTCTGGCGTTTTATATTTACTTTCAAAAAACAGTCCTCTGATGACAAGGATGGATGGATGAAGTTAAGAGTTTATAGATCCTGACTATGCTGGCACCACAAAGTGACTGTGAATACTAAAAAAAAAAAAAAAAAAAAAAGTGCATTAATTTTTAGTGTGTTTCAGCAACGGCAGCTTAGGAGTAGAACTGACTTTACAGTGTTGCCATCCACTGCTGCTAACAAATAAACTCAGTAAGCCAGCATTTAATCACAGCTTACACTTTTATTGTATTCACCATCTCAATAGCACTGCTTGCATTACATGCAGACCCATACGCGGACTTTGCTTGAAACAGTCTTTCTCAGGCTGTTCCTTACTAGACACAGGCAAAATTTTCCTTAGCAATGATACAGATGTAGTTGACATGACTTGTGAAGAGAAGAATGAGGCTGGGTTCCCTCCCCCCCCTTTCCCTCCTGCTTTATGTTGAGATTTTAAAACATTTTATGGATCCTGTTATTTTCAGGTAATCTAACTTGCTGCTTCATGACGAGCATATGCAGTGATTCTCCCATACAGCTGGGTATAAAACATCTGTTAACCTTAAGGATATAATATAACAGCCACCTCATAATGCTGTTTACAGTGAGTAAAAATATACTGACATCCATCAAAGACGTCCTCTGGCTATGGAAACAAAAAACAGTCACAATGATTGCTTAATTATTTAACCTGTTTACATAATGTTTTGCCTTGGCTCAGAACCCACTGTGTCACCTTCACTCAAGGCTGATGTATCTTAATCTGTATTTATTTGGAGTCTCTTTCTCTCTGATCTATCTTACTAGGCTCTTCTGTTGCAGAGTAGGATCCAAGCAGCCCTCCCAGCATCCATGGTTCAAGATAACACTGCATTTAAACAAAAGATAACTTGCCACAGTTTTCTCCAGTCCATGTGCAGGTAGAGCCTTGATCTTATTGTGGCCTATAAGCTATATAAGTTGCTTAGAGACCGAAAGGAGGCAGGGATTGCTACTGAGAAGAAAAATGACTGGTGGGAAGGAGGGATGAGAGAAGACTACAAGCTGATAGCTGACCAGAAGAGGAGTAGTCATTATTTACTGTTCTCATACTAGAAGAGCCAGGGGCTCCCAGCAACGTTGCCAGGTAGTAAGTTTAGAAACAAAATGAAAGGGAAAAAAATTCACGTGACACGATTAAATTACGGAACTTGCTGTGACATGGTACTATGGAGACCATGACTTATAATGACACTTATAACATAAAAAGACAAGTTCATGCAGATAGGTCCATTGGTAGGTTTTAAACCAGACACAGTGTCTAGCTCACGCTGTTCCCAGCTGCTTTTTCTGGGAGTTAGCAGGGAGCCCTGTACTTGTTTTGTTTCTGATGCTCTTTCATGACTGTCGCTGCTGGCAACAAGTTACCGGATTAAATGGCCCATTCTCTGACCCAGGTGGCAGGTTTTATTTTTTTCCTCCCTTAACTCCTTGACTAGCAGTTAGTTTGTCTTCCCCATGGCTGCCTGCTAAGTCACATGTTAAAAAAGCAAAATATTCCTGTAAGACTTTCTCCACACAAGAAAGTGCTGCATTTGTCAGGAGGTTGTTAATTAGCGGCCTCTTGGGAGTGACCTTGGTGAATGCCTAGATGAGCTGAAGTGATTCAGTGGAGACAACTGTCAGGAGTGTTGTAGATGTCCTGCCTTGGGGAGGGGAGAAGACAGGGCAGTGTTTCTCAACCTGATTTATTTGAAGACTCACCTAAACCTATTCGGGGTGGGGGGTGGGGGGCGATCAATGAAAATGAAGGAAAGCTTTAAACAGGCATCTGGTTCTCCCCTCTGACCCTCTCCCATTTTATTCATTTGCATGGGGGTATATGTGTGTGTAGATGAATGAGACCTTTCTAATAAGTGTTTGCAGTGGTTTGTTAGGCTGTGTTCTGATACCTGTAAAATAACACCGACTGCTCGAGGGGCCAACCTCTTCTGCAGTGTGAAGGGGGACAACAAAAATCCACTTTGCAGTGCAAAGGTGGTGGTGGCAGGTACATGTGGGTGGTGGCATGTGTCAGTCTCACATGAGCACCTACAGTGTTTGGACACTGGCTCTTAACCCTTCAGTCCGTCTTTCCCCAAGCTCACTTGCAAGACTGAATGCAGCATTTTAGTTGTCTTACTGTTCACAAAATGCACTAATTGTAGTCTCACTACTAGTTTTTTCAAAACTATACTGAACTGAAAGAGGTCAGCAATGTGACCGCCTTCTCTGTTATTTCCTTTCTGGATACAGCAGGAAACACCTCAGTTCTGAAGGAGTTTTGTTTTAAGCAGAATTCTGCCAGTTGCTCGTCTCAGAAACAACAGATGAGGAGAGGTATCCCACCCCGCTGCACTCTTCATCCAGGGCTTGCGCTTGTCTGGAGCAATGCCAAGTACCGATGGACAGTAAAGACCTGACATCAACAGAAGCAGGTCTGTCTCTTTCTTTTTCTTGTTTACACGTTTCAGAATGCCCACAGCTCTCAGTGCAGGACACTGAACTTGCCCAGCACCTAAAGGCCTGGCCTATAACAACCACACTAGGGTGTAAATGAGTAGAATGTAAATTCTACTTACAACTGCCAATGGGAACAACCGCATTTATTTTTGACCATGCACATGCTAAAAGCTGTGACTGTCCCTCTCCAGCTGCATTCCCTTCTTTCTCCACAGGCTGCTTGCTCAAGGACGTATTTACTTTTGAAGGCCTGACAATTGAACAGTTTGGGTTTTGAACTCCCTTCTTCAAGTTTGTCAACTCGGCTCCCCCAGTAACAGCGAGGGAAAGGTCAAATAGTCAGCAGCATAGAGCTTTCAAAGCCTCCTGAGGCAAGGGACTTGTTATTTTTAAAATGAGAACATTAAACTGATTAATGTGAGACTTGCAGTGGAAGAGGAGTAATATTCGTGTAGACAGAAATGTCTTCTTTCAGCGTTGGTTGGTTTGGCTTGAAGGTATTTGTCATAGTCAGTAATGATAACACCTAAAGTTATCATGGCAGCAGATTGGTTTAATACAGTCAAGTTTATACTTGACCATATCAGAGTGTGCTTTTTTTGTTCACGTTATAACCACTGTTTTGAAGGTACAGTCTACATTTTCAGTCTGAAATAGTAAGTGCTTAGAAAGAACAGAGACGTAATTGTGTTGTAGAGCCCAATCTTTCTCTGCTGGACTAATACAACCTCCTGACAGTGATTGTTCTCCAGTTGCAGTGTTCTGCTCCCTAAAATTTAGTTTTTGCTGTACAAAACCTGCTCCGTGGAGCAATGGGTTTTGCTGCATGACATGATCAAGCTCAACAGATGTCTATTTCCCCAACAAGGTTCTGCAGGCTAGGGCTCCCCTGGTATCTCTTGGTAGATGTTTTGAAGGTCATTTCTGTTCCCAGTGGTGGGAAACCAATCTTTTCAAAGGGCAGGATCTACTCCAGTTCCCCACAGACTCAGTGGCCGATAGGTGCCTGGCAACATCACGGCCCTGGTAAGGAAGAGGCAGGAAGGGACTGCCTGCGGGTGTTGGGCCAGTGGCTACTGGCACTGCTTGGCACAGGAGGGGAGTGCACAGGCTCGTATCAGTTACCTTAAACTTCTGAGAATCTTGTGTATGTTGATTGCAACACTTCAGAAACTTTCACAAAACCTGTACTTACACTGTCTGGCTTGTAGTCCTTGTGGATTTAAGCACACAAGAAGAACATTGGAAGACTTGGATGTGGTTTAGGCTTTAAGAAACCTTGTTAGAGTCCCATATTGGAAATAGTTAGGCTGCAACATGCATTAAAGATACGGGTTAAAAAGTTTGAACTTCACTCAGAGCCCTCTGGTACAGAGGCTCTGAGGGCTCCATGGCCCAGTGCAACTGTAATTGACTGACAGCCTCTATAGGGAGAGACTGTCTGGGCTGTAATTGTTACATTTATTCCATCTGAAAAGGTCTGGATGTTCTTTTCCATGGGAGCTGTAAGCTCTGCATTCCCTGAGTACAAGTGTAGCTGGCTTTCACAGCAGTGGTGGAAGAGGCAAGCTTGAAAACCAGTGGCTTGCTAATTTGCTGTTTCGAAGTTCTTTTGTTCTTTGCTCCTCTGATAATAGCAAAGTCTAAGTAAACCTTGTCTGCAGATTCAAAATTAGCCTTTGTTCATAAAAGGACCTTTGAGCATGCTTAACTGCACACCTCTTTCACCTAAAATTTCCTGGAAGATTGTGAGGTTTTGTATATAAAAAGAATGTCAGTTGCAATACCGTCAGTGCTTGGTCCGCTATTAGTGAGAAGTTGAATGAGCAGAGCAATATATAGCAAAGGATTATCCCTCTCCAAATTCCGGAGGTATGATTTGACTTTGGCCTTCGATCAGAGCAATTAGGGTATTCAGGGTATTATGCTACCCTGAAGTTATCCTGGGAAGCACTGACTTGGTGACGTTTCCTTCCTTCCCTGATGTCTCTTTGCTCCAAGGATGGACGTGATCATTTGTTGCTGGCTTGCACAGAGAACTGGGACAGATGAGGAGAGGTGGTTTTGATTCCATAAACATGCTGTCAGTCCTGGAGAAAGCAGTGTGGCAAAGTGGTTACAGGGAGAGAGCTGTGATTAGGGTTAAATTGTGTCAAGTCACAGCCACTAAAAGCTGTAATGTGTTTTGTTTGTAAAGTTTCTTGAAAATAGGGTGATGGGAACAAATCAAGACTTTATGGCACTTTAAGAGTAGTTTTTGATTGCCTTCCATTCTTGTTTGATCCTCAGATAATGAAAACCTTGCAGAACACCATGGCTGGCCTGAAAAAATTGCTTTCGGTATCAGACTGAGTGAGCTTGCTTTTTTCCTCATCTTTTTCTAGCAAGAGTTACACTAACAGAGTGTACGTTATAGAAAGTCATGGAAGGGAACAGGGAGAAATAACATCCGTTCTGAATTGTCAGTCATTCAGAAAAGGACTAGTTTATTATTGTTGTTTAGTACTTACAAACCAGAACCTAATGTAGCCTTTTGCAATAAGAGCCGGTAGGTAGCCTAAGCAGCATAGGTGCAATTAATTATTTTCTGTTGCTCTGGCCAGGGTTCTGTGGCTGTCCTGTGATCTTGCCGCTTCAGAAACCAAAACGATTGGATAGGGGGATTGGTGCTAAAAGCCTGGGGGATGTTTGTGTGAAAATTGTGACTTTTAGTGGAAGAAGAAAAATAGTTGATGTAAATGAGACATGATCATACCTAAACCTTGGGCTGACTTTGGATTTCTAAATCCAAGCAGGTAATGATTTTAAGAATTAGTGAAATAAAGGAGTGACTGGGATCCTGGTAGGTTTGAAAGAGCAGTAACTGCATGTTTGAATTGCAGCCTGATCCTGTGCTGATTCACTCCCGTGTTTATTGGTGGAATATCCACTGGCAATCCCTGCCATTATCCTGCAGTAAACTGATGTAAATGTGAGATTCTTCTTTAATCTTCTGTATTTCCTTCTGAAGGAGTGGCTACCTGCATCTCCAGCCTTTCCTCCAAATTTGTGCTTTCTCTTTTGCTAGTTGGGGTTTGGCACTGATTGTGTTTCCTGAGAAGAAACACACAATTGTTTGAACAGGTACACTTTAAAGGAGGAGCAAAGACAAAGAACCTTTTATTGGTAACATTGTGTATAATTAACAGAACTCTTCATTTAATAGCTGTGGTCATAATTGCTTTAGAGATGCACTGCCAACTTCAGAACATGATGTCACTGAAGAGGACCTGTAAGTTAGTCAAGTTCAGAAAATGTCAGTCATTCTTAGGCAGATGCAGAAAAAAGTAAATACTGAAAATCTTCAATGAAGCTGCTTACATGCTTAATATCTGGTTTCGGGCATACCCAGAAATGCACCGCTCCTCTCATGGCTCAGTCAGCTCTCCCACCGAAACCCAAACGGAATTTGCAACAAAGATGTTTAGATGTTCCTTTATCCATCTGCGTAACCCATGAAGACAGCCTTTTGCAAATGAAAATCGAATTTTGTTATTTTTGTGGTTGCAAAAATGGAAGCAAAAGCCTAAGTACCTTGCCCAAGTTCAACACAGCGAGTCAGTGATGGTTTTCCCCTTTCGGCATCGTGGTTATTAAACCAACAAAATGCTCAGAACGCTACAGAAATGTTAATTGATGACTTGTGGAGTGGCAATATTGTATGTGAATTGCTAATGGTTGTATGTCACGTGGGAACTCTGGAAGTACGGAAGACGTAAAGGTTTGTCATCTTATCCATCATTTTAATGGCCATACTGTTATGCACAGATGAGAAAAAACTACCGAGCTGGAAAATACACTGAACTGATACTTTTTCTGCATGAAGTCTTATTCAGCTGTTGACTCACTTTTGGCATCAGTTCATCTGGCTTTATGATGGTATGCAATTTAGTTTCTTCGATGTAATATACTTAATAGAACTTGATAAAGCTAAATGAATATTCTACTTTATGGATATCTGCTGTGTACCACTGGAGAGAGATCTTAGCTTAGTGTTGAATAAACTCATAAATCCCCCAACAGCAAATTCTGTAGATGCTTATCTTTTGTCATGTTTTTCCCAGCAGAGCGGGGTCTTGAAAATAGGGCACTAGCATAAGGACAGAGTTTCCTTAGAAAATCACTGATTGGTAGAAGTCACTCCGTGCTAAATGTGGAAAAATAGCACAGAGGCAGAGAAGAGCTTGCTTTATCCATCTCTGACAGGGACCTGCACCATTGGAGTCGGTATCACTGCCCGCCCAGAGGATAAAAGCTCTCCTTGTTTTTGATGTTGATGGTGAACTCTGAAGCTGTGAAGACAGGTGGAGGTGCTCCCACAAGAAGTCATGCACCTTAAGTTATTCAGGCTTCAGAACTTGCCAGAATATCTTACAGGAGATTTCGATAGCACATTGATAGCTAGAAATCAGACCTTAACAGGGTACCACATGCGTTATACAGACATTATGTATTACACAGGTACATTCTCAGGTGGGGACTGCGATAGATTGTATCTAACAAGATGATACAACCTTTTAATGACATGAAGATTACTGAGAACTTGGGATCATGTGGGATAAATGTGTGACTCCTAACATGCTTGAATAGGCCATTTCAGTAAAAACTTCTTGCAAGCCGTCTTAGAGTTACTCCCATTTGGGCATCATTTTTGTTACAAAATTAAAACTATCTGCTGCTTTTCTTCCACTTCCTCTGGGCTGGAGGAGCAGGGCCGCGGTCTCCCCTGCCTTGGGGCTCTGTGTCACCCCTGGCTGCGGTGGGTGGGGGTGCCTTCAGGCTGCCAGCCCCACCGAGGCCCCTAGTCAGCCCTGCTGCGGGGCTGCCTCTTGGCTCCCTCCTTCAGGGTTGCAGGCTTTTCACTGTGGTGAATCTACCAGCCTCGTCCCTCCCGCCCCGGAGCCATCTCTTCTCCGTAGCAGTTTTCTGGGCTGTAGAGATACTCGGGACCTTCCTCTCTGCCCAAAATTGCACCCTGTATTTTACTTCAATTACTGTGAGTTCAGGGACAGTACTTTCTGCCTCATGTAGTTATTGGCATCAGAGCACTGAACGGCCAGACAAAATGATCTCAAATACGATGATGACTTTTAAAATCTGTGAGAATCTGTGGCTATGTCTATAATAGCAACTTCCTCACAGTAATTGAGAGCAGAAATTTAGCCTGCAGCAGCTGCAGTTCCTCGTGACTTCACTATGATTGGGGTCCCTCAGGCTATTTAATTCACATTTAAATAATCACATGAAATACAAAGGTGGCTTTTCTTGAAAAGATAAATGCAGATAGTCAATAAGGCCTTTCCTGGCTAATGGCTGAATTCAATTTCTTTGCTATGACTTCTAATATGCAGTCACGATTTTCAAGAGATTTTAATCTGTAACACAATGTTCTTGTTCAAATATATGACTATTTCCAGGACCTGCAGAGAAGAAAGAGGGAAGGATACGAGAGAAGAGATGGGAATTCGTGAAAACAGTGAAAGAAAAGAGGAGACTTGGAACGTGTTAACTTTTGTATCGGGTTGGCAGTCACGTATCAAGGGGTATCAGGCACATCTGTTATCGGGGGGGGAGTGTGACCACTCTGTCATCAGGGGCCTCCAGGTTAATCAGCCTGACAACTGTATCCTGAAGCCACAAAAATGAGGTACGAGCACAGAATACACTGTAGCATGTCCCAAAATGGCAGTAAGGAGAGGAGCAGGCAGCATCAGGACCTGGTGCTGGTAAATCTGACCCATGTGAGAAGGGTACATGCAGCGATCTCTCACTCAGTTTACGTAGCAGAGGGAACTAAGCAAGAAAGGAGGCACCCTCGGCAGGCTATCGAGTAGCCAGGAGGAGGAAGCGTCAAGGAAGAGCTCTGCCTTCCAAAAGCAGAGATGAGAAAGCAAGCCAGGAAGGAAAGGGACTCACCGTGACGTTCCCATTTTACTTTATGGCAGTCTCACACTCAAAATGTATTTCCAATGTCAGCATTGAACAAGACAGCTGCTTTATTTTGAGAGGAGAGGTGAAAAGTTTTCTGGGCAGAGGGTAGAAAAAAATTAATGCATGCATTTACATGATGGTCTGAAAAACTGTGGTTGAACAATGAATCAAAATTGTCTTTTTTGTTTTGATGATTGTAATGTGTTTTCCACCCTAGTAATCTCTACGAGTTCCAGTGAAATACATGAGGCTGCATGGTGGTACCACAAGAGACTTATATTCTTTAACTTACAACCTTCTGGAACTTTGAAAAAGAAATAATTTAATGGGTGACAGATATTTAGCCTGCTCTGTGAAACTCAGCTCAATAAATAAGTACAGAGAAAAATGCGAGGGATACTTCAGTGGAGACTAAGGAAATGTGATATTGTTTTGAATGAAAAGTGTTAGAAAAATGTTAGGAGGTATCGGTTTTTCTAGGTTGTTATATAAAAACAGATGAAACAAACACTCAGAAAATGAAATGCTAACATGCTGGTACAATGCATAATAAGCAAGATTAAATTAGATTTTATGATTAAATTTACATGAATTAATACAGTATATATTAAGAAAGCCCTTGGAAATCAAGGACTGAAGTTTTCCTTCATAATGTAAAAAAAAAAAAAAAAAAAAAGACGGAACATGGTACCCTTGGGCTATTTAATTTCTTCCGTATACCAAGGTTTGGGAAAAGACCTATTTTTCTTGCAATTTTTTAGTCTGCCTTAATTTATATTCCTTCAAAAAGGTTTATTTTTTGAGGGGGGTGAGGGTGTTGTTTTTCTCTTTCCAGGATTTAGATGAGGCAAATGGAAGTCTCATGGAAATAAAAACAAAAGGCTGAGAGAGATTTGTTGCTGGCTCGAATTAGTCCAAACCAGAATTTAACTGGTGAATTAGTCGCTCAGTAGACCAGAGCAAATTAGTTTGTTAGTTTGGATATATCTGAACAGACGATTCTTAGATTTCTTGGCCTGATTTTATGGTAAGCTTATGCAGAGTTAATTAATTGTTATCGTTTATTGAAGAGTGAGTGAGCTCACAATCTCTGTAAGAGAAGGCTTGAAGCAATGATTTTGCACAGTAAAAACTTGCTTGAAGTAATGGCATAAATGCAAAATGATTTTATGATCTTTAGCAGAGTTATTGAATGCCAGCTGATTAACAAGACTACAACTTAAGAGTTCAGAAGGCTGAAAACAGAATAATTAAACAGAAAAGCTATGAGAAAATGCATGCAAAATTGCTTGAGTCATGTCTTACCACTGAAGGCAGGCTGATTTGAACCTTGGAGCTAATTGGCACTCGAGCTCTGCTCCCTGCAGGGTACCTCAACGGCATTATGCTGTGTTGAGAGGTCACCGTAACAACAGATCAATGGGTAAATCTGAAGTCTTATTTGACAGAGAGGTCTGTAGCTGCGCCTTTGCTACGCACGAAGGATGAGTTCCTGTGTTAAACAGAAATCTATTGATTCACTTAATGGATCTGATGAGTTTAAGCTAAGTTCACAAAGAAACCCAGGTGATGAGGATGGTATTCAAATCTGCAAGACTCCTACGCATCTATGTGTGGGGAAGGTCTGTACGTGATCCTCGGCTGCCAGCATGCTGAACGGGAGCTGGCTAACTGGTGGTAGGGAATCCCGAAGAGAGGGGTGTATCTGAAATCTTGCGGCATTAAGTGTCTTTGGCCCCCGAGTTTGGACTGGAGCCTGATGCCTTTTGGAGAAAAGATTGAAATGCATAACTTGAAACCCTCTCTTCCAAGCGGGGACTCAAGTCACTGTTGTTGAAAGCCAGACGAATCCCCGTTTTAAAGAAAATTTCACATTTATATGACCTTGAAGTAGTTAAAATTTTGTGCAGCAGAGGGAAAACCTTTATTCAGTTTCTTCTTTGTGCAGATGTATTTGTGTTTGTAAGGTCTGAACCCAAAAGCATCTCTTTTCTCAACAGCAGTGAAATGTATCTCACTATTTGATTTATATAAGACTTTCTTGTTTACTGTGGAAAACTGTATGTAGAAGTGGAAAATGGCTTCCTGCTGGTAAACTGGGACTAATAGCTTTCTAGAGTTTTTGTATTTTGCCATTATATTCTGTAAAATATTGTTTGTCGGACACAACATCAGAAGCACTTTAGATTTCTGGAGCTTTACAAGGAAGGCACGGTAAATGCCTCTTGTCTGTGTTCCTTGCTTCTCTAATATGATCTGCTTTTCTATTACTTTTGCAGTGATTTGGATTGTGGATCCCTATTCAATGAATTAGTTTCTCATGAAGGAGCAGGAACCTTGAAGATTTTCTCTTAGATGTCTTATTTAAAATACCATTTCTGTCTGCAATATGGACCACACAAAAAATCAGCAAAAGCTGCATACTAGCCTAGTATACAGTTTGTGCTGATGTAACCCTCCTGATAATAACAAGGGACCTGTCCTGCTGAAAGATCATATGTATATTGCAGTGCTATTGTTTTTTCTTATTCTACTGAGCAAGACTCTTTCTGAAGTGTTTTTTTTTCTGTTTTATAAAATATTAGGTATTTACCAAGACATAGGAAGACGTAAGGGAAGCTGACACGTGAGGAGACAAAGCAGCACATATGCATGGACTAAATCCACGTTCTCCTGCCCTATTTTTTTTCTTGGACTCCTTTGACACCTCTCAGGTACACTCTTACCCTCTTTGTCTTACATCTTGCCTCAGTGTTGCAGCCAGCCTGCTCTGCCAGTCCTTTTATGCCCGTTTTTCATTCAGGATGAAGCCCTTAGGCAGGGAGACAGGAATGTTGTGAAATGTTTAATGGCAGAGCCCTAGCTATACCGTCCCACATACACCATGGCATTTCAGGGCACAGCAGGGTTTGCCATGCAGTCAGCTGCCTCTGGTGTTTGCGGTGGCTGCAGCTACCACCTGCACAGCGGAGAGATGGCGTATGACCTTCCCATTTATAGAATTATAGAATGGTTTGGGTTGGAAGGGACCTCTAAAGGTCATCTGGTCCAACCCCCCCTGCCGTGGGCAGGGACATCTTCAACTAGATCAGGTTGCTCAGAGCCCCGTCCAACCTGACCTGGAATGTTTCCAGGGATGGGGCACCCACCACCTCTCTGGGCAACCTGTGCCAGTGCTTCACCACCCTCAGCGTAAAAAAATTTCTTCAAACGGAATCTCTTGCTTTGCCCATTTATTCACTGCTGTAAGTCTTCATGCAGCAGTTGTGGATTCATTGCTTTCTTCATTTGCTCTCTTCAACTGGATCTCAACAAAACTCTGCTCTGCGGAGGTTCCAGCCTTCCCCTTCGGTGTCCATCCTATCTGTAGGTACATGGCTTAATTCTTAAAGATCTGATATACTCTCCCTTTCTCACCTGCCCAATTCCCCCTGTGGGAAGAATGGCTCAGACACCATGGGCCATATGCTGATCAGCTGAATTTCAATGTCTCCTATATGGAGGGAAGATTCATTTTCATCCCTCTATTGCAGGCTTCTTGCACTGTCCTCTGAATCACCTGCTACTCATTTGGTGAGACAAAATAAACACAAATAACAAGGTATTCCATAAACAGTAGACTGAAGTCAAGTTTCCTGTGAACTTGTACTGTTGTCCCTAGAACAAACTCTAGCTCTTCATATTCCTGATGGCTGCGTCCCTATCTCCACAATATCTTATGTTCTCCTTCATGCTCTCGTGGTACCTCTGCTGTCTTCCATCTCCTTGCTGGGCAAGGGACGTCACGTGCTCTGGTTGCTTCCAACTGTGTGACCGCTCAGTGTGTGTGAATATTTATATATATTTTGAAACATTTAGAAATATGATTAGCTTTGCGACTTCTAGCTATCAAATCTATCAGATGTTGGCTCAGTTGTTTCAAAAGTTATTGCAGGTTTGGGAGAAGGTGGCAAGACAAACAAATGACATTGCATTGCATGGTTTATGTCTCATTTCCACAGGGTTAACAATAAAACTACTTTTGGGTATACACCTACAAAGATTTGTAGGCACACAAGCTTACAATATTTACCTGGTCTTTGATCTCACATTAGATTCACATTGAAAGGGAGCTTTGGAGGTCATATAGTCCAACCCAGGACTAGCTTTAAAGTTAGGTCAGATTGTTCAGGGACTTGTCCAGCTGAGTTTTGAGTAGCTCCAAGAATATCCTACAGCTTGGCTGAACAGTCTGTTCCAGTGCTTAACTGCTATCGCTGTAAATATTTTTTTTCTTACGGCTAGTCAGAGTTTTCCTTGCTGCAGCTTGTGCCCATTTGTATTAATCTCTGCTTTTAAATATCTTTTACTCCAAAATCAATGATTATCTCTGTCTTCTGTTGAACAGTGCTCAAAAATCATCCCTATTATTGGTTTAGGCATGTCCACAATGCATAGCCTCAGTGGAAGCCCTAGCACATGACATCTTCACATGCGTCTTGCAGTTTTCCTTGATGGTTTCTGTAGCCTTTGCCCTGCTCTTCTGCCTTGTTTTTGTCAAGCCCATCACGTATTGCACCCATACCTAAAGCCATTATGGTGTAAGGCAGAAGACCATGGTTTGGGGCTATCTTCCTCTCCCGTTGCTGCCCCTCAAGCCAGCCAGGCTGTGACTGTAGCTGGCAGCACCCCCGCGCAAGCTGGCCTCCCACGCTCTGCTCACGCCTTTACCTGCACAGAAACAGGGCTCCTCCTCTCCCAACCCTTTGAAACTCCTGGGGCGGGTTAAGCATAATGTCGTGGAAAAGGATTGACTTCTTTTGCATAACAATTCTTATTATATTATTCATGAGGCTATTCTGTATTAATTAGATAATTTTGACTATTAGGCTGTTAAACGGTATTTGGACTATCAACACATTCTTTGCTTCGTATATGTTCCCTTTGGCTCATAACAATATTTTGGGCATCCCGATCTTGTGCTCTTGGAGGGTGCCAGGAGCCTATGGCCCAGCAGCACTGCCCTCTGCAGCAGGTGTCGGAGCGGTCAGGCACCTCCCAGCAGGATCAGCCTCGCTGACGGTGGGCCCAGGGCAGGGTGTAAGGGCACGATGCACGCCCCGCTGGTGTCTGATTGCAGTGCTCCTCCGACACCTAACCAACCAAAGGTAAGCAGAAATTTAAGGTATCTCGTGTTTTGGAACATTGTGTTATTTACATGGATAAAGTAAAACTTACAGAAGCATCTGGTGGGTTTTCTATCAAAGCTGATCTGAAGTAAACAGCTAGAGACTGAGTAGACTGACCAGTCAGTGCCCGTGGTGGAGTCTTACCCTCCTGCCATTCAGGTTAAGAAGCGATTACATCTACTTCTTCACCTTTCTTCCTGGATCTCTTTCCTAGGAAGCTAATGCAGAGGAACAGGCTTTCGCCTTGATGCAACGTGGGACTAGGACACAGCTGGATCCAGGGGCCCACCTTCAGCAGTCAGAAGTGAGCGGGAGCAGGGACCGATAGAGCCTGGCAGTTGCGTGGCAACCCAGCTTGTGAGCTTGAAGTACCGACCCTTTCTCCGCCGCCTGAAGAGTAGTGAGAGGAAGAGCGTTACGCCGAGACTGAGGTAGGGGAGGAGATACTGAAGTGCCACCAGGCCAGTGGCAGAAGGGAGCTGGAGCCCTCCTCTTTGTCGCCCATCTGGGTGCAGTGTGTTTCCCTTAGGAACAGGGGAGGAAATTCTGCTGGAGAGGAAAGGAAAGAGCAGGAGCTGAAAAAGGTGGGAAGAGAAAGTGGTTAGAAAAAGTGGAAATGGTTAAAGGACGAAAGAATGGAACAGGATTCTACAAAGCACAAGCAGAGTGGAGAAAGGTAGGCACTGTAGGCAATTTATTTTGGAATTTGCTGGCTGACATAGAACAGGCATAAAAGGATGAGGACAGAAGAGGTCTTGGGGAATCTGCAGGATTTAATGCTATTGGTCTGAAAGGATGTCACGTAAACTCCCAACATTTCCTAGAGCAGTGAGCAGCCTGACCAGTTACCTGTTTCCTTACATCTGCTGTGAAAAGTATAGACTTTCCCTTGTGCTCCTCTCCCTTGCGCAGGCTTTCTGTAGAAGCTGTTTCAGTTTTGCACAAAAATAACATTGACTTAAGTCCCACACTTCTGATTGTATGCGTTTCTTTGGTCCTTAATCAGCAAAACCTTATATACAGGCTTTTTTGTTTTCCTTGGCATTTATATTCTGATGCATAATTTTAAGGAAAGATGATCTGGAACTTGTTTATTGAAGTAAAGCAATTTTCTGGAGAGCACATTCTGTTATACTTGCTAGCTTACTGAAAATGTCATCCCAGCTGGCGTGAAAGTACTGTGGCTTCAACATCCGCTTGCTATTTTAGATGCTTGCTGTATCCTGTACCTTTCTAATATGAAGAGACTCTCAGATCTGTGGTGGGTCTCTGTTTTTCATATGGCTTAAAATAAGACTGCAATAAATTATTTAGTGGCTGGATTATTTGTGTGTGGGTGTGTGTGCGGAGTTTGTTTTTTGTTTGTTTGTTAAAGTGAGGATATTTCCTGAGACTTTAGAAAGCTGTGATCAAATATTCAAAGACAACTGGTTTGCCAGCACTGCAGAAGGAAAGGAGAACGGCTCGACTGTTTAAAATTAGCCCCTGGAGTTTGCATCAGAGCGCTCCTGAACCTGTTCTGTAATTCAATAAATGATTTATACATTTCAATTACCTCCGGTAATATTCGGAGTAAAACTATGTCTCTAAAGGAGAGCAAGATACTGGAAAAAGACAGACATCCATAGGTGGGAACTGTCGGTTTGTGAAAGGATAAATGCTGCCAGCATACTGTGTTCAGTGAGGTGGGCTTCGGGAGGCTGAGCCGCCCAACATGCAAATACCTGGGGTCTGGCAAAATGGACTTTTTAGCCCCTATCTGGCCTTGGGGACGCTGGCTGTAATGCTATTACAGTGCTAGCCTGCATGGTCTCTGTTTAATCTTGCAGGGATTGAAGGAGTGGGAGAAAGTGACTGTTGTAGAGAAATGGGGTATTTGAAGGTATTAAGAACAAGTAAAGGTCTGAATGAAAGCAGTAAAAATTAAGACATTATTTGTACTGGAAACTCAATTGTACTGCAGAGGTCTAGTATGGCAATTCTCAAATACTGTCGACCTTAGAGAAAGTAGTGCAGGCCAGTAGTGATGAAATAATGTATTGTGAAGAAGAACTGTCATCACTATGCACATTTTGGGGGATCGTATCCTGCCTGAGATCCCTTTCCCAATGAGACCAGCATGGTGGAGTTTCATGGTCTAATGAGAACAAAGTCACAGGGTTACTTAGGAGATTGCTTGATTGAAAACACTCCAAGGATGAAACTTTGCAAAATAGGATGAAACTTGGGCTCTTGAGATATCAACCTAGTGGAAAGTCTGAACATTGGAATATTTTGAGTGTTCATTACTCTTTAAAGGCACTGGCAGTGAAGCATGGAATTAGAGGCCAAACTTCAGGCTCACGTATATAAATTCTTATGCCTCCAAGAAACAATTATAAGGTGGAAAAAAAAAAGGCATCAACTTTATTGCTTAAACATTAAACATCTTTCCAGGATTTTTCAAACTAGTCTCCCCAAAACATCTGTCAGAGCAACATTCAAAATCCTAATGATTGTGCAAATCACTCATCCCCTGGGTGTGATTTCAGCTGCAGACATTTTGTATGGTAAACAACATTTTTGCCTTACCCTGTGGCTCTAATTATCTGCTGTGATGCATAATGTAGCAAAACTGCTTTGGTGAAAAGCAGTGTTTCCATTTTGTACTGGCTTACATGAAAAAAAACCCCCAACCCAGCTCCTAACTTTTCTGTTTGCAACACGATTTAAGTAGCATGACTTCTCTCTGCGTAGTGTGCGAATCACTGGCCTAGGAGAAAGGATTTGGTTGCTGTCGAGCTGTTTACTAAGAATTTGCTGAAGTTAAAGACAAATGGAATAAAACTGAGAAAACGCAAATATGAATTCAGAAAGATGGCTTTTAATAGCCTGGGTATTGGAATTGGAAATTGAAGGGCTAATTACACGCACTTTAATCAGTATCGTAAGGAAGTACTCTACAGTGTTCTAAATTAATGTTTTATAAAACAGTTTTTTTAAAAAAAGGACATAGAAGCAATCATTCCCTACTGAATTACATGTTTTGGGAGTGTGGTTTTACATTTCTCTAATATCCTGTCAGTGTAGGACTTCTTACTTCGGTGCACCTCGAGACCTATGTCGTACAGGTACTTCAGAACAGCTTAGTTGCAGAGTAGGTTGCATGCAGTGTTTGATAAGACTGAAGACAAAGGACCCGTAATCCAAAAAACCTATGCCTCTGTCTAACGCTTGATGAAATGAAAGAAGTCTCTCTATACTGGAGTTGTATTACAGTCTTTGGAAATATTAAAAAATTAAAGCTCCACATCTAGCAAGATGTGCAGACGCTCAAAATATATTTATGGGTCTGACTTCATGTCTAAACTCCTATGTATCTTAGTAAGAGGTGAGATTTCTCTCCCGCTTGAAATGAAAATGTGACACTAAAGCTATAGCCAGTAACATCATATTAAGGCATGCCTACAAAGCAAAAGACAGGTACATTAATCTATCTTTGATTTTAATTTAGCTTGCAAGGCGGTAATGGTAATGAAGATGTCATATTACAGTTTTCCATGCACAGCAGCAACCAGAATATGGATGCAGATCCCTTTGCGGCTTTATGATCTGCGTTACTCTCCTCTGCCTGTGAAGGTTTAAACTAGCTTTGCACAAATCTGGTCTTGGTAACTTCTTGCCAAGCCATTCAAAACAGCTGTCTGCTCTGGAATGACCTGCTACGGCCAAAGTGGTGGTTGTTAATTACTTTGGCATGATCTACAAATCCTTTAATCTGCTGGTTTGCCATTCCTCTAGCAGCCTGCGTAGAGATAAGGGCAGGCGGTGCCTGGGGATTAGGTGACCTTTGGCGCTCTGGTTAGCGTTACACAGCAGTATTCAGAATCTAATATGTAAGCTTCAGAAAAGCTCTGCATATGATAAACATAAAAGCTGGACTGCAAGAGGTTATCCTGTGTAACTATCTGCGGTATTTTTTTGACTTTCATTCTGGCTCTTGAGCCCTGGGCTGCAATCCATTTTGAGAACAATAGGAAAATGCAGCAAGTTCTCCTCTAGCCTTTGGAAAGTGAAGTGCAACCCACTTAGGATCTGGGTGGAAAGGCTCTGCGGAGGGAGCCGAGAGATCTCTGCTTCTCAAGTGGAAGTGCAGCCTCGTGAATTACAGGCTGCTGAAGAAAAATCAGCTTTTCTCACTTACCGTGTTCTGCCGTACTGTGATAATTGTGCCTAGTAACTGTGCTAGCTAGTGTGCTGGGTACACTGCTGGCACACCAGGATATGCTCTAGGTCTGTGTTTCTGCATGTCTGATGAGATCCTGAGCCTTTGAGGTAGACTTACCTAGATCTTTTCCTTAATGAGAGCAAACTGAGAAGAGATGGTTTTTAGATTTAAAAGTCAGCGTTTATTTGCATATAAATGAGAACCATTAACATTTTAAAATATATAAAAAAAAAAAAGTTCAATGGCAGGTAAACCAGAATAAAGCAGGAGTTGTAATGCTATCTTCCCTATGTCCTAATACAGGGGGTTTTTCTCCATTTGTTCTCAGCCCTTTTTGCTGACAAACCCCACAGAGTCCCTTTCGGCTCCCTATAAATCTCTTTCTCTGTCCCTTCAGACACCTGATTCCGTGCATGCTTTTCTGTTTCCCAGACTCCATTGTGCTGCTGGCTGGATTTCAGTCTCTTTCCCAGCCTATACCGCCCTGGTCTTTAAAACCTTTTCCCTCTAGCGCTTGCCCAGATGCTGCCAAAGGCGATGCGTCATCTCCGTTTCTTCTGGAGTCTCCACGGCATCAGCCAGGACTGGGCGAAGAGCAACGTTTTTGCTTCTCAGTGACAGCCTTTAAAAGGAACATAGTTCTGTGACTTAAACAAATTGAGCAGACACTTTCTACCATAGCATGTTATTCTTCTTCTATAATGCATTTTATGTTTCCTTGAATCGCATGTCATAGGCTGCAAATCTCACTTCGTTTTCAACAGGAAGCCAGCTCTGCTTTTAATGAGGCTGTCGAAGTCCTACTGGTAGTAGTGTGATGGAGAACAGGCTGTCATATGTGATTGACAGGAAGGTCATGGGCTCTACGTGACTGGAGTTTTTTTAAGAATAGGTTAGAATATATCAGAAATGAGAAATTTTAGCTGGTCCTGCCCTGAAGCTGAGAAATGGACTAGCTGGCTTCATAAGCTCTTTTCCAGGATTATTTTTATACTGCACCCCTGCATAACAATCAGTGTGTCCCAAGAACAAATAAACTGCGTAACACAGAAGAAAGGTGTAAGTATAAACAAGCTTATTTTCCCTATTGTTATTGTGCTGCAGGAAGGCTGATTTTTTTTTTCTTTTGTTTTGGTATGTCTAAAGGCATTTCATCATGTTTAGCAATTCCTTCAGACTCCCAGCTGTCATAGGGGGCTGAAGGGAGAATTGAGCTTGCTCTCCTTAGCTGTTCTGTTCTTTCAAGAAAATATCTGTGATTTTCAGGCTGGATAAATACAGGCTCCTCAGGACCTCCGAGGCTTTCTGAATTCAGGTGGGGGGATTTTCTTTAGTGAAAAGAAATAATGAAGTACTTTGTAGACTAGCGAGCAGCTTGCTGCTGTGTCAGGGGGTCAGAGCGCTGATACTCGAAGGCACAATGTCCTGTTTCCCTGAGCAGAGTAAGAGCTGTCTAGACCGTAGGCTTTTGCAACCAACACACGGAAAGGGCGCACATGGCAGCAGTAAGATCATAAAAACTGTAGTACTGGTGGGAACGGGAACCTTCCAGGGGAGGTTTACATTGGATATCAGGAAAAATTTCTGTACTGAACGAGTGGTTAAACATTGGAACAGGCTGCCCAGGGAAGTGGTTGAGTCCCCATCCCTGGAAGTATTTAAAAGACGTGTAGATGAGGCGCTTAGGGACATGGTTTAGTGGGCATGGTGGTGTTGGGTTGACGGTTGGACTCGATGATCTTAGAGGTCTTTTCCAACCTTAATGATTCTATGATTCTAAGTTCAAGGTTGCGTGGGTCAGGTTAAAGTGATTTCTTGACAAAGACCAGCCGTGCAGTCTGACAGGTAATAAGTGTCCCATTGGTCACTGCCATTTTGGAGCAGATGTGTGTTGTGAGTGT
This sequence comes from Aptenodytes patagonicus, assembly GCF_965638725.1. NCBI lineage: Eukaryota > Metazoa > Chordata > Aves > Sphenisciformes > Spheniscidae > Aptenodytes > Aptenodytes patagonicus. The sequence goes on from NC_134952.1 coordinate 79,424,056, forward strand.
GCTTTTGGTTTTGAGGAACTATTTGGGGGGCAGGTAAGGAATCTTCTAGTACCTATTCACATGTGCTTAAATTGCAGTGTGATGTACAATATTCAGCATTTCCTTATGTGTTGGGATCTTCTTATCCTACTTTACTATCTCATTTAACGTGTTAGAGGAAAGCTGAGGAACTTTGAAATGAGAGACATTGTCTTAGCAAGAAGTACTCCACTTTTTTTTTTAATAACGAGAGTGTGAAAAAGAATCATCGTCTCCTTTTGGTTGAAGACTCATTGAAATAAAAAAAATCTTCTGATATTGAGAATATGAAACTTTTGACTAGTTGATTTACTGCTTACTGAGAAGAGATGTGTATATGCTTCTGGCTCTGGGGGGGACTGCCAGTTTTCAAAGCTAATATATGTGTAAGAAGGTCACTTCTAGAGACAAGAGTAATAGCTCAGGGGCGGAGATCTAGCTTTGTGGTCAGAAAATAGGCTACTGTAGTTAACTAGGAAAAGTGCAAACTAGCATGTGAAAAGCAAAAAATAATCCAAGTGAGGAGACAGATTTGGGATAGAAACCTGGAAAATAAAGTAATGCAAAAAGAAACTTAAGGACAGGCTAGTAGTTGGCAGCTGCAGCGTCGTGTAACAGCAACAGGAGCCATTCTGGCTAGTCTGGGAACCTTGTTACTAAGCAGGGAACAAACCCTTCTTCTACTAATACATCTTTGTAATTTACAAGACTGGATTTGTAGATGTCATAAAGACAAAGATTTTTGGCAAATGGGATGGAGTGTAACACAAATTGGAAGGTAATGAAAGAATGCGTTACAAAGATTAAGCAGAATAGAGATGAGGGACTGATTTATTTGGTTACAGCCAAAATAATGGGATGAACTTAAGCCAGGTACAACACTTAGGTTGAATATTTAGGATGACATTTCCTCATGATGAGAACTACTATCTATGTAAATGGCTTCCTGGGAAGCGCTGAAACCTCATTGCTGGCCCTTTTTTAGAATCAGGCTGGATGAAAAGCTCGTGAAGGTACAATAAAGAAAAACAACCTTTGTTAAGAGAGAGGGATGCTGTAGCTCCATTATGAGGAGTTTTCCCTGCTTAGGGCCGGTGAATGAGCTTTCCGATAGCCTAAATGAGGACCGCTTTATTAGTTCAGTGTCATTCCTTCATTGCTCCATCATTTCCCTTTCAGAAAAGTTTGTAGCAGGAAGGCTACAAGCAGTGACAGCCTCTGAGGCTTGCCGTAGCACCTGAGAAGCAGCCCGGGAACGGCATGTAGATGCCAGCAGCCTAAGGCCATGCTAAGAGAGACTGCTGGACATCTCAATAGGTGAAGCTTATTTATGCAGCTCTAACAAGGACTGTCATTAAAAGTTGTAACCTCAGACACTCATTATCGGATTTCATTTAAAATTCAGGGTTGTGCTCGTCATACTGTTACTTGAAAGCTTTGATGCTGAAAGCCTGTTTTTAACACACAGTAAACATATCTATGAGGAAAGATTGCCACTTTCAAGCTCTTCTGGTAGTGACGAGTGGCTATTCTACCAACTGAATTTATCATGTGCTTAGTTACATGCAATTTTAGAAAGCAGACTTGAACCTCATGAACAGTGTTGTTCTAGAGAGGAGTGACAGTCCTTCAAAACAGGTATTTTATTACTAGCATACTGATAAGGTTATTTAGTGATATGACAATTACAACCCTTTAATGGTGATATTCGGGTTGATTGTGATGGTGATTTTCCACATTTATGGGAAACTCATTGGTGGTATGTTAAGAATGAACCAAAATTTGAGTTTAGTAATTTTGAAGTCAGCATTATGGAGTGTGACTAGCTAATGTGTATACTGATAACAATCTTTTGAAGATGTTTTCCCTAAAAAAAATGCAGGTTTGTGTGCCTCTTCTATTGACTTCACGTTTTGACACTCTCCCACACTTAGTGCTTTCAACAATACGTATTATATCAAAATTCCTTTTTCAGTTCATCTGTTCTAGACCTTTCCTTCCACTTAGGTTTCCAATATTTTCCTCTCAAATACTATTTCACAGAAGTAATATTTTCTTTTGTTGTAACTATATCCATAAAGCCTGTACTTGGTGCAAGAATGTAAACAGCCCCTCTGCTTCAGCTCTGTAAGTTGGGATGTTTCCCCAGTGCTGTAGTAATATGGTTTGAGCAGTCATTAGGATGATATATACTTCTGCCTTTGCTTTCTAACCCCTACCCAGGAGTCTCTTGGGAAGATCCAGGAATCTGTGAACATAGCTCCCGTTGCAGCTCTTACAGCGTTTTGTTGGATGTTATGCTTGTTTTGTTTTGCAGAAAACTGTTTATATAATCCCAGTTACTCCGGGATATTCTGTCCTTGAAGGGGAGCACCTGGATTTTAATTATTTGGCAGGTGAATCGCAAGTAAGTGTGTCTTTAATTCAAGTCCCATGTCTAATTTAACTCTGTGGGCATGTTAGCTTGCAAACTTAAAAATAAAAGAAACTGTTTTTTCTTTTCAAAGAGCTATTCTAGGCATACCTTTGTTATTCTTGCTTTTTTTCACCCCATCCCTCTCCCTTGTTTCTTCTGTTTTCTCTCTGATACCACCTTTGGTACGTTTGGACATAGCAAAGAAAACAGCTCATTAGTTTGTAATAATTAAGCATGTTTTGTGATCTGTATTAGCCACAGAAGCAAGGGTTAGACCTGACTTGAGCATAATTATGTGTTGGGCATCTCATTCTGCTGAAGGGAGCGGAGAGAGTGAAGCACTGCGGCGTGGTGCAGCGCTGGGGCAGAGGGAGCGGGCCCAGCCTGGAGGTACCCCCCAGGTAGCAGAGAGGGCAGGAGGGAATCCTACTGCATGCCATTTACCTGGGCTTGGGCGTCTTTTTTTTTTGTCTTTTGTTTGTTTGTTTTTGTTTTTTCCTTATAGCCATTTAAAAACATACAAGCAAACACATTTTAAACAGAAAAGAATTCGTGGCATGCGTAAGTTTTTTCAGATAGCTTTGCTAGCTGCATAGAAGGACATATGTAACAGAGGATCTGTATAGATAAACCTATACGATAGGTTTATATAGGATCACAACTAGATGAGGATCTCTATCAGTCTGTTTATATTTCCTCTTTCACGCTTTGAGTGATATACGAATTTCTTTATCATAATATTTGAGTATAACTGGATGAGGATGAGCTATTTCTGTTTATCACACTGACACAGGATAGCTTTCTTGGCTTTGACTTTCATTCAGTTTTAATATGCGTTTCACAGAGCAACTACCCTTTTTACCACCTCTAGCTGTAAATACTAAGAAATGATGCGCAGAGGAAGGCAGATAGTCACGGGCTGCTAGCTCTCACTGGCTTGGAATTGCCGTAACATCGCTTGCAGTGATTTGGCAGCCTGGACCTAATCCAAAGTGAGCTGCAATCTTTTAGTAATTGCCTGAAGGGAATTAAAAGGTACAAGCCAAAGATAATTAAAGCGTTCTTCTGGAAGCCATGGAAAGCTGTTCTTTGGTAATAGACAACGGAATTAACCAAGGTTGTTTATGTGAAGAGTTTATCCATCCACAGAAGGAGGTACACCGTGTGGCTTATTTGTAATTTAAGTGAAGAGGTGCTTTCTGCATATTGCCTTTCAGACTGAAGGCTAACCCGAATCCCTACCACGCAGCTTTGCTACGAGAAAGAATCTCTTGCTGAGGATGAGTTTGGGCGAGTCCCAGCACTTTTCTGTCCCATTCAGACAGGTTACGGAGAGTTTTCTGAAAGAGGGATGAACAGCGTTTCTCTCGGTCAGCGCTAGTGTTACAGTCAGATGGGCGGCCGACCCAGCATCAAAGGTTACTAACGCTTGTTAAAGCCAAATCTGTAATGGGAAAGGGAAACGTGGCACCTGCTGTGTTCAGTTCAGACTTTAGTGGTATCTCCTGTACACAGAAAGCCTGAATCTGAAATGCAAAACAGCTGCCAACCACACCCGTTAATCTCCTCAGGTTTAGCCCTCCTCTACTGATGTACCATACACAACATGGGAAGGAGCGGGGGTTCCTGATGAACGTTTCTCAAAGGATTCAGTCTGCTTTACCGGGTTTTATTAGTTGAGCCCACAGTTTGTAAACACTTACATCCTCCTGTAAAGCTAACGGAGCCCGGTGTTTCACATTTGGCCATGTGAAAAACCCAAATGCTGCAAAGCTGCTTTTGGCTTGGGATATTGTCATGGGGCATTAACAATTCTGCCTTAGAGTGCTTGTAGGGGAAGCAAGAGATGGTGCTCACTGAGAATACGGAGAGAATTTAAAGCAGGGAAAATGTAATCACCAATTCACGAGTGAGAAGGTGAACTCTGGAAGAAGGGGGGAGTTTTAGGAGCGTGGGTCATAGAGATATTTAGATAAAGAATGCAGAATTTATGTGGAAAAAAAACCCAAACCAAATTGGATGTTTGCTTCCAGTAGCTAAAATGCCCTCAAAGACCTCACAGGGTGTGTTCGATGCTGCCTAGTGAGTTAGGACGACAGCGTAAGTGGCAGAGAATATTTGGGTTTTGTGGGGAAAATACAAGGGATTTCAGAGCAGCCTAGTTTTACAGTAAAACAGAAACAGATCTGCTTTCCCTCCGAGTGAGAGACAGCTCCCTTCTCAGAGCTTTCAAGTAAGAGGCAGGGGAGGAAAGCAAGCTTATATACACTTTCTTTGACTAAAGAAAGGAAGTTAATGAGTGTTCATGACAGCAGGCATGGGGTTAGATTTACCCTGGTTTCAAAACATCTGTTGAGGTTTTGTTCCGTTCTTTCAGATAAACTCGTGGGTTGCTGGGATTAATCCCAGGCTTTTTTGCTCTGCTCAGTGCCATGATAAACATATAAATTAGCTCATTCTCTAAATGTTCCTTCATTAACAATGAGTTCAGTTAAATAAAAAATATTTGAATACATGTTCACTTAAAGCCTCTGTCGCTCACTCAGGGCGCGTTCTGGGGCTGCTAAACTCCCATGGGTGGGAATCTAATTGCTCAACATCTGTCAGGATGCGGCTGACACATGGCAGGATCCGCTCCGGAGCCTGCAGTTTACGAATTGTCTTCTCTTTTTTGAATTATTAAAGACTTGTATCTGCCATATCTCTTAGGGGGGCAACAGTTCCGCTTGCCAGGCGGCAGGAGAAGGGCTGGGCGAGGGCACACACCAATGCTACTCTGAGCGCCCTGCTGAGAGCTGGGGAACAGCTGCATCCAGATGCTCTGCCTCCCGTAGCCAAAATCGCCAAAAAATACAGGTTTTGTGTTTTGTATCTCAGGTATTGCTGACTCAGTGCCCAATTAGTCATCTCTTTGGACTTTGTGTAGTGACTTACACGTGTGCAGTGTGGCTGTAAAATATTTCAGCTCTTTACGGCATGCAGTTGTACACTTGTAAATAATTACACAGGGCATAAAGCAGCCGAGAATCGGGACAAAACGTGTGCCATTCCTCTCACTACACTGGTGCCACAAATTTCGTTATATAATCCCAAAGTAAAAGTTTGTTTAAGGTGAATGCAGAAACAATACCTTTCAACTCTGTGATACTGTTCTGTGATAGCTAACACGGAGTTTGATGCTTGTAGTCTTCATCTGAATTTAATCGGCACACTTCCATCCCTGCTTTGGTTGCTTTTTTCCCCTGCCTGTTTAGTGAAACATGATGGAAAAGTAAATCAGTGCAACAGATTCTATGGTAACTCTTACTGTTGTAAAAAAAAGGCAAAATATTTTGTGGAACTTGTCAATCTTGGAAAAACTTTTATATAACCTGTTCCCATCTAAATTATGTTGACATGGCCTTTTTATCTTTTATCATTTCTCTACTATTTAATTTTCAGTCATTTTCAATGACTTTGTTTCTATTTCTGTAAAACATTTTTTCCTCACTAGTACAATGAAATGCATTTGCAGTTCTGAACTGAACTAGTAGTTCAGTAGTTCTGAAAAAAGTTTGGGTTTTTTCTGTTTGTTTTGGGGTGGGTGTTTTTTGGGGGGGTTTTTTGGCTGCTGCTGTTGACATTTTCATTCAGAGCAAAAAAAAAATTGACTGTTGGAATTTCCCATACAGCAGAAGATCCAGATCTTTAAACAGCTCAAGTACTTATTTAACCTTTCCATTAAGACTCTTGGATTATTATAGGTATCAATTGTAAAGCTCGGCTTTGATGGTAGTGTATCCTTTTTTAAAATGGATAATGTGGATCTTCTCAGTCACATTTTAATTGAAATTTATTTGGAAGCCTCTACACAAAGGACATAGTTAAATGACTCCCCAAGGCCTGCCATTTGCTAATGGCCAAATACAAATTAGCAGATGCTTTGGCAAGGAGCACCAGTGAAACTCATTAGCAGTAGGTGAATAATTGTCAGAGGGATGGTCATCCCCTCGTGGCAGAGCAGGTGTTGATGTTCCATTTCTGTTTTAGCTTTGATCTTGTGGCTGCTTTCATCTTTGCTCTAGATTACAGCTGAAAGAAGACCTGTTGCATTCACAGTTGTGCTTTCAAGAGGAGGGCTGTATTTACTTAATATATATTTCATAGTATACCATGTAAAATCTGACGCTTATCTGATGTGTACAGGGTCTACTGTCTACTTACTGACCTGCCATTCAAATGATACTTGTGTTTCCTTTTTAATAACGGTTGCTGTTTTATTTTAGAATTCTGGTAAAGCTGGAGATCATACCAATGCAAAATTGGAGCTTGAAAGAAATGCAATTTGTGTTCTAGTTATTACTTATCTTATATTGATGTTAAACACATGTATTTTTCTTATTCCAGGTAGCAGGGTGGTTGCTGGAAAGTATTCTTCTAGAGCGGTAATGCCTCTCTCTTGCTCATGAACTTTCTGAATATCTCTAGAAAGTCAAAGAAGGACACATCACTTCCTCATTCATCCCTATAAATACAGGTATCCTATTCCCATTTCTAAGAGAGGTGCTTTTACTGAAAGCAGGGACTGAGTAGGATGTTACCATTTTCTCTTTGATGAATGATCTGTCTGGAAGGCTGGGTCTTGCCGAGTTCATACCCAAAGTTAAAGAGCATCCTTGGTGCCTGGTGGGAGCAGAGAAAATGCTTCTCCCCGCCTCCCTCAAGCTGTCAGCAGCCAGGGCTGGGCAACGACTTTGCCGTTAGTCTGGAGTCTCTGGGCTTCCTGTGCAACCTCAGCACTGGTGCCTCCTGTTAGGCGCCCTGGGCAGAACAACTGTGGCTGCCGATGGCAGACCCAACGAGGGCAGTCACGCGCTAGATCTCTAGGCCCATGCAGACAACCCTATGGGGGAGCCAGGTGGAAAGAGAAGTTCACTCATCCTTTCGTTTTGTTCTCTGTATGCGAAAGTCTCTATTTCTCGCTATTTCAAACCTTGATTCTTTTCTTTATAGAGCCTTTTTTTTCCTCCCCATTATTTTTTTCCCAGTAGAATATTTTATTTGGAAAAGCTATAGCCACACAGAAGGGCTGGAGAGTCTGACCTACTAATTCTCCATCATTTTGCATCATGCAATCGTCTATATTTGCAAAAAGTGGCAGTAGAATGATACCTAATACATATATAGTGGGCTGTATAATTTTGGCATGAGTCTAAATACGTGATGTGCAAGGAATATAAAAATCCAGGCTATGCTCACAACCTAAATGCTTTAATGTATGCTGTGCTTTTTTTTGTAGCAAGTTTAACCTTTGCCTACACTGACATGCAAGTATTATAGCAGAATTTAATAGCAGTAGATTGGGATGCCTAGTATAACCAGAGCTCCTATATTAATTCTAAAAGTTACTCATTAAGTATTTAACTAGATATTCAATGGTTGAGGTCAACATTACCAAGAAGCCAATTTCTGTGCTAGTTTTGCTAGTAATCTTCTATTAGATGAGTCTCTTCTGTACTTCATGCATGATCTGTTAGAATCATTAAGGTTGGAAAAGACCTCGAAGATCATTGAGTCCAACTGTCAACCCAACACCACCATGTCCACTAAACCATGTCCCTAAGCGCCTCATCTACATGTCTTTTAAATACTTCCAGGGATGGGGACTCAACCACTTCCCTGGGCAGCCTGTTCCAATGTTTAACCACTCGTTCAGTAAAGACATTTTATTAGTCTGTGTTGTTAGAAATTTAAAGTTTCTTTCCCTTAGCTTTTATAATTTCACACTAGCAGCATGTTCTTTTCACTGGCGTTAATTTCTTATAGGAAAATTAAATACTGTATTCAGCAGGAAAATATTTTGCTGATTACATATCTTCAAGGGAGAAATGGTTACTTGTGACGGCATGATAGCTGACGTAATGCATGTGGTATGGGAATTTGTGGGAACACTGGGTTGAACAGACTCCTTGCAGAAGTGGACGGTTAACTACTGAGAGAGTTTTAGAGTGAAATTCTGTTCCAGCCAGGGCACCAGTCTCGCAGGCCTTGGTACCTCTGCCTGCTCTGAGTAACTGCGCCCCAGAAACCAGCTGCTTGGAAATGCCGCTGGTTGCATGTGAGACTTGGGATAACTGTTTTTCATTTGCTGATTACTAGTTTTCTGCCCACAGGTGTCTCTTTCTCCCCTCCGGTGTAGTTCTGTAATTAAGATGTTCAGGAATCTGATGTTAATAGCTTTATTTCCCTTTTTACACCCTGTGGGCAGTTGTTTTAGTCTCAATTTACATTTTGCATCATTAACTCTGAGCTTTAAGGACACTGAACAGAAAATTTACTCAAGTTGCAGGATGCTGCCTTTTAGAAGATGCTCACTGTGAGCTTAGCCAACATGGAGCTAGTGTTTCACAGTAGAGAAGCAGTAGAGCTCATCTGGGGGTTCAGCTCCGCAAGGCATTCAGCAGCCCCAAGTCCCAGTGCTGGCAAAAGCTGGAGTTAACGTTCGTGTGGCGTGAGGGGTGGAGGCTGGGGATTTGGTAGCATCAGAGGGCGAGGATGGAGGCTGCTGCTTGTAGAGGAGAGGGATTACTGGCTAGTTCCTGACCAGACATGAGTCAGTCAGGAATTGTTAAGGCTACAAAGCACAGGGGTACAGTTTGGTGCTGCAGAAGCTAAAGAAACAGGATTACAGCTGTATCTTTAAAGGCTTGCTGGACTCAGGAGGCCTGATTCTGGAAAGCAAAACGACTACAGTACATGTGGGCGGCAGGGTTATGGTTAAACATAGAGATAAATTTGGGGGTGTTGTCAGAGGCTGTGAAAATGGGGGCTTTACAGTTACATTTTACTGAGAAGGCAGCAATGATGGGAACAGCGCCAGCAGATCAAGCTTTTTCAGAGCTTGTTCCTGTGCTGTAGGAGGGTCTTGACCTGTGAGCGAGGTTGGGGTCAGGGTTAGAGTTCCCAATCCGGCTGTAAATTAGGGCAATTAGTTTGTAGTTTAAAAGTACTGTGGTTTAGGGTGCACAGGGTTGTGTGTTTAGGCTGAGTATAGGATTAGGTTTGTGTCAGGCGAGGGAGAGGCTGAACACCTAAGTTTGTTGTTGGATCTTGAAAGGCGTGCAGAGGCAGGATGGGGATTTGTTCTGGTACAGCTGGGGTTGTGTGTGTGTAAAGGCAGGATTAAGTGAGAGTATGGGTTAAGGCTTTGGGTGACAGTAGCCAGACAGCAAAGCGTACTGGTGGATTACATACCTTCTGTAGGGGCAACCAGTTCAGTTTGGTCCACCATGATTTGGTCTGACACAAAAGGTGTCTTTAGGACATCAGGAAGGCTAACATGATGTCGTGGTGGTGTCGTGGAAACCAGGACACATGAGGAGACAACTGGTGGGTGAAATTCTTTGGGATTATGTTATTCATTGTTAGTTATGTCTATGTTAGTTATGTCACTAGGGCTTCTGTAAGCTTAGGTTTAGAAGGGTGGTGAGGGTTTAGACTCAAGACACTAAGAAGTACTAAGCTGATTGCTCCTCTGCGTGTGTTGGATCCAACTGTCTTACAGTTAGTTTTTATGCAGGGGAGGATCGCTGTGGTTTTGCTGGGTGTAGGTTTGGGGGTTAGAGTAGGGCTATGTAATAAGACCTGAAGAGCTACATTTATGGTTTTCTTCTAAGCCTGCAAGACTAAGGTAAAGATGATCCTGGTCAGCCAGCCATCAGATGCTGCTGTTGTGAGCTGCTAGGTTTGTGTAAGGCTGTGTCTTGTGTCAGGATTAGTGTTAGGCCTTGAAACACAAGGGATTGAAGAGCTTGGTTTATTTCTTATTTCTAGCCTGAGAGAGTTTGTGATCAGCAGGGAATGTTAACATCGGTTGAGAGACATATAGGTAAGGCTTGGATGCACATGGGTGTAAGATTAAAGCTGGTGTTGAGGGCTAGATCAAGAGTGGCTGAAAAGCTGCATTCATTGTTCGGCCTGGAAGGCTGGTAGGACTAGGATGATGGCTGAGTGGGCAGCAGTCATTTATTACTGAAGCTGGATGTTTTTGTTCACTGGAGTGTCAGGGCTAGAACTTGTGTAGAGTTACCGCTAGTGTTAGGTCAAGACTGTAGCTTGTGGATGATTTGAGGATTAGCCAAGTGTCCTTTGGGGGGCGGAGCTGAGACTCAAGTTTGGAAGCCCTTGTGTGCAGCCCCTGAAAGGTCAAAGAACTGTTTACGTTTAGTGCTGGTTGTCCTTTTGTGTAGACCAAACCAGCAACATCTTGGGAATGAAAAAAGCTCATTGGCTTGCAGAAAATAAAACTCGTATCTCAGACAAAGTATATTATATCTTAATTCTTAATGCTTGTGGGAGTGGAATTCATCAGAGCAAGGCTTTTCAGAGAAATACTTTCATTTTAAACTGGCACAAATTTTAGTTTCATTTCACGTGCATTCTACCTCTCCTTCACTAAAAAAAGTTTCATGAAATATCTGGGGGGAAAAACCTATTGTAGATAAACAGGACTTACCTTAGAGCGAGGGCTTTGCAGCTGAGACCGAGGGTCCTTGCATTGATGAGAGAAAGTAACACAAGTTCTGTGCTTCCCAAGGTTTTCTTTCATATTTCTAGCTGTTTCCCTGTGGTTCAACTAAAAGTGATATCTGTCTTAAAGGCTCAGTAAAAATCAGTTTTGCTAGCATAGGCTGGTATTTCAAGCAGAGACGGTGGTATAACAGAAAAACCTCTCAATGCTCAGTGCTGCAGGATAACTACTGAATGTAGCAACCTTAGTTTCACAATAAATAGTTGTTAATTATTTTTTGTGGGCTTGCATTCATGGGGCTTTGTGGGTATGTAGGTACAGGAGGGAATGATACCAGGACTTCTTGGCTGTTCCTTCCTGCCTAGTTCAATATAACGACTTGATTCCTTGAGGTGGCCCAGTTCAGCTCCATGCAGAGCTGAGCAGCAAGCCTCTTCCTTCGCCGGAAAGGCATGGGCTTGTGATCTTAGTAATGGCACTCTCGATATGCATCTGCCTAAGATGTAGTCCTGTGAGGGCTGCAGAAGAGGGAATTGGCTCTTCTGACTCAATCCAGTGCCTTTGACATGGGTGCATGCAGGTTTTCGATGTGTAGAGTAATGTGGACCTACTGCTCCTTCCAAGGTTTGGGGTCAAGTAGAAGGAATACAAGAAAAGACAGGAATGAATTTGCAGGCTTCAGAGAGATTTATATTTGTAATTGTTCATATGTTATGTTTGTAATTGTTTATCCTAAAATCTATTCCTAAGGACTTAATGCAAACTATATGCCTACTCTATTGAGAACGCTTAAAACGTTAGTGCCCAGCTTATAGTGTAAATTCTGATAGATGAGAAATTATTCTAGGTTGCTGTTTTTAGGTTAGTAGCCTATGGTAATTATGTGAGCAGGAGCCTGTGGTAACTATGCGAGCATCCCCAGCTACTGTTTACTGACAGGCTCATTTTTATTAGCTAATGGCAATCTTGAAAACAACAGGCTTTTTCATTTTACTTCTGAGATAGTATGGAATAAGAGATTCATAGACATAATTTAATCTGATTTCTCAGGATAAAGTGATGCATTTGTAGAATTAGCTCTAATCGGGTCTAGTCACCTTATTCTTGTTTTCTAAAAATTAATGTTGAATGATGGGAAGCATTACGTAAGGAGTGAATGCAAACAAGGCTTTCGTATCATGAAAAACTAGCATTACTTCTGAGAAAGAGACTGAAGAGCAAGGTAAAATGACAACATGAAGATGTAAAGTTAGATGAACTATGAATTTCAATAGAATCGAATCTTATTCTTCTGACATGTTTTAACATTTGCAAGAAGATTAAACAAATTCTCAATTTCAAGTTATGCAAGAGATTCATAAGTAATAATTCAGATAGAGCATGTTTCAAGGAATTGATTTCTAACCAGTCAGTTATCGTAAAACACAGACACTGAATAGATTTCTGGTACTTCTTGTTTCAATTTTGTATAGTGTGGTTTTTTTAATAGTAAACTAAAGGCACTCTTATGAGATTGAAGTGTTTTGGTGTGCAGAGTTTGAAGTCAATATCCAGTAATTAATCCTCAGTCAAAGCTCCAAAAAGCCCTGGAATTGCATAGGAGTTACATGTTGGTTTGGGTTTTTTTCTTTAAAACTGGAGCTTCAATCAGAGGTAGAGACCTGTAGAAACCTTCTGTGTTACCCCAAACCATTCAGCACTATAAAAAGGAATATCAGGGCTTTGCTTTCTTGCCCCATCTTCATATTATTATTGTGCAATTTTATCACTTGCCTAAAACCCCAAAAGGTCAATCCTGGAAGCGTGTGAAGGTTCTACATAGCACGGAGGGTGATTTCCTGATGCTTGATGCCTGGTTTCATCTGTTCATCATCTCGGCTGCGCAGATCCAGGCATGGTAAGGGATTCCTTATAGTCACAAGAGCTGAATCACTGGAGAAGCTGGATGGGTCCGTACCACCGCAGCACGAGTGGTTTGAGTGTGAATAGTGGTACATCTGTTTTGGATTTCCCAAGTATATATCGTTTAAGCAGGAGACTAGAAATGAAGTACGGTATTATCTGTGTGATCAAATAAACTTGATGAAATGTAGTTGCCATGGATATGCTGTGTGGCAGCTGAAGGCGGAGTGTGGTTCAGCTTACGGCTGGGGTTGGACCCATACAGGGGCAGGCACTCCCTCTAAGGAGGGTAAGAAAGAAAAACCTGCAGTTTTATGTAAAGTACAAAGAGAATTAAGAATATTTAGCAAACTAGGTACAGTCTATTAATTATGTGCTTAGCAAATACTCAGATTTTAGTTTGCCTGCAGTCAGGGACAATATCCACTTAGAATTTAAAAAAAGAAAAGAAAATAGTTTGCTGGAGTGATTGATTTCTTGGCTGATGTTTCTATGTCCAAAGTCCAGTAACCATGTATAGGAAGAGATGCTTCTGAGACTTTAAAAAACCCAGCCATGAGACCAGGCTGCTACCTGTAAATACGTTTAATTGTTCTAGAGAAAATCTAGTAGGATGTATGAGAAATGAAAGGCACTTTTTAAATGGGTAGCAGGTGCTGAGATAAATAATTGCAGAGAGAACAGGGTTTGTGATCATCTTTAGTAGGGGGAGTGTTTTTCATGTTCTCTCCTGTGGGTTTTTTTCTTGTAGAAAAATCTTGCCATCGTGTAGATTTTTATACTGGGTTCTGAAGAAAAGTTGCCTTTTCCCTTTCCAGATCTTGGCAATTTTTTTTTTTCTTCGTTTTAGAGGAGGGAGGCGTTTGCTTCAGACTCGTCCATCAATATTGCTGCATGTTGCTTATCAGCTCTTGCAATGTGTCCTTCACCCAGGTCTAACTTTGAGTGTCTTTACCTGAGCACATCACCCTGCGCTGCCTTTACACTTGATGGAGAGAAGTATGTATGTTTAGAGCATGACTTTCACATGCGTTTTACATGTGTTCTTCAGGATGAAACGAATCTAATCTAGGAACTGAACCTAAAATATCCTGTGTTCAAGACCAGCGCCTTGAAGCAGCGTGCACCACCTTCCCTCTGTGAGCAAGGGCGGGCATTGATTCCACTGCTCAGGAGCCTCTTGGTCAAGAGAAACCTCCTCTGCTTGTGGGCCCTCACGGTTGCAAAGGAGGTTGTGCTGAAGGCTGAGCTGGGTTTGAGTGTGAGCAGGGTGGGTTTGCAGGAGGGACTCGGTGTTTGGCAAATCCGCTTGTGCTGGATGCTCTTGCGGAGATCCGTATCAACCAAAAAGATGCATCTTGTTCAGTTTTTAAATTATTTTTAATTGTATATTATCAGGGGACCAAGAATACTTTAACATGGATTAATTTCTCTTGCTCAGAGACACTTTTAAAGTTGTTGGAAATACCTAATCTCCCTACGTTGTCACAGCTTCCCCAATTACTTGAGAGTCATAGCAGCTATGAGAAAATACTTACCTTTAATCTGTAATTATTAACACTGGCGTAGTACTGTGATTAGCAGCTTCAGCAGATGAAGGACAACATCTTCTGTGAGCTCTGTACTGGTAAACATTGCGTTTTAATGAACGGCATGGGTAGGCCCTGGGCCTGGGAAGCAAGTAAGATTTAAGGCCTAACAGTTCCTAAAATGAAGCTGTGGGTGAGAGAGGTGTCTAGATGCAGTGTAACTGTCAAAAATGTAGGATCTTAGCTTGGATTTTGGCCAACGCTGCCTGCACTTTAAAACTGAAAATAGCTTTCAGTACTGTTCAAGTTGGGCTAATCTCGCTTCAACTTTCTGTTGAAAAATATGTTAGATATTTGATATGGTAATATATTCTTTCAAGTGAAGAGGGTGAAACTAGAAAATATAACATGAAGAGTTGCTTTTTGTCCAGGAAGGCTAATAAATATGCCTATTGTCCACCCCTGTGCATAGCTGGTAGAAATGCCACGCATTTGAATCCCGCCAATGAGATTTTCTTGTGCTATAACACTGGGAATTTGCTATCCTGCTTTCAGGCTTTCACTGTGGGAGCAGTGAAACTGGCTGCTGTCAGGGCTGGCATCTGCAATTCCAATCAAAGTGAGCTGAAATTGTCTCTCATTATGATGGGGTGGCTTTGTAATTTCCTGACTGACACTTAAAAAGCTATTTATTTCTAAAACACAGCATAGCAGAAGAGGCAGAGAAACTCGTGAAACATGAACTGAGATTTTGAGTGTCACACAGACATAAATGGGAATAGATTGCTTACTGATCTGATGCAGCTAATTGGTATTTCTGGAAGGTATTTCTACACTGATTGAAATGTTTAAAGTGAAACCTTATAATTAAGATGTTTTTGTCTTCTTTGCTAAATCACTCTTTAGCTTTGCACCTATCTGTTACTGAAAGGCAGCTCTCCCACACCTGGAGTTTGCAATATAGTAGCTATCTGTGTAGGAACCCTTTTCTTTGCAGCTTATCTAAGCAGGAGGGAAAAACAATTCTTCCTTGTTTTATGTCTATATTCAAGAACACGGGATTGAAAAGACATCCTGGGTGATCAAGTCCTGTTCCTTGCTGTCACAGCCACCACATCGTACAATTCCCTTTGTAAGTGTATTGTACTTCATCTTAATAGTAGCTTACTTGTCTCCGTTGCCCTCTGTCCTGGCTGTCCCAGGACGTCATTGCTCTACTGATTAGGGACCTCCTAATTTTCAGTTTAAAATCAGCCACTGTGTTCCCATTTCTCGCGCCAGTGCTGTCTTTCAGCTTGAGCAGCGCTTATTCCCCACAGTATTTCACGCCAGTGTATTTGCGGGAAGCAGTCACCTCCTGCCTCCCACTCTCTAATTTACTAGGCTGACTGCACAAAGGCAATCTTTAACTCTCTTCTTGGGGAGGTGGCTGCTCTGTTTCCCAGTCCTTCTGTCCGTCATTATAGCTTGGGTTCATATTCGTCGGTGTGGATGACCAGAACTGCAGAGTGCCAGCTCTGAAAGCATGCTGAAAACCAAATCGCCTTTCATTTCTAAGATTTTTGGTGAACTGATGACACTGGTTAAGAAAGATGCCATATCCTCACCCTCCATAGGCAGTTTAGACACGATTCCTGTTGCCAAAGTGTATTGATTACCACTACTGTAGTGCCTTAAGTCAAGAGCTTGATAGTAAGCAGCCCACGTTACATCTCTGACTTCCAAACTTTGGCTTGCTATGCAAGTAAAAAAGATGAAAGTAGTCACAAGTTCAAAGTTAAATGCTTATATCAGGTTGCTGCTTACAGCTTACCGAGTGATGTGCTTGGTGCGTTTCTCAGCCCAGTACTACGTAGGTATTTGAATGACTGAAAGTCATGCAGCAGCAGATCGAGCCGATGTTAAATCGGTGACCTGCAGCTATACGGCACCTCATGTTTGAAGCTGCACCATTAGAAGCTAGTCTGAAAACGTCTAGCAAAACCAGCTGCCCAGAAGAAGTAGAGAATGCGAAAGAATTATGATATTTCATCTTTTTTTTCCCCGCCACTTTCTCTTCGTTAACTTGATCATTTAGTTGACCTTACCTGACAGCAGTTGTCTTTTGGCAGCCATTTATATACATGTGTAATGGTACTTTAGTGAATTAGATCACCTCTCCTCACTGAGTTAGTGAGGTGAGAGAAACAGATGGAAACTCTCACATGTGTTTCGATACTTGGTCCAAGACACGCTTTGGAGCAGGAGTGTTTGTAAATTAAGCCTGACGATTTGTGTGCCAGCGTTTGGAATGCCCTCTCTTGACAACATCTGCTAATGTTGCCAGAGATTTGTTAGGTGCTGAAGAAAAATGCGTATGTCATGGGAAATAGATGCATGGCTTGTTGCTGAGGGAGGAGAGTGTCTTTCCTTTTCGGATTAGAGGGGCTAAGGGACAGCAGCCAGAACAGAAAAGGCTATCCCTGGTAGATGTGAGATATATTTGTGTCATCGGTAAGCTTTCAAATTGCAGTTTTAGCCATTGAACCAGATAACATAGCTTTTCTTAAAATGAAGTTGAATGCATGGTTTTACCTCTTGCTTGCCAGATAGTACGAGTACTCAGGTACTCGTTTCCCTGGAATTCCTGTTTTCAGAAATATTATCTGGGTTTTCAGCCATGTTCTTTGCAGAAACGGTGGTGTTTGAGAAAAGGCATAATCTGGTCTTCCCACGCTGTTCAAGGGGCAACTCAAGATCTCGCCGCAGGTCCCGAGAAAGAGAGACTGTAGCCATTACCTGACTTCTTCAAAGTGCCGCTGTTGCTCGGGTGAAGGTCAGAGGAGGCAACCCTGTGACGCTGTCAGGGCAGCCCGCGGGGACCCAGCTCAGCTGGCAGGTCACTCCCCACAGAGCAGGCCCTTGGCACATCCACCCTGGCTGCCAGGGCCCCTGTCACCGGCGTGCCACTGCTCGCCGGCAAACAGAAGAGCTTTGATAAACAGCGAATCCCTACGTGATCAAAGCAGAAGATTGATAGTCATTTTCTAATGGAATCAGAATTAATTTTCCAGTGCTAGAACGTGGTGGGACGAACTGTTGCAATCTAATTCAAGTGATTTATCTCAAAGTCACAGTCACCCCGTCTGAGGGGCAGTGGCCGTGCGTTGATTTCTTCACAGGTCAGCTCAGGCCACCCGCAGCTGAGTGTTGTCATTAACACTCAGGGGTCGCTACCTTTCTAAAGCAGACTGCATGTATTTGCTTGGCCAAACCCTCTGCTTAAAATGATGGTGGTTAATACTAGTATTGTTTACATCCTTCTGTTCTATAGCCCCATACCCAAAGGCCTCTTCTGATACTACCAAAAAAAAAAAAAGGCAGTGTTTTGCGTCAGTAATCGCCAGCTAAATCATGTCAAAGAAATACTTTTTTCCCCTCTTCACAAACACATTTCCTCTCCAAATTATAGCTGAGATTTGAGATAAGCCAATTTCATTTCTACAGCAGTGAGAGTTTTCTTTTACATTTTCACCTATAAGTATAAAAAAATGTCACTTAGCCCTGCTAGGGCTTGAAAAAGAGGTTTGATTTTCAAAGAGAAGCGTTCTTGGTTTCTCATCAGTACACAGCATCTTCTCATAGCCCAGCGTAGGCCCAGAATACCGGATAATAGTAAGAATTTATTTGTGAATAGGAAAGTACTGAAGCTATCTCTGAAAGGAATCTTAGCAGTAAAAAAAAACCCCAAACCCCAAATGCAATCCTCCCACCAAAGCAGACAAAAAAATCTCTCCCCAAACCCCCTCAGTGTGATGAATGCACAACTAGATAAATGATAACTAGGACAATTCTGTAAGTAGGTAATTTAGGAAAACTTCATAGAGAAAGTTTTAAGTAACTTTATGCATTTTATGCGGACTTCCTACCTGACTTACTGCAAAAGCATTATTGACATTAACTTTGGGATGATCTCCTAATTCCCTCAGAGGTAATGTGACTGACCAAACTCTTGCTACTCAAACTGTCTTACTTCACGCTCCTGTGTGTTTTGTTGTATGGCAAGGGCAGGGTGACTCACGAGCAGTACAAAAGATAAAACCGATTGAATCAGACCGATTCGCAAAGCCAAGTTCAGCTCCTTTGATAGCGATGGAATGGAATCCCTGTGTGATATCAAGGAATACATATTCAGGTAACTTAAATACGCTCCTAGTACTTTTTGTGTAGTAATTCATTTATATAACTCCCTAGAATTTCAAACATAGGATCGTTCACAGTATTAAGGAAAAATAGATGAAGATGTGGTGAATGGTGATTATTTGCACTCTAGTTTTCTCTGGGCAAAGATGTCTGAAACGGTTATTAAAAAGTATAAAGCTTTATCAGCTGACAATCACATGCTCGTAATAATTTTTCTGACAATGATATTTGGAAATAAGGCATAATGAGAATTGCGTCCAAGAGAACGGAGACGCAAACAGAGCTGTCTCTCAGTTCCAGTTCGGTGCTATTTCTTCAAACAGAAAGATCTAGCTGTAGATCGCTGCCAAATTATATGACAAATTATAACGAGCTCTTTACTCTTAAGAATGACTTGTTCTCCGGAAGGCTTTCGCGATACCTAACAACTGTGCAAGTGCTTTGCGTGGTTTGATCAGCTGTACTTTCATTTGGATTCACTTGCCCAGCTCGGAATGTCTGGCCATTTTTTTTCTTACTGAAGCATAACTAAATTTTTCCTTCCTGTGGCTATAAAACTGAACTAATAGGATTAGTAAGCTATATAGAAATAGAAAAAATAAGTAAATGATACAAAGGAACATGAATTTAAATTTAGGAAAAATTCTAGGAAATAGGTCTAGGGAAGCGGGCTGTTTCTGTGGTGTTGACAGAGGCTGTATGTCCTCACTGACCGGTAGAACTATGACGTACATTTTGCAGCCAGGTTCCTACAGGAAAGCAAGCTGTGGGTCTGCTTCTGCGGTGTGTTTCCCTTGAAGGGGGGGTGCTGGAACAGATGTGCTGTTTGTCTACTTGTGCATTGAGCCGCAGGGTCCGGTAATCTCGCTTTTGACATCATATTCACATGTATATGCTACTCGTACTTAGGGTATGGGTTTGTTTTTCACTTTCAGTTTCTCTTGTGGGAATTAGAAAAATTACCCTTCTTTGGTGTCAACCTACAAATAATACTAAGCTTCTAGGGTTTGAATGAAGTTTTGGGGTGGTTTGTGTTTGGTTTTTTTGGTTTGTTGGTTTTTTTTTTAACCTTGTGGATGCAATTTTTAAAACACTTGTATAGTTCTCTGCTCCCTGAGCGGTTATGGGCCAATCCTTCATGACTTTAGCAAGAGCTGAAGTAGCCTGTAATAATGGAAGGGAATTGCCCATTTATTCTTTGAAAACTGCTTTTGGTGGCTGGATTTCTGTGAGCAGCCAGTCTGCTCTCTTTACAGGGTTCATTTTGACGATGACCCAGACAGTTATACTTTTTGTTTGCCTCTGTTTCATTTCGGCAGCTCAATGCCTATGTGTTTATCAGAAATACAAAGAGAGATAGAGGTGCCCTGTTTCCTGGTGCCTGTTGGCAGCACAGGAGTAACAGTGGGGCCAGGAAGGTGCAAATTTGATGGAAGTGAAAAGAGAATTGTTGCTCTCTGGAAGCGAAGACCACACCTACAGCAGTGAGCATCTCTGCCAAGGCAGTATCTGTGTAGGCAGAGCAACGTCCCTGCTGCAAGCGGTGTAGAACCGACACTAGAAATAAGCCTTGGAAGAGGCCTGAAATTTCCGCTACGAAGCCTTATGCCCCCAGCATCTTGTACACCTATTCTGCGCCAGTATTCTTTTTTACAATTTTTTCAGAAAACGTATCTATCCTCGCATGTTAGCCATGTTCAATCAATGAAGAGTCATAGACAGAAAAGACGTCTTTGAATCCTGTTAAAAAGCCACTTGCCCGTTTTACAGCTGGGGCGAGGAGCAGCCGTTTGAGGAAGCCAGCGGTATATGCCAAGAGCTAAATGCTCTTTACTGAGATGGAAATTGCTGTTAACAGCACAGTCACCGACAGCATCAGTACTTGCACTTTTTATTACAAACTTATGTTGTCATTCTGATTGTCCTTATGCCAATTTTGGATAAACTTCAGTGAAATTACTTCTAATTTCTACATTGCTATATAATCTATTCCATGCTTTTCTTAAATGGTGTTGAGAAACCTAGGGCGCTTTAAATCTGAACTGGCTAATCTCTGCATTGCAGTTGATTTCTTTTTCATGATTTTTATTACATCAGCTCAGCTACAGAACATACATTGTTGCCATAAACATTTTAAAAATGTCTTTGAGCTCATACATGAAAGTAATTTAGTTTGGTATAAATAATTTATGCACATTTTCTGATGCTCTTAGAATTATTTCTACTAGAAGCAATATTTATCGTACATCACTGGGAAAAGAAGAGTCTAGAAGCGGTCCTCAGTAGAAACTTCTGTTGTGTAAAACAGTGTTCCGGGTGAGATTTTGAAATACAGATGAGGAACCATCTTTCAGAAGTTATTTTTAATTTGTGTTTTTCTGGGACTTCTGACTCTAAAGAGCCTTGCTTCTGGCAACTTCTAAGTTTTAAAAAAGATTTTTTCAGAATATTTTTTAACAGAATAAATTTCATGAAATTTGTAAAATAAAGCTGTTGATTCAATACTGTTTTGTAAGTATGGGGGGAAAATGTCTGATTTAATTTTCTAGATCAAATTTTAATTAAAGCTCTAATTTTACGTTTCATCTGGAATGGTTAAATGGATTTCTCCATGCATTGCAAGTAATTGTAAATAATCCTTCGGGCTAACACAATTAGCCTTTTCCATCACTAATGTATTTGCTGATACAATCCTTAAAAAACCCCATAAACATGCCCTGAACAAGAGATAATGAAAATCACTGGCCAGACGATCCAGTGTCTTGTACAAGTTACCATAAAACTTTATTCAGGTTGTATTCCTTCATATGGTCATTTAAGAATGGGGAATAAGGCAGAAAGAACTGAACGTTGAGAGCATGTTTTTGTCTTGCAAATATTGTTGTGATGCTTATTAGTGGCACCAAACGTCTTCTGAGAATGTCCCTGTGTTTAACGTGCGTATCTTCTCTGACAATATCGTACCGTCCCACAGCAAAGGTTTTTGTGACCAGCTTGAAAGTAGACCAATGTTATCTTTAGCCCAGTCTTTTCGGGGAAAGTCTTTGCAAAGCTTGCACTGTGTTTGTCGGAGGATAAAGAGGTATCAAGATGATAAGCCAGCATTATGGTCTTTCTAGAGTTTATTTCCTCCCCTATTTAGAGTTTGAACTATTTTGTGTTCGACCGCAGCTGGTCATTGTTTCAGCTTTACATACACAAGAAAAGCAAGGGAGGTTGACCAAAAAGCTCATAACATTATTACTGTGGTTGGCTCATTATTTAATAGCTTGGGTGATCTCATCCTGCCTGAGTTTCCTTTCCCATGTCAAATCAATCTGCCAGAATTTGCCATATTTACAGAAAGGTGTTTTTGTTAGAATGCTTCCAGAGAAATTAGTCCTGCAAATGACTGTAGACTTACAAACAATTGTGCTGCTCGGAAGAGAAGAGCTGCATGGATTCTTATTCCAGGATGCGGGCATTGCACACAGGGCCCTGAACTCCTCATATTTCCACTGGCTTTAGATCTTCATGGCTAGCAGCAGCAAAAGTGGATGTAATCAAATCTATTACTGGCTGTTGTGTATTATCACCTGTAAATGTACCGCCTGCCTTTTGAATGATTAGAGTTAATGCAGTTGAGGTAGAAACCGGTGGTAAGCAGCAGGGCACGGGCATCAGTGGGCTGTAAAAGGCACCGGCTATAGCAGGAGTCACAACCGCAGGTATGCAAGCAGACTGCTTTGCGTTCAATAGTGAGGGCTTTGTAACAGCAGCTGTAGAGCATTATGACCCATAAAACCAGAGCATCAAGGATGTACTGGCACATGGGAACACTTAGTTACTCTTAGTTACTCTTTTAAAGCCTTGCTTGCTTTCATTTTACTGGAAAATGTAATGTGAATTGCTGTCAGGTGTAAAGGCTTCCACGTCTTTCACAAAGATCAAGTCCAGTTTACCTGCTTCGTTGTTATTGCATAACGAATTTTAATTATCTTGAGTTGTAATATGTAAAATACAGGTAAGATTAAAAACAGTCTCTGCCTTCTAATTAACTTTCTGTGTTTTACTCTTGATCAGTTTTGTTCAGTTATTGAATGGATGGAAAAATTACTTAGAGCCATAAAATTCAAACCCATGTGGCATAACCAAGCAGAACAAAGTTCTGCTCAGAGAAACACACAAATTGAATGAGATAAATATTGAGAAATTACTGAAATATAATTTTTCATTTAATTATGTTCAGAAATCCCTGGGAACACACTTCAAATTAAATTTATAGCCAGTCTACCACTGTTCTGCTCTAGTGTTTTCAATTACAAGATCTTGTCATTCACAACATCTTACAATTTCATGCAGAACGCATTCGTTAGCTTTCTTCTTTTCAGTAAAACTTTCATAACATCACAAAATCACTTAGCTTGCTTCCTTTAATGAGCTTAATACAAAGCTGCATGGCCGTTACCCTTAACCTGCAAGTTTGTATGCGTACTACCCCTTGCGACATGAAATTTGGGACAGTAACGTACTGCTAAGCAAAGAGAACAGTTTTGGAGCCTATTTTTATTAATAGAGAGAAATGCTATTAACAGTCCTGTGGACTTTATATTTAAAGCGCATATTTACTGGAGTCAACTGCTGTAGGTTGAAGCTCAGACCGGGAGAATAAACAAGGTCTGGCTCGGGTATAACACAAGCAATTTATGGCCTCTTCTTGGGGCTTTGCGAGGGATGGGACATGAAACGCTAGACTGGGTTTCTGGTATGAGGTGTGAAACTGAAGAAAAGATGCTTGCTTGAAATGTCGTAAAGGCATATTAATCACCTTGAGGAAAAATGCTTGTGAGCGCAGAAGGGCAAAGGTCTACTAAGTCTATGGAGAATTTTGTTCCTGGCATTTAGGAGAATGTGCAATGAACTGTACATCTCTAACAAGAAAAATAGCTGGGGGAAAAAAAAATCAATGACTGAAAGACAGTGTCGAGACTTTCAAGTACTGGAAAGTACTAAATGCCATAAAACCCTTAAGTTTTCTTTCAGATTAATTTGATAATAAATTAGGTCTTAGATTGCCCTGGTTAGAAAAAGGTAAATCAACGATGGCTGAAGCAGCAGCCAAAATACAAGGTAAGATCTACCATGATACAAATATATGTATCTCCCTTTCCTTGGGTTAGTTTGGTTGGTGCAGCCTTAATCTTTCCTATGGTGCCACGTGGACGTGCCTATTACACGCCGCAAAATGCAGCTATTTCTGCTGGATTCCTTTATTTCTGTCCTGGGAGCTTATACTACATCACCACAGCCAGCAGACAAAGACTCTATTTCCTGTACGTCACATTGTCGTGTGCGGTATCTCAACGCTGGCGTTAGCCACCCACTGAAACGGTTAGCTTTAATTACATTGACAACTTAACAGGCTGAAACTCAGGGCACTGTTGGATGTTAAACGTTACCTGCCCTGCACTTCACTTGCTGGAGCTGATACGGCTCAGGGCAACACCGGAGTTAAAGCTAACAAGCTTTCCAACTGTCCCGGAGGGATGTGCGGTTAAGTCAACTGTTTCGTAGATGGTGCTGAGATACTAAATATCTGATGCAGGGCAGTCTCCCCTTGGGGTCCCCATTCTGCATCAGCAAGAGACAAATTGGATCCCAACGGATTTCCTCCTTTTATACTTTAGCTAAAGAAAAATAGCTTTTTATATTTACTATGGCTACCCGCGGCGTTAGCAGCTTTGGTAAATGGTGTGAGGTGGGCTAAAGAGTGGTAGGAGCAGCCAGTAAGGCCACAGGGTAAATAATATATGCACCTGGCTTAGTTTGCAAAGCAAATTGATGTATGTCTTTATAGATAACAACTCGGATAAGGAGCAGGACTGTGGGCAGATAGAGTGACTAGAAGAAGCAGAATTAAGTGGGAAATGACCTTACGAATGATAAAAGATTTTCCAAGCGGAGACAGGGAAGACTTTTATGGTTTGGGGTTATCGCCCGGTATGAAATCGAGGTTGGCAGAACAAATGGCTGAAGACCCAAAGACAAGGTACTTGGTTGGCTGGGACAAAATAACAACAACGCACATCAGAAATACTGAAATCCAATTAGCAGTGAGCCAAATCATAAGGGGTTTTGAAGGTTTCCAACACCTGCGGTCTGAAAAATCAGACTGGAACATTCAGGAAAACAAGTTTTCAGACAAACTTCATAACTTGCCCTTTTTTTTTCTCCTTTGAAAATATTGTAATCACCTTTCCTCCTTCAAAACAGCTTTCTGCTCGTGGGAGAAAGAAGGAACTGCAGAAGAGCAGCATGCTGAGTGCGAAAGGAGTGAAGCTTCTCTTCACCACTTAAAGGTACTGCACCTTGATAGCAAAGTCTATTGTGTGATTACACTGAGGACTGTGATTACGTGGAGGGAGAAAAATGAAAAGAAAGGAGGAAAAATAATGCAAAATAAGATGCTTCACAGGAAACATTTCAGATGATTGATACGTAGGCTGTTCATCTGAAAGCATCCGCTGTCTTCTGCCAGATAATGACCAATTATTAGTGTTAGATGAGCCAGCCCCAAAACAGCCAAAAACTATCAGTAATCCAAGTTCAGGTGTGTGCATAAGACTTTCAAAGTACAGCCCTGCAAAATGGCATGCCTTTTAAATTATAGCTAAAATAGTTGGTCTTCCTTTCTTGATGAGCCAGAAAACACAGACAGAAATATGGGTAACTGCTGTGGCAGACTACTGGCACCTCAGTAGGATGCTGAACTAGCTTTAAATGAGCAGGCAGCATGGCTCTGCCAGCACTGAGCTCAGCGCGGGTTAATCTGTTTGGCCTTATCGTTGCTGCAGTCAGTCTGCTTCTGGTTCCCAGGTTAAAGTCAGCTTGGAGATCTTTATACCGTGGCTCAGACTACAGCATGGCTGTTGGTTTCCAAGACCTGTTCATGAATCTCTCAGCCTTTTATAGCCAATGGAGCTGTGACATTGGCCTGGGGTCTACTTCCCCAGGTACAGCATCAACCGAATTATGGGCTTGGTTGTTTTCTAAGCCTGTGTGAAAGCTCAGAAGGATGGAAAATAGTGTGGTTTTTGTTCTTCAGCTTCACTTGTGCTGTCTCCTGGTGGAAAAAGTGTCTTTCGTCATTAACCCAGGGCAGCTAAAGTGACGTGGAGGTGCTTGGATCAAGTTGCTTGGGAATCAAACTGCATTTTCAGTATGGGATGTGGCATGTCACTTCAAAAATTGATTTCAATGATAAATGTGTTAACTGCTCTGAAAAAGGCAATGTAGCGAGCTTGGCTGTGAGGAGCAAAGATTTGCACTGAGCTTTGCTTTAGTTTCTTTTAAGATGTTGGAGACTCAGAACAGTACAAAGGAATCCCAGGTGTTGGGAAGGTGATGAGACAACAGGAGGAATGTGTTTAATTTAATGATGGCACATGGCTGGGAACGGGGTCGGTCTGGCTATTGGTTCCAACTGACCAGCACACGTTTGGATATTATCACCACTTACCTAGTTAATGGGGCCACTGCAGCTCTGGTCGCAGCCCCAGGAAAGCAACTGCCAGTTTGCTGGTGACTTGCCAAACCTGCTGTGCCTCCAGATGGAGGAAAACCAAGGTCTGTATTTATTTATAAACGCAGGTTATGCGAATAAGAGACAGTTGAACGAAACGGTAAGTGATTGGTATTCTGTGCTCTGTGTGCCCAAAGGAGCAAGAGAAACCTACGCATAGTACAGCCTGGAAAATAAAAAAAGCGATTGGAAAGCTGAGCTCGGACTTCTGGGGTTTCCTGACTTGTCAGCCATCAAAAACTTTGGCTTCCATATTGACTCAAAAATTTTTACATTTACTTCCCTTGGAGTTGTATAGTCCTGTTTCTTATTAAGACCTATGCTTTAGGGGGAATAAACATGGGGCAGGGCAAGTTGTTAGCAGAGAACTAACAGCAGGCGAATGTGCTGACAGCTATGGAAAAAAAAAGGATATTGGGTCCTATTTTACAATTTTTAGTTGTTCTCAGCAGTCTGTCAATGTCTGGACAGCTCAAATGGAAGTACTGAGGCTCAGTGGTGCTCAGTACTGATGCTCAGTAAGCCAGGATTACAGGACTGGGTTTACAAACAACTTGCTTGTTTTGTTTATTTGCTTGGTTTGGCCACATCCCGAAGGAGTTTTCCTGTTGCAGTGGCTGTGAAAGTTGATCTGGGCAGAGAAACAAATATACTTTGTGGTGTAGCCTTGTTAAATGAATAACAGGTATTTAGTAGTCAAAACAGCAGATCAGAAACAACCTATTTCTGTATTTTAACGATTTGAAAATCTCTATTTGAAACTGCCTCTGAATAATTCGAGACCCTTGTTTTGATATAAAGGACAGACATTTGAATAACAGCATTATTTGTAAGAGTATATTTAGCTTGGAAAAAGGTGACAGATAAAAGGTGAGATCTCACCAAATGTTCCCTTCAAACACAAACTGCCTGGGACTGCCTGATCCCTGTGTGTCAGCCTCTACGCGATTTAGCTACGCTGACACTGACTCGATTGTGCAGACTAGCAGCCAAAGCATATTTAGAGGAAAAAATATTCAAGGCAAACTGGTTGAATTTCGTTGCTTTTCTTCACCTTTGTGCTCTTCAAATCTGGGGGAAAAATGTCTCTTAAACTGAAGAAGTTGTTAGTCATTGCAGCTGATGAAAGAAAAGGAAGGAAACAAACCAGTAGATAGTCAGCTGGAGGTTTTAATTCCTTCCCCTTATCATTACTGACTTTTTCTGGATATACAGGTAGTATACAAATTTTTACAGTCACGTAGTCTCCTTCCTGATTACTCTGTGCCCTGGTCAGCCCAAGTCACTTCAGCTGTTCTGGGCACTTTTAGGGGCATTTGTCCTCGTGGCTCGCATGGCTGGCACTATGCTACTCTGCAAGTTTCTGAGGACTTAGGGAGATAAGAGGCCTTCAACCTCCAATTTTTTTTCCAAAGTCTCCATATATCTGCATCTATGTATCTGTCTTCTATTTTACTTTCAATGACCGTATCTCTCCCCTTGGAGAAAAAAAAAAAAAGATGTTTAATTTAATGTTAAGTCAGTTATTGTGTCTTAAGCTGGCTATTACAAAACTAGTCATTGGGTAACAGCCCTTTTTGTAACCTTTTCAAGGATCACTTTGATGGAGTGTGTTGAGAGCTTTGTTTAACACAGCATGTAGCCTGCATTAGGGTACGATTCTCAGAACATCTAACTGACTTGACTCTAAATCTGACTCACCTTTATTTGGGCTTCATAGTTTCTCAGACATCTTGCAGTGAGACTGGAGCTTTGCTACTTTGCTTTCAGATGTTTTCTCTCTTTAATCTTATAGATTGCTATGGTACGTGTTTGGCATCTCTGGTGGAAACTGTAACGCTGGTTCTCCCCACTGCAATTTTCCCCTGCTCCCCACCTTCTCCCCTACCAATAAAACAGCATTACCGTACAGTCTTGCTGTGGTTTTCCTCCCAAGAAGCTTACGGAGTTGGCTCCCATCTTGCACGCCCTACAGCTGGGCTTGTACTTCACTTGGCCGTAGGACTGCCTGGGGTGTCTCTCCAGCAGCAGTTCCTTGGCCTGATTTATGATTCCCCGTTCAGCCACAAAGTGCTGGCAACAAGTTGCAGCCTGGTTGATTGATCTGTCTGTAACAGACTTCTTCCCAGTCAGACGGGATACTTGCGTTGCCTGTCCACTGCTGGCCAGCGTTGCCAAATGGTGCTGTTAGACATCTGCCGCTCCTCACCTCAGAACCGGAGGGGTGATAGATAAAACTGTGGATGTATTTCACCTGATTTTGAATTTTGTGAAGGTCCTTTACCATTGTCTTGGTGATACAAATGCCCTAAAATGTTGAAAGCGGGTGCTCTGAGAGCTCACCTTTTGCGGGTGGACTTCCCAGGTGGTGTGGGCCTGGCACACAGCCGTGTCACCCCTCTTCCCCGAGGCCACTGTCAGGAGAGCAGCCAGGCTGTACCGTCCTGGAAATGCTCTCTTCTATCTCGAGCTGCTGAGAGAAGCCTGCTAATCTTTCATTTGTTTTGCAGGCTGAGTACAACCCAGTCTCTGGGCGTATTGCGAGTGCTTAAATTGTTCTGGGCCGTGCCTGCGCCTGTTTGTGGCTGAGCACAGAGATTATATGAGTTAGCTGCAACTTAAAAACCACTCTGGGGAGCCAAAGCTTTCTCTGTTTTGTCACTGCTATTTTCAATTAATTTCTGAGCATCTGTGAGATAACCTTGAGAGGGGTTTAGAGGAGTATAAAGATTCTTGACAAACTGCTCTCAGGTGAAACAAAAAAGTAAGGTTTCTTTGAGATGAGAAGCATCTTCAGGAGATGCTTTTCTTACTCTTAAACAATGGGCTTCATTGTCAGTGAGAAGCTAGTTTTTCAAAATAAATGTATGCTTATCTTTCAACAATCACTGTAGCTGCATTGTACCAGTGAAGCATTTCTCAAGGTACGAGTTATACAATCAGGCAGCAGTTCAGTAAATGGAGTAAGAAAGAATAAGCATAAAAGTTGAAATGATAAAACATTAGAGAGAGAAATGCTCATAATGCAATGTTGGTTTAGGTCTGGAGGAGCTAAAATCTCACTGCTGTTGAGTAATAATGTACAAACAAAAGCCTTAAAAACTTAAATTCTGAATTCCCCATCCGATTATGCATAGGAGGGTGGATTTGAATGCGTATGTTCCTTGGTATCAGAAATGTCTGCTTTTTCTAGGAATAAAGTATAATACACGATGATAGCGGTCAATATTCAGTTGTCTTTTATTTATGCATAGGTGACACCCTGACATCTTCTCCTGGAAGTCTGCAGATACCTGTTGCTGTTTCTGTCTAAAAGCACACAGCATAGATGGGGACAGGACAGGGGTGGAAACTACTCAGCGTTTTTGTTAATGACTTGGACAAAGAACCGGAGAATGGCCTTTTTAAATCCTCAGAGGACACGAAGCGGAGAGGGCGCCCTAAATATGCGGGAGAATAAAAAGCTCAGGATTTGAAATGATCTTGACAAACTGGAGATGTAGTCCGAAAAGAATAAACATTCATCAACAGGTACAAATGTAAAGCACTGTGCTTTGGAATACCGATGGCATGGGGAGAGCTGGCTGCGTAGCATTTGTACAGAAAAGGATGACAGTTTCAGGGGAAGACTGTAAAAAGAAAAATGCTGTTGGGGGACATTAAATGAGATATATAGCCTGGGAGGGAGGTGAATGAGTTCTTCTGCATTATTAAGGCTTCACCTAGTGTGTCAGGTACCAAATCCTAGAGCATTTGGGTACCAAAAGCCAAGAAAGCTGTGTACCAATCGAGGACTGTGTAGAGAGAGGAACAGAGAGTTGTTGGAAGTGTGGGAACACCACCTGTGAGGAAAGGTGAAGCAAATCGATGTTCTTTAGCTTGAAGAAGAGAGGATTGAGAGGATCCATCCTTTGCACGTATTTACAGACTGTTGCAGGGTGGAAGGGAACGGCTTGTTCTGCCTGAGTGCTGTTGGTAAAGCAAGAATGAACAGGCTTAAACTGAAGAAAATTCAGAGGTGCTCACTAGGACTTTTCGAAGGTAAGGATACTGAAATGCTAGCATAGATCGGAAAGACTGAAATCTCTGTCAGACCCTGAAGTCTTTAAGAACAGGCTGCAGAAATACATGTCAAGAATTACATATGTACAGCTGGTCTTGCCACAGGGCACAGAAAAGTAATCCTTTCCAAGCTCACTATTTGTCCCTGTAGTCGTGATTTTTCTTACTGCCTGTGCAACTTCCATGTGTATTAGGCAACAGCGTAACTGATAACCCGTGCCTTTCCCTTCCAGATTACATTATAGGGAAGAATAAAATCAATGGTGTTTGTGAGAAAGTTACAGCAAAGGCAGAGCAAAGCGAGTAGCTGTTGAACATGAGCTCTGTTCCCCCATAGCTGCTTAGTGTTTTGTTTTGATCAACAGACCTTCTCACGTAACACATTAACCAGACAGAGTGGTGAAGAGGACAACAAGGAGGCTGGACGATACTGTGTGTAGGTGGCAGAATTTATGGTCTTCTTCCATCTTTCTAGAGTCACGTATACGTATCGTTGGTCCCCTCCCCCAAATCTGCTGTTTTCTCCACCTCCTTGCACTTGGCAGCTTTATCTACTTACGGATGAAGAATCAAGAATTGCTTAATTGCTTGCGGTGACAGCAGCCACGCATCTCAAATGGCTTTTCTCATTTGTCTCATAAAGCAAAATAAAATGGAGGTAATGACTTATTAAAAACCAGGTTTCTGAGCTGCTTATCTGAGAAGTAAAAAACTCAACAGACAGACTGTGGTGGCGTTTGCATTCTGCCCGCTCTGTGCTGGTGTGTGCTTGCAAGTCTGGTGCAGGAACGAAGGCTGTATGCTCCCAAAGATCTGAAGCTTCCTTAGATCAAGTGTAATGGCTACTGCTGGTTTTGAATTTTTATGCCTTTCAAAAATGCTGGTTATTTCCTGTATACCTGCCTATTAGGTAAGCTGGATTTACTGTTTTATTAGGTGAGTACCTTTTGAAAGGTACTTCCTGGCCATAAGATGGATTCAGCATGAATATTTTCTGGAATAAACAAATCTGTTCGGCTGTGCTTTCCATTTAATGGATAAAGTGTCTAGGTCTTCAGGCTTTTGGTATTAGATATTTTCTTTTGTTACCTTTTCATGTAAGCTGAACAGTATTTCTAATTTTTCAGTGAAGACTCTGACCTCCTCAAGGTCTGTGTAAGAACTGTCAATCAGATTCTATACTCAAAATTTATTATGAAATAGGTAAATGGCTATAGAACGCATACAAATAATTCTTGGACAAGCTATTCACTGAAATACTTGAATGAGGTGCTAATCTTTCACTATTTTGATGTATTTGGTTACATGATAAAGAGGACACAGTATCTTCCATGTTTTCCTAGTTACCTGCATCATAAATTCATAAAAGTACAAAGAAACAGGATTTTAAAAGCAGAACCATAACAGTATGGGCTTCATAGCTCGCTGGGAGGGATATGTGAAATTCAGGCTGCCTTTTCACTCCAAAGTTGGCCCAAACCCTCCGAACTGTGCCCTAGAAGGTGAAAGATCGCGTGCGCAAGTTTGTTTCCTAGCTGGATTCCACTGGGTTGAGGAAACCAAGGAGTGATCTGAAAAGCATCCACCTCTGTTGTTGGAGAAATGCAGAGTTTTGAGATAAATAAAGCCAAGGCTTGGAAGGAAGAAATGGCAGGAGCCACACCCACCTATCTCAAAGCACGTTGGATCTCAGAACAGTTTGCCTCATGTATGAAAACATCTCCTTTACAAATAAACATTTCTGACAAGTGTCTGCTCATTTAGCCATGATTTCTTTAAAGATAAGGAAATCAGGTAGAGAGTAGTTCTGTAATTACTAGTGTGAAGTATGCTATATCAAATTAACTTGTTTCTTGATCCTAAATCTGTTTGGACCAGGGGTTCTCTAAACACAAAAAGGAAAGGAAGGCGAAATCACTTTCAAAGCCTTCCATTCTGTTGTGAAGCTTGAAAAGAAAGTTAAAAAATAAGTGGCTTGGAGCAGGTGAGGAGGTCAGCTACCCAGGGATTAGGAATAAGCTGAAGAGGAAAGGATTCACTTTGGCTTTCTTCTGCAAGTCAATGGTAAAATTGCTACAAGTTTTTGACTCGCCGAAACCAGCCTCAATTGCCCTAAAGTAAAACCTTCATCATTAAACACCTGATGAAATCACGTGTCAGAAGGTGAGCTGAATCTCTACGTGTAAGGACACCTTCCGTCTCCCATCGCCACGCTTTTGAGTTACCCTGTCCACTCCTGTTTCATTAGACTTGCATAAAGTTCACTCGTTCTTTTTCTGGTAATGTCATAGCTCTAAGCAGTATGCAGGGCTTCAGAAGTCTTGAGCCTCCTTCTCCCCCAGCGCTCTGTAGAATGCCTTCAGGTTTTCTTTCATGATTCCTCACAGAGAATGACTAACATCCCCTTTTTTGTGCTCATAGAATCTCATTTAAAATCCATTTCTTCATAAAAGGTGACGCTTTCACAAAGGAAATGGTTTCAGACTCAGTTGACAACCAAGCTAGCTGACTTTAAACATGAGTTTCTCACGCCAGCCACAACTTTAATTTTGACTCATTTTTTAGGATCAAATTTAGTTGAAACTTCTTCTGAAGTTCTAAGATGTGCAGAAAATTGCCTCCTCTGTCTACAAATCTTCTGTTGTTACCAATGCTGAACAAAGTAGATGTAGTGCAGTATCATGAAAGACTGTTTTTCAAGATGCTCTTAGATCAGAAGTGAAAGTCTCCGAAATCATGGATGTGAAGCTGTCAAGAAGCTTTTAGTCAAATATTACAAACTGAGGCAATTGAGTAATTTCAAATAAGCACCTATGCTTGTCAGCATTCATTCTTCTGGATACCTTTTTTTTCAATGGGACACTCAACTTGTTTCCAATTTCCTTTAGAGGAGGATTTGGAAAAAGTTTGATTATCACCTTTTAAAAATGTTGGGATTTTAAACATTAAAAAACCCTGAATAAGTATTACCTCCTGTCCCGGTTGGAATTAGAAATTTGTTGGCTTTTCATGTTTTCCTGGAAAATATGTCGATCTTCTCAATGGGTTTGTGCTGCCGGTTCTTACACTTTCAGGCTGATGACTGTATCTTCTTCAAATATTTTCCATTTGATATTGGAACTAAGTATTATGCAAACAAATCTCATTGCCAGTTGCGCAGTTTTCATTTTCACGCTTCTGAAAGTTTCTTGTCTTCAAATACCATACAGCATTCCAACTTCTCATTCAGATGGAAAGGTCTGAAAAAGATGAAAAGAAGAAATTACAGTCCTTCAGACATAAACATGCTGAAGAGAGTCCACGTTTTCCTCATTGACAGGCTGAGTATCATCATTACTATTTATCATTTTTGAGTCTTGGACCTGATTCTTCTCTCCTGCTGTGCTGCAAGTCACTAACTCCGGCAGAGTTAAGCTAATAGTAGAAGAGCAGGTCTCCTATTGCCTTTCTCTGAGAAGCGCCTCACTTCGATCCCCACCTTTCTTCCTTCGTTGCCTGCCTCGACTACACCCAGGGCCACCTGATTAGGTGGGGGAAGTTAACTGCTATGTGCAGTACACGTCTCCTCTTGTGGAAAGAATAGTGCCAAGGCCTCATTGTCCTCGTGCTTCCTCGGGTGTGACACGGTATCTGCGAAGTCAGCTCCTGCGTATGGCACTGAATCATTAGCAAGCCTGACCTGGCTGCAGACGTTTCAAAGAGAAACAAATGAATGCACGTTCCTGGGGCTGATCTGCCACTGAAAGCTCCTGGTGGCCGTGGTCATTCGGACAGGGTCAGGCCTCCCACGCGCTTCTGTGCAGGAGCTGATGATGGACAGTCTCTCCTTCTTTCTGCTCACACTGAAATGCCCTTTCTCTGAGTCCCTAGTCCTTCATCCCTTCTCATCAGGTGCAAGCTCTGCACACCCCGGTGCAGATACCTAAGCTCTCCTTTTTGGCTGGATAACAGCAAAGCGTCAGGTTCTCATTAACCTATGACGGTGAAAGACTAGTTTGGAAAAGTCACATTCTCCTCCTCCCTGAGGAAGAAAGTATTATTAGTAAGATGCCTTTCTATGCTGAAGCACAGTTTTCTCTCTAGTAGTACTATAGTTTTAACCCACAAATATTTTTCTAGCCGCAGTAATGAAATACAAATACCTCTGGTGCCATAACAATACAAATGTGACTGACATCACTGAAAGAATTAGGATAAATGTAGCAATTTACTAATTGCATTAGAACGAACTATTTGGTAATTAATCAGCAACAGCTAAAATAAGGCATTTCTATAGCTTTTATAGTCGTGGAAGACACGCTTACTGTTATAATTGCTGTTCTAATCTGCACTCTCATTCCTTACTCACTGTTTTGTTGATTCAATTAGAAAAAAAAAGCAACTAAACCAACTGTAGCCTATCCCTAAAAAAAGACTGCTTAAGCACGAGTGGTATTTATAGAGGATGTTCTCAGTATCTTGTTTCCCTATTTTTCTCTTTTTAAAACAAATCTTTTTTTTTTTTTTTACCTTCTGTGGGTATTGGGAGTCGCAAGTAAGTCATGACACGGTTAAAGTGATCTTGGGTTTTTTCCCCCCTCCCTGATTGTTGATTTTAAATATTGTTCTAGAAAAAAATATCTGCAGGATTGGGTTAGGTACTTATTTCAGGAGAAGCTTATTCTCTGAAAGAAGGAGTAGACACCTTCTTTTCTTGATAATAAATTCATATACAGACTGAAGTATATCACTACCCTGCCTGTTCACGGGTTGAAAAATGAAATGGCCGTCTTTGCTAATTATTGTTCAAGTTCAGTTTTATTTAAAGGAAAGATTAAAGAGCTGTTTCATGAAACAAAAATGCTTGTAAATTGAAACCTTAGATTTTGATTGAATGAATGTGATTAAATCCCTCAGATAGAAACCTGTGAAGGTGGGTGATCATTGGCCAAAAATTTTGAAATTTGCCTTTCTTCCATGTCAGAGTGAAAAAGTGGCAAAACCTGCTATTGGCATTTCTTTTCAGGGCTTTTGCCTCAGGTCGACTGAAAAGATTTCCATTTTGGCAAAATGAGCTTTGGCAAAACTGTCAAATATATTTTTCAAAGGAGAAATGAAGCAATTGCTTGAGGACAACAACCACCACCACACTAACTCTGGTTCATATGAAACACCAAAGTAAAGTATTTCTGCCTGGGTGGTTGAGCTGTAAGTGCTGCGGGTCTTGTGAATGACACGACTTCTCCTCCTTTTCCCACCCCAACATCTGGATTTTTCAAGAGTTTGCGGGTGGGTTTCATGCGTTCTAGTTCGCGAAGCTCCGCAATTGCTAGCGTCACACTTCCATAGTGTAATAAGCCCTGGTGAAGAATGGCTGGAGAATGTATTCCACAGGTTGGTCTTCTAGGCTTTTCTTTTGACAGGGTCAGCAATAAAAATATTATCTGGCTTGTAGAAGGCAGCAATGACAGGAGGCTGTTCGCAGGGTTATTCCAGTTTCTCTGAACAGCACGAGCAGTGCAAAGCAATCACTGATGGAGCTGGAAGGGGAGCATCACTGGCTGATTTAAAATACAGAACTGACACCCAAGACTCTGAAGCAGCTAAAATGTAAGCAAAAAAACTCCTCAAAGTCAGCAAAAGAAACTGTTGTATATTTTTACTCTTCTGCTGTCTTCTACACTCATTATATTCCCCAGAAATGGAAAAAGCTGGAAAAACTAATTAAATAACTCTCTCAGCATAACTTTCTGATCAGGCAATATAAATTGCTGTGAGAGCTAGAGAAGCACAGCTACAATAAATGAGCTAATGGTTCATTTAAGAGTCCTCTAATCTACACAGAGATTTAGTATCAAATCTTGAAGCATATATACAGAAAGAATGCAGAACAGTGAGTGTCAACACCTTCTACAATATTTTTCTTTGTATTGGTCACAGCTGCGCTCTTTACTTCACAATTTTGGTGTCAACCTCTGAAAAACACGGCAATTTTGTTTGGTTGGTTGTTTCAAGAATACAAGGCTTTAATGCTGATGGTGTTACTGTGAAACGCTACAGTATGCTTAAAAGGGCAACTTCTCAATCAACGTCTACCTTTGTGTATTTAAAAAAAGTGTGCCTCGTAGAGTAGCAAATACATTTTAAATTGCTTTTTGAAGCATTTTGGCTTACTTTCAATTCCTTCTGGCACTTTTTCAATGGAATTATTTATTAACCTCTGATAGTTAACCTCTGAAGCATCTGTGGGACTGCATAGGTGTCACTGAGAACACAAGTTGAAGAAAATGAACAAAGCTGTCCCGCTGAGATAAAGTTTCACAAATCAGTTAGGTCTTTGTTGCCAGCAGTGATAGAGGGGGAAAGCCCCACTTGAGTCCGCGTGCTTGGCAACTGTGAAAACCGTTACCTATAAGTGGTGTGATGATAATTGCTGATTTGCACAGTGGTGCCGCCTGAAGAATTAAATAGCAAGGGGTTGGGGGGAGAGAGGTGGTTGGAAGCTGTGGCTTTTCTCCTCGAGAGCGTTCATGTTGCAGATTGTTATTAACTGGTCCCTGCTAGTGAGTTTTTTATTTAGATTTAATATTAAGCAAAACACCTGTGCACAAGCCCCGAGAGCCTCTTTGGCAGTAACTAGATTTGCAATTGCTGCCCAGCAGTGTGAAGACAAATGCACCAATAAATAAACTCTGCCAGCCAGCGCCAGTGAAAACGCTGATTTAGGCCAGCAGATGACAACAGAATTCCACCAAAGCCTTTCATTTCCAAAGCCACCCAGGAACAGGCGTTCAGCCTTTTCCGAGAACCCTGGCCAGAGGCTGGTGGTGTTTCTGGAAAGTAACCTGCATTGGATTATTTCAGGAGAGGGGAGCGTGCCCCATATTTCTGGGGCTCTCTTGGAGAGCATCCTGCAGACGAGCCTCAGTCTTCTCACTCTCAAGATCCCTACTGAGCATCATTACAGCTGAGGCAGTAGGTAATTGGGAGAGAAATGGCCTGGTGGGCTGTATATCCCCTGAAAGCACTCTGAGTGCCATGCAGAAGCAAAAAAGGGTCTTGTATTTTGTACTATGTTGTGTGCTCCTGGTGAGTTTCCCTGCTTTATGATATGTATAGTTGTCGTCTTTGCTGAAGCCAAGCAACTCATCGGCATCACGTGTTCTTATGGTCACCATCTGTCAATATATGAAAAGGGATACTGCTTTCTAGGTCTGTGAACTAATTATATTTTACAAACAGCACGTTCTTTTAAAAAGAGTGGGGGGTGAGTTTCTTTACATAGACTCCAAAGACAGAGAAGTTTCTGAAATCGTAGAAGTGTGAATATTGAAAATTTTCTTGCTATAAAGAAAAATAAAGATTATCAGCAGGAAAAAACCATCATTGGCATTCTTAAAAATAACGATATGAGGAAATTCATTCTAGCAAAAGGAGAAGTAAGTACTTTCAAGTTAAATATAATGTAAATTTGGACAGTTATTTTTCTGTTCGTTTCCCTGAGAATTCAATGGAATCCCTAGTTTATATGCAAGCGGGCTATGTAAGTTATACATGGGTTGTTTACGTGAACTGGAATATGGATGGGTGGATTGTTTTAAAGTATGGAAAGCTTAAAAATACATAAACCATTTTTTACAATGTAAGACATCTTGGAGGTTTTTTTTAAGGTAAAGATCTTGTACTCTGGAAGTAAATGAGGGAGCAGAGGCTATGTGGTAACTGTCTGCATGTGCTCGTCGCTGAAGGCAAATATGAGGTAACTGAATTACCTGAGCCCTCAATAAAGGAAATGAAGGTAATCTGGGTGACCTTGTAGCTGCCGAAGGCTGGGAGCGAGTACGCACAAGGCTTGTGCTCATTTAGAAACAATAGCAAGGGAGGAAACTTAAAGAGCGGGTTGCCGGGGAATCACACAAGCAATCTCCTGTATAGGGCACGCCTGCGCCAGTGCAGGAAAAGGTAGTAGCTCTGAGCGTGACAAGGGGTGAAATTTGTAAGCTGGTGTGCAAAATAACAGTTTCTCTTAAACCAGGAAACTGTGGTTTGCTGAGTGAAAACATTCACAATCGCATTTTTATGTTGTGCTATGGCTCAGTCAGGGCATGAGACAAATCTTGCCTTATGCCGGGCTAAGGCCATTAACGGAGTGTTTCCAGCCTAGTTTGGGAAAATAGAAAATGGTATCTTGAGGGACTCGTGCATGTTTGTGATGCCCATGAGAAACTATCTGCAGGACAGTCATAAAACAGTACTGGCTAAATTTATAAATATTAAACCCTATGTTAGTATGATTTCAATCGGAGTTGGCGCATAACCTGCACTTTTTAAAACAAACAAAATATCACCTGATCATGCAGTAAATAAGTATCGAGTTTCATGACTGCTATTTTAACATGCATGTATTTAAAGCTGCCCTCTTGTTTTGGGGAAAAGTAGCACTGGTTTCAGTGCAGTGGTGATGCTTGTGTTTTACTGGCAAATCCCAATGGTTTCCGAGAAAACCGGAAATAGAAAATTGCTAAAAAGCGCAGGTGCAAACTAAGACTGGAATTCATGATTTGAATCAAGCTCTTGCGTTCAGCGATTTAAAATTGTGATTACATCTGGTAATTTGAGTTGCTTTCGCTGCCTGCCTGCTCTTCACTTTGGTCACTGTGGTTCTGTATTAAGACAAATTACTGATGGCTCTCCTGTCGTGGCTAGGAACGCTTCATTCCTCGGCCGTGAGCGGTACAAAATCTGTTTTACTGCCTTTGGCACTTTGGGGCTGATCTTAGCTGGAAGTGGGGCACAAGACTCCTATGGGCCAGTCCTTTGAGGGGGCACAAAGGATCCTTTTCCTGGTCTTCACCTGACATTTCTGCTTCCACATATATGCTCATCTTTGAGCATCTTTGAGTTGGAGATGGAAGTGAATTTGCCCTGCAGGGATCTCGCAGGTTTCCACCTTTCTCTGAAGCC
This sequence comes from Aptenodytes patagonicus, assembly GCF_965638725.1. Lineage (NCBI taxonomy): Eukaryota > Metazoa > Chordata > Aves > Sphenisciformes > Spheniscidae > Aptenodytes > Aptenodytes patagonicus. The sequence continues at coordinate 79,463,178 of NC_134952.1, forward strand.
TGGGGAGCAGCTCTCCTGCTGGGGCAGTCGGGGCTTATGTCATTCAGTCACATCCCTGCTACTACCGCCATCTCGGGAATAATTGTCTTGTTCTCTGTCTGCGAAACAGATGCCTCCTGATAACCGCGGCACGTTAGACTGACTAAATTCTCCGGGCTTTGTAAAGGAGAATCAGAGGGAAACTAAAGGGGAGTTGAGTTTTCTCCCTTTGACTTTGTGAGAGGATACGACTAGAATAGAAAAATGGAGCGGAAAAGATGAAAAAAACCCCCCTTTTTCCAAAGGCAGCCAGTGCACTTATGCTGAACGCTCATCTTTCCCCAGGGACGCTTTTCCATAGCCTGGAGCCTACCCATGCAGCCTCCGACCCCCTGTGATCTCTGTGGAGGGTGGTGGTAGTGCCGTGCCGCGTGGGAGCCGTCCCCTGCCCCAGTGTGGTGGCTGAGCGCTATAAGCCAATTGACTTTGCTAATTCCCATGACAGGAGCAGCCCACACCTCATCTAGACCTGCTGACAACTTTCGGGAGTTAGCGTTGTGTTGCTCATACAATGGCACCCCCTGATGTCGTAGAAATGCCACTTACTAATGAGTGCAAGTTGTACAATGCAGGTGGCGATTAGCGGAGGAAAGCAATTAGAAATGAATGTTCCCATGGGTTTTTCTGAAGTTGCATTTCATGTTGGATCTAATTATTTTTAGCAGCTGTTAATTCTTTTCCATACCTTGATAATTCTGTACATCTCCTTTATGGCATGATGAATAACTGTAGTTGAATTTTTAAAAGAACTAAGAGCTTGAAATAGCATGTGGGCTGTATTGAACACCCATGAGATGTAATTCTAAGCTTTAGGAATAAAGCCCTCCAAGAGCAGAGCTAGTATACCCTCTTAAAAGCTTTTTAATGAAATTAAATTCTTAATTAATCTTTCAATTTAAGGAACAAGTGATTTTTTTCTCCCTCTTTTTTTTAATTTGATGGAAACTTTTTTTTTATTTTTGCACAACAGAGATGAATGACCAAGAGTAACTGTTTGTTCCCATTTCCTTTTCTTCTGGTCCTTTTCTCCACATCCAAAGAAGGGCAACGAAGCTGGTGAAGGGTCAAGCACACAAGTCTTAGGAGGAGCAGCTGAGGGAACTGGGGTTGTTTAGCCTGGAGAAAAGGTGGCTGAGGGGAGACCTTATTGTTCTCTACAACTACCTGAAAGGTGGTTGTAGCCAGGTGGGTGTTGGTCTCTTCTCCCAAGTAACAAGCGATAGGACGAGAGGAAATGGCCTCAAGTTGCGCCAGGGGAGGTTTAGGTTGGATATTAGGAAACATTTCTTCCCTGAAAGGGTTGTCAAGCATTGGAAGAGGCTGCCCAGGGAAGTGGTGGAGTCACCATCCCTGGAGGTATTTAAAAGACATGTAGACGTGGTGCTTAGGGACATGATTTGGTGGCAGACTTGGAAATGCTAGATTAACGGTTGGACTTGATGATCTTAAAGGTCTTTTCCGACCTAAATGATTCTATGATTTCCTTTTCTTTGCTGCTCTTAACCCTTTCGTTTCGCTTTCCGCTTGTTGTTCTCACACTCCTTTCTTGGTCTCCATAGTGGTTTCCTATTCTAGCTACTATCTCTTTTTTTTCCTGAAGACTTTTGAGCATTGAAAAGGTAGCTGGAAAAATACAGATGTATTTGTGTTATAATAATGGTGGAAAAACAGTCACTATTATTAGGTTTGTGTCTGATTAAGGCTTTTTAAATGTGTCTCGGGGTGCTTACAGTAATGTTAACAAGAAAGACTCAGAAGAAACTGTACAATAAACCCAGAGGAGATCTGCAAGATACCAGAGAGACTGTAAGGAGGGGATTAGGGGTGAGGAGAAGCCATTAATGGTGTTGGTACCGATGCTGGCACGTGATCAGTGGTTTAACAGGCTTGGACAGTGTGGTGCTCTGCAGGGTGAAATAGGACTGGACAGCTGTGGCACTCCTACGCCTGTACCAGAGATTGTTCCTTGAAGCCAGTTCAAGCTGGATGCGGTTTGTTTTTGCAATTGTGAAAATGCGCACTGTTTATGACCCTTATTTTTCATCTACTTTTATTTGTGGTGTGTTTCTGTTATTTGCTCTATAAGGATATTGCAGGTACCATCCCTGTGACAGGACCAGTCTGGTGCTTTTAATACTCTAGTGGGCACAGCGGCATGCTCACCTAGATAAAGGGCATTTCCCCAATAGGGATGTAGCTGAGATGGAGATCAAGGGATATTGCAATGGATAGCACGTGGCTAAGTTGTAAATCTGAAGTTGTATATCAACTGAGGAAGGTAAAACTTTTAAAAAGAGATTACATCTTTTGTTCTTCGCCCAGAAATCTGGGCAAACCAGCAAATTCAGTGCTACAGTTTATAAAAACATCCCTTGCTCCAAAACACATTAGATCATTGTCTGTTGATAGGCAACACAGTTTCTACACTGATACTGTGAACAGAGTATCTTCACTACTTCATGCTACACGCCAAGTTCATAATCTATAAGACTACTTTTATATATGCTTGGTACTTAATCTCTTCATTTTACTGTCATAAAACATCATGTAGAAAAAGGCCAACTGTGTCAATAATTAAACTTCATATGTGTTTAAAAGCTTTATTAAGCTCCCATCCTACTTAATGAAATTGGAAATTTTACATCTGTTTCAAATTTATATTGCTTTCACCTACCAGGCATGCTCTGGCCAGCTCAAAGCAACTATCCTCTTTCAGAGGCTAGGAGTAATGCAGCATTGCTGTCGCTGAAGCATCTTCAGAGCTGTTAAAGTTCCCGGAAATTATGAGGATGAAAATGCCATTCAAAACTAAAATATCATTCAAGACCTTGAAACTAATTGCAAAGCAATATCTGACCAGATAGGAACCTGTCTTTGAGGGAATCTTGGACTTTCTCCAGTTGTTTTTCTTTTTCCGTAATTGCTGTCAAGAGACAAAGCCGGGATGTTTTTATAACCTGCGGCACGTGTGGAAGCAGTGTCAACTGTCTTTTTTGGAAACTTGTAGTTGGAAGTAAGAGTAAGGGTGAATCCCTGCCTTACTAATTAGCCAAGATGGACAAAAGTGGAAAGAAGGACTGAAGTGATTAGTAGGGAAGGGATGAATCTCAGGATTTTCGCATGTTTTAGAAATGTTCAGATCCATGTGACTTTTTTTTTTTCCCTTGCATTCATGTTATTGTGAGATAACAAAAATTTACAAAGTATTGCTTAACATGCATATAAATAAAGTAGGCTGAGATCCAATGGGGCCTAAAGTGTTAACATGCTTTTTTTTACTTCTCTGGAAAAAACAAACAAACCCAAACATTATATTGAACTCATAGCATTAAATAATGCTCATGACTGAACTTTATATGAACTTTTTATGTTGTTTGTGATGTCCCTGGAAGCTGAAGCCAACAGACAGTACGCAAACGAAATGGGTCACTGCTATGTGTTTCCTTTGGTGAGAATTGTGTATCAGGTGTTTGTGTAACTTCAGACAGTTTTTATATTGCCTTTGTAGGTAACAGCAGTGGAGCAGTTAGAACCAATTCGATACACAACTTGCCAAGTGTCACATCTAGTCCAAGCCTGACAAGCTAAAACATGTCTTGTCTCTGGTTTTATTGATGTGTCTGTTCTTAAATACAGATGGAATTTTGACTGCAGCCATCTGAGGCCAAAGCAATTTTATATTTCCGATGGTTTGTAAGGATGTATTTATAGTCACGCCGGATAAACAGAAGAAATCTTGATGTTTACCTTGATCTGACAAGTCATATTACATGAGCTTATTAGAGCTATTACACTTGCTATATTCTGATGAGATTTGCATATGATTGTTTCCCATTCAGCTTCTGCTGACTGTGTCAAATCTCAAAACAAAGTGTTTGGGATAGAGCTTTCCATAAAATGACACAGTACTGTAAAACTTCAACAGAATCTAATTTAAGCAAGAGAGATTTTTCTTCTCATAGTTATCCTGAGAAGTGCCTTACCACAATCAACTGGAGTGAAGGTGGAATGACCCCTCTGCTTGGTAGAAGTGAGTGTCCGCTAGTGTCATGAGTAAATCCGAATTGTCTGAATATAGCGCTTTTACTTAAGAGTAATTTTCTTTGACTTTTGTATGAAAGGTGCATATCATCAGAACAAGGCTTCCCTCCTTCTCATTCCACAGGACAAGGATTTGTGGTCCTAATAGCACAAAGGAAAATGGCAGGAAGCGACTCAGAAGTTGCAGCAACGGAAAGGCATTGAAGTGAATGGTCAGCATCACCCCTCTGGGTGAAAGAGGCCGCGCACAGCAGTTTTGCTGAAAGTTCTTTAAACAGGTGAAGAAGAAAACTTGTGGTAGCCTCTGAGTTTGTTAAACGGTAGAAGTTAGATGTCCTTGTGCTCAAGGCTGGGCTTTGAGAGGTCAGAAGTCAGCTTTTACTCTGCAGTTAATTTCCATTGGTTTAGACTCCAAAGTGGGACATTTGTGCCAAATATTTCTCTGGGGCCTTTAGCTGCCAGTATAAAATATTGCCAAAACCTTCCATATGGCTAATGCTTATAAACGCCTTGTTCAATTGCAGTCACTCCCAGTAGGTGTTTAAAGCTTCAGTTCCTGACAATGCAGCTGGAATGTCAAGCATTTGAGGATCTGCAGGCCTGTTCGGAAGTGTTTCTCTTGACGTGTTTCTGTAGGCAACATTATCTCCCTAATTCAGAACAGATTTATTCTCAGTGGAGGCCACGTAGTTATCCTTATTCATTCTGAACTCATCAGGTGACGTATAACACATCTGCTACTCTCAGTAGGATGTAGGATGATGCCTTCAGAAGTGGACCTCAGCTCAGCCAGCTCCTACCTCTTAGGTGCCCCCAGTGCTGTGGGATTCACAGCCTGAAGTTAACACACCAGTTTATTTGCAATACGTGAGGAAAGTTAGGTGCCTCTAAGTAGCATCTATAAAAGTCGATATAGCGCTTAATAAAAAATGTCAAAGAGAAGGTGAGGTCCGGGTATTGAAGGCTCTCTGAGCTGGAAAAGGAGTCCTCTCCAGGTAGTGTTACTGCCTGGACCCTGGTACTGCCGTGAAGTCTCTAAGCCAAGGAAGTCCTCTATTGCACCAAACAGGGCAAAACAAAGGTGTTGCTGCATTTCTGTCTGAGAACTGGAAGGGTAGAAGAATGTTTTCATGGCTTGTCGTGGTTCCACTTTTCTCAGTTCTTCCTGGAAGAAAATAACACCTGCCCTTTCCGACTGAGTAGCTGTTGAATGCCGTGATAATCTCCTAGTGTGCCTATCAGAGAGGGATCACTTCTTTTTATAGGTTGATCTGAACTGTGGGTGATAGCACAAAGTTATCATCAGAGCTGTTGCTGCCAGAGGGTTGTTCTGAGACAGAGTTTTGTAGTAATGCTCAGTAATGAGAAATTTTGCAAAAACTTAGGAGTATTTCCAGCAATTTAAAATATTTCCCAACACTCTATTGATGACTTAACTTCAAATATGCGGAGGTGGTTATAAATTTAAAGCAGGGTAGCCTTATTAACTTGTCTTTTATTTTAAGAAAAAGAGATGCTAGATTGTCATGGGAAGATATTCTTGTAACAGATCAGAAAAGATTGTGCCTTCTTGTGACTGAAATTTTAAGAAATATCTGATGAAGACTACCCTTAAAAGAGTCTGTCTATCATCAGCTACAGATCTCAGACAGAAATAAAAGCAGTAGCCCTTCAACTCAGCAGTAAGGAGGACGGCATCTAGTTCAAAACAAATGGAGCTCAGTGTTAAATAAAAGCATTTTTCAGGGAAAAGGAGTCTTTCCTGAAAGCGGTGAGCTCACTCAAGTAGGTGAGCATCACTGCAGGAGTCGGTACTTACCCAGTTTGTCGCAATTCTGTGACAGCGAACAGTGTTTACCCTGCTGTCCTTTACCCCACGTTCACTGACTTAGAGCATTAAAATATGAACAGTCCCCTCTTCATGTACAGGATCGGAAATAAGTGCTGTCAAAAGCATGGATGGTCACATTTCTGTCTGGGAACAGTTCTCACTAACGGGTGCCCCAGAGGGCAGGCATCTGAGCTCAGCAACCTTCCTGTAACATCGCAACCGCTGGGTGAGTTAGATCACTGTGATCTCACTGACAGCTTTTAAGATGGCTTTGTAACCTGTCACTGTGCAGAGTTAAAGAAGGAAATTAACCAGAAAGGGAATTACATGTAGCCATTCTAGAGCAACACTTCTTCTGAGAAGTGAACCTGACTTTATAGAAAGCCCAGTGACGTTTCAGGTTTAGGAAAAAAACTGCTCACCAATGCACGTATTAGTGCATTGTTAGAGAGGGTTGGTGTTTCTCTGAGGGATAAATATGAAAGATAAATGACTTAAGTCCAGGTAGGTAGGCCTGATGAGGTGCAGATATACTCAGAGATGCCTTTTTCTGTTACATACCTCTGCTGGAGTAAAGGAACTACTCTTGAAATGAAATAAATTCATGGAAAAGGAAACTGGAAGTCCTCACAAGAAACCACATAGTTTGTAGCTGGGGATTTTTTTTGCAATGTATTAGGTTTTAAACTTCTTTATAGCTATTTGTTTGGTTATAGATAAGTAGATGGTACAATGAAGCGTAATGAAGACACTGGTATAATTTTCTACCTTTTTTTTTGGTATGTGTTTTTATCAGTTTGTTTTCATCTGTGTTGTTGTTTTCCTCCTGTTTATATGAAATCAATTTTTTTGAGATGCAGGACAGGCTGTTATTTGTTTATTAATTTGATAAGGGTGAAAGCTCTCTGAATCTTTGGGGTCTGTCTTTCCAGATATTTCAAGTTTACATGTTCTTTCCAAGGCTAACGTTTGTGTGGCCGCGCTGAAACCACCTATGTAGGCTGTGGCTGAGGTGTGCCTCTCTGGGGAGATGGGGACCTCGTCTGTTCCTCTCAGCTTGGTGTCGGGATCCAGCAGTCCTTGCCAATAAACCGGTCCGATACTTTGAAGACTTCTCAAAATGCGAGACGAGAGTCTCGCTGACCAATTGCTGTGTCGTCTGTGATGCTCTCTGCATAATATGGGTCTGCCTGTTGTGCCTTAGCTAGTGATGGATTCAATCATCAGGCAGAAATTCCCGGCATCGATCATCAGACAGAAATTCCTGGCAAAACTCCTCTGTTTCCAGAACAGGACAACATAAACCAGGGTGAATTAAGAAATATCTCTGTCTGAGACTTTCTCTTCCCCCTTCCAGTCACAGGCATTTCCCAGAGCAACCTGCCTCTGTGCTTCTACGTGCTTTTAGTCTGCTCAGAACTCAGGAGGAGAAACAGCCCGAAGTATTCTGTGTCAAAGCTAAGGTATCTACAACGCAACCCTTCCACCTGGCACACACTAATTGTTTCTGAAAAATGCAATAATATTGCCAGACCACTAATGAACCTTATTGTAGTGCTAATATATTAGGTAGATCCAACAATTTACCGAGATGAAATCTTTGAAACTTTTCTTATAACTCACACTTCAGTAGTTTCTTTGGAAAAGTATTAACCTCTCTTGACAGCTACTACTTTCTTGTATGTCATAAATTTACCTGTTTTGGTATAAACACTTAATTTGGGGAAAAGAGATTATAAAGTTATTGTGGATATCGGATTAAATAGGGAGGGACAGAGTGAATTTACATGTTAGATGAGGTATAGATAACTTATGTGATTATTGTGTCTTTAAGTCAGTTACGGATAAAAAATTGTCTTGTTGAAAGATAAGCAAAGATGCAGCCTGCAAAAAGGAGGCATTTCTGTGTAGAACAGCTAGCAGGCTAATTTTACATGAAGAAATAAAATATATGATATGTCAGATTCATAATAGATTATTCATACTGAGGAAGAAAATAAAAAATTATTATGTGTTAAATCCTCAAAAGTCAGGGAACGCTACTTTTAAGTCTTCGCGTTACCTCTGTTTTCTTTTGAGAGTATGATTGCAATTTTTGTTTCCCCTTTGGTGAAAAGAGAACAAAAAAATTAGCAGTTTATTTCAAGAATCTCAAAGCTCTTTCTGGAGCAGCCTGCTCTGAGAAACTTCCATGCTTTATTTCAGGAGCTGTTCTTTTACAACTGATGTTTTGCCTCCGACCAGCGGTGCGGAGCAGCACCGACCGGTGGTACAAAGTTTCAGGCCCAGAGCCTCGCTCCTCTCCATCATATAAACAGTTCTGTGGGCCTTCCCCTTTTTTAAGCTTCACTAGACTTCCCCCCTGAGAAAAACTGTTTCTCAGAGTGCAATTTCCCTGACACATACTTCCCAAATTCCCATTTTAAATGTATTCAGGATTTTTTTTAAAGTATTGCCATGTGATGACCCGAGACCTGCTTTTAATGACATTTGGCTTCTGTAAAAGGTGTTTCCGTATCACTCTTCAGCTTTCTTCCTCCTACTGTTTCAGCTGTTAGAGCCATGAAAAAATAATCTCTTTTTAAAAAGTAAGGTAGCCTTTCTAAACTTCCTTTGCTCTTGTAATAGATTTAACTATTTTTGCCTAATAGTTCAAAACTTATTTGATTCAGTAAACTAGGAGAAAATTGGAAACTTTGACTACAATTATGCAAACATAATGCTGTAAGGGTTGTTCCTGCTCCTGCCATGATAGACTGTGCTGACAAGTGAAAATGTGAGGAGTTAATGCTTCCAGAATGCATGATAATGGTAATTCATGGTACTGTCCTCATTCCCTTCTCTGTTCTCAGTCTTCGTTTTTCCTGGTGGTGATAATTCCTCTCACTTTCTCAAAAGCATTGAAGATACCTTATCTCCCATGCTCTTCTATCTCTGTCTGGCAAAGTACGTTTATATTAATTTGTATATGTGGACTTTTGCAGCGGAGGTTTGCTACACTCAGGTTCCAGTACTGGAGGACACTGCTCTCGGAGGTGAATGCAGCAGAGTTATTAAGCAGCCCAAAAGCAGGGACTGCGCCTCGCTGGGCTGTGAGGTTAATGATTTAAATGTGGCCAGTCGTTTCCTCTTGTATCTTTCCTGTTGCCAAACCCTGAGCAGGCTCAAGTACTGCCTCCGTGCCAAACTGTCGTGAGAAACGTTTCAGATAAATTAGCATATCAGTCCTACAACACACACCAGCAGGCCTGGCACTGATCATCCCCACGAGACTTGCAAGCTGGTGGCCGGTGTGGTGAAGAACATGTGCCGCCCCGAGCTGCTCGGGAAGCTGGGAAGGGATCCTGTCACAGGAAAACCCGAATTTCAGCTTGTGTAAATTGGCACAACTCTGGCTGCTTTGCCCATTGGTCTTGGACAGATATCAGCCAATTCTGGCAAGATGTGTTCAAGATGACCCATTTCTGAGGAGCATCTCTGGCAATGTCAACTGCTGTCGTATTTAGTCTTGCAACCGTTTTTAGTAATTCGTGCACATTTTCTGGACATGAAAGGCTGCATACGTGCTGTCAGTATGTTGGGGATTTATCTGGAAGCTGTAGGTTCCCTGCTTATCACCCTGCATGAAGTGAAGGTGTCATACCTACGTAAATGGAATCTATGCACTGATCCAATTATTGTATTTTTAGAGTTGTAAATATCCAGGTCACCTAAGTAAGGCAGTAACTAATACTAGGTATTTAGTCGATAATTTTAACTGTTTGTTGTTTTTTTTAATCTCTTACCCAGCAACTGTACATTGTTTTCAGAGAAGATTTGTATGTACTTTAAGAAGTATACCATTGCTTAAATGTAATCAGAAAAGTTGGACATTTTTCCTACCACAATATTCCAGTAGCCACAGATCTGTGGAAACAGTGTACTGGGCTGTGAACTCTTCTAATGAGCAAAGACTAAAACTTTATTAAACTGATTAACAGTCTCACTAGCAATAGCAACATTTAATATGCCATGATATTACTCCACACAGACCCAACTTCTGTTTTCAAGAATCTGTTATATTTTGACCATCTGATCGTTGTACCACAGTCAACGCTTTTTATTTTTATGCCATTTCTTTTGATGTCTAATAAGCTTGTTCGATGCAACATGGGTATTTTCATTCTTACTTGAAAGAATGAATGAAAATGCAACTGGGGGCAAAATGTTTTCAGGGGTATCCTTTAAATTACCTCTTTTTAAAAACATGTGTCAAAGCAGGATAGAGGTGCTGAAATTAAAGGTTGATATTCTTTGTGCCTATAGTCAGATTTATCTGTTTGGAATTCAATATGAAACACAAAGAAATATTGTTGACTGCAACTTTTTTCCCAAGTTAAACAACTTCAAATATGCTTTGAACGCATAATGCCCTTAAAATTTCTAAGGATGAGCATTGTATATGTATACCTACAACCAGTTTTAAGGGGAACAAGTTTAGATAATATACACCTGAAAAAATGTGAGGGCACTGTGGAAAAGAAATCTTCCAGTGAAGGACAGAATAATAATAAGCAGTTCTAGCAGTCAGCTGCTATTGGGATCATACAAGCAAGTGCTGCACATCTGTTAAACAGAACAAGAAACCTATTTTCTGGGGAAATAATTTCAACTAAAAGCAAACCCATGAGTGCCTGCAAAACTCACTATTATTGATTTATTTTTGTTAGCTGTTTTCAAAAGTTTGAAAAGTTAGAGAAGGAAGGGATATTGCCTCAAGGATTTGACTACTACTGGGACTTTCGGGACCGGTGAAGTCCCCTCAGCCTATGTGACGCCTGTAAGGCATGCCAAACACTTGCTGTTTTCATTAAGTTGCTGCTGGTGGTAAAGCAGGAGCAATTATCTCTTGAGACAAATATTATGTAGATGTCTGCTCTCTAATTTATTCTGAGCTGCCTTTTCTTAGTAAAAACAATAATTTGAAGTTTGGAAGGAAAGTTGTTATGGGAACAAAAAGACTTCGCACTTAAAACCCAAGTTTTCCCAGTTTCCTGGCAGAAATGGCATCTGCACATATACAAATGCTGAGGTTAGAAGCTCAATGAGTTTGCTGTGCATCTATTGACAAATGCACAGAAACTCTTCCTCTTTTTTCTCATCTCCCAGTGCTGACTGAAACATTGCTGATTGTAATTGCAAGGCTCCTTGAATTCCTGTTGAATTTATTGCTAGCCTGATCCTTCCCATACCTTCTGCTCTGTAAGAATCCTCATTGTTTGGATGTGGCAGCGATCATCCATGCATTTGTCAGCTCCAGTTGCATTACTGGATCTCTATAGGAAAATGGTGCCTGTTGTCCACTGGTACCAAACAAAACTGGCTGACTCTTTCAACACTCGGTCTTCCAAGAATATATTGCTGCTATATTCACAGTCCTGCATTATGTCCTGGCCAGCTTCCAATGCCAGTTAAACATCTTGGTCCTAACCTTTAACAAAATTATTATCTTGAGGCCAAGCTAACTCAAATAAAAACAAATTTAAGCTACGAACCTTCTCAATGTCTGTGCCTTCAAAGGTGCAGGCTACAAACCCTGTAAGTGAAGGATGTGAGGGTATAATTTCACAAGGTAATGGCATCAGCCAAGAAGGCAGGTTCCTGTCTAGTAATTTAAATCTCTGTGCTTTGGCTCACCGTCTAGCAGGTGATGGGTTATTTCTGAAGCGCATCATTTCAGTGGTAGGGGTTACACTGTGAATCCACAAGCCATTGCATTGGTTCAAATGGGAGGATGGTAAACTGTGCAAGCAGGGCATGGGAGGCAAAATCAAGAACATCTTATGCCAGGTTTGCCACCAAAGCAATTGCTTCCTGAATTACACCCTGAAAGTTGAAAACAAAGTTGTCTTGAATTGCTTGTCAACAAATGTTGCCAAATCTTTCTGACACATAAAATGGAAATGCTGTGGGATTGTTTTTAAGCTTGAGTGCCTGCCAAGTCTTTTCGTCTCTCCAAAACCCCCAATTACAGGATGGTAACTTAGGCAGAGTTTTGAGAAGCATTGGAATCTTGTGCATAAATTTGCTACCGCTGCTGTTTTTACCCAAAATGGTGCCTGAATATTCTTGGGTTGGCTTCAAAGATAAGCCAAGGTTGCAATGGTTACATAGCACTTGAGAGTAGGGTCTGTACCTGGAGCACACCCACGTGAGTTTTATCTTACAGTTTCACTGTGAAAAACTGGATGTTCTTTCTAAGTGTTATTTTTTTCATTTAACAAATTCACCATGAACCTATGAAACAAATTGGATGACATTTCCAAGGCTGAAAAATTTTGTTAAAATTGATCAGTTCTATCACTATGTGTTACCTACCGCCCTATGTAAAAACTTGAAGTGAGAATGAAATCAGTCTGGTAATAAAAATTAGTAATGAACTGTAATAAAAAGGTAGCATATACTGAAATTTTCCAAATCTCGGCCTTGGGAAGAATATTCACTGTTAGATAGCTGTAGTTGCTCAAACTATTTACTGAAAATGTACTAGCCGTAAGTACAGGTTGTGTACCATGGGCAATTATACAAGATCATAATCATTATTTCTGGAATAACAAACAAGATGACTGAAATAACTTTGCTAATTTAGGAAAAAGCTGCTATCACAGCTATTTGAATCAAACCATATTCTTCAAGCTGCAATTTTTGGCACATAGAAATCAGTGAAAAGTCCCAGTTACATAATCTAGGTTGACCAAACAAAATCACAGTTTGGCACATAGTTATGTGGGTTTGCTAAAAGGAAGCTAGAGAATTATTTTCCAAGGGCAGGCCTGGTGTATAAGGTTAACACGAGAAAAAATAAAGCTGATTTGATCCTCTTACCATTTATTTTCAAGGGTTTTTTTGAACAAGAGTCACACGTAAATGTAATTTGAGTCAAAGTTACTAAGTATGCATTTATTCAATATAATGAAAATTGTATTGTCACAAACCTCAGTTTTATCAGTAAATGATGGCATTTGTATTTACCACATGGTTTTATGATAGACTTTAAAGTTTGAAGATATTTACTGTAGTCCCAATGTTAAGTAGTTTAATAAGGGCCAACAGATGAATGGTGGCAAGGAATTTCCTTTACGTAGCTGTACAACATGGACCTGTTTTCAAATGTGAATTATCTTGTTTCACAATAGAGAGAAGAACCCAATGGCTCTTGTTGCAACTTGAATTCAGGCTCAGCCAAAAGAAGCATTCATTGAAAATGTTTTAAACATAAAGTGTTACAGGTTTTTTGAAGCATATAGTAAATTCAACACATGGAAAAGGCACGTGTGGAATGGATATATCTAAAAAAAAATCTTAAGGGATGTGGTATGAAGTAATTCCCGCATGCCAGCTCACTGGAGCAGGTTTTTGATACTAGCACGCTCAGCCTGTGACAACATCAAGGAGTCTATTTTTTCAGAGGTATTTGCCTTGTCTACCATCACAATATTACAGTTTTAATTACCTCGTAGTGTTTCTTAGGAGCTCATTCAAGTTTCAGGTATCCTTTCCTCTGGTGGCACTGCCAGTACTAACTGCCCATGCATTACACCAGCACTCACACGGGGCAGCCCATGCAACAAGGAAGGCTCAGCTTGCGCTCTGTGGACTACCTATGAGAGGTCTGGAAAAAGGCAACGGAAAAATAATTGCTCTTCAGCTACTTATGTATGCCAGATTCCCAAAGGACTACAGTTCTTTTGGAAAATGTTTAGGGCTTTCTCATTCCTAGAGGGTTGAAAGCTGCACTGTGGTCAGTAGAAAGCAAAACTTTTGTGATTTAAGTGACAGGAAGAAAAGGACAAAAAGGGATACCCAGCCAACCTACCACTTGCTGTCTGACATGCTGTTTATTTATGTTTTATACCTCACCTAAATGAGTCATGGCTTTAAATAAGAAAAGAACAGAACTGACAAATGACAGATGTGAGGTTCTCTCCAGAGTGATCTTTCCTGCAAATAGCCAACAAAACAATGGCTGAGGGAGAAGCTGATAGCTCTTTCCAAACACCCTAAGGACACTTGAGAAGGTGAGCAGGTAGCTTAATCTGGGAAACTAATGTGGACCAGGAGCAGGTGAAACAGGGACCACTTTCTCCTGGAACACTTCTTAGGTACCCGGTTGCCCTGGGTGTTTCAGGCTTTCAGCTCATGTCTATAACAATGTTTCCAGTGAACCATATTAAAAGGGGAAAGAGTTCCAGTCAAGGGCTCTGTGAGATCTTGAGACATAGCAAGAAAAAAATACGTTAGTTAAAACTTTTCTGCAGTGCTCTTCTGTAGCAGTACACCTGATAAGGAAGGGTAATCTCTGGAGTTAGCAGAGTTTTGTAAAGCTAAGAAAAGATGGCTATGCCCTTCTCAAATGAAATCTCAAAATCTGACATTTTGTTCTCTGAATGTCTCTAATGTTATCAAACACTAAATGCTAAGTGTCTGATTGTCATGGTACATACTTTGTCTCTCAACTAAAAAAAATATAATAAGGTCGTCTGGAAAATACATTTTTTGTTTTTGCATGGAAATGATAAGAAAAGGTCCTCAATGATACTTTGGCAAAGGCAAAAAGATAAGAATAAATAATGAGGACTGATATAAACCGGTATGATTTAAAGCAACAGGTAAGCAATCATGTTTTAATAACCGAATTTACTTTCCTTTTGCATTCATACTTAATTGTTTTGCAAAGAAAGGCTGACCTGCACTGAATGATAACTGTTATGGTAAGCTGATGTGCAGTGAAGTTTAGGTCTTTAGGATCAATTCAATATGGTTCATTTTGACAGCTATCAAAAAACTCCATTACCAATTCCTCAGTCAGTGACTTTCCTCATTCAGTGGTTTTTCCTTCTTCACAGCGTTGGTGCTAAATATGCAATTCTAAAAATTCTAAGTTATGTTTAAAAAATGTAATTATTTCAAATGTAATTTTAGGGAGAAAATGTATTAAGGAAAAACTATTTAAGTAAGTTGCAGATTTTTTTTTCAAAAGCAATGACTTACATTCCTCCTGATAAGCAGAAACCAATGCAGGTTAAAAAAGTATTTTCTTTTTCAGTTGTGCACTGAAATAGCTTGGCTGTCATTAACTCAAAGATATTGAAGACAGAGTAATTAGAAAATGATATTTTCATCCTGAATGCAGGCAAAGTTCAGCTGTATCATATAAAATCAGTGATAATTGAAAATGGTACTTCCATGTCCAGTAACCACTTTCTGCTCCCTCTCTCCTGTATCCCATGTTCCTCCATCCCTCCCTGTCCCACCAGCACAAGGTAAGGCAGGTTTCTGCCATCTGTGAACATAACTCATAAATGAGTCCTCCAGCAGAGGACTTGCACGCTGCCCGGGCCTTGGACTGTGCACCAGACAGCAAGTCAGCTGGAGCCTGCACCCTGCTTTTCCTTCGGTCTTCCTCGGGCCTCAGTTTGTCTGGTTAATATATCTTACTGGTCTGTTTTCCACTAGCAGATCAGAAGGCATTTTCACAGCAATGGCACCACCACAGACGTCGTACATCACAGAGCTGTTTCCCTGCTTGTTGTCTCAGGCTGAAGTGGCAGCTGATGTCAGGTAGCCTGGGCAGCAACATGGAAGGGACACCTCCCAGCTGAACGTAGTTGTGTCTTAAGGCTTTTTTTTTGCATTTAGTGACTCTCATAGGAAGCGGAAAACTTTTTATAATTCTGGGTTGGGTTGATTTTTACTTTTCTGTGGATAAAAGTCATGGGAGAGCAATTTCCAAAGCTTGTCAAGTCTTGTCAGCCTGGAACCTGGAGTTAGCAATGAGTGAAAACCTGAACGAGCAGGATTTGGCAACTTGCTGGAGTTGTGAATGAGAAGGCCTGATGTTTACTAATGACCATCTCTATTTTCTGATCTGGGTCAAGTTATTAACTGAGGCATTTAATATTTCAACACAATGGACTTAACGATAACCTAGAAAACTAAACACTGTTTGTCTTCTCAGAATTGTGGTTTTAATATTTTATGCAATTGTCAGCTTGAAAATAGAAAATATAACCAGGCAAATTCTTCAGCAAAAGGGCAAGCTATATAAACAATGTAACTGCAGTCGGGTGTTGCAGTACTCACAAATAGAGGCAAATGAGCAACACACCTGTTGACTCAGATGATAGAGTAAATCTGAAGATATAGGAGCACAGGACTGGAAGCACATGAGACTTAATGATCTTGATATTGCAGCGTGTCTGTGATACTCTATCTGCTACATCATGCAATCCCTTACAGAAACTAATCTGTCTCCGCTTTTGAAGGCTTTGCATCCTCTGCTCTTGTTGGGAAGCTGTTCAGGAACCTCACTGAGAAAGTTTTGTAAGAAGCAGAGGATGGCCATAGAGCATGAGATTGAAAATCCATCCAGCTTATTAGGTGTATCTGAGAGCGGCTTAGGCAAGCGTGTTAACGTGGGGCAAGTATAGTTTTCCACTGCAGCAATGAACACATCAGGTAGTAAATTTATGCATTGTCAAATTTTTCTTTCCTTATTGCTCTGGTCACTTTTGGAACCCACATAACTGTGTTATGTGGAGGAAGATCTCTTTGCTTTTTTGAACCTGATAACTGCTAGTTTCACTTTGTGCCCTGTTTTTCATTTTGTTTAGTGTTTGCTTCATTTGTTTTTTTTTAAGAAACAACTATGCTCACTTCACCAGCTTCTGTCACTCAGCATTCTTCTTGTAGACTTCTATTCTCTCTCCCCTTTAATCATGCCTTTCCGAGCTGAAGAGTTTTGGACGTGAGAAAACTTGGCACCATTAGTCATCCTTCTCTGCACCTTTTCCAGTTTGGCTTGATTGTTTTTGAACAGAGGAATCAGAACTGCATCCTGTGTTCAACATATTGGCATAGCATAGGCTGATGCAGTGGCAAGATTTTGTAAAAATGTTGACTTTTCCTGATTCTTAAACTAAAATTATTCCTGACATCTGTTTTTGGCCCAGCTGAGTTTTCCAGCTTAAATAGCTTTTCTTGTTCTCCACTGTTTATGTTCTTTAGGCGTTTGAAAAGAGCAAACAGTTTCTCTCTCCGCAGTTATTTCAAGCCCTTTCTGGGACGAGGTTACACTGAGTTGCTGCTGGGCTACGGAAGACTGTTCCTATGAGTTGTCCTATGCAAAAGATCCAGTTGTTTCTAAACAGTGGGGCTGGAGGGCTGCCCAGTGCATCTGCACAGCGTGGTTGCTTGGAGACACCAAAGTTGCCGGCACAAGGCTCCTTTGGAAAGGCTCTTCTAGTGCTTGCTTTGCTATCAGCTTGTTAAGAGACACACAGACCTGTCACTGCACTGCACAGGCTGATATAAGGAACATGTGGGCTTGCCTGTCCTCTGCCAAACCCTTGTATCCGAGGGATGAGGTATTTGGGTGTGGGACTAGCAGTTTTCCCCAGGGCTCATCTGCTATGACCTAGCAGCTCACAAAAGGCAGAGCAGCACTCCCCCCTATCCAGCAGATGGCACGCAGACCTCTTTCCCTGGCTCTTTCCTCCCCTTCTCTCCATCTTGTCCAGACCTTCTTCCTGGCATGATCCAGCCTGGCCTGGTATCCTCAGCACAGCTATGCAGGGCAAGACACTTCACTGCATGGTGGTGGGAAAACGAGAAGCTGTTTAGATGCGAACTCTCTTCCCCCGTGGCCCCATGTCAAGGTGCACGTGTCATCTAGTGGCACGCACTTTATCTTAGGCAAGAGCTGATAGGAAGATAAGAAAACCTACGCAATGGATTTCCCGTGGCAGGGGGGAGTTGTAGTCTAGTGGAAAAAACGCCAGCCTAATGCCCGAGTTCCATGCCTGGTTTTGTTTGTGGAATAACCTTTAGCAAATCATATCTCTTTGTACCTCAGCTTCCCCCTCAATAACATTTTACTGCTCTTCATTGTCAAGCATTTGAATGTCAGTTGGTGACAGAGTCTGTGGGCCGTGCCATATTGCATTCCAGAGGCATCACAAGCACTTGCACGGGGGACGTGCCTGCTATTAACTGCTGTTGTTATTCTGTCCTTTCTAACATAAAGAAGGATTCCTTATTAAAACCAGTCTTTGTTCACCGATGTGCTGGTTTTAGCTGGGATAGTTAATTTTCTTCATAGTAGCTAGTACAGGGCTACATTTTGGATTTGTGCTGGAAACAGTGTTGATAACACAGGGAAGTTTTCCTTACTGCTGAGCAGCGCTGACACAGAGTCAAGGCCTTTTCTGCTCCTCACCCCACCCCACCAGTGAGCAGGCTGGGGGGGCACAAGAAGCTGGGAGGGGACACAGCCGGGACAGCTGACCCCAACTGACCAAAGCGATATCCCACACCATATGGCGTCATGCTCAGCATATAAAGCTGGGGGAAGAAGAAGGAAGGGGGGGATGTTCGGAGTGATGGCGTTTGTCTTCCCAAGTAACCGTTACGCGTGACGGAGCCCTGCTTTCCTGGAGATGGCTGAATTCCTGCCTGCCGATGGGAAGGAGGGAATGAATTCCTTGTTTTGCTTTGCTTGTGTGCGTGGCTTTTGCTTTCCCTATTAAACTGTCTTTATCTCAACCCACGAGTTTTCTCACTTTTACCCTTCCGATTCTCTCCCCCACCCCACCGGGAAGGGAGTGAGCGGGCAGCTGTGTGGGGCTTAGTTGCCGGCTGGGGTCAAACCACAACACTGATGTTACATCTGGGACTGCAGCCAGTGGTTTGTTCTGAGTATGGGAGAAATGGGAAACCTCAAACCTTAGGAAAACTTTTCTAGGGATTTAACTGAGGAGAAGAAGTTATAGACTTGCCTCATCTGTGGCCCCAATGTCTTCAGAACTGTGGGGAAGATTTCAAGGGAGCTCTGTGACACTCATCTCCCAGCATCATCCTACAGGATCCTCTTAGGTAGCTTTGAGCAAACTTAGGCTGAAAACCAGCTCTGCCAGGGAAGCGGTGGAGCTGCGTTTGAGCTAAATAGCAAGAGGTCATATTAGGTTAGTCTTGGCACTACATTAACATGAATATGTGTCTTTTGAGTGGTAGCTGGCTTGCTTGTGGCTGGCTCCCAGCATGCACAGAGCTTGCTTGTGTCTCCCCACAATGGGCGGACAGTTTGACCAAACTGTTCAAATTCAGTTTGATGATCTTCAGGCTCGATAACAAGATGTTAGGCTTCTTCTGGACTGGATGTGACTTGGAATCTGAATTTGCCATCCCTCAACTGGAGACCCCTGTGAACGGTATGCCCAAGCCCCTGTGTGTACCCTCCCCCGGCCTTGCCTGTGGTGCCTGACTGCACCTCTGCTCAGCGGCACACTTGGCTGCATCCTTGTGGCCACAGGTCCTGCAGTGCCTTGAGCTTGCGGCACTGCCGTGCTCCTAGGGGCTTGCTAGCCTCTAGCTGATGGCAATGGATGGGATTGCTACTGGCACCTTGAAATATGGGCTGATTGGGCTCTTGTCCCTGTATGGAGGTGGTGTGTCAAAGATAGAAATGGTGTTGCCAGCCAGTGTCCTTTCTCTTTTTTCCCCTCCACTCTCTTCTGAAGTTGAGAAGAGTGTCTGAAATCCCCAGTGGGACTAAGATATATGTTTGGGTAACGCAAGTCAGACTACTCCATGTGCCTTCTGTTCATGCTCCAAGCCATTGCTGGGTAAATTAGTCCAATCTGAAAGTCATAAAGCTGGATTTGTGTACATGGACCTTAAGTAGCCCCCAAAAGATAATTAGAATTTCTTTTCAGCCGCAAGAAAGGGCGCGGTTCCCCACCTATGGTCCAGTGTGTTTATCTTGATTAAAATGGATTGATGCGTGGTCAAACAAGCTCTCATTTTTGTTGCATGCTCGCAAATACTGAGTAGAGATTTAATTTGCTTGACTGTGTGTATGAAAATGCAGAAACATTTAGAGAGAAAAATTAACATCATGTGTTTTCCTGGGGTCCAGTTCATGGGCATGCAGAACTATCTTTCCGTTTATCTTCCTTCTCCGCTCTGTCCTGGGGAATATGCAGGGTCAAACACAAGCTTGTCCAAGGCTGTTAAACAAATACAGCTTTTCTAGAAAACTCTTTGCGCTACTAGGGAGAGGTGGATGAGGTGCTTAATACGCAAGTGATTTAATGATTTGGGAAACCTCTAACTTGTGTCCATGCATGAGACTTTCTGATTTACTGGATTTTTTGGCAAAATGTCTTTGCTTATTTCAACTAAATCCTTCATTTACCAAATAAAGGACTGGAACCGTGCATGGAGCCATGGTCAAAACACTCCTTGAAAAATGCAAAGTTCTCTGCCATTGATTCCTTAATAGGCTGAATATTTTCTGACTTTTTTTTTTATATAAAATGATCTAAATAATATAAAAAGTTCATGGTGGGCAGTGTACAATATAATGACAGCTGTGAAATATTAAATGGCAAAGATTTGGTTCATAGCTTTGTTTTTCTTGTCTCCATTACATTCAGGAGAAAACTACTTAGATTCATTTCACGGTGTTTACTTTGTAAACCACTCACACTCATACAAAACAAAGACCACAGTGGCCCTGTGGTCTTTTCACATTACATTTCTGTAAGGTGAAAAATTAATTGTGCCCAAAATGCACACTATTTCATTGTCTAGCAATGACATGTATGTGCTGACATTACGTGCTGTGACACTTGATTCATGGAGATACATTAACTGAAAGTAAATTAGCCAGCCTGTCACAGAAGTGATCATCATCATCTTTAGCCAGGTCGAAAACAACTCCCAAACCCTTAAAAAGCACAAAATTCAATTGCTTCTGTATACTGTTGATCCTGGCATTTTCAATATGCATTCAGTTAATGCCCTAAAACAATTTATTCATAAGGATTATACCCTGGAATCTGCCTGTACCTTGAAATCTGTGTTTTTGCAGATATATCTCCTTCTGTAAATTTTATTTTTGGGGACAGCAGGTGGTAACATGAATAAAAGCAGCAGAAGTGTGCTAGCATGAGCCTCTTGCTGCTTAGCACATTGTGCTACCCTTTCTAGCTGGAGTTATGCAAAACATTAAAAAGGAAAAATAATTATTTCATATTCTAATTGAAAGAAAGAAATGACTCAGAGCAAGCTGATCTAATTTAGAATAATACGGGTTATATGAAATTAATCACACCTAACTAAATCATGGTGCAATAGCATCTTAGCAGAGTCACCAGTCACAACGCTATTAAAGAACGCTTAAAAGGTACACAGGTTACAGCCAAAGAGCCTGATTATCATTCACATGAGCCCCACATTGCCTGTGCCTGGCCATATTAAGGGGCCTGTGATTTATCCCTACTTGAATACTGTGTGGATTGTTTAAAGTAGAGTGGTATACAGGGGACTTCATAAACTGATTTTTTTCTCCTTTCTGAAATATTGTGATCATCTTTAAATTAGAAAACTGCTGCCAATCAGACCAAACATCTAGGGGATGGAACGTGGTTTGATGTAGTAAAACCTTCTGGAGTTTAGAGGGACCGATCCAGCTGCTATTCAAATCATGGCAAATTAGCAAACACCCAGATCAAAAAGGATAGGATTAGCCATTTCCTGAGATTTTTATACGTGGTGGTGTACACTGCCTTTCACTAAGACTAGCATTTGTTAAGTCATCAGATGGTTTTTGAAAATCTAGTCCATGGCTTTCATAGAAGTGTGATTGTTTTAATTACCTTCTCAGAGAAAGGGCAGATTAATCACAGTAGGAAGATTCTTATATGAAAAAAAGACTGAAAGTCTAATTCTAATTTTGTCAAAAAGGGTAAGAAATATTTTATCTCCAGGTTGGCAGTCTTCATCTCACTCTGTGGATTTGCTCTGAAAGCTCTTTTGTGGAAGGAAACTATGAGGCCAAGCAATACTAACAAATTTTGTTAATCCTTTTATGTTGATGTCCCCTAGTTATTTCTGTTGCAGTCTATCTTTCCAAGGTTATTTATTCTATTAATCAGCTTTTTTCCCAAGCAATTTATCAGCATCGCTGTCTTGCATTTGAAGTGGTTATTTTTTCCTTTGTAAATCCTTTGTGACTTGTAAAAGGATTTTTAAAGGGTTGCAAATACTCATCTTATATAGAAAAATTCATCAAAGAGAAGTGAATATGGCATCTTCTGTTTAACTGTTACTGTTGGCATTTGGTCCAACAGGAGTTATGATTTTTAGGTGTTTTTGCAAGACGAGGGTAAAAAGGGAGTCGTTCAATTGCTTTGCTCCAGAGTATGGAATATCCTGCCTTTAAAGCTTGTAAAATGTCAGAACATACGTGAACTATTTTTTCCAGTATCTTTTCAGAAAGCAAAAGCCATTCTACAAGATGCAGCAGCTATGAAGCATGAAATCTACTGTCCTAAAGCAAAATATAGATCATTGCAATGACCTATGACAAGTATACTGTGCTGAACTCCTTAAAATTGTTGCCTACCCGTGGATGGGCATGGGTGGCATGTTTCCTACAGTCCACTGTCAGTGTGGCATGGCATTTGGTAACTATTCCCAGTATCAGAGTATAAAAGGCAGAATAATCTGCCAATTATTGAACCTGCTGCAGATCTCAAGCTCTTTGGTGAGCTGGGTGTATGTGCTGCAGCATGGCTTCTGAACTTCTAAGTGAGAAGTAATGGAAATGTTATCTTGCATCTGAGGTGCCTTATCATCCATTGAGTTCTCCCATATCCAGAATGGGACAGACTCTCTTCCCACTCTGGAAATTATTGAATTATGGGGAGTAGAGTCTTGTTCCACTCTCTTCCAGATGAAACAATGGAAACATTTCTGTTTGCAGTTGGCTGTCGCCAAATGATTTCCCCGGAGAGGGCAGATTCATTGGAGGGGCTACTTACAGATGGCAATTTCCAGTATTTGTTTTCTGGTGTCCAGTATGAGGTGTAGGCTGAGCTCTATGAACTGTGTTTAGTATTGCTTCCATCAGCTCTGCCGATACTTAACAGGAGCAGGGTGAAGCACTGAGGGAGAGAAAATACATGTGTTAGTATTTTTTCCTCGCCCATTGCTGGTGGTAGGGTTTCTGCTGCAAAGGAGGACTGATATATTACATGGAAAAGAAGGTAGATTTTAAGTCTTAAGTCGGCACTCTCACTGGAGCTGACAGAGGACAGGTCTTCAGTTTTCACCCTGTGCCTTGTCTGAAATGTCCGGTGCCTGGAGTTCATGGTTGCTGCAGTAGCAAAAGAAATAATCAAAGTGTGTAAGGCAGGCTAGAGGGCCACCTTGACCTTTGTTTGGCTTTTTAAAATCATGCCCCTGAGCTCCTCTTTGATAACCTGAGGTGACCCAACAAGAAAGACAATTGCTCTGTATTTTTCAATTTCAGAGGCTGGCACTTGGCCACATGTATCTGGAGCAACCCAAGTAAGGTTTCCTCTCAAGCTGGTGTATGTGTATTTTTGAGGACTCAGACCTGTGGAAGACTTTTGACGGACTTGAATTTCTTGCGTAGCTCAAACAGCAGGGAGGCAGGACTGGCATGAAAATGCAAGTTTTTGAACTTGAAACGAGGTGGCTGATACCTCTTTTTAATGCAGATGGAGTTAATTTGGAGTGGCCTGCAACTTCCACAGCGTATTCCTATGGGTCTCATAGACTTTCATTAGTGGCTAGATCACAAGCTGACTTGTTTTCCACTGTGAGGTGACTCAAAGTTTTCACCCCCAGAACATTAGCAATTGAGACACAATTGAGCTCTTACAAGCTGAATGCTGTTTGATGCCAGAGTTGGTACCAAAACTACAACTGTTTTGTAATAATGAGGAGAACAAGAAAAGGTGATGATGAAATACCAGCCTTTTTGATGCTTCACTTACCTGACTGAGTGTTGGCTTTGATGTTAAAACTGAGGTCAGTGCCGGTAAGGTTGCCATACCATGACTGGTATCGGTGCTTATGTTAGCACTGAATCTTCTCAGCATAGCAATTGCCTGTATGATCAATGGGTCATTAGCCCACACTAATTTGTCTGTTAACGGGGTTTTAGAACTTATTATTTTGGGACTGAGCTTGTTTCTTAAAGATGGAGCCAGACAGTGGATCATGAGCCTCATATGCTACTCGTAGTTCTTCACAAAGCACTCGGGCAACTCGAGCTTCTGCGCATCATATTGGCAGCTGCCTGTTAAGGAAAATCAGTGTACGTGCCTGACCGTTGTGAGGCTGTGGAGGTTGTGCTTGGGACTCTGACTTCGGGCATGGTTTAGAGTTTTCATGAACTCTTTCTCCTTCATGTCTATTATCAAACTGTGTTTATTACCTTTTGTTTTATAGCTTTTAGTAATTATCTAGTGATACCCGATACAAATGCAAAGCACAAGAAAATGGACCTAGTTTTCAATAAGCTTTTCAAAAGATGATTGGTGAATCAGTAAGTTTTCACTTGGCGAGAAGGTAGGATCCTAGTATCTTGCTTACAGAAGTTTAATGAGCGCATTTCACTTTTTAAAGTACATTTTCTAACATAAATTTCTCTTTCAGAAATAATTTAGGGTCATTTATGTAACTGAATACTTGACATATAGAACTGCAGCATTATATTCTTTAGGAAATAATTTTCCCTGAGGTGTGTTTGATACTTGAAAATGAGTGACTGAAATTTTGTCAGATAGTCATTATAGGTCAAACAGCTTAAATCTCTACTTGACAACATCAAATTAATAATTATAAATAGAAACATTTAAAATTATTGAGAGCATTACAGTATGATAATCCTCGTATCAAAGTATTTTAATAATATTCAATACACCAAATCGTGACTGTACCTTAAATTTTAAAAGTTAATGACAGTTCTTATAAGCACTTTCTTCCAAAATGGTGCAGCTTCCCTTGTCAATCCCTGTGACACCATATTCTGCATTTCCCTGGAGAGGCTTAAATCCAAAGATTCCCTCAGTTTTTACTTGGCATCTAGGACTGAATCTGTTGTTTTGTGATAAATGGCTCTTTACTTGAGAAGGAAAAGAGAGAAAATACTGTAGTACAGACATTTAATACCATGTTTTGCAAATGACAAGGCTGAATACTAGTATCAAGAGAAAGAAAGAAAGAAAATGAGAATTGGACTATCAGGAAATGAAATTACTTTTATATTTTATTTCTTGAATGAAAGTGTGGAAATTACCCTGTCTGCTCTTAGATGGAGAATTCATTCTGGTGCAAGCTGAATAGAGGGCTAACAGCTAAAAGTTGTGCAAAGTAGTAGGTCTTTTATAATTAGATAAGGCTTTGTGTGACAGTCAACCAAATTCTTAAAAAATAGTACAAAAATGATGACTTAAATTGAAAGAAGAAGCAAGAGGTATTCAAGATTTCTGATATATTTGGGGCTGATAAGACAGCTAGCCGAAAGATTTTAGATGAAAGAAAACATTTACTATTGGAATCCTTTCACTGTAATTGTAAATGAGGTTTACATGAGGTTTAGAAGTGATTTTTGGATACAAGTCATCTGGAAATCATTGAAAGACATGAAAAGGACATGAGGGCTACAAGGAGCAAGGATATTTGCATCATGGTGCTGTCCCCGTTGTTTCCTGACGTTCATTACAACTGATCTGAGGACAACAGAAGTAGATTTGTGGCTGGCCATGGTGAAAACTGTTTGTTGAGGAATTTGTGACTATTTCTAATGAATGGGACTGGGGCAGGGTTTAGACTTAATATTGAATCAGAAGATGAGGAAATTTAATTTCACATTGGGGGAAACTGTGGCAGTTGATAACTGGTGGCAAAAAGTAGCTGGTTTTCTGTGTATGTGAATAAAAGAGAATACCAATTAGAATTGTCACTGGAAAGAGAAAAGGTTTAGAGAAATGAGGATGGATGAACTGCTGCTCAGCACAAGCACGTGGAAGGAACTTAAAAACCTAATCAATATATGGCTTAGCATTTTGGCATGTATATGAATGATACTTGCACATATGTACATAATCACTACTTAATTTTTTAGATTAAACCCACTCTTCAAATAAAAAAAACGCAACCAGTTAAATAGTATATCTATTTTTTTAGGTTGTGGAGCTGTTGACTCTTTTTTTTGCTTTGTTTGCATGACAAGAGAGAATAGGGGAGGAAAGGAAGGAGAGTAGAAGAAAACTTCTTTCCTTTGAGCATTCTGCTTGCTGCAGCTTATTTTTGATTCCACAAGTTCCTCACTAAACAATTCTGGATGACAAACGGCAGGAGAAGTCAGTGTCTAAAAGAGTAAGTCCTAGTCCAGCACAGACTTTGTTAGAAAAGTCTTCATTTGCAGTAGGAAGAAAACCCAGGAAGGAGCCTGAGGGAAGCTTGTCAGAAAGTGGGGTAAAAAGTAAATGGATGCAAGTGTCACATGCATTGGGACCTATTAGAAATGTGTTCTTCTGAGGGAAGGGATCAATTTCTCAAGGTGATTTTAAAAGGCTCTTGCTCAATGAACCAATTTCTGTGCCAGCTGTACAATTTGAAGGGCTGGGATACAGTGCAGAGGATAGAAACTGTAAATCAAATAATGTCAAAACAGCCTTAGCAACAAAGTCTTGGTTTGGGTGAATAAGAACCTGCACTGGGGTGGGTTGCTACTTTTTCTGTAAGACATGAAGTTAGTCTCTATGTTAATTCTTTAAGATGCATAGGTGTTACAATTGCATGGTTCCGCGATGAATTGTTGGTGTACCTGCAGTCCTCAGCAGGGTACGCAGGGGAGTTGTGCCAGGCGTGCAGCAGCTGCCTGACTGAGCACCCTGCATTCTGGAGACGCGGGCTGTGCAGCACGCCACTGTGACAGACACTGGTGGATCTATGGTTCCTTTTCAAAGACAGGACTAGTGAGGTCAGGCTTCCCTAGCTTAAACAAAGAGACTCATGCATGTAGTAGCTCTCGTTTAATCACTGTATCAAATATGACTAGCAAGCTGTATGGGGCTGTAAGGTTTGTCTCTCACACACACCCGTGTATGCACTATACATTAATATCACTGACAGATGGGGCTGGGTTATAAAACTAAGTGGGGATCACTAAATCTAGAGGTGTGCATGAACCCAACCATGGGGACGTAAGGCTGCACAAGAATAAAGATTTTCAGCCGGCAGTGTTTATCAGCAGTGTCACACAGTATGAGACAAACCATTTTGGAGTTAGCCCACACACTAGGTCAACCTAATTTATTTTCTGTTAAGACTAATACTCCAACATACTTCACAACTGTGTGCAACTCTCTTTTAGATATTGATGCTTTTCTTAATAAATATTGTTTTGTGGAAGCTGCCTGTCATCACAAGCGATGGAGGGTAAAGCATGCACAAAGATGAAACAATAGCCAGAAATAGGCATACACTGACAAGACCAACCTTGAGCTGTATCCTTAGTTACCGATTAAGATTGTAGTCCAATTAGTGTCAAGTTTTCCCTTATCTAAGAGAATTTACGGTTTGTTTGTCTAAATGTATAAAAGCATGTAAACCTAAAGATGAGGATTTAGCCTCAGTGCTCTCCCCAAACATATGTTCTCAATAAACAACAAATGCTCTAATTAAATTTATGTTTCAAAGGCTGCTTTGACAATTTTAATAGCTACTTTATTTTTGACTTAACCTAAAATTACCTAATGATGGTGGTAAACTGTTCCATTCCTTTGAAGAATGATCCTAAAAGCTGTGGTACTAATATGGATTAGAGGTGAGTGCATCCCCAACATACGTACCAAAGGATCCAGGGCTAATAAGGTTTATTAGTCATTAGTTGCAGTGGCTGTTTAAAAGCTGGTAACATGGGTCTGAAAGGAATTATCTCTTCCAAAGTCTTTTGAAATGTCAAGGGAGTGAAAGAGGAGGAGGAAAGGGATTCTTTCTGTTAGTAGTTTTGTCATCTATTTCTTTTGCCTGAACTAGACAATGTGAGTAGAGATTTGGAAGGGAAAAAAGTTTGTTTTAAAATTTCTGTTTTGGGATTACACAATAAGTATTTGCTTTCTCAATGTTCAAAATGTGTGCTGTTCACAGTTTTTACAAACTTCACGCTCAGTTTACAAAACTTCGCAAAACTATGTATGCACATTCTTTGTTGTTGGCTTTTTTCCACAGCAGCCATACACGGATCTTATTGCTTGCTATTAAAAGGGAAACAAACAGAGTGCAATTATAGCTTCTTTTAGCTTGTAAGAGAAAAGGTTACCACCTGTGCACAAACTGACTGGCAGTATTTTTCAGTCTGCAGAAAATTCACTGTCCTTTTTGAATGAGAAGAAAGTGTCATACTGATGAATCATCTAGGCAAAAAAAATTAGCATATGGTGGCATGAAGAAATGAGTGTTTTTGACAGAGTGCAATCTGGTACAACTCATATTTCACCACTTTTCATGCTTATCAGTCTGTAGGTTTGTGACAAAAGAATATATAATTTCTTTGAAGTCAAAGTAAAATTACTGGCAAACCCAAGACTTGATCTGTGTTCAAGTTGCAAGGTTTTTTCACTGGCATTCTAGATGCAGAAGTAAAATATTTCTAGCCATTTAATTAGTAGGAGGCTTAATTTTTGCAGTTAAGAATAATGAAAAATGCACTGTTTCTGTATAGTCAATTATTTGTTAGAATATTTTGGTTTTTTCAAACCCTGCTTTATGTTTGTAAACACATCAGTTTCACAAATAATCAGAGGAACAGAAACGTGCCTTGTAATTTATTTTTATCTATAAAGGTGTGTACAGGCTAATAGTAGTCTTATTTTACAGCACACAGCTTCTCAAATTTAGAACAGAGATTAATTTGTTAAGTATTACAAGGATTATGTAACAGCATGACCTATGTCCCATTGACATAAATATCGAAACTCCACAGACTTCAATGGAAACAGAAGTGGATTTGGAGGTCGATGATAAAAGATATGGAAAATCATCATTAAAAACTGAAAAAAAAGTCATGCAGGAGAATACAAGATATGTGTGTATATATATATTGGCAAGCGAGGCAGCAGTGAAGTTGCTCAAATCTACAAAGTAAGAAAGTCAATTACAAAGAAGCCCGTTTGTTTCAGAAGGCTGTTTTATACCTCTCCTGATAAGAACCAAGGCAGGACTGCCTTCTTACACATACACACCCTCTCCTTCCAGTTCTAGAGAAAACATGTTTAGATGACGGGTCATTTTACTGAAGAGCTGAATGATAGTGGGGAGAGTCAGAGCAGCCCCATATTGCTTTGCTTTGTGGACTACAGGAAGCAGCAGGAGCCGGCAGCGGCCACAGGGTGCAGGATAAGGCAGAACACTAGTTGCCTGCCCTGAAAAGTAAGCAACGCTTTTCCCTACCTACTAATCATTTGTAGCCCAGGGAAGCAGAGAAGTCATTTCAGTAATTTCAGCAGGTTTTAGATAAGGTCAGCTTTTGTAACTCAACCCTTTTTACTCCAAATATAATTTTATTCAGGTCAAGGAGCTGGGTAATATGATTGCTAGTGATTTGCCGTATCACTTGTATGATGTCCATGCTGTTACTGCTTCAGCCAAGAGGATCGATAATGCTCATAGAGATGAAAGTTTCTGCAAATCCTACATTTATCTTCTCCATGTGGGTAAATATTCAAGACAAATGTTATCTGTAAAATTACCTGCATCATGCCTTCCTTTGCACGCAAAACCCAGCTAAATCTGCAGGAGATATAATGGCACACTTCCATAGCCTACAGCTTCAAGATTTGTTTGTATTATGTAGATTAACCGTTCAGACGATTTTCATTTTTAATGCTGTTTGATTACTCGTAATGAGCAATTATAGTAATAAGGATAGATGCAAAACAAATGTCCATGTTAACCATAAACCCTGATTATTTGCAGTATTTAGGTGAGAGCTTATTCCCGTTTGTTTGTTAAGTTCCTGATACACTTGGATGCTTTTGCAATGAATAACACCACACTGCAGTCCATGATGACAAAGACTGGCCTCCTCCACGTTTGGCCCTTCTTTATTTATAACAGGAATGAAATCTGCTGAAATGCATCTGGTCTGTTTGTTAATAGAAGAGCTTCTAAATGAGGTTTCTGTTATTAACACAATGTGGGGGGGAGAAGAGGGAAAAGGAAAAGAAAAAGAGGTATAGGAAAGGGTGTATGAACAGAGTACATGAAGGTGGCTTTAGGCTACACCTGGTGTAGTTAGTATATAGTCCAAGGGAAGGTGCTGGGAAATTGAACCCAAAAGAAGTCTGTCTGCACTATGGAGCATAAGCTCAGCAGGATCATTATAAGACTAAAAGAGCAAGCTTTTCTAGCCAACAAGGCAGGCCTAAGAGAAGGTAAAAGGGGCTGTCTGAATGTCAGGAACTAAGTCGGTCTGATGAGCATTTGCCTTCCAGAACAAGGCTTAGGAAGCCTGTCAGAGAGGGAGCCTGATTACATTGGTCTCAAGCGGAAAACGCAGGGCCATACCGTACCAAGGAAAGGTGACAGGGCCCTTTCACAATAGGATAATAAAGAGACTCTTAATTCTTTGCCATGGAGCTATATCTTAAAAGAGGATTGTCAGCATTTGGAGGACTGACTTGTGCAGACTGGAATACATACATAACAGCACAGGCACAGGAACTTCTCCATTGATTTCCACTTAACACAAATATTTTCTTTCAAAGATGACACAAAATATCTTTGCTCTTGTTGAGAACATCCATTTTGCTGAGAACGACTTGGTGGTGAACTCTTTCCTCTCCAATTTTCCTTGGCAAGCCAGCAATGTAATACCTAATAAATAGACAGCTTTTGCTAGACTTTTCTTCATTCTGTTTTATACTTCCCTAGTACAGGTAAACAGATGTACCCAGGGCAAGGAGCACCCTTTCTGGACAAAACCTAATTTTGTAGCATTCTCCCAGGTGATGTTGTTTCCTTATGAAACATCTATCACTGTGGGGAGGGGGAAGTGTTGCCAGTTTTCCGTATTACTGCCTTCTCTGGATCCTTTTTGATAATTTATTATGTGACTAATTAAAAACAAGTTGTTGCTATTAATTGTATTATCATATGGTACAAAGTGGATATACCTGTGCTAGCGAGAAAGCTGCACTGAGCAATTTAGAACAGGTTGGAAGACAAATCAATGCATATTTTCAACTTGACCTCTCCGTTAGACCTTAACTCCCATTATTATCCACATTTAAACTGCAGTGGCATTTTCTCGACTACTGCTGCAGCCAGTTAGCTAAGCGCACCTTAGTAGCCTACGTAACCTTACCCAAGTAATCGAGCCAGCTAGGTTGAGTGGGATGGGATTGTCAAGCCTCCTCCTGCAAGAGTGGTTATACTGCTGGTGAACGTCTGCCTGGGAAAGGAATCTTCAGGAGCCTCCTGGGATCTCAGGGAGTTCAAGGGCCAAAAGTTTGGAAAATTACTTTTCTGTGTGAGCTTTGGCTCATCATCACGCGAGGGCCTGCAGTGGCATTGGCGCAGAGGGGGCCGGAAGGGCAGATAAAATACCCCCGCTGCCTCGTTTGGGCTGGGCATGGACCATGGACCGGCAGCACCGTGACCCGCTATGGGTGGCATGAGTCTCCCCTCACGCAGAAGGCCATGTACCTACCACGCGGTCTCTTTTATTTCCCTCTCAGCCTGATCCAAATGTGACAAGAGGTTGGCTTGGTAGTTTCAGCTCCCACCTTGGGTGTTTCGAGCCTCCGCTGGGGAGACACCCGCCGTGAATGACGGTCAGCTGCCGCAGGGCTCCGGAGGGGACGGCGGGGCAGGGCTGTGAGGGGCGCCGGGCGCTCCCTCAGGCGCGCAGCAGCACGCGCTCATCGGGTGCCCGCGCCCCGGGGCAGAAAGCCGTTTAACGGTCGTCCAGCTCCACCACGGCGGGGTCGGGGCGGACCCGCGCTGCGCACTGATTGGCTGCCGCCCCCCCCCCCCCGCCCCGGGCCCCGATGGCTACGGCGGTCGGCGGAGGCTGCGAACGGCGCCGCCGCCTTCTCCTCCTCGAAGTTTGCCGCCGGGCGGAGCTGGTCGCGCTGCCGCCGCCCCGTCTCCCGCGGGCTGCTCCCGGCTCTGCGCGCCACCGTCTCCTCCTTCTTCCCCGCGCCGGGTCCGGTCCGACGCCGGCTGCTTCGCCCCGCACCCCGGCAGAGTGCCGGAGGGGGGTGGCGGTCCGGCGACGGCGGGGCGCGGGCGGCGGCGCTGAGGGGGCTGAGGGGGGAGTGGGGAGGACGGCACCATGCGGTCCCTGAACATCACGCCGGAGCAATTCGCGCAGCTCCTGCGGGACAACAACGTGACGCGGGAGCAGTTCATCGCCCTCTACGGGCTGCAGCCGCTGGTGTACATCCCGGAGCTGCCGGGGCGCACTAAGGTGGCCTTCGTCCTCATCTGCGTGCTCATCTTCGCCCTGGCGCTCTTCGGCAACTGCCTTGTGCTCTACGTGGTGACCCGCAGCAAAGCCATGAGGACCGTCACCAACATCTTCATCTGCTCCCTGGCGCTCAGCGACCTCCTCATCGCCTTCTTCTGCGTCCCCTTCACCATGCTGCAGAACATCTCCTCCAACTGGCTCGGCGGTGGGTGCTGGAGCGGGCGGTCCCGGGCCGTGACGGGCTCGGCGGCCGCTGGAGCTGGGGGGGGGGGGGGGGGGGGGCGGACGACGGGGGTGGGCAGTGCTTGTGGCCAGCGCCGCCGCTGAGACCCCTCTCCCTCCTGTCGTCTGTGAGGGACCCCGAGGGGTGTGGGGTGTTCCCGCCGTGAGCCCCAGGCAGCCTCGGCCGTTGGGGCCGGTCCTCCCCTGAGGGGGAGGGGCGCGGCCGCCCGGCTCTGAGGGGGCTGCTGTCCTTCCTGAGAGCAGCGTTATTCCCGCGCACCCCTGCGGAGCTCTTCGTGCTCGCCCAGAGCTTAAACTCTTCAGTAAAAACTTGAAACGACCGCTCTCCCTGGAGCTGCTGGTCGCCTTCAGGTGTTCGTAGTCTTTTATCGCTGGACTGGGGCGCTATCTCCAGGTGTGTGGTTCAGTAACCTCAGCCTGCCGTCAGCTGCTTTTCCGCAGAGTTAAATAATGGCTACACCACTCCCTCAGGTTATGTTAAACCCAGTGCGCTTTCATGCTTGTATTCGTTGAAAGTTGCAGTATGTGTGTGAGAAACTATACGTTGTGTGGTGCTGATGAGGTAGTCTCGTGGTACTTTTTCTCTCTCTAAGTAAATGAAATTTGTCTGGCAAGTGAAATATCAGTCTTTATTCAGCTTAAGATCCTCTGACAGCAGTCGACTCAGAGTCAGACCTCCTTCACCTTTTGTGAGGGTAAAAGAATGCGTCCTTGGAGAAATAGGAGAGTGAGAGAACGTGCAGAATTTATGTTGAAATGATGCATTATTTTCAAGATATGCTTATATCTTGGGAACTATATTTTATTCCCGTTGATGTGAAGGACCTTTGGGTAAGGCCTCCCTGATGCCTAGAAAGAATTACTTTTTTTCTTTTTTATGCATCCCAGTTCAAATGTAGTAAAGTAACAAAGGTGAAGTAACACTGCAAATGACATTTATCTTCCTTTTCTTGGTCTTAAAACAGTGTTTGACAATCATAAGTGGAAAAATAAAAGGGAAGGTTTTACAGCAAGTAGCAGACATCTTGTACAATCACAAATTGAAATATTTTTCAGAGTATTTCAATATGAACAGAAAGAGTGTCCATAAAGTGACGCAGTTATGTTTCAATTTCTAAGGCTTCCTGTGCTTCTATTGTTGGGAGAGAGTGAAGGTTACCTTCAGAACATGGAGATTTAGTTCCAGTACATCCCATGGACTAGAATGTAGGGTGAGAATTGACAGGTCAGAGGAGACTTGAAAAGCATTTGGATACCTAACCCAATGTGAAGTGGGCTTTATTTTTGTCTGAAAAACAGGAGCTTTCTGGGAGAAGTGACAAATACAAAACTCCAGGCGCTACTGATAGTAAGGACAACTTCTATTTTCTTACGAGCTGTCTTTGGGGGAGGTAACCACTGTTGTAAGACAGTACAGATGTTGAACCCCAAAACTAATCAGGATGTGTAAATAAAAATAATGGAATAAATTGATAGCTATACTGCTGTGCCTTCCTTTTGACTATTGTAGTTCCAGTTCTCCTTGCTCAAAGAAGAATACAGCAGAAAGTTACTGGTGGCAATCAAGAGATCTCACAGAAAAGGGGAGAGGACTGAATTGAGTAGCGTTCCCTGAAGATAAGAGGTGTGATTCTTCTCACGCGTAAGGAAGACCCTGGTCTGTCAGCTTGACAATACATCTGACCAGAATCAACTAAAAGTTGGGTGGGATGGAGCCTCAACCTGAGGTGAATTACAGCAGATATGGCACAGGCATGTGGAACAGCATGGTGAAAGTATGTATGTTTCCATTTACCTTCTGTTACAGAGGATGCTTGACAAAAATCTAGAAGTAGTGAGTGTAAAAGGTTGCAACAAATACCTTCAGTAGTTAGATACTTTAAAGTATACTGTTCTGTGGGTTTTACTGTACTTTTGTCTACCCTCTTTGCTGTGCTAGAGCATCTTCAGTACAAGGGGATCCATAGATCCCATTGACTTTGATAGCAGCCTTTATGGTCCTGGTAAGATTTAACTAGCACAGTATTGGGAGGACATAATAAGTAACATAATTGATGGGTGTTACCCTTCACTGTTGGGGAGTGCGTGTGAAGTAAAATTCAGGAAAACAAATGAGATGTGAACTGATGGTATCCCAAGGGTATCTGATTCCTCAGGTTTACACTGTGAAGCATGAATGGTGATTACGGTTACACTGCAAATCGGAGCCTGCCAGTCTGGGAGGTGTCTTTTCCTTGCTAGCTTTACTGGTTTAATCTTCCTTTTGCCTTTCATTTTGTAGTCTGAAAAACCTTATTCTCATCCACCTTAATGCAACATCTCTGAGTAGTGCAAGGTCCAGCTCTGTTAAGAAAAGGCTGATTTGACTTATGTAATACATCCCTGCTGGAAAAAGTGGTGCATCCTGAGACACTTGATGCTAGAAATACCTTTGGGTTTCTGAGCATTTAGTCACTTTATATCTTGATTTAGCTGCACTTGCATCACTAAAACAAGCATCTCTACTAGGCGATGTGAACTGAAACATAAGTATGTTTCGTACTTGTCTTTGATTTGGAACTGGTTCTTTATTTCCATGCTTGTATGTGTGTGTTTGTGTTTCTTTCTCTTCCCCTTCAGAAACACACAGCAGAATGGGAGAGGTGAGGGGAAAATGGCAAACAGTCTAGACTGTAGAGGCAGAACATACGAACATAAGAACAGCCACAGTTTCAGAGGAGCTGTTATATTTTAAGACATTATGGGATGGTATCAGAAAGGACTAACTACCATTTTGGCCCTTCTACAGTGAAGGGTGAAACACTTTTTCACCCCAAAGGGTTCTAGGTGTGCGTAGTTTACAATAAGACTCCAAGGAGAATGTTGATAGCTGGTGATGTAAAGTAATTCAAATTGTGGATGGTAAAGTGGCTCCTCTAATAGACAGTGTTTGTCAGAATTCTTTAGAAACTGAAGATTTCTCATGTTCACTGCATTACACTTATCAGAACTTAATTCAGTTCTGACAGAGATGGGAAAAACTAAAGCACTGGCATGACTTTTTCTACAGTATATTCATTAATACATCTTAACTTCACTTACGATGTAGCAACTACAGTTTCAAGAAACTGTGTGCCTCACTTTGCCTGGTGATTATGCAGCATTAACACAGACCTGCTAGCTCTTCATAGGCAGCAACTGGGAGCAGCACCACATTGACCAAAAATGGGTGAATCGGTCTCGCTTTTGATTCTCTGACCTCTTAAGAATCTGTAAAGCTGTGTGAGACTGTAATAGTGACAGTATAGGATTTAATTTCTGAATTTATACTTCGCAACTAAAATGGCTGTAATTTCTAGGGGAACTTTTAATAAAAAACTTGCAAGCTAATCTCTCTCTCATGTGGAAGATACTGTGGAAGAAAATGAAAATTGTGGCTTTGGCATAAATGATCACTGGGATCATATTTATTGGTAAGAGGAAGATAAAATGGGAACCTGAGTAAGGAGTAAATTGATGCATACAGCGAAGATAGTCTTGGTGCAAACTGAAGCAGCTGAGGATTTGCTCTCATGATCATAGGTAGGAGGCAGCAGTAGTGGTCTCGCTGTCATACTGATGGCAGTTAAAGGTAAATTTGGGCTTTTGTCTCTGGGCCAGATATTACAAGAGTCGCTTTATTTTCTGACACTGCTTAGTTAGCTGGGTAACAGCAATATCTTTACAGATCTGCCTGGAGCGACTGGAGAATTACTTTTAATGTTGTGTAATATAATAGCCCTGGCAAAAGATAAGGGCAAAACAGCAGGTGACGGTAGATCTAGCACTATGCTACATCTTTCTCGTGAATTTCGCATCTTATCAGTTAGAATATGTATTGTCAAGACAGGTGTCAGAGGGCGGCTTTTCCTGTCATGTAGAGGGTAGTGAGTCATCTGAGGCACTACTTGAACACAGCAGCAGTTAAGATGCCCTTGCATATCTTGTCTGGCTTCCAGCTGCCACTGGTGAGAGGGGTGGATCTTCTGTACATTGCTGTCATATCCCGTGCTCCTTGACAAGGCGGCTACCTCTTCTCTGAAGGCTTGGTTGAAAACCAAGTGGCATCTTATACCCAGTTGAGTATTTAGGGTGCTTTCTGTTCTTTACCAAACATCTTGTATCAAGCAGTGCGTTACCTTCGTTACGACTTTCCTGTGTGAGAATGTATAAACATTCCTTACTGAGGGATTAAAATTAAATCTTAGCAATTAAAATCACTGGGCCTGTTGTGTCTGATATTCTTGGATACTTCTGTAAAATCTGATTTCCGCTCTTCAGCGAGACATTAGGAACTTCTTCACTCTGACTTGCTTCTGGAATGTTCTTTGATACTGAAGAGTTTCCAAATACTCTCAAACTCTGCTGACACGCTATTAGGGTTAATATTAGACAGTAAAGCTGGATGTGAGAGATCCAATTATTTGTATCTCCAGCTTTTTAAAGCTTTTTTTAAACTTTCCAATTCAAGTTGTCTAGTTTTGCTGTAAATCAGGTCAGGGACACAAGAGCACTCTTCATCTGCCTCCTGCAGTGTGACAAGTTATGTCTCAGGATTGATCTGCTTCCGTAAGAGCAGGGTGATTTTTGTAGTCCTATCTGTAATTGCCTTATCCTTCATTCTCCGTGATCTGCTATTGTGTATTTTAGGGTATATGCTTATGAGTAGGGGCAGGAATAAAATTCTTTATGAAGATGATTTAAGAAAGGGTTACACAGTGAATGCCTCAGTAAAGGAAATAACAGGCTTAGGGTTTTTTTAATATATAATATATTGGCAGGTTGCTTTGCTTAAAAGCAGCAAAACAATGCTGACAAAAGGAAGCTTATTCTACTAACATGTTCAGTATAGGGAATTTCTTACTGCAAGTTGTGCATCGTTAATTAGTGTAAATATTAAACACAATGACTGATGTGAAATATTTGCTGTTGCATTAATCAGGCAAAGAAATAAAGCAAGTTTTAGGATGTGGGTAGATTGGTTAGTGTTTCTTGTGAGGTGGTGGTTATGTCCTTTTCCTTGGTAAAAATACCTGGCAATCTCTGTCTTGCATCGAGTGAACAGGACTGTTTGCTGTGTCCTGTTTTGTTCCTTGCTAGTGAGTCCCCTTTCTCTCTTCGGAAGAGATCTGGATCTTTAACCTCTGTCCCTGCCAAAAATACCCACCTGTACTACTTGTTGCTTGTACCACAGTTGCAGACAGTAGTTTACTGCAGTAGTTTTGTGTTCTAGTAGCAGTGCTGTCCTGCACAGCTATCCTGCATCTTTGCATGTTGGTACTTGTTTTTACTCGCCGATGGCAGCATTTTGAAATAAGCTGCTGATCCAAGTTTGCCTGAAGACTGTGGTGCCCGTTTCAGTGGCTTTGTAAACCCACGGGTAGAGAAGCTGCATGTGAGCCTTGGAGAGAAGGAGGAAGGAGGGTAGATACTGTGGAATACCTTGGTCAGCTAGCCCAAGGTGTGTGGTCCACACTTTCAAATTGCAGGATAGAGGGGATGGTGTGGACTCCATCTTGCATTGGTAAAAACACTATAGGCTATTCGAGGTGCATGGGCTTAATTGCATGGGTTCATGCCGTACCATTTTATCTCAGCTGCTGTAGTTGACCACAAACAGACTTAAACTAGCACAGGTCTACTATCAAGTGCTACACTCATGCCTTTTTCTGGGCAGACGTCTCTATAATGTTCTTTATCCTCTATAGATAACATGTGAGAGACTTGTGCATCGCAGATGGTAAACTACTAAGGATGCAAAATGCCTGTATACTCAAGAATTGATGTAAAACAATGCATTGCCCAAGTATGAAAGACCCTTAAAGATCTTATTTGTATGATGATGACTGACTTGTTTTCTGCCCTGAAGTTACAAAATACAAGAAAACTTACCTTGCTTGCATCAAGTGAGCTGGAGAGAACTGGTTTACAAGCTGTGATAGAAATTTTAGTGCAAGGGCTTGGTCAAAAACATTTTAACAGAGGAAGGAGCAATTTAACTTTTATCAGAGAATGGTTTTAGGATTTTGCCTTTGTTACCCTAATAAAAGAAAAATGATCTTTTAAATGGGTGGTGAAATGGCTAAATCATAGTTACAGGCACAACATCTGATAATGAAGGCATGAAGAATTGTTTAAGGGAATACTGTTTATATTTGCAGCCTTCTGAATGTGTTATCATTGGGGAAAACTAATCATTGCTTGAATAATCTATGCAGTTTTCAGCAGTGCGTAAGGAATACTTTTGGGAACCTCTTAGCTTCTTGAAAAAGAGAAGCAATTAGTTATTTTCATTCCCGGTATTCCTCTGCAAACAGTTTTCTTTCCCAATTGAAAATGGTTAGTATTAAATGCTGCAGTGTTGTCTTCACTAACAATCTATTGGAAGTGTTTGCTGAAAGCCGTACCTTGTAGAAAGTTAAACATTTTGATACATATTTAAGATAGTAGGTAAAGTATTACTATTATTACTTTAAAATATTCAAAAAAGTCACACGTTTTTGTACTGGGGGGATGTAAGTGAAAAATGAGCAGGCAAAAAAGGAGATACTTTTTCAGCAAGTCT
The DNA here is from genome assembly GCF_965638725.1 of Aptenodytes patagonicus. Lineage (NCBI taxonomy): Eukaryota > Metazoa > Chordata > Aves > Sphenisciformes > Spheniscidae > Aptenodytes > Aptenodytes patagonicus. The sequence continues at coordinate 79,502,250 of NC_134952.1, forward strand.
TTCCAAGAAAAAAAATATTTTTAAACAGCCTTTAGAAAGCCTTTGAAAAATATTAGTCAAATTCTTTCTGATTTAGGCATATTAGATGCCTAAACTACTTCACAGATTGCAAAAGAACTGAAGCAAAATTCTGTTCTGAAAGATTCAGCGTAGCCACAGCCAAAAAAAAAAAAAATGAACCATGATCTGAGAAATAGACTAAAGTTTTCCCAGTGCCTAGTTTTAGCACAAGAAGGCTTCAGTGCTGGGATCGTATCAGAATGCTTAATGTACCGGAGCTGTGTTTATCTCTGCATTTTGAGGCATTACATAGGTGTTACGTATCTTGTGCAGTATAGTATAAAAATGTCTCGGGTGTCTCAAAGACCTGGAATACGTCTAGCTGTGTGTTTTGCATTGGGAAGCAGAAAGTAGCACCCTTTTTCCCCAAGCTCCATCTGTCTAGAGTTTGGCTCATTTAATGGTCATTAATGACCTCAGGTAGCTGGTGTCCACACAAATTTTGGAGTCAGGCTCAAGAATTTAAACTGCGGTTTAAGTGAGGATCTAGCCAGACTTACCATATGAATAAAACTAAACATTGTTTTCAAGAGCAAGTCAGTGATTGCATTAATCCTGGATTTTTATCATTATGTCCCGATTCTGATTTAGGGACAAGGGGAATACCTTTTGTTCTGAAAGTGGCTGGTTAACTCAAGGATGGGATGCACATAAGCAGGCAATAGAAGACAAATTTCTGTTTTAGAGTCGCTCTCACTTTTTAATCCTGTATATTGTATTTACCAGGTGATCTATCATTGTGAAGCCTGAGAGGCAATCTAATTTGGGGCAATTAACAGTAATACACAGGGAAGCAGAATAGTCCATGTAGACTGCTTTATCTTCTGAGGGTGGGTGACTAGGACCAGGAGCACAAGGATGTGAGGTTGCTGTGTCGGGTGGGCTTTAGCTGCCAAATCCTGCTGGAACTGTATATTCTGCCTGCTTTTTTTGCCTGCTTTTTTTGCCTGCTTTTTTTGCCTGCTTTTTTTGCACTTCTGTTCATTGAAAGAAGAGGCAAGTAATGATTTTTTGATTGTTTTCAATGATTTAAAGGCTGTAGGGGTTTAAAATAAAGAATTAGTAATAACAGAACAAGATGGTCAGCTGGGAAAAAAGTGAATGATCGAGCTTTGCTTAAATTCTTTCCCTTGACAGTGAAGGTGGCTTTAGTAATTAATGATTTAAATCAGCAACTAAGAAACATTTGGTTTATATAAATTTTAATATTGTTTGGAATCTGCACTTCATAGCTTTTTTTTCTAGAAAGGGTGATCTTTCTATAATCTTTCCAGTTAATCATTAAAATGTGAGGTGTCTGTTTAATTAGAGATAGTTCTTTTACAAGGTAGGAGACTACTTTTTGGTAAGTAAGAGGATATTTTAAATGTATGCATGTATTAAGTTTTTCCCCTTAGGGAAACTTAATTAATCACTATTTTTTAATGTAATTTATTTATATGGTTGTCATTTACTCACTATTGTGAAGCTGTTGGATGGAAGTTGCAGTGTAACTGAAGTGCAGGAGGACAGCATCGTTATCAGCGGTTACCTGTAGGCGGTGAATGTACTGTTCTAATTGATGTATCAGATGTATTTGAAGCAAGTAGATCTCACCCTTTCTTACCTCATTTTTCTTCATAGGTTTGAAGGAGTGCATACTTCCCTTCTGCTTAATTCTGTCATTTTTCTTCATAGGTTTGAAGAAGAGTGCATGCTTCCCTGCTTCTTTAATTCTGTTTCTCACCTTTGAAAGACAAATATCTCTAATTGCTTTCTTCCATCTCACAGGCTACTTGCCTCTTCTAATCTGTTTATTACAATTTGGGGTGCTGTTTTCTTGACAGCTGCTGTAGGTTTATGTTGATGCCTGGTCTGTCTCAGGACAACTTTTAAACGTTTCTAAAAATCTGTCTTAAACCCTCTTTGCTTTTTCAGCATTATTTCAGTGTGTATAAAGCCAGGAAACACTTCACCTTCCCTTCCTTCCCCATTAAAATGAAGTGACTTCTTTCTTCGGCAAATGCTTCCTTTATCCAAATGCTGATTAGCTTAACTCCAAAAACACTATAAGGAGTGAGATTTAAATAATCTTGACTGAAACTCACTTAAGTGGGCTTTTGTTCTTTACTTTTGTATGTTACTCTCTCACTGATTGTCCTCTTTAGGTAGGATCTGAAATTATGTTTTGAACAATGTGTTGTTTAAAAAGAAATAAATCACAAAACAAAGCCGTTCAATGCCTTTATCATAAAGATAAAAAGCAAATCCATTCTTATTTTCAGATTGGTTGGGAGGAATGAAACTTCATTGTATTCTTAATCCAATGTTGATTTATTATAGGTGAGTGTATCATGACAAGGAAAGAAGACTTGAATAATACTAGCTGTTAAACCATATTCTCTCCAAACCATGTTCTGAACAGTTACATTTTTACCAACTTGATTAGAAAAAAGGTGTAAACTAGCATATTCCTTTAAAATCTTCTGTTACTCTGTGGTAAGTCTGAACACAAACATGTGAAAACCAGCTTGACATGTTTTTAATGTATCACAGTGTTTCACACAGCTGTTTTTTGCCTGTCCCAGTCTTATTTTAATTTCACTGTCTTAACTATGATGTAGTAGCATAATTTGTTTTTTGTTTGTGGTTTTTTTTTTTCCCCCCAAAACTTAACATGTCTTGCTTATAGTAAAAAATGGCTTTTTTCCTCAGTTTTTCCAGAAGGGACTTTCAACTAACAGGCACTTGAGAATGGGGTTGCATCAGTTTCTTCTTGCTGCAGGTGAAGCTTGCTTTACACAAATGGGTTAAATATTAAGTGAAATGTGCATGTATTGTTGGATCAGGGTCTAGACCTCAGTACCTGTTTCCCTAATAATGAGTATGCAAGTTTGCAGGTATTGTGTGGGTGTTTTTGTGTGTTTTGTTTTTTTTTTTTTTTTTTTCTTTTTTCTTCCCCTGGCTTTGAAAATCCGTAAGCATTCTTGTGAGATGGTCCATTTCAGAGGGAGGTCCTGAAGGTGGGGTCCTAATGGTAAGGCTTTCTCTTCGAGGTTGGAGAGCCAGGATTCCAGGCCCCCTTTTCCACACTTCCCTTGTTCAGTGATTACAGCATTCAGTCAATTTAACGGAAGGAAGAAGAGGTGCATCATCTGTGTTTTCAGAAGGCTTAGATCGAGTAAAACCTACCTTGCCTGTTAGAGTCTCACAAGCAAGGTTGTGTTTAGTGTCCAGAATACTGTGTCCAGTTTTGGACCCACAGTACAAGAAAGATATTGATAAACTGGTATGAGTTCAGCAGAGGATTACCCAGACGTCAGGGGTGGGAGCAGCTGCCCTATATGGGTGGAAAAGCTGAGGGAATGGAGCTTGTTCAGCCTGGAGAAGGGACAGTTTTGGGGCAACCTAGCAGCATTTTGCAGTGCATACAAGGAGGTTATTGAGAAGATGGACCCAGGCTCTTCACAGCAGTGCGTGGCAGGAGGATGAGAGGCAAAAGGCTTCAACTGGACCAAGAAGGTCAGACAGAATATAGGGAAAATCTTTTTCCATGTGAGGACAGTCTAGCAGAGGAAGAGGCTGACCCAGGGAAGGCTGTGCTGTCTTCAACCTTGGAGATTTTCAAGATCTGAATCCTCGGGCCTGCATCTGGCTTGATTGCTGATTCTGCTGTGAGCCACGAGGCCAGATTAGAGACCTGAGTTTGTTTCCAACCAGCATTATTCCGTGGTTCTCCAATTCTCTTCTGTGCTTGTCAGGACTGACTTGAGACAACTCTGCAAGGCCATGCTGAGAACCTGTAGCCTGGAAGTATCTGAAGGAACAGGGCAATAGAATCAACACTTGGGACACTAGGCAGCTAAATCCCAAAGAATAAAATGACGGTTGGACTTCCATAAAGGAAGTCCATAAAGGACTTGTCAACAAGAAGTCAACAACAGCAACCTTTCTGTTAGGAAAGAATGTGATTTAGGGCTTGTGGACTTGGAGACAGTGTTTTAAAAGATCTACTGAAGAGTTAATCTCCATATAGATATTCTGTTTCAGAATATCCCTGGAATAACCAGTGTGGTCGCTCTGAGTTTTTTGATTCTGAAATCATAGTTTCAGGTTGTCTTTTTCCTTTTTCTCTATACCGCCCCAGTCCAACTGCCACCATTCTGAAATAGTTATCTTACTTAACAGTAAATTATTTTCATTTTCCATGTGTACAAAAGCTGACGGTGTCTGTAGTTTGAAAACATAGGCTATATAATTTATAGTATTGAAAGACTTGGAGAAAGTCTTTAGTAATTATCTAAGCAGTTTGGAATGGCTGGTATATATTTATAAATAAAATCATGAAAGTTGAAAACTAAGAACAGGCTTTACATGGAAAACATTCCCTATTCTGTCAAGTACAATGACCCTGGTATCTCAGGACTGAATCCCGTTCACATTAAGGATGGTGGAGCTCGATCTCGAATCTGTTGATGTCAGATTTCCATTGAAGTTGATGACTTTTCATTTGGCCATGACATTCTAAACACTGTATTCCTTTCTCTCTCCCCCCCCCCCCCCCCCGGTTTCAAACACTCATGCAAACAAGAGTTCATTTCCTTGCTAAACAGTCACTTAACCTTGGTGAAGTTTTGCATTTGAAACACCAGAGTGCCTCATGATTTCAGAAGACAGGAAGCGTTTGTATAGTGAGTGACGATTCAGGGCAAGCAAAAGAGCCCTAAAGCAATATGGTAATGTTAATACAAGTTGATAGTCAGAGACCCTGGGCTTGGTGGCATGAGAAGCTTCAGAGAGGTTGCAATACTGTTCTATTTTTGCTATTGATATATAGAGGCTTTTTGAGTAGCTTTTAGCTATTGTCCTTTTGAAAAACTCATGTTATTTCTTGGTTATAAGAACATGTGTGGCTGTTTTGCTTTGGCCACAAAGGTTCAGTCCACCAAGGAACCAAAATGTGTGCCATGTGACTCACTCAGAGCAGGTGTTTCTATTTCAGCCAACTGTGTCTAATGAAAAACATCCTGTTTCACATTTCTGGAAGTGCTACTGTCACTCCTCATTCAGCTCAGTAGGATCAATCTGTAGACATTATGTAGATTCTTCCTTTTACAACCTTTTTAACAATTACTTATATACAGCTTAGGTGATTGCTTATTGTGCGTTTGTCTTCAAAGAGATGAAATAAGGAGTTTCTGCAGCCTTTTCTCCTGGGGGTTCAGCTAAAGGCATAGTGGTAGCCTGCGCTCTCTGACAGTGTAGTTATTGGGAAGAAAATGAGAAGATAACAGTAAAAGGCAATGGAAATCGGGGAGTTTGGGAGTTACTGTCTGATGAACTCAGGTATTCTGTTCGCTCTTTGAATAGTTGGGCACAAGCTGGAAATTCCACCAGACTCGTATAACTTCAGTGAAAGTCGCTGTCTCATTTTGTTACTTAAGTAGAGTAATAGACCGATACTTCTTTGCTTCCTAAGAATACCCTGGAATGCTGGGACTTCAGTGAAGGAATAGTGCATTACAGGAAAACCCCTATAATGGAGTATAGTTCAAGTGGACTGAACTTATTTAACTCTTGACTTTTCTCAAACTGTAAGAAACAGCATACGGTGAAAGTTTTGGTTTTTTTGCCACAGCTCCAGCACTCAAACTTGAACTCGTTTCTTTAGTGAAACAGGAACTCAAACATTTCTTTCATGCAGAAAATTGCTGTTCTGTTCATGTTATTTGTATCAGGAGTCACTTCTACCTTACTCAGTCAGCGAAGAAAAAACTTGAAACGGATAGTGGAAACTCTCCTTTTAATTCAAAGGAGTAGGATTTGGATTTGGCTGAAGATCACTTTATCTCTGCTTTACTCATGGCAGTAAGCCAGAGATTGTGTGCCATAGCCTCTTCTTTAGTTTTATTCATGTGCAAAGAAGGTATGATTTGAGCTTGCTTTTTGTCATCTCGCTACAGAAGTTTCACCACACTGGTTGAAGAACTATAAATTTGAGTGGGTCTGGTGCTTATATGTGTAGCACATACTGTACTGGGTGTAGAGAGAAGCTGTTGAGATGCTGAGTTAATAAGACACTGGCCGTGTTTCATGAGGGTTTACTTTGTGCTTTCTGAAGCCAAGGAAGAAGTGGGGGGAATTTTATTGTATAAATTGCAGTTGATGCCAGATGTCAAGATGTCGTCTTGCTCTTTCTGACACCCTGGCAAAATACATACTAGATGAGAAACAGACATGCAGCCTGGTGCATCTTCTTCCATGCAGTTCCTGCTGACCATGCTAAGATTTCATTCAAGTAGCTTGAAATTGGGCTGCATGGTATATTCTTATTCTGTTTTAAGCCAGATCTGTGTGCACATTCACGGTGTTGCTGGTGTTGAATGTGTACTTGAAAGGCACTTGACTTCCATCCTTTGCCCCTTGCCCTCTCCTTCCCTTTTTGGAGCCACAGAAAAAGTGATTTTTTGGGGCAGGTAGAATTGATAAGACCAGTAGCAAACCAGTTCCTTCTTGTAAGCTACAGTTGCTTTTAGCCTGGCCTAGCAGACAGAAGTTTCCCTGTTCCTTGTTCCCTTCATGGAGGGCAGGATTAAGTTTTGATAGTTTCCTGTTTGTTTTCTATGCTTTTATTGCTTAAGGTGTCTGTAGCATCTTAAAGCTTGACTTACAATTGGATCAAATATTCCTTTGGCTATTTTGAGTTTATGGATTGTATCTGGGTAAAGTAGAATGAATGATCAAGTAAGGGAAATAACCCCAGCTGTTGCTGAAACGAATAGCTGATACTGAACTGTAAGAATGTGAGGGAACTGCGAGAATGCGGGCATACAAAACTATCTCGGGGTCAAAAATATGGTCAGAAAATGAGTAAATGAGAAGTAGGTTGGGAAAGGCGTTAATATAAGATTTTTGAGAGTGTAACTCACACCACAGTTTCTAAGATGGTTGGAACTTGAGGATGAGTAATGGAGAATGAATAATGTTAAGAATTGAATATGTACTTTTGGGAAGCTAGAGCAGCAATGAAATCTGAAGATCTGTGCTAGCTGTGCATAAATACTCACAGTGGGAACCTATACAACTGTGAAAATGCAGGCAGGAAATTGCATTTAATTTGGACAGTGTCATTAACATAATGTGTTAATCAGGAAAGAGGGAGACTTGGAGAATGGAAAGATGATCAAGAGGTTGAATTTCTCCTCTCGCGTTACGCCTCTTAGAGGACTCCTATATATATAACACTTGGCAGAACGATGCATTAAGTGCTAAAGTATACAAATAGAGTGGTATTTAAATGAGCAGAAGGAATGTATTTGCAACAGCAGAAAAAGTAAATTTTTAAACAGGTAACACTAAGACCTTCATTAAACTGCAGAGTAATCTGCCAAGATAAAAAGATAATAAATATCCCTGTAACTTTGGCACATTTGAAAACAGATGATGGAAGACTTGGTCAAAAGTGAACTAGGAGTACGTCTCAGACTGATACAGAGCAAGCAAATATGTCCTTAGAAGCCTTGGTTTTGCAGATGCAGTGTGTACGACAGAGGAATGACTATTGAAAGCTGCATTTGACGAATAGCTTTAATAGATGACTTAGCAGTTTAGCTGTTAAAATAAATCTAAGAATATTAGTCTGTTCTTTTTGCACAATAGCACTTTATTAATGAAGTCTAGTATTAATAGCTTTTTCATGAACTGCAACAGTTGCATACCTTACTTTCTGACTATTGCAGGTGCCTTCGCTTGCAAGATGGTACCATTTGTTCAATCCACTGCTATTGTAACTGAGATTCTTACAATGACCTGCATTGCTGTGGAAAGACACCAGGGAATTGTGCATCCACTAAAAATGAAATGGCAGTACACCAATAAAAGAGCTTTCACGATGCTTGGTAAGATTTTAGGCATTTCCAGTAATCATGTGTATAGAGAAATAATCTTCAGTGTAGCTGGTGTAGATGGCATGACAGAACAGAAGGCACTGATATGACCAGTGATTCAGAGGTAGTTAATGATAAGCCTGGTAATGTTTATAAAATAGCTCAAGGATAGTGCCTATATGTATAGTAATTACTAGCCAAAACCCTGACAATAAACTTAAAATCTGAAGTCAAAGATTTACTTAACCAAGACTCTGATAAACCTTTGGCAGCCTTTTCTTTCTTTCTTTCTTTTTTTTTTTTTTTTTTAAAGAAAGGTTCAGAATGTACAAGCACTGCTAAAGCAATGTCACAGCTGTAAATGGTCCTTCCATTGTAACAAAGAGAACATGCATAATGCTGCTCATGCAAATTAAGTTGCCTTTACACTTGAATACCAATTAATGAAGGTAGTTTGAGAGAAAGAAAACTGATAACAAAAGACCATGCTGTTATTGATGTGAATGTTGGCTGATCTATGCCTCATATAGAAAACTTTGTTCTTTATTTAAATTGTGTACTTTGTCTGGCTTTTTAAAGATGAAGCTGTTAAACTGTTCATACCAAAACTTACGCTGCTTGTTGTACAAAGTATTAAAAAATGTGTTTGTTTACAGGCATAGTCTGGTTGCTGGCAGTTATTGTTGGGTCACCTATGTGGCATGTGCAACGGCTTGAGGTATGTTAGGTGAAATGGGAACTTACACTTTTAAACCCAGTCCTTGCTGGATCTTTTTGTACCTTTAGTAATGAAATTGAATAAACTCCTAAGAAATGAGAGTGGGATAAGAGAAGTGGAGCTCTTGTTCTGTGTGCCAGCATGACAAAGGCTAAGGATTAGTGCTTGCATGCACTGGAAGAAGGACTACCAGTAGGGACTAGTCATATCTACCCTCCCCAATTATGTCAAAGACCAGTAATTACATCTATGACTTCCACTGTAGCTTCCTTTTTGTTTATAGGTGCACTGGCACACAGTGGTGTAGGGCTTAGATTACTGTTTCAGGATGACGTAGTGTTCCCTGAGATTTGGAAGAACTGTGCCTAGTGTAAAATGTGATTAGCTGCCCACTATAGTTTAAGGAGTTACTGTATGATTTTGGAGGAAGAAAAATAAAAAAAGGCTTGTCAGAATCTGCTGCTTGTGAGTCTGAATGTTAACAAATCTTTTTTTTTCAAGTGACTAATATGTGAGGTTTCTATATACCCATCTTTACTTGCAAAATGGTAGCCACGGTCTCCTTTGAAAATCCTCGTTTAAAAAAAAAAAAGTTTTGAGGAGGAGTGCCAATCAGAGCATCTCCTGACCTCTCTTTGTCAACTTGGATCAACCCAACACTTGATATGGAAAAGTGCTTGGAAAAATTTTGTCACTTTGAAAAGTCTCTCTGTTGAATTTTGGTTGTTGTATTAAGAGCAAGGAGTATTTGAATGTGCTTGGTTTTTACACTTGGAGTAAACGCTGTAGTGACTCATCTCCTTTACACTTGTTACAGGTTAAATATGACTTTCTATATGAAAAAGTGTATGTTTGTTGCTTGGAAGAATGGGCCAGTCCGATTTATCAGAAGATATATACGACCTTTATTCTTGTTATACTCTTCCTTCTTCCACTGATGTTGATGCTTTTTTTGTACACTAAAATTGGCTATGAACTCTGGATTAAGAAACGAGTGGGAGATGCTTCAGTTCTTCAAACCATTCACGGGAGTGAAATGTCTAAAATATCAAGGTTTGTAAAGTAAAATACGGTTGGAACTTTGACTTCTAGAACACTTTTTTTTTTCCTGACGGTTCTTGAAAACCAGTGCAAAAAAAAAAATCTGTCTTTCCGTATCCATTGGGAAGTCTACAAGCATAGACCAGATTTTTAAAGCTAGCTGGTTATTTAACTCTTAGATACCCAATTTAAGGCAACTTAAACAGATTTTCTTCAAAATATAGTGTAGCCACACCTTGGAAGTCAAGCCCTTTCAATAAATCTCATATTATACATTGTGAAATGCTTCTTTTTAAAAGACGTAGGCCATGGGTTAGAAGATGACTTGGGGAAAATGCTGCTACATTATTCTGTATGTTCTATTGGAAAGTTCTTTATATAATTCTGAGACTGTGAACACTGCTTTATGATCCTATTATAAGTTGGCATATGGGAAAAAATTAGAATTCATTTTAAAACTACTTTGGTACAGTTTAACTTGATATAGCTTCCAAAGAGTTTTGAGTGTTCTCAGATGTTTGTGTGAGACTATCCAGATGGTAATGCTCTAGCTGAAAAGTTACGAAAATCAATAACTATCAACTTTGCTATTTAGCACTAAATATGGGCTACCCTTAATATTACCTCATGTTTTTTCCTTTCATTTGGCAAATTGATCTGTTGCCTGATGTGCTAGAAACCTCTAACAGTTCTGCTCATTGAGGAGAGTATCACCTTAAGTATCAACTGTAAGGAGAATACTGACAAGCAGCTTAAAGATAAATGATTCCTTAGATACTTGTCTAATAAAGTGCCTAAGGAAGCGGACCCTTGTAAGTCAAAACTGAAAGAGGATGCAATCTCACCGGGACTAAAGGTGATACATAAGCTGAGGAGTAGCCCGAAGATTATTTTCACATAGTGGGGAGAAGATCCTGTAACTGCTACCAGTGAAGTGCTGCTGCTTTAGCTTAAGTGAGAGATCTATCTTGGGATCTATAAATGTAGTTATATGAATTATCGTCATCCCCAAATTGATACATAATCCATGTATACCTTGAGTTTGTGAGATACTACAGTGGAGACAGGGAGCGTGTTTCTTGCTCGTATTCCAGCACTTCACCTACCAGCAAAGGTTGAATGTTGCAGGTGTAGTTTAAATTACTCTGTCAAATTCTCTGTGTAATCAGGTGCTGCAGGTATGGTCAGTGCTCCCAGATCTAGGAACGGACTCTTGTTTTTTAAGCTATTAATGGAATTCCATGTGTGTCTTTGCACCCCATCTCTTACTATTGGAATTGCATGTGCTTGAATAGAGTGAAAATGCCTTGCAAGATATGCTAATGTCATTGCTTGCTGCAGCTGCAAAGTGCATTGCTTTCCCAAAAGAGAAATAAAAGGTGTTAATTGATGTACTACATTTATATGATGCTGCATTTTTTGTTTCAAAGGGAATTGTGTACTTCTGAGCATTTTTCCGGGGTTTTATTTGCATCTGCAACTATCAGAACACATTTACAGATCTCACTTGAAGAGACAGATCTAACTACCAGTCAATTCTTAGTGATTCAGTATGGAATATCTTGATGCAATTTCAGGAAGAAGAAGCGAGCAATTGTTATGATGGTGACAGTGGTGTTTCTCTTTGCAGTCTGTTGGGCCCCTTTCCATGTGATTCACATGATGATAGAATACAGTGAGTATCTGCCGTGTGTTATACAATAAAGCCTTTCTTAGGTTTTTTTCGTAATGGAACTACAGGTTGTGAAAAGCTAGTGCTGCTGCAGCATTCAGCTATAGAATACCTTCTGCTAGCAAAGGTTAATGTTGTGCTTATAAATCCTGGATCGCTCTCTTGTAATAGAGATACATAGCCAACAACAGATGAATTACTCTGAAGTCTGAGTGATAGGCAGATCTGTAGTGCTCACGGAAAATGAGTACATTTAAAAAAAACTTTTATCAGCTGTAGTGTTTGGGAGATACCTTATATCTGAGATACACTTGTGTGTCAGCCAGATCTCGTCTTCTGTGATATGTGAATAATAATAATAAAAAAATCTAATCTTTGTGTCTTGCTTTAAACCCTACTGAACTTTGTTGCAGGGTGGGTGGGAGGGAACCCAAACTCTCTACCAGCTCTCTTAGAATGTAAGCTCTTTAGAAAGGAGATTGTCATTGCTTCTCAATTTGTACAGCACATAATCCAGTCCTGAAAAGGAGGTTTTCTAGGCCTTACAAGACTAAAGAAAAAGCAAGACTTGACTATTAGGATGGTGAGCGTATCTCTGTAGATTCTTTTTCTTTCTATGCCTGTCATGCTACCCTCATTTGCTAAAAGGTCAAAAGTACCTCGCTGGAAGGTAAAAGTTATTGCCAAGTATAAAACCTCTTGAACGAGTAACTTTGTAATTCAAATTTAATTTTAATTTAATGTGTGAAGACCTCTATTTGCATCCACTGAAGTTGTCATACTGTTTTGAGTTAAACTGCTATGAAATATTTATCCCTTCACTTGCCCTGGTTTTAATGAGGTAGACATATTGGAAATATAAATACTGGACATCATAGTGATAATACCCAATGAATCCAGCTGAACTTTTTCAGTGTTCTGGACTGGATACTAGCTTGGAAATACCCTCAGTGCTTGTTATCTTTGCTTTTTACTGTTTGCCCTATTCTCTGGGGTCTTGCACTGTTCATCTCCCATCTCCTGCATGGCTACTGGGATAGCACGTGGGACTGTGCAGCAGGTTATGTGTAGGAACAAGAGGAAGTTTTCAGTAGTTGTTGTACTCTACTTGCCAAAGGCGGCAGCTGTTTCTTTGTCTTCTATCGCAAATAAGGTTGTAGCAGATAAATCAGTAGTCCTGCAGCCAGTCAGCTGAACCAAATGATGTTTATGCCTGGGCAGAATCAGAAGTGCAGAAGCTGTAACTATTAAAATTGTCTGGATTGTCCCATGTTAAGGTTGCCCATAACACTTCATGAACTGTTTGTTCTCTTTTCATTGCTAATTTCAGGAATTATTTCAGGTTCTACAAGGCCTTTATTTTACTTGCCATGTAAAGCTTTGTAGTGCTTATCCAAAGTTTGGTCACTGAGTATTTGAATTCAAGGAATTCAGTCCTCTGTGATCTCAATGATTAAAGAGATGTGACCAAGAAGATGCATTTCTACCTCCATGAGCTGATCTGCGTCAGCACAGAGAAAGAAGCCATGGATGGTCAGTGAGAAGACAGGGATTGGTGTCAAAGTACTTACACACTTGATATGGACATGAAACGCAGAGCCAGAAGAACAACTTGAAAAAACAAGGCCTATACTTAGCAGACTGGAAGTTTTCTGTCGCTTGGCCGTTGGGCAAGTTTTTTGGCTCATAAATCGCCTCTTTCGAATGACTCTGTCCTTACACATACACAAAGCAGGGCTATGTGGTAGATCTTGGTCTTTCCTTGCTGATGAAACCCTGTTGCTACTGTTAAGAACCTCCAGCAAGGTCTTTTGTTGATTTTAAACAAAAGCTTCTAATGTCAGACTGGATATAAATAGGCTAAGTAGTAGGCATTTATGCCATTCTGTGCTTACAGCATATTTCCTTTTTCCTTTCCAGGTAATTTTGAAAAGGAGTATGATGATGTGACAGTCAAAATGATCTTTGCAATCGTCCAGATTATAGGATTCTTCAATTCTATTTGCAATCCTATTGTGTATGCTTTCATGAATGAAAACTTCAAGAAAAATTTTTTGTCTGCCATCTGCTTCTGCATTGTCAAAGAAAATGCATCACCAACCAGGCAACTTGGGAACTCGGGGATTACTATGAGACGGCAAAAGGCAAGTGTTTCTCAAAGAGATCCCATTGACTCAGATGAAGCCAGGAGGGAGGCATTCAGCGATGGCAACATTGAAGTCAAGTTCTGCGATCAGCCAGCTTCAAAAAGGAATTTGAAGAGGCACCTTGCCTTATTCAGCTCGGAGCTTACTGTGCATTCTGCATTAGGAAATGGACAGTAGCATCACAAAGGTTTTGAGAATGGAAAAAGCATTCTCTTTCTACAATAACTTTGAATAAGCCATTTAAACTAGTTTTCTACTTTGTATGCTGAAATGAGGGGAAAAATATTTTGTGGATTATTATAATGTTGGGATAATGGTTGAGAAAATGTAATATATTTTATAAGGATAAGGAGTAAAACTTTGGAAAACAATATTACTGTATGATTTCCAGGAAAAATACCCATTTTTCTTCTTCAGCTAACTTAGGGCTTGTTTGCCCTCTGCTTTAGGTAAACTGAACAACTATTGCTTGCTCTGTTTATTCTGTGTCTGGATGCTGGCACACTGCTATACCATACACAGCTGAATGCCAGAAGACAAGAACTATGGAAAGAGTGCACGCTTTTTTTTTCTTTTTTTTTGGACAACTTGGAAATCTGACATGGGTCTAACATTGTAAGATCTGCTCTCAGCAGCTCTGAGGACAGAGGAGCTTCAGATCTGAGTTCAGGAAAAATGCAGACTGAGATGCAGTTCTATTTTGGAAAAAAAAAAATATGGAAGAGCCAGCCAGAATTTGGCTCTGAAGAGATTAAGATTTAAACATTGCATGCATGTTCAGATTTTGTGAACAGGAAGCATATTGGAAATTAACAATGCATGCATAATTAATATGCTGTTTTGACAGGTTAATTTTTGGGTACTGCCCTGTAAACTGCATTGTTCTGCTGAAAAATGTAGAAGTTGAAAAAGTGCTATACAAGAGTGTGCAGATGCTGGAGGTGTGGTCTATAGAGGAAACACTGAGTGTAACTTACAGTCATGCTTGAATATGTGACTTACGCGTTGAAAGTGTGGTGTTGCATTTTCTGGAAGTGTATAAGGGCCAGATCCAGAGCCTGTTGGGATTCTACAGAAGACTTTCAATTGAACATCACGGTCTTTTGACCAGACGCTTCTCTGAAGACATGCACAAATATTTCTGTCTCTCCATCATCTTCAAACTGGATTAATTACTGTCTAAGAACAGGGCCAGTGTTCTGTTATTTTTAGGCTTCACAGTAAATTATGGGGTTGAAATCCATATAAATTCTAAACACTTTTGCTTTCAGTGGGTCAAACTGAAAAATTGTAAAAGGATGCTTATGAGTGTGGGACTGGGGGAAAAGTGTGATCTAGAATGGTACACTGTGATCTGATCCCATAAATGAGGCTTTGAAATATTGAAATAATTTGCAACTCTAGCTGAGGTTAGTTTGGATCCTTTAATAGCCTGTGAAATGTTGGTGCTCTCTTCTGTCATCCCTTGCCTCACCTAAGGGACCTTGGCGCTCCCTTGGCAGTAAATTTTAAGGTTCTTTTACATTGCTACTTTACGCTTCATTGTAAATGAAAACTTAGTCTAAATTATCCTTGTATAAATTGGAAGTAATCTGATCCTTCTGTAATGTTTACAAATTTCCATTGGATAAGGCATTCTGATGCTGGTTTGTGACATATTCTTTATTTACATATATATTATTTATATTGTATATGACATACTCCTATGCAATGACAGGGGAAGATTCCTGACTTGTCGTGACGGCCAGGAATTAAGAACTCCTATTTACATAAGCATATGTGTTAGATAAAATAACAATTTTGGAGAGCTATGTCTGGGTAAAACAACATGAATGAGGTCAGGTTCTGCTTTAGACAGTCATGCAGACGCGGCCCCGTGCATTACCTTTGAATAATGCTGTAAGCAACAGCAACAATTTTTGCCTGCAATTACCTGTGACTTCCTTTGAAGACCATTTCTGTCTTGGCTGGTCTTTCGTCTTTGTAGACAGGGGTCTTTTAGTAAAAGTTTTCTGCCCTGGAGAATAGGGGCTAACGGTGGTTTACTATCATAGTTTTCGTCAGCTGGTGTAAAGTTTATCTGGCTGATGAGAACTATGTGTTCTGACAGCCTCTGTAACTGAAAAACAATTTATTTTAAGCTTTTTATTTATTTGCACTGCTAATTTCAATGACAGATTTTAACAAATATTTAACAAAAACTACAAAGTATTTTATGTTTTTGTTTTGTCTTACCTGTTTCTTCTATTGTCTCATAAAATGTTACGTCATCGAGTAACTGTTGTAGTATTGTACCAATTTTTTCATTAAAATTCCTTTTTGGCATTGCTGGTGCTGTTTTGCACTGGGAACATCTGCTATAAACTTCATTCTTTGAGTCTCTCTTTGTTTAGAGATTCATATAAGCTTATATGTGCTGTTTTAGTGATTAAATTCCAGTCCTGTTACAGGTGCCAGCTGTTATTGTAATCCTGAGAGATGCGATTTAAAGGACTTTACAAAATAAGGTGAGAGGGGGAAAAAAACTTCCAGTCTCTTGGTAGGAGAGAAGTGGTAAATGTTTCCGCACAGATATATGTGGCTACGGTTAGATTAAATATAAACCAAACTACTAAAGACAGTTCTCGTACTGTCCTTAACAGTAACTATATTATTTGTACATTTTTGACACAATAGTTTTCTCAGAGCCAGATAATCTTGTGAGAAGTCCTAGCTGCAGGGAACAGAAACCCCTTTATTGACTTAAGCAGAACCAAGATTTTGCCCATGGTTTTTTTTAATATGTCAGCGCTTCAGCTTTGATTTAACTAACAAAACAAATTGTTCTTTTGAATCGGGTCAATTGTCAGTCCAGGCTAGTAGCTTGTCTCTTGCAATGGCTCATATCGTGTGTTTCTGAGTGTGTGGCTGTAACTGAGTACTTCACACCAGTGAAAGCTAGCACTGCTGTGGAAAGAATAGCCCTGCTGTTCTCCCAGCTTGCTTGCTTATTCCCATCTTATATTAACAGAATTGCATGGTGAACCTGATCAGAAAAATTTCTGGCTAATGATTTTACCGGAGAACAGAAAAGATAACCATGCTCGCTTCCCTAAACTAAGAATATTTATCAAAACCGTTGTGTTCTTTGAGGAAAAATGCTTCCTCAAAAAAGTTTCTTTCTAGTAGCTTAGTTACAAGTGACAATTTATTTGACTTTGATCAAATTAAAGAGAAACTTATTTTATTCTCAGCTGTAAGGGGCTAAGCCTTAAAGTTATGATGAGATGATGCCAGGAACTGGCATGTGGATGAAGACAGGCGCCTGAAAGGACACATTCAACTGAACAGAGGCTCTGGAAATTTGAATGGACCAGGAAAAAGTGTCAGATGTGTGGTCTTGCTCAACTGAAAGCAGAGTATAAACAAGGAAAACAGTGAGTAGAAGGGAGTGTCTGTAACTGCATCTGCTACAGAATTCCCGTTCTTTGGGAGGAAAAAAAAAGATAAATATTAAGTGAGACTTCTTCCTGTCAGAATTCTTTTATTGTTTTGAGGGTGGGTGGGAATTAGTTTCAGAGGACATCAGATGGATTAATTTGTGGGTATGGTTTTAAGCTTTAGAAATAGGTACTGTGCTGTAATACTTTGATGAATGGACAGGGAACTATGCTTTTATTGAGGAGACTTGATGCTGTTATGGGCTAACACAATGCTATGCAGGCATTAAATAATCTGAAGATGATGAACAACTAAAGAAAGAACTCGCAGTTCCCATGTAGTGTTGACAATGTTTTCATAAGACATCTGTGGTATTGAGTGAGGGGGGGTATTTAGGTGCAGACCAGGAGATGTCCATTTGAAGTTTCATAGTTTCATTCTGTTTTCAAGTAGGCTTTGATTGCTCCCTGAACAAGGATAACAAATAGTAGCAGAGAAGATGGCGTGTCTCAATCTGGCAGTGTGTGCTTAGAACATCCTCAGCCAAATTCTCAATAAAAACCAAGCTCCAAAGATGATCAGTTAGCTGTTTAAGGCCTTCGGTTATGGTTAGCATTTTGAGGAGTACTGCCTAGTCTTCGCAAAATGAGTTTATGTAAAAACGTTTGTAGATCAACTGTAAATCTGCAAGTTGTTTGGTTCTCAGTCAAGAAGGAAAAAACCTGTCTCTTGTTGAAGCTAGCTTGCGCTGGTAGAATACCCATGGGAAATGATCTGTTTGGAGGGAATGGTAGTGGTGGTAAGGATTTAGAAGGGAGCATGCCCTAAATGTAAGGCAGATGTTGGAGGGAAAGGTGGACAAACGCTTGAAGGCTGATGACATGAGCAAAGCAGAGATGGGCTGTTGAAAAGCACACATAAGTAGGTGTAAACCCTTGTCCAGGGTTCAGCTGCCCAAGGCTCGGTTATGAAGCACAGATGTAAGTCCTTTGCTTAGCTTTGCTGAAAAAGTTGTTGAGCTGAGAGTACATGTTATAAAGCCACGTAATAAAACAATTAGGTTTTTTTGTTTTTTTTTTTTTCCTAAGATCGTAATGGCAACTCATGGAGATGAGAAGCTCAAATTAAGGCATGAGGGGGAAAGTTTTTTGGAGAGTTAGAAGATAGCAATTAAAGAATATTGAATATCAGCCTGTTCCAAGGAATAATGGGAGGCAGCCTTGCTCCACGTGTCTCATGATTGCCAAACCAGCAGAGACGCGTGATGTGTCTACATCAAGGGGGTAAGTAGATAAATTCTCAGCTTGGCAATGTGTTAGTCCTGTCTATATGCTGATTACATGATTAGCTAATATGTAATGGTTGTATATGCTGCTTGCAGAGTCTTTGAGTATGGTAGAAGCTATTAAGTGATCCAGTAGAGGGGAAGGGAAACCTGAGAGATGAGAGAAATGCGCAAAGAGCGTTGAAGATGAGGACTAGATTATTATTGCCCAGGAAAAAAAAAAGGAGTGAGTAGATGAAAAGATTTAATAGACCTGGTGACTTAGAGAGATGGGATAGGAAGATAATCATGGCAAGCTATAGTTTTATATAGATTAGGGATGATCTGAGTGTTAGAAAAGTTGGGAAAATTTAGAAACTATTTAGAGAGCAGTTTTGGGAACGGGACAGCATCTAAATGCACAGGGCAAACGGCTGGGAAGAGTGAAAGCTGCCCTTTTGGTGCTCCTCTGAGTGGAAGCGGTGGAATGGAGCAGGAGCTCTGCCAGGGCGAGGAGGAGGCAGAGCATCAGGAGCACAGTCCAATTGTGTCAAACTTACCTGGTGAGAACAGGAGGAGGTTTTCCTGAAACAGCAGAAAGAGGAGGATTAGAATCATTTCTCTCTGCATCCTGGTTAGCAGATTACATCTCATGTTTGTTTTAATGTTTTCAAAGCTACAGGTTTTCAAAGCAGGTTCTCCCTTATGTTGTAGATGAATTCTGATTAACAGCAGCGTTCCAAATCTTACATCTTTCTGAGAAACAGGGATTTAATGCAGAAACACAACGGGGTTAGATTGTATATATTCCATTGGAAACATTCACATAACAATTTCTTTTATTTCTGTCTGTACTGAAAGTCCTGCTTTGACACCTCAAAACTGGCTTCCAGGAGTCTTGCTGGAAATTCAAGCCATTGTGAGTTTCCTCTGTTGAAGCTCCAGTGAAGTCGATGGATTATGAAGTTATTTTAAAAATCTCTGGTGATTCGAGATGAGAAAGGATCCATGCTATTAATATTTAGTGAATAATTTATTGCAAGTGGCTCTAGTTCCTCAAAACTGTCAAGATGTGAAGTGCTGCTCAAATGTTATGCAGTTTTTCTCTGATCCTTTAATAGATTCTGATTTCAATTACTATCTCCAGTGCTGCTATTAGGATATGATACTATCTTTACCAGCATATGATTACTGCTGCTTGCATGGGTATTGTTTCCTGTTCTGGGATTTCTGTGTTTTGCTCTGTCTTGCCAAAAGTGGCAATTTTTGTCTTACTGACTTGTCTGTAAGCAGCTGCAGCTATTAGAGCTGCCTCATTCAGATTTCGTTTTATAGAGGCATGAATATGTCTGTTTTAAAAAATGATGCTTAAATTACAATGCTTGCATTAAAAAAAAAAAAAAAAAAATCACACTGGAGTAAATTAGTGTTTAAGGCACTCCTTGACCTGATGCAACTGTAGGTGAAGCGTGGTGTGTTCCCTCAGATTGAGCAGAACAAATGGTGAAATAGACGCTTACCTTGGACTCAGCAACTGATCTGTAACCCTGTAATAGGAACATCTGGAGGAATAAATTAAGAGTGTAGTAGTCTGCTCTCGTCCAGAGTCACATACTGTTTTATTATGAGAGTTTAACCCCCCCAAACTTTTCAACCGCATCAGTATAAGAAAACACGGTCAATCAAAAGCAGTAAAACCTGGTTCCTCCATTCTTAAGAAACAAAGACTAACAGTCCTGCCAGTCAAGCTGAGATGCCATCTGTTTTGCTGCAAAAGTGCTGTCCTGCAAGCCAGGATTGTTTTTGGGAAGGTTTAAGGATACTTGCATGTAACATACACATTCATAAAAGGCTTCTAGAAATTCAGTAGAGATACAAACTTCTAGAAATTGCGTCTGTGCCCTGTAGGGTGCTTAAAGCTCAAACCAAGACTTGAAAGATGTCTGCTGCCTGAAAAATGTTACTTGAATGTTGTTGACAGGGCATAGAAACGTTTAGGTTGGAAAAGACCTTTAAGATCATCAAGTCCAAATGTCAACCTAGCACTGCCAAGTCCACTGCTAAACCATGTCCCTAAGCACCACGTCTACACGTCTTTTAAATACCTCCAGGGATGGGGACTCAACCACTTCCCTGGGCAGCCTGTTCCAATGCTTGACAACCCTTTCGGGGAAGAAATTCTTCCTCATATCCAATCTAAATCAGCCTCCTGTGGAATACAAAGCTTTCTGTGAAAAGCTCTTATTTCCTTACATTCCCCCCCCCCCCCCGCCCCAAAGCAGAAACTTCTGCTTATTTCTCATTCTTTGGAAAAATAATCTTAAAATCTTTGCCCCAAACATCATCCATTTATGTCACTTGCTGGTGAAAAATAGGAAGACCTCAGCTTCAAATGTTCCCACTAAAAAAACCAAAAAAAGGTATTTCGAGCCATATCAAAAGAAACAACTTCAGAGCTTCGGTAATGTATACAAGTATTTGTGTGGTTTTTGAAGCAGCCCTATGTAGCTGGACAGCAGAAGCACTCTGTATGTGTGTGTGTTGGGGGTGAGGGGGAGGCTTGGAGATACTCAGCAGAACTTTAATTCTTTGTTTTTCCTTAGTCTGCTCTCATTTGCAAAGGTGCCCAGATTCAGATAAGAATGTAAAAACTCCAGGTGCCAGTGTAAGTCCTTTCCTTCCTTCAAAAGGAAGAAATCATTCATCTGCCCCCTGCGTGTTTTTTTTTTTTTTTCCAATCCTCATGTACTCAGTCCTATGTAATTGCTGATCTATAGTGTTATCACTTTCAGGCTTAAATTCCATGTCAGCACAGTGTCAGTCCATCCATTTTTTCGATTGCTAACAGGAGATACCTTGTCTTACGGAGCATAGCCAGATTTTTTTTACAGATGTCCTTTTATTAAGCACCTGGATTAGAAACATGTAATTAAGATCAGCCACTGAAGACTAAGTCTTTCTTGATTTCAAAAATCTTTTTCACATTCATAAAGCTTTAACCTGTTTCTTATACACACTGACCACAACTTTTCCCTTCTCATCCAAAAGAAATCCCTGCAGCTACATAGTGCCCTGGCCTATAACCTTTCTGGTCCCATTGCACAGTGGCCTTACCATATTTTCTTTGGCTTTTTTTTGTTTGTTTATTTCATATAATCCAAGCTAGCCTCATATAAATTTACTTTGATACCTAGTTCTGTTCATGATTTTTCTTTCTCTTACATCTATAAATCTAGCTGTTTGTACTATCACTTTTCAAGCAGTTCTTGTGGGTCTGATGTTTTTTTTCCCAGTTGTTACTAGGAAATTATTACATGACTTTGAAAATGGCATATCTTGGAATCTTTTACTGTTGTGAATTTATGTATATTTTCTTTGTAAGATGATAACAGTGAAAATTAAAGTTAAATACAAAGTTAGCATAAAGCAATCATATTTAAAATACTGTATCACCATTTTCTGATACAATCTTATATGGTGCCTCTAAGAGGTTTGCTGGGGAATATATGTAAGCAGTGTAGCTCGATGGGTTCAGTTGCTGTTTGTGGAATATGGTTAGCTCATGAAAGCAACTCTATCCTAAAATGACATAATATTTTGCTTAGATTGAAAGACTTTTTTAATCAGCACTCCTTTCTTATAGGAAGACTTATTTTTTTTTTTTTTAAGTTTCTGGTTGAAACTCTTTATAGCTTTCTAGTTTTTGTTTGCCCTTTCCAGTGGCAGCACCCATTTTTTCTAAATTAATCACACCGAGGTTTCTTGGGAGTCTGTCTTGTCAGGTAAGTTTACTGTTCCCTTGTTCATGGTCCTTCTCTCCTCTGTCTCGAATCTTTTCCAAACATGCATGATTAAATTGTATGCAACGTTTCAGTTGAGGCTTTAACAGTGCCTCAGGGAATAAATACTAGTCTTTCCTGACAGCTACCTCTGTTTGCCAGAATACAAATGCCTTTGGATGCTTAATTTTCTCCTCCTGCAGAATTCACAATGTGTGAGTGTAAATGTGTACTTTCATGCCTCTTTATAAACTGGAAATTCTCATTTTCAGACTTAAGATGATTTTTCCTACATCTTAAACTTACAGCTTTAATCACATTCAATTTCTTATTTAGACCATCTTTCCCCCCTGCCCCTGAGCAAAACCTTAATTAAATCATTGAAAATTTAAGGCAAGGTGTCCACAATTCTCTTGTTATGTATCGGAAATACGTGAGAAGGATTTCAGGCTTTTTCAGTGCACTTGTAGCTGATTTGTAAACCTATTTAATTTTCCCATCTGAAATAGGTGTCCTTGCTACTTGTGTATATGCCACCTCGATAAATATTCTAATGTATGTACATATAACTGTCACAGATCAGACATAGTTTTCCAGTAGTATCACAGGTGCACTATTTTAATTTAACTTTCTGCTTCAACAGTTTGTTCAAGCAAAAATTCTACAAGATTGAACTGTATTTTCCAGTGCTGAAGAATGAATTCTTGACTGAATAAATGTGCTGGTTTTGGCTGGGAGAGAGTTAATTTTCTTCACAGTAGCTAGTATGGGGGTGTGTTTTGGATTTGTGCTGGAAACAGTGTTGATAACACAGGGAAGTTTTTGTTACTGCTGAGCAGTGCTGACACAGAGTCAAGGCCTTTTCTGCTCCTCACCCCACCCCACCAGCGAGCAGGCTGGGGGGGCACAAGAAGTTGGGAGGGGACACAGCTGGGACAGCTGACCCCAACTGACCCAAGGGATATCCCACACCATATGGTGTCATGCTCAGCACATAAAGCTGGGGGAAGAAGGAGGAAGGGGGGGACGTTCGGAGTGATGGCATTTGTCTCCCCAAGTAACCGTTACGCGTGGTGGAGCCCTGCTTTCCTGGAGATGGCTGAACTCCTGCCTGCCGATGGGAAGGAGTGAATGAATTCCTTGTTTTGCTTTGCTTGTGTGCGTGGCTTTTGCTTTCCCTATTAAACTGTCTTTATCTCAACCCACGAGTTTTCTCACTTTTACCCTTCCAATTCTCTCCCCCACCCCACTGGGAGGGGAGTGAGCGAGCGGCTGTGTGGGGCTTAGTTGCTGGCTGGGGTTAAACCACGGCAATAAATAAAGCAGAAGTGCATTGACTTACACATCCATCCCACTGGAGGGGGGAAAAGAGTTTGAATGCCTTTTTATTTTTAATGTTGTGCAAGCCAGTCTTTTTGCAGGCGGATATTTGCTGATGAAGTTACAATAGTAATAGTTTGTGAATAGTATGCACTATTCACAAATAGTGCATAGTTACAATACAACTATTTTTGGGAAAAATAAATCTACTTGTAAAAGAAAAAGGTCAATAGATTATTTTATTTTTTTTAACATAACTTTGGTTCTTAATTACCTTTTTAGGCTGTACTCATTTGGGAGTCTTCCTGATGGACTCCCTGAAGCTGTGAGTCCATCTAGCAAAGTTGGTCTTGGTCATACTGCAGTGAAGCTCTTTATATTATGAATATTGGAGGTATTTTTTTGTATTGCTCATACCTCCAAGAACTTACTGATTTAAATCCTCGTTGTGGTGATTATCATAAATAAGAAGTGTTTGCTCCAGAGGTCAAGTTTGAGGGAGTGAGAAAGGGGCCTGAAGGTTTCTTAAATTTTTAGAAAAAGACAATGTGCAAACTAATGCCTCTGCTTACCAATACCCAGACAACTAAGCCCCTGCTGGCAAAGTCAGGACCAAAATTCCTGCTGATTTCAGAGCAAGAAGTAGAGTTTACCAATAACAGAAACTCCAGTGTAAAACAAACCTGAGCGACTACTATTTGCAGCACAGCCTGAAGTAAAGCATTCAAGAGAGGTGCGATGAATACTGGGAAGGTTATTGGTCAGGTTGGAGCTTATATGCTTTCTGCTGTGGAGCAGATTTGATTTCAAGATAGGTGGAGGAGGGGGGTATAACTGGTAAGATAAGTGTCCTAATGAAGATATACTGAGTTGGGATCTAAATGGAGGCAGTTTCTTTGCATGGGAATGTGTACCCATAATGAAGCGTCCGAGTAGATAGCATAGAATAGGGTAATAAATTAAAAAACAAAACAAGAACAAAATAAACTCTGCTGTACTGTGAAAGATCTGCTCTACAAATCGGCTTTAACAAGCTTATGAATTGCCTGTTCTTCATTTTAGATGTCTTTCCCTAGTGTCCAGATTCTGCTGTGAAGGGTGAGAAAGCTGCTAACTGGACTGTGTTGGACTCGCTCAGTGAAGAGGCTGAATTATAGTTCTCAATTTGTATGAGGGCTAGTTTCTGTACTCTACTTTTTGATATTCCAGTGACATCCCTGGGAACCTTGTGCTTTCATAGGGTCTATTATCTATTGCTTATCTGCAGTTATCTATTGCTTAAGATCACTCTTTCCTAACAATCAACTTCGTTTAGTGGGAAGTCGAGATTTGACTTCTGCTTTTTGCCTTACTCCTTTTCTTTTTCTCGCCTCATCTGTTTTATTTTTTCACTTAGTCTCTGTCCTTTTTTTTTTTTCCCTATTGCTTTCCCTGAAGCAATTCCCTGAGTTCCCTGTAACCCCCTTATCTCTTTTATACAGATTAGAATAGCCAGGCAATAAATTTTGTTGATGAAGTAAAACAGTCCTGTGTTGTAGAATTTGTATTCCATCAAGGCTGACTATCAGATGTATGAACTTCATTTCCAGTCCTTATTTCAGGCTGTCTGCACCCTTGGGAAGACCTTGCCCAGTCTACTGGTTACATTTGGCTTGCATATGGTAAGAAAACTTGCAATTATTGAGACACCTGCACTTAATCTAACAAAAGGTTTGCATGTATTAGGGGAGCTGGAGATCCACTAAGAGGAGTGCATGCAGCTGTCAGGCAGACATTTGGCATCAGGCCTGGGTGCAGCTGTAATGACAGTGAAGGTGGTGAGATGGGGCAGCGTGGAGAGATGTGCAGCGTTGCATGATGTGGGCCGAGCCAGGCAGCACTGGTAGAGTTGTTAAGGCCCCTGTGGTAAAATAAATCACCTCCACTTGACATCGTTGGCATAAACAAGAGATGTTTTCTGCCTTTCCATCTGGCCCACTGAGTACGTGAAGAAAATGTAACTTGCATCAGCTCAAGCTTCCAGGTGGTTATTAATGCTCTCTTCCTGGTAGCTTGCATGTAGTATATATTGTTATTTCTGAACTTGACTTTATATATTTCTATTGACACTCTATTTCTAATGCTACTTACTGACATATTTCTATTTACATATTCTATTTCTTTGACTTTACATACTTCTGATTCCTAGGAGGTAAGGCTTCTCAATGATGTGCCAGCTGCACTGGGAGAGTTGATTCTTCTTGCTTCAAATAACAAGTGTGGATCTCCGTCTTGATTGTACAGATGACAGCTGAACTATGGCTTATAAAAAGGTCCAGTAACTTTCTTCTGGGAGTCTGTAAAATATGCTCTGCGTAGTGTCTTGTGTGCGTGTGTGACAACAGAAATGTAATATTCTTCTGCTTCTCACCTCTTGCCTCTAACATATGGCTTCCATAGGCACATCTGTTAAGCACCCGACTTAGCTATTATTAGGTTTGGTCCATAGCTGAAGGGTCTTAAAGACCATGCAATCTGAGAACAAATAGCTAGAAAATAGATAGCATCTCCATGGGTAAAGTATAAAAATACATCCTACTAAATATGTTGGAGCTGCATCCTCAGTCAGACTTGAATTTTGAAGAGCGGATTTGTGGCAAAAACGTTTGAAAAACCTCTTTGCCTGCTGCAGCTCCGTACGGTTGTGTTGTGGCCTCGGTCAGGCTGCAGATGGCACCGTTGCTGCACACAAAAAGCCGTCTTGGGCTTGCTCTTCCAGTCACCTTACTCCTAAGAGAATTGTTATCCTACTGCCTTTTGAAAGCATGTATTTGATGATAGGTTTTGATAAGGGTTTGATAGCGCTCGCCTCCCTCTAGAATTAGTATTAGGAAGAAATGTGGAGAGAGGTGTTGGATTTTTTTTTTTTCCTTTGTGTGATGGTGCTTTGAAACGCATTGGTTACGCAGCTCTTTCTCTCTGATAGTGCTAATAAAGACTGGGTCGCTTATTTTGGTTCCCAGTGAGCTGCATGTGACAAAGAATTTCTTAAAGGATTTCCTTATTTTCATCTTTGGGGTTTCTGTGATACTCCTAACAAGGTTACTATAGCCATGAGGTATTTTGGAGGATACTGAAGTTGAAAGCCTACATTTTTCCGATTTTTGTCAGCTTAAACATCTAAATCCATTCTTGGAACTTTAAAATTATGCTTTTCCCTGCAGAAAGAGGATGCCATTGGTAAGAAAGGGAATGGCTCTGCTCCGATGCGGGGGGGGGGTGCGGTATGAGGTCCTTTGGGCTTAGCCACGGCCTGAAACAGTGGGAGGACAAAAACCTGAGTTAAGGAGTTAGAGCTAATGAGTGACCGAGGATCAACGGTATGAACAATCCAAAAGAACTTGGTTTTATTGGTTTTTTTCGAGTCTTGCCTGAGATGTTTTCAGTTTTCCTTTCTGAGAGGAACATCTGAAAGTCATTCCCTTTGCTTTGGAAAACTTCTGTTTTCCAAAACAAACAAATAGCACACTTAGGTCTGTCTGTCTTGTTTTTGAAATTGAGCACTTGAAACATAAGTTAGTGAATGGATCTACAAAAAAATAGAGATCAAGGCTCTCTGAAATCCTTCAGACAACTCATTTCCAGACTCCCTGGAGAGTACTAAAAGGCCCATAGCTGTAGACATCCTGCTTCCCAAATCTGGTGATATAGTGGCGGGAAGCCAAAGGAGAAATGGAGGGGGGAGGAATAGAGTTATTTATTAGCAATCGGGAGAAATCTTAGTTCTGAAATGGTGAACTTACAAATGTAAAGGGTGTCAAAAAGTGATCTGTTTTTATTACAGTCTCCACAGATATTCATTAAAACATGTTATGCACAAAAAAAGCCTCTAAAATCTCAAAGGGAGTGGGGGAACATTGCTATTAAAGTTAAAAAAGCAAAAAAATACCCTTGTGTAGGGAAACAAATTTAGCGGCTTGTCAAGATCAGCTGTAAAATATAAGTCTTTCTATAGTGATATAAGTTAAAGCTCCACACATACTAGGGCAACTGAACAAGTTATTATTTGAACCTGTTAAGAGTGTAAATGGAGGGTAAGAATCCTGGCTATCCAAGGTAACACAAACCATGAGAAAAAATGGGAAGTCTTTGTCATAATTTGCACCATGCTCATGAAATGATAAAGTTCTTCAAAGAGCTGTTTTTGTATGTTTATAAAAGTCTGAAGTGGAATAAAACTACTTTACTGCTGAGGGGGGAGGAGCACAGAAGGACATAGCCACAAAAGTGGTTTGTTTTGTTTGCAAAGTAACCTGAAGAAGCAAAGGAACTTGCTGAGTTTACAGTAATCAGCTATTTTGAATGGAAGTAGTTGATAATCACATGAGAAACAAGGCAAACGCTGTTTTGTTTTGTTTTAAGGAACATATTAAGGAAATGTTACTTTTCTTAGCATTCCTCTCCAAAGTAAACTTGCAGAGTTTTGAGATTAAAGAGAAAAATATCAAGAAAGCCATTAATTTATTCATCAGCTATATACAGAGGATCCAAAACACAGCCAGCAGTAAAGGAAGCTTTAGTCCTACTAGTTTTGTCTTGATACAAATTTAGGTTGAATGTTCTTGGAAAGCAATGATATTTCAGTTTGTCACAGTTGCTTGTTCCAGTCAGTGGTTATGGGCAATGCCGTTTTGCTTCCACTGCTTTTGCAGTAGCCATCTTATTACTTCCTGGTTTTTATATATTTTAGAGATCACAAATGCTCCTAGAGCTTTTGTTCCTAGAAGCTGTGCTGCAGTTGTTGGTATCTGGTTCATTTATGTCTGACAGATGACCCTGAGCTATTGAGAAACTACCTCTGCATAAAATACATGAAGCCTTATGCTAAATAGTCTTATTTTTACTCATCCATGCAGAGTCACTTGGTTGCTTATTCTAGGAAATGTAAAATGACTGCCTCTTAGGAATTGTGTTTGGACATGTTATAGGCTGTTACTACTGCTATTGTGATTAGAATGTACAAATCAATCGGATAAAACACTTGTAACTCCACCTGAGACCATAGTCACGTTTTGTATTAACTGTATACTGGGTAAATAGACCCAATATGACATGTGCTATACTTTTTATCAAATACTCTCTATATTATACTGATGTGTGTGTGTGTATATATATTATAGATCCTAAACTTTTTGTCCCGTAAAGCCAGTATTTGGCCGGTAAGAAAGATGGCACACAAAGCCCTATTATTCCCATATATAAGCTAGTTACAGCTATATGTCTAATTTAAGTGGAGACACTTTAAATCTGATTTTTTTTCTATTTTAGTTAGCAGCAAAAGTCCTTTCTATGTAAAATTTCTAATGGCATTTAAAATTATTTGATTTTAAAGGCTATACATAAACATAGATTATTTTTTTTTCTTTCTTTCCCTTGATCATATGCATGGGACTTGGTGTCAGCCAGCACGGCTGTTTCTTGGAGTGGAACCGCCCATAGAGAGCAAGCAGCCTCCCTGCAGGAGTGCTCAGAAGTCTTTTCTCAGCTGGTCTGAACTCTTTGCTCCTATCTGGAAAGTCTCTTCAGTCTCAAAAATAGTTATGGGAAGCTCTGGGAGCGTCCTCGTTCTAGCTTTCCTCCCAATCTTTTATTCAGTTGTCCTAAGCATAAAGGCAGCACGTGAACCTTCCAGTTCTATTATATGTTTGTAAGCCTTTCGTGGGTGGCCAGGAGCTAAGCACTCACACAGCCACTTGATAGCTTCCCCCCAGTCTTTATTGCTGAGCATGATGTTTTTGGGAAGCTTTGATAAGTTTTCTACCCAGAAACATCTAGTTAGACATGCCACGAGGACCTTACCTTCTGCTGTTTTTTCAAGCTCTTCCTTGCACAGAATACTTGCTGAACCATTGCCATAAGCTATATGGTGCTTATGCCTTTAGAGGGCAAAATTGGCTGTTCAGATATGACCTTTTAGAGATGTTCTCCTGGCATAAGCTTTTATTTCAGGATCTGTAAAGACCAGAATACAACTTTTTAGTAGACTTAAGCCTGAAGCATGAATCCATAGCCCTCATTCTTATTTTAGGTGTGCAATTTAGTGCACTTTTGTTATGACAAAATGGCCAAAAACCCCCTATGTGGTTTCATTCTTGTTTAAGAGTCTCTTTGTCCAGGCTGGATTGTGTAGTGAGGACAAGGTTCATTAGCAGCTACATGGCCAGCTATTGCTTTGCAAAGATTCGATGGATTGCCTCGGCGTTCCTGCTTCTTGTGAAGAACGAAATAAGGGGGGAGTGATCATTTTTAAGGGATTCTAGCAAAGAAATAAGAGACAGTCCCTAAAAGCTAAAAATGAATCAACTTAGATCAGTCCTATGGATCATAGCATGGGCACGTAGGACTTGGCTGCTTGCATCATGTGGGGCATTCTTTGGAAGCTGACATGTAGCACAGGGGTGGGGTGAGTTGACTAATTTCTGCAGCAATTAACTACAGTGCACCGGCTACTAGGCAGTAAGCAATGTAAGTCATTACACCTGGTGTACTTGAGTCTTTTTGGAGCAGGTGAGTGCTAGGTCAGTGATATGCCTCTGCACTGTTCATCTGTGGGTAAATATGTCATCTCCTAAGGCTGTAAATCATACTGATTTTTCAGAGAATAGGAAAAATTAGGCACTGAAATGTAATTTCTACTTGAGAGCTCGGTATCAAAGACGGTTTTCAAATGTTAATTAACCCTTATCTCAAGTGAGATGTGAATTTTTTTCAAGGAAGGGAAATATGGGGGGAGGTGGAAAGGGGAATAATTTTTTTTTATCCAGCACAGCAGTTTTGAATTCATACTTTGTTCATACAGTGTTCAATAGAAAGGGCCTTAAGTGATTAACTGCAAATGAGAATACTAGCACGCCATCCTATCTGATGGTAACAGATATTTGCAAAGCATCTGTCTAGCTTTCAGGGATAGGTGTGATTGGTAAAAGATGGGTATAAAACTGTGAGTGATGAAAATAAAATAAAATGAGACAAAACATCTTTCTTGGTATTAGCATGGAACTGAGGCAGAGCTGATGATTGATTTTTGTTCCTCTTTCTATATTAGAAGTCTGAAAAGGGGGGCAGCGCATCTTCTGCTGACTCCCACTAAGTAAAACGTAAAACCCATCACAAATTTTTTGAGCTAGTTCATTAAAAGTTGATGCCTAAAGTTGACTTGCATTTCCCATTGATCTGTATGTACTTGGTTCATTCACTGTTCAAATTAATGCCTGGCTGCTTAATAGGCCACAACTTAAAGGATAATGCTGCGCAAGCATGCTTCTGCTCAGACATTAAATCTTTTTTTTCCGTGTTTTTAAAGCTGTCTGTAACATGCTTCATAGGAAAGGGAAGCAAAGATAGGGGAAGGTGTTTGAGCAGGATTTTGGCTGATGCATCTCTAGTGACACCTTGTGGGACGTTTCACGGAATCCTCTATAGCTCATTTTTGAGGAAGAAATAAACTGAAAGGCTTGTTGGGCAAAAAGTTGCCCAAGTACTCTGCATGGGAGATGGTTAAACTTCTGCACCTGTCTATAGTTTTTCAGGATTGTCCTTGTAACTTGTAGTTAGTAGACAGGATGAAATACACAATGTCAAAGATGCTATCTGGCGAGTAAGGACAGCACAGAACTGAAAGATGACACTTTTGTTGTCAGATGTTATGGTGACTGTTGGATTTTCCTTCAATGCAGTTTCTGGAATTGCTACTTTATGAGCCAAATCTTCAGGTTTAAAATTGGCATTTCAGGACTGATACAGCAAATTATTTGAATAAGTAGTTAATCCAATCAGCTAAGCAGAAATCTAGCCATTGTTAGGATTTTCATTGCTATAGAAATTCCATGTCTTTATCCATTACAAGCAAAAAATATTAGACTATTTGTCCTAATGTTAACTGATTTCATTGTTGATATTCTCTACTGTTGTCTCTTGGAATAATTTATGCTCTAACTCTAGCATAAAGTCTCGTTTTATACCTTTCTAATTAGAATGCTGGAAGGAGACAGCCATACAAACTTGCCCTTGGATGAAAACAAAGCTGAAATATTTGCATGTCGCTTTTCTGTTTTTTAACCAGTTCAGTTTAAAGCCTGATGCTACCTCCTCAAGACGTCCTTAAACATCATCAAAGTGATTTCTCAGTTTTCCTCAACATACAATATTACTCCGATAGATCAAAAAGTTCATGTTTGCTCCTACAGTCCGGAAATGGATTTGAGTTTCCTCAGGTGCTAGTCAGGACCGTGCAATTCATTGTGCACTGACAATGTCTGTACAGGCATCTAGCAACTTGCTCCTCTCTTGAATTGTCTGATCTTGTACTTGGGCCTTCCAAGTACAGCAGGTACTTGGAAGTACAGTACAGTACAGACTTAGCAGGTTGGCATACTCCGTGGGTGTGCTGGGTACATTGCCTTGTAAGAAACATTGTGCTGTTGCTATGGAGGCAGTTCGGATGGAGACCTTGTAGGCTGGTAAATAGGACTTTTGCCATTAGTAGTAAAAGGCTATAGGTGTTGTACTGGCCTGACAATAGAGTGTCTCAGGGCTTGCCTGGCCTTTAGCTAGCTTTTGCTGTGGTCGTTGCTTAATAGCTAGGCAATTGTTTATTCCTGACGTATCTGAGCCTTGCACTGTAAAAACTATGTATATAAATATCTGAAAACCTAGGTGTAATCATTTAACAAACAGTAATCCTTTGTGTTAGTTGGGGCTGGGGTGGACTGTGTTGTAATTTGAAACTTAAACTGGTAGCTGAGTACCAGAGAGCTGTCTGTGTTAAGAAAACATAAACAGAACCCAGAGGGACCCCCAACACCAGTGATGAACTCCTCCCAGTGAAGAACTTGGGATGCTGCTGATAAGCTGCCATACCCCCCAGTGTTTCGGCATGAAGACGACTGGTGCTGTTGCCTTCAGGACTCAGAGGGACACCGAAAGAGCGAGTATAACGCCAGAGGAAAAAAAAGGGTAGGTACTAGGAAGTTTATATATGTAAATCTTAACTGTATTATTAACTGTAAGCGTAAGTGGACTAATAATAATAACTTGTATTTTAGTTAGACTGCTAAGATTTTAATTAGATTAACTGTTTCCCTGGATTTTAGGCTGATAGCATATACAGTACTCTTTATAGAACAGCTGAAAAGAATTACTGTTCTTACTGAATTCTTTGATTATACAATCAGACCCCCAGTCTTACTCCCTGGAACAAAGAAGTCATTTAACTGATCTTTCGCAAACAGCAGCTAAAGTGGAAACTGTAAACAGCCTCCTGGCTTTGGATTTTTGACACAGACTTCCCCCCCCGCCAGGGTGAAAGGATAAAGTCCTTTGAAGTAACTTCGCAATGCAGACCCAGCTACTAACTCAACAAGACTTCAAATTAGACTGGTCTTCTAATGACATATTCTCAGCAAAGAGCAATAGAGGTAATGATCTGAAATAAGCGGGTCCTGTGGACTTGTAACTGACACTGAAGCTTATTTTTTCCTTGAAACATTAAACACAGTACGGGCCAGCACCAAAAAAAAAAAAAAAGTAGATGAAGACACTTTGGCATGCTTCTTCAATTTTGTTTCCTTGTTTTCTACTGCGGCAAGGAAGAGTACTTCCTTTTCATTTCTTCAGCTATGAATTCTAGTAACTCAGCAGCTTTAAAAATAACAGTATCACGGCTTCATCTTCATTGGCTATGTGCCATTGAAGTTCTTCCTAGATTTTGAGGACTAGCAGTAGTCTTAAATCCATAAGAAGGCCGTAGGGTGAAAGTTGCCCTTTTCCTCTGCAGGGCATGTGAGTGATATGAAAAATAATAGTTAGATGCTTGTTTCTGCTCCAGTGAAGGTAATTGTGAACTTTACTTCTCAGTCCAGTGGCTTCAGGACCATGCTGTAGATGGCAGGACAGATGCAGAGTAGGAGAAGAGGGCTGCAGAAGACGGTTCCCAAAGGTGCTCAAAATCTGAGTGCGCACAGCTGATGAGGCAAACCTGGGCAGTGGAGAGAGTAAGGTGAGTGGTAAAACCAGTTGTTATTTCTTTTGCAGGCTAATATTTGAGAAAACAAATGTTTTGCTGAGCCAAGTCTGTTGCACCCCAGAAATAGCAGTCCTGTGTGCATGTGGCATTACCTGCACACAACAAGAAAGTATCTATTATAGGCCCTTCTTTAAAATAAAAAATAACTGTTAGTAAAGAATAAGATTAATTGTGGTAATAAAATAATAAGAGAAATACTGTGGTTTCACTGAACATGCCTTCCAAATTTCTGCTTCGTTTGCTTTTCTTTTATATAGAGAGCATTTTTCTGTTCTCTGCTGTTATTGTTGGGTAATTTGGTACTAAGCTTTGTGGTATTTTTTTTTTCTTCACAATGTGTTGGCCTCTCCTTTGGCATAGCAAGACTTAGCTTCATTATGTAAAACGCATTTGAGTTGGCTGACGTTAAACTCAGTATCTGGCTCATAGTTAATACCAGGAAAAAACGTAGTGATGTAATTCATTCAAGGCCTACGTGAAATGGTCTCACTGAGATTATTTTTACATATTATCTTTTTAATAAATGCTAACACTTTCTGTGAAGGAAGTATCTTTCATAACGAATTTTCTTTTCTTGTGGTGCTTTGAGGATAACTGAGATGCTGTTTTCAGTACAGCTCTGAAAACTGCTGCAACCCTGATCACATGAATGTCAACCTCTTAAAGGGTTGATCCCTCCAGTTATTTATTTTACATACTAAGTACACTAAAAATGTCTTTTAAATGGCTGCTGGTGATGCTAAATGAGGGCATGAGAAAAATAGCACAATAGGGGAATTGAAGAATAGCAGAATTCCTTTTTAACACTTGAATCAATATATGACATCACTGGGGTAATTAGTGTAACAGAACTAAAAATGCAAGGGGCAAAATTATATTGATTTCTATAGTGAATAGTATATTTTATATTTAGATGTTAAACAAATACACACACTCATGCTCCTTCTAGTGAATGTATATCTGGTATTCAGTCAATTCAGTTTGTTGGTTTGATTATAAGCTTTTTCTGAGAGACAGCCTGATGAATGGCATGAATAGGAATTCATTGCTTCCCAGAAACATGTTAAAAATAAGCTATAGAGATACTTTCACGTGTTGAATTTGCTCTTCCTTAGTCCATTGAGGTGTTACACACTTTACTCTGTGTGTGTGTGTGTGTGTATACATATAGTATTATTTAGAAATAAATTTCAACTTTTTAAAATAAATACATTTAGATTCACTTTCAAGCAAAACATTCAGAAATAGAAATTATGAGAATCAGTTGCAGCTGACATGATTTAGATGGACTCAGTACATAGCTCATTGTCCTGTCTGGTAAAGGTTTGCTGTTCTGAGGAAAATGGTAGGGGAAAAAAACCCAAACAATTTAAAATTTTTTTTTTTCTGTTCAAAACCGAGTATTTAGAAAACTTTAATCAACATCTCACTATCCAAGAGTTCATTTTTTAGAACCTGCTGGTGATTGTCACCTACTGATTGTAGGGACCTTTTTCCCTATTTATTGGTACTGGACTAACTATTTTGGCTAGATGTGTGGAAGACCTGTTTCCTGTCACTTGCTCTCATTCTGTGAAAAGTGCAAAGTCTGGGATAATCGAAGTCCTCTGTGCAGCACCAACTTACGAAATGGATCTCTTTTCTGTCCTCAAAGTTATACACTGGTTGCAGCTTCACCCATCTGGCATCTCAGCCTGCTGCCTTGCCCCGGTCAGAAGAATATGAATCCCACTTAACCCTGGGGAAACAGAGCAGGCAAGTCTGAGCAGGATAAAAGATGCTGAAACAAGTTCTTACACTAGCAAGAGCCTGATCTCCAGCAGCATCTGAGCTCCAGCAGCATCTCCAGCATCTTTGCAAATGGCTCTTGATGTGAATTCTCACACTGGAGCTTTTTGCTGGCAGAAAGCCCTCATTTGGCACGAGCTCTGCCACTTGTTTGGGCACCACAGGAGAGGACTACTGGGGAACAGACCTCAGGAGCTCTGATCCCAGAACGGCTTGCCATCGAGTGTGTGTTGGATGTACGGCTGATTCATTTCAGCTGAATTTTGAAGCCAGTAGCAATGGTTTTCCTGAAGTGAAGGAGTAATACTAGACCGGAGGAAAATGACCAAACAGAGGCTATGCTGCGTAAGCACTCAGAAGCAGATAGACAATTGGGAATGCAAAATGAAATGCTGCCTGGCAGGCAGGCATTCAAGATGTGGATGTGATCAGAGCCCAACATAAGAAAGTCTGTTTTGTTTACGGGGGAAAGGGGGGAAGAGTAGTTGTCTTTATCTGGATTGCATGATTTAACACAATTGTAGTAATAATTGGGACCTTTTTAAGGGAATATTTTTGCAGAAAAATGCTGACTTGGTGAAATAGAAGCTAGTCCCGCTGTCCCTTGCCATGAAGAAAGTTCTTTTCTCAGGTCTGACGAGGAGTGAGGGAGGACTGGGCCGCCACTGCAGGGGCTGCAGGAGGGATGGAGGCGAGACGAATGCTGTCCCCAGGTGCTGCTCTGCAGGGGTTCAGCAGCTGGCTGAGACACAAATGCAGCAAGGGCAGCAACAAATTCAGAGCGAGGCTGCTACTCCCCAATACTTGCCTTTTCTCGTGCTTGGGGTAAGGAGGTCAGAGTGCCTGGCTGCGTAGGGAGCTGGAAAGGGGGAAACCGGGTGGGCAGCAGGTTCCAGTGTCTTCCTGTGCCTCACCTCGCCTGAAAGCAGAAGCGCTGGTCTCGGTGTACTTCTCTGCAAGCAGGGCAGGGCTGAAGTACTTGTCCAGTGTGTGTGAAGAGCGGCAAAGGAAAGGCTAGCTGTTGTCTGAACTAGAGTGCCCAAAGCATATGCATGTTGATTGATCTGAGGCCAGTGGTTGTATGTCCTACTCCTTCCCTTTGGCCCAGTATTTGTTCCCTTTTTATTTTCACCAGAAAACTAATTCTGCACCCGACAAAAGTTCTGTTGTAATTGGTATGTTTCTGCAGAAGAGTTGTGATTTTAATGAATTATCATTTTCAGACAGACTAGTTTTTAGAAAATTTTCAACCAGCTTTATTGCTGGGCCTACAGGCGAGGAGACTATAGTGGGGGAGATGTAGCAAGATAACTTGCTTGAAGAAGAGAGATTGGAAAAGAAGACTGAAAAGAGACTTGAAAAAGATTTACTGTTTCTTTCTTGCCGAGCAGAATATTTTATCTGCCTGTGTATAAATATAATGAATGTAAATTTAGCTTGGTCCTTTACTGACTGAGAAGGAAGAATTGGAGACTTCAAGGAAATGTTGTGGGTTCTCTTCCAGCATAGCACAGGTATACTGATTATTTGTTTTTGCTTTATCTAAACACACAGCCTTTCCTTCCCTTGCATGCCTTGTGCCTCTGGCATTTTCCTCCTCCCTTCCTTAGCCACCCCAGGCCTTTTTGCTTCTACAGGGTTGTGTGATTAGTCCTTTAATTGATGCCCTTGATTCCATTGATAGTTTTCTTTGTTTCCATGTCTTTTCTCTAGATGCAAGCATTGGGCCATCTGAGCCTGAGAAAAGTAAAAAGGGGTCTCTAATACCTGAATCTAGAAGTCAATCCAGAGGACCCATTCTATTAAAACGCCATCCACAAAACTCTGCTATGAAAGAATAACAGTTTTACAAAGGGGTGAGTTTGACCTCTTCTAATGTATATAGTCATTAAGATTTCACAAACAAGTTGGTGGAAGTGTTGGCCAGTTCTCCTATAGCAGCTGCTGCAGAGAAATGAAGCATGTTGCTCTTCTTTTAATTAACGTATATTCGCACTGCCTGCTTACCTCTCGCTTCCTATGCCTGGCATTTGAAAGTGAGATATTTGATTGTTGCTCGGTTTCATGGTGTTTTGTTTTTGTGCTAACAGTGCAGGTAGGTGGCAGAAGCAGAAGACAAGATTGACTTTCTGGTATTGCCTCCTGTTCCCATCTCTCTGTAGTGAAGAAGTAGAACTTATGTAGCTAAACTCAGTACAAAGATGATACCTAAATACAACTCGGTCAGCAGTAATATCTCTTGTTGGAGGACCGAGTGCAGTAGGAACATTAAGCTGTGCAATTTTCTTACACCTCCTGGACGGAAGTAGACAGATGGTATGACTTGGTGAGGTAGCACTGTGGTTCAGTGGCAGAACAACTCCTGGTTTTATCCTCTGCCTGCTAATCTTCCCTGCAATAACGTGATGCCACCGCGAATGTACTGATGTGCCAGCGCTCTGTGAGAACCTCATGCACTGGGCAGTCACCCAGTTACTAAAAATCCTAATTGCCGGCATTTGTATTCAAGGCAGGAGGCGTCCCCTGTTTGTACAGCCTACATATGAAACATCCCACGTAGTTTGTAACCATCCTCCTGCTTTCACTGTGTGTGGGAGTTTATCTTTACTAGAAACAGTAATTGCAAAAATGACCTTCATACTTACTGAAAGCAGTAGACTGCTCCGCTCTGACTCATGGAATGAGCCCAGGTATTGGGTAATGGCTTGCTGCTTGATAACATATTTCTCTATTGTCTTGTGCAATAGTTAAACCGAAGCCTAGTTCTGTGTCAGATATAATATCGTAGGCGATGTGTACGACTGTTCTGTTTCTGCCAGAATCTAGGATGAAGCGAAAACTACAAAACCGCTGCTGACTGAGGAAAGCAGCCTTGCGTTGGCTCAGCTGGGTTCCAGAGCGAAGGCTCACGTTTGAGCATGTCTTCTAGTTTCGGTTTTAGAATAACAAATCCAGTTTGGATCATGCATCTCTAGCTGAAATAAAAGCCATTACTTTTATTCTGTAATTGTATTGCCTCCCTAGTGGATCCTTGGGCTCCCTCTTTGCTGTCATCTTAGCTCATTTTTGTTTTCTGCAATGTTCATTGATGTTTTACTTCAGTAGGAAATCCCCTTTTTTAAATGCCTTGTAATGAGTCACTGCTGCTGTTTGCTTCAAACTGAAGGGGATTCCAACTATAAAATTGTATTATTGCTAAAATATAATCCTGTTCCATTGTGTAGGTTGTAGTTTAAAACAGAGAAAGGTTTGGGGGAGTTGTAGAGTGAGCAAGCAATGTTGTTGCTAGTTTTGTTTATTAAATTGGGGATTAATGGCAATTCCAGTAAGAAGTAAGCAGCTTAGAAGTTTAATAGATCAAAACCAATCTCAAACTGAAAATATTATTCAGCAGTTATGTACCTCTGAAGTTCTGTACAAAAAAAGCCAAAAACCAACCCCAAACCATAATAGTTTGTGTGTTCCCAGTAATGAACATTAAGATTTGTTCAGCAAGAAGCACAGTTTGGTTTGGCCTTTTTGTGTGTGTGTGTGTGTATGTTCATTATGGATTCAAAATTGATTGCTTTAAAAATGTTTCTTTCGGGCATGGAAGATTGCCTTGAATTTCCTTCTTTCATTATAAATCTGACTGTCCTCATATCTATATTACTGTTGGTTTAGCCCCTGTTGCTTTAAGCTGCAGTCTTCTGAAACCATCGTCTATCGCTTTCTTTTATCTGGAGTAACTGCTGCAACTCTCTGTCACGCTGGAGTTTTGGTGACATTTCAAATCTCTGTGTGTGCACACAAGAGATGGAAATTTCAATTTGCAGTAGCCTTTGGTCCTGCTTTCTCATGTCTGCAGAGTTACGCAGACAGTCCAGGTGTATTCTCTGAACGCTTACTTTGCTCCCCCGTTCAGCTCTGGATTTACTTCCTTATTTTCAGAGTTTACATGAGAACTTCTACAGGCTGTAATCCAGACTCCCCCATTCTGCCAGTGACAGCTACCTCTGCACTCAGCACTAGGTGAGACCACTTGTTCTCTGCTGCTTTTGAACTCTGAAAGTCCTCCTGGCAACTTTTTTTTTCCCTTGTCCGGTTCTGGTTTTATCTGTCATTTAAACAGAACTCAGCAATTCCAATTTTACTCTAGGCTGTCTAGGAATGCAAAAAAAAAAAAAACAAAACCAAACACAAAAGGCACCATTTAAAAGCAAATTCTATCAATGTCTTCAATAAGGTATGGAAGGTGGTGGTTATATATTGAGATATGGTGGTTACTGAGCATTGAAAAGGACCATGAGGTTGTTGAAGGCCCCACAGTAACACCCGAGTTGAAAAAGAGTCTCACTACTGGTTTTACGGCATATTGCTGTAAAGGAAATAAGTTAATAAAAGCCACAAAGATGTATGATTTCCCATAGCCTTTGACTAATGCTTTAAGAGAAAGAACTGTTTAAAAAAATACTCTTAACTGAAGGTGAGGGGATTTCCTTAGGAAGAATGCTTTTAAGGGGCCTTGCTCTGAACCAGTGACCTCAGGAGGCAGGTGTTTCCTAGTGGCGTGAGGCGTGTCTGTGCTGATGAATGGGAGGACATTGACAGCTCCATCCCTCAACCCCAATGCTTTTGGGTTTACCTCTCTTCAAAGGTATTTAAGTGCTAAAGACTCAGAATCTTATCCCAATGCCCTAAATTGCCTAATTTGCTTAGCTGACGTCCTTTTAGGGTAACAGGACTAAAGGAGCTGGGCTGGCCCGCAGGACAGCATATACTGCGAACCGGGGCGATGTGGTTCACAGGCACTCAGGTGGGTCCCTGTGGAGACACTCTGGGTCTGGAAGCTGACTGGCTTGGCTGGTGCAGGTAAGGTTTCTCCAGGGAAGGTCACTGGTGAATAAAGCAGGGCTTCCCCATTACCCCATGCAGGTGAGGGTGTCTCAGGGTCCAGCAGTGCAGACTTGCCTCACGTTATGCTGAGCAGAAGCTGTTAAGCCCCATCACAGTGCAATACCCGCATGGGTCTGGGGGGTCAAAGCCAGGTTTGGGTGGAGTGATTTGTCTGTGTCTCCAGGGTCCAGAGGCCTGCCTGCGGAACCAAGATGTGTGTGTGAACAGGCAGTTCGGTGGCCCTAGCTGGCTGTTCATGGGAGTCAGGTTGGGAATCTGCATCTGTGGTCTGGCTTGGACTCAAGCCTGGATAAAACGTGGCTACTGGGAGCTGACTGGTTGAGTGCACTCTTGACAGTTCCATCTGGTGTTTAGGTGCATAGCATGGAGTCTGGATGGTTTGGAAAATTTGGACCTGAGTGCTTTTGTCACTTCTGAAAAGGGAAAAGATTCCATGCATCCTGTAGAAATTTTGAAAATAGCACCCCATTTATGTAGTGAGATCTTTAAGTACATAATTAAGGTCACCTTGGCACTTTGATTAGGCTCTGAACTATGAGTTCATGAGTTCTGTGAGTCAAATATTTTCTTTTCATTTCCACAACCATTACTATTTTTGCCCTGTGGTAGAATGTCTCGTCTGAATAATCCTCTGGTATGTATTCAATTGCTTTTCAACGTTCATCTTCGGTTTGCAAATGCTGAATATGCTTTTATAGGAAATTAGGTTGAACTAAACTTGAATGTTTGCAAATATTTGAAAGACTTACAGGTAATAATGGGATATTTATCGGACTCACTGGCTCTCTGCTGTGGTTTAAGGCTTCCTTAAAAGTAGGGTGCACAGATAGGTACTGCAAAAGTTTAGAGTAAGGTTATAATTAATAGGTAGATATATATCCCTACTTTATAAAATAATCTCCAGTACTTAATCTTTTTTCTAGGTTGTAATTGCTGGGAAAGTACATAAGGGAAGTAAAACTGTGTGTTTGCTACAGCATCCTAGTGCTCCAAGCACTTGTCTTTTTTTTTTTTTTTTTTCTTTTTTTTCCCTTAAAAAGAAAAAAAGGACTTTATCTCCATTACAGCAAATGGCTTTTCCTTACATCATTTATAAAAATTAATCATTTTAACAACACTTTTCTTTACTGTTCAAAGAATTTTTACATTTTTCTTGATTGTTCCCCGATGTCTATACACTGCCTCTGTCTATGTTTTATGAGTAAAATCTGAATAACACAAGGGTACAGTTTCCATAAAATTAAGGTTGTATGAGGTGGAAATAGCAGCCTAAGATCAGGAGTTCCTTCATTTTTATAGTCCTTTCTTTTGGTAACAAGAAACAGCTCTAAGGCAGTTTTCTTGTAGGACGGTATATAGGAATGTTTGCCTTTATAGATTTTTTGTGTGTGTGTGTGTCTGCGTGCTTATGTGATGGAGAGCTACATTAGAAATATTTGGATCTGGCTTCTAACAACGAGAGAGCTCTCTTTCTAATGTGGTTATTAGCTTTACCACACACTTGTATGTCTTGCACAACCATATAGCAAAGTTGTAAGCAGATATTACTCTTGATTTCACAAAAAGGGAAAATCAGATTCATGTGCTTTATGGCAGGGGGCGAAAACTTCTACTTCAGTGTTATGATGTATATTAGTGGTTGTGAAAAGGTCATCAGATCCTCCAGAGAAGCTGAGAAAGAGTACAATTCTCATCTGAAATGTAGTGTCACCCCTCACCACCTTCCTCTCCTCCAAAGTACCTTTCTTCCTGTCCGCCAACAACCAGGATACCTCTTCCGAGATGCCTTCACTTCCCCTGTTTGCCCTTGGTCAGCTGCACACCCAGGCGAAGGCATCTTCCTCTATTCAGCTACCTGTGCTGATGGCGAACACTAGCTCTCACTGGGTATGCCAGGCCTTACTTCCTTTTTCCTTTCATTTTTAACCCAGACTCTTGTAGCTCCTGTGCTCAGTTGACAATTTATAACCTAGAATAGTGGTGGTAAGTGACAAAGGCAGGCTAAGCTTACTGTTCAAAGGAGCGGCTTTTCTGTACAATACTGTTTTTATATTATTGTGTGTTACCTTATCCAGTATCATTCTAGTGTTTCCTTACCATGCTCATCAACTTCCAATGGTGCTTTAGTTAATGTGACCAAAACATCTGCTGTGCTTGAATTCCACGGAGCTCTATACAGAGGGACAAGCAAATGTAGTGAAGAGGGTGGCTAGTTTTTGTAAAGTTTTTTTGTCATATTTTGAAACACATTTTTGTACAGCCTGTCTTAGAAAGAGAGGTTAGCGTTAAGAGCGTGCACCTTACACTTAGGGTGAGC
This sequence comes from Aptenodytes patagonicus, assembly GCF_965638725.1. Classification (NCBI taxonomy): domain Eukaryota; kingdom Metazoa; phylum Chordata; class Aves; order Sphenisciformes; family Spheniscidae; genus Aptenodytes; species Aptenodytes patagonicus. The sequence goes on from NC_134952.1 coordinate 79,544,600, forward strand.
AGTGATGGGGTTTGTGATAATCCTTCCTTCTTTCCATGATCTTGAACTTAGCTTTGAACATCTTGCCATCTATCCTTGGCCCTTTCTGTGGAGGTATCCACTGTTCCAGGTGAACATAGTAACTCACTGCACTCCCTTGCTGCTGAGAAGAAAATCAGAGACCAGGAACTTAGTTTTGTGGTAGATCATCTTGTTGAGAAAATTCTCTGTACTATTTTGTAGTAGTATAAGGTATGTAAGTCCTCCAGGCTCTGTGCCTGATCTTATTGTTGTAGCTCAGCCAAGAAAGAGCAAAGGCAGAAAAGTGTCTGCAACTCGCAGTTTTCAGCAGTCCCTGAATCTGGGTGAAAATGTTTTGCCTCATCCAAAAAAAACCCTGTCTCCATGAGGTAAAGGTCATGTTTCTGTCAAACCACTAGATCTTGCTTTAAAATTTCAGTGACGCATAGAGTAGGAAACTTAATATGGCTTCAAGATTGGCTTTTCTCTCTTGTTAATTAGCAAGCAGGTTAAACTATGTATGGAAAGTAAAGAAATCTTTCTGAAGCTTACGCAGAAAGAGAAATCCCTTTCATGGAAGATTCAGACATTGCCTAAAATTAGATTTAATTCCAGTTTGGACCAGAATTTAAACACTGCAACATTTCAGTAAAAAATAGTAGAAACCAATGGGTGGGCAACCAGCTGGAGACCAAGGTGGTCTTATTGGCCAGAAAAAAGGTTTGTAGTCAAACTTCTTTGACACTAAGCTGCACGCTTAAAGTTTGTGGAATTGACAAATGTGATGGAAGTGATGTTCTGCTGGAACCTGCTGCTGTAAAGCCTGTTTTCATACTTGCTATCTTATCAACTTCATGAACATCTTCAAGAAAATCCAGTGAAATAACATAAGAATATATTTGAGTAATAATAAAGAATTGATTGAATGTTATGGTGTTGATGGTGATCCAAGACCTCATAAAGGAGCTGTGGCATTTCCAATTTTCCCGTAAGGAAGGGAGAATTTGTTGTGGGTGGTCTTTCATTCGTGGCTAAGCAGTAAGCCACACAGGGAGCAGGAACAAAATGGGTGGGACGTGCCCTGACTTTTAGTACATCTCAGGCAAAAACTGTTCGAGTCCAAACTAAAATCAAAGTGGTTCACTAAAATTTAGGGTAGAATGGAGTAGCAGGATCTTCCTCCCTGGGAAAGTCACTTCTGTGAGCACAAAAATGTATTTAAATTCTGTATGAAGCGTGGATAAGAGGTACCCTCACCTTTTAACTGTTTAGTTTACTTCAGAAACATGACAGCTGGGACTGACTGTCTCTTATTGCTCCTTCTTGATCTGGAGCATGTGAATCTGTTTAAGAAATATAGAAATAAAAAAAGAGGATAGCGGCCAACCTATTTCTGAGTGAAGCAGAAGAGACTATTTTAGCTGGACAAAAATGTAAGTGCGTGGGAGCAGTTCTCATTCATGCACCGAAAAGAGAGGAGGACAACTGTAGACAGCCAGTGAGTAACGTTTGTGTCGAGAACAGCAGGCTGCCTTGTTTCAGCAGAATGAATTCCTAATGCCCTAAGTGTGGTATCAAAGTATAAACTTAAAACTAAATCTCAGAAACTTCCTGGACAGCAAATCTGTCTTCAGCTTCCTCTCCAGAATACTGGAGTCCCAAACTGTTTTGAGCACTTTTGAAATTGCTTTTTTTTCCAGTCTTTCTTCCTTGTAGTGGTCTTTTCTCTCCTGAATAATACTTACATGGCAATTAAGCCCTTTACAAGTCACCTAGGATCCGGTACTTTAAGCTGCTGTCTTTGCATTATATTAAATTTTCTCTAACTCATTTCCTTATTTTTCCCCTATGGAAAGTCCCTAAACAAACAGTTCTTCAGTGGACAATAAAATAATTTGAATGGCAGCCATCCAATCTGGACTTTCTCTAGATAAGTGGCTTGGGTATGCATAAGAAGCAATTAGATTTTTATTATTCAGTTATATATGGTGTAGCTAAAGGGGTTTTCCTCTTCTGAATGGGGGGAGTGGGGAGGTCAGGTAAAAAGATGCATATGTGATTTCTGCTGTACCCCCACAATTTTCCACTGGAGGTTAAGAGAAAGCGTTCCCCCTTCAATTTTTCCATTGACTACTTTTCTCTGCCTCCACAAAACATTTTGTTGTGCCTGCTTTGCTGTGATGAAAATGTCATTACTTTCGTATCACTCACATTTACAGGAGTTAAAAAGGAAACAATATAACTGTTCGAGTCAAGGTGGCCGTTAAGCTGGTGTTAACAGGAAAGGAAGAGCCCACGTTTTCATCTCCTCTTCTCTGGAAGCAGGAAGGATGCTGTTCCCTATTAGTATCTGCAGAAGGCAGCTGTTGCTGCAACGGACAGAACAGCACCTCCCTTCCTGTGCGTGCTTCAGGCGTGGCTGTTGGGAGGCGCTAGAAGTAGCCCAGCACGACAGTAAATGTGTGCAGCTCAGAATGACTCCAGTTAAAACGTTTGTAAGCACTTCGCATTTTATTCAGGGAACGCTTCCCGGAATAAATTGGCATCTCTGGTCACTTCTCTTAACTCATGGGATGGCACGCAGCCTTTCAGACAAGAAGGCACCTGGCCTTAAAGGCTTAACAGTCCTGTCTTTGCCTGGTCCTGGATGAGGAGAAATCTGATTATTGCTGGCCTCCCTGGCAGAAACCACAGTGGTGCATTTGAACAGGTGACGGATATTAAAACCAGGAACAGCACACATGGAAAGTTTTAATTTAGCCCTATCATTGTTGCTGAGCTGACAGATGATGACAAAATGTCAACAACCCCCCGAACTATTTCCAGTCCCATAGAAATTAAGCATGTTGGTTGGTCCAAAGTCAAAAGCTGTGTTTGAGTGCAGTGAAAGCCAAAAACATAGGAGACTAAATTCACCTTACTCTGTGTGAATGCATTGCTGAGGAAGAAGTAATGCTATTCCCTTGTTACTTAGTCATCCAGTGGAAAAAGCATTTCCCCTCAGAAGTGTACCTCTTGGCTTTGATTTCTTTTGCTGCGTGGAAGGATTTGAGTACATGCCACTCGCCTCCCAAGACAAGTGCTCTAGCAGTTTGCTACTGAGCTTTTGCTGGTGGGTTGCTTTCAAACCTCCCCTGTGGAGGCTGTTCTGCTTTTTATAAATGCTTATATAAAACTAAACTAGAGATCAGAGTAAGAAAAAAGTGACTGATGTGGAGCTGAGTGAATATGATGCTGTTCTGAGAAGTGGAAGATGTTGGTGCCGTTGTGTGGTGTGGTGGGGTTTTTTTGGTTTTTTGTTTTTTCTTTTAATTTTAAGCAGGCAGACAGTAAATCTGAACTCTGGTAAATGTCTGAACCATCAAACTAAAGTCATTAACATTTTCTCCAACAAAGTAACAGTGAATACTTCATGTGTAGTGGAAGACTATTATTGCAAAAGACTGGGGAGAAATCACCCCGCAACTCCAGCAGTTAAAACATTTATCCAGGAGGTACAAGCACAGTTAAACTCCCTTCAGGGAATGGCAGGGAAGGAGCTGAACCTTGGTCTCCCACATCCTGACCCTGTCCTGTTGTTTCCTCTGCTATAATTGCAAATGCCTCCAGAATAGTTTTGTTTCAACAAAACCGCAGTGAATTGAACGTGAATTTGCAAATGATTACTGTCTGTGTGCATGTGAGAAGCAGAGTGTAAATGGTTTGATGGAAAAAGATCCACCCTGCTCTACTGAGCAGCTGTGATATTTCTGCTAGGAGGATGAAAATGCTTTCAGGGCAGTTAGATCACTAGTATTTCCAACCCAGAAGACAACAGGAGTCTTAAAAATGTCAGAATGGTTTTTACTCCTTCATGCAAAACTGCACGGGCTTTGTTGTCATCAAAACTGAAACCGATACAAGAATCAGGCTTAAAGATGAAACTTCTTCTGAACATATACCTGTCACGAATCTTTCACTTCTAGGTAATGGTGTGACAATGTTCATTTTTATCATCTGTGAAACTTGATTAATCAACTCCTGTGTGCAGTGGACTATAGCTTGAAATGAATAGTATACTCTTGAAAATGCTGCATCACTTCTTGTCCGGGTGAAGGGAAGACGTTTCTGCAGTCTCCACCTCTATACGCCCTCTTCCTCAGAGAGAAAAGCAGATATGATAATGTAGTGTTTCTGGTTGGGGGCAGAGCTGAATGTCGCTTCTGATGAGGAGACTGTAGCTGGTTGAACTGAGCGCTGATTCTGTAGGGAAACCTTTAGAATAAATTCTAATTAAAATGCATTCCTAGAAATGGGTCCCTGACATATCTGCCCCTTACAGTAAATTATTCTACTAGATTAATATTTGTGTTCTACACCTTTTCAGTTGATGCAACTTTTCCACCGTGCTAGACCGCCGCTTTTCCCACAGAGCAGCTTTTGCTGGTGCGTGGGCATACCATTGTGTCACTGTTCCATGGTAATCTGAAGAACGAGAGGGAATCCTCTGTGGTCTCTTACAAGCAGTGCTTTCAAGTAGATCTGTGTGGGCTGTGTTTGTTTGAGAGATATGAATATGTTCTCAACGTTAGAATGACTTCAAGAAAGGGGTTTCCCTAAGCCTGGAGTGTAGGTTAAACCTTGAGAGATATACACACATATATATATATCTATTTGCCTCCAAACCACTTAGTTGTCATTTGATTCAGAGAGCCTTTATTGAGACTAGTACGTCCTAACGTAGCAGCACGGAGACGAACACCTTCCCTAAATATGGTGAGTAACTTCTGCATTAATTTGAAGCTTGTATCAGTGGGTCTCTGCCTAGCCTCAGAATGAAGTCATGTGCCTCTTTTCCCATGTCATCTACCAAAGTGACCTCAAATCCAAAAGCTGATATTTTAAAAGTGGTTTTTTTCCTAAATGATTTTTTAATTTCTTCATAATTTTTATATAGAATAGCTATAGCAGAGTTCATTTACTTTCTTTCCTTGCACAAAGGTGGACAATGAAAGGTGCAGGAATAGTGAAGGATTACTGCCATATAGAGCATTAAGGCTATGTCAAACAGTTATTTTGGGGTAAATCTAGTGATACAAAGATTCAGTGCACCTGTACTGGGTTTGACCCACATTCCTTCCTTGGATAATGCTTCAGTTGAGACCTTTGGAAGTTTTACCTGTTCTGTAGAGTTTGGGATGTTCCCTGTGCTACTGACTCTGACTGGAGCAGGCACAGGATTTCCTCAGCTGGGTCTGTCATTAGGAGGTGGGCCCTTTATCCACATCTGCTACAAATTCTTTTCTATAATCCACATAGCATTTGAGGGTGGGCTAGGACTCGGGGCTAGGAGGTATTTTGCTTGCCTTGTTGCTGTAAATTGGCATTAATGCTGTGTCTCAGAAAAAGTTTTGATGCATTCCAACCCTGAGTAAGGAATACGTGGAGCCACAGTATTATAAATTTCAAGTGGTATGTTTCGGATTAATAAGTATAAATGAGGTGAGCTATGAGGACTAGTGAGATGGGGTTTGTGTAGAGGGAGAAGAAAACAAACACGCGTGTGCTTTTTCCCCTCCTTGTTTTAATTATTTCTTTGATAAAAATGTAAAGCTGCAGTACTTCTATCCATCGTAGTGAGAAGCAACCCTTCTGTTTTTAGAACCAGTGGTGTTTGCTGCCAGGGGGCACGCATACCTGTTGTGCTAGGGCAGCTGTAGGAACTCCAGATGGCTCTACCTCCCCTCTCTCAAAATGAAGCAAAAGTTGTCAGTACACCTGTGAGGATTACAAAATGCTCACAGCAAACTATTTAGAAACCTGAAGAAAGAGAGCTTCTTAAAGGGTCATCTTCCCTTGACTTGCTTCTGGATCCTTAGTACGCTCATGATGTGCTGCCGGCAGAGTCCTAATTTCTAGCAGCAGCGGTGCCGCGTTTCCAGAAGTGTGGGCACACTGGAACATATGGAAAGCAACACGCATTTCTGAGTTGCTTAGGACTGGTGTTCCTGCCAGCCGAGCAATGCCAAAGTGTTTTTGCAACTGGCTTGTTAGATTGTTCCTACCTTTCTATGGGCTCTTCTTTCTCTTTTTTGTCCTGGGATTTTGAAGCTTGGCTAGAGAGCATGAAATTTAAATAAAACAGAGCTGCATTCCTCATGTAATCAGATCATTCTTACCTTCTCACTGTTAAACTTCTGTTCTTGTAGTTGCACAACTTTTTGTAGGTAGGTCTGCCTGTATCTTGAATTCTTTTCTCACAGCCTCGCTTCCTTCCCAGCCACGTGGGCCCTGTACTTGGAACAATCAATCTTCTGTTACTGTGCTATCTCTTTATACTGCAGAGACTGGAGTCCAAAGTCATTGGAGTTGATAGATCCTAAATCTTTTCTCTCTTGGCTTGGATTGCACAAGAAAGTTCCATCATTTCTCTTTCCTATCGCAACATCACAGTTTCATTGTAGTGAGATCTCCATTAAAAATTGTTCAGAAAAAACATCTTGGGCACTATCAATGAATATCATAGTTATTAATCTTGCTTTTATCCTGCAGCATTTTTCCTTTTGACTTCTGTATTTTATCTCTTGGAAAGCTTCCTGTCCATACTTTGGCAGTGAATAATAATAAAGAACCACTTTTTTTACTGCATAATTTAAAGCTGACATTTAACAAATACCTAAGTACTTCCTTCCCATCTTGCCCACCTCCAAATAATTTGTCGTGCTAATTAAAGTTGGATACGGATCATGAGAAAATACCATTGGAAAGGCTCATGCAGTGCTATTCCATGAAATATGCCTAGTTTGCAAGTGTTTTTCTGAAGATCTGTATGCTTGGCATATTTCTGTATATTTGACAGATCTGCGATTGCTTGATAAATAAATTTTAAACAAATCATAGAATCATTGAGGTTGGAAAAGACCTCTAAGATCATCGAGTCCAACCGTCGACCCAACACCACCATGTCCACTAAACCATGTCCCTAAGTGCCTCATCTACTCATCTTTTAAATACCTCCAGGGATGGGGACTCAACCACTTCCCTGGGCAGCCTGTTCCAATGTCAAATGTATATTTGACGAATGTACATTTTTCCAATGTTCCAAATCAAAGGTATTTATTGCTGAGGGTTTTATTTTATCAACATATTTTATACTTTTTTGGAATGAATTTGTATTTTATTAACAACAGTTTGCTTTCACAGAAATTGCATACAATAGGTATGTTCAAAGTATCATTGACTTTGCCCCCAAACCTGTGTACACTAATTGGCTTCAGTCGAACCTAACATTTTCCAGTGAAGAAAAGATCTCTTCTAAACATATTAAAAAGAGGAGTCTACGTGCAGTATCGGAAAATCAGTGACAGGCTGCATTTAAATATCAGAGAGGCTCAAATAACTTGAAAGTTAAAATTTGTTAAAAAAAAACACAGAAAAATGTTGGGATTTTCTTTAGGTGACACCTTTGGTTGCCGTCGTACATCTTCTAGCAACTTCTTAACGTTATAAAGCTCCCCAAAACAAAAAAGCTTAAATCCTCCCAACTCCTGGACTCATAACCTTATAATAATTAGAGGTTAGTATTTTCTTTTTTTTTTATGGCCTCCGATGATGGGAGAGGGAGGGTGACTACAGGAATCCAGAGAAGTACTGAGAGTGTTTTGAGGTATGCGCTGTGTGTGGCTTTGATGGCTTGATATTTACGACTTCCTCTGGTCAATTCTTATGCAACTCCTGCATGTTGGAAGTGTAGTCATGATATTTTTGGCAGTGAACTTCTGTTTTGTAGCCTTTCAAATTAGCTTGTATGCTTTAAACTCATCTGTGCAGATGCCCGTGTGGAGTGACTGACATGGTAAACTCAAATGTCTGCGTCACCCGAGCCCTGGGCATGACTGTAGTTGCTTTTTGGTAACACTTGTGCCACTGATTTCTACTTGAAGGGATTTATACTCATTGGGGAATAATTTTCTCACTTTTAGATGTAGTTCTTGAGATCTTCAATCCAAAGATGTTTAGAAATTAAATGGACTGATTTCCAAAGAGAGAAATATGCCTTAAAAATTGGTTTTCTCTCTGTTTTAATTTAAGAAAAAAGTGATATATTGATTTTTAACAGGGTCATGTAGTTTAAAAGTGTTTTGTACCACCACTTAAACTAGTTTGTGTATGTCAACAGAAGCATTTTCCTCCAGTGATGGAGGACCAGCACTCGTAGGACTGAAGAGCTATACAGCAGGCACTATCTGTGCAAAGTCACCCTGCTACACCCAGTACACAAAGCAAATGCAGAGATTATGCTGCACATTTTTCTTTCCTGGACCGGAGCCAAAGAACCCGCAGTGCAGAGCCTCTCCGGAGTCCCATCTGCTCTGTGCCGAAAGCCAGGCGTTCAGTTCGGGGTAGAAATAGTGTGTTCAGCCTTTAACTGGCTCATTCCTCGCTCTGGTCCACTTCAAGGGGTTTCTGTTGTATTAGGTTTTAATTCACTTCAGTAGCCGCGCAGTTTGAGATTATCTCAAGAAACGTAAATAGACTGCTTATCGAGTTGTGGCTATCACAACTTCGTGGGAGGGCATCTGTGGATTAAGTTCTTTGGGGTGATTGCTGTTCTGAATCTAGTGTTACACTTAACCAACGAGAATTGTACTTAACGGTGAGATCAGTTTTAAGTGTTCGGCATTAAATCTTCCTGCATCACACAGGGCAGGTACCAGTTTCATTTTATCTGAACCAAATTGGGCAAGACAGAACTGAGGGACCTAACTCCTCTTTATTTTTGGCAAAAATCAAGCTTCAGATTTTGAATTTTGGTTAGAAACTGTCTAATATTGAAGTTTCAGCACTTTATCAGGAAATAACAGGGGGAGGAGAGGACTGGCAGATCTTGCTGTGTTGGTCTGTGGCTTTTTCTCGTGCTGCATTTACATGACTGAAGCTGCATTTTCAGTGAAGAGCACTGGATGCAAAAGCAGAAGGACACGCGCTAGCAATGGCTGGTTCAAGGCTGGCTGCACCGCATACTGGTGCTATTATGGGTACCAAACCTGGGAATATCTAGGTAGGAGGAGATGACAGAACTGTTATATGTTTGACTTCCTCAGAGCAAAAAAATCGTGAAGGCTTTAGTCCTGTTTCAGATCAGTTTCAGTGAGTGTTGCTTAGGATCTCTTTCATCAAATGCTTTTTTTATTTCTTCGCTTGTTCTTCCATTTTGATCACATTTACAGTAATAATCCATTTCTCCCTCCCACTCCTCCTACACAACAGCCACACACAGATAATGTGTAACCTGCTGGCTTGTTTATCAACAGCATTTATGATTATATATGTTCCACTTTGTTTCAGAGCTATTTTGCAATATGGGTAATACTTAAATGAGGTAAGTTTACTCAGGCTGGCTGTGACAGGCCCTGGATCTTTCGCAATACAAAAATGGGTATCACTGCAAGGCTAACTTGTTAATGGGTTTATTCCTTATGTATAATTTGCGAGTATGTACTTCCATTTGTTTGGCATACTCTCTGTTTTCTGCTCCCTCCACTGTGACAATATGTCCGTTTATGGTGGTGGTCTGTAAAATTGAATCATTGAGCTGATCTAGGCAGGAAAAACATAACAAAACAAAAATCTCCTTTCTCTTCTCTGTCTCTTTTAGGCTGGCTCATTTCTGACGTTCATTTTACATTGCATTCCCACAAAATATTGCTTTGGTACAACTGAAGAACAAGTGAATTACAGAGCAGGTTTGGGGAAAATGAGCAAAGGTTTGGGAAACTAGGATGCTGTTAAGCTAGAACTAGACTTGAAGAAAGAAAAAGAGAATGGGGCAAGAGTAGTGCAGGATTTAACATTTACAATACGGATTTTGTGAAATGCATTTTGGATAACATTTTGAAACTCCAGTGTGATGAGTGCCTTTGTGGCTGTGATAGTTTTTATAATTAAGATTTTATTAGAATTAGTGAGTCTTGTTGTCGTTCTTGGACAATGTGTTTTTTTTTCTCTCCAAATGTGTTTTTCATATGTGGAAAACTTATTTGTTTTTAATGCAAATTAATACTTCAACCAGAAAGTGCTTTTGGCCTATTCAGGTATATCTAGGAAGTACTTAAGGCTTGGAGCACTGATAAATTTGGTGGGCGAGCACCAAGGAAATTTTACACGCTTTTTAGCAAACATTTTCAATTATTGTGAAACCCCATACATCTGTGAGCAAAACTGATCCTGTTTTATTTCAGGATGTTCGTGTTCTTAAAAGCCTCGACAGAAAGCAGAAAATTTATGTAATTCTGAGCAATCCTTTACATGACCATTATAATAACCTACTTTCTACAGAGCCTTAATTCTTTGAAGTAGCTGAATTTTATCCATCTTGGCTTCAATTTGTCTGATCTAATAAAAACCTACAGCATTAAATTGCATATTACAGTTGTAAAAACTTATGGTTGTTTTAATAACAAACACTTGCACATGGTACAATAACCTAGTTGCATCTCTTTCGCTCAGATTCATAACTGTAGATTTAGCACAACTTGTGCTGCCAACAAGGTCAGACTCATTGCAGTAAATTTATTGCTGTGAAGAATAAAAAATGATTTAAAAAAATAAAAATAAAAAAAGCCTTTCAGAACTGACACGCTTTACCAAAAAACCCGTAAGAAATGAAAGGCCGAGCCGTTACTCTGCATCAACAGTCCCTTGCGCATCAGTAGTTTGGGAAACAGTGGAGGCAAATCAAAGCAGGTGGCAATGCTGCTTAGCTGGCACTAGCCTGACCGTGCCCAGCTGGGTGGAACATGCTAGCTATCACTGCAGATAAGTTTTTACTACTTTTTCCTGTATCTTGGACTGGATAGAAGAAGGTGGGTGTACTCCCATGCTACGATAACGAAATGGCTTCTGAAAGCTGGGCTGGCTTGTATAGACATGCCTTAAATCAAGGTGCCTAGTACTGAGGGACACGCTGCAAAATCTGCATATGACTAAGAGTCAGGAGATACGTACAACGGACCTTGTCGAGCCACAGGGGAGGGGATACCCCCCACCCCAGCAGATGTTAGCCGTAGGACTTCTTCAGAACTCCTTGTTTAGGCTGGCTGGGTGTGCAGCTGGGCCACGCAGTGATTTGGGAATTGTCGGCTTTAGCAGCTCCTTTCTGTGCGTTTCCCCGGCTTGGCAGAGCAGGGCCACGGAAAACCCCGAGCGCCCGCTATGTGATCCCAGAGCACTCCCCGGCAGGGAGTGTGCAGCACCCCTTCCCTGCGGGCCCCCGAATCTGGCTCGCCGTCCTCGCTGCAGAAACAGGAAGTGACATGTCTAATAAATAAGTACCTTTTCCTATGTTCTTCACTGCTTTTTTTCTTTTCAGTTTTTCAGAGCTTTCTTTGCTTCTTGCATGAATTTTACCAACATAGGTATCATCTTTTCAGTAACATCTAACCTGTGTCCCTTTGACATGGCCTCTTTTTTCAGCACATGGGCTGCAATACTGTGCGTAACTTGGCAAATGCATCCGAGACTGCTGAAATGTCTAAGCCCAGTGGGATGAACTAGAGATGGACTAGCAGTCTGAATTCCTTGTGTGTTTGGTTTTTTTTTAATTCAGACAAGTATGGTCAGATTTCATTTAGTCATTTTGTTTTATTTTTTGTCATTTCAGTGGTGGTAGGGAGTGTTCATTCTAGGTCAACATTTTTTTAATTTTATATTTTTAAGTTAGACACCTAAAAGCCAAGTTTAGGCACTCCAAAATAAGGCTTAATTCTCATTAGTACCAAGTGTCTGCAGGTCCCATGGAAATCAAACGAATACAGCTTTCCATACTTCAGCATGTTTTTGTTATGATTAAACAGACACTCGTAAAACTCAGACAAACTGGAATCAAGTTTCACATGAAACTGAATTGACATTTTTTCTTAATAGGATCCTTGTAATTAGTGATTACCAGATGCATTTAAAATGTGTGAAATGCCTGCAGGAATGGGAGTTAGGAGGGGGGAGGGATGCCAAACACCTCAGATCTTCTCCTGGCAACCTTTCATTTTAAATTTCGGCTCTGCACATAGATGAAGCAGCATGGTTTCTATAAAATGTTCAGCTGTGGTTTCACATTAAGTTGATGTTACCAATAAAGAGAGTGACTTGTAACTGAAAACTTATTTGCTTATAAATAGCAGGTTTCGCTCTTGATGACTCCCCACTTTATTTCAGTGGTCGTGTTGCTGTTCCTACAATAGGTGTTATGAAACCTGCCAGTTTTCTAATTCCAGCAACTATCATAATGCTATTGGTTGTCATTTTGATCTAAAGAGAAGACTAAGACTTTTGGGCTCCTTTTCTGATGAACTAGAGATGTCCCACATAGGCTGAAGAAACATAACCAGGGTTGTTACCAGCCTGCAGCACAGGAGCAGAATGACTCTTCTGGATGAGGTGGCGTTGGCTCACTGTTTGTACCATCTGTTCTCCCACTTGTGCTGGAGAGGTGGTGGTACCTCATAAAATTAAAAAAGCTTCCTTTTTTCCCTGCTTGGAGTTTTCATCCAAAAGGGAATATCTAAATGTGGACTGCTTACTCTTACCCTGATGTGAGTCCTTTCCTCTGGGAGGGGTGCTTTTTTTCTTCTCTCCTTTCTCTTTGGAAATGCAGTGCTGGACAGTAGCTGGCCCTGACCAGAAGGAAGCCTGTTAGGAGCTTGTATAGTTCTTGAACAGCGCACTCGTGCACAATAACTCACGCGTGGCTCCTTTTCTTTTCTCTCCAAGTGATCTAGATCACTCATTACTCAAATTCTCTTAAATTTGGAGCAGTAGTTTTACTGGACGCTTCCATGAAGTATATGAATTTTCTAGTCAATGTGAGGACATGCTTGAACTCTAGAGTATTTAAGATAGTTGATTCTTTTAGGATGAACAATAACAGCCCTTTCTGCAACACTTCCAATGTTCCTGTGACTGCTGACGGCTTTGCTCCTTGGGTAGATTCTTGCCACCGCAGCCAGAGACTGTTATTGCTCCTACCCTTGCAAAACTGTCCCTGACAGAGTGGTGGACTTAAGAGGGGATGATGCTGGGAAGGAGGAAGTAGATTCCTGGCTTGCTTGTCAGCCATTTGTGGTATATGAAGAGGAAAACAGGAAAACGTGCAGAAATGTCATGCAGGCAAGATATGGTTATGTTTTCTCATTGCAATTGTGTACTTAAATTTTTCTTCCTAGATTGTTATCTTTTTATTTCCCCTTAAAATCTGCTTTTTTCCCTCCCTGTTTCTAATAGATTCACTGTGAGCAGCTCAAAAGGAAGAACAAAGGTGCAGAGGATCATCTAGAATTGTGCTCCCATCAGTGTGTTGAGATGGAAAGGTATTAACTACCTTAATTTTACATGGAGAAACTTATTTTATTTTTATTTTTTTAAAAAGTAATTTATGTTACATTATTGGAAATATATAGTTGAGTCTTTCCTGCATATGTCAATCAATTTATCTTCCAGACACCCAGGTTAATACTTTTTTGTTCTGCTTTAATCTGTCCTGTGGAGATCTGTATTGGTTCTGGTTAAATAAGTGAAACGTGGAAGTTTTCTGTACTGAGAAAAGCAAAATCATAGAGAATAATAGTGTAGGTTGGAAGGGACCTCTGGAGGTCATCTGGACCGACCTCCTGCTCAAAGCAGGGCTAGTTAGGTCAAGTTACTCAGGGCCTGTCTAGATGAGTTTCAGTCATCTCCAGGTATGGAGATTTCACAACCTTTTTGGGCACCTGCTTCTTCATGAACTAATATTACTTCTACTGCTAATGGCAGTAAAAGAGGTGGTACTGTAGGATATAGAGATAAAAAGGTCACGTTATGGCTACAGCCTCTGATGAGGCTGTGATGATGGCAGTGCCTTTCTAAGACTGTCAGTGAGTAATAAGGAGCCTTAAGAAAATTAATAGTGCTGAGTACTTCAGTGAATACTGCTGTATTCAGCAAGATAAACGCTGGCCAAAAAAAAAAAAAAAAAAAAAAAAAAATTCAAGGTAGCTGAGAATGATGAAAAGGCAGCTTTAAAAAGTATTAAGTATAGCGTGTGGATTTGAGAGAGAGAGAAAAATAAAAACTGTTTTAAGGCAACTGTAGATTTTTTAGGGAAGCTTAAGAAATAATACCCTACCCTCCTTTCTTCCTGTAAGAAGCATTTTTTCCCAGGTTAGTTTATTGTGAAATAATTGGATTTGGAATCCCTTGTGGACTGGGGTTTCCCATTTATTCAAGACATTGTGAGCTGCTGCCGGTGTAGTTTGACTCCAGCCTGTCTCTATGAAGGGAGGGAGGCGCCAGGTTCCTGTCTGGTGATGGCATCCCTGGTGAAACCGTATGTCGGTCGCTGACAGTTCAAGCCTTGGACCTGTGATGCAGACAGCCGCGCGGCGAGCTTCCTCTGCCTTTCAGCTTGGCTGCCTAGCAGCTACCACAGGCAAGAAGTTGGCTTGACTCAGCAGAGCTGGTTGTCCTCTGTCAGCTACCGTATGTTAAATTTCCTGGCTGCATTTCCAAATGGTGTTCATCTGTTTATTCTGCTTGCGCTGTTGTTAGATCACGGAAAATATCTCAGGTCTGTGTGGGAGACACTGACCCAAATGAATTGTGGACTTGTTTTCCTCCAAGAGTGCAGCCCAGCTGTGAGCCCAGGTCAGTAAGGCGTTGGTGACGTATCCACATCCTGGCCAAGGCTGAACTAGGAGGCAAAATGGGCTGTTCATAGGTCATGTTCCGTTTGTAGTGATGCCTGATTCGGGAAAAGAAAGAATAGTGATGTAAAGTACCAGTTAAAAATGTCAACGATGTAATTGCATCAGAATCATAGCTTTCCACAGAAATGAGTACGTGTAAGATTTGAATAGACTCGTGGTGCTCAAGCATAGATATACTTGGATATACTATACATAGATATAATCTGTGGAGCAAGCAGCCGGTCAAGCTGTATCTGTGGGACAAGTAGCCAGTCCAGAAAGGGCTGTGGGAGGGGGACCATTTCAAAAAGGTGCCTACTGAGGCTAGGAGGGTGTCCTAAAAGGGGTGCAAGCTTTTCTAGCTATTGGTCTTCACAGAAAAAGAGCAAGCACTTGAAAACATCTAGATTTGTCTCCCCTCTTGTTTTTTAACCCTTCATTTTCAGTTCTTCTAACACTTTCCTGCCATCTCCCACCAGCTTTCTGCACGTGTGCATTTCAGTGGGGGAATTCATCTGCTCAGAAAGCACACGCTACTTGGTGGCTCTGCTCGGCCGAGCTTTCCATTTGATTGATTTTCATGGCAAAACTTCAATTCCGTTTCCACTAGTGATCCGCACGCAGCTATGTAAGTCCTGGATGATGAGTCTGGGTGACAGTGCTCCATTTACCGCTTCTCCAGAGAGAGTCAGCTGTAACTCGTTCATGGCTCATTTAAAGCCCAAGAAAGTTGGTGAAAATAATTTAATTGGCTTTCCTGAAGTTTGAACTCAGCCCAAATGCTGTTCAATTATGGTCTTCATAGTATAATTAAGCAGAAGATCTAAGTGAAAGGGGAATGATGTTATTTTCCTGACGTACAGGCTGTATAGGGTACAGAAGTGAGGCGGCAGCATTGAAACCCAGTCCCAAAGGACAGGAACCTCCAGGCACGGAGGGGAGCAGCACTGTGTGATAAGTAACATGCCATGTAATGTGAACCAGCTAGTTGTCATCTTCTTGCATGTTGCATATTTGTTGAGGGGAATAGTCAAAGTCTGGGAGACACTAAGTGCCTGTATATCAGTAGCTTTACTTCTCTCTTTACTGAGATGGGACAGATTATAGGTGCACCTTCAAATAATCACTGGGCCCTTTTTTTTTTTTTTTTTGGCTTATTTTCAGAGAAACCAGATGTGTTTCCATTAAGAACATGTACCTCTTTTGTTGTTGTGATTTGTGTAATTCTTAAAATTAAGCAAAACTATTAAAGAATAATTGTTTCTGTTCACGTTAACAGCACACAGCTTCTCCAGATGTGGCATTTGACAGCCAGACAGCTGCTGGCTATTAAACGTGCCTTAAAAGCTCCATTCCTTTGTCGTAAAGGGAACAGAAGTGTAGGGACGTTTATGGGGTGATAGGCAGATGTTTTGGCTTCATCAGATTTGAGCGAAAGTTTAAGTGGTTTCTCTGCTATAGTCACAGTACGTACATGTTTTAACCCCTGTCATACACCTTGCCTTATGGAGCTATCTTCTCGGGACTGGAGTGAGATTATTTCTAATCTCACTGCAGTTACCTCCCAAGCAACAGTGCCAGCACTTTTTTCGCAACATCTGGGACATCTCACTCCAAAGACAATGCAGTTCTGCTAGGTGGGTCTCAGCTGCTGCTGGTGGCTGGCTTTCCAGCTGCGCTTTTGAAATACTGGGTGAATTTTTTCTGGTGAAATTTGAGTTAAAAAATTAAGTTGGAAATAATTTGAAATAGTGTTGCTTTATTTTTTTTTTTAAACTTTCTTTTTAAGTATATCCTCATAATCGTCAAAGGCAGGTGTTCTTTTTGTGTTTGTACCAGTGCAGTACGCTTTATGCCCAATAAACTGTTTTTTATAGTGGTACATGTGAAGTGGAATGTAGAACCAGTGGAGCTCAATTTCAAGAGATCTGGCTCAAATTCCCAAGCCTAAACTCTGAGCGGAGATCCGCTCGCTGGGTGTTGAGTACTGGAATAGCACCACTGATCCTTAGGGAGCTGCACCCCATTGTAAATATTCTCTCATGAGGCTGCAAAAATTTTTTTCTGTAACAAAAGTCTTTTTGTTTTCTTGGCAAAATTTTGTTCTTCCCATTGCTTGTTGGACCGGAAATTCTTTGTTGTCTTAACTGGATAAGATTTTAATATTAAAATCCCAATGTATTTGCATGAAAAACAATCTAAGATTTCTACAAAACTGAATTCAAAGAGAGCAAAAATCCTGTAAAATCATATGGAACATAAAAGAATAGGCTAGTTCTACAGATAAACTGTCACTTTTAAGAATTATATGCCTAATTTTATTCCTATTTTGAGTCTATTTCTAGTACAAGTTAAATTAAATATTCTGTAATCCAGGTCTCGTTCTCTCCCATATTCTAAAGGCCTTTTTCTGAAATGAAGTGTGTTATCATAAATAGGGGATATATTAGCTGAAACGGTTTGAAATTTGCCACATTTTTTAATTTATCCCAACCAGTTCATCCTCCGTAATTCAAGTGCAGAAATTTATTTCTTTCCATGGATCTGCTCCTTAGGCTTAGCCAAGCAAGAATCCTACGTCCCAAATGCCCACCCAAGGGGATGAAGCATGTGTTTAACCCCTAGACTCTGGAATTCATTTCCCGTCAAAATATGACTCCGTGGTGTTGGCGTCTGGCTGTAAATCCTGGCTTAAAACCTTTTTTCACAATTGTTTATGGTGTGTATTTGCGCTTTGACCAATCACAGGAGAATGACCCCAGCACACCAGCCTTGAAATTATTATTTCAAATAGTTATATGCCTTCGGTATTAATATTTTGCAACAAATGTCTTGAGACATGTTGTAGGTATGTCCATTGTTGCCACATAACTGCTATTAGTAAAAGTCATAATGCCCGTTTCCAGTGAAAACCGGGGAGAGCCAAGAGCTCACAAATGGTACCAGCTGCAGAGCTGGGACTCTGCATGGGGCTTGTTCCTGGCTATTTGATAAACATGTATTTCTTGGCCATCAATCTGTGCTGCTACAAGCCCAAAGCATGTGGCTCATGAAAAGAGCATGGGGCAGGCCATCAGGAGCTGAACTGGTTGCTGCTCCATTATGAAAGTGTGTATTAGTAGGAGTTGTTCTGTCTTCTGCTTCTTCTCCTGACCAGGAAAAGATGGACTGCAAGGAGTGCCCTTGATGCCATTAGAAGCCACTGGTGTCTACATCTCACGCTTCCTTTCTGGTGCCATCATATTCTGGCTTTAGTGATAGTTTTGGGCCAAATATAGGTTTTGCTCTGGCTCCGTTAAATGCATAATTTAATAAAATTCCCTGTGTGTGTACAGCCAGTACTTCATTGTCTACCCCTGTGAGGACAGACAGGCCAGCATGGTTTATTTAACTGGGTGGCATTGATCTGCGTAGGAGTTTCAGTCCCATTCACATACAAAGCATGTGCTGGGCACAATTTTTGTTCTGGCTCCCAGCTGAAAAACTGAATTCCTGTAAAAAGTATGCAACCATTTACAAATAATTAATTACAAAAAGCCGATAGAGCCTAGAAATTGAAATGGCGCAAAGATGTACCGTAGAGCAAAAAGTGAAAACCATTTTAAAGGCAGCTAGGTGAATACGTGGGAGAAATGAAAATATCTTTAACGTGGTGCACAGTTAGTCTCTGGCAGTGAAACCCTGCATGGATACGGCAACTTGCAAACCAAAGAGAACAGACCTAATTTCTTATTCTTGGAGGACATGGCTAGAAGGATATTGGCTACTACTTTTCAGATATGACATGGAAATTGAGTAAGGTTGGGCTCTCTCCTTTTCTTGCAAGCTGCTAAAACTTATGCTGGGAGACCAGCTTCCTTCATTACATCTATAGGTTCTGCTTCCATGTGAAATGTCTTAATTTTCCCAAAAAAGGAAATTTAGCAACTAACTCAAAGTTTACAAAGAGGAGTTAATATTCTAATCTTTTATTGGCTTCTGCATTAATCACAGCATGCTATGTATATCTTCATATACTTTAGAAAGATTTTGCACATAGAAGGGATATACTTTGTCGCATATGACCCACATAAAAATGCTTTTAATATTCTCTGATGATTGATTTTACAAAACATAAAAAACATATCTCCCAAATTTGAATGGATTTCATTTTTCTGATTTTTTTTTTCCTAACAGATTGCCTATTTGCATAATTTAATTATTAAAACCCTAAATACCTGATTTTAGCAAATGTTGGCAACAGCGTAGAACAGTAAGTGTATTAATGGTGCAGAAACGTACCTGTGAACTTCACAAAACCAAAAGTAGTTCTGAAAAGATTGCTTTCTGCAGAAGCTAAATGCTGTGTGCCCTCTAGAGCTCACCAGGGGAAGCTCCGGTAATCATCAAGAACTGTCTTGTTCTGGGGTAGCTCCTAATTACCAGTATCTTGAAGACGTATTCAAGCGCTCAGATCATCTGTGTGCTCTGAAAGTCCAGCCTGTAAGATGAATCTAGACACCAGATATGATTAACGTTTTAGATCACAATAAATATATCCTTCCAATTACCAAAGTGGCTAATATTAAAATACAGATAAACTGAGTAATAGTTTCTGGTCAGAAGACCTTAGTCTAAAAACTGAGGGAAAACCAAATGCACTGAGAAATCCAGTCAATGAATTGATTTTCTGACTTTTGTGACGATGTCGAGACACATGGATATAACAGAGCAGCAATCAGTTCGTAGGGATTTGAGTCTCTTGCGGTTCCCTTTCTTTTACCCAGGCACAGCTGGTTCCTGCTCTTGCCCAGGTACTCCTAAGCCCAGAAAGGAGAATGCAGAGAGGCAGGGTGGGAGCAGCCAGAGGTGAACATCATTTACAGCCACAGCATCAGACAAACTGTGGGGAGCAGAGCAGAGGAATAGATACTTCCTGGCTGAAAAGAAATATTTAAAGCCAACCCACCATCTTTATGGGGTATTTCCCAGCTTGATTCACGCTCTGATCTCAGGAGGCTGTGGTCACACATCTCCTCTCGCTGTGGCTGAACCAGCAGCAGAGATGAGCGCAGCCTGCCTAAACACTTGCTGCTGCACTCCTGCTAGAGGTTGCTGCCCGTCTTTCACTGTCCTCAGGACTGCACCTAGACATTGCTCCTTCATTTTGAACAGTTGTTTTAGTCTAAGCTGCCTTATTTGACTTAAAAGAGTTTAAGAAACCTTGACTACTTTGATCAAGCCGGGTGAGTAGGTTGTGCTGGCAGTTGGGGATGGTAATTTGCAGTAGAGAGGTAGTGAAGGTGGAAAGCGGCAGGGGCCGTAGAGGAGTTAAACTCTTTGGCAGGCTTTGGAGCAGCTAGAGCAGGATGTGTGACTGCAACCCTGGGCAATGAGCAAAATACACTTTACCAGAAGTGACTTGTAGGGCCAGAGTTTTTTCTCTCAGCTAAGCACTAAGCTGGTTGCTCTACTGAAGTCACACAGGAGGTGTGTGGAGCGAGGGAAGAGGAGAGTAACTAGCCTACCTTTCGTTGCCTAAGCACAGATAAAAAACTGACATTTTGAAAGCTCAGTCTGAAAATATTGGCCTGTGGTTTTAGCAGCTCTGCCCGAAATCCCTCAATACTGCTCAGTAACGTTTCACCTCACTTTATTTAACCTCTCCCTTCCTTTTGCCACATTTCTAGGGGCTCTAAGGAGGCTGCAGCAATAATTTCTCCCTTACTATGTAAATATAACTTCATTCACTTTTCCTAAAACTGCACCATGAGCGACTGCTTCTGTGCTGTGGCTTTTCGATTCTTCCGAGCACCCTCAAAAGCACCAAGTGCTCTGCACAGCTTATATCCAATTCTGTTAAGCAAAGCAATCTCAGGCTGGGTCAGGCATGGGAGTCCAAATGAAGACGCTGTTTTCCAGGGAAGTGCACTTGAGAGAAAAGGGGTGTTGCTACTTACATTGCAAAGTTTGCATTATGTAGCTGATTAAAAATGAAGGCTATAAGCAGAGCACTTGGTCATGCTGCTGCCTGAGAATTTATTGTCCGGGAACCTTCGCACAGAATTGCTTAAAAAAGAAAAAGTACCACTCGCACTGGTCTATCCAGGATTTTGCAATATTTAGCGAGATAGAAAAGGGCTGGATTTCTTTTGCAAGGTTTGTTGTTTTCCTTCTGTAGTTTTCTTCACGAGCTGCCACGTGGCTAACCCGTGCTGCTGGGGCTCACCTGCCACCCACGCACGGCTGAGGCTTTGAAAACTGCCACGAGCATTCAGAGCAGCTGCAGCCTGCTGCACTGCCATGACATTCATGAAAATGTGCATCGAGAAGGTCTTTCTCTTAATCGTCATGGCTTTGGAAGGGAGTTATGGCCAGTTAAAGTGGTCTAACAAAAGACAATACTCTCTTCAGCTGGGTACTCTGTTTCTTTGAACTTGCACTAGCTGCTATATTGGTTTAAAAACAACAACAACAAAAAAGCAAAAGGTTAGTACGAAGAAATATTTTTCTGCAGAGAAGAAAAATCACATGATGTGTCCTAGTGCTTCAGGACCTTCCAGCGCTAAAAACCCCGGGTCTTGGTTCCTTGTGTAAAAGTCCTATTTCCCTATGCCGTAGGTCTAGCTCTCGAAACACATCCAAATACCTTGTTTCTGCCGTGAAACTTTTTTTTTCTGGTGTAGGCAGGCTTCATGGCAGCTCTGAAACTGCCATGAAATTCCAGCTTCTCCAACTGCTAGGGGGCAAGTAAAAGAAAAAGCTCTTGAGTTTTACTTGTCCTTATTTGCTACTGTTGGTATTTTATTGTAGTACCTCCTGCAAATGATTTTGCATTCATGCTTAACGAACATACATTTCTGTTATAGTCTCTGTGTTGCAAATATCAAGAATAACATGAATCATTTTATGCTATCAGCACGAAATTCACCGCACTTATTTGCTCTTATGATTAGGATAGATGGGTTTGTTTATTGGATAATTTTACCAATGGCCCTTCAAGAGTTTCTTCAGAACCTGCAGTGCGATCCCTGTGCATTGCCTGTCTAAACTGCAATAAGTATAACTCATAAATTCGTACTGCTTCCAGTTTTTCTGTAGCTCAAAGGAAGAATTTAGTATTTTCTGCCTAAATCAAGAAGTAATCTTACTGTAACAGGTTGGTAATACTTTTGAGCCTTGCAGTTTGCTTTCTGGTCGTGCATTACTTATATTTAGAGTTGGTTTAAGCTGATTAGGAAATGAAGGTCTGAGCTTGCAAAAGACATGAGTATTTCTTGAAAACTTGGGTTGGGTCTAGGGCTTTTTGGGGTTTGTTTTCATTATGCCTAGGTCCATTCTCTGAAAGTCACATTCCACCATTATGGTGTATCAGGTGAATCAGCCCTAATTGCTAGTTAGTTCTGTGAATTTGGAGCAACCTCTTAAGTGCATGTAAGTCCTGTGTGTCCTTAGCAGAGAGACTGAAAGAAAAGAATCTCCCCACCAAACAAATACCACTTTAGTGTTCACAACAGAGCAATTTTTACAAGATACGAACATTTTTAAAAAGAACTTTCAGGAAAAAAAAAAATTGAAAATGCACGTCAGGTATCTATTACAAAGTGATGCAGAAAACAAAATGTGACATCAAAAAACTTTGTGAACTGAGCACCTGGTTTTGGAGTTCGCAACCAATTTAACCATTTTGATTGCATTTTTGTTGAAGTTGAATATAAAATTTTTGAAACGGTGGGTGGGTGAGGCTGAGGGCACATGACAGTCTTCATATAATCCCCAAAATGGTTGGCTTGGATTTTGTAGACCCAAGGTAGTAAAATTCATAAAGACTGCTTGTTTAAATATTTTAAATGAATTTCTGCCACAAAGCCCTTAGAGATTGCCTGTGTGACACTGCTCTAGGGCTCTCTGATTGCGTACCAGGAAGGAAGGTAGCAGGAGCTTGGTGCAGGACTAGCTCTGCTGTCTGCGTTGTCACATTCAGAAGACAGCTGACAAATTTACCTTCTCTGCGCTTCAAGTTCTGGTGTAAAGTTTAACATTGCTATTTCTTTCTAAGCAGGTGTGAAAGTAAAGAGCTTGATGTTGAAATAAGGAACCTGATAGAGAAGAATAACACTTACCAGTTGTGTGAGGACCCTGAACCTATTGCGCAAGAGAGTCCGAACCCTCAGAGAATTTCGTGTTCCCTTAAGGTAAACGCAGTCTGCTTTTGCAATGTTTATCTGCCAGGAAAGAACATTCAGGGGATGTTCCCTGGGTGACTTGATTATGCATGAAACTTTTTGATTTCTGAAATGATGCAATGAACTTGCTACACATTTTTTTTTTTTTCTTTCTGATACAGCTACTTTCTCTTACAAGGAAGGCTGAGTGAGAAGATATGTTTTATGGTGCTTTAAAAGGTCAACTAAACCCACTGAGTATCCAAAGTGACACCCTCTGTAGCCAGCTGTGCCTTTTGGATAACACAGATCGACAAAACTGTATACCCCAAGAGCACTGACATTTCTTTAGGTTGTTGCATTTGGTAGTTCTGATTTAGCTGAGGATGGGCAGAGGTGTGGGGGACAAAGATCTTTGGGAGTGTCAGGAAAGCTTTTAGATAAATACAAAGAAAGAAGAAAAATTATGATTCAAACCCACACTTCTCTGGTATTGCAAACAGAAAATTGTAAGCCACCTGCTAAGATGGTTGTCTTTGCTTGCAGCGAAGCAGTGGTTAACAAGCATGGCAGAAACTTGCTCTAGGTTTCCCTTCTCTCCCCTGAAACAGCAAGCTGCTTTTTATTGTGCAGCAGGAGGACAAAAGGAAATTCCTGTTTTCTGCAAACTGGGAAAGGGAGGAGTGAGGGGTACAGAGGAGAGGAGTGATTAAGCCGTGAATGCCATCCACCTGCAAGGGATGACACACTTACCTGCCTGTGTGACTCCACTATGGGGCGGGGGGTGGAGGGGGAAGGAAACCTCTGAAGGCTGTGCCCCAAGGCATGATGCAGGAAATTAATGAGGAGGTAAAGGAGAGATGACTCTCTTCTATGAAATCCGAAATTACACATAGCTCCTTTCACATGTAAACCGCCATCTCCAAAATGACTCATGACCTCAGGGCATGAAGCTGAGCTGAGCCTAAGGAGATGCCCCAGGGTCAGACTAGTGGGATTAGAAACAGTGAGAGAGAAGCCACAGAGAGGAATGGGGAATCCCGGCCCCAGGGGAGGAATAAGCATGGTGAAACAGAAGTCAGTGCAGAATTAAGTAGCACCGAGCTATGAAATTACAGGGCAGAACAGCAAGCCTGTTTCCGCAACGGTCTGTGGAAACACCTGGTCCCCCGCGTTAGCCTCCCTCCAACAGAAGGAGATTTGGGGGGGGGGGTGGGGAGGAAAAAGAAAGGATGTGCTCACCTCAACTGTTTCCATGGAGTGCTTCAGCACTTCACATGGAGTACCATGGCAGTACTTCATCTGTAGTGCTTTTATGCTTTTTGCATTTATAGCACTTGTTTGCCTGTGAAAGGGGTGTGTGTGTGTGTGTGGTTTTCATAGATTAAAGGAGGAAGGTTTATGATATTTCCACACTAGAAATATACTGGCTATTTCTTATTTATACTTTTAAGTCAAACAGTTTTTCACTTGGCTGGTTATTGACTTGGACATCAAGTGAGTGACAGCTTGGCAGTTGTTGTGATAAGCTCAGTAAAACATGCTAGGAGTACATGTATCGGATTGTGCCTTTTGGAAAAGGAGGTAATATTTTTAACACACCTAGTATACTTTCAATTACAAAGGTTATAAAATAGTATTTAAAAAAAAAAAAACAGAAAATGTCAGTTTGTGAAATGAAATGCTGAGTTAGACTTAAAATGAGGGGAAAAGTCTATATTTAGGAATTAGGAAAAAATTTTGATGAAACAAAAGTGTACCCTTCCCTATAGTGTTGGTCGTTCATCAGGAAGTTATTTGGCAGAGCCAGCAACTCATTTTTATTCTGTGACTTTTTTTTCTGGAGTGAAGAGTATAAATTGCACACTGCAAAATGGCATTTCCATCTGAGCTTAAATCGCTTTCGAGACTGTTATCTGGAAATGTCTGTAAACAAATACCCTTTTTCACCAGGATTTTTTCCCATAAAATATATATAATATTATTGTGGTTTTAAAGGCAAATATTTGAGAGAGAGAAAATGTAGGTCTGCAGAATGAACTAATTCTTGGCACATCCTTCAGCCTATGATTCCTTTATCTGTAATACTTTAATTACAGCTTGTCATGATGTTATGTTCCCCGCTCCGGGAGAGGGCAAAGAGGGAGGAGATTACACAGAAAAATCCTTACAGGCAGGTCGCAGCAATTGGAGCCTGTTGGTGTACTCGGGTCCCTGACACCCACATATGGTTCATTGGTCTAATATAAGGGACTTGAGTGCCTGTGTCCCTACATGTAGTTTGTCTAGATGAGCAAACTGTCTGGGGGTTTTTTAAGTGTTAAGCTGAAATTATTTCACACTGATTTAAGATCTTCTCAGTTCAATGAAATGTGTTTACTTTTGCTAGAGCCATTTTCCAAAAAAGGGAAACACACGACAACATCTTTTACTGATTAGAACAATTGATAACTTCTAATTCACATCTACTTACCTATTCCCCCTGTCTTTTGTAACATCACTTATTGCTGCGATGTGCAGCAGGAGTGTATGTGAACGAGAAGGATTGCAAGCTCCAGTCCTGCAGGGGCCATAGTCTGTGAAAATGCCTGTCCTCAAAACACACCTCAGGAAGGAAAGGGTTCCTTGTTCTGTCTTCTACACAGGGGAAAACTGAAGGCCAAAAGGATCAAGCAATTTGCTATTTTAATATAAGAAATCAAAGAAACACATTTCTTAACACAAAAAAGCAGCTTCCTTTTTCAAATTTAAGTGTAAAGCTGATTACATTCAACTGGAAATAAGCTAGACTAAATATTATGCATCAAAAAACAAATGTACTTACTAAAAAGTACTTATGCAGAGTGCTTTCAGTATGTTTAGGGCTTCATCAAGATTTTACACACAAGAAGGATGTTTTCTGGGGGAGGTGAGGGCGGATAAAAGTATCAAATAGGAAGGGAAGAAGAGCAACTAAAATAATTAGCCGTGTGTCAACATAAAGTAAAGTTGACAGAGATAATACATTTTATGGGATCAATTGGTAAAAAAAAACCCCAAACTTTCAAGCACCTAAACTGTTTTGGGTGTGAAGTGAGAAAGAAAAAATTTTCATTTAGGGGCTATCTGTACTTGCAACAACTATGTTGTAAAACTCAAAATAGCCTGTTTGCTACAGTTACAAATTATCATCCAATTATTGTTCCATGAAACTGGGATTTTCATCATCAGGCCTGAGTCTGCAAATGCTTAGGTACTTGAGTAGCCATGCCCTTATGGTTAGTCTCATTGGTGATGATGGAAGCAGTGGATAAAGGAAACCCTGAAACAGAAGCCTGTGCTATGTTTTACTTACTCTGAAACCACATCTTGCTCTAATTTTATCTGGTTCCCACCTATTAAGGCACATATTTGCATCTGCACATCTTTTTCTGTCAGAGTGAGCACCTAACCAAACAGCACAAAAGGTTGAGGCTGACGTACTTACTTAAGGGAAAATCCCTTTCTAGCACACTTCTCTGGGTGAAGCATGTGGATGAGGTTTAGACAGGAAGAGGTAGATTCTTCTTCTGGTTTAAGAGCTGATTTTATTCTTCAGCTAAAACCTCTTGGTTTTTACCGTTTCACCATGTGCACCAGAATGGGAAAAGGGTTTGCGATGGATATGGTAGCAAGCACTGCTGGCATAATAACAGCTTCAGGAATAAAGGCAAAAGTAAAGCTAGACCAAAATGTAAGCAAATAGGAGGGTCCCCAGAAGCCACCAAATTTTAACACAAGTAATCTCAGAGTAAATCTAGCTTCTACAGTTCTGCAACTGAATAGTACAATAAATAAAAAAGACCCAACCAACCAAAACACAACAAACCTCACAGCAGATACCTGATCGGCTAGGAAGAAAAAAAAAGATGATTTTACCATTTTGTCATCATCAAGGAAAGATTCACTTTTACTTGAATCAAGCATTTTAATGGTTCTTGGTTTCACTGCACTTACTGAACAGACAGAATTTTCAGAAGTGATGAGGGACTTTCATTATCTTGATTTGTGCATGCCTGTTTTGTAATACTGTAACAGAAGCCTTTCCCAAAATAAAGATCCAGCACTCTGAAAACGAGAACTTTTATCTTCTTGTGGTACTGATGCTTGTGAGGGGATTCAGTGTTGGCCACAGCTCCAAGGCTTTGCTTTTTCTCCCATTGCAAGCTTCTCAAAGATGACTAAAAGGCTTTTACACTCAGAAGGGTCAGGTCTTCCTAGAATACAAACTAAAATAATTGTCATTTTTAAATAGGGGGAAAAAAAAAAAACCCAACCTCAAAGCTGCTACTAATAGAAATTGCAGAATATCATAGAAATAGAATAGAAATTAATAAAAGGCTTCTGAGCAGTTCAGCCCACTTTGCCCTTGCAGGTGGGGTTGTATGCTGCCACTTGTGAGTTAACTCAGTGAGTTTCTGAGGGGCAGCAAATCCTGCCTGGTCCCATTTGCTTCCTGGGAAGCTTTTTCTGCACCTGGTAGCTGACTGGTTTATTCCTGCTCCTCACAGCAGTCTCTCTGCAGGAGCTTCTGGCTCCCAGCTCCCTGCCAGGCATTCCTGGCAGCCACACTCCGAAGTATCTGAAACTTTCTTCCCTGAGTGTGCTCAGACTGATTGCCATTAAAGAGGATGTTTCCCCTTCACCCCAGTCTTTAAAGTAATACAAGACAGCTGTAAACAAAAATGAAAGGTAAAACAGATACTATCTGTCATAATGATCAGAGCTGCCGGATGAGTTTTGAAAAATACACGGCCAATTCTCTTCTGTCACCATTGCCTGTAGTGCGGACAAAAATCATAAATGCCAAGGATAATGCTTGCATAAGTATGTGAGTATGAATGGGGAGAAAAAAAGGAGTGCGAAGAGTGGGAGAAAGTTGGGTAAAGATCTTACTAAGAACTCATGCTGATTAAGAGAATTTAAATGTTTTAAATTATGATTCACAGACATTACAGAAGGTTTCAGACTATTAGTTAAACTTGCAGGTGCAGGTTTGCTCACTATAATATTTTCTTAATACATTTAATCATGTTTTGATCAGTCACTGTAATAGAGAGCTAGCAGTGGAAGCCAAGGAACAGAAGCGCTCACATGGACATTAAGGAAGCATTTTTATAATACACATAGAAGAGAAATTATCAACCACTCATCTAGGAGGAGCCAGATCTGACCAGCTCTCCAAAGACAGAAAGTGATCGCTCTTGTTGTATTAACTTCATTTTCTTAAGCTACTGAACTTCACTTGCTCATCTGGAGAGCAGGCTCTGCTCCGTTTCTCTCCTTTGTTTTCCATGTTTACTCGATCTATGCTCAAATGTAAAGAAAAGTTCATTTATATTCAGTGGTGGTTGATGCTACAATTACATGTCACAGCCCAGCAGCAGGAGTAATGACGTTTTGTTTCCTCATTTGGGGTGGATAGAAGGAACGTGCGAAGGAAGTGACTTTCTGGAGAAAGAGTGGAAGGAGAAGTAAGGGATCAGAAATGGATGAAAAAAGAATGTAAGTTACTTACGCTCTTGCTCTAAAATGTGTGAGGGACCCCAGCTAGATAAAGGCCTGTATGTCTGTGTAGTTTAGGGAGGCTATAAAAAGTAACATAACTCTGTCCACTGCAGACTACGATGTGGTTTTACACGTGTTTATGGAGAATTCAGAGGCAGTTATACCGTAAGAGGTTGCCAAGTGTGTATTTCTCCACTCAGAGACTATTCCCTGCAGTCTGTTTTCTCGTGATCTTTTTTTTTAATGTAACCAGTAAATGCCATGACACAGACTGACTTGTTCATTTAAAGAGGAAGAGGTGAAATAATCAGGGAAATTAAGGTTCATGCAAGCATTAGATTGGGATTTATAAAACTTGCTGACGAGTTTGTTACTGCTGTTACATCACATTTAGCAAGTCTTGATTTTGCATGTTAGCAGCTAAAGTAGGTATGATTTCACCACAGCAAAATCTGATTTTTAGTTGTCTGTGGCAAGAGAGTGACTAGATTTTCCCCACAAGCCCTTTACTGCAGTGTTAGAGATGGTGCTAATTTGCATGGCAGTGTCCAGCGTGTATGTAGTCAGGGGTACTGCCCACGTCTGAGGTGCCACTTCAGTCCATGGCTGCAAGAAAGGCTCAGGCAGCTCCTTGGGGAGCACTCGCCTTCGTTAGCACCGATGGACATCCTCTCAGCGCAGCGCACGGCTGACATCGTTCCCACTGTGCAGAACAGGCACACTTGCTTTCTCCTCGGGTATCTTCCCTGCTTTTCCGTAGACATTTACCGAACAGTGCAACACCTCGCAAACATACGCTGCCTTGCCTTTGGACGACACTGCTAAGTCTGTGTTTTCCTCCAAAATTTACTTTCCTGGTGTTTTAAGCAGACCTGTTCACACTTTGCAGACACCCTCTTCAGTTGTCATTTTTGCTTCCTGTGAGGCTTCCTGAGCTTCCTGTGACTGTGTAGCACTAGGACAAATTTTCCTCCAAAATCTTTAACTGGTCTGGTAATGTTTTGCAGGGTGGAAAATTTTAACAGCTTTTTGAAAGTTTGCTTGGATCTGTAAACAGTTTTTTAGGTTTGCGACTGCATTTACAGTCTGGTCTTCAACTAGAATTCTCCAAGCAATTTAAAACTGTATATTTGATTCAATAGCTTGAAACCAAGTATAAATGCCTTAAAAATATTTTTCTTTTTTTGACTTCTGAAGTCTGATAGTTGTCAAAAAGAGTCCTTCTTTCAAGGATTTTTATGTGTCTCGGATTTCTGAAGTGCTGTTGTACACCTAAGTTGTTCTTCATTGTGTAGCAATAGACTGATAAACAAATGTAGTGTCTTTATCTCTGCAATACCAAAGAAAATGAATGTTGTCATCTCCTTGTCTGTCTTTTCAGTGCTATTAACTGTTTTCACAGAGAGAACAATTTTGCTACCACCACCTCTGAAGAGCTTGAGCTTTTGTTCCCTACTCATTGGCATTTCTTCTATTCATATAGATTTCAGACATACTCTTTTCTTTCTGATGAACCCCGTGCTGTTCTTACATGACAATCAGTACAGAAAAGCGGTTGTGAGGGAGGGAACAAGGTTCCTATCTCCCACCGAGCTGCTCACACAACTGAACAGCACCGTTGTTCTTGAACAGCATGTTGTCGCCCTTGAGATGTATTTCCTATCAAGTCTCTTAAAAGACATTTGACTTTAGGCACTGTGTGAAGGGGCATCAGCGTTATCCATATGAATGCTAAGTTTGCCTAGCTAGGCACTGAAGAGTACTTAATGTCATTTCTATTCTGTCATATTTTGTATAAGATACTTGTAGTGAAGAGCAATAGCTAAGATGGTGCAAGAAAATTTGGCACTGTTTTTAATGTGTATATAGGGTGGAAGGTCAGTAACAAAGCTAAGAGCTTCCACACAGGCATGCCTAGCTTAGAGCTTATTAATTGTTAGCAGGGAGCAATACGTCTTTCAAACGAGACGGTAATGTTAGGCGAAAGATTTGCCCAATAAATGAGGCCAGTATAAATTGCATTCACCGACAGTGCCAAACGGCATGCAAACAACAGCTATTTCAGCCAACAGCAAAACTTGACTTGAAACTCTTTATGCATAGCCCTAGTGTGCGAAAGGACAACGGCTGTTGCTGCTCAGTCACTATGGCAGGCTCACAGAGGGTGAAAATGGACAAATGGGCAGGTCGTTTTGGCATGGAAAGGGGGAGACGTGGAGATGCTGTTGCTGTTCTAGCCTCTGTTCTTCCAGGAGCTTCACCTTTTCCCCCAGGTCTCCCC
Organism: Aptenodytes patagonicus; assembly: GCF_965638725.1. Lineage (NCBI taxonomy): Eukaryota > Metazoa > Chordata > Aves > Sphenisciformes > Spheniscidae > Aptenodytes > Aptenodytes patagonicus. The sequence continues at coordinate 79,575,247 of NC_134952.1, forward strand.
AGCGCTCTCACAGCGTTGGGGGGGGGGGGGAGGGGGGTGCAGAAAGGAACAGTGTTGCAACTAGTTAAAATCCCTATAAATGGCACCTTCAAATCCTCTAGTCCAAGAATCATTCACTTTCGGTAGCCGTTAATATGGTCATTAAGATATAAACAACAAAGGACTTGGTGTCCGAATGTCCACCTAGCTTTCCAGGAAACTACTAAGCTTTCCAGGAAACCGTTTTGAACTAAGTAACGGTAACAACTGTATGCACTCCAGGGTCTTAGCCTCATCCTCTCTTCAGAGTAATTTGAGCACTAATATCTTTCAAGTGGGAGCTGTGATTCATGAGTAGGACTGTGCTCTGGGTTTGCTCTTCTGTCCCTGCTGCAGGGACCGCTCAGCACCTCACGTAGCAAGTTGCGGTGCGCTGTTGTGAGGAAATCGGAAACTGGGGTTGGTTTACCTTAGCAGACCAGACCATAAAATGCAGCTGTTCAACCCAAGCTTTCTCCCAAAGCTTAGCTGCTGCTGGAACGGGGATGGGACTGCTGAGCATGGGAGCCGGCGTAAGGGGAGGTGTCTGTGCTTGAGAATCATTGCCCTCGAGAGCAGACGTGCAATGTGGAAGTTTTCTGATTTTTTTTTTTTTTTTTTTTTTTAATGAATCAGATGCTCAGTGTTGATACTTTATAGGCAGAGACAGACTGTTTCCATGAGTTTATAGTCTATAGGACTGTAGCAGGCCAGCGCAAGGTAGCAGGACATTGTGAGAAGACGATAGATAATTGCTGTTTGAGTCACTTGCGTCTAGTTACAGCACCCTCTCCTTCAGCAGCTGACTCCTGACTCTTCATGTGCCTTAACTTTAGTACAGTCAGAACACAAAATTATGCAGTGACAGACTGCTAATGGATGCTACAGATGCGGCTGTGACAGATGGACAGACCGTGGCCGAAAGGAGACATCGTCATTCTCTGATCTGACACTAACATCTGGATGACCTTTAGCATTCAGTTGGTCTGTTTGTGTATGTGTGTAGTAGGGTTATTGCCTATTCTGCAAAGAGCTTTGAAGTCATTAGGTGTAAGCTTTGATTTGACAAAAATTTTTAATAATCTTATAATAGTCTCATTTTTAAAATGCATGGTGCTTCCTCTTCCTTCTCCACTATGGAGATTTTAGGGTTTAACTATTACATCCTTCTCTTAGGTAGCACAGTATGTTTGTTCATTTTAGAAGTTGGCCTTCTCGCATGTCTGTTTCCTGGAGGATGGCCTTCCTGTTTCACTCAGCCTTGCTTTGGTGGTACAGAGGTTTACTTTGTTTCATTGCCTGACAGTTACTGGCTCGTATTTCTTACAATATATTAATCACTACAGAAATGTCAAGAAATGCAATTGTGGAAGTTGCTGTTGTGTTATCAGCCAGTAGTTCTTCCTTCTTCAAACCAATGCTGTTCCTGGGAGGGATATGCTCAAAGACTAGTTTTGGTATAGGTACAGATGAAAATCTCTTATTTTTTGATGGGTAGGATGACTCCTATGTAGAATTGTTGTGGTTTAACCCCAGCTGGCAACTAAACCCCACGCAGCCACTCGCTCACTCCCCCCCGGTGGGGTGGGGGAGAGAATCGGAAGGGTAAAAGTGAGAAGACTCGTGGGTTGAAATAAAGACAGTTTAACAGGGAAAGCAAAAGCCACGCACACAAGCAAAGCAAAACAAGGAATCCATTCCCTCCTTCCCATCAGCAGGCAGGTGTTCAGCCATCTCCAGGAAAGCAGGGCTCCCTCATGTGTAACAGTGACTTGGGAAGACAAACGCCATCACTCTGAACGTTGCCCCCTTCCTTCTTCTTCCATAAGCTAAGCATGACGCCATATGGTGTGGGATATCCCTTGGGTCAGTTGGGGTCAGCTGTCCCGGCTGTGTCCCCTCCCAGCTTCTTGTGCCCCCCCAGCCTGCTCGCTGGTGGGGTGGGGTGAGGAGCAGAAAAGGCCTTGACTCTGTGTCAGCGCTGCTCAGCAGTAACGAAAACTTCCCTGTGTTATCAACACTGTTTCCAGCACCAATCCAAAACACAGCCCCATACTAGCTACTATGAAGAAAATTAACTCTATCCTGGCCAAAACCAGCACAAGAATCTAAAATGTCTTTATTAAAATAACATTTGTTTTTTAATTTCTGTCTTTATACCCCATGAGTTTTCCAGCTGCTCCATAAACCAGGAAAAAATAAAAAGAACATCAGGGTAGGGAGGATATATTTCACATGCAATTATTATAAAATAGTAGCTTTCTTCCAAATTTGGTTTTGTATCTTGCAAAAGAGGGGTTGCTTAGTCACACATTATCAACCAGAGATCTGGAATGTGGCTGTTAAATTCCAGCATTTCACAGGATTACTTTACTTTGTCTAAACGCTTTTTTGGAAATTGAAAGAACTCCTACAGATTTATATCAAATTTATTTTATATCAAATTTCACAGGCTAGCTTTCATTCCGTTCCTTGAAAAGAAAATAAGCAACCTCTGCCCCCACTGAAAAAGCCTCAGACCCAGGGATCTTTCCACAATAAGGAAAATGATTTTTCTTTCACGCTTCCTTCTCAAATCCATCATTATTCAGAATTCCAAGACTGAGGATGAAAATACTTTGCACTTTTCTATTTCGTCCTGACTTTGTATGTGAAGTCTGTGGAAGCCTTTTCTTTGTTAATCTTTCCTGTGAATTTAACTTGGTAAGTTAACCTCTTTTTCCGAATGGGAAACTAAGACACAAGTTTGAAGTGTTGAGTACCTTCAGTACTCAAGTGAAGACTTGAGTAGCTTGAAGCTAGATCCATGCTTAGATAAGGTAAGTACTAGAACTGCAAATACGATGTCCTTTGGAGAAGAATAACATCACCTGTCGTTCTTCATCTTTGTGCAGCTTTTCTTCAGGGAAAGTAAATCAATTTTCCAATTATGGTTTTCCCCAAAACATCCTGGGGTTTGTATGGGTGTGCTCTTCCCCATAGCTGTTAACAGACTTCGCTATTATTCCTTTATAAGCATGACTCGCTGATTTGTTCTATCATGATAGTTCACACTGTCTTAGTGTCACTTAATACTTGTCATACTTACGTAAGTCCTTTTTTACAACTGGAAGCAGGGGTAGAAAACCCTGTCCTCTTATTTACTGAAAAAACATACCCTTCCTTCCCTTATACATGCAACTTCCTCTCTCGGGGTGAACTGGCCAGTTGATTGCGATTTACATGCACCCTAAGCAGAGTACTGCCTTGCCTGGCATATTAGTCATAGGCAGTGTGCTTCAACCCTTGTGGGAAGCCCCGGCCAGGAAGGAGGAAAAGGATAAAATCAAAATTCCACCACTTATTTCTGAACCTCGCCTGCTTCCACAGGCAGCATTCGTGGATCTTCTGGGTCTTAATGCAATTCTTCTGCTCCTTTAGCTAACATAAAATATCTATTTCATTGCTCTTCTTCTTCCAAAGGCCTGTAGTGAAACAAATGCATCCAAGATGGCCTTGAGTGCGTGGACAGGTGTGAGTGACATGGAAGCCCCAGCAGACCCGCTAGAAGTAAGTGACTGTTTTGGCTGTCCTCTGAAGTACTGACTGATTAACAGGAACGGCTTGAGCTGGTGCAGGTATCATGCGTGTCACTTTGTAGATTGACAATTATGGGCTGATTTTTGTGTTCCAGTAGATTTGTCTGAATGATTTACGTTGTTTAAGAGTAAAAGGAAATGTTAGAAGTATTTTTGGATACAGCATTCTTAGAAAGAAAACCTTCCCTAGCATTGGTTTGGTTTTCTCCCCCCCCCCCAAAAGTATCTAGTCATTTTAACTTGTTGTTATACAAAGAGTAGAAACTGACCCGACAACTTCTGTGAGCAGTATTCGGGCCAGTTGGTGCAAGTGTATATATAGCTGTTAGATTTGTGACTTGTCCTATTCACTTTAATAGAACTCTTAAATATGCACTTAAATACACGCCTAAGGCCCAGATTCTGAAAACAATTCAACACGTGAATAACTCCATTGACTGCCAGGTAATTGCTTCAGATACTTTAAGTTAAACATGTTGATGAACTTCTACAGGAAGAGGGATTAAGTGTTTTCTGTCATGGAAGTCAAGTGCTCCACATTAGAGTTCAGCAGGACTGGCCATAGGGCAAATACCTGGTCAGGATTTTTGCCTGTGAAGAGGCACAACAAAACTATTCTTTGATCTTCTTCATTGGTATTTGGCATTAAATTCTCTAGCTGAAGAAAATAAATTTATTTCAGGAGATTTAAGACCTCAGAAGCATTCACGCTTTTATTCTAGTTTCTCGTATGTTGGTTGAGAATTTAGGGAGAAAAAAAAAATCCCTGACCAGGTATCTGAACATAGTATGTTTTATTTTTATGAGCATGTATCTTTTTTCCAGTACAGTTCTCCTGATATCTATCTATCTATCTATATTTATCTAATAGATCACGTTTGTTTTCATGAAAATCCGTAGAAACTCCTTGGAAATTATGATATATGATATTGCCATTATAAAAATGAGGGTTTGGCTGCTGTTGTCCTGCTTGGGCAAAACTCCACGCTTTAAAAAATGGAACAATTGCAGACTGATTTCCTAATTTCTCCAAATGGCCTATTTGTTTTCTGTATTGCTTGTTTTGAACCCATTGTGCTGAAGTTTATTGCCTTGGGCCTGCAAGCACTTACAGGGGCAATGCTACTCATTATTCTAGTTCTTGCAAATGAAGGGAATTACTTATGCCCACTTCAATTTATGCTCAACTTTTGTGGCTTGTACTACTTGTTTGTATTACCATCTGTAAGATAATTAAAATCCTATTTTGTGTTCTGTGTCTCAGATGGTACAAATAGACATAATTCTGTTTATTTCAGTGCCATTTGCATAATGCTTCAATTAAAACACAGACTAAGCAGGGTTAAAGCAGATGCACACTTCAGAATCTGCTGTCAGCAGGTGTAAAGGTACTGAAATACAAAAGCAATGTAAGAAAATGTTGCTGTTTCAGTTTCTTTACATGCACATGATAGGGTGGATGGGAGTTTTATATGATGATCTTGACTTGAAGAGAGGATGCCAAAAGCATTCGTTTTTGAACATTTCTTTTCTCCAGTTAAGGCACATATTACTGACCAAAAAGAAGACTATATCAGCCAGTTCTCTGGAACAACAGATCCTCTCACTGGAAAGACAGAGACGAGAGGTAATCTTAAGTTTACCCTTAACCTTTACAGGAAAAATCTCTAAGACAGACATTACAATATCAGTAATATGCCCGGGGCAGGAAATCACTGAATCTGTTATCACTGTTACTTACACCGTTTATGCTGCAGTTGCTTTTACCCACCAGTCCAGCAAGGCCTATGTTTTTCCTGTGGGAATCTCATCCTGCACTCTTGTGAGACAATTTCTATGTGGAGACTTTCTGCTTTGCATTTCTTCACAGCCTGAAGTATGCAGGCACTTAAAATTATGTTTAAGCTAGTTCCTATAGTCCTACTTCTCTCTACCAAGCTAGGCAGAGTTATATTTGGAGAACTGTTCCTAAAAACAAATGATGACTTATTGTAACGCAGCTATAAATCTAGAAAAGCAGAGATTTATAAGGTACAAAGGGCAAATTTTCTGAATGATCACTATTGTAAAGGCCAAGGAACCACTGTGAGTAGTAGCCAGTGGTGTCTTGGTCACAGGTAGTAGCAAACTGGAAGCCATTCTTTTGCTGAGCATCCTAAAGAGTGACCCTATATCCTACAAAGCAAAATGCTTCAGAGGGACCTATTTGGCTTTCTCCAATAAAAATGCACACACGCTGACTTCGCTCCTACCGCTTACATGTGTGGTGTTAGCCAATCTTCCCATCTTGCATGAGTGCGCTTGCTCGGTTTAGTGGTACTGAGAAAGGCAAGCGGGGTTGCACCCAGTAGTAATTGCAGTCAATAGGAGTCTTCAATTCACTTGTTTGAAGTCAGAGACCTTCTAATTGGAAATATGTTTATGGAACTTAAAGCAAACTAACAAGAAACTCCTTGGCCATTTAGGATTTGCAGCTTGGGATTTGTACAGCGTTGCAAATGATTCACCTGTAGCTTATTGTGTATTTGCATGTTTGCTGAATGTTACTTCCTGAACGTTCGTGTACTTTAACTGAAATACCGAAGCACTGGAAGATGGGTCGTAAAGCTTGCCAAACCTTAAACTTGCTTTTTCTGAAATGAACTGGCCAGATAATGAGGAAGTTGTGAACACTCATAGCTGGAGGATTAGAATGCCAGTCTGCTTTTTATTTATTGACAATGTTGAAATAAGGGTTATTTACTGTGTCTTCCTGATAATTACAGCTTTTGGAGGTGAACAAGCAATGGGATCATCAGTTTAGAAGTATGAAACAGCTTTATGAAAAACAGGTAACAATGTTGACTACTTCTATTGGAATATGTATGCCACCTGCTGATAGTTAAGTCTGTGCTTAAATACCAGTCAGCCATAGCTATAGTAAATATCTTAGGGGGGGAAGGCATTATGTTTACTTTGTCTTTAGCTCACAAATTAAAAAAGCTTCATCACATAGAAGTGAAGCTAATGTGTGTACAGTCTTCAGTAGGACAAAATAAGCAGAGAAGCAGCGCATCTCTAAAATAGTAGGGACCAGGGTGGACATGACAGCAGAAGTCTTCATGCCCTCCACAAGGTAATAAAAATTGCTCATGCTTCAGAGCACAACTAACTGAAAATTAGCCTACAGTGCCTGGTGTGCCCAGCCACTGATACGCATCATCACATATCTGTTGGTTCTTGTACCATTTCTTGTGGCTGGCTTGTGAAGCCTGGAAGCTCACTGGGGCTCCCTGTAATGGGGGAGCTCTCAGATAAATCCTCCATGGATGCTGCCTTCTATAAGCAGAGAGGCTTTTGCTTTTGAGAAACTGCTCTGTACAAAAGCTCTTCATTTAAAAAAAAAAAAAATAAAATTGTAAATAAATTATTTTTATTTCCTTTTTTTGTCAAGATCCCATTGGCATAGCTTTCATTCTGTGAAAATAGATATTCTGTGCTCTGTGGCATCTTTGCTGCAGGCATTATAATCAGCTGCCTAGTGAAGCTGGCTGCTTACAATTTTGCCTGGTATTCCAAAGACCAAGTTGGTTCATTGACTGACAATTCTCATCTGTTTCCTTCTATGAAAATGAAGTTTGCAGAATGATCTCATGTGCTTATCAGGAAAATTTTCTAATATTTTCCAGTAAGCTTTACTGAGATCTGGATCATTTCTTTGATTTCCCCCCCCCTGTCCGCTGCCCCCCCCCCCCCCCAAAAAAAAAAAAAAAAAAAAAAGAGGAATTTAAATGGCTCTTCCTCATTTAATATGGGACCATTTTATGCCTCTGGCTAGCTCATTTGGATGTGCACCACTGCAGAGGGAGTCCAAATTGCAAAAGGAAAAAAGAACACTAAAATGGAAAATTCGTTTGGAGGGACAGACCCATGGTAGCTGTCCTTTGGCAGCAAAACAGTGCGAGACCCAACTGGGTTAACACAAACAGAGAATTTGCCCAGAATCATTAAGAGTCTCCAGTGGAGACAGAGCAGCGGAGTGTGGAGGTGGGGAGGGGAAAGTCAGTGGCTGGGGACTTCACACGCAACCAGATCCACTCCTTTACGCTGGATCTGCTGAGAGCTGAAAGGATTTGAAGGCACCTTCGAGGTGCTGTGCCTTTCAGGATCCCCAGTCATCCCACCATGGTCTGTCACTTGCTTTTCAGCTGGCAGAAATGAAAGCAAAACTGGACGTGTCAGAGAGGAGAGTCAGTGAGCTGGAGGAAGAGAGACCTCAACGGCATCCAGAAGATGAGAGATTGCAAGCCCTGGGCAGAGAGAGGCCGTCGCAGGAAATGGTAGGAGGGTGCACTCTGTCACCCCGTTTGTGCTCAGTGTTGAACACTGTCTTGCCTTTCCTCTTTCTCTTCTCGCAAGTGGCAGGGCATGGGTTGTCGCAAAGCCATGAGATGAGATCGTGGTGTTGAGTGCTCTTCAATATTGTACCCAAGGCAGTGCTTGATCTTCTGTCTGATCAGAGAACTATGTATAGGGAGAGAGTCATTTCAATAGAAATCGGCAGAGAGCACAATTAGTGTTGGGGGGGGAGTAAAGAACAGGTTGATATGAATACTGCAGAGATTTCCTTCCTTGCTGTTCAGTTCGGGGTGGATTTCTTTGTGAACGAAAATGCTACAGTGATTTCAAATGGAATAGGAACGTCATTGCAGACGTTACACGAAGTGCTTGGCAATAAATACTTGAAGGAATGAATTCAGCTCCAGACACCCACATTTTGCTATTGACAGTATAGGCTTTTATACGTGTGCTAGCTATCTCAGCTCCCCGTAAATATTAGTGATGTAGTCAGTGCAGTTATTAGGGCTGAAAGTGCCTGGGCTGATCAGCTGCTCTAGAGCGGCGTTCACCTCACCCTGAGAGTGTTTGGGCACCTCTCTCGGGACTCCTTACGCACTGGCTCTTGTGTAGGCATTCGCATCTAAAGCTAGATCCCTAAGCTGAATTCCCACCACAGTAAAACCACCAACCTGAGCGATCACCATATACATGCCCAACGTATACACAAAACTTTGTGCCCCGTTTTACAAGCACCACAGAGTGGTGCTTCCTACTCTCATTCTGCTTCATGGTATCACACGCTTCATAGCCTCTTGTAAGAGTTTCTGGATGGTGCTCTGACGGCTGAAGCCGGGCTTCTCTATTCGCGTGATAACATGAAACAAACCTGAAAACAAGTGGCAATCGCATCACTTCCAGGCTCAGATAAGATGTAAGGTAGCTGCTGCAGGAAAAGAAATGCAAAGCCCTTAGCTTTTATCTTCATGAGCAGAACATTCATCTTACTTGTTTATCAATTACGGTATGGTCTTAGCTGAGCACGTGCTTGACTTCCAACCAATAGGACCATTTACATGTTTTAAAGCAAACTATGTCGTTATGTACTTGCTGAATCATTGCCTTTATTTGCTCCGAGTGTGGATTCAACGCAAGACAATCCATCTTCCTGTTCATATTACTAAGGTTTTTACTGCCTGCCCTTTAATATATGATAGCTGTGAAAAATAGCCCTAGCTACCTTTCTGAAAAGGTAAGGATGAGGAGTGCACTCTCCCAATTTTTTTAATACATACATGAATAATGAACTAAATGACAATACAATCCAAAAATCTCTTACGGGGACAGGTTAACCTGCATGGAACTTCAGCCTTAGCTCAGCAATTTCTTTACAAATTATATACTCAGCCAGTAAGTGCTTCCTATTTACTCTGAATTTCTTCACTTTTTGGATGTCATGCAGGGATGCAGGAGATCTACACCTTTGCAGAGGTAGCTGCTAAAAGTAGAGATTTTTGAATGAGCAACAAGGATTGTAACACCCATGTCAGCAGCTGTGTCAACTCAAGTTATGCTATGCTGCCCACGGGGCAGGATGAAGAAAAAGCGGTGCCAGGGGATGATTCAGAAAAATGCATAAAGATATGTTCAGCTTGAAAGCACGTGAGCAGGCTTGTTGCTTTGAAGTTCAGCAGATGCAGGAGAGGCCCAAGCTGACAGATCTACCAAGATTAGATTTCTAGGGGCTTTATGGTTTTTTTTCCTGCAGCAACTAACATTCTTCATACCTGCGTTTGGTTTTATATATATATATATATATGTGTGTGTGTGTGTATTTTTTTTTTCTTTTCTTGAAAGGTAACAACCCTTTCTTTTTTAAATGTTTTACTTACCCCCCTGTAGCCACAGAGCTGGGATGGGCTGTACAGGGCAATTGCCAGAGCAAAGTTCTCTACTTGCTTATCTAGTCCAGCAGCCTGACAGTACCTTTTAAATTTGTTTACTCAGAGTGGCAGTTCTCTGGGTGCTCTGCTGAGCCATTTAGGAAAACCAGCAGCACCGAACAACCCTGAGACAGATTACATGCTGTTGCTGTCTTGCAGAGCTTTTTTTTTTTTAACGCACCTGGAGGTATGGCTCTTACAGAATGATAACGTTATGAACTTTATCTGTCCCCGTGTCCTCCATGGCCCCAGGAAAACTGACTGTTCTGGAGATTTAATGTTGGGTGGGTTTGTTTTGTTTTGGGTTTTTTGTTCTCTCTGGGCGTGACTATGTACCCATAGGCAGGAATCAAAGACCAACCTAGTCACTGGAGAGTCTAGGTGCCATAACACCTAAGATTCAGTGTTGAATAAGAAGCAATAAGACATAAGAATTCAGATGGTTCAAAAACCTGAACAACCAGGAAATCTTTAGTTATAAATGGCCAAGTTCCCGGAGGTGTCAGCCTCCGAGAAGGAGAATGTGTGCTAGGAGCTAGGAAAAGAGGATGGCAACGGTGAAGAGAAGAGCATAGCTAAAAGCCTATATGGATTTTAGTGTTTTGGTTTGTTTTTCTTTAATATCTTCAAACATACATGCACATGCCAGCTTGAGCTAGTTCCTGGGTGAGTTCCTATACTTAATGCAGAGATACCCTACTAATCTTGCCCAGTTTTTGGAGAAAATGAAATGTTCCAACTAACTTAGAACAAAGGAAAATAAAGCTATCTCATGTGTAAGCAACAGTTTCTCAAGGGTGTTTTTCAGTGGCTCAATTAGCACACGGTGATGCACTTCTCATGAGCCTGAACAGTAAATGCCTAGTCGCTGGCTGCACAGAGATATGCCTGTTGCACAGAAAAAAAAAAGCATTCATATGGTGTTCTGTGCATGTGATTGTTGGATCTCATTTTTTTAATCACATAAAGCAGCTGCAGAAGAATATTTGAAATACTTTCTTTTTTTGTAGAACGGGCCATTCTGTTTAATATGTCTAAACAGCTTTGGTCTAAGACAGTCTGGCAAAAGCGGGCTAGCGAGGAATGCATTACCCTGGGAGAGAAGCTTACAAAATGCCACTTGCTTCAGGGTCTGATTCAGATCTTAGCTTCCTTCGTTGTAAATTGAAAATAGCCACGCTGAAAGCGATAGGAGGAGAGAATCAAACTTAAAGTTTGGCAAATCTGTCCTAATAATTCCTATAATAGCATCTTGAAAGACTAGTGTATAAATCCTGTTGCGAGTAGGGACATCTTCCTGGTAGTTTGCTGGGGTGGCAACAGTGTTAGGCACATGCACTAGGAAGGGTCAAGCAACAACAACTGTGATGGGGTCAAAGAAAGTGGATTTTTAAGCCTTGGTTGGTAGCTTGGTAATTCTTGAGCAGGCTGAGGCCTGCCTCAGTCTCTCGTGTAGTGGAAAAAGCCCTCAGACTATGTGATACTGAGATCTGGTTTTGTCTTTGATGTTGTATGACACTGGGAATGTCTGGGACTCCACCAGCATTTAGCCCTGGCCTTACGCTACGAGTATGTACAAGTAATGCAGGTTTGGGATGATCATCTGTACGGTACTGATCTGCTTGGCCTGCCAGCTTTCTCATGGCTTTGTGCAACTGCAGAGCAGGGATTTAGTCTGGTATGTTGTCTCTGTCTCATCATATGGTGAGTGGTCAAAACAATTTCAACAGACTTTATCATATCTGGGTTTTACTAACCATCCGCCTTCCTGTTCCCTCCCTTCCCAGCTGTGTTTGGGACAACAAAAATGCAGCACATCTGCCAGACAGCAGATATTCTGAAAATTGTTCTTGAAAAATGGTTCCATCTGCATTTCAGCAGCATCTCTCTGTATTTTTGCGTCCCAGAAAGAAACAAAGGTCCTTAGTGAAGCTCTCCATGAAATGAAGGAAGAGAACAATCTCCTGAAGCAGAAGAATGCTTCAATGATCAGAAAGAAGGAACACTATGAGCGTGAAATAAGTCGTCTCAATGAGGTATGAACGAGAGTGAGCCACTGACCAGAACCTCTTCCTTTAATTCTAGCGTCTCTGTTGCCAAGCAGTGACACTGCCAGATGCCCATCTTTTCAATCCTGGGTGAAAAACCTGTTCATGGTAGCAAACTCGTGATCACTGTTAGGGAGCTGGGGAAACAAGCAAGAACTTACTTTAGCTAATACCCGTGCATGCTGTTCTTGGTAGGTAGTAGGGTTGCATTGTAAAGAGGAAAGTTAAGTGAACCTTTTGGATTCTGCTGTGAAGCCTCTCTACGTGTCATATCTAAGCTCTTTCTACGTTCTCCCTCCTTGGAACAAAAGGGAAATGGCACAAAGATGCTTTCATATGCATCCAGTGAAACACTGTGATTAAAAAAAAAAAAAAAAAAATTCAGACAGTTTAAAAAATGTTGTTTTACATATATTGTGTTTGAAAAAAATGGCTTCCTTTCACAAGACATGCTCCTGTCTTACTTTTCATATATATACATACATATATATATTCATACATATAAGTATGTATGTGTATATATGTCTCATTGAGGAAATTGCCATAAAATAGCTAAATGGGATTTATTTTTTTTAACTGAGGGAAAGTAATAAATGTAGCTTTGTTTAATCAAAAGATCACATAAAGCAGTGGGTGTTTTCTAACAATTTTGTATTTCATGGTGAACCACAAACACTTCCTGAGGAAATGCACTGCAGTAACCATTGCTGTGTAACTTTAAGTGATATACAAGCTAAAGGGCCATGATGTGCAAAAGTCAAGGCAAAAAAGTAATGTTGCCATATTCAAAAATTTGACGGAACGTATGATCTCTAACTCTTTTTGAAATGTGTTGACAGGACTTGCTCAAAGCCTCAGTGTAACTTTCATTCAAGGTCTTGTTTGTAGAACAACTTATTTCAATGTTTTATTTTGCTGTCTTGTCTTATGATGTGGTTGGAACTAAGACAGACGGGTAAATAGACCATACTTTTAAATGAAACACCAGTTTCATGTAAAACGCTTTCCCATGAGTAATACTTTACTGATTTTCTGTGTATTTGTGTTCTTCAAATCTCGTGTCATGAATGCATGTAAGACTGGAAGGGAACCTCTGTGCCCTTTTAAGTCTAGTCCCCTGCTATCACAAGTTCAGTGACTTGAAGTTCTTACGAATTCTCTGAAATCAAACAACTTTTTCCTTAAAATTACTTAAGCTCCTTCTACTGTGCTTCTGTTGGAAGGCTGTTCTGGAACTGTAACCCTTCTTTCATTAGATGCTTTCATCTATTTCAACTGGGCTGAATTTATTCTGGCCAGATGATATTCATTTGTTCTTCTGGTAGCAGTGTCGAACAGATCTGCTTCATGCAAGGAGTGAAGCAGATCTGCCCTCTCGATGAAGCAGAACTGTCCTCTAGTGAAAATACGATTGCTCTCAGGGGCACTTGCTCCTTCCCTATAGCTACAGAGTGCAAGCCTATTTTCACTAGAGGACAGTTTAGCTAAGCTGACCCAGCTTTTTTGGTCTTTTAAAATACAACTATGCCTGCTAATATGCATGTTTTTTCATCTCGGTCATTTTAAACAGCTTAGTTCTCAGTTTATGGAAGGTACTACTACTTGTTTCTAAGTACATTAACCTTTTTACTTTAAGTACATTGATCTTTTTACTTTTGGCTTTATCCCTCTTTGATCCTGTCATGCAGAGTACCCAAAGTATAGAGTCCGATCTGATCGTACTTTGAAGTCTGCAGCTTGAAAGTGATGTTGCAATGCCATAATGGTTTGCCATGCTATATCCCAAGTTTGGCTTTCCTGTGGTTGTTTCCTTGTTCACCACGTAGGTCAAGTACAAGCCAAATTTCTGACTTATTTCATAACTTTGCTGCAGCACCATCTCAATTGTTATTTAAACATAGACTAATAAGTTCCAATGCATTTTATAGTGGGGAAAAAAATATTTTAGTTATATGTATATAATTCATAGTTCAGTTTCTTTTGCAACATATAGCTCAGTGTGACTGTCTCTCTTACCCTGCACTTTCATCTAAAAGCTGACAAAAGTGGTAGCTTTTGGGATCAAATCCTTTCTCCAGTCCCTAAAGGCACTTTAATTTTTCTTCTTGAAATTACTCATCTAGCTGTCCCTCAAGCATTTTCCTATACAATTTTTTTCAGCTTCCTTGAGATATGATTTTCTGGGGGTAGGGGAGTGGTTTGGTTTGGTTTTTTTGTACTTTGACTCTTAATGAAGTAGGAATAGCCAAATGATCTGCAAAAACTGCATATAGAACGAATTATAGAAGGTGCCTAAAAGTTTTGTCATTTCTCAAATTTACTAATTTGTAATTACAAATCTTAGTTACATATTTAAAATAGCTTATTTCCTTTTAATTTGAAGTGTCTCATGATAATTTTATTCACAGTTGGTTTTTAAAACCAGTGGAACAATATCTTCATTTCTTCCATAAATGACTCTAAAACAGCCCCGCCTTTTGTCAGTTCAGTGTGATGGGAATTTTGAAAGAAAAATATTTCAGTTACATCTTTGAGTAGTAGCTTCAGTAGTGTTTAGTCTCCATTTTATACTTGGGAACCAAAATCTCCTGTAATGACATAATTCTCAATAATTTGCTACTGATCTTATAGCAACATTACAAAACTTTACTCTTTTCCCCCCATACCTAGCACTTCTCAGCATGTCTCTTACAATCTTTCCTCAAAGATTTTGATCTGGGTTTAGATTGACCCTAAACCAATTCAGCTTCATTCATGCTACAGTTTGTTATTTTATTTGAAGTGATAAACGGGGTCTCACAGCATTGCTTCCAAATGCGGTTTAAAAAAATCCTCACCTTATTTTTCTCTACTATTAACCTTTTGAAGATTGAATTTTCTGGATTTTTCTGGGTTTTTCACCATAATCCTGGATGTAGAACCTCCTCAAAAAAACCCCAAATAAACAAAAAAACCTGAAGAACTGCCCAAATACCTCATATGTCTATATCATGATATGATTCTAGGAAGTGAGCTGCAAGAAAAATAGTCAATATAGTGACGTTTGTTCAAGAATTAGGAGAACCGTCAACAGCTTATGACTATATGTACTTCAATTGTGAAGGTGCGTTACCATTTGGTAACGTCAGGATGGCCGTGATCAGTAAGATACGTCCCAGTGAAGGAGTTTGAACAGAAGACAGAGCCATATAAAAAGTAGGTGCAGCAGATGACTGGGGAAATGGTATGTTGTAAAGGAAGAAGGACACTCGGTTATCTTTGAATTAGGGCATCTGAAGCACTTTCTTTTGAGGGTGGTCAAATATTAGAACAGGTTGCCTGGAGAGGCTGTGAAATCACCCTCCTTGGAGGTGCTCAATACTCAGCTGACAGGCCCTGAGCAACCTGACCTACCTGGCCCGGCTCTGAGCAGGGGCTTGGACCTCCAGAAGTCCCCTGCCACCCAAATGAGTCTTGTGATTCTGTGGTTGCCGGCAAGATCGAGATGTATCCCGCAAAGGCGGGAGGAAGAAGAAAAGGACGTTTCACTTGTCTTTGTCCTCAGCAGTACGCTTAACAAACCACACAGCTGGGAAAGGGTCTGGGTAGTAGTCAGCCAGGGAACGTATCACATGTACCTCAATACTGTCAAACTTCACTGACTCTTGCTGCTGCTGGCGATCCATGCCCAATCTAAACACCAGATTTTTTTTAATTTGTTTTACTATTTGTGCAGAGCACTACAATGTCATAGCCTAAAAGGGATTAGCAGTGGCTCAAAGGGGCAAAAGGAGGATTAATCAGTAAGCTATCTGTATCTTCATCCTCCCATGTTTATATTCAACCTTATTTATGTATTGACATGGCACACAAACTTTGCCACTGTTATACCAATTTCTCTTCTGCACAATTCTTAGGGACAGTAGCTCATCAGATAAAAAGCCTCCTTTTTCTCTTCTCTGCTTTCCATGGAAAGTGCTAATTTTTTTTTTAATTTTTTTTGTTGGCCTTCTGATAACTAATACTAATCCTTGTGTTACTTTAGATACTGGTTCTCCTGCTTGGCCACTTCCCCCTCTGCCTCTTCCCCCTCCAAATTATCTTCCTTCCTTCCCTTACGGCATGAATGGAGTGTGGCCAGCAAGGGGGGAGCTGGGGATCATTAGCAGGAATTGAACTTTCTAAAAATGGATGAAGTTAGCTGAGTCCATATCTTGTGTGAGAAACATTGAAAAGTACCGAATGGTGAATATTTGTGCTAAAGTAAATAAGAAATATGTGAGTGTAGTGTGTGGTCATTGATAGAGAGGGGTAAGAGCGATTTAAAAATTATCCCAGTCCAAGGGAGAGCTGTGTAATACTGTTAAAAATAAATAAAATCTGCAAAGAACTGTGGCAGAATTTGACTGAAAAATAGAGTAAGAGCATTATCAGTGCAGTGTGTGTATTCATAACTCCCTCTAGTGACAAGCTATAGAGACTACATAACTTCCTCTCAACCGGAGGGTTTACTTCGGTTCCAGTTGAAGAAATTTGTACTCTTAGTGCAAAAAAAGTTTCAGTCAGACTTTACCGTAGTCACATTTTTAGGCAATCTTTGAATATTGCTTTTATGTTCTTGGGGTTTTTGTTTGCTTTTTTTTGGCCTCAGCTGAGTTTAGACACCTGTCTTTGTTTTCCCAAATTGTGACTTGCACAGGGAAATGGTGTTTATGAATGAGATTTGCAGCTGTGATTTCCACAGGTAAATGTTGGTTATAGTTATAAGTAAAAGCACAGGCCCCTAAATGACACTGTCTCAAATTCATGGATGTAGTGTGAGCACTTTGAAAATTTGGACCTAGTCATGCATATATGTTATTCATGGGGTTTATATCCAAAGTATATAATTGAAGCAACTGCAAGTGAAGGGAAAACCCCCACAAGTCTGTGGCTCACTCTAATCTGTTTATGTAGAGGGCAAACATTCTAATCATTTAAAAGGATTTTTTTTTCATATAGTGAATCTCTGTTTAGTAATTTTGCTGTTTGATGTTGCAGGCCCTTCTGAATGTGTTGAAAAAGCAGCACTCACCTGTTGTTGGGACTCCTTCAGAGAAGGGTGACAGGAACAGCCTTGAGGACATGAGAACTCAGCTTGAAGTTCTCAGACAGCAGGTGAGAACAGCTGGAAGTAAGGATGGATTTCATACAGAATAATTTTGCCCTCTCTCCCAAGAATTGTGCCTGGTAGACTTGCTATGTAGAGTTTTTGAAAGGAAGAGCCAGTTTAGCTGTAGCCCATTCAAATGCTGTTTCCTAAGATGCTGTCACCACAGCAGTGTCCACGAAGTGAAACCGAGTCCTTGCAAAGGACTGGAGCAAGGACTTGTGTAGGACTCAAAGCAGCAGAATGGCTCTCCTGACTCTTGGAGATGTCCTGTCAGCTGTCTGCTGGGGGCTGAATTTCATCCAGAGGGAATGCTAAACTTCATGAGTTACTGATTGTATCTTCTGCTCCTTGTTTTGTAGAAGTTGAAAGTTTAGTGAATTATCTAAGAATTCCTAGTCTTGGAAAAGTAGAGTGTTGGCATTGCAGTTTTTCAAAGTGTGAGACAAAACATTTGCATCCATAACCTGCATATCAATCACTATGGAGAAGTGTATTTTTTTTAATCTTTGTTCTGAGCAATTCAAGTGCTTTGTGCACTCTTCTTCTTTCCGTATGAAAGAATCTGTTTAAAAACATGATGCTTTTCAGATAATTTTACATTTTAGGTCTGTCATCCTGGACAGTGTTAGGGTTAACATTATTGACACACAAATGGATGTGATCAGAATGGGAATTTTATTCAATGGGAATAAAATACTTGTTTCTGTCACGTTTGACAGCAGAGCCAGATTTTGCTCTCTAATGTAATGCTTGCCACATGCTGGAGAATAAAATCCTGCACTTGATTGTACAGTAATGAGTTATTTCATTCTACACAATAAAATAGAGTAAACCAATTTTTTTCAGAATTCTCATGGGGTATCCATTTTATGAATGTCTTTTTCTAGTTGTATAAATCAGTACAGTGAGTCCAGACTTCCTTCTGCACGAAATGGAGCAGAAGGCTCTAACTGTACAGAGGAGGGACTCTTGGGACAAACAGCAACGTGACAGAGCCTCACCAGAGCTTGGCTGTCATCAGCCCATCCCTGGCCACAACAGAAGAGATGAAGGCATTCATTCCTTGGGAGGTGTCCCCCTCTTTCTCAGGGCAACAGAATATATGGCAAAACTGTGACGAAGTGGTTCCCTTGCAGCCTCAGCAGATCGTACAGCTGGAGAGTGGGAGGGGGGTGGGACAGCAGAGAGGGCATCGGGAAAGAAGAAATGAGGAAATACTGAGGAGAGAAGCGTGTAGATGGACAGGGATACAAGAGAACTAGATTTCCCCAAGCGACAGCTTTTCCTCTGCTTCGGAGGGTCAGGGGCACGCATGCCTCCTCCAGGCACAGGCTGTGGATCTGAGTCCCCTCGCGGCCACACAGAAAGCCTTTGTTCCTTTTACACAGTGTTATTCAGGAAGGGGGTTATGTCTAGTGGGGGACCATCGGGTCCAAAAAAAAACCTTGCAAAAATTAGCTGCAACAGGCAAGTTGTGAAAATAATTTATAGAGCCCTGTGTTGACTTTTTTCTTCCCCTGAGGTATTAACATTTCTTTAGTCCTCCTGTGAAGCCATAGTGCTGCTGCCAGCAAAAAGAAAACTGGATCTGTACGACAGGCAGGGCATGAGCCACAGCAAGCAAGTTCTTTGGAAATAGACTGTCAGCGGGCTTTAGTGACCAACCAAGAGGACATGAAAGGACTTCTGAAAGTTCTGGTGGTGGTTCCCACCCCAACATGCTTTTGCTGTTATTTGTCAGTAGAAGTGCCACCAACCTCCAGCTTCTTACCAGGTGGATGCCTGCCCATTAGCTGAAGAATTAAGCCAGTCAGCTTAACAGCAATTAATTTACAGATTTGTGTTTTGCTCCTGAATCCGTGTGCTCGTTGCCTGTGCCTGGGGTGGTCAGATATTTTCTAATGGGATGAAGCGCTATGATTCCTGGCTACATATGAAGAGCTAAGACATTGCATCCTTCGGTATTTGAAAGGCAGTTTGTCTTCTAGGAACGGGGTCATACCTCTGTATTTCCATTTTGAATTGTGTACGTAACATTCCCCTCTGCTTCTATGTTGGGGCGGGTAGATACTTCGGGCTGCAGTTTGAGAGGATGAATTAGAAGTCCTATATTGCAGACAAAAGGTACATGGGCCAATTATTTTTTCCACGCACAGTTTCTAACATCTGGGGCACGATAGCCTCCTAGAGTATTTTTTTTCCCCACAGTGCTCCAGCCAAGTTCTAAATTCCTTGACAGTCCTGACTAGTCCAAGTCTTCTGGTCGTTAATATGTGACCATGGCTCTAAATACTATCACTTATTCTGCACAGATTAGTCCTTTGGGCCACACCTTGGTTAGACAGCTAGTGCCGTGGGTAAGGTAAACCTGCAGACAACTATGAAAAGGTGTAAAGCAAAGCAGGCTTAAGGCCAATGGTATTCAGTGGGCCATAAAAAGGCAGGATGTTATTTGATGATAGTGGCTCATCGTTAGGTTGGATAAGGTGATAATGTTTTGTCAGACTGCATGCCAGAAGTCAGTTTTTCGTGCTGTGCCAGCACCTCCCGTCTCCACAGGGATGCTAACGGCCTGCATTTGAGATACAGGGGGGAGTTAAAAGTGCTCATAATTGAAGTGAAAACTGGAAAAAAAGTTGGTAAAATGTTCGTCCTACTACTGTTTATCCCTTAAAAAGATCGATGTCTTCAGTATTTGTTATCTTATTTATAATATTTAAAACTGATATCTGCCAGTCAGCCTTTTAAATTGCAAGGGTCTACAAATACTGAAGCTGTGGACTGTTTCGATTGACGGGTGCCATTGGAGAATAGCCATTACTTGTCAGTTTGGTCATAAAAAAGATGAGGGAAGCTTTTTGTTGCAGGATTGTAAAGAGGAGGGATCCTTTTGGAATGCACCCCGCTGCTTGGCCGGTGTTTAAAAAGCAACCAAACAACAAAGTGGATGCAAATGTCTGTTGTGGCTCTGCTGAAATTCACGTACTTGGTCATAATGATTGCAGGTACAAATATATGAAGAAGACTTCAGAAAGGAGAGATCTGACAGAGAAAGACTTAATGAGGAGAAAGAAGCATTGCAGAAAATTAACAAGAGATTACAGTCTCAACTGAATAAACTAAACTCTCAGGTATGAGTCAAAAGAAAGTTACCATTGCCAGCACATGTGTATTTTAGTTTTATTTTCTCACTTTCCACACAACCCAAGGCTTTCTGGCTTCTATTAATTGACATTGGATTTTATATGAGGTCACCACCTGGGATGAAATCATTCTGAAGTAATGCAGTAAGAAGATGAGAAATGATTAGAGATGACTTCCAAATTAAGTAGATGAAGGGAGTATTTATTGCAAAAACTCTTCAAACATATCTTAAAATGGAGGGAGGGGAACCAAAAACAAATCCAGAGGACTGTTGATTGTTTCACTGGCACTTGATATAAGAGTTGTAACATCAAACCAACTTTTGAAATAAAAGCTTCTGTAATGAATCCTGACCTCTGCAGTGGAATTACAGAGTAATGTTAATATCACCGAGGAAAAAAAAAAAACTGTCTCCATCCAAATTAGCTGAGCAGCCACTGCAATAATTTTTTTTGTTGCAACATCCTTTTTATCTCTTCACAGTAGTGTCAGTATTCTGTTCACAGACATTCAGGAAGCCATAGT
The DNA here is from genome assembly GCF_965638725.1 of Aptenodytes patagonicus. NCBI lineage: Eukaryota > Metazoa > Chordata > Aves > Sphenisciformes > Spheniscidae > Aptenodytes > Aptenodytes patagonicus. Next base: position 79,595,951 of record NC_134952.1, read on the forward strand.
AAAATCATGGCATGCAAAACTCCAAGCTTTCTTAATCCCCTTTAAAAATGATGAAATTTCGAGGTTTCCTGTCTTGACAAAATTGTGCAATGCTTTAAAAGAATGTTCTGAGATGATTTATTGTCCTCCCCAACATTGTTGTGAAACAGAAACTTCAGTATTGGCTTATTCTCAGCCAAGCCACGCATTGATACTAGTAGGGTCTTGCAGTAGTATCAGAGGCAAGGTGCTCTCAAGTGCCCCTCGCTCCCATCAGCTTCAGTGGGAGTGGAGAGCAGGTTGGGCACCCTGGCCGATGCTGGGCACTGCTGCAGTAAGGCCCCAGACTTGTCAGTGCTTTTATGGGTACTTGGAAGCATTTCATGCAAGTGTAAAAATAGTAATGCCCGAGGGAATGCCATGATTTGCCACTCAGGGCATCCCAGGCATATAGAAATACCTTGGACAAATCTGTTAGCATTGCATGCAATAACTTTCAGGTATATTTCCCCCACCCACCAGCCCACTCCTGGGTTCTTCAATAAGGTAAAGAAATTTTTTTGTAGGAGACAGAGTACTCAAAGACACCTTCTTCCTATATATTTTTGCATTGTCTAGAGACTAAAAGACTAAATTTCTTGCACAACCCCAACCAGTCGATGGCTGCTCTGAGAACCTCTCACAACAGTGACAGTGAAGAGGGGGACTACAAATAGGGCTAAAAGGCCTTTCCCACTCCTCCCCAGCTGTTCTGGACCAGGAGAAATGCCAACAGCACTGCACATGTACAACACAACTGAAGGGCTGTACAAGTGCTGTATAAAGTGTATGTACAACTTGACTGTCCCTGCATTGTATCGACAGTTTACACTAGAGATCTTGTTTGTCTCTTCCTGCCTTGGGATTTGATTAAACAGAGCTTGTGAAGGATTTTAAACATGAGAGGAACCATATAGAATATTTATTAGTTTGTTTTCTTAAGTCAAATTATTTAGTTGTGACTCATCTTTTACCCCTCTTTGCTCTGTCCTTAGGCAAATTCTCATTGACTCTGCTGGGACACAGAGGGCCTAAGAAAAGGCAGATCCAAATCTTGAGGCTATTGACTTTGGTCTTTTACCAACATTATTTTTCTTGTTATGCAAGTGCCTGTCCATGTAGTTCTGCTTCAAACTATTGAAAGCTACTGTGTGTAAAGAAAATGTTTCTTGAATATAGAAAACACCCAGAAATGTGCTTGCCATATCTTTGAAACCAATATTTTCTCACGTAAAGTGTCAAGACTCTGGTGTGGCACAAGTCAGCTTTTTTAAATAATTTTTAAAATCATGAACAGTCTGAAGGGTCTAAACGAGCAGCATTGCGACCCATGCTGAGAGAGGAGGGTTTCTTCCCTGTTGCTTTTTACTGATGAATTTGTACGTGAATATTCTGTCAACATCATATCCTGCTACTAATGCATTTCTTCTTGCTTTTCTTATTTTTTGATAGACAAAAGATCTCCCGGTACAGTCTGAGAGGCCCAGCTACCCACCTCCCCTCTTCCTCTCACCATGTGTTAATTGTGGGAATTGTGGGTTGGTTCTTCACTATCAAGATCCTCGAGTACATCCAACGTCTCGCAGGGCACATGAGCAGCAACAGCACTCAGTAAGGTTCCCACTGTCTCCCATTTCACAAGGGCGCTGATTTTCTCAAAGCATGGTGACCACGGGAGAATAACATGGTGCTATCGCAGTGCCATCCTCACCAGTAACTAAATCTGTTGTTTCCCAGCTTGTTGTTGGTCCAGATCAAGGTTTTGTACTGGGTTTAGAATTAGCCCTAGGTCTGGAAGAGCCTTCCTGATCTCTGTACGGTCTCTCTTCCCTTACCATCTGCCCCAAAATGCTGATTTTCTCTTGATAGCCGTGTTCTTTTCTTCCTTGCTGTTCCAGTGTCTTCAGCACTGAATTGCACAGAGTGCTACCATGTGCAAATCAAAGCATAACCAACAGAAATCTGTGCACAAAGAGGAAAAATTGCAGCAATTTAAATAAATGGTTGATGAGTTATACTTAAAGTATATATTCTTATATATTTTAAATTTACTTTGGCAAATACTGTTTATTTACAGAACCACTAAGAAGAAAAAGGGGATTATTATACATTTGTTTTCAATGATACTGGTGGTCATTCCTTAATTAAAAAAATAAGGTTGTTTGATTGGACTCTTGCTGATTTCTTAGATTAATTTACTTCCACAACACACATTCAGAGCCCTTTCTAGCTATATAGTTGCCCAAATTCATAAGTATGGATCTGCTCTCTGGAGCCCAATTCTGGGCCTTCAACATAAATGATAGTAACAAAAATGTGAATGTAGCTGTGGTCAGCATTATTCCGGTCTCTTCCCTCTATTTGGTCTAAGAAAGCTTGTTGACTAATATGTCTTATTTCCGTGTCTTACATTGGGTATTTCTTTCTCTGGCCCTGTCTTTGCAAAATGACTTTCCTTCTTCTTCACTTACGGCTTCTGCATTCATAGGTAGTAAAACTGTCCTGCCGTCAGGCAATACCGCTGTAGCCAGACTGCACGATCCCAGGTTCCCTGTACACCTTCTGGGGCAGGCAGACAAGCTATCGGCGGGATTCACAACGTTGCCCTTAAACTGTAAGGGCAAAATCCCAGATGCTGTTGTTTGTACCCAGTAGTATCTTCCCTCTGGTACGCTGCTGTGAAACAGGATTACGTGAGGAATAAGGTTCTACTGAGGGTGAGATGCTCTGGCTGTGAATGCTTTAGGAATGCAATTTTCCCAAGCAAGCCTGTGTATTGCAAAAAAGTAAAATAAAAAAAAAAAGAATCAGCGGAAGTGATCTGAGTGTGGCTAACACAATGGGAAATTTGCTTTTTTTCCTGGCAGACAACAGGGTCCTGTCTTCCTCAGCATGAAGAAGAACAGCTTTGCACTAGGGCAGGTTATGTGAGGGGGAGTTTCTATTTCAAGGAAAATACTGCTTCAAAGAATGATATTTTTGAAGTGCTTTGGGTTATCTAAGTGGGCTGTGCTTGTTCAAATCTAGTGAGAATGCATTTAAACATGGTGAATGTCATTTTAAATACACAGTATCTGTTTCTGGCTATAAAGATGTCACATATGGAAAGATGCTTATTATTTGAGAAATTATAGCTGAATTTTTGCAAAATGCATATAAGGCTTTCAGAGTGTAGAAATCCAACGGAAAAGCTGTGGTCAAACAAGTCATTTCTATGTTTCAGGAGTGTGCTTATCTGCCTATTTATCAGAGTTGGACGTATTGCAAAATGTTTTTTCACTGCAATTTGGACACTGTCCCAGATTATTTTGGCTCTTCTCCCTGAACTTTCATCATCTGGGTTTCTAATTCTGTGAGGGATCACTGGGTTTACAACTTTGCCATTCCTGCCGGAGCGCTGGGGTCAGTTTGACTGGTTGCTTTGTAACTCCCAGTTTCATTCTGAGTTTTCTTTGAAATTCTTTGTCTGTGTGAGCACAGCGTTGCTGCTCTGAGCTTTGGATACCTCCCTGAGCAATTTGTTTAGCAATGAAGAAAGGTGCTAGAATTTAATGAGTGTCCTGAGTTAACGTACGTAATCCTGTGTGTTTAGTCTGTGCTTTTGCTTTTTCATTTTTTTTATACCTTGCACCTTTTCGTTCCTTTTTACGTTTAGTAGAAACACTTTGTTTAGTCTGACATGAAATACACCTCTTGCTTCTGAAATTCATTCAAGTTTGCATAGTGCAAGCACATGCGAAAGAGAAGAGTAGGTCAGAGAACAGAAAATTCAACAGAAACTCAAAAAAGCAATACAAATAAGTGTATTTTGAACCACTGGTGGAAAAACTACCTCTGCTTAAAGCAAAGCAGAGTCTTGCTTTGTATCAAAGCCTATTTTGTTTGCCCACAAGCACAGAATTAGTTAATAATTCCTGTGGACGGTATAATTTCAGTGAAAATAGGATAGCTCCTTTTTTCCTGACAGTGTATGAGAGTGATTACTGCTATGTAACTATAAATGACAGCATACATAAAAGTTTAAATCTGTTTTCTGTATCCACAGCTTCATCCTGCCATCTTAATTTAGGCAGAACTTCTTTAAAAGTCTATGAAATTTCTTCCCTACAAGTTGAAATCTGTAAGAGTCTCCTTGGGACTACTCAGGATTTTGTCAGAGTAATTTCTGCAAAACAAGAATTATTTTCCCAGTTTAACTAATTTGAAGCAGTAATTACCTGAAATTTGACAAGCTTGCATGTGCTACTTAAACCAGATAGACAGCTTAATACAGCTTCAACTGAAGCATCTGGTCCCAAAATCATTTTCTCTAGTGGTAATTTGCTCCTCATTTACCACCGTGTGTGGTATAAGCTATAATGCAGTATGTATTTCTCCCAGGATTTCCCTGGATAAAACTATGTTTGCATGGACATAACCTTCCCAATACTTCCTCTTATAAGAAAGATGGTAATTTTTCCCATCCCACAGAATTTTCAAGAAGTTATTTGATAACAACTAATGTTATAGTAACACTAATGCTAACCTGTGGGGAAGGGAGGAGGGCAGAGAACTTTATTAAATGGGTTATTCCTGTCACACTGCAACATGTTACAGGTGTTACACATATTCAAACTGGAACAGCTTCACCTGTCAGGTCGATGTGTAGCAGGTTTCTCTGGGGTTCTTTAGCACAGAGGATGTGATGCCTTCTAGTGTCTTCTGGTGCACTTTATTCCTTAGCCCTTTTAAAATCTTATTTGTTTCTGTTAATGTTTCTTTTGATTTGTGGGATCTAGAAAGGTTTACACCAGTATTTCTAATGAGTGCAGCATCTAAACCACATGTCATAAAAAAGGAAGCAAGCTGAAAGACTCGATCAGTGGAAATATAAAGCTAAATATAAGATTTTTTTGTAAACTACTTTTGTATGACTAATAAAAAACTTCACAGCACAATTATATTTTTATCATGTCACTATTCTTTTGTTTGAAGTGTCTATGAAGTCCATATTGCTGTAATAATGTTTTATTGTTCTGTGCAGCCAGACTATCAGTGGTATGTTCCTGACCAGTTTCCGCCAGATGTGCAGCACAAGGCAAATGGTAAGACAACAGCTGTACAGAGCATATTTAAATGTACTTTTTTTTAAATGGGAGCCTTTGAGGGATGTAGGGTAAACTTTCCTATTTATCTGTTGAGTGCTTACGTGACAGCTTTGCCTCAGAGAGCCGAGGTTGGTGTATGTGCAACACAGGTGAGGTTTCTAATGTAATACCATCTACATTACGGCTTTCAGCTTTGTTGCAATTCGTAAAATGTCTCTATTACACATTACAGGAGCACACATTTGCCTCATTAAACACCTAGTAATAGTCCTAAAGAAAAGGTATCCTCAGAGTTGTCCTTAGAGCTTCTGTTGCTCCAGCTAAGGCTAAATTTAACGATGTGCTGAACCTGGGGGCCAAGATGGGGCAGATTTTAGAAGTCCTTGGTAACAAAGTACAGGCTTTAGGATGTTGTTTCACCTTAAAGGCAAAATGCCCATTGCTATTCTTGATCTGCTCTGATAGTTCAAGGCGCCAGGTCTGAAAATAAAACCATGTAAACGGACAAAGTTAATTAGTTGCCAAAGTGTCGGTGCAAACTATCTTTTTGAAACCAGGAGGAGTACTTAATATTTGTACCTGGATTTGAAATTGTGCCTGGGTGTTTCGAAGTACTTGTTTCAGACCACTCAAAAGATGGATGCCAGAGAGCACAGGGAAGAATGGACGTTGTTCTGGGTGGGAATCCGCCCCTCCGGATCTTCTCCTTCAGAAACTCCCCTAAACCACCCTTTTTCTCTCAAAAGTGGTTGAGAATTATGGCACCTAAAGTTTTGTGTTTTGCTGTTCTCATGTCTCGTAGCCCTTTTGTAGAGATACTTTCTCAGATGAATGATACGTCATCCTGGTCTGCAGGGGGACTAGCAAAGTTTGCTGGTGTTTACTGCAGGAGTGTGTGTGCTTCATGTGTCTGCCATTTCACGGTGCGAGTGGGTACCATATGGGGTGGCAGGGGCAGGGACTCATCACCAAAAGCTGTTTTGTAACATCTAGAAGAAGATGATGGCTACAGAGGAGCTATTCCATTATTTATTGTCATCCACATTTGCACAGAAGAGAGGGCAGGGTGGGAACGTAGCTCGCCGAAATGGAGGGTGAGCTTCCCATAATTACATGGCAACTGTTTGGAGGGTTCTGATGTGGTCGTAGGGAAAGTAGTGCTGTGACTGCAGGAGAGGACAGGAGATTAATTTTGTAGTGCCTCCCACTTAAACTCAAAGTGATTTACTGCACCAGAGAATATAGGGAGGATGTTTATAACAGTGAATGAAACAAGTCCGGCCACCAACTGCAGCTGTGGTCCAGGGCAGTACACTTAGGGGATCTGAAGAAAGAGAGTTCTTCTTTTACCCTGTTTGATTATATGACTCAACTTCTGGCTCCCTGAAAAAACTTTTTTTAAATCCATGCTCTGTCTTTCTGTTACTGTTCCTTGTCCAGAATATCCAAATACCTCCTTCTCAATGGGACAGTGAGTAGGACACTTGGAGACTTTTCCCTTCCCTTTTTTCTTCAGTCCCCATAAAGAGGAATTCTCAACGAGTCCCGTCATAGCGCTGTGTAGGATGTCTGCTTTAACATCTTCGGGGCTCTTATTCTTTTTATCTTTGCTGATGAAGATTATTTTATTAGTTGTTGATCACAGAGAAGTCCAACTGCAACTATCAGTTAAAAGGCACTAGCCTGGGTTTATGTGTTATATATAGTCACCTATATTAAATCTGCATTTAAGTGTTTTGAGAAAGATTTCAAAGATAGAAACTCCAAGAACACACAATGAAAGTATTCTTGATGTTCCAATTTCTTTGTTCTATTTTGTAAGAGTGCTAATTACAATGGTGGGTTTAAATGAGCTAGTATGTGCAGCAGCATTCCCGAGTCTCATTTCTCATCTTTCATTTCTTCATTAGGCGATAAACTGACCAATAAATTTTACCTCTTCTGAGATAGGGCTTCATTATGGAAAAACAAAACAGCAGTGCAGCAACTTTTAGTCATGAGGCAGTTTCCTTTAGGAAAGCTATTTCAGTAGATTGATGTTTGTAGGGAAAACCCTTAAGTTTTCCTTAACTGAACAAATTTTCCTTTGACACTGGGTATTTTTTCTTAAGGAATAATTACAAAATACAGGTCACACATTGTAACTTCAGAGCTGAACACAGGTGAAATGAATTGGGAAACTGATTTTTTTTATGATATACCATCAAAAAAAGCCTGTTTTAAAGATATCTGAAATCTATGAGAGTCTCTACATCAACTCTAACTAGTTTGCTATAATGTCTTTGGGACTGCAAAGGCATATTGTCATCAAGGAGGATTTATTACTTTTTCCTGCAGTTTTGTATAGATGTTCCTAGACTGTGTTTTCCTCCCTCTCTCCCCTCCTTTGTGAGGGAGGAAGTTATTTGCACCCAGGTGCTTTGGCATTAGACTTAGGTCCTTCTGTAACCAGCTGTAATCTCATGTTTTCTGCTTCTCATGTAACCATATCTGTACTTTTGTTCTGACTGGCACCACTTTTCTTAGCTTCTCCCGTGTCCAAAGAAGGCTGTCTTAAAGGACTGCTGCCTCTTTGAAGCCTAGTTTCTCCTTCTGTTTTCTGTAAGAAACACCTCTGTGCCTGTATCTGCAGAAATAGGATAATCACTGAAATATTTTTAAAATTTAAAACAGAAATCTGCTACAGAAATTTGATCAGTCCTATTTGATCCTATTTTCCAAAGTTTCTACTCCAGTCTATTATTTTCCCCACAGATCTATGTTTTGGTAGTTGGCAGAGGATCACTTATGCACAAGTCTGAGGAGCGCTGTTGCCTCTAGCACTGCACTTTCATGGTAGTGTGATGGTTTGGATCTGGCACTTTTTGATTTGAGCCTTTTCTAATTAGCCTGGAAATAACTTCATCAGAATACAGGAAGAATGAGAGGAATAAGGGGGCAAAATGAGAGGAAAAAAACCAAACAAAACCACCAACCCTCTCAAAAAACTTTGTTCTTTTTTCCATTAAGCCTTTCTTTCCAAAATGAGACTGAACAAGATATGTTCCACGGTAGCAAGGCAATGGTAATTATCTAAATGAAATCCTTGCAATTTAGCTTTATGAAGAGAGTGAAGCTAAAGGGAGCTGCTAAGATTACAGCTATAAAGTATGGCTTTATGCAAAAACCTTACGTGTCTGTTCAGAGTTTGGAGTAGTGAACACCACTTGTTACTTAATCAGAGCTACATCAGCTCCCTCTTTCCCAAGAAATTTGGCAGTTAAGTGAGGTTCAGCGATGTGCTTAGCAGTCCTCGGTTCCTTGACTAAAACACCTCAGAGCTGCCCTACACTTCTTGTTGGTGAAGTAATCTGTGTGTCTCTGTATTTTGCAGCTAGAGTATCTAGGAGCCATTTAAGGATTTAATCCTACTGAAAAGAGCATAAGGAGTTGGTTTTAGTGATCTGCCTTTCTGTTTTACAGCTAAGTATCTATGGACCAGTTAAGAATCTGGATGAAGAGAAGGGTCTTGTAGCCCTTGTGGTACATAAGGCTGAAGTTGCTCTCTAGAGAGAGACAGTTATTCCCAGCGTGGCCACAGGCTGGCTGCTGCGGCTTGAGAGACCAGTCCTCAGCCTTGAAATCACATCAGCGTGCCCTTGAACACAGAGTTCAGAGCGTGATGCAACAGCATGCTCGAGTATCTTATCCCTGCCTTGGTTCATGGAGGGCATGGAAATGTGACGGTGGTAGTGTGTGCCTATGAATATGTGGAGGTGACCAAACACAACTAGCAGTCCTGGTATGTGTGTTTGATTACATTTATTTAACATATTTACTTCTCTGTACGCCTAAATAAATAAAATAAAAACTACTGGCTGGATGTAGACATTCTGGCATCCAGGAAGGGATTCTGTGGATAAGATTTGGCCTTTCTTTATATTTTTGATTCAGTAATCAAGATTTAAATTATTTTCTCAATTATTTTTTTATTTGTCCACAGTTGCCCACAGTTATTGTTGAATTGCCTTCTTTAACTGGAATTTGATGATCCCCCTGGCTGCATAAAGCCACTCAACTTGTTTTCAAAAACATGTCTCTGGCTTTAGGGAGTTTACTTAAAAGTAAACAAAGAACCATTCAGGCCCCTCTGGCTTTGGGACCCTAGAAACAGTTTTAGTAGGCTTCATAGGTTAAAAAACACAGCCTCTCCATTAGTAAGCACAGAGACAGCTTTGACCTGCCAGGGGTTGCATGGGACAGTGAAGAATTACTAACCATGTAAAATACAATTTTCCAAAAAGGATGGGAAAAAAAATTATGTCCTTGATGATGTGTTTAGTGAGTTGATGTATTCCATCAATATGGAATTGCACATTTGCAGTGCAACCGGTACCGAAGGCATGCCCGTGGTTTGGGGTGGCTTTCATGCCAGGCTGCACCGCACGATGCAGTTGCCTGCCATCTGTATGTCTGCACGGCCACAGGAAGGTAAGGGTTTAACCCAGTTCTTCTCCTCCTGCTCTTTCATGCTGCAATCTCGTCAAGAGTTCAATTTTCCACGCCACCACTGGGATCCGAACTGAATCCAGAAATATTCAATATTCAGGCGGTTTGCAAATAGGAGGGTGTGGGCTGTATTCAGGTTTATTGGTCTGGTTTTACTAGCATTTTCTTCCCATTTGTATCCAGAAAGTTTCATGTTGCACCTCTTGTTAAACTCCTTAAAAACTCCGATAACTCATACCAGAGTTCAGCTTGTCTGTGAACATAAGTATTTCTTCTCCCTATTTTCTCAAACATTAAATACTCCAGCTGAAAGCAAGCAGGGCAGAGAGATGGATAGGAACGTTTTGTGTCCAGCCGTGCTCCGTAGGTGGGCTGCAATGGAGATGAGGCTGCCAGGGAAAGACCACTCAGGTAGACCTCACAGGGCAACTGCCTGTCTGCAAAGCAGGATTAGGGGAAACCGTCAGGCTTCCAAAAAAGCAAAGGTGTTTCCTTGAAGGTCACAATAGAGAAGGGCAATGTGGAAAGGTAAGCGATGGGAGGCAGGTAGAGATTAAGGAAGATGATGAGATGAGATGTTGTCTCGCTGCACCGGCAATGTATTTCCAAGAGAATAACTCTTCCTGCCCGCCTCTGGGCTGGTCCCTCCCCAGGTACTTTGCTGTGCAGAAAGCCTGAGCCTAAACTGTGCGTAAATTCTTCTAACTTAGCCTTGTCTGACCAGCAACGCTGCCTTCGGAGGAACATTATCTCCTAAGTCTCTCCGTGCTCTGTCACTCAGTGTTCCTGGAATGAGTTTCCGATCTTTTTGTTCTTGGTTGTGGGTTTTTTTGGTTTTTGTTGTTTGTTTGGGGTTTTTTTCTTTTTAAGGAGCAAGGCAGAAAGATTTCCAGCAAGTGTACTTAATGGCACTTTATTTGGCAAGCAGTGTTGACTTCCTTCCTTATCCAACTGTGCAAAATTGAAAAGACAGTTGAAAAAAAGATTGATTTTGGAGATTTTCCCTGAACCCAGTTTTTTAATGAAAAATTCTCTGGAAAAGAGGTTTATTGCTCAAAGCCTACTCAGAGCAAGAACCCTTTTGCATGCCACAGCTGCTGGCATGTATTGCCTTTTTCACTTCCAAAATTAATCTTACTGTATTTGTTTCCTTGGCAGAAAGATTCTCGGTACATGTATTTAAGAACCCCAGTTACTCCTTCAGAACATCAGCTATAACTACTGGATTTCTTTGACCTAAACTGTACGTTTTTATTTTGGATCCAGTTATGCCAGGCACAGGGAGAAGCCAAAATGTAGCCCTTCAGCTACCTCTCAGTTCACAGGGTAGCTCTGGCGGCTTGTGGGAGAGGCGAGAGCAGCTGGTCACCCCCTCGCCTTGGCATGCCTAGGGAAAGCAGAAATCAACCTGCAAAAAGCCCTAGGGATGCCCAGATGAGCACACGAAGAAGCATGATGTGTCCGCTTACTTTCATTATAACATCATCTCTTGTTCCCTTCCACACTCTGCTGCTTTCCAGATTTTTGCCCTCAAGGTACCTGCTCTGCTGCTAATGTTGTTATAATTACAGCTAACTGGAAGAAGAGGAGGGAGAAGTGTGGGGTTTTCCACTGAAAATAATGACATCTGTAGGGAGGGGGGGAAAAAATGAAAAACTGAAAAATGGATTTGTGGAGGTCTTCAATGAAAACCAGACAGAAAAAAAGTTAATTAACTGACGTCTTAATTTTCCTGGAAAAAATCCCAGACCCTAAACGTTTTTGGTATTAGCTTGTCCTCAGTGCATACATTACATTAGAAATTATCAGTGCTCGCAACTAGTCAAGACAGATTTAATTAGCAGCTTGCCATCCCCACTGGGAATGAAAATGGGATTATTTTCAGAATTTTTACTGATACTACTTGGTTTCTGCTGCTGCAATGTAACAAAAAGGCTGTTAGCACACCTTTAATTTCTAACTCCAGAACATGAGAAGTTGCCTTTTTTAGAAAGGTATTGCTTTTAAAAGTCAGCTTGAGCTAAAGATCACAGAACGTGTTGTAGTTTTTCAGAGTACCAGGCAGAAAAGTCTCATGTGAAGAGGAACAGGATATGTAATTTAAACAGCTGCATGATTTGATACATTGTTTCACAGAAATAAAGTTATCAGGATTTATCATTCAGTACCTGTTAGATTTTTAAATGGCTTCACAGACACTGGCTTTTTTTTTTTTCCTTTGAGAATGAAACATAGGGAAGAATCGAGGCTTTTAAGGGAACTTGCCTGAAGGGGGATGTTGATGGTGGTCTTCTGGTGATAGGTGACGTGGTGGCTCTTTTCATTAAACCATTCTCTTTCCTGGTCACTTGATGAAGCATCCATCTGCTATCTGGAAATAGCCTTAGTTCCTCATTGGTCATCTAAGGAAGTGATGTAAAAATTCATTCCGTGCCATTTGCTTGTTAAAGTAGCAGCCAAGGGCTACCTACCCTCGTTGTATGGAGTCCACCTTCCTTTGCCTGTTGTGTTTTAAGTGTACGAGGATTCTGTGCTGGGCTCTGAAGCCTGCTTGTACTGCGAAATATCCAGAAGGTTTTCTGAACGGTTAGTGCCATCCTAGGTGGGAGAGACTCTTTGGTTTTAGGAACTAACATGTTATATTATGTTTGCCTTTCTTCTCTGGCAGACCACGCCTGCAACGCTGTGGTATCTGCTGGTTTGCACCAGCTGCGCAAGAACTTTAGGAGCCAAAAGCATCCTGGCATAAGCAGGGTGACCTCAGTGTGTCCCAGTGGGACTCGGGACTGGGAAGGAACAAAAATAATCGAAGGACATCCCCACTGTATAGCTGCCTGAGGTGTTTGAATATCCAAGTCCTCTCTTTTTTCTTCCAGATTATATTGTTATATGAATATCAACATTTGATGCGAAGCTTGGAAGCACATTTCTTGTTAGCAAAGTTTTTTTCCACCGCCTTTGTTGTTACAGGGGGCTATTTGCATGAAGTGAAATGAACACAGAAATATCTATATTTATCTACCTTGCACAAAGAACCAGTCTGCTAGTTGTTGCTCTTCCTGGCTTTTGTGAACAAATAACATGAATTTTAGCTCTGATACTACCTGCAAGGAAAAGGTGTCACCAAAATCAGTGATTCACGGTACTGCTGCTTGCTATAAACGTGGACCTTTTGGATCAAGTTTTCTTTCATATACATTTGGATATCATCAGCACTGTGGGTTTGGAAGTGAATGATGGGGTTACTTTGTAGCAGCTGCAGAGCAATTCTCCTAGGCAAATTCAAAACCCTGCTGGAAATATTTCACTCTTAATGTTTCTCTTGTAAGCGAAATACTATGTGCACTTGTGTGTGTGCTACTAGCGATGTGTTACAGCATTTCCAGAGTCTTTTGAAACTTCAGGAAGGAAGTATGTGTTACACTGGCAATAGCGTATTTCCTTTCTTAGGTTTTATTTTGTTTTCCTAGCTCGAGTGAGTTACTATCAAACACATCTTTGAACCACAGACACCTACTTAGCAGTAGGTACTACTACCTAATTCTTCCCTCTGTCATATTTACCTACTCTCTTGGGTGCACCTAAAGCTAATGTATACCCGTGAACACTGCTGAATGTCAGCTGTTCTTTTTAGAGGTCTAGAAAGATTTTACGCGGTGGCTTTAGGTTACTAGACCCTACTGTTTGCTCTGTATCAACAATCAGGACTAGATGAAAGTCGAGAGAGAGAGACTGCTAGGGCACTGTATGACATCCCTACCTTCTTTTGCTTCTTCACACTTACTGTCATTTGTGTTGGATTGATTACAGGCTTGTAATGATGTACAGTATTGGCTCCAGGGGTGCGTGTATGTCTTACAAAACAGAGGGAAATTAATCATAAGCGAGTTGTATTTCTCAATGTCAAAATAACTTGTATTGATATACTTTTGCAGATTCATCCTCGGAGAAGGGAGCCCATCGCTGACAGCCTATGACCTGGAGAAGTGTAGACCAAAGGCGGCAAGCTAGTCTTGCAACTTCGTTATTCTGTTTTGTTCTGGTTTTTTTGCCCCTAGCTCCTTATCTCTTCGGTGCATGTTATTTATGCCTGGTGAAATCCCTGCGAGGACAATAGAAAAGCAGATCATACAGGCTAGTGACTCTCAGGATCCAGTTAAACTGTGCTGGGAAGCATTATTGCCCTTTGTTCTGAAGATGCTGTTTGTGCTGCCTATGAGAATCTGTTAAAAAGCCGTACAAGAAAAGATGCAGCTATTGCTGGGGATTCAGACAGTCACATCTGGTTTGAATTCAAGAGCTTAAAAGCCCAATAGTGTTGTGATTTTTTTTTTTTTTTTTTTGTTTGAGAATTATAGTCTTTTTTTATTTGATTCCAGGGAATGATTTGTTGATATACCATCTTGAATTCTGTACTCTTTTTCTTGATTGTTTGGTAAAGCGGAAATCTGCTTCACTGTTCTAAGACGTGTAATTGTAAGCAGGGTACCGCTGACACCAGGGCAGGTAGAAGGTGCCTACTCCCCTTTTTGAGTCAAGGCCAGCTCTCCTTTTGTTTTGGCTCCGAAATGATATGAAAAATGTAATCACATTTTTTTTCTGTGTGTACTTATTTGTATCAGAAGTATTTTAGTAGAAATACTTAATGGGTTTAACTTCTCAGTAAAAATGGCTTTATATTTCCAAACGATTCTTGTAATTAATCTGAACGTCATTGTGTAACCTCTAACTTGAGAATAAAACCTGGCTTTTTAAGTGAAATTGTATTTAGACCATGAAATTTTTTCAGAAAATTGTGGTGAGTGGATGTTCAGCAAACATTACCTGATAATCTACTTGCAAGATTGTAGCTTCCCTTTAGGCAGGTACCTGCACCTGCTGGGATCCCACCTGAAAGAAGGAACTGAGATTTTTGCACCATAAGGCCGCATGAGATGTCCTGTGTGTTTTCCTCATAGCTCAGAAGTAGTTAATATGAGTTTAAGTTCCCACACAAACAGCTTTTTGAGCTGTACAAGGACAGAATCATCAGTTAGAGATCGCCTGCGTGTGTCATTTCTGCTTTTAGAACAGGTATTTGCATTCCTATCAATATACAAAGGCCTGTGTACTAAAATAATGACATTATAGGATTAAACATGTTTGGCATTTGATTTTGGACACAATGGGGAACAGTCCATGGGAAAGGATTTTTCTGCTGTTACGTTTTACAGCGATGCTGCTTTTGCCTACGCTGATCAAAGAAACGACACTCCTAACTTATAATACGGACTCAGGAAGAACATGAGCAAAGCACCGAGCGAACCGGCCTCTGGAAAGAAATTGCTTTTTCATGAACTATTGAAAATTAGAGTTTGACTGCAACATTAGCTACAGAATAAATTCCCGAGTCTCTGGTAGAGAGAGAGGAGTTTTTATCTCTGCATGAATTTGGAACTGGCTTACAGACACTATAGCAGCAGATAGTTTAACCCGCAAACAATATAACCGCGCTACTCCTGATTAGTGATTTGGCTAATAAGGGTGAGATCATGGAAAATGCTAATGCAGTGCCTTCGGAAAATCCAATTATAATGTAACCTAATTCAATGTGAGCTCTCAGCAGGTGACCAGAGCTGTGGGCAGAGCACCCCGCACTCAAAGATGTCGTGAATCCTCAAAACAGACGAGCTTCTGTGTGGTTGGTGTGGGAGGCAACAAACCCCCGCTTCATTCATTTCCACTGTTTTCCCCAACTAACTGCGAAGGCTTGCGCCTTCTATTTGTGGTGCTTAACTCATTATCTGACAGCTTGTGCAAGAACTATCTGGCCCAAGCGGATGATTCAACGCGAGCCATTCACAGTAAGAAAATAGAGTTTGCTGGGCTATCTTCCCCCCCCCCCTCTGTTTAGTCACAGGCTTTTAACGTTTGGCTGGCTTGGGCACAAGACTGGAAACCTTGACTCTCACAGATCCTAAGCATGCTAAGTGTGGGGTATTCCTTGTATTACATGATAGAAAATTTGTATCTTTTAAAATGCATATAAAATGCCTGTACAGTTGATTTTCCTCTTGATTTTCTTGTAATGATGTATGTTTCCCAAATGCAGGTGCTGTCATCTATTTGAATTAGCATTGTCAGACTCAAACACCCCCAAAGGATACGCTTTCTGCAGTGACCCAGACAAGTTTGAGGGGGGTGAGTTATTTTATCTAAAATCACCCATAGTACTCATAACAGGCATTTTTCCTTTCTCGAGCTTTGCTGAAACTGGGTATTGGCACTCCCAGTTTTCCTTTGGCCTTTTAAAGAACCTTCTGGCATTTCCCGATCTCTATTACATACTTTATTTCCAAACACTTGCCAAATTTTCCATCTGATTCTTCCTATTCAGCTTTCTTCGGTATTTTTGTGTATCAGTGGTGAGTGGACCAATTTCACAGTAAGGGCTGTAAATGTGTTTGTGAAAGGCCTTTTCTTTTTTCTTTCCTTTTCTTGTAGGAACTGCTCAGGGTTTGGGAATATTGGAATTACTACGCGCATTGCAAGAGGAGCAATTCATATACAGAGAGTAACTTTCTTTTCATACCGGACCAGGCACTTACTTGAATACCTGAAGCTGTAGCAGCAGTGATGAGCTACACCCGTGGTTTGTGGCCCCCAATTTCCTCTCTCACGGTGGCTTGGGGACAAGCACAAAGTGATTTTCTGTCAAAACTTTTCAGCAGTTTAAGGGGATGTGTTTTCACTCGTCCAGCAGAAAGACCAATGTGACCTGGCCGTGTTTGTCCTGCATCGGTGCTGGCCAGTCTGCCCACCAGGTGAGGTGTATCAGGAGCGCTTGACTCGTATCCCGGTGTGACCGACTCAACTGCCGTATTAAAAATGCTTACAAGGTGATGAACGTTCAGGTATACAATAAGGAACTGACCCATAATGAAGCTGATTACTCAGCCTGTTAAAATGATGGGGGAGGTCCAGGCGTTGGTCATGATCAGCCCTTGGAAAGCCTTGTTATTTCTGGTGGGAGCGTGCGTGTTGACGCGTGTTTGTATGGATTCTGAACGATGAGTTATGACAACTAATAGACACACGAAAATGTGTGGGGGGGAACATCTTATGTATGTTTTGGCATGGGTTTCTGTAGACTTTTCTTCTAAACTGAACTTTTTCCATTTGGTTGCAGTGTTATATACTAAACATGTTATGGAGAAATTTTCATTTCTATGAATGAGAGCAAGTCTTCCTATGTCAAGTTAAATTAGCTGCTTACAATATAATCTTACATTATTTTCAACATGATATGCTGAATTCACTAAATGATGTTTTGATTACCATAACAGTAATTACCCAACATTAAAATAGGAGCACGTTAACTCATGGAATCGTTAACACAAATGAGGTACTTAAAAGCTTGGGGCCTTTGGGGAATTTTTGTCCCAGCCTTTATTTTTTTCTCTTTTTTTTTTTTTTTTTCCTCCTTGTGGAGCTGGCAGATGTGACACCAGCATTTTGCTGACTTGAAGTTTTTTGTTTTGATTCACCACTATTTTACTTCCCAGGTGTTTTAAGCTCTGTGCCTTGTCAAAAATGTATGTTGTTTTAAAATTGTCTTTTTCTTCTAAAGGCCTGAAGTGCTATTGGTGACAGTCATGCAAATGCTTATTCCGTTCTATTTCTATAGGTATTTCTTTCTACTCTTATACGTAGATAATGTGTGGCGTGATATGAAGATTTCGTTGGTGCTAAGTAAGTTGTCTGTCTTTATAAATCACTGACTAGCATCCCTCCTTAGTTTCAGGCTGTCATTTGTTTTAGGAAGGAAAAATTGTTACTTTGAAATTGCTGGTAAAAGCTGGGAGCTGTTTTAATTGCCTCAGAAACTCTGGATACCAGGGGAAGTGGATTCATGATAATGCTGCAGGCAAAGCACATGGGGTGCCCCAAATACACACCTATGCTATCCTATAATAGGAAAGCTGGATATCACAGCTGAGAATGATTTGATACATTACAAGCAAAATCCTGGACCACATTACTTTCCTCCTTGAATCCATTCACTATTTTTTTATCTTTTACTGCATCAATATTAGATTTCTTGTCCAAATAATAAACCTTTATCTCTCATTCATCTCCCACATAACATTTCACTCTCTTGGGCTCTCCCAATTTCTTATCTTTCCTCTTGCCTTCCAGAGCACGGCTTTTGCGTCCTATATAAGATGATGTTGCTATGGCAGAGTCTTCAGCTTCTGCCTGTCAGAAACACTTCTGTCTTCCTTCAAATCCCTCCTGTAACCCCACTTCCCAACTTCTTCTCTGTATGACTGATTTCTAAACCTTCTTTACTTGCAATGGTCTTTCAAATTCTGGCGTATCATTCTTGTTTGTCTTTTGATAATATCTAGGAGAAGGTCAGGGCTTTGTTTTCTAGATCCACGGGCAAGGAACGCCATTCTACAATCCCGTAAGAGGGATTAATGTGTTATCCGCTGCAATGCAAAGTGTTACGTTGTTATATATAGTCTCATGAATTATAGTAAGAACACATGGTCACCGAAAATATTTTCTTCTGAGATGAAATGTATTATATAAATAGTAGAACTAGAAATGCGTGGTGAATGCTGCGGATGAAAGAATGCACTGTACCCTTTGGCTCTGGTTCCCCGCACCCAAAGACTTGCACTTCATTAGCTTCATGTCATACTCCCAAGCTCCTACCAGTCATTGCTCTGTCAGCATTTCACTTTCCATGACAACATGTTTTGGGGGAATTAGGATTATGAGATGCCCAAAATTTCCGGTCTTCAGCCCCCTCTCCCTTTCTGTAGTCTAGAATACAATGAGAAAAAGCTGGTGTTGTATGACGATACCTTTTGGTGAAGCAAAGCTCAGCTGCTCCAGCTCCCCCTCTTCTTCCCCCTATAATAGACTGGGAATGCAGCCCCTACCCTAATGAGCTGGAAATTCTGCCCCCATACCACCCTGTGCTGAGCTTAGAAAGTATTTCTAATCATCTTGAAGTTCTCTCTCTTGTTTAAAAAAAATCCTCAAGTTTTAAAAATGGTTTCTGTATTTTAACTTTGTTGTGAGAATGACAGAAGAATTCTCTGATTTTTGCAGATGCAAGTTTAAAGGTCTGCAAGACACCACAGGGTGGAAAGTATTTTTTTGATTAATAAAACACTTTCCCACCAGGAGCCAGGATGCTGGCTAGTGCTGTGTTTTCACTTATGGCAGCAACAGCCTCGCTGCCACCTGCCCTATAAATGGGGAACACACAGGTGCTTCCTGTTCAAGGGCTGCTTATGCGAGAGCAAAGGGTCCACGCTGGCCACCGACCATGAAATGGGCTGGTGGTGGTGAGAGCAGGGCTGAGGGCGACGAGGGCAGGCAGGTAGGGTTACGTGATGGGGCACGGTTCCTGAGACAATCTGTTGATCGCTGTAGGAGTTAAGATCTTGCAAGACTGAGACAGTAGATTGCAACTTTGTTGGTGTAATGGGAGGTATCAGACCAAGGGGGGTCTGCGGCTCTTTCCAGGGCCAAGGGAAAGGATTTGGAGAAGGGAAATCTCGTGGAGCGAAAGCAGGATGTGTGCCGCTAATGTTTGTATCTCATGACCCGATTAAGAGAGAGGTTACAGCTTTGACGAAGGGTGAAGCTCCTTTGTTGGCATTTTCATCCTCATCAGGTTGGTTTCTTTCATTTAATTATTTGGTTTAGTTGAGAAGAGAGAGGGAGATGTTTTAATTTTCTTGGAGGAAGTTTTCATTTTGTGCCTTCCTGTGTTCAGGCATCTGTATCTCAGCTCTTAGTCGTGTAAATCCCAAGTTAATCCATTTAAGGCAATGGCATTACCCTGTAGAGCTGGCACATGCATAGGTCCTTTGCAAGTTATTCACAAAACCAGCTATCTCTTTGACTAAATATAGCAGTCACTTAAAACTGTTACTTAAGGCTAGGCATAAAGCACCAGCCAGATTATTTCCCTATGCTAAAAGTTGGGAGAGCGCTGCATTTTTCTGAAGATTGAAATAAGAGCTGGTCTTTTTGTAATTCCTATTCTCTTTCCCTCTTTCTCCGCAATGCCAAATTTGCAGCCTGTCCTTTCTAGTCATGACCCAACACGGAATCCGTAGAAATAAAGTGTCAGA
Source organism: Aptenodytes patagonicus (assembly GCF_965638725.1). Classification (NCBI taxonomy): domain Eukaryota; kingdom Metazoa; phylum Chordata; class Aves; order Sphenisciformes; family Spheniscidae; genus Aptenodytes; species Aptenodytes patagonicus. The sequence continues at coordinate 79,615,683 of NC_134952.1, forward strand.
AGAAACAATCCTAGTTGTGCTGAATGGAAGAACTAGCAATGGTACCAGAAAAACACGGTCATCAACACCAAAGAGCAGGCTATTTCAAATAAAATTATTTCTGCATAAATGACTTGTTCAGACACCAAAACAGCTTTGGAGGGGCAGTCAATCTCCCCATATTTTCAGCTTGCTTTTAGGAAGGAACATTGTGGCCCTACAGGAGAACCGATCACTTATGAACTGGTGTAACAACGCGCTCTTACATTGGCAGTAGCAAGGGAGGGATTACTTTATCCCCTGTTACAATTCCCCTGTGGTCAAGAGTTAGTGAGGGTGGGGATACCAAACAGGGGACTTGGAGCATCCAGTGATGTACTTGCTCTAGAAGGGAAGGGGACTCGCTAAAATCAGGTTTGAGGCATGAATATTGCATTACAGTTAGCTAAAAGCAGGCTTGAGTCTGGCTCAGTAATGCCAGCAAAATTGGTTGCTCACAGGGATTGTTCCTAATCCTTAATAGTGACAATTAAAATTCAAAGCGTGTGTGATGTTGTTACCTCACTGTTCATGACTTCTGAAGAGATATCTGACTTCCCTGAGGATTTGGGTGTGGTTGGGTCAGAGCGCTGTAGCCGCTTTTCTATTTCTGTCTGATAAACTAATAACTTGGGACTTTGAAACACAGCTAAGAAAAAGCTGTAAAACCAGAAAACCTCACTATCAAATGAAACCCACTGCGTTACAGGGTGACCTCTGTGAACCACAATTCTGTATTACAAGATACCTGTTGGGCAACTGAAAAAAAAAAAAAATCCCCAGGAAAAAAAAAAGCAATTAATCTGAATGTGCTGTTAATTTAATAGTATTCCCACAGGGAGCTTTAGACAGTGCTACTATTCACAAGCTTACCATAACTTCCTACTGTTCCACAGATGCTTGTGACAGGCTCCACTTTTCACGCTCGTTCCTCTGAAGTCCTTTACTTTGGAGTCACAGCAATCCATCTATTTGTATTTTATGAGTCAAACGAGGTTTATGGAAAGTAAAATTCCCATTGGAAGTGAATTTAGAAAGGTGGTGCTGTACCGCCAGGAAACTTTTCCAAATAATTGGATTCTTATTAATAGAAGTTTTCACTTTGATGAATGCAAACATTCAAGCTATAGCATGTTGTGAGGCTCTCCGTATCTGAAAGCACAGATAAGAGACGTGGGAAAGGCAAACAAAAAAACCTCTGAGTAGTACCAGGGAGGGGGAGGATGTTAATAAGGAAGGAACATCCCTTACGAGTTTCTTGTTTGTTCTGATTCATTCAGCCTATTCCACCCCATTTTGTTTAGTTTCTGTATGTAAACATCACTACTGTTTACGAGCAGTATTTCATTTTGTTTCAGAACAGCTTAATCTTATGAAGACTGTAAGCCTTTCTTCACCTGAGAAGAAAATGATACAGACATTGCACCTTGATTTCTGTATGCCAGTAGGGCCTAACACTGACACAGTTTCATGGCTACTAAGCGGATGTCATTCATCTCGGTCAATCATTCTCAAAAATGCTACATTTCAGTTGCAGGCGTCTAAATCTCCATTAAATTCGTCAGGCTACTTTAAACTTCTACAGATTATTCCCTGAAATTCTGCAGACTTTCTGCCTCTGAAGCCCCCGGTAACCCGGTGGGGCTCTACAGAGCCAGGCTGATTCTGGCTTTGCTAAACTGCACGGGTTTTCCTTGCTTTATAGGAAAAATGTGTGTAGATAACTCAGGTTCTTCCAGGTGGTCTAAGGACGGTACGTGCAGGTGGTGACGTTCATGCACACGTGAACACATCCCAGTTTGTGCTCATGTGCGTACTTGCATATTTATATTATACACATAGAAAATAAGTGTTGGGTTATGAAGGTTTGAGTGTAAGAGCTAAATACATAAATATACATGCTCTTTCCTCTAGGAAAGAAATCTAGCAGGATTGCTAAAACTTTTAACCTGGCCACATAACAAGTCAGTAGGCCGTGTCCCCAGGGGAGAGCGTTGTAGTAAGAGAAAATGAAGATTTCTTTTTAACCTGGAGTTCAAGCTTCACCAGGGTCTAATTTTTTAAGTCTTCCCAGGCTGAGAAGCTTTGCCTGTGTTAATGACGTGTTGTATTCAGGGCTGGCAGGGTCCACTCCCTGCCACCACGCTTGCTTTCTCAGTGCCGGCTTTCTGTTCATACACCAGTGAGGGAAAAGTGCGTTTCCATTGATTTTTATTTACTCTTTTATAAGAGTACTTTGAGTTTACTAGAACAGTTTAATTGGGCTCCAAAGCAGTCTGTCCCGCTCACAAAAGCCTACTGTTGTTCTACTTCTGTTTTTCCTTTCGGGATGAGGGGCCTCCAGAGCTAAACCACCATCTCCTCTCTCCCCGCAGGCTGCGGAAAGGCTCGTGGTGCACCTCTGTGAGCGTTGCTGGAGCGGCGATGGGCAGCGGACACCTTTCCTCTCCTCAGCCTCCTTCACCCAGCGGCGTGTGGTGTTTCAGCAGGAGGGAGAAAGTCAGTGCCTCTCCAGCAGAGCTGTGCTCGCAGCCGAGAGGAAGGCTGGATTTGTTTGAAATTACCTAATTTTAGACAAGCCTGAAAAACCACTCCTGGCAATTTAAACACCTTTCCTTTGTAGTGAGAAAGTACAGTATAAAAACTGGCTTCTCCAAAGGCTTCCCGGGCCATTCCCTCACCTCACAGAGCTGGTTTCCATTGTGCAAGGCACAAGCTCTTCATTACAGGGAGTGGATTATTTTTAGGAGTTTCCAAACACAGGTACGACCCTGCCTTACCTTTGCACGGAGGGGAAGGGGCCCAGGCAGAACGGGTCCGTGCTCTTTGCCTCATTTCCTATGGAGCAGTGTTTATGAAGCTGTGCTGGCTGCGTGCATGCATGCACCTAAGAGTGCATGCAAGTGTCTGCCAGGCCTTCCCAGTGACTTTGTAACATCTACGAAATGTCGTATTTGCCAGCTTCAGTCAAACTTCATAGAAAGCCAGCAGGTCCCAAGGGCGTTAGCTTCGTAGAGGTGGGCAGGTAGAAGAGAGGGGAACCTCTTAGCTCAAGGAAATCGCAGCGTGAACGCTGGGCTTATTAGACAACAGAGAATCCACACAGGACCACAGCCAGGTGAGACCTGTCCCTAGCAGACCCAGCTTCAGCCACCCAGGGCCATGCTGCCTGTTTGGTCTCCGTCCCTGGTCCCGCAGGTTGCAGACCTGGTGAGATTTTTCTGAGGGAGAGAATATATAATATTATAATACGTAAATACATAAATAATAATACATAACAAATAAATGTGGGATGTGTATGTTATGCACTGTGGGCACTCAGATAATGATGGCATTAGTGTGACGTTTTTCTTGATATTACAGTCTGCATGATCTGAATCTTGCAGAGTTAGGCAAGCCATCAACTTCTGCCTGAGTGGTTATACTACAGACATTTTTCTGATATATGTATCGTTTCCGTAAGAGTATTTTGTTTCATACTCTTCATTTTGTATAGGAACAGCTGTCTTTCAGAAGGCTGTCTGATAAAGCCATGAAAGGCAGATAGGTGGGTAAGAGTGATCAATCTTTATTTCCATTACGGTCATATAACACAAGGCAGGGTTAACTAAGGTTACACTCATTAACATGATAGGTTGGTTTTCCAGTGTTTCCAGTTGACTACTATTTCAGTGAAAGAAAGCTCCATCTTTATTCAGCACCCTGAAGATGTATCACAACAGGAGTGCACACCAAAATAGCGTAACCTCACGTGTAAAATTAAGCCTGGTGCATTCCTCTATTCAGGGAACTGAAGCTTTTATATTTAATATTTTTGGTAGTCATTCATTGATGAAATTGTACGTCAGCAGAACAGTAAAATGTCAGTAATATATGTGCACACTCATATATGTATACCTAAATCATAGAATCATAGAATGGTTTGGGTTGGAAGGGACCTTAAAGATCAGGTAGTTCCAACCCCCCTGCCGTGGGCAGGGACACCTTCCACTGGACCAGGTTGCTCAAAGCCCTGTCCAATCCGGCCTTGAACGCTTCCAGGGATGGGGCACCCACAACTTCTCTGGGCAACCTGCTCCAGTGCCTCACCACCCTCATAGGGAAGAAATTCTTCCTTGTACCTAATCTCAATCTACCCTCTTTCAGTTTAAAGCCATTACCCCTTCTCCTATCACTACATGCCCTTGTAAAAAGTCCCTCTCCAGCTTTCTTGTAGGCCCCCTTCAGGTACTGGAAGGCTGCTAGAAGGTCTCCCTGGAGCCTTCTCTTCTCCAGGCTGAACAACCCCAACTCTCTCAGCCTTTCTTCATAGGAGAGGTGCTCCAGCCCCCTGATCATCTCTGTGGCCCTCCTCTGGACTCATTCCAACAGGTCCATGTCCTTCTTATGTTGGGGGCCCCAGAGCTGAACGCAGTACTCCAGGTGGGGTCCCATGAGAGTGGAGTAGAGGGGGAGAATCACCTCCCTTGACCTGCTGGTCACGCTTCTTTTGATGCAGCCCAGGATACAGTTGGCTTTCTGGGCTGCATGTGCACATTGCTGGGTCATGCTGAGCTTCTCATCAACCCACACCCCCAAGTCCTTCTCCTCAGGGCTGCTCTCAATCCATTCTCCACCCAACCTGTATTTGTGCTTGGGATTGCCCCGACTCATGTGCAGGATCTTGCACTTGGCCTTTTTGAACTTCACGAGGTTCACATGGGCCCACCTCTCAACCTGTCAAGGTCGCTCTGGATGGCATCCCTTCCCTCCAGCGTGTCGACCGCACCACACAGCTTGGTGTTGTCGGCAAACTTGCTGAGGGTACGCTCAATCCCACTGTCCATGTCGCCAACAAAGATGTTAAATGGTGCCGGTCCCAATACCGACCCCTGAGGAATGCCACTCATCACTGGTCTCCACTTGGACATCGAGCTGTTGACCGTAACTCTTTGAGTGCAACCACCCAGCCAATTCCTTATCCACCGAGTGGTCCATCCATCACATCCATGTCTCTCCAATTTAGAGACTGGGATGTCATGCGGGACAGTGTCAAATGCTTTGCACAAGTCCAGGTAGATGACGTCAGTTGCTCTTCCCTTATCCACCAACGCTGTAACCCCGTTGTAGAAGGCCACCAAATTTGTCAGGCACGATTTGCCCTTAGTGAAGCCACACTGGCTGTCACCAATCACCTCCTTATCTTCCATGTGCCTTAGCATAGTTTCCAGGAGGATCTGCTCCATGATCTTGCTGAGCACAGAGGTGAGACTGACTGGCCTGTAGTTCCCCGGGTCTTCCTTTTTTCCCTTTTTAAAAATGGGGGTTATGTTTCCCTTTTTCCAGTCAGTGGGAACTTCACTGGACTGCCACGACTTCTCAAATATGATGGATAGTGGCTTAGCAACTTCATCCGCCAGTTCCCTCAGGACCCGCGGATGCATCTCATCAGGTCCCACGGACTTGTGAACCTTCAGGTGCCTTAGATGGTCTCAAATCTGATCTCCTACAGTGGGCGGTTCTTTATTCTCCCAGTTCCTGCCTTTGCCTTCTGCAACTTGGGTGGTGTGGCTTGAGCACTTGCCGGTGAAGACTGAGGCAAAAAAGTCGTTGAGTACCTCAGCCTTCTCCATATCCCAGGTAACCAGGTCTCCCGTTTCCTTCCGGAGAGGGCCCACATTTTCCCTAGTCTTCCTTTTCTCACCGACATACCTATAGAAGCTTTTCTTGTTGCCCTTGACGTCCCTGGACAGATTTAATTCTGTCAGAAAAATCAGGAGATGTTCAGAAGAATGGAGTCCAACCTGTCTGTTTTCATCAGTGGGAACTTCGTCTGAATAAGGGTATCAAAATATAGTCGCTGCTGTACAGATTCATCTCTGCTTCGGAGATCATAAAATTCTTCAAACAACTGTGTATGTGACTTTATGCTGGGAAGGAGTTTTATTGACTATAGAGGGAGTGAGCACGTAAAATGTAGAACATTTGTAATGCAGATCCAGGCCAATTCAGAGGAAATCTGTAACGTTATCAATAAAGCAGGAGAACTTTACAAATTAGTGCATGATAAATGAGTTGATGGGCTGGCAGCCAATCTAGACAATAAAATTGAAATGTCATTATTGATGCCAGGCTGAAGTTAGCGCAGCTGGTCTTCCCTTGATTTGGCAATGGGATTTTTGTGGACATGGTCATCATCTTGATGGTTTCACAGAGAAACCACGCTATCTTCTGTGGAAAAGTGGGACGTAACAAGCAGCACCTGAGGATGCTGCCTTGTCTGCGTAGTGCCAGACCTTTACTGAAGCGGCATTGCGTTGCTGTGGCTAAGCTGTAGCTGGTGCTAATGCTGTCTCCCCCTTTAGTTCTCCATCATCCCATTTCTTTCTTAACAAGAGTAAAATATCATTTGAAAACAAATGTGCTGCCTCTTATCCCGCTTTCAAAGATTATGATGGTGGTGGGGAAAATGAGTGGCTTCTAAGCCGTACGTTTCCTATTTGGCTTTTGCTTGGTTTTAAAATGCTGTTTCCTTTCCCTTTCTCCTTGCTGAGCCAACACTCACAAATCTTAAAAAGTGACCCTGCACCCTTGAAAGACCTGTTCTCTCAGCAACACTGGGGATATTGCCAGGTAGGGGCTGTCCTTACTTTTTGGGACTTGTCCCTGGGACAACTGGTAGCATCAACTGTTGGTTGTACACGAAGGCATCGCATGACTTTGCCCTCTCTGCCTGTGTTAGCTGGTTAGCACTGTGCAAATACTCTGTATGCAGCGTGATGGAGCGCTTTCCTCTCCCAGGGGGTACACGTTTGCCACGGGGACCTCCTTTTCCAAGTTTGGATTCTGATTATCCCCAGAAACATTAGCAAAAGAGGAAGAAAAAAAGAGCAGCTACCCATGGACCCCAGGAGAAAGTAGATTCCAAGAAGAAACCTGGGGCTTGTGAAATTTTTGCCTGCACATTTCTTGTATTCAGTGTAAGAGGGTTTTTTTAAGCAGTGGTCTTAGTAACATTTCTCAGAGCCTTCCAGCAAAGCAGGTCGTGGTGTTTACAGACAATAAATGCCGGTCCTGTGTAGAGGGGTGGGAGAAGAAACTGGGGTTGGAAAATATTTCATTGGCTTGTACGAAAAACCTTAAAGCTGGTGCTGAGAAAAATAATTATTTTTAAGCAAACAATTCCATTTGGAATAGTAATACCCCAAATGTATTTCCAGCCACTTAATTCGGGGGTGCTCTCTCCACTCTGACTCTCTGGTTTAGTTGACTCCCTGTGTTCCTCCAGCCAGTGTTGTAAAAATGAGAGGAAAGATTAAATAAATGTATGCCATCGATTCCTCCTTGGCCCGTACGGCTTTGGTAGTAAGCTCATCTGCAGAGATTTCTTAATGTCCTGAGGCAAGCTCTCCCATGGGCTTTCCTGAGGACCACACACAGACATTCAGTTCTTTTGCATTTTTCTGTTAATTGCTCATCTTCTAACAAGCAGTCCTTGGGCTTATCGAGAGTCGCAAATAACTGCTTTTGAATAGCTCTGATGTGCCTAGCTACAAGGAAATTTTAAATAGAAAGCGTCTCTGTTGTGCCTTTTGCTCCTCACAACATATGAATACTATGAGAAAACAGACAAACTAGTCGGGCTTGTTGACTACACACGCACATCTGAGGCTATGTGCAAGCCGTTCACACAGCCATATGAATCCTGCTACCCTGCCCAATTTGTGGAGGCTCCTACCAGAGACAACACAGCGAGTGCTTCTGAAGGCAAACAAGTTACGTGCGTTCCCACATGCCGTATTCTTTAGTCAGAGACAAATTTCTGCTGTTATATAAGATGTTGGTTTTTAAGCTTTGCATAATTGTGTTTATATCATTTCGATCTTGTGTGTTTTTAAAATTTGCTTTCCTGGCCAATGCAATTTATTACAATTAACTTTTAATCTTCTGCATTGGTCTTTATCATCCGTTCACTTGAGACGGGAAGCAATTATAGATCTTTGAAATAGATGTCCTACTTAGACTTAGCAAAGTATCTTTAACAGGATCCGGCGTTTAATAAGAGAGGATTGAAAACTGTGGTAACATCCTAAAGTGCAAACTTGGGAACTTTGTAGTTCCTGAGCTGTGCTGTCTCCCATCCATGCAGTCAGGTGCAGTAGCTGGAGAAGGTGCTTAGGGATCAGGGCTCCTGTCACTTATTTGCTGTGCGACCAGAAACAAGTCCCACCTGGCTCAGTTTGTTGTCTAAAGATGGTCACCTAGTGCCACCTGAGATGCCACTGGGTATCCAAAACACCTGCAGATACGGTACTGGGCAATGGGAGGCTTATGCCCTTCAGTATGGGCAGCTATGGCCAAATAGGACCCCCAGAGACATCTCAGAGGGTGTTAGGTGCCTCTCTTCAGGGAGCTGAAGTAGCCTTTAGTCTCCCTGTGTCTTGTTTTCTCCTTCAGTAAAAACCGTGATACTGGTTGCACAAGGATGTTGTAAGGCTTGACATCAGAAAATGCATTTAAGATAACGCCATAGGTTATCTTCAGAGCACAGAAAGACACAGATTCTGACACAAATTTGGTTTCCTCTGCGAGAGCTCAACAGCCAGGCAGGGTGAGCTTTTGGTTAGTTGTCCTTCGAACGCACGGGTCAGGGTAGACCAAAGCAAGACCAACTCTGTGGCAAAGCGCTGACGCTGGACGGCTGGCCCCGCCAATTCCCGTTGGAGCGGTTTGTAACTCTGGGTTTGACCCTGAGGACCAAAATCAATCCCCTGAAGTGGGTTATGGCATTATGTGTCGTTGTGGCACCTGAATTTGGCCCCGGGAGGGCTGGATGGATGCTTCGACGTTTTGGGAAAGTCCACCAGATGGAGCTCTTGTTTGAGGGATAAAGCTCCGGCAGGCTGCCGGGAACGCCGAGGAAATGGGACATAGACCTCGGTTTTATTGGATTGTTTCATGTAACGGGGTTGAATTGAGCAAGCCTGGCTTCCCCAGCGCTTGCTTTTAACGGGACACGTTTGACGCTAAAGATGTGGAAAAAGGAAATCTATTTTTGCGGCTAAAAGTGCTTGAAGCTTTCATTGAAGTTTTCATTTTCTTGTCACCAACTTATTTTGCAGAGCTGTTTTAGCACTCATTCCCTCAAATCTTTCTGTCCCTTAGTATGCTTCCCCTATTTAATTACAATAATTACACCCCTTAGCTACTAAACCCATATAAAAATCAAAGCACCAGAAAACTTGCTTAATGGTTTAGAGGAAAAAAAAAATACGATTGGGGTGTGAGAAGGAGAAGTATTCAACCTTAAACTTAGTTACCTGAAAGACAGCTAATAAAACTTTGGAGTGTGGCAAAGAAAGCAGAATTAAGCATGTCTTGGTCTGTGAAGTTTTCTGAAAGACGTAATCCGTGAATTCAGAGGTCCAGCTACACGCCATTGCCACCGGGACCACGCTGGTTTGGTATGCACGTCACCTCTCAGATTTGTGCCTCGAAAGCTTTTAAAAACACATTTTTGGAGGTACATTTGTTATTCATGTAATCAAACAACTACACTAATACATCAGAGAGCAATGTAAACACTCTGGCTACGAGGACATTATGCTTATCTTCAACATGGGTGGTACGAGCACCGGTGAGATTTGGCCCCTGCTCCATGCAGCGTGAAGTAGTAATAAGCCACGTTCTTCATGGAAAGCAAAATGAATGGGTATCACTAATTTCACCTTCTAATGAGACAGTCAGGCCATTGCAGCCCACCTCTGTTCTCCGAAACGCAACGTAGCCATCCTGATGGCACCGGGGATGTCCTGGGGGTAACGTAAACCTGAATTTGACTCACTTGCTATCAGATTTATTTTAAGCTCCACCTACCAACCAAGAAAATGTGTTCGTACCGAACAGCCTCTAGTTTCAGACAACACGAAGCAGGCCTACTGCCTTGTACCATGGGATTTCTGGGTTTGTGAGGAAAAAACCAAACAGTCAGATGATCTTTTATTCTAAATCATGTAGGATGAGCTTCCCTTCAATAATGCCTTTAGAAGAACCATTTTGTAGCTCGCCATCCCGCTCTGTTGTTGCCTGGAGCTCTCCTCTGCTCTGTATAAGTGAATGCCAGCACACAAAACATCGCTGCTAATTGCTGGGTGCTATTAGGTACGCTTGGATAAGAAAAAAGGAGCATACATGAGTTAACGTAGCTGGATGTATACTTCAAGTGCTGTTGGCGGCTAGTTGTAGTTTTACAGTAGCCAGATGTTGTACCGTGCTTAATTTAACCTCTTTTCGTATTGTTACAGCCCATAGTGCAGACTTTGAAAATGGATAAAGTTGAAACCTGGGGCTCCCCAGAGGAGAAAGTTTAAGAGTTCATTTCCTCGTTGGTCCTTATCAGTAATTACGGAGAATCAAATCTTAGCTCCGATATATTTCAGATTCTCCCAGCAATGGTGTCATCTGGTCAATGACTGACAATTTCCCTTTGGCTCTTTCTTTCTCAGTGTTTTCTGTCTATTAAGTAAATTGCATATGCGGATTTCCTAGGAATCAGGGGTGTCTGCTGATTAAATACACTCAGCGACATGGGTCAACGCTTATTTAGGGCTATTCGATCAAGAGAGAGCCATGCCTACTGCACACAGCAATGTTATGTGCCATAGATGTACAAAAATGCTAAGAATTCCAAGCATCTTTGTGTTACGCTCAGCTTGGGATCTTCTGGGAAAGTCCAAAGGGAAAAATGTTGTCATGAGGGTGATTTGGGTGTTTCTGCTGAGAAGAGTTGTAATTTTTTTTTTTTCTTCTCGTCATTGGTTAACCAGAAGGGAAGAAGTCTCACTCTTGAAATGGGAGCTGAGGATGTCGAAGGCTGGTCTTCACCTTGAGGGAGAAAGGAGAAGAAGAGGAGGAGGAGGTTGATGCCATGGATTTTTACTGGCCTGGAAGGAATTAGGACACTACAGACTCCCCTTGTCTGTCATGTGTGAAGGCAAATCCTTCTCAGTCAGTTGTCGTCAGATAAACCCAAAATCAGTTCTTCAAATCGGTTCTAGTTTTCTGCCACGTAAGTCTCAATCTTGTATTTCACAGGTAAGTCCTTACGGACTCCTCAGATCGGCCCTAAAAATTGCAATTACTACTTTTGCACTGGGGTTTTATGAGGAGCAGAATGTCCTGTTTGTCCACGTGTGTGCAGAAGCTGTATGTACAGCTGAAGCTTAGGGCACGTGAAGCATTAAATGCAAAAAAAAAAAAAGGTTAGTGTTTAGTTTTAAGTACCATTTTTGAACAGCTTCTTCTTGTTGCCAAGGAAAGAATTTGTTGCTCCATTGTGTGAGCGTGTAATACTGCGGTCGAAAATAGTGACTTGAATAAACACTTTGTAGTGACATGTCTAAAACAACTATTCTTTGAAGACAGGAATATAACAAGAATTCAGGTCTGGCCTGTGTCTGTGGGAACACCTAGTCACGTAAGAATTAAAGGGTGAGTGTTCTAGATCAAAGTAGCCTATACTTCATAATTTGTTTAATTATCATACCATTCTCCTTTATTAAATTCATTTGTTTTAATTAGAGGAATAGATATTTTGCATCAGAGTTTAAGGGGTCTATTGGGCACTTGAGATTAAATCAATGGTTTGTTAACAATTTTATCTGGAAAGCAGATTAGATTATTTAAATTCTGTGAAATAGCATCATTTTTCTTTTCTCAGTAGAATGAAGTTATGATTAAGAAATAATGCTTGGAGCACGAGAGCTTTGCTTGTCATTATTTTTCACATGCGGATTTGGGATTTTACAGTAAAATCATTCATCTTTAATCTGCTTTTATAACATTATATCAAATTTGGCAAAATAAAACAAGTGCTACAGTAGTGTCTAACAGCAGGTGTTTTCCAGTGACGATATGGGAAATGCCAATGCTGGCTACCTGGACCACATTTTAGATTTGTGTTTTATTTTTGTGCTGTTGGAGCAAAAAATCTTGTTAATCAGTTCATAAAACAGTCGGATTAAAAAGAATGCACTGGAGGTGTAAAACAGTCAACACCGAGAGATTTTAAAGATTAGCTTAATAAATAAAACATAATTGGGTAAAATAGGCAAGTAATGAGTTAAGGGCAGCCCAAATGTGTAATTTCTTGGGGTCAGCGGCAATGCGTCATTTTACACCGCAGCTGGGTAAAGCCTAGAGGGCACGTAACAGGGTGTCGCAAAATTGTATTAACCACGCTCTGCTGTTGAGGTGTCTCGTTTTATCCTTCTCCCACCAGCACTTTTAAGTGACGCAGGAGAAATATTGAGTTAAATCCCAAGTTGCACGCCAACTGCTGCACGTGCTTTTGATTTTTCTCAAGATAGGGTAAAGAAAACGTCTCTTATTAAAACAAGAAACCGTAATTGAGGCGAGAAGGGAGCCGGCAGAGCTCTTGCAGGATACTCACGCTGCCCTGCCGCAGGTCGCAGTAGCTCCAGGTTTTCGGTGGAAGTGTGCCGGGCATGCTGCTCCTTGCCTGCCTGCCCGCCCGGGCTGCGCTTGGTGAAGCAGCAGTGCACCAGGGGAAGACGTTCTCACAGGCTCGTTCTTTGCCCAGCCCTGAAAGGCCGTCGCCTCTCACGCACAGGTCACTCTGCTTCAAGCAGCACCCGCTTGCTGCCTAACAGGCAGAAGAAAAACTCGACCTCTTGCTCAAATGAAACCTGTGGCTCAGCCTCAGGCAAGCAAAACCCGGCAAGCAACATCAGCGTTTCTACTGAAAGTAGGAGCATCGTCTCTATGCTTACAGCAAAGGATTTCGGTTTTATTGCTTACCTGCACGCTGTCGCTGCTCGGACTCCACCTGGGCATTCGTGTCTTGCTCTGCTGGGGAAGGCAGCGGCAGCTACCGAGCCAGACACTTCCTAGATGCCTCTCGAGGCCCCTGCTGCCCAGCCCGTTCCTCTTCTGAGAGAGTGAGCACTGTGTGATGCTGCATAACTAAAACCCATCATGGCCTATGAGGCATAATTGATTGTTAAGTCCGGTTTCGCATCTCAGTTTCTGAGGTTAATAAATAATGATACCCTCTCCCTAGCAACAAATGTTAATCGATGGATTGCTGATAACAGATCTTCAGATCTGCGTCACAATGAGAACCACATAACTGGGTGAAAAAAATTATATATACACGCAATTAAACACACACACGCAAGCACACACAGTGTCATCTGTCCTCCATACCAAATGCACAGCAGCACTGGGTGCTAAAATTCGCAATGAATTATTTATATGATGAATTATCCCTCTTTCTCTCCTCCTAGAATATCCAATTGCCCATTTCCATTTTTGTTTTGGAAAGATTTATTATTCAGATTTATTCACTGGAGAGCTTATTAAACATTTCCTCCTCTTTTTCTCCATAATACATAACATGCATCTTGTTTTCTGGTAGCACCTATCCATCCGCTCTAATAGGGTCTCCCAGCGTGGTGAAACCGTGAAGAGCGCAATTGTTGCCCAGACAGTTTACAGTCGCCTTTGTGAACCAATTACAGATGTTCCAAATTTTGGATATTTATTTGCTCACTTAAGTCAAAAGAGTTTCAGCCCCCGAGTAAACGATCCACAGCTACAGGCAAAGATCGCGACTGCATGCGAATGAATAATTTGGTTCTCATCAGTGTTTAGCGTGCAGCTCTTGAAATTCACCCTTGCGCCCATTTTTGCTGGTAAAACTCAGTTCCCTGGAAGCCTTTGAGAGGGTGGAAGGAGAAGACGAGTGCCCAAAGCCAAGTCATTTAGAGGTTTGCCGATCTTCTTCCCCTTCAGTTTCTCAGTTTTGCCGCATCGGCATAAGGAACGGCATTTTACAGTCAAAGACTTCTCGCCCTGGGTGTTGTACGCTGCCGTGCCTGGGACCTGCTCCGGTGAAGACTGTACAAACATGAATCATCTCTGGATTCAGGGGGTAGCATTTCAATACCGATTTCCTAGGCGCTGGGATAGTACCTGGGACAGTTAAATGGATTTAAAGGGAATCACCTACCCACAAGAATTTTGCGTATTTTGGGCTTTCGTCGTTTGGTTGCCATTTAACTGGCTGCCCGAGGACCTCCCAGGCATTCACCTAACTTTCAGCATGTAAATCCCAAATCCGCCTGCCATACCTGTGCTTAATATTTTTGTACCTTGTAAATTTTGAGAACGGCGAATCTTGTTCTGAAAGGATTTTAACCGTTCCTCTGGCTGGGAGTCGCTCTGTGCTACGCTTTAAATCACGATAGAGATTTACAGTCGCGATAGGGGTGGAACTGCAAGCATCCAAATAAAGAGTTATCTATACGCAGAGGAGTCGGTATTCACATAATTCAGTAAATAATATCCCAGGGATGTCATCTTGCTTCCCCTGAAATCACAAACAGTAATACCCTCTAAGAACAATAGCACTAAAACTGTCCTCGGGTTAAAAATAATCGGTTTGCCTGCGTGTGAAGCGCACAGTCTCAAGAGCTCTTTGGCTGGGTAGCAATATTTTACCTCTAATGACCTCAAACCGGAGCCAGCCATTTTTGCAGGCTCTACAGAATACTGTTGTGCCATGAATCGTACCCGAAGGTAGCTGCCTGCCTTCACCTGCGCGCATCCCTCTCTGCTGGCTCCCGCACGCTCCAAAGGCTTGGGGAAAAACTAGTGAGATTGCACCGGGTTTTCTTTACTAATTTTGGCTTTCTTACTTAGTCAGACTCTCCCATTTTTGGATGATTGAATCTCTGCGTCTTCTGCAGCAGAAGAGGAGCACGTGTAGTTTACTGAGGTTTTTTTTTTTTTATTGAGGCGTTGCAGTTGGAGGCAAACGATCCTCTAGAAAGGAAGAAGTCGGGATGCAGCCTGCGAATACCAGGTATTTTTAGGTTCTCCTTAAACATACATAAATTAATTCTAAACTTCTGTGTCTTTCCTCCCTTCCCCAAACTCCTACCCTTGAACCTATTTGAAAACGATAAATGTAGTTGTGAAATACGTAAAAATAGGGTCGTAAATATGTAAAAACAGAGGGATAACTGGATGGGGGCTCCCATGGGGCTCTTCTTCTTAATCCAGGGTTTCTTTCGGTGAACTTGTATTTTTGAGCAGACCCTTGGGCAGAGTGCTCTCTGGCTTGCAGTGAGCGACCCGGCTACTCTGAGAGTTGGCAGAGTGGGAGGTAAGTGGCAGTGACTAATGGCAATTAGCAGAGGTCTGGACCAGCTACGTGTCCCCGAAGACAGGAGCTCTTCTGGGGTTTGTGTCTTCAGAGAGTGAAGCTGATCGTCGCCCTACAGAGTATGACAATTTGCAGCCCTCCACTGAGGCTTCGCTGTCAGATCAGCTCAGCAGTCTTGCAAAAAAAGGAGGTTTTATTTTATTTTTGCTCCCCAAATCTATTGAAGTAGTAGGGAAGGAATGATTACCTTCAGGGAAATTACCCATCGGCTGCTAGTGCTAATAACTCGTCTAACGCTTATGTAGCACTTGACGTTTTTATGACTGATGTGCCAAAAAAGAAACAAAAAGAGAGAGGGGGTTGTTTTGAAATGGCAAAGGATACGTTCCGCTTTTCTGTTTGCAGCTCCCAGGTAATAGTAAGAAAAACGTCCCTCGCTCCCCGAACCTGAACGCTGCCTCCGATAAAACGTAACGAGGGAGAGGGTGAGAGGTTGCATATGCAGCTGCGAGACCCATTTGCTAAATTGCGGGCGGGTTTAATAAATCCCATTTCTCACGCATCCTTGGCCATCTCTCCAGCCCTCCCTCCCGCGTCCATCGCCGTTGGGATGTTCCGCAGCATCCCCGCGAACCCCAACCCCTTCAAGCAGGGGCTGCGCGAAAAAGAGACGCGGGAGCGCTGCCCCCCCTCTTTCTCCCACCGCGTACACCCCCCCCCCGGCATCACCCCGTCCCGACTTTCGGGCAGGATAACACTTCCAAGATGGATGTTGAGTAGCTTCTCGCAGCGCAGCAGCGGAGGCGAGCGCGGCACAAAGCCGGGCGGCGCGGCGCTGCCCCCCGCGGGCCCTGCGCGGCTCTGCCGGGGGCGGCCCCGACACCCCCCGCTCCCCCACCCCCCCAACCTCCGGGGGCCGCGGGACCGGGGCTCCCCCGCGGGCCCGCCCCTCCGCGGAGCGGCGCGGTGGCGGGGCGGGGCGGCCGCGCCCGCGGGGCACCCCTGGCCGCCCGCCCCGGCGGCAGCAGCGAGACGCGCCGGGCGCCGCCGCTCCGCGCCCCTTCCGCGCCGCTCCTGCAAACTTTTGCCGGCGCGCAGCCGCCCCGCCGTTCCTCCCGGGAGGCGAAGTCGGGGCCGTGCCCTCGCCCCGGGCGGCGGCGGGTGCCCCGGGGTCTCCCGGCTCCTTTTCCCCGGTTTTTATTGTTTTTCCTCCCTTTTTTTTTGTCTTTTTTTTTTTTTCCCTTTTCCCCCGCGGGGAGGGGTGGGGAGGGGAAGGGGCTATAAAGCGCGAAGGGACGTGCGTGACACAGTCCCCGTTGCAGCCCGTCCCCGCCGGAGCGGGGGGTTAGGTAAACACCCTCATCCCTAAAAAAAAAAAAAAGCCTCCCCCCGCGGGAGGGACAGGACGGGACGGGACGGGACGGGACCGGACGCCGCAAGGTAAGCCACCGGCACCGGGGCGGGGGAGCGGGGCCGCCCGCGCAGCACCACCTTCCCCCCCTCCTCCCCCCCCCCGATTCCGGGGCGGCGGGGGCGGGCGGGGGGCGCGATGCCCCCCCCTCCCCCCCCCCCGGCTGCGGGACCCCCTCGGCCAAAGCCGGGCGGGGGACGCGCCGCGCCGAGCGGCCACCCCGGCGCGGTCCCTCCGGCTGCAGCGCCGAGCCCCTCGTCCCGGCACCGCTCCGCCGCGGCTTTTGCCGGGATGCTGCCGGTAGGACCTCGGCGCCCTCTCGGATCCCCCCTTCCCCTTTGAGGTTCGTTTTTTCCTCCCCGTTTTCGCCCTGCTTTCAGCCCGCGGCGGCCGGTGCCCCGCAGCCTGGGCTGCCGCCGGGAGCCCCGGCTCGTCCTCCGGCGCCCGGGCGCTGCCGCTGAGCGGGTGTGTGCCAGGCAGGCAACGGCTGCGTCTTCGCTAGCATCCTACTTTGTTTTCGGGGGGGGGGGGGGGGGGGGGGAGAAGTGGCTACCAAAAAAAGCAGACGGAAAACTCAACGGCGGGATGTAGGTGCTGAGATTTGCTACGTGCAGCTTGGGTCGTGTTTTTATATCCACGGCGCAGAGACAATGGCTACAAAGCGTTGCTTAATCACTTGCAGATATAACTTTTATGTATTTAAACCTTCACAGTTAAAGGTTAGCACAGATTTTTGAAAAGCAGTGATTCTCTGAACGTTTTTGTTCTGGATGTATTTAACACTTGAGCGGTAACATGCCCCGATTCCTCGGAGCGGTTAGCTTGGTGCCAGGGATGAGCGTGATCTTGTCCGTGCCGTGCTGCCCGGGGCTGCTCTGGAAATCATCCCGGTGGGCACCTACGTGAGCGAGGCAGCCTCTGGAAGGCTGGTTTCAGAGAGCGGGTTGTGAAGCTTGTAGCGTCCCTTGGACTTTCCCTCCCCACCGAAGGATCTGGTTAGCATCTAGTTACAATCTTTAATTAAAACGCTTAAACAGTATCGCTGTTCTTGTGGCTTGACTGAGCTGCAGGAGGCGAGCTCAGAGGGGAGGCAAGGTCCCCAGCGTAAATACGCAGATCTCCCTGGCCCGGCTGGCTGTTTGCGAGCAGATACCAGGCGACGTTCAGTGACACAAGCGTGGCACCGTGTCTCCATCGGAGCATCCTACAGACAGCCTGCATTGGCAGCCCCATCCAACACCGTCTTACGATGGGCTTCCAGCCTAGGTGCACCGATTTCGTGCTTGGTCGAGCCGGTGGAGTTGTATCTGTTTAAAACTGGAAGAGACGAGAACGATTTGAGGGTGAATTCCTCCCTGGGCAGTTGGCGGCGAGTGATTTATACGCTGGTGACCCTGGCAAGGCACTGCTGGCTTGGCCATAACCTGGTTTCTGTAAAAATAGCGCTTGGGTGTTAGACATCGTCAGCACCCTTAGCTGTGCTGTAAGGGAGCAGGGAGGAAAACTTTGTGATTCTGTTCAGACTACTTCGAAAATCGCTGATTCTTAGCTATTTTAGGAATGGCATTTCGGATTGCTTCTTGTCAGGAATGCCTCATCCTCCCGGCCCCGCTCTCCTACCTTGTAACAAAACGCATACCTGCAAGAGGAGAGCTGCCGAGGTCAGCTTTCTGGTACCGCTAAAAGTCTCTGTGAGTACTTAGAGTAATGTCTAGAATTTAAAACTTGTTAATATTTGAAGGAGGAGAGGACTAAAACAGAGAGATTTTTATGTTCTGGTTCGACCATTAAAGATGTGATGAAGCAGAAGTGCGCAGTAGTGCATCACATGTGGGTACTGTATGGATGTATTTGGGGTCCCGTGCCTGTGTTTCATCCTGTTGTGAGGCGAACGATACCTGTTCCTTGTGGACTTTCTGTGTCAGCAGATAACGAGCCCCTCAATTTGAAAGAGCTTTATAATACGTCTGAAAAATCCCTTCAGCCTTGTCACATTTCTGTGATGAGGACTGCGGGTGCATCACGCTGTCCCTGTTTCTGCGTGGCCCCGGACAGAAAACCCCTTGATTTTTCTGCTCTGGAGGGTGGGCACTGCAGCGTGTCACCGCAGCCCTGCCAGCGAGGCGACACGACGCCCGTGTCCTGCGCCCGCCCGGGGACACGCCGTGCTCCGCGGCGCCTGCGAGAGGAGCCGGCTGTTCCCTGGCGCGAGCCACACCTGGCAGGCGGTGGCACACGTGTGACGTGCTGCTGGCGTCATCGGCTGGCGGGTTACCTCACGCCCCAGCCCCCCTGGGGGAGTTCGGGGTTTGGTGTTCAGACGCACAGTTTGAGAGGGAATTTGAACGCCGTGTAGGATGCTGATCCCACAGAGATTAATACGGGCCCCCTTTTTTTAACGTGAAGAAGGTTGTCACGGAGGTGAGGCAGAGCTGCGCAGGATCGCCCTGCGCGCCTGTTTTGTTGTGGATGACTACTTCGGAAACACCAAGGAAAAGCATTTAGGTTTCCCCAATGTTTATAAATACAATATGGTGCAAACTGTCAAGCAAGCTGTTCAAAATCACGTAACGCCTGTGCTGCCTTCCCTGTTCGGCTCAAATGCCTTCACCACATACTCGGCGTTCATCCGACGTTTAAAGCTCCCGGCACGCAGCTCCGGCCCATCTGCCGTGGTTTTTCCAGCGCGCCTCTCCTCCTCCTGCGAGCTGGGCTGGGGACGTGGCGGTGCGGGCAGGGTCGGTGCCGTGGCTCTGCTTGCACCACAACCCGCTCATTGGAGCCCTGGGCCTCCGTCGGCGCCACGCTGCTCCCGGCCGGCTCGGCGAGAGGCCGGGCTGCCCCGAAACGTCCCGGCTCGTACGCCAAAACTGCGTGTAGGGGCAGAAACGGCGTCTTCAAGTCCGCTTTGTCCTCCTTAGAAGGTTTGTCCACCTTAGAAGTCCCCTGACAACGAAGGGATAAACCCTTTCCTGGGAAGTGCCCTGAGAGCTGAAGCTAGTGATGGGTGGGTTAATGGTGCCGGGGGAGCCGGGGCTCACCTTGGCTGCGCAACGTGGTTTCGAGCCTCCAGCCGCGCGGTGGCCTTCCGCTCCCCGTCCCGCGGCTTCGGTAGGGCTGGATGGAGCCTGTTCACTGGACGTTTCGCTCTGAAGCGTGCCAGGGTCTTCTGCCTTAATATATATAAAAAGATGAGATGTTTATTAAACTCAGACCCTGCTTTTTCTTCTACAATTTATGTTCTGAAAGGCTGGTAATAAACAGTTTATTAAAAAGAAATCCTGATTTATTTCTGCAAATGGTTACATTTCAAGCTGGTACCAAACGGTTTTGTAGGAGACCACCTTTTATGCTTCCCATGGCAGTTTAAAAGATTGCTAGAAAAATAACCCAGAATCTAAGTAGGTTTGGATAAAGGCAAGCCAGGACTGTACGTCAGGGTATGTGGTGCTTTTATGCAGCGAAGGGGCGGATTTTACCACAGAACATCTGGGTACTGGCTTCGGTTACAGCACAGATTTTAGTGGGATAACAAGTCTTGTTTGGCTTCGCATTCATTTTGAAGTCACTAAACTTTATATGAATAATAAAACTGTAAGCCCGTTACTTCGCTATTTTCAAGGGGCTATTTCAGTCCTCCTTCGGGGTCTTGCATCTTTCTAGAGCTGGTTTTATTTTGTTTTACGAAGTGGGTATTTATCTTTTCAGTCCCCAGCTTGCTTTCACAGGAGGCAGATTTACTAATTTGTACCGATGGACACACCAGAGATGGCGGGTTTCCATTTGACCTTGCCGAACGTGCACGTTTTCTGCATTAAGGGCAGTCTAATGAAAACTGCACGTTTCTCGTTCAGTGCATTCGAAGGGGCTGATGTTATTAACGTGGAAGACTATATAGCTGCTCTGGGCTACCAGCTCAACCACTCGTGAGAGTTAAAATAACGGGGGAGGTTTTGCTTTCTTTTTCTGTTTGATTACAAAACGCGGAGGAGAAGGGGAGACCTGACTGAAGGAGTGAAGGGCCTCCTCCTTCACGGAAGAAAACAAGCTTGCAAGCCCTTACAAAAGGGTGCACGTCCTGGCGGGAATGGCCAGCGTCGGGGATGATAGCCTTGGCTAATTATGTATCAAGAAATACGTGTTTGGAATATAAGGCTTGCATGAGAGTGTACAGACAGCCCATAAGAGTAATGTTTACCTTGCTTACGGAGAACCCGGTGTGATACCGGGTGCTGTTGAGCTCTGTATTTTGGTGTCGCTGACTGTGCAGGCAGGAGAGAAAGGAGAATAAATCAGAACTGTATTAAAGGAAAGAGAGTATCTTAGGTAAGACCAGTGAGAAGGGACGCAAGTACCGCTTGAGCTCTGTTAAATAACGAGCGGTGCAGTGAGGGAGCATTGCCTTGGAGAAAAGGCAGGCTACAGAAGCTGCGTTCCCCACGCTTTGTTTTACATCGTGACTGAGAATACGCTGCGTCTACAACAAAAATCTTCGTGAGATCAAACAGGGATAGCTTCTGCCTGAGAAAACGACTCAAATAAGCTAATGCCTATGGATGGATGGAAGGAGCTTTGAAGGCTGAGGAGATGTTATGTTTGAAAACTTTCACAAGATGTCATTAGGAGAGGAAGTATTTGCCCTTAGATCGGGAAATAGGTCAGGGTAATAAATCATAACTCCAGGAGAATGTGCTTAAAGCTGGAAATAAATTCAGAGGGACAGAGAGAGTAAATATTAAAAAAGAAGTGTGTTCTTTCAGAATTAATTTTCTTCTTTGCGGTATGCAAGGACACCCACTGAACGGGAGAAAGATAAATGTTAACACAGAGCTGTAACAGGAACCAGCCGAAAATCTCGTGGCTGCGTG
This sequence comes from Aptenodytes patagonicus, assembly GCF_965638725.1. Lineage (NCBI taxonomy): Eukaryota > Metazoa > Chordata > Aves > Sphenisciformes > Spheniscidae > Aptenodytes > Aptenodytes patagonicus. The sequence goes on from NC_134952.1 coordinate 79,637,149, forward strand.
GATGGCTTTGATTGCACCCCGGGGAGCACGTCGGTCGCGCGGGACACGTCAGAAGCAGGCAAAGCGTCGTCTTTTTCAGTTCATGTGCGAGATAGCTGACACCGTAACTTCAGTTGTGTGATCTTCTGGGGGACGTTTTACAGGATGGGTTTTAAATGCCGTTTGAGTAATCAGCAACACGAGCGGTCTGAGAACCCAGCCCCCAGTCCATGACTGCTTCGATAAACGAAAATATACCCGAGTTACAGAGGGATGCAGGCGAATCCTGCGCCGAGCATCTTTCGGCGAGCTGTGTCCTTCCACCCGGGCAGGGGTGAGCGCTCAGGTAACCGCAGCATTTTCAGCATTTCTCACAGATTGCTCAAGAGCACGCGGGGTTGTTCGGGTTTTGGCCCGAATCGGGACCGCTCTGGTTTTAGGGTGATTAAATTCGGTAGTTGGAGAGATGTTTGTGGCTTGCGTGACAGCTGAGATAAGAAGCAGTGGGTACTTACTGCGAGCACCTGGAAATCTGAAAAACAAAGGGCAATAATTTATCTTTCCTACTTCATTCCCCCCTCCGCGGGTCCGGATATGAGTGCCCCTCCAGCGTGACCCTCACACGCTCACAACGTGACACACCACCGAGGCCGACACTTCCCCTGTGATTTACAGGGGAAAAGCATTGTTCGCCTAATTGAGCGTATTTCTTTCTTTTTTAAAATTTTTTATTTAAGGAAAAGTAACTTTAAAGGGGTTGAGACTTTATTAGGGTGTGAGGAAAAATGCTGCTTTTCATCTTTCGCACTTTTAACTTGCTCAGTACCAAAATAAAGCGGCGCTAGACCAGCCGCCGCTCCTGCTGCAAAGGCTGGTGGGGAGGCGGGAGGCACGACGGCATCGCAGGTTCTTCGCACACGTCTGCAGGGGTTATTAAACAGGGTAGGTGGTTTTTACAAAGCAACCAGAATATCGTGAAGACATGAGTGCGTGCGCGCTCTCTCTCTCTCGCTACTTTGTTTAGGTGCAGCAAATTTACCGCCAATTTGTTTATAGTCAAACTGTCTAAATGTGTCTCAGCATTTTGAAATCCAGAAACCTGATGCAAATTAAGCAGTTTACAGATCGGGATGATGATGGTGCGGGAAAGCCAAGTGTCTCGGAGCTGCCAGCTGGTCTCTGGATGCGAAGGAAAACATCAGTGAGCAGCGTTAAGGGTTTCTACTTCCCATTCTTTCTCTTCTTTTGGCTGCTAAATCTGCATTTAATTCCCCGTGGGCTTTTTCTCCTGGGTAAGAATTACTTACTTGAGTATGATTTGTAGGACTAATAGGAACTTATCCTTATTTGGGGAAGACCCCAGGGGCTCTCTCAAACTGATCTTTCAGTAATGAGAAATAATAAATAAAAAGCTAATAGTCCTAGGGGGTATTAAAGTTACAATTTTGCAGGGAAGATTTAATGTCAGTCAATTAAAACTTTTATAATCCTGTTACAGTACAATAGTTGAAAAAAATTCATAGCAGGAAAAATAAGTAGGTTTTAAGACCCTTTCACGTCACGTGAACAAGTCTAACTTAAATTAACATTTGAATTAAGCAGGTATTTCAAAGCGAGCGTATAAGACATCTCTTGCAAGCGTGTGATAGCAGGGCAGCAGGCTCAGGGAAAGAAATACGCCATGTTAACTTACAGAGCGCGTTCCAATTCCCACTCGTTTAAGAAAAAGCAGTTGCAAAGAGTTTATAAGAAAATCCAGGCAATTAGGGCTTTCACTAGAAAATGCAAAATTCATACACGTCAGCGAGACGTACTTCCAGCAGGCCAAAACACGCTTCTGGCTCAACCGTTTGCTCACTGGGTTCATGGCCGTCCCCACTCGGCACTGCGGGCTCGGCGTGGTTTTGTTCAGCCGGGGACTGTGCGGACCCCGACTCGTGGCCCTCGGCGAAATGTGCATGTGGGGAGCCAAGCGGGACCCGGAGGCATCGTCCCCGCGGGCAGAGCCCCCCGCCTGGCTCCAGCCCAAACCTCTTGGGCCTGCTGAAATGCCTTGAGGGACCAAAGAACAGATACTTTTTTTGAATTTACAGCTTTTTGGCTTTTGCAATGCAATATTAACGGTGATGTTGAAATGACACTTTGTCCTTTAGCAGTAACTTTCATCCAAGGATCTCGCAGCCATTTCCAGTTGCTAGCGAAGGGACACCCCCAGAAGGCAGCGCTGGGTCCCACGCCACAGCTCTCACCATGTCTTCCCCCTTTGGGAAAGGAAATGCCCTTGGCACGCCTGTCAGCCATCTCTGAATGCAGAAATTCCCTTCTTTTCCCTTCTTTTCCCTTCTTTTCCCTTCTTTTCCCTTCTTTTCCCTTCTTTTCCCTTCTTTTCCCTTCTTTTCCCTTCTTTTCCCTTCTTTTCCCTTCTTTTCCCTTCTTTTCCCTGCTGTCAACCGAGGATGTATGGTTACCATAAGAAGGCCTGAAGGTTTTGGGGTTGTTTGGATGTTCACTCACCCATGACAGTCTGACCTATCCGCCCGTATGTGTTCCCTCCGCTTTTGTTCGCAGTAACTAAAGGACTAACCTTTTGCCTGCCAGCCTGGACAAATAAACACTGGCCCAGCAGTAGAGTGGAGCTGAAACGGACCCTTTTGATAAGCTGATTTTTGAGATCCCTTATCACAGCTCTGCATTTGACCCTGGCAGGTTTGAAACTCTTGCGGCACGTCCCTTCAGAGCGCCCATCGTTTCACACTCGGGAAACGTCATTTCACAGCTTGGTCATGCAGAAGTCCACCGCTTGGGAAACCCAAAAAGTGTTAGAAAGCCACCCCGAAGACTGGCAGCTCCCAAACACGCTCCTACCCTGCGTTGGTATGATGGGCTGGTGGCTGGCGAGCTGTGGTTGCACTCGCGGTGTCTTGTAACCTCTTCAGACAGATGCGTGTGTCAGCTCTGACCGTAGGCCCACCTCTGGCAGCAATCTCCGTGGCCGTGCTTCACCGTCTCTCTGGGCACGTACCGTTTTGCCCTTTGGAAGCGAATCCTTTCTCCATCGCATGGCTCCTTAGCCCTGGAGATGTTCAGTGATGCTGGGTGAGCGGTGCCCCGCAGCGCCCGCTGAGCGGCTCAGGGCAGGCATGCGGGCTGCGTGGGTCCGTAGCTCCTCCAGCGCCTGGCCACGCTTGTCCCGAATCTTTCCTCTGCTTCTCAGCAGCTGCAACAGCCTTGGGTAACCTTGGGAGCCAGCCCGCACCATACGGGCGCTCTCCTCCTGCGAGGGTCCCCGCTCCCTCATGAACATCGGGCGCGCTCGCTGATGCAATTTGTCCCAGTGACTAGTGGGAGGATTAGGAAATGGGGGCCGGAGCCTCCACGCGCGGGTCTGGGCAGGATGAATCTCCCCTAGCTCTCCGTGCAGAGGTCGGGCCGTTGGGGGAAGCAGAAGTTCGGATTTTCTCTGGAGGCGGTGGGAAGTGTCAGGCACCGCAGGTAGCTGCGTCGAGAAATTCGGAGCAGCTAACGTCCTTCGCTAACAATTTTCACCAATTTACTGAGTTGCCCTCTCTAGGAATCTGTGTCTTTTTTAAAGCAGGATGCTAAGGAAATAAATGCTGGTAGGCAAAATTTAGCCAGCGTGAGCATTCCTGCTTTTTCTCGTCCCTACCCACGTAGCGTATAGAAGCGAGCATGGGAAAGAGGTAATCTTCTGAATGACACACAGGAGAAGTGGCGAGTCCTCCCTGTGACGTGGTTCACTTGCGATGGGCCACCCTGTGCTCTCAGCCACCGCAGCCTCTGAGGAAGTCACCACAGCTAACGGTGTGGCTAAGAAATTGTGTGTGCAGCTTTCTAGGGACGGTGGGGATCCGCCTGGGGGATGATATCCACGCTGGGTCTTGGAAAGTCTTTGCTGCTGTAACTGTGGCTGAGGTCTGCCAGCTCTAATGCTGAGCACGCTGGTAGAAATATGTAAATATCAATATCTTTCGCACTACATTTGATACTTTCCATTTTCAAACACTTGACAAATGTTTACATATTTCAGCAACCCTTTTCCAACTAGGGAAAATGAGACACAGCATCTGTGAATTACCGTGATACGTAACAAATCATTATGAGAGAGCACCTTAAGGGTTCATTAAGGACTTCTAGGGCCTAAGATTTCCTTTGCATGCCTTTAAAGCTGAAGGCAGATAATATTAAAACTGAATCCAATTTTGGACAGTAAGTTCAGTCAGAAAAATTTGGATTCTGATGATAATTAAGGAATTGGAAATTTTGGGGGTTCCCCTATCAGCATAACATGTATTACTGTGGTCACAAGTAATATGGGCTAGACTCTCGATTCGGTAGAAAAAGTCATAGTTTCTTTGAAGTCAGCTGGGGATCTGGATTACATGATTCAGGTGTAACCAAAAGCAACACAGGGATAAGATTGAAAACATATAGGAAAGAACAGAATAAAATACAGATAACTTTTTTCCCCCTGTTCATATAAACTGTATTTTCTCCTTGTCCCACATCTAGTTAACTACAAGTGTTCCTGGATTGGAAAAACCTAGAATCCAACCTTACAGTTGCATTTGGTGCCAGACGCCTGCTACAGTTTCTATTTGAGTTCCCGTTGCTGTGTCTTTGCTCCGAGATATCCACCGCCCCTGCAGACCACTGCAGGACACCGTCCTGGCGGCAGCGCAGGGATGCAGTCGCCTCCCCGGGGGTCGGAGAATCGCCTCTTGGGCACGAGCACCGTAAGAGGGGTTGTTACTGGAGCTGCTGTCCGGCTTCGCTCTTCCAGCTGCCAGAGGGCTTTCTGGAGAGCTGCTGCTGTTACTGTCCGTGCTATTGCAGGCATTACTGGTCGTTACCGGTTAGCCTGGAAGCTCTGAGAAACCCTAGGCAGTAGAAAGGAAGATACGGTAAAATTGCAAATGAGAATCTCTGAGTAGCCGTTGCAGGAAAACCGTGCGTGTAGAGGTAGGGAAGTGGGCGTGAATGCTAATGTACTTGGGCTGGCTGTGGTTTGTAATCCTATGTACGTGTGGTGGTGTTCCTGACGCTGAAGAAAACCGCGTGTCCGATGGAAGCTGAGGGAATCGGCCTCTGTGCACTTAAAAGGGTTTCAAAGTAGTCAGCAATTTTCCCTTTTTTAATCATCCACCAAAAAGTAGAAGGGAAGAAGCGCATAAGCAATTCCAGTGTGCTCACGGCACAGCTCTCCACAAAACGCGAGCGCTCCGGTTGTTGCTGGAGCCGCCGGAGGCTCGGCTTCCCCCTGCTCCTGCCCTGCAAGTCGCGCCGGTGACCCGCAGCCCTTCTTTGCCTGTCACTGCCTCTCCCGCCTCTCCCTGCCCTGCGCGAGCCCCTTATTTTCTCCCCTTTAACAAACACCTTGTTGGCCACGGGCAGCTGCCAGGAATGGCAGCTAGGAACGGCATGAGCAACTTTAACTCCTTCGGTAGTTAATGCAGTTAATGACTTTGGTTTTATGTTTTAGCGCTTTCCAAAGGTCTTTCTGACCTCCAGCCGCAAGCCCCCGCGGTTTGAGGATGCGACGGCAGGATGCACGGACCCCGGTTCTGCTCCTGCCCTTTATCATACCCTGACACTTCAGTCATCCCTCTCCCTCATGGGTTTTGGCAAGGGCTCTTGCTCATAATGTCATTCAGAAGTATTCCAGAGAAACAGTGGGAAACTCCGTACCAAATACCAACGTGCTTGTGTTGGTTGTAATTTGTAATTGTTCGTATGTGTTTCTCCCCGCCAATCCCCTTGCTGAAATTCATTACGGAGAGACAGTAACATACGCTCAGAGAGCTGTGCTGAAGGCAGAATGACTTGGCCGAGGAAAGTAGCTATTGTTTTATGATTAAAGGAAGGGATTATATTGGGATTTCCTTGAACAAGGAAAGTCACTGCCCCACTTTTATTGCTTGTAACAAGGGGATAATAATTACTCTCTGTTATAAAACACCTCCAGATCTTGCGATGAAAGATTTGTGGTAAAGCTGCGTAGCATGCAGGGTTGGTTATCTTAAATGGCCCGGAGTTACGCAAACTAAGATTTCTCTGCCTTATCTTATTTCTCCTACTGGGGCTCAAACCCTGCTGAGACCATGGAAGAAATTCCCCTTCTCTGAGTTGGGCGCCTGACATGAGGTTTTCCTCTGGAAGAGCTGGTACCAGTCACCCGTCCCGTGGCGCTTGCCCTCTCCCTGAGCGACGTCCAGCCGCCTGGGGATTTTGTACCGGCTTGGGAGGATGAGCAAGTACGACGGTAAGGACACAGGCCAGCCCCTGCCGGAGCGGCCAAGGGAAGCGGAGCTCGGCACGGGGCGGGGGGCGAGCCGCCAGCTGGCTGCCACCCAGCGCTCCAGCACATCGCTTCTTCCCGTGCCGCTGCCATCCCCTCGCAAGGAGAGGTATGAGAGAACAACTGAGCATTCTAACAGAGGTCGCTGGGGACCCGCTGTTTGTTTGGTTTTGAGACTCACCGCTGAGTCGCATGGGTCGAGATGGCGGTGAAGGAGAGAAGCGCTGGTATGTGGTCTCTGATTAAAAAAAGAAAAACTACGAGGCATTTCCTCAAGTGTCCCAAATGGCACCTCCTGGCTCAGCTGGTTTTTGAAGCATCCAGCTACCACCAGCTCCAGGATGGCGATTTCGATGTAATCAGAGTTGAATCTGTTTCCACTAAAAGTGGAAAAACAAATAAGGCTCAGTTTAGAAACAAAATAGTCCATGTAAAATTTGATTTTTGATACCATATCTCCTTGAGTATGTTTGCTTTTCAACATGTCTAATTTGAGACAGCTCCACATTTTACAATCTTACCCCTTCGGAGTTAACCTCTCCCCTAAGTTGTAGTTTGTTGCCACTGTGGTTCATTAAGATTTGGTGGAGACGTACCCTTATTTCTTCATACCTTCTTGTTTTTACATAGCTGGATTTTCTCCCCACGCTACTGTGATTTGCTTTGCTAAAACTCCCAGCAGAGGAAGATCGCGGGTTGAATTGGAATTGCAAGAGGCGGCCGGTTAATCCACAGATTATTGACACGGTGGACCTTAAATGCTTCAAAGGCACCATTATAGTCCATCGTGTCCGTGCGTACTTAGGGAGCTTTAATCCACGGATTACAGGTCCGTAAATGCTCCCGCCCTCCCAGTTCCAGCTGGTCCTGCCAACGGGAGCTGCCATGTCAAGCCGGCTGCGGTGCTGCACAAAAATATTTCTGTTTAAAATCCACGGCAACAGCGATACACCCCCGCGTCCCTGTCGGGGCTGCGTTTCTCGGCCCCCCCCCCCCTGTTCCTCAGGGAAAGGCTTTGGGCTGGTGCACGTCTCCGGCGGAGGGGCTGGCTGGGGCTGCGCTGGCCGAGCTCCTGGCGAGGTTCCCGCAGCCCTGCGTGGCCCGTGCTTTTCCCCAGGCAGGAGGCAGGACCAGGCAACAAGTTTTCAAGAGCGCTGCTTTTTTAAAAAAAAAACAAGAACAACACAACAAACAAACAAATGGAAAGCATACCAAACATTTTCCAGATCCTTTAGGGAATAGCAAGTATTAAATGGCAGGCCTTCGCTTTTCCCCTCTGGTCTCCCCCTAAACAAACAAACCGAGCAGCTCCCAGTAAATACTTAAAATTTCAAAGGCATTATTTTTCCTTGTGTGCACATTAAAAATAACTGATTGTATTACAATCGAAATTGGTAGGCGCTTTTAAACTCCTCTGATGCTGAGGTGATAACCCTGTATGCTGAGGTGCACATATTTGTGTTATATATCTCTGGAAATGAAGTGTATAATGGAAAAGCTCACAGCCTCTTTACTTGCGGCATTCCTATAATAAGTCAAAGAAGTCACACAGTGCCCTTTTATTTCCGAAGCTGGACTTAAATCACGTCAATAAATCTACAGACGACTTATGAGATGCAGCATGGGTAAAGTAAACAACCAAAAAACCCCCCCAACACACCAGAGTTTAAAAATAGGGCGTAAGGAGGAAAAAGAGTTAACCATTCATACAATAAAAAGAGAAGAAATGCAAAACAAAAACACCGTGGCAGGCAGTGCCTTGAAATTATCCTCACTAAATTACAGCCATGCACTTTCCACTCTCTGTAATTAAACATTAGGGTTTATTTATTCCAGATGCATTTGCTTCAGGTAAACCCAGATCTTCTTTTTGTGTGTTTTGTTTCATTACTGTAAATCCTTTAGAGGTCTCTGTGACCTGCAGACAGTTGAGAAGTAAAGCAAATGATTTCCATAGATGAAGGCACTTGAAGATGACTTGTGAATAGTACTGGCATTGCACGGGGTGAATCTAATGCTCTTGCTCCCTTTTTACGGAGCGTAGGTATATTCGGTGACATGGAGCCTTCCTGTGAGCGCGCGTGCCTGTGCGTGAAAAAAATGCACAATGAAGTCCGAACAGGAGTACACAACTGCTTTGATCCCAAACGGCCAAACAAAATGGATTCTCGGCTTGCTGGGTGGGATTTCTGTGATGGGATGTAAGCGGGGAGCCTCTGATCCCTTGTGGGGTACACCCTGCGCAACGGCTGTATTTTGCTGGAAAAAAACGGCTTCCTTAGGGCAGACAGAAAATACCGTAGGCTTGATCGGCAAAATCAAAAATGGGGTGATTTTATCTGCCCCCGAGGCCGCCCATTTCTGGCTTCGGTTGAGGGTGTGCCCACCCCGCTGATCCCGCAGCCTGCGGGAAGAGCCCGCGAGGTGCTGCCGCAGCTCCGGCTAATTTGTCCCCCGACTCGGAACCTAAGCCAGTTGCAAATGCCGTTATCCTTTCCGTTTCTGCTTATAATTGCAGTTTACCCAGCTATTTGCAGGCCTTTCGTATAGATGAAGTTTGTTAACGCAAAGGTCTTAAAAGGGCTTGTGTACGTGGGATTTTGGAAAGGTCAGGTAAGGCTCGCTGCCCGAGTGGAAATCATTAAAAAGATAGGAATGAATTGTAATAATCATAAAATCTATGATCCAATTTAATGATAATTTTCATGTATGTGCTTATAGCTCAAATTTATAAACTGGCCAGACTGCCGCTTTTGTTCATTTATACTTTCTGAAGGAAAAAAAAACCCAAACCTCTGGCAAGGTGGTAAATTTTGAGGTGTTTAAAGTAATTTATATCCCACTCCAAATGTACAGCACACATTTTTCATCTGTTGATCTATATAGATAAATACATATAGGTTCATTAAGTAAACCTCTTCCGAGGCGTGGCTGTTGCTGCCAGAGTGTTTGTGCAGCCCGGGAGCTGCTCCCCTGGGGACAGGACCGCCGCCTTCCAGGTTAAAATAAAAGGAAAACCCGGCCACCTGCCACGACTGCCGCTGCCCCGGCACCGCTCAGCCTGCCCGGGCCCGGCGGCCAGCGGGCAAAACTGGGCAGCCCCATCCAGCTGGCAGGCGGGACGGGAGCAGCCCTACCTGGGAGGAGATGGGGACCCCCTGGATGCTCCCGGCTCGCAGCCTGGCTCCCCGAAGCGGGTCAGTCTGCAGGGGGGGAAGAGAAAGGGGGCGGGGGAGAAAAGGAAGAAAAAAGAAAACTTTTTTCCCTTTTCTTTTGGAAATGAGAGAATGTACGAGCAAGTCGTATTTTCTCGAGGACGTTTTTCAGTGTTGCTCTTGTTGCTGGTCTAGAGCCGCTGGCGTCTGCATGTGCCATCCTGGTCCCTCCAAGCTGCGGCGGGTTTTTACTTCTCCTTTCGTGCCGTGCTCGTGGTTGCTGCATGGGCTCTCCCTCTCCTCTAAGCAATGCCGGGAAGGTCGGTGTCCTGGCACGGCTGGGCTGGCCAGCGATCCCTTTCCCCTGTGCCAGGGGGTGACCTCCTGGGGACCAGGGGTGCCAGCTTTGCCCCGTACCCGCCGCTCTGCCCCCGCTCCTGGCCCCGCAGCCAGCGGCAGCCTGGCCCAGGGGGACGGGGCGGGAGGTTTACCTTCGCGCTCCGGTTTAAGGCTCGGTTTAGAGAGAGTTTGGGGAAAAAGCGAGAGGTAAAGATGGGCCATTAGAGGGCACTTTTGCAATCCTGGAGAAGGAAAACGGTGCTTATTATTTCACTTAGGACTGTTTATTTTGGCGCTCTCTTAAATTCAGTGATAAACAGCAGGCAAATCCCTCCAGTCAGCAGGAATATATCAATAAAATATTGACTCAGAGTTTAAAAGAAAAGAAAACAAGACGAACTTGTAGAAAAGGGAATAAAAGGCATTTAGGAGGTGGCACAGTCTGGAGAATAAAAAATCACACAACATATTTCACGTAATTTGTATGGCTTTACAGTGTAGCGCTTAGGCCTCAGCTTGTACCTGGCTTCTAAAAATGAAACCGGCTCGGAGCAGGGCACACCGAGAGACAAGAAAATCGTTTGTTGGAAGTTTCCGAGGGCTGGGTGGGAGAGCACGAATTCACGTGCTCACATCTAGCAAGTGCATTTTCTGAGGGACTCTGTCAAAGTCATTGCCCAGCGGTGAACTTGCCCAGAAAGAAACACGGGACGAATAAATGATTTTTTTGCTTTCCTCTTGATGTTCTGCGTGAGTAAACTATAGAGGATTTAGCTTAAAACTCTGCCAAATTATAATGAGTGCACTGCAAAAAATAAAATCTGTTTATTAACTGGTGTGAAAGGGTGGTATAACACTGACAGCACGGTTTCCAAAAACTGTGAGTGAGTTTTGGATGCCTCTTTGCTGTTGAGGTGTCCCGCTTTTGGAAGTGTCGTGCGTGAAAATTGGGCCCATTTTAAGCCTCCGAGGTTGGATATGTGAAAATGAAAGCCCTCAAAATCCTATTTGCTTGTAAAGGAACAAAGATTATAAAACTTTTCTTTTTCAGTAACAGTTGACAACTTTGCAAGCTATTCCATGTATGGGATGGGCCGGTGCTGCCTGCCCAGGCTGGGCAGGGATCACAGAACTAACCTTAATGTGCCTTTTGTAGTTATTTTTAAGCCTAAATGCTTTTACAATTAGATAAAGAAATCGGAGACAAATCTGTACCTTGTCGCTACACCGCAGTTGTTAACGGGGACAGAGACGCTGTCTACAGGAGTTTTTTAAGTCAATTAGCTAGTGAAATTGTTTATGAAGTGAAGCTTAGCCTGGGTAGTCCTATAATCAAAAATCGTTTATTTTAATAGAGGTTCCATTGCACTGGAACTGACTATGGGAATATACAAGATTGCAATTTCAAGGGGTTCATGTGGAGGACGCTGTCTGCAGAAAGTGTCAGAGTTTCTTACCTAACCAAATAATCTGCTGTAACTGTTGTGATTAAGTTGGAAAGAATTTCTTCCCTGTTGGCCAATGATAATACTTGAAAAATCAATAAACAGCATGTTAGAGCACACGAGACTCATCCTGCTTTGTGTGAGAGGAGGTTTCTGCTGACTTTGGTGACTCAAGTCAGCAAGTATTTTGACTTACGATCTTTGCTCCAAAAGGTCAAATGTCATTAACTTTGGTGATAAGTATCAACACTTCAGTCTGAATTCGAGGAAATATGTCTGTTGTCATCAAAAGCTGAGTCAGGACCTGGTTGGGATAAATTTTGACAAACACTGGGAAAGCTAAATCAGGATTTAACTATAAGTAGCAATTGCATGTCTTAGGTAAAGCTCTTCACTCCTTTCCCTTCCGTGGGGCACAGCACTGCAGTAACCTGTTGTTAAAACATCCCAAACAATAACGAAGCGCATAATTTGAGACCTGTGAGCGCCAGAGATGAAGCGTTACAAGCCCTGCAAATGGGGAACCGCGGCCGTGTGTTGCTGTCACCAGGTTATTGCCGAATAAATAAGGGCGCAGCCTTCTCCAACTGCAAAACAGCTTTTGGCAGCCTCGGCACAGGCAGGGCTTCCCCACAAGACGGCGGGGCCATTGACCGGCAAGCTCGCCGCAGGGCTCCCTGGCATGCTTGCCGCTTGCTCACAGAGGGCATGGGGCTCCTCCACGGTCTCCGTGCCCACCTGGGACATGACCGCAGGAGAAACTCTGCCAGGTGAACCTCAAGCATTCACTTTCATCTTTCCCGTGGGTTTCCACTCAGGAAGGGGAGGATCTGGCTGCAAATATAGGAATATGCAGGGGGCCGGGGAGAGAGGAAGCTGAGGAAGGCATAACAGCCCTTGGCGTGAGGGAAGGCACGAGCAAAAGGAGGCGAAGATAAAATTGCATCCTGGAGAGGGATTTTTCAGTACGCGTCACTTGTGGCTTACTGTTACTTCGGGGTTTGCTAGATATTTTCTCTTCCCTCTTGCATCACCAGTTTCAGTGGGAAAACAGAGAGATGAAGGACAGAGACCGAGCTGGACAGCACGAGTGGGAGAAAGCAGTAGAAAGGTAACAGGGCCAGGGACAGCGGAGAGGAGGGGAGGGCTTGAGCCGGGGGGGGACCTGCGCTGTTGGTGGAAGGAACAATTAAATAGCAATGCTGTTAGAGGCAGAGGAAGCAACATGTGGGCGAAAACAGCCCTCCGTGGGCCTTGCTGGTGTCAGGAGACCTGCTGTCCTACATGTGGACGGCTGTGTTTAGCCATACTGGGAGCAGGATGGACTGCAGGACAGGCAGATGCCGCAGCCTCCTCTCTGCGCACGGTGGAAGGGGAGCTAGAGGCAGCAGGGAGGGGGGATTTGGGAAGATTCTGTCAGGAGCTCGGAGGTGAAAAAGAGGACAAGACCCCATGCTGCCCGCGACGAATTCCCTTGTTCGGGATGCCAGTGCCCACAGTGAGGTTCGGCAGGGACGTGGTGATGACGAGAGGGGCAGAGGCTGGCAGGCTGCTGGCCGCTTGCCTCTGTGAAGAGGAGAGCAGGAAGGGGCATGTGGGGATTTTGGGGCCGCTGAAGAGTGGGTCTTGCTGAAAGCTCCCGAAGGGCCAGAGGGGGTGGGCTGGGGTGAGGAGGAGGGTCCCGCACTGTGACCGCACCAGCCTCCAGTGGCTCCTCTGGGGTTTTTGGAAGGTAAAGCCATGGGAGGGGGAAGGAGGAGGCTGCTCGGGCTTCCCTCAGCGGCGCCTGTTTATATTTTCATGAAGTGCTTGTAGGGGAAGAGCAATTTTATTCATGGCTTAGACTACATCATGGCACTTCTCGAGGAGCTTTATGTTTGCTATTTTTACATAGTGGAGGGAAAAAAAAACAATCTCAGCAGCAGAATTGATCTTACAGGTAAAAAGAAAGAGTTTGTTACAAAGCCATAGTTAACTTACAGTGCAGTACAAGGAGCGGTGCACAACTGCACATTCAGCCAAGTAACAAGATAAAACTGTTGCTGCCAGCTCAGCTTTTTATCATGCTTCTCCCCAAAGCCAATGGCTAACACAGTTTAGGTAATGGCCTAAACCTCTCTTTTCTAATTTTAAAAAATGTTATCATTTAGCAGTTTAAACTCACTATACTCGTACCAGAAATGGGGCTTTGTTTCCCCCCTACCTACCCCCCCATACCAGAGCCATTACATATGAGATCATCTACTGTACTGAAAGGAGATTTCCAGCCTGTCCCACTGTATATGTTAGGGTAGTCATTACTGACCTAGTTGTAGACATAATAATGAAAGGCTGAGATTATGAAATATTATGCCTAATTTGTAAGGGATTCTCTGCTTTTATGTTTTGCAATTCCCATCAGGTTTGAGGATTAAGCCCTGCTGAATTGCATGCTAATACCAATGTGCTCTGAATATGTGTGGGTTTATATCACGTTTTCCTAATTCACTATTTTTATAAAGAACAATTTCACTGGAAATATTTACTTTTCAAAGGATTGTTGGAAGCCCAACCAGAATCTCCTAAGGAAAGTGAAGTCGATGTACCTTCCATCTGCTCTGTGCTTACTCTAGCTCCCATGTCCAGCGAGCATTATTTCTGCTATGGCAAAACATCAAACTGTAGCTCTACCAAAGTATGTGGAAGGCTTTTGCTCTTTGTTAATGAGAGGGAGAGATACCAATTTGCAACCAGTGCGTGGGCTTGCTTTCAATTACAGTTCAAGATGGAAAAATCTTATTTACATACTTTATCCAAGCACTGTGACGATGCGAGCTTAGTCCTTACAATATGTAGTCCTAGTGCTTGTACGGCAGTACAGTGAAGGTGCCTGCAAAACATAAAGTGCACGAGATGTTGTTACAGGTATGCTCGGGTTTCAGCAGTAAATCAGCCCACAAGAGCCACACGAGTTTGCAGCTAGCCGAGTCAGTGAGCGTGGGTCACAAATAAAGCGGTGCTTTGCCACGGTCTCGCCCACCAGTGTGGAACGAGCTGGCGGCAGCTCCTGCTGCGTGTGGTGCAGCCCTCCTCAGGTGGGACTCCCTGTCGTTGCTGTAGGATGCTCCTGCTGCGCTGCCCGCTGCTGCTGCTGCTGCTGCCGCTCAGCTCCAGGCCCCAGAAGTTACCTACCAGAGATGAGGAGCTCTTCCAAATGCAGATCCGGGACAAAGCATTTTTTCATGACTCAACAGTCATCCCAGATGGAGCCGAAATTAGCAGCTACCTCTTCCGAGACACCCCTAAAAGGTATTTCTGTCTGGCTCCGGTGAGGAAGTTGTACTTTGAAGATACTAGCTTTATTTGCTGGGTGTTTTGAAATAAAAATTGGATCCAAACCAGAAAAATACAAATGCTAGTGTTCTGTCTGGTGAAGTAAGTAACTATGCTAGTTTCCATCCCAGTCTGGCCTCCCCGGCTGAGGGTCTGTCCAATTTATTTGATTTCTGGGATAAGCCCAGAGCTTCCACAGACCGCAGAAGTTCCCTGAAGTGGGGCCACTAACCATGTCTGGAGGCAAAGGGAGAGGGAAGGAAATTAGAAACTACAGGCTTATCCCACCACACTTGTTTCTCTTCATTATTTCATATTGTGCTTTAAAGAAGCAGCACAAGCCAGTCTGATCTGAACTCCCCACTTCCCAACCTTGACCCTATGGGTCAGAAAATAGAGGTTAGACTGGGGAAGAACCTGAGGCTCTAAAGAGTTCAGGGAAGACCAGCATTGCCACCTTCCTCCTCATATCATATGCCTCCTTCAGCCTTCATCGGTAAGAAACATTTTACAATAAATGACGTGATGCAGGAGGACAGCTGAATGTGTATGTATCTATATGTGCTGCTAGGGCCCTTACCTGGACATAGCATAAAATGTGTCCTGCTTTGAACAGCATGTCCCTAAATTCCAGGAAAGATCCCGTTTCCCTCATTTATACCTTTGTGACCATTTATACTGTATATAGTTAGTGTAGGGGTAAAAAGTGAAGCTAATGGAGGGGAGCGCAGGAGGCCAGAAACCCCTCTGCCATGTCTTGACAAGCAAAGTGTGAACTCTGCAGCACCGTGTTAGTGGGGGGGTCTCCCCTCACCTCCTTAGCTCTCACCCACCGACCTTTCCATATTCCCTCTGCACACACTTGCCTGTAAGCAACGCTTTTGTCTCTGTTGCCCCACCCAGATCAACCTCGATCATGTCAAGTCAGTCCCTGCCGGTTGGCTGCCATCAGGATTTATTGACGTATGGGTCTGTTAACCTTCCCCTAGGTATTTCTTTGTGGTTGAAGAGGACAACACTCCCTTAGCAGTGACAGTGACACCATGCGATGCCCCTCTGGAGTGGAAACTGAGTGTGCAAGAGCTCCCAGAGGAAGCCAGTGGAGAAGGTTCAGGTAACAAACCGTCAACGACTTCCCTTGCGCCTCAGAGACCTGCTTTTCTCCTGGATTCGAAGCTCCTCAAACCAGTCTCGGTGTGACGCTGAGTCTCGCAGCAGGCCCATCTTTATGATCTCCTGCTGTTTGGATCTTCAGCCCCAGTCCTGCCGTTGTGCAGGAAACTGGCAGCAGGTAGCAACATGACAAGGAAAAGGGCTGTAAAAAAATCAAAGCAAAAGCTGAGGTTATAGTTACAGAGCGCACTGGATGGTGCCACAACAGACTGTGTTTGCCCAGAGTAACTCGGTTTCACGGGGGCTTTGCTGTGAGCTGTGTAGACGAGATAAGAACTGGAGAGACAGGGCTGGCATTGCAGCAGGGCTGAGCTCACCCCTTTTGAGGGGACTCGTCTGTAGACATGGACCTTATTTGGAAATAGCCATATAACTGCTACGCAAAAGAGAAAAGGTCTTTGGCTTCCAGAGCCTCTCACACAAGTGCTAAAATGTCATACACACCACATTGTATGGTATGCACACCTTTGGCCCCCACTGTATTTAGGCACAAAATTTTAGCGTGACTCAGAGGGCCAAAGCTAAGGGCCCAAGTCCAGAAACAGGCAGCCGAGTCAGTTCCTCCTGGGGAACTGTATGGCATCTCCAAGTTCGGTGCTTGAAGTAGTCTAGTGGAAGGTATTAGCTGCCATTCACGAGACTCCGTTAATACTGGTCAGGTGCAATTTCTATTGCATTTGGTTTTAACCTGAGTGCCAAACCAATTTCCCTCTCTGATTTGACAGAAGTATTGACTACATCTTCCTTAGAAGATACAACCCTCCTTTTTCATCTCGCTTTTGTATTTTATGTAGAAGTGTCTGTTAGAGTTTTATTTTCTCATATTCGCAGATTGTGTCTGTACAGATGTTTTTCTTTGCTTGTAATCTAGGTGAACCAGAACCCCTTGAGCAACAGAAACAGCAGATTACTAATGAGGAAGGCACAGAGCTGTTCTCTTACAAAGGCAATGATGTTGAGTACTTTGTGTCCTCTAGTTCCCCATCTGGTTTGTACCAACTAGATCTGCTGTCAACAGAGAAAGATACACATTTTAAAGTGTATGCAACCACTACTCCAGAGTCGGACCAACCTTATCCCGAATTACCTTACGATCCCAGAATCGATGTCACTTCTCTGGGACGTACAACAGTGACGCTGGCGTGGAAACCAAGTCCCACCGCCTCCTTACTGAAACAGCCAATTCAGTATTGCATAGTCATCAATAAAGAACACAATTTCAAAAGCCTCTGTGCTGTTGAAGCCAAGCTCAGTTCTGATGATGCCTTCATGATGGCTCCAAAACCAGGTCTGGATTTCAGTCCATTTGACTTTGCCCATTTTGGCTTCCCCTCAGAGAACAACTCTGGTAAAGAACGTGGTTTCCTAAAATCATCATCAAAGTTTGGGCGCCAAACATCTTCAAAGCCGAGAGTTGACCTGCATAAAGTTTGTATCAGGAACAAGAACATCTTCACAGTGTCTGACCTGAAGCCCGATACGCAGTACTACTTTGACATGTTTGCAGTAAATACCAACACTAACATGAGCACCGCATACGTTGGCACCTTTGCCAGAACGAAGGAGGAGGCTAAACAGAAAACAGTCGAACTGAAGGACGGAAAAGTTACAGATGTATTCATCAAGAGAAAGGGAGCCAAATTTCTACGGTTTGCTCCTGTGTCATCTCACCAAAAAGTCACCTTCTCCGTTCATTCATGCCTGGATGCTGTTCAGATCCAAGTTAGAAGAGATGGAAAACTTCTCTTGTCTCAAAACGTGGAGGGTGTGCGGCAGTTCCAGCTTCGGGGAAAAGCAAAAGCTAAATACCTCATTAGGCTGAAAGGAAGCAAAAAAGGTGCTTCTATGCTGAAGATCCTGGCTACAACAAGGCCTAACAAGCAGTCGTT
The DNA here is from genome assembly GCF_965638725.1 of Aptenodytes patagonicus. Taxonomy (NCBI): domain Eukaryota; kingdom Metazoa; phylum Chordata; class Aves; order Sphenisciformes; family Spheniscidae; genus Aptenodytes; species Aptenodytes patagonicus. Next base: position 79,654,757 of record NC_134952.1, read on the forward strand.
TCCTTCTCTTCCTGAAGATACGCGAATCAAAGCCTTTGACAAACTCCGCACGTGTTCTTCGGTCACGGTGGCGTGGCTGGGCACACAGGAGAGAAACAAATTCTGCATCTACAAAAGGGAAGTAGATGACAGTTACAACGAAGAGCAGAAGAAAAGAGAGCAGAACCAGTGCTTGGGTCCAGACACAAGGAAGAAATCGGACAAGGTTCTCTGTAAATACTTCCACAGCCAGAACATCCAGAAAGCAGTGACCACAGAGACAATCAGAGGCCTGCAGCCTGGCAAGTCCTACCTGCTGGATGTTTATGTGATAGGGCACGGCGGGCACTCCGTGAAATATCAGAGCAAATTGGTGAAAACGAGGAAGTTCTGTTAGTGCCCCTGTACATAGAAATACATGGAACTTCAGTCTGAACATTATCCTACTTCCCAGTATACAGATTGACTACTTGCACAGCTGAGAAGTTGTGACCTGTATTTGTACTGTGTAGAAAAGATATCAACTTGTATATTTATGTTTACATAAGTAATTGTTTGGAGGAACTGAGGCTGGTGCTTTCTGGTAGCATCTGGCAATGGTATTATCATGTGTCCGGTGACCCACATGTGATGCTCAGTAGATGTCCAAGGTAGCAGGAAACCTCGAAGGAACTGGCACTCCTTTGCTTCCATATTGCATGAACTGCTTCTAAATTATTTTATACTTAAAAGGCCGAGATACATCATTCGTCCACCTTGTTATTCACACACAAAACTCACAGACATACACCCTTTCTCTCAGTGTAGATGGTAGGGTTTCTGTAAATTATTTTATAGAGTCTTGTTTTAAATGTTTATGTTTCTATGATTGTAAACTATTAAAATATCTCCCCAATAAAATACAGATCTAAACTAAGTATTAACTGGGCTGCACATGAAGCAGTTTCATTGCTAATGTAAATTCTTACCTAGCTGATTTTCATGTTTAAATACTGTATGTATTTCATGTACAAAGTTGCCATAACGTTATATTCCTGTACATAAAATTAAAAATATTAGATTATATATTGTTTCTTTTTTCTTGATATTCTAAGGGGGCAAACAGACTTGGGGACAGAAGAGGCATGCCGAAACTTGGAACTGAATTCAGCTAGGACATGCCTCTTTTGTTGTTCTTCATCTTTTTGGGCAAGGTGACTGAAGTCCAGTAGAATTACTGCTGTTACTGAGTCAGTTAAGATCTGCAAGGGAGCACGGGCCACTGAAGGAGTGGTATTTGTGGCATACTCTGGGTCTACAGTGATAGAAGCACTAAAGGAGCAGGACAGCACAGAGGAGCTTCAGTTGTCCCGGGTGAGGATGGATCCTGTTTCGTCGTGGTTGCGAGTGCCACCAGCACTTTGCAAGGAGCTCGCAGTCTGAGTTAGAGAGACCATACAACTCAAACAAACAACACACCAGAGAACCAGTTGTTATTTTTGTTAGATTATCATTGAAAACATTTGCTTTCTGGATGCTGCTGGTTTTGACCGCAGTAATAATAAGCTGAGAGGAGGGGTTTTTTTTTCCATTAACAAGAATGGTAGTGCTAAGAAAAAAACATGTACTTTCATTTAAATTGCAGTTATTTCCATTGTGTAGGTTTCTTTAAAATATTAAATGTCTGGATCTCATATTTTCTAAATTTTCTTATTTGTTTTTCCACATGTCACCTTCATTGACTCAAAAACTTGCATAGAGCTGCTTAATGGAAAACACACTTCTGAGAAGCAACTAGACCAGCCCCATTTCAAGCGGCTAAGAGCAGGATACATACTGCCTCAGTCCCAATATTAGTATGGGTCAGGGCCTCAGGACAGGTAACTGAGACCTTTTTTTCTTGGTCCCATCGTATGTATCGGTCCACAGTACTCGGGCAGTGGATGTCGGGGCTTATTCAAAAACAGTCTCTGTCTCTTCCTTAGGTGCCTGTCCACAAAACATCTCGCTGCGGTGACTTTAGCACTTGCGGTGCACTCCAGTTTTCCTTGGCCCCATAGTGCTGAGCTGTTCAGGTTTTCCTTTCTGCTGCCCCCAGCACATTCCAGTTTGCAGACTGGTGGGTGGCAGCAGGGTTTCGTGGCTGCACAAGCTCCCACGCTGTTCCACATGCCGAGTTTGCTGTGACGATTCTCCAAGAAAGAGGCAGATACCGTATGAAGACTGATCAGAGGTCGCCTGCTGTGTTTAATGTAATTATATAATAAACCTAATAATTGAAATTTAGATTTCTCCAGAGACGATCTCCTCTCCTCATTTGAAAACACCTCTCTGGTTTCTTAAAGCGAATGGCTTCAGTAACACACGCCTGCTAGATTACCGTGCCAGGGCACAGGTGAGCAGTAGATGACTACAGCTGGGAATCCCTCAAGAACGGTACTGTGGTACCACTATTAGATCACCAGTTGCCAGAGAGATACTTTCCCTACATTTCACTGTCCAAAAAGCTACTGAATCCTTCAGTTAAAGGCAACACTTGCATTTTTTAAGCATTTCTCTGTTCACTGCTGCCATTTTTGTAGGGAACGGTACTCCTTCCATTGGCCTATTTTGATGTTTGCTCAAAAACATGTGTTTCATCACCATTCCAGCTCTATTTGTTCCCTTTAGCCAGATTTCTCTGTTTGGATATTCATCCAGCTCACTTGGCTTTTCTGCCTGCTAACCACTTATGTTTGCAGTATGTCACAAAATGAAAAAAATCCCCAAGATGCGTGCATCTTCTATTTCTGAACACTACATTTTCAAAGAAACATGTCACAATATTTGTCTTTATTCCCACTGGAATTCTTCTTTTTCCAAACAACTAGCTCTATTTATTCTTCTGGATGAAACTGAGACCATGCTAGTACCACATCTATTAATCATCTCATTATTATTCAGGTCTTAATGGAGTCAAGTGGATCTGAGAGCAGCTGTTCTTATTTTGAAGGATGGAGTAAAAATAAGGGCACCAGTCTTTATACAGTGCAAATATAAGTCACCCTTAAGTGGGAGGTGACTGAAGCGGGTACTAAAGTAAAATAGGTATCATCTACTGGGAAGGCTCCAGACTGAGTGTTTGTGAAGCACAGAGCCCACGTAAGGAGTCATAGCACGGGCAACTGAAGAGCTTTCCTCATGCCCATCGCTGCCAGTCAGCCTGGCCATGAATGCAGTTCAGATTATATGTGTCTTCATCCTCTGGCGTACCTCATCACCAATTTACAGCTTTCTGTCTACCGAGAAATAAAACAAATCTACAGACTCATTTCACATGGGCCACAGAACAACAGTCACTTTGAACTGCTGCCCTGCATTGGGTCTGACTTAGTCACAGGTCTGGATCCTGTTATTAATCCACTGTCACATCTGAATCCCTAGTTTCACATCAAAACATATATGAAAAACTTCTTAAAGAATATAATAGATGGATATCTGGCATAAAAGGTCAAAAAAAGCGAGTATAGAAATACACATACAAATATATATAACATATAAAAGGTTTTTTAAGCACAAGGCTGGAGAGGTAATTAAAATAGAAACATAAGCTTGGAAACAGAAGGTTAAATGGAGTTCAGCATTCGTATTGATGGTATGTGTCCCTTCGGGAAAAAAATGCCATGCTGGAATATGCAGTTGAGGAAAATGCAAGGCTATAGCAAAGCAGTATATGGTGGCCCACCCTGGTGGCAGCGCCTCGTTAAGGTGTACCTACTGCAGAACTGTGTAACAGAGAAGAAATCCTCAACAGATTTTTTGTTGTTGGTGGTGGTTTCAAAATGAGTAAAGAGCCATTGAGCCACTGTATACCACAGCAAGATAATCTTCAACACCTTCATCAATCAAAGTGGAGCTTATCTAATATTACTGATTTACTTACTGACAAATCTGGCAGCAGCCTTACAATGTAAGCTTCAAAGAGCCCAAAGGACAAAATGGTCTGTGAGTTACAGAACACAAGTTAAGGTTATGATGGTGGCAAAACTGCAATCAGTTATACACACAGACACACAACTTCATTTCAAGAACTCCACTTGTGAAAACAACGTATGGGTCTCAGAGCCGTATTTGTTTGGGTTCTAAGTAGCAATTTGAAGACTGATAACATACCAGGGAGAAAGAAAATCCTTATTCGGAACAGCAAACAAGTTTTTACCTTAGCACTTGGCAAAAAAATGCAATAGTTGTGGTTGCTCAAAGTCTTTTGAATATGTAGCTTTGAAGTTACCATGTTTGAATACATTCAGTTAAATGGGATGTGAAAATGCATGTTATCTAATTCAGTACATAAACAATGATGAGCAACTGCGTACCAGGAACTTTGACCTCTTCTTTCTCTCCCTCTCTCTGCTTGGAAACCTATTCATAAACCTTTGTGATAGCAAAGATCAGCCCTCAAGTTTTGTGGCAATACACACATCTTTGGTCTGACTGACCACACAGAGATTGTCCCAGATCTGCACAGCACAGCCAGTAATTTGGGTTCTTAGTACTACATCTATTAATTCAAATTACTGTGACTTCAGAGTTATTTAGAAGTAAAGGCACATTTCAGTAAAGCATATCATTTACACTGGGCTTGTACTGAGTAGAGAACATGAGGCTGAAGGCTGGTGTACACTATGAAAAGCTTTTATCATAGGTTAAAGACTGGCAGTCATCAGATGTTACTCATATACTAGTAAGCTGTTAGTCTTTGACAGAGCCTTAGGAAAAGTCAGTATTCACCCACCCCTGTTTGGCTCAGTCAGAGAAGCCGTCTCTTCCATTTTCTACAAGTAGTACTCATTTTTATCTTGTCATGTAAAAAATATACTGCTACTAATAAAAACAGCAACAAACCTTGTACTTGTGAGTGCAGTGTTTAGTTCCAAATGCCAATTGTCATGTAGTTCTGCTAATCTGGCCAGCGAGCCTTCTCAGGTTTTAAGGCCACTTTCAACAAGCAGTTCAGGTCAAAGAGTTACTCCAGGGAGACCTTCCTTTTAAGTCTCAGATAAAAGAATTCAAACCCACGGTTTCGGCATGAATGCATATTTTATCTTCTCGCTTGGCCAGCACCAGGAACATAATTCATGTTTGAAAAGTGTGGCGTCTCCTTGCAGTGTTTTTGTCTGCTTCAGACGTGCAAGCCCATTTCCCAGAGAAGTCAAACAAACTCACTCTCGGCATAATGAATGAAATTAGCAAACGGAGAAACTATGCTGGGAAGGGTTACTTTGCTGAAAGCACTGCATACTGGCTTTTGGTCCGGAGGACTATTCTCAAAGCAGTCTGTCTAGCAACTTCCCCCAGTTTGTGTATCGACTTAATTAGTAGCTACCTGGTACAATTAATGTCAGTTGGGTCCCTGTCTTGTAACGTGATGCTCTGTGTCCACACAGGGACCTGCTGTGGCTGGTAGTGCAGGGGCAGGGGTTCCCCTAAGCAGATCTCATTTCAGGATTTGGGCTTTAAACTATGAGGCCCTCTACAGAGTACAAGGACCGTGTGAATTGACAGCATTTGATAAATAATGTGTGCAGACTAATTCAAATTGTTTCTTTGGCCAAGAATATATTTTACTATTTGGGAAAAGGAGGTTGTTTGGCTTCTTTTTCCACCAATAGTAATCTATATTCTTCTTAACCACAAACTAATTGCTTACGGTGGAATAAAGTGGAGAATTTAACTGTGTATTTCCACTCTTTGTTGCTCTTTTCCAATTTCATTTTGCAAGCATTCCTGCAGGTCCAAGCTAAAATGAACAGATGAAGTCTTGACATATGCAAAGAAAATATTTTATAAGATTCTGGATGCCAAAGTATACATGGCATTCTTGCCCTCGTGTGGAAAGTTAGGAAGGACCGGAGTACTCCTGAGGTATTAACATTTTATGTCCTCTTCCATTTCATAATGTTTGCTATTACTTAAAAGGTCTCCTGGCATTCCAGCGATGTTAGAAGGAGGCTAAAGGAATGTGAATGTTTTTTTCTTGCCTATTATACACTTTTTTTTTGCCTGTTACTTCTTGCCGCTGGTTTTCATTCAAACACATCTGCTTAGAAGGTACAGCAAAGATGCACAGTTTTGCCCAATAAACAAACTCAGAGCAATTTCACTTCCTCTTCTGGGAGGCAAGTAACAATGATCGTGTTAAAAACCACGGGGCTGTGGCACATCAGCAAAGCCACCTACTGAGGCCATAGAAACCTGAGGAACACCCTGTAAAAACCCCTTTCTCTGCTGGCCTTCCCACTTACAAAGACTTTTTATGGCGATATGGGTACAAAATAAAACCACACCAAAGAAGATGGCTTTTTCCATCTGCTTTTACCTCGCTTTCACTGATTTGAGCGGCTACACAAAGCGCAAGCCAGTTCCACAGGGAAATGTCAGCCTGCTCTCCAGAGCGTGTGGCTCCCCCTCAGCCCCGCAGAGCCTGGGAGGATGCAGCTGGGCTTCATTACCAGCCCCATCACTGGGGCCAAGTGACCCTGCTTCCTTTAACAAGCCTTTTAACATGAACTATAAAAGATGCCTGTCCTGCCTTAAGAGAAGGGAAGATAACAGTAAGTTGTTAGAGGTGGGCTGTCTTTGCCTTTTTAAGTTTGTGGGGGTTTTTTTGTTTTGTTTTTTAAGTAAAAGGAGAATTTTCAGATCTGTAGGGCTTTAGTTTTGTTTTTTAGCTCTGCCAGGGAGAATTATTTTTTTCTTATTGTGATAGTGGAATTTCAGTCAGTTGTTTGTGAGTGATTTGTACATGTGGCCCTATTAAAGAAAATATTTCTCTCTTCTTCCCTCCTTCTGTCTGAAAAGTGTATTACTTCTTACTTGTATTAGGTCTCCTGAACCAGCTAACTTCATGCATAAGAGGTTTAATATAAGCTATGATGTCTTAGTTTAGAAAATAAACAACAAAAGAATTCTGGAAGTCTTTCTCTGCTCTCTGAGTAAACAATGACTGAGTCTTCATATCATAAATGTGTGTTGATAATATAATGGCAAAGCTGTTAAAAGGCTGATACAGAGGAAATAATTGCTAGGTTTTGGGGGTATTAATGCTGTGTTGATACACATGTTGATTCTCATTACCTGTTTTGTCCACCCCTGCTATGCCTGTATTTTAATGCTGGGTTCAGATGGTAATTCAGACTTTTCTTACGTGGCAGTAAGGGTAGGCTCTAGGCTGCTTAACGCTACAGGTATTCAGGGGCTTAATTTGTTTTGATCTGAATAGGAACTAAACATATCTGTATGATCTGCGTACATGTATTCATATTGCTTAGTTTAATTACAATGCTAGCTATGTATTTAGTGCTTGAAATAAGATAGAAAAATGTGAAGTAAATTTTCTTAAAAATACAAAATTTGTCTCAACTTTTGCTGTATCAGGCAGAGGTGTGAGCATTTTTATCTGATGCTGTTACAGCCTCTAAGTATTACTGGGAAACAATCTCTTGCTCCAGACAGCTAAAATGAAATCTTCAGCCTTTTGAAGTCAATGGATTGCTTTCTTGACTACATCAGTCTTGCATTTCTATAAATTGTCTCAGTGCAGGCAATCTAAAAAGGCCATATCTTAGATTCAGCAGATGCTAATGCATCTTCCCACTACAGCAAATCATGTTTGGTATGTGAGAACTAGTTTTACGCGAGGCTTTTCCAGAAGGCATTAGTTCTCATCAAACTTAATCCTACTAATTTTGATGATAGGAGGGTCCAGCCATCATGGAACACTTTTGAAAAACCTGCCCTAGGTACCCTGGATGCCAAGTAAGTGATGGCAGATACAGAATTTGACAGGATGGTTTTGACAGGAGAGGTTACACACTATTTGCGTTATGTTGCAAGTGAAACCTCTCAGTTATTAGTAATATATAGTATAACACCTACTAGAAGTAAGCAGGCATATGCTTAGTTGTTTCACTTTATTAAGAGAAATGTGCGTTTGTAGCAACAGGCAGCTGAAATAACTGTAAATTTCTGCTCCAATGGCTTAGCTTAAATAAATGTTGACAGGATTATTAACTATTAATCTTATAATGCATACTTTCCTAAAGGACCTGAATTCTCATTTTAATTGTGTCAAAATTCTTTTTCTAAGTCTAGCAAGTCTGGTAGTGAAGGGTCTGACTGACCATGTGAAATCTGGTTGTAAGATGGGAGTAGGACTGCTTCTTCATTAAATCACAAATGGGAAACACTGCTTTAGCTTGCTTTGCTTGAAGTATGAGAGACAAGAAATTATTCTGCTTATCCTTAAAGTAAAAGTATGGGGTTTTTGGATGGGGGAAAAAAGATCAGAGAGTCTGGATTAGAAAATGATCTGATGTCTGGTGCTCAGTGGTTTAACTTAATTCCTAAATCATACCTATTTGGTTACATGTGCTGTTCCACACCTAGGATTGCACACTATTTCAGGTGAAACAGATGGATACAGAACAAAAACTAAGATTTAAATGTTTTGTAAAGTAAAAGATTTTAATTCCCCCCCCCCAATTTCTTTAAGTGTTAATGTTTGCAGCACACTCATTTCTACTTGACTTCCCCACCCCCCTGCCTTTTCAAGCTGCTGTCTTACAAATGTTGTATTCTCCTATTGAGCTGCAGCAGCTGTTTCTGGCTGTGTAATTTAAACCTATATGTAGAGGAGAAGCTGGGCTTTTCACATCATTTCCATATTAAACCTTTTCCCCAGTAGCTCCATGTTACTGAGGAGAACCCTTCATTTGTTGTCTTTAGGTACTCTACAGATTTTTAGAGTCTGTTTAGAGTTTCACTGAATCTGTGACAGGCTACAATAGCAACTGCTAAAATTCAGAGATGGTTTAGTCTTCTAAATAAGTGTCTAGGCTGGTTTATAAACTTGTGGTATTAATCCTGTCAGAGATGCAAGTTCTTACTTCATTTCATCTCTTCAACGGTTCCAAAGCCTACTTTGGAAGAATGCTTGTATTGCTTCTCTAAAGTCCACATAACTGTTATAATAATCATAATCCACCGCTTGCCTAGACAACCACTGCTGATACCAGGGTATGTGGGACATACTCCCCCCCCTTTTTTTAAAGCCATTTCTCTTAAAGAGAAATGTGTATAAATGCAAGTTTAAGTGACCTGATAACACTGATAGGTTTTTTGAATGCAGCTAGTTATTACTTTCCAGCACAACTTGCTCTTTAATGGTAGGTATATGTCTGTTTAACACAAAAGGGACTTGTCTATCTCATAATAGGCATGAGTGAATAATGAACGTATAGTTGACACAATGGCTGCAAGATCAGAATGCATTTTGGAAAGTCCACTGATTTACAATTTGATTTCTGCCTGCTGAAAGGCGTAGAGTTGAGGTACCTTTTGATGAACTGTTAGATAAATGTTTATCATTCACTTCAAAAAGATATCCTCTCCTCCTCTGAAGACTCTCCTTACTGATCCTATCTACTGTGAGGAAAACTGAAAAAGAACAGGTGGAAATGTTATTACTTGAATACTCGCTGTTTATAGACACAAAACAGTATGCCTATTAAAAAGGTTGTTACATCTTAAAGCCAGATAACTTATCAGGGCGGGATGATGTTGGTGGGAGGGTGTTTCCTTTCAGACAGTTAAGCATGGTTCTTACTTTGCTCCTTGGTGGAATCAGGACTTATTCATCCTCTGTGTCCTGGGGAATTAATTCTTTGAGGACACAAGGATGAAGACCCTGCTGAGTGTAGGCAGGGCTTGCACAGAGGCTGTGGGCACTCTTGGTATTTTTCCTCCCACACACCCATGCATATGCCAGCTGCAATCTGGCCCCATTATTATTACTATGTTTATTCTCCTCAATTTCCCATCACACAACTAGGAGGTTGAATGTGAAATAAACACAAATACATTTGCTTCAAGTTGTTTTGCATAGTGTTATAATTAGCAGCTGGAGACAACTCTCTCCCTTTGTTGTTCAACAGCGAGGTATTGTTCCTCCTCTTGTTTTTTCTTTTCCCAAGTACTGTCTCTTCATAGCCATTCTTTCACAGACCAGAAGTTTTGGTTTTTTCAATGTTTGCCATGTTTAAAACTAATGGGCAGGTACACTAAGCTAATGCATATACTGTGCTGTTCTAGAGAACTGGTTTAGTCTGCCTTGAGAGCAGGAGGAGCTGCAGGCGGCCTGCAGATACTGATTGGACAGACAGTTGCTCATCAGTGATTCCATTATGTTTCCTCAGATCCCTTTTTGAGTCATGGTGGGCAACTGCTCCTAACCTCTAATGGCTTCCTTATGTTCTTTCACCCCCTCTTGTTCAAACTGTGCAGCTAGCTGCTGGGGAGGACAGCACGGTGACAATGGCTGGTGCAACACAGTTTGCAGGCAGATGACATATGACAGTGTATAGACAATACAGTGGTTCTGTTTCCTCTGTAATTGGTGACTGCTGAGTGCTGGGTAATTCATCTCATGCCCTCTCCAGAGAGGGTGGAGCAGACCTAAAGGACACGGAGAAAACAGTGCCTGCTGCTTTGGTTTGAGCAGTAGGTTAAAGCAAGTTACAACTGTTTCTGGATCCTGTTTAGTCATAGGTTCCCTGTTGGTATTGACAATCAAAGCCCCTTTTCTCATCGTGTTTTGGAGATTTGATCACTCTCCTGTGGCATTACAGCTGATTGTATAATAACTCAGTCTAGCATTCATGGCATGCTTTGCAGGAGGCTCTGTCCAGAGGTTTTGATCAGCAGCTCCTAGTTCAGATGAAGTATGGGAGAAGTGGAGAAAGACTGGAAGGTTATGAAATCCTTTGTACCAGTGCCTCATGCTGCCTTTATATCTAAGTGTGAAGGAATTGCTTCTGAGATCATCGCTGTTTCTGAGCTCAAATTGTGTCCTTGTGCGTAGCTTGTGATGCTGTCAGTCACTCACCCTTCTCTTAGAGGTACGGCTTGACAAAGCCACTACTTATATGCTGCACATAGTAGCTATATATTTGTCGTCATAATTAAACGAAACACCAAAATACCTCTGTCAGTAAAAAAGTCTCTGACCAGAGCTTTGAGGTAGGTCTGTCCAGACCTCTTCCCTCAAAGAGCTTTTAAACTCAAACCTCAGGTTTTCTTTGAACAAAGCCTACATCAGACAAACCTCTTGCAACAGAGAAGAGAGAAAAAAGACAGACTAGACATGGGGAAGGGTTTATAAACAAATCTCCTGCTGCTCATTTTGTCCTTGGCCTGTGGCTTTCAGGATTGAAGCAGACTGTGAGTTCACTCTGGTCCCTAGCAAGTTTTTCCATTGTCACTGGGGCTTGTTTCTAGCTTCTCCTGCTGCTCTTGGCTATCTTCTGAGCCTGAACTGCATGCTCATGTCTCCTTGCTGTTTGCTTTTCTCCCTCTTAAGCATACCCAGTTAGCTCTCAAATGAAGATACTGCATCCTTTCCCCTACAGAGGGGCCCACTTGGGTCTGTTGCTCTCTTTAAAGGAAGATAATATACCAAGAGAAACAAATAAATTGGATACTGTCTGTCCTAGCCCCTAACAGAGGCATTTTTCTGGAAAAAGAAGGGTATGTTGTGATGAATGTAAAATGTACAATATAAATATCTAGCTACTGTTAACTCATCTGTTAATGTTTTCTGTTTATCGTTTAAAAGTTGTTTGTGTGCTTCTTTGTATGATTTTTCTAATATTCTTTTCTATCTCAAAATACAAAAGGCAGGTTTTTGAGTTCTTATATAATGGAGAAAACATACAGTTATCCACACCTCCAGTTTGTGCAAAGGTTAATTGGGAGATCTCCGACTGCCTTGTACCTCAGCTGGAATTTGTGTTTTCCAGTCCTTAATTGCTGTTTTTTGTTGTCTAGGCTGCTTATTTCTGCTAGTTCAGCAGACCTGTTCATAATGAAGAGTGGAGGTTCAGTATCTGGTGTATTTTTTGCATGGGATGAATAATTTTGCTCGCATTTTGTACTGTTGTAGTAGACCTCCTGTGTGAATGCAGTGTCTGTCAGTGTAGGTGCTTAGATCAGATTAAGAGGCAAGATCTGATGGGTAGCAATCTGATGAGGAGTTCCTGAGAAGTATAACAAGTCTTCGTCTGCTAAAGTAATGCAGCTCCCACACTACTCTGCACAATGAATATGGTTGCTTTTCTCCTACTCCAGCATAAAAATTCCTAATGAGTTCAGTGAAGTTGTTATGGCAGAAACATAGCCATCTGCAAATTAACCACTAGTGTAATGAAAAGTTATACAAATCTGTAACATCTAACTAGTTCCATGACAACTAGAGGAACAGCAAGACACTTCACAATATGATGACAAACAATGATACTGAGGAGGAGTAACGTACATGAAAGAAACAATCAAACAAAAACAAGAATAGAGGCACATTCTCATTAAATGAAAACATCTTAAACAGTGAACTTTCTGACAAACCACAGAAATAGCAAACATGCAGCCTTTTTAATAATGATTTTGTACTGGAGTTTTGCACACATACCCCCTGGAAGCTTAATGCAGTCCAAATGTCTATCCCTTGGACAAGGCCTGTGGGTATATGCTCTTTGATGGCTGAACGAACAAGTGAAAGCTTGCAGGTTACTCAAACCTGCAGGGAATCCATGTTCCTGACTATCCTTCTCTCCATTTGAATGTGAATTTTTCTCACTTGATGTTTTCTTCATCCTTGTTGTTGTTTTTATGGGAGGGAAGTGAGGGGGAGAGGGGGAACAAAATTGCCAGTAAATGATCTGTCATAAAAGGTATGCTTACAGTCTACTAAAAAGACTTGTCTTTGAATTTAGTCCAAGCCAGCCCTAGTTCCTAGTGATGTTGGGCTGCTGTAGCACTCATCAATGTCATATTGCATTTGAAATGCAAATGCATTTCGATGACGGGATTTTTGGTTGCTTTGTCCCATTAGGCAGATACTGTAAGCTGGAAAGAGGGGACGAAATATGATGTGGGATGATATCAAAATCAGTAGCTGTTCCTTCCTAGACTTCTCAAAGCGGTGGATTTCTTATGAAGAAAGTATTTCAGATTTATTTAGTTTATGGAAACCTCTTCAATTCTCACTTCTTGCTAACAGCTTTCGTCGATGGGATCTATCAGGTCAAATACCCATCTGGTTCTTAAATCAGGGGGTTATTATGAGACTTTAATCTGTCATAACAATGTCTATTAATAACAAATTTTCAAAAGCCAACTGAAGAGCATTAGAGATTAATTACGTTCAACTAAGTGTAGACTATGAAGAGTTAAAATCCCTGCAATGGACAAATGCTTCATCTATGTCTACTTAATGTTTTGCTCCCAACCTTTTGGATTGTTCTAGTTTTTTTCCTGTGTCTTTTATCATAGTTCAATGTTAGTTATTATAAACATTCTCCAACCTTCAAAATTTCATTAGAAAGTGGTTATGCCTACTGCCTGCAAGTCTGTAAAGATGCAGAACACGAGATGAAAATAAATTACTGCCATTCTTATTTGATGATGTTTTATCAGAATTAAAATGTATGGTATATAAGCCAGTAACTCTTACCGCAGTTTGTAAACTAAATGCAGTGTCAAGAACTATTGCACAAATGATAAAATTCAGCAACTCCAAATAGAAAAAAGATGGTTTCTTTCTAAGAAAGCATGAGAAGGGAAATGGAGACTCTGCTTCTGTTGTTCTTTGCTGGGGGTTCTGTGTATATAGATGTGTGCCCATGCCTATGTGAGGAGCAGGTTGGGTGGGTTCAAAAATCGACTGGTTAGACAGGCAGGACTGTAGCAGCAGCTGCATATTGAGTGCTCTGTATCAACTGTGCTTCCTTCTCTCCCGCTGCTCTCTTAGGCTCCCTTCACACTGTAAGAATAACCTCACTTAAGCACAGATCAGGCACAACCATGTTAGTTGTATTGTATCCTGTGGCTCTGTGCAGGTTAATGCTTTTCATCCACGTTAACAGAACAATGAAGTGTGTTCAGCATGTAGGTTGGCCACAGCCATGTTGTACAACAAGGGCTAACTATGGCTACGTCTCGAGTGTAGACAGGGCTTCATTCAGTCTTTCTGTGATGAATTATTACAGTTTGGGCAGACTTTCATATAGTTTCAGAAAGGGCATGTTAATGTCTTGTACCTCTTGAAAGACACACTTTTAAATAAGATGCAGCTGCATTGTATTTTCAGTCCATTCCCTTGCTGCTTTATGAAAAAAGATGACTAACTCATTTACGGCAATACTGAGCAGTAATAACTTTAAATTTATGGGGCACCCAGTGTCTAGATGCCTTACGGCGCCTGACAGGCTATAACTTAAAATGTAACTTTAAAAAAAGCAGTGTGATTTAACACAATAGAACCGATGGAGAAACAGAAACCCTATTGTGTGATAAATAGAACAGTGTCCCACAAACAATATCAAACCCAAACTCTCTGCAGCCTGACCCAGAGGGGTGCCATTGTTTCCTCTGAAATGTCAGAGAGGAGTACGCACTTGAGCTAAGAGAAAGCACTTCTGTAGGCAGGCTTCGCACATGGTAAAACAGAACCAGCTACAGCTTTAGACTGAGCGGTAGGATTTGTTGGTCTTGTTAACCAAGGATGAATACTTCAGAAAGGAAGCAACAATAGTGGCAGACATCTTTCAAATGTCTTTCTATAGCTACTACTTTTCTTCGAAAAGTGTGCTTTTCAAAGTATGGTTGTCCTCTTATTAATCATGCCATTAACCTGTACATATATACACCTACATTTTTCCCTTGGTCCCTCTTCTCTACTAATTTCAGATAGTTACAGAACTCCTTGCTGACTTTAATCTGCTCTCAAAATCAACTTCTGCCCCAAAGTGTAGGTTTAACAGGCTTGTATCAAGCTTTTGATTCAGCTTCTGTTCTTGGTGAACAGTGAAAGTAGCTTCTGAGAGGGTGCTGCATGAGATCCTTTCCCCCAATTATTTTAGAATCTGTAGACATCGCTGCTTTGTGAAGCTAAGTAGACCTGTAAAGTTTAAACAGAAGGCTTTGTCTGAAAGAGTGAACTTGTCTGAATCATTCTACCATTGCTCGTAAGGAAGAACATATTTATTTCCGTCTCAATTTTGAAAACATAAAAATAAGGAAGGGAATAAAAAGAAAAATTATATTCTTTAGTCCTTCTAGTGCTTTCAAAACTGAGTAACTTCACTAAGTGATGTTAAGCTGCACAAAATATTTGTAATAACACAACTTAATCTTTGAAATAGCTATTGGTTTTCTTAATTTTTCTTTTATTGTTTGCTTGTTTTTTCTTTTGTACATAAGTAATTTTACAGTTGATTCTTATAGACCTTGGCAACAATATCCAAAAATCATGTGAGCCAGAGTTGTGTACTTGATGATTGCTGCTTCTTACATTTTTTTAGTCTAGTCTGACATCTTGTGTAATACAGACTTGGAAATAAGACTCCTACAGTTAAATAAATTATCCTATTAAGTATTGTGAAAGACTATCATGTGTAGCTTTTCTTTCTAACAACAACAGAAGTACTACGTTTGTAGTTTTCTTATTTGATATTTTTACTGTATCCAGGGGGTGGGGGAGTGGAATTAGGCAGTCTGGCATACAATTTCCAAAACAGTGCATTTCACAATCTTGTATCTACCTCATGGCACCCCAGTTAAATAATGTTAACAAAAAATACAGTGCCCCAAGAAGTGTAGTAGCTAGAAACTTGCACATCATGGCATCAAAAAATATTTCTATTTGTCTGATGGATAGTGAAATTTTAGATAGTTGCAATCTAAAAAACAAGTGTTATTTACAAAGATTAATAGAGGATATGAGAGAATAATAATTTTACAGAAATTGATGCTATTCAGTGGGTGGTCATAAATCAGGACAATTGTTATTGAAATCAGTTCTTCAGAATGTGATGACATTTGTTTTTTAAATATCGCCAATACACATTCTCATTTTTTAAGATTACTCTTCTCTGTTTATTTCAAGTTCTGCAAAACTATAGGCTATGTGGCTGGATGTGTTGCTTCAAAAACAAAACAAACCCCACAAGCATATACAGCACATACCAACAGGTAACTTGCAGCTCTGTTTGTCTCTGATCCTACATTTTCAGCTGACTTGACTGAATTCTGAACGTTTGGGACAGAGTTGCCGAGTACCCATGGTGTCAGATGGAATATAATGAGGATTAGAGTTTTCAAATGGAAGCATTCAACAGAAAAGCCATTTTCAAATATTCATCCTGCATGGTTTAATGAAAACCTAATTCCTGACCAATGTTGGTTGTTTGTTTTTTTGATTGGTTTGTTCGGGTTTTGTTAGGCTCAGTTCATTCTAAACATAGATGCATATGGTACCCCTCATTATGCAGGTCCTTAAGGCATATAAAGCAGCTCATGACCGTGGGTGTTGGTGAAGCCGGTTCTGCTGAGGCCTGTAGGTGGAAAACTCACAGATTTGTTTTAAGTTTTTACATGCAGGACTGGCTTCTGGCTTCTCTTTCAGAATACAAGATGTATTTGGATGGAGTGAAGCAAAGATCCACGGAAGAATTCAAATCTCTGTCCTCTAGGCCTGTGTTAAAGCAGTAAGAATTTCCCATTCTTCCAGAGGAATTTGTAACAGCACAGAGAAGTAAGTATTGCCTGGGGGAATACGTTGTCAACTGAGAAAGTGACTTTATTGGAGGACAGGCAGGTAGGAGACCGAAAACCAAGGAAAGCATTAAGGTGTGTTTTGGATAGTTCTTGCCCATTCTTAAGTTAGTAGCTGTCATTTTAGTGTGTGCTCTAAGGAAATGTTATTTGAAGAGTTCACATAACACTTCCAAAAAGGTTTAGAACAAGATTTAATTTTTATATTTGGACTTTAAAAAACCCCACAGTTTCTGTTTGTCAAGAAAAAAAATTGATATTCTTAAAATTGACTAGAAAATAGATTCTTTGCCGTGTTGATGCAACTTTCCCAAATTTCTTATTATAACCTTGCAATTTATAGATGGCACAGAATTACCAGAAATCTAACATAATATAAAATTAAAAAAAATACAGAATAACTAAGGAATGGTATAGGAATGTGTTTCAGTTTAGCGTCAAAGCAGAGCTCAATACAAAATAATTTTACTTCACAGAAAGTCACAGGACACAGTCCTCCTTGCAACATTGTACTGTGCATAGGACTCAAAGCCCAAAGGAAACGACATCCATTTATGGGGCTGAACGTCATATTGCCTCTTATGAGATACACCTCAAATTACATGGTGTGCTGATTTCAGCTGTTCTAAAAATAACCAAAACCCAGGAAAAAAAAATCCAACAGCCTTCTAAATAATACTCCCAGGTACTAGACCCCTGAAGTCAATGAGAATTCTCCTTGCATTTCAAATCTACTGCCTCCACCCCTAATGGTTTGGCCACCTGGGTTTTTGTCTAGTATCTCAGGTCAAATACCATTGATAGCTGTGAATTCAACACTTCATAAAAGGAGGGAAAAAAAAATCAGGGTCTGTAAATACTGGAGGCATGTGCCGGTCCTTGAAACATGTGATCGCTTTGAATACAAAGTCCACAAGATAGACTGAAGTGGTGCTGATGGTGAGACCAGTGGTGCACTGAGGAGGATTCATGGAAAAAGAGTTTTAAATTCTTTGAAGGGGGGTGGGGGGAAGTATTTGGTGGCTAAAAGGTGAGGGTGTTTTTCCAGCAGAAAGGAATACTAGAAATGCCAAAATGAAGCAGGAATGAAGACGATGGCTGGAAAGGGGTCAGAAGGGAAAGTAGTAGGTATGCAGGCTGCAGTGCAAGAAGGTAATACTTGAACATGGGACCTGGTCTAAGATGATTAAAGCTATGTAAGTATTGCCTTTTAGGTGGACCCGGGACTTAGGCTTAGCTCTCCAACTAAGTGATGCAGATCTGTTTGTGTTCCCATTTCCTGTAGGCCTTAGAGCAAACTGTTCTCTTCTGTGACCAGGTTTCCTGACCAGAGGAATTAAATTGCTCCAGCTCACAGTTCAGGAAGAAACTAACAAGTATGTAGTGTGGATAATCAGGGGGCTTAAACCCTCCACTGGTGTTTCAGACACAGCTAAACAGAATACTGAAAGGTAGAAGGTAGTAGACATTCATGCTGTTGAAAACAGGGTAACTCAAGTGCTGTTTTTCTGAGAATGGGAGGAAGACAGTGAGGCCAAATAGCATAATAATTATGTGAAAGATGACCTGAGACAAGTCTCTGAGCAAAGGACAGGACAGATTCTGAAAATGTGCTTAGAGTGCCAAAATGAATTTTCCATAGCTGGCAGTTCTGAGAAATACCTTCTGCGTGTATGTAGCCGTTCTCCAAGGATTTAAAAACATTCTGTGTAGCAGCTCTATGATACCCTATGTAGTGGAGTGCTAAAGATTCATGGAGAAGTGAAAATATGAATATCCAACACCACATGGCAGACATGAAAGGTAGAGGTCAGTAATGAGAGCTGTCATTCATCTGCTATAATAATATTAACAAACCACTGTAAGTTCATAGTACGGTAGTCAGCTGTCTTCCTGCTACAGGAAAACCCGACACGGTGTTCCAGCTTCCATGTCCTGTTCAGGAATTGGAATTCATCAGAATGTTCACAGCATTAAAGTTCTTTCAAGGTTTTATAAAGAATTTATTGTGTGGTTGGACTGCCAAATATGATGAGTTAAATGATAGGCACAGAGCAGGTAATGAAAGGGAGCCTAATTTCTATGGGTTTTTTCAACAAATAAAAATAGTTGCACAGAGTAGGAATCAGCTTGGTGACAAAGCTTGTGTTACATGAAGATCCCTCTCACGATTAGGTTGCAAGTAGGAGAGGAAGTAGGTAAGTTAAGACTTACTGCTCCCAGAAGGAGCATATGATCAACTCAACGCACGGCCTAATGGAAAATGGGGCCTGAGAAGGTATGACCTTTATGCAACGGGGCATGTATGTGAACAGTTAGGATTGAAGGAACTAGCTCGCAAGGGAGAAGCTGGATCTGGAAAGTCACTTTCCATTAATGAGAAGGAAAAAAGGGTGAGCTGATGTGAAGAGGCTGACAGGAAAAACAGGGTGGGTGAGATCAGTTTAGGAAGTGACTTTCGAGCTGAAATAGGGTATCACTGAGCTGAGGAAGACACTTTTAGAATGTGTAAGGATGTGGTCCAGGAGTTCATTTGCTACTGCATAAAGTGACTCTGTCAGTTCCTGTCACTGGAGAAAATAATGGAGATGGCTTACACTAAATGTTTTAAAATAAGTATTTTGGAGTTTTGTGCTCTAAGTTCTGAATTTGCAAGACTCCCAAAGTTCTTGGTTTTTCTGGTTCTTTCATATCGGAGCATAACCTGTGAGTATACCAGAGGTCACTCCATGGCAGTGTCCAATAGCAGGTGTCTAGGAGAAATTATATGACTGCGTCAGGTGTGCATGGTGTTGCCTCTGGGTACTGGTCTAGCCTCCAAGTATTTGAGGCATGGAGACTTTCTTAGCTAGACACAGCTTCTATGAATGCAATAACCCTCAACAGGCTTTTCTTACATCAGCCTGTTGAATAGCCCTTTGAACCTGAGCAAACTGCCAGAGCTATGAAGGCTGGAGAGTTTTATTTTTTTTCCCCAGTTAAAGCTGAGTGACTGACACCAACAACAGGGGACAGGTTAGAAAAAGCAACAAGGTCAAATCAGAAGAGGTAGAAAGCTGGGGCCTGAGCTGCTTGTTGGATATCGGAAAGCTACAAATTTTTTCTCTATGTACTGATACTTTATGTATCAGTCTGCCATCACTTTTCATGCATCTCACTTTAAACTCATACAATCACAGGAAACAGGACTAGAAAAGAGCTTAGGAAATCAGCTGGTGTAGGGCTATGTCAAGCATCGGCTGTGCCTGTGTCACTTCATATGCTTGCCTAGCCTATTCTCAAAGACCCCTGTTGATGAAAGCCCAGTGACCTCGCTAGGCAGTCTGTGCAAGTACTTTACTCATTTAGAAAGTATTTTCAATGTCCAAATTCTGACTTGCTTCAATTTGTTTATTCATTCTTCTCGTGTCTATAGTGGTCACTAAAAGAAAAAAAGCTTTTTCTAGTTTTCTTTAAAGTAGTTTTAATGTATTTGAAGACTATTCTTACATATCCAGAAGTTTTCTGTTCTCTGGACTAAACACATGAATGTCCTCAATCTTTCCTCTGAGGCCATATCCACTAGACTTCTGATTAAAGTCTATGGCTATCATCTGGACTTTACTTCTCCTTTGTCTATAAAGCCTGTAACTGCTATAGAAAGAAATTAGATATACTTGACATGATTTTTCTTAACAAAAACATGCTAAACTTTGTCTACTGTTCCACCTTTTTCTAGAAATGTGATGCCTCAAAATGAATCCAGTTTTCCACCTGAGGCTGAACCAATACTGAAGATGATTTTATCTTGCAGTCTTTCATGCTGGGGTGTATAAATAAGAGTACATATTATATTTTCACACCAGTGTAATAACTTCGACTCAAGGTCATCTTAAGACCCACTATTGCTTCCAGTACTTTTTCTAAAGAGTTGCTACCTATGCAATTGTATTCTCTATCCCTTTTGCTTATGTTTTGTAGCTATGAGATCTTTTCATTATTGAACTGCAACCTGTTTTAGCAGATCACACCTTCCATTTGTCAAGATAAAAATGTAAATATTACAGGGCTCAGGGCAGAGCCTGCTATTCTAAAAGTCAGTTACTGCTACTCAGTATTTTTAACCATTTTCTACTAGCTCCTTAAACTTCTTTCCTATATTGCTTACATGAAGTTGTCATGTGAGATAACAGCAAAAAATCTACTACAGTCAAATTATATTGTGCTTCTTTTAGGTCCATATGATGTGGATTAAATGTTCATTACTTAATACATCACTATGAAACCTGAATTATAGCTTAATCTGGTACTTATTCACTTCAAATTTTGTCTTAATTTTTTTTAAACCCTAGTTTAAAAACCTCTGAAACAATAGGAGTAAACACTTAACATGCAATCAGCTTGGGGATGGAAATGCAAACACATGTATGTATTTTAATATTTTCGGAGGGGATAGAGAAAATTCTTAATTCTGAAATGCTGGAGCTAACTGCCAGGACTTGAAATATCTGAGAAAGAAACTTTGACAGTAACTACTCTGTACATGTAAGCAAAGAAAGAGACATAAGTTAAACTAATCTTACCATTTACTGCTTTGCATGACCTTGAGTATCGCAACACAAGAAGTCTGTATTGGTTTGCAGAAAAACCAAAAAGCCAGCTGTGCATTGATTAGAAGAGAGATTTGGTGGGGAAATAATTTTTTAGGTTGGAATGTTTATGGAATTCAAAAAGCTCTGAAAGAATCAGTGTAGAAAAAACAACAAGCCACAAAAAAAGAAAGCAGTCCTTAAAAATAGCTCTGAAAGGAATTTTCCTCAGCAAATCAAAGTGCATTAGGGAAAGAATAAGAAGTTTTTCAGATCACCAGAAAATACAGACAAAACAAACACTGCTAGAACTGGAAAAAAACCCCAAGACACTGAGTAGATGGGGCTTATGGTCATATTTACAAAAGGCACATTTAATTGTTTAGGAAAGTAGATTGTCTTAGATCTAACAGATTGAGTTTTTAGTTGGTAGTATAACATATGGTTTAAGTTGACTCCATGTCAACACGATTTGTTCCAGGTACTTAGAGTCACTGTGCCTGGTGATCACTAGTAGCAAGGATGCCATTGGCCCCAAAGCGGGGCAGACTTTAAAGGCATGCACAGCTCTTCCTAAGCTCTGCTACTTAATTTGCTGCTCTGTTTCTAAATCTTTCATTTGAGAGTATTACACTTCTTGGATTTGTTTTCAGAAACAATAGAAGAGTCATTGTGTCTGCATGCGCTGGCATGTTGCGTGGACTAAAGCAATATGGTTTCATATTCAGCTTGTCAGCATTGTATACCATAGTTGCTGCTATTGGCTTTAAAGAAGGGGAGGATTTTTTCCCCCATATATATTAGTTAGTTTCTCTGGGGAATGGAGTAGTCAAAAAAAAAATTTTTAGGCTGAACGCTGTACAACTGAGAAAAGAACAAAAACCCCTGCTAGGTCTGTATGTTATTCCTCTTCCCATCTTCCCCTCAGATTCTGTCACTAGACAAGCAGAAACCTTTGCTTCCTGAAAACTTCAATGCAAAATGAAAGCGCAAAGCCCTTTTTCCATCCTGGTCCAGATACTGCAGTGTAGAAGGTCTGGGAAGTCATTTACAATGAAAAAAGAACAATGATCCCATACAAAGTTAATGACCTTGTACCTAGTCAGAGAAATGGGCTTGGCAAATTCCAGGGAAATATCTGACTGAAACCTTTGCATACCTGGTCAAAGCTAGATGTTATTTGCACAATGGAAACACGCAGTTATACACGAACAAAGAGGAAATAATCTGACAATATTGTTAAGTGTCCTGCAAATGGGGTAAAATCCAGGTAAGCCAAAGATTGTTTTTAAAGTGCTGCTCCTGATCTTACCAGGTTAAAAGGAAGTGGATGGGGTTGGAAAGGAGATATGTAGATCCAGGAAGGAAATTTTCAAACCAGTAGCTTCAAACTTGATTAATCTGCAGTGCAGAAATGTTTTGTGGGCAAACTGGGAAGGGGGAGCCATTATCATGAACAATGCCCTTTCTCACATCTGTCAACTGCCAGCATCAAATTCTGGTATTGCTATGGATGCTGCAAAAGCCAATAGTCTAATACTTAAGGATGCAAGGAACTCTTAAAAGGATAAAACAACTTTGCCTCTCTGATTTCAGTCCAACTGCCTGAGGGGCAGGAGGAGGGAAGAAAGACATGTGAAGTCCCTGAAAACCTTTAGGGATGACACTACACCATCTAAGCAAGGGATTAGCTGTGAAAAGCCATCCTTTCTTCTGGAGAACACATTTTCCTCCTAAGCTGCTGGATACTTCAGTGGCTGGCATGTTTACTTCTGGAATCTTGAAGACCATTTTTGTCCAAAATCTTTGTTTCTTAGAATGTGACATGTTGACTTATTAAGTATGACCCTTAATTAACTGTTCCTTGGGTGGAGGGAGTATCATACCGTGCTTCTGGTATGATGTTGCAACAAGTATTGTAACTCCAGACAAGCAACTACTGTAATTATTTTGTTTGTCACCACATGTGGATTCCTGCCATGGAATTCCATTTGGGACACAGCAGCTTCCGTGACTACATAAAAGCTTTCTTCTGAAAATACCTCTTTCTCTTTCCAAGGAAGTTATGTAAATAGCTCCTGACACCATTGGGCTTCAAATCTGAAGGCTGCTGGATGCCCTTGTGTTTCTCCTTAGTGTTCCATGTAGTTCTAAACAAGCAGCTACGGAGCAACACAGAAACAGTGGGTCAGCACGTTCAGTTTCTCTGTGCTAGACTGCAAATGAATTATAGCTCAATGTTTGCTCTTTGAGGAGGGGTGAGATTTTTTTCAATTGCTTGGCATTATGCAGGCTGTGAATATGCCCTAGGATAGGCCATAGAAAGCTCCGTATTAACCTAAACATAACTAACTCAATGTATGACCAAGCAATTAAGAAAGTAAAAAGCAGAACTACAGGAAAGCAAGATGTATGAAGAGCATCCTCTGTTAAGTCAGTTTGAAGTAGTTTGCAAAATAACATGTATAGGACCTACTACATAAATACTAAGGGTACCTTTATTTAAGAAGTAAAATAATGAAAGAAGGAATTAAGAATATCTAACTTACAAGAATTAGCATTTCTCTGTGTTAAGCTTATGACGGTTCACATTGTATATTATGCCTCAATTTTATTTGTTACTTGTGTTCATTATTATTTATCTACTGTGTATTTGGTTAAGGTTGCCACCAAAATGTGGTTTTTATTTAATGCATTACTTCAGAATAAATTATTTTACTTGAAGTATATTCCTCAGATTTTTTTGATCCCCAACAATTCATCCAACTGGTTCAGCTGAAATGAATGCTAAAACTATCAAAGCATTTTTCTCAAAAGAAAAATGGAACCCAGCTGTCCCCATGTATTTCTTTCCATATTTTTTGCTATTTTGTAAATAGCAACTGAAGTATGCACAGTGAGTTAATGCAAAACAAAAGTGATAAGGTTACCTTAATAACACTAGGAAACAAAACATTACAATTGTGTACATGAAATAATTAAAACTGTAATGAAGCAGAGAAAGCAGAAACCCTGCAAATTATAGTAGCAACTGGGAAAGAATGATGCAAAGTTACCTCTAAGACTTTTCCAAAAGCCCTATGCTGGCACGGTACAAACAACTTTTAGCTTAAAGGGGGAATCAAAGACCCGACCCAAACCAAACACTCCCTGAAAAAAAGAAAACAACCTCTATGTTTGAGGCTTGTTCAGTGACTGGTGCCACGTTTGAAAGTCCTTTATTCTACCTTTAAACCTCCTAGTTGTGTTAATTGGAATGTATTTTATGTATCTCAAACAGTGAATATGCTCATGTACATGCCAGTGTGCTTTTATGATTAGAATCAAGTGCATTATATGCAGTAGAACTGAAAACATCATTCTTGTCCACTTTCACATTTCCTTACAAACTCAGTGTTCCCTTAGGAAGAAGAAAGGACTCACTGAGATTTCGCACATCTGGGTGGTTGTAAGAATTCACAGTGAAAACAGTAATATTTTTCACTCTTTCCGTATAACTTCATACTGTCATTTCAACAGTGTTTTTTTAATACTCTGGATTTATTCCAGTTTGCAACACAAGGTAAAACCTGTGTGTTTTCATATTCAGAATCTGCTCCACACTGGATCCTCTTTACAGTCCATTTTCCAGTACTCTGGCTAAAAAGAAAATGGATATCTGAAATCTTGCAGGACCCTCTTGAGTATGTCTATTCTTAATTATAGGAACTAATAACTTTATCTTGTGTACATATCAAAGCTACTTTCCTCCTATTTTTGGAACAACATCTACTGCTGTTTAGTCTGGCTGTGGTAGATCAACTCCTTTGGATAATGACAGTGTTGTCATTAATCTGGGATAAGGACTTTCAGACCAAGTCCTTTGTGTTTTCTCTGGGTGACTGTGGTTTCTGCATGTGACCTTTTGTCCGAGTTGTGCACACAACCCAGCTTCTCAGACATTGTTTTAGAGCACGAGTGCCACCCATCAGTTCAGTTAAGCCACCTAGACAGCATTTTGGCAATGAAGTCGGTTGTTTCTGTGAGCGCAAACATTCCTGGATTGATTGTCACCCTCCCCTCAATTGCACCTGTTCTAGCGCAAGTGCCAAGAAAAGAATACTTGAAAACAGAGCAAAGAAAATTATCTGGGCAGGTGTTTCTGTTGCTTAGGAGTGGGGAACTTGAAGAAAGCAAGCCAGTAAGTGTGGGGAAGGGTGGTGATTTAACTGGGCAGGATAGATACTACCTGCTGAAATATTTAGTGCAAAGATACCTTTTGTTTGGCAGCGACCTTCTGAGAAGAAATTGATGGGTCAATGTGGACCATGATGCAGAGACTAAAAACCTGTAGATAAGAGTGCTTTTGGAAGGTGCACGCCAAGGCATACTTTTCAGTCTCTGGGAAAATGGGCTGGAAATGGGCTGACAAAAGTTTTTCCCATACTTTGTTCAACAGAGCCTCTACTAAGAAAGAAGCTGTTCACCTGTCCTGTGCTATCTGGTGGCTGCTTGTGTGTGTGGAGGGAGCCCTGGAAGCGCTTCTTTCTGCCTGGTAAGGGGTTCATGGTTCACGAGTCTGAGACTTCGTCAGCACTGAAGTTCTGTCAGTATAGTTGTGTCACATGGTTGAGTTCTTCATGCGCCCAAATTACTGCCAGCTATGCCAGCAAACCCTGGTGTATCTGCAATGATTGTAACAGAAACGTGTGTTCACTGGTTCAGTTGGTCACTTTAGAGGTGACTTAGCTATGTCAGCAAGCAAATTCCTTTCACTGGTGTATGCTGCATCCTCAGCTGAAGGCGATGCTGGCATAGGTGTGTTCTGCGATCAGTTTTGTCATGACAAACAGAGGACTACTGGAGGCTACATGCACCTATGCTACGTATGTACCAAATACAAAACAGTTATGTTGAAACTTACAGGGCTCCACTCTTGCCATTGACTAGTGATGAACATACATTCAGCATGATGCGACGTCTTTCATCTTTGTTCTGTCCGATTTGATTCATTTGGACCTTTCAGACCTCACCCTCCTTGCAACTGCAGCAAGAACAAAATAGAACAGAGCTGTAACATACATGTCTGCTCGAGTAGCACTTGTCAGCTTTTATGCTCAACAGCGCTGACTTTATTCCCCCCAGTGGCCCTTGTATGAACCAGAAAGGACAAATACCAACGCCAACAGCACGTGAAGCCCATTTATAAGACCTTATGGTCAATGGCTGATTAATTTAAATTTAAAAAAACCCAAATGCTGGTACAGGTGGCCAGGCAGTTGTGAATATCCAATTAACGTCACAACACCCATTACACTACAAAAGGAGAGACTGGCGTCTGTTTTCTCCAATGCTATAGCATCTTTCCCGTTTTGCTTAAACTGAATGAGATACAGGTAACTGCATTTCATGTTGGAATAATAATGGATGAAGTTTATAAGTGAAAATAATTAGTCTTGTGTACTTCAAGAGCTTAAAAACAAAACATGTAAATGCATTGCAAATTATGCTGTACTATTTCTTTTATGTCAAGTTAAATGTAATCTTTTAAGGTTCAGAATGAAGCAGCCCCAAGTTTTCTGGTTTTTTTAAGAGAAAAATACTGAGGCCTTTGTAAAGTGGAAAATGATTTTAAAATATTCATAGCCCTTGGAAAAGGTCAGGGATGGGGAAAATGGTGCCAACATTTTAATCTGATATATATTAAGACAGATTGGCCTCCATTCAAGAAAGTATTCTAGTCTACAAAATAGAGCTGGATAGCTTTGGAGCTGGATCTTAATTAAAAGAATAGTTAAATTTTGCTCTTACTCTTCAAACTGAAGCAGTTGGCCCAGGCAACTTAATTCCTCTCTGTTCAATTTATTTGTTTATGAGGTGTTAGAATTCTTACTTACTAGATACTCCATTTGTGTTCTTTTTTACTAAATTAACAGTCAGTGTCCAGGCTATCAATCTAGGTGTAAAACCTGTGTGTCTGTTTTAATTCCCAAAGTCATTCTTCCAACCATGTTGTTGGATTCTTTCTTCCTTTTGTTTTTCTTGTCAAAGTGAGGGCTTCATCTAATTTACCAGAGCAGTTGCTCATATATGAATGATATCATGCAGCACTGTATTTGTGTATATACATGTGTGTTGGCGAGAGTATACACTACCTTTGTTTTTTTTTTAAAAGCTTTATGATATCTACCATGTGACTCTGTAGATACTAAACACAACATGGCATCATTGTGCACAATATATAAGGGCAATAGAAAGTAGTCAAAGGGAGTTTCATGTTCAGCTAGCCCTGTTTTAGTTATTTTTATTTTATTTTTCCCTAGATGCGTGCCTATGGACCAGCAGAAATCCAACTGATCCAAAACAATACACAGACTTTTATGATGATCTGTTCATTGTCATGTTGTAACTAAAATTCTGGACATTTTTTCATTCCTTCCAACTGACACCAATACAAAATTTTTCTAATACTTTGGTGGGAACTAGAAGATTTTAATACTTAACTTCTACATTTATACATCTGTTAATGTCTCTGGAAGAATACTAAGAGAAAGAGCTTGTTACACTCCAGTGGTCTAATTACTAACATTAGCAGCACAATTCTAAAATGTCTATAAATATAGCATTTTTTTCAATTTTTTTCCTTTTCCCTCTGCTTGCCTCACATGCCTTCGTACTTGCTTTTAATTGCATAATCGGATGTAACCAAATCCCTTATCCAGCCACAACACTACTTCAAGAGCAACAATATGTATGATGCAGGCTGAAATCCCAACTGAAATTAATCAGCTTTCTAGAAAAAGTTCCAGTGTTGGATATTGTGGTTGTATGAAAAAGAGTACTGGTGTGATGTTAGCAACTTGCTAAAGTGTTAACTTCTTTCTCCCTGTTCAAACTAGATTGTGTGTGGTATTAATCAGGATACAATGCCCCTGCTGGGTACTTGTAAGAGAAGGGACCTCTAAAGGTCATCTAGTCCAACCCCCCTGCCGTGGGCAGGGACATCTTCAACTAGATCAGGTTGCTCAGAGCCCTGGCCAACCTCACCTTGAATGTTTCCAGGGATGGGGCATCCACCACCTCTCTGGGCAACCTGTGCCAGTGCTTCACCACTCTCAGCGTAAAAAATGTCTTCCTTAGTTACTCTTTAGACAAAAACAGTGTTGTTTGGGTTCCTTTAGGGTTGCTGAATTTCTGGCATTCTATCCGAGTTCCCTCGAAAACAATCCCCAAAAGTGAAGGATTACGTGGTTTCAAAATCTAAATCTGGATTCACCCATTCCTGCAATACAAAAGTAATGAGGATAAATCTGAGTGATGTCTGAGAAAACGTAGTTCTCATGAAAAGTGTTTCATAGCACTGAAGTGTGTTTGGGTATCGTTTCTAGTGAGAATACCCCAGTTCTTTTAAGCAGTCATATCTGTAAGTACCAGCAGATACGTATTTCAGCATGTATGTGAGAGGTCCCAGTTCTTAAAAAAAAAACCAACTCTGGATTTTTGTGACAGGGTGAAGCCCATCTGCCTCTGTTGGGCTTCACAGTCAACTCCATCTCACAGATTTTGAGTCCCAGCGCTGCCTGCTCACCTCTCCCCTCTCACAGCTGCCTTTAGGTTACACCTCTGCAGAAACCCGAGTAAAAAGCCAACCCGCTGACGAAGGCCGATGGTCAGAACGGTGCCGGACCATAAGACCGCAACTGGGTGATGAAGAGCCATTTGCTCTGGAAATGAAAGCCAGTCTACGGGTGAGGAACGCGCTCTTATGCCTCTTTGCGGAGCACGCCGCTTGCACGTTAGCCCACGGCGGCACGTTAGGAGGCTGCCAGCGCCGTGTCCTGCGCCGGAGCGTGTCGTTGGGACCAGGCCTCAGCAGCGGGTGCGTTGGAAACCCAAAGGCCTCCCATTTCCTGTCACGACACTCACACGACGCGATTTAACAAACCCGCACGGAGCGGCCGGGCGCCCCTCGACGGCGCGAAGCCCCCGAGCGCGGGCAGCCGGGCCCTGCCTCGCCCCCGCCAACGGCCGCTGCCCCGCCCCGTCCCGCCGCGGCCCCGCAGCCCGGCCGCGGCGGGGGCCTCGCCGGCGGCCTGGCTCCTCCCCTCTTCCTCAGGAGCCGGGAAAGCCCCGCAACCAGCCCCTCTTCCTGCCCCCTCCCCCGGTCTCTTTCTCTCTCTCTCGTTCTCTCTCCCCCGGTGGGATGGAAGTCCCCGGTAATCCTCTTCCCCGCTAGCAGGCGGCGGCCCGAGTCGGTGCAAAATGCTGGGCATGTACGTGCCGGATAGGTTTGCCCTGAAGTCGTCAAAAGTGCAGGACGGGATGGGGCTCTACACGGCCCGCAGAGTCAAAAAGGTGGGTGATGGCCGGGAGAGCGGGGTAACGGCCTGTCCCGGCCCGGCAGGGAGCCGCTGCCACGTATCACAGGAGAGCGGGGCGGCTCCTCCGCCCCTCGCCGCCGCCGGCCGGGCTGCCGCGCTCAAACTTCACCTCAGCCCCGCTTTGTCGGCGCTGCCTCCACTTCCGTCCGCCCGGGCTCCCTCTCCTCAGGGGAGGCACCGCCCGCCCGCCTCCCCCCCCCTCGATAGAAGGGAGCCTCCCGGGGCCCTGCCGCTTGGCGCGGGGAAGGGGCGCGGGGGCCTGCCGGGCCGGGCCGGGCCGCCGACTGCCCTGCGGGGTCGGCGGACGGTTTTCTCTGTGGGTTTTTTGTTTTCCCCGTTTCTTTTAACTTTCTTTGTGTTTCTGGCACTGTTCTGAGGGCAGAGCTCCTCCGGACAGGACTGCCTCCTTGATTATCGCCTGGCTTCAGAGCGCGGTGCGCCTCTGAGGCGGAGGTACCCGCCCGTCGGTCGCGGGCTCCTGTCGCCTTCCTACTCTGAGGGCTCGGTGGGATGGATGCTTTAATTCATCGTTTCGGGATGATAAGGCCGGGCCTGTGAAAGATGCGATTCAGCTGATCTGCAGGTCTCATACCCCAACCAGGTCACGTCCCTTGACACCTCATAATTGAATGGAAAGTCTCTTGATTATCTGAAATCCCAATTGTAATTATCCAGGTGGCTTGCTTGAACAGATAAAGGCATACCTAAATTTAATGAACCTTGCATTAGTATACCGCTCTATGTATTTTCTATGTTTTGCTTTCCATCTTTGTCCTGGTTTTGGCTCTGAGTGGGTTGGGAGGGCTGCCTGATTTTTCAGTGGTTTCATCAACCAGGCTTAGACACCGTGGGGTAGGGGTCTCTCATTTTTAAGGTGCCCCTGAGTGTTAATGGGGGGTGAAAGGGGACCAATTTTATATCCCTTCGTTTAAATTTTTTCCACTCAGGTTCTGAACTTTGATTTGAAAACTTGGGGAGTTCACACAGCAAGGAAGGTTGTAGACTACTAGCATATCTTAATCCCTGGACTCTGAAATAGAGCAAGCTCTAGAGTGAAGCTCCTGGAAATCATCATCCACATGTTAGTATCTATTCTGAATGTCAGTTCAGGGTCTGAGCCCCCTTCCTTTACACTGTTGTCAATTGAACCATTAGAGCTGCACGCTAGGAAAAATAGAGCATTTTCTTGCCTGAGTTACTCCATGTTGCTTTTGAACTTTCTTTATACAGGCAAAGTATATGCTGTCAGAGCTGCCTGTGCAGCTCTGCCAGTGTGAGCGTGTCACACAGGGCATCCTAGCAAAACTGAAATGTTGAAAGCGTAACATGTATTGCATGTGGAATGCAGAAGGTAAAGGCAGAGGCAGTTGTAGTAAGATCTATTTGTATTAGGAGTGTCTGGTGACAGTGTTTGTTACAGGCTTGTCCTTTGTTTGGCAGTGAATCCTCCGTGCTGGTAGCACAGACAGTTGTGGTATGCAAAGCCCTGATCAGAAGTATGCGTTTGACAGGTAGACTTTGCTCTTTGGTAGGCTGAGGAGCCAGCTCTTGAGTTGCTCTGTGGGCAGTGGTTGATAACAGGTGTTCCTAAAAATGGTTGGAGACCTAAGCACTGTGTGTCGCCACAGGTGTTTGGAGAAGGGTGGATGTGTAAATAACATAGGTGATATGTTGGATATAGCCAGACTGTGTGTTACTCTTTTCCATGGAAAGAAAAATCGCATCTGAAGTGCTCTCAACATGTTCTCCTGTCCAGTAATGAGGCAGCAGTACTACACTTCATGGCTATGATACACAGTAGCTAATAGCTGTTAAATTAATTCCTTGGAGCTTTGGGACTGGGAGGAGGTGTTGAATATGACACTTAATTGTGAAGTAAGACCTTATGTTCCTGAGTAGCAAATACTGCACCATTTTCTCTCTATTGCTATCACACAACTGCAGTTGTCTTAACTGAAAGTAAAACACGTATCAGATGATCTTATAAAGAGAAATTGCAGTACCAACTCTCCAAGTGCTAAGTAATCATGAAGTAGGCCTCTGAAAATTCTGCTGTTAGCAAAGTTTTGGTAATAATGCATTTTGAACTGCTGTTGTCTGCCATCTGCTTTTGCGCCTTCAGGCTGTGCTTTCAAGCTTCTGTCTGTAATCATAAAAGGTGGAAACTTTTTGTTTTGTTTTGTTACCTTAACAAAAGCTGTGATTCTCTTATAATTTCTTTTCTCCAACAACTGGCCTTTGGTTACAGCACCAGTATCATAAGGCCCTTGGTATAATCATCAGAGAGCCACTACGTTTCTCAGTGTTTTGGTGCAACTAGAAGAAGATTAGTCACTTCTGCTTTCTTGAGAGCAACTGTTGAAAATAGCTTTTTTTTAACATTTGAATGATATGCCTTTCATATCTTGAATAATTTCTGTGGTTGACTTCAGACTGTGTTGTATGCCTCACTTTATTGATCAGAGACGAAGTTGAAGTCCTAGTATGTTTTTGATCAATATATATTGGCATATGACAGCACGTTTATCAACTAGGACTAATAAATATTTATATATATATATATATATGAAGGAAATGCTCTGAAGGGCTAAATGAATAATTACACTTATCCCCATGGACCTTTGTGTTCCAAGACATCAGGGTTTGCTCTCTAATTTCTGCTTTCTCTCCAAATTTGAGAAGCTATGAAAAGTGCTTTGAAGTCTGAATCACCTACTTTTCATGTTACATTTACGTTTAGAGGTGGACATCTTGCCTTTTGCTTTTGCTATTGTTTTGAGCTTCTAGGAGGTCTTAAACATATTGCAGTAGAGGTTTGTTGGTTTGGAGTAGCTGAGTAGCTGAATGTAGCTCAGTAGCTGAATGATGTATGGTGTTTCTTGTTTTGAGTAGGTATGCAGTATTAAGCTGTTGCTGTGCTTCATCCCAGAGGTGATGTGTGCTTCAGTGATGGGTAAAATTAACCCTGTAGGTGCTTTATAAGGTATCTAGGGATCCTTTGGATTGCAAGAATGAAAGTATTACTGAGGTGAGGGTTGTGGAAGTCTCTAAAGTAGTTAAGGAAGAAATTAATTTCTCTATGCCCTCTTCAAAAGTGTTATTCTGCCACTGAAGTGAGTATGGGAAACTAGCTTTTTCAGGTTCCTTACTCATTATGTCTTCAAATAATTTCCATTTTAAATTTATGGAGGTTTTTTTCTCTTTCTTTTTATAGAACTAATCTAGATTATAGTCCAATAAGCTTCTTTTCATCTTGATAACTGCTACGAGTAATGAGAGATTCTGCAGATATAATTATGCCCTCTCTTAGAGCTCAGCAATTGTCGTGAGCTGCTTTCCTTGTTGCACCAAAACTCCTTGTTGCTTTCTAAGTGGATGAGAAAAGCCAGTTCAGCCTGGCAGGAGGTGTCTGCTCCAAAAAGGGCCTACCTTGTCTTTACTGAGCTAGATAGGACCATACGTTTCCAGAGCAGATTTCCTCTGCCACCATCTTGACTCTTCTTCCTCCTTATTCTCTGCCACCATCTTGACTCTTCTTCCTCCTTATTCTAAGCAAACAATGCAATCTAAGCAAATTGCCTTCCATGTAATACCTGCGTGGCCCCTATTAGACAGCAGTGTGTTTGCTGGGGTGGCACTCAGCATACACTGAGAACGTTGATGGCTGCACACGTATAACTGTATTGACCTATTTTCACCTTCATTGATGATGAAGGTAAAAGAAGAAGGAAATTTCAGTTTGAATATTAAATCCCAGGATTTGTAAAGCTGGCAGGGGAGGAACCCTGACCTCCTTTGTAGGTAGGATGAAGGGTAGTATGGAGATCAGTCAGAATATCAGATACACTACCCCAACAATGAAGGGTAGTATGGAGATCAGTCAGAAGTGAAGGAGATGAAGCCCCATAGTGCCAGTTTTTGTTATCACTGCCCATATTTGTGTCTCGATTATTGCTCTGGGCTCCAGTTGTTTTCTGCTGTTCTTGTCTTTTTACTTTCTGCTTTGCTGTTCTTTCTAATGACATCTTTGTTGTGCACATTTTAAAATACTGCTCCTCAATTCTGTTGCCGTGTTATGCAATGCCAATTTTCTTTTCCTTTCTTTATTACCTCTTCAGGATTAATTTTAAATACCAGGTTTTTTTTCATTTGGTTGGTTGTTTCTAAGAGGAATGATCCTGGAAGTTTTCCATTCCACTTCTTCCTCTGCACTCTATCTGTAGACAGTGTAAAAACTAAGAAAGAGAGAAAATATGTAGCAGGCTGTTTCTTGGATCATGGAATGTGCCTGGGGTAAGGGACATGTGGACAAGATCGATACTTTTATTAGCCAAAATACTGTTATTTTTAAAGAAACACCAAAGTTGCTTTTCATTATATAGTTATCATCTCTAATGCTTAAAAGTATGTAGTGCTTTTTGATCTGAATACTGCCTAAAGGAACATAGCAGTCTGCATTCCGGTTTGTAAGGGTTGTCACTGCAAGTAAGGACAAGGGTGGGGGGGGAAGTTAGGCCTGTATAAGAAGAAAGTCCTATTTAAATAATCTACCCGCTGCTTGTGTGACATCTGTGAAGGGAAAAAAAAACCCACTGATACCCAAAACTTTTAGAAGAACATATCAATGGATGCTTTCACAGCATGTGTTATGACTAGCAGGTGGTATAACATTTTAATTTTGTTTATGAAGGTTTGCATTAATTCATAGACACGTGCATACTCCCTACATTTTAAAACAAATCTCTCTGTATGATCAAAACCTCAGTTATTCAGTGTTTTGATTTGTGGCACTTCAAAAAGTAGTGTTGCAAATAATCTTGCAAATAAATCTGATGTGAACTTTATGCTTGCCAAATACTTTGTTTTAGTTGGATGTCTATTGCAAGGTGCTTCCTGAAAATCCCATAAGAAATGTAAGAAATTTGACTTGTACGCTTCAGCCTTATTTAAAATAAAGAAAAATGGTGTTTCCCAAAGGGGAAATAAGCATGTAGAGGAAAGGTATGATTTTAAGAGAATTCTCCAAGCTATGAAAAGAACGGGAATGAACTTGAACACTCAAGGGTGTGCACCTTCTTGGCCTATAGTAGGATGACAAGGGAAAACTGTCCTTTTCCATTTGAAGCTAAAAATGGTATCTCTGCTGGAGTTTGGTAATTCACTTGCTTTTTTTTTTTTTCTTCACTGATTCTTTTTCTTTTATAATTATTCCTTAGGGTGAAAAATTTGGCCCCTTTGCAGGGGAGAAGCGAATGCCGCAGGAACTGGATGAGAACACAGACTGCAGGCTCATGTGGGAAGTGAGTAGTCTAGAGTGACAGCATCACAGCTAGCAAAAGGTGTTCTCAGAATCAAGTTCTTACTGTAACAAATCCTCCCCCTCCCAGCTTAAAGATACTGTAGTGAGATTTTGTACTTATTGATGCTTTTAAAGTATGCTTTTTGGGTGGAGGGGGATTGACTTCTTTAAAACGATAAAGAAATAGCAAATGATAGTTTCTAATCAAAGAAGTGTGAAAAATATCAAGTCAAGCAAAACATAAAAATATAACAACATTGTGAAAAATAATCTCTTTATTTTCACATTTTTCAATAAGAGTAATTTGAATATGGGAAGATGATTGTAAGTTACTGAGATACTGATTTATGCTGATCAACAGGTGTCAGCTCATAGCTTCCTCCAACTGTAATATAAAACATTTCCTGCTGTGACACTTGTGCTAGGGTTTGGCAACTGTATGGTAAGTGAAGTTTTTAAATTTTAGCAACTTTGTAATGCAATGTGTAGTTGTGACATCTTTAGCAAAATAAAAACCTGGTGCTGTTGGCAGATGAAGGCATAATGAGTTTCAGGGCTCTTCTAAACTTTTCTTATGTGTATTAGGCAGCAACAGTAGTTTATACACTAGATCTTGTAATTAGGTTCTTAACCCATCCTAGTTCCTGTCATAGCTGTGTTTGCCTGTAGTAAAAATCTGTCTGAGTTTACCAGTTGGGGAGATTACAATAACTGAAAAATACTTTCAGTAACAACATTTCCAACTTGTTTTAAACACCTGCTTTTCGGTGCTTCTTTTCCGTCTTTGTAATCTTTCTTTTCTGCTGTAGTTCTTTAAGCAGAATTCCCTTCCTTTTTTCCTGCCCCTGCCCTCCTTCCCCCCCCCCGCCAAGCAGTTTCTATTAAATGCATATTTAGTCCTGTTTTACACTGAGGAGGGGACTCATTTCCTACTTTTTCACCTTTCTGTGGTTAGAGGTGGAAGGATGACTGTTATTTTTATGTTGTGTGGCACTGCACAGAAAAGGCTTACGTTTGACGTCTGGCTTAAAGCACTGTCTGTGCATTTATTACAAAATAAATATTTGTTTGAAAAAAAACCTCTAGCATTAACATCGCTGAGTGGCTTATAAAGAGAGCGTAGTATTGATATGGTCTTAACAGAGCTATAAATAGATTCTACACACTGGAACAATGAGTGAGAGAATGCTAAACCCGAACTCAATGTAAGTACAGTGAGTGGCAAAATATTCCTAGAGGAGTGTTAACTCAGGTCTGTGAATCCCTGTGGCTTTGTTTTCCGCCTTCCCCTTTTCTTTCTTTTTTTTTCTCTTTCTTTTTTAATCTAGAGATTTGCCCAAAATATCCTTTCCCAGAGAGGTGTGGACAATTCGTTCCCCTGTCTCCTTTCGTTATGTACTCAGAGCAACTGGTTTAATCTTCTTTGTTCTCAGCTGAAAACAAAACAATACAATGTGCTTTTATTACAGATGCTTGCTGAATACACTACATGTTAATGTGCCCTGGCTCACTTGCCTTTTCATGATGTTTGTGCAGGTTATTTTAACTCAATAAAATACTTGAGCTAGAACAAGGTTTTTGGAAGGGATGGTGGGGGGATTATAGCAACGAGAAGGTCTTTAAGTTTGTTGGAAAGCCATATGATTTTCCAGATGCCTCATTGCTGACGATTAAATGAGATTTATCTGTTTCTGTAGGACAGAAAATAAAAGGCACATACATGCATTTGCTGATGACACTAATATGACCCCATCGATAGCAAATCAGAAAATGAGTTTTTTATGAGCTGTTCTAAAACCATTTCATAATATCTTCTTGTAACCTAGTTTTGAGAGCCTTTGAAAGATTCCTGCATACCAAATTTTATGACTTCCTGAATGTTTGAACCCAAGTTGTTCATGTTTACTGAAGTTGATCTGAATGTGAGCTTTATAATATAATTTAAATCATGCTGAGAGTAGTCTTAAGTTGAAAATAGAGACCAGGAATGCAGAAAGTAAAAAGTTGAACAGTCCAAGTAGATGGTTATTCCAGAGACTGTGGGAGGCAGTCATAGCAACTAGCCAAGTTTGCGCGTAGTCAGCTGTACCAAAGATATTAAAAATAATTAATTTGAAGACTATTGGATGAAGGCACACTAAAGCCTGACTTCACAGTCTGATGGCAGTCAAAAAAATGCGTTTTCTGAGAGGACACCTTTGGAAAGAAGGCTAAGTAGTAGAGACTTTTTATAAGTCAAGTAAAAATGAACGTAAGTGGAACATTTCTTTTCTTGGTATGTGATGCCTGGGATCTGAGCTTCAATTTTGTGGAATAGTTTTCTGTGAGGAAGTTTACCACGCACATTTCTAGTTGTGTAGAGTGTGGTCTGTGATGTGGTCTGTTTTGATCAAGCTATTCCTTTTTCTCTGAGATCAGCATTGTGAGTTGGCATCTTTAAGATGTCACATTGAGACAGAATTGTACACATTCTGTTTTCTTTTGGTCTTTGGGAAAACATGGAACCCAAAAGAATTTATTGGGTCCAGTGATTTTGTTAAATAAAGTTCTGAGGATGTTAGAGTTTGTGTTTAAATTAAATATAGCAGAATGCTATTAGTCTGCCTGTAACTTGCATAGTTTTGAAGAAGTCAAAGGTTTACACTTGCTCATTCAACACATTCCAGAGGATTGGGGTGGTGGTGGGGGGAAGTATCCTTGATCTTGCTGTTATCTTTGTGAAGAGCTACATGCTGAAATGTTTTATTTACAACTAATGCGAAGGGGGAAAAAGCCAAAACCTGTGGTAACCATATAGTTAGGGGTAATAATAAAAAGCCAAGAAAATGTCCAGATGGCTTTGTGCTTTTTCTTTCTTTCTGTAAAAAACCCACCTCCCCGTTATCCTCCAACCCCCATGTCATTATCTCTCAGACTGAATTGTGTGTTGTGCTAGTTAAGTATGCAGCTAGTTGCTGGTGATGAATTGAGGGTTTTGTTCTTATTCTTAGCGTCCCACTAACACCTTGATTGTGTGGTGGGATGTGGTGGGATTGTGACACTGCTTCATTGGTCTGTATTAGTATACTTGGCATAGCAATTTTAAATTATGTGTATTTGCTGGAAGAGCAAGTCCTTTAAGGCAAGAACAGAATAATCTTTAGGTATTAAAGTTCACAGAAGTTTTTGCCTCTGGAGGCTCAGATGTCGCTTTGCAAAGGGAAGATATCTGTTCAGTTTATTTTCCTTATTGTCCCTAACCAAGAAAGTGGCATTTGTTTCACTACTATTGGATTGTGGCAAGCATATACTTCTGGTGATGACTTTGGCAAATGTTAAAACAGGGAGGGCTGGAAAGACTTAGTCCTTCTTCAAATACTCTGACATACCGTGAAGAAATGTTGGTCAGGATTGGATGGCACATAATACGCTCTGTAATGCTGAATGTTACATATTTCAGGTTTGGTTTCTATCTATCTGCCAAGATTATGTTTTCTTCATTGTTATGTTAAAACAGAGAAGAACAGAAACATCGTGGAAATCAGTCTTTCAATGGAAGTTAATGTTCATGTTTATTTATATGAGAAAATGAAATGAACTTATGTTTCTACTACTTAACTCTCATTACTTCTGCAGTGACAATTGTTTTCAGTTAAATAAGCCTGCCTGAAAACTAGTGAAGGCAATAGAAAATCTGCTGTTGGCTACAACAGCTTTAGATCAGAGCTTTAATGTTTAGGGTTGAGGTATGAGAAGTCAAGCACTTTAAGCTAATGGTGGTGTGTTTTTTGTTGGGTTTTTTCTTTTTTTTCCCTTTGATATCTTGCCCGTAAAATGTGGTTCTGGCATAGGAAGGCTTTTACATACAAGGCATTAAGTTGAATTATGTCCTGAGTTTCATGATAAAATAAATCTTAATTTGAAGAATTCTGTGTTTGCTCTCAAGATGAACGTAATATTAGAAATCTAGTTCTTAGCAATGTAGTCTTTGTTTTTTCTGTATGAAGACTACCTTCCCAGTCATTACTCCTCAGATAGAATTTACATTTAAAATTGTTTGCTTTTAATGTTTTTGTGTGAATCTTTGTTTAATTTTCAGAAATGTTTTTGTTTTTCTCATTTCTTAGACAAATGCATCTGGATGCATTTTTACGCAAGTTGCATTTAAAATGACTTTTACCACACGTAACAGTCAGACATTGATGCCCTATCTCAGTTGCAAGTTTGTGTCCTAGATTTTCAATTTTGTTGAATTAATCCCCACTGGGATAGATAGCTGTCCAAAGTAGTTATTAATATTCTTACCAGTTTGTTTATTTAGCTAAATTTCATTAATCAACTCTTTTAAAGCTTGATTTAGTCATCTTTATTCATGTTAAGTGTATGACTTTGTTTTAATTTTAGTGACTTTTGGAACAGGCACCTTAATGATCATCTGGTTTTGGTGATGAGAAGAGTCCACTCCTAAAAGTGACTAAGAATGTTAACCTCACATCTTCAGTTACATGATTTATTTAAGATATTAGAAAGTATTAAGGTGTTGATATGTTGAGGTGCTAGTATTCTAATCTGAACTTGTTATAGAAGATCACACACAATTTGTTTAAGGATTTGGGTAGCCTTCCAGTGAACGTGAAGTTCAACCCTTCTTATGGAAGCTCCACAAAATGTTAGCAGAAGTCTAGGAATGAGCTTTCTGAATCATTCTGTTTCTGACAAGGTCAAATAACGTCATGCAGCAGCAGGAGCTTCATTAACGTGAAAAACCGTTTTTCTGTATTTTGGCTGAAGAAAAATGTAACATGCTGCCTATGTCCCAGTACTTCATAGCGAGTAAGCAAATCAACAATGGCTGCCTCAGGTTTCCTTTGCAAGTGTTATTTTAATACTTTCTACAGCAATGTTAAAATGTGTGTTTCTACTCTGCAGTGAGCTCTGTGATGGAGGCTGAAACTGAAGATGCAGAAGTATTGCATCTAGCTGTTTTATACTATTAACAATAAAAATCATGTTTTCAGCTAATCAAAAAAATGCAGTGCAGAAAACAATACTTTCCTTTACGTGATTGTTTGAATGAACATAGATTTGAAAATGGTTTCCAGAAAGCAGACAGTGTGTTTACTGCCTTCAGCAAAGATAACCATCTGCTTATTTTCAGTGAAGTTTTTTTTTCTTCTTCTCTTGCCAGGTGTGCATGGTG
This sequence comes from Aptenodytes patagonicus, assembly GCF_965638725.1. Classification (NCBI taxonomy): domain Eukaryota; kingdom Metazoa; phylum Chordata; class Aves; order Sphenisciformes; family Spheniscidae; genus Aptenodytes; species Aptenodytes patagonicus. Next base: position 79,694,768 of record NC_134952.1, read on the forward strand.
GAGCGTTTGCAATTGCACTCATAAGCATTTTGAAGTAGCATACATGACAACTTTGGACGTGTTTTGAAAATCTGGAGATAATTTCATTGCAGCATAAAAGGCTAGCAGATGGAGTAGTGCATGTTGTTGATGGGCATTGCAGCAGCTTAGACACTGTTTAGGCCTGTGTAGGGTTTCATAAGGTAGTTTATACAATGACTAGGGTTACATTTTTTTCCGAATACTTGTATAGTGACATGGTGTTTGTTAATGTGCCATAATTCAATGATGTCCTGATTGATCTTGAGGTAAAACCCACTGTATCGTAACAGTGAACGTCAGGTATTTCATCTTACTGTGAAGACGTTTGACTAAATTAGTTCAGTGACACCTTTTGTGTTGATTCTCAGGAAGATAATTCTTAGACACCTTGGTTTGAAGTGCTCTTGTGTCTGGTGCATGCTTTGGATATGTGTATGCATTTTAGGTGTTTGATTGTAGAGAGTGACCAAATATTGAGGGTGTTGTAGTAAAATGGAAAGATATCTTGCTGTGGGTTTTCAGGCATGAATTTGAATCAGCCTTGCTCCAGGCTCATGCCAAAGTCTGCCTGTACTTAAATATGAAACAAATTGCTACTTAATTATTTAGCCTGGGAAATCAAAGGTGACTGCGTGTCTAGTCACATCACTCACTGGTAACAGAAACTCCACGTTATCTGCAGTGGTTACAGAAGCTACAGGAACATCTTGGTCTCAGTGGTCGAAAGGGCCTCAGCAATAAATGGGTCCTAGACCAAGATGGGCTATTGAAATACAGCAGGCAGCCTCAACTTTTGTGGGTTTACCCCTTTATTTAGAGGAAATAGGGATAAGGTCCTGTTTTTAAACAAACTATTATAGTATGATGTCATCTACTGGTGGCTAGGCTTTTGAGGTCTGTTTTTAGCTCTTTCACTGATTCCCCATGTTAACCGTAGGCGTATCATATGATCTTTCTAGGTCTCTGTTGATCTATGAAGATGACTGAATCCTTTATGATTTAGCAGTGGTCTCATGAGTTAAGAGCATTTTTAGTTTGGTGGCCTTAGAAAATCAATTAGAAATACTTTTGTACTTGAGTTCAGGTCCTGTTAAAATAGTTTTTAAAATCCTTTCTGGATTAACCACTGTAGCTTGAGGATCTTAAGGAACACACCTCAACTGAATGATTTTGCTTAGTTCAGGTAATACCAACGGTATAGAAACTGGGAAAATAACATTCAAATATGCAATTATTCATGTAGTGAGGTGACAGGTTCAAATGTCACAATTTTTAAACACAAATATGTTTACTAGCATTGTAAAATTGATACTACTTCATAAAATTATCAGGGAACCTCAGTCTTGTAAAAATCTTTTCCCTCTATTTTAAGTACCTTATGACTATAAAAGATTGTAACAGTTCAGATGTGTGGTGGAAATGCAGTAATTTGCTTGCAGATACATTAAGAAAATCTTCCTTAAAGAATTTTCTACTTTAGTTCGTGATATACAAAAGTATTTTTCATTTCCTCTCCCTGAAAGACGTCCTCAGTTTTCCAACAATTTCCTGCCAGCAATAGTTGTGGTAGGCAGGTTGTTCTGAAGATTCTTGGAGTGGTTGGGTGATTGGAAAGGAGTCTTCTGGGAGCGGACTGGAAGCTTTGTTGCAGAATGCATCCTGTTTAGTTCTCCAGGTCTTGCATGGAGTAAGTGGTAAGGATATGTGTGGGAATATTTGTAAAAGAGGGTTCTCAGAGATAAAGAAAGCCAAGAAGCCTTATTCAATATGGGGAGCTTTTTTTGTTGTGCTCCAGAAATGTACATGCTGAGTCCTAGCTCTGTGGTGTAGAGAGGTAAGTTGCAGTATCTTTAAGCTTCTTGTGGAGCACATAAGCAGCTTGACGCCGTCATCCCATTTTCTTCCCTTGCTGTTATAGCTGGTGCAACTGCCAAGGTTGGTACTAAAGCTACACAGTACATTTCTCATGCCTTCCAGTGTCACTGATGGAGGAGTGCAGGAGGGAAAATTCCTTGTTGCTGTGGTTAGCAGAATTGTGTGGACCTACAGTGCAATGTCTGTCTTGGTGACAGCCATCTCTGATCCTGTCTCCTTGGATATCAGAACAGATTTACAGGCAGACCCAGGTGTATTTCTTGATATATCTTCTAATTAAACTGATTTTCTTGTTTGGTAATCATGCCACAAAGCAGAAGGCTGACTGAGGACTTTAGTGGACTGTTATTGGAGGGAGCACCCTTTGGGACATATTCCAAACTTCAATTTGATTCATTAATAATTCAATATGGATGATATTTAGGTGCACTTATTTTAAACTGAAAATGTAGAGTCTAGCTGTTTATTTCATTTGACTACCATGATTGGCTTTGAGTTTGAGAAATATATTTGCAAAGCAAGAGCTGGTTTTTTTGTTTGTTTATTTTAAATATTGATTAAGTTTGGGATTCACTGCCATGGTGCTCAAAGATAGGTTGTTCATTTAGGAAACTCGCCTATCCATGCAACCAGTAAGAAAAGGAGTGGTAAATGTCACCAGTCTAGTCCGTGTTAAGTACAGTGTTTTGACTGTTTTTCTTGACTTTTCTTCCTCACATCTGTGTATTTGATGCAGCATTATTTCTTTACGAGGTGAAAAAAGCAATAGAAAATATAGCACGTCTTTAAGGGATTTATCGTATTCTTTTATCAATAGTTTTCTTATGTGTTAAGTCTTTGCTTTGTGTTTGACATCTCTTTATGGCTTGGCAAGGACTGAGAAAGCACAACTGAGATGATCGTGTATCATTGAAGTGAATATAAATTACTCTTTTATAATTTAAGGATCAAGCAAATGAAGAAGAAGAATGGATGAAAAGATAGTGTAACGTATGGTTTTTATAATAGGATCTTGATTGCTTGTCTTTCCAACTCAAGTCAAGATCTGATGGAAACCACCCATGGTGGGCTTCTATAACCCATACTTTGGTAGCTAAATCATAAAGCCATTAGCTTGACTTTAATTACTCAAAAGATGCTAATCTGCAATGTTAACCATTTTCACTCAAAGTGAGGTTCTGCTCTGTGGATTACCTGTTTAGAACTGGATGATTAGAATCCTAGAATCGTTAAGGTTGGAAAAGACCTCTAAGATCATCGAGTCCAACCGTTGACCCAACACCACCATGCCCACTAAACCATGTCCCTAAGTGCCGCATCTACACGTCTTTTAAATACCTTCAGGGATGGTGACTCAACCACTTCCCTGGGCAGCCTGTTCCAATGTTTAACCACTCTTTCAGTAAAGACATTTTTCCTCGTGTCCAAACTTATTACAGTAAAATCAATGCAGTGCTTCTGCTTGGCAGGTGGCTTTTCAGGAGGTGATTAGACTGTCAGCATGTATTTTGGTGTAAATTTGGAGCTTGCTTTTATGGTTTGATTGCACTCATTCTGCCCATGTTCCTAATGAAAACTATGGTTCCAATAATGAGCAGGCATTGCTTCCCAAGGTGATAGTCACAGAATGACAGAATGGCTGAGGTTGGAAGGGACCTCTGGAGGTCATCTGGTCCAACCCACTTGCTCAAGTAGGGCCACCTAGTGCCAGCTGCCCAGGACAGCTTTTGAGTATCTACATATTTGAGGATGGAGACTACACAAACCCTCTGGGAAACCCATTCTGATGCTTAGTGATAGATAATATTGTTTCCAGGTGCATTTAAATATGTAGGTTTGACACTTTTCAATGTGGTTAATCTTTATGTTTGAAAGTAAAACAACTTTTAAAGTTTGAAATATTGGCACTTTTTCGTGATGTGTCCTTCTTAAGATATGATGTCTTACTTTGGAAGAACAGTAATAAATTTTGAAGACTTTTATTTGTTTGCAGAACTACAGTATGTTTTTTTGTTTTAATCCGAGAACAACATGCTGTCACCAGCTATTATTGTAATGGAATACAGTTTTTTCTTTCTAATGATATCCTAAATGTTTAGGTAATTTAAGCAGTCATACTGAAGAAATATGATATTGCATCTATTAGAAACAAATATAGCAAGAATGTGAGCAATTTAAATACAAAGCCATGAAGACAAGCTAATTTTGATCTTACATAGCTGAAATCCCTAGCTCGTAGGAAATACCTGCTCTAGATACTTCTTGTTGACAGATGAAAAAGAAAATATGCTCATTGTATAAATAAATCACATGGAATAATAGTGCGGCTGTATGACCTTTTTGCATGGCTCTCTGTCTTCTGTATCAGTGGAGATTCAAATGATCTATTATTTAAAACAAAACAAGCTATTTTTTATATGGCAGTGGCAGCTGTATTTTTTCAGCAGTATGTCTTTGTGTTTTGAGGGGGAAGAATGACTTGGTTAATATTAAGTTTCTATTTCTATTATTTTAATTTTTTCACTGTAAGCTGGAATTTTGTCACAGTCATAGAAATTCTATGGATCTGTAACGATAGCCAAAAGCTCCTGATACGGAGATGACGTATCTTGTGTGCGCAATTCTTTTTTGAAAGTGGCTTCTTCACTTAGTGGACAAAACCTGAACATGTTTGTTTCCTCTACTAAATAATTTACAGCCCTTCACCTACATAGTATACTAATTTGTCTACTGAAATAATCTCCTATTCTGATAAAATTTCAGCCAAGCATAGTTTAAGACTGACTGCTATTCATTGAGGCTACATATTTAAATTTCCTTTAGAGAGACATATATAAAAGATGTTCAAGTGAACTGTAAAAGAGGATACTTGGAATGAATAAATGCAATTATATTGGTCCTTGATCTGAAGATAGATCTCCATCCAAGGGCAAGATGGATTTTGCCCTTGCTAAAGGAAAAAAAAACCCCAAACAACAAACCCAAAAACCTAAAAAACCAAGCCCATAGAAGACTTAAAAGGGAAATGAGGAATATGGTTTTCACAGAGTATTTTATAAGTTTCTGGGATATTTAGGATTGGTGTGGGGCAGTAAGAGTTAACAGTACTGAAAGCTTATCTACTGGATTTGGAATCTATATGAAGAAGAAAAGTTATATTCGATGATAAAGAAGCAAAAAGAAGATTTAGTGATGGAGTAGTGGGATGGGAATGGAGACAGAACTGATAATTCAGGTTGGAAGTTGGTTGAGCAACTGGTACGATTACAGAAGAGGGAAGTGGCAAAGATAGTGGAAAAGTTGAATTCAGGTTCATTACATATTCTGTTTGTAGTGGTTGCCAGTTAACGTTGAGATGCTTCTGGAAATGTGAAAGTAGGCAAAAATAGATGGATTTAGGAATTAGCTGTAGAGGATGAATAGGATCTGGTAGAACATAATAAGCAAAGGACAAGTGAGTCTAGAAGAATATCAAGTATGAAAAAAGGAAGGGAAGGGTGAAGAACTGTCAAGGCAAAGATCATTGAATGGACATGGGTGATTGCAGGAATACAGAAACTCATGAACAAGAGCCTGAACTCAGTGGTGTTGGAACCAAATGGTGGTTGGAATAGCACAAGATTAGAGAATGTCCTATCCTTTTTGTCCAGAAGAAAGTTACTGTTGGCCTTGTCTGTAGTGTCAGCAGAAGAGAAATGCTGCAAAGTTAGTTGAGGAGTGAGTTAGAGGACATGTGTAGGTTACAGAAGAAAATGGTCCACTCTTGGATGGTGTGTTGGAGAAGGAAGGTAGGACAATAATAGTGAGTTGTGAGGAAAGGAAAAGGAATTGGAGATAGGAGAGCTTACAACCTTAATTTGGAGAAAGTAATGACAGACAGACTGAATGACAAAAGACAGGAAGGTAGAAGAAGAATAGGAATAAAATGCTGGCATCAGAACACGTGAAGGAGGAGAACTCAGAAAGGAGAACTGGAAAAGGGATGATAGGGTTGGAATGGGAAAGGACCTCTCAGGTTGTATCGGTTTCTGGTGAGATGGTAAAGAAAAAGAGGACTTGAAGGAACAAAGAGACAGGAAGGAACACGAGCACCAGTGACCATACCGTCAGATTAGGGAGACGCAGGAGTCAGTCATAATACTTGTTTGCTAAAGGAAAGGCTACGAAAAGAGAGGGGGAGCTCAGTAAAGGAAGCTGACACCAGTTGCTGGATTTGAGTGGCCCCCCTATTCTGAGTTGAATAAATACGCTTATAGAAAAAGGTGAATGTGCACCACAGCTGTGAGTACCCATTGAATGCAAGATTCACTTGCTGAGCACAAGCATGCCTTAGTGTTTTACATGTTTGTGTGTGTTTGGTAAACAATTTTAATTTTGCTTGATTTTGTATTTTAATGTTTCAGGTTCGTGGGAGTAAAGGTGAGGTCCTTTATATCCTAGATGCAAGCAATCCACGCCATTCTAATTGGCTGCGTTTTGTCCATGAGGCTCCATCACAGGAACAGAAGAACCTGGCAGCCATCCAGGTAGATTTGGTGGATTCCTACCATTTGCTTCCTGTTATTGATTTACTAATTTGATCTCCTCTTTGGTCTTTGTCTCTTGCAGTAAAATTGCAAAATCTGAGTAGCAAGCTGCTTTCCTTTTCCTACCTTTCTTTTTTGGAAGTGAACTCTTGTGCTTAAATGTAATACCATAAATAAGATTGATAGGATGAAAGACCAAAGAGGTCCTTAGTTAGAATCTGATATTCTTTGAAAGGTTTATGTTAATCCACTGTGATGGAATTGCACTGAATCACTTACATGAACTATTTCTCCTGGCTTAAAGTGAACTGTTTACATTAAAAAAAAAAAAAAAAATTCCAGAGTAGTTAACTCACTACTGTAACAACAGTTTAATTTTCTCACTACAGCCTTCTTCAGTCAAGTTAAGCTTTTGCCGGAATGTAGGTGTTTTCTTGTCATTGTGGAAATTAAAAAGATAACTAGGTAACTATATACCTGGCTGAATCAGGACTAATGATTTAGAGGCCTAGTTGTGTTTCATGCTGAACTCAGGTATGGGCTTAGGTGTGCGGAAAGCAGAATCATGCATTTGCTTTATAGTTTAAAATTTAATAAAAAGTGTGACAGGTTTGAAAGCAAGCATGGTGCTTAAAATATTCCAGTAGAAAACAGAGAATTGAAGGATCTAATTATCTGATAGGATGATCAGGCAGTGCTTGAGGGTAAGTTAATAAAAAAAGATCATTTTCTCTTTCTAGTCTTGGCTGTGGATCTGAATTTATCCAGCTTATTTTTACATTTTTATATTTGTCATTTGCAGCATTCTGTGATAGTGAGTTCTACTGTTTTAATTACACATTATGTTGAAACATGCTTCTGTTTTTCTTCTACAAACTTCTTAATTTCGCTGGATTCCCTAGTCCTTGTATAACAGTAAATAATTACTTTATGTTCATTTTTCTATGCCATCCTTGATTTTATAGAACCCTACTATATCCTTGCCCTCTTATTTGACAGCTCTTTTCTCAAGCTGAAGAGTCATAGTCTGTTTAATCTTTCCTTTTTGGAAGCGTTCTGTGACTTTGCAGAATGCAACAAAGACAGCGATATTTTTCTAGTTACAGCTATTGTCCTTTTGGAGATCATGAAAGAAATGAACTATCTGCATTTTTTTTTTTCCCAACACCTCAGTTTTACAGTAAAATAATTTCCAATTCCACATAAGTAAGAATTACATAGCTGTGCTAAACTTTTTGCTCAAAATGTATACTTTCCAAAATGTTGTTTCAGGCTAACCCAAGCTATTTGCTGGTGTAATCCAAATTTGCAAAAAATTAGGAAAAGGAGAATTATTTATCAGCATTTCTTAAAATGATTATTCTGCTTTTTCATCATGAGAAGACTTTTTTCTAGGATTTGCCTGCAGATCCTTGACAAAAGAATTTAAAAACAGAATTTATTTTGAGGCCAAACAAAAAAAAAAAATCATTTTTCCTTGCCAAGAAAACAAAGTTTTGTTTCTGGTGAAATAAAACAGGAAAAAAAAATTATTTTAAAACTACTAAGCAGAAAAAGGATACTAGTAAAGCCCTAGCATGTAGTTCTGTGAAAGATGCATTACTGCTGTTCTCCCCCCTGCCCCTTCCCCTCTATTCGTACTCATTGGCACTCAACACTAGTAATTTAAATTTCTGTGTTGATGACCTGTCCAACTCCTTAAATCTCCTACTCACCAGCGGGACTGTTTGCTTACTTGTATCTTTAGCAAGCACTGCCCAGTGAGATTGCTGCTTGCAGGTTCCCCTGCAGACCTGGTGTCAACCTCCCTCTGCCCATCCCAGTTGTGAGCTTTTCTGTGATTTCCATTCCGCTGTTGTATCTCCTACCACACCTCTTCTGCCTGGCTTTTCTTCCTTTATCGCAGTAGTTGAATGCTACTATTAGCAGCGTACTGCCTTGGGAAACCTAACTGGTTATCAGCCAGCCTTCACTTGATTTGCGCCTCGTACTTTCCACAGCTCTAGTTTTACCGAATGTCAGTCTGTGACATTCCATCACATATTGCTGGCTGAACATGACTGCAATTTTGCTGCTGATATTGTTTCCTTGGACCTTGTTGCTGTTCGTGTTTTAGGTCACTGTGGACAGGTTCATCATCTGCTTTTCCTCTGGGCCTGTACTCTAGGTTGTCGTCTTTGGTTCAGACCTCTTTAGGTCTTAACATCCAGGCTACAATTGAATTTTGAGAAATGGATAAGAAAGAGCGTTCACTATTCACCCATTCAGCAAAAACTTGTCAGCACTGACTGAATGGCTGCTTTATTATGCTTTTCCTGATGTGTATGACAAGTCAGTTGTTAATTTAGTGCAACCACTGCCTGTGCAATTATTTCTGGATGTTGTCCTTCTGTCTTTGTCTCTCAGTTATACTAAGCTCTAGCAAAAGATTTGTTGTCCTGCTTATAGTACCAAATATGAAAGGTCCTCATACGTGAGGAGTCCTAGGCATGTCAGTGATTAGCACGCCAATCAGTGCACAGGCAGTGTGATAGCAAATTACAGCCAATGTTAGCAAATGCAAAGTAAGGTTCACAAGAGGGAGCAGTGTGAACAATTAATGTTCATTATTATATTTTAAATAAAACACTCAGTAAAATGACCTGAACTTCTGAATAGAAGCTTTAATGGACTATCCAGTGCGTACCAGTGGTTTTTTTGATAACGAAAATGATTATTTAAATAAAGAAATTGAAAGAAACTGTTATGTTGTATTGCATAATGTTGTACCTTGCTTAGAGTGTGCTTTTTGCATGCCTTTTTAAAGGATCACACTGGAGTTAAAAGATGGTTTAAAAAGAAAAAAGAGTGGCAAGAATATTCGTCCTATAAAAGCTTCCACAGAAAAACATTTGGAAAAATTACAGGGAAAAATAGAATAAACATGATCAGCATGTACAAAATGATGAAAAGTATAGGGAAGGCAAACTTACAAAAACAAACAAAAATTTACTAGCTTATCTCATAGGTTTGACTTATCTCATGGGTTGACTGCAAAATATGATTAGTTCCTCATAGCTTAATTTGTACGCAATGATCACGTTTAGACTCTGCGCAAAATGCTCCCTGTGGTGATAAAACAACTTAGAGGGCGTGGGATTTTTTTAAAGTAAGTTTGGTGGGGTGTTTTTGTTTGGATTTTTTTTGGGGGGTGGGTGGGTGAGTTTTGTGGTGGTTTTTGTGGTTTGTTCCCCCCTGCCCTTCTCCCTCTAGTGCTCCGTATTTTGTAAAACCCTGGTTCTGGTGGGAGCTCTTGGTGGTGGTGTGGGGAGCGTTCTGGGCTCTGAGTTCTGCCTCCACTCCCAGGTGGCAGCTGTGGTGTTTGGGTCGTCTTTGACTGGGAAGGCACAGGAGGTATTTTTAACAGCTGTGCGGTGAGTAATACCACTGTGTGGCTGCTAGAGAAGGATAGAAAGGTTGGAGGGTACCTGCCTATGTACCAATAGCTTTTCTGAGCGTTTTGCACAGCTGAATTGCTGGAGGCTTCTCTAACTTATTTCAAGTAGTAACTGAATAGTTATCCTCTACTATATTTAAAGTAGCTTTAGAATTACAACTTTTGCATTAACAGAAACTGTATGAATTGTAAACTCTTTTGCCCTGGGCTATTCCTAGTGATTTAGTTATAAATATGACTTCTGATATATAGCAAAAACGCATTGGAATTATCATAATCAAACGGAAATGGCTCCTATCAAAAATACCATAGTTTTTGTTTTTTCAGTTTTTAGGCTGGTAGAGTATTACATTTTCAATATTCCTTTATCCAGAATGGATAAGTTTATCTGTTTGTCAGTTGTAATTTTATTAAACACTCTCTGCTGGAGGTTACTATGCAAAACAGATCCTGTTGTTAACAAAGGAACTGTTTTGTAAACAGAATTGCAGCCAGCTAAAGCTTTAAATTAAAATATTTTTTCATTAGCAGGCAGACACTGAGATGGTCTGCTGTAGCTTAGAAAACAGTGAGTTAGAACAATGAATAGCAAAAACTAATGTAAAGGAGGATATTTACTGTGAGGTGGTAGAGTGGTTTAAAGTCGTATTTCATAAATATGTGTTAGTATGCATAATTCAATGATGTCCTGGTTGATCTTGAGGTAAAAAACCCCTGTGGAGTAGCGGTAAATGTCTTCAGAGGAAGATTAGTACGTGAGAGACAGCGCTGTAAGAAGTGTAGTAAAACTGGACTATCTAAAAAGCAAGAGTGAGAGGAGAAGACACAAGGAAAGCAAGCACAAACTGTTGGGTTAGGCTGCTTAATAAATTTACATATTACGGGACAGTTTTCAGGACTACCTGAAACTTACTGGTGGCTTGAGTGCTACAAAGGAAAGATTAATTTGTTATGCAATGTAAGAAGTAACATGAACGTAGTTGTTGACTTCCTGCATGCTCAGAGGGGAGAACTAGAAATCTGCTTGATTCTTGAATTTTTTTGTGGGGAAAAAGGAGAATTTTTTAATTCCAGGGTCATACGCATTTATCTGTTGTTGAATACTTACTAGTGCTGTTCAGGCATTCTGTTACTGAAGAATTCAAAATGAGAAGTTTCTGAGGAGTGAAATAAGTATTTTTTTCCATGAGATTCCTTGAACTATACCTATTACATTTTTGATTTTTGCAACAGGAACCTCAGCAACACCAAGCAAATGTGAGTGTGAAAATCATACAGACCCTTTCAGCACTGAGATTACAGAATCTTTTTTTTTTTTTAATTTAAATGTAACTCATTTCTGATTCTAGGCTCTCTTAATACTAAGCTGGCACATAGAGTGGTGATATTAAGGTTCCAAAAAATCTACCATTCTTATCTCTCCATGGATTTCTAAGGGCCTCTCTTCCCAAGTTTTGCTATCACTAAGTGCTTTTTCTTGCTGAGATACCATGTTATGAGGTAAAAATTTGGAATATGGCATTTGTTACGAGCACTACAAATTTTTCTTAAAAGTCTGGGAAGGAAAAAATAAGTGTTTTAGCACTATATGTTAAAAAGTAACTTTTAAAGGAAATGTAGTTGTTGTCATCTACTTGTAGTATTTTAGATGGGGAGCAGGGTGGAAGAGAGGCACGTGAAGGGAGGAAAGAAATCCCTGCAGAACTCAAATTCTTGATACTTCAGAGCACTGAACTGCAGGCGTGTCTGGGAACGTAGGCAGTTGTAAGAAAGACAGCAATAAGGAAGATGAACGTGTTCGAGTATGTGCAGGAAGACGTGTGCTCACGTTCTCTGCCAAGTCAAAAGGGTCTTTACTTTTTTTCCAAAGAAGCCAAGGCCTTTAAGAGGCTGAGCTATTGGTCATCCAAAGCATCCTGGTGATTAGATCCTCCTTGTGCTTGCTAATTACTTTGGCCCTGCTACTTCCATTTGTAGCTTCAAATATTCCTGTTCGTGGTGGGCAGCGATCTCATTACATTTGATATCAATGGAAGTCTTTTAATTGCATTTGGAAGGCTTTAAATCTAAGTTGCTCGGTCAAAAGCATGCTGAACAGCTCCTGGAGGTGTTGAGCAGCATCGGGTGCATGGACTTTGCAAGTTAACAGAGTGCTTGTCATCTCTTACAGCGTATGGTGCCATACAGGATGGTTCACTGCTGTTGAAAGCTCGTTCAGTTGCTGAACTCAGTGGTTACTTGTGGCAGTGAAAGTCACATATGTGAACTTCTGTATATGTTTTACATGGTTTTAAGTTTCACTAAGCCAGCATTTCTTAAAACAGTGAAATGCCACTTTAGTTAAAGATATGTTTGGAGTGGAACGCTAAATCTGAACATCTGTAAACTTTGGGGAAAATTGGGATTTAGATCCAAAATGGAAGCTAATGCCTGCTTTGGCTTCCTCCTCTTTTTGAGTTGAAAAAGGGTAAGAAACTAAAAATTAAGCTTTCTCAGTAAGCATAAAAAATGCAGGGTCACTCCTGTGATGCTTTGGAAATAAAGAATGGAATGAGAATTGGTATTACTGCCAGTGTGGTTAACATTCTCTGCAACAGATGCATGCTGAAAGCAGTATTCTCTAGTTAGATTTGTACAAGGATGTTGTGGAATAGTTGAAGAGAGCATATATCAAAAGAGAAGCGTTCTCGATGATGAGGCAGGGTGTACCCTCAGCAAGTTTGCTGATGGTGCAAAACTGGGAGGAGTGGCTGATACACCAGAGGGCTGTGCTGTCATCCAGAGGGACCTCAACAAGAAATGGGGAAAAATGGTCTGACAGGAACCTCATGCAGCTCATCAAAGGGAAGCGCAAAGTCCTGCACCTAGGGAGGAGTAACCCCATGTACCTTTACATGCTGGAGCCCAAGCAGCTGGAAAGCAGCTTTGCAGAAAGGGATCTGGGGTTTTTGGGTGCCCAGTGCCAGGACCAGAGGCAATGGGCACAAACTGAAACTCAGGAGGTTCCCTCTGAACATTAAGTAATACTTTTTTTTTTTTTTTTTTTAATTGTGAGGGTGACCGGGCACTGGCACGTGTTCCCCATAGATGTTGTGGAGTCTCCTTCCTTAGAGATGTTCAAAAGCCATCTGGACATGGTCTTGGCCAGTCTGCTCTAGGTGACCCTGCTTGTGCAGGGCGGGTTGGATGAGATGACCTCCAAAGGTGCCTTCATTCTGTGATTCTGAGAGAAGGTATAACTAAAGTTGGGAAACCTGTAGATTTCCTCTGTAAAACCTCTATAAAAAGAAGGATGTAAACACATCTCTCAAATCTAAGCAAATGGACTATATTTTTTAATTGATGGTTTGTATTTTCCACAGAACCTCTCTAAAAGAGACTTCCAAGAGTAAGTTGCAGTATCTCAGTTCAGGATCCTATAGGTTCATTAATATCTGTCAGTACTGGCAGGGGTGCCCTACTGGGCACGTATAGGCCACATGCTATTAAAATGCTGCTGACATCAACCTTCCCAAGGCAGGGGAGGAAAAAAAAAAGTGTTTTACTTTTCACAACAAAAGCTTTCAGTGAGAACAATCAAAAGTTTCAGTTCTTCTCTGTAGAGCCACCAGAATTGTGACGTTGCTGGAATTAGTTTTTTGAACTTCCGCTTTAGTTTTTTGTTCTCCCCACAGAGAAACAAGAATATTTTATTTTTAAGCTGGAAGATTAGAAAATGTGTACTGAATTGAAACATACAGTTTAAAGAGTGGGAGGAATCTCTTTTGGCAGTGGGGGGGAAAAAAAATCTTCCAGCTCTCATTTGTATTGCTGTTGTACACATCATTCAAATTCTGAGGAGTTTAACTGCAAGATTTGGGTATGTAGTATCATTACTGCAGTAAAACACGTTCTTCTGCAGATGGGAAACTAAAAGCAATGGCTTCTAATTTAATGCAAGATAATAACTGTAACCAAAGAATAAAGAAAAAAAAAGTCTATCATAATACAGAATATTCAGCTGGAAAAATATTCTAACCTTCCCCGGGAGCTATCACTAAAAACTGCAGTATGGCGTAAGAATGCAGGGGAAATGCAGGAATTGCCGTACAGTTTAACCTCGTGCTCTGTTTAATCTCATGTTCATGTCTCAAAGGTTGTCTACCTTAACACAAAGGTCGGCTACCTTAACATGCAATACAGCACGATAGGAATAGAACAGTAGATAGAGCTGAGGCTTCTGTCTCCTTTGTGTGTGGTTCAGTTGCTATACCTCGCATTAGATATAGTCTTGGTCCCTGGGCTGAATGTCTCCATTACATGTGTGAGTTATAGGTGTGTGGGGGTGGTTTTTTTTGTGTTTTTTTTTTTTTTTTTTTTTTTTAAGAGAAGTCTCTCTGGGATCCATCTGCTTCCTGGCTGATGAGAGCCACAAACAGGCTGAGTGGGACAGGGATACGTGCCTTAAACAGGCATTTTCCAATGTATGAACTAGTGTGAAAACAACAAAAGCTTCCCCCAGTCTCTTTGTGCCATCCATTTCCCCTTCCTTGCTTGAGAGGGGCAAGGGTCTGTTGGTCCCCAGCAGCACCTCTGGAAGGCTACCTTGCTTCACCCACTGTCCCCCAGGGATACCTGATCTGCTCTCCCTCTTGGGAAGGCATTGTTACTCTGATCGTGTCTTTCCTGGCACCGCATGCCCTCTTTGACCTTTCCTGTGCCTGAGCTTGTGGCTTTGTCTTCTGCCACAGCCCCCAAGAAATCACCTCCACACATTTCCTGGATTGGGGTTTCTGCCCTCACAGACATTGCCATGATTGGTTTTACTTTGGCAAACGTGACACCCTGGAGCTGCAGGCAAAGATCAGGAAAGGGAGTGTGCTTGTTTGGAGAGGTAGCAAAGGAGAACTGGCAGAACAGGTAGGCTGAAGAGCTGGCTTGCTGCCAGGAAATTGGGTGTAGAGGGAAGCTGGGTAGCACTTTAAGAGGAGTGGTTGTGGGCACAGGGGGAAACTTGGTAAGGATTAGGAAGGCTGGGTTGGAGCCAGCTGATCAAGCTCTGGAGGATGGAAAAGCCCTACTCTCCCTCAGGTAACACAAGACTATCTGCTTCCTCCTCCTCCTGTGTTTTCCTCTTTCAGGAGTGATGACACATCTGTCTTACACTTTTGGATGAAAGCGTGATGGGCTGTCAGTGCTTCTTGGCCCATGTTCCCTCTCAACCTTCCCTCTTACAAAGCACAAATGAAGGTGTGTAACTGTGTGGAAAAGCCAAGAATCTGAATGGGAGAGGTGCCTGTAGTGGAGCAAAAATGGGATAGCAAGAGCTGTTGGAACAAGAAAATTGTATTTGCTGGGCAGATCAGTGTGGCTTATAGCTTAAAAGATGACAGTTAAGGCAGGGGGTGAGAGAAGCTGTCCTGGTTTCGGCTGGGATAGAGTTAATTTCCTTCCTAGTAGCTGGTGTAGGGCTGTGTTTTAGATTTAGGATGAGAATAATGTTGATAACACACCGATGTTTTAGTTGTTGCTGAGCAGTGCTTACACTAGTCAAGGACTTTTCAGCTTCCCATGCTCTACCGACTGAGAAGGCTGGAGGTGCACAAGACGCTGGGAGGGGGCACGGCCAGGACAGCTGACCCCAACTGGCCAAAGGGACATTCCATACCATGGGACGTCATGCTCAGTACATAAACTGGGGGAAGCTGGCTAGGGGGGGGCCTCTGCTCGGGGACTGGCTGGGCATTGGTTGGCGGGTGGTGAGCAATTGCATTGTGCATCACTTGCTTTGTATATTGTTGTTGTTCTTCTTATTATTTTATTTTATTTCAATTATTAAAGTGTTTTTATCTCAACCCGTGAGTTTTCTCACTTCTACTCTTCCGATTCTCTCCCCCATCCCACTAGGGAGGGGGGAGTGAGTGAACGGCTGTGTGGTGCTCAGTTGCCACCTGAGGTTAAACCACGACAGAAGCAAAGTGGAATAATAAACCAGGAATAGCGTGAAGGGAGATTGTGATGCTACCGTGACCAGCACTTGGAGTTTTCTCCCAAGGATCATTGTGGCCCGCTGCAGATGAACGTTGTTAGCAAAACAACCAGCATGGCCTAAGCAGATGGGCAAGTGGAGCAACTGTAGATGCGTTCTTAGTAAATGGGAGGATTATTAAAACGTTTTGAAAGATTTCTTACTACCTTCACTGTGTCTATGTCTGCATGCACATAGATAAATGTGCTTCACACAAGTGCTGCTGGTGGAGGGAGAGACTTAAATTCCTTCGTGGTTCTGGAGAACTTCCATTGGTTTGACTGAAGATGCTGCCTGAGGAGCTACTGTGGTGTGGGTATATCTGGATTAATTAGCGCTCCGAATACCTGACTATTAGCATTTATTTGGCTGGAAAAGCCAAACAAATCAGCCTTGGAGGAGGAAAGAGTTTGAGCAGTGTTTTAGTTTGGATTGGCATGGAAGCTAATCTCTTTTCAGTGCAAATACAACCAAGATCACTTACGCATTAGAGTCCTTAGTGCTTCTTCCATTAACCTTTTTACTAACCAAAAGTACACAAATAGGAAAGAATCAGGATGCTTTTAGACACAGAGAGTAATAAAATAAGCCCCAGATGCACATGGGGCAGAGAAGTGCAGAGATTGTGAGGATGCAGCAGTGTTGATAAGAACTTGGTTGTTGGGATTCAGGCACTTGGTCTAGGTTAACCTGAATAATTAGTTCTGGTTGCTGTTCTCCCAGACTTACTGTGTGATGCAAGATGTGTCACATATGGTCAGATTGAAAGGTGTGCTCTTTGGTTCTTTAATGAGTAAGTTTGGGACTTTATTTTTGCCTGGGATACATGGCTTTTTCTCTTATTTTTTCCTTTTTTTTTTTTTTTTTTTTTTTTTTCCCCTTTGGCAAGCCAGTAATAGGTATGTGCTTCCATTTGTAAGGTTGTCTTGCTTGTAGAATAAGGTTGTCCTCAACAGTGATATATTGGAGGTTTACCCCAGTGGTTTTATCCTGTTTAAGTGGAGACTTAGTGTAGAAGTCTCATGTCAAGAGTTTCAGTACATGATTTGTTTTGAGTTTAGACTGTAATAAATTAAAGGTCTCTGCAACTTGACAGAGGCATGTAAAAAACAGCAATTTCTAGATGTATGCAAAAGTTAGGGTGGCATAGTGATACATATCTGGACTGCAGAATGTATCTTGAAAAAAATGCATAATTTGTTTTGTCTTCAAATGCTGCTGTTGAGATAAGGACAGAAAAGTGGTGCGTCCTTGAAAGCAGCAGCTGTATCAAGCCTATTGAATTAAATAGATTTCACTCTTGTGTGACAATATCTTGTGTAATATATAACAGACCTTCTAAAGCTCGAGGAATACTGCATCCCTGTTGACAGTTTAAATTAATCTTAGTATATTACAAAAATTAAAAATCATTATCTTGTCCTTGTGCTATGAAGCTTGTTACAAAATATATGGCTAGATGTAGTGTAAAGAAGCTTCAATTAACTTTTCTGGATGTTAATCAGATAAGCTTTAAGATTTATGATAGAACTTGAAAGTCTTCACTGTGTAAAAATGAGTCGTCTTTGGCGCTTCGGGTGGTACCTAAAGCAGTTGGTTCACATATGGCAAAAAAAAGCAGCTCTGTGTATCAGTTTAGGAGACAGCTGGTTTTGCTATAGCCCCCCCCAGCCAACCTTGGTAACTTTAGATAAACAATGTCAAAGACCAAAGTTGTTAGCTTATGTTTCTATTTGGAAGCTTGTTTATTTATTACTGAGAAGGTTTTGGAGCTTATTATTATGTAGTTTGTCCTTTCATGCAGAATCTGGGCTGGATCTTTGGCCTTCTGTGGGTCTGTGTATCTACACTGATTTAAACCAGCAGAAGGTTTTGATCTAGTGGTTTAAAGTGTGTTTTAGAGATGTGCCTGCTAACTTGATAGTTAAGATAACTAACCAGGGTTGAAAGCCTGTTCATTAAGAAGGCTGGGAATCAGATAGAGACAGAGAAAATAACACTATGTAAACATGCTACTGAAAGCTGGATTATGATTCATGCAGCCAACGGGACAGAGCTAAAGCTGTATTGTTTATTTAAATTTTGATATTTTTCTAATACTCAAATGTTTCATTTTAAAACTTTGAAGTTCTTGTCAGGCAGAGTGTGGCAGGAGAGGAGGACTTTAACACCACCTTCACCTTGGTCTAGGCTACAGTGCAAACTGGAAAAGCCTCACAGGTGAGGCAGGGGCATATTTCCAGAATACCAGAATACAAGGGCACTTTATCCATGCAGCCTCACTAGGAAAGAAGTCTCAGAAAGGCTGTTCTAGCATTGTGGTCCCTGAGGAATGGAGCCAGCCCTTCTGTAGTTGAGGGCTAATATTAGTTCAGGGTCCCATACTTGTATCTAGATTTTACTTTGTCTGACATCATTATTCATTGCTTCTACTTACTGTTTGCAACAGGAAGGGGAAAATATTTTCTATCTGGCTGTGGAAGATATTGAAACAGACACAGAACTTCTGATTGGGTACTTGGACAGCGACATGGAAGAAGAGGAGGAGGAAGAAGAAGAAGTAACTGTTATTCAGGAAGATGAAGACAGTGGCAACAATAAAGAAGTGCAACCAGCTGGTGAAAAAATTGCAGGTGAGCAATATGTAATAATTAGGATAACTTGAGGGCTTAAAAGTAGTAACAAAGAAGAAAGAGAGCACTAACTGTATAGGATTGGGAACTGGGGGCTCACCAGGTTTAGTCTGAGCTCTTGTATGATTTTTATCTCTTTATTTTGGTTTGAGTTGAGGTTCTTTTCTTTGCCTAATAAGAAGCAGCCAGCCCTGTGAATTGCTGAGTGAATGAGTGAGCCTAGATTTCATGAGAAGTTATCGTTAATTTTTGAACTAAAGATGGAGTTAATTTCACCGGACATATAGTCTATGGAAGCTAAGTTTTTCCTCTAAGAGGGGTAGTTTCCCTCTTACTTAGATGGGAGAGAAATAAACCTTTTCGTAAAGCTGTTCAGCCAATCCTAAGGTAAGATGTCTAAGAAAAGGTAGGTGACCTGAGCTGTCTGGTGAATTCTCAGCATCTTCACCAAAGTAGAGACAACCTGGATGACTAATTTAGGCTAACAGCCTAAGTCACACCCAACTTAATACTTTGCATCCATTTTCAGTAATGCTGGTGGTAATCCACTCAAGATAGGCTGTCTATAATCCATTGAGAGACAATGTCTTTTGTTAATTTTGTGATGCCGTTTTGCATAATCTGTTTCTGGCAGGGAGTCTCTCTTAATATAACCAAAACATTCCCTGAAAACTATTCCTTTACTGTTTCTGCCTCCAATCATGCAGATCTCCTCACCTGTAAAGAGGACCATGCATGCCCAAACTGTGAATCCAGTTTTGCCAGCCAGGAGATTCTAGCTGAACATCTTCAGACCTTGCACCAAAAACCCAGTGAGGAAAAGGAATTTAAGTGCCGAAACTGTGGAAAGAAATTCCCTGTTAAACAAGCTCTACAAAGACAGTGAGTAGAAACAGGAGTGTTTGTTCAGGGATCATTTAAATTAATTTAATTCAATCATTTATTTCTCTTGGCTTAATCACAATTTAAGCTTTAATTTTTATGCTTATGTGTTTGTACCCTTACCCTTTACATTAGTCTTTTAATATGTTAATTTCTTGTATTTGATGGAGACTTCAATTTGAATTGCAAAAATGTCGCTAATTTTTTATGTTTTAAAATCATACACTGCCAACCAGATCAGAGCTGCTGTTTGGTGCAAAACCCTTGGTCTCCATCAGTTTTTGTCTTTTGTTGTTTATATATTTTTTGCTTGCAATTAAATAGATATATTACTTTTTATTATATATTTAATTACTGATAGTACATTAAATGCTTAAGTGATTATAGATAGTACATTTAATCTAACTCGTACTGGAAAGAAACAGACTCATATTGCATAGAATGCACTTAAGGCTGCTCTTGTAATAAATTGATCTTTCTTACAGCTGAATAATGTGAACATTCCTAGAACTGGCAGCTCTATATGAGCTCTGTGTTCTTTCATGGAAATAAATAAAATTACATAGCAGAGAAATATTTGGTGGAGGCAATTAAATATTTTCTCTTGAACTTAGACTTGTTCCTTCTAGTCTATAGTGGAAGTTGGATTTGTGCTGTATAGCTAGTTGAGTAAATTTTTACATCATCCATAGTAAGATTAATCTGTGTGAGGATACAGCAGTATGATCCTGACTCTTGCTGTTTATGCATTTGATTAGTCCCACTAAATTCCAGGAGACTTCACATATGAAAGAGATTACTCACCTACTTAAAGATTTGTAGAGCTGTATATATGTTTTAAGCTACTGCAAGCCTGTGTGAGTTGTAGAATGTTCCCCTTAATTTTTTTTTTTAATTATTTTTTATTTTTCTTTAGCGTACTTCAGTGCACAGAGAATATCAGCCCAGGAGACTCTTCAAGAAGTTTTCAGTGCTCTGTTTGCAATACTTCCTTCAGCTCAGAATCGAGGTTTTGTGTCTGAGTTACTGGACTGCTGTCATATCATTGCTGGCCTCCCTTTGCATGTTAGCTTTCAAGCTTGTTAGTTTATGTGAATCCTAACAGTGAAAGAAGTCAAATGCTTTCATTCCTGTTTGCTGTAAGTAATGCATGAGGTGGCCTTGGAACTCTGGAGTGCAGCATGCGTTAAGCTCAGAGTACTTGCTGTGTGTCTGGTTTCTGTAGATACTGCTTTATGTGTTGTTTTTTTTTTTTTTAACTGGTTATCCCGTATAGTTACGAACAGCACAAGGAGGCATGCAGAGGGGATGCCAGATTCATATGCAAGGCAGATAGCTGCGGCAAGAGATTCAAGAGTAAGGATGCCCTGAAAAAACATAAAGAGAACGTTCACAGTGGTAAGAAAGAGTTTAATGTTTCTTCGGGGGGGAAAAAAAAAACCTCTAACATGTTCCTAGTCTTAAATTTGCAAATCAGAGTAAACCTTGTCTTTGGTTTCTTCTTTAATGGATTCATCTGTATCAAAAAGAAAATTAAGAAGTAACTAATTGCAAGAGTAACTATTCCTCCTCCCCCAGGGAGAAATTACTGTATACAAGATGAATCATTAGTCTACTGCAGAAAATGTAATAGGAATCTGGGGAAGTTTAAACGAGGCAAATAATAGATAAAGCAAAATATTTCAGTAGTGAGGAAAATCAACCACTGGCACAAACTGCTACAGGAAGTGGTAAGTTCTTGATATTTTAGTATTTTTAGGGCACAATGGGACGTCTTTCTGGAAGACGTGCTTCACAAACGATTAGGCTTGATGAGGGTATTGCATAAAATTCTATAGCCTCTGTTGTGCAGGAAGCCAGACCAGACAATCCACTAGTCCTGTTAGGCCCTAGCATTTTTGTATCTGTGCACTGTGAATCAATAGTTTTCAATCAAACTTCACTCTGTTTTCATGAAAGGGCAAAATACTGCTCTCAGGTCCACAATGCAGATCTCAGTTCTGGCATCCTGCTCTCTCTGCATGTCCCCTCTCAATGTCAATGAAAGATCAGTAAGTGGGGACAGCAGAATACCAGAGTGCAAAGAAAACAGTCTTTAGTTGATGATGACAGCACTGAGATGCTTTGTAAGATTTTCATTACATGAAATCTCTTCTGCCAAACTCTTACAGCGTACAGAAACCCTTCCATAACCATACTTATAAAAGATTATCTCCTTTTTTCAGTATCAGTAAGAATTTTTTCCATCCATGAGCATTACTATGTTTAGGCTTAGATTTGGTCAGTTATGTAGTGGTATACAAATTCCACAATTCTCTTGAATGATCGCTCCAGACATGACTGAAAGCAGATGCCTGGAGGATATTTTTGCTCTGCCTGCACAACGAGCAGAGCTTTTATTTTACCACTTGGGAGTCATAGAAAGCACAACTGGTGTCAGTGCAGGAAGGAAAATGAACTACTACTGTTGAGGGACACTTCTAGAATTCCTTCCTGCTTTGCGTTACCTGGAGGCAAGAGAAAGCAGAAAGGATTGTTACATGTGTTGCCTGTTACGCAAAGCTATGAACAGATATTCACTATCACCTTTCTCTCTTCTGAAAAGGTCTCATTTTAATGTTCTTGTAAGTTGAAGTACGAAGTGTATTACTGTATTTATGCGCATATCAGTGTATATATAAATACTTATCATAAGTTTTATAACAGCAAATGCATATGTGAGATTAAGTACTTTTTCATGCTACAAATTTAAGTATTGAACCAATCAATTGACAGGGTACATTGTAGTAAGAAGAATCAACATAATAGGGATTCTTTAGGACAGCAAGAGCAGGAAAGATATAGGATGCTGAGAGTCTGCAAAACTGAGCTGAAAGCCATCTAATAAGTTCATTTATGATCCATACTTCCTCTGTGCTTGACTAAGCAGTACCTACCTCCTCTTTTGTTCTGTGTCTGTTCTTTTTAGTGTTCAGTGTAATATGAACATTTTTTACATAAGCTAGGAAATATCTTGCACGGGCATGTAATTAAACAAAGAATTAGGTTTGTGGTGGCTTTGTCTTGCAATAAAAAGCTTTGTGGGTTACTAAAATGAATTTCAAAAGGTAAATAATAGATAAACCCAATTAAATGCTCTGTCACTCTTTAAAGCAACTGTGACAGGGGAAGGAAAATACATCTGGTAGCTGACCTGTAGCTTGTTTTGTAATTTACATTTTAGACGAGGTTTGAATTCATGGTCTGGTGCTAATACAATTTCCCTGTCTTGTTCAGTTAAAGACCATTAATGATATATTGTTTTGTATAGTAGAATGCTTAATGCTTTCTGAATAAAGAAAAATGGGAAATGGTAGTTTTGACTTCAGTTTGGGATCTGTTTTGTCATTGCTGCACTAACTCCTGGATTGACTTCTTGAAGGAATCAGCTGTTCAGTTACAAAGTGAGTTGTTCTTGGTTGTGAATTGTGCTCTTCATATTGGATTGGTGATGTGTGATAACATCTATTTGAAGGGTTTTTTCTTTATTGTTCTAGTTTTCTTGATTTACATTCCATCAGTAACTGGTTTGTTGGACACCCACAGAGAACTCCTGATATGAAACACTTTGAAGATGGCATAGAAATGTAAAAATCTTATGTCAGTCAAATGACCTGTGAAAAGTCACAGACTCAGTGGAAATATTTAGGTTCTTTCTTAGCACTTCCT
This sequence comes from Aptenodytes patagonicus, assembly GCF_965638725.1. NCBI lineage: Eukaryota > Metazoa > Chordata > Aves > Sphenisciformes > Spheniscidae > Aptenodytes > Aptenodytes patagonicus. The sequence continues at coordinate 79,717,856 of NC_134952.1, forward strand.
TTTTAAGATGTTGGTGGTATTTTGTTTCTGTTTCAGGAAATTCTAGGAAGAAGCTGATGTGTTCAGTGTGCAATAAGAAATGTTCCTCAGCAACAAATCTCCAAGAGCATCGAAAGGTCAGTAAGATGAAGGCTAACCCACAGCAGGCTTTGACTTCACTAAGATGTGAGACTGTGGTGCTTAGGTCACTTGAAAGCTGCTGTAATGCAAACCTTTGAGTCATCTCTTTCATGGTTACAAAACCAATGTATTTTATTGTGGGTATTTATTTTTGTAATCACAATTGATTAAACCAAAAATCTTCCTGAACTTTTAATGCATCTTTTACCAAATACAAAGATGTTGGTGCTTCTGTCATTTATGCATTCCAACATTAAGTCAAAGTTGCCTGCTGTTCTTCAGCATTCTTAAACGCTAAGCTGAATGTAAAAGTATGTTATGTAATGATAGGATACATACAGACCATAAAATAGGTTCATGAGCCTTCGGTTTTTGTACAAAATACAATCAATCTTTCTTATTACTTTGTGACATACTAGTAAGGGTGTTATTTGTAATTTAGTTACGCAGTAGTAAAAATTTCTTCCTCAAAAACAAATTTTTAATGTCTTTTTGTTTATGCACGTAATCTTTTAAAACCAGAACAGGAGGGGTTAACGGTTTGAAAAGCATCTACTGGAAATAAGGGGGTTCATATAGAAATACAGATGGACTATGAATGTGAGATTCTGAATCCACTATACCCAAAGGAAGTCCCTGCAAGATTAATTTGATAAATCGCTAAACCCCAGGAGATTCTGTTTTTACAAAAAGCTACATTGTACTGTTTATCAGATTATCTGTAAGTCTTTAATAATGCCCTGGTTATAACCTGAATCCATTGAGGATATAGATTATATCAATTAAAATATGTTGTTGCAAAGGAAATGGTGGGGCCCCTCCTTTTTAATTTGTTTTTCTCTTTGCTTGTATTACTATGCCCTGCATTTCTTGTCTAACAGGGCTATACTTTGTTACTCCTCAGACCAAATCGTGGTATGCCTTGCCACATATAAGTACAGTTTTCACGCATCAGTGCACCTTATGGTGGCCCTGAAAATGCAAAATACCATGGTTAGTGTGTCCATTTTATTAAAGTGTTTGGTTTTTTTCAGTAGTTGTAATTCTGTGCAGACATTATGACACACACTAATGAGCTTTTCAATTAGCATTGATGGTAGGTCAGTTGAGCACTTATTAATCTTAAGAATCACCATGAAGATTTTGTGCATAGAACTTCTTTATTTCCTTTTCTTGATTGGCTCCTCTTTTAAGATGTCCAGAAAAAAGATATTTCAGATTCACACACCTACATCGGATAGTGAAGAAGATTGCATGTAGGGCTCATGCCTTCTGTTTGTTTTAATTACTTTGCTTTTGTAGGAATTGGTGCGGGATCCATCACCAACATTGCCAAAAATATTTAGACAGGCAATGAAAACAGTAAGAAAATAATAGGTGAAACAGGGAGGAAAAGAGATTCCCCCCCCCATTTCCTGTCAATGTAAAGAAATAAAAGTAGAAAATAAAAAGGTAAAGTATAGGAGATAATAGAAAATAAGCCCAAACAACAGAAAGAGAAATCTGACAAACACAGAGAAAGAATGTAAAGAGGGTGGCTATACAGGAGATTGAGATCTGTTTACACTCTGAAGATATGGTCGTTCAGATCTGTAGCTTTCATGTCATCTTTGATTTAAACCCATTTTTAGCTTTGAGTCTCTTGCGGATTGCTTGTGTCTTAAATGTCTAAAGATAAGCCCTTTCTTAGCCATGCACAATTAAACTTTGCTGTCATTATCTTCTGTCCCTTAGTTTTTCCAGCCTGTTGCTTGTGTCATGCTAATTTTTGGTGGCATGGCTTTTTTTTTTTTTTTTTTTTTTTTTTAAAATCTCCATAAATTCAAGGAAATGTAGGGCTGGAAGAGACCTCAGGAGGTTTTCTAGCCCATTATGTTTTGCAGAGGGGGAGTAAGCATGTACCTAAATCATCCTAGATATGCGCTGTCTCATCTCCTGAAAAGTTCCACTAAAGAAAATTCTACCACCTCCATAGATGTCTTTGTATTCTGACTTTCAGCTTTAGTGCCATCAACTTTTTTGAATGTGTTCTTTAGTCCAGTGTTCGTTTTTTCTGATGTCCTACTTAAATCTTCTTCTTTACTGCAAATTGAGTTAATTGCTCTTTGTCTTATCTGAGAGAATGCCAAGAAAAATTCACCACTGTCTTCTTTGTAACAATTAGCATATTGCAAAGTTGTTATGAACTCCATTTGCAATTCCTAGGCTGTACAAACACAGTTATCTCAACCTTTCTTCATGCATCTGTTTTTCCAAACTACTTTTTCTCTTAGTAAGCTCTTTCTTCCTGTGGATTCTCTGTTTTTCACATATATGCTTCTTGAAGTCAGCTGCCCAAACAGGAAGAGCAGTGATGCGTAGTTGAGCCCTTGGTAGTGCCAAGTATAGTGGAATGATTGTCCTGAGTTTATTAATACAGAGAAAATGTCTATTAATACATCTCAGAATGACAGTGCTTTCTAACAGCAGCATCAATCTCGTTATTCATAGTTTGTTTGGAATTCATTAATGTTTTCTGTAGTGGTTATTCTGCTTCCTAAGTATTGCATGTTTTGGAGCTTCATTCAGAGTGTGGAAATCTTTGGGATTCTGATCTTGTCTTCCTTAGTGATTACAGTCCTACCCAGAATAGTCTCATCCACATTTTTTTTATTTTCTATTTGATTTCCAGAACTACTTACTGTAATACAACCCTCCTGTGTGATGCCTACAAAACTTAACAACAGTTATGACGTTGATCCACTGATACTATTGCTTTTTGTGGCGCTCAGTATCTTTTTGTTTCCCATTCTGCCTGTATCCACCAGTTCTCTTTTGTCTTATCCTCCAATTGTAAAGTGACATCCTTCTATCTGACGTTTATAGTAGTCCATGATTTGGGCTGCGAAGTGGTATGATAGTCTAAAAAAAATAAATTCCCAGCAAACACAACTCAGGAAATGCTCTACAGGAGCTTACAGAAGACTGGGTAATAGAATGAAAAAGTTTGTTGTAAAATCTCCTTTCTGCAGGTTTGTGGTGTCTACTGCCAGAGCAAATGAAACACCATCTGAATTATATGCTGATACTACGTTCTAAAGTTTAAGTAAAATGCAAAATTCGGTCGTTCAACAATGATAATAGTGAGCAAGCAAGCGAGGGGAGCGTTGTCTTCATTGATGCAGATTCTTGTTAAAGGGTTCCTTTTGTACCTTTGAATGTAGGTGTCTCATGTTTTGGATTTGAATTGCTCACAGGAACTTAAACATGAGCATATATACGTGAATAGCACAGGCTGCCAGGCCTTTCCCCTGAGGCTCTACTGCTCTGTAAGTGGAAAGGGAAGAAAATTTCAAACAAATCCCAGCGTTGCGGGTTTCTTTTCCCAGGATGATGCAGTCAGAATTGACGGCGCTACATTTTCAGTACTTGTAGGTAGACTGGGGGGGGTATGTCTCTCTCTGGCTGTACAGCTGTGGGGTGAGTTTCTGACTCTTGTAGGCCGGTGTTTTCAATGGAAAAGTAGCTAATTCCCCTGTTAAAGAAGATGATTAAGGATACCTTTGAGTATAAGGCAGTAAAGCTTTTTTGATTTTGGAAAAGGTCAGAAAACAAATGCCTGTATGAAATGCAGGATTGTGCTTCACTGGTAAGACTAGTTTGTGCTGTTGCCCTTCTGGATTTCTTAGCAGATTTCTTACGTGAATCTGTAAGATTCCATTAAGAGGCATGCTGTAGCACAGTCTGCTGGAGAGAAGATGACAGAACCAAGAAGGATCCTACTCATCATTTGTTCTAAGAGATTGAGAGTGTTTTATTGTTGATGAAAAATCCTTGATTCTTTCTTAACTTTCTTTGTTGTAGAACTGGAATTCCTGCAAAATTACAGTGAGGAGAGTCACTCTTAAATATCATCTGTGATCCCCCCCCCCGCCTTTTTTCACCTGCCAGTTCCAAGTGTCTCTATGTTGGGTTTTTTCCTGCCCTTTTTGTTCAACAGTGGGCAGTGTTTTGTTCTACTGTGCAACCTTTATTTTTCACAATCACTATGAAAGCCGTAGAAAGGTAGAGGGAACCAAATTTTGAACACCGCTTTAAAATTGTCAATAACATTTAATAATTTCAATCAGATGCAATATTCTTATATCCTTGCTCTGTCAAAGCACTGCCTTCCAACAGACAGTCTCATCCAGTTCTTGGAGTGGTAGACTGAAACTCAATTTAGTTTTTGGAAAAGCTGATCATGGATTACTTGTATCTTCAAAGTTTTAGCTCAGTTTCATCCCCAAAACTCTTTTTTGAATGACCTTTTGCTTTTCAATAGACCTCATGAAAACTTTAAGATCATCAGTCCTGTAAGATCATCAGTCCTGTAAGTGAAGGAGTACATTTATCTGAGCATATATTAATCTTGTTCAGAAGCTCGCTGTTTTGTATAGCACTTAGCAAGTTGTTTTCTGAAGGTGTAGCTCTTCAAATGCCTATGAAACAATCGTAAGTATGTTCTGACTTTAATGTAACAGAGGCTTATGTTGATAGCTGTTACAGCCCCCTAATGAGACTAATTTTGTTATGGGAATAAATCATTGCACGAACATTTGTCTGTGGTATTACAGCCTGTATACTCATCGAGCATGTTACTTGACAGGTTTTCTTAAAATGAAAATCCTTTTGAATATCGTTATTCATAAAAATACTTGCTATATTTTATTACTGTTGTTTTACCGTGTAATTGTGCACTTTTCTAAAGAACTGATTAAAGAGTGCCAGCTATAGAATATATGCTTGATAGCTACAGCTATTTAATGCACGTGCACACAAGCCTGTGTCTGATTCTTTTCTAAAGAATTGATTAAAGAGTATCAGCTATAGAATATATATGATAGCTGTAGCTTTTTAATGCACATGCATGGAAGTCTGTTTTGACGCAAATTTATTTAATGAGACTGTTTATTAAACAATGCTCATAAGTTGAGATCAGACATCTGTATAGTGTTAAAGCACAGTCTGGGTTCTGATTAAATATTCTGTTTAAGAATACCTTACAAGTTATTTCAAATAATTGTGTTGGGGGGGATTCTGATAGCACTTGGTTGCAGAATTATGTAAACTTCAGTCAACAATCTAAGTAAAAATTTAGATCTTTTGGGAAGGGATAGACTAGTAGATTGCGTGTGCATGTAAGAGAAATTAATCTGAAATGCAGCTGGGTAAACAGAGTATTTAGAATGAGTGTCTTCATTTGAGCTTACCACCTGATTCTGTACGAGCATTTCGTTAAGCATCACTGTCCAAAGCGTGCAAGTTTGCAGAGATTGTAGGAAATGGCATAACCGCTTCTTAGTTTATTAAAACATTTAAATTGCTCTAAAGTTAGTTTGTGAGTAGCAGCATAAAACCATGGTGAGGCAGAATACTTATGGAGAATCTCTTTTTGGTGTTTTTTTTTGTTTGTTTAAGTGGAAGTCTTAGTTAAGCTTCTTTACTGTGCTGTCTGCAAATGTTTTTTATTAGAGTATTTGTGTTGAACCATTGATATTTATTATTTTTAGCTGCTAGATTCTCCTACAGAAAGTCTATAGAGTTCTCCAAAAAAGCTTTATGAAATGTGATCTCTACCCGGAAGTTTTGCTGTCTAAGGCTGCAGTTCCAAAAAGCTGAAATGTATGTTCAGTTGCACTGTAACTAGGTTGAGGGGAGGCTGCCGACGGTAAATGTAATACAGAGTGGAAGGTGAACGGTAATCTTGACAGGTGGAGAACTATCTGTGTGTTGTGATTTTTGGGAACAATAAATAACACAGGATTTTTTTTTTAATTATCAGAAGTTGCAGCTCTCAACTGCCTCTTCTGTTTTTCCAACATTTAATCCTGGATGACGTTATGTGCTGTGATGTTGAAAATCCTGCTAATGCTTACTGCATTTACAGTTTAAGAGATGCTACTGCCCCTCCACTGTCTTGCCTCTAAAAGCTTTTAAGAGAAACAATCCTGAAAGAGTTGATAGTACTTGTTTTTTAAAATTCTTAACAGCAGTTATGAAGTAGTTACTGTGTTATTTTTACTTAAGTCTTATTGACTAGAAGGAAATGTTCTGAAAAGGTATTCTGCATCTGTTTTTTTAATGCTTTCATAATAATGATATTTTAAATGGATCTGATATTGCAAATTTGCATAACCTATGTTTCTAAATATAGTTTTAGTGATAATTTTTTGTTTGCAATTGTGAATGTTTATTTTTTGAGAGATACTGTTGTTTACCAAGGGACTAGCAAGGGGGAAATCACAGAATATTCATGAGTATTAGTATAGCTACTGGCTAAGAAATAGTTATGGTCTGTTAGAGAATTTCTGTATATGTAAGATGTGTGATCTTGTTTGAGACACATATTTAATTATCATTAAACACTCATTTTGCAGGTCCATGAGATCTTTGAGTGTCAGGAATGTGACAAGAAATTTATTTCTGCTAACCAGCTAAAACGCCATATGATAACTCATTCAGGTAACGTGCAAAAATAACACAAACCTATATATGTGTGTATATGTATTTAACATAAATTGAATTTTACCTGAATTAGTTTCTTATAGAAGGCTTGATGAATTCTGTGTTGTCCTGAGCTGTTCAAGCAAATCTCAGGTTCCAAGGAAACCATCTAAGCTATTCTTTCTAAGCCTTTCAAAAATCCAAGTGTAATGCTATAGTCTTCTTCCTATTGCTGCTTTGTCAAGCTATTTTTTCATGCTAGCTGGGGTAGATGATGTCAGTTAGCTGGGATGGGGCAAAAGGTTGCTACTTGGCTTGTAGAGGAGGTGAAGAACCGGTGGTTGAAATTTCATGTTGAAGAGAAGAGGATGTGAGCTGGGGGTATGCTGTCAGACAGAGATCTGTGGTAAGAAGGGAAACATTCATTCATGTGTATGTATGTGCATACATATAAGTGGACTCATGTGCACGTAGTTTCCAGTCAGAGGAAAGCAGCTCATACTCTACAGCATTTCGTAGACCACACACAAATATTTCATTGTGCCTGTCCTCTGCCAGAACAGGTCACTGTGAGTGGGGAGTGGCCTGTCCGTAGGTTTGGCAGTATGACACAAATTGGCTCTGCCAGGATTTCTGATCACTGCAATCTAGTGTTTCTGTGTCTTTCACCAGTGATTAGAAACATCAACCAACACAATGGAAACACAAACATTGTTCTGTCAAATACATTAGCATTTAAAAAATGCAGGTTTTTACAGCTGCACAGGCTTATAATTGAACTATTTTCTTGGTATCAGTCCGCACCAAAAGCTCATTTCTTGTAACATAATCTGTATCTTAGAGGCTCCTAGCTTTCTTTTGACACTTTTGGATGAGCATTAATGTAGTTAAGTTGCAGTCACCAGTTGAAGCATAAAGGCTTTTTGCATAGGAACTTTTGGGTTTAGAAGCTAATATGTATATTGTTAATTAAGTTTTAAAACATTTAAACTGTCATGCCCTCTTTCACATTTGTAATCTGGAAACAGAGTTTTCCTCTTTGAAGTCATTCTCTTTTGATTTAAGCTAATTAATCAGAATTTAGTATTAGCAATGATTATTGCAAAGAATGTGCCAATTTCTTGAGATACACCATGGCTCATCTTTTGTGAAGTGACTTAACTGTCTAACATAAAGGGCATTAGATGTCTTTCTAATTGGTTTAATCTTAATTGGGTTGACTTAATTGCAAAAATCTCTCTGAGGAGATGACTGTCTCTGCCTTTCATCTTCTCCCCCTGTATAAACAGGAGATTAAATGTCCCCCACTCATTTTCTGCAGAAAAACGCCCCTACACCTGCGAGGTTTGCAATAAGTCCTTCAAACGACTTGATCAAGTGACTGCACACAAAATAATACACAGTGAAGATAAACCTTATAAATGCAAGCTTTGTGGAAAGGGATTTGCCCACAGAAATGTTTACAAGAATCACAAGAAGGTAAAGCACTCTGCTGTTGTTGTTTACAGGTCTGCCAGCCTCAGATTTGCAGATTTTTTTCTTTTAAGTGGTTCATCATTAAGCTCTGGCATGCTTATAAACATGGGATTAAAGTATTGGAGAATGTATTTTTTAGTGTTCTTTGTTATATCCAAAATCTCAAAATACTAAATGAATTCTAGTAAAAAAAAAAAAAAGTTAAATAAGCAGAAGGAAATCATAGTTGCTTGGTTAAAAGCATCAAATAAATCCCCATTTTGACTCTTCTGGGTTTTTTTTTTTTGTGTGGTTTGGTTTTTTTTTTAAATATTAGGTTATCAAGTTCAAAATGTAACTGATCTAAAATGTCTTCAAATTTTTTGCTTTTTAAAAAAATACCATATTTGAATAAAACTAAGTGTAGTCCTGTTGCAGTCATTGTTGGACTTAGCAGCAGATGCTTTCAAACTATACTGGATTTGCACTGGGTAGTGTTCACACATTAAACCAACATCAGAAGAAATGTTACCTGAAAAATAGGCTCATGAAGGGATGCTCTGCTTCTGTTGATTTAAGCTCAAATCTGCTTGGCCTAATTTCTTTAATGCCTGTCATTATTTTTAACGTGGGGTTATATTTTTAATGGCAAGGCTATATTCATGACTGCTGTTTCAGAATTAGAAGACTGTAAAAAAGAAAGAGGAAAAAAAAAATTACCTGTCTGATTTTGTGTCCAGTATTTGGAACCCTTTGCTCTTTTTTCTTTTTTTTCTTTACATTTTTTAAATACCTCCCCTTTCTTTCCCCCTTTTTGATGAAACTGATACACCCATACTTACAAGTCTTTCGCAGTTTGGCTCATGTTATATGCCATCTGGGAATTTGGCACAGGATCTTTGCACCATCTCTTGCACTTTCAGCCATAAATCATGTAAGAGTAATAATAATGCCTCTTGTAGGATGAAATGGTGATGGCTGTCTAAAACAGAAAGCATGCAGAAACCTGCTGAAGGACAAGATTAGCTCCCATATATGCTGTGAATTGTATCTTATGTTTTAGACTTTATTAAGGAAATGGGGCAGAATCTCACAAATTGGATATATTCTAAGTAAAATGTGTAAAATACTATCTGGAAAGATACTTCCATATCTTGAATACTTCTTACAGGTTTCCTTATGTTAATTTGTAGTTGATGACTGGTAGGGAGTTTGGGCTGAAAACAGACTTCAGGATTAAGTATGAATGAGTAAACACTTTGACCCAATTCTGTGTTTAAAGCAGCAGTGCCACTAGCATAAGCAAGGATTAGATGCTCCACTTAATGGGAAAAATATTAAAATTTAGACAGAATCAGTGAGTACCTACTTTTGACAGAATTCCTTAAAGCACGTTGGAATACTTATTTCCCAAACTTGTTTGCACATAGTACTGGCTGTAAATCAACTCTGTCCTATAATGAAAGAAACTTATTCCTGTGTTTACATAAAGTTTACCCAAACAGCTGTGAATATTCACCCATCCACATTTAGGTCTCTAATATCACTTGCCAAATGAAGAGATGAGCATGAGAGACAGGAGACTGACATAGATGTCCTGAATTGCTTTCTTAAGCACACCTCTATCCATTGAGTAAACAGTGTAAACAAGGAGAGGTAGTAGATAACAGAGGGGAGTATGGATGTGTGTACACAAAAGCAATTTTAAGGTGTAGGTCAAGGATGTGGTGGTTTGGGATGCCAAAATAGTTTCAAGTGCCATGATTTTGGAAGGGCTGCACAGCTACTAGGGGAAGAGGACGATAGTTCTTTTGCTTGTTCACAAGAATGTCGATCCAGTAACAGTGGAAATTTAAACCTTTATTGTGTATCATACTTCTATGTATTTCTTCAGCTCGGGTTTTTAATGATTCTTTAGATGTCTATTCCTTTAAGACGTCCTCCTAGGTTTCATTTTCTTTTGGAGGAAAAAAAGTTGGACTCTGAATAATTTCACAGTGCTTTCTTGAGTTCCAGGGTGTGGTTACTGTGCTAGTAGCAGGGAGCTTAGAAACCTGCAGTAGGAATGATGGGTATAGTAGTTAAAAACACTTAAATCAACAGCATTTAGTAGTTAAAAACACTTAAATCAACAGCATTTAGCAGAAAAGATGCTTTCAAGTTTGATAGCAACATGCTTGGAAAAACTCTTTGGGTTTTACAGCAGAGGTACATACTTTTTATTTATAATATGGAACAGGATACATATACGTTTTGTGCCTTTGAATTCTTGTATTGTGTTTTAGATGGAAACTTGTTGCTGTTGTTTCTGTGATTCCTTTATAGGGGTTATTTAATCTGATTTTGTGTTGGAAGTATCAGAATAAAAATGGCTCCCACAATATGTGCTTTTAAATGTTTTTCAGATGCGGGTGAATGTTGGGTCATTTCAGAGGTGCAGAAGCAGATTAGTTCCTCACATTTCACGGGATTTCACTGGGAGATAGACAGTGGAGTTGCTAAGAGTATATCTGCTCTGTTCAGTGGAGCATTGTGATGTGAACCTGAACTTAGCACTCATTATGCCCTTATAGCTACAGGTCTGAGAGGCAGGAACTGTTAGTCTTCCTGTGGTACCTCTCTGATGTGCTGCTTCTGCATACAAGTACTACACTGCTCTGTGTTAGGTGCATGTGCAAGCTTGCTTTGTCGCTTGCTTGGAGATGTCAGCACTGGGAAGCATTATGCGATGTGGAACTAGCTCAGATGTCTTTTGAAAAAGCTCAGATTATGTGACTAAGTGATCATATGAAGAATACGGTTCCATTTTTGTGAGAAGGGAAGAGAATAGTATCTGAAATTAAGAGGCAAATGTCATATTGGATTGTGCTACAGATAAAAGTAGTCACCTTTCATCCAGGTTAGATTGGATGAAGGTGCATGTTCTGTGCCATATAATGCAGATTACTTCCATACAGGAGAAAGTGAAGTTTTTGTTCCATCTGCTCCTTTGTTGCTATGTATGGAGGATGAGTTCAGAGAATAAAATATGAGGATATGACAGTGAGCAGAAATAGGTCAGCAGACACAGCATTTTAAAGGGTTTATGGTTAATCCAGGGTTATTTGGTCCTGAGGAGCATAATGAATTGAAACAACTATATTCCCTCAGTTTCTCTATTGGGAATAAGTAGCCTTGGGCTGGATTTAAGCCTCCACAAATGCTATGGTAGGAAAGGCTCCCATGAAATACTCCATAAGAGCCCATCCTCAGTTGCTTTGATCGTATGGCTGTCCCCTGCTCTGACTGAATGGAAGCCATCTCTGATCTGGAACCTATTAGTAGGATAAAAAAGGACAGTATTAAAACTAATATGCTTGTTTGGGGGGATACCTCTCCTCATTAAGATTTGCATGGCTTTTTGTAATAGACCTAGCTTGTTTCTGGACCGTTCGCAAAAGAGGCGGGTGATCTGTGTACCCTTGCACGTGGGTATGCCTAGTTAGATTTTTCTTTTGTAGTGAAGATAAGATGTGCAGATGAATACTTGTATTTTGATCAAAATACTAGGAGAACTGTCAAGGAGACGCTAAGAAGGAATTCTGTACAAATCACTGTGCTCTTCAGAACTATCACTCAAGTGGTGAGTGTTCTAAAACAGGGCATTTTTTTTAAATAAACAACATGAATTTTGCGCTCGTGAAAGGTGCCAGATTGACAGCCCTAGAGACTGAACCCTTCTATTTATCCACAGAACAGGTACAGCACAGACAGCAGCACTGCGAGCTTCCCCACAGTGTCTCGTCAATATGTCTCAACCCTGTTCTGGAGGAACCACCTATTGAGGTGAGAAGGTAGTTCAGTCTCTTCATGACCTGTCAATCCTTGGCCTGACTGCTGAGACTGCCAAGCAGGGTGTCAACTAATGCTAACTGTGATGTAAACCTGTAGAAGCTGGACTTGAAACATTCAGCAGATTTTATGTAACGTGTGATACATTCCACACATTTGATGGTGCTCCAGTTGCCTTTTTGCTTTAAGTGACATAGGCTGAGGTCAAGGGATTGACTTTGAATCTGAAGCCTCTGTATACCATTGCAAGTACTCTAATGTTTTGGTACTGTTGTGTACGTAAGAGGACATTTGTGTTAAAATCAGTCTAGGCAAGGCCCTCAGTCTACATCTAAATAATTATGCTGACTCCCCACAGTCCCTTTTTTCTCCATAGTTTAAGGGATAGCTATAAATGTCATACGGTATGAATAGCGGAAATAGGTTATATAAATATGTATTATGCTAATGTTTACCCTTAGTCTACAAAATTAACTAATTTACCGAATTTTGTGCATATTATAAAACACTTACTGTCCATCCCCTTTTCCTCTTGGCACTGCAGCTTCTACTTAAGGTCCTTGTGAGCTAATACAATGTTTAGACACCAATGCTTTAAAAACTTGCTTTCCTTTGCAAAAATAGTAGGAAATTGGGTAGATAATAAATTGTATAGATTAATTTGCTGTCTACGGTGGGACAGCATTTAATAACACTAGGAAACAGGGAAAGTGCTTTGAAATTTACAAAAGTAGAATGAAGCTGGATGTTTCCTAAGTTCCAGAAAAGAAACCTGCTTCAGCAGCTCTGCAGTTTGAGAGATTCATCCAAGCTTAGCCTTTTATTTTATTTATGGCTTTGAGGCTGTTTCTGAGCTACAATGAATTTTTCTACAGCAAACAAAATCTCGGTACTGGTGCTTCTATGGGTTTTTTTTGTTTGTTTTGTTTTCTTTTCTTTTAATACAAGAAGCTGAAACAAGGATATGTAAGACTAGTCTCATGATTTGAGAAATTTTCTTTGCCAAATTTTAGATACTATCTTGAGATAATCAGATCAGTTTTACCTTCAAACTTAACTGAGAAAAAGAGGTTTGTGTATATGTGTTTAATTTTAAAGCATTTATTCATATTGGTAAGTACTTAAGGCCAGTGTTAGTACCGATGAAGCAATGCAACTGAGCTTATAGGTTTTTTTCCTGGTTATTCTATATTTTTATTTCTGTTTACATGCACACCTCATGTAACACTTCTGAAGACTGGGAAGGTACATTTATTAGGTAGCTGCTATGCTGACTTTCAGGATTCTGGATAATGGCAGAGTGATTGTTTTAATTCTTCATCCCCTGATGTTTCAAATTGCTATGATATCCCCTCCTGAATCCAGTCTAGAAAATTAGCTATAATTACTGTAATGACAGCTAATTGATTTCCCTGAGCCTTTCCTCTGACACGTTGTCTTTCATCTGCAGACCCATTCTGAAGAGAGACCATTCCAGTGTGAGGAATGCAAAGCCTTGTTCCGAACCCCATTCTCTCTACAAAGACATCTGTTAATCCATAACAGTAAGTGCTAAGTCAGAGAGGAAAAAGAACTTCCTCAGTTCTCGCATTTGACTGAGAAAAACAGACATATGGCACCTTGCTCCAATATGCAACTTGCTATGTTAAATTAGTATTAAGATTCAACTCTAATCCCAGGGAGTTAGAAAATTCAGAGCCAAATTCAAACCTTGTCTTTAAATGAACTTAAATGCAAATCCAAATATGCTGTAGAAAATCTAGCAATGATTTGAGGTCTAATGACAAGAGATTTCTTTCTGTGTTAAGTGTGATAGTGTTACCTCCATTTTAAGGAAGGAGAAATGGAAGCAAAGATAACTTCGTGGCTCACTCAGCTTTTGTAGGTAATCCAGTTTAGAGCTTGAAACTGAGATTCTCTCTCCAGTGCCAGTCCAGGCTAATGTTTCCTGCCTCTGGCATAGAACTAGCAACCCAGAGGAATGTTGTGGCCATTTTCCCTCATGAGTAACTTGTTCTTGGCATTCTGTACTGTTTTTTAACTGGCTGTTTAAAGATTTATTTTTTGGTGGAATTTTCTCCGTCTTTAATATTTACAGAGCCCTAGACTACAATTCAACCATGTGAATGTCAGCAATTTAGATTTTAGAAAATATTAATGGCCTAAAATCCTTGTAGCTTAGAAGATGGTGCTTTGATTTGGGTAATATTTACATTGGTTTAATTAAAAAAAAACCACAAATCTTTCTTTTTTTTAATCCAGTATAACAGTGTTTCTGTTAGATGATGAATTAGACCGGTGTGTTTAGTTTGTTCTTTTACAATTATCTTTCAAAGCTTCTGCAATTTCACAAAGCATTGAATTTTGTAAAATCTTTTTCCAATGTTAAATGTTAAAAATGATGGGGGGGGAAGTTAAAAACCCGTGTATTCTAATGAACCAAGTATTTGCAGGATATCTGAAAGCAGTAATTCACAGTATGCAGAATTGTAGGCCTTGGTAAAGGTCTCTCTAAAAACATATACTTTGACTTTTTTTTTTCAAGAGGATGGGAGCTCAGGAAATTTGAGGTCTCTGAGTTAGGCTTGTGATTTGTGGCAGGTTTAGCTGTTCCTGAACCGCCACTATTTAAGCAAATATTCAATATATCAGCCTGTGAACTGCAGTGGCACAGACATTGTCTAGTCAGTCTTCCTTGGTGCAAAAGGAGACATGTCTTGCTGAGGGACAGAGTAGGTGTTTGAAGGTGGTAACTTCTGCCATCTTAGCTAGAACTGTCTCCAAAATGAGTCAAAGCCTTAAACCAGTAATATTTGGTATTTTTATTAATCACAGGGAAGATTTTTAAACCTTTTTTTTTTTCTTACTTTGGAGAAAAAAACCCAACAACTGACCAACCTAACAAGGAGGCCTTAATACAGCAGAATATAAGCAAAGCTTTTGTAGTCATACTGCATCTCTCTTGTCTGTAGTCCTATAAAAGAAGTGTTGACAGACCAATAGCAAAGTGAAAAGTGAAAGTCGTTACTAGGATGAACTGAAGAATAAACAGTTTTCAGTTCAAGGCTGTGATCAAAACAAGGGGCTCTGCTGTTGTCTGAGAAAAGCTTCCGTTCCCAGTGAAGAAATGTAGAACTCTTCCCCTCATGACCTAACTCTGAGCCTGACAGTTTGTGTTGCCATCATAATGAGTTTCTCATATTTGAAATAACTCAGAATTACAGGCGTTGTCCTGCTACAGCTGGATGATAGTCCCTCTCATAGCACTGAAATATACCTGTTCTATAAAGAAAGGAGAGAAACAAACCAGAATCTCTAGATGTATTTAGCTGGCTTTACTGTTCTGTGCTGTAGGAAAGAAAAAATTGTTTGTGAAGCTTGAAACTTCTAGGAAAACATTAAAGTTCAGCTTACATCATCTATTTTTTTAAATTCAGTATCCCCTTGTTGTTTTAGAAGCAGGCACTCTGCAGAATGATGTAGAATGACTTAAATTTTATTTCACAAACTTAATTTACTGGAAAAAAATATATTTCATAGACTCACTTTTCAGGTGTTCCTGTCTTGAAATTGGAAAAGGTGTCACGGATATAACTTTCAAAATTAAAGATCAAATATGTCTAACTAACAAATTATTAAAAAAAAATAAAAATCCAAACTTCTTTTTCTCCTAGGTTCTAGCTGTGTAACTTGTCTTCTGAGAGTCAGACAAGCTTTTTCTCTTAGGCATGCTGCTGATAATACTTTTAGTAACTGTGTTCTCATTATGTCATTGGCAATGCTGGGGCTAAACCCTTTATTCTCAGCTGTAGTGTTTAGGAAGGATGTATGATACATGATAAGTGTATGGTAGCTCATACTTGGCTAATACTAGCTCATGAGGCCACGAGAGACCTGGCTAACACAAATGAGTAACCCTGAGCATTTTCGCTCGGATCATTCAGTTGTCTAGGATTGTGGAGACATGCATGAACAGGATTGCATTTGCTGAGAAGGACATCATCCTTTTTATATATTTGCTTTCCAGGGTAAAAATCTACAAGCAGAATGTTTGTTAGTAAGAGAAATACTAATTAGCTCCTTCTACAGGGGTCAGCAGAAGTGGGCACTGAAGATTGTTCATTTCAAGTAAAGCACAAGTAACCCTGATTTTCACGATCTTATTTTGTCTTAAGGAGAGTGCATCAGTGGAGTAGATAAAGCCAGTCCCAGGAAAGACACTCACATTATGTCGTGTATTTCCGGGGGAAAGCACCGTAGGATATATTATGTCAGTGCTCTCTTTCCATCTTTGGAGGCATTTATGGATATTGATACCGTAATTTCATGTCAAGTACTCTGAAAAAGTTTCCTTCCTTCAGTGGTTTCAAGAGCTGAAGTCAATATTTTTTCTTGTTTACTTCCATTCTCTAGGGTGCCTAGGCCTGAAGAGAATCTATGTATATCTCTTGCTATTTTATTTTGTAACAAACCTCTTGATCTAGCACAGTGCAAACCTGTTGACCGAAAACACATAATGGAAATTCTTTCTTTATTTCTCATACATTAATATTAGAAATTTATTTCGTAACTTTAATATTAGTCTTATCTGCCAAAGGCAATGGAAAAAGTTTAGTTTTTGGCAGTGATAGTTCTTAAGCAACAGACACATTCTTACATTTACCATATGAAATCTATTTGCTCTTTATCACAACAATGAGGTGTCATGAAATAGGTTGCATGGGTCTGTTTTTTCCTGCAGTCTTCTACAAGAGGATTTCCAGAGCTGCTCAGGGAGTTTTAGTACTCGCATCTTGTTGCAAGTGATTTAGACTTTTGCTTTATGTCGTTGAGGAACCTTCCGAAACTCCTTCCGTAGTTGTGTATTAATGGTATTTTTTTCATTAAATTTTCATGTATCTTTGTCTATGGCTTTAAAAAAAAAAAGACAAGACATAAAGACTGTTCAGTGAGCCATCTGTGAGTGGAGACAGTGTTCTGATGGCTCTTCTATGATGAGATCTAAGATTTCTGCTAAATAAGGAAGCTGAGGAGAAACACTGATTATTTGCCTTCATCCAGGATAACATTTGAAAAAATACCCAGTTCTAGGCTTGCCATTACTTTGCATGTTGAAAAATTTTGCTAAACTGAAGCCAGGACTTGGCTAAGTACATATTTGGCATTGCAACTATATGTAGTTGAAGAGTATTATAATGTGTACACACAGAGGAGATACGGTTGAACAGTACATTAGTTCTGAAATTCCCTGACACTGGAGGTTATATTTGAACCTATTGGTTGATCTTTTATTACCTTATTATTTTTTGTTGTTGTTTGAAAGTCATTTATCTTCTCAAATCATAATGGAAGTGCAGTACTGAAAATGATAGGAATGATTGCAAACAAAACTTTAGGATAAAAAGGACAAATCTTCCTGAAACTCAACAAATGTTGAATCGTGTCTTAAACCATAATGATATAATGTAAATTTATGGAAATCATACAAATATTTCTTACTTCAGAAGACATGGCAATTTGTTCAAATTATGTCTAGTATTGCTTCATTTTTTTCAATTTATTTCCAGACTCAGAGCTGAGTTATTAAGAGATGGAAAGAAACAAATGACTACCCAAAAAAAAAAAAAAAAAAAAAAAAATCCATGAAGCCTAGAAATTCTTATAAGAAGTAACTTTTAAAAGAAATTACTTGAATATTTTTCCTTTGTTGAAGCAGTAGAAAATTGCATGCTCCTTTAGTAAAAATAGTAATGACTTCACTTTGTTAGCTGGGTAGTCTCGTGTTCCCAAGATGAGGACTGAAGTGATTCACTGAACAGTTAGAAGCAGTATCAGTGTTAAACCTCCACATAACAGCATATTAAATTGCATCCCTGTTGACCCTGAATTTTTTTCTGAATAGCTACACTGGAAGTATTTTAGCATAAAGCAACTTACACTCTAATACCTTTTAGCATATTCTTGTGTCATCCAAGACAAAACCATTTTTGTTTCCAAACCAACAGAGAATGAGAGGTTTGGGGGGGGCAGTTATGGTTGATTTATGGGGGAGAGAAACAGGTTATCTAGGCTTTGGAATGTTTGTGGGTACTTGAGGCACCACTGTATTGATAAGCTTCGCTTATACGTATCACATGTATAATATATAATAAAAGTTTTTTGGTGGCTCAACATGTAGCATCAAATGGGCTTTAATACACAGCGTACTGAAATCAATTTCCATTCATATTGGCCTTTGCACTGGGACCAAGGCTGGAATGATTTTATCCTTTAATGAGCTATAGCAAGGAAATAAGTGTACCTCTACATATGCATCATTGCTACTGGAAAAAGTAGCTTGTGCTTATACAAGTCTGTATCTTATCCATATGGATCAGGAGGCTGCAGATCAGACCTCTGTCCTGAAAAATAAGAAGTGGAAGATAGTCCTTAGGTTATGGTGATCTTTCTTCATGATGTAACTGCTTGGAAAGTTTTCTGGGATATGGGCACCTGACTTCCAGTTTAGACTGTGGATTTCTGAATGAATGCCACGTTGCAGATGTTTAACTTGTAATTTTAATCAAGAAGTTAACAAATAGAAGAAATATTCTCTTCTGCATTCACAGTAATGATAAAGAGAAGGTTCATTGTAATGATTTCTCTGAAGAATCACGTCTTTTTTTTTTTTTTCTCTCTCAAAAGATGTATGCAGGTTTTCAGAATACAATGTCTCTTCCCCTCTCTTAGGTAATTCATTGAATTTTAAAACTATTAGCAATATTAACCTGGCCTCTGCCATAACCTTCAACCACATCACCACAGTTTGAATAGTAATACTGCTATAACACTTAAAAGTTACTTCCTCTTTGTCATACGAGTTTGCCTCTATTGATGTGAACGAGGTAGGTTACTCAAAGCAAGTATTTCTTGTTTTGAGAATTCTTGTAAATTCAGGAAGATGTCTCTTACCATTTAAGTTTCAAAAGATGAAGCCTATTTAATCTTTTTGCTTGTTACCATAAAGAGGGTCTGTTACTGGAGGTGCTGGTAAAGCCTGTGCCCCGTTTCACTGGAAGTCATTTCCACTGGTTGCCGTTTCACCTTTGGCTATAGAGTTTAAGCTCACATTTCTGGCGACGTTGCAGTGATGACTACTTCCTACTTTCTTAATTTCCCAATGATATTTTTACCTGATGTGGTAATTTATTTTCTTTCTGTTCTCAGGACCCAGCTTTTCATTTGTCTTTGTTGCTTTTATTCATTTTTCTGAACCAATAAGCATTAGTGTATTTCCACAAAAATCTGCTATCTTGAAACCTTGTTTTTCTCTTCATAAGGTGAGAGGACCTTCAAGTGTGATCACTGTGATGCTACTTTCAAAAGAAAGGACACATTAAATGTTCATATTCAAGTTGTACATGATGGACATAAGAAATACAAGTGTGATCTCTGTGACAAAGCTTTTGTGACACCCTCAGTCCTGAAGAGTCATAAGAAAGTGAGTAGAATCAGTTCTATCATATTCATTCCTTAAGGTTGTGACTAAACATAAAATTCCCAGATGCTTCTGCATTTCTGGCTTTTCGGTAGAAAGCTGTGATGGTGCTTAACATTCTAAAATGCTTATTGCGATAGTGGGGTTATTGGTGGCATGCAGAATCTGCAGCGGGTGCATATGTATAAATCCAGCGTAGGTACTCCAGCATCAGGTGTGTAGCAGGATGGGACTTGCTGCACTGCTCTTACCATACTCCTTTCCACCGATCTCTGCAATGGAATTGGGGTAAACTTTAGAAGAAAGCTTTCTCACTAGTTTGACCTGAGGTAAGATTTATGTTACAGGGAAGAAATGTGAAGAAAATAATTGAACCAAGAACGAATCAGCTGAGGAAAATCAGCTAAGGTGTAGCAACCAAATGCAGACTGTGAGAGTTTGTTGAAAAACATCATGCATATATTATTTGGCATATAGTATACACTTCATATATGCATGTAAAATTGTAATAACAAAACTGAGTGTAACTGAGTTACTTGGTACAACATTTTCAGCACATGATTATGGTAAGTATTGTGCATTACAACACAAATCTGTAGTTAAAATTGAGGGAAAAATGTAAGGGAGTCTTTCAATGTCTATCCAACCCTACTGTGTCTTACAGGTGCGGGAATTAGCACACGTCTTTGGAGCCTAAATCAAGTTATTGGCAGATAGCAGACTATTGAATTCTCTAATGGACAGCACTGCCTCCTTAATATGTGTTTGATTTCTAACATGTTTACAGATTGAAAAAAGTAATGGAACCAACTAGGAACAAAGTCTCTTCCGTTTCTTTTGTGGTCTTTTAAAGGTCTTGATCTTCCATTAAATGTATGTTAATGCATTTGCTGTCTGTCTTTGTCTTCAGTCTGTTTTAAATGCTGCTTGTCTCATATTTAATATGCATTAAGTTACTTAGTAATTATAGTTGCTGGAAAGTAAAGTTTCTTGTGATTGAGTGACATAACTGTATAACCAAGATGTATTTCTCCCAGATACACTTAGTGGAAGATTTTCGCCTGTACTTTAGAAGAACTAGAATGACATGGGGTTGCCTTGTTTGTAGATTTCAGTACATGTACTATAAGATGATTGAGATTCAAATAACCTGGTTCATAAGTTGTTGTTCAGCCTGTGAAATCAGCTGAATTTTGCTGTAATAGCGAGAGAAATTTATGTTGTAGGATACTCTTCCTCTCTTCTCTAATAACTTCTAGAATAAGGAATATTAAAGGACATTTGTTTTTCAAGCCCGAATATATTGGTCTAAGGAACTCAAAAATAAAGGGTAGACAAAATAAACTTGCAATTTGTTTCTGATTATGTTCTGGGGGAGCAAGACCTTAGGAAGGCATAGTATCTTTCATTAGACAAACTGATTGGTTTGGAAAAAACAGACTGCTTTTCAGACACACAATCCTTTTCATCCTTAT
The DNA here is from genome assembly GCF_965638725.1 of Aptenodytes patagonicus. Lineage (NCBI taxonomy): Eukaryota > Metazoa > Chordata > Aves > Sphenisciformes > Spheniscidae > Aptenodytes > Aptenodytes patagonicus. The sequence continues at coordinate 79,738,679 of NC_134952.1, forward strand.
CTACTTGTTTTAATCACTTCAGTAACAGACCTAGCCTATAATACTGATACATTGATTTGAGATGAACTTTTTGTGAAGGATCTTGCCAAGATGGATCGTAAGATCCAAAAATCAAAAATATTACCTGGAATCATTGATGACCTCTGCATAAATTTTTAAACTTCTGTTCCTCAGATTGCTTTCTAAAAAATTCAGTATGACTTACTATTTCACGTTAAAAATGGCCATATACATATCTGTATTTGTATTTTAATGGAAAGCAGCTACTGTTTATCATTGATTCCTATTCTTTCTTTGACATTCCTTCTTAATTGTAATTGCTATTGCTTTGTGCTGCTGTCAGACTAGGACTAGCTGTAGTTTGTGAGCCTTGTAGTTGTAATGAATTGCTCCCGGAAATCGTTTTGGTTTTTTTTTTTTTTTTTTTGGTTGTTTGGAATGAATTAATAGCTGTCTGTCTGGTGTCCCCCAGTGTTGCTGTTAGAGGTATAAGTGATTTCTAAAGAACTCTATCCTAATCAAGAAGGATTTAACGTTCATATCCCTAATGTCAGGGAATGAAAACTATGCAAGTCCGTCCAGTATTGAAATGATATCTCATTTACTCTTCCTTCAGCTGCAGCATAATATGTACTATGTGAGATAAGGTTTTTATGATGTAATGAAGAGTTTTATATCACTTCAATGTCTTTCATAAAAATAAGAATTAATTTCCCTATCTGAAGAGAGCCATGTGCAAAGCTTGAAAGCCAAATTGTCAGCTGTACATATAATTTAATGTGTTATCTTTCCTATCCCATTTAAATTAAGTTAACACTTATAAATGAAGTAATCCAAAATTTTCCACTAAAAAAGCAGTCGCAGTTGTAAGGAAAAGTTATTCAATAGGCTGATAAATCTTCAGTTCAGAATTGGGCGTTGAAAGTACAGTGTGAAAAATGATGAGAACTCTTGTATGTAACTTACTTCAAGGTGGTCTTGCTGTTGACCACACAGGTTGGATGGGAGAGTTTGTGGTTTGTTTTTTTTTTTCCATTTTGGAATAATAATTCTTACATCAGCAACACACTCTAGCCTTAAAAGCTTGATTTCAAAAGACAAGCTCAGTGTATGATTTAGTGTTAGTGTCAATTACGATATACTTCTCGTGATCAATTCTCTAAATGCAATCTGATTCTAGTATTTATTACAAACTAGATAGGATCCAGTATGCAATTTGTGTTAACTGAAATCACTGAGAACTTACACCTTGAAGGGTTGTCGTCTGTCATACTTCAGATGAACTGATGGCTGAGTTCCATTCACATGAGGCAGTCAGAAATTGTATGCACAAATCTCCATAGAGACCTTTTAAAGCTCCAGTTCAAGTTTGCAACAGGAAAAGTTATACTAGGTTAGGTAAACTACTTTCACTACATTTCATAATGCAATAAATTCCTGTGGAATTATAAGCTTTTAAAAATAGACCCATTTATGAAGATTAATTTTATTAGGTAACCAAATTACTGTTCGCTGGTTTAGAAACCACTCTCGCAGATATCAAACTGAAAAATAGGTGTCTTATTCTTGCAATCATGAAAACACAAAGGTGTGAATTGGGCATTTTTAATAGTAACTATTTAGGAAATAGTAAACTTAGGAACTGAAAAGCCAGTTTATTTTGCCATTAATAATGAGCTTTGTTTAGAATTTTTAGAAGAAAATTGAAAAGCCAGTTTATTTTGCCATTAATAATGAGCTTTGTTTAGAATTTTTAGAAGAAAATTGAAAGAACACCTACAGTTAATTCCTTAGAATCTTTGCCTGGTGTGATGGTATAAAATAGATAATGGAGCAATAGTGGTCAATGTCAATACAGTTAAAATATTCCGTATTTCACTTCTTCTAAAGCTGTGCTGAAGCCTTCGTTCTTGTCTTTCCCCACCCCATGTAGACTCACACAGGAGAAAAAGAGAAGATTTGCCCGTATTGTGGACAGAAGTTTGCAAGCAACGGAACACTGAGAGTTCATATTCGAAGCCACACAGGTACAGTGTTTATTGTAATGAACAGAAGACTTTCTAAATATATAACAAGGTATCTGTAAGTATGTCCACAATTTGTCTATCTACAAACAGAAATGCTGGCAAGACCCAGAATCACAATACAGCTGTTCTGTCCATTCCTCCTCTTTATTCTTGTTCTTTCTTCTACAGCTTCACCTTATCAACTCCTTTCAAAGTCCTTCCTGCACAATCTCACCTGTTCTGTCTTTCTCCTCGGTCCCGTAAGCTGTGGGTTTCTCTTCTTTTTTTGACTTCCTGAAGATGCAGAGAAGAGGAAGAAAAAAACCCCCCAACACTCATGGAGCATGTGGTATGAGGATTTAGAGAACGCTTGGGGACTGTGCCTTTTGGAAGGACCAACCACTTACCCACCTGCGCGGTACTTTAATGAATCGGGTAGACAGGAGTAAAAGGAGCAATTCAATAGTATTGTTAGTCACTCAGCACATCAGTCCAGGCTTCTAGGAATATGACTGCTTCGATTTCTAATCTGTGTTAACTCTTTCATGAAGTTATTTTGCTGTTTTAATTATGGACATTTCTTTACCTTCACCTTGCCGTGCCACAAGGAACTACATCACCCTTTAATTTTCTGATAGTTTGGCATACTAGGCTTTCATGAAAACTATGACTATTATAGATTTTTTTTTTTTCCCAATGCTTAAGAAATATCAAAATGTTACTCTAATTCTTCATGAAAATCTCTGGATTCATATTCCAATGTTTTTTGCAGGCAAGTCTGCTTTATTCTTTTACTAGTGTGGTGCTTTTGGGTTTTTGTATTTCACAGGCCTTTTCCTTAAACTTTAGGTATGTTTTCTGTGTACTATTGATGTTATTCATCAGTTTGCACAGAGTAGAAAGGCCCTAGTTTTTCAAGTTGATAGTGCAGATAGCTCTTGGGAAAATGCTTTATAGCTGTCTGAGTGAAAATGCTTTTCACACATGTGCTGCTACCAGATACATTTAATGTTTCAGCTCTCTCAAGCAGGCTTTCCTAAATTTAGGAGTTAGGCTAAGGTGAATTTCGTGAAACCACACACCAGAGACCTCTAACCTTGACTATAGAGCCTTGCAAAATTTGTAGCCACTATTATATGAGAAACGGTAAACTGTGACATTTTGAACTTACTTGAAGTAGAAAGGCACTGAAGATTTCCAGTACATTTGTAAATTAAATATAGTGGGAGAAACTACCTTGACAGGAGATGATACAGGTTGGAATTGTGGAAATATGCAGGGTGAAAACAACTTATGAAAGTTGCAGAACTTTCCCTCCCCTGCAGAAGGAGGGAAAGTTTCAAGGCCTCTTTCTTCACCTAAAAAGCTAGAAGCACTCATTTTAAAGAGAGTTACTAATTCAGGAAAAATGCCTTGGTAAATTCATTTATAATGACCTGTGATAAACTCTGATCCTTTCCTCTTCCAGTCTAGCTGCTATTGTGATGTCAATCATATTTTTGGTGGAGAATTTTGTGATTCACATCCTTCACTGTGAGAATCAACTGAAATACATTTTCATGGTTGTTTTTGAGTCATTCTGTTATGATTCCTGACCATTTCTTGATTATCCTGATGAAATGGAGGGGTGGGGGTGGGGGGGTGGAGTTGCTGCTAAGTTGTGACTTGTGGTTTAAAAAAAAAAAATCTGTAAGTTATAAGGCAAAATGCCTTATGTGAGGTTTAGTGAGAAAATGCCATAGTTAGATTCACGTTGTACTTCTGGAGAGGTGGTTTTGAGTTGTGCTGTACCTGAAGACTTCAGCCAAGTAGTTCACAATCATAATATGTGCAGACTAATCACAAGAGGAAATTGTTGTCCAATGTTCAGTGGGCCTGAGGAAGCATAGCTTTCTGAGGAATAGCTTGCATCATTTCCTAAGCAAGTAAGGGTAGTTGCTGAAGGGAATCTGTGTCATCTGCAAACAGTACAAAAAAAGTTGAGTATTCATTTAATGGCTTTTAGTATTAAAGTTCACTGTATCGTGAAAATCCTTGACAACTTTTCAGGGATTTTCTGAGCTGTAAGAAATTTTCAGTTCATCAAACAGTGGAGCCACAAACATATTTTATTCAGCGATGGATGTTTGGTTTCTAAATGTTGCAGTGTTGAATACTTCATGCTCTTGGTATCTATTAAATTCTGTGGTTTTGAATTAATCAATTCAAAACTGTGCCCGCTTTTTTTTTTTTTTTGGTCAGACTTCAAAGTATCACTTTTCATTCTGAGCTAGAAGTGAAACAACCAGCCACTGTCCGTTTTCTCAAGAGATGACTCATCTTTGTGGATAAGCCTTCAGCTGGGGCTAAGCTTTTGGTGCAACTAAATAGTGTAAATATTGCGAAGACCTTCATGTCTTAGTGACTACAGCTGATTAGGTTTGAGGTCCTGGTGCAGACATTTGTGTTATCCCATCTTCTGTGCACATGGTCAGCTAGACTTTGTTTTATTAGCTACTTTGTATAAGAGGCTTTGTTCTGTATTTACAACATAAAGCCAGGCAGAGTTCTTTCTTAAAGAGAGTTGTGTATCAATTTTTATCCTTTTTTTATTTATAAAGCTGTTCTTTATAAAAGTCAAGGTTCTTGGGTACCCTCCTGGGTTCTGCTTTGGAATTGTATTTTTGATATGCTTAACAATCCATATACAAAAAGAGAAGCTTAATGGGATTTTGGCTTTTATTTAATACGCAGCATGTGTTCTCAAATATTGTTACTCACAGAGGTATGCATGCTTCCTTGATAAGAAATTTTCTTCCCTCTTTTATCTTAGAGTAAGACTCTGTAAATGAGCCCTAACAGTACTTGGCCTTTTGCAGAAACTGAGCTGGTTTGGGGTGAGTGAACATGTCTGCATGTGCACGTATAGAGGGAAGGGGTTGATGTTTGTATCTGAACCTAGCATATTGCTCTGTAATTCATCATCTGGGTTTCCAGCCTTGGCATGACAGAGACAGCGCTCTGTAGGTCAGCTGAAACACGATAGCACATTCTCCCTCTGCTGTATCCTGTTGGTTTATGACTTCTTAAGGTCAGAGGGAGCTGGGGTTAATTCAGCAAAAGAATCCTCTGACTGTGATATAAATTCCTTGGCTTGTTCATAAATTGTAAAAGAAATTCTATGGTCTGCTCCTCAGGCTTGAGAACTGGGGGCCAGGAGGTTAATTACTTCCCTGAAGTTTCAAGCAACTTTCAGTGTTAACAGTTACTGGCTGCAGTTTGTGCAGCGCCTTATACATAGGTATTTAAATATGTTAATTGCTGTCTTATGTGTGTGTATGTATGTATTTGTGTGTGCCTATGTAATATATATACACACACACACGTATTTTATCTGTCTGATATTTATACTGTTGCTTTCCTAATTACTTGTCTCCATACGTGTCTTCCAGAAGATGCTTACACATGCAAACATAGGTTAAAACATAACCTTATTTTGCTTTTTCCATCGCATTTAGTCAAAGTCCTGATAAAAAGCCAGTAAGATATCTATGACTTTACATCTGTCCTAAATGTTTTCTGAAAAGATTAATGTTTCGATTCTATACCATTTAAAAGCCGTGACTTAATGTGGCATTTTTACATGTTACATTCTCCGGTATGTGGAAAAAGTGGCTTTATTTTGTAAGCATGAATTAAGAAGGTTCTTTGTAAATTTGCTTCCATATACGTGACTAAAAGATAATACCAAGAGATTACATTAAAACAGCAAAAAGCATTCATACTGTGGACTTCTATATCCTTCGTGTCAACGCAATTAAGCTTACCTTTTCAATTTCCATTTCCATAATTAAAGACTGTTTTATAAGCTCGTGAAAACATTTCATCATACTTGTCCCCTATAACTTTAGGTGCCGATTGCCTTCTTGAGATGTCTCTCATCCTCTGCATTGAGAGCCTGATGTTATGGTCCTAACTTTGCCACTGTAGTCACATTTCTACGATTTGATTAACTAGGCATTTGAGCATATTTAAAGTCATATTTAAGGTCCGACTATATAAACATCTAGGTCCAAATTTTGCACTTTCATGTAAAAATTCCTAAGTAACCAAGCAAAATATTAATTGTGGAGTTATAATAAAAATCTTTGGTTATTAACAGTAGTTCAATCATCTACGAACATAAAAGACTTCAAAGTAGTTGAAGGAAGTAATGAGTTGAACTACAGTATAACTCTTGTTTATTACTGTGTAAAATATGTCTCCAAAGTTTTTATAGCTAAACAGGCAACTGTTTGTTCATGTACATAAGAAATAATGTACAGCCAGGATCCTCATTCTAGCAAATCTTCTGGCAAATTTACCTTATAAGTAATTTATATTTTCTTACATTAAAAAAAAGATAAAAGGGTAGCTTGAAGGAACTTCCTCTCATATCACAATGAAGTATGTGAAAAAATGTATCTGTATCTAGTCAGTGAACAGCTTGCAGATGTCTACAGATAGGTTGTTTCTATTCAATAACTTATAAATGATCTCTCTTTTATCTACTGAATTTAAAAAGGAGCTTGCAGAAGGCCTCAAAGGTAAGGATTCTGCATTTCTAAACCTTTCAGTTTATACATCATTGTCCTATTTATCTCCAGACAACAGTTAAATCTTTAAAAGTACCTGTAAAGTTTCATGCAGCTGTCAGCTTCTTGTTGTCTGCTTCCATGAATGAAGAAACGTTCTTATAAGGGATAGATTATTTGAATGCTAGTGACATCTTTAGATCAAATGAATTACTGATTGATTAATGCATCTACTTTAAAAGATTTGGTTGACCATTGGGTTCACTGAAGTCATAGATGTTAATGCTCCATTCATAGGGAAACCAAATTGCTTAATTCTACTGATAGATGCAAAGAATGAAACTGTTTTATTCTTTAAAGTAAGTGTGTCGGGGTTTTTTTGGTGACTAAAATCTTAATACCACTGTCGAACTGATGAGAGTCTGTAAGTAATAATGGTAGTTATTTCATGCTTTACTGTACAGATTCAGATAGCCTTATTTTGTAGGGCCCTTTACTAGTCTTCATATTCATTTAGTTACAAATAGCTAAAACCTCAATTGTATTGTGAGAATTTTTATCGACCAGATAGGACAAACATTTTGACTATTGGTCTTAACTACAGGTAATCTGAATTCTCTGAATAAACCCAAAACTTTGCAGAAAACAAACCTTCTCAGCTGTGAAAATACCGCTTCTGTGCTTCAAAGAATAAGACATGGCTAAGTACTTAAAGAAAGAGTATTAATAGAAAAAAAACGGTTAAAGCAATCTGGTTTTCCCTTATTTTGAAAAGAATAGCATTCGAGTTTTTTTTTTCTTATTAAATATGTGTCCATTTTTAGTGAATGGGAAATGCATTTGGTTGACTTACATAAAAGCAATTCTGGTTCTCCCTTGTGCCTGGAAAATACACAAGTATTGGAGCTTGGTTAGAAAGCATTCACAAATACACGGGCTTAGTGTTGTTAATCATTGGTGAAGAAAAAAAAAAGCAGAAATATTTTATCTTTTGTCTTCAGGGTCTGCCAAGTTTGAATGTTGGTTAAAATGAAGGATGTGTAAGAAATTACTCTAATTGACCCATACCTGAGTACTGTTTTTCTATTTCTCCCAGGCAACAGGACTGTTCTCCTCAGAGCAGTCAAAGAGCTATCCCTTTCTTTATCTGGCTGACTGAGAGTGTAGAATTACATGTATATTTGGTGTTTCTGGGTCTTGTCTCAGCTGATGTCCACAAGTATTTTACCTTTGAAATCATGAAGTTGTCTGGTTCTTGGCATGAGAAAGCTATTCCTGTGTGGGTACTTCTTTACCTTCTAAAGTGCTAAATTTTGAGTGTTTAATGGTTGAAAATCAGGCAGGCCAGAATTTTGTATAGGCCAGATCACTGTTTTTATTGTCTAGTCCAGATTAAGACTAGTCCAGGCGTCGTAAAGAGAGCAGCTAGCTGCTGCAGTTGGCCAAGCTTCTTGATTACTCTCCCGTTTTTTTCCCTTCCTAGAATCCCTGGTCAAAATTATAAAAATGCTTAAGAGACCTAGGGTATTAAATGCTTTTGAAAATGCTACTCGGTATCTAGAAAACTGCCACCTCTACACAAGAGGAAATTTATTATTTTGAAGAAATGTTTGTCTTCTCAAGGGCTATTTGACGTGCTGTACAACACCAAGGTGGTGAAATTTAGTGAATGTTTTCTTAAAGTGTGAATATTTAATCTTCATTCAATAATTGGTTTTCTGGCATTTTCCAATTTAAGTTCTGTTGAAATAATTTGGTTCCTTGAGTTCCTATTTAACTTAACTTTTAATTCCCAATGAAGTTCCTTTCACGTGGGAGAAATTCAGTTCTGTGTATCTTAGGTTTCTTTGTCTGTGTGTACGTATTTGTATGATACATTAACTGAATTCTGTACCATTAAGGACACAAACTTCCTTTTTCATTTGATGGGAACACCGTATACAGAGCAACAGCAGCTGAGGATAAATGTGTAAAGCTGTCAAGTGCTCTATATGAACAGATAATGTTCTAAAGCATATGTCACAGATTATAATTTTGTTATATCCGTTAACCTTTTGCCCATCCTTACTTGCTGTTGAATGCTGTCATCACCCCAGATTATCTCTGACTAAAAAAGCCCTCTTGCAATTCCCATTCTGGGCTGCCCTGTTGATCACCTGGTATGGAGTGTTGCATGTGTGATCCAGATGGCCCCCTTGCCTCCCGATTCCTCCCCAGGTGAACTGCCTTCTTTCCACCACAGTTGGGCGATGGTGGAGTCTGCCTTCTTCCCCTCTCCCCTACTCAGTCTTAAGTTAGACCTTTAAAAAGGATTATACTTTACCATAATTGTTCTGAAAATTGACATTTTGAAATAATACACTCAGATACATGTATATATATTTAAGAAAAAAATCTTCTAATCCTTATAATATATGGTTCAATATCTGAAAAGGAGCTATATTTAGAAGATGGTAAATGGTCTATGGAAGATTCTGAGGGACCACATTGCCATAATTTGTTGTTAATTTTTTAAAGCAAACTGAAGAAAACAATTCTTTTTAAGTTACATACACTACACATGATCAGATGTTCAGCGCAACCTGTCATAAGTCTTTCTGATGTTAGTGAGTGTTGATCTAGACCAGTGGTGCTGAATACCCCAACTGACCAAGCATAGACATATTAAAAAGTATAAAAAAAACCCTTGATAATTTCGCTGTATAATTCAAATTCTCCATTCCTTAATACAGCGGTTTAGTTCCCATTAAAACAGAAAGCCAGGGAATTTGTACATGAAGGCTAACATACACACCTGAGAATTGCATACAAGTGACCAAGCAAGCCGCATGGGAATGGGGATGGTAAATATGACTAAATTTAACAGAATTAAATAGAAGTAATGCCCATATATGGTTTGAAAGAGCTCTATGAGGCTGCTTCCAAAACTGAATGTAATAGTTCATCAAATGCATACTTTTGCATGCTGTTGACCATCTTCTCTGTGCCTCTGTTTCTCTTTTTTGCTTTTCTGGTCTCTTCAGCCACTTCTGTTACAGTCTCTTCAGATCAGGACTATTTCTTTGTTGCATGTTTCATTTGTCTCATTTGATGGGAATATATTTGTCACCTGCAAAGTACATGTTTGTTTGATCTTACTTGAGGTCATTGTTTCAAAGTAATCACTAACATTGGTGTTTATATCAGGTCTCTGCCTGATTTTGTAAATAGCTTTTTTTGTGGCTAAATTGACTACAGGGAATACAAAATAGAGTATGAAAATAGCAACACATACGACTAATTTGAATTATTATGTCTCAAAGTCTTGATTAAATGTCTAGCTGTAGCCACTGAAATCTTGAAGAACTAATGTGCATTTAGTTTTGTTTCTTAATTGTTTTGCTCCCAGGGGTATCTGAGTTTGGGAAATCTGGGTGCTAAACTCACTGTAAATACTGCCTTACGGCACCTTTGACTGCAGATGTCTCATAGGAAACTGTCCATCCTGAGTTGCAGTGAAATGGACGAATCTGGTGTTTAACTTTTTATGCTACATTAAGGTCCAGTAGGTACTGTGATCTCAAGCTAGAGATGTACACGGTTGAGGAAAAAAGATATCAATTCTATCATGACATGTTTTCAGATCAAAATCCCATATGGTTTTCAATCATGGAATTGTTTTTTGTAATCCTTGTATTAGGGTTAAATTTATTTTTATTATGTTAAAAGCTTTGTTTTTATTCATACAAAACCTGAAAGTAGAATGTCTAGACTTTGAATTATATTAAATCCACTGCAATTTATCCAAGGATTATTTATTTGGGGTTATTTGTACAGAAGTGCCATTAATGTGTTGAGCAGTTTGTTCTTGAACAGCAGGGACATGACAGTCAGCTGTAACTCGAGGGTAAACATAGCATTTATTACGTCTGTCTTAGTTGAATGTTTTGCTATTTTAATGATAGAAATTGCTCTTAGTTATTGCTGCATTCACAACATTACTTCTGGGCATGTTGACTGGACAAGCTGTCAAATTAAGATGTATTTAATATGCCTACTGGATTTTGATACTGTACTATAGCAGAAAGCCTGGTGAAATGTTTTAGTGAAAAGTGCAGATTGTAGTCTGAGTTGTGGTTTAATGGTGGAGTTGCAAATAATAACACAGAAGGTCAGGCCTTTTTTCAGATATTTTCCAAATGTGAAGTGTTAGGATTAAGGCTTGGTAGTGTATTTGGAAGGTAAAAGATTTTTTTCCCTCACATTATCCATATTTTTTTATATAAATTAAATAAAAAACCTCCCAAACCAACCACCCTCACTTTGTGAAATAATACCTTTGAAAACCTACTCTACTACTGACTGCAGTGAACAGGCATTATAGTAAAAAAAATGGTGCACTGATTTACTTCAGTATAATACCCCTGGTAAGGATTTATCATTGCCTCCAAACATAAAGATATTTCTATATTTTACATATATTTATATATAAAAATAGATTTATATAAAAATGCAGAGTGCAAATGGCATAATTGTTAATCAGCATCAACACCTTTACCTACGGTGCACCCCCTCTTAGTATAATGTTATCACACATTGACACCACATCTCATAAGTATGCTTCTAGCAGTAAATCCAAGAAGAAATTTAGTTTGTCATAGGCGAAATAGCTTGCTTTCATTTTGATGCTTAGTAACTCCTTTTTGTGAGGACGACAAATAGATAGAGATACATGACTTGCAACACCATTTCATTTGCTTGTCTTAGTCATTCTTGCTTTTAATCTCCTCGTAACAGATCCATTCCTTTTCTGATCAGAGAAGTTTTACATCTGGAAATCTCCAAGTATTTATTGTGCATTAGTTGATCTGAAGCTTGTTTAATATTCCAATGCTTGTAATTGATTTTTGGTGGTCTTTGCTTGATTGCAGACAAATGTGAAAGCACTGATGGATAATGTCACCTTCCCAGGAGCTTTTATCACATCGCACTTGCTATCCAGTTTTTCTTAGTGACAATTCTAAACTTTGCCGAAGCACAAAAACCCTCTCATTTGTGGACACTTGCAATAGTTCTGTATGAAACATTGCACTTCAGCAAACCTTCATGTGTGGGAGGAATATATTTAGCATTCATTATTTCAAATCTGTTTTTTCTCTGTTGTCATCTTATGCCATTTGCATCTCACAGTATTAGAGAAAGGATCCACTGCTCCTATTTATCTTACAGGACTTAAAGCGGGATAGACAGTGTAAGACTTCCCTTGGGGAACAGCTGCTTTCCCAGTCCTCTCACTGATGAATCTGTTACTGGGATCATTTTTACGAGCAACTGACTGGTAACTCAAATAATGTTTGCCTAGTCTAGTTCTGAAGCAAGGAGGGAAGTTAATTTTTACCAGAGATAGAGAAGTTAATAAGTAGGATTGTAATAATGTTGCCAAAATCTGCTGTCCGTAAATTCAGACATCTAATCTGAATTAGTTGCCTAGGCTCCTGATACAGTAAATAGACAAAAAGATGCATTGACCCAGGGCAGTTCATTCAGTTCTCAGACAGGCAACAAAGTTAGGCCCCTTCCAGAGAGCAATTCATCCTAACTTTTTTATCCTTAATTTCACTGGGATTCAGAACAACATAATATTTTCACATGGCTGATGTCAAATGAGGGGAATCTTACTCTTGTTCATAGATCAAATAATTTTAAAATACAAGTTATTTTTTATTAAAAACAATTATAAATATCCATATATTTCTTACACAGTGGCACAAACTCGTCTTTAGACTGGTTACAGAGAGACTAAGAAATTTACTGTAAGAAACTTGGCTGTTGCAAGCACAGATTTGCTTTAAGTGGCCCACAGTTAATTTTGTAAAATCCTAAAACTCTTTGAGGTAGAAGATGAGTGACACATTTAAAAGATGTGTATGCACAGGGAGACAGTTGCTTATGTAAGCACAAGGGCACTTGTATATATTTTGGGCATACAGGCTACAAAGATTAGGTGAAAGAAAATAACATAAAAAATAAGAGCAGCAGTAAAATTACTTGGAGTTATCTTTTAAGCTGTTTTACTGACAATTAGTAATGACACAAGTGCATGAGAAGTTGTTTATATAATTTAGAAAAATAGGATGTCACCAAGCATCAGTGTCGAGTCAGAGCTCGCAGTCCGTGTTACATAGTAAACTTGATTTTTTGGAACAGTGGAGATTTTTGAAAATCTACAGTACATAACAGCTGCTTGAAGCCAGTCTTTTTCAGGTGTAGCATGTTGATATGAAGTCATACTGTTGCCCTCTACTGGCATCTGCTGAAAGCTCTTAAGGCCTTACTCATCAAGTACCGTGGTCTCCATGGTTAATCTCTGAAGGACACTGTTAATCCATTTCAGACAAACTCAAAACCATCCTTTGAAAGCAAAACTCTTTCTCTTTAAAGAGACTCGGGGATGGGGGGAGAGAGGGAGGAGGGCTACAACTCCTACCTGTCAATGCTCATCTGCTTACAAACTGCTGAAAGCTTTAACTTCTACATTCAGAAGCCGTAAAACATAAAAACGTCGGCTGAATTAATTAAATATTTGAGTACTGACAACTGTTGGAGTGTTTGAATTTCGGAGGCATGGATTAAAGACATCAAGGGTCATGAGAGAGAGTATCATATTTCAAACTGTTCAGTGCAAACACAGCTATAACACAGTGATTGTTGTCATCATCCTAAAAAAAAAAAAAGCCAAATTCACACAATTGTGCTTTCTGAGAGATGGCAGAATACAAGAGAGAAAAATTCTTGTATTTCACAAGTACTTTGCTACACAGTTTTTTGCTGCTGTTATTACAGAGTTACCTAAACAGAAATAAAAGACAGAAAAGAACAGAATAGTCTTACCTACTAAAGAGGTGGGTTTTTTTAATCCCCTCACTTAAATAATCATCTAATGTCAGCTGCCCTCAAATCTTTACACAACCTATGACTATATGGAGATTTTATGTACCACAGTGACTATCAGTTGATCAGCTGTACTGTATTCACAATCAGTCCTTCTGAAGAGCTGTTTCTGTAAGCTGTCTCCATTATATACTTTTTGTGATCCTTTGACATCTTGTTCCCGAGAAAGAAAACATCCAGTATCTTCCCTCTGAGCAACCATGGAGGAACACATGCGGAGAAAAGATGAGAAGAGGGATGAGGCTTCCCTTCTCCAAGTCAAGATGAATATCCCTGTTATTAGGGACTGTGGAGCTTTGAATACTTCTCTCTGTTACTTGCCACTCTCTTACACTCTGATCTTTGGCATATCAGTGAAATAGGTCTGATTTTTTCTTTTTTTGAACTGTAAAATGTAGTTAATCTTTCTTACCTATTTTCCAGGATTGACTATGAGTGCTAATGAGTGACATTTGGACTATGTTAAATCTCTCTATACATGCGAAGATTCTTTCACAAGCGGAAAGCTGTGCATTGACTTAGAATAGGCTTTGCTTAACTTGTATTTTCAAATAAAAGTTTGTTACACCTTCAGCATTATGATTGTGTAGAAACAATTCCATTTTGTGAATAGAAAAATAGTTATCATATCTTAATTTGTTGAACTGTGGCTTTGTATTAGAAACAACCTGGTATTTGCTCTTAAAGCCTTGTGTACAGAGAGAGGAGGCAATCAACTCAGATTCCAGTGCGTTGCCTAAAGAGTTAAAAATTAAAATGCCCTTGGGAAATTACAAAGCTTTATCACTTCTTCCAAATAATGGAGCTAGCTTAGAAACTCTTCACTCTGATTCTGAATAGCTCAGTATCCACATTACACTAATGTGAGTTTGGGAAGATCGATGCTAAATGATACTAGTTTAATGGAGCATTAAACTAAATACCTTTAAGATATGGGATGCTGCAAGGGACATGCCAAGATCCTTCTGCTTCCATTTCAATCATAAATTGCGACACAAAAATTGCAGAAACTTTTGATTAACTAGCTTCTAACGGTTACTTCAGATACAGCATTAAAAAAGAGTAGGTTTTATATTTCATTGGGATTCTGACACCCAGAGGGCTCTAAAAATGACCAGATGTGAAATAGAAGAAATATTTGGGAGCAGTTAATACCTAAACATAAAAGTGACCATGTGTAAGTCACTGTAGAATGTGGTTTGGGCAAGGGCAGTAGGTGTTTTCTCCCCCTGCCCACCCCCCGGCTTCCTCCCCCCCCCCCCCCCCCCCCCCAAGGCTCTCTGTGTGATACATTGCTGGAACAAAACCAAGCAGCAGAGAGTAGTATTTTGATGTAGTCCTGCATCCTGCTCAGGTGGACCTTTATTTGTAATTTTCCTAATGCTTAGATATCTTCTTTTTTTGAACTGAGTGTAAAGAAAAGGCCAGAAAAAAGAAGTATTTCTGTTTGACAAATAACCATGCTGCAAGGCCTTCATATGCTGAGGCCATATTTATGGATTCTAATGCTTTTCTTGTTTTCAGGTGAGCGTCCTTACCAGTGTCCTTACTGTGACAAAGCTTTCAGCAAGAATGATGGATTGAAGATGCATATTCGCACTCACACTAGGGTAAGTCCCACACAACGGTAAGCGTAGCTTAGTTTTTATGGATACTTGAGGATTGTCTTAAGAACTGCGTGTGGCAAAAAGTAAATAATTACTGTTTGTGTAGAGATTAGGCTATACCAACCAAGATATTTTATACTTGTCAAAGTAGGAGGCAAAGATTTGTCATTAACTGTTAAATTCTAATTATGACTCCCTTACTGACCTTCTATTTTTTCTGTGTTCAATTTCTTATATGTTGATATAATAGCAGTACTAATGTCTTCCTTTAACCTGTGGTTATTTATAGCTATAAATTAACGTTTGTGATTGTTTACTGAGTAAACAATTCTGTAAAGGCTTCACTGTTCTTGAAACTTCAATATCCAGTGCTTTGATTCTTACTGTCTCCTTAAAATCCAGTCACTGAGTTTTTGTAGAGACTGTACTTTACTAACTGATGACAAATATTAATCTGCAAAAAGACTTTATTTAACTGAAAGCAAAATAAAAGGCAAGTTGCAGATGTCTCCAAGATTATTTTTGAACCTTGAGTCTCAGTTAGCACAAAGGTTCCCTGTTTTAGGGAGAAGTCTTGTCACGTATGTATATTTATTAGAGGACAAAGGTGAGATCTTGGCCCCACTCAGCCAGCAAAGAGATGGAGAGCTGTCTTCAAACAGCCAGATGTGAATTCCCTTAGTAAAGGGAGATCTCCAGGTGAAGTTAAACTGGTCTAGCATTCCATATACTACCTGCCTCTGGCCTCCCCATCCACCATCAGAAAGCAAACAAAAAGTTAGAAGTAAACTGTAGCTTTTCTAGTAATCCCTTGGGATCTGTTACTGCTTACAGAAGTCAAGGCAGCCTTGAGGCCAAACCAAGAAAGTTCTATTAGGAAATAGGGAGGGTGATAGTTAAGTTAGTAGTCTCCATATGTAAATCTGCGCACAGGCTAACTTTCTAAATGAGTAAAGATAAGATCAAAACTGTTTGTTCAATTTTCTGCCATTCTACCTAGGTCTTGAGGGTATTAACTGGAGGTCCTAGATAAAGTTTTAGCTCGTGTGCCCCAAACTTTACTTTAGAAGTTACTAGTAGTTTGTGCAATGCTTCCTGGTGGTTCACTGGGAGCAGTCTAGTCCCATGTTGTTAGTTGTTTCTCCTTCTTTACAGCTGTTAAATCACTTCAAGAAGTGCTATAAAATCTTTTCTGTTGTTACTGTCCCATATTACTGTTTTTGCACCAGGAGAAATTTCATTACCATATATGTTCTACATGGCTGTGAGTGGGAAGAATGGTAAACAAGACCAGCTCTGAAATAGTGCCAATTCTAATTTTTTCTTGATTTGTCATACAGTTTGAGTAAAAACAACAAACCCCTCAGCCTCCGTAGAAAAAAAATAGAGAAAAAAAGAATGAGAATAGGCCTTTAGAGCCTGTAATGATCTCTCTCTGTTGACTATAGTGATTTATACCAAGTGATGATTTCTTCCAAAATGCATGCTCGTGAGTGAGGTAAGAGAACTTTACAAACGTTATTTTCATTGCTTAAAAGCTGTAAATTAACTGATAGCAGTTATTTACAGCAGGATTGCGTAGCCTACAGTCTTAGAAAATGCAGTACTTCAGTGGAGGAAAGCTGTGCATTTTTTCTTGATAATTGTGTATTTTTTTGATAGTTGTATACATCAGTCCTGATTACCCGCACAGTGCAGGTAATAAAGCACTCGGATATATTATGTTAACAATTAAAAAAAAAAAAGTCATTTTGAAGTAGAGATTTTTAACTGCACTGAATGGAAAACTTACAGTTGCTCTTTAGCTGAGTGTACTTTCTTGGGGTGTTTCTTGCTCTTAGCTATGCTCTGAAACATAATTATGCACCTTAGTAGAGAATTTGCTATTTTATTGTTGTTTGGCTGCCTGCTACTACCTCTTCTACGTAACTTGTTGCTTACGTATATTCCTATACGTCATCATATTTTGCCTCTCTTACATGTAAGCAAAAAAAAACCCCAAAAAAACAACGTTGAAATTTGCAGGCTGGCTCCAAAATGCTTCTATAAAATTGGACTGAAAGACAAACTGAGGACTTCACATTAATGTTGAAACAGGAGGAAAAAGAAAGTAATTCGAACACTGCTTATGAATGACAGAAGAACAATTCAACCAGTGTTTGCTATTTAGCTAATAGGAAAGGGAAGAGTTAGGAAAATAGATTTTACAGAGTGGAGATTTCTTTTTAATATATGTGGACGTCATAATTAGACAGACTTTGTATTGCACTAAGAACGCAATAAAATTTGATTTAAAATGTCTCAGAAAATGTATCATGTAGTGAAAATACCATTTTTACAGAAAGAAGGAACTCAGTTCACACCAAATGTGATACGAGTGTTTCCATATACTTGAGATGTCATGATCATCTAGATCTGAACAGGTCATATTTTCAGGGTTTTCTTTTTGTGTGTGTGAGTGTACTAAGCAGACTACTGGGAATCTTTACAGTTATACTAGAGGACTAAAATATGCAGGCACAACATGGCGTTTTTAGACCTTGGTTTGGGGTTTTGATTCTTTTTGCTGTTACGCTGTTTATATGCTACTCCTATTACGAAGCTTCACAGTGAAGCTCATTCGTATATGAATGGCATTATATATTCATTTATCCCCAAATAAATATTTCTTACTTCGAGGTAATAAGAATCAATGTTGATAACATTAACATTACTAGCTTATTTTGAAAACTGAAGTCTGTTACTATAACCTTGCTTCTCCCAAGTTTCCCTCTTCCTCACACTTCAGCATCTTATTCAATACCTAAATAGAACTGGATAGCTAAAAATTTTAGTCTTAGGAGGAAAAAAAAAAGTTGACAAGTAGTATTAATAAAAACAATAGAACAGAAAGCAAAGCTCATTATGAACTTTCCCTGATTTTAAAGTCCGAAGGAGTGGATACGCTGAGTCTGTTCTTCTGCAGAACATTATCCATGCAGTACTGTAGGATAATAAGCTGTAGTTTAATTGTTCAGATAAGTAAATATTAGTACAGGTATAGGGGAATAAATATGTATTTTAGGTGGTGTGATTCAGACGTAAGTGAAAGAGAACAGAGTGGTGAAGGGAGTTTGGGTATTTGGAAGGAGTAAGGAGGAAGAGGGAGAGAGAAAATACTGAGAGGTAAACTGAGAAGAGGCCATTATTTACAAGAGCACTTGTGTGCTTGGCAAGAATATGAAGATTTATTTAATGTTTGTAGTAGGTTGGTACCTGTCAGGAATGTAGTGGTTGATCCTTGTGTGTTTGGTGGTGTTTATGCATGATTTTTAAGTCAGTAGTGTGTTGAGAGAAAAAAAAATCTAGAAAAATATTATCCAGGAAACAAACCAACCAACCCCTTTTAGTAGAGAAAACAGCTGTTTAGTATGTAGGTTAGATAATAGTTTTGTAATATCAAGATCACCTGCCTCGAGGTTTCTCTGAACACAGGGATGCTAGCAAAGCTGAAATCTGTGCGCTGTCTGAGAGGCAGAACTCTTGACAGCTTCTGCCGCGTACTTTAAGACCAGGCAGGTCTGTCGTTACTGCCTGAGGTGTTCTCTCTTTTCCTCTTTCCTACCATTTCATTCTCAAGTAGGTTCATGCTACTTGCTGGAGAAAAAGGTGGGATTTCTCCAGTACTCTTGCTCATTTAGTCAGATTCTCTCTTTACTCCGTTTTGTAGAGTTGATTAAGAGTTACGGATATTAAGATGGTTTTACTGTACGAGGTTGATAGCCTAACATGTTTGTTTGTAGTACTGATAGTTAAATTTCTAGCTTTGAGCATTTCAGATCTTTAACCAAGAGCAATATAAGTTGAACTGAAAATTCTGAGCTATTCACGTGTAAGTCGTCTTTGAAGTGAATGCACGCAGTCACATTGTACAGCACCTCTCTGGTGCTCAGGGTAGTCGTGGTCAATTCTTCATTCTGGAAATCAGAGACTGTGTATGTTAACAAGTAGTGCAATGCAGGAGTAGGTATGTAAAGTGAAACAGTTGGTGCTGAGGACCTGATGTTTATCTTGTATGTGTTTCAAGGATTTTACTGCAGATTATGTGTAGTCTGGTCCTATGGACTGAATGCACAATAGCACTCTCTGGAATGCATTAAACCTTCTGGTTTAATTTCTTCCAAAAGGAATCCAGGTCATGCAGTCCAAAACATTTTGGAAGTGTGCACCAAAGCACAGTAACGGGGGACGTTTGGGAAGTGTGCTTCAAAAGCACACACCTGATCTGAATATAAACACTAAAGGAGATGTATTCTAACTGTACTATGTAAGAACTTTTCCAGTGAAGAAAGATTATACCTGTGTAGAAATAGCTTGAAACTCCTCAGCACGATACTAATTCACTATAACTTGTTCTGTGATCCTAGGCTATTTAAACAAAGACAAAACTAAAGATTAGGAAAGAAAAAATGTAGTGTGTTTGCCAATGTTTATTTTTGTCAGTTCTAAGAACAAGAAGAGCGAGGAAGTCACACTTGAAATTTCTCTCTTCAGGCATCTGATGTGTTGACTTTTCAAAAGATTGTAAGGATGTTGGCTATTTCTTTTCTTACCCTTTCCTACACATAATTTTATTTTTAAATTTATTCTTGCATGCAAATTAGTCAAAGAATAAATAACAGGATGTATAAATCCAGAAGGTATTTTTGTATCAGCTAAGCCTAGCAATGTGGAAATTAACATAATCATAGCACCCTTCCTCAAGGGCTATTCTTGTAAATATCTTGGAAAAAAAAAGAGTCTGGTCTTTTGGCCAGAAAAATTGTGAAGTAGCTTAAAAGTAATAATATGACATTCAACAAGGAAAATGTCATTGTAGAGATTAAATCTAGAAATATTTTACCAGTGGGATTAAATGCCAAACCTGATCCTGTGGATCAGGGAGGGCTGCTGGAAAAATCGTTGTAGAAAGTTGATTAAGGTCTGGCAGCTGCTAAACTGAGTACAGCCTGGGTGGCCACAGGTGTCAGCTCAAACTCTGGAGTAAACAGAGAAGGTAAGCCAAAACCCCTACTGACAATGTAAGGAGAAAAAAATACCAACCACCTAATATTAAAATGTCACCTGAGTACTGATTTGTTTCTATGAAAGTAGGTGTGTTTGGTTTATGGTTTGGTTTTTGTTTTTTTTTTTTTTTCCTTAAGAAGAAGAAATATAACAGCCTAAGAAAACATAAATGAGGAACTCATTGAAGTTCTTGAAATGAATTTACAGACCATATCAGCTTTGAGGAAATATATGAGGAAATACATGCATACTTCCAACCTTCACAGTGCGCTAAACTTCAGCTCTTTCCTAAGGCTTTATTCAGTGCCTGACATAATATTACATAGTTTGAGCTTAAACATGTAGAGAAATTATTGTATGTTACTGCAATATAATTGTTAATGTTTGGAAATATGATCATTGATAGGTGCCCAGTGTTATTGTCATGTCAAATTGATGTTTTCATTACTTCTGAAAATGGTAGTTTTATTACAGTTTCTTTCAGTTAAATACATGGCAGTGAAGGAAAACAGAAAGAGTAGAAGCCATTTGCAAATGCTTTTTCATCACTTGGTTTGAATATTTCATATTTATACTTTTGAAGGTATAACAGATACATGTAATTTTTATAGCTTGTTTAAAAATCTGATTTCTGGTGGTTGGAAGGCTGCTGGCTGTAATGCTCAAATTGTACGTTTCTGAGGTAATATTTAAAAATTAGAGAAATTACAGTGTATTAGTAGGTACATTTCTTTGTTTCATGCATAAGTGCCTACTAATTAAAAATGCATTAGTCTTTAAGTATGTTTAAAAAAACACCTGATGTTCAGAGATTATACTGTAAGACGTAGAGCAAATTAAGTGATAAGCAGATTTTTGTAACTCTGCAACTAACTTTACTTGTCTACACTTGAAGTGCTTGGCCAGTGTGTATATATTTTTTTAATATATATGTATATACATACATATATATACATATGTTGCATGGAACTGGTCAATAGATTGCAGTTGATGTTATGTAGCTTCTGGACACTTAAGCTATCAGTACTCACAGTACTGTTTAGGAAGCTTTGTCTTCTTTCTTGTCCGTTTGAAGCTGGGCAGCTTGGATAATGTTAGCGGTGTAGCCTCAAAATTGCAAGGATTGGTGTGATCTAGTGGCCTGAGTATTGTATATGTATTGAAGTCAACTCTTGAACTCCTTAATCTCACAGTTAATTTGTTAGTGGTGGAGGAGAGTACTAGTCTGAAGCTTTTATGAATGTGTCTGCATGGGCTGAAGTCACGTAAGTGACTTCAGTGTAAAGATATCCTTAGAAGCTAAGGATTAAAGGCCTGACAGTATGTGAGAGAGTTAGCCCACCTTGAGTTAATTTTGAGTTTTATTTATGAATGTCATGGGAATAGGTATAAGTCACGATAAGTATGGAAGCTAGGTAGTCTTCTGTCGAGGTTTTCTCTTCAAGTCAGTGTTTCAGCCTGCTGCTGGGACAGTACAAGAAGAAAACTGTCCTCATCCAGGTCCTGAGTTTAAATAGTCTTTCCAAGGCACTCATTTGGAACTTTACACAACCCCCTCTAGTCTTTTTTTAACCCAAAAGAATATTAAAATGAAATAATAAAAAAAAAATAAAATGGAAGAATAATATTGACAATTATGAAATAGTTTCACTTGTTCTGTATTTCCCAGGAAATTTTTGGACTTAACGTTTTAAAAAAGGTCATGTGTTCTAGAAACAGCATACCATGCTATTGCCAAAAAATAAAAAAAATTACATTGGGTACTAAATATAGTCTATGCACATGACAGTGTGTAATGAAATAATATGAGGTGTTGATTCACTTTTGAATTTTTTTCAATATTAGATTTTCTCTGTATTTCCCTATTGGTGAGACATGAGTGAGTTCCCAAACATCTGTCTGAGGATGATGACTTTGCCAGTGCTGTGGTTTCCTTGCCTGTGGAATCTGTGTTTGTATACAGAATATGGAAGGTTTGAATCCCACTGCATCTATATTTTCACACTCTTTTTTTATGTAATGTTGACTGACGATCATCTTTTCCTCAAGAGTGAAAATGTGGGGTTTTTTATATTGATACTGTTCTTCTTCCAAGAGGAGATCAACTTCTATTGAATTTTCATCATGGCTGATTAAATAAACCCTCCTTCATTAAATCTTAGGGGCAGAAACTACTTCAGCGGTTTAAAAAAAACAAAGAAAAACTTTACAGATTGTAGGTAGCAAATAGGCAGAACTACTGTGGAAAACGGGAAGTTAATGGTATAGCAAAGTCCAACTAATTGCATATACTAGGGCTTTTGAAGAAATATACCTTTTTTCTTCTGGCAGGCATTTCAGTGAAGATGCATGTTTTTATTCTCATTACAAATTTTATTGCAAGAATTCCAGATTATTTTTTTTTCCAAAGCCCCCAAAACTGAATTAACTTTTCTAACAAAAACATCAGTCACTTCTAGTAAAAGTGACTTTTTTGTTTAAATTGGCCAAAATCCTTTCACCATTGTTTCAACAGGAAAGTTTCTGTGCCTGCTTTAGTTATTGGAAATATTTTTTAAAGGATTTTACTTCTCAAGTGAGAAAATGTGTACTTGTAAAGTGATTGTTTATTGAGTTTTAATCATTATAAGATTCAAATCCTTACTACTTCTGTAGAGTTGGAAATTCTCATCAGCCTTTGTCTTCCTGTGTCAACATTACTTTAGTAATTTAATGTAAATCTGATAGTTTAAGTAGGCCTCTGTCTGTGGGTGAGCCACTTGCTCTAACTTCCAAAAACCTTCCAGTTACTAAGAGAGCATCTTGTTCTTGCACATTTTTCACACTAAATACAAAACTGGACTCCATTAACTCGCACCATCTGTGATCTTAAGTGACTTAGCCTCTCTTCTCAACAGGGGATGTGTTGCTAGTGGTGATGACCTAGCAGAAAGTATCACCGATGTTTTTTTCCTGACGTTAATCAGCTTAGCCTTTTTTTTTAGGGCTGAAATGTAACTAAACATCAGCTACATAAGCAACCCTTGTTTCAGTAGGCACTTTACTGTCTGTCTTACTGCACTGTACCTCAATTCCCAGCCCTTCGATTAAGATGAAAGCTGGTCTTTTTAAAAGAATTGGGCAATACATTGCATGTCACCACTTCATTGATAGTGAAACTACCCATCACTCTTCTTAAATGTAGGAAAAAAACTGTGCATTGACACTGGAATTTGCTGAGGCTCAAAGGTCTATTACCACAGCTGCTGTCTAACAGGTTTTCTTGTAAAGAACGACTCGCTTGGCCTGGCCCTCAGCATGGTCTGACACTATCTGGGGGGTGTTTCTAGATCAAGCAGAAAGATCCATCTGATTCTCTAGGACTTCTGTTACTCGTGCATCGCTGTTCTGTATAATTTTTGGTAGAAGTTTGCTGTTAGCGAGGCCACAAGGTAGGTTGTGGGTTGCTTATGGGTATGCATCATGAACCCCGTGTTAGGCTGCCTCTGGTTGGACTCTTTTCCAGACCCCTGAGATCATGCTTTTCAGGCTGTTGTAGCCCTGAACCTTCATTTTACATTCAGGTGGGGTTTTTGATAGGAAGATACCTGTTCTGGTCACCATCTTTGATACATGCCATGTACAACTGGCTGAAGAGCTCCTGAGTGTGGTTTGAGGGACACATCAACATTATTAATTAGTAATAATTGAAACAAAGTGTTACTGGTATTAGGAAAAGGTTTAAAACACACAAAGCAAAGGGTTTATGTGAAATATGCAGGTGTCTTAAACTTAACCTCATTCCCTCAATGCCTGAGGTACCTTTTAGATAATGCTTCCTGAAGTCTGTATTTGTCACTGTCCTCCTGGTTTGTAAGCAGATAACACCACTATCTTTTCTGCATTTTCAGGCTGGCAAAGCTATAGGATTTCGAGGATTCTGTTTGAGAGGTCAGCTCTTGGTAGCTGCAAGCCTGACTAGTATCTTTTAATGTTGTCTAGCTGGTCATGTTTGTTCATTCTAGGCTGCGTTTTTCCATTCTTGCTGTTTTTTTCAAAACAATTTTTTTACTAACCCTGTGTTCAAGTGATAATGCAGATACATGTAGCAGCCAATGATACTTATTAAGAGTAATACAAATATTTTCAAATTCTGCACATAAGGTTTGAAAGCAGATAGTGTTACTGTATCTACATCTCATGTGTAGGCATTATAAGACTTAATCTTTGGTAGCAAAGGAAAGCTCTTTGTTTCAGAATAATGAAAGCAATTAAAAACAAGAAGAAAAAAAATTAGGTGAACTAAAGGATGACCTACATATTTAAAAATATTTTGCTATTGAAAACACAAGCTGATATTTTTCTTTAGCTCTGTGTTTTTTGGGCGAGATTTATTGTCACAACAGGAAAGTTCCATACCCACTGTTTCCCAAGGAGTTTAGGTTGAGATCTTTTCAGGCTTATTCAGGTTTTACCAAGAATCTTCATGTGTGTACTGGGCCTTACTGTTCATTTTTCCAAAATATGTCATATTTGCCTCCAGACTGTCTGTTATACAGATCTCAATTTCATATGTCTCCAGAGAAGAAAAAAGATTTTTTTTTTTCTGTCCTGTATCATCACCATTATTCATGTCTGGCAATTTTCACACTCGTGTCACAAGTGTAAATGTTTACATGTAATATAATATTATGTTTAAATGTTTACAAGTAATATAAGTTCTGATATGCTTTTCCTTGCTTCTCTGAACTTCTCTGAATGTTCAGTTTTCAGCATGTAGAAAATGCAGATCCAGCAAGTTGATAGTCGTGTGAAACTTAACATGGTCAGTATGTCTTACCCCGAGATGCTAGTAATTCTAAAGTGTGCTTAGATGTATGAACATGGTCTACAAGGAGAATTGTGCAATATGTGAAATTCTGAAGTAAATCAGAAGTAAATCTGCTGAATTCAGTAGGATATTAAAAAAATGAGCATAAGAGGGATTAGATCCTAGATAGCTCTGGGATTTAAAGTATATTCTGTATGTCAATTAAAACGTAGGTGTTAAAAAGTTGAGTAACATATTGAGTAACATTTCTGTAGTCAACAAGTTCACTTTCTGAGTAGTATAAATCTGCAATCATTGTAGGAAGTTACTTTAACCAAAAAAGTAAAGAATAAGGTCTCCTGAGTGTGGGTTCAGCCCAGTTTTAACTTGCTCCTGCCACCTTGGAAAGAGTTACTAGAACTGTTCTTAACTCTTATTTATTTGAATCTTGAGCTATGATTTCTTTGGATATAGTAGTGTCTAGATTATGTTCTTCTTGCTGTTGAGCTCACGTAATAGTTCTAAATTCAGATTTAAAAAGTTATTTGGAGATACTCCTACCAAAGTCATTCATGTTTTACCTGTGGAATCAATTTTACCAGGTTTACAGAAACAACCACATGCACTAGTGCTAAGCTAATATACATAATGTATTTCTATTTCTTAAGGGAGATACAGTCAACTACAGCAGCAGTTAGCAGTTCAAATGTTCTGCATTTAAGTATTTCCATCTGCCGTGGTTGCAGGATACTCTCTACACATGTTCTATCAATCTGTTAAAGGTGGTGTCAAATGGCCTTGAGAATTTGTCGTGTTCTGATGTCTTTCTAATGCAAAGCACAATTTGCATAGAATCCAAGGTAGTAATTTATGATTCAGCTATCCACAGACAGATGAAGTGTGTATTGCAGGCACTGTTTTATTTGTCATAGTTGTTAAAATGTTGGATTCCTCTCAGTTTCAACGTAGTGAAGTGAAAATCGTGAGAGATGGGAGCTTCTAAGTTAGCATACCAGTCTTAGAGCGAAGCACCTTCCAGAATACCAGGTCCCATTTGGGCTCTCCTCGGCCTTTCTTTGTTTAGAGGCGGGAAGGTTGTAAATCCTGATCTACATATTTCTATTTATGCCTGGTATACTTAAAAATGTAATATTAAATCACTGCAGTATCAGCTGCATCCTGTCTCTCTCACTCTCCCTGCTCCCTTCCTCATTTATATCATCAATAAAAGAAAACACATGTAATCCTTTGGCTTTGCTGCCACCATAGTCATGGCCTGGCAGATGCTTTTTGAACAGAGGGTAGATTTATAGTACTAGCAGTTGCTAACTCCTCTGAAGTCAGACTTAGATGATCTTCCCAATGACCTCCCGTTTTGTTGACAGTTAGCAGGTTTTTCCCTTTGCTTGATGTTTTAACTTTGTCCAACTTCCTTCTAATCTCATCCTTGGTCCCTGTTGTCCTTTTGTGGTGGCATTAGCTTTCTTTCAGACTTCTTGCTGTGGTTTTTATCTATTTTTTTTTTTTCTGTTCACGTTTAGAGCAGTGGTGGTTATGCCAAGCCAACATCATCTTTTCCGTGTTACAAATGTTGCCTTCTCCAAGCATTGTGCAATGGAAATTTGATATGAGGGGAAGAAGGGGGAGAGAGAAAACAAAAAGCACAGAATGTTTTGTTTTGAAGAAATGAGTCTCTGAGAATGAAGTGGTCTTCGAAACTGACAAAGTCTTTTTTTTCTGGAGAGAAACTTAGGGCCAAGTTTTGCTCTGGACAACACTACTGATTTTACTGAAATGGACACAACTGTGAATGAAGGGCAGCTTAGCTTAGCGGAGAGAGGGGAGAGGGGGCTGTGTGAATCAGAATTGTGTCTGCTGAAGTCACTGGAATATACAGATGTAAGGAATCTAAAATTAGATCAAAGACAGCTTTGGATGCATTTCATGCACTACATATGTGAATTTGAATACAAATGCCAAGGGGATGATTAGATGTACCCTTTTTTTTTGACATAGAGAATAATACAAATAGCCAAACATAACCTTGGGGAAGATATTACAGCCCAGGTTTGTGACTTCAGCTTCCCAGAGTTTAGAATGGCTCTTTCTCCAAAATGGAATCCTGAAGTCCATTTAACTCTGAAATGAGTAAGATAGTCATAATCAAGTTAACTCTTCAGATACCTGAAGAACAAGATGATAAAAAGGGAGCAAGTACACCTGGTACAGTTTGCAATAATGAATGTTGTCATAGGTGTTTAAGATGTACACATCATATACTTTACTTTGCACTTTCTGTAGAACAACCTACACAGAGAAAGGCTATTTTCAGAGAACTCACAGAAAATATGGTTTATGTTAAGCACAATGCAAAACCAATTAAGGGGGTGTTGCAGAAACCTGCTTTTCATATGGCTTATTCGTACATTTCCTTAAAAATTACAGACCTGCTCCATGAAGTCTTTAGTCAGTCTAGCAAAATTCCCCATGACATGAAGTTTTTGGTCTAGATGGTGATTTTTATTTATTTATTTATTTATTTTTACGATCGGCTCAGATCTTTTTTAGGCGATTTGTTATGTTTTACTCTGTACTGAAGAATGATGGAAACTACAAAATTCAGATAATGATGAAGAAACACAAAGATGCTAAACATGTGTAAGGAGAATCTTGCACAGAAAAGCTCATTAGCGGCTTCCCTTTAGGCCAGTTTGACTATATGCAGCTGGGCACTGTGTACTCAGCCTGTGTCAGTAGAAAGATTTGTCTTGCATCATACTGAAATGTACTTTATTTATGTCATGATTTACTCATATCTGAAATTGAAATTGCTGGAGAAATGCTTTTCCCTATGTACACAGCTTATGACCTGGTTTTGGTGAGCTAGAGGATTCCTGCCGCTAAAAGTTGAGATGTTTCTGTCTGTGATGCTGCCTTTTGTCGGAAACCTTATGGGAGGGTAGTCCATCGCAACTAGAGCAAAATGAAGAACCCAGTCTTCACCCCTGCTGAGATCTCTGTACCTGCAAAGAGCCGCCCTAAAGAGCGAGCTTGGGACTTACCCAGAACAACACTGATTTATAGTCTATTGTATTACTTGTACGGTTTATCCTGGCAGGATTCAGCAATATATGGAGACCTGATTGTCCCCTACGTACTCAGAATAGGAATTCAATAACTGAAGAATTTTTTCACTTTGTAGCTTCAACACCTAACCTGAGTTGTTCCTTCTCACTTATCCTTGGATCCCACATTCTTTCCCAAAAGACCGTTAAGATTACTGCCTATTATTTGTTAATTCATGGACTTAGCATTTTTATTGCCTTTTGATTTTCGGTCTTTGTTTTCAATTTAATTTAGTAAAAAATGTTTACTTCGTTGCCTAAAATACCTATCTTTAGAACTTAAGCAATACAGAATTAGGGACCACAGAAAAAAGTAGGACGAGAGTGAAATAAGTGTAATTGTTTGATTCAAAATAAAGGTGCCTCTAGAGCATCAAAATTCTAGTGAGGCAATGTGCAGTGCCATAATACTAACTTTTACACTTAATTAATTTATTTAAATGTTGTTTTCCATATGGTTCTTTTGTAACTTTAGTGGAATAAAGGAGGAATTATACCTTATATAAAAATTTCTATATTAAGGAAGAACTTCAAAGAAGAAAATATTTATATAAGTGGTTTTCCATACATATCTCAAATTATTTATTTGATGTCAGTGAGCTTGCAACTTTCATAACATCATGCATTACAGTAGCTGCTAACCAATAGTTCTAATAAAAATACAGATGGCTTGGTTGCCATCTGCACTTCTTTTGAGATTCTGCAATGAATATGTGATTAACCTAACCTTCTGTCACCACTTTTCAAAATAAGTTTTTTCTCTACCACAAGCTTTCCTTGTACCGCCACTTCCTCCCCTCACCTCTCCCCTGCTTGGAAATGTGCTAACAAACCTGAGGTTTTTATAGACGTCTTACTTGTCTTTATGCTTTAAGCTTTTGTGGAGGATAAAGGAAAGTACATTGGAATTTTATGTTTCTGTACCTTTCACATTACGAAAAACAGACTCCCAAAATGGCTGGGTTTGAAAGACTGGAACAGATAATTAATTCATAAGTGGGTGTTGAAGTGGAAACTGTCAGGCCGCAGCTTTCCCAGCTTTCACTTAATCATTCGAAAGTTGTTTTCTGTTGTTTTCACTGACTGTAATCCCGTAGAGAGAATATAAAACTTGCACCATCCAGCATGGAATTCCATTCCTTTAATGACTTGGGCTCTGTGTTGACTCACTTTCACTCACTTTCACTCACTGTTGTCATTTCATACAGGAAAAGCCGTACCAATGTTCAGAGTGTAACAAGGCTTTCAGTCAAAAGCGAGGCCTAGATGAGCACATGAGAACCCACACCGGAGAGAAGCCGTTTCAGTGTGATGTGAGTTGACCTATCCCTTTGTCTTCTTGACTTCAGTGCAGCAGCAGGACTTAATTGCAGTGAGGCTACGGTCTTGCACCTATTGGCTGTGGCATAAAAGTTACACTTCATACGGTCTTTGATTGCCTAACTAATGAAAGACCATTCAGGGAACTTTATTTACCCTCTTCAGTTGCCAAGAGCGTTGCACACCGTTTTGTTTTATGGTTTTGGATCCCTTAAGAGTTATTTTCACCATTATTAATGCAATTTGGATGTTGCAAGTTACAAAGTCATGCTGGTTGGGTTCCCGTGTAAATTGTATGACAGTTTAATAGTTGGAGATTAGCTTATACAGGAAAAGGCATTCATACACAGGCATTTAATTCATTACAGGGCATCCGAATGCTTCTGATGATGTTGAATGACACGAATATGAATTCAGAATTTCCAATTTCTGTTTAGTGAAGTCTGGTCTTATATTTTCAACATCTGCTCATAGTTGTTTGTTTTTTTTTTTATTGTTCAATGAAGAAATCGTGGATGCTGTGTATGCTTGCAGCGCTGAAATGCAGCATATCATATTACGGTTCATAGATCACTGTCAAGTACCTTTCATTCAGCATACCCCATCCTGTATACAACGTATCTCTCAGCTTTTGGAAGGTAGGTGGGGAGGCTGAATGTGCAGAAACTGTTGGAAAAGAATGTCTTTCAGAATTATCAAATGCCAGAATTTAAGTTGTTGCTCGAAGATTTAGAGAAGGGCATCAGAATAGGGTATAGAATTAGTATAGGTGCTTTGTTTTGTGATACTAGCTCTTAATGAACTAGTCACAAGGGAACCGCCAGCTTTCAGTTATATCCTAGATGGCTCAACCTGAACAATTGTAAATTTGTTCACAAATTTCTAAAATTAGATGCAAAATTAGAATAACCACTTGGCATGAAAGTCACAAGGGTCTGTTAGTTGATCTGGCTTTTAATAAATAATCGGGTGACATTTCATTGAGAATAAAATGTATTAATTTAGTGAAAAACTCCAGCTACAATGTTTTGCTGATGTCTACAAGTCAGGAGATTTGCTGTATTCTTTTGGGATAATCTCAGCCTGGCTCTAGATAGTACCTTGAGGATTTCTCTAATTCCAAATCACCGTCAATAACTTTTTCAGATTGCTATACTGTTTATCAGCTGTTGGCTAGCTTGCAGTGTAAATGCAATTTTTCCCACACTGTGGATCCAGGCTTTGCTGGTCTTGGATTCACAGTGTGCTTCTTCAGACCAATTTGGGGTGGTGGTTATATTTTATTCTTTTTTCTTTCCTTCATTGAAAATAGGAGCTGTATGAAAACACACTTTCCTGCTTCAACTATTCCTTCAGTTTTCCTCATTAATTAGATAGAGCTGGATTATCCCAAATCATAGTATTTCTAGAATCAGCTGTAATCTGTGTCTAGTCCTAGTCTTCCTCTGAGAATCTTTAAGTACCTTCATTTACTGGAGCTGTTTTTTATACTTTAAATTACTGCCACGTTTCACCAAAATTATTCTTCAGCACTAGCCTTTTGCCAGCTGCACACTGCAGAGATTGCTGTCTTTTTGGGGTTTGGACATAAACAGCAGTTGCCTCTACTATTCATTCATACACTCTTCAGTTGCCCCGGTGCCTACCGTGGTCTGCTGCTTAATGCACGCTTGGAGAGTGTTGAAAGTTTTGTTTTCTATAGTTACTCCTTGTTTCATCTAGACTCCACTTCCGCAGATGCTGGGGACATAGTAAATGTCACCCAGAGCAGATCATTCCTCCAGAGCTGTCTCGCACATTGCATGTTACCAGATGTTTCAGCCGAAGTTACAGGAAAACCAGTAGTGGACAGTTA
The DNA here is from genome assembly GCF_965638725.1 of Aptenodytes patagonicus. Taxonomy (NCBI): domain Eukaryota; kingdom Metazoa; phylum Chordata; class Aves; order Sphenisciformes; family Spheniscidae; genus Aptenodytes; species Aptenodytes patagonicus. The sequence goes on from NC_134952.1 coordinate 79,769,910, forward strand.
CAGGAAAATGTACCTATGGGAGACATTTATTGTTGGCTCCCCAATACTAAAGATTGCTTTTTACACTCAAGTATTCTCACCTACAATTTTTTATCCTGCTAAAGATAGCTGTAGATGTTCTCATTATTTTTCTTATAATGACTAGAGTGGTAATTTATGGCAACAACTTCCACAAATACTTAACTGTGGAAAGAGATTTTGGGGAGGGGAGAGTGTGTCAGGTTACTGCAATGGAATTTCAATAGCTGTCTTTTAGTTCTTTCATTAACAGAAAGGGTTAATAGCTATTCTATTCATTGCTTTCTGAACATGTGCCATGTTCCTTCTTAGTCAACTTCTCTGAAGTGGTTTCTCTTTCCAACACTTTGCATGACGGCTTCCCATGTTCATAATCGTTTTTGTTACTATTTTCTGGATTATTTTTTCCCCGTTTCCATTGCAAGTTTTAGGGGGTGAAGGCATACTATTGGCATGCCCTTACTCATTAAAGTAATTGGAAAAGTCCGTAAGTCCAATGCCCAGACCTACTAAGAATCCTTTTAAAGGTGAAAACCAGGCTATTTTTTCAGCGATTAGCATATTCATAAATGGAATCATACATGAAACCACACTGAAATACAAAAGTCTTAAGACTATTGAGGGTTTTGGTCTTGTTTTCCACCTGGCATTAGAAGCAGTCATAGAAACTATTCAGCTCGTTCTTCTAAATAACATATTAACGTTTGCTGTCAGAATTTTCTTTGTTTCTTAGTACCATTAGCACTTACAAACAGGAATTGCCTTCAGTGCCAAAGAACTGAAGAAAAAACTTTTGGCTATTGGGGGGAAAAAAAAAAGGTGTATTTTATGGGCTCAAGAATAGGCTTCACTTGACAATACACCTCTCCCCACCCAATATAAACTATTACATACCAATTTTTTAGACTGCGTTTTTGCTTTAAATAGAATTTTCTTCCAGAATCAGAACTAAAAGCCATGTTTTCTCTTCCTCTCTCACTCTCCTCTCCCTCAGGCATATGGAACAGACGTTACAGTACAGGATTGTGCTACATGTAAAAGTAATCCTTGTACCCTGTTTGATGAAGGTGCTACAGTTTACTTATGTGGCTATTTCTGTGTCTTACCAGTCAACAAAAGATTTTCAGAACTTAATGACTCAGAGCTCTCACATCCCACTGATAGTAGTGGAAATTGAATATTCCCATTTTAAGGTGAAAATTCTAGTATATATCACATAGGAAAGTGAAAATAACTGAAATATGGAAATACAAAATGTGTTTTTTTTCCTAGTATATTAGATTTTTGTCTTCTGAAGACCAGCCTGTTTTTTACTGGAAGGCCACTTGAACTTCAGTTGCCTCAGAGACAACAGATTATTCTTTGGGGGCAGCAAGGTCAGGTACTGCCTGTCCTGGTTTCTTTCCAGTACAGTATTTCCCTCCACTCTGCCTTTAGTTGACCCTACACTTACTTTCAAATGTCAGTCTTTTCCATCCTCCCTACTCGATCAAAACTTTGATCATTTTGAAGAGATTGATTAGAGTTCAAATGCACGTTAGCAAGCATGGCTGTAAATCTATAAAATGTCAGTCTTGCTTATAAAATTGAAATATGAAGCAAACTCTTAAAAAAACCCCAAAAACATTTATGCATAAACACAGCACAAGATGTATCACGTCTTTAAGTAATGATCCTGTGCATTCCATGTTCTTTCTGAAGAAGTTAGGTAGTAGCACATGCTAGAGCCTTGAAGGAACAGCAGGACACATTATACTAGTTGTTACATAAGCATTATAAATGAAAAAAATATACTGTAAGACTGTGTTATAAGATGTTTACTTTAAAAATGAAGAGGCGTGTGTAAGATACACAGAACACATCTGTATCTTGTATGTGTGTATATCCTTGGTCGGCTTCCTGGCTTCTAAGAAACATGTTGTGTTTACAAGTATATGATACTTTTAACATGTTGAGACTTGTGAGCAAGCATGATGGTTATGATTAGATAAATGTTATGAGTTCACGTTGTGTGTTTTGTGGAAGAGGAATAGAAAATGGTACTTGGCAAAAGCAATATTAAGACCTGACCAGTGGATGCTGTAAGTGACGTTCACTGTCGCGTAACAAAAGGGTGACTGTTGCTTGGGTCTGAAAGAGGTAATTATACATTTAGGGAAGAAAGTTGGGAGAGTTACAGTTGCTGTATAAAAGTCCTCGGTATTACATCATGTCATAAATTCAAAAATGTTCCATTGCAACAGCACATATAGTGTTCTTGTCTGGGCAAAAATTATTTTGGGTACAAAACTTGCCTCTGGCAGTCGCCCTTTTTATGGTCATTATATGGTTTTGCCCTAATTGGCATAAAATACATGTACTGCAGGTCAAGATTATCTACTTGGATAGTCAGCTCTATTTGTCTGTCTTGGTTTCGAAAGGAGTCAGTAATCATTCAGCATTTTCATTACTAGTTTGATACCAATATGAATTTAAAACTTCATTTACCTTAAGAGGGATTGTGCTGGGTTCCCTGAGTTTCATCTGCCTGGAAGATATTTTTGTCTGGAATGAACCTGGAATTCTCAGATTGCAAGCCTATGGATGTTCATTCTTATTTAATTATATGACTCTTGCCTATTTCATTTGTCAAATCAGGAGCATGCTTTCTTTTGTTTTTTATTTTTTTTTTTCCCCTGGGAAATTCATGCATACGATATGTACCTGGATGGAAGGTGAATGTGACAATATAACTGCATGATTTCAATTGAATTGATGTCTTGCCTACAGATTCTTAACTTTTCATTCTAACTTCTCTTGGCTGAACTTGTTCTTAACCTTTCATTTTGACTTCAGTACAGGAATTTTTATAAGAAGTGATGGTTTTAGCATGGCAGAGTCCCTCATCCCTCTATCCATTTATTCAAATGGCAGAATGAACTGGACTGCTTGGAGTACAGTGGAGGAAGGGAAGCAGTGCACCAGATAATATAGCAAAGGAATTGCACCTTCATTTGCCAGATGTCTTCTGTTTTCTTGGACAGGCAGAGGAAGACTGGAACAATGAGGTTTCTTCTATAATAATTATTAACCTTTCTTGCAGTCTTCAGAGCCTCTTTTTTCTCACTCCTCCCTCCTTGTAACTAAGCAATTTGAACTGATTTTTTAGGCATCTGCAGATGTCATTCTGGAGGTCAGGAAGGAAAAACTTCATTCGAAGTCAAATTGACAGAGGCTTGTGATGTTTTGTCATAATTTTTGCTGCATCCCGGATAGAATAATAGGTTTTAGAAAAAAACAAAACACAATGTAACTGGGACACTTCAGTGTGTTGATATTTTGAAGATTGGGTCTTTTTTCCCTTCCCTCCCTCTCTGCCCCCTCCCCGTGCCTGTGGTACCACTGTTAATGTACGACATTGAAAGATACCAGACAGAGTAATGAACTTTAAGGTGCTCTCTGAAGGAGTTATTCTTCCAAAGACCAGCTCATTTATTAATATTGCAGGTATGTGTGGCTGTGGCCTCAGTGATGTAACATAAGGAGGTTTATACATGCTTGAAGTTTTAAGACTTCTTTTGTCTTTGTCTTCTGTCTTAGGTTTGTGATCTGTCCTTCAGCCTGAAGAAAATGCTGATCCGACACAAGCTGACTCACAACCCCAATCGACCGATGGCAGAATGCCAGCTTTGCCACAAGAAGTTTACAAGAAATGACTACCTCAAAGTGCACATGGAAAATGTCCATGGTGAAACTGACAGCTAATTATGGCGTGTGTGAGAAGAATGGATCTCACGTTCCAAAGTGCTCCATTTGTATGCATACAGACTCCAGACTTCTCACCTGACTAGTAAGCATAGTCAGGAGAAACAACTGTAACGTGTTCACATGTTATTTTTCCCACTTTTTTTTAATGTACTAGTAGGATAAAAACCAAAGACAGACATTCACCTGAAGTAAAACATAGCTTGAAAATAAAAAGTTAAAGGTAAAAGAACTTTGGGAAAATTTTATCCTCATTTAAAAAAAAAAAAAAAAGGAAAAGCAAAAAAAAAGCTTTAAGCAGACTTCACCTTCTCAATTACAGCCTTAGAAACTTAGATATTGATAGTGTTACCTGGAAATCCTGGACATTTGGAACTGAACCCTTGGCTGTCTGCAACTGTTTTTCTGTATCTAAGCTTCAAGACTCCATTAAAATTCTTTAATTTGAAACCATGTAGAATTTGTCATTCTAATTGACTGCTGATTGCATCCAGGCATATTTTATTCAGATCTTAATTCTGCATTTTGTTGTAACATGATTTTGTCTCATTTTATTTACAGCTTTCTCATTACTAGATGAAACTCATTAACTTGAATTGGTTCTTGAGATGCCAAAATGTATGGGTACAGAAACTGTGGAAATCTGTCATGTTAAGTATTTCTGTATGAACATTGAGGAGGATGTATTTCTTCTGGTTACGCGAAACAAGACTGAAGTGAAAACTTTGAGCAGTTTAGTTTAAGTACTATATTCATACTCATCATTGTGACTGGCAAGGCAAGTGGAAAGAGACATCTTAACAGAGTGGCTTGAGCAGCTACAGTCGCCTAGTGTATTTGATTTCCTGGTGAACAGCTGGTTCCCAGAGTGTTTCTTCCTGCTGAATCAGATGCCCTGGATTTCTTCATCCCACTTAACTACCTTTGTTTTCTTAATTCTGTTAATGAGCACTGGCAAAAATACTGCTTTACATCTAAGTAACAATCAAATTCTTCACGTTATCAGATTGTTTACTGCAGTAAAACTCTTGAAAAGAGTTCCCACAGGCCCTCTTGTACCAGAGCTAGATAACCAAGAAATTTTTATCTACAAGGACAGTAAAACTGTAACTTCAGAGGGTGATTGCATGTGAAATTCCTGAGTTATCAGCAGTTAACGTTAAGGCTCTGTCATTAGTAACAGTAAACTGTTCATATTCATTTTGGACCGGTCAATGTTTTGTAAAATGAACTTGCATTGGGACATCTTGCTTCTAGTTTTCATGGGAAAAGAATTCAGCTTCTCTCTGAACTACAGCGGGGACAATTATGCTGAAATGAACAGCATAATTCTTTATCTCATGGTAGACTCTCTACTCAAATCTATTTATCACATGGTAGATTTTCTACTCAGAAGAGCAAAAAAGAAATAGCAATAGTAGTATTGCTAGCGATGGAAATAGCTAGCAATAGAAGATGTTGATATATTTAGTGATTAACACTTCCTTCTCTACTAATAGTTTGGATCCCATTCTTCTGCCTGGACATCTGTACATTACCTGTTTGGTTTTGACACCCGGCACTGGATCCCAATAGTAATCTTTTCCAAAGCCATTACTTTTTCCAGAAAATAAGCAGAAGACACTTTGTGTTTTTCTCAGAAGCTGAAGAAGGCATGCCACTAATAGGGGTAATTACAATTACAGGGCCTATATCAGAGGATCTTAGTTTTTTCTAGGAAGCCTCCTGTTCTGTTATGAGACTGTCTTCAACCTCCTTTCTTTTCTTTTGGAAGCCTATAATGCTCCTTGACAACAAACTAACAAGTTTACAGGTGTCCTTCCCATTTACAAAGAAGTTGTACACTCAAGTTTACAGGTTCCCTTTCTTAACAAAACCAGGTCACTTACTGCTAGCAATTCTAACAAAGTTGATCAGGGACAAGCAGGAACTGTTACTGTTTTCAGCATTATAGAAAACTTCAAAGTGATGTCTTCCCGTTTATTTCAAAGGTCCTGGGCTCAAATTACATATGACTAGTTAGGCTTGAATGAGCCACCTGCAAGGCAAAGGGGTAACCTTCAGCTGTATCTGCAGACTTGAAATCGGAATCCAGTGTCCCCTAGGCTGATCTGAATTGAAAAAAGAATAAAGCGTAGTAAAACAACAGACACATGGTCCGGACCGTAATGTAATTGTATGGAATAGGCCACAGCGGTTACACTGATGTAAATTCATGTGAAGAGGATCCTGGAGAAGACTTGCGTGTGGAGAACCCAATTTCATATAATGTTGTTCTGTAATGTGTCGGTTCAGCGTGGAACAGGTGACTTAGGTGTTGCAGTGGTGTGTGACAGAAAAGTGTATTACTACATGGATGTGTTATGTAGTTTTGTGTTATGTTGTTAACTTCTATGGTGTTATGTAATAACCTTTATGCTCTTTTAAATTTTAATTAAATATAGAACTTATTTTCTTATATTTTTCGTAGTTTTTTGCAGTGTTAGTTTTGAAGGCAAACTGCATGGTTGATGTTTCATGAATTATAATTATTCAGTAATACTTGAATATTTTATTGCATTCAGTTTGCCCGTTGAAATGCATATACTTAATTGTTTCTAAATTGTTTAGGATTCCTGCAGATTTTGAAGGAGAAGCGTAATCATGACTATTACACTTGTTTGTGACAACCACCTATGTGTAAAAGCATGCTAAGTCTTCTTCATGCCCTTTTTGTTTCCTCAGAGGTACGTGAAACTTGGAGTCTTTGCCAGTTCCATACAAATCATTTGTTCGTATAAATCAAATATATTGTATGCGTATAAAGACAAATGTAGTAGAAACAGGCATTATAAAGTTGAGTAAAGAATACTTCCTCTCCTTATTTGGAGAGCTTTTGTTACAGAGTTTATCAGACTAGTATATATCTAAGTCCAGAGAACTTAACTTATTGCTAGAGTTATTATAAAAATTAATATAATTTAAGTGTTCAGGTAGCAAAATCAATCAGTACCATATACTGAGATGTCTGATGGGGTTGTAACTATATGTTCTTAATCATCTGCAAGGAGAATTAGGTTGGTGACTTTTCTTGACATGTCTGGGGTGGGACAACATTGCAAAGGTGACTTTTTTTTTTTAATTTGTTTGCCTTTTTGACATCAGTAAAATCAAGAATTTAGTCACAGGAAAAATTGAGATTATTTTTTTTTTTTAATATCTGTCTTCCTTTATATTTTCCCTTCTTCCATTTGGTCAGTACAAACTAAGTCACAGAGAACAGCAGAAGAAAAAAACCCTAAAAACCAAAAAAAGAAAAGTTCAAAAGTGAAGATTTTCTAAGCAGTTTTTGAGGGACAATGCTATTAAAGCACAAAGAAGAAAATCCTTTTTGGGGAAAAAAAAATGGATAATTTAATATATTTTACATGTTTTACATAGGGATTTTGCCAGAGATCTTTGCTGCAAAGTTGTGTTACATGTTTAGGATTAATAACTGTATTTGAGAAAAATAGCTAGTTGCTGAAAGTCAGTACATGAAGAGGAGAATGTACTTTTTTTGTTTTTAATTATTGCTGGATAAATTACAATATACATATTAAGATTAATCATGCTGTATGTAATCAATAGCAGCAGTTAACTGACTGAAGCTTTGATCTTGTTAATGGCTTCAATAGAACAAGGGATAGACAGGATCAATGTGCGAGTGAAAGACCTTCATGGGAAACACAAGAAGTAGGTGCAGGAGGTTGAAGCCCGGCTCCAGGTGATGACTCTTCAATCGTGTCCTCCGGGAACTTTCCTTGTGGGCTAAAGTGGCTGCAGATCTGCCTGGGCTCCTACAGAGCCAGCACCTGGCTCGGCAGCTGCAGGTGTCTCCACGGCAAGAACTGCCCCTTTCTTTCCATGAGGTGCTTGAATTTCTCACAGTCGGAGGTAATATGTTTCAGATTACTGAATTCATGGTGGTGAACTGTATAATTGAGTTTATATGCAGTGCAGACTTACCATTATGCAATACATTTCTATTTGGTCATAGCTTTCTTAAAAGCAACAACCACAAAAACAAAACCAAAGAAAAAACCCAAACCAACAAACCCTTCTCCTTTGAGTAAAAATTTCCATTGACAGTCTCCCACTTGGTATTGCCTTTGGAAAAGATAGAGAACATTCCCTTCAGCTGATTTTGAGAAATGAGAAATTGAAACCTGTTGGTTTAAAGGTAATTGTTTTTTTTTTTTTTTAGTGTGTGTGTTTGTATGTTTGTTTTGCTTTACTGTCTACTATGACAAACTGACAAAATTGATCGTTAGTTAAAATACTGACACTTCCATGGTAAGTTGTGCCATTCAGAATAACATGAAAAGCTAGAGATATTCCTGAAATAATGTGTAGTCACTGAAATTTTAGAAGGCTGTGATTTTCACACACCCCCACCCCCACATTGTATAATTCTCCGCAGATCGTAACATTCAATTTGTTCTCTTTATTTTTCCATTATAGTTAACCCCCGTTGGAGAGAACTCTTAGGAACTGTTAGGAACAGCAGCAAACTTGCTTGTTCCATTTGCTTTCCATTCTGATCAGATGTACGGCCAAAAGCTGATACAAATCATTAATATGATAACATTAACAAGTGCAAAGGATATTTATAATTCTGTTTTGTCTCATATGATTGTGAAGGATTTGATGCATCCTTTAGTTTACACTAGCAAGTTCTAATTAGAAATCAGACAAAGGAGGAAATAGTGTAAGTTAATGTGTGCTGGGCGTTTTATGTCGTTATATTTGAATGTACAGACATTGTGTGGTCAAAGCAATTTGTATGTTCTGTGAGTTAATTTGTGATGTTGTTATAAGAATATGTTTCTGGTCTGTGTTTTAAATTGCAACCTTTAATGCTCTGCATTTGTGTCAATATGTACCAATACCGTTATTCATCAAAGACTCTTGACTATAGTTTATTTTAATTTTTCAGTTTAAAAGACATGGCATAATAGTCCCTCTAAAGCATCACTTTTAGAGGTGGAGGAGCTCAGCGTGCTGTTGTCAGTGTATGATCAGGTTATAATAAAATGTTTTAAGTTCAGTTACATACTCGTTGCACAAAAGTATAGGGGTACCCTTCACAGTGAGATTTGAAATCTGCCTATTTGATTTTTTGGGCTAGTGTTAGCTCAGAATATGATAGCAGTTACAGCTGTAAAGCTGTATTCTTGAACACGTTTGAATTCTGACAGCTTATTTTTGTCTCTCGTACATCGTGTGGCACATCAAGCAGATGGAGTAATTTAAGGATGTGCAGTAACAGCTGAAAAGTTGTCACTGGTAAACAGTTTCCTTGACCTGGAAAATTACCCATTGAACGTTTCAACCTGGGACTGCCAGTCTTAATTTTATTTAATAGTTATTGTCTATTTTTTTTAGTCTATTTTATCTCCCATCCCTGTTCCCTTGTAAGCTGGTACTGAATCCGTAATATCCTGTGAACACGGGCAGACCATACACTGACAAACTCAGTGTCTGCAAAGCATTTGCTGCTATGCTGTGTCACTTTTACGGAGCCGTATTTGTTATGTTCAAGTAGCATGCCTCTTTGAGTTTGCTAATCTCAGCTACCTCTCATGTTACAACAGGAGTGTGATCAGAGGCTGTGCATGACATATAAGCTGTTGTCACCCTCCAGTGACAAAAGAAACCGGGGGAAACAACCGCCCACATCACAAGTGGAGGAGAGACTTGATGGTCCATTTGTGTCCGTGCACTCCAGCTGAGGTAGGCAAGAAAATATTCTTGGATCTCCATCACTGCACGTGTCCTGGGCCTGATCACCTCAGAAAAATCTAGATAGTAAGGTGGAGGGACAAAACCAAAGCTACTTAGTGTTTCACTTATTGGTAGAAATGTATGCGGTAATATGTTTTGATGCCTACCTTGAAAGTGGTGGTGAGTGCTTTGTAGCTTAAACAAAAACAAGCCCCCTTTGATTTGAGTGTGTGGCACAGGAGTGGGCAAGAAGTGTGTTATTGAGAAGTATGTCCATTTAAAGTGGAACTCTCACCACTTTTATTGGAATTTTGGTTAACATAGTCATTCCGCACTGTCTATGCAATGATCGGTTGTAACTGGAGTCAGCTGAGTCCTGAGGGGGTTCTCACTGCTCTCAGTCTTTGTGGACCTGAGCGGAAGAGGATTTTGAGAAATTACTTAAGCAGTATGTCTTAGAAATGTACATGAGATGCATTGTATGTACAAACTGAAGCTGTTTAATTCAAGTAAATAATTTAGATGCCTACCACCTTTCTACTTTATACAACTGAAATCTCAGATGGTATGTGTTTGAAGGAAGAAAACGAAACCTCCTGGTCTTAGTCCCGTAATAGTAAGACCATGAGGTCCTTCCAACAACTAACCCAAAGAAAACCTGGAGTTAGGCATTATTCTTCAATTTCATAAAGAGAAGAGTAGTAAGAGTTGCCGCCTGGGTTTTTGAAACAGTATCATCTCACAAGTGTTTCACAGACATATGCATGTGCATAAACTGTTGTATAGGTCAGATATATAAAAGACAGTCTAGCCTAAAAAGATGAGATCAGAGTTTTATAGAGCTCTGAAGCTCGATTCTGTGTGTGCTCCTGGAAATCAGTGGAATTTAAGTAAATTTTGGAATTTGATTGCATTCTTAGGGATTTCCTTGACAGGATGCCCTGGTAAGCAGGAACTCAGTTCTATACAAATACAAGCATAGATGGAAAACGGTTGCTTTTTGAGTCAGTAGAGTCATTTGAGTACAAGTGAGAAGAGCATTGAAATCTTTATCTTTAAAAATAAAACAAATTACACTTAGCTGAGAAGACATTTTAATAGAGCCATGGCTTCTGAGACTTTTTCACTTTCTGGAACAAGCATGAGGCCCAGGATAGAAGGTGTCTGAGGAACTCCGAAGCATGCGGGTATTATATTCCAGGATCTGCTTGTTGACTGTCTGCCACTTGGACAAACTGCTATATCTCCCTGTTTTCCTCTCATGACTGCTTTCTTGCTGATTAGCCTCTGAGCTCTTAAAGACAAAATCTCTCTCTTCTGCTTATATAGCCACTTGTACTGGCCTTTGCTTAGTTACTGTACTGAATGTAGTAGTAATAATAGGAGCATTGCTTGATAACTACTGACAGGATAGTGGGACCTGATGGAGAAACCAGTATTTGAGGACTGTGAATTTAATGTCGCTACAAATAACCAGAAAATGTCCCAGTTTTAATTCGATATTTCTTTTGTTTAAAAAATAATTAGAACAACAATCAGACAAAACTGTAGCCTTTTATTAATACGTCACATCGGTTCTATGTAAAATACACATCTTGCATCACATGCAAATACATGGCTAGCTATGGTGTTTCAGCTGTTGATCAATACAGTTAACTTAAACAACTATACTTCAAATATCATTGATCATGCTTTAGCTATAAAATCCCTGAAGTAATGAAAGTGTCTCTCAGCGTGGTTGTACAGCAGCTAGCATCAGGTAGATCTAGCAAGTAGTAAACTGTGAATAACTGGTTCGCAGTTGTCTCGTTCCATTTATTGCATGGTGAAGCAACCACGTTGTTTGCTGAACAATAATTGAAGAGAGGTCGTTTTCATTTCTGCATTTCTTTGTTGTGGTTTAAGCCGGCAGGCAGCTAAACACCACGCAGCCAAAACCAGGACATTCTTTGAGAAGGGCATTCAGCAAAAAGGAATCATTAATAAAAGTTGTTTTGGGGTTGTGGGGTTGGTTTTTTTTTTTGTTATCCTTCTACAAGGAAAAGACTGTAAGCCCTTAAATCCACAAGTTCATTTCCAGTTTAACAGCTGTTCAAACAAAACTGGGAGGAAGTGCTACAACAGGTAAAGTTGCGGCTGGATTAGGGACCTTCACTGCAGCCTTATCCAGGTTAGCTCTTTGGTACTAATATTGTGGTCATTTTCTGTGTCATGCCTCAGACTTTAAAATACTCTTTAACAAACTTTATCTGCCAAATTCAAGGTAGATCATAAATCCACTTTGCAAGTCAAGAAGCACCAAAGTTATTTCACAAAATGTCATCTTTTTTCTAAATGTTTTGAAACATGGAAGTCCATTTGTCTGGTATGTGCTGACTTTTCTAACACAGGTCATTTATACTGTGATAAAACTCAGTAGGATTCTTCTCTACATTATCTTCTACATCTGTGTGCAATTTGTTCAGTTTCATAGTAGGTAGACTGGGGATTGAATCTGCTGAGATGAAATAATAAAAGCCCTTTGGGCACAGAAGAAAAAATTTGCGATTACAGATCTCACTTTTGCTTTGTTTTCTTCCTTTATCACTTAGAACTAAATTATTAAAAACTTTGAATAATAAAACTAAGGTTGAAAATATCTATGTAATCAAATTCAATCTAGAAAATGCACAAGGAAGATGAATTATTGAAGTAAAACTACGCTAATCTTTACAAAAAGACAAGATGCACATTTTTTGTGTTTGTTTATTGGAGCTTGCTGTTTCTAACCAGGGTTACTTGCTGCCTTTCCTTCTGGTTTTAAGCACAGAGTTTAATTTATGGTAACTAAATCTTGTCAGATGACACTGACAGCTTATGTAGAGGACATTTTCTATTGTTTTGCTTTTACAGAAAGAAAAGGTTGTCGAATTACTCAGTTATTCTGGGCAAAGGGTGCCAAGGCCTGAGCTTTCATATCCTTTCTTGCGATTTGAGCAGCCTTGAGTCACATAAGAAGACCTTCTGTTAAATCTCTTCCTATACTTTTGTTTTCTAAACTTGCTCTGTGTGTCTGAAAGTCCTGCAGTTGTTTTTAGTGACCTGGCCTAAGAGTCTTTCTCAAATGAGTGCAATGGAAAGTTTCTTCTGCCTTGAGGGTAGTTGTCGGTAAGCCAAGCAGGTGAGGTTATCCCTTTCTAAACTATCTCCTCACCCAGGTCCAAAATATTTGTGTGGGATGGCAGGGCTAGGCTTAGCTCTTCAATATAGGAAAAGACCGTAAGATCAAGAAGCCCTCTGTTAGAGCTACGAATGAGGCCAGCTGTACTGACCTGCAAACCAAAGCTTCTGTAAATTCTTCTGCCCACTCCTTCACCATGCAGCAAGGATGGCTGCAAGCAGTGATTTCTTCTCCTTGCTTTGATACTTTTTATCGGCTTAGCAATTACAGTAAGGTAAGTAAGGTTTGAATATGGCCTCAGAATTCAAATGAGGATTGGAGTGGAAAAAAGCTATCAAATTAATGATTTGGACTTTGTTTTTGTTTTCCTGATTCTAAAAATCAGTCTGTAGAAAGCAGGCCTTCTGTGCCACCACAAAACTGAACGTCATTCAGCTAATCACTGGAGAGATGGCAAAGGGGCTTGCCTGTGGGTTAAGACTTAGCTGTTCTCAGTCAGATGGAAAAGCTACTATGATTGGTATGCAATAATGGTTTCTTTTTAAACTTAAAGAATTAATGGCCCATCAGAAGGAAAATATAAAAGTGTTGTTCCCTGGTATAAATTAGTGCATTTGCTTTGTACCAGAATGTTACCTTTCTGCCGTACATTTCAGTGATCTACTCTTTCAGCTGAGTTTGTCTAATTTTTTTTTTTTTTTTTTTTTAAATTGACAAGTATTACAAAGAATCATCCTACTTTAAATTTCAGTCCACTAGCTACTGGCCATGTGATTGCTCGCTATGTATGGTGAACAGGGTTCTATTTTCTGAGTCATCTTAATATAAGGACTTTATTATATATATTAGCATATCTTTATCTTTTAGGATTAGCTCATGATTTGATTTCTTTATAAAAGACTTAACAGTAGAAGACGGTATTTTCCCGTTCATCAATATTAAAATGCCATCAGTAAGCAGAAATACAGCTCTTACGTGGTAAAACAACTAGTTTCCAGTTAAATGTTACAAGGCAAGATTTTTCCAGAATCAAAAAATTAATGGTCAGATTGTGGAGTCCTTAGTCACGTTTGTAAATTGTTACTCCTGAGCATAGTACTGATCACTGTATCAAGTTATTAGTAAGGTGAATACATTTATTAAACCTAAGAAAGCTTAACACGTATGTGTTTCCTAGCAGACTTCCTTCATAATTGCTGGTAGCTTCCCTTGTGGATATAAAAGCCCAGTCAGTAGTCAATTCTGTAATTGCAAGTTTCCTATGGTTAATTGTGCTGTTTCCTGAATTAGAGTCCAGCAGGGTCTGCTCAGGATATGGGCTACTGTCATGTCCACAAGAATGTTGTTCATTTTAGCCATAGTTCATCTCTCTATCAATAGAGGATAAATACGTAAATGTTTTGCTTCAAAAGATATTTTCAGAAAGATAAAAACAACTTATGAAGGCACTGACTCTAAAAGAATTTAGAGCTACATATTTGCTGTGCACTCAAAATGGCTGTGGCATTTGCGTTTGCTTTTTCTAAAAGCAGATCCTGGCTGGATAAAGTGACTGTTCTTACCATCTCTTTTTCCACTCGGTATCCCCCACGACATATTTTGAGAAGACCCAGACATAAAGAACAACATTTTCTAGAAACCAAGCAAAATAGATCACAGATTAATCCTTCGGTCTATATTCCATTTCAGACTTATCTTAGGTGAGTCCATGGCTGCTGTAGATTTTTAGCAATATATAGTCTGAGAAAACTGAAAATGTTTTCTTGTTCTCATCTCATACTTCCTTAATTTTGCTTTGGGAAGTTGATTTATACTGGTGTAAAAAAAATAAATTACTATAGTCAATACATATGCAAGTGTATGGTTATGGAGTTTGCTGTTTACAATAGGCACAAGCAATATATTTAAGTTAAAAAGTTTACATATGTGTGCATGCATGCACATACACAGATCAAAATGTGTACACAGTAGGAAAGGGATGTTATGAGTATGACTTAAGTTTTACATAATGACCTAACAAGACAAATCAGGTCCACCTTTATATTGGAAAGGATGAAAACCTGCTCTGTGTATTAGGCTGAAAACAGTCTGTCTCTGCCTTGCGTCTCTGAGGAAAAACTGACAGTAATAAGAAGGCCTTTCATTGATGAGGTTCATTGAACAACCTGTTAATGAAACACAGGATATGGCTTCCATGTCCGCAGACTAACAGAAGCATCCCTGTGTATGAATAGACTTCTTCAAAGTGTGAGTTACACATCTAATTTATATTGACCCTGTGGCTTGGATTCCCAAAATAGCTACATTGGAGTCCTTGCTCTAATGGAGAAGAGTGAAAACTGAAAACAAATTTTCCATCTTCTAGATAATGATAACATTAGTAGAGAGGCTGCAGCAGGCAGGTTTCTCTCATGTCTAATTGTGTCCTTACTTGGGCACCACAGGGAACAGGATTTAGAGTAGAGAATCCCTAATCAGGTAGGTGCTTACCTGCTTTGAAATGAAGTGCCTAGTCATTCTCCTGACTTGATACTGATTGCATGAGCCAACTTCCCTCTTGCACTTTGTTTTCTTATACTTTCCATGTGTTTTACAGGGTGGATCTTGGCGTCTAATTTGGGACTGTAGGTTCTGCTGGGTGAAAGAATGTTTGGGAGTAAGTCTGTTTATGGCTGTAGCCCCAAATGCTTGAATGTCTTTTGAAGATTGGTTTTAGGCTTCCAAGTCAGTTAGGACAATTTTGTCCTGTCCTGTCAGCAAACAGCATGAGATACTGTATGTGAGAAACCAAACTCTCCAGTTGCAGCTCTAATTGAGTTGGGCTAGCTGTTGTACAAACTGATCATATCACTGCCAAGCTGAGGATGCAGGCTTCCTCTGTGTGTTTTTAAAAGTCATTATATCATTGGCAGCGATTAATGACTTTCCAGCTGGAATCAGTGAACAAATACGAATGACTAAATTGTGGTCATTTTGATTATCTGTGCAACCAAAGCAGGCCAGTTTCAGAACAAATGAAGAATTGTCTGAACCTGGTTAATAGGATTCATATTTTCACCATATGACAAGGTTATATGTTTAAGTAAATGCAGTCAGGAATCTAAATGCAATTAAGAATCTGATTTCCCCTAGTAAATGGTCAAATTCTCCTATTAAAAAAAAAAAAAACAACAAACCCCACACGTATTTCAGAATACCAGGGTCTTGAGCTTCTTTTTATCTGGTGTCTATGTGTGTGTCTTTTTTACATTCATCAGTTTACCTATGCTTCTGCCCTCTTGTGGATTTTAAATGTAGTAAATACTGTAGATTTATATTATCCAGGTTTTAAGACTACAGGTCTTTGTAATGATCTTAAGAGTAATTTGCATTATCTAGAAAAAACCCAGGAGTGCATGTTCTAGGATCTGCTGCATTTCTTCTGAGTGCATTGTTTGACTAAAAGAATTGTTCTACCTACCCTCTGCTTTGGGAAGTTCGTTTGTTCTGTTTTTAAACCGTATTTGTCAAACTGGCATAGCTGTCAGATCTTTTACATGTTGTTCTCACTTCTCATCCCCCTACTGTCACACAGTTGCTCTTCAAATTTGACTGTCTCAGGAAACCATGAATTGAAAGATAATGACAAGGCATATGAAATACCACTGATTTATTCAAAGCTTTGGGAACTTTTTCTGAGGTCATAAGGTGAATAGATCAGAGCCTTCTACAGCATAACGCTTTGCCAATACTACCTGTAATTTCTATCCAAAATATTGCTGTGTGTGCAGAAGTAGTAAATTGCTTCAAAGCTGGAGGCCAGGGATCACTCCCTGTGCTGAATACGTCCAGGAGGATTACTGTATGTAAACCTGCAAGGTAGAATATAGTAAATAATGCATAAAAATGGAAATCCAGGCCCAGATATTAAAGACATTAGGTATATATTCTGTGGCTTTCTGAGTCATTCAAATTATCTGTCATTTTCATTGTGTTTCTGTTTTTTAAGCCAATGCAGTTCTGAATTTTGCTACAGAACTAAGAGAAAGATGTGTGTGACGTTCATAGGGTGCAGCTGGGAACAGAAAAACTCAGCTAATTTAAAATGACCTGTCAGATGGTATCGTTGTGGCAGTATAATGGTGAACGCAAAATAATTTAGATAGCCTCTTGGCTTATATCTTGTAAAATATAACAGTCAAAGGACAAGAAAGGAGAAGTAAATAGCATGGGGTCAAAGTCGGGAGTTAAAAAATAAGTGTGAAAAGTGAATTCTTGGAGAGAAATTTGAAATAGGTTGCTGGGAGGAGGTGTTCTAGCAGGGAGCATTCTGGAGGAGCAGTCTAAAGGGCTTTATAACAAAATGGAGGTAAAGACAAAAGCCCGGTCTAATCTTGCTTTTTCCCTCTTCAGTTTTCTACCACTGCTGCTGTCAGCAGCTCAACTAGCACAGCAGCCAATAATACTAGAAAACTGTCTCTGGCAAGAGCTTGCATCATTGCACTATTTTATTGGAATCCTGTTCTCTTCTGGATGCACGCAAACTGGCCTACTGGAAAAATTCAACATATTCTTGGTAGAAGCCATGAAAACTTGGGCAAAAAGCCATAGTAGAGATGTCCCTAAGCCGTTGTGGGTGTGAGTGGGTGACCACGGGGGTTGTTTTGTCTGCGTTTTGCATGTGGGTAGTGGCATGTGCCACTTGTTAGGCCCAGGCTCACACTGTCCAAGGTGCTGTTGGCACCTGAGAGATGTGGGCAACGTCTGCACCGCAAAAGTGGTGGCCTGCCTTCTGGGACCAGTAAACCCCCAGATAAAGGACAGATCTCTCAGAGCCAGGCTTTGTTCTCTTCTGCACAACAGCGTGGGATGAGTAACTGTCAGAGCCTATCCTACCGACAGTGTCGATATTGTGATAACCTCTATGCAGGCATGGAATATAGCCATCACAAAAGCATGGCTATCTGCATTTTGGCCTGAATGTACCACTATCTTAACCTTAATTCCTCTGTGCTTACATTTGCATCATTTACATGATGTTGCAGAATAATTTTTGTGTTTATTTTTGAGAAAGTAGCAAAAATATTGAAAGCATGGAAATTCATTTCTTGTTGGTAACTAAGCTTTTATCATGCAGTGTTGCTGCCTCATGTAGACCGGGTTCCTAATAGCTGTAATTTCTCAGGTCAAAACTTGCTTTTGTTGTTTTTTCTTTGCCTTTTTTTTTTTTTATGGTGTCTGTGGTCATTTTCATGCCTGCGGTATGACAGCAGAGACTTCAGAGGTCATTTTGGTGAAGGTGGAGATAGTAGCTTGCTGTTGTGGGTAGTGAAAAAACAGATAGAAAATGAGAGAGACAGAGGCATTGGAGTAAGCTTATGCTATTTCTTTGGCAGAGATCACATAGACCACAATTCCTGGACCCAGGAAGATGCTGCTATCATGCTGTGACATGTATGGAAATGGAAGTAAAATTTCATTAGTTGTATTTGAAATTATTTGTATTTGACATTACAGACCATTTACATCTCTTCAAACCGTAAACTCAGTTTTGACTGATAAGGCTGGTGGTCGTCTTTTCTGTGCTTTTGTTTCTTCTCTGTTTAGCACCAGAATTCTGAGGTGAAGGAGCACAAAGCTGATCAGAAGCCTCTGTTTCTATAAAAGCACTTGCAGATTGAGGGGGCACTTGTTACCGGGAGGATTTTATTTATCACAGCTAATAATGGAGCAGTAACTCTCTCAGTGGGAAACTTTAAATGCCTGACAGTGTTGTTAGGGGGAATGCATTATGTGGAATATTCAGTTTCCTAAAAGGTCATCTCATTTTCCCTTCTTTTCCCCTGCATTATTTAATTGACACAGTAGTAGGAAATAAGACTTTTCAGGAGAGGAAGAGTAATTGACCATCTAGCTCACTCAAAAGGACTCTGATTCAAGCTCGTACAGAATGTTCCAGAGCTGTGGGGAAACTGAAGGAGGATATACAGGTGTTTTAATGTTTGGCCTGGACTGTCAATCACTCCTGCTAACTAAAGGGTAAGCAAAGAAAGTGTATTAAAATGTGGTTCCTTTGAAGGAAAAATAACGCTTTTGAATTGAGGTTGTATATATTGAGAGTAAAAATATGCAAAGTAAGGGGCACTTACTAGCTTCCTTTTCCTGTTGTACTACGGACAAGTGCCACCCTTGCAGAATTACTAACGGATGGTCCAGTAATTATGAGAGACTTCTAATTACCCACTGTGCTATTTTCATGATTCTGAACTTGGAAGCCAATGCAACCAAAAAGCCAGAAGATGATTGTAGTGTAAATATTTGCTGAGTGCTTCAGATGATCAGAAAGGCAGGAAGTGTGGAAGGGCAAGCATAATTCCAATGTAAGTGCAATAGTGTCCTTCACAGCATCTTCTGAAATGGATCTTATGGCTCTAAGGAGATGGATTCTAAAAATGGATGGATTCTGGAGGCCGAACATGAAGATTTCAGATATTTTACCTTTTCTCCAGCTAGGAGAGAGAGAAGTGTATGTTAAAAGAACAAGAGGTAGATTCTCAAAATGGCATAATTTCTGAGTAGAAGCTCTCAGAAAGATGGCGGGTATCACTAGACATATAAAATGTCCTGATGGCTGTCAAGGCTAGAATGGAAATAACATTTGTTTCATTACTTTTTTTTTTTAAAGCACATTCATCTCTACACATGAAAACGACCACGTAGATGTTGAATGGTGTTTTGATGATTAAGCCTTTATTATAGTTATAACCATAAGTTAGTGTGTTATCATATGCTGTCCTTCTGTGCTGCTCCTTAGTAGGTATACGGAGTTTTTTACTAACTACCTAGCACATACATGTGTGTATGTGTTCACTAAGACGCCAAGGAAACATTTAAATGCATGTTGGACTTCTGTGAAAGTTCATAGGACTCAGATGTTTTTTAGAAAATAGGGAAGAGGCGTTCAAACACCATCCTAAATAGGAAAGTAAGGGTGTGAGGAACTGAAACTTAAGGCTGTTTTTGACATGCTTGTTCTTGCTAAGTAACAATTTACTTTACAAAAACCCCCAAGACATTTACAAAGTGCTACTTATTCTGAATTAGTGATAAAAAATTTTCCACATATTTTAGTACTAACAAATTCCCTTATTCTGCCAACATAACATTCTCATTTTGCTGAAGAAAGCTTGAAGTCTGTTGCTCTTTTTTGCATCTCAACTTTCAATTCTACTAAATCTTTCAGTCACTTCTCTTTACATCTTTATTTTCAGCACATTTAGGTAATCTGTAGGGTTTTAAGTTGTTTTAGCTTGGGTCCATTGTGAGACATTAATATAGCTTTGACAAGGTACATGGTGTGGAACGTTTTGGTCTATAACACCAATAAAAACAGATGGGGGAGCAGAGCCGTGTATGACGTAAGGCACACAAAAATGTGGATCTCACCAATTAATCATGGCATACTGCTGACAAATAAGTGACAGTAATTGATGCAGCCCTTTGAGAGACAATCTGGAACTACTGCAACCTGGGAAAGCTCATTAATTTCTTTTCCTTTGCTAAGTTAGTGGTGAATAACGGCCCTACTTAACTTTTGCTTAGTGTTGCTTTATAAGGTAACAGTGTCAGTGAGAAGCCAGGAAGTAAGAGAGCCTAGCAGTTAGAGCACTATCTGGCTAAGTCTTGTCTACGTTCTGTTTCTGCAAACTATTCATGTTTTCTTTTCAGTATGTTGGCCACCAAAGGGCTGATGCACATGCATCTAAAGTGCATTTGAATATCTAAATGTGTTCGGGTAGGTTTTCTGCTTGACATTCTAATTATCAAAATGTTTTCGTTATTTATATTCATCTTCTACTCTTATCAAGATTTCTGAGACGCCCAGCAGATACCAGCAATAAAATGTGTGCACTCTGACTAGATCTAACTTGCACTCTGTGCTTTGTTTTAGGTGAACTTGTCTGACTCAGAGTAAAGCCAGAAGGTCTTAGGGCTGTAAGAAAATGTCTAACTGTTTTAACAGGCATTATGCCAGACCAAGGCAACATATATTCAAACCGCTGTCTGCTGCTAAGGTCCCCTTTGCAGAGCATTCCTTTTCTTGACAGCAGGGAGAGAAATCAAGGCTCAGTTCAGAATACTAGAACAAAGAGATATTTCTGCTGAATTTTCTCTCCAGTAGGCAGTGGCTGCTTCCATCACATTGAGCAAAAGTTCCTTCCAGAGCAACAATAGCCTGCCTCGGTTATTACTGGAGTGAGGCCAAAATATTTCATTTCAGTGCAATAATATTTTTACAGCAAAAGAGCTGCTGAATGGGGCCTGCTAGGACTATCGTATTTGCTGGCAGGGCCACCTCCTACCCAATCGTGATTTAGATCTGCTGCCATTTCCTTGTAATTATCAGGCTGGGGAAGATAGTATTCAAATCCCTGTTACTCCTGGTTAAGCTCTCTGACGGTTTCCTCTTTTGCTTTTTTTACCTCTTTTCTGCTGCAGCAGAACAGGTGTCCCCAGCTCTGACAAAAGGAGGAGGTAGCCAGACAGGGGTGGCATAAATAACTGTGTGGTAAGATGGGCAAGTAGGAAGAAAGAGTGTTGAGGACTTCCAGCTCATTGCTCCGGTTGTTTCATTAAACAGAAGGGCAGCTAGTCAGGCGGTAACACTGCATAAAGGAACTGGCATAATGACAGACCACTGTGGTCTATAGGAGAGAGGAAGTTTTCAGCAGTTTTCATGTAAGATTCTGCTGGCGCTTTAGAAAGAAGGAATAATTGCTCCCATTTTATGGATGTGGGAACTGAAGCACAAGGCAGTTAATTGCCCTATTGCTGGTAATCCAAACACTTGCGTCTTCCGTTGACTGGAACAAGAGCTGCAGAAACTTATGACCTCTGTGAACCGAGTTGGTTACATCTGATTTGCCCAACCTCTGTAGTGATTCAGCAACAGAACAGGATGGAGGTCTAGGTATAGATGTAAGGTGGGGAAAAGAGGAAAGCTGCTAATGAATCAGGTGTTGCCTTACACTAAAATCCCTTGCGGTGGCACTGGCAATTTGGATCTTCCTAGCTAAGCACTGCAGTTCCTCTGTGGCCACAAAAGACTGGTGTGGAGAGCCGGAGAGAACTGGAAATGCTACACAGAGCTGAGAAATGCGGATGTAGTCACCTGCATGTGAAGTGACCTGAGAAGAGAAGCAGCTCCCACGTTGTCAGAGAGGCTGCACCTACCTCCAGTCTAATTCTCCAGAGCCCCGCAACACGTCAGAGGATAATGCATATTTCACACAGGTGTAAATGAGCGTGCACTTGAAAGGTTGCCTATACCAACCTGACCATTTGCATCCTTGTCACCAGGTTTGTGGCCAGGCCTCAGAGCTACTGAAATCACAGCACAGCAGTGCTTCTGGACACTTGGCAAGTTGGCAGCATCAGTGAAAATATCCTATAGATTCAACCCCTCCCACAAGTTCTTTCCGGGTGATGTACCAATCTCCTTTTGTGGAACAAGGACTTCAGTAATAAATGTCTATTGCTTAAAATACTTCATGATTTTGTGAATGACACTGCCATCTATCCATAAGCACTATCATCTGTGTCCAGTCTGAAGGGTTTTGAAGCATGGGTATGCCAAGAAAGGAGCAGTCACAGGGGCCATTTTCAGCCTTGAAAATCTTCAATAATTCTGCTGAATAGTGGACTTACAGTATCGGCATACCCACAAATAAACCTGTAGTTAAAGCAGTGATGTACAGAATTGCATGTCTGGGAGTGCTTATGCTTTGTTCAGTGCAGTGTCGTGGGGGTTGGTCAGTGGTAATTCCCATCTTGCTGATGGTGTATGAAAGGTAGATGATCTCTTTTGGACACACTACAAACTTTTCTGGATTGAGCTTCAGAATGGCAGAGAGCATTGTAAAGACATCAGGTCTTTTAGCATGCATCATATCATCTACGCGCAAAACTGAATGCTTTATTTTTTCCATGCAACTCATCGTTCAGCCTTTTCTTCTGGAAACACTCCAAATGATGCTTTACTTCCTTTTGTGAAATCTCCAACTCCTGATTTTTGCTTTTCTCCCCCCCCCAAGCTTGTGAGGTTTTTTCCTTTTTTTAAGCTTCTCTCCTGCGTTTCCAAGTGCTGTAGGCATTGGTGACTGAGCAGCGGATTTTTTTCTTATTTCCATTTGGCCATAATTGCTTTTTGAACACAAATTTACCTCTTCAGAGCCTGAATTTTTTCCTCACATTATTCTTGTTGCTCTGATATTGCAGTGCTATTGCTAGAATAACTAGTGAGAATGTGCTAGCAACAGACTGCAAGAATGTTATTCTTCTCTAGCAGAAATAGTCAAAATGTGGGGCTTTGCAGGGAATTTCCAGTAAGAGAGGAAACTGATGGCAATGTAAAGAAAATCTTCAATGAAATCTTACTTGTTTACAAGGAAGGTACAAAACTCTGTTCTTCTGAATACAGAAAAATTTAAAAAAAAGTCTAAAAAGTCTTTGAGTGCAATTCCAAGAATTTCTTGGTAGTCGTCAGTCTAAAATGCTCTCCTTCCATCATAGCTTTCTTTTTTTTTTTTTTCTTTTTTAGGTATATGCACGCAATTCTTGCTCTGACTTCCTGACTGGCTTTGGTTTTCTTTTCTCTTGTCTGTACTGTTTTGCCTTCTCATTTCAGATGTACAGATACAAAGTTCTGCCAAAAAAGTATCCAGTGAAACACCTCCACCAACATAGCTCAGGTTTTGAGGTGGCCTTGTGTGCGGTTTTGCTTGACGTGAAAGCATATGTAACGTTTCATCTATTTGACTCTCTAAAGCAGCTTTAATGGCTTTATAAAACTATCTCAAGTGAAAGGCCGGTGTTATTCCAACCCATCTTAATGAAGTTTAATCCAGTCTGCCACCTAATGACAAGATCCTTTTGACCCCACATTTTACACTGGAGTTAGTAGAAGTAGAGATACAATAACAGAATGGCTTTTCTTCTCCTTGCAGCTCAGGTTATTTGCACCATCTGCTATTGTTACTGCATTACCTGCCGAAAATTGCTGATTTTACTGAAACAGCTTTCGCTGTCTGGTACTGAAGAGACCTCAAGTGTTTTTATGGTTGTGCCTGGAGGGAGAACAGCAGCAATCACAATTTCTATGGGACATTTTCTATTTGGTGTGCTTACTCTCAGTAAAAATACATCTATGCGCGTACATGGTGAAGGACTCTGAGGTAAGCGTAGGCTACAAGCAGAAAGGCTACAGAAAAGAGGTGTTTGTGGAGCCTTAGGTAGATTTCCATAGCTTTGTATGTAAACTTATGAAAGAATATCTCGGAGACTAGGAATAGGGAAATGAGATGCAGAAGGAACTCATCATTTCATCTAAGTTGAGGTGGTTTTGCATGTGAAATAGAGGGAACTGGAATTTTAGCTGTTGCAAAAATCCTGGCAAATGCTGGGAGTGTTTCCCTGGAAGATTTTACCGTTGTGTTCTCAATTCCACTGAACTTTTTCTCTTATTTTAGTAGAATTCTTGGAGTAGATTAGGTATGATACAAAATCTGTTTCCCTCTCAGTTTTTTTTTTTTTCCCCCCTCTTTGCCTTTTCCCTTCAGGTTATTGTTGCTGTTCCACATGTCAACTTCTCAACCCTTCCTTTCCTGGCTGTCTTTCTCTGTGTTTAGATCTTTCTCCAAGAAATCTGGAAAGAGGCACTCATCTATTTTCCTTCCAAGCAGAAGAACAAAAGCACAAAATGAGTGGTGTATTCCCTGCTGATTTCACAACTTGAACCAATATTTTTCACAGTGTTTTCGCAGCCTTCCTCCAGAGGCACCTGCCAGATCTTTATCCCTGCTCAAACTCTCAGTGCTGTGGCTATGCACTGCTGTGGATTACTAGGATAAGATGTGACCTAGGAAAATGTGACTGCAAGTGGTAAAAGCAGGAATGTTTTTCTGCAGAGAAAAGTTAACACTTCCTTTGCATCTGAGTTTGTTATAACGTAAGTAATTACACAGAGTTCAAGGTCCCTAGAAAACTATGTTCTGGTGTCTTTGACACACCTTATAATGTGTGATGCAATGTAGCTGTCACTATTTCTTGCATGCTATAGCTATTTTACTGAACTGCTAAAGTACTGTTCTTTTTAAACCATGTTTTTCTAACATTCTCAGAGCTGCACGAATAGAGGCAGTCAGCATTGTTAGGTTCGTTCAGAAGAGCACTTGAGACTGGCTGCTTGTGGTTGTGTGTCCAAGCAGTGACTGGGAATATAGATACTGAGAGACTTAGTTCCTTACTACATTTGTAGTTATCTAACATTTCAGTATTTCCAAAAGAAGCCAAATGAGACCCACAGGTATCCATGAGAGTTGGATACCATCCATTGTGTCGGATGATTAGGTGTCATGTCCCTCTGGGAGTGCTTCTCTGCTGCCTACCTTACACAACGATGAGGAGCCCATTGCGTGGCAGTCCCTGTGTAGGCTGCAGCTAGTGGCAGCATTTTCTTAACATGACTTACTGCCTTAGGAAACTAGCAAAGGCAATTACAAGATTAAATGTGGCATATTTATTGAAGGCATTTGTTAGTAAGGTCGTGGTTTATTTTTAGTTTGGTGGTTTTTTTTTAAAAAAAAAAAGGAAAATATCTTATTTGTTTATTGCAGGTATTTTATTCATTATATCTTGTGGTGGTTTTTCCCTAAAGCATCTCCAGTTTGCATAAATGCTGCTTTCCTGAGTATCGGTCAGAGTCTGCATGTGAGGAGGGCACTGGATGGATTTTTGTGCATGTTTTTCTGTTCAGTGAAGTTAGTACTAACACTGTAAAAGAACATTTGTTCTGAAAACCTAGTTTTCAGCTTGGAATAGAGTTTGGGTGTTACATGAACGGTCAGCATTTTCCTGCCAGTTTGTACCTGAAACTAGGTGTGACTCTATGTAGAGTGTGATTTTTTTTTTTTTTTTTTTCCTTAATATGATAATAATTCATTACTATGCTAAAAGATTTTGATTTGGGAAAGATGTTTGCTGAGTGATTTGTGAACTGAAACCTCACTGTCAGTTGAAAATGTTACTCTAAGAATTAGTTTTATTTGATGCATGCACTGTGGTCTTCTGCTTGTTCTCATTTACAGCCTGGGATGCTATGTTACTTTGTACTGTTTTGCACCTACCTAGTTAGTTATTCCTAACTAGCAAGTTTACAGTTTAGATGAATAGTTAAGAAAAAGAAAAATACTGTTTCTAGTCTGTGGTTGATAAATGAGGACTGAAATAATGAATTGGCCTGGCCATGCTCTGAAGTCTGTGGCGAAGCTAGAATTTGAAACTGTGTTCTGAGTCAGCTATTAGATCGGACTCCTTGACTGGGAAGAGTTTCAGCTGTGCAAAACCTTTTTTTATATGGAGTAGTTTGAATGTCACCTAACCAACCAAGTTCTCTTCTTGTTTTGACATGAACAACCGAGATTTCCTCTTTTGCTGGCAGACTTCATTAACTGTGTGGCTTTTTTAATCACCAGGCACTCACCCAAAATAGCCTTCGCATTGTTGGAGTGTCCTTACTGGTAGGAAGCATGACCTTCTCTCTGATACTGGGCCACCAAAAAGAATGTAGTAAATTTTAATGTGATTGTAACTTAGCCAGCATTTACATAAAAGAAAACAATGATCTTCTTGTTATGGAGATCATTAATGAAACATCAGCACTGGTCTGCAAATGCTACCATGTTGTGATCCAGCTGAAAAAACAGCCTTGTGTAACTTGAGTACATTGTATAACACAGGAAGTGGAAAAACAAACTAAATTTTCAAGGGTTGTTTACATTTTAACTAGATCCAAATGAGAAGTCTACAGTGAGTAGCTTTTTGAGTAATTTAACTTATGTATCCTCTGAAGGAATATCTATGAGGCTGAATATATTCTTTCTCGCCTGTTCAGTGCTGGTATTTGCGGTTGCATTTTTCAGCGTGTTAATCTAATGTTTGAAATTCAAATGGCATTGAATTTCAGATAAGTCATGTGGCACTGTTTCTGTTTCCGATTGGAGAAGGGCGTGAGTGCTCTGCGGTCGGGATTTCTAGGTGATTCAAAATTCATCTTCCTTATGCAGTCAGGCATGTAACTTTGAAATTTGCTTACCAGTTAGTCTCTTGCAAGATAAAAGCAGTAAGTCACGTTGTGGTAGACGAACTCATATTCCAATAAACTCATGGAAACATAATAATTTGCAGAACTTGCTTGATATTTTTTACCTAGCTGTAGTTCAATGTGTTTTAATGCCAGTACATTCAAGACAAACTCATTTCCCTCAAATAGTATGCTTCAGTTATATCTCACGGTAGAAAGGCAAAGTTGCAAAACTCAGCAAGATTTCAGGAGGAGGCAGTCAATCAAGAAACTCTGCAACTATTTCTTATAAGGTCTGCCATTTTCAAAAGTGTTAAATTCCCATGAGGATCAAGTGTGTAAACAGTGATCTGAACCTCGGTTTTGGCATTCAAGTCTGCAATGTTTGTTAACAGCTTTAAAAGTTCTCCCCTGATATTTTTAAACTTCCCAGATCAGAGATTTCTTTAGGATGAGTTACAGCCTGTGGAAGTTTATCTTGTTATAAAGTTTTTGAAGGAAATTGCATCCAGGCAAAAAAAGGGTAAAAATTGAATTTAAAGACTGAAAAATCAGAAAACTGAACTGCAAAATGAAGCTGTCAGCTCTTGTTGTGAGTGGTGTGTAAACGAACACATGCACAGAGTTCAGGAGACTTATGTTGACTTTTCATTAGCTGTTTCTGTGACCCAGCTGAAGGGACACAGACATTGCTGACCAAAAAAAGATTGCTCAGCATCGACTAGCAGATTGATACTGGCCCACGTGTGAATTATTAATGGATAGGACAGCCACTTTGTGAATTGTATTTTGTCTTTTATTAGTGGGAGAGGAGGGGAGGGTGCTGTGCTGGCTTATTTTAGTAAACAGCGTGGAGTGGTAAACTTTAGATTTCTTTTATGTACTGGACTGAACAGAATTGCAAGACATACTCTCATTATAGTTTCTTTTGTTATCATTAAAATTAATAGTCGTCTGGTGAGCATCAGCTTCAGTATAAAAAGAGGTGTTCTTTAGTTTCATCAGCCTTCAGTGGATGAGCGAGAGGCACATAGGATCTGGGTCTTCTCAGGCATTACTCGGTATTGGATATTTTCTGCCAGCAGGACCTAAGGGTAGATGGTGAGAAAGCACTTGACAGTGGATATAATTGCTGTATAACATGGGGCTAAAGTAACATTCTCAACCTACATTACCTGCTCAAATAAACTATGTAATATTAAGTATTGTGGTTTATTTGATCAACAGAACTCTCCCATCTCTCCCGTCCCTGCCCCCCAAGCCACAGATGCAGCATTGGCTTTTCAATTGAGCGAGGATACCACATAATTTATGGTTGCTTGGGGATTATTCTTTGGATTTGGGTTAACTTAAAATTTAGCTATGTTTTTATAATGATTTTTTCCTTTATTTTATTTTCCCCATGTGAAAAAAATCTGGTTTTGATATATATTATTACCCATGTATTTAAAATATGTGACAATATGCAAACTGTATTTCAAATGGTGCAGCACTGGCCAATTTCCAACCCGGGTTAGATTTATAGGATAACAGTATATTGTATTGTTTTGTGTCAAATTCTTGGACTAACGTGACACTTAGTTAATTTTAACACACACACCCCCCCCCCATCTTTCTATATATAAAACAAATATTATGAAACACAGCAAATAGGTGAAAGATGCATGCTTCTTTAAAGGGCTGATTGTTTCAGGGAAAATATTCTATCTAGAGATTTGTTGAGATTAAACTATGTTCCATTGTCTTATTTGTCCTCTGTATTTCAGTAAAGTCTAGAGGTCCTTGACAGTTGTGCTAAGTGCTGTACGCACAGAATAAGAAAAGCAGTCTTCCCTGCAGTTAGAGAGGAAGGGATAAACAAGAGCTGGATGTGAAGAGCAATTGTAGAAACCGCAGCGTGTGCTTTGTAAATGTACGTTTTCTGTTTTTTTACCTTTATAACATACATGTGAAAACAAACTTCCCTGTTCTCGTTGCTTCATTTCTTATTTCTCTCTTGAGTTACAGGTCTCTTCCTGACATTAATGCTTCATCAAGTAAACATGATGTAATGAATTAAAGATTTCATAAACTCAAGTGGGAAACCAGACATGACAACTGAGATATGCGATTTCACCTTTGTGAAAATCTGACCCCATTCAGGCCAAAGGCTTTTTTTTTTTGTCTGCCATTGCTTTTGCAGCGATGTAGCTGGGAAGATCCCTAAATCAAATATTTTTCAAGTATGCCAAGAAATAAAAATGTGTTTTTAAATTTTATTCCTTCTGCGCCCGTATCCTGATATAAAGTACTTATATGAGTCTGAGCAAGTCGGAATTTAATGTGTATGTGGCAAAAATTGTTTGGGTACTAAGTAACTTAAAGATGATTTGATTGTATGTGTGTTCAGAATGTATATCCTACACACGTATGGGTGGATCCAAAAATCATTAAAAATGTGGTTCTAGCTCCGTGAAATAAAAGTTGTAAACAGAAGGGAAAGTAAAAAAAGGTGAATAAAGGCAGAAATGTGGATATGTTTTAATTCAATGTATTTTTTTTTTTTTAAAAAGAACTGTATTAGATTTACTGTAATTTTCTAGAAAATATGTACAAACTAAAGGGTCTTTGTAATGCTTAAATGTAGGCCCAAAACGTGTTGTTTACTGAAGCCCTGTTTAATTGCTTCCTAAACCTGGAAGGATGTTAGTTGTTAGTAATACCGTTCCAGAGATGAGTAAAGTCTTGCAACTCTTTTGTTGCTGGAGGTGCCTTACTCTTGACAAGATTGATCTTTTGTCTCGTGCTTGCAGCCTGTAGGGTGCATGTATTAGGCACGTAACTTCCTATATCTCTTGAAGGCTCATATCAGGAGGAGTCCTGGCAATATAACTAGGAGAAAAATGTTCTACATTCAGCACAACGGTAGTTGCCACTTTCACTTAGAACAGGTACCAAAGAGTTGACTTCTGTTCCTTTTATCCAATATTTCAGTGACTGGAGCGTGCACACTGACCTTGGGAAACTTGGATTGAGTTTTGCCCTCTGGTTTTCCTGTTTTGCAGAGCAATGGCCTGGAATAGGAGAGTTTGTTACAGTTTGGGATGTGCCACTCTGAGGAGAGAGGGAGGGAGGCAGGTGCATCACTGTCCTTAAAAGATGGTTTTTGCGGCTGTCTTTGTCCCTGGAAAAGCTGGTTTTATAACCCAAGGCTCTGAATTCCAAAGTGGCAAAGGAATGAACCCTGAGTTTCTTTATGAACCTTTGCTTCTGACACTACAGCAAAGACGGTGTCTTAACAGCCAGATGGGACAGAGACAATTTTCAGGTAAAAAAATGTAAATTGTTTTTGCACTGTACTCTGTTTTATTTATTTTTTTTGTCTACTCCTGAGTTCATTCTCCTCATGTTTCTCCATTTACAAACCTGAACAAGAAAACAAAACCCTAAATGTTTGCCACACTGGGAAGTAACACATTGGAAATCTAAAACGAAAAATGGCCTAGTGGTTTTTATCCTCTTAATTAAAGATGGATTTTTCTCTAAAGTACAAAAAATGCCTGTGGTTTTTTTTCTTTTTTTCAAGAAAAAAAGAAAAAGGTATTTTCAGTGCAAAATGTTGTTTGAGAACTGTAAGCTGCTGAATGCCTTAAATCCTCAGGTTCAGTGGGAATACTTTGGAAATAGCTATAAACTAGAACTCTGAATAATTCTGAATAATCTGTGGCTACTTTATTCTGTGATCTGTCAGCCAGGCTGCAGTAATTGAAGCTGAAGTAGCTTAGCCACTGGAACTGCATAAGACAATAGGGGTGAATGTATTTCAACAGAGTATAAGGGTTTGATCAAAGTTCTGTGCGTTATCAAAAGTAATTCGCTGTTGTAACAGGAGATTGCCTGCTGATACACATGTTTTTAACAGATACCAAAGCCTATTTTCTATTATTTTTGCAGGAGGATGAACTTCTGTTCAACAGCCCGTCCTTTAGTAGAAGTGAGTTCAAAGAAACGTCAAGTAAATGTCGCTAATCCTTTTGAATTAGTGGTGCAAGCTCATGAGGTCACTTGTAAAAGTGATGTAATATGCAGAAAACCTCTAATAACTGAACATATGTTGTATGTAAAGCAAGAAGCAAAGTAAACTGGAACACTGACATGAAATGGAGCAGCATGTATTCTGTATCCACATCAAAGGTCTGGACGGAAGGCGTTTGAGACGAGGACATGGAGCTGGTAATGTCTCTATTTTTCTGGCTGTAGCATCAAACATGAACGCTTTGTATTCCAACAGTCTGAACTTCAACCTCTTAAAACGGGTTCAGACTTGAGGAGACTTAGCATTAATGGCACAGTTGCAAATAACTGGGGGAATTTTCCTTGTTTGTTTGTTTACCTCCATGATCAAATTTATTACATTTGTGGATCTGGTGATACGCATTTAATGAAATCCCATGTACTAAGTACCATTCAACATTTTTCTTTTTTTTTCTCTCCTGAATGGGCTAAGAGGTTGCATGCAAGAATTCTGATGCTTGTTGCAGTTGTATTAAAACTACAAATTAGCATGCTATGAATTTATCATCTTTTTTCTTGAACTAAGCAGAATGCATACTCATTGAGCCTGGTGCTTCATGACTTTCAACCATTTACATTTGCTGCTTAGGTTTCTCTATAAACCTGCGCTCATAATTAGGACAAAAGTAACTGGAAAAGGAGTGCAAAGACCTCTAAATTAGCTCTGATTTGGAGAAGCCATAAGGTGCAACTCAAGACCATGTAGATAAACTAGCATTGGTGCTTGAAGCAGCAGAGTCTAGCTCTTGGCCTGAGTTAACAAACCCCCTTTTCAGGTCGTCTTAATTTGGGAAAGGGCTGTGCAGTCTCAGCTATATGGTTTCCAGGTTTCAAGGTAGCTCAGTGCATCGTAGCTTTGGGTGCTTGCTTTGCAGTCCATTCTGCAGTGTAAACTCCTCTGTGATTTCCTTGGACAAAACATTGTCCACTCCTAGAAATGAGATTACATTGACTGTAAGATAGGTCCTGTTGTTTGAGTGCATATGCAGCACGGAACGACTGATTCCTTGCTTGCCTGTGCTGGATGTAACCTTTTTATACCACTGCAAAATGAGTGTAAAACCCATGGCTTACACTGGGAGGTTTTTAAGTATGCTTCACTTTTGTATTTATGGCTCTGTCTACGTTTCTGAGTTTAGTGCAGCTTCCAGTGCAAAGCAGCTCTGGCAGGCAGCCCAGGGAGGCTGCCCAGTCTGGGTAGCGGGTGCACTGGGATTCTTACTGCCTTGCACTGTACCCCACTATGTAGTCATGACACGCACGGTACATATGCACAGGAATGGTGAATGAAGACTGTAACATTCTGCCCGTGCTTAAAACGGAATACTTTTGGGAACTTACGGCATATATGCGTGTAATACCTGTCTTCAGATGTAATTGGCAGTTTAACTGAGGAACTTTGTACAATGTAGTTTGTAATTTGATTTATTTTGACTATCAGCTGTGGTGATCTCTTAGAAAATCACTCTGAAGTAAGTCAGGAAATAAGTCTTTTGATATCTTCAAGGCACCAGTGTTATTCTCCATGCTCAGGGTGAACAAAGAAATAAATTCTTTATGTTCACTGGGGTTACTTTCTTTTTTTTCAAGTGCGGGAAGAGCACAGTGCCTCCAAAATGGCTAAGCATTACTGTGTGCAGAATATGTGTTTGGAGAGCAGAGCTTTTCACCCATCAGCTGTCCCTAAATACGTCAGCTGGAATTAGGTGGCTACGGAGTCAGTAACATTAAAATTCAGAGGGAGATGCCGACACTAGCATAGGATGATTTCTGGTCCTGGAGCCTTCATGCAAAGTGTACAATATTCCTCCCCTCTAATCAGACGCAGATCCTCCCCTCCCAGCTGTCCCCTGTCCTCTTGCTCACATTCTTACATTAGTAGCGCAGGCCAGGCAGTGAAAACTTCATTTCCCATAATATCTTCAAGGAAATCCGTGGGATTATCACCACCTCTTACCACCGTGCAGCACTCAGATGCTGTTCCACTCTGCAAGGTGAGATAGAAAGTAAATGCAAATGTGAATGACAATTGCAGGAGCCAGATGGCTGTGAAAGAGAGCCTTGCAGGTAGGATTTCCTGCCTCAGGATCTCTGTCTGGATATCTCAAGACTCTACACTTCAGTCCATGTTCTTCCTCTGTTTATTTCCCCCCCCTCATCTTTATATACCTTTTCTGGTCTCTCCGTGCCTCGCTAATGCTTTTTGCTGTCTTGTTTTCAAATTGTTTTCGTAGCAAAAAACGAAAACCCAACCAACCAACAAACAAAAAATTGAATTTATTGTTACAGATCTGAACGTGCAGACTCTGATACTGGTGAGGCATACACTGTGGGTGGGATTCAGTTGCCTAAGCATTAAGCCGTATTGCGCTCTGGAAGATGCCCTGGGGGAACTCACTTGGGCCTGCATTTGCCCAGAAGGGCACGAGGTCCTGTCTCATTTGTCAGCCTCACAGAGACATTTTCACATGCCCCGAGGCAGCTGAAATGCCACTGGACACCTATGTTTACACAACTGAATCTCACCCGCAGTGAGGCATTGCACTCTGTGCAAAGGTTGAGAGAAAGTTTCCTGATGAGGTTTTTTTGACAGAAAATTGGGGTTTTATTTATTCTTTTGTGTGGTATGTGCCTTTCCTGTGGGCAGAATTCCCAACGAAAGCTTGGTTGTTCAGCTCATGGCACACACGCACCCTGCCAGAGGGGAAAGAAACATTTTCCAACCAGTTTCGCAGCAGCAGCAGCTTACACCGGTAACTCCCGTGCTCTGTTGTACATTATTGCCACTTACAAAGCCTTGCGTTTATAATGGAATAATGCACTGTTTGGAGGATGATTTCCACTGTTTGTGAATCCTACTTTTTGCAAGAAAAAAACAAAATAGGAGCAATTAGCAGAATAACAAGCAATAGCAGGAATGTTTGTCTTCCTATCATAACCCTAAATTGTTATAATACGTGTTCATCTGGAAATTGAATAATTGTGTCTTGTTTTCTTAGTGATCTTAGAGCAAGTAATGAGAAGGTAAAGACGACTTGAATGTTTTAAAACAAGAGAGAATGTATTCCTGGAAGAATATGGAACAAATTGCTGTTCTGGCCCCTTCTTTTTGTTCCCTGCCTTGCCTTGTGCAGTCTTTGTGGAGAGTGCATAAGGATTTGTTTAGAAATGCAACCCTCACTCCTGTGATCATCTCCACATGGGGGCAGAGGTCTGTCTGTCTATCATTTTTGCTGGGTGGGGGTATTAATTTTGAAAAGATCTGGGTAGCAGACAGCTTATGTGTTTCTGATATTTCTTAATGTGGTTATGGTGGCTTGTGCTTCCCTCCTGTCGCTGAGGAGGGGATTTTCAAAAGTGCTCTGTTGGCCAGAGTCTGTTCCTATTGAAGACATCAGGGAGACTCTCCTGGGTGTAATGGAAGTTGAGACTGGACAATAATAATCAGTCTTTTTTAAAATCTCTTCATCCGTAATTTTGTAGACAGCAGGTAGAATAGTTGAAATTAAATCCTTGGTATACAGGCAGCCTGTCAGTAGCTGCTAAGAAAACATGTATGCCTGAATTCTGCACTGAGAAATGTAGGTACTGGCGTGTGCTGACCAAAAGTCTTGCTCGACAATTTTTGTTGCTGGTAAAGAATGAAGGGAAACCAACGGTAGAATATATGCTGAGAACATAGATGCTTATCACAAAAAAACAAAAAAAAACCCGGGTGAAAATTACTCTTTGTTTTGTTACTTATCTACAGGTATTCTCGATTTCAGTATTCTCTTGTCATTATCCTATTATAATCCCCCCCATCCTTTGCTATGTTTTATT
This sequence comes from Aptenodytes patagonicus, assembly GCF_965638725.1. Classification (NCBI taxonomy): domain Eukaryota; kingdom Metazoa; phylum Chordata; class Aves; order Sphenisciformes; family Spheniscidae; genus Aptenodytes; species Aptenodytes patagonicus. The sequence goes on from NC_134952.1 coordinate 79,804,571, forward strand.
CCACAGTATGCTTAAGCAGCATCATGCATGGTTGAAAAATATTGGTATAATTTATACAATGTATGAATAGAGGATGTTGGTGGGAGAAGTCCACCTAAGTCAACTGGAACAGGTAAAGTACAGAAAAGATCTGAAAGTGTATTTTGTGTTTCCTCTCAGTCACATCATATTAGCTATGACATTGACTGTAACTATTCTGATTGCCTGAAGATCACACTGGCAATATTCTACCTGTCGCATAAAACGTATATGGACATGATATGCATAAGTAGTGCCTGTCCCCAAGGTGAAGTTAAAAGGAGAGGAAGTAGACATCCTTGAAGCACTCATGTTTTTTGCTGAAAGGGACAGGATTTATATCCATCTGTTATATCAGTGGGCTTTATATAGTTATTTCAAGCTTTTTGGATGTTGCTAGTCCCAAGCAGAATTTTTTTGAGAATCATAGAATCATTGAGGTTGGAAAAGACCTCTAAGATCATCGAGTCCAACCATCAACCCAACACCACCATGCCCACTAAACCATGTCCCTAAGCGCCTCATCTACTCGTCTTTTAAATACCTCCAGGGATGGGGACTCCACCACTTCCCTGGGCAGCCTGTTCCAATGTTTCACCACTCTTTCAGTAAAGAAATTTTTCCTTACATCCAATCTAAACCTCCCCTGCCGCAACTTGAGGCCATTTCCTCTCGTCCTATCACTTGTTACTTTGGAGAAAAGACCAACACCCACCTCGCTACAACCTCCTTTCAGGTAGTTGTAGAGAGCGATGAGGTCTCCCCTCAGCCTCCTTTTCTCCAGGCTAAACAGTCCCAGTTCCCTCAGCCGCTACTGCTACAAGATATTATAAGGGCTGTTCAGTACTATCAAATGCTTTTCTGGCAACCTGCGATAGGACAGTCGAAGAATATTCAGATGATCAGGCCTCAGGCATTAACCGTATTATTCCTTGAACATAGCTTTTAACACCCGATTTATGAAACCCATTTGACTCTTCTGTACATTTATAGAAATCTGGCAGTGCAGTCTGACAGCCGTGAGTTTTTGCTACCTTTTGAAATTTAGTTAGGAAAGCTATTAGCTGGAAATCCCTGGTATGGTTTCCTGTTTTATCTATTTTGGGATTAGTGTAATCAGATGAGTTTTCAAATTGGCTTGGACAGTGCCAACATTGAAGTATTTCTCCTACAGCTATTCTAGTATCAGCAGTATTTGTCAGTGATAGTTCCTTTTTCACACAATACTACATTTCTAGCTTATCTCTTTTCTTTTTTTCCCCCCCTAGCCTCTCTACATACATAACAACATATATCTCAGTGTTTCATTCATGTTATTTTGTTAGGAAAATGGGATATTTATCAGTCTATATTGGTAGATTTCCTAGTAAAAGGATAAGGGAAGGAATTTTGCTTTTTTCAGCATTGGGCCTACAGATGTGTTTATTAATCAAGTTACTCTTCCAGGAACATTTTTTGTCTTTATTTGCTGCCTTGAAAGGGAGGGAGAAGCAATGCTGAATTTCAGGTTGGCTCAGTCACATTTATCTTGTAAAAAGTTTCTGCACTTGATTGGAAGTTGCCATGACAAATGTGAATAAAAGAGGGAGAGATAATTAATACTTTGCAATAATGAAAAATGTAATTGCAGAGTCGGTGCTACTGGCTAAATACGCCAAAAGAGCCAAAAAATGTGCTAATGCTGCCGAGTTTGGTTCTGGATGCCAAAATTGAATTTGATCTTCCCCATTGGTATTCTAGTATAGTATTCTAATCCCGTCTCATTTCAGAGAGACCTGTGGCATTTTGATTTATTTTTGATATGCAATGTACGTTTCCCTAAGCTAAGCAGAGTTTCTGGGGAAGGATGCAAGGTCCTTGTCGGAGGACATTGTTCCCAAGTCCCAAACTGGTCCTCTGCTTACAAAAGTGAACAAGGCATGCTCTGGCACGTAGGTCTTTTTTCATTAGGCTTTATGGCAGTAAAATATTACCTCTGTTGGGGGGGGGGGGGGGAATCCAAAATCCACATCTAACCACCTCTAGCCCCAGCTATAGGTCCTTGCTTAGGTTTACTAAGCCTGTTGTATCTGACTGAAGCCTGGAGCTGTTTAATGCAAAAACTGTCAGGATTATCTTCACCATAGCGTGGCTAAGCTGGGAAGTGGAGAACTAGTTCATCATCTGTCTCCTGGATGGCTTGCTCTGGGGAGTCCCTGGAGTCCCAGCTGGGATTTAAATCTTCCTTGCTTTGGTGACAGCTCAGTCTGTTAGCAGTCGTGGCAGTCTCTGGGAATCATTCTTTCATGCTTGCAAGGGCTGTTTCTTCCCTGTGGTTAATTGCATTGAAGTGAATTAAGTACTAAAGCAGAGTTCAGCAAGGAAACACACACCTTTTAAAAATGAACAGAACGTTCACTCATTATTTATACTGATCCACTGTGAGAACTCTCATGAAAAATTAAAAAAACAAAACAAAACTTAGAACCATGCAACTCGTGGCTCTTGTGATGAGTTGTGGGCATAGAGCATATTTGGGATGGGATTGTTGTGACAGGTGTGAGTTGCAAGGCAACATAGTGACCGACATTTGGGAAAAGAGATTTTTGTATTCTTTGACCCTGAACTAATTTACACACTTACAGGGACTGCAGACCTACTGGTGCTGACAACAGATGGCTCAGAATATTCTCACAGGAGAGCGTGAAGTAAAAAGGGGGATGGATAATGGCATTCATGCTATTGGCCCCGAAGTCCAGAGTTGTTACAGGCTGCGAAGCGATGCAAAGAAAGTAGTTGACCACAATGGATGTGTAGCAGTAACGAGGTGAAACTGCATTGCCCTCTTCACAGAATTGATAGTGTTTTAAATATTCCATTCTAAATCATTTGCTTAGGAGTAATGAGAAGTCAGAGAGTCCTTAGGTGTCTGGTAAAAACGTTGTTAATTCAACTACTTAGCTGGGGTTGAACAAGCTGTGCAAACCTGAGAAGGACTGTCTTGTGCTTCATTTGTTTATGTTTAAAAGTTTACGCTTCCTCCCATTTGGTTTGGTCATTTTGTTGAATATATTCAGCAAAGAAATAGGAACTGTGTGCAATTGGAAACATTTCCAGATGGGTTCTGTGTTACAAGTGGGAATGCACTGTGGGATATTTGTGAGAAGGGATATATGCCAATATACAGAAATAAAGAGTATACCTATGGCTTGAAAGTACATTTAGCATCGGTGCTCATAGTAAATCCCCAGAATACACCTGAAGGAGTGGAATGCACTCTGAAAGTGATGCTTCATCATCATCACATATCATTACTGCTAGTGCCTCCCTCCAAAGAAAATTTTCAAGGAGGCAGGAAATGTGGAGTGACAGTACACTAAGGAATGTCTTGCCAACTCTCAAGCCACATGGCAAAATTTCTGCTGGAGAATTGATCTGTTTTGCTTCTAATCTTATATATGTAGAGCTGGGAAACACATACAAAGGGTATTACAGAACACAGCATCAAAAGAAAACCCTGATGTGTTGGCTCTACAAGCTTCCTCTAGGGGATTTTACAGAAACCATAGCTTCATATCTCATTGCACATGTCTAAATAAATATTAAAGACAAGCATTTTGCATAAGATATGCTACGGTACAACAGCAAGATTATTAGTTTATTTGCCCCTGGCAAAAGCATTTCATGGCTGTAGTCATCATCTCCAATTATTTGTTATAGTGTCTTGACTCTTCTGAGTATTGTTTATCCAACAGTATTTACACAGAAGCTCATTTGTGAGAGGTTTTAACATTTTTAGAGGTTACAGTTGGTATGTGTTTAACATACATGCAAGTTATTTCGGAAAACGAGGGCAAGACACACAGATCAAAACTGGCTGTAAACTGCTGCTGAATTCACAACAGAGAGTTGGACTTACATGGGTTTTAATACTTCAGATTCCTTCCCAATCCTTTTCTTTCCCCTGTAGCAATTTCCAGCAAAACCACATCTTATTTCCCCTTGCTGAGACATACCTAAGCATTCCCTTTCTTAGAGAACATCCAAATTCCCTTGGGCAGACACCCAGGAATGGGTAATTTAAAAAAAAAAAAAAAAAAAAAAAAAAAAAAAAAAAAAAAAAAAAGGTAGGAGAGAAAAAGAAAAATAAGATCGCTGCAAGGGTAATCCTGCATTTATAACCAAATCCAGAAAATAGAGGCAAATATAAAATGTCTTCTGAGTGTAAAAACTTAGACAGTAGGTAGGTATTTGCACTCAATATATATTTGCACATGTACATATTTGAGAGGTAAACATTTGATTTGCACCTCATATATGCATACTACTAAAAGACAGGTATTTTTCCATCTTGTCTTGCAGCAGATACTGCTCTATGGAGATGACAAATGGATAAATCTCTGATTCTCTCATCAGAAGGAGAATTCTTGGATATTTCTCTGCTCCCTCAAGAAAAAATGAAGCATTCTCGTTCCTGCCTTGAACATCCTGTGAAAGGAAAAGGTAATGTTTCTAGGGTGTGTAAGTTCTCATTTTGTTATTGAAAATGTTGGGGGCCTTGTTCTATTCTGTAGCTACCTCCGTTCTGCCAGCACATCCCAGAATGTCCCTTAAATGTTCTCAGAAATTAAGCTCATGGCCTATCCTCCCACGTTTCCCTCTGGAGGTCAAATGGCTGCAGGATGGGCCTTTAGGTAGGGAAGAAGAAGGGCTGCCAGGTTCACAGCTGTGCGGTTATCCTGTGCCCATGTGTGCAGAACACTTCAAACAGTGCACCCAGGGTGTGCCAGGGTTGGTTCAAGATGGACTGAAAATAGTTCACACCATTCCAGTGAGGACTGGCAGCCTGGGCAAACATCTGTTGTTATCCTGATGGGGATGCAGCTGGTCATTTATCGTAATGTGGCCCAATTTTCAAGGTCAGTCAATCAAATCCAAAAATCTTGTAGGATGAACATCAGCTAGAATTGTTTCTGTTGTTGGTTTTTCATCCCATTATTTGTGCTTTCTACTTCTGGTCTAAGCAGCAGATAAAGGGCTTAACGAGCCATGGAGAAACCTGGCATTAAGAGCTTTGGTATTGATCTGATATAAATGAATCTTTTAATATAGCTAATTTGCTTAGAAACAAGGGAGTATCCACAGAGGCAAAAAGTAGGGAGAACTTTAAAATAGCAAGATTGCCAAAGGTCTAATGAGGCTCTTCCTCAGTCTTGTTAGCCTGCTCAGGTTTTGAGGGAAGGTTGTTTTTTTTCATGAATTTGTCTGTGACCTGGAAGAGCCATGGTGACAAAGATGCTAAGAAGATTGTCCACAGAGTCCTTCAAACCCCAGGGCAATGTTTGTTCTGTCTCTAACAAAAGGCCAAGATACTGGATTATAGCATAGGCCCTGCCATAAATTTAGTGTTTCCTCTCTTTAAAACCATCAGTTTAGGTCGTACTGCCATTGCGTTCCTTCGAAAGTCTTTACAACTGAAACCCTTCCAGAAGGCGAAAAATTAAATTTCCTGCCTGAGAAGTACTGAGAGATAAAATCTGTCTTGTTTCCTGTTTCTCTTCAAAAATCCTACCGTTGGATAAAATACGCCAATTGCACTTTAGGTGGTAGTGTTTGCATCATGAACATGAAATGAAAGTTTTAATTCATCAGCCTCTGATGAATTCTTTTCGTGCTATGTACATTATTTTAGAAATGGCTTTGTATGTCGGATTAAAAAGAAGAGTTGCTGTGACGATGAGAAATGCGTGTGCAATGCCTCTGTAAGCAGTTCAGATTTATGATAACTCCAGGCATACTCCTGTTGCCTGGTCATTCCTTGTGTTATGCTGTTCCTTGTCTGACGTGAAGAGCAAACTTTCTGAGAATGGAAGACGTCTCCTCTGTATTAAAGCCCTGTCCAAACTAGAAGCAATGCAATGACTTTGTAATTAGTGGCAAACCTTAGAGGTTTTGACTGTCACTTGGTGCTGGAATTGTAATTCTTGGATGTGTACCTAATTGCTCCATTGTGTAAGACACGTGTTGTGAAGGTGTTGTTCTCCTTCCAGCAAGTTTTCAGCTTGAAATGATACAGCAGAAGTGGAGGTGTGAAGTAGCGTCACAAAATGAGTCAAAGAACGATAAAAAGAGTCAGTTACTGAATCTGATGTAGACTTGCACACAAAGTGAAAAGTTTTTTTTCCCCAAAGCTGAAAAATTTGCAGGATTTTCTAAAAATATTCCTTTAGTTGTGATTTTGTGAAGATGTGTAAAACAGATAAATTAATACCCAAAACAATTAGCAAACATAATGCTCCAACAGGTACAACTGTGGGAGAAAGAGACTATTTTTCTGTGACAGCAATATTCCTGAAACATAGTAGGTGCAGTTATTTTCACATTCGGTAGTTATTAATATTTCTGAAGTGGCTGAAGCAACTGGCTTGGCTCTAATGTAATGTACTCTTTGAAATGATAGTGTTTCGTAATCCTGTTGTTTGGTGATGAATATTTGCACATTTTCTTGGACTTGTTCCAGTAATTTACAAGGAGATGCTTTGTAGACCGTGGAAAACCCCAGAAAATTTCTTGGCTGGGTTTACTCAGACAAACTGAAATAAACCTTCAATTCAAAGAGATGATACATGCTATTCCTATTTTGAACACTGTACCTTCATCACATGTGACCTTGCTGTTTGATGATTTGGCACAATGCCACAGCATAACTCGATGATCCACTGAAAATTGTGATTCTTTCATGTGGAAAACAATAAAAAGCGTATGGTATCACTTATACTTCACTGTTTCTCTGAGAATTCAAGCACCAGAAATAAAAAACACTGTCTGAAGACTTTGAATTTCCATTAACCGGAAACAGTTGGTATAAATTATTTTTACTGAAACTGCTCTACCAGTGTGGGTAATAAAAGAAAAAATAACATTGGCATTTGATTGACTTCATAGGTGCAAAATATGTCATGCTCAGAGGGAGCATAAAATTCTGGGTCGGGCAGTGGAATAATTTTATTGAATACGGTATTTGTCATGGAGAAGCTTGGAAGAATGCGTTTCCTGTTACCTTAATTTCTGCCGCATCTCTACTGAGCATGGTGATTTGCATGATCAGATGTACTGGATAATGAATATGATGAGTAGCTACAGTAAAAGTAGGAGGTAAGAAGGGAGGCTTCTAGAATAATAAGACTTTTGGTGGAAATCTAAGCTGAGTTATTCAAAGAAACAGTTTTACTAGCAATGTGTTTCTAAAGCATGGCTTGGATCTGGGTTTTAGAAATTTCAGAGCTGTATGTATTTTGGTGCCTTACTGTCCCAATGAGCACTTTAATTATAACTGACCTTACGGAAGTCAGTTACTATGCAAAGAGGGTGCTTTTGTTTCTTTTTTCTTTAGTTTAAGATAGAATTACTCTGCAGAATCTAGAGTAGTTCTGATGTGGCAACATCTCCAGTCAATTGCAATCAACCTTATATTACACTGTGTTTGTCTTAACGCCCAAGATTTATCTTTATAGTTTACTACCACATTTGGTAAATAGCATTTTTTCTATAGTTTCTGTAATAAGAACAACTGTATAAAAGTAGTAGCGTGTACTCAAATAGAAACTTAAACTGAGCAGATAGTAGCTCTCAGATAGAAACTTAAACACAATGCATCTGGAATTATTATGGCAAAGCAACATAGCAATAACAAAGCAATAAAATGCTTGTTAACCAGAAACTACAATAGGAAAGCAAGTTAACTTCTAGACTTCTAAATTTTGTACATGAGGAATAGACTCTTATCCATGTTAAATATGACTTAAATCAGTAGGGTTGCTTGTGTAATTAAATACCACCTAGCATTAGGAGTTTATGTGTCTATAGATTTACAGCGTAGGTTTATTAGGCAATACTTATTACTTTCAATTTTTATTCTAGAACTGTAATTGCATGAAAAAGAACATAAATTGGCCTTCAAACTTGGTATAAGTCTCACTGAATGGGTTAGCAGAGGAGGTGAGTAAGTCAGTGCGCAAGAATGGCTGAAGTTCAGAAACAAGAATAGAATTGCAAAGTTGTGAAAACAGCAATGAAGAAAAAGGAAACGACGTTACACTGAAGCTTTTTGTCTGTGGGTGAAGTCTGCCTGGTGACCGATACCTGTAAAAGTGAGACATTTGCTGTAGATTAAAAATAAATCAAAAAATAAAGCAGCTGGGGGCAATGAAAAGAAGCCAGTAAATCCCTGAAAACTCCAGATGGGCCTCTGTGGGCTTCTGTTAGCATTTGTTGACAAGCAAGGCTCCATTTGCATGTCTTTTGTACTGCAGTTAGGATCATTGCTGTGTTAAAATATGCTATATTCTAAAGCTGTGGTGAGAGTAGCAAAAGAACTGTGTCCAATGCATTTGTGATAAAAGATTATATTAAATATGTCTTCTTTTTTGCAGAGGGTCTTGGGCACACGAGAAGAAAGAGATCCTATCTAGGAGTTCAATAAAGACTCATTGAGTAGCATGCTACCAAATTCCTTTAAAAACAGTTGATTTTCAAGCTCCTGCTCATATCAGTTTAATGGAGTAGCCATTATCCCGTGTGCTGGTGATGAGGGGGTGGCACTAATGTAACCTTTTGTTTTGTTTTGTTTTTTAGTTCAGACAGAGCTACGAAGGTCTTTTGGTTTAGGGTCTCTGCATATCCCTTTCCTGATATATGACCTCATGAGCCCAACTGCATAATCCTGGAAGCTAGTATTGGTGGTAGGAGCCTGGATCTCTTCCTCAAAGCTCAAGGTCTGTCAGCCCATGTCCTGTTGTTGACCCTTGATGCTAGCTGAAAGTCTGGTCCGTTATCTGGGGTGTGTTGTCGCTGAGGACTGGCCCTTGGCTGCCCAAATCACCAGTTTTGCCTGATGTCACTTCCAGTAGCCTGTGATTTTGAACAGTGACAAACAAAGCACCTTCCCGCTGATTCTTCTTCAGCTTATTCCCTTTTAGGCTATGAAGAAGGTATCAGACCTTGGCAAAATGGGACTTCTAGGCCTGTGCCCGTAGTGTGACTTTCTTCCTTTAGTTCTAGTTATTTGAAGGTGGGTGCATAGTTGCTCCCAATGCTTACACCTGAAGCAAATTCAGGCAACACCCACCTGAATTATCATCCTGAGATCCTTATACTTGCCTGCTTGCCCAACCAATTATTTCTGGACATCCCCAAGAACAGAAGGTGCACGGGTAACTCACCTGAGAGCAGTCCTGCTCTGTACTGTCCCTTACTGGGTCAGTTAACCCCCATGCCCACCTGCCTGGGTCACCAGGCAGGGATATTGCCCTAAAGTGCTTTCGCTTAACTGGGCAATCATCAAGGTCTAAAGACCCTCCATCTTCCCTCTTCTGAGAGATGAGTGACAGTGGTCAGATGGGAAATAGTGAGTTTTCTCTTTGAGGTATTTGGTGATAGAGAAGTTTCGTGAAGTTAACTGTAAATTACACCTATTTTCTGCAAATAGTTTTAGCTTCAGTACTGATGGCCCAACATACAAATGCTTTCACCAACATAGCCAAATTTAGTGATATTAAGAAAATCATATGTATTTGGAAAACATTAGGATTTATTTTTATGAAATAGCATCTGATAGTTAAACTGCCATATTTTTTCCAGGCTTCTTTCATTAGAGAGACTGATGACTATTACTACAGATATCCCACAGAGTATTCAATTATGCTGGAAGGAGGGTGAAAACGACATGCCAGAAGCTATGCAAGAGAGATGCACATTATTCTAATTTTATGAGGTTGTAGATCTTGGGAAAAGGAGAGATTTATAATGCCACTCCCTACAATAATTAAGAAAGTGTGTGTCTGATTTATGTATGTGTAGTGGGAAGATGGGGTAATTTAGTGAAAATACCACAGAAAACAGAATCTCTGAATATAAATGATCTGCACAATCTGTGTTTTCTCAAGATACCTCGCAAAACTCCACATCTTCTATACTAGTCATGAGATAAAAAGTTTGTTCTTCAAATTGAAAAATATCTTTCTTAGCTTTGGTAGTCAGCCATTGTTTTCTCTTTTATCTACAGTGATACAGTGAAGCTAACTAAAAATACATGTTGTATTCAGTGAAAAGCACCGCTGATAAGCCATCAACATAATGTTTTGTAAATCTTGCCCTCTGAACGAGAGCAGAAATTAGGTAGTGTTTCTTTACTTCAAACTAAGCATTGGCGTGATTCAGCAGGTCAGTTAAGTGTATGCTTGCTGGTAGTTCATAAATGCCATTGAAATAACTTTTTTTAAGAAAAAAGTCTTCTTTGTCTTTGGAGGAATTACTATTTTGATGACTCAGGAGCAGAGAACAGTGGCAGGCTTATATACTGTGTTGACTGGAGGTCAGGGACATCTGTATGTATGCAGATCTTGAGGTAGAGTTTGTTAAGGCAAGTTATTTTTCGAAATCTCTGAGACCAGATCTTGTAATTTTTTTTTCCCTTCAATTACAACTCAAGATTCAGTCTTCAGATGGCTATGTGGACAGTGAAATAGTTCAAGTCATTTGAATGAAGTATATTTTTTATATTCTTCAGGTTGCTTTCTCTGATAATTTGCTTTGTGCTTGTTCCAAGAGCACATAGGGAAAGCAAGCCCTCGTTCAGAATAAAATGCAGTTTCTAGGGGAATTACAGATAAAATTTGGCTGGTTTCAAGAGAAAGTGCAGGGACAGTAAATTAATACTTCTTATTCTCATAACTGTTAATTAGCATGTCAGGCTGTGTTGTAGGATTGATGAGACTGTCTCATCTGGCAACATTTTCAAGTGAAAAACAGATCTTAAGGTTGGCTTTTTTTTTTTCCCCTCAAGTCATCTCCATTTTCTCCAGCAAATTCTGGATTTGACTCTGATCGCACTTCCAGTTGTTTTAGACTAGGGAAACTCCACTGATGTTAAATAATATTTTGTTTTAATACAGGATTCAGTCAGAAAATTGAAAACAGCACCATTGTGTGTCTCGTATTTCCCATTGTTTGTATTCAGAGTAAATATCAGGAGTGCAGGTCTGGTTTTGGCTTCTTTCTGCACAGCATTAATGGAGTGTTTATTAATTCAGACTTTCTAACAAATACGAAAACTGGCTTCGTTGCCTGATTGAAGTTCATTGATATCAGTGGTGGTATTCCCCCTAATGGCAGTGACCTTTTGCCCCTCGTAATTATTGCTAGTCTAATAGCCTGGGCTTAAAGTGTGGAAGTAACTAACAATCTGGGTTCATGCAAGGGTGTTTGGTGTTCTTTGTTGGTTGTTTTCCCCCAATAAGACAAAAGAAAACAAACATGAAAAACTTTTTGTTTGTTAGCTAGCAAAAAGAGAGCAGAGGAATTAAAACTGTGTGTATGGGTATCTATATATAAATATGAAAACACAGCACCTGAAGAGTCAGTTCTTTCTAAAAGTAATTTAGTTTGCATGCTAATAACTTTTCAATGTACTGTTTATCTTCTAAAGCAAAAATCTGTAGCTGGCAGATATAGATTATAATAGTGTAGCTAAGTCTTTTAAACCCAAGTAGGGTAATCTAATTACAGTTAAACAAGAAAAAGTAATTGTGGCTTTGCAAGTTCATTTTCTTACATGCTTCTCTAAAGAAAGCATCAGTAAATATCTCTTGGATATGTGATGTGACACTGTCAAGTTTTAAAGGATTTTTTTTTTATGATTCTCCAGTGGTGTTACTTTTTGTTCCTACAAATGGGATAAAATCTTACGACTGCTGTTAGCTACATCTGTATTATTTATTTTCAATTAAGTGTTCTACTCCTAATATTTTTAACTGAGAAGGAAATATAGTATGTGAAAAACTTCCTCCCTTGAAGTACATTTAAATCACACAGACGTACCATTTTATCCATGTGTATGTGCCAATCTGGCCACTGACATAAGTTACCTCATGTATATAATGCATTTATTTGATGACCATAGCAAATTTCCATCTTTACTGTGAGTAGCTGTGAGCTTATCTCTTTCTCTCTCACCAGATGTGGTCATCCACTGGGGAGTGAAAAACTTAAACTAAGTGGACTCTACAGGTACTATTTTTATGATGATGTACTTGTGTAAGTATAGTTCTGCATTGTTTCTTGAGGCTTTTCTTGTCTTCCCCTAATCTCAACATTTTACTTCAAATTTGTGCTCTCATAAAGATATTTCTGGCCTGTGCCAGAAAGAGAAACAGGTTTGTGCATCTGGTCATCTTCTTGGTAGCGCACAGACAATATTACCAGGTATTCAAGACAGACTTGGGACCCTCAAACTCTTATACAGAGATTGCAACTGAAGACAGACTTTTTTTTTAATCACCTTTTCTATTTCCAGGATTAATGTATGTGTTTACAAAATGACAGAAGCAGCAGACATTATTCCAAAGTAAAGTTCGTATATAGCCATATCAAATGCACGTATACTCTGTATTTCCGTATGGCAGAGAAAGAGCTTGTCTTCTCCAAGCCTTAGCAGTCCAGCTCATGCAAATAAGGAAAGCCAGCAGTTAGAAATGTTTTGCAGAAAGCAGGTAGTTATCAGTAAGAAGTTTTTGTTACAGGATCCCAGGACAGCCGCGCACACAAGAACGAGGCCTGCCGTTCGACTTGGAACCGGGATATATGCACACCTGCACGCAGCTCTGGGTGTGAAACAAGGACACCAAGAACTGGTAAATACAAGCTTTTTACTGCCTGGTGGTATTTTTTTCCCTCTTTCTGAGTAAGTTTCTTCTAATGGTCACGGGTGGCAGACCCCTTTTCTAAACTTGTATTCTTGTGCGTCCTGAGACATCAAAAGGAAATATTTGAGGCGGGGGAGTGAACTGAAGAGAGACAGGAATGCTGTGCAAGTAGGATGAGGTTATTCCATGTGAATTCTTTGAGAAAGAGAAAATACTAAGAAGGGTGGGACTTGGGGGGTTGTCAGTGCTGTACAAATGTGCACTTGTGGGAAAGAAGGAAAAGGCATCTCTCATTGAATAGTCTCATCAAAACAAGTCTGTCTCATTTCTTTTTCTTTATTTTGTATATGAGTCAAAAGTATATTTGGACAGCGTGAATTAAATTCTGTTTTTTAGCTGGAACAATACAGCTAAATCCTTGTGTACTATGAATTGGCACCACTGCACTGAAATCAAGAAAGCTTCATTGATTTACATCAGCTGTTGCATATTCTTAGCTAGAAAAAAGTATAATGTAATGCATGTTGAAGATGTCCAGATCCAAAATTTTTCAAATCAGTTCTTCAGCTAGCTTGTTTGGGTGACTGAAATGTCCTGAAAAGGATATTAGAAGAAAACATCTCATGATTTAAAATGGATATAGTGCTCCAGGTGTTTCTGATTGGGCTATATGTTATACCACAGTAATCCTAAGGAATGCTTGCTTCATCTATGTGTTCTAAACATTATAATATTTAGTATAGCTCCTGTTTTGAGGAAGGATTATTTATGCCTAATCTTGCGTAGAGTACAGAAACCGTAGGATATATATATATAAACAAGTGGTGTTTAAACTGAGGATATATTCTGAATCTAACTATGGTGCTAATGATACAAGAAGATGCAAACCACTAGAGACGAGGTTCACAACTTTATAGGGTTTCCTCAATAGGACAAAAGCATCACATCAAGTTGATTGATGCATGCCAAAGCTCACACAGGGGCAGACCTTGAATCACCTGCCACAGCACTGTTTTGGCCAGAAGCTCAGAGGAGCAGACTTTGAGGAAAGCATCTGTAAGAGGCAGTGGATCCCACATCCCCCCTGGATCAGAACTTGGGGGAAACCAGAAGCTGTTGGCCTTGAACAAAATGAATGTAATTGGTCTCGTCTTGGGAGGAAGAACTATTTTTGCTGGCATGTTCCCTCCTCAACTTGGCAAAGAGCAGTATGTTATGGTAAAAACTTGGAAGACCGTAGGCTGTCTGTGGGCTATTGCCTGTCTTTCATATGATCCATCTTCAATACCACAACATTTTTTTCTTCACAAGATAGCAGGGTTACAAATAGGATTTTTTTCTGACACTAAAATGGTTCCACATTCTTTCCCCAGGACAAGTTACCTCTTGAGCCAAGAAAGCTTCAGTTTGGGTGCATGGAGCCAGGCACACACTGCTTTTGGCTGCATTTGCCAGGATTTGGCATTTATGTTTCTGTCGACTCTTTGCCTCCAGTTGTAGCTTTTCCTATTCTTACATTTGCATGTGAAAGGTACTCTGGGTCTTTTGCTGTTACCCTGCACCTTAGGCAGTTCTATAATGGCCTAAAAAGGTATAAAAGAGGCTTCTTGGCATAACAGATCATCCAAACTATGCTGCCAGAGCTGACCCACCAGTGACAGCTACACAGGAGGTCTTTGTGTCTTTACACGTTTAGCCATAACTTCAGAGCATCTTTGTTTCTCTGCTCCTAAGAGAAAGGGATGTGGGTTACAATGTCTTGTCACTGATTCCCTCTTCTGAAAGATTCCCAGGAGTAAGTGAAGTCAAGAGAAGGATGGGCTTGTGTGGAAAGGAATGGTGTGAAAAGTGTTGTGAAAGGATGGAAGCAGAGTGTTGGAGAAGGCTTTGGTTCAACATGCCAGTGAGTTAAGAATTTGCAATTTCAACCTCTTTTTATTCCCCAGAGTGAAAGATTGAAAAGGAGAGGTTTAACTTTCCATTAAAACAAAAGCTTTAAGCATAATGATCTACATCTGAGAGCAGGCATTGGGTTGGAGAACAGGACACTTGGCCTTTCAGGCCAGTAAGAGCCTGCAGTGCCCACAGAGGTAGTGAAGGATGCGCAACCACATCCCTTATGTTTAAGCATGGGTCATCTGCTCCTCAGAATACAAAGCAGAGGTGAATATTGAAGAGGCGGCATTGGAAAAAGCAATCCAAAAGATTGCTTCTGAGGACCTTGTAAAATGAAGGGCAAAGGAGTCCAGGAAGGCTGGACATTCTTCAAGAAGAAAATCTAAAAGGCACAGGAGTAGGCCGTCCCCATGTACCGAAAGATGAGCTGGCTTGGAAGAAGACCGGCCTGGCTGAACAGAGCGCTTTGGCTGGAACTGGGGGGAAAAAAGGAGAGTTTATGATCTTTGGAAGAAGGGGCAGGCAACTCAGGAGGACTACAAGGATGTCATGAGGTTATAGAGGGAGAAAATTAGAAGGGCCAAAGCCCAACTAGAACTTAATCTGGCTACTGCCGTAAAAGACAATAAAAAATGTTTCTATAAATACATTAGCAACAAAAGGAGGGCTAAGGAGAATCTCCATCCTTTACTGGATGCGGGGGGAAACATAGTGAGAAAGGATGAGGAAAAGGCTGAGGTACTTAATGCCTTCTTTGCCTCAGTCTTTAATAGTAAGACCAGTTGTTCTTGGAGTACCCAGCCCCCTGAGCTGGAAGAGAGGGCTGCGGAGCAGAATGAAGCCCCCATAATCCAAGGGGAAATGGTTAGCGACCTGCTACACCACTTAGACACACACAAGTCTATGGGGCCAGATGGGATCCACCCACGGGTACTGAGGGAGCTGGCAGAAGATCACCAAGCCACTTGTGATGTTTTATATAAAGTGTGACGGTTTATATAAAGTATCCTGCATTCTTGAGCGCCCAAAACTCTCACTGGTTTTAATGCAGGTTTGTGTTACACTTGTAATTCATGACTAGACTTCATTTTAGGCATCTATATTTAGTTGTTCTAAGGCACTGTTGAGGAAAAAGAATCTGCCCCAATAATACATCTCCAAAGAATGCTGGTGGTGTGAAACACTGTATTTATTGAGCAATTTAGTACAGTGGCAGAGTAAATCAATGTTGGGTATAAAAACATGCAGTTCTTGTAAAGTATATGTTACACTAAGTACCAAGATGATACGTTGCATCTCTATGCCCTCTTTTTATCTTGAATGTTACAATCATATCTGTTAGTTGTTGCGTTTGGAAACTGAAAAAAAAAAAGTCATGTATAACACTGGGTCTCATGATTGTGCTAAGCCAGCCACAAAAGTCGGATGTATTTACAGATTAAAAATCAGGAAAAAACAGCTCTTAAAATATGTCGGCAGCAATAAAATGCATTTGTGTGACGAAATGCACCTGCAGTACTGTTAGATGAAAACAGATAAGCTTCTAAGAGCTGGATGTGAAAATTCCATTTTTAAAAATCAATGAGACGATAGTAATACAAATGCCATTATAATTTGAATCAAATCAGGGTCCTACACCAAAAGTGATATATTTAAACTCTCAGTTTTTCAGTCCTTATCTGTATAAAGTAATTCCAGACTGAAAAATGCCAAATGCAATTCAATGTTAATTGTGAACAGATAAGCTAAGCTGGAACAATTCATTGGAAGTTATACCCATGTTGGAATATATCCTTTTTATGTTATGTGCCATATTATGGAAAGAAAAAACATAGTTAGATCTATACTTTTACACCCAAGTGACTTCTACAAATAAAAATGCACTCACAGAATGACATGACATGATTTATTCCTGTGCAGAACTGCTAATGGAGATACAGACACCATTACCCAAGTATCTGAACTATCTAAACAAATACTTAGATGTGCCTCTATTTACACCTTCTCTCTGAATTTCAGCTGCAGACCTAAAAATGCAGGCTCAAACTGGTGCAAAATACAGGTGCAAATTATTCTGCAAATGAGACTACTGAGCTGAATGCAAATTTAAATAATAGAATAGTCTGCATCCATCTTCTGTCCTCTTGTATGTCACTTATTTTAGACTCTCATCTCTTCAGAGTAGGAAGAGATTAATACTAATTAATATACTTTATTATGCTGTAGTTTAGTGCGTACCTCAAAAGACCAGTAATAAAGCCTGAAGGATCCAGACAATAATATGATGCAAACAAGTGTTTTAGCTTCCCCACTACCTTATTTTCTAGCATATAACCTGTGTGTGTTCCTGGAAGATAAGATCTGGGTTTAATTACATCCTTGGACAACCCATGCAAAATAAGAAATGGCAGGAAGGGGGGCGCTTCAGGGAGCAAAATATTTGGGTGAACTTCCCCTTGTATATTTGGAGAAGCCTAGGACTTAAATTTCTCTGAAACATAAGCTGACTTCTTCTTCCCTGGAGAACCCATAAGTAATTGGTATGCAAAAGTAGTAAATAATATATTCAGGTGTTTAATCCACAGTATTTCAGAGCACATGGCACTTTACTTGTGCTCATGTCTCATCTTTGAAAAGCTATGTGAGAAATTCATTTAAGTCATGAGAGTTCTCGAACATACCTCTGTCACTCTGAAAAAATGTGTTTTCCAAAATGACTGGGGGATAGTAAACTGCCGTTGACTTACCTATAGGCTGCGTAACCGCCCCAGCCAGTGGGCTAAGCTCCTAGGCACCCAGGGCAGGCAAGTACAGAAATCTTCCTGTCTCCTCAGACCCGCAAAAGATAGCTGTGCTATGCCCAGAAATCTCTTTTGCTCAGCAAGAGCAAAGTTAGCACGTCAGCCTGCATCCTGAAATGATACAGATTTGGACTGCCAGGTCTTCAGCCCTTTTTTGTGTCAGAGGTTTGCCAGGAAAAATACAAATAGTTTCAGCCAGAGAACCATGCGTTCTATGCAAATGAAAGCAAATAGTTCTGGTGTTAATCACCTCACTTGTCATTGAGCAAAACAAAGCTTTTGAAGCTGATTCAGAAATTTCCATCACATCAAAATGCAAGCTTTGCTGGCTTTGCTTACCTGTGTAGTGTTATTCTCATACATACACATAAATAGGATTGCCTTGACTCAAGATCTAACAAATACATCCTGATTTAGCGAAAGTCAGTTGGAAAACAGTATTGAATCCAGAGTTCTTTATTCGTTTTGAAAATAACTTGCTGGATGAATGTACCGAAACTTCGGAAACATTAGTGGTCACTAATGGAAAACTGCCCTTGCAGTATGTAACAGCAAGCCATGCTTTTAGCTCTGAGAGTCTTGCCTGGCTCTGGTACAACCTCCCAATCTACTACTTTTACCATCGTCAGTCAGTTTTCAATACAGATGTTGCCTTATTTTTGACATACAAAACAAACACAATTTAAAAAGCAAAGGATGTTCTTTCTGAAGATTGTAGAATTTTACATCTACATTGCTCTTTCCCTTTAGGAAGCTCAAAGCATTTTACTAGCTTTATATAGCAATGCTTTGTATCTGTCACCGTACCTGTCATTATCTCATTGTTAGGGTTTGTATGTTTGGTTAGTAACACATGCTCATTTGCCTGATTAGCATCATGCTTTAATTTCATTTAATAAGTATATTTCAGAGTCAGAATGATCTTCATCAAGCAGAATAATTTAACTTTGCCGTGTAGAATTAGTTAAGATGAAGACTGTCAAATGAAATGTAAAAAATAATCAGTGGTTCTCATTAAGAGATAATAACAAGATTTTTTTTGTTTATTAGTTTTGTTTTGGTCCCAGCATCAAATTTTAAGAACTGTTACATGTTGTGAACATTCATTTTAATACATTTGATCTCATCTGGCACCATGCAAATAAATAAAATCCTTAACCTTCTTTTGACAACCAATAATTAAAGAGTGCAAACTAAATACTGAAAAGGAGCTTTAAGACTAGGTAGCTAATTTAGGCATACATCAGGAGTTTGATGAAATATGTAACATTTGAAAGATTAGCTGAAGCAGTCTCTGTTAGAACTTAATGATTGTCTTTAAGAACTGAGAGAGTCCTGATGCAATTTTGGGAGATTTGAGACAAGTAAAGGAAGTGCTGTTAAGAGGGAATAAAAAGGAGGACCTGGGGAACTGTAGTCATCAAAGAATTGACTACTTTCAGTTCCCATTCAGAATGTCCTACTTCGGGAATCTCACCGTCACTCTTGTCATGTTGAGGTCTTCGCTTGTTCTCTGCACATCAAAGTACTACACCTGGTGTTGCTCAGCGCATCGCCTATGTGCCTGTACTAGATGCATCTACTTTGGTATCTAAAACTTTTTACTAAGGTCTAGTAGAACATGCGTAGACAACAAGACTGTGTAACTGTAATGTAGAAGCCAACTGGAATGGTATTTCTGGTGGGGACCTAAGGATGTTTTTAAAATCTAGTTCATTAATGACTTGGAGCACAACCGGCAGAAAGGCTGGTGCAAAACAGTTGCGGAGCAAGTCCAGATGGGGAGGGGTTTGAAACGACTCAGACGATGAAAGTGGGGACGGTGGATAAATGGGTGAAATAGTCTTAAGTAAATGCATGAAATTCAATGCACAAATACAAATTATGAGAGTAGGGAAGGAGAAATGTAATGTACAAGTGTAAAAAGGGGACCGTGTAAGCAGGCAATAATGCTGTGGAGAAGGATGGAAAGGAGGTTTTAATGGGTCAAAAAATGAGTCAACCAAGTGGCGCTGTGGCAAAAAAAAAAAAAAAGTAATTTTCATTCTGGAGTATGTTAGTAGATATGTGATTTGTCAGAATGTATGTGTAACTGTGCTCAGTAGTGCTAGAAGCTTATTTGGAATATGGTGTATAAGCACATTTAAGGTAGAGAAGTTAGAGTTCGGAGGAGAGTGTCAGGGCAATAAGGGGTTTAGAAAAAATGGAGGATTTTGATTTGTTTTATAGAGGATAGAAGACTTGGTCCAACTTTTCTCTTTTAATAAAGCTGGATGTAAGAAGGATCGTGCTGACTGATTCTGCATTTCCCCTAGGGACAGGGCAAGAAGTAGTTTGCAGGAAAAAGACATTTTGATGTCAGGAAGAGCTGATCTCCCGAAACAGTCAGTTATTCAAGGTGGCTATGGAGTATCTTCCTTTGGAAATTTTTAAGAACAAGGCAGACAAGTATCTCCCAGGAGTGCTGGGAGGTACTTCCCCTGACTGGGGAAACTACTTGGCACCTTCTCTCTGCCTGTGTGCCTGTTTTCTTCCAAGGGTGAGCAGAGTATGGAGGAAGGCAGTAGGCATTCATAAGGAGCGCACTTGCTTCATGGTATTGCCTCAGCCAAGGAGTCAAAGTTTGGCCTAAACCACTCTAATTTAATAGAAGTTAAATAATAGTTATAAGATGAAAGGATATGTAGGTTAAAACACAGATGCATGTTGAACTAGTACAGACATTGTGGACTGGAAAATAATTCTGCAAATACAAAATGTTGGCTATGTTTCAAATCGGGGAAGTTCTTCCTTCTTAAATGTGAAGTTTTCTACATGATGGCAGCATCGTTTGTTTTCTGGATTTCCTTTGTGTTGTTACATTTCCAGGATTGTAGTAAACAAAAAGGTCATCATAAACTGTTCAAGGAACATGAGCTTTTTGGGGTTAGAGATGTCATCCCGATTGCCTACAATTAAATCCAAGAAATAGAAGTCTCACCCTTTCCAGCTCGTTATTGGGCAGTGAGCCCAATGAAGTGATTTTCCTTTGATTATGCAGCCAGTCCTGAACGTATGAATAGATTTGATGACTGCATGCTGTGGTTGGTTTTTTTGGTTTATGTTTTTGGTTTGTTGTTTTGTTTTGTTTTTTTTTTTCATTTTTTTTATTCTGACTAGAGGCTATACAGTATGTTATGCTACCCATCAGACTTGGCTATAGAGTCAAGCTTGAAGAACACCGTTCTTTTCTTGCCAACTTATTCAGCCTACAGTCACTCAGTCTACAACAGCTTGTCAGCTCTACTGAAAAGAGCCAAATAAGACTTTACCATAATGTTTCTTCCCCTCTCCCTTGCAAAAGACAGTATGTTTCTTGAATCAGATTGGGCAGAAGTTCTTGTGGTACATGGCCAAGAGCTCTGTTAATATCTCTTGTGTTCAGAAGAGGCAGCCTGGTCCTGTTAACCATTGAGTGCTGAAGAGGAGCCAGGAAGAAAACAATTCTTTCTTGTGGAGTTACAGGAATGTTCTGTTCGTAACACATCTATGTTTTTATGAGCCTCAGCAAACTAAACACAGAGGGAGGTGTAATTTTCACCATTATGCTGTGGCGCAGAGAAACAGCATGTCCTAAGATCACAGAATGAAGGGCTACTGAACTACACGAGGAAAAAATACTGTTAGGAATAAAATCCTCCAAAGGCATCCATGCAACACACGGCATCATTGTCTGATACAAGCTGAGAAGAATGCTCATCAGAAACGCTCTCAGGATAGTCCAAAAAACTTTGCAGGAAAAGTGCATTTTAAGATGAGGTTGCTCTGAGCACACTGCCAGCGACAGAACAGAAACACCAGCAAGAGGAATGAGGGATAACAGTAGAAGCAAACCTGGCATCTGTATTTAGGGAAAGACTGACTACCTGTAGCTCTTCATGCCTTAGATATCTTAGCATACCTTTGGAGGACCATACGAAGCTAGCTAGTACCAGAATCCCACAGATTAATCCCTGGCAATTTAGTGTGATCACTCTTATGTACATTGTACACTCTTTGGGGTTGGAATGTTTTAAATTCTCTAGTAAAGGAACCCAAATCACGGCACTCTTCACCTTTTGCAGCTTCCAATTCTGAGAACCCACTGCATAGCAATTTTGCTGTTGAGCATTTTAGCATGACAAAGTACCCACTAGATCATTTTATGTAAGCAGGTGTCTTAGATTCCAGTATGTTGAATGAGTTAATGGCACAGCGGAGAGTCTGCATCTGGCTACTCCGGCCATGCCAGTGATGAACAGAAGAGCAGGGTGTGGTGAAAGAGCACGACAATAATTGTACCAGAATAAGAGCAGTACCATCATACAGACCTAGACCATTGTTACAGCTCTAAAATTAGGGACATAATAATAATAAAACCCTTACATTCTAACTTAATTGAGGTTCTCCTAGAAGAGCTGCAGGTGCTTTCACCCCACAAACTGTGTTGCCTGGACAAATCTTCAGGAGTTGTATTTATCTGCATTGCCTGCTAGCCATGACAACACATGTGGCTGGGAAGGTTTTTGTGTTATGGCCAGACAACGCTACAACACCTCTCTCCCTCTGCTTCTCTCTCTCCCTCCCCTTCTCTCCTTCTCTCTCTGCCTCTCTTCCCTCCTCCCAGTCTCAGTCCACTGGGGCTTTTCTTTCAAGTTCTGCTGCCAAATTTTCTGCTTCTCTCCTGTCAGGCGTTCTGCTTGTAAATTGCCAGAGCTCTCTTTTCTTCTGTTAACTTTTCTTTCTTCTCCTTTTCTCTAGTCTTTCCTCTTTCATTTCCCGTTAAATCCTTTTTTGTGTCTCACTTTTTTTTTTCCCCTATTGCCATCTTGTGCAGCTTTTGCCTACAAGTTTCTGTAATCACAGTTTGTTAGTTTGTGTGATGTTTCCTTTTGCTTTGCCTGATGTAGATTGCCTTTCAGAGCAAATGTCAATACAGTTTGTGCTTCCAGGTAACAAGTATAATACCTCATGAAAAAAAACTCAGAAGATTTATATCCTATAAAAGCACAGAGGTGTGAATTGATTTGAGTATTTTCAAACTATGTTTACTCAAAATTAAATTCTTCTTTTCCATAAACTTCACAAATTATTGTGAAGGAGTATTGGTGGAGGGGAAAAATTATTTTAGGAGTAAAGTTTTCTGCAGTATTATATATTCTGCTGCTTTTCACAAATGAATAGGGGACTTTGAAGTGTTCTGTTAAGCTGAGAGCAAATACAGCATGAGAAATGGTGTCTTCTCTGTAAATGCTGAGATATGTGTATTTTTAACACCAAGTACACTATTATCAAAGCGCTTCCTATCAGTTGTTGGAAATAACTTTCTCCACATTTGAGTAATGTTTTGTATTAATTTATTTATCTAGGATGAGGAATAGCAGGAATGCAGATTTTCCTGGGAATGCATCCAAGAAGTGCTGGTGGAGGCTTTCTACTTAATCAGTTTGTCAGAAGGAGTACTTTTTCCAGCATGCCACATTATTCACTTAATTTTTCATTAGGCCTTTTAATGTAAGTACTATTAAAGCAAGCAGCTGTGATACGGAAATGTTAATTTATGCCAGATCACTTGAAAGTCCTGACTTTTCATCTGTGCAGCAACAAACTGAACTATAGGTCCTGTGCATTGCTAAACGATAGCAGCCACAACGCAGCCAGGCTGAGCGAAGGCGGTTGAACTGCGCACTCCCCCAAACACCACACACTTACTGCAATCTTCCTTAAAGTTTGCTCTCTGTTCATATATCATAAGTGAGTGTTACTCATAAAGGATTTGAAGTCTCCAAGCATATGTGTCCACTTCCACCATTAAAGTGGATTCAGGTGCTTGGCATGGCTGTCTCCAGGCAGACTTTCCTTAAATAATTGATAGCTGCAGTCCCGCTGCCCATGGTTCTCTGTCTGGATGTACTCACATTGCATTTATAGGGCTTTCGTACAAGCTGCTGGCTGACAGAATGTGTGGTAAGGATCTCACAATTTCTTTTATTAATGTGACCTATTTTCACGTTCTCAGGTGACAAATTATGCCAAATGAGCTTTCTTACACCTACTATGATATGATGAGGAATTCATACGTCAACCACAGCTGTCCTGAAAATGTTGTAAAACTACTAGCGGTGTGAGGCACTGGGATTTGATTGCCAGAAGATGTTGAATGAAAAAAGGAGAGAAACATCTTAGAAATTAACCTTTCAGATATTTAACTGTGAAGAAATGTGTTGCATTTTGATTTACCTGTTTTCTTAAGAGATGGCTATAGCACTCCTATGTGGTGTTACACTCAAAATCTTGTTACAGGCAAAAGGCAACATATCGCATGAGTTTAATCAAAAACTTACCATGAGTCTAGTTAATATTTTGTTATTCCAGTCAAACTTACATCATTAATTCAAAAAAACCTCATAAATGATATGGTAAAAATGTTATAGAAGAAAATCTTCCCATTATCTACCCCTTTTCTCTGGTGTTATATTCACCCTCCCTCTGGGTCCTCAGGGCACTGGTTTTGGTCTTCCTCAAAAAGAAGGGGGTGTTTATAAAGACGTCTCAGCTTACTGAGGAGAAAAAGGGTTATTGTTTGTTACGCAGTGACTACCAATTTGTTCCCTGGGTCCTCCTTTTTTATACTTTAGAAACAGATATGAAATTTGCCGTTTGCTTTGGGCACAGACTCGTGTAGTTTGTGAGACCAGACTTAGACTTGCAGACATGATGTGTGCAAACAAAGCAAAACATTGCACTGGCTAGGCCGAGGTCAACTTTAAATGAGGCCTTGATGATATAATTCTATACAATTAATAATGGGTATTTGGTGGCTCTTGCGATGCAATGTCTCTGGTTTCTTGATAAAGTTTTTTTTTTTGTTTGAAAACCAAACTGTTTCATCACTTGTAAATGGAATTAACCATTTTTATTATAGCTGCACTAAGTACTGTGTTGTGCTTTTCAGTTGCAGTCGCAGCAGAGGAACTGCAAGTGATGTTTTATGTCTCAAAAGAATAGCTACTCTGTGTATTGGGGCTCTGTCTAGGAAAAAGGTAATTTCTATCTCTTAAACATTTTACTAATTTCATTGATATTTACAGTTTTCAAAATTGCTTTGGAAATTCTCTGCTGCAGCTCTGAAATTTTGAGGGCAAAACCAAAAATTATTTAGAGACTGAGGGAACCGATTTGTGAAAACAATTTAAAGACTAAGTATTTCCCAAACAATGGGATATGAGTGTAATCTGCATATATTTTAAAGATATGAGCGCTTAAGTCAAAGGAGAGGACTAATGTTATATCAACCTTGGGAATAGCTGATTCTGTTGGTTTTAGTCGTGAAGCATACTTCGGACCTCCCCTTATGGAGCTCTTGGAAAGAATCCACGAGAGTCCATTGTTTTAAACAAGGTGCTTTATGTTTTCCTGAAGACTGAAGCACGTATGACACGGTTCGCTTTCATGTGCTTGGAACTACTTGGATGCTTTTGAAACTGTCTTGTGCTTGAAAGCTTGAAAAATGCTGGTTTTGTCAGGATGCTGCACACCTGTAACCTCCACTGATTGCAGTAATTTGCAGTCTCAGTCTCATCCTGTACCAGCTGTTCAGCTAGCTCAGTGTCACCTCCTTAACCACAAACAGCACTTGTTGCCTAGTAGAAAGGAACTTTGTCTCTTTTTACATCTTTGCTCCCTCAGTCCATGTAATGGACTAAAGTACTAAATCCTTGTTTGACCCCAAAGTTAAGGACAGTTTTATTTCACGACGAGGTAAGGCCCAGTTTTGTAGTCAGGCAACTGAATTCTGTATATCTCTGGCGCTACAACATAGATGTTTTGTGCCAGCGTTGTTTAAATTAAAAAAAAAAATGGAGTAACTTTATGCATTATGAAAGCAATAAATTCAGTACAGTAGCTTGTTCTGCATTTTTTCTTTTGTTTGCTTACCATTATTAACTCCAGATCACTTATTCTATTAAAAGCTAACTTAAGAGTTTTCAGTTGTGTAATTCTCAGTATGCTAAAGGCTATTGCATTAACAGTAACCTAGGTATATGCCTTCAAAGATTGTCCAATAGAGATAGTTCACTTTCACCGGTTACTATTTCATGTATGTTTACTTATTGTTGGTTCACATCTGCCGTGTTCTGCTAGCAAATCTGAGCACACACTTTGTAAGGGTGAAAACCTGGAGATCCCGGAGCATGATTTTGCCACAGCCTTGAAGGCCAGAGAGCTGGAAAATCCATTCTCCAGTCCTTACATGATCATCTTATATCCTGAAATAAGTAAGGTTGTAATTATCTTGTTACTTTATTTTGCATGAGTAACTATGATCACCTTTTAGAATGGCGATTGTGTGCATGGACCAATATTGATGAATTTCCTTCAGTTGGGATGACAACATGGTGCAGCAGACGGCACCATGAACAACGTAAAGATGGGCTTTGGACGGGAAGCACAGTTTCTAGTTAAGGAAACACTGTTCAGGAACAAAGGAATGCATTATAGCAGATGTTTTCACATCATTAGATGCTGCGTTTTGGGTTTTGTGGGGTTTTTTTGTTTGGTTTTTTTTTTTTTTTTCTTCTTTAGAAGGTATCACAGAGACTACTCCTATCTAAGGAATACATAATTGACATCTCTTGAATGTAAAATGGCAAACAAGCATGGTTTGTGTCTGTTTTGAAGCTTTCCCTTTGTTTTGTGCATCCTTTTGATGACTATATGCCTATTTGCTGCACTGAAAAGCTGCAAAGTGTATGGGGCTTCAGTGCTTTCCTACCAGGAGGGTGGTATCTAATTGTATGACTTCCACATGGATAATAGTTACACATCTTGAAGTGTACACATCTTCTGACCCTGAATTTACTGTGGAACCAGAATTTTACTATCTTCAGATTCCTGCCTTCTTTCGTGTTTGGGTTTTGTTGTTGGTTTTGGTTTTTTTAATGTATCCATTTTTCACTGAAGGCCACAATCAATTGAAGTTAATAAAATCTTTGTCTGCTCTGATCTTCCCTCCTCAGGGAAAGTAAACCAGGGAATCAAACTAAGTTGTAGCTGATGCGCCATCCTAATTCATGGTTTGCACTGTGCTTTGAAAAAAAGTATCATATAGGGTGGGTCTCAAATTTAATTCCTTATGTTTGACACAGCGCTTTCATAAAGGTACTGGCAGGTCTCAGCAGATGTGACATGGTCACATTCACCATTTTTCTGTAGAGCTCATGAGTGCAAGATGTGGTGCCCTTGGAAAACCCATAAAAATGGAAGGAATGCTACAAAAAGGCAATATTTTGCTGGGCCAAATTCCGAAGTATATGTTTTGATCTTGAAAACATATTTTGCATGTGAAGGAGAAATAAATTTGTGTATATGACTGATCCTGCCCAGTGCAGTAGCACGCTTGCCCTCAGTGAGGGTCTGCGGAATCGTCCTGGTTCTCATGCTGGCTCTGAGGTGTTTCCAGTCTGAGGGCAGAGAGAGGGGAAGACAGGTTATCTTGGGAGAAGGAAAACGAGATACCCTTTACAAGCCCATTTTAGTCATCGCTCGGCATAGAGCGGATATAAGTCTTTAAAAGACACTTGTGTGTCTTGGATGAGCTCTGTGTGGGGAAAGACACGTGGAGTGATTGTATGACAGGGTGACAAACAAGTGGGACAGGGTGATGCTTGGTGATGGATTGGGAGGGACAGGCCAGTGCAAAACTTGACAATTGGTATAAATAGTGGGGGAAAGAGCCGTGTCAGGTTTTGAAGCGGGACAAATTTTACGTGGTAGGAGATGAGCATCTGGCAGGTGGATTTGAATGGGGTAGGGACATGATCAAATGCTGAGCAAGGACGGCAGCTTGTGCTTGTTACATCTGATGTGCTTTGCAGGAGGCGGGGGGGGGGCAGGAAAGACAGCTTGGAAAGCCAGGAAAAGGAGTGACACAGTAGCTAGGACAGAGTAAGGATATGAAGTTAGTGGTGGGGGTGGAATGCAAACAACCGCCCTCAGAGCTGTCACAGAAGAGCAATCAATAAATAGAGTTCGTAGGTGGAGGCCCTGGGTTTTATATTCCAGGTGAGCAATCTCCTACTGGATCTGCAGAATCCCTGAGGGGGCAGGGGTAAGGAAGAGGAAATGAAGACATGTCAAATATGAAAAATCATAACTTAGTGTTTGGCTGCATTGTTGTCCAAGTCTGTCCGTCACTGTAAGAAACCTCTATGACAAGCATGGATTTGTAATGAGATGAGGCTACTATATCAAATCAACCTTCTCTGCTGGTATGTCTGAGAGAAAGAAAGCTGGCTAGATACAGTGACTCTGACATATATTCCCACTTCTAATTAGAAATATTTTATAACCCACATCCCTAACGGAATTTGGGAGAAATTATTGCAACAATTTATTGTTACAGTGTATTGCAAGACCACAGTGGAATAATACTTTTAAACTTTAAACATTCTGCATCTGATCTAATATTGCAGCTAATCCATCAAAAATTGATCTTGAAGTCTCTCAAAAATGGCTGCTGCCGGTGTAAATGCTTATAATGAATGCTAGCGTTGCCTTGCCAAATAGGAAAATGGTACGCTGTAAGTCCTGAGAGTGACAAAAATAGATCAGTAGTTTGTGGGAAGATATCCCCAGCAACATCTGATGGGCACTGATCTTCATCTCTCTAGATGATCCGTGCTGCAGTTCCCCATGTCAAAAATCGGGTAGACGTTGCTAAAGAAGTACCGTAGAATCATTAAAATAGGACCAGAGCTAACCCCACTCGAGACAGGACCAACTATACCTAAACCACTACACAGACACTGAAACCGGGAGCCTGCAATTGTTCCTGTCACGGCACTATTTTTTTACAGCGATAAATGGCATTCCCATGCATGTGCATCGGGGAGTCTTTTTCTCATACAAAAGTCACTGCTATCCTTTTTTTCTTTGATTTTTGTGAACCAAGCAAGAAGTATCGTAGAACAAATTTTACCACAACTCAGCAGTAAATTCCTGCTCTTAAAACCAAGTAAAGTCAAGATAAATTTTATTTCAAGAAACACTGCACCAAACCCAGCGAGATGCTATATTTAAATAGTTTTGTTTAAATAGTAGTAGTTTATGGACTAGCCAATCTACAGGCTTGCTGATCAACAAAACAGGAGCTTTAAAGCTTACAGATAATGTGGGCTTCACATAAATATGTTTGAGTCACACTACTTTTCTTACGAGAGAACTTTGAGAGAGAAAAGGCCTTGGTACCAAGAATGGACAGAGCAATAGCAGAGTATATTAGTTGTGATAATTTATTTATTTTCCAATGCTTTTGGGTGACACATTCTTGAAATATTAGTGAATTAGCTTCTCTTAGCTCAGCTGTTGGAACTGTTGTTTTTCCTCTGCAGACATTTTGCTATGTCTCTGTCTGTCACTATATGTACTCACAAATGCAGTATTTCTTTTGGCCTCATCTTTCACACACAAACACAAAAAAGAGAAGTTTGGGTTATATATCAGGAAAATGATTTTGCTGGAACAATTGGATTCTGGAAGAAACTGAAGCTAGTTAAGCAAAGTGGACTCTGTGAGCCATTTGGGAACTAGATAAACATCAGTGAAAATTATACAGGAAAGGAGTAATTCTGCAAAATGAAGTGTAGAAACTGGATAATACAAGCGATCATTTCTGACGAGGTCCTTACTGTCTGTTATTCGGATACAGAAAGACAATGGTCTAGTTAGTAGTATCATGGAAAAATAGAATTGAGACACCAGCATTTGCAGAATCTCAGTGAGTAATAATTACAATTTTTAAGCTATTATTTCACTATTCAGTATTGTATTTGAAATGGAGAAAAAAAGCTTTTGTTTACCAATGAAGATGCATGGAGTTTCCACATGAAACGTTCAGGTGCTGCTGGATAATGGCCTTTGTTATCAGTGGTTAAATTGCAGGAATTGAGTCAATCTCATTCGCCAAAGCACATTTCAGTTAAACTGTAAGAACAGGAACTACTCACATTGAAGTAACTTGGGCAGAATTTTCAGAACTAAGATTAGGTAGCCTTTGCAGGTGGAGTAGTTATCCTGTGTTTTCTGCACATTAATACTGAGTTCTCAACAGAAGTCTGCCTCTGGCCATGACTTTTGGCATTCTTTCCTACGGAGCTTTTCTGTTTCTAAACCAGTCATTTAGGGACTTCTCTATTAAAGCTCGTACAGGAGAAGAAGTGGTAGAGAAGGAAGTGAGTAAACCCAAGGCAAATGTGCATTTTGATTATTAGTACTTTCTCGTTCTGGATTTTTTGTCACAGCTTTCAAAAACCATTTTAGAAGAGAAATAATTGTTACAATATCCAGGTCATTAATTGTCTGGGAGTTTCGGGTTTGCAAATAAGCGTGACAGTAATAGTTATTTGATAATATTTTCGTAGTTTGAGAGAGCTCAAGACTATGCCTCTTTTTTCACTACCCCATATGTTTTTCTTTTTCAAATTATTATGATTTAAAGGAACGTTACATGATTGTTGCTTCATTTAACCTTTGAGCTGGCAAATAGATAAAGATGAAATGGATGATACAAGAATTAACTTTTAAATTGTAGAGCAGTAATATAGAAACGGTGTAGAACAATCTAGTACATGCTGAATGTTTGACTTTCTTCATAAATGCATTATAATTCTCTGGTTGTTAAAGAGAAGAGAGCTATCTAGCGGTTACAGATGTCATCAGCTTTTGTCCAACAGCTATCAAGGACTGTATCCAACTTGAAAAGAACAGAATGGTTTAAATTATCTGTGAATAATGCAAGGTTTGGGATTAAGCTCTGTAACATAGGAGGACAAATTCTGCCACCTGCTATGGCTTTACAAACTCATTTTTTTGAAATACAGGTTTCTCATCTGACTAATTGGAAGTCCCATAATATTTTTAAATAAAAATAACAGCCGAAATGTGAATTGAAGTGGTTATGCTGGGAAATACAGTCTAATGACAAGTTGTTGTGTAGCCATGGGGGGGGGGAAGGCAGAGTAGTTGGCAAGTGGCATACAGGAAATGTGGTTACCAAACATTTATCTTGTAGAAGTGAAACAAACCCTCCGTGGCCTACTTTACTATAGAGAATAATCAGCATATTAGCAGTCGGTGTAATATTCCATGGTAGATTGCACCAGTACGCTCTATATGGCCTAAACTCAAGTAACATTTGTTTGCCTTAAAAAGGCATGAGAAACTTCAGACCTAACTGAAGTGTCAGCGTTTTTTGTTGCAAGAAAAAAAATTGGATCACTTGAACCACAATGGAAGTTATTCCACCTTTCAGTACTAGTATTCTGTCTAAGCGTGAGGTGTACTCTAGCAAGTACGTCCATTAAAATGGAGTTGTGACTGTAAGTTCAAAGCTGTAGTAGGAGTTCATTTTCATTAATTTAGGATTGCGTTTTGTCCTTTTAAGCTAACAAGGTCTTGAAGAGTCACAAAACTCTCAGCTCGCATCCTGGCAGGTAGACCATGCAGAAATGAGCTCTGAAATATTTTCAACTCTTCTGAATAATTGATTATAGCGACAGAGATTGGAGTCTCAGTGCAAGGTATTCCATTGCATTGTTCTTCTATAGAGAGTGCCAGTTTTTTTCTTTGCACTCTTCATCTTGCATCCTTCTAAGCACATGCTGTTACCTTTTTTGTGCTACTTCATATTCCCATTATTGCTTCTTCCCTTGGTTAGGCCATTCCAACATAGACATTGCACCTGCTTAGATATCTTTAAAACTACCTCTACCAATCCCTAAATCCATTACAGATGCAAACAAGAACCATGCAGTGAGACACTCTGTCTTTTGGACACCAAATTGTCATCAAAAATCTCACCATCACTTCTTCACCTGCTCATGTGGTAACCAGCTGTGCCTTGTTGGCCTTGCATTTGCCTGTATTATGAGACTTGCTGTTCAGAGATGAGATTTCCATTTCTGAAAGACTCCATGTCAGTCTTTAAGTTGGCCCCTGTTTGTTCTTCCAGAGAACATACAGAATTAGGTTTTGATGGGGGAGAGGGGAGTTTTTTTGTTCTTCTTCCATGTGTGCTAAAATATAAGTGCATATTGTAAAGAAAATATAGCTGCATAAGGAAGCAGAGTGGTTAGAGTGAAAACTTCTAATAACTTTGGAAGCCAGTATCTTTACATGTTTTACATTATAGTTCACTATGTTAACACTTGGCTACAATGCCGTGCATCTCCTCATGCATCAGAGTTATAGAAACATCTGGGCTAAATAGCTTCATGCCGATCCACTGAGAAAATTCACAGAGGATTCAATACTTTTTAAGATATTTCATTTTATATCTAGGATAGTAGGTTGCATTATGCTTATATACCGATTTATGAAACACACAGGAACATTTTGGGTTTTTTTCTTTTAGTCTTTAAGTGCCTACAGGGCACATCTGTGCTTCTTTATTAAGAGCTACGTTATGACTGGACCTTGTGTGGCTACGGTGTGGGAGAGGGAGCAAAGAGATTCCTTTTCCCTTTGCGTAGCCCGTCAGAAGCCTGCCAAAAATTACAGACCTCTCCAGAGCCAGGAGTAATCCTTTAAAAGAAAGATGTTTCTGCTACATCTCTCTCCTGCTGGCCAGGAGAGCTGGCTGACCATGTGGGAAAGTACCAAATTACCCTGCTGCAGTACAGCCAAGGTGCTCAGGTTTGAAGCCCCTTTGCTGCAGGCATTTCTTCCCACACACCGTCTGTCCCTGGCAGGCCCTTCTGGTTGGACTCCACAGGAGCAGAACATTCACTGGCATCCTCTGATCTTGCAGCAGTGCTGTTTTAGGGACACCCAACTCCGTTTTAGTGTGTTTGTGTCCTACTGGTACAGAGAGGACAGTCTGTAGCAGCCGTTGAAATACTCCTTTAGATCTCTCATAGGGCATGCACAACTCATGCGGTCTGTAATGATGTAAAGGTAATCCCATCTAGTGTCAGAAGGGACTTTTGGTTTTCAAAAGTTCTCTGCCTCCCTGAAAAGTGTGCATGTTGTACATTACACTGCTAGATGATCCTTATGAAAACCTAATAGCAAGCTGTTGTTTCCAGGTATGACTTTGGCTTATGCATTGCAGGTCAGTGTTGTGCATCTTGAATTTCAGACCAGCAGATGATCAGTTGGGGATCAGTCTAGCAGCACATAAGATAATTGCTGTTAAACTTTTATTATTGGGCAAGGCATACATCCTCTTTCTTAAAGAGGTGAGGGATTGCTACAGAGCCTTCCTTTTTTCCCCTGGAAGTATTCATGTGCTGGATATATCCTTTAATTGCTTCTTCTTGGCTCTGAAAGCTCAGCCTTCATCTGGTGTTCAGGTTGGACTTCAAATGAGGCAAGAAGCTGGAGAAGAGACATTTTGTGTGTAAGAGACTGGACTATCCTGATGGCCTTACCTTCCAAGGTAGGAAGTTTGTTCAAGTTAACTGCTTGATCAGGACAGAGTCCCAGTCATGGATTAGAGACCTGCAGGGTTGAGGATACAGAGTCAGATTGGTACGAGGATGGTGGCTTTCTGTGTGGAGAAGAGCATGTCGTCATCCTTGTGTTTCTGTAAGTGTCAGATAAAGCAAATTCAGCCATGCTTGTGTAGCATGAAGAATATGTATACTTTTTTCCCAAGTCAGAGCCTCCAATTTTACTCACATTCGAGAGCAGTAAATTAAACTGTTTCTCGTGGTGGCTGTTTCCAAATAGTCTGATAGAAACTTTCTGTTCTGTGTCCTTAATTAACTTGAATGTCTTTTTTTCTTCCAGTGAAAGCAATGATTTTCACCCACTGTACTGTTGTTAAGCTGACATGATAAGCTCTTACACTAATGGAAAAATCAGTTAATGCAAAATATAGCAGCTTAAAGCAGAAAGGGGAGAGACTGACTGCAGGGCTGGGGGCAGCAATACCAGCTTGTCACCCAACACTGATCTGCTTGAGTAGGAATGTGAACTTCAACTTCAGCGTCCATTCTCTCAAAGGTATGAAATTTGTGGAGTATAAATAAAGACCCTTCCTTCCTTCCTTCCTTCCTTCCTTGAGGGATACCCTTCTATTTTGTGCTGACTCGCTCTTCACCAGGCTGAAGAAATGTAGATAAAGAGGCACAAGAGCAGCAAGACATCCTGAGGATACATTAGAAGACTGAGGTGATGCCCTGAAGGCTATTTCTCTTGGCTGTGGAAGCCTGATTGCAATTTCTCTCTGTTTTAGGGTAAGTACCTGAAGTAACAGGCTGCACCAGAGGTGTTGCCACTGTCTTGCTTTCCTGTTACAACATTTGTTTTGTTAACTAACTCTCAGCAGCCTGGTGAAAACCTGACTGTATAGCCCAGTGGTGGTGTTGCCTGCATGGCAAAAACTTGGTCTGTTTCTTAGATTAACATCTGCAAACAGGGCTTGTGACACAGCAAGCAATCTGCTATCTGTTTCTTTCTACTCACTAGAGTCAACTAAGTTTTGAAGTCTTGTTAACTTTTGCTTTGATGTATTTCTATCACAGGAAGGAACTGATTTTAGACATAGATCAGTAAATGTTCAGGACAACCCATGGTGTGGGGAGTTAATCTATTTTATATGCATATAAATGGCTTTTCTAGGGATCATCAACACAAACTCTTGTCTGATGTGCAGTGTACATAAAGTTGTGTCATATACTTCTGTAAATAATGGCTGCCTGGACCGCTTCTGAGCATTTAGAGACAGCACAGTTCAACGCTGAGCAAAGAATGCTGGCACATAGCGCTTCGGGTCATTGTGAATTTCCCAG
This sequence comes from Aptenodytes patagonicus, assembly GCF_965638725.1. NCBI lineage: Eukaryota > Metazoa > Chordata > Aves > Sphenisciformes > Spheniscidae > Aptenodytes > Aptenodytes patagonicus. Next base: position 79,838,780 of record NC_134952.1, read on the forward strand.
CCTTAAAAAACCCCATAAACAAAACTGTAAAACCTCTGTGATGAGGCCTCTGAGAGTGTTAGCTTCTCAGGGTGCGATGGGATTTTCTGTGATGAGGACAAAGCACCTCTGTCTGAGGACTGAGCTTTCCTGGTGACTAATCTGAAGCTGTAGACTCAACCCCAACAGGAACTGGTTTCTCTGCTCGGTATTCCAGCTGCTGGGCACAGTTTGTTGACTTTACCCTCTCCAAACCTTGTAATATGTGTACTTAAAAGGAAAAAAAAAAGTCTCCTACAAACTTCAAAAGATGAAAGACACCACTTCATAAGTCTTCCACCTCTGAGTACAGGAAGAAAGTGCCAACATGCAACCATGGTTAGATTTAATGCATTGTTGCCAAGTATTCAGAAAATATATTGAGGAGTGCTATATCATTTTTGTATGCACCAGAATATAGATGTGGAAAGCGTGAATGGAGCTTCACTTCCTTCCTGTGACTGTGGTTTGTAATGGCTTAGAATTGCTTTAAATGTCTTGTCAAAGTGTGGCATATTGAAGAAAAAAAATCATTTTATTGGTAGAAATTCTTTTTTTCTCTCCTTTTTTGAGGTCATGGGCCATCAAGAAAGCACATCTCCCAATTCAAAAAGGGCAGATTTCATTCCTTTCCTCTATTTTTTTCATCCACCTCTTAAATTCCTTCCAGAAAAAGAAAATAATCCAAAGTACTATCATTATTTCATTTATTAAAATCAAGGAAAGCAGTTTGATTTTTTTTTTTTTTTAATATTTTTTTTTCTTTTCCTGCCAGCTTTAGCTGCAGTACAGAATGTTTCTGGCATCTGCTTTCCTCTCTGTTGCTAATCAGCCTGGTACTGTCCCTTGTGATAACTGCTCATATTCTGCCTTGACAGCCCACTGCTTCTGTAGTTTCTGAAACACCATGATGTAAATGTCCATATTGTAGCCATCTCCCAAAGGTGAAAATCTTGGGTATGTTACAGAGATACGGTCCTAACGTCAATCTGCGGGGTCTTCCACAGACTGGCGTATAACGTTACCTGATTTTGAGAGCCACTTAAAGATTCTTTTAATGGCATTTCTCATTATTACTTTCATTGTCAAAAGAAGTAATAATGGTGAGTATCTGCTAGGGGGTTGGTACTTTGGGTTTGGTTGGTTTTGGTGGTGGTGGTGTTGTTTTTATAATCCTGCTTTGAAAAATAAAAAAGAAAAAAATTTTTGCCTGGAGTAAATTGCAGGGAAAAGACATAGCACAGTGTATTTTTCTGCATTAAATACTAGATAAGTGATGCAGTTTATCTGCATCCATTAACAGAGGACTTGTTCAGTTGGCATTCCAGATGTTTTCAAGCTTAAGTCCCCAAATGTGCTGGTAATTGGTGTGTTTTCTAGCATTCAGAAACACCCATGTATCAGCGAGAATGAATTTCATGTTGTTTCTGCTTTGCATCATTTTAGATGCACTTTTCTCAGCTATTTGTAGTACTAAAACCATTTCGAAAATGCGTAGTGCCAGGGATTGCATTCACACGGGTTAATGAAATGATTCATGAAATAAAAACGTATTTTCCAGGAAATTTATACCTATTGACTACACGTCCAAGGGGATCACATCATCAGCTCAAGAGAGAAATCTCATTCTGAAAAATCACAGGATGATGCCTTACAGCTCTCACTTGTTCTTATGGCACCATGATCTCAGTCAGTTTTCTCAGGTATTTTCAGATGGAGAAGGGTAAATGACGCAAGCTGTTATGTGGATCAGTTCCCTTTTTATTTAGAAATATTTATTCAGTCTTTTTTTTTTTTTTTTTTTTTTTTTTTTTACTATTCTGCAAGGTCCCTACTGAAATTGGTGCGGTGTTTATTTGCAATGTTTTGGAAAATGTTTGATGCAGTTTTTTTATCTTTTAAGTCTTTTTAGTGAGTAGAAATAAGGTAGGTTTGTCAGCACGTTGAGTCAGTCGTCTATGAGCAAAATGCTTCATGAATGTTAATTTAGAAACCATTTAGCAGTTAGATGGTAGGATGTTCCTCAAAGAGGCTCTTTTAAGAATATTTTGTGTTGTGCAACAGAAATCTGATGTTGAGAGAGAAACAAACTAGGTGCTCTATTTCCTTCACTAATTTATTTTATTTACCTTTTAGCACTGAGTGGATTCTTTATAGCTGATAGGAAAAAAATCCTTTGCTGCTTCTTCAACTGTTAATGTCTTATATAAAAATCGGTGTTCCAAAACAGATTTCCTGGAGAAAAGTGACAATTACGCCAAGCTTCGATGGGCAGTGTAGCACCGAGGTTGTTCACATAGCACCTCCACGTTCATGTTGAGGCATATGCTCTGCGTTCTCTACTTTCCTAATGGCAAGAACTTCTGTGGAAAGTCGGAAGAAAGAACTTGATTGCGCTGTACAACAGATTCAGCGAATATTGTCAACATGCCTTTAGATGGCATTTTCACTGGAACGTCTGAAGACACCTTAAGGTAGGTGGTGATTGTTACTTCTGTTTTACACTTGGTAAAATTAAATCACTAGGGGTTTAAGTGGTTCACCTGAAGATCAGATAATAAATCCAGAGCACACTAAACACCAAACTCTCCAGCTCTCAGCCTCTGGCAACTTAGCTTCATTCAGCAGAAAAGGAATAAAATCCCCAAACCCTTTAATTAGCCATGGAAGGAATACATGTACACGAATCTCATACGCTTTCAATCACATAGTTACTTTTCATTGATGCAAAGCTGTTCTGGGGCGTGAGTTCACAGGAAGAAAGGGTGACTAAGGTGAGACTTGTTCAAACAGCTAAGCAAACTGCACGTGCACTTTAAATTGCTGCAGGGTTTGTAAGTTCATAAAAGCCTCATAACTGTAAGGTTTATTAGCCAGCATAATAATTTTCCAAGGGAAATAGGGGAAGATGTGAGTTAATTAACCCTCCACTATACTGCATGTGCTATAACAGTGGAGAAATAGATTTTTTCTTTTTTTTTTGCATGTGTGCGATTGACCAAATTAAGGGTGATCTAGAGAATTATGTAGCTATTAAAAAACCCCAAAACCCAAAAAATACAAGCAGGAGTGATACCAGGGTGCATTATGTTGAAAAGCTTCCAGTAGAGAGAACTCGTTATTAATGCTTTTGCACACAGCAAGGGAACCTTTGGGGAACATCTTTCTGGATGACGATGTACCATTTTTCTCATTGACCTGCAAGAAAGGTGCATTCACCCTGGGGCATAGTTAGAGAAATGAACATGGAAGATCAGGAGAATGGAAGGAAAAACTTCCAAACAGGATGAACGGTAGATGATAAAGATAACATCGCAAAAAAGGACAGAAAGGCAGTATGACTGCAGAAACTGGTATTTATTAGAAGGAAGAGGGGAAGACCAAGCATGTAAAAGACAAGAATAGGTCATCAGTATTAGCCCTTGAGCGAAAATGAGAAGGTTTCTGTGCAACAAATGGCGTTATACGTGTTACAGGAGCAAGACTCCATGCTTTTTTTTGTGTGTGTGTTGTTTCATTTTGGGTGTTTTTTGGAGATGAAATTTGTGAAAAGGAATTTATGAAGTGTCTACCTGTGACAGCAAAGGACTACAGTCAGCAGTTTAAGAGGTTCTTTCCAGTTTTGCGTCCCGAATCACAAGCAATATTTACATGGTGCAAATGGAAACAGCATTGGTCATCTGAAAGACATGCTGACTTGCTGCAAAAGAGTGTTTACTAATGAAGTTCTTCTAATCAGACCATCACTAAAGATGCGTGTTCTTGGGAAAAAGCACAAAATCAGAGTTTTGTGGTGTTCTGAACATACAGCGCACAACCCATCACCAAATCAGTGAAGTTAGTTTTTTCATTAGCAATGGGATGACAAACAGGCATCTTATTGTACATTTCAAAGCAAAAAAAGCTTCAAAGCAAAATCTACAACTTTTCTTCTTTCTTTAGATGGAGTGATTTATTTTTCTGATTTGAGTTGTGTTATGAGATCGATATTCAGAGCATTACTTCTGTGGTTAGTATCATTGGTGGGCTTTAATGTAGCTGGCAAGTATGATTCACGCAAGTTTGTATTTTACAGATATGTTGTTTTGCAGGAAAAGTAATTTTTTCCACAAGACTCTGGAAGGATTTTGTAATGCATATAAATGGAGTTTATTAAGGTTTTGGCAGATTTGTGACCCATGTTAATTTGTATAACTCACAATGTGTCGTAGTGAATAGTCAAGTTTAGTACTTTCAGGCTCAGGTGAAGATTCCTGGATACACTTCTCTGACCCTGACCTCAGGCAGCATATTTTCTTAGACCAGAACATGTTTTCTCCAGTAGGTGTGGGACAAAAGCACGTACATTGATCATGCCAGCTAATTCTATCTGATTTAAGGTATAATTCACATGCCTAAAGTGGGTAGCAAATATAAGTGTCCGAACAGCTACATAAGCTAAACAGACATTTTAAAATAATGCTGTTTATAAGTTCATACAACCTCCTAACAGTAAGGCTTATTAGCCAGCATAATAATTTTCCAAGGGAAGTAGGAGTTGATGTGAGTTAATTAACCCCCCAGTATATTACACACATTGTAGCACTGAAGTACCACATGGACCAGTCCTGAACCGCAAGTGTTGGGTAAGCTCTTTTCTACTATTCAGTGAATACAGTCTCCACATTGCATCCAAATACTGAGACATTTGCAGTGGAATATTAGCGCTACTGTTAAAGCAATGGTGTTGATGAAATGAGGATGGAAGGAGAGCACTTTGTCATAATTGTATGGGTTTGAGTGTTTAAATTAGCCTTTTTATTTGCTGATGAGAAATTAAAAGTACTGGATCGTACAAGCACAGTGATTATCAGAGGCCCCTGATTTAAATAAGTCATGATCAGCTTGCCCCGAGTCACCGATATGTACAACACCTTAGTAGTCCTCATCATTTCTGTATTTATTTTCCCATGCCTGTCATTGTGACAGGATTAAAATAACGAAGACAATAAATATTTTCTGTATATTTGTGCATTCAAAAATAACTGAAAATTTCTCCAAAGTATTAATGAAAAGGCTACCTCTGTGAGGAGACAGAACCTGTTACTTCTGAGGCAGAAAGAAGAAAATTTTATATGCAGTTGATTTTTTTTCAACTGTAAACTGTTATGCTGCTTTAAATAAGCACGATGATCTGCCAGTCTAGTATTAAGATAAATGTTCAGTGGTCTCAGTTAAGTCCATTTCCTGCACTCACTTCTCAGCATGCAGTTGTCTAAAATGTGGATGACAATAGCTGGTGCAGTTGTGAGGGATCTGAACGGATGCGCTGATAAAGTACTCGGTACAAAAGTAGTAGTTGATCAGTCCCATGGGGTGGTCCTTTGCAATGTTTTGTTTACAGAAGTCTTCAACATTGTTTGTAACAAAAGCATACTTCTGACAGGAGGTTGTTTTGTTTTTTCATAAATGTGCAATATCAGTTAGTAGGGAAAAGTCCAAAAGAGGAAGGTTCAGAGGGCTGGGGATTAAATCCATTAATATAACAGATCGTGCACTTTTTCTGTGTGTAACAGAATAGTTGTGTTTCCTTCAAGGAAGAGGAAGGACATTTGTCATTTAGAAAGACGATTGTCAACCTGGTTATGTCACCTGCCGATAGATTTTTATCCTGGAGTTGAAAATAGACTGCTCAGCTGAGTGGATTTACTCCTGAGTGAATTCGGTTGCCAGTTTGGGAGACTAAGGGCTAATCCACGAAAGGGCTTTTGGACACCTGAGACTAAAAGCACTGGAACAGAAGCCAGGGAGTGTTACACCATGAACTCATCTACCAGCTGCCCTCTTGCTTGGCGTGCAAGCTTCCTACACCTCTGGGGTTTCTGTTCCGCACGCAGGCATTGCTCTCCAGTTGGCAGTGAGCCGCAGGCAGGTCCATACATGCCTCGCCGGAGCTCAGGAGGGCACCGTGTAGGTCATCTTCAGGACCAGCGGGCTTGCTTAGGGCAGAGAGAGTGCTGTGAATTAATTTCTCGGTGTTGCCTGCTTCTGCTTTAGAAGAATGCATTTGTATTATAGCAACAGTGAAGAGTCTTTACAGAAATTGAGAACGCCATTTGCCAGGCATTGTTCATGCTCACAGCATGAATTGCCTTTTAGGAACCTGGGATTTAAATGTGGAAGGTAATCGGCATTCCTCGCTTGGGGAAAAAAGGGGAGCATCTTTGTCGACAGATGGGAAAAGAGAAATTAGCCTATCAGCTAAGCAAAATAATCCTGGAAGTCCGTCCAAGATGTAAGGAACTCAGTGTGATTGAAAGGCCGAGTATTTAGTAAGTTTTCCTTGGGACAGGAAGAAACAAGGCAGGTACGGCCCTTCAGAGTTGTTTGCAGGCTGAGGAGAGTTTGAGTTTAGCAGAAGGTGTTAGGTCACTCTAATAATTTTAGAAAGTTTCCAGATACTGATGAGAGACTTGACAGCAGAATACCAGAAATAGCAATCCAGATTAAACAGTCCTTGAGTCCACTTTTTTGCTTTTAACTTTCTCTTGAACATCTGTGGTTTTTCCAATAAAATTTTTGTAAGGGTAAGGTACAATAGACAACGATCCCTCTGTGGCAATGTTTCTTCTCCTTGATCTTGAAGGTATACTAATTTGAAAGAATCCTGTATTTCTTGGTTTCCATAGTTTATTTACTGACATTGCCTTTGATGCTTGTAGAAGGATCGTAAGAGTATAGTACCACGAGTAATGGTTCATCGGGGGGACTGATGAGCTCCCGGCAGGTCGTCTGATGGTTGATGCCATGTTGCAGGAGACTTAGAGAAGCCCTTCAAATCATCAGGTACTTTTCCCTCTCAGGACTTGCTGCTGCTGAGTTTCAAGATTTCCTTTGAATGGTTTATGATTCCTCTTTGTGTCCTGTGGGAGACCAGAGGCTGCTGTATAAAGCCAGTCTTTATGGGGATCCTCACTGGTATCCTACTAGAAATAATGTACAAGGTGCCGTTGGAAAAAGATGGATTGCAGAAATACATATATAGAGTAGATGATAAATACAGGTGACAACAAAGAAACATTAAAAAGAACCTAATATAGGACAGCTACAGAACCGACTGAGCCAAAGCCTCCTTCAGTAAAAATGAGTGTGGTCCATTGACTTTGGTTATTCCAGCAAAGCACAGAGCTTAGCATATCATATTTTCAGTTTGATCTAAAATTACAGGAAGGTTTACTGGAGACTTAAACTATATATCAAAAGAAAAACCTTGAAAACTTCAAAATTTTGCTTCCCCCCCAATTCAGTCATTTCTGTGCAAATACGTTTTTTCCATCAGCTGAGGACGTAGGCCGATGAATTGGTATCCCTGAACTAATAATTGTTCTGGTGGGGCCCTGAACTGCGAGAGGCAGAAAGCAAGCATGCTTTGTTATGCTCTTGAGAGTAACAGGCAAATAAAATGGGAGCAGGGGAGTCTTTCTCCTTGATGTTTTTCAGCCGGAGGTTAATTCAAGTGGAGGCAGGAACGGCGTTTCCCCCAGCCACCAGCGCAGAGAGGTTGAGCCAGAGCTTTCTGCAAGCCCAAGTGTCTGCATGGTCAAGTGAGACTGGGCCCTTGGCTTATTAATCCCGACCAGTTTTGGGTGTAGGATAGGATCCCTAAGTGCTCAGTGCTCTAGAAAACTCAATTCAGCTAAATATACAGCGATTAGGTGCTGGGTTTACCAGCCAGAGAGCCTGAAGCAGCAGGTGGGAGCCACGTCTGCCTGCAGCACCCACCTCACGGCAAGAGTTGTGCTGGCTGAGGAGGGGCGAGGAGGACCAGGCGCGGCGGTGGCAGGGGCAGCTTTAGCCGTGCAGGGCAGGAGGGAAGAGCGGGGCTGCCCGGCCACGATGGGTGTTCCCCTCCAGCAGCAACCTGCGGTCCTTGGCAACCCTGGGAAGAAAAGGGGTAACACCAGCCAGAGGAAGGGTTTCTGTTTTCAGTGTGTCAGCCAGCTTTTGGTCGCTGCTGCCAAAAATACAGATTTTATTAGTGCTGCAAAAAGAAACTCTGTTCAGGGGTCTTTATTTTCAATTCCAGTTTAATTCAAGTCAATACTGCAAAGCATATTCCACTCTCCGCTACCCTAATGCCATTTCACAGCCTCAGCTGGAGTTGCCCTCATGTGACGGAGTAGAAATGGGTTCTAGGTCTTTGGGGAGTCTGATTTATTATATCAGATTTGATGCATAAATGTGCAAATTATGGGGTAGGGAGAGGAAAGGCCTGGGATATGTGAACTGGTTTCAATAAGAGCCAGTATGAAATTTCATCCCCTTCTCAAGAAGAAACCAGCCTTTTCAAAATCTCTCCCATTTTTCTAAGCTTAAAGTAAATAAGTAAATAGCTCATGCTCCCACTTGTTGGCTTCAAATGGAACCCAGAACCGGGCGGTACAAAGGAGACACAAAAGGCCATTAAATGGCTTGAAAGAAAACATTTCCAAATGGCTGAGGATGAGGCAAGGTCGGTTCTTAAGAATTTCCCCATTTGGTTTCTGTAGCAGGGGATAGCAACTGAAGAATTTTGTTCACCTATTCCTACATTTGCTGTATACCAAATAACTATGCCAGGTACTTGAATAAAGAAATACTTAATTACTAAAGCTTTAATTTACATTACCTCTAAAAACTCATTTTGTTACTTCCTTTAATTATCCAAGCCAAATAAACATCGAAGAGTATCTCTCACTTTAATTTAGGACCTGATTCAGCAAGGTAATTTAATTAAGCGTGAGCATAATTCACAGCACATTAGAAGTCCCACTGAAACCTGCTTTTGCTGTTTTGCAGTTGTTTCAAAGCTGGTTTTATTTCTTGACGCACCAAGACAAGCCAAGCTTATTTTTTTTCATTTCAGCTCAAGTTGTGAGCAGGGGAGAAAGGCAATTTAAGGTTAAGTGGAGAAAAATTTTACAAACGACTTGGGAAAAACCTGAATTTTAAGTAGCCAAGGATGCAGAGGAGCAGAAGTGTGCACGAGCTGGGTGTTTTTCAAGCTGCAGGTGGATGCTCGTTGCCGTATGCGGGAGTACCTGAGGGGTTGCTGGCACCAGGCCCGGACAGGTCTGCGAGGAGGGGACAGGAGACAGCGCTTTATTAAACACCCCAGCATCACACAGGGCTGGGCTGTGTTGTGCTCCTCACCAGAAGTGGTGAGCACGTAACCGCCCCCTTTTGTGCTTTGCGATGATAAAACCTTTGCAAACACATGCGTTAATCGTCGTGTCCTGAGTGGTGGCAGAAACCAGATCTCCGCCTGATTGCCCACCTCGCGTGCCTGGGTAGCTCTAAATGTCCTGGAGGAGTCTCTCTCTGCTGTCCCAAAAAGGGAGTTTCTATTAGAAAGTTACAAAGAAACACTCACCTTGACGTTAGCTTGGTTGGAATACTTATTTTTTTTAAGATCCAGCTTGCTCAGAGTGTGGTCCTGCTCACTCTGGTATGAATAACTCCATTATATTAAAAAAAAATTATGACTGCATAAATTAGAAGAAACTTGGATCCTGTGTGTTTCTTTCAAGAAATTGTGAATGCAGTTTGGGAATTGACAAATATTTGGTATATAAATTGAAAACACATGCAGGAAAAATTTTATCTGTTGTTATGGATACAACAATGTTATAACTCACTTTGTTTTAGCTTTAAATAGTGGTCTAGATAATGAAATACTTTGTTTAAAAGCTATTAAAATCATGCTATTAAAATTAGTGCCAGTCTTATAAAAACGTAGAAGAAACTTAGCCTCTGTAAAATGTTTTTTATTTGAGGAAAATCCCTAAACAACTTTCTGGAAGTTTAGGAGAACTTTGACTGAACCGTTGGTCTAATGACACAGAAAATGCTGGAAGATTAGCATTTTAAAACAAATATTTTTTTGTGTAATACAAGAATAATTAATCGTCGCGTTAAAGGGGAAGGGATATAACAATGAAGCAATTTATCGAATGCAAATGCAGGGTTATGAATAGACTCCAAGAAAGCTCTTAGCTTCTTGTCCAGAGAGCGTAGTGCAGAGCTACTTTCCCACAAAGTTAACATTATGTCACTAACAGAGTTGCTGGGAAACTGGGACACTTGCAAGTAGAAAATTTGTTTGAGAAATGTTTCCATTTTTTGATTCATCAACATGTAATTCTGAAAAAGATCTGTCTTTTTCTCTCCTTACTCCGCTCCCTTTTTCTGTTTCCCCAAAATTTCAAGTGGGAATTGCACTGCCTCGAGTGAGTGATGGTGCTTGGAAACATTTTAACTTTGTAGAGTAACATTTAAATGCAAAATTTAAAAAAATAATAAAAAACAACCCCCACATATAATAATTTTTTATTTTTAAAAAATAAGTTACATAAATAGTTCTTTAAAAATAGCACTGCTATGCTTTCACGCAAGAAGAAAATCCTTTCAGTTGCTACCAGTAGCTGTCTGGAGAATAATTCCCGAAAAACTTGCCTGTTGGGTTTGGAGGGCGGAAGAGGCAGACAAAGTCTCTTTCTCAAGGAATTCATATTGAGAAACTTAATTTACACTGGGAAAAACCCCACAGCATAGTCAGAGAAAAGCTTGACTAAGTGGCAGCAATTCCTTTAGCTTACAACAGATAGAAAGGTGGGTGGTTTTCTGCATTGTTGCTGATCTTTAGAAGACCAGTGAGTGTGAAGCGAAGGTATTAGTTGACCTGTAGCTTCTGAGTCCTGGCAGGGTAAATGGCATAGCTGAACCGGGTCAGATCAGGCTGCCCCTCCAGGCCTTTTCCACCGTTGGGTGAGGGAGCGTGAACTACTGCTGAAGTAGCTTTCGTTTGATCTCTCCTACACCGCTGTTCTCAATCAGCAGGTCGCTGTTGCTTGGTTAAGCATGTTTGCTTGGTTTGCCTGTTCAGCCCCAGGTTAAAAAAAAAAACCCAAAACCTCAAGAAGTAGCTTGGCAGAGTTGATTTCGGAAGCGGATCAGCTGGGATATACCTGGTCCTGAGTGAGTGTTTCCTCTAGGTGACTTTTTGCATTATTAAGCAGGACGTGGACGGTACCTGCTGGCTCCGGCACGTACTCACTGATCGCGTTCAACTCACACGGGCAGCCTCAGCCCGTCGGTTGAACTGCAGCCTATGTGAAGTGGTGTGGAGCTGGGTTTGTCAGCCGATACTTTAAATTTTCAGTACTTATTATTATTCAAAGCTTTGCAAGTGTTCAGAACCTTAAAATTAAAACACAGATTTAATGTATGCCAACATTAATAGCACTTATAGGGAGAAAGGGAATGAATTTGCTATCTGCCTTTAATTCTAATGGGCTATATTATTAGTCTCCAATTGATTGTTAAAGTTTTAACAGAGATTTAATGATTGTATGTATTAATAGTCGTGAGGTGCAGATACTGTGTCCTGATTTTCCACGGGGGATGTAACTAGTTGTATGAATTACCTTCTTCCATTAGGCACTGGTTTCATAATTCTGAGCCCTGTTCCCATCAGGTCCAACACAGACCTTTCCTTGGCAGAAGACACAGCAATTTTTTTCAATAAAAGTAGTTTGTGGATTCATAACCTGGAGGGTTTTGGTTTTTAGCCATCTGGGGTGGCGAGGAACCGCTGGCCTCCATGGGTGGACAAGGGGTGAGTGATGAAAACTGAACTTGAAAAGAAAAAGGGAAAAATAATTTTTGAATTTTTGTGTTTGAATTTTAATAAACCTTCTTACTGCAGCAAAAATTTGTAATATAAATAAAGATGAAATTGTTTGTATACATTTAAGTGCTGTTGAAATACAAGTTGATTAAGGAAAAAGGGAAGGCCCCTTAGTTGTCCCTGCAATAGCTAACATGGACCACACTGTATACTGGGAAAAAATATTTAGCTGTTCGGGATGGTTTAATTGTACTGTGAATATGCCCAAAATCTGCAGTTGAGTATCTGAAGTAGGAGTGTCGGGATCTTTCTGAATGGCGTGTTTTCAGTTAACTCAAACATCTGTGGTGTTTCTGTTTATGGTAGCAGCTCTTTTGTAATTTTACCTTTTCGCCTTTATCTGTAAAAGGGCTGGTGGTGTTGGGAAGATAACTGAAATACTCGGGAGCTGTAGAAGTGTCTTCCAGGACACGATGCTCTCACAGAAGACACTGGATTGAGGGCACCAAGCATAAACAGCGCTTTGTTGTGTAATTTTTCCTGGATTATCTGACACCTTAATTTTTTCATTAGGTCCTTATCCCATGAGAGGAACAAACTTACTGCATCTGAAGGGATTCATTATGATCTCCAAGATCTGAGACCCTGACTGTGCTAGGCAGGATGATTAACTTTAATACTTGTCAAAAATGCCATTCATCTGTTTCAAACTTGCCCTCTAGAGTTAGCCTCTGCTGTGGTAGCTAGCAGACAGACACTAAATGTGCACATCTCTATTTGTTCCTGGATGCCTTGACTTTTGCATTTTGCTGCTTTGTATTTAAATAAGCTCTAGATACTTTCCAGTCATATTCAATATATTTCCCCTGTTTTTCCAGAGCAGGTGATCTATCAGTGGTAGCTCTGTCAGTCATAAATTATTTTAACTGAATTATTTGTTTAATTTGCAGCACATCTTTTGTAAAAACCTGGTCGGTCCATGGAAACTACTGGATCACTCCTGTTTCTTCAGCTGCTCCTAGTGGAGAAGCGCAACGTGTTTTTGAGTCAGCAAAGGGAACCCAGCACATTTCCCAACAGCCAGAGGAGCAGGCTCGGGGAAGAAGACGGGCAAACCACTAATGAGCTAATAACAGTAAACAGAAAGGAGGAAGATCAAAGTGAAGCAGCTTGAAAAGAAGGGCCAGGTGGACACCAGAAGGAAATGCTGAGCACTCTGTTGCTTTGGCGATGGGGGGAAGACAACTTCAGAGCAAACACTTACATGTGTACAAGGAATGCATCGGCTAGCAAGATCGTGATGAATTTTTCAGAAAGTAGCCAAATCGTATTGCACAAACTTATAATTCCTGGTATACTAAAAGTCACAGCAGGGGTGCTTGTCAGTCCTGTCTCTGGCACTCCATGCTCTTCAGCGAGCTTAATGCTGTCCAGGGGGCTGGGGGTGTGGAGGAAACTATTCCCTTCTTCCTAACCGCTCGTCACACGTCCGAAGACCACCGCAAAGAGGACTGCTTCTCTGCTCCTCAAAACAAGCAGCCCTAATACTTCAGCCTTTTCTAATAAGCCGCCTTCCCCAGACCCCTCCTCATCCTTGTTCCTGTTCTCCAGGTTTTTTCCGTTCTGTCCACATCCTCTTGGGATGATGGTGCCCACAGCTGAACTGCCTGCTTCCCACCGCTCAGCCAAATGCAAGCGTTACGCCATGTGTTTTACAGATGATACTTCTGTTTATTTTTCCCAGAATGGTTTTCCATTTTTTCCCAGCAGCATGATATTGTTGACTCATATCTATGATTTAATATATTATAGCTCAGTAGTGAAATGGTTGAGGGTTTGGGTTGGGGTTTTTTGGGGCTTTTCTGGCTGCTTTAAGAAAAAGAAAAAAAAGTGCTGTAGGATCAATGGCAAATTTAACTCATTTAACTTAGCGGTTTTCTCGATGCTAAGGTTGAAAAGCCACATTCACAAAGCTACCTGCCGATGTCATGAACGTCACTAAGACTTTAGTGGGCTATCAGAGAAGCTGTATGGCTCCGTCTTTTAATCAGTATCAGGCGAGTGGTTTGTGCTTGACTTCAGGTTTGTCTGTCTTCATGGAATAATTTAAATTGTAATTGTTTTTATTGGGTCTGAAGTCAGACTTCTGAAAGTGGACTTAAAAATCTAGTCCTTATTTCTGTTTGTTTCAGGGAAGCAAAAAGATTGCAGGCCCTTTGCTGTCTGTGTCGCAACAGTCTGAACTTCTTTTCAGCCAAAATGTTATCTGTGTGTCAAAGCTTTTTTTCCTCCCGTCAACAAATCCACATTGATTGAAGGCTCTGTTTTGTTATACATGCTTAAAACTGTGTTTCACCTTGCAGGTCTACACTGAAGCCATTATGTCGTAGAGAAATATCAGAGAGATAAGAAGTCCTGCAAAGCCATAATTTGTGTGCAGGCTGACATGCTTCAAAAGCATGGACAGGAAAAAAAGGTTTGGTTGTTTTTTTTTAAATTTTTAACACAATTTGGAAACAGATGAGTATTTAACCTCTTGAGACCAAACATATGTTAGTATGAAGTAGCAAACTTGTATGTTTGTTGCCCATTTCATGACTACAAGCTAAAAATATTTTGACATCACTAGTTAAAGTTTGATAAAGCTAATTATTGTCATAGAAGCACCCAAAATGCTTGCCATGTTGGCTGCCTTTCAGTACATCCCACTGAATATTGCAGTGCTTTCCAGTCAGACGTTAGAGACCATTTCATGAATGCATATAACAACCTGGCAAAGTTTCCTGCCACTGAATGTGCGTTGGCTGCATAAATCTCGGGGTATTTATTCCTGTCTCTGTCATTTTCTTCTTAGGAAACCATTTAATACACAAACTATATGTTCTGCACACATTCAAGTGGTAAAAGGAAAAAAAAAATCCTCCAATAGCTCATTTTCAGCTCATGTTTTGTGTTTCAAGTAAGTTTGTGGATGTTGCAACAGCTGCAGTCTCTGCAAAGCAGAAGCGTCTCTTGATTTAGTCTGTGACACGATTTTGCTCATTCTTCCACTGCTTCCTGAGCTCAGCATGTCCCAGCGTTGTTTGAGAGAGATACCGAGTCAGCTGGCTGCTTTTCCAGTCAGCGTTACTCTCACCATGCCTTTCCCTACAGACAGCAACTTCTGTGTGATAAGGACAAGTTTTTGGCTCTGAGCATTCATCAAAAAGCACTATTCCTCTAATAAGTATGTTAAACTAAGATCTCTGATCCATGTCCAATTTGTCTCCTGCACAACACTCTTCTTAGTTTGCTGCTTTAATGCAGCAGGATCGGAAATAATCAGACTTTCAAACAATACCATGTGGCTGAGCACACAGTATAGAAACCAGAATGTTTGAAAATAGCATCATTATCTGTATCGTACAGACGGAGCAGCCCACGAGAGAGAGCTTTATATCACAAACGTAGTGGTGGAAATCAGAGTCGGTCCTCTCGCTCCCCATCCTGTGTTCTGGGCAGTAGGTCGGACAACAGCATGAATGGTTGAAGGCTTCTTTGTTTAGCTTTTGGGGTTTTTGGTTTTCTTTTTTTCTTTATTTTATTGCTGCTTTTGTAGCTTATCCCTCCCTCTTCTCAACAGCCTACTCAAGGCTGATGTACTCCTGGTGGAACCAGACACTCACTTTCATCCCAAGTCTGTTCCGCTTTTTTACCAAATCTACTTCCCACTTTAACTGGTCAGGGGGAGCAGTGGTCATAGCCAGGCTGAGGTGGATGTCGGAAATTGAGAACAGGAGACCGTGATCTCTTACCAGCAACAAGAGAAGTCTGTAGACAGCTTAGCAGCCATCAGATCTGGAGATTGGATGGGCACCGAATACTGTGAGTGTTGCCGATTCATGCAGAATTATACTAGAATGGGTATTTCTAACTTAAGGAGAAAAAACCCTCCCAGGAAAGAATGGAGTTGGTTTAGTTCTTAGGACATTTAATGATGTACTGGCACATAGTAACTGCACTATAAATATAGTCTGAAAAAATATGAGCTTAGTTTGGAAGCTGCTCTCAGCTAAATTATGGGGTTTTGATCCTGACCTAAACTGATCCCACATGTTCCTGGATTCTCCCAATGTTTGAGTGCACAGTAAATCAACCATAGTTTTTGCTTTTTATTGCAAAGAATGAACAGAAGAGATTGGGAGTTATATGACTTTGGCATCTGTTTATCACATGGTTTAGGATTGTTTGTTATCTTTTTAGCTTTAAGGTTTAAGTAAAGCTTAAAACAGGTATACAGGATCAAAACTGGTTAACTGGCATCAGTTTACAGAGAGTAGTCTGAGGTTCACCAAAGCATTCGTTTCAAAAATATTCAGTGCCTCTACAGAGAAGAACGCTAGTACTCATCTTAAAAGTATTAATGTGTGCTGCTCACACATATTTCACATTATTGACTACACGAAGAAATAGTACCATAGTATTGAACAGTAAAGAAGAAAAAAATATCAAGTAACTTCCTTGGTAATAATACCCAATGCTTTAAAGCAACAGCTGTTGTACCCCTGGATTGTGCTGTTTTGAAAAGTGTGCATGTTCAATATTCTTTTTTCTTCTTCTAAGGCCATCTCTTCCCTCTTCTTTGCTACTCCTTGTTGTACTAACTTTAGTGGTGGTGTTACAAGCAAGCGTCTGTTCTGCAGCATGGATCTTAGCCTTCCCACCTCAACTCTAAAGCTCTTTGCATTTCTGTTCACGGACACATTTTTGTCATCTGATCCCTGCTCGCTTGCCCCCCGGCCTTTTTTATTCTTAAGATATTTTGTACTTTTTGTCTTTGCAGTCTGTACCTGGTAACTTCTTCCTGTTCTTTGGCTTCTTTTTTGCAAGTTTCATGTTTGTATTTTTTTTTTTAACTTGAGAGTTGGTATTTATATTCTTTAATGGTAGTATTGAAATATGGCTAAACTATATTCTTGAACTTGGCTTTCCTAATGGCCTGACTTTCCCCTCTGAAACATTAGTCTTGCAGCATGATTTTTGTGAGCTGACTGCCCACACAAGTCTGTTGCCATGTGGGCTGTAGAGTCAGCTTGTCTGAAGTCTTACTCAGTAATTACCAGGTAATAAAAGTTAACTGCCCCATAAAACCACATGGAAGAACCATGCTATTGCTGGCTTGTCCTACTCAACCGTCCTCTTCCTGTGTGCTGGATCTTTTGGGCAGGGGAAAAGACTAACCAAGGTCCCTTTTGGCTCTCTTCTCTGTGTTTCTATGATAACTAGTGACCTGGTTATGGGCTGCTGAAGCCAAGGCTCAGAGGACTTCTCTAACAAACTGGGAGCCTTAAGCAGTGAATCTGAACTAAACAGTTCCTATTCTATTTGTTGAGGGGCGGGGGGGGGGGGATGGGAAGATAAATAAGTCACTCCAAAGTTATCCTCTAACACTTAGCTGTTTTCTATGTGCCTTGAAAAATGTTTCACCCAGTGATGCTTCAAAGCTAATCTACTGCAGCACTAAAGTAGCTGGCGCAGAGTGGAGGTGTCTAACATGGACGCAAACAGAGGGCAACTTTGCAACTCACCTAAATTGGCTATGACAAACTGGCACAACTAGTCTTACTTCTCTAGTCCAGTAGGCATGTATAATAGCTTTATGGAGAAATGAAAAATGTCAGGTTTCTGCCAACCTGCTAACAGGATTTATATCCCTGTTGTAACTCGTAATTTGTACTACCGTGGTTCTGGTACCTTCTTTTATCATATGCATCTTCTGCCTCGTTTTTTACTTCTCAATGAGAAAACAATCCCTTTTTCTTTTTTTCCTTTTTTCTTTTTCCTTTTTTATTACTGAGTAACTGAGTTTTCAGACTTCTTCAGGGGTTGCAAGTATATCTGTGCAGAGTTCCTGGGAGAATTGTGAAGGAGTTTAAAAATGATACAGAAGGCTATTAAAATGGAGGGTGGGTAACTTGGGAGGGGAGGCTGCTGAGTTGTAGAGTCAGGCGACCAGAAAGGATCTTAGGATCTCATGCTCCTGCCCCAAAGCAGAATATTTACGCTAATATTCCTAATAGATGCTTGTCTAAACTGTCCTTAAATATCTCCAATAATGACAACCCTTCAGCTTCATTAGGCAACTGCTTACCCTTAATGTTAGAAAGTTTTTCTTAATCTTGAGTCTAAGTATTCCAGGTTGTCATTTATGTTACGTCTGGATCCCAGACATAACCTGTTTGGGATAGTGCAAAAAGAATTCAGCTTCTTTCCTGCTTGTTGCACTGATTTTCCAGGAGTGGAGAAGGAGAGAAGCAACAATGTGAAAGTTACTTTCAGAATGAAGTAGCTATTTTCAATCCTTTTTGTCAGATTGATCATTACAGTGCCCTTAATGCCGGCAGACGCTTCAGGGTCTCCCCTTTGCAAGAGGGATCACAGCTGAACGTTTCCTGCACTGAAATCAAAATCCTGAGCCTTCTGCAATGGCTGCACATGACCATTCTGCTTTTAGTTAAAAACCAACGAGCTGTTACGCTGAAATCTAGGCAAGGGAGCTGTGAAGGGAAAACACACGAGAATGCCTTGATTAATAGCATCCCTAAATGACAATGGCTGTTTTATAGTTTTTATAAGGATTGTAGTGTTTCTCATATATAAAAAAGGACGAGATGTGCTCGTAATTAATAGAGAGGCTCTTTGTTGAAGCTGTTGACTGTAGGAAAGAACCCGAGGGTTTCTCAGGCTCCTCAGTTGTAAAACTAACTAGATACATCTAGGACTGCCTTGTGTCACTCCATGGCATCTTTCAAAGCTGTAATTAGCAGATATCTAATGAGTTGTGGCTACAGCGTGTGGATCGGATGACTCAAATACTTACTTTAGCCCTCCGATTCTCTTTCTCCGTGCAAGGGAAAATAATTTGGTTTTAATATTTAAAGACTTGTTTTTCTTCGGTTGTCTTGCTTCAAAACTTCGCTGTTTTCCAACAGTCTGTTAGACTGAGTCCTCTCTAGTGTCTTCAGCAGCAAGGTACATCTGAAACATTTAGTGGTGAGAGTCCTTAGTTCATCAAGCCTTTTTTTTTTGGTAAGAAGTTTGCCTGAAAGCCCTATTTTCACTACTACTGGTAGAGTCTGATGCATAAAATGCAGTTGGCCCTTTGACAGTTATAAAGGAGCAAATGACAGAGTGCCATCGTTACCCTCCTTGCATCTTTTAGCAAGATTGCAGCTGTCCTGTTGCTTCACAGTGGAACTTGTGAGCGTAGGACTGCATCTCGTTAATGGTGGGTGGGAACAAATCAAGCCAGGCTGTATTTTTAGCTATAAAAGAGGTTCAGCAATTTCACCAACAGGGCAGGGTAAGAATATTTAGGAATCCAGATCCCTGACACTTACCTGGCACAACAGACTCTTCTGCCAGAGACCATGAAGTGTGATGCCCGTAATAAGTTCGATGCGATTTAGTCGTGCGAGCTCAGCCCAGTGTACGACGCCTCTTTTTCTGTACTGACTTTGCTTTCTCCCTCCCAAACTTTGTATTCATTTACCTGCCTGTGATGACTGAAGCACAGGACAGACAAATAAGTTTTATCATCATGTTGTGACTATGGAAGATCTTTTCAAAATGACCCACTGCAACAGTCAGCATTAAATTGTCACCATTCTTAAATGTCAGAATATGCAGGGCACGAGGGCAGGTATTTGCTATTTAGCCTTGGAGAGTAAGATGGGAGTGTGGAAAGACTGAAAAATTAGGCTGTAACTGTTCTTTGTGGCCTAGATTGAATGGTGCCAGATGATAATATAGCCCTTTATCTTAGCTAGGATGGGGTGGTTCTGCTTGAGGAACGTTGATGTCGCTGTGATGTGTCCGTGGGGCAGCAGTGATGAAATAGGAACGCGATTCTCTAGCCTAGATTGGAAGATTGTAGGCTGGGTGGGTGTGCAGCAGCAAACCCTCCAGTGCTTGGGTGCACGTTGCACTCTGTAGGGCCAGGGGAAGGTAAGGGACGGCTACAGCCGTTCTTCCACTGATGTCTTTTTTGGACGAAGGTTGTTAACACGTCACGATGTCAAGGAAGGAGTTGTTTTCAGGATGAGAGTTTCCGTGTCAGTTCGAACTCCCTAGTTCAAAGCCTTCCCATTTTTGTCAGTCCACGTTATTCTACAGGCATTCCTTCCACAGTCTTTGCTTACATTTGAAAACTTTGAATATTAGCTTTGACAGTAATATCATATTGACTGTGTTTGAGCTGACCTTGGTTTAGAGATTTCCTAATTGCTCCCTGTCCTCAGCCACTTCCAATGTAAAGAGTAAATATTCAGATAAGAATTAAATATTGAACTAAATCAAAGGTAAATATCTTTTGGTCAGCTATTTTTCTACACAGCTGGTTGTTCTTGAAGACTGTTCAAAGCCATTCTTTAAGAAATAAGGGCATGACTTCAGATGTGAGAACAATGGTACATCTAGACACATAACTACAAATAGTGTATTACAAGCAACTTCTATTGCATGTACCTGAAATGGATTTATTCCTGGAATCAGTGCTTTTCTAGACATATGTCTCGGGGGACCTGAACTGAATGTTCAACAGGTTTTGAATAAAGAAAGAAAAAGTGTGGGGGAGGTTAGCATGTGCTGTAAGAGTATCTGTTTTATAACAGTCATGGTTGTCACAATAAACATGATTAATTTGTTCTTCATCACCAGCCACTCTCTTAATTCTTCAGATGGTGGCAAAGATGAATAGGGAGCAAGCTTCATCCTTGTGAAAAGCTGTGAATTTAAACAGTGCCAATCTCATAGTTACAGGCAGTTGACTGAGTCACACGTGAGCTGCAATCAGACCAGTAGTCCTTTTCCTAACAGTCATTTTTAATATGCCAGTCTTATTTTTCCCTCAGCCCAGTCATATTTCTTTCAATGATGAAAACGAGGACTACTTTTTCCTTTATCAAATTTGCTTTAGTCTGTGGGCACTGAGTAATTCATAAATTATGCCATTTATAGAAGATAGGAATTACTTTGGCCCCAAGTTTCCCCACAGTACATAGGTTAGAACTAACGTCTTTGATTCTACCCTCTCACTACCATCCAAGCTCCTATGAATCACTTTCACTTCTATTTTTAAATTTGTCTTGATTTTTGATAAAATTACAGAGAAATTATGCCAGTGGGCTCTATGAGGCACGCATAAAATAATTCGATACATAAAATATGACTGGTTATCCTCCACAGATTTTCTCTTCTGTTGACCCCCTGCTCTCCCTTGTGATGGGCAGTGTTGATTCGCTCCTGTCAAACTGCTGTTGGTTATTTTTTGCAGTCATCTATCTTGTTCATCAGATGTTGTTTATCTGGAGTGACATGTGCTTACCTATTAATTAGCAAAGTGACTTAGATGTATAGTAGGTCTGCCTGTTTTTAAAGAGGCCTGGGCATTGCTGGGTTAAGTTGCATTCCTGTCTCTGCTCTTTGGATACCTGTTAGGTAACAATTGTAAATTTTGGGCTGTATCTTACAAGTGATCATGAAATTTGTTTGCTGATTTACACAGATGGTCAAAATGGGCAGGCAAAGTTTTGAAACATAGTGGTTGTCCCTTCTCTTAAGATATTTTATAATGGCAGTTTGAAAACTCTCCAAACTGTATGTTGAGTAATGTGGCTGTGATTAGCAAAGTTATGAATGACACAGTCAATTTATCTAATCCGAGATAAAAAAGGACCAATACCTGTGCTTGAGAATTGACATATGAGGGTTTGGCCAATCCACCTCAAAATACAGAAAAGCTATATTCCCTGCCTCAGTGAACAGGACTTGCTGCTGCTTAATGTAAGTGAGGCTTCAATGCAGTATCTGGAGTGTGTATAGGTGCTTACTTAAAAAAGATGTGGTGAGGTAAAGTGTTAAAAACACATCTTGTGTGGCATTTCAAATCCCATTTGGATGTGAAATTGAAACTGTCACTTGCCGTAATGCAAAATGAGGTATAATTCACAGACAATGAAAAGGTTAATTTAAGAAAAGGATATGTGATTTGGTCGTACTTCACAAGTAAAACCCAAGGTTACATAAATGCCCAAGGGACACTACAAATGCATCTGGTGGCAATGCTAGAGCCACGCAGTCTCCAACGTCCCCTCCCAGTTCTGGATCTTCTATCATCAATGAATTAGAAATATCCTTTCTAGTATGGGAAGATGACAATGATTTCCCATATCGTCTAAAGTTTTGGAGATGTGGGTTTTTGGGGGGGGTGTTTATTAACCTTACGCAAAGCTTTGTAAGTAACTCATGTGACTGGTGGGAACACAAGTTTCCATGAATCGTGAAGTAACTAAATAATTTCTGCTAGTAAGATAGCCTGCCTTGGCTCTTATTGTTCTCTTGGTTGTTTTCAGACACTTTTTAATGGACTGAATTAGAGGAGAATGCCTCTTAGCAATGATCTTCTTGCTTTAAAGATGTTTTTAATTCTCACTGTGAAAGTTTCCCCAAAATGAGCTGTTTAGTATCTGTTTAAAATTAATGAGAAAATTCAGAACTAAAACAGGTAATGAGAGTCAATTAATTACTTCAAGCTATAGGGAAAGTAATTCCCAACAGAATAATTTAGGCTATCAGCCTGCAGTCTACAGCTGAGGGACCGAACTGCATAGTGTTATCTGCAGCTGGGAACACAAGAGTATAAACTGCCTGAGCATCCCTACTCCACCAGAGCTCACAACTTTCAAAGTAAATGGGTATGGTCAGGCAAAGGCTGGAAATAGTGAGCCCGAGATACACATGGCATGACCAGACGCTTTCCATTAAAGCCTTCTACCTCTTGGTGAAGTCCTTGGGCAAAAATAGTTGTAATATTCCATTCTTTTCTTCCAAAGAGGTGACTCATGTCTGGGATCCTGCAACTTTTCCTAAAGGGAAAGACTGAAACTCCTGCTTGTAGAAGAACTGAATTCAATGCTTTTCTTCCCTTCAGACCAACATTTTTAACTGAACAAGAGAACTGGCAGATATTCTGTCAGTTTTCTGTCTTGAAATTCCAAACCATTAAAAACAAAGCCTGTCTCTGAGTTACAAGGTGGGACATGGATAAATGACACAATTGTGTTTGCAGATGAACAGATGAGTTGACCTTTGGGTCTTTTCAACTTGCTTGCAATGACTGATGTCGAATTAGTATTCAAAAAATACCAAATTGCCTTATAATTTATAAAGTAGCTGCCAAACTGTTAGTGCAACATAGTCAAAGGCTGTTTTACTTCTAACTGTGAGGGTTTGGATATTTGTGCTGAATGCGAGGAATGGGCTGCTTTTAACCTAGCACGCCAACCCTCTGCGGTCCGCCTCCCAATCTGCCGGCCAGTCTCTCCTTCATAACCTTGGAAACGGCTCAGCAATTTCAACCAAATTTGAGATGGGATTTAATCACCTTAATTGCCTGTGAGGTCTATGAGCGCTGGGAGCTGGATAGAAGGAAAAGATTCGTGTTGGTGCCCACACTGACAGAAGCACCGTCAGAAACCATCGGTTACCTCGTGGGTTTGACAGGAGCTGCTGGGCCAACCCATGTCTCCAGCTCCAGACTAACCGCTGCAGGTATCCGCAACTCGGGCTGGTGTAGGGGAAGAGCAGATGGCCGGGCTTATTGCACTGGAAGGAGATTTAGGGGACAAAGGGCAAAAATAGATAAGAAATCAAGTTCTGCTCATTTTGCTGCTCATGGAATAAACTTTCATTATTGGAATGGCAGAGCATCCCCACAGGTCACTTTGTCAGGGTGAGATCCCTCTCACCAATCTAGTTTTCAAATTAGGTATCCATTTGGCATGTGCGCCTTTTTTAGTTCTTTTTTTTTCTCTATTGCAGAAGACTTATTATAAATATGATCAGGCGTTCTAGGAGTTTCTTTCATTTTAAAGACATTTATTGAACTTATATAGAATAGTGGAGCGAGGGCATAACCAGTACTTGTGTACTGCTTGTGGGGATCAAAACATAACCGGACTGGTATTTTACACTCTATGTATATTTTAACGTCCTTGTAAATTGTCTTCAGTTGACTTTGAAGATGGTCAGAGGTTAAAATACCAAGTAACTGTTTTGTGAACAATATTACAAGATACAGCAGCTGGCGAAGATAACACAACAACTTAATTTCATAACTTGTGGCATGTCTCTGCAGAGTGGACATAATTTTAAAAAATATAAAGGTCGCAATGCATGGATGTTACTGACAGATCAGTGAATGTAGAACGACCAAGTTGCAGCCAGTAAACTCCAACTTCCGCGCTCAGTCACATTAGCGTTGGGGCTGATCAGCTCTTTTGAAATCTAGTAGATGCTTTTAATTGTTGTTCAGTAACATTTGAATTTGGCCCCGGAATAGTAGGTGGAGGCTATTTACTCTGCGACTAATGTTTTGGTGGTCTAGAGCAGCGTGTGATGTGCTGATGTGGAAATAAGACACTGTAAGACACAGCAGCCTCGGCTGACGAGTGAATTTCGACTTTCAGCCTGGCTGAGGTTTTTTTGTTTATTTGTTCAGTGGAGGGGGGGAATACTGAAAAAATTATGCATTACAACAGTGAACAGTTGGCTGCAGCTCTCATCAAGAGACAAAGTCAGTCATGCCTAATGACTAAAACAGACAGCAGGTTGCAAATTTGGACTTCATGATGCATTCCAGTCAGTAACATGAAAGACAGGAAATATCTTACATGTGCTGCCTTTGGGGAACAAGAGAAGATATGGAGGTCAAGCATGGCTCTACTACGTTTGCTGATAAATCTTTTCAATAGTGGGGTTTTTTTTTTCTTTTTTTGTTTTTTTTTTTTTTACCCTGAGCAGTGTGGTATTGCCTGCAAAGCAGTGGGAAGATCAAACAGCCTTTCAGCCAGCTGCTCAACATTGGTCACTGCCTTCAGAGAACGATGAACCCATCAGCGCAGCTGAGCGCTGCTGTACATCACCCAGCACATGCAGAGGTAAGCTGCGAATGACCTTGAGCACCGTACCAACGGCACTTGGCCAAGATCAGTAATTATGTCAATCCGTTACCTCCCGGCGCAATCCAACAAGCTATTGGAGACAGGGATGACTCTGGAGCAGTTTTGAACTGCTTGCGTTTGAAAGCACGTCTAAATTCAGTCTAGTAAAATCACTGCAACGTTAGAAACCCCTACTGTTATTAGGGTTGACAGAGCCCCGCGTCTGTATTCCTTTACACTCTGTTGTAAAAGTAAGATAGCAGACTTAAGAGGGTGTCATTTTTTCTGGTATCAAAATTTGGGCAAGTCACTAGAAAAATGGTGGTCTTGGTGTGGTAATGAACACAGTGAAATTGTGGGTTTTTTCTTTATAAATCCTGAAAAGCTGTAAAAAATGGCAAGTTTACAGTTGCTATCCAAACACATCATAATATAGCAAATTACATTATGTGGCTCCTAATGTTTTGGCTGTTATTGTTACTCCTAGAATGACAAGTTAATGTTGGCTGCTTCACAGGTTATTGAGGAGCAGGATCCTTGTTCCAAACAGTTGTCATTTAAAAGTGGAAAGAGTAGAAGTGAAGGAGTAAGTTTCATGCAGTCAGTGGATTTCTCTTGCTCATCCATTTAATCACTTTATTGTGGTGATAACGATGAAGATTTTCTATATGACCATAGCCCTTCCATGTCAGGAAGAACAAGGTGTCTAGACCTTTAGGTTAGAGAAAGTAAAGGGAAGAACATAGAGATGCACAGGATGACTCTCACAGTAGAATATTTCCCCAGTAATTGCATTGGCTTCACAAGGTCTACAAGCATGTGGTTAAGCACTTTGGGTCGGGACCAAGGTGTTCATGAATGGAAGCGGCATAATTGTGTCCGTGGCGTGCACAGTCCTCAGGGCGGTATAAAACCTTGAAGAGCCTTTGCTGCCTGCCGTGACACAGCTTTGGGGTTCCTTTTGGACATGTTAACAGTTTAGATTAATGGTTTTGACTGACTTTAAGTGAGAAATTTAGGGATTTTAGCTCTTCAGTGGATAATTTTATTTTAATTCATATTCAAGATATTTTCATCTGTCCAGTAAAGAAATCTTGTGACATTTCTGATTCTCGACTGTGCTAGGAATGCAGATATGCATGGGGAAAATAATAACCAGAATATACACAAAATGGTTGGTTCAAAATGTGTGCCAGAGAAAGAGAGAGAGGGCAAAAAGAGGGTGTAGGGTTTTTTTTCCCAATTTCCTTAGAAGCTAAAGAAAACTATTTGTTTATTTTAAAACATGTAAGCCTTCTTCCTGAGTCCTTTTTGCATATTATAATAATTCTGCAGTTTAGAAATACCAGGGCCAGAGTAAAGACAGGACTTTACCTATGCATACATAGGGTTTCAGCCAGCTGGGGCTGGAGACAATACCTAAGCAGCTAGTTACGTGCTGAATTGAAGTTCATTCCTGTTTCAGCTGAAGTCAATAACAGAATTCAGAAGGATTTCAACATTATAGGTTAAGGGATGCAATCCCTGGTTTAGAGCACAATAAAAATCTACTGGAAGCCCAGAGAATCAGCAAAAAAATACTTTAAGAAGTCTGGATTTCCTTTGCACAATGAATTGTCAGAACATCTTGTTGCCCAACAAGGTACAAATTAGGTTGTTAGTTTCCCAGCTGCAAGTTATTGGTCTGGGGAATGACATGCATCAACAAAGCTCTTTGTGCATATACATATTTTAGACTTTAAAGAGCTAGTGACAAGGTAATTGTTTGATAGATGCAATATGTTATGGGATCGCTGTCCAAATAACACGAACATCAATATTTGGTCATATTGTCAGCGTATGAGCAATCTGTCCTCAAATTGTGTCTGAAAGCAACAAAACCACATTTTCTCAGAAAAAGTTGCATTTGCATGTTCAGTGGAGAAAAATCTCCGCTGTTGATAACACATTGTGGTCAAGTTTCTCAAAATTGCTGAGTAACTTCTGCCAGCCAAATACGCACTGAATATATTCTGTGAAAACTAAGCATGCTCTTGGCTGGTGAGGCACAGCCGTATTCAGACGTGCTTATTCCCCAAATGAACTCGGGGAATGAGTCTTGAAATTCCAATTCAGTGAGTTCAAACTCGCATTGCTCTGAGCAACACCGAGAATTTACTGAGTTAGTGAATAGGATCGGTTGTTTTAATTTGAGCCTTTCAGAAAGCAAATTAGAAAAAATCGGTCAGATCAATAATGTTGAAAATGTCCGTTATTATTATTATACTTTGGTCTGCTTGCATTTTTCTCCGTAATCATGTTGTCATAAACATTTTCCATTGAAAGTATAAAGTGAACAACCCTTTTTATTCTTCCAGTCCAATGAAAAGGAAGGTGAACTGAATAACATTTCCATAAATCAGAAAGCGTTAATGGTACCGGGGAGGAGGGAACTTGTTTCAGTTTGACAGAAAATTTCACTCTTTTAGAAAGTTCTTTTTCTATGTTGTGTTTTTATGCATTTGGGCCATCTATGGATGAAGTTAAAAGGCAGTTTTGATGTATGAGGTAAGAAAATTATCAATGCTAGATTTTAAAGCATTTAAGAAGACTTTGACCTTAGCAGTGTACGTCTTGTTAAACCAATAAATTAGAAGTGAGTCTACTTTGTATTAATAACAAATACAAGTAGGCTTGAAATTTCTGTAAAATGCCCATTCACATTTCCTGTGCACATCAGTAAAAGATAGCTGTGATGTTTTCTCTCCTGTTTTTCTGAATCAGCCAGCATTCCTATTCAAACAGGCATTTTCAGTCCTTTGCCAATGTATTTGAAAACATGCACCCAGCTAAGAACTGACATGCAGGGTCACATCCTAGGAGACTGTTGGAAACACGGCTGTAGCATGGCATATACCTTTGGCACACACATATATATAACATATCCCTTTTTTATAAAAGGGATATAGTGTGGATTTTTCTGTGTACGACTTACTTGCATGTATAACTTATTAATGGGGCCTGGGGAGATCCCACACTCCAGTCTCACTCTTGCCACATCACCAGCAGCGTATTTAGCAAAGATATCTGCTCTTCTGTGTGGAGGGCAGCTGGTTTTCGTGGTCGTGTCATGGCTGGACGTCTGGGGACGGGAGGATGCAGCAGCAGTCACTGCCACGCAGCCAGACACATCTGGTATGTGGCTGCGGTTCTTTCCCGTGTGGGATGTTTCCAGTTACGAGGGGGAAAATCAGCAGGACCCTCACCCAGGGAAGGGGAAACTGGGAGTGGGCAGCTGAGCAGTTTTTCCAGGGTGCAGTCCTGCACCACCCGGTCGTGGAGAGGGGCCCCTCAGAAAAGGCTGGCAGGGTGTGGGCAGCAAGCCGGTGATTTTCCTGCTACAACAAGCTTTTGGTCTCTTTTTGCGTGATATGAAAGAGTTGCTTTATTCAGACATTTTGTAAAAAGCAGTTTGTATCATTTGTGAAGAGCAATAAGGTTTACGACACAACCATGTGCAAAACAAGACGCAAGGCCAGCAAGCAGCCCCAGCAGCTGGCTCGGGTGCTGACACCTGCGTGGCAATGGCTACCAAGTGCTCAGCCTGAGCTGCCTTATTCTGTTTCTCAGCTCCAATACCACGTTGCCCTCTCCTTTTTCAGTTGGCTGTTTTTCTGGAGGAGATTGGTTTGGTTTTTAAGTGTGCTGTAACCTCAGGCTTAAACAAGGCAGTAAAGGGACTGTGTGATGACAAAAGCAAAATGCATACTGGAAGGTTCTGAATTAACAAGGAGGTTGCTGTAGAAAACTTATTAAAAGCTGTGACCCTTTCTTTTGTGGACACACATTAGGTCTTTGTGAAATTCTTTCCCGTCCTCAGGGATATTTACAAACAGGGCGAGCAGGTCCTCCTGCAGGTTGGGCTTCTTCACTGCTTATACTAAATCATTAATAAGTATCTTAAGTAACATGGGGTTTGATAGAGAATTGCAAGGCAGTTAGATCTTCTCCTTGTGTCATTATAAAATTAATGTTTGCACCTAGTTTTTGTTTCGGTCTCCTAGTCCATTTTTGATGCAGAAAAGTGTTTCCCTCCCCTTCCATGTCATGCTTTGTCATGAGCCTCTGGGAACTGAAGTGAATGTTATCAAATCCCTCACTCGTCAATATTGTTTCCTAAGCAATTCCCAGAGCTGGGAAATAAACGCACGACCATTAAACAGCAAATCAACAAAAAATCACAGCTTGCTTTTGTAGATATCCGAGAGCGGAAAAAGCAAAATCGTTAACCTGTTCATAATACATTACCATAGGCTCTATAGATACAGACACCTTTATTAGACTTACTGTTAACAAATATTTCCAAAGGAAATGGATTCCTTTTCTTCAGGAAGTCTCCCTGATTATGAAGGTTTGTTTATGGCTTAAAAGATTATTTCGGCATCCTCCCACTCAGATGTTAGTGTCTTGAATCCTGCACCACGATTAGCTACATGTGTGTACCGGAGTACGGGTCATTGTTTTTATCTGTAGTGGTCTGTCATACCTGGCTACCTTTAAGCCCGTTGTTTCTTGTTTGTCACTGTGTTCTGCTATTTGTGAACGATTGTATTTGCCAAACACCTACAGCTAATGATATGGAAGTGCAAGTCTAGAAATATGACAGAGAAATTCATCTTGGGAAAAGCATTATGGATTTTTAAATGTTACTGCATTTAATAGAATCACACTGACCTTCAGAGAAGTTTCAAAATGGAAGATGCTCTGTCTTAGCCTACTGTTGCTATATCTGCGTTACATTGTAAAAGGCACGGTCACTTCTGGATAGATCCTACAGAAAGGTTAGGCTGCTGAAGAAAGACAAAGAATAGTGCCAAAGACCCAGGTGGGATCCAGACATTCTGGCAGGATGGGGCACTGACCTTCTGTGTGTACTTTTGTTCTGGTTTTCTTTGCTTCAGGTTCCCAACGTGGGCAGGGTAACACCACAGCATGCGCCTGAGCTGCCCTTGCCAGCGTCGCCTGTCACCCTCAGGGATTTGGGCTGTCTGGAGGCCAGAAAGCGGCTCTTCTTCCCCAAAGCCCATCTGATGTAAGTGCATCTTGTCTTTAAGGTAAGTAGCAGTTAAATAAGGAGCAAAATCTGCATTTCTCCTGTAGCTTTTCATAAATCATTCCACGTACAAGGGCAGGTTTTCAGCAATGCAGACTGGTGTAGCTTAATCAAAAGCTTCATGGGGACCTGTGGATCAGAGCCGTGCCAGCTTACAGCAAGCTTCCAAAGGGGAGCCGCTCTGTTGTCTTGAAATACAACGGGCACACGATGAGCATGGTGTTTCTTAGGAAAAAAGTCCTGTGAGCTACAGAAACAAACAAAGGAAAGAACATCTTAATTAATCTGAAGAAAGCAAACACCTGAAATGTGCCTTGAAAGATATGCCAGCTGCTCATGCACCTCAGTTTGTTTTAGAGGGAAAGACAGGCAATAGGGCACTTTGTTTTCAGATGCAGTCGGGCCTCGGCCACCATGAAATAATTGTGCGGTTGCTGACAAGAGGATATTAAATCTTGCATTTACTTAACTGAACTGAAAATGTTTCAGCAGGTCCCAGATCCCAGGCGCGAGACACCAGTGACTAATCCGCTCAGTTCCTGGATTTCCTTGTCCTCTTCTCCCTACATTTTTTTTTCTGTATTTCTTCTCTGAGTTATGCTTGGTTTATGGTCTTTGTAAGCGTGAGGAGAGCCAGCAGGGCTGACGGAGGTAACTGAAGCTGGTACCTCCCCTGTGCAGGTTTCCAGCTGGTGTATTTTCCTGTCTCACACCAGAGTCCCCAGGCTGTTCCTGCTCAGATTAGGTGACATTATCAGCCACCGATCAGGCTCTCGCAGGAAGGTACGTTTTCCTGAACTGAAAAGGAAAGGATAAGCAGATCCTCGTTTTATTTTTGTTCTGAAAGGGAGACATAAATGCTGGGATAAGACCGCGTTGTCCATCCTTAAAAGAATGGTGTACTTCCTTGGGGACAAATGTGGGATTTGTATTCAAAATTTATTACCTATTATTTTGTTTCACATTTGTCAAGTTGTGATAGCAAGGTCCAACCAGGAATAACCAAGACTGGCTATTTTTTGAAGGGCAAAAACTTGCTAAGACTTTGAAGAGGGCTCATGCATTTAAAATCAGAAGTACCAAGGAAAAATTGACTTCTGAAAGTTCAAGGGCGGGAGTTAGGATATGCGAGGAGGCTGCGCTGGCCTTTCAGTTTGGAGTTTCACAGCCCGTGTTTGCACTTACAAATGTGTATCTGTTGATTCAGTTCTTTACAGAGATCTCAGCTGGGATAAACAGGTTGTGGGATGTGTGGGAGGATCTTTGCCAGCAGCTAAAGTCTGTCTCAGAGGCCAAGCTGCCCCTGGGGAAGGGACTAGCTTATCCTGATATTTGGATGGGATCGGTGTTTGCACATCCAAATAGCAGGGCTCTGCATCCATATTCCAGTCAAACCTCAGCTGTAACATGACCGAAATACAGGGAGAGCAGTATTGCGGCCTTATTGAATTCATGTTGACACCTTGTCGTTTGAAGCTTTTTTTGGGGGACCTAAAGTAGAGCTGTTTACAAGGCACCCTTATTTTCTCCCTTCTATTTCAGTAATAGGCAAAAATACTTTAGAAAGATAAATCCTCTAATCAGATGTTCCTAATGAAGAATTACTGCCTGTCTTATACTGTTCCCTTCAGACTGTTGCTGTTGTTTAATAAGTCAAGTATGTGATTTGTAACATCCTTTTAGGGGAACTGTCCTACCATGTAACATCCTTTTTGGAAAGCTGTTTGCAATATGTAGCTGTGAGCTTCCTTCGTTCAAATTCACATTGCTTTAAAGCTGCTCCTCCGATGTACACACACGTTTCGCTTACAGCAGTTTATCATTTTCTTTCTTGGGAAGCTTGCTGGGTCTATTCATATTTTTCTTCTCCTAAGCTGAGAGTTTTAAACCTAAGGAAGACCATGGGAGCAGTTTCCATTAAACTATTCCAAAATCAGGCTGTGGCACTGGAGCTGTTCCCTTAGAATAAATTCCACCTCAGATAGGTTTCATTGTGCTCCAGATTTTCCCTGACATTTTTCAGCTATGGGTGCACGTAAAATACTACATATGATCCTTTGTTTAGTGTCACTAGTGCCACACCGTACAGGAATTCCACTTGGCTGGTCGTGGGGTTAAAAAAAGCCTAAGCTTGTACTTGACACTCTTTCTTGTTACAGGGTCCTGCATGCTTTCTTCTCTCTAGAAAATGGTTCAGTGTTACCGGTCTCTCTTTCCATTATTGCCCCATTTCTCTACTTTTAACATATTTTTCATTAGCGTGCCATAATTCATGTTGAAATTCAGTGTGCTCGCCCATATTTTAACTTTTTGGTCCATTCTTGCATGAGCTCTGACTTTACTCACACACAGACAGCAGGGTAGCTATAACAGGTCTTACTGAGCATTCGTGGGTTTTATCATTATTATCTTTTGACTAGAGAAAAGAAAAAATAAAAAGGGGAGATGAAAGCACTCCCCTGTGCACACCCCCACAGGTTCCCAACCGGAACGGAGTGACAGTGATGTCATGCTGGTCATTTTGTGCATCACAGGGCCCATGGCAGAGTGAAGCATCTCCGTCAGCCCCAGCCATTTTTCCCTGCCGGCCGCCCACAGCCTCAGCACCGGCGGGGCAGGGCCTCCCCTCCAGTCCTGTCCCATCTCCACAAGCTGACAAACCCTGGTATTGGCCCTCTGCTTAAATTTCCAAAAGTTAATTTGCTATGTTCCGACTCTTAAAACACATTTTGACCTGCCTGTGTTTCTGTAAATATCCTCTTTGCTTGTCACAGCTATTTCCATGATAAAATGACCACTCACATGGTGTCAAATAATTGGCAGGAACAAAAGAGAAAAATAATCAAGACCAGTGTGTTTTCCTGTTTTCTTGACTCTAGACGTTGCTCATTGAAGATGCAGGTCTGCTGAAAAACAATACTATCTGAAAAGAAAACAGTTTCCCTTACTCTCAGACTAGCATTAAAAAACAACTGATCTCTCAAAACAAATTGATTCAAAGTTCTCAGAAAAAGGAATGTGTTTAAAGATGAATGGGAAGACACAAGTTTTTGTAATGGATAGTGTATTTTTAGGTAGTATAAATTTTATGGAAGTCATGGAGTTTTACGAATTTTAATGAATGTCCTTCTCAGAAGAACCTGAATCTTATTGTCAGTGTGTTACCTGGGAAAAGGTCACCAGATCTGTTCCTAAGTGAGAGGAATTTGCAAATGGGAGATTGCATAGGTTTGGGAAGAAAGTTTAAAATAAATCCCTACAGGCACTTTGGCGTCTGCACTGAGGGAAGTGCACAGGCGATATAGCAAAACCAGTTGCCTGACTTCAGAATTCTTTTGGTTTTTCTGTGTCCAAAAACTAGCAAACCTCTGTGCCATGCAGGATTTATCTTCTGTCACAGGAATTTGACTCCCTGTCCTGAGACAAAGATATGACCTGCTCACTATTCTCATAAGCTGCAAGTTGCTAAATGTCAGATTCGTAGCCGAACTCCAGAAAAAACGTCCCTGAAATGGCTGCGTGTCCGTGTCCTAGGTGCTGGCTGGCACCCAACCCGTAGGTGTGCCTCCACTGAGCTCAAAATACAGTACACCAGTCACCTTGAGGTGCCTGCTGAATTTAATTCCAGCTATAGCTAGGGACGCAAACCATGTTATAATTACTGGTTCAAACCCCGTTACGTTTATGGATCAAGCTTGCAGTATGATCCTGTGAAATGACACAAGATCTGTTTCAGCAGAAACTGGGAAGCAATGATTTTTACCAATTTTTTTCCTGTTAACTTTAAACTGTTGACATGGCGCTAAATTCGGTATGCTGAAGGTGTTTCCATGTGTCACTTCTAATAGGATACAGGTGTCAGACAATTTGAGATTATTTCAAACCTAATTTTCCTAGAGTGAAGATACAAACAGTTACACCAGAAGCAGATGTTGGGCCTTTCTCACCCCTCCGAAATGTGGTTTGGCATCCATCCAGACTGAGTCTATGGGGAAAAAGAGAAAATTATATTTAATTTTAGCTTGCTTGGTTTCCTCCTTTCAAAATCTACATGAATGTGCACTAAAAAAAACCCATCCCTTTTCCCTCTGCTTACACAGGGACTAAGTATCTTGTTGCAAACAGATGGAGTACAGGCAGGTTGGGATGTGAACGCTTTTCCATCTCCACACTATCACTATGTGGCCCAAAATCTGGCATAAAATGCTATCTTTTCCTTTTTGCCCTCTTACCCCTGTCTCTGTCAGTTACTTTTCTAGTGCATTGGTTGGAAGTAACAGCCGGGAAACAGAGGTGGGAAGGACTGCACCTAAACCACCAGTTTGGGGTTCTGCCTCTGGTCCAGCTCCATAGACCTACCCGGGGGTGGTCACTGGGACTCCAGAGAGAAGCCCTAAGAGCATCTCCTTCCCTCTGCCTTCAAGCCGCTACGATTTTCCCTAGCTCTTCCTGTTTTTTGAAGCGATGGTCCTTTTCCACCTTGTGTTGTCTGTGCAGTTTTACATATGACTGGAAATAAAATCGCAGCTATACGGCATGGATACGAAAACTAGATCACTCGCTGGCACTGGGCTTTCCTGAGGATGGTACGTGTTCTCCATCAAGAGCAGCTTCACTGAGTTTAGTTACACTTCATTAGAACTCATGTAGGTGACAGAAAAATTGAGCTCATAATCCTGGTATTACAACCTTGTAGAAAAGAAGATCCGGTTCTGAGGTTCGCCGTGCGAATTTTGGTTTCTGCTGCTCAAATACATCTTTCTTCACCTGCTTCTAGTAAATGAATCTTACGACTATAAAACCCACTTGTGCTACAATTGTATTTAAAGTCAAATTACCATAAAATGCTACAGTTGAACAGTTTTGGTCCAAATAACCACACATGAAAAAAAATCCTTAAGGATTTCATAAAATGTATTGTGCAGATGGTGATCCATTTTTTTAATCAGTATTTGTTGGTCATGCAAATGCTACTGAAAAGTTGCCATCATAACCCACAACAAATCCTTTAAGAGCCAAGAGCCATAAATGTATACTGGGAAGTGAAGGAGCGGCATATTTATATCATCCAGCCCTACACGCCAGAGGAAGAAGGGCACGAAGTCCTTCCACAGACCGGTAAATACACAAGGGAAGAATCGGCAGATGGTGGACAGGAGGTATCAATGTCGCTGCCCGTCTGCGCGGTGTCGGTACAGATTGCACCGGGAAGGTTCTCGAGTCAGCTCCCCGCCAAGGCCACCAACAGAGGTGGGTGAATACGATCAGTAGAAAGCATCAAGTGCTGGCTTACAAATCAAAGGCAAAACTGTGGAAACGCCACTCTGCAAATGGGGTTTTAACTGCGCTGCCAGGAAGTTATCTAGAGGCATTTGAAGACCAACCCAGCAACAGGAAATTAATCAAAAGCATTTCTGAGTGGATCCTCGGCCGGTGAGTGCTGCTGTGGCTATTTATACTGCTGAACTACGGCAATTTACCCCATTAAGGATGTGCTCAGATGTCAGATATTAGCCACTGCCAGAACAAGTGACCTTTCTGCACAGTACGTTAAGAAGAGAACAAAAAGATGGAAATTCCCATTTTCCAAGCGTGGTCCAAATAAACCTCTGTGCTCTTGTTAAACCAGCTGCATTGAAGAGGCGTGATTATAACAAGCCTTTTTTTTTTTAGCCTGCACCTGTCTCTCCTTCCGCAGCTGAGGACACACTGGAATCGACTTCCCTATAGACCTGGTCCTGTAAAAGCTTCAGGTGGAAATTAAATTCATCATTATCTACATCTATTTTTACTTAACCACTTGAGGGGGAAAAACCACCTGAAGGCCAGCACTTACTGGAACATGCAGTAGCTGGTCACCCGCAGTGAAGAAAAGCTCCCCCGTTTCTCCGTCCCCAAATAGATGAGATTTTTGTTAAGTTTTCATTCTTATGGCCCTCAAGGTCTTGCAAAGGAGAGAGGATCAGCTTTGAGCAGCCTTGCGTGGCCGTTAGCTGCAGTCAGTCTCTTGAGAAGGTGACAGCTTCACTCCCACCTAGGCGGAAAGGTTCCCGCTCGCTTTAGGCACAGCCACACGGACCAAGGCAGTAACTCCATTTCATCAAGAAATACACAGGAAAGAAGTGTGCCAAACTACTGCGAAAAACATGTAAGTGTGATTTTGCTGGGGACTTGAAGACTTTCCTAGAGCAAAACTGGGTTCAGCATTGTCCCTAGAGAAATGGCAGACTGCAGAACTGTCATTTTTCCTCCTCGAGTATCCCTTTACTGTAAAAATGTTTAAAGTCCAGAGAGTGCCATGAAATATTCCACTTACTCATTCTATGTAAACAAGCAGTGGCTTTTCTAAAGTGTGGGTGTCATTTAAAGTATCTCCCCTCTTTCACCGGAATAACTTTTTTTATACTTGATTATTTTGCTCAGGTAATTCTTACACACTGATCTCATCCGCCTTCGGACCTGAAGTTTCTCCATATTCCCTCAGTTGCTATTCCCCTATGAACGTGCATAGTGCCAGCAGTTTGATTTCTGGCACAGTGATAACAGGAAAACTAATGGCTTCAAAATCGGCATTATTGGCATTCTTTTTGATCCAAATTTATTGGATTTTTCTGCCTTTAAAATGTGATGCCTGGAAACTGACTGGCACTATATGAGTAAATTATTCTTTTTACAGTAAGTCAGACATCCCACATAACCTATATTTCTGGGGAAGAAAAAAATCAAAGTAGAACTTGAATTGTTTTGTGACAAGGTGCTGTATATGACTGAGGCAAGACAGCATGATACTCACTGAAAATTACTAGCCAAAAGCATGCGTAACACTAAAACATGTCAAAACAGGGTACGAATAATGAATTATTGTCAAACAAAATGCTGCTTCGTGCTGACCCAAAATCTCACACTAGGTCTTATCATATGGCAAGTAGGTACGAGTTTCTAAAAAGATTAATTTTTCCAGGGGAGTTGTAGCTATTTCTATTGTAGATTAATTCTACTCTTGTCACTACCTACCTGAAATAAGGCTAAAATTAGATTTTTCAGAATAATATTTTTCATGCAAACAATGCAAACGCATTTAATGCAAACAATATCCCCAAAAATGTCTTGCCACAGAATAAAAACCAAGCTAAACAAGAAATTTGGAAAACTGTCTTAAATGGTCTAACAGATAAGTTTTAGAAAGATGCCAGATTTAGTGAGGATTTTTTTGCCTCCTAAAACTAGTTACGAATGTATTTATCTTCTGTAACAGTAAGGCACTCATAAGATATTTTAATTTCAAGGCAGTACTGGAACTTTGTGTAGTTTGATTCTTTGTCATCTGGGTTTTGAGCAGAATTACATCCACAAGCGCAGCCGTTCAGGATTATGATTGCATGGTAGAAAATGACTACTTTTGGCATACTAATCAGCCAGCGAATAGAGCCCATAAAAACTAGGGATACGAACCAGAAAATGTTATTCATTAATTTTGTTTATGGTTATTTAATTTTAATTATAATACTTTAAAGCTATTTAAATCTACAACTCCATCATATGTAAGTTAATGTAGCATATTTTGCAAAAATAATCAAGGCCTGGTAATACAGATCACTACGGAGCCTGTAATTAAATCTCTGATGAGAGTTTCAAAGTGATTTTTAAATGTGCACGCGGCTTATAAAAAGTGCTTTACAAAAGCTCTCCTTCTGTCATCATGACTTCACAAATGTTTCTCTGGCATTGTCCAAGTTTAATTTTCATTCAGATTCAAAATGGAAATTTTTGTAATTGAGTAATTGCTTTGCAAACAAATACTCTCTGTGGGTAGGAAAAACAATTACCTTTCACACCTGTTTTCCTGCGTAAGTGATAATAAGGAATATTTTTCCGCGGACCATAAAGGCCTTTAATGCTATTAATGCCATTATGCCTTGCAGAATAGGGCGCTGGTGATACCCATTTCGGGTGTGCTCTTCTCTGAAGAGATGATCCAGGGTGTGATCTTACAGCTGTAATTTTGGCACCATCACAACGGTTGAAGAGAAGTTCACCCTGCCACTGACAACAGAATAAATCTCACTGCTGTACGCACCTTGGGGAAGGCTTTCATGAGCTGGAGGACGGTTTCTCTGCCATTTGCTGGTTTTTATGCTGTGGGAACCAGCGCGCACCATTTATCCCTTACTTTCGTCACCGCTTGTGTTCACATCCGTGCCTTCTCAAACGGCGCTCAAAAAGCGGCACCCTTGCAGGGGTCCGTCAGGAACAGTGCCATCTTACCTATGTCAGCAAGCCCTCCGGCCCACCTGCACCTCTGACAGCAGAAAAATGGGGTGGAAGGGTTGTTTTTTTTTTTTCCTCTGGAATAATTTCCTTGTAATTGAATTACATGTTTAAGACAGGCTTTCACTGCCTCATGTTACAACATAGGAGCTCGCAGGTTTCCAGCGATAAGCAGGCTGGCTGTAGGCAATTAGAAAACCTCAGGGTTTTAAGAGTCTAGTCACTAAAATATGTTACAGCTCAAGTCATTGTTTAACAATCCGAGTCTCTTACAGCTGTGAAACACTCCCATCATCAAGTAGGTCTCTGGGACTCCCTCAGGAACGGCAGGCTCTAGATATCCAGCTGCTAGGAACAAAAATAAATCTCTTTGAAGACTTATTTACCATAACATTGTGCGAGGACTTAGAAAGGCTGAAATATTTTAATCATTAATCTCCATTCATCAAATCTTGTCATTCTTAACAAAACTCCAAAATAGTTTCAGCTGTGAGTTGAATGTCGATGACACCAAACTCTGTACATAGATATCAATTTTGTGGTTAAGATATGCCACACGCAAGACATGCCTGTTGCAATCGAAACAATTCCTGCCTGTGCAGAGACACTAGAGAGTATTTCATAACTCGTGATTATTTATGCTCCTAGCTATCGTGGAGGGATAACAGCAGAACTTTAATAGCTATTGATCACAAACCTCTATTAACCAGTATTACAATCTTTTTCGTTAATGGCCAAACAGCCTATGATGCTGACACACAGTGTTTGTTATCATTACTGTGGTATAATACTAGCAGCAGTAATCACTGCTATTAGAAGTGATCACCTCATAGAAATAATCTTCGCAGAAGCTTGGTTGAAAAAGTATCTTAATGCCTGATCAAAACCTCGACAGAACCTGTAGGTCTTTATTTCAGTGGGGTGTGAAGAAAAACCCATTCTTCTTCTCTCTTTTCCGAGCCGCTTGTTTTAAAGTAGTAACTGTTTGTATTTTTTTCTCAAGATTTTTAATTTTTATTGCTGACCTAAAAAGAAAGGAAATAAAAAACAAAGTCAAGGAAAATTTGGCTGTAGTTAAAACATTCCTTGACCTCTTCCTTGCTGGTACTTAGAAACATTAGATAAATTAATAGCAAACGTGTTGCACAACTTAGAGGTGAGTTCTTAATGACTTAAAGACTTTTAGGCTGGCAAATATTTCCAAGCAAAGGGACCCCAACATATTTCTTTAGACTGGTTTTCCTCATAGTGTTCCTTCTTTTTTATAAGCAATGTTTTGCTTCTCCCAGCCTTCCACCCTTCTTTCTTGAGCAACCCAGAGACCGTTAATGCTACATTTGTGACGTTGCGCTAGTCTGTGATGCGCAGTCAGCAGAAGAAAAGGTTACTGCACGTGGGAAGACACGCTCGGTCTCTATATGCACAAACATCTGAAGTGTGCACTTCAAAGGAAGAGCAGTTTATTGCTGGCCGCGTGCATGGCTGTTGCACGAACATCCTAATGATTCTTTGCTCTTCTAGGAGACAAACTCCTCCAGACTTCACGAAACCTTTGCGTCAGCACTTCTTAATATCCTCTGTCAGAGGGACAAAAAGCCCTGCAATCGTTTAGGGAGAAAAACCTTATCCCACTTCAGAGACAAGATAACTTTCGGGGTGCAAAGGTTAGATTGTCTTCCCAAATCGGTACAGCATGGGAATGAGGAATAAAAAGTCCTAGCCCAAGAGTTATTTTCAAGGGCTTTTATTTTCTTTTGAAGCACGAGCCAAAGCCCATTGCAGGCTCCTGTGGAAATGTTCACATTAACATCAGTATTTAATTTTTCTGGGTTTTGGATCTGTTTGAAGAAGGACAGAGAATAATGTTAAAATTGCTATAAACCGTTAAAAATATTCCAACCTGCTCTTGAAATTTTTTTTTTTTTTAAGCTATATGGTTTTGACCATGGTTTGTTTATGTCCATTGCTACAAATAGGGATGAGAGCCCGGGCAGTGCTTATGCAGAGCGACGAGGAGACTCCTGCAGTAGCCCTGACGACCTCACCTTCTTTCTTAGTGCAGTCTTCCACCAAGTTTTCTGTAGCTTCTCATTTTTTATTTAACTGTTCCCTTCCAGAGAAGATTTTTCCTGTGTAGTTATTTCCAAGGGCTTTCTGTCTGATTTATTTTCTATTTTCAGTACTC
Source organism: Aptenodytes patagonicus (assembly GCF_965638725.1). Classification (NCBI taxonomy): domain Eukaryota; kingdom Metazoa; phylum Chordata; class Aves; order Sphenisciformes; family Spheniscidae; genus Aptenodytes; species Aptenodytes patagonicus. Next base: position 79,878,970 of record NC_134952.1, read on the forward strand.
AGTGAAGCAGAAAAACAATGTTAGTCTTTGGTGGCCGGGGAAAATAACAAAAGTTCGCGAAGGTGGTCTCCAGATGATACAGCCCTCGCCGAAGCAATCGCAGCGTTCTGCCTTTCCCCCGACGAGGGAGCAAATCTACAACAGCAGCAGCGCTGGCAAGTGCAGGTAAGCTGCCCTCACTGAATGTGCTAAGAAATCACCAGCACAAACACATTCCAGCTTTGGCAGTATTCAAATAATGGCTATTACTGCTCCAGGGAGGAAATAATTAAAGCCATTTCTTGACTCTGACAGTTTGATACTGGTGGTTTTCAATAGCAAATTACCAACATCTGTACAGCAAAATTCAGCTACTGCAGCAATTATTCAGCAGGGCTAACCACAGAGGTGCTAGGACTTTTTCATTTTCTAGATGTCCCCTAGTTAGATGTGACCTACAATTGAGACCTAAACTACACACAATGGCAAACTGGGTCTCTTGCGTTAGGAATGTAAATGAAACCATATGAAAAGCTTAATAATCTGTGAAAAACCCAGTGGCAAATGCATCAAAGACAGAAAATGAAAGACTGGAAAGACATCTGAATGGGTTTCTTAATTACGTAACAATTTCAAGTTTCCAGAGCAATTCAGAAGTAAAATTTATACAGTTCATTCAATTCCACAAAAATGATGGCTTTTCATTCCCACATACTGTTATAACTGTTTTGCATAGTAAACACAGAGAGTGTGACTGTACAAGCTGAAAACTCACATCTACGGCCCGTAGCAAGCAACACAGTACTGCAAATTTTCGTTCCTGATGGAAGAAAAGGGTAGCAAAAAAGTTAAATGAACTATGTCTATCTCTAACTTCTGAGCAGGAATGAGAGGCTGTGATATGAAATATATTTCTAAGAGAGAATTGCTTTTGGATTGATAATAAAAATACTGCCTTATTATTCCACTGCTTATGTTGTAACTAAGTGTCTGTCAGGGTTTTATGTCATAATCCGCTTTGGTCAAGGATTTACTGATGTATAAAACTTTAGTTTAGTTTGTAAATTGGCACTCCGTCTTCAGCTCCGTTTCACTGTTATTTAAGCTTCAGAACCCAATCAAGGCATAGTACAATTGCTGTAAAAATACGCAGTCGTTTTAAATTAGAGCTTTATACTTCAGCAGTCTTTTGGGTGGCCTGGTGAGGGATAAAAATAGCTTGTACACACATCGTCTGATAACTGAGAGGCTTTAAAATACCGCTGGAATCTCTGGTTACTTTGGCTGAATAGTGACGGCAGGACAGACACAAGAAAGAATATGCTGATTTCTAAGATAACGAAGTAATGAACGCCTCATTTGCAAATATTTGATCCGTGTTAGTGCAAAGATAGAAGTATAATCCACTGCAAAATTACCAGCCTGCCTGCTGAGAATTGCTCTGCACGGCGGATCCTCCTGGGTCCGCAGCTGGGTGGAACGTGCACTAATCCTGCCTCCAGCTGCTTCACTGCCAAGGAAGGAGAAGAAAATTATTACCATGCATCAACCTCTTCTTGCCGTGTAGTTACCAATGCATTGGCATTTAAGGGCAGATCCCCGGCTTTAGGAGATTTGCGATAAAGATTTTATACAAACTGTGCAGTGTGGCATAACAGACAATTAAGGAGGAGTTGCTTTGCGTGACTGTGCAACCTGAACTGAGCCAAAAAATGTTACATGAGTGAATACGCAATTTGTTTTTATGTCTTTATTTCCTCTTTTAACATTTCCACAGAAATACTATTTATAATAAGTAATAAATTTGTACTTCTGCTACAAAATAAGCAGATGGAGTTTGTTAAATTGTAGAAACTTGCATGTTGTAAGCACGAAGTATAGAGACAGGGTGTATAAAAGACAATTTTCTTTCATTTCAGTTGTGTTAGAACCATAGGAAACCAACGAGTAGCAAAGTAAACTTTTAATGCTGCTGAGATTGTAGTCTTTATGGCCTCAATCAGCTAACTAGGCTGTGGCAAAATCACCAATAGACACTGACAATTAAACCCTTACTCGCTTTAGAGAAGAGAGAAACATGCTTGAACTCCTAGGAAACCTGAGCAAGTTACTCCGAGTTAGAGCAATTTAATTTAGATAGTGATACGCAAGTGCCAATCAACCTAACAATGCATTGAATCGATTGTAGACAGGTATATTTTGAAATTGATAAGGAAGAGAGCATCTCATTGTCATGATGCATTATAATAACTGTAATACAGCAATTTTCAGTCCTCGTTCCAAGCAGAGTCTTGTGCAGGTTATGGTCAGATTTAAGCAGTATCCATCATGCAAGTCCTCCTTCTAAACCTCAGGAAAAAGTAGGTCGCTGCATTTTTTTGTGGTAGTACAAAATTCAAGTGCCGTGAAGAGAAATTAAATGCAAACTAAGTAGACTGGGAAATATTTGTACAGTTTTGAAAAGGAAGGGAAGCTGCTCTATACGCAGTCAGATGTACATTATATAGAAGAAAATAGCTAGGTGAGTATTTCTTTTCACTCTTAATCTTCATTTGACATGAATGTGGACAGAGCAAGTCTAGATATTATATTCACATCAGCAGCACCTTAAGACATTGTGATGACTTATCGCAGTGAGACCCATATGAATCAATATTGATTGGCCACTTTAAGGCTACTTAATTAGGAGTAATACGATGGCACAGCTTCCAGGCAGATCCACAGTGCCTTGATTTATGAGCGCGTTTGGGGGAAAGGGGTAAAGATAAGGTGTAATAGTTACCTTTGTCTTGCAATTGAGATTTAATTTAACCTTACATGAGAAAAGAGTTTAAAAAGAGGAACTGAAGGAGTGCAATAAATAAACTAAAAGGACTGTTTTGTCAGTATCTAGGCTGTTTGAGAGGACTTTTGGCTTCTTACCAGGCTACCTAACTGTCTCATTGCGTATCGGGGTCATCCCGGAGCATCCAGCCTGAAGCTGTCTAATGTTAATGATAAAAGAAAATTACTTCCCTGTAACTGCGGTTGGAGTGAGCGTAAGTTGCACCACTGTTTTGTCATGTTGGTCTTTTGGTTTGTGTTTCTGCTGAATGTATTTAGTTCCACAAACATACCGAATTGTAGCTATTTATTTACAATATCTCCATTTGGGGAAATCCACCGAGCTAATCTGAAGTGATTTTTTCCTAGGAATCTACATAATCCACTCCTTATTTTTACCTAACTCTTGATGCTTAGGGAGCAGTCACTTACTTTTTTATCAGGTTGGTTTAGGCAACAAGTTGTACTGTATCTGACAGCCTCGTGTATTGTGTATGTTTGTTTGACCGGAGCCATGTGCAAGTTGCAGAGCAGAGAATCCAACCCACTGTGTCACTAACGAAACCCTGGGGCTTTGCAACTCCATACATTTCTGTTTCTCAGCGGCCAGTGAAGAGGAAAAGTAAGGGAAATCTCACAGAATGAATGCCATAAGGAATTGTTTCTCATCTGCTTGTATTTACACAAAAATAAATATAGAGAATTATGCCTTTAAAAGCTCAAGCCTTTGAATGGAGGTTTGTGCTTAGCAGGCATAAGTCAAGAAGTCACTTGCAACAGAACTAGGTTTGTTTTTTATCATCACTTGCAATATCCTGAATCTCTGCTAGCTATTGCAAACAGTTTGGTGAGCAAGCAGACGAGATGTCAGAGGACAAAGTATCACTCTCTAAGGGGAAAGTCTTGGACATCGTTAAGATAAAGGCAAGATGTGGTATAGAAAAGTGTGATTTAGGCACTGAACTGATTTTTTTATATAACATTTCTCCAAAAGCAAGAAACAAACCTTAGAAAATATTTTTTTACATCTGATGCTAGAAGAAACCAACCTTTTTCCATCTCCTTATTGTACTAAATGATAATTTCTGTTTTCTGAACATTATAAATAAAGCCAGACAACTCCATAGTTTCTGGAGAATTTTACTGATAATCTTTCAATTGAAGTAATGATCTTGGCTGAAATCATCCCCTCCATTCTGTTTTTTTATTTTTCTTCAGGTGTATTAATTTCTAAAGATGCAGACATCAGTTCTCCGTATTCAAAAGAGGGAATTTTTGAAGGTTTTGACGCTTAGAAGCTACAGAACTTGCTGCTTAAAGTATTTTGTCTTGGAGTTTTGTCAGGAGTCTGAAAAATTAGCTTTGTTTCTTTAGTCATCTGTAAGGGACGTTAAATTCTCCCAACAAACATGGATTTGTAGAGTTCTTGAGAATGAAAAATATTTTATTGAATACAGAGTATTCTTCACAAAACTCTTTGAATCACTTGCTTACCCTTCTTACCCTTCACTCATTTTCTCCATCATGTTTATGGCACCAGTGTCATGATTCTTTGAGGGACAGTGTCTCTGACTTTACGTTTCAGGAAAGACCATGGCACAGTTGAGCTTATGAGAAAATTGTTCATGCCCTTGATGTGAAGCTGTATTGTGCTGCTTCTAGAAAAGTGCCAGTGTTCACTTGTCCAAGGCTTCCGTTCCCTTTCTTAAAATCTGCGCCGGGTTACGTCCAGTCTGTCGCTCCACCAGGTGCAGAGCAAACACAGGGGAGGGAGGGAACAGCTCTTTCCCGTCTCTTTCTGGTCCTGGCCATGGTTAATGCACGCTGGTATTAATTCTTTCTTTGGGATTGCTTTAGTGACTATAACAATAGAAAGGTGATGTTGATTCACATACATGAAGACAGAGGAAGAGCAATTGTGACACACGCCCTCCAAGATGAGAACGTGTTACTCTCTGCCGCTCTGTGTTAGTGCTGGCAGAGTGCGTGTCCATGCTCTAGCAAACGTTTGCACAGAGATTTAACCGGGCAGAAGCCCCCAGACTTTTGTGTGGGCAAAAACATTGCTGTCTTGTGATCTAGCATTAACACAGACAACACTAATGAATTGCAGTATTTACTGGGATGTTTCCCTGTCCTATTAAAAAAGAAAATTATATAAAGTAATATTTCTCTCCACTGCCATCTAGTGAAGTTATTACACTGTGTAAAGGCTTTGATACTCTCAGTTGAGCATTATAATAGCTAACTATATCTTAGGAGCAGACAGGACTCTGTGCAGAAAATAGAGTTCGAATGCAGAGTAGCTAATACTCATCCTTAGGGTAATAGCAAAGAGTACAAAATAAATGACTTATAATAAATTTAACAATAGAATTCTAACAATGGTTACGATGATACAGATACTCAAAAGGGTTTACGCGCGTTATCAGAAGAGCAGAAGTGATTGGCAACAGCTAGATTCAAAACACAAAGTTTTAAATAAAGCAAGGACCGAATCTCTGCGGGCTGGTGGAATGGTTTAAATTCAGGCTTTTTTTGCAGAAAGTACATAGGCTTCCTAGGGATGAAACCAATACAAGTTAAAAAATAAAAATGTAACTCTTGTGGCAAATTTATTGTTTCTGCTTTGTGAACCGTCCTAAAAGACTTTAAGCTTTAGATGAAGTTATTGTCTGTTTTTACTGAAGGCTTCCAGAACCTTACAGAGAGTTTATTCTCACACAGCATATCCCTTCACTAAGGTCTGAAGGGGACCTCAGAGGTCGTTTGGGCATTGCCCTGCCCCAAATCAAGCTCATAATCAAGAAACTGTTATTCCCTTCTTCGTTTTCACGTATTTTTCAGAGCGTTGTCATGCAGCCCCTCAGTTTTCTCTAGCTTGAGCAGCTGTAGTTCACTCCATCCTTTCAAATACGCCTCTGATCATTCCTGATCCGCCTCTTTTAATGTCTCATTTATCAGTCCGCATCTTCTACTTCAAGTCCATATCTTCAAGCCCACAGGGTGATGCTCGCCAAAATCCTCACTGAAGTTCTTTGGCCTAGAACTTGAATGACGCTTTTTAAAAACAAGCTTTTGAGATTTTCAGTAATTCCCAGGTCGTGTTGGGCAAAACACGCTGTGGGTGTGCTCTGATGGTTTTACTGCTTCCACTGCCAGGATGGGCATCTAACCGGGTTATGCTGTGAGCGCATTACACCCCTCTCCCTTTCTGTTCGGCTCAATGAGACTGATTTTGTTTAAAGATCCTTGACTATTTTTGTAACATACAAGTAGGTCAACCCATCTTTTCCCGATAGTGGGAATAGCTAAAATAGGACATACAGCTCTGAAGTCATTACTCTCTTCATGTATCATTTAGTGAGCAAAATCTTTCTTTTAATACTCTTGTGAAAGTCGTCTGAAAATCAGAAGCTGTTCCCAACACAAGAGACTAAAGTTAAGTTGAAAAAAGACATAATATTAACATGATTTAGAAGAAGGAAAAATCAAGACAAGTGAAAACCAGATCCCTTTGGTGGCTGAAATTTGTATTTCCATTGCTGTAGCTGAGCAGTATCTCTGCACTCTGATTCATTTTCCATCTCTGCATTTCAGTTTCACAGGCGTGATGGAAAAGCACTAATTCGTACAAGGCTAATCTGTACACTTCTCTATGTAGCTTTAGTAGCGGTGTGGTGGTTTGTTTACCTGTTTTTCAGTTTTGTTCTGCCAAGCTTATTTTCCACAAAATCTACTAGGGAGCATTTACTGGCAAACTTTGTGTGTATCCCTCAGCCCTAACTGATTAAATACTATCTTAAAATAGAAATGAAAGATGGGTTTATATTTTAACTTGTGGTTAACTGCTGAAGTCCGCGCTTCCAGGCAGGAACCGTACGTGTACAGACTTGCTGTATTTTCTAAAGTTGTGGAAAGGAAGTGAAGCAAACTGGTCATCTGGCAAATAAAAGGCAAGTGCAGGGTGGAATAAGTTTCTGGTTATTATTTATTTTGGAGGAAACCCTTTTTTAAAGTCTTCCATTGAATCATGTCATAAAGTGTAAATTACAGAACAAAATTTCTTAACTTTGTTTGCTAAAATGTTTGGGAAATTCAGGACACACTGAAAAACCTGATGCTTGTAGTTCTGAATGAGCTTGCTATATTCAGTAATTGGAGCCATATTTAAAGAAAAGAAAAATCCTTTCTTTAGTTTACTGAAGAAAGGCTAAATAGGATTGAGTTGTAGCCACTACCCCCTCTGAGCCAAGCTAAGTGACTAAGAGAGGAGTTGTTTTACCTGTCTCTTGAGACAATGAATAACTGTCTTCTAAATAATCTTAAATCACACAGTCTGTCCAGGCATATTTACAGTATGCCAGGGTAGCCAGACAATGACCGTGTTGCTAATTATAAGTAAGCAGACAGTTTGGTTCATTGGCAACCTCAGTACTGATCTTTTTGCTGAATAACATTTAATTTCCAGCCAAATTGCATTTAAGCTGCTTTGTTCAAGGAGTTCCCTTCCTGAGTTAGAAGCAATGACATTTGAACACTTAATTGCGTATTGCCATAATACTTACACTTCATTTTTATTGGAAAAATACAGTTCTGAGTAGAAAACTTCAACCAGTGCATTATCTTTATTTACAGTTTCATCCAAAGCGTTGCAAGCGAATGGCATATAGAGAGCCCACAACGTGGTTCCTAAGCAGCCCTATTATCAATAAACAGCTTAGAAAGTACATCATGTACTTCAAGATACCAAGCGCATCAGGAGGAAGAAAGAAATTGAATTACTATGGAATTGCATGGTTCACATTTGTATTCTCAACCAGAATTTTAATTCCTTGTTTTGAAGTTGCCAAGTGAGGTTTTAGTATGAAAAAGTTCTCTTTTGTTCTTTCCATGAGTTTTTGTGTGGGACCTCACGTACTCCAAGCTCTTTTTTTATTTCCCCCCAAAATATCAGAGCTTGTGGACGTTCCTACAGCTGATAAAGCAATCTAAATTGCCGTTATGTCTCAGGCTAAAAAGCAGTGTGGCAGATTAAATGGCATGCCCCCTTTTGAAAAGTAACAAGAAAGAAAAACTCCATGAGTGCAAAGCCACTTGTTCTTCACTTTGAGTAAGCTGCTTGATGGATAGGTAGCTATAGAAGAAGGATGAATACAGGGCATTTTATTGAGACGCAGGAAAGTTCACGATTGATTACATACCCTAGTTTCGCAAAGGGCTTCTTCTACACATACTGTTAAATCCAGACTGGAGAACAAAGGTAAAATACTGTAGGATGTGCTGAATATGGCTTTGCAGTGACTTCTAATGCTGTCTTCTTTCCATTGCATTATTGTTTTTAATTCCATACTGTAAAAATCTTCTATTGGGAAGATTAATCAAGCTGATCAGGTATATGAATATTCAGCTACGCAGAATTACTGCAGTTGGATTTTTATAAAGCAATACTACCGTTTCTCATTCTGCCAGTAAGTTGAATAATGTTCTATTTCCACAAGAAAAAAAGTAATTAAAAATGGGACATCAAGAATAATCTTTAAATAGCTTCCTAGAGAAAAATATATGGATTTTACTTCTAGCTCCCAGGAACATACAGTATCTGCAAAAATAGCTTGTTTTCAGTCAAACTTGTCTAATCATGGATCAAAACAGGTTTGTGTTGTTTGGTTTTGTTTTTTTTTTTTCTCAGAAGTCATCCTGGCCATTATATCCTCTCTTCCTGCTTTCCAGTAGACTAGTAATTGTATTCCACCTTGTACATAGGGTCTCCATTACATGTAAAAATGGATGCATATTAAAAAAACGTAGGGAGAAGGGAGAAAGATGTAAGTTACAAACTTTTCTTATGTGACAGGATCACCTTCACAGTGTCAGACCCAAGGTCCACCTCGCCCAAAACCCTGTATCCTAAAACTGCCAAGAGTGAATACTTAGGAAGAATGTAAGTATGCACAAGCAAATAGCGATATTTCCCCTGACTTCTTTCCTGGCATCTGTTGCTACATGGCTTAGGATCTTCCTGAGCCAGAGGTGGTGCAGGCTTGATCCAACTCTTGATGAATTTTTCTTCCATGCATTTTCCCGCTCCCTCTCTGAATCCAAGGAAACATTTGGCATTCTGGTCCTGACTCTGCAACACCCGATTTCAGTGGGTTGTAATCCGGGGCAATTCTGGGGGTCCTGACCCTACTGAGGTTGACTGACTTCCCATGACCAGGACTCCATGCCTGCTCCCACGTGCTCAGATTGTATCTGGCGTACAGGCTGTCAGGGAGCCCGGTTCTTCTGAAGGAATGGCACGAAAGTAAAGACTTCTAGGGAAACTTATTTGCAGTCTACCTGTCTTAGGCTCTCTTGGTGGACTTAAAAGTAATGTCACAACGATCACTTCATATTTGTAAAGCAGAACTCATCGGCAATATGTTATTGTGCAAATTTATTTACGGTTTGCATTTTCTTTCCATTTACTGAAAGAGTAAGATGATTAAGTAAAAATTTTTTAAAAAACAAATTGGTATTTTTTCCAGGAAGAAGGCATAGAGATATTGCTAATAAGGGCAGATTCCTTTGATGTCAGGCCTCACGCTGCATAAACTTCGTGGACCCATCATTAGTTCTTGTCATCTCTTAGGGTCTTTTGGCTTGGGGCCAAACAATTGATATAGTAGAGAGCTTCCAGCTAAAATAACAGCCTCTGCATCTTTATCTTCCCATCCATCAGATTGTTGGTGGAAGATAGGGCTAATTTGTCACTCTATCCACTTGGAAAAGTTTGATAAATGGCTTAATTACACTTTTTTTTTTTTTTTTTTTAAGAAATCATATTTCTTGAGAACTAGAGGTTGGGAAAACAATGGCTAAGGATTGAATTAGAAAAGGAAAATATTTTTTCTTCGGTAGAGATCAGAGGAAACATGACCATTATGCAAGCACGAGAAGTGGAAAGAGTACAGTTGGTTGGAAGCAGTTTCAAGGAAATAAAACCCAAACGACCCTAACACACAAGTGTTCTGTGAGCCGTGCAGTTACCCAAAGACTGTGGGCAGACCGTATCTCTACTGAAACATCAACCTGCAGAGTGTCATTTTAAATATGCTGCCCCCCAAATTAGAGTGCACTTAAGCCTTTGTGTTAGACCTCTAAAATAGATAACAAGGCACCATTTTACCTAAAACAACATCTAAATATACAATTAACTATCTCTGTTTAACGCTTTTTAAATCTTCCAGTGTGTCACCTATACTGAAGGGAACGGTGCTTTCCAGGAGGCTTCTGAGGTTAGTGCCTACACCAGTCAAAGCGAGGACTTTGCTTCAAATCTCATTCTTTACTTTTGGGACAAAAGGGGGCTGGTCCGAGGCCACGTGCAATTCTTCTCTTGATGGGTCAAGGACTGAGCAAGTCCGGATAACAGTTTTCGAATGTTCCTGCTTGGAACATGCTAACGGTGAAAGGATAGTTGCATTTTCTCCTTTTTGTGAGGTCATTTCATGGCTTATGAATCAAAAGCCTATGCGGATTAAAATCAGTGGCTTTGATGCTTTTCGAACTTTCAGCCAGGAAAAAGGGAGAGATTAAAGCTGAGTAAAGTTCTTCTCTTGACTGTTGTTTCAACCACCAAGTTTGGATAATTATCCTTCCACTTCGCATGCATAATTATGACATGTATGCACATGTATTTACACGTGTGGATGTGTCTGTGACAGCTGGAAAATCTTAGCAAGTTAGATATGTCTGGACTTTGTATTTCTAATTGTCTTTTTATGTAACTATTCCATTTGGGTCACCGAGGAAATATATTTCTCCTTCCTCTGGTCTGACATAAATTAACAAGGCAACAGACAAACTGCATCCTCCTTTTTTTGATAAACTGTCCAGAAATCGGATGTAATTCAGAAATAATTTTAAAACTGTTTAACCTCTAGGCAGGAACTTATTTTAGTAAGGAAAAGACAAATATTTTTCAATTAAAAAGATTTAGAATCCCTTCCTCTGTAGTACACTAATCTGAAATGACACTGAGGGGTAATAGGCCTGGTATTAGTGCTTCCCCAAGGAAATGTCTTATCTTTTGCACTAAATTAACTGTGTCTTTCTCACACATCCTAAAGCTGTCAGTTTGGGCATTCTGTGTAAGGAAACTTCTTCTGATTTAAAGTTTCCGAGAAGAAAGGCAAAACAAATGTGTTTAAACAATAATGACCTCTTATGCCCCAGTCTCCACAACCCTTTCTGAAGTGGATAGCCATTAACATTAAATCATTAACACTCCTGGAAACGTCACGGGCACAGGTTGTGGGAGTAACCTCCGTGTGGGTCAAATCCTGGAGGCATTACATGTGTAAAGGCACAGTGGCAAATGCCAGCGTAAAGTGACGATGAATCAGGATAACGTAGAGGTCTGCGTAAGGGCACCATTGAAGATTTTTGCTGGCCAGCCTCCAGGCAACCAGTACAGTTACAACCAGAAATGACTGCGGGTTACTGATCTCTCCTGACTCCTTGGTGGCCTCTCTGACACCCAATAATCGCAATGCAAATGCTACATTGGAAGTGTTCTCCATCTCTGCAAGCCAACGTCACCAAAATGGGACCATGGTGACCAGTGCCAACAAGCACTGGCATGCTCCTGGCACGGCTTGCGAGGTGGGATGGTGCAGCTCTACCGCTCGTCGCCATTTCAAGTGCTCTTGCTCTTGAAATGGGAGTCAGCTCTTGTTCTTGAAATGGCAATGAGCGGTAGAGCTGCACCGTCCCACCTTGCAAGCCGTGCCAGGACCATGAGCTCTTGAAATGTGGGTGCAGACACCTTGCAACCACTTGACATGGAGTTTGGTACCTTCCCCGCACCAGTTTGCAATCTATGAGATGTGTAATAAGTCATCAGAAGCCTTGCCTGGGCTACTCTTGCTTGCGCTTCATTGCTGCTTTCGCCTGGGACTGTGGCAGGAGGGCCACGCTGACCTCCAGCTCAGCAGATGTTGTTTGCAGAGCCAGTTTTGCAAAAAATGCCTCATGTGCTATTCTGCGTCACCCTGCTGTTGACATCGGTTGCAAAGTGCCCTGTATTAGTGTTTGTAGATAAGAGCTCTAAGTTGGGGCTTGTTGTAACTGTGGGACATCTTTAATATAATAGGGAAAAATGATGTAAAAAAGCATCTCACGACCATTTGATGTTCCGGGCTGGAGTTTATTTCTTTGTGCAATCTTTTTACTCTCAAGACCGGTACCCTGCAAACATTTTCCACCTCAGGGAGCGATTTGACACACCCTGACTCACAGGAACAGTGTAATGGTCATCGCTGGACCAGCTGTTACGGGTGAAGCTATTCATGCGCAGGTTTACAGGATCTGGTCCCAAGATAATAACTGTCCATATCACTAGTGAACTGAAGATAAATTGTACTTGCAGCTTTAGATCTTCACTAGGAAATCTGATTTACCTAATTGCAGAATCTAAAAGTTCAACAAAGTGGCTACACATTGGGACATGAAAAGTGCATTTACAGGATTATTTTTGCGTTGAAGGGAAAAGAAATCAAGCATTTTCTTTTGTATAAAGTAATGTCTTAGACACGAGGAAAAAAGGAATATGTGGATCCCTGTGTTGTTGATTTGCTATTTTAAAGTAAGTAAATATATATGCAATATGTTTTACTACATTTTAAAAATAAGAACTGTCAGAAATAAAACTCACTAAGTCTAGAGTAATTCTTTTTGATTTAGAGCCAGTTGTGGATATTAATATTTTAAATTAATTCAGTATGTTTTGAATTGCTCTGCCACTTAGTTTACTTGAAACTAAAACCATTTGTAAGAAAACAGCTAGACTGGTTTTAAGTCAAACCGGTGTATAAGAACATGTAAAACTAATGGTGCACTTCAGGCCATTAAAAAAGAAACTTCTGGACTATATAAATGGCAATGATTTCATTTTACGTGCATTAGAAACCAAACCTAAAACTCTACAGGTACTTCGAAAAGAAAAATAATTCTCCAAACTTTCACCTTATGATTTGCAATAAAAAAAAATTTTCATTCAATTTAAAAGAAACTCAAGCGTCAGGGGATGAGCTTTCTACAGATACTGAGCATCCAGGAGAACTGGCAAGAGTGGACTGGCAGTAACTGGAAGCTTTGCAGCCAAGTCTTTTGTAAATCCAGACAGATCTACAGTTTTTAGCCTGCCTAAATTTGTTATGATGTGGCACAGAAGCAAGCGTATTCCGTATTAGTAAACCAGTGGTAGAGGATGGAGAGTAGAGCTAATGGAAGCCCTGAGCATGAAGTGGACACGTAGACCGGTAGAAAGCTTTAGGCGTTTCCAATATCACAGCTTTGCTCTGTTGTAGGACTAGAAATGATCGGTAGCTGGAAGCAGCCTTTGATGTCTCATATGAACGTGCAGTAGTTAGTCTAATATGACCATGATACCTAACCTTCACCTGGTCAGTGATTGTGCATGGTGTTGGTCCATTTAATGATTAGATGGTTCTCAAGCGTTTAGGGAGATGAATTTGGTTTCTTCAAGTTGTCAGGTGTCCTCTTCCCCCCCCCCAGTAGTTTTCTACACGTAGAATAGGCTCGGGTATTTTTTACAGGTACATTTAATACCATTTGCAAAATGATTGTAAATCTGCCGTCAATTTGCTTGTTTATACATACAGTCATATAACTTTAGAAGAACCTGTTACATGTGAGTAGAGATGAATAGCTCATAACCTGTTAAAATTACTGTACAGAAATCGTATCTAGCAGTCTGTCCTAAGACATGAAATGAAGCATACTTTTATTACTTCACCTTATGGTAAAGATACAGTGAGTTTTATTCAAACCAAATTCTTAATTGTTTTATTTAGAGCCTGAGCTGAAATCCGTACTCTTAAGCTCTTCATAAAATGCTTGGAAAACAGACTTTTCAGTAAGGGTTTTCAAAATGATGCCTTTGTTTTTGTCAGTTGAAAAGTTTAGACTGTACAGAGGACAAAGAGAAGCAAAGGGCCAGATTTATTGAAGCATGAAAAACTGCACAAATGGGTCCCAGGTGGAGTTCAGTCATGAGTAAAGACTTCAGGTTTGGGTCATAGTGATGACCTGCAGATTGCTTAGCTATAGACCAAGATCACTTCTGGAAAGAGTAGGTGGAATCTATCACAGTAATGACCCTTTCCCTGAAATGAAGAAAATTGCCAACTTTCCGCCCTCTCATGGCACAATAATCTTTAAATAGCAATTTTAGTTATGGGGAGCTCTAGCGTTGGGATTTGTCAGATAAATGGGAATTTTGTTTAAGTAAATGTGTATTATTAATGGTTTGATCATTTGGGTGATAGCTATTTTCAGAGGGGAGAAAAATAACACAATTAGGAAAGTGCTTCATTGTCTCTCTAATGAGTTTTATAGTAACAGATCTTCTAGTTCCTCTGGTCTAGTAGACCGACCGAGATAATCTCTGCCTGAAGTTTTTAGTCTATTACGTATTACTATGAATTAAATTAACTACATTTTCTTTTCAATACAGATTCCAGTTGCTCCTGGACTCACTAAGAAGGTAAGAGGGAAACACAGTGATGACTGGATATAAAACCAAGAGCAAGGATATAAACAGAGGATATGTATGTACTCAAAATGGTTTATATATGTTTGCTTCGATTTTTAAATGTAAACCTAATGCTTATCGCAAGTTAATAATTGCTTACCAGAACCAGATTTGCCTTTTACTGTAGCATCAAACTTGAAGTAATGATAGCAGCATGAAAAATAGCTTCTAATTTGGCAACGTGAAAAATAGCTTCTAAGTTGTTAATGCTTTGGACTCTTTTAGCTTTTCTTTGCCTGTAGAACCAGAAATGAATGTATTATCCTTTCAAATTGCTTTGATAAATCTCATCCCCTTTAGGATTAAACATTCCTGAACATTTTTATGCCTCGCTGAGCTCTTTCAAACAAACATAAATTAATTCTTTAGCTCAAAATTTATACTCATGAGACCTAATTCCCCTTGCCTCTGGCATTATTCTAGTCATGTTCATTTGTGCAAAGTGACCATAATGTTACTCTCCTGATGTCTTACGTACCTGCTTTGTGCACTTAGAGAGCTACAGAGATCATGCGTGGTGGCACTGAGCAGTGGGAAATAAGACTCAGAGTTTGATTCTGCAGTGTCCTACAGGGGCAAGTTGGATGGTTAGATGTCAAACATCAATTTTAGATGCAAATCCAGGACACTTCTGTGCTTTATGTGAGTGCAAATGCAGGCTTAACCACTAGGTACTAGCTACTCTGTGATTTAGCGTATCTCCACTGAATTCAGGCTAAGCTGAACACACATACAGACAAGAGTTTGCACCTCATAAATACTCATACACAAATATTTGCAAAATCGTTACTGGCATAACATGACTCAGCTCTCTTGAAATAATTGAGCCACCTGATTTATACCACTAATTTTTGTTCACTGTGCTGTGAACTCCTGGAAGCTGACCCGGTTCGCACGGACGTGATACAGAAAACAGAAATTTTGTTTTTTTCTGTAGGAAAGGTACCCCACTGAAAATAATCTCAAACTTAAAACACTACAAATCTCTACCAGAGTGCTGCAGTTGCACACAGCCAAGATTTCATTTGGGTTTATGGACATGCTAGGTACCACCCGACTTTGCTGGTGTGTGTGTTCGTTTATATTCATGTGGGCAGTGCTGATCTGGTTAGAAACAATAGCATGTGCTGCTGGTCAGCCGTGCACGCTGCCAGTGGCCCCTACCATCCCAGTATGTGGTGGGAATCCTTTGGTCTAACTGGTTTGTTCGCTCGCAACCTCCAGGCAGGGGCTGCGGGGGCAGAGAAGCGTATGGTGAGGAGCCGAGGGGGACGACGTCTGCTGCCCACCCTGGCACCGCTCCGCGGGGCAGCTTCTGGCCCAGGTGCTTGTGGGGAGCTGGGTTGTCCAAGGCTGCTTTTGGAAGGGACCCGAAAAAGCTGAGCCCTCCCTGCATGTCTTCACTGCACACTAACTAGGCTTCCTGTGAGCTGATCCAAGCAGACAACAGGCAGCTGGTGAAGTTGGCGTGGGAGGAGGCGGTTTTACACGGCAACATGGACACAGCTGTTCAGGTTTTGAACGGCGCCCCAGTGGTGATCTCCATTTCTAGCTCCTTGGAAGGATATCTTAACCAGCCGCAATCCTTTTGGTTGTCTGGCCCTCAGTCTTGACAAAACAATTTTCTAAGGTGGCTGAGGTCAAAAAATAAGAATTTTGTAAACATCTCAGTTTTTATATTATGAGAGTTTGCTGTGAGATGGCCTATCTGAAGCCATTCTCCATTTTTCCTGTTTGCTTTTCTAACAGCCTACTATATCAAACCTGTATATTTGCACAAGGAACATCCCAATAAACAGTTCATGCACAGTATTCAATATTTGTATAGTGGCTTAGAGGAGGTAAGTAGTTGACAAAGTGCATGAAGGTGATATAGACTTGATAGAAGGTGAATTCTTGTCCCAGCAAATCTTTGTAAAGAAATCGGTGCTCAGGAAGAAGGAAGGAATGATCTATCTCAGCTCAGACAGAGCCTGAAGCACCTATATATTAGTTTAATAATTCATCTTTTCATGTTTAATCTTAAGTTTTATGTCCTAGTGATGTAGCAGGACTTGAATGAGTGAGATGGCACACCAGATAATACGAAAAAAAAAAATCAAGTGAACAAGAAGAAAAATACAATTTGTGCTTCGGATTATGACTATTTTAGAATTAATGGGACTTTAAAAAAGGCTATCTGCTTTTTCCTTCATGTGTGGTATGTCATATAAGTGGACTGTGAATTCTCTGGTTCAGAAACAAGGCTTTATATATGTTGTAGTACAGTTCTGAAGTACTGAGGTGTACTATTAAAAACAATCTACAGTGAGATCCATCTAATTTGTCTTTTACTTTGCATTTGACCTGATGTTTGGCTGCTAAACAGTCATTCTGTACTTGGACTTACAAAATTTCACTCTCATTTCCTTTAGTGAGAGGGAAACTGCTAAAGGAAGTCTCTGCCGTACTCGGTTTAATATGATCCTCCAAATGCACAGATGTGTATTTAAATCTCGTCTAGAAAAGGAAGTGGGACTCTTCCAGTCGCGCTGCTGTGACGTTTCCAGTACTCTGGACAGGGCAGGATCCGCGCACAAATGCTCTCCCTTGCACTAAAGTATTGCTACACTGTTGGTATTAACTCAGCTCCAGTAAGGAGTGAAAAAATGGGGAAAAATGTTTTAAAGTAGCCTGCAAGATGTATTTTTTTCAAAGTGGCTTGATTTTGTGATTAAAATGAGCAGTTTACATTATCTGCTATTCTATTCAAATTGATATATGCATTTCGAACTCGCATGTTGTATTTTTGCATATTATGGATCTAGTTAAATCTGGAAGCAGATAAATGTAATTCCAAATGAAATTAGACAGAGGTGACCCATAATATTAAACTTTAGTGCTTTCATATACTGGCTTCCTATTAGATTTCATGTAGTAAGTTTAGAATTTGCCAGTGACAATTACATTATGTTTATACTTAAGAGTTATTCCCTGCCATTGGTGCATTTTTACTAGTTATAAATTCAGTCATATTCCTATAACATCTATTATCAGCTGAATGTATGAAAAATTGACCTCCTAAACCTTTCCAGGTAAAAACCAACCAAACAAAACAAACTAATAGCAAGTAAATGTGATTTCAATAGCAGTGGTTTTATGGCAATTTAATTCTGTTGATTTCAGAATTATACCTTTGGTATCGTTGTCCTTTAAAAAAAAAAAAAAAGAAGAAAAAAGGAACTATAAGGAATTGTTATCATTGCTATGAAGAAATGTGCCACTGCTGGAAAAACTCTTTCTCACCAACCAGTTCAGACATCTCTAAAACACTGAGAACTGAACAAAATGGTTATTTTTAGGAACGCAAAGGTACCCCAGAACTTTGGAAAATGATGGACCACTGTTAGTACTCTGAGAGTTTCTGTACATAAGCAAAGGATTTCTGCCATTCTTCCCAAATACTTGTATCTACTTTTAGTGTGTATGTTATCCTTAATTTTTCCACAATATTTGCACAACCCTCTTGAAGTTTTTTCGAGATTATAAAGCAGCTAACATTCAAAATTCACTTTTGCATTGTGCATACAAACTGACTGCAGAGAAGGCACTGTGGCTGTAAATTAAAGAAGAGGCATTTAATCTAATCTAATATTTAATCTTAGAGGAGAGACTAATTTAAGCAAAATACTAACCAAGTTTAAAAAGTTCAGCAAAAGGGAAACTTACAGTTAAGAACAAACAAGCTGCGAAAGCTCCATATCAAAAATGGTTTAAGTGTCCTTTAAGAAACTTTGGCCCGGTGCCAACATACATCCACCCCCATATTATAACTGTATTTTAGAAAGGAAAAAAAAAACAAACCATTTGGGAGCTATATTTCTTCAGGTAACATTGGTAAAGCACATAAAATTCCTCCTGTTTAAGCCAATGTAAGCTTGTGAAATCTGTGCACTTCTATGAAGCATTTATAAAAATGTGATGGTGTTGGACCCTGCCTGCAAAGGCCTTTCTGTGGCGAATGCCAGAAGAACCACCATGTACAGGACATATTTTTAATATTGACGAAAATGGAAAAAACAAGCTCAGCCAAATTTGTGCTCCAGGCTTGGACTGTGAACACTGACGAACTCTCTCCGCTACGTCCAGCTGCGGAGGACGGGAGTTCAAGAAGTGCATAGTCTATCAATGGCTCCTATGTGCCTCTTGCTGCCCTCATATCGAATGTCCCACAGTCATCTCCCTAACTCTTCTGTGTGATAAGGAGTGACAAAATTTCAGCTTAACAGAGAAAACTGAGTTTCAGATATACCAGCACTTTCCTCCCCGGTGGTGGAGGAAGCACCACCAAGGAGCGAGTGATTCTACCCACAGCCCAGATTTCTCTTTCTTTTCCTCTCTCTCCCCATTGAAAGTAGAGGGAGCTGGGATGGCAGGTTACACCAGGTGCCTCTCTTTCATATGGTTAAATTAGGAAAAATGAATCTACCTTAACTGACTTCCCCAGCAGCACACGTAATGGTTAGCTGGGGCAGTGACTAACTAATCCATCCGCTGGTATCCAAGTTACAGATATCGTAACGGTGGTTTTTGTCTTGGTGTATGAGTATGGAAGAAAAAACCAAAGAAAATTAAGTTCAGCTGATCCAAACAAGAATTTTTTTGTGTTTGGGTGGTTGGTTTTTTTAACCTGTTAAAGAATCGACATGTTCTGGTTGTCCTGGAATATTATTCTCAACCAAAGTCTAACTTTTGAAAGTTGTAAGTTGTTTAGCTCTTTCTCTCTTCTAATTGTTTAATTTAGTTCAGTTCCAGCTTGCAAATAATTTCCTTTCTAGAATTGTTTTCTTTATGAATTATATAAAGAAAAAGAAATCCTTCAGCCCTGAATTTAAACACCTTCCCTGGGTACTGCTTCTCTTGTGGGCAGCGGCACCATTCGTGCAAGAGAAGTAATGAATACTGATATGATCTTGACTTTAGAACTAGCAGTATCTCACACTGATAAAGTGCCTTGAGAAAACAATAGGATAGGCTGGCACATGTACCGTAACATATTAAATTAATATAGCCAGGATAAATACCTAAAAATGCCACTGTGTATTAAATTAATGTATCAGCAGTGAATGACTGCAATTCCCACCTCCTTGAATTTCAGCAAAGAGCTTCCATTTTCCTGAAGGGCCTGTCTTTTAATACGGGGGCAACTGAGATTGATAAATAAGCAAACAAAACCGCAAGTCAAATGGTGCCAGGCTCCAGCCTGAATCTACTGTATGAGATCCCGACAGCCTCCAACAGCCAGCAGGCAATTACTGTTCACAACAGCAAGGCATCTCCAGGGTGCTAGGTCTGCTGTGATCATTTATCACCTCTATGTTGAAAAATTCATCACTGTAACTGAAATTCATATTTTGTTCTGCTTCCCTGAAATGCAAGGTCAGCCCTTAACGTGGGGATAGTGGCACCCCTCCCCACCAGAACTTTACAAATCTCGCTAAAATCTTTCTTTGCCATTTTGTCTTAATAATAACATGCACTGAGCACGTAATACAAGGAAGGTTACTTCTGTCATACAACAAAGTTAATAAAAAAACTTGTACAAAATTCTTACAGCATGTAACAAGTCTCCATTCATATAAATACATATATATTTGTTGTTCTTTACAAATGCTGAAACATGTAGTGTGGTAACACGCAGTGACTACTCGTGCACCTGAGCAGCAGACCTCCGCAGGGCTTTTGCTGATTATCCCTGACAGCGTGGACGTGGGGGAGCGGCAAGTTGGGCTGAGCGTGGAAAGGGCCGTGTTGGAGAAAGTATCAAGGTCTGTTAGGAGGAAATGGCCGTTTTCACTAACATACCACAACTGAATATTTTGACCTTGTTAGTATTATCTTGAAGATGAATACCCCGCTCCTCTTTCGTACGACCTTGTGCTTTTAAACCCACGTTGTATTACGTACATGCATACATATATAACTGCTACAAGATTTATGTTGAGTTTCCAATACATACAGGACAAAAGCCACCTCTGCGTATTGCAAAGTCCACATGGAGTTCGTTTGAGGATGCTGTGATCAATACAAAATGGAGACGTTTCGTAGTTAAGACGAAATTAAATCTTAACTATCTTTTTCACAGAACGAACTTTCTTCTTACTGCTGAAATTACTAGCGGGGCCGCCAGGCACACCGCCACCGAGGAACAGAAATTCCTTAGGTCTCCGCTGGTGCTTCGCTTATATCTGGCCTAACAGACAGAATGGAGTCTGGCCTGGAAAGTTATCATTATAATGTCAATATAAATATAATTACATTTTCTCCAGCAATGGAATTAGTGCCGCTAGGAAACAAAATCATTTTAGGTTTCTCCTGCTGCGTTTGTATGAGCTTGGGGTCTAACTGGCAACCAGGGAAATTTGGCCTTTGTGCTCAAATAATGTAATGCTATGCTTTCCATTTCGAGATGAAATTACTACTAGTGGGATTTATGCCATAGGAAAAGAATTTTTGTTGCTAAATCTTTTGGTTGTTCAGGCTGCTTTGTGCACCACGTAAAGAGAGTTATTTACATGACTTTGCATACAGAGATATACAGCTAGAGATATGTATGTGTGTGGGGGGGGGTTGGGATGTCTTTTTAGGGAAGTTAGTGTGAAAGACGTTACAATGATGTGAATCATTATGACGAGTGCAATTTTTATGGAAAAGATGATGTGCCTCCTGGTACCTATTCCACGTATCCCTGAGCACACTTGTTTTCTAAGACTCTGGAGGTGGACAAGGGATCTCAGCCGACACCTCACCAATTTTCACCCGCTCTGACATAACTTTCTAGACCGCTCCGAATACAAACTGCTCCCTTCCTGCTGGGAGCACTCAGTAGTAAGCCGTGGGATGCTGGTCCCTACGTCTCCTTACTGGGGACCCAGACAGGGTGTGCTAAAGATTTCCTGGCAGGCCGTGTGCCCACGTTTTTCCTGGTGAAAGCAAAGACTGGGGATAGGAAAGGGGAAGGGCTTGGTTAACCATAGACTTGTATTCTCTGTTTTAGTGTGCGAGTCAGGAAATAAATGAATCGCTGCAGATTCCTGGAGCGTTTCTTGTGCATCAGGAGATTCACTTTTCCCTTAGTATCACAGAAAATATGGTATTAGCTTAGAATGATGGTGAAGAGCTAATTCTCCCTACTTAAAATTGTACCTCCTATGCCAATATTGCAGTGGACTAAATGTTCTCAAGAATGTTCTCAAATGAGTTAAAATCAACAAACCGAAGCCAATTTTCCTTAGGCATAGCCATAAGCCTCTTTCAAAAAAGTCTGAAATATACTACATGATAAGTATTTCAGCTGCTGCTTTAGCATTGTCCAACTGCAGTGATTTAGAGCAAAGCCTTGCCTGCATTTCAATGAAAGCAAGGGAAAATTTGTGCTCAGTCTTGCCTGGCCAGCTGGATTCTAAGTGCAAATCACACCCATGTACTGCCCTTATTCAGTGATAAGGGTACAAATAGGGTGCGGGTAGGTTGGCGTTTTAGTTCAGATCAGAAGTGTGCTTCTGAAGCAACTATCCTGATTTCTCCCATTTGCTGTGCTTTTTCTTGCACCACAGGTCAGAGCATACGAACCAGACTTCTGGGTGAAACCAGTATCAGAAAGGTACTCGGGGAGGACAATTCCTGTGCTCCAGCCAGTCGGCACATGGGACCAGACTGACAAACCTAACCATGTGTACAATATGGACGTGAGGTCCTCATCGCCAACTGTAGGTCTGCTCCCGTTTGGCTCTTTAGCTTTCTAATGTAGATACAGGCATCTGATGCCCAGAATCCATCAGCAGGTAAAAAATTATTATTGCATTACAGACTGTTGTTTTTACTACTAAAGTTGTTTCAAATGAGCACTGGAAACCCTAAAATAGTATAACGCTGATCCCAAATGAATTATTCTCATGATTTAAACTCAAGGCTTTCAAATCCCTAGCACGGGTCTTTTTCCTCCACAGCCAAAGAAGCAACTCTGCTTTTGAGACTCTCTGCTAGCATATGCACGCTAAAAAAAAAAAAAAAAAAATCTCTTTTCCACTATGACTTACATGCCAAATGTGCTTATTTACTCCTAGGTAGAATGAAACTTGGCTTTAATTACTTTTATACTAATTACATGCTTTTAATCTATGGTTTAGTGATTTATTAGTTACAGCTGCAGTGAGCAAAATACACATAGGCTAGGGAAAACATATCCCTTTGTAGATGGCCGCTGTGGGTCCTTTTTAAATCCTACCAAGCCTTATGAGTTAAGCCCTAAGCAGTTTATAGGCTTTGAACAAGTGAGCGTGTTTCAGTCTTTAAGGACATCATTGCCACGTCCCTATTAGAATCATAGAATCATTAAGGTTGGAAAAGACCTCGAAGATCATCGAGTCCAACCGTCAACCCAACACCACCATGCCCACTAAACCATGTCCCTAAGCGCCTCATCTACGTGTCTTTTAAATACTTCCAGGGATGGTGACTCAACCACTTCCCTGGGCAGCCTGTTCCAATGTTTAACCACTCGTTCAGTAAAGAATTTTTTCCTCACGTCCAATCTAAACCTCCCCTGGCGCAACTTGAGGCCATTTGCTCTCGTCCTATCGCTAGTTACTTGGGAGAAGAGACCGACCCCCACCTCGCTACAACCTCCTTTCAGGTAGCTGTAGAGAGCGATGAGGTCTCCCCTCAGCCTCCTTTTCTCCAGGCTAAACAACCCCAGTTCCCTCAGCCGCTCCTCATAAGACTTGTTCTCCAGACCCCTCACCAGCCTCGTTGCCCTTCTCTGGACACGCTCCAGCACCTCAATGTCCTTCTTGTAGTGAGGGGCCCAAAACTGAACACAGTATTCGAGGTGCGGCCTCACCAGTGCCGAGTACAAGGGGCACGATCACTTCCCTACTCCTGCTGGCCACAGTATTTCTGATACAGGCCAGGATGCCATTGGCCTTCTTGGCCGCCTGGGCACACTGCCGGCTCATAGTCAGCCGGCTGTTGACCAAACACCCCCAGGTCCTTCTCTGCTGGGCAGCTTTCCAGCCACTCTTCCCCAAGCCTGTAGCGCTGCATGGGGTTGTTGTGGCTGAAGTGCAGGACCCGGCACTTGGCCTTGTTGAACCTCATACAATTGGCCTCGGCCCATCGATCCAGCCTGTCCAGGTCCCTCTGCAGAGCCTTCCTGCCCTCGAGCAGATCAACACTCCTGCCCAACTTGGTGTCGTCTGCAAACTTACTGAGGGTGCACTCGATCCCCTCGTCCAGATCATTGATAAAGATATTGAACAAGACCGGCCCCAAAACTGAGCCCTGGGGAACACCGCTCGTGACCGGCCGCCAACGGGATTTAACTCCATTCACCACAACTCTCTGGGCCCGGCTGTCCAGCCAGTTTTTTACCCAGTGAATGTATTTACCCAGTGCTATGTATTAGGTGCATAGCACTCCCATTGTTACTCTAACCACTTTAGATGTTAAAAAAGAAAAAAAAAACAACAAAAACTTGAGCGTAAAGCCCAAAAAACTTGTCACAGAAAACTTAAGATCATGTACTTTCAGAGAGGATTTTGTTCAAACATTCTGTATTGTTTTTAATTTTTCTCATTTTTCTGTCATTGCTATGAAATTGCAGGTGGGTCAGATTCCTCAAGTTAGGATAGGATAAATCAATTCACAAACTTTCTAGGTATCTGGATTTAAAGTTTTAGTTGGACCGATTTCTAGTATGTAAAAATCGTACACTTGTATCGCTCTTCCCTTCTGAACATCTGAAAACGACAGCATTAAAGAATTAGTCCCCAGAGCGTTATTATCCACTTCCAACTGATGGGGTACAAAGAGGCTTGATGACTTCTTCAATACACTGTGGTAAAGCTGGGAAAGGAACCCAGATGTCCTGGTTCCTCATCCTGTCCCTGAACCACAAACCACACGTCCTTGCCTTATTAGCGACAATCACAGCACATGAAAACAGACTATTTATATCTAAATATTTCATCTGTTCTCACTCATTATTCCCTAACTCACCAATGTAATTATGTTGGCAAGGCGACAATATCTTTTTCCCAGTAAGCACAAACAGATTGTTAGGTTTTCTGCTGAGATACAAGCTGCAGAAGAAGAGCTCCCAAATAACTAACATCAAAAGGACCGTGTTTTCATTGAAACATCCATGGTAATGCAGCAATGGGAGAGAAGATTTTTTATCTTCCTCGTTTGACTCTGACAGCTGTATTAAAAGCACTGATCAAGAAAGGTTAACGTTGTAAAGAATATCGACCCGGAATGAGTTAAACTAAAGAGCAAAAAAAAAGAAAAAGGGGCTTTGGAAAGTTCTGTTTTTTCAATCAGTTCAATTCCTGCTCAATATTCCCTGAGACGGTGCAGGGGATGAGCCTATCCCTTCTGCAAATCCCCAGCCGGATGGCCCCCGTCCTGGAGCAAGTTCCCTGCTTGGAGCCTTAAAGCCCAGGCGAGTGTGAAAAACCCTTTAGGAGGTGGCTACGGGCAGGGCTCGGGGTGCTGGAGGTTTCGGCCGGGTGTCGCAGCTCAACTCCCATTGCTCGCGCACCACTGGGAACGCTACAACCGCACATCTGGATGGAGACAACTTGCCGCGGAAAGGCTCGCAAGCCTGCAAACGAGAGACGGGATCTCTGCAAAGTGCAGGACTAGTGATAACGGGATTGAAACGAGCAGGGTATTCAGCTGATAGCTTTAGCTGAGTTTGTACTTGGTAAAGCAAATAGAGCATTGCTAACCATTTGGTATCTGATAAGCTGGTTGTTTCTTTTGTACAAACAAGGGAGAAAAGGGAGGAGGCTATAAGAACAAAAACTGGCAGTGGTTGAAAGTGTTAAACTGGATTCATAACGAGAAGAACAAATTGATTAAGGTAAGCTAACAGACGTGAAGAAATACAGTTTTTCCACAGCAATACAAACCTAGTAAATTGTATTAGTCTGGGAGGTTTGCTGTAAGGTTGTAACCAGATCTATTTCTAAGTCCTTTCCAAACACACTATTCATAATGCTGTGTAAGAGTTAATCAAGCAATATTTAACAGTCCTCAGAGTTTGCATAACAAGCAACTTTGGATAGAAAAAAAAGAAGATTTGTGCTAAATAAATCTGAGGTGCGCATTTCATAAATATTGTTACAAATTGTCTAAGTGATTGCATATTCTCTGATTAGCAAAAGTCATGTTTGTTCTGGTAAAATACCTGCTTCCATATATGGGGAATGATGATGCATCCCGGGCAAAACACGAAAGCCATTGAGAATTTTGCTACTGAAGTCAGGGACGCCACATTTCATATAAGGCAAGGACCTCTCAGCTCTTGACACTGCTTGGGCCGCCTCATCCTGGGACTGAAGTGGCAGCTACAATCTGTCTCCCAGATGCAGACATCTTAACGCTGTATTATATATATGCCATGTGTACAACCCTTTTGATTTTTCAGTGACATGCAGAAGCCTGGTTGCATTTGTTAGTATGTAGACAACACGTACACTAGTTCTTCTCAATAGGATACCGGAGTTTATCGCCATAAAACTTTAGGTTACTAATTCCAAGCAGACTCAGAGCAAAGGCTGAGAATACAACATTGATTCACAATGTTCAGGTTTCAAAAACGATCGCCAATTAACAGGAACATTTTGGCTGGAATTTTTAGTCTGCTGACGATGCACTCCCAAATGTAACCCTAAAGAATCTCCCCAGTAGTGGAACACAACCAGTTGTATTTGAGAACACTGGAGGGAGAATGCGGCTAAAGAGCACTATATTTTCATCTGTTACTAGTCAGAAACGCTCCACTGTACATGTGCTCTTCTGTTTTTTCTTGTCCGGTGTTTGGCGACTCGGTACAGCCCCAGTATGATCCTGAGGCCCTCCGTTGTTTAACGCCGCAAGTGAAATGGGCACCATAACCTCTGCATGGCCCTGGAGCTGCATAGGAATTATTTCCTGCTCTCTGCAAAGGAAGATGCCTTCAGATTTTGTTAAATGATAACAAATAAGGAAAAGGAGGCCTCCCCTAGTTCTAGCAATCCTATCCCTCCCACTGGGCTTTCCTAGAGGTGGCAGAGTTGAAACTCCCAGGTTTTATTTTCAGAACATGGTCATTTCTCATTCCGATATTTTAAAGTAAACAATTCTTGGTTCCCATGTATTATTCAAGTAGAGAGAAGTGGGTATCCAGTGCATACATAATCAAACATCCAGCCTGCACCAGGCAACCTTCTCAAATCACTTGAGAAATTTCCCTATTGCTATTGTTATCATTCTCCATTCACTTCCTCCAATTATTTAACACTTCAAACTGTATCCCATGTTTACCCCACAGCTGTGGGGTGAGGCAAGCAAGAGCTGTGTTCCTTCAAGCTCCCTTGGACAGTGCTTGCCCACAGGAGAAGAGAGGGTAGCTGCACAGATGTTGCTGGTATCACGTTAATACAGAAATAACCTGTTGAAAGCAGATTTGTTTTCGAACCTTTCAGTGAGAAAATATCCGTTTCAGAGAGAGGAATTAATGATTTTTAACCTGCCTATCATGCTCTTTCATTGCCGGCATGTAAAATCGTTACTGGCGTTTCAAAGCTGTGAGTAGTAATGTTGAGGATATTTTTGTTACTGCCAAAACATTTACATGAAACTGCTATTCAGATCAAATTATCTCGAAACTGTAAAGCGTGCGTGGATTCCAAATTATTCAACTTGGAGAGATTGTTACATATTGAAATTACACGGTAGAAACCAGCAAAACACCACCATTGCTTCAGATTCATAAGAATGGCAAAAATAGCTCTTAAAAGAATTCTCCTTAAATGCACTACTGTAACAGACACAGGATTCCGCTATATTTAAACCGGTATTTCACTACCAGAAAAACATAGCTTTTCACCCTTCCAGGCAGACTGGTTGGTTCTGACTATTGTTTCCACAACACTTTAAACACAAACAGCACTGCTCAAAGAGAACAGCGGCGTGGAAGTGATGGAAACTAAAGCACAAAAGGTAAAGAGCTATGACTATTTGTGGAATGACAGACTGAAAATATAAGTTCAAAAGTGCAGTAAACTGTCAGAGCTGGTCAGTGCTAGTAGGATCCTATTAACCGCTCTATTTTATTTCTTTATATCTCACATTTATCTTTCAGCAACACACTAATTATGGAAAAGACAAAAATACCACCAAAAAGAGGACTGGGTAATACTGTGAATTTCAAGTCTTTGACGAGCCATCATTCAAGGTATTTCGATGTGTTTTCCTTTGCATAATATTCTAAATAGCGCTACTGCTGCTTTTCAATAAGGATTCTGTGTTGCAATGAAAGAATGATATGGCCATATCAAAGATGTCCCTAAGAGTACCGTGGTTCCGTAAAAGAACCATAAAGGTAATTTTCCAAGAATCACAGGAAGGGCTGTGTAATTCGGCAACAGAGGTCAGGGGTCATTTCTCTTTGGCAGAGAGGGGATGGACAGATGAAAACACTATATGCAGACAAAACTTAAAGTGATAAAACCAGAAACTTCTAACTCTGCTGTCAGAAAAGAGTTGGCAAAGAAAAGTGAGGGCTGTAGAAAGAGCTCACCCGTGAGGAATATTGAGTGTGGCACTGGAGTGGGGTCCTTTGCCCTTGCGGTCACTGATAACTGGAGATTGACATCTAAAATTTGTGTGCTTTTTCCATGCGAGTTTGTAGCTGATTTGTTCTCATTCCTTCAGTGAAATATCCTGAAAAGCAACAAGAAAGCAATAGGATAAGACAGGTTCCCCAGATGTCGTGAGGAGTGCTCAATGGGTATCTGTAACAGGAAATATGTGCTCTTTCAATACGATGTGTTTTATCGTGGCATAAAATCATAGTGATTTCAGAATCATCTTGATGAAAGGACATTCTGTACTGGTGAGTGTCCTGTGTATAAGAAGAGTCGTAGATAAGGCATCCTGTCTGGAACAACCTGGTATCCTTCTCTGGGAAAGGGAAGAGAAATTAAAGAAATAACCGTATTGGGAGGAATGAAATAGTAATGATCTCTTCAGAGGCTGTGCTTTTTCCTTTTTTTCTTTTAATACGCATGCAATGGCAGCTATGTAAACAGAATATGAAGAAGAATGTCCACGAGCATACACAGTTCAAAACAATTTATAATACCTACTCTCTGTCTTATTCAGATGAAGTGTTTTTTTCCTTAAAAGAACTAAGATTTAAGGTTTGCATGTCTTGGAGGAGAAAAAAACCACTTCCCCTTCAATAAAATCCTTCTGTCACGCAAGTTGGACACAAATTCTTGCAAAGCTAAGAATTTCAAGCTAAAGCTGAAATAGCCCTTTAAAAAGAGAGACTATCTTGTAACCTGGGATTTCCTTCATAACTTTTTAATTCAATTCTTTCTGAACAGGCCTGTCCTCTGTAATGCCAAACACTTTTGGAAGAGTCCATAGTCATCTTCTATGTTTTCCATGATGTTTTCATTAACTGAAGAGATGTTCATCTCCTCAAACACAGGTACAAAATACAAGCGTGCAAAGCCAATGATCTGAGAATGCTTGAAATGGTGACGGCGCAGCTGACTGCCACGTCACACCTCACTATCTGGAGTACTTTTGACATGGTAGGTTTGGCAATGCTCTCACCATCACCCAGGAGAAGAGGGGCACAAGGTTTCCCACATTATCTCCTTTCTTACAAACTCTTGTGGCTTCCAGGAGGAAGAGTTAACTCTTCGTTCTCCACCTTAAAGAAAAAGAAATCTAAATTATGACTCTGATTCAGTAGCGCATTTCAACACCTAGTTCAAAGCATCAGGTGAGCTCCAGTGAGTACAGAAAGTGTGTGGGCAGCCTGAATGACATAGGCACTTAGGTAAATATTCTGCTGAATGAGGCTTCAAGTTGCATTTGGGAAAACATGCAGTTAGATAAAAAGGAACACAGTAATTGCTTTTTTTTCCCCCCTTCTTTTTTCAACAGTATTTAACTACATTTTTCTAAAGTATGGGTGTGTGAAAAGCTGCACTATTGTAGATAAAAATATATAAAATGTGGTAGATTAAAGATTTGGAAATCAATTTCTCAGGGGACCTTTTCCAGTCTAGACTCTATTGACACATCCTGCCAATTTGTTTGTTTGGTCTCCCTGTGAACACAACATTTGATACTGTAGGCAATGTAAAGATCTTTGATAAGCTTGCTACTTCCTGCAGCACTCTGTTCACAATTAACTTTTTAAATACAATTTATAGCTTTCAGTTTTCCATTCACCAAGAATGGAGATTATCCAGTGAATTATGCAGCTTTCAGAGAAGGGTAAATATGTCCTTGTGCTTGCTGTTCTCTGGCAACACCAGGATGGAGCATCAGCTGATGAAAGCTCTGTAGAAATAAGGTGTTTAAATCCAGAGCAGACAGGCAGTGTTTCCAAAGTCACAGGATGGACCCAACAACCCATGGCCCTGGCTACTGAAGGGCCCTACAGAAAAAAGGAAAAAAATGCACTAGTATATTTGGAGATCACCTAAATGCACTGATGCAGCAGCTCATCTTGAACCTGTGTTGAAAGTTACAACTTTCCTTCAATCTTACTCAACCATTTTCCACAAACACATTGGTAAAAATGTGATTTCTAAACGTTGTGGGATGCTTCCTCAAAACTGGTGTACTAGACGGTGCAGAGCAGTCCTGCAGCAGTTCTTAACGAGTTACCCTGCCTTCAGGGAAGGCTCGCTTTCAACTTCCAAAAGTTAAAATTGGCCAAGTCCTAAGTCCTTGAAGAGGCAGTAGAACGGTAAGCATCTTGAGAATGTCTAATATCCTGAAATCCCTCATAGCAAGAAGTTCCAGGACATACACATAATTCAGTGCCGTCTTCTCTGCATCGCCCCCATTTGCATGTTTTCACCATGTGCCTTCATGCTTTTCATGTTTTCACCATGTGCCTTCATCCCACGGTAGGCTATTCTCAACTTTAAAATCTCCTGTTAAGACAAGGCATCTCTGAGTTGTTAGTTCTGTGCTAACATCCTCTCATCAAGTTTACCCTCTACGTGGTGGATACACACTGCTGAACTGGTAGGATTTGATTGTGTTCTTGCTCATTATTCTGCCTTGACTGCTTGACTGTCTTGACTGCTCATTCCTCAGTCTTCACCCTTTGGTAGCTATTTACACCAATACCAACAAACTGGAGGCTTCTGGATATGGACCGCTGGAGCCAAAGCTGAGCACAAGAAATAAAAGGCATTGCCACCAGAAAGATTCCAGAAACTAAGCTGATCTTCAGGGGGTGATGCCGACTCATTAATGGTACTTCTTGCAGTGCCTTTATTGCTTTTTAGTTAAGCACACAATGCATCTGTATAATTAAGCCACAGGCGTAATATGGGACAAAAGGCACATTTGCTGGTTTTAATTTTCTTCCTTCTAGTTATTACTGGGCCTGCTCTAGTGGCAACAACTAGACATGAAGAAGAGTTGTGCTCGAATTTTGCCATTTTAGATTAATTTGTAAAATTCATGCTGTTTTCTGAGAATACTAATTTTTACTACAAGTTAGATAAAGCACATTTTTTTCTAAATGCCTTCATTAGTCCAGATATTTTGATTGAAAAAGAAAGGCAAGAATATTTGGAATTCAAATTAAAAAATGACCTGGGAATAGGAGAAATTTAGGAAAACCGATGCCTGTTCTCCCCATCAGATAAATCAAACGTTGTTCTAAAAAGTTATTGAAACCAGCTGTAGGAATAATCAGATCATAATTTATACAGGGAAGCATAGCTAGCTAATTATTTAAGATCTTCTGAGAAGCTGCCACAAGGGGCAAAGGTGGTCAAGAGAGCTGATTTTGAAGAAAACTTACTGAAAGCTGAGGACCAAACTGACCCTTGCGCAGGAAGACAGGGAATTATGGCAGAGGTCGTCTTGGCTAAGCAAGGAGCTTTTTAGTGGCCTGAAATGGAAATGAGACCATACAAGAAGCAGAAACAAGGACAGGCAAGCAAGGGGGCATATATAAAATTATCGCTTGGGTACTTACTGGTGAAATGGGGAAGGCCAAAGCCAAGTTGGAGCTAACAACAAGGGATATAAAAAAGTAACAAGGGGCTTCCACAAGCATGCTAGTAGCAAAAGGACCATGAGCTTTTCCTGCAGACTGATTAGAAGTTTACTGAGTGGAGTTTCAATGAAGATCTAAACCCTGTTTCACAGACTTCACCTGGGCTCTCTACTAACCAGGCTCTGGTGCGTGGACTTGTTTCTGCTCAGAGAAGCACGTGAGAAGAACAGATGAAAAGGAAGCTCACTTTTTTTGTTCTGTGTGTTTCTGCAGTATCCATCATTGAAGTAATTCTGTGCTGTCCATGCATTTAGAGAAACGTCTGCCCTGGCTGTGCACAGGCAGCTCTAGTTTGAATGCATGACGATGCCTCTGAGTTGGTCTTCATCATCCCCCAGAATCGCGCTACTGGAAATCGCAGCAGTATCCTTTAGCACAGTGTCTCACAGCTCTCCTGTGGTTATGCCAATGTCACACAGTGGGTAATGGTTAGACACGGGCTACCCAATGTGACTGCAGCTAAATTAGGTGCACCTGAGCTGAAGGTACTGAAAGCCATTTAGTCTAGCGCTTGCGCCAAGACAAGCAGCTAATTTTTGAACTTAGTTCTGTGCAGTTCATGATGATTCCCACACTGCAGGGACGCTGTGACAGCCAACATAGCTAATTTGAAACGAGCCTTGTGAAGTTTATGTGAGTGAGCTGCTACTTCAAGGCTACATGCCTTGAAGTTTATGGAGACCAGGCCAGTCATCCACAAGGCAAGCCATCTCTATTTGGAAAAGTGTCTTTACGGTATCTCTCACCTATATGTAATGAATGAAGTTGAGTTCAAAGCCATCATACAGCTGTAACCCAATCGTGGCAACCATTCTTCGGATTAAATATCCAGATATAATTAGGTTGACTTTCTGTGAAGAACCTACTACAGTATACCAGTGATTAATGTGGCACTTGCTAAGCAATACCATTTCTGCTTTGAAACTGTTCTGCAACAGTGGAAAAAAAAATCTTTCTTTTTCAATATGTCTCTAAATATTGCACCAATTTTGTCAACATGTAAATGGGCAATACTTCAAATTCTGCTACGGGGTAAAGGGGTAGCATGAAATAGTTTTCATGGAAAATCTATAATTTAGACTACCTGTAGTCTCATTAACCATAATTACTTTGGACTAGATGAGTAATGTTTGAGCCTATAAGCCGGCAAACAAATGAATGTTGTCTATTCAAAGTCCATTAAGAAGTTCTGTTTTGCCTCAGTCTCTGCCTCTCCCAAAAGGAAAGTGGGATGTGGCGAT
Organism: Aptenodytes patagonicus; assembly: GCF_965638725.1. Classification (NCBI taxonomy): domain Eukaryota; kingdom Metazoa; phylum Chordata; class Aves; order Sphenisciformes; family Spheniscidae; genus Aptenodytes; species Aptenodytes patagonicus. The sequence continues at coordinate 79,911,752 of NC_134952.1, forward strand.
CTTCTGTGGATTTTGTGGCATTCTTTTTAGGATGTTTTTCATACTCTGTACATTGTGTAGTAACACAAAAAGCCTCCAGGCTTGAAACTGCATTCTGTCTTTTCATATAGAGAGCTACAGAAATACCAGAGCGGTAGCTAGCGGTCCAGCCATGCACACAAAGGCTGGCCTCCCCATGGCCCTGTAGATATCTTCACCCAGCAGTCTAAGTTCCTTCCTTCAAATCCTGAAAAGTTTGGTTCACCTCTCCTTCCTGTTGTATCTCTGCAGAACCTCTGAGGCCAGAGGTTCCCCTGTAACGTCTTGCCACAGTGGGCTGGTAAGCTTCATCGTTCTTCAGTTGTATTATTGTGTGGTGTTGAGGTTGGAGGAAAGAGGCTCCTTCTAGGTTGTTGCTTGCTTCATTTCATAGCGTGATTCCCAGCTGGCGCTCTCTGCTGCTCACCTACTACAGCTGAGGCTTTTCCTATTGCTTCCTAGCGCTACTTTTGGCCTTTTGTGAGGATATGTCCTTGCTTCCTTGCAGTCCTCTTCTATTTCCCTTTCGCTATGCTCCCAAGCCTGCAGCTCCCTTGCATTGCTTAGATCATCCCACCGCTGGGATGGCTGCCTCCCATCTTCTCTCAGGTGGCTTTTATGTAGCTGAACCCAACTATATCAGCATAAATCCAAAGAGCGTCACTGGTTTTTCTTTGCTGAGCCACCTTCCCTCTGGTCAATAGGACTCTCTTTTATCACATCAGGGGTGATCAATAGCAGTTTGGCCAACTCTTCTTTTTTTAAAAGAGCAGGATCTGGAGTGAGCCAGTGTTTGAATTGTTATACAATATAGTGGTTGTAAGGATAAACTCTGTAAGTCAGCAATGCCTGCGAATAACGTTGTTATAACTAGCTGCAAGCACCATTTTCTGTTTCTTACTGGAGGATTTTCCTACGCTTGAGGCTTTTTCTAACACTGCTTCCAGCATTGCATTTACATTGCTGTCCAGAGGTCAGTCTAACGAGACAAATCCTAGTCACCTATTTTTTTTTTTAATGCTGATACTCGTTTCTGTTTTGTGGTTGGGTTTTTTTTAAATATATACATCTTGGGAATCTCTGAAACAGTCTCAGCAATTGTACTAATTATTGCAGGCGTGCTCTTCTCCAAAGGCACTAAACTTGGGCAGAGGTATGGTTAGTTTTTTAGCTGGCACGTGCTGATTCGAAACCAGACCTCAGTTCAATCTGCTTTTCATGAGTTTTAAATCCAGATTTTTTTTTTTTCCTGCCATCTGACTTTCTTAAGCCTTTGCAGAGGAGAATTATGACGAGAGGAAGACACGGATCTTGGAGGAGACAATGCCTTTCAAACAATATGTCTGCTCTTCTAGAACTAGTTTTAGTGTAAAATCAAACACAATTATCTGCCTCCTTGTTCCATGTTATTAGCAGATCTTTCTGCCATGTCCCCAGTGTATTTTCTTAATACCTACTTTATACTTCCTGAGCTTTTCTTAATGCATCCAGTTCATTCCCAGATTCTCTATGAAGGAAGATATTCAGCCGCTCTGCTTGCAGGCTGTGTGGATGCATGGCTTTCAGCTGACTTGGCGAGTAGTCGCCGGCCATCCTCTCCTCCCATTCAAAAATGGAGGTGGGGAGACAAGTCAGACTTAGAGTGAACCTGCAGAAATATATGCTTGCGCTCATACGCAAGCTTGCGAGGAGATGGGTCCTGATTTTGTAGAAAGTAATGGTGTTTCACGTTGTACTGGTTTTTGTGAACAGTCGCTATGCAATTTTTCTTCAAACAGCTACCCATCAACAATAGTAATATGAAACCATACAATATAGTTATTATTCCCAATGTCAACTGCTAGTGACTTAAAAACCCACCTTCCCTGGACATTTATTTTTTTTCAAATTAGAGTAGGAAGTACTTTGCTGAGGAATATTTTCTTTGTTTTGCTTTAATTTATGTTTGTTTGAGACCCAGTACAATAGAAGTTTCATTTTGGTGGGAGGCCGCCTGGCGCTAATGCAATGCAAGCAATAAGCAGTAATAAAAATGCTTTTTTGTTTGCAAGTCACAGTAATATCTAACGAACATTCACTTTTGCCTCTGTAACAGAGCTGATTGATTAAGTGATTCACTTCATGCACATTCACTACATCAGATGTAATTCCAGTTTCAGTAGATAGCTGTTTTTCAACAAAACTTTGGCAGCCTGTTTTATAAGTGGTTTTTGGTAAGCAGTTTTCACCATACAGGATTTTTGTGATTTGTTGCATTGACCCAGTGTATTACAGCTAAGGTTAGAAAAAGGTCTGTGTGTCCTGCTTGGCCACATGAAGAATACAAGCCCCCAACACCAGGAAACGGTATAAATATAACAACATTATACAATATAGAGGTGGCACTTGGATGCATCAGGAAAGATATTTCAGGTAGAGATAGGGACGTGTTAGCACCGTTGTACGAAGCCCTGAGAAGAGTGCTCTGCACAAGGAAGGCTGCGTAAAATTTTGACCACCCATGGTTCAGAAGGATGAGCTCAAACTGATACTGGAAAGGGTGATAGGATGATGGGAGGAATGGGAGTTCTATCATATAAGAGAAAAGTGGAGATCACGGCTTCCACAGCCTGACAAAATTAAGAGGGGATACAGTCATTGTCACTGAATATGTTTTGGAGATGAGTATCAAGGGAGAAAAGCAACCTAAGAACAACCTTGGTACTAGGAACAAGCAGGGATAAATTGGCTGATAAATTGGCTATAAGTACATTTAAGCTGGAAATCATGGTGGTTTTAAGTGATGAGGTCCTGGAACTGCCACAGAGTAACAAGACTGACATTAAGTTTTTTTAAGACTGAGCTCATTAAATTTTCAAAAAAGGGTTCAGTGAGACTGCGTTTGTTATAGTCCCTCATGGCACCCGCCCTTTGCACAAGACAAAAACTGTCTCTAACCCAGGGGTCACTTGGATTTCAGGTTGGTATAATCAAAGTTCCATGGTCTGAAGTTCTTTGGCATAACCAGGATTGCTAGGATTTACAGAGCAATGGTATAAGCTAATGAAAACAACATCTAATTTTTTTAATAAATATCAATGCTTCAGATTTGTTACATTTTTTTTGAATTAACCAAAAACCTGGCAGCAACTTGAATGCTGGTGAACAGTATGATACAAGAAATTGAAAAAAAACAGTGTAAAACCAGTATTTTTGTCAATGGATATATTCAGACATTTTTAATGTCTGCTTCATTATCCCACGGGCTGCATGCAATTGCAAGCTGAAGAGGGGAAGCTACATGCTAAGTTTTGTGGCTTGTATCGTGACGTTTCTGGTGAATAAATGAGCAGGTTTGCATATAGCACAGAAGGAAAAAACAAGCGATATTATGGAAACACTGTATTTACCTTGCATAATGAGCCATATTGCAATGAATTCCTTCCTGTAACGGGACCTCTATGAAATGTGCTAAATAAAATAATCTTCTGACCCCTTCCTTTCTTTTCTATCTCCTTATATGCTTTTTAAACTAAAAAACTGAACTGCAAAACTAAAAAAACCCTATATTCTTCCAGTGACCTAAATTTGCAGAAAGACAAATCCGTTGCCTTCAAACAGGATGTGAAGACACAGCTTTGCAAATTGCGGATCCCCTCCCTCCCAAGCCAAAGGAAATTTCTGTTAACCAAGACCATGATTGTCTTATGGCAGCATATTGGGAAAATACCCTGGTGTTTTGCTGTCCTGGAAAACTATTTTCTTCCTTGCAGGACTCTATACTAATGTTTAATCCTCCGAATCATCAACCTCAGAGGCAGGTACTCAGAGGTGGCCCAAGCCATCTTCCTGCCTCCCCTGTTCCTGTGGGTAGCATTGCTCTGAATAAGGATCTTGTACAGACTAGAACATCCATGGGGCTACTTTCATTTTCATCATTAAAATAGCGAGGTCAGGATTAAGAAATCGGCTGCACGTGCTATTTCACCTCTGCCCCTCAACGTCCCCGAAATGCTGCCTGTGGTGTTCAACCATCTGAGTCTCCCAGAAAGGAAGAAGAGCTGGAATGAACCCCATACCCTGATGCTACAGAATCAACTGGCTGTTTAAAATTTATGTAGGATTCTTTTTTTTTTTTTTTTTTGCCACAGAGGTAATAAAGCATGATTCCGGCAGGCTCGGAGATCTGCCTCTTAGAGAACCTGGCACATGATCACTGGCCTCAAAACAAAACCCCAAAACACCAAAGAAACCCATTCGTTTGGAAATACATGTCTCTGTACCTGAACACCATGATCTCATCAAGTGGTAGAGATGTACAAATTTTCTTTAGCAAGAATGTAATACGTCTTGCTAGGAATGACCTTTATGTATCCTTGTGTGTATCTAGCATTCACAAATTAACAAATACTTCACACCCTAAAAAGTTTTCTCTGGGAAGCTTGCTTCCTGGCTGATAGCAAGTTTCCAGTAAAATCAGTGTGTACTATAGATGCAGAGGAGTTTTTGTCAAAGAGAAATTCCTTCCAAACCATGGATAATCATTATCCACTCTGAATTACCTAATTATCTTTTGGGGGTTTTTATTGTGTGGAAAAAGAAACAAGGCGTTTTCTTGCCAAATCCCTCAGAAGTGTCCTAAATGCTCATTGTCTAACAGAGATCACAGATTCAGACTGCCGTCCCATTGTCCAGCATCGGTGCATGCAATAGCCTGGCCTCATAAAACAGACATTTAACTGAACAGAACCAATTAGCCCTCCATCGCGGCCCCTGTTCACAATAGAAAAAACAGCTGATGTTCCCTTAACTTGAAACAATGGGAGGATATGCATGGGCTGTGGAACTCTTACAAGCGGAGTAACTCTTTCCAGAGTGGGACCGTGAGAAAGTAAAGCCCGTAAATGGCCTTTCAGTGGATGAACTCCTGAACAGTCTTTTATAATGTGAACTCATCAGTCAGCTGTCTGTGGATGCGGTTTTCTTTAGAAAATCTCAGTTCAACTGCAACATGCCAGTTTTTAGTGATAAACCATTCTGCTGAACGATATTCTGTCTCAGCACTGTATTCACCCCAGTATGGATTTATTCAACAGCATCTTTTCCCTCCAACCCTCTTTTACATTCCTTACCATACTTGTACCTCTTCCTAATGATCTCGGAATAGCAATGACCACCGATGTGAGCGTGGCAAGAACTGAATGTTGCTCCTAACAATGGCAATGAGGCTTCATTTAAGATTTGGATGCTGAGAAAACTCACGCGAAGAAGCTGATGAGCTCAGAAATTCAGCCCTTCCATATGAATCCAGTAATTTACTTTCTTTTGACTACTTTCTCCTCCACCTAGTTGGGATCGTGCCACCACGTCTAATCACTGGATACCCAGAACCCAGCTAGAGCTGCTGCTAGCAACAAGACCGTGTTCAAAAAATGACCCCTCTTCAAAGTCAGCGTACAGCATTGTGTCCCTTCCCACCCAGAATATTTTCCAAGTGCCTTCAGACAATAGTTCATCACTTGCAAGTATGAAACTCTTTGAAACAAAGAGGCCTTCGCTAATGGCAAGGCAAAGATACCATTAACTTTGGGAAAACAACGCACAATAAATAAAACCGTCTACTTCATTCAGTACCTTTGGCAATGGTCCGTTGACTTGGTTGCCAGCTGATGCTGTGAATTTCCTGTAGGCATACATTCTTTTCGAGCATCGTTTCTCCTTCCCCATCTGCTAAATTTCCCTATAGTTTAGCACTGTTTGGACACCGTAGCTCCGGAGGTCTGACTCCTGCCTGGGCAGGCCTGTTTCCAGCCCCCTGCAAATCGGTATTCTGCCGTTTTCTGACTCTCCTTCCTAAAAAACAATCTGAAGGTTTCATTTTATTTCATGGCTGAGTAAAAGAGCTTTCAGTGAAGATCACAGAATGGTTTGGGTTGGAAGGGATCTTTAAAGATCATCTAGTCCAACCCCCAAGATGTCTCACTTCTGCTGCTGTTACCATGGTTTGCGTGAAAAAAACCTTTCCTTTGTTCAACTCCATCATGTATCTGTCTCTCCATCACATCTACTCGTTAAATCCTTTGCAAGAGCCTTACAGAGAAGTCGTCCCAGTACAGGATGCTGAGAAGACTGGTAGGACTTCGTGGTCATTGAAATGTAACTATCATCTTAGAGGTCTTTTCCAACCTTAATGATTCTACGATGTCTCCCCAGAGTGCCACTGGAAGAACGAGGAGAGAAAGACAAAGAAGGGCCATATTTTTTATTAACGAACAGATGGTATCAGAGAGCCGCTACCTCTCTGGGTTATCTGTCCATCCAGTGATCCGGGTAAAACAGCTAAACAGATTAACTAGTTTTATGGGCAGTCTCCTCTTGCTCACCAATAGATGGGAGCAGAGATTACTCATTAAATTTTCAGGCTACAGCACTTGCAGTTTTTTGAAGACTACAAGGGGGAAAAAAACTAAAACCAAACAATGACGATATAACTCATTCATGTGTCCACAGGGAGAAGTATATTGTTTCATTTAGTAGCATAGAAATGAGGTTTGTAATGGGAGTCAAATGGAAACCAGGAGTCAGCACTTTTGAATTCTTTAACCTTGGGAATCTCCGTTTTGGTATCTAGTGCTGGTCAAAGGTATTTAATACATTTACAAACCTCTCATTGTTATTTCCCAGATATAAGTGTGTTTTGCTTGGATCCAAGCCTTTACAAAAGCAAAAAAACATTTCCTAAACTTCCATTCATTTTTCTTACGAGATCAAAGAGGAAAAGCTGTCCAGATGTAAATAGCTAAGCCTCTAATGAGATGATCAATGAATTGTTTCTCTCTTGTACTATAAGCATTTAAATTAAAATATTGTGCTTAGGGCACTCTGCACTTCTAACTTGTATAGCAGGATCCAAGCATCTAACACAAGCCAGACAAACAACTTCAGCAATTAGCTTTCAACATAGGTCCCTAGCCTCTGACCTTTCTTGTTCATCGGAGACGAGCCAAATGCTTTGTTAAACAATATTAATCGTGCCTGGCACTTCTCTAGGGCCAGAGACGTCACAAATAGTTTCCTACTAGCAAGAAGCTGTTTGCAAGAAGCAAAATCTCATGCGTATTTTCTGTGCAATCAACAGGAGGCTGACTCAGCCGTAGTGGAGGTGAAGAGAAGTCCGATCTGCTTCTCTCTGTGCAAAACTTGGAAATGGCAGTGGAGCGCCTACACAGGTACCACCTGCATGACACCGTACCGTGTTGCTCTTCACCATGTCGGGCTTAGCAGCTCCACTAGCTCAGGAGTGAGCCCACTGCACTCTACTACACCCTGCACTTCCCAATCCCTGCAAGCATCCTATCTAACTTCACACGTTTACCCGAAGCGCCCAGGTTAGGACTCCCTTGAACTGTCGGTGAGAGAGAGAAATGTCTGGAGAGACACAGCTTAGCTGTGCTGAGCTGCCTCCTGGCACTGCCTCTTTGCACTGAGTGCAGGTGGGGTCTGGGGGTAGTAGATGCTTACCTTGGGGAGCTTAGCTCAGTGCCACGGTGAGGCAGGATGAACCTGGGACAAAAGGCTTGACTTCTGCATGTATTTGAAGGCAGAAACCTGCAGCTACATCTGCGGGGATTTTTTAAAATCCCTCACAATTGACTAGATGATAGATTCGCAGAGGTCCTGAGTCACCAACTCGGGGAGCTGCCAAACGTTTTTATGATCCTGTGCCATTTAACTAGAAAATGCTTTTTTAAAACCTATTTACTGAGATAAATTTGAATAGCTTGGGGTTTGTTTGTTAGAGGGATTTTTGGTTAATTCTCTCCATTCATACCTAAATATTTTGTGCAGCATAGTGGGAGTGTAAGTTAAGTGCCCCTGGGGCTGCCTGTAAAGACAAGGGTTGATGGGACAGACAGTAAAGTTACCCCATCGTTTTCCCTAGTACCACTTATTCTTAGCTCATCTTTCAGGCTCCAGATGGGCTATAAGCAAAATAAATGTTCTGCTGGCCAGAAGAAACGACAACAGTAGCTGGTCTCCTGTCAAATGGAGTCCTGAAGTTCCTGTCTAATTTCAAGGGTTTAAACATGATGCATCACATTTTGTCTGCATTCAAACTGGTGTCAAGTCACTGTAACTCCAGTGACCTCCACGGACTTTCTCCTGTTCTGCAACACGGTGAGGTTAAAGTTCTTCGGCCCATCTTAAAAACTTATTTTCATTAATTCCTGTGCCCTCCTCTCCTTAGATGCAAGATGCCAAAAAGATTAAGTAGTCATAGCCCGTAGTACAACCTACCTGTAGCTGATTGCCACTTACCAACTGACTAGTCCTGGTGTCCTCAATTCTGCAAAAATAATTAAATTCAGAATGTGAAGAAAAACCTCCTCTCATTTACAACAAAGGACCTATTGCTATTATAATTTGGGCTGATGCAAGCTGACATATTAAAGTAAGCAGCAGCATTTGCCTTGGCTTCATGGATTTCACATTTTTCTAGCTCTACATTTAAAAGAATATCAGCATCTCAGCTCATTTCACAGTTAAACACCAAATATGTGCTTAGGGAAAGTTTGGGTTGAGATACACGCTAGTCAAAATTGTAGTCTGAGCTCTCCTGTTTCTTTCAGCTTGGCCAACAACAAATGAGTTGGAAATTCCTCAAGGGAAAGAAAACCTCTCTCCTGCTAGCTGGTGAGTAGGTGCTTTGGGACATGGACTGATGTTTACAGTATGTCAGTACAAATTTGAGGTCTGCTCAATATGAGGTGCTACCGAGGAATACCAGCAATATCTGCAGAGGCAAAACATGGTGCTTGAGGCATGATGAAAGTATTTCCTCCACGGTACTGCAGGCCTCTGAGGCCATCTTGAAGCCCTGGCCGTTTGCCAGCTCCTGAGGCACTGTTAGACCCACGCCGCCCCTCCATTGCACCTCGTCCCAGACAGGGATCTTCACGTTTGGCAGCAGTGTGATATAACCAGGGAGATGTTTTGCCTGAACTTCTGCCCGGTCCCCAGTCAAATCCTTAATAGCGTATTTGTTTTTCTTTCACTGACTTTTTTTAAATGGGGAAAACTTTAAAAAGAAAGCTACAAAGTTTAGGAAAGTCAGAAATTTTTATGACAATGAGGTTAAAACACACTCCTTGTTCAATAATTAGGAATTACAGTCATAACTGTAAGTTGTAACAGCTAAAATATACTTCAGTGATAAGGGCTTTGTATCAGAAAAACAATTAATTCACCCTACACTTGATAGGTCCCACGGTCTGCTGACCGCGGGACAGACTGGCAATGCTGTAAAGGTTTATTCAGCAGTCAGTGATGGCTAAGCCTTGCTGCAGGACAGGGAGCTCACACAAGGGCGCTCGCTCTCCCTTGGCCACAGGGACATGGAGAGAAGCAGGACCCCAAGTCCCACCGGTCCTCATTCGTACCGTCCTCGGCCATCTCCACCAGCAGCATCCTTTGTGGGAAGTGCTGCATGGAGCCTCTCCAGAGAGGAGGAGAGCTGAGGGTTACATGGGCAGCGGTTACACCAGATCACAAACAGCAAATTGCTTTTGGAAAGAACTAGTGTTGAGAGGGGAAAATGATCGTGATTTTTCTTAATAGAAGAGAAAGGCAGTGACAAAGAGGTTGAAATAAAGGGGAACAGTTTTACTGTACAATGTCCTTTCTCCCCGTTATAGGAGACCTACCACATTGGTAATTTATAGCTGAAACTTTCAGAGCAAAGCAGGAGACAGGAGCATCTGTCAGTTTTGATAAGAGAGGGGCATCCACACTCCTGGAGAGAGTCTAAAGACATTTCAGCCCACAACTCATAACTAAAACAAAGGAATAATTTTAGTAAATGTGTCAAACCATGGATCGCAAAATGGGAAAAAAACACAGCAAATGTCATGCTTCTCTTTAAAATTCATGTGTCTGTATGTAACACAGTGCTCTGAGGAGGATGCGCACAATCCCAGCTGTTTGCACTGAACATGTTATTAGGGCAGTGAAAGTCAGGTATGTTCACCGAGTGACTCTGCCTTACCTTATTTTCAAAAATAAAAGTCTGGTTGATATTGGCCAGGAACATAGATGACAGTGATTTCCATGTCTCGCAGAAGTTAGGGGAAGCTGGCAGTGAAAGGACCACCTTTTTTATAGGAAGCTGGGCATGAAAAGCAACCACACACTCACAAAAAGGGCTACCCACCTTGATCTCTCCATTTTCTACCGTATTGAAAGAACAACTCTAGGAACTGAGGAACTGAGACTTTAGATCTGCTGCTTCTTTTTCCGAGACATTGCCCACCAGACTTACTATCAGGAGTCATGGAAAAAACGGGTAACCTGCAGGCTACTTGGGGAGCATTTTTTGACGTTGCACTTGGCAGTGTTTTCGCAATACACTTGTGTGAGTACAGTCTAAGACTGGGTGGCAGCTCTTTCACCTAGTTCAGCATGCTGTTTACTCACTGTGGTGCATCTGCCTGTGGGCACCACATACTTTTAATTTTCTTCTTCAGCTTAAACCCCCGTGCCATATTTCCTCCTGGCCCTAGTGAGTCAAAGGGTGCCAGACTGTAATTCGGTTTGTTTTTTTCTAGCAGATGTCATAGTACCTTTCTTTCGCTAACAGGCAACGAAAGAGCATAAACCTCAATCTAACATGACATTTGCTTGGGAAAGCGGTTTGCTCTTTACATAATTGTAAAGAACTACTGCTCTTTGAAGACATTTCTGTTTCAGAAAAGGTTTTGAGATACTGATGATTTCCATTCCACTTCAGAATAACCCATTTTGTTCAGTTTACAATTACGGTACAGAAATATTACCTTAATAGCTTAACTGCAGAAGGTACAGGTTTAAGTTTGTGGCTGCATAATTCGGAGCAATTTGCAAGTAAGATCAAGTGGTCCAGCCAGAACCACAGCAGGGGGTCTCCATCACCCCGTATCTGTTTCCTAGACATTTACTGATGATGAGATGCAGATGAGAGTGCCTAGCAGAAGAGAGGCCATGGCCACATGAGAGGTCTGCGTGATGTTGGTGCCCCCAGAAGCAGCACCAGGCACTCCGACCCAGGCGCCAAAACCACCAGTGAAAACGGGTTGCACAGGCTGGTGTGACTCTTCCCTGGCCGGCTGGAAGCTGTCGTACAGCCAGGCGTCACCCGCCAGCTGGAAACAGCTGACTGACAGCTGAGGAGTCAGGAGAAGCTTTTTGCATGGCCTCTCTGCAAAACCCAGTGTTTCTCAGCAGTCGCATGGGCATGTTTAACCCACCTTCACGGTGAATGCGTACGTACCAAGGCCAATATAATTTTTGGATTTTTTTTTTTTTCTCCTTAGAATTCTCCATGAGGCATTTCTAATAGTTATTCTGTACTTACCTAAACTCATTCACTTTCCATTTTTAAGAGATTTCTTCTTTATATTAAAGTGGGTTTACTACCTTTCCTACGAACCCACCTTTCCGAGACCCAGAAACCTTCCAGAGTCCTGATCTTGTCCCAGGGTATGTTCTTGGCTTTGAACTCCATTTCTCAGCTCTTTTCACGTCTTCTGCTTTACTCCAGGGGAAAGATCTCTCCAGCTCCCTTTCATGACAGGGCTTCTCTGAAGCAAGGGTCTAAAATGATTTTTTTTTTTCCTTCTGGCAGTCATCCTACAGATACCAGTGGTCTTAACTAGCACAGCTAGTGTGGAAGTTGCCAAGAGTTCTGCAAAAAACTAGAGAAAAACAAAGTCAGCCGACTGCATGCCAAGGAGGAGGTTTTTTGGAAATTAACAAAAACTCTGATTTGTAGTTTGGGTGTGTTCCGAATTTATCAAAGCCACATCTTCATTCTAGTAATAAGCTCTACTAAAACCCAAACTCTTCTACCCAAAACTGACTTTTGACTTTATAATTTAACAATAATAACAGCCTTTCTGAAATTACAGTTTGTGTTAGTGATGAGTTCAAAATGAAAATTAAAACCTTATCCTGCAAGAGGGGACGGTTTTACACATTTTTATACTGTTTTATAATAAGATGGGGGGAGGAGTTTCACAAAATTACCCAACAAAACATCAGATTAAGATGCTGTTAGTGATTCAATATTTAAGAACATAATGAAGGGGAATGCTTCTTACCCAGCTTCAGCTGATTAGGAGTCAAGGATTAACTATTTGCCCTGCACTGGCAGAGGCAGAAAAATAGGTACCTCTGGAGACCTCTCCATGTGACAGCCGTGCTACGGAGGGAACTTCTGCCCTGTGGAGAAATATCTGTTTCTCCATTCACTACAGAGAAAGCCAAAACAAGCAGCTTAGACTCAATGCCCAAATTTAGACTCCTAAACTTACTTAGGTGAGTTGAATCCTGCCCCTGGTTATGTGGTATCAATTTTTTTTGAGTAATAGTTTCTGTTGAAATTACTAGTGGAAGTATCGGTCCTAAACTGGAATATAAGGTGAAGGGGTGAAGACAGCTCCCTTTGACGTGGTGTAAAACGAAGCTTGTGGATATGGGCAGCGTGCCTGCATTCATGTAAAGAAAAAGAATCCACTTAATCATATGTTCTTTTTTTTCGCATATATATAAACATGATCTATGAGACAGAGCTTATGTATAAAATTCAAACCCTTAGCAAAAGTCTTTGGTTTTTCCTGGGCTACAATTTATTCAGCGCTGCGGAGGAGTATGGCTTTTATTACACATCAAAAGTCTTTCGCAGGGAAATACTTGGCTCCAGATTGTTCCTATTAAAGCCGCACATACTCTGCCAGTGCTCCCTGTCTTCTGTGCCACTTCTGATCTAGAAGGAAGCAACGCACAAAAGCAGTTGCGAAACTCGGCGTGAAGAGGCTGACTCATTCCTGTGAATAAGGACCTGAAGGGGAGCCGCACACTGGCTGGGCTGCCCCGCTCGGCAGCACGCGTTTCCACTCCACTTCCACAAAGGCATTCCTCTTGCTCCGCAATCCAGCTGCCGGCTCAAGGCCCAGGCTGGGATTTGTGGTGAGGATATTTTGCTTTGACAGCCCAATGTCACTTTGTTTTTACATAATCAGCCCTTTTTGTTATAAGCTGCGGGCTTCAGATAACAGCAGTGAAAAACAATTCCAAGCGGAAGCGGCACCCTGAGTACAGACTGAGACAGAAAACATTCAGAAAAAACAAATATTTCTTGTAATCACCTGCGTTACAGCAATCAAATGTTGACAAGTGTTTGCTGATAACTTGCTTTGCAGGAAAGACGGAGTGAAAGAGGACAGGAAGAGAGGTTCTTTTGCATTTCTAATAAACCTCTAGTTATGCCCTTCAAGCACAGATTTGCCAACAGCAAAAAGTAAGACAAATATCTGCAAACTGAAGTGGCTGGAAGCGAACTCACACATGCCTTCACTGTACTAGGCTTTTGTTTGGAGAACCTTTCCATCTGGATGAGTAGCAGGAACAGGAAAGCATTTGAAGCTGGGAGAACTACCATGCTGCTGTCTATAAACCACTGATATGATTTTTATGTGGAGCCCTAAAAAGAATGACATGCAGTGCTTTTTTTTTTTTTTTTGGCCAAATCCGAGAGCTCAGATGTTTGCAAGCAAAACAAAATAAACTCAGGCATTGAGACTCATTCCTGAAATCTGTCTGGTGCTGATCCCATGGCACGGACCCCAAACACAGGCATTGTGCAAGCTCTGCCTCATGTAGACCCTTGGACTGTCACGGGTACAGCAGCACTACTGCTATGATACTGCTAATGGCACCCACGCCACAAAAGGGAAAGTAATTAGCAGAGAAATGACTATTGGTGCAGACAGAAAGTAGACAAGTCCAATCCAATCTTTCGGATTTCAGTTCATTGCATCGTTGTTCTCAAACCAGTGCCTAATCTTCCCAGACCCCACTCCGTGGCTGTTCCTTTCTTTCTTTCTTTTCTTCTTCCCCGCTTTTTGCAGGGACTATGGCTTATTCTGATTCACTCCATTTCTTTCTTCTCGAATGGCCATAGGGCAGCCTTGCTGTTGCCAAGGATATAGTAAATGCATGCGACATCATGCCACCGAAAACAATCGAGCGAGTCACATTCGTTCCTGGTGCAATGGTGCTGAAATCAGTAAAGCTAGACTGGGAGCAGGACATCTAAGCTACGAAATTATAAAAAGAATTTTCTTTAAAGAAAGTGTTCTTAAAAATAGCTTTCAGGGAGAAATGTGCAGTTTTTGCTTGCAAAATGGTTGTTGGCAAAGGTTTTATTGCCAAACTTAAGTCAGAGCATCGATGAGAGGTGGTAAACATACACCATTTTGACAAGAAATTAGTAGGCAACGTAGCACTGTGGAAAATATTAGATTTTTTTTTTCCCTAACCACAAAGAGCCTGTTAGGAGATTAAGAATCTCCAGCTCTCAAAGGTTTAGCTGTTTTACCAAAATCTAATTAATGAAGAATAATATTTTGGGAACAAGAGAAAACACCTCTGTAGGATGTGGAGTGTTAGGAATAGGTGGAAAGTTGCCTGTATAAACAGTTCAGCAACTCTGGGATAAATTATAGGAGCATTTGTATGCATGATTGCCCATCTGTGTAAAACAAGACGTGCAGCCACACACAGGAATGATGTGCAAGTGAGACATGTGGGGCTGATATTAAGTTGATCCAGAACAACAGAAGATCTCTCCCATCACATGCGAGTTTGACCCAAGGAAGTTTAAATAACTCTAAATGAGTAAATAAATAGAGGAGGAGGTCTCACTGAGAGCACTAAAAGGAAACGCAAGGTATGCTATCTACATATCTGTTTCTGGGTTTGGTGTTTATTTAGACTCAGCTCAGATTTTGGATTGTTTTTTCTCCGTTTGAAGTTTTTTTGGCAGTTTTGGGAAGGCTGAAGGCTCAGATCCAGCATGTTCCAGCTGCATGGCCCAGCGTAGTCCATGGGCACTGGCAGGGCTATGGGGAGCCAGAGGACTTCAAACCAGGGACGCTGTCAAGAACTTTGCCTTCTGCAGCTCCCCTCTCAAGTACCAGCTGCAAAATGTCAACACCACCTTCCTCGGAGAACACTATTAATTAAATGAGGGTTGATTAATTAGTGTCAATAAAGCAGATGTAGCAATTATGGCAGAAGTAAATAAATGTACGTATTGTAAATTACTGTCTTCTCTGCAAAGGATTTGTTCTGAAATCCCTGTGGCCATTTCACTCCTCCCCACAATGCTATTGGGAACACCATTGGGGAACATTCAGAGATCAACTGCAAACTGATGAGGAACTAACCTACTTTTATAAGTTTATATTGCAGAAAAACAAACAGCAAGCGGACTTCTTTATTAACTCCTTGTGGACTTGATGGTTAAATACAACCCCGGTATTTAATTTCCATATCATGACACATCACGTGTCACAAATAAGTCAACTGTTTAAAGTTTTGGGGGATTATTTGAAATGTTTTACACCTGACAAACCCACTGAGGCTTTTGTATCATCTACCAGTGCCATTCTTCGATAGTACAGGAGGAGAAAATAAGGAGGCTATGGCAATCTAAGCTGTTTCATATGCAGATAATAATCAACTGTGCATCTTATTCTGAGTGTGTACTCACTGGAGCAGATTTTGATCTCATTTGCTGTGCTGAGAATCAGGAATAATGACGCTAAACGCGGGTTAGTTACACTGAATGTAGTCTGATGTCAGTAAAGGAGAGCATCAGAATCCCAGTGACTGAATAGACCTCACCTCGGGCAAACGCGACACCTTTTATAATGTTGGGTATATAGGTATACCTATATATATGTTATAGGTACTGACGCAAAGTAATCATTCATCCCTGGGTCGGCGGTTGACGTCAAGGGAAAGAAAAAGGAAAAAAACTGGTGGGGGAATGAAAGAATGAAGACTAGTAATTGTGAAGTTATTTATTGTATGTGTCTGTGCAGTTGGTATTCTGCAAAGCCCAAATGAGAGTCTGAAAAAGCAAATTTGGAGCCACACCAGACTGGTATTTGTGTGAAGCCTTTGGCAGCTTTGAAATGCAGGCTTATTAGTAATGAAATGTATTGCCAATCCATTCAAGAAGTTAGACTACTATAAAGGATTTGCAATGAATGAAATCTCTCATACCTTGTAGATATGAGGATGATGCAAACTCAATATAATGGACACTGTAATAGTGAAGCACACTTGGAAAAAGGCAGATAGAGAAGTTTCTGAGTTGCTTTTCAAAATTTCTTCAAAAAGATGAAGACGGCAAATTAAGTTGGTTAGAGATCCTAGCTATAAAAGCAAATGGGACTAATGTACTGGAAGAAGCAGTCAATATATTAAGAAACTAAGACTACTAGTTGTGAAAGATGATGTATCACACAGTAAGTACCACGCTGAGGGGAGTAGCTGGGCTGCCATAACCCAGACAGAAGAATCACTTTCTAGTTATCAATGGCTCACACATGAGATTTGTTATCTTTCACTCTACCCTCTTTTTGCTCTGCAGATAATGACGGTTTTGGTGGAGTGAGGATGGGAGCTGGGATATATTTTACTAGACTGTAGCCATCTCACTAAATCATGCTCTACAGAAGCCATGAAGAGGGAGAAATACAGTCTTGCCTCACTGATGAAGTAAATGGATTAAGGTAGGCAGCAGCATACGGCCAGAGTGCTCTGAGAGATAAGTTGCAGTCAGAGGCCACTGTTCTTCCTGCCTCTGAGCCTGTGTGCTTTTTTCCCCCCTCCAGATGGTACTGATGTCAGGTAGCCTTTGTGGAAAGAAAAGTTTCCATGGCCCATGCCAAGATACTGCCTTTATTTCTTCAGGTGACAGCATTTCTTCTGCAAAGGACTGCCAAGTAACAAGCAGTTTATGAATGCATCTTTAGGGGTATGGGCTCTTCCCCATCAGGGACAGCACTGTGAGTGTACTGCCCTGCCAGGATGAGATGTTTCTGGATTTTCAGTTTTATGTTGTGCACTTTGGGCTTATGTGTTTCTCTCCTTGCTTTCCAAAAGCCAAGATTTAAGGGTAAATATATCTCTGTTTTATGATGGTGCAGTGAGTTGCTAACCTCATAAGGTGAATGATTTTGGTTTCTGTTCACAGATGTACACTTTTTTACTGCCTGTCTCAATCAATTTTTGTCCCAGTGAGTAAATGAGCAGTGAAATGAGTAATGAGATGAGTGAAGGTAGAAACAGAAAAACAGCTAGTACAAAGTTGCAAAATAATTCTAAAAAACCTACCCACAGAGTAAGGTGTGTGGGAAGAGGAAAGGCGGCCTTTTCTTATGCCCAGCCATAGGATGGAGAATCTGTTCGGGCACCTGACGAGGCAGATGGATAATTACTGCCATGGGTTAGGACCTGGGCAGGCACTGCTGGTGACCTGGCCGTTGCCTTTCAGCACTTAACTTTATTTGGAAATCTCTTCCTCCTGCTTTAAAGAGGTATCGGCAGAGTCACACAGGGAAGATATACACAGGACCATCTTGCATTAGGGGCTAGGGCGGCAACAAGTGTGCTTGAATTTTTTGGATCTGAAAAGGAAAACCTTTAAAAGAACATTTCAAATCCCCCTCTTAGTTCTCTCAAAGTCTGAATTCTCCCCTTTTAAAGGGGATACTGGGCTTTTTTTCCTTCCTCTTTTCTCTCATTAAAAAAAACCATTTTTTGTGCACATTCTAATGCATTTTAGAGAGCTTTTATGAGACAGCTTTGCCAGCTGTCAGCTTCCAACTACACTGAGCTTTCTATGATTTGAGCACCTATTCAGGCAATGGTAACTCTACATTTAATAGTCAATGACAGGTTTTACATAAACACAAAATATAAATAATTTTCAGGGACTTAATGCACCAAAAGCTAACCAGCTCTCTGTAACATCACGTCCTTTTTTCATAACCTTGTTTTATATTTTGCATAACGCTTAAAAGGGGCGGGGGGGGGAGAAGCCCTGTAATTAAGGCAGTTGAACGAAATGCTCCAATAACAAAAAACTGAACATTTTCTTGTTTGCAAAAAGTCACTGGTCAGATTATATGACCTCGACTTACGTAGGAATTTATGAGAGGAAGTGCAGTGAGTGTAGCATCATTATCGCATTACAGTCCACGTACATTTGCAGGCTCTCTACAAGTGGAAGATGTAGGTAGGCATCACCTTTCCTGCCTCTTCCCATTTGCTCGTCCTCATGCCGCACCCACGCAATGCTTGTAATGTCTTTCCATTTTCATTGTACATTTTTCTCATTGCCTTTCTCCCTACCTTCCATGCACTGCATGGTCATCAAGATCAATTTGGCTTCATAAAGTTGATAACTTTAACTCCAGTCCAGAGGAAGACAGCCAACCCACAAACATTTCAATAGACGTGACTACTCACAGACTTAAATTTAAGCAGGTGACTACTGGAAAAAACTGCAGTGTCCATAGCCCAGCCAGTATTTGAATGACTCTTTCAACAAAAAAACTTCACAAACTTTTTCGGACAGTGAACCAATAAACTGTCACCCTCCTCAAATCCTTTCTTTGACTCCCACCATTTTTTTCAGTTAATTTCCCCCAAAAAATCTCTGTTCTTTTCTGGTAGTCAATGCATGACAAACTTCAATCAAATGGGCTAAAATTTGGCCAGGCTGCGGAATGTCAAAATGAGGCTCGGCAGGGTAGCACGGCTGCAGTCTTTGCTACCGGTCCCGTAATAAGCTGAACAGGTTCCATCATCATGTCCTGTACATTCGGCTTAATTGGCCCGGTCTCTCCGAGGAAAGGCAGCGGTATTGATTTACTGCACTGTATAAATGTGTTTATAGCTTGGCACTAGCACACTTATGCTCACTTTTTTCCAATGTGGATTTCAAATAAGCCCTTTGCTCAAATGAGTCTATTAACTTTAAAGTGCCTAAAGCTAAAACTGAATTATGAGAGGCAAGCTTTGGGGGTTGCAGCCCAAAACAGCTGGGAAAGGCTCCTGGAGCCTTCTGTTAGTACCTGTTGTGACTGATTTTTAAGCATCACTGGCGGAAAAATAATTAAATAAGTAAAAGCAAACTTGGCGGCACACATCGCCTGAGCCTGAGCTCCCTTTTACTTCAGCTGGCGCTCAGACCCATCCGATTCCACGGGATTATTAGAGCAGCTCCTGATTTAAGCCAATGTGAAATCAGAATATAAACCATTCCTTTCTCTTCTTACGAATTTAAGTTTGAATAGTCACATTTCCCTGTTTCTGTACTGGGGTACAATAGACTGGGGAGAAGATCATCTAAACGTGGTCCCTCCAGCAGTGTATTTCATGGGTCTGTTTTGGTCTCCAGTGTTTTAAAGAGCTGGAACGCGGTTCCCTCTACTCTCCCAGCCTGGGGGACTGCACAGAGCTGTTCTTGGAGCCCGTCAGTGCTGTCCTGTACACTGCTGGCGGGGCCGTGCCTCCACTCTGCGCCTGATACTTTCATGTGTAACAGCAATTATCATCCCTGCAGGGATAGTTAATCAAGCAGAAAGTTTTAGCGGACCCCTAAGTACAATCCATAATTACCTATACCTGCTCAAGATTAGGTCTCTCCAGCTAAGAAATAATATAAATTTCTAGTTGCTAATAGTTTGACTTTATCTGGAATAAAAAAGGAACACCTTAATACCCATGGAGAAAAAAAAAATTATTTGTAGGAAACAGAATTAAATTAAGGAAAGTAAAATTTAGGACGAATGTCAGGGGTAAAAAAAGCCATAGTAATATCTACTAAACTGTGGAACAATCTCCCAAGGAAAGTGAGTGATGGAGTCCCATGGTGTGAAGAATTAAAGCAGCATCAGGCAAAGCCTCAGGAAAGAAATGCCCGAGGAGGCAGCGTGGACTGGCTGTAACAGCGCAAGGACTGTGCACAGCTACAGAAAGCCATGCCACCAGCTTCTGCTCAGACACACTGAACGTATACTTGTTCTGTATTAAAATCTATGCATGTTTCTCAGGTAGGTATGATTTGCATAGGTTGAAATCCTGCCTCCCTTTAAACTAATGGGAATGTTACAGGTTAAACAAACATAAAGCGATCAGAGGCCACCAGTGACTCTGGCTGATATTTTTCTGTCCCATCCTCAGCACATAATCCCTTAAAAATTCTTCAGACTTACAAGCACATGATTTTACACAACATTGCCATGAGTTAGAACGTGGTTATTAGTGGATATTTCTGCTTTAAAAAAAAAGAAGTCTCCTTTTGCTTTTACAATTATCCCTAGTAGTCAGCTCTAATACGTACAGGTAGGAAACAAGACGCAAAAAAGCATTTCCCTCACTTGCTGGAGGAAGAGAAAAATACAACTGGACTTGTTACAGAATAAGAACTAGAATGCATTTCTTCGTTATGTTTTATTTTGCTCTTTTTCCCAGGGAATTTGGTCACAGTTTCTGGTGGATAATGAGGGAGGATCTCCTGATCTGTAGCTGCCTGGGGAATCCCTTTTCAAGAGCAATTATGAGCACAATATTGCCACACGTTATAGGTTGATCCGAGGAAGCATGGCTGCTCTGTCAGTTGGGAACTACTCCCTTTCCAGTCCGCCATCCATTAAAAAACGATGCCTGCCAATTACTTTTTGTGCCAGTGAAATGTTTATGCGACAACTGAAAAAAACCCCTGTCTGTGTACCGAGGTCAGGATGCGATGTCCCATTCTCTGTGGAGATTAGCTCACGTTGCCTTGTTTCTGGATGACAGCCGTGTGAAAGAACTGCAGACGTTACAAAGGGATACAATTTTTAATTAAAAATTATAATGTGCTGGTATCACATTATAACATAAATTGAATTTGCAAACTTTTGCAGAGTACCTAAATTTAGGAACCAGTATTTTTGCTGCAATATTTCTTGGACCTGCTATGATCAGTAAATACTGGATTGCATAGACAGTCATTCAGATTAAAGGCATTGGGATCAGATGAGGGAAAATTCACTGAACCTGCTTCGTATAACACTCAGACACCTCACTCCGTGTACAAAGAGATTTTACCATCCAAAACAAAGGCACAGAGATGTACTAGTCATGACCCATTTAGCTGTTCTCTGGAGATTTTTGTGTCTGCATAAAAGAAGGAACAAGAGCAGAGAAGCTGAGAGTGAGGAAATAGTCCAAACAGACTGGAGATGGAGCAAGTGTGGGAAGCTGAGGGGGAGAGGGCTGGTGGGCTGAGTCCCGGCTGAACCTGACCTCGAGCTGTGCGAACGAAACCATCTCCTGCAGCTTGACTCCTCCTGGGCCTGGGGAACAGGACCTTCGTAGGTAAGCAGGATTGCTTCAAAGATACATGGTTTTGGAACAGGCTGCCCAGGGAAGTGGTTGAGTCCCCATCCCTGGAGGTATTTAAAAGACGTGTAGATGAGGCACTTAGGGACATGGTTTAGTGGACATGGTGGTGTTGAGTTGACGGTTGGACTCGATGATCTTAGAGGTCTTTTCCAACCTCAATGATTCTATGATTCTATGATTCTATTCTATGATTCTATGGTGACAACACCAATTTTTCTTTATACCGCAGAATACATGGAGACCCTGGATTTTGTCCAATCACTTAGAC
Source organism: Aptenodytes patagonicus (assembly GCF_965638725.1). Lineage (NCBI taxonomy): Eukaryota > Metazoa > Chordata > Aves > Sphenisciformes > Spheniscidae > Aptenodytes > Aptenodytes patagonicus. Next base: position 79,933,302 of record NC_134952.1, read on the forward strand.
TGAGGCACCCGCAGTTGCCTGTCTCTTGCTCCCTGGCACCAGCCATGAGGCAGTGCTGACGGACTCTTTTCAAAGTCTCACGGTTTGGGTCTGTTCAGGAAAAAAAGTGCCTATTGCCACTCACCAGAGATGCTGGAGGGCTCAAAAAATAGACATGGAAAAAGCAATGGCCATAGCTACTGTCCTGGCTCTTCTTCAGATGTTGGCTTTTCCATTCGTTCAGGTTAGACTGCTGCCACTTCACAGTGCTCTTCATCTACTGGAATGAGATTGGTGCCATTTATCTATATTTGTGTTTGTTATTTTTATATTTTGGAAAGCTTATCCTCTATGATTTTTGCTTTTACTTGACTGGCCCCACTTGCATGCTCTCTCTCTTCCAGTATTTCCCATCGTGGAGATGGGAAATTGCAGAGATAATAATAGAGATTGGCCTCTCATATTTAAAAGGGCTCAGGACTCCCAGCTGGAATGTTGTCCTACTTTCTGCGGTGTGTCTGAGTCCCCTCGCCCTTCCTCTGGTGTATCCGTTACCTTGATAGTAAAGGGATTTCATTGCAAAGAAGTGGAGTTTCCTTTTGTTTGTTTTGTTTTTAAGATCAGAATGATTTTTTTTTTTCAGTTTACCACAAAAGCAGGTTATATATGTTACCTCTTGCTCCAAAGGAAGAAATGTTGTCCGCTGCAATTCACACACTCTATTAACTAAAAAGCGTAGGCAGACCTTGGAGATACAGCAGCCATGTGTAATCAACAGAAAAATCTGTCCTGCTCAGCCGAATTGCCTCAGGAGAATACAAATGGCAAAATGCTGTGACCTTCACGAAGTTGGGGCCTCCTGGTAGCACACAGTATTTCTTCGTTTGTGGGAAATCGAGGCAACGCTTCAGCAGAGCAGGCACTCCAATTGCAGCACATCCCTGCTATGCGCAGGTTCACCGGAGATGTCTGATCCAGCCAGAACGTGCATAATCAGCCTGGGACACAAGATGAATGGTTATGATGGAAGCTGAATCTTTCATTTGCTCTTTATATTTTCTGCCTTTTCTTTGGGTTTGCTTTCCTCTCTTTTCTGCCTTTGCAATTGTCAAGGAAGCATCTGTGAGTTTTATTAAACAAATGTTACACATTAAAAACCCATTGCTGCCTGCCAGAAAGGAAAATGGCATCTTATTTGAAAACAATATGTAATTGTTATTGCTGTCTTGTTGCAAGTTACGCCCTTGAAAAGTGATAGGGACTTATTTAGTAGCAACTGATGCTGAGGAAAAGCATTATAACTAAAGCAGAAAATTAACTGTTGCGTTATCTTTGGGAAGTACAAGACACAGTTTCAAACACCATAATACAAATGCTCAGTATATTGTACTCTTACGATCGCTTCAAGGAAAAAGTACTCAAAGGACAGAATAACATTTTTCCATGATGTTTTTGTCCGCCTGTCTCAATGTTGGAGTCATAAACGTTCAATTTGGTGAAACGCGCGGAGGTGCTGAGATAGCGTCTGTCCAACAGACATTCTGGTCATTTAATTTGTATTTCATTTCTCGTACAGGCCTTGCGGCAGCGATGGAGACTCAGGCCCTAAGCCAGATAGCACAACTAAACTGATTTGAGTCGCAGACCTCCTGCAAATATTGTAACACTGTCTTGGAGAATGCCTATAGGGCCAATGCTGATATGCTATGCCTATAAGTACAATTCTTACCTTAAGTTGGCACCCTCAACACCTATACTGCCAGGCAAAACTGCTGCAGTCACTCACAGATTTTTTTTATTGTTCCTTTTTTTTTATTTTTACCTACAGTACCATAACCAATATTCATAGAAGAAAAGAGGTCTGAAAAAAAGCTGTAATAGAGTTTTAGCCATACTTTCCACCTTGTACTGTTACCGATTGTCCTGTTACTACAAGTATCCCTTTAAAAGTCTAATGAGCTTTTTATTTTAAAAAATATTATAATTTAATTTATAATTTAAAATTATTATAGTAAAAGAAACTCTGACCTTGGATGATGTGATTTTTCCCAATAGCTGATTAAGTCTTTGGAATTCCAAAATAAGGCTGAGTGAAATGCTCCCATTTCCATCCTGCCTCCATCTCTAACAAACAAACCGATGCCATGATGACTATAATTCATTACTTGTACTGTGATAGTATCAAACCACTCCCTTCCTAGGGTAGAAGCTGCCAGATGAGGTCCAAAACCCTCTACCCACAGATCACGGGCACGTGATGAGAACTGAACGCTTAGGGTTGATACAGCAAAGCTTCATCTACGTAAAAACCCTCTGGAGACCCCCTGCTCATATTTTGGTACCCCTGAAACAAAGTCCTGAGCAAATGCAACTCTGTGACGGCAATCTGGGAAATACGGGATAGTACATCGTACTAGTACATCATATTTATTGCCAGCTGACCCATGGTTCCCATGTCATCCTTAGGCAGTCGAGCACCATGTTAAACCTCTCCTTCTCTACGTTGCACCCTCCAAATCATTTTCTTGGTAACAGCTAATGCTTCAGCCAGCAAAGAGCACTTCTTCTTTTATGACTTTGAGTCGATCTATGGAAAATGCGCATACTTCCCAAAATGGTCTGCCAGGTGAAACTCTTCAGAGATCTTTTCTCAGGGAAGGCTCTGGGAATGCTCTGGTCAGGAGCTGGGCACACTTACTTTGAATATCGCAGCCTTAGAGTGGAAGAATCTCTCCAGTTTTGGACTCTGAAGCTGGGGGGGGGGCGGGCTGCAAAGTTGCTTTTTGAATTGCAGATCTAAACTTCACAAAATATTCCTCTAATTGCTAAAGCAGGAGGGAGGGTCTAACAAAGTTTCCTTTAACCAGACCTCTAACTTAAAAATCCACATAAAAATTGCAGCTTACATATCCATATAAAAATTGTCTTCTGAAGTATTTATTCATTCTTCTAATACATTTTTTTTCAGATTACTGATTTGAAAAGAGCAAACTCAGTATTCTCTATCTGACCTCAGGAAATATCGAAATATACTTTAATGTAGAAGAAAAGATTCTGACTAATTTTAAAAATTGAAATACAGGCAGAATCATGTTTGTCCATCTCATCTTGCCAGTCCTACGCAAGGAGCAGCGACTGGTGATGCTGGCTCTTTTTTCCCAGAGCGGGGCACTGGATGTAAGCTGGGTGTAACAGCCTGGTGGGGTAGTTTGGATAATTGTTAAACAGCGAATCAGCACAGTGCTGCTTACCAAGATTTCAACACTAAATGATTTGGCCAAGCCAAATTTCAAGAGTCTGGAAGCCAAGTTCCTAGGACCTCGTTGGCAAGAAACAAAGCAAATACAACCATCAGTTATAAAAGGTGGCTGTGAAGAATTTGTCCATGCCCTCCCGCTGGTGAGAAGTTTCCATATACACTGTATAGCAGTCAATGCCGTAACTGTAACCGAAACTAGCGGCAGAGCTCGTCTTTATTAAGACTGATCTACCATTAATGGAATATAAATATGACCGAGTGTAATGGCTTAAATCCGTGACAGCCTCAGGTTTGCCAGCAGTGGATTTCCATGCGTTTTCAGCTGGGAATTGGGAACATTGGCTGAGCATTTAACGTGCCGCAGACGGTGCCTCAAGACTTCCTGTGCACACGTGCGCAGAGGAGCGATGGTTGGGAAAAGCTTCATTTTCCACCTTCCTCGAGACACTGGTGGAAGAGGAATTCGGCCTGTTGTACTCGGGGTGTCAAGCACTTTGCAGAGGTCCCATAAAGGCACCTCATCACCTTTGCCGTAACACCTCATAGCCCCTTGTTAGCTCTTCTCTTTTTATGGTCCTGTAGGTAAAAGGGTTCATCTTATTTAAATACTCCTGAGGCTACTAGCAAGAAACTATTGAACTGCATAAGAAAAAACTTGAATACAAAACCAGATGCATACGTTTGCCCCGGGGATAAATGTGTTATGATATGGGGCGAAACTCTGCTCCAGCTCTATTGAACAGCAATGCAAAGCAGTCCCAGCGCAGCCGGAAGATTTCTGAATTGACTCCAGGCTGAAGGAGAGCAGCATTTGTCCTAGGGTTATCATCAGGCCCCTCACAATCACATTTTCACTTACTCCGTGTGGATGGGGACTTGCTGACAATTCCCTGGGTTTCAATTTGGAAGAAAGAGTTTCATGTTTGACCTTGTATCTCCAACGCCATGTGTCTGCCTGCCTCGCCCACACCCTTTATATCAATCCTGTTCCCTTTCATTTAAGTTACATATGATGTAAGCTATAGTAGCAATGCCTGCTCTTTTTCTGCTTTGTTTTTGGCTTAGAGCGTTATCAAGCGGTCCCTGGTTTTAGTTTCTGCATTCACTTCACTGCTTTCATAGAACTGCCTCGGCAAATCTGGATGACTGATAAGGGGTGAACTTTCTCTCACCCTCAGCTGCTCCGATCTGAATTTTTAAAATCCCTTTGGACTGAACAAATGCAGAAGATATTATTGACAATTTTCAAATAGGTCAAAGATTTTTCATACATAAATACTCAAAAAGCCAGAGCTTTATCTGAACCTAATCCAAATGCTCTGAAAACTTCCGAAGGCCTCACAAGTATGAAGATACCTCTGTTACCTTCACTAGGAGGAGGGGACAACTCCTGGCAGTGGCCATAGCATTGCTCACAAGAAGCTAATGTGTGCTTTCTCCAGCCACTGGAAGAAGACGTCCCAGGGCTAAATATATTGATATCCATTTAGTATCTAAAGTACCTACTCATAGTGACGGAGGCCACATGTGGGCCACACATGGGTGGTGTGTGGTACCCAGCTGAAGCAGTGGGTGTCCCTCAGTATCTCGTTTGTAAAACTTTTATGTTCTAAGAAGTCATTAAAAAATGGATCATCTCTAACGTGTCCTCAAAGTCACATAAGGATTAAAAGTGAGAAAAACAAAGATGTTGTTATCAAGAAATCAGCTGGGTACTAAGTTCCCCTGGAAGGCATTAGGAGTGACAGACACTCGAGTCTAAAAACTGGTAGCTGAGAAAGGCAGCGTACAGATGGGAACGAAAGGCTAGCTTGACAAGAAGCAACCTAGCAAGTTTTGACTCTGCTGTGATTGGCTTTTTTTTTCTTTCCCATCACATTTGAGACCCCCCCAAAAAAAGAAAAAAAAGCCAAGTTATTTCAGTGTAAGCATGTTAAATAACTGGCATCTTTCCTGAAATCTTGTAAACTGAATTGTAGCTCTATGCAATTAAGGCAGCTGGGTTATAGTATCCTGCAAAATGAGACATGGGAGTGTTGACAAGCCCTGCACTGTAGCAACACACTGGTGCCCACTCAGAGAACGAAGCAAAGCTCCTGGGAAATAATTAAAGAACATTTTGGTCAGCTTGTGATGCAAATATGAATTTTTCAGGTTATGCAGAAATAAACTGGAAACCCACAGAACATCAGCAAAAAAGACTAAAGTAACAAGACTGACTGATGTTTGTCCAAATAGGCCTGAAAGGAAAAGAAAAGGCTGGGAGGAGAGAGGACAGGAAGGTTTCTGAGTAGCTGTGGTTCAGGAAAATACCTCTCTCCTCTCTGTCTTTCCAATTTTTTATTTTTGTAGTCTGATGATGGAGGCAAAACTAATCCATCTTTTCATTAATCCTAAGTCCTTCTCCTTCATCTGGAAAAATGACACCAATTGTGACTTTAGATTCACATTTTACTAATTCGGAACCTTGTTAGAGAACAGCATTTACATATTCAAATGTGTTATTTTCACTAGTCTGTGGCTATATTCTGTGTCAAGCCAAGCTTTTCTTACGTTACCTTTTAACGGTGCTACACATAGCAGAGTCTGTTCATTACATAGACCATTTCCAAATCCAGTTATGTGAATTAAATTCAAGCAATTTCAGTGAAATCAGTAGAGACCACCTAGATTTAAACAGATCTATCTGACACAAGAAGACAACTTTATACCGTAATCTAGCTCTCCAAGTTCACTAATGACAATGAAATTTAGGAAAGCATTCCCTCCAGCTAAGAGTACTAATTCCCAAATGAAATGCATCCTATTTTCTGCTGACACGATGAAATAATGATGGTCAATGATAATACTGAATAACTATATCCAAGAGTTAATACTCTCATGCATACCTTTCATACTTGGCTAGATCAATACTTCCAACCATTCTTCAACTGTGTTACTTTTTGCTTCAAGAAGCAAATTTAGTGCAAAAATATCGAGGGAAAACAAATATTTTAAAATTGATTGTTGATTAATTAAAATTAATTGTTGATGTCTATCTAACAAGGCAATCTTTTGGTTATTTTGTCAACCTGATAAATTTAGGAGGTAGCTGGCCTTCAAGGGGACATTCTGGATAAGAAAACAGTCAAACTTAAAATCAAGACTTGAAAAATTAAAAGTCATAAACTACAGGCAGGAGCCAAGTCATAAAATCTCTTCTTTCTCTCCTTTCCCAGTCTTCCTCATACAGCCATAATTCACTAAAGGACTGTTTTGAACATTTCCACAACTGCAAGCGTTTGGACAGAATGAATGGGTGAAGGAAATGTATTTTAACAATTAGCCCATACATGCTGGTCTCCTCCTATTCAAAAGTGCAAGCCTGAAAAATTAAAAGGTGTGAAGTAGATACAGCCACAAGGCATGAAGAAGACACAGTCACGTTTAAAACACTTTTATCGCTTTTTGTATATACTGATGTTTAAAACAGTATTGTTTAATGACACAGGGTATTTTCTAACGTACCCTAGAGTCCCTAATTAGTGCTTAAGCCACTTGAAGGGATTATTCAATTTTTAAATAATTTCTGCAGCGAAATGAGGGAATCCCATATTCCCAGGGTGGCTGCATGAGCATTCTTGCAATGGCTTCTGGTTTGGGTTGCCTGACACAATGAGTTTCCTCTTTCATGAACTATTGCGAGAGAAAATCATGTGCTAAAGGTGTAACCCAGCAATGAATCAGTAAATAGCTGTTCTTCTGAAGATCAGCTCATTAAGAAGCAGACATCTGAATGAAATAAGGTTCCTGGGGAGTCTGTGGCACCAGACGGGCCAGAAAAAGAGGCATGAAACCTTGTTATATGCCATGACCAAGCAAAAGGAATTTTTACCTAGGCAGGATTCGTGGTTAATATTCTGCTCTTGTGCTTCGCTTATTGAAGCCGCAGCGTGCTTTTGTTTATGATCTGGTTCTTGTTCAGCACATTTACATGCAACCGACTGTTCAAGTGGCTCAGTCACCTCGGGTACAAAACGGAGCTAGGCTGAAATGCTGAAGGCTGGAGCTTTGTTTGCCAACATGAAGAAAACCCAAACAAAAATATCAGAACCTTTTTTTTTTTCTTTTCTTTGACAAAAGCCTTAATGATAGCTTCCTTATTCAGTAGAATAGTGTATGGATATATTACAGCTGGGTAAAAGACTCCAAGATTATTTCGGTTTTACCTAACTTTTTTTACTTTTAATTAAGTTTGTTAGTTGGAGATAGCTGAATGACACAGCATTTGTTTAACTTAGCAATAAACAGCAGTAATTCACAGCTTAATTAAATACTTCACGTGCCAATCTCCAATCGCGATACAAAAAGACACACACAAAAAAAAAATCTTAAACTCCCTTAGCCAATTTCTTGGAAAAGAAGAGCAGGCTCTGTTAAGACATATGGCAAGCAATCTTTTCTGCAAAACAGCAAACTAAAACACAGCACTACTACCATGTGTTAAGAGACGCTGTCCTTTTGCATGATATATTTAAAAACACTCTCTCCACAAGCAGCAGGTATGCGACTTGAACAGTTGCACCACGGTTTTAACACACAATGCGACTACAGGGAATTGAAGGGAAAGGGAGAAAGGCAGGAAAGGGGATGAAATACCATGAATTAAAATCACAATTTCCCAAACCATTTTTTTAATTGTTAACTTCTAAGTTGGAAATTTGTGAAATGTGACGAATAAGGAAATAATTGAGAACGCCTGCTGCACTCAGATGTGTCTCTGCCAACATATGCGTAAGTAGAAAAAGGTGTCAGAATTAAGTTCAGTTGAATTAAGCACCCATTCTAGCTGGAGTGAGGAATGAAGCCATAGATTTAGTTGCTGTAAATCTGCCAAGGTTTGGGTTTTTTCCTTATTTCATGGCTCCATTACCTAATCATCCTGTTGTGAAATATGCATACTGTATGCAAAAAAGTATGTATTATTTTTGTGCTCAGCACAAAAAAAATCTATAGAAGCCACTATATATTGCTATTTGGTGTGTTTAGCAGACATTATCCAACAAGTGAACAAAGACTATAATTTCAAATAACAATCTTGACCAAATTCTCTGCTCTGGTTATGTTCTTTACAATAATCCCGGCTTCACACAAGCAGGCTGAAGGAGGTGTGTGGGGAAATCCGCTGGAGACAGAATGGCAGCGCAATGATACAGTGATCTATTTGTTCATATTTTGCTATTGCATATTTGAAAAGGTCAGACCCAAATAAAACTGCCAAGATACGATATTCCTCTGAGAGGAAGAACATGGTTTATGTGTCTCAGCTTTGCCAAAAAACTATGGAAACCAGTGCTTCATTTTGTGAATAAAGATGTAGGCACAAATACTGCCTCAAGCAGGGTGAAGACCACCCTTGGGCAGAAGTGTTTAGGAGTTGCAGTGGTGAAAGGTTGGGGGTGTGCTTTGTTTTGCAGAACATTTGGGTGTGTATAACAGGCCTGTCTAAACAGAATTGGTGTGTCTGATGGTTGATCCAATATTCCAAGGAGGTCCTCTATTCAGAACTTGTTTTCCTTCCACACTTACCCTACTTTGTGTATTGTGCTAGATTATACCGGTTTCGTAAGTGGCAGTCACAGTTACTGTCCATCTGGATATGTTTTGAGGCTCTATAAAGTTTTAACAACTGTGAAGGGGGAAAAAACTGAAGTATGCAGCCAGTCTGGAGTGGTTATCTTGAGATTTAACCTACTGTCGCCAGGAATGAACAAAGCACGCTTCATAGTGAATGTAAAACTTATTTAGATCTGTAGCCTTAATAATACAGCCCAAAGTATTCCCTTATGAGATAAGAGATTATCACTTTGTATCTGTAACCTCTTAAAGAATGAAAATAGTTATAATATCAAAATCATACTAACACATCTCTACACATTTAATCTTGATTCAGGGCATGTGTAACTGAATCAGATACTTGGTTAACTCTTGCACTTGTCTTATTGCTTGCTTTTTAGTAAGGAGATTTTATGCTTTTCTATATCCTTTAATAAGATTTTGGTTTGCTATAATTTATTCTCATGCTATTCATTATGGAATGCCAATCAGTTCTCAAAATGCTTGTACATGCTTGTCTCGTTTTTTCACGTTTGAAAAGTCCTCTTTTCTATTTTGGATTTTTCAGTGCTTAATAATTCTTTTTTTTTAAAAAGCACTAACAGCAATATACAGGATAAGCTTAAATTTCATATACGTTTCATGACAAAGAACTGTTGTTTAACAATGAAATAAATGTGATATATGTGATCAGAGAAGCCATACCAATAAGTATTTGGAAAAAATTAAGACGGCTTGAACAGATGTCTATTACTGGTATTTATAATTCCACATGTCCTGAATTCCACATCCCAGTTCCTGGTATTTCCAGCAAATGCAGCTTTCAGTTCTCAGACTTTCCTGGTTGAGGAGTAAGCTCCCAAATTCAACAGAATGAAATTCCCTAGTAGATTCACTAGCACATTACAGTAAGTGGAAAGAAAAAGAGATAGTTAATTTTTTGCAAAAATTGTGTGCACAGAGAAACATTTTGGTAAATCCACATACTACATTAGTAACCTGCAGATCTAGATACAGCAGATTTTCCGTCGGGAAAAGAAAAAAAATGTTATCCCAGACTAACTTACCCTGTCAATCTTTAACTCTCACCTCTGTGATGATAGATTATCCATTTTCAAAATCTGGCTAGGCAAGAGCATGGTTCTGCAAATAAACTACTCAGGTGCACATCCTGAACCTGTGGAGTAGGCCTTTTGAAGTCAATAAGGTTTAGACTGGTCATCTTCAAGTTTAAAAGTAGGCAGGTACTTGTGTCAGGGTCAAAGGGACACATGGGACTTTAGGACCACATCTCTCTCAACTGCTGCCTTCCCATCATCGGGTAATACACAGCTTAACTGTTTTCCTCTAGAGAGCCTGGGCTGCTTGCATACCACTCAGAAATAAGCAGCGCTGTATTTTATACACAGCCATGGCTGTCTTTAGAGCTGGGCCATCACACATGAGTGCAGAAAAGCACAGGACACTCGCCACCACTTTTTGTTCATGCCGGCCCCTGGAGCTGCTGCAGGCACTGGCACAGCTCAGGGCTCTGCTTGGCTCCTGCTCCAGGTCGGCACAGCCTGGGGGCAGCCGGAGCTCCTGCCTGCCGCAGGGCCTGCCAGCAGGCTGGGACAGGCGGGCTTCCTGCAGGTGGTGGGCGGCTGCAGCCCACAACTCCCAGTATCTAACTGTAAACCTGTTACGTTCAGGATGGTACAAATTAATGGTGTACAAGTGTACAGCCACCAGTGCCAGGTCTGTGCTATGCTGGGGTTCGCCAGTCTGAGAGGAGATTTATCGGTACAGCATGTCCAACTGGATCTCAAAGCTGGATCTGTCATGCCTTTCTGCACAGTGAGCAGTACAAAAGGATGCCGCACACGCCAAGTCCTGGTCCCCAGCGTGCCAGTACTCCAGCCTTCAGTCAGCTCCAAATCACGCTGTCACCCAGGTTTGCTTTCAGTTGAGCTTTTTTTTGCTCCTGATGTATTGATGAATACATAGCAGAAGAGAAGCCAAATTACACAAAACTGTCTTGTTATGATATATTGGGCAGTTAGTTACCATCAGCCCCCAGAGCAAAATAATACCTGGGCTGAGAATAGTGTCAGGGCTCTTCTCACAGCAGCTGAAACCGTGCCTGCAATTGCAAGTGTGATTTAAGTCTCTCTTGTTCATATACAGCTTTTTGGTACTTTATCCCTTGGCTATCCCAGATAGGCCGATAAATTTTTTTCTTTGCCATTTGTAAGAGAGGATTAAACCATGTTGGGCTGGAGAAAACCTCCCTGCTGGGGGAGGGAAAAAAAAGTTACTGCAAGACTATATCATAAGGCAGAGATGCTGTTAGAACAGTGAAGGATTTTCCTGTAGTTTCTTAGTACCCATCTGCAATAAATTTTTATGAGGGTTTGGAGGAAATGGAGGCTGAGGCTAACCAGCAGGTTCAGTGGTTTGGAAAGCTGCGCAGCATAGTTACTGGCAAATCTTTGTTTTATCCATCCTGACAGGTTCTGCCATATTATACAGGTATTTATTTTTCTAATGCAATATTATAAATCATTGTCAGGTCATCAGCATTCCCACAGTCTTCCGAAGTATTTTTGTGTCTGCCAAAGGTTCCCACCGGACGTATAGGCCTATAGGATGCTATATAAGCTCCTTTAATGGAGCATGTAGTGCTGAACTGTGCTCTGCTGCAACATTCCTGCTCAGAGGAAGAGGTATAAGGAACGAGGTGGTTCCCAAGAGTTGTGGCTTAAGGATACCATGAGACTTGTATTAAAGACCACCTCTAGTAATAATAATCATAGCAAAGTAAACCAATATTTTATTTAAACAAAAGCTTTCTTCCTTTCACTGTTCATTTAAGAAAGGCTGATCAATTAATTTGGTTAATAAGATGCTAAGTCATCCTGTTACTGTACTGCACATGCTATACTGTCTTCAATCTAAATGCTTCATATGTATTTACAAATTAGAAGTTCCTCACTCCTCTAGGTTAAGCAAGTCCTGTTGGTTCCATTTTATTTATAGGGGAGCCATGATTAAGGTTATTTGCCTAAGGCCAAATTTAAAATTCTATATGAGACACCATCAGGAGACTTGAATCTCTGCCAGCCTCCAGAGGACCATCCTCCAGCTGAGAATAGCTGGAGTGCAATGTGTGCTGGCCACGTGTCCTCCTTTGCCTTGTTGTTCAGCCCAATGCGAGTCACCTTTCTTTTCCTTTGGGTGAGTGAGTTTTCCTTCTTCTTTTCCTAAACTGTGGTGGAGCACTTTCATGAAATGGTAAAAAATGAAACAGAATTAAGTTCACTCATTATTTTGTGAGAATCTTACCTATCTCTAGGAGTTGAAATTATTGACTCGACCAGCTAGTAACATGACAAAAGCCCTGATAATAGGAAATGGTGTCTCGGATGCTGGGGTTACCAGCGTCATACGGGGTTGCTTATGCCTTACCACAGCAATGCCGCAATACTCTTGTGCTGCCCGGCTTTGCTAAAGGTTAGGAGATCAAAGCTACATCCATGCTAAATGATTTGAAGTAAAACAGGCCCTTTATTTTCAGACCATCTCAAGGGCTTTTGAAAGCGGGAGGAAACAAAATGACAGTTAATGGATCGAGGAGGGCCTGACCTGAGGATAAGGTTAAGTGGTGTAATAATCTCCATACTGAACTTGGTGCTGTATAGCGGCTTCCCTAATGTGCTTGGTCACAAGGTGAACCACTCTGAGCAAACCTTACAGATTTTCTGCCCATACTACTTAGAGCAAAACTTAGGGTTCTGTTAAACGCGGGAACCCTCCCCTAAAATGCTTTCCTTTTTAGTCATTAAAGACTACTTTCCTCCACGTTACACTCACTGATAACCTTGCCATATTTCTCATTCACTTCTGTGCACTGTCCTTTCTTTAGTGCTCTGATATTTGCCTCCAAAAGCAAAATCTATCACATTTTCTAAATCTAAAACATTTCGTAGTTAGATTATAGGCTTTCTTCTTTGAGAATCAAAAAAGTTAATGCATGAGTTCTCTTTGTTTGGCTTTTGTTGTTAGGGAAGGGAATGGTCTGGCTGAAGAATTGTTTCTTTTCAGAGTGCTGGATGGGCATATCAGTCAGATATTTTTCTTTCTTCTTTGAACAAAAGATAAAACTAGCTAATGAATTGCAGAGTTTCTCTAGGCAATGGCCTCTTTATGCTTGTTGTTAAGACCAGTGTAGGCAATATTATCCACAAACCTCATTAAGGAAAAATGTTTTAATGTCCTTCTCTCAGAGACATTACACATATCTTCCCGGTGCAGGAAAAAATAGCTGAAATAAATTTGGAATTTCTCTGAAATAAGAGACTCTCAGCTAAGAGAAGAATCCACAAGGATTTATTCCCTGATGGCTTGCGAATGATTTGTTTTCAACATGTCCCAACTCAACCCAGCCATACTCTTGGTATACCATTGGGTTGGAGAAGCTCTCTTCCTTGCAAGAATAACACTGACTTACTCTCACTGACATACATGGTATTTCAATATGTAGAGAAGCAATAGTCAACTGATTAAAAAAAAAACCAACAGTGAATAGAGGTAGGAAAGCTTACTGTGCTGAAGACAAAAAGTGAAGGAAACTCTACTCGTGCCTCATGAAGAGCTCTTCACTAAGCAAGATATCAGATTTAGTGTCATCAATTCAGGATGATGTATGAAGTAATAAACATAACTGAAAGTAGCTACATTGAAATACTATCTGCTATCTGAATACACTATCTGAAATTTCAGAAGATCAGGATATGGAACTGATAACAGGATTAGTCAAAAGAAACACTGGGGTAGGAGACCAACATTTGGTACGTAGACAAGGAAGGACTTTCATCTGAGCTAAGACAAGCAGGTGGAACATGAATAGTAGGCTACACAGCCAAGTAGATGGCCAAGAAAAATGGAAAGGAATTGAAAAACAGAAAGGATAAAAGTAATCCTTCTAAGAAAGTTACTAATCTCCTAGACAGGATGAAAAGGCTACTAAGAAATGGTTTTGGAAATAGTGGCAGCCGCAATCCAAAAGTCTACTGTATTCATAACAAAGGAACGCAGATATTCTGCTCTGACTTGTCCATCAGCTGTACAAGTAAGAAGGGAAGTACAATCTTCTGATTGAGATAGATTTACAAAATAACTCCCCCTTTTAAATTTATGTGCTCATATGAGTGAAGGAAAGGAGGGAGGGGATTCAGAAGTGGATGCACGTTGTTTATAATGCAAGCATTAAAGATAGTATGGTTTGGTTTTGTTTGCATTCAGAAAAGACATCTGAGTAACCTGTCATCTCAGCCAGTTGTTCCAGAAAACTTATTCTTCTTTCCTAAAGAAGTCGTGTGTGATTGATCTCTGAAGCAACTGCTGAGTTACAATCCCACAAATAACATGGGATTTCTGTCTGTTAATGTTCTCCAGCAAGCTTAGCCTTTTCATTTAATTTAGACTGTAGTTGTCAAGGCTTACGCTTTCAGCTCTGGAAATCCTTTGTGTGGCCCATTGAGTTGGCCAAGGGAATCACTGTATAAATACACTTAAAGGATTTTGCGTCAAGGGATCTTCTCTTCTGTTTAAGCCTCAAAAGGTCAACATATCTTCAGTTTGGTTGATTTCCCTGAACTGAGGAGGAACACAATAGTGCAGAGAAAACACACTCATCCCAACCCATAAGATGGTTAGTAATTGAGGTGCTAATGCATGATCATTATGCTTTCAGATTGACACAGCAGTCTGGGAGGAGGATTTTCTGTCCTTGATGTCTCTATTTTACGGTACTGTAAGACCTAGGAGGAGCTTACCACTCTGAACCTATTCTCAGTGTTGATTCCCGTAGGCACACTTTCTGACCAATAACTGAGTAACCTTAACTCTGCCCTTCTAGAAAAGCAGTCACAAAACACACTGATTTTATCCCACCTTGTGTATCAAAGATATAGAAAAATGTAATACCCTTTTTTGTTGAAAGTTTTGAACATTTTGCCATTTATATAAGCATGTAAATCTACTAAATAAAAATGCATAGAGATAAAAGAACACTTTATAGAAAATCACAAAGTGAAAAACATAATAAAAGGAAGCATGAATCTGATTTAAAAACCAAAGGTGCTGAAAATATAACAAACTGGATTAATCTATTCTTACATCTAAGCACTTTAATTTTAAGTTCTAAAGCATTCTATATCCCTAGCAAGAAAAAAAAAGGTGAAAGAAATAAATTCAGAGTCTTAATAAAACAATAAGAAGGGTAGCAGAAAGGATAATGAAACATTGGAAATGATTTATGGTGTAATGGATCACTCTATATATCTTTACAGAAAGAAAATATCCAAATTACCTCAGCTTTAATAATCATATTCCCAGTGACTGCAGATGAGGAACTTTAAAATGTGTGTATAAGACTGGAAATGGTTATAAAAGATCAGAGGCTTTCAAAATTCACTGTGTACCAGGTCTAGTGAGTGCAATGCCAAGAGTAATACATGAAATCCGATCTGACAGTTTCATAATTTTCCTTTGTTTGAGGAGATCCCCATGCAATGAAAATGTACAGCATTGTGCCAAAACTGAAAGAAACAGTTAGTGGAAAGGACTCAGAGGTAACGACCACTAGTCAGTTTCTCACTGGCAAAGTACAAAAAGAAGATGAAGAATTAATTACATTAAGAAATCCCAAGGAACATGGTTTAGATTAAAGGACGCTCTTTTTAACCAGCCGGCTGGAAGGCTGATGTAGCACTGTTCATGCAGATGTTTGGAAAGTATTTCACAAACTTTAATTTTGGAGAATGCTTCCAAAGGCTGTTGCTCTTCCACTGCTCTGTGCCATCTCCAATTTATCTTAAGTATAAAATAGAAAAAATAATAGAAACTACAGCTTCTAGTTAAATAGGAGGGGTCTTTTTAAAGAAACACAATAAAACATAAGATATTATGGTCCAAATCCTGTAGATCCAGAATCTATGGTAGGTTGGCAGGTCCCCTTTTACCTATAAGCAATAAAAATGAAGTAAAAGCCAATCCGTCAAAACTCAGCAAGCTTAATTCAGTCCCTTGGCTCATATTGGCTGCATGTGAACACTGCACAGAGCAGTAAATTGCTATACTGAAATCTTGGAGTTCAGACCTGGTTGTGTGGTTTATCTTTAAAAATCTGGTTCTATATTATTCTCTGGCTAGTAATTTTTAGCAGGACTCTGCACCTAGTAACAGCTCTTTCTCATCTTGGTGCCTCAGCCCATCTCCATTGGCGGTTTCTGATATATTCAGAGCTCCACTATATTCACTAAACATTAAGCGCACAAAGAGATTACTTCAGTAAGATCTCAAGTAAAGGAGTAAGACAATGATGTCAGACATACGTTTCTGAAAATGGTGGCCTACCTTCCTTGTGAGCTTATGACAATCATAAGTGGCTTTAAGACATTTCAAATCAGGGTGTGCAAGGCAAAACTGAAAGTTCAGTCATAAGGTAGAGTAGGTTTGTTTCTGCGCTGTGTCTTGTTCCAGCAAGTACCACAGCAACCATTCCCAAATGTGTTCTGTTCTCAAAGCAGGAAAAATTAGGAGGAAAAGGGTTGTGATCTTGACCCCTCCACAATGTATTAATTCAATATTGCACAAGTCAGAGGAAACGTCTGTGTCCTTGGAGGTGACCCATTCTGCTAGCAATTCTTTACACATAAGTGACTTAAAGTGACAGACAAGGAAAAAATGTCTTGCAGTGTTAACATTTGTACACTTGTACAGTAGAGATGAGAAGGGGCTCAGAGCTTGAGAAATTAAGTTTTGCTGTCCTGATCTGGTTCAGCTTGGGATGGAGCCGGAGGACCAACCCTGGAGCCTCTGCCAGTGACCGCAGATGTGCAAAGAGGAGGCGGTGGGGAGAAGGCAGCAGCACGAAGCAGTGTGGAGTCAGAAGCAGTGAGTGATGGGGAAGAAGATGGATGAGGAGGCAGGTGGAGGAGGGGAGGAACGAAGGGGAAAGAGAAGGTTTTGGTACAAAAACACCAGGAATCTCTGAGCCTGTGTTTGGGCCAAATTCTGGGTTCTGTTAATTAATTTTGCAACTTCTCGCTAAAATTCTGTCTTTCTATTGATGAGGAGCTTTGAGTGCTCTTCAAGTTGAAGGGTGAGAGCTTCCTCTTCTCTCAAACAGAAATAAACCCTGCTTGCTGGTGCCAGTGCAGCTT
Organism: Aptenodytes patagonicus; assembly: GCF_965638725.1. Lineage (NCBI taxonomy): Eukaryota > Metazoa > Chordata > Aves > Sphenisciformes > Spheniscidae > Aptenodytes > Aptenodytes patagonicus. The sequence goes on from NC_134952.1 coordinate 79,950,342, forward strand.
TGAAAAAGTGACAAGCCAGCTCTGACTGCTTATGTTCTCTATACTACATTTTCCTGCAGTGAGCAGAGGCCACTCTCCCTCTTAGAGCCCTTTTCAAATGATTTCTCTTCCTTCTTTCTCTACCTTCAAGGTATCAGGCCAGACCCAGGGCCAGGTTCTGCAAGGAGAAATGCTTAATGTTGCTTTTCCCCTGCCTGCTCCCCCTTTCTGATTTATGCATTTTTGTGTATCTTTTCTGATCGTCTCTTGAAGTCTTTCTCTCTCTCATTGTCTGGAAAAGGTGTTACCTAAGGGCAATACCCCAATGAGACAGTTTCTTCTTTACTATCCACATTTCATTGTCGCAAGTGCAAGATGGGATGCGGGAGGACTCTTGTGTTAATGAAAGAGAGCAAAGTTTCCATTGACTTCGCCGGGGTCAAAACTTCACCCTCAGGGACCTATTGGTAGAAATGGGAGGGCATTTCCATTTTCACAGAGAATTTGCAACCCCTTAATTGTGTTGAAAACCTCAAATATTTTCTTCACAGGGCAAAGTTCGCATCTTATTTCAGATGAATGTAGTGGCTGAGCGTCATCTGCTGCTGGAAAACCTTTAGAAGTTACTTAAAACTAAAACAGGCATAAAAGAGAAGCAGGGTGGAAAAGGGTTGTTTGCTATTAAACACCAACACAAACCAAGCTGGGCTTTTTGTCTATTCCCTTCCCCCATTTTGTTCACACAGTCCTCTTCACCCTTCAGACAGCCTTTGAATGCTAATTTTTCTAATCACTTGGAGTATGAAAACTATTGTAGAAATCAACTGAAATATTATTTTAAACCTTGTTTAATGAGCCACATTATAAATAGCCACTATAAATAGCCACACCTATAAATAAACTCCTAATCTTTCCCTTCTTAACTTCCAAGAACGGTAGTTCCCACACCCTATACAACCTGACACATTCAAATTCAAAGCAAATATTTGAAACCATTTTCAAAAAGGGTTGTTTTAATACGAACTGGCAGGTGGGTTTTATGAAGAAATGGTTTTAAATAAAAGTCTAATTGTCCTTTTTTCACAGATGTTTAGGATTTCTCTTCACGTAGCAGCAGATGATACGGATGCTCAGAATGATTCAGTAAAATGATACTGTAATGATAAAGCTCAGATCGGCTTTATTCTTTGTTATACTTTCCACCACTTTCTGAACTTTAAGGCATTCAATTATTCTGTTTTTCTCAGGGGTAAAATCTGTATGCCTGTAACCCTCAGCACTAATAACAATGTGAAAACCTTTACACATCAAAGATGTGACTATGTGCTTTTGTCTATCCTAATGGTTTGAGAGAAAATCTTGATAAATCAACGTGGTGTGTTTTTTTTTTTCTTTTCCTCTTTCTTAAGTTTTGTTGCCTTGATTAGATAATAAATAATAGGGGGCTGTCAATCTGTTTTCTTTTCAGGTCTTCTCTGTCTCTTTCTAAATTAGTTACAGCCTGCTTTTTGTAGCTTTATAGCCAGCCTGACCTAATTTAATTACCATGACTTGTGTGGCTTAAAGATAAATAGTTTTATTCAGTCTGCCTACTTTTGTATAAGTTTTCCCTTTCACACATCTCTCTATATTTTGGCATTCAGAATTCTTTTCCTCTGTTCTTCGGTAGGTTAACACAAGGTTAGTTTTCTAGCATTGTCCATATTTTCACAAAAAGGCCTTTGATGCTGTTCTGCTTAGTCCCTGCTTTGCTATATCTGTTTGTGTGCTGAGAGTCTGCGGGCCTTTGTGGGACACAAACGAACATTAGCTGGGTCTTGGAAGCATGGGATGGAAATACATACTCATGCCCATCGTGAGGTGGAAAACCTCAAAGCGTCAAACCTTGTTCCTACACTGGCTACTGTCTAAGATTTTTTTTCTTATTTGAGGAAAATACTTCAGAAATCAAAGCTTGAGACACTGCAGAGAAAGGAAAATTGGAAGAGCTAGGGTGGTGCGGATGGACTGATTGCCACTCTGTTCTTGTAAAAATGCTTGACAAGGAAGTACAAATCTCCCCCTCATCGCAGGTTAAATTTTTGTTCATTCCAGGTTTAAAGGGCAAATGAACGGTAGTAAAGCTTCCAGGATTATGATTAGGCCCTCATCAGTAATAATGAGCTTAATTAAAAATTAAATTAAAAAAACCCCAAAACACTAGTTCTGCATGTAGTTTTTTTGTTCAAAGGATCCTCTGAAATTATATGATAGTGTGGAATATGTGCTGTGCTTGAGAACAAGAAATAAACTTCAAAAATCAGAGCTGTGCTCTTAATAGACATGACTTCCCCCTAGGCGCTGCGGTAGTACTTTGCCTGCATTGGAAAGCTGCTGTCTTAAAACGAGCTGCCCCAGGATGGCACTTCCACAAAACATCTGACAGCAAATGTATTTAAATAAAAACCTGCACGTGTTGAGCTATCTAGAAATGCATGAAAAATTTTGCCGCTCCTTTACAAAGGTGATTCAGAAAAATGACACTAGCAAAAGGAAGGTAAAGAAATGCATTTAAACGGTATTTCACTTTTCAACCATTTCAAGTTATTTGTACGAACCCATAAAAAGATGTTTTGTTCTGCAGATGAATCAGAAGGGATATCATTAAACCAAGTTCCAGAGGAACTATGTAAACAGTACCTGAAAATAAACACAGCCAGTCTTTGTGCACATGCCAGAAACTAACATGCTATAGATATAAAGTAGAAACAGCATTTCCATGTGTTAACACCTACAGCAAGGCAAGAGTCCATTGACACTTCCATGCTTGGAAAATGAAGAGGTGAATCATTTCTTTTCAGTCATCATTAACTAGAAAACCCTATGGAAGAAATTAAGGGTAACCAAAGGAAGATGCATTTGATTTCTGTTTATACTAAAATAACCCAACAGTGCAGGGATGGCTTTTTCATAAACATCCACCGGTGCCCTGCCTCAGCTCCTCTTAAAGCCTGTGACTGGCTTCAATAAGTGAAGTTTGATTATTAGTCACTTCTTTCGAAAAAACTCACTGAATACCTTACCTTTATCTAGGTCTTCCCTTCACAAACAGTACCAAACTAATTAAAAAGCAGCCACCTCTGAAGTGCAGTGCTACATCCACTCAGAAAACAAGTGGCTATGACTCTGGAAAGAGGCTGACTGAGGTCACTGGGGCAAACCCCTACTGTTGTTTTTGTTGGGTTTAAAAAAAAAAAAAAGTCCTGCTGAGAAGATAAGGTTTTAAAGGCTCCTCAGATAGATGCAGACACACAGGAAACTTTATGGCATACTATTAATCTTTCTTAGAAAGATGAAGTGTTGATGCGACCTCGATGAAATGTGAAGCTGCCATTTGGAAGGGGAAAAAAGAGGAGACTAGAGTGCTTCAAATACAGCATTTTCATCACCAAAGTACACCTACCACACCGAGACTCTCTTTTCGCTAAGAGAAAAATGCTTATTATGATTTCTAATGTATGACGTTGCTCGCTTGAATTAAGCTGTTTGCATTTGCCCACTCCTACCTCCTCTCATAAGAGATTTATCAAAGTGGGTCTCTCTTTACTAGCTTGGAAATCACGTTTCCTGGCCTTCTGCTGAGCTAGCACAAGTGTTGCTGGTAACAGCCAGAATTTTGTCTTCTCTATTATGGAAGATAACTAAAAATAAATATGTCCACACTCACGTCTAGACAGTGATGAACAATATGTCCATTAATTGGGTAGCCTTCCCAGGCATTTGGTTCCCTCTTAAGTCATGGACCAAACAAGAACCTCCACTTCATGGACTTCTACTACTGGCTCAAAATTGCTGCAGCCACGCAATACAACTTACCAATCTGGTTGAGACTCACTCCACAGACTTGGGGTTTTTGGTTTTTGGGGGTGTTTGCATGTTTTTAAAGAATATCTAAAAGCATAAAGATGGTATAAACATTGAGCTAAATGTGCTGGCTCACTCAACCGAAATGCAACTGTATTCCTGTGCCTGATCCAGATCACATTTGCATCACTGTGTGCATCAGCAAAGATTTTGCATTAACAGTTATGGAATCACAGCCTGAAACTGCACAATGTAAGAAATAATTTACTTCCTTCATCTTTGTAGGACAAAGTCACTTGATACACCTCTGGCCTATAGGCTCGTGGAATTTATTGGCACTTAGTCTGAATCTGATTAATAATGATCATATGCCCCAAATACTAAAAATAAAATGTGAAAAAAAAACCTAACTTCTCTACAGATTAAACTGTGACATAAGCGGATGTAAGATCTCCAGTAACATAACTTTGCAGTGTGAAAATGCCTTCAAGCTGTCCAAGGATACAAATGCTTTACATAGAGATAGTCCCCTATACACACAACCGTGAAGTTCATGCCAAGAGCATTAACAAATCCTTCTACTACCCTGTTGGACACTTTAAAATACAGAAAGCAAGCAACCAGCTTATACAACTACAAAATCCTACTTAAAAGAATGGATCGTGATGTTTCTTCCTTTCTGTCAAAAGGGAGAAAGATTGACCAGGAAAACATGAGTGATAATAAATACTAAAAAAAACCTGGTTACGTTTCTGTTACCTTCCTATAATCACTGTATTTTTTTTATAATCCCACATATAACATTCAGATGGATGTTAGTATCATTGTACAAAGACTATCTCCTTAAAATATATAATGTTTTGCCTATGAACACTAAATATGTTTTGCAGTAGTTTAAAAATAATTGTTGAGGATTACTGCAGTTTTTAATACAAATGTAGATACATAATATAGAAGTGTCATTTCATGCTTTATCTTGATACTGCTAGAAGAGCCTCTAGCCCTTTTTTAAAAAGGCATGTACTTGGGTTTAAAAAGAGTATATCTGAGGTCATTAGCAAAGGAAATTGCTACCATTAATTCTGACCTACCACAGGTTTTAAAAGAAAGAACAAACCGTGAAACTTAAAAGAAAACCCAAGAAATGTGTTTTATGAATCCATGTGCAATATTTTGGTTACAATGAAATAAAATGCTGATATGTGCCAGACACCCTGAAGTTGCTCTCCTGTGACTAATTCTTCTGAGCTAGTTTTTAAATTAATCTCCCAGTGCTTGGCCTCTTCCCACCCTTGTTATTAAAGTAACAAAAGCGGTTTATACCAACCACACTATAAGCGAAGCATTCATTTCAAGCATTTGCTTTGCCCTGTTGGACAGCTTTACCTAAAATCACATTAATGTTGTATTAAATAAAATTCCATACATAAAATTTTATTTCAATATATAAAATGTTTTGTTTCCAAATGTGATACTCAAATGCCTTGTTTGGGTATCTTTGGTCTATTGAATACTGAAGAGAATATTCCTAAGCAACTTACATGAAACTAATCTGAATAGTTGCAACGTTCCCAGGAAGCCAATTTGCTTCAGAACAGAAGGTTACAACATTTCTGTAGGTGCAAAAAAACCCCCCAAAAACCCAAACCCTTCATATGGACATTTCAAGAAATATTGCAATCCTCAGCAAAATCACTATCAATGCATTTTGATAAAGTGTTCAAAACTGCAGGGCTCGAGGCCATATTTCTCATCTAAATAAGTTCACCTGCAAAGGAGGAATTCAGAGAAATCCAGTCTGAGACATGTGAGTGGTCCAGCCAGGCTTCCCCACTGTCCTTTTCATATTTAATGTTCTTTATATGGAACTTTTCTTGGACTGAACTGGTGTGTAATTTCAGAGTGCCAGAGTTCGACAGTTGAGGCAGCTGCTATCCTTGCCTTTAGCCCTACCTCTTTCCTGTGTGCCACAGGAAGGGGAAGGAAAGAAAGGAAGGGGGAAGGCAAAGGTGAGCCAGAAGGCACAGGTAAGCAGTTCCTGATTGGCTCAAGCTCAGTTTACTATGGTAACTTACATCTACAGTTCTGATAATAAAAAAAATTAACACTCTGTATGGTAAAGAAGGCACCAGCGGTGGATAAGAACAGCTGAAGCAGGTACATGGAAAATAGGATAGGAAAGATATGTGGGACATGGAAATCTGTTCTGAAGGACTGGAATGAGAGTAACCGGCCCCCTTGAAAGGTTCTTCCGACAAAGGCAAGGCGTTCTTGGCAACCGTGACTGACCATTTCTACTCTTCTTTCTAGGAAGGTGTAAATCTGCTTCTTTTATCTGTCCAGAGTATTTAGATTTTAAATGTTTCACAAAAGGCTACCTCTTCCAGTATGAGAGTACAATGGTCCTTGATCTCATTTGGTGTCTATAGATATTTTCATTTTACCAAAAGTAATATAAGAAGAGCAACCACAGATGAGTTTTAGAGTAGGTCATGCCTTATTAACGTATCTCTTTGTTATATCCTGTACAAAAATTATGTCAGAATGAGATATGCCATGAGAAAAAAAGTATAGATCAATTCGCTGATCTGTATGTGGCTCAAACACTGACTGCATTTGGCAGAAGTGCACATCTGATCATTACTGCAGCCAGATTCAAGAAAATAAAGGGCAGAATATGGCATAGATTCCACTGCTCTGATCATGCACAGAAACCAGCTGATATTTTGAGGTTCTGAGGTTACAACATGTGGCTCTTCTAAAGAGCAGACTGCAACCTTGAGGGGTTTGTTTTGTTTTGTTTTTCAACTGAAATCTGACATGCATTACATGTGAACATTTGGAAGTCATATTGTTCATTATGCATTACACATAATTGCTTTAACTTTTATAGTATGCAGTCATTAAACCGACTTTCAAAATAATAGAGCACTTAACAAAACCCTTGCCGACATGTGACCCAATAAAGATGAATGAGCGTGGTGTCTGACTTTACAAACACTGTTTACTTTAGTGTAGATGCATACATCCCCTTTTTAGATCAGTGGTGATGTCTGCAAACGGAAGGGGTGTATAGGAAGCAGGCCACATTGTGATCTATGAACAGATATACACATATAAGTATAAATTATTTCTGGCACAGATTTATTTTACTCAAGATTCTCTGAACAGCAGGGAGAGATCTGATATGTGAAACAGTAGGCCCCAGCCAATTAGTCTGTGACAGATAAGAACCTTTCCTTAATTTGTGCTGTTGGGCTTATATGTGGTCTGTTCCTTCGGTGATTTCACATTCCCTCTGACTTTACTGAAATCCAATTTTTATCAGCTGGGATCCTGGCATTTTTTCCAGGTGCAGCAAAGAAATAACCCCATTTGGAAGGAATGAAGTATGATATGTGGGCCTTGCTTCTGTCTTACGGGAAGGAATGCTTTTGTAGTTCTACTCCTCAAAAAATCTGTGAACAAGGAAACAAACTAATTTATTATACACACAAGTGTACCCTTTCAAAGCACCACAGGGAGACTCAACCAAGTAACATCCATTAATATCTGCAACAGCAGCAAGACTCAAGTATGCTGCTTTGGAAATTTGCCTTGCCATAGTTGTGCAGAAAAGGTTCCTTTAAAAATAGTCAAGAAAAGTCTAGAAAATTTCCTACATCATTAATATCTTGCATTGCTTTTGATATCTGTGCATTACTATATTCTCAGAGTTAAGAACAGTAAAGCTTTTCTAAGACAACATCCCCACAGTACATAAAGACCTGTGGGGTATGTTAGATTGTTGAGATGGCAAGTTCACTCCATACATTAGTTCATGCTCTAGATAGAGGAATTTCTAAAAATTTAGACTAGTACTTGCATTATTCCACCACATCAGCAAAAGCAGCACCTCACACTTTCCTCAGTAAGAATTTAACGGCATAAACCCAAATTTTCATTTACACCCATAGAAAAAGTCAAAGATTCCCATGTTTCTTTCCCTTGAATCTTGTGGCTCTGTATAGAAAGAACTAGGAAGGCTTCATCTTACATTATGGGAGTGGAAGGAGAAGGAAGGAAGAAAGGGGGAGCAACGCTGCTCATCTTCCAAGAGCTGAAGAGGACGGATGACACTCAGGAGCAGCTGAGAGTGAAGAGCAGCTGCTTTTCCCTGAGGCAAGAGCTCTGAGGGGTGGCTCTTATTTTCCACTGCTCCTCCAGTTTGGGAAAGACACTAGAACTTGCCATCCTTGGAGATTCACTGATGGTAGAGCAGGTGGCTCTCGAGTATTAGTGGTCGTAGGTGATTTCTGAGCTCAGGAATGCCTGATAGTTGTACTTGGTCCTGAAAAGTCTCCGACCAAGAAAACCAACTCATTTATTAGACAGGCAGGAATGTAGCCTGGTGAGCTCAGAGGCTGGGGAAAAGGCTATTCTAGTTAAGCAGCTGTTACTGACCAAGGGTCTGGCTTCTGCAGCCAGTAGGATTCCTCATTACTTCTGACCTCAGCTCTGCTACTGAGGTGTACAGTTTCTAGTACTTAAAGTAGACTCATAGAATAATTTAAATTGGAATGAACCGCTGGATGTCATCTAGTTCAAACCCTTGCTCAAAGCAAGGTCAACTTCAAAGTTAGATCAGGTTGTTCAGAGACTGTCCTGTTGAGTTTTGAGGATCTCCATAGACAGAAATTCCGTGGCCTCTCTGGGTGACCCTTCCTGTGCTGATCCACCCTCATCATGAGCATCCGAGAGGTACGGATGATCTAGAAGACCTTGTCTCTTACAGAAGGAACATACTGCTGAGCAGCAGATGGACCAGCTCCTGAGCCAGCTTGCTCCATGGTACTGGCAGTATTTCAACAAAGGGGACAGCTCTAAGGGAACTGGATGCCATCCCTTTCCACTTATTTTGGTCAGTGGGGACTGAAACAGAAGATTCAGAATCACTCAGAACAGACATGAGTGAGGACTCCATAGTCCCATTTTGGATGGTCTTCTGAGCGTACAAGGAAGTACTCCCACAGTGATATTTCATAACACTAGACTCAAGCGACCTCACCAGGTATGTCTGCAGAAGTCCGTCCCTTCTCCTCCCCTCTACTTGGTTTCCACACAAAAGTCATGCGTGTTGGGTGGCTGGAGGACAGTCCTCTGGGTGCTATAGAGATTATTGGCTCCACAGACAGAAGAAGCCTCTTGGTATTCCAGTGACCTGGTATAGAAAATACTAGACCAAATGTTCTAGGAAGTAAGAACTACCTTCTCATATACTTCTATGTTAAATTAAAAATTAAAAGCCCTGGTGAAAAAAAAAAAATAAAGAAAAAAAGATTTACAGTAGTTCTTTTTGGTACAGTAGAGACAGAATTATTTTGGAGGCCTTACAGGAGGGATTTTTTCTTTCTTCTTGTTCTTGTTAACTTGATTTATTTGTATGTATTCAGAGAAGTCGCAGTCAAACTTCACACAAAAATTATTTCCAACAAAAGAGGTTCATGCTTCTGGATAGAAAACAAGTAAAACTCAGATTCAAATTCCTCCTTTACTTCTGTGACCTGGGGCAACTACTGCTGCCTTTTAAAATATGCGTACTTCTCCTGTCCCTGGTGATTGTTATTAATACAGTTTAGGGAAAGTGGTGATAAAGATCAATCCCCTACCCAGAAAAGAAACATTAACTGCTTCTTTCATGTCGTCCATAGTGAGTGAGCAGCTACAGTTTCAAATGATCCCCAGATGTTTACTACTTCTTGGGCTCAAAAGCAGTTTAGGTTTTCTCCAGAGCAGCTGTGCCATGTTGGGTATTTCTGGTTATCCTGCAGACTTCAACCTCTTGTCCTCTGAAGAAAATGTAAAGGTCAAACTGAAAGCCTGTGTGGTGTAGAAGTCCCCAGTGAAAAATAAACCAAGGTTGGTCTCTTACCATTGGCCAACTTAACCTATGCCTCTGCATGCTAAACAAAATATTCAAGGAATTCCTACGGAGATGGGTATGTGAACATTACAGGCTTTTCACTTAATTACAGAAAGGTTTAATGATTCCAGTGAAAGCATAATCGCTGAGGTCGCTCACAAAACCCATGCTATTTTTCTGGTTCTTTACAGCAGTGTTTTCCTATTTCTTTATTCTTACTCAGAGCTTGGGGCTTCTCCTCCCTAATTCCTCCTGTCTGGAGTCCTTTCTTTATGTGGTCACAAATTTCTGCCACTTTGGCCATTACTGGGATCCATGTTCACTGTATGCCCTAGCATGACTCCCTGTGATCGGGCCTGCTTTCTCCTGAGATGAAATAGCTGGGGAGAGGGTGACAGGGCTGACTGGTTAGAAAGCAGCTGCACACCAGAGGCAGAAAGGCATTTTCTTAAATGTGGGAATTGATCACTACATTTGCCTAACCTCAAGCTTGTGAATCATGATGTCGGACAACGTCAGTAAGCGACTGGTAACAGCTGAGGAGCTAACTCAAACTTCAGTGGACTTTTTCAAAGCTTATAGCCTGCTTCCAGAGTCTCTGATGTCATGATGATGACACGAATGGAAGTATACAGAGATTAGTGCTGTTCAAAGATTTCAGGGCCAGTGTGGCATAACGTGGATTTGGAATCAGGTCATATCTGTTATATATCTGTTATATATCTGGAATCAGGAGATACCTGTTATCTGTTCTATTATTCTTGGTCTGGCCTCTGAAGGCAGTGTGACCTGGGCAAGTTCACTCTTTTCCATGTCTCTGAGCTAAGTGAAGATCCAGAAAACTGGAGCAGATCAAACATCCTACTTATCTTTAAAAAAGAAGGGGGGAAAAAAGGCATCTCAGGAAATTATAGTACAGACAACCTAATTTGACTATCTGGGAAAACATCTGGAAAAATTATTACAATCAATTTACAGGCACCTACAGTGCTGTAAGCTGAAAAGCAAAGATTTATCAAAACCAAATGCTTACCTAGCTTACTTTCCTTCATTTACAACTGGCCTGGTGAAGAGTGGGAGTATTATGATGTGAATTTGCATGGCATAACAAAGTTTTTGACACAGTCCAACATACAAGTCCCAAAAGCACATAGAGAGAGATAGTCAAGATTAAACAACAGATGCGCAGTTGTTCGAGGAAATAAATACTCGGAAACTTGTTATCAGTAGTTCACTTGCATACAAAAAGATACTAAACAGGAGAGTCTACCTTGTGTACATGGTGTACATATGACAGTATAGTATTTTACAATAGTAGCAAACAGTAATTACAATATTAACATTAGTAAACAAGGTCACAAAAATGCCTTCCATTTTCTGGAAACTAATGTGACGGAACGGATTCTTTTCTTGAATTTAAAATACACTCTTTATTGCCTTTCTTTTTTTTCCTGATGAGATTGTTTCTGCTTACAACAAACATGGAAAAGCATAAATTAAACTTCCAAGTTTTACAGTTTACCACATGAGCTGGTCCTGTGGTCAGTGAAACTTACCTCCATTAAGGAAAATCCTATGTGTGATTGGCAAGTCAGGTAATCAGGAACCACAATAACGAGAAGTGACACAACATTCTGCTTTTTACATATAGATTATTCTCTAATGCCCTAGAGAGTGACTGCAGTGAGGTACTCTACTCTTACATTGTTGAAAAATGTATTGTTTTAGAGATTAAATAGTGCTTATTTTAGAAAGCTATATATTACACAAAGAGAAAATAAGTTGGCTACTAAACCTGACCCTGAGAATTTTAATTAATTTAATCTTAAAATTTCAGAATTTTAATATCCAGAAACAACAACAAAAAATTTCACCTTGTCATATCACTGAAGACAAACTGACCAGCTCCCACTGCTATCCTGAAGAACTATGGTGGCTGCAGAACCTCTGGGCAAAGGACTCACTTCATGCCTGGGCTGCTGCACCCTTGGAAATGTTGACTTGCCTGCTCATTCTCAGAAGTGATAGTGAGCAGCTGGGGAAAAAAACGGTTTTCTATTTTATATTTATATTGATTTCCTTTTACTTTTGGTTACATTATAACAGATTACTATATCAAGCCAGCAGGGATATCACTATAAAATTGGCTGATAAGGCCCTGAGTAAACACAGGTATCAAACTTTGTAAGTATTGGTAATATATTATTAATCTTAGATACACTATTTTTAGATATACAATATAAATATATTGTATATATATATACAGCTATACCGAATACTATACATCTAGTATACTATATACAGTACGAACATATTACAAGACTAAAACTATCTTATTCTTTCATCTCTCCATCACTGATCTTTCAAAAATGCCAAATAATGAGGGAGTATAGTCCACCTAAATTTGTAAACATGATGACAGCTAGCAGAAAAATGAAATAAATAATATACTTCCTCCTTAGCTACTGCATACCTTATGTTTTCCCATATGTGTCCAGATAAAGTCACTATGGAAAAATCAACCTCAAGCTGTTTGGCAGTGGCTATATTCCTTGAATAGGACACTGAACTGTTTGCGTACTTGATCTTCACAATTGTGGCTTCCCACTGAAAGAAGCATCAAAACCAAACATTAATTGATAGCATTTATGTAAATACATGAAAAATAAGGATGTGTAAAGGAAAAAAAGTCCTCCAAGCTAGACAATGTTTATAACACTAATATGTACTGTTACAAGCAAGAAACAGAAAAGTGTGCTGTTAGGCTCAGAACACAATAAATAGCAAGATTAAGAATAATAAGAACAATTTTCATTCTACTTCTCTTTCCTTTGCACTTGTCCTAATCAGTCCCTGATGATGTGAAGACTTACTTTTACTAATGCTTAGTCCCACTGGAAGCAATTAATGCTGATAAAAACAGGCACTTTCCAAGAGCTTTAAACAGATTATTATCTGAAGAGGCCATCAATTTTGTCAGTATTATAACCAGGTAAGTAAAGACAGAAGATCATGCTGTACAGGGCATTAAAATTTTTTACCTTCTTGGTATGCACTGTCCCTTTCCCTCTCTTCTTGTGAGGAACATTACCTGGAGGATTTAGTGCTGCATGAACAGCAAAGATAGAGAAAAATACCCCAAATCATGGTAGGACTCAAAAACAATCTCTTACACCTGATATGGTGTATATACCTTAGAGGATGTAATGAAGAACAAAAGCCTCTGATCCTAATTTCAGGGCAATTACTCTGACTGAGCACTCAAATAACTGATCTGGGCTCCTCTTTTTAGATGCCAATTTGATTTAATTGGATCAGACCATATGGAAATTAAACATTTACATATATCGTTAAAGTATTTCTTTCATGCCAAACAGGCAGGCTTAAATTTGACTTCTCTGGTCACGTGCGATGGTCAAAATTAACCAAGTTGTTAAGTCTCTGTAGGAACAGAACCAAAGCACTATCTGAAAGGTATTTTGAGCAGACTCTGTGATCATGGTATGTTCTGTGAGGCTTCCACTGTCTGTCCTGTGTTAGGGGAAAGCTGGCTGAATTTGGCTGTTGTCAGCAGAAATTTTGTCAGACTGACTTACAGTTACATTACCTTACGTACAGTCTAACTGCCGTTGCTACACACACCACAGCTTCCAGTCGGTAACCAGTTTTGGATAGCCCTGTGTTCTTTCCTTCCTACTGCATCAGTGGTGTCATTTAGACCACACAACTGGGTGTGGTTTTAGTATTTGCCTAAGGGGCTTTTAAATTTTAATATTACAAGAGCATCCTTGGAAAATATTCTGCAGTGTATGAAATAATTTGACCTTACTATCTTTGCTGATACTGAGAATGTAGTAGGATGGCCCTTGCACACAATAATGTGTTTCCACAGTGGGAGGTTCCACAGGTTTGAGTAAGACTGTTTTAACACAGGCAAATATTTAATTATGAACAGAACAGTACCTAGTTCGTATGTGAAACATTTTCATCTGTTAGCATATAAATGTTAATAGATGTTGAATTAATAACCTATGGATTAATATTAGTCATAGGTTTGTTCAAATTGAACTGTGAATCTACTTATTCAATTATTCCTGACTATAAACAATTTTTCTTTTATGTCAAAATCCTGTTAGTTACTGATATATTTCACCCAGCTTGTCTAAAGCAGGTGGGAAGGCTCTGAAATGCATACACCACAGACAGAGGTCTTCCAATGTAGAGAGGCCTATCTTCCCTGCTGAGAAAGCTGAAAAAACAATAAAGTGCATAGCTGATTCTCTATTTATTGGGAAAAGGCACATGTGTAAGTCTAAGAATTACATACAAATTGGAATATCTCTTCCATAGCCCTGAAATAGAATTGTGAAAGAGACACTAAAATGTCCATCTTGGAACTATGCTGACAATTTGGTATTGTGGCTTGCTGAGATAAAATGGTAGAAAAGCAATTTCATTAATAATTTCCAAACTGTTTCTCCTGCTTGTGATTCACTTTATTTCAAGTTTTCTTTCCCCATTCCCAAGTCTTTCACCTTTTCGTTTTAGCACTTTAAAAGAAATCTTTCATTTACAGATTCCCATTCCTTTCCCCCTTTTTGCCTGTTCCATTTCCCTCCCATTTTAGCTCAGGTGAAATAAATTTTCAAAATAAGCTAGATGTCTATAGAGGAGAAAATGTGAACACAGGAAAAAATACATATAATAATTGCAAAAATAATTTTTTTAACTTTAAGAATTGCAGAAATATCCTCAACATTTTAAAATAAATTTCATTGATGGGGATCCTACTTTAAAAAGAAAGTCTATTGCCAATTATTAAAATTTTGCTCCAAAATACTGATCAGCTCAATTATAATTAATTATGGGACCATCTGGTTACTTGCAGCATCAAGGATTTCCTGAGTCCTCACGAGCTAAGTCATCTTAAAAGCAAGAATGACTGAGTTTACAGAATTGTGTAGGCCACCCGGTGAGGATGTCCAGGGAAGCATAACTGAAATGAGCTTCCAGTCACACACCTCCTTACGATTAAGTGGCTAGTAAAAGCCACAAGGCAGGAATCAACAGTCCTTTCCTGCCCCTGAGAATACGCTACACCCGTAGCTCTTTGTAGGAATTAAGATACAAGGTCTTCATTCCCCCTTCAAGCAGACAAGGCAACAGCACACCTTGAAGTGGCCATGACCGGAATGGGACTTAATCGTATGCATATAATTGAAAATGGATTTATGGACTTCTCAGAACAGGACTAGGTTCCAATAAAACATCCTCTGTCTGACCATCACCAGGAAAGGTGATTACAACTCCAAGATATTACTAAAGCTGACGAGACTGTGGGGCTTTTAAAATTTTCTTTCATGTCCAAAATTATTCAGGTGGTTTTTTAGGTGTTATTTTTGTATAGATTAGCTTGTGTTTTCCATGTGAATTCTCAATGAGAATGCAGCTGCAGTGTGACCTCAACCTTTTTTTTTTTCTCTTTTTCTTTTTATTACTTACCACAGATTTTAAAATAGGAAATAATAGCAAGCTTATTGAGCTTGAGGACAATCCCTAGTGGTACACATTTTAACTGGGGTATAGCTGTTAATATGTCTGTGATATAATTCCCCACAAGTGAAAGTTAGCCAGAGAGCCTACTTACTCAAAGCAAAATAATGGTTAGGACAAATGTCCTGGGATCTGTAAAATCTACTGTTTCTAAAATTAATCTCCTTTACTCTATGAAAGAAGGCTATGAGAATGATACACCTGGGAAGTTGCAAAGAACACTATATTATAGTTGGCTAAAATGGACCAAATTCTTTCCTCATGCAAACTTCTGAAGTCCATGGAGTTACAAAAGCAGTGGTTTTGGCCAGCAGCATCTGATGGGTGACTGGTGTAGCAGATCTTAGGGACACTTCATGCAGCATTACTGTAGGATATAATTTTGTAATAGGTAATGAAACAACTTTAGGAAGATTTACAGTAAAATGACACGCTTGTACCTTTGAAATATTGGGACTTTCTGCCATAGTCTGACCTATTTCTGTGAGTAGGTGTGAAACCATTAGGGTATGCTCAGTGGCAGAGTAACTGAGTCTACAAATTGCTCCATTGTGCTACCCACCCACACAACTATCTCCTGAAATACAAATTGGTGACAAGTGTAGACACTGTCCTGAGACTCCTCCTGACCTGTACAAACCAAAATCAGCTCATAAGGACAGACAAAATTAAAGCTGAATGTTAATACATTCTCTTTCCCCCTTTCTCCTGTTTCAAACCACGGCGCTTTCTTGTGCGCCCCTGTTGAAGTCTTAGGCACCAAGGACACAGTTTTAGAGTGTGTAGGAAGAACGAAGAATTGTGTTTTGTGTCCTTTACATGAGATGCACGGTAGCAAAATAGGAGGTCTGCACTTTTGTAGTCGGATAAGATTTTAATGCATCTCATCAAACTATACCTGATTTAACACCTTTCCTAAAACGTATAGACTTCTAAAATAGGAATTAGAAAGAGTTGAAGGACCACATAGGTATGTCTGTTTCATTCTTTAATTCATTAAATGTTCCGGATGCCAAGCCACTTAATTGTATTTCAGCATCTTCTTCTACAAGGTACAAATCTTACTTTCTTAAAATATTGTTCACTTCTGAGGCTGAACAGTTACCTCAACACCTCCATGAATCCCAGGATTTTAAAGGCAGACATTTTTCTTCCGTGGTGAGAAGAGTATAAGTGCCATCAGATAATACTGAGATTACACGTAGATCCTGACTGCAATCAATACACACACACGCGCACTTATATATGGTTTGTATGTTATTGTAGTGGCTTGTCACATCCCTCAGGAATGAAGGCCCTGTTCAGTGAAAGACTGCAGATGAAGTGAGCATGACCTACAGCAACAATGACAGAGCCTGTGCCCTAAGCAATTGCAGTCAGGCAGGACAAAAAGCTAAGCAAACACAAAAATGTGGTGGAGATGGGCAAGATGACTGCAAAATAAAATAAATAGGGTTTAACAGAAAGCAGAAAAGCAGAAAGCTCAGCTTGTCCTTACATGATTGAAGCTACATTTGCAAGTGAACATGCTTTCTACTAATAGAAATAAAGATCTCCACTGACAGTGTTTTACATGAAACTGAAGGATAATCAGTTATTTAAGATAGAAATAAAATGAGTGCACAAAGCACTCTGCAGAAGCTCATACAATCCACTGTGGCATTTTTGGCTTACTGAACACTTTGAAACAGAAACTGAACATTTCAGCAGAAGTTAACCCAGCTCAAGAGTCCTTGAAACTGGCTTTCGTTTGGCACCCATAGATTATCTACTCTCATGACCCCTCCTTCCTTTCTGCACTCTCTTCTTTTACTATTATTCATGATTTGTCAGTAGCCAAGAAATTCCTCTGGGTTTCAGTGCTGAAGTGCTTCATTTGGACTAATTGTTTCATTTACTTTAAAAGAACAAAGGAATATGTCAAAGCACATTTATTCTTTTGAGGCCACTTTAGGATATGTGTTGCCAGTCATTATGATTTTTGGAACTGAAAATTGAAGACTTAACTTTCAAAAATATTTTAAGTCAAAGCAGCACACACTATAGATATTATAGAGATGTGGTGAAGAGAGCATCAAAGTTCTTGCATTTGTGCCACTACACATTTCACCTTAAGATCGCTAATTTTCCCAGACCGCCTTGGCGGATCTCAGATATGGCACCAGCAAATTAAGGCTGCTCCCTAGACAAACAAACAAGATTCAACACAGCAATGTCTGCTGGAAGTGGAGTAGAGGGTAAGAGCAGAAGAGAAAGAAATAGGATAAACTGGTACAGGAGAACTATAACATCAGGACAGTAGAAAAGAGGCAGGAATTCGGGATTGGAAATGGGAACAAAACAATAATATGTGGAAATATTATTAGTAGACGGGAAGATGAAACAGTCGTTGAGTAGGCACAGGTTGTCGTAGGACTTCAGGCCTGAGACGACATACCATGCATGGGTAACTTTGCCCAATCATCTAGCTATGCAGGCTCTTGCATTAAGCTTTAACTGAGCTGTATTGTCTAAATAAATGGGAAAGCGGGTTTCACTCTTAACTTCAGTGAAACTGCACCTGCTAACATTTCAGTTGAATTTGGCACTCAGTTTCTTTTTATTTCTTCTCTTCTTGGTAGAGATAATGGGCCCTCTCCCATCCTGGGTGAAGGGAAACAGATTAGAATGGCTTACAGAGAAAAAAAACATTAAAATTCATTAAAAATTAACTCAAATTTAAGAGAGGAGTTTGACATGGGCTATAGACAAAAACCAGACTAGTAGCAGAGTACGTGTTTTTAGGTATTCATTCCCAAATTGTGTTTTAGGGACAAGTGACCTATGTCTCAGCCTGGTCAATCATCTCCAACTGGTCTGCTGGAACACATTAAACTATATGTTCACCCGATACTGTGCATCATGGGTTGTAAGAACGTGGTTCAGGTTGACCATGCTCTTTTGTCAAAAAAAAAATCTGAAAATCACTATTTTAAAGTGCACTTTTCCTTTGGCTGTACCTGGACTGCTATCCATTTAAACTGTTCTCTAGTGTCCCACCCCAGTGCCTTTATGGCTAACAGATTAAAACTGTAATGTAATGTAAATGTAATATACCTTTTTATTAGGAACTTTTATGGCATTACTTCCTTATTATATCAGTACTCAATAACAAGAAGAATGTTAACAGCCATTTGAACTCAACCATTTGCATGTTTCTGCATACTATACAGTTGTTAAGGGAATACAAAATAAACCTCTATGTCATACTTTCTTAAGCTGAACTTGCCTCACTGACAACAAGCCACCTGTGATCCGAATTCTGTGATATATTATAGGCTTTTGTGCAAGACTGAAAGGAGTTAGTTTGGTGATACAGCTGATTAACCCTGAGACAAGCAGAATAAATAAAGGAAAAAAGACTTAATTTTCACAGTTTACAATTGTGGCGTGTACCCTGATACCATACACAGATGAAACTTAATGGCTTTTATCTATTCTTGTCCTTTATGGACAAGCCAATTAATGCTATTGTGTGAAGCATACTCTACTTGCCCACTGTGTCCAGTCTACTGAAAAAACCAGTTCCCATTATTTTTATGTACTACCCTAGCATGATCTCTAGTACATCGTATCTTCAGATGATGTGTGCAGCGGAGTCTGTGGCAGCTGTTAAATCAGTATTTAGTTCACTGATGCGAGACACGAAATTGAAAGAGATTGACTTAGTGTCCTGGGCATTCTCCTAGCCATAAAATGTGACGTACTTTGCCTACTTAAATATTGCTATCTGGAGGAGTGACAAGTTTAGGGGGAAGACGTATCATTGCTATCAGCTCTACTGTGCAATAAAACCTGTGTTTGAGTAATGGTGCCTGCATACGGCATATTTAAACCAATATTCTTTCAGTTGGAGCAACTTAGAGTGTTTCTTCTTTCAGTGGTCTTTGATGTTTTCTGGGCGATTTCTTTCAAGGACATTATCAAGTGGAAATAAGCTTACACATTATTCCACAGCTACATCTGAAAATAAAGCAGCTCAGCAGTTTGGAGACGCAGCTGGTAATATCCACAGTTACATAAGTGGCTATGTACTCTGAAAGTCAGCTGCAAAGTTTTCAGGGATATGGCCACATTTCCCCCTGCTCAGTATTTACCAACTTTAAGATTTCTTATTTGTTGTCTGTCAAACTAATATTTAAAAACAGAAGACACTTGAATTTTAAATGGAATTACACTGAGAATTTGCTTGTCACACTAAAGAATAGACTTGTTCATTTGATATTTTTCTTTATATAGACCAGAAAATAAATAGTATACCTGCATTTTGTGTCATGTACTTGGGCATAGTAGTATAAGTGTTGCTCCTCCTCATCTTGAAGCCAAACAGATTGTAGTTTTTGACTTAATACTTGAACAAACCTGAGGAAAAGCTCTCATACAAGCAGTTCTGTTTTTCCCTGGGAATTCACAGTGAACCTGTCTTTCATAAACCATTCAGGCTGTATAAAGACTTGAGCTCCAGCTCATACTGTAAGGAGCAAAGAGGATTTTGACACCGTAAGATAAATGGAATGGAGCTGTCCTGGCTCTCTCCGGTAACCACAGGAAGATCTTAGATAATTTGCCTGCGTCAGACACCCAGCCCTCAGATGGCCAACAGCAGGTGAGGCGAGTCCCATACAAGAGCAGCCCTTCCTCACTTCTTATGTGATCAGCTGAAACTTTAGTGCATGTCCCCAGTCTATTCCAACTTAGCGATGCATGGGAAGCTAACAGTTAACATTTGAATGTCTGATTTCAAGTTTATAGTTAATACTGAATTAAAAACGGTTCTGATTTGCTAATGTATCGTTTTCTGTAAAACCTGTTCATGTTTCAAAAGGGATGTATGTATTAATTCTCAACTCTAATATTCAAGAAGTATCTTGCATGGGTTAAGAAACAAACAAATAGCTGATATTGATGATGGCAGGACTGAAAAGAAATTCCAGTACTCAACTCTAAAATTACCTCTCCAGCAGCAGCCTAGCACCCTCCTTGATTCTGGGCCTGCTGGCCAGTCTGAAGATTTCTCCACAGGGCAGAAGAGGAAAGATCATTGAGCGCATAAATCATCTTCTTCCCCAGAGCATGCCCCATAAAGTCTACTTATTGCAAAGTGAGTTCTGTGGAGGCAGATCCTGTAACACCATGTTTTCAAAAAGTATTTACTAAAAGTCCGTGGCTGAAGTCCAGGACTGCAGTTCAAGACCACATTTACAGGCATCTGACCGGCATTGCATTCACCATGCCAAGCAACCCATCTAGAGGAACGAACAGCTACTTCCTTTAACAGACCACCATCCTTGTAATCTATGAACTCTCCCACATCACCCCTTCCCTCCTGCCTTCTACTATTCCATATTCCCATAGGCAAGGAAATACTGAACTTTTTGCTTTCTTTCACTTCTTTAGCTTCCTAATTTCTACCAGCTTGCTATCATCAGGTTTACTCAAGGCAGCTCCCTCAGGTCAACCACCTTTTTCTGACAGAGTAGAACCAAGAAAGAAACCAAGAAAGAGCCTAAGGCTTTCCTGGTAAGACATGCTTGTCCCATGTCAAAACCTTGCTGAGCACAAGGTTTTCCCTTTTATTCTTCATTCACATTACTCTAAGAGTTGCAAACACATGATTTTTGGTACTCTGGTACATCAAGTCAATAGGTTTTGTTTCTTTTCCAATTTCAGACTCTTCCTGCCTCCTTAGTTTCTGTCTTTCTAGGCAAATAAGTAGTTTCCCTTCACTACAGTTTGTCATTGTTTTTGTTTTCCTTCTTTTTTGTCTTTTGCACAGCCTGACTCTTCATGTTGGTGTCCTTTGACTTGATTCCACACTATAGCTTCCTTCCCAGAATATTTGCAATGCTTTGATCATTCTCTTCTCTCCCCTTGTTATTCTGTTCCTCAACTGGGAATGATACATTAACACTAGAAGCTTTCCATTCTGGGTAAGAGGGCAACTTTCTCCTTGGAGACAGTGTCTGTCCTGTCCAGTTTTACATTTTGCCTTGTTATTGATATTAAATTGACAATGAATGTTGACTACTTATGGAAATCGAGGACATAATTCTCACCATAAAACATTTACTGGAGTAAACTCAACCCAGCAAACAAATTGATATATACACGGGGAACAATATAAAAGCTAATCAGCAGGGCACAGGTTTATTTTATGCAGATGTACAGTTTGCATATTATGGGACTCAACAGCACTCAAGTTTCCAATAACTTCTTTTTTTGCTTGACCAATTTTCTTCATTACTTATAGGTCCCTGCAGAATTCAGAGCTGTTATTACAAACATATACATTACAGAAGGAACACAGCCTGACATGCATAGCTTTTTAGTAAGGTTTTCATCAGCTGCTTTTACTGACATTTTTTCATTTCTCTTACACCCTGCTTTTAATGTCTCAGTCTTCATTTGATACTGTAAAACAAAAGGAGTGGAATATTACCACAGAATGTGTTCATGGCTGAATATAAAAATAATCACACAATGCACTTGAAGCATGAAGGCTCTGTAGGCAATTTCCGTTCCTGTTTGCATATGCAATCTATGCATCTAGACTGGAAAAGTTATCCTCTTTTCCTGTATCAGATTAACCCCCCAAAAAAAAGCATTCTCAAAGCTTAGATTCATAATTGCAAATAATCCATATTGAGTTTTAAGTCTAACATTCAAAAATAAGTATGTATATTTGTGCAAAGAATTTTGTGAAATCTTCCAAGACCTGCACTTGTGAAACTGTACACCGCAAGTTGATGTTCAAAACTCACTCCATCTCAAAGGATATGAGGCAAAATAAAGTGTCCTTTTATCACTGAGGAGTGATTGTGATGTTCTAAATTTTAATTATTTGAGGTAACAGATTCGGCAAAAATAAAAAGCAGTTCTCTATCCTACCACAGATGTCAATAAAGTGAGTGCCTGATGGTTGTCAATTCAGGTCCATCAGCACCTGAGGCAAGTTTTTTCGGGCTCCAGGACACAGCTCTGATTCATACCAAAGAAGTATATTTTACGTGTGGCTACATTTACTAAAGAGTGATCTGTACCCAAAATCAAATTGTTTGTCACGATCCAAACATTTAAAGAAAAGTAAAAAATGCCTGCTAATTTTCTTAGCTCACAAGTCAATGCTAGTGGTGAGAGAAGCAATCGGATGCATCTAATATCCCTGTCAGCCAACCCTTCCCAGCAGAAGAGGTTGAAAGAAGCTGAAGTACATTTTTTCTAGATGTTTTCTTCTTTGGTGTGGGGTATAACTTGTGTTCCCTCTTCAACACGAGATGCTTCATGATATGAAGAGGAGAAAGAAAGCAAAGCTTCGAACTCTGTGGTCAAAGGAGGTGAAAAATAAGCTTGCAGTGGGATCGCATCAGCAGGCAAATACACCTCTGCTCACTTCAGTGGATTTCTATCAATGACCATTCTTACTAAACCTCTCTTTTCCTTAGCTCACAAATTAGCTCTGATGCATGGGGTTGGCTTTGTCCCAGCAACACTCTACCTCCGGCAGTTATGATAGATGAGGGATTCAGATTCATGACCCCTTTACTTGCATTTGAAACAGGCTACAACATTCTGGGCAAATCTGTTTTATTTTTTCCATCCCCATAAATATCAGCAGGCACCATGAAATCTGACCTGCATTAGCTCAGATCTGATACCCACCACTGATGCGCTGCCCACAGCACTGCCAGAAGAGGGTTATGTTGAAGTGTTCTGGACAGCTTTACAGATTGAAAATGCCAGTGCCAGCATGTCTCAAAAGAATCTCAAAACTTGACTGCTGATACAATAAATCTGAAGAGATGTATCCAACAACAGCACAGAATGAAGAAAAGCTGTGAAGGGCAGGGGGGAAGCTGGGAGAAAAAAAAAGAGGCTAAAAAGTTTGGAGTTCGTGTTCACTGTTACGAATATTGCCTAATTGTTTTGTCAAGAGTTCTCCATTCATAGATCATGCAGGATGCTTAGTCTCATATCTGTAATGGTGAGGGAACACATCCAGAATTAGTCAGAGAGAGTCTGTCAACTAAAATGATTCCCAAATGCTCTGATACCTTGCAACCTGGCAAGTAAACCTGCTGCCTACAGATATTCCTCTTAACATCTGGTGGTGTGATGATTCTGAGCATGTGCTTGTGCATTCACACTCACAAAGACAGGATATTGCCCATCCTGCTACATTCTCTAAAGCAAAATTCAAATAATATGTTACCAAGGATGGGACTCTTGAGGAGCATGTTCACGTCACGGCAATACTTCAACAAAATTACAGCTTTACATTCCTCTTGGCTCTGGCTGTACTGAACAACATCCATAAGGCAAAGGAGAAGGGGGTTGAAATTCAAAATAAATCACCTGAAAATTCAGAAGTGCTAGGTTTCTTAGAGCAGTGAAGCATGCCAAAAGCTGCATGAAGTTGTCCCACCATAAGGAGAATGAGAGAGGTCTGAAAATTTTCTTCCATCATTGGCAAATTCTGACTGATAATCAGGAAAGTTATTAGTATACACCCACATATACACATACCTACTGTACTTTGGAAGCAAAATTCAGTAGCAGATCATTACATTGAGGTCTGATACTAGTGCATAATCAGAAATTAAGTGTAGCTAGTAAAATATCCTTCTTGCAACAATCTAACTAGAATATCACAAAGAGAGAGAATTAAAAAAGGTCCAAATTCCTACTTTGCTGATCATTTACTCATGCAAGAAGCCATCCTGTCTCTCTTTAGCCTCTGTTAATAGTTAAGTGTTAAAACAGTTAGATCCCAGATTTTATCTGCCTATAATGGAGCTCTCATCGTTACTAGGAGCACTCAGTGAAGTTATTTGACAACACTTTCCTCATTTGTCAGAAGCAGTAGTATTTTTGTTATTAAATTTTACTTTGCCGTGGCATCTACTGAACTCTGCCAACTGCAAGGTTTTGTATACTGTACTAAGACATTTCTGCTCCCACAGTTAGGTCCAAGTCTTACTAAAATTAAATGGGTGTTTTGAGTGTGTTTTGAGTCAGCTCTGATTGATTCAAGCTTTGGTTGTATCATCAGACAAAAAAAAACCCAAACTAAAAATAGTCAAGAAATATATATTAATTACTTTTTTTAAAACCTGCAATTTACAGTGACATTTAACCCATCTTTCCAGAGCTGCAGTTTGACAAGTGTGTAATTACATTTGACCGGTGATAAACATAGAGACAAATGTCACATTTAAGATGACCTTTCTTAATTGATCTTTGCCTGCAATTAATTATCCATTGTCTGTATGTGTATTATTTACAATCAAGAAACAATTTATAATAATCTTATACGATTACATCATATTTTTCTAAATGAAAAATGATATCATAGGTTGCTTATTTTCTTCTATCCCAACTCAACAGGTTTTTTGAAAAATAACAGATGAAAATTCAGCCTGAGTGAAAAGAAGAAGGTTCAATATCAGAGGCGTAATATTCTGCTTCACAGGAATTTGAAAAAAAAGTGAACTTGGTTTTATCTTGTGAATGCATTTTGGCTAAAACAAAACATTGGCCTTTTCACAGCTGCCATGTGACCAATTAATAGAAGACCTAAGCAACAGAAGTAGTTGACTTCAGCATAATGAATGCTAGTCTGTAAACAGAAATCACACAATTTCTGGGATAAGAGCTGAGTTCTATATTCCCCATTTCCAGTCTTGATTCCTTCTCGTTTTGGGTTTGTTTTTTTTTTTAATCTTGCTCCTTTAATTTAAATTCCCTTTCTTCCTGATCTTTCTATAACAGTGGCATTATAGTGCAAGTAACATAAAAAGGACAGTGGAGAGTAAGGTCTAAAGGGACTGCTCATTTCCCATCATCTTCAATTCTGCCAGGTAGCACAATTCTGACATGGCCCTCACAGGCCAGGCAGGATACTTGTGAGCATCTGAGATGACTTCAGCCGCCTGCATTTCAGATCATGACTTCCATCGCTTGTGATGATAATGACAACACTAAGCTTCCTCTTTAGCTCAAGTAAAAACAATGGATGCATTTTATACCTGAAAACAGCTAAATCACACTGATATGCAGAGAGCCACTTAGAAATACCTTAGAATAGTTATTTAGGCAACCTGTGACTGAATGCTTACTTTCTCCAAGAACTTCCACTGCTAATGGAGAAATATAACCTGCCTCCCTAATTTGTTCTCCACAAATCATTGTCTTCCATCCCCACCCTTATTTTAGCAATTAATGAAGTCAATGTAAGTCTTTCCATTGATTTCAGTGGTCTCCAGCAGAAGGCTCCAGCCCTGCCTCTGGGAGCTGCTTTTAGTCCTCTTGGCTAAATGGAATTTGTTAGCTTTGCAGCATTACATTTTAATTTATACCACCATGTCTGACAGTCTACCTGGGGGGCAGAAAGGCTGTAATTTAATATTTTAAGGTATATTATGTTCATTAAATGATGTGTGTACATTAACTGAATGTAGAAGTTAGCAGAAATTAATTTTTATATAATAGAGTACAGTATAAACTAATGAGAAAGAAAGGAATGTTAGTCACCACACCATAACAAAATATTCTCACATCTACACATGCCCCTGGAGAATTGTTACCTCATGCTCTGTGTGATGGATGTCTACCAACAGTGGGCTTTGTTGTCTGAGGTGACTCACCTGGAATGAGTTAATGCTTCCAAACGAAGCCAAGGAATGTTAACATTTTAAAGAGCTCAGTGATACAATAAGCCCTTACACTGGATTTACAGTATTGGCATCATATTTAATTTTAGTATCTATAATGTTTTTCCACTTTACATGTAGAAAAGTGGCAGAGGGGTTGCAATTAAATTCTAGAACATCCTCACAATGCTATTAAAACCTCTTTTTCCTCCTCTAATCCCAAAGCTAAATGACTTTGTTTTCTGTATTGGTCCGCCGTTACCTCAGGATAAACAGATACGTATCTTTAAAATTATATTCTATAATATGCAAATTGGCATACCACATAAACAAACTACTGAAATGACACAAAAGTAAATGGAAGAACAAAAGATTCTTATAAACCATATTGCTATTCCTATTGGATATTAAACACCTGATTTTTTCATGCCATATTTATTCCATCTTTAGTGTAGACTCCTTAGGATAGACGATTTCTTACGGTATCTGAAGGCAGCAAATTCTGTAAAAGTTTGCATGCAGTAAATTTACCCAATAAACATTGGAAAAGATGGCCTGGGCCTAAAACTTATTGAAATCCAAATGAATATTTCAATTCAAGTTGCTTGAATTGTTGCCCACAAGTGCAATCTACCTTTTGTAAATAAACATTTTAGAATATTAAGTCATAAAATACTACTACTTTTTGTTCATTACAATATCACCTTCCTTACGTTATTCACCTTCCAAATTTTATATCTATATATACATACATATACACACACAGACCCTTTTCCACAAGAGGGACTTAATATATTGGGACATTATAGCTTTCTTAGTATGCTTCATACTCTTCCCTATTTTGCTATTGCCTCTAATGATCTATTCCTATCCATTTTTAAGAGACCAACTAATCCAACTGCACCTCTTGCTAACGCCAGATCTTTAGAAATGCATTATAATGGACTCTGAAATTCATGATTCCTCTCATCTTTGAGATTCAGAGTTTTCAACGGCAGCTCCATGTTCTCACACCAGAAAAAGAGATTACTCCCTGAACGTACTTAGGCTTCATGCATCAAATGCAAACATCTAGCAGTCCCTTGGAAATTGTATGCTACCATACAACTATGAAATGGATTTTTCTACAATGCCAGTGGGACCATGCATTTTTAATAGCTTTCTGCTCCAGTAGCCCTGGAGAGGAAAATGTCCAGGTATTAGCAATAAGCACTATTAATAGATATTCACTAATCTTAATATTCCATGATACGATACCTGAAGTAATACATCTTAATGTAGGCTTCAAAACCATGTGCCAAAGAAAGCATTTAACTTCCACTTGTATATATTATTCACATGACCGAATGTATAGAACAGGAGAGCACCAATGGAAAATTACTAAACAAGTAACTCACTAACCACTTACATGTATAATCATTTACTTTATAGTAACTATGATGCAAATTTAAGCATGGCAGACAGCTCTCCACCACTACAAATGTATTCTTACATAAGCTTTCAAATCCCTGCATGTAGGATCTCAAGAGTCTCTGACCCTTGGAAGCTATTTTATTAGGCGGTCAGAATTTTCAGATCTTTTTCTCCTCAAAATAAGACAATGAAATCAGACTCAAATCTGGTGTATTTTTTAGATCAAGAATAACAGAACAAAAAGTCAGTAAAACACCAAGGTTAGTGCTTAAATATTATAGAACTACTTCCTTTTTTCCCTGTCTTTTTTTTTTTTTTAATTTGAAGAAACTTCACCCGGTGTAAAATAAAATCCAGTCTTTTCAATCTGGAGTAGAACAAGAAGTTACCTACTATATAACAACTAAGAAGCCTATCCAATGAACGAGGCCTCTGTGAGACATGCCAGGGTTTATCTGCCAGTTATCGTAATGCTGATGGAATGTGAGCGCAGGTCCTGCCACTCTGACCGCAGCACCTTTCCAGACCTCGTCCCGAATGGAAACAAAAACCAGTTGTGACCATCAGAAACCTGATTAATTGAGAGTGGCATTCTGAGCCTGGTGCTGGTGACCCAATGACTGGGAATTGCCCTGGAGGTTTCAAGTCCCATGTCCTTCCCAGGGTAGCAGTCACACATGTAACAAAACTGCCTAGTTAAATTACATTAGCGAACTACTGTTTACAAATTTCAGGATCACATACGGTCTGCCCATTGTTTGGCACAGATAAACACAATCAGCCCTGGCATTTGAAGCTGCTGACAGATTGCCAGCCACTGGTGCAGATGGTGGCAGCACAAGAGCGCTAATTACCGATGACATTAATGATGAGGTAACCTGTCGCTCTTCAGCTAATAAACAGATGGAATGTGTTTCCTATTAATTTTTTTTCAGATAACAAATTGTTTAGCTTTAATGGTAGAGAGCAACAAAACCAAATTATCTGTTCTTTGGAGAAATTTGTTTTCTGCTAATTGCTCTAAACAATCAATAAAAGAATTACAACTGGCATTATCCCACTGGGAACAGAAGCAGAGAAGTCGAAGTCAATTAGCTTCCTATAGTACGATGCACTCGGATGGAAAGAGTCATTACAACAGAGTGTAAAAGTCAAACTATAAAGTATGCAGTTCCCTGAACAAAGCAGACTTGGATGGAAAATCTAACAGAGGGCTTTTACATACCTGTCAATTCTTCATATGTCACTGCAGTTTCTAGTTTTTCTTTAGATGCTTCCAAAAAAGGGTAAAAGACAGGTAAGATGACGTCCTTGGATCTTAGAAGGCTCTGTGTCTTAGGAGTGCACTAAGGCTTTAAGTATTCAAGAGTCACGGCTGAGAAATGTCTCATCTACAGAATAAAGAGAACAAATACCCAGCTCAGTTTTCTGTCAATGTTCTGTTAGTACAAATACGATAAATATGGAAAAGCTGAGGACTCCACAGTGGCTACTGAAATATTATGCAAGTGGGCAAAATAGCTGCCATAGTTGCCTTCCCAGCCTTCTCTCCACTATTCTCAATGGGGGGGAGGGGAGGGCAAGGAATAAAATAGAGCAACTGTTGCTGACACATGATCAGTGCTTAATACAACGGCCATGCTTCAAGTGAGGAGACAACTTCATCAGGACTGGGTGTCCCTGCCCTGTGTAAGCACCAGATACCAGCAGTGTGCTAAATGACTGGAGCATCCATCCTCTCAGAGGCAGGACTTCAAGCTCTTGCCGAGTCCCTGAAAGTCCTGAGGAGAAGTCGGGTTCTTGTGCTCTGCAGGGCTGTGGCTCCTGGCCCTGCCGAGCAGTGCCTCTCACCAAAGCCCACAGCCTGTCCAGGAGGAAGCAGCCGAGAGGCAGTGGCCCCCATTCTCTCACACACTAGCCGGCTAGCAATCTCTTGGCCCTGTATGCACAGAAACCCCTGCCGTCCTGCTCCAGACAGGGCTGCTGCACAAAAAAGTTATGGTATCCTGTTTCAAAATTGAGAAGTGGCGATGTGTATTTTTGCATATATCCCCATTTCCCCCACCATGGATTTATGATAGAACAGAAAGCATATTTATATATGTGTGTGCATATATATACAAACTGACTGTTCAGGTTGAATATTTTAACTAATAGCAATTGGATCAAAGCATGCAACCAAGTAGCAAGGACAAGTCACCTTCCCTGGAGGTATTTAAAAGATGTGTAGATGTGGCGCTTAGAGACATGGTTTAGTGATGGACTTGGTAGTGTTGGGTTTACAGTTGGACTCGATGATCTTAAGGGTCTTTTCCTACCTAAATGATTCTATGATTCTATAACCATCCATATCAGAAAAAAATTCAAGCACATAAGACACAGACATATTCTGCTAGAATAACTTCTCATTGCTGTTTTATCTGATTTTCCTCAAGTGCATGGAGCTTTAGATATACTTTTATTTTTTAAACATTATTCATGGATCATTTGTTGGTTCCAGTGCACTCAATTAAGAAAGTAACATTTTAACACACTTTGTGTTGAACATAACTCACTTTGTGTGTTGGAAGAGTCAAGTCCACACTATTTCACATTAAGTCCTTGCACCCCGCAGTTCCTCACCAGTGAAAAGCTTAGTAGTGTATATTTTGCCCTGGAAAACTGAAATCATAGAGCTTTACATGAATCCTTGACTGATTTAACATCTCTCTTGGGCTGAGCTCCTGACTCTTCTAGTTAGGAGTGGCTAAAGAGCCAAAGTGCTCTTGCACAGGCTACTTGAACGACAGTTCTTGTTTCCCCCAGATCATTCCATCAGGGGGATGGATTCCACTTTCCTGCACAGGTTTATTTTTCTACAGCAATGTCTCTAATTTTATACAGGGTAAAAATTGCTTGCCACCCAAGGTCTAAATACATTGAGCAATGTTTTCAGCAGTGATGTAATGTATTTGAAAACACATTATCTCCCCACTTTCTACTTTATGCTGTTGCACACAAAAGAGTAACAGACTTTTTCATGCAAGCACAATTGCAAAGGCATCCAACACTTTTGTTAAAGGCCACCTACTTTTTCCATGAATTATCAGAAACAACACAGGCAGCCTATTTAGAAGTGAGTAACAATGAATGGCTGTTCTGGGCTGGGAAAAGTTTACATACATCCTCACAGTTCTCTTTATTCAGAGCTTGTAAATAACAACAGCATACAAGCCCTACAGCCACTAATTTAGCACCACATTGTGACTCCCTCTGTTTCTTCCCATTTGCCTCAAGCAAAGTCAAGTTCTAGTGACCTTTTTTGGCCAATATATATGAAAGTGGTTCGTGTGACCTCGGTACTGTTTTGTACAAAGCATTAAATATCTTGTACAAAGCAAATGGTACAGTCTGTTGACCATGAAATTCCTATGACTGGGCTTAAGTTGGCTTGTCTATGCATGGCTGAATAATTAAGTGTGGGACTAAGTTTTGTTGAAAAGGAAAACAAACATTTTGTTTAGTTTTGTTGCAAAACATTGCTAATACAGGGGCTATTCTGCTGCTAAGCAGAAAAAGGAAATCTTTAAGCAATGAAAACAATTATGATATTTAACAGTTCTCAGTTTTTCTCCTTAGCCAGGATTCCTGTAAAATGAAGACAACATCCCTCTATGGCTATATGCACAACAATTAGTTAAACCACCAGTAACATGCTGTATTTTCCTATGCAAAAGAGCATGTGGTAGTTAGAACAGATACTTGATACAGGAGGAAACATCTCTTTTATATAGACTCTGTTTACAAAGCCACTTAGGAAATTTTAAAAATTGCTCTGAATGTCTTGCTTACTTTTCCAGCAGAGATGTTTTCTTCCTGTGCTAACGCAAGACAGATTTCCACAGAACGCCAGCTGAGTGCTAACATTTGTTCTTTACAAGATATCCCTCTACAGATGAGACCAAATTCTGCTTTCCTTCTCATTTTGGCAACTACTGTATAAGTAACAGTTGCACAGTGTCATTCTGAATCACAAGTTTTGCTTATGATCTGTAGAATATATCTCATGTTAGACCGCTTTTCTTCCTTAATGCTGGAATCCTCATACTTTATCATCTACAGATACACAGGGTGGGTATCTATCAAAACCTAAGTCAGCTCTTACCATGCAACTTTTGTTTTCCCTTCACACACAGGAAGCAATCCTGAAATGTTTATATAAATGAAGGGAAATCTTTTATCATACTCTTTGCTCATCTGGGTCACCTGAAATGCAAAGTGCAAAATTAAATTCCTACAAACAGTAAAACAGTTCATTTCTCTTTCTGCACTCTGCTAGACTTCACCATGCACACAATGTGGTAATTGCTTTTGCTTGACTTGTTCAAACAGCCATTTTCATGATGTGACAGCTAGGGCACTAATATATTTATGCCCTTTGTAATCGGCCAGCACTGCTTGTAATTAGGTGCAAAGTTAATTAAGTGCAACACATCTAATAAGTGCCTGCCAGTAATTGTAAAGTTTGATTTAGCACATGAACTGTCAAGGTGTCAGAATGGTGTGTTAAAAAATAAGTTGCTAACAGAAAAACAATCCTGCCACAAGCCAGAGAAAAGCACTGTGACAGTGAGTCAGTTGAGAAAAGGAAAAGATATTAATACTTACTATTTCCAACACTGGGAAATGACCCCACCTGCATGTTGATAAGTTGTATCTTGCTTTATTGAAAAACAAACTGAAATATATTTTTACTTACCAGCCAATGTCTTCTCCTATAGACAACCCTTCCCTTTAGAAGCTATACATATGGTATAGAATTTTTTTAAAGTCTGTAAATGTCAGTCAGAGAACAGATTTAATTTAAAAAAGAATTAATGCATGAAGAAGGTTATAAAAAGAACCAGGAAGGCCCAGAGAGTCACATTTCATGTTTAGGGACCTGGTTTTGTTTGTTTCTTTTATTGCACAAAATACAGCTTTTCTTCTACTGAACGTAAGAGAACATTATACATATCCCAAATACTTATATATAATACTAGTGTAAATAACTATGCTTTAGTTGTTTGTGCTTTAGTTAATTTCACAATTTCAATTCTTCACCTAGGAAAAAAACACGTTGTTCATGATTTTATTCACTACAGAATATCCTTTCTCCAAATAACAGTTTCAAACTACTTGTTCTTGGTTTCAACTGTTTACTTGTGCTTTTATTTACCTCTTCAGTTCTCTTGAAAACCAGCTCCTCTAATGATTGATCATCCCTTCTCCACAAGCACATTGTGAGTTTTCCAGCTCCATATTCTTCTTTCTTAAATTCAACTTTGATTTGCTGAAACGTTCCCTTCCCCTCCATCCCTGTATGGTATGAACTGTAAAATGTTCTTTTCCTCATGCTAGGCAGGCAGGGCAGCTTTAAGCAAAAGCATAGCTGGTCAGCAGGGGAAAAAAAAAAAGAAAAATAACAAATGACACAAATTCTATACATAGAATAATTTAGGACTAGCTGTACATCAGATTAGAAGTTACAATGAGCACAAATGATGAGTTACATATGTACCACAGCAGCACAAAATATGTGCATAGTTCAATAATACTTTGATTATTAACACACTCACAGATGTATGAACCTCCGAAAATTACACCTGTAAGATATCAAGAGGGAAAGCATGGACAATGCTCTGAAGCTTTTTTAGGCCAGCAGATGCAAATAAATTGATGGAATTTGTACACATATAGGATAGCCCACAAACCTTGAGAAATAACCGAAGTTCAAGGACAACATTGCTACTTCCAAAGCAATCACCAGTAAAGCTTTCTTTCAAAAATACTTCACAAAAATCAATGTCAGATAAGCTAATCTTTGTGGTTAGTTATTATGAACTGATATTTGATCAGGGAAATTATGCTCTAGATTGACATGAAATTAATAATGCTTGTTGTGTGGTGCCCGATGACAAAGGTAAATGCTAATAGCTCTGAAATCCTAATGATTGCCAAAGTACTCTTCCGAGCTTTGATTAGTGCTTGTGTTGTGCAATTATGCTTTTCTGTAATTACTGTGAATTACCATCATGATATTATTATTCTCATATTTTTTATTCCTCTGAAATTCTCAAAATTTCCTGCAGCTAAAAACGGATGTCATTTGCATTATCACAAGCTTTGATTGTTTAATGAAAAATAATTCCATGCAGACCCTCATGTTAAATTGTCCATTTAAAATTTTCCTGTTATCTAGATTATGTTGAAGTGCCCCTTCTTTCATTTACCATTTGCCTTTATTATCACAATCACTGCCCTCGCTTCATGCTAGATTTCAGAGAGAAGGAAAAAATGAAAGACATTTTTATTCATATCCCTGTCTTCTGCCTGGAAGCCCTTTCTCTGCATGTTCTCCCTTTTCCTTAAAATTCCTTATTTGGAAAGCTTAAAAATGCCAGGACTCTTCAGCAAATTGTGGTAGCTATGCTAAAAATACGATTTTCTTTGGCTGCAGTAGGGTCTGCAGAAGGCTACCTCGGGCTTGTCTAAGGCTTAGAACCATGCCCTAAGCAAGTGAGATGACCAGGAGCCATCCTTGTCTATGCCTGATGGCTGCCTGATATTTCCCTCTCAATAAATACAGGTAAAGGGGCAGTGCACGCTTCTTAGGAATGTCCATCTCTGCTAGGGGCACAGCTACGTCCACCTCACTACTGAAATGTTTTTGGCAAGTGTGGATATCTTCACAGTTTTCAGTGCTGTCGTGGCTTTAAACTTCACAAGATAGCCTAAAATGACAACCATTTTTCAAAATGAGCCTTCATTTCAGTTTGTTCAATTTGAAGCAAATTTCAGGACTGATTTTCAAGGTGTTCGCACTCCCTGTGAGCAGTATTGATCAACTTATCATTAATCAGATGGCTACTTAACAGTCTTGGGGGAAAAAAAAACCAAACATGAAATCACCTCACCTTCAGAAATTAAAAAATAAATAAATAAGCCATTTGTTTGCATGTTTCCCAATGATTTTTGTTTATGCGCAGGAAAATATCAAAGTACTGATTTTTGTAGTCTTATTTTTTCCCCGTCTGTAGACATTAATTGATTTTCTCTTTTTTCCTTTCTCAGTAATTTTACAGAACATCTGATGTCTTATGAAGCAATGGTGGTTTTGAGGGCTTCCGAAAGCCTTGCTCCATGGCAGCTTGCAAAACACGAGTGCAACTATGTTGTGGGGAAACACTCAAAGCATGTACTCAGCAATGCTGTAATGAAAATGTAGCTTAAGCCATGCTTAAGGCTAATCTTCGAAAAACTTCTTAGGAGCAGAAAGGAAAGAGGAATTGACTTCAGTAGATTTCTGGATACTATATGCATTCAAAATGCATATAGTACCAGAACCAGCAAAATCCATTCAAAAGCCAAGTTGCAAAAATCGTGGGGAATGTGGGTTTGTAAGAGTATGTAGGAGCCTTTCTCAGGGGCATTGAGTTTAATAATTGTAAAAAACCACCAGACAGACATGACCTTCAAAATTAAAAAGTATGAAAGTATCCCACAACCTAAAGAAGAGGTCATCCGATATTTGAAATATTTCTTCCTACATATATCACTTCTGCATGAAGTCCATGTATGTTTAAATAGATGGACAAAAGGAGACAGAGAGACAGAATCTATTCTTCAAAATTTAGTGGAATTCTGTTACTTTTTCTTGGTTTCCATAGAAAGTTTTCATTTCTGTTGCAATAAAAATGGAAAAGTCTTGTCACCTTTGCGCAGTTTTGATAGTCTTAAGGTCTGATTTGTATGTTGCTCAGTCTCGCTCAAGTTCACCATAATTTTGCTGCCTCTGTATTAAAAGCCTTCACTGCAGTATTTCTACGAAAAGAGTAATTCAGTTATTTTTTAAATAGATTTTTTGAGCTATTTTGTGATGTATTCACAAATGCTGGACTAGAAGAAGATGGTCTAGATAACTAAATTTATATTATGTATTTCACTGCATACACACAGAATATTATTTTTTTATTTTGCCTTCCTCATTTCTTTCCAATGTTTTTCAACTGGTTCCATTTTCACCTCATATATGCATCTGATTTTTCTCTCACATACACACAAGTCTCCTATGCAAAGTGTTAATATAACACGTGTGGTCACAATTTCACACTTGTAATATTCAAATAGGTTCAAAGTTAGTCAGAATAAGTTTGACCATGCCCATATGTATACTTAACGAGAAGAAAGCCCAAATCAGATGAAGGAAAACAACCATTTTTAAAAAAAAAATCTTTCATAAGGATATAAATATCCCTTAAAGATTTGTTTTCATTTTCACCATGGATAACAACACATGGAGTTACTTCATCTATAACTTCATTATGGTGTGCGGAAAACTGAGCCCACGTTGAACATCTGTAGATCGCACCTTTCAACACAGTGCTCCACGACTAAGATTTCATACTGATAGCTAAAGAATGTTGGGTTTCGAAGCAGCAATGTACACTCATGAAACCACAACTTCTTTTCACCCGTTTGTCAGCACTGCGAACCTGTTCTCATTGCTTCCTAGATGAATCATTGTTCCACTGGGCTGTGTACATGTCCTGATGAGCATGTGCTACATGGCCATCTCTAACACTGCCTTAAATATTGGTTCCCTATCTCCTAACGCAGCTATGGCTGCCAAGTGAATGAACATGGCAGCGATATTGATAGCAACATTAGCATCTTGCACACTTTCATCCCAGTCTGCTTCATATCAGTTCTACTTGAAGTCACACTGTATTAAGAAGGGCTGTTATTTTTAGGTACCCAAAACAATGTTACATAAACAAACAAGCAGGAACAAGTCACACATCGGGCATTGACCTTGTCAGTGAGCCAACCTTCTCCAACTGCAACCCGTATAAACGTAAGTTATTAGAGAAGCTCCCACCCATACTTCATGGAAACTTCCACTCTACCACCCACACGGTCACTGCCCAGTCTTACCCCTCCAATGGGAGGTCAGCACAGATCCTGCTTGTTTCAAAATCTTTCTTTTATGTTACAGATCAGCTTCAAGAGCGTAGGAGAGGAGCTAATCCTACACACATGTGCCTCTGGTGAGATGGCAACTGTCCCTGGCTAAGGAATTAACACCCCTTTTAAAGTTACCCCCTTTATTCTGAGCTTCCAACAAACAAATCAAATCCAGCATTTAGCAACTGCATGTTTCAAATCACCAAAAGCCCTTTCAGATCTTGAAGCTGTACACACTGTCTGCTAGAATAACCTCAGGCATTCTGTGACAACTGAATTATAACCAGTGACACCCTCTTTCCCATCCCATTGCACTGAGTTACCTCCACTGTCTACAGAGAGGACTCCACATGCTTTCATGCAGGCAGCAATGTGCTGGACAACAGTGGGAATGTATTATTAAATATTTCTTTTATCTTCACTTACAATAGCCACAAATTTAACCAGTCCTCAAATATTTTCCATTAGAGTATTGCAGTCACAAAGGTTCCAAGCCGCTGAGACTAAAGGGGGTTTAGGTGATTATGGCTCTTCAGTCACTTTTATCTAGCCCAACCAATTTTATCCACAAAACCTTGAAGAAAATACCCAGTCACATGCCACAGCGCAAGATGAAATGTACAGTCATCTGCGTTGCTCTGTTTCCTGCTAGGCCTCTGAGATATTATAGGTTTGGCTGTTGACCTTTCACTACAGTTTAAATGTTGTTTGAGGATGTTAGAAATATTTCAGCTCCTGAGTGGTTGCCTGTGATTGGAGAGACTGCAGTCAGTGAGCTGGGTGGTCCTTTCTAGTTAGAGGCTTTTCTGGGCTCTCAGGAACTGACTATGCTAATCCGTCACTGAACTCAATGTGCTCGAGTAGCCATATTACTTCATTATTGCAACTTACAGTGTAGTGCAGAGGGATTTCCTTTCTATATAAATTGGACTGTCATTGACTCTGGAGCCTGCCAGTAAAGAAATATTTGTACAACTTTTTAAATTATCTTGGTATTACTTTGTGCAATGCTTTACATGTATGCAGAAGGCATTGTTCTTCCTTCCCTCTCAATGTTCTGCAAAGAATGGAAGAGCAGCCTAAATGCAGAGATGCGAAGAAATCACACAGAGTGCTGTATCCAAATCCCTTCAGACAGGGAAATGGTCTGATGGGTTCATATCCATTAGCATATGGATATTCTATTTATAAATTCTTATAAATCTACCTGGTTATAGCTAGAGCAGTGACTCTAAACTGCTTTGTGGGTAACTCAAGGGGATTTGGGAGAGGGAATTCTAGTCCAGGAACTGCTGCTTAGCTGATGAACAGTCTTGGATTAATCATTTTCCTCCCCATGTTACTATTTCTATTTGCAAAGTACAGTTATTTAAGGGTAGGAAGCTGTACATAAAAAGTCATTATTATTATTAAAGGATACTCTACTTTTCACACTCCACTAAACTGCAGGAAGGTTTAAAAATGTGCTGCTATAATCAGTCAAAACCAGTGTTTTATTGGACAAAGTTGGTTCTACCTGTCACCAACTAAGTCATCTGATGTAACTATGGCTAAACTTTAAAAGTATTAACTTCTTCTAGGCAGCTTCACACATCCCTGGAGGGATGCATTAATTGTCTTAGTGTGTTAGAGTCTGACTAGAAAGATACCAAAAAACTTCACTGGTTATATACACCTCTCTATGTCCGTACTTGGACATTCAGGGACTATCTGCAGTGATGCATACAGCTTCAATTCACTTGATGAAACAGCTGTGAAGTCAGGAGGAAGCTCCTGACGGGCTATTTGAATAATCCTTTTAGTGCGAGTCAGATATGCACGACATACAATTGTGGCTGAATCTGGATGACATTCCGGTTGGTATGTGATAAGATCTTCTAGACAACCCAAGTTATGCTGAAGATGGTTGACATAGTTAACTGCTGTCAGAATACCGCCTGAGTCATCCATCTTGTTAGTTTCCCAGACTCAAATTTCAATCACAATGTATAATAAACTAGGCCAGTCACTTAATTGTATTTCAAAGTGGATAACAAAAGAATGTTGCCTGTTCTAGATAAAAATTGGACCGTAGCCAGCAATCCATAAATCCCTTTGTCCCATCCTGAAGGCAGCATGTAGCACCAGAATATGGCAACATTTTGGAGTCTCTGAAATGATCTTTACCACAGAGATGACAGATGAGATACTGTAGAGCAAACACCACTGGACTCGTGGCTACTACACTGAAAGAATACTTGGTAGCACAGCTGTGCTGCCAGGATGGGTGAACAGGACTGAAGATGTAGCAAGTCTGAAAGTCTTTGACTGCTTGTCCTGCCTTACATTAACTCAGCCCAAATATTGGAAAGCAGAAGTTTGCAGCCTTGCAGATACGAACCAAGGTTATACAAATAAACAAGCAGTAATCACAAGCACGGCAGAAAGCCAACATGTTGAAGCGATGTTGTTGACCTAGCCAGCACACTGTATTCTCTCCCTCTGAGAAGAGCCTGGCAGGCAAATGAGTGCTAAAAATGTTTACACTCCTCCACGAAAGATGTACTGACCTTCTCATGCAGAAAAAAAGCCTACGTAGCTATCTGATCTTCCCTCAATTGGTTTTATAGTTTAAAAAATATTTTTGCCTTAACATACCTATCAAACAGAAT
Source organism: Aptenodytes patagonicus (assembly GCF_965638725.1). Taxonomy (NCBI): domain Eukaryota; kingdom Metazoa; phylum Chordata; class Aves; order Sphenisciformes; family Spheniscidae; genus Aptenodytes; species Aptenodytes patagonicus. The sequence goes on from NC_134952.1 coordinate 79,989,356, forward strand.
CAAACAAGTTGAAATTTGCTTTTACCAAAGCAAATGGATGATCATCATCCGGATGCAATGGCAGCAAGACAAGCTCAATGAGAACTGTTGTATCTGTATTGCTGCATCCAGATCGGCATTCCGGTTGGGATCTTCACTCTAATACAGAGTGAGCTGGAACGCTGAGCTGTATGTTGTCTGGGGACAGAAGCAAATAAATATAAAAAGAAATTCCAAAATTAGACCAGGAGCAAAGACAACACATGGATGAAGAACAGGATGTTCAGAATAGTAGACTATATTTGTAGGAATGTTTCCAATGAGAGCTGGTTAGAAACTATACCAGAGGATATCTCCGAGAGATTACTCATTCTGCCTGAAAGTAAAATTTCTCACAGGTGGGTATTTATTTCTTCTGGAGGAACTGGGCCTGGCTCCAGCCTTAGGGATGCCATTTCAGGGGTTTTCAACTGGAGACCTCGTCCTGAGGACCCCAGATGTCCCAAAAGCCAAGCAAAGCCAGAAGCAAGCTAGCAGGTGAGTTTAAAAGATCTGCCCTGAGACAGATCTGGGCAGCTCCAGAACCCACAGGGACCAGCATCTGTTGAGAAGAGTGGGGGACAAACTTAGATAAAGAAATGCCATGTTTAAATGTTTCCTACATCTTATATTGTGGGATTCCTGACAAAAACATATTTTTTTGATTTTTTGGCTTTTTTTCCCTTAAACTAAAAAATTACCAAATTAGTTGAAGAATTTATTTTGGAAATCCACAGCAAAACTTAGGGGACATGACTTTGACTAATGCTATTCATTGTTCTCAATTCTCACCTTAAGCCTCTAAAGCATGTTATGTTCCTGTTCTCAAATCTGTTTTCTTAAAATGAAATTTTTATCTTTCCTATTCTTTTTAACCCTTACATACTATTTTCAAAAAGCACCATTCCAAATCTCACATATTTCTGTGAATCGGGAAATAAAATATTCCACTGTTTTGCAAGTTTAATAGCTACCATGTTGTTGAGTAAAATGTAAACATCAAATACAAAGACCTCAGCTTTCTTCTCTAATTAGGGAACTTTCAATCTTTACCTCAATAAACAGAGCTGCTAATCCGTCTTTGCTCTTCCAAGGCAGAGAAATGTTTCAACAAACCAGGAGAAAGATGCATGAATGTTACAAATAATAAATATTACTAGTTGCCACAAGAACACTGTGAGATGTTCAAAGCTAAGGAGGCTTTGGGAGTGTTATCTCCATGTGATGTTTTGTTTCGCAATCAGTTTCATTTTTTATAACTTGTATTTCCTTCTGTTTGCAGCAACACTGCTCTCCCATGTAAAACCTGGAGTTATCAGGCAATGCATATTCAGTACCAGCTTATTCCTAAATTGTGACATACCAGCTCTTTGTTTTCTAAGCTTAGCTTCTACCAAGGGTTTAAACATAAAACCAAGTATCTTGAAATTCACCAAAAGAGCTTTCTGACACAAAACCTCCTTCTTGCATACCTATATCCACTAACAGCATTTTTATAGTATTTTGAAATTAGATTTTAACACCACTGGCAAACATAAAAATAGTCTTTCAGAGAGAGAAGAGAGGTTACTTTGACTCTGGCACCATCTACTGAAAAGTGAATAAAAGTGCCTGGACTACAAGACCAAGAAAAGATATATTAATCAAGGAAATACGCCCTAATTTCTTCTTGCAGCTTGAATATTTCTATTTTCTCATCACCAAGAAGACTTTCCCTTACATCCTTGAAAAATATTTTCTTAGCTTCGCATTACTGTTGACTTTCATCAGAGCGCAATGATATAATGTAACAGGATCTTTCCAGTCTGTAAGATAACCAGTACAAATAAACAAAAAGTTGCTTGCACCGACTTTGCAAGCAATTCTTCACCACACAGACGCTGAGGAGGAACAAGCCATTTCAGTGTAACTGCCGGGAATGTTCTTAGCTGTGCAAAATCCATTAAAATATAAATGCGAAAAAAACCTCACACGAAGGCTTAGTTTAGAAAACAGGTTTTCTTATTCTTGCGTTTCTAAATACTTCATTCTCCCTTTCTAGACAGAATACATTCTCCTAGTATAGAATAGATGCATTACATGCATAAATACATGCATTAACAAACAAACCATAAATGACAAGGAACTGTATTTTGTGATTAACGTTTAAGTTGAAAATGTTTCTAAGTAAAAACTTAACAAATGGCAGCTTTTTACCTGTTTTTTATGGTTACTGAAAAGTACCAAAGTACATAAATTTTTGCCACTAGTGAAAACAGAGTATTCAGAGAACAACATTTGTACTAAAAATATTTTTTAAAAATATTGAAAATGGCTCCTAAACATTTTCAAAGTATAAGAGTTAAGGGGAAAACAGGTATTATTTTGCCTCTGTCTGCATGTTTATACAGAACTCGCTTAAGAGAGGAACAGAATTCAAACTACAATCAAAATGCGTAAGGACAGCTAGGGGTTACAGCAAATTCAGAAGATGAAGACAGAGGTTAGTAAGTAAAAAATGCTGCAGAATAATAAGAATTGATCACCTGTACCTCTGAGCAATGAAATGAAGACAAGGAATATTGTCTTAAGCCTGCTGGACATTCAGAAGAACAGAGTCGTCATGCTCGCAAGGTCTGCTGATTAATGCTTGGCTTTAGCGTAACATAAGATTTATTGCATTTTGCCTGAAGTGGGTAATTGAATAATCCCTCTAAAAAGCAATAATTTTTCCATGAAGTTCATAAAGTTAATACACTCCAAATCTCCAAGCAGCAGAAAAGAAACAGCTAAGCATCTACCTGTGGAAATCATTGGACGCAATTCATAATGCATAAACATCACTTCATAGAAGTTTGTTATTAAAGTCTTTTACAGGAAAGAATAAATAAATTATTTTTATATAGCACCTATGTACACATATCATGAGTGGTTGAATGAACAGTGATTCCTGATCTCACATCTTTTTATATCATAGTAACTCCATTGAATCACTGAATACTATTCTCACTTTATATGGACTAAAATCAAATTGAAACTCAAAGATAGCCTGACTCAAAATCTGTTTATTTTTGTTAGTGTTTCAAGCTGTACTGGCAATATTTCCAATTGCTGGGAAATGGGAGAACAAGTTCCACATGTACTACTTAGGCACTTGATATCAATGGGAATATGGGGAAAAGGAAAGAAAATTCATATTGATTGGTGCTGTGTTTGGGGTTTATAGACCATATCCTATAAAATGCATGTAAGACTTAGACAATCAGCCAGAGAGCTAGCACTGTACCATCTAGTAATCACTATGAACAGATGGAGGATATAATCTCTGTCTATACTCCAGAGTGGAAATCACCAGAATGAAGATCCTGACAGACCACAGAAGAAAGCAAGGTGTCCTCTTCTACTGGGCTGTGCTCTTCTAGTTTGTCATACCTAAACTAGATCAAACCATCATCATACAATAATGACCACATTCCCTAGGGTTGGATTTATAAGTGTATAAAGGTGTAGGTTAGACTAACAGACCAAAGATGTGTCACTTTAAGTTTATGCAAAAAGAAACTGAAAAAAAATTTAAAATGCCACAAAATGTGGCAATTCTGCCTCAGATGATGATAATGTTAATAAAGAAATCTGAGCTCATAGTGTCTTTCAAAACAACACAAACCAAGATGCAATATCCTCAAACCTAGTAATATCGAATCTATCAAAATCGTTACTTAAAAAGTATCACCTGCAACTGTTAGCACACCTCCAGACATTCTTCTCTGGAGAAAGCACTGAACAGATTTTGTTTTTTGAGAAGAAGAAGAAAATATCAAGCACTTAGACTGCCACGAAGAATGCTGTATAGAGGAAAGCCTGTGGGCTCTTAAGATCCTGAAAGATGGCCCCAACTAGCAGAACCATTTCACTGCAGCCCAGTCTCCAGCAAGAGCCATTTTTTAAGGCATCTTACATGCTGCAACAGCACCTTGATGTCTGATAATGAGGCTGCTCTCGAGGCAAAAATTGTCAACACATAAATGGTACCTGCCCAAAATGTGGCAATGTGAGTCAGACACTAGTATTTTAAGAATTATTGTAGGAAGCACTGTAACTACTATAGTCATCCTGTAAGGAGAATCAATTACAAGGAAGGACACTTTACTTGATAGAATGAGTAGCCATTTTATGTAAACATGAAGTGGACATTGGTGATCAAGGTGCATTTTTGTGCATCTGAAATGACTGACTTGTGCACCCATTGTGCTTGATTTGGGGCCTGCTCCATTAAGGATACTGATATCAAATTTATTGTAATGTTGCTGACCTCTTAGCCACACATGACCAAAACAGTTCTGGGGGAAGGGAAGTTCACTGTGAAACTTCCAAAAGACTTCAACTAAAACTGTTAAAGATCAAGTTCTTTTTTCTATAAGTGCCCTCGAAGGTACAGCCAGACTAGAATAAACCATTTCTAAGCTGTCAGAATGTCAGCTCACTGTCCCATGGAGAATGTGCACCAACATGGAGAGGTCAGCCATACTTGAGGACACGTGCCACAATATTCTTAATATTGAGTCCTATAACAAAGGTAGAGAAATATTTCAAGCTTCAGTTTCAACAGAAATTTTGAACTCTGAATTACCTGCATTTTCTTTATAGGCCCTAGGTAATATTACAGTTCAGAGATGCAAAATTATTAACTGTAACCCAATAATGCCCATAACTGTTCCAAATTTGGTTCCAAGTATCATATCCAACCGTTTGGCTGGAAGCTTCCAAATCCATAAACATCAGCATAGGACAAATTCAATCCTGGTGTTAGTGGATGCAACTTGGCAAAAGCCAATGCAGTCACAAATGATCTGACAGGTAAGCATTTCTCAGATGGCTGGAAGATATACATGACTGTATGGCACGTGCTATCTAAACCTAGTTAGTGCCAAAAGAACAGAGTTACAGTGTTTCTCTTGTGAAGCGTCCATTAATTTAGAATTAGCAGATACAAAACCAAATTCCATAAAAGAATGCTTAAAGTGTAATTCAGAACAACTGAATAAAACCAGAAAAGCAACAAACAGCAAAAAAGCTCAAGGAAAAAGTCAATTCACAGAAAATCAGTTGATATACTTCAGCTTTCTTAATCGCCCTCTTGTCTGTGCCCTCATGGACTTCAGATATCCCCACACGGCCATACAAATAGCTGGACACTGCACCACGGCCAGAAAGTCAAAGGATTTAAGCTGTACTGGAAAGAGACAAATGGAATCCAAAGAAGAGGAACAATGCTCTTCCACTAACCCTACCAACTTAAACCAAAAAGCAGTGGCTCAAGCCTCCTCCCCAATGGGTCTGTGTAACACATGGAGAGACACCACCTCTTAAACCAGGTCATTGTGTCTCACAATTTTCATAGCTTCTCTGTGTCGCACTGTCTGAAAACACTTTCTGGAGCCCCACGTAGACTCAGCTCTTTGGTGAATGTGAACTAGTAAGTTCTGGAGGAGAGTCAATGGCTCCATACCTAGCCATGACAGATCAGAACTTGGACTCCAGTTTTTCACATAGCTTTTCAATCTTTGTTTTTCACCTGGCCATGACAACAAAATGGCCTTTTTGCTGGGGCGTGCAACTTACACTTCCAATATTACCCTCAGTGGATTACAGAGTTGAGAAAATTGTGATTACTTTTTCATTAATGAAATGATTCTCAGGCTGGATTGCAGTGATACAATACATTTCAGACATTCTTCTTCTCTGAATTAATGCACATGGGACTACTAATGTAGTACTTTTGACATAAGAGATCTTTTTTGATTGTGCACTTCATGTTACATAGCTTCACTAGAAACACCAATGGAAACATTAGAATACTCTATTCATATTTTTAACTTCCACTTTGAACCATCTGGTAATCTCAGCCAGGTATGAAGTAAATTACGGGCCTCCAATAAATTTTCAGGACACTTAGACTGGATCAAAACCACATTTTTAAAATATGATAGACATTTAAAATTTGAAAACAATGTTATCACAACATATACAGTAAGATAATGGAAGAAGGAGGGCACATTTTTGGTACTGATGTGTATTTAGACAGAAAGAATGATACTTCCATCCTACAATCAGTTTTAGCATACTACCTTGGGAATTCTGTGCGAAGAAAAAGGCCAGATGGGACATATTGGTCCAATACCTCTTAGGGAGTAAAGATGTTTGTTTTGGCTCCTGTTAGAGTAGATTAATGGCACAAGAATGGCTATGAGAAACATGGGAGTTGTTGGCTGAAGAAAAGTTACTCAATCTTGAAAGCAAGCAAGCAGTGTGGGCTGCCAGCGAAGCAGTCCTTAGTGTAAGACACGAATTTCGGTCGTAATTTTATTGGTTTCAGAATTTAGAGTTCTCACCCATGTTAGTCTGAAGCATGATAAATACTGATTGGTGCTTCCATAAAAAGTCTGTTGTATTTTTTAACTCAATGGAAGAATTGCTTGGATAAAGTATTATGCCATACTCTTCAGGGCTGGCAGGGAGCTAGGCCTGACTGAATGATCAACTTGTGATGCCAAATTTGCATTCTTCATTAAGCAACCAAAATGCATTCTTTGGTGTATAGTTTAGGACTTTGTGGTAACACAGAGTACCTTATGTAGTAAGTTCTGTTCCAGGTAGCATGGCAGATACTAACAGAAAAAAATGGAGAGGGGAAGTCCATGCCCTGTAAGCAAATTACAGTGGGGCCCAGTGGGGCCCATACAATAAAAAAGGATGGAAGTTTGGAATGGCTCAAATACTTGGAGGGGAGAGGAGGGAGGTTGAAAACTGGGAGTAATGTGAGATAGCAAATCTTGCCAAAATATTTATGTGTCTCTGACCTAGGCAGGTTAGCTCTTCAGATGAGAATCTGGTTGTAACAGGGGCAGCTAATAAAAAGTAAAATTTACGGCTTTCTCATCGTAAATGCTGCCCCAGATGTTCAACCACAAAGTACATAGGTTCACCACCTAACCAAATGCAAGGAAGAACATCAATAAAACAACATCAGGGTATCCTTTTACCAGTAAAGGCAGAATATTTGACTAAAGAGCAAACAGTATATGATATCTCAAGTGACTCCTTAAAACTCTTGCCATAAAATTATTGAGGATGTTAATATAAGAATTGCAATATGAAGACCAAAGACCGTATTTTTTACTCTTCTGCTTTACAAGGGGAGAAACAGAGCAGGTCTCGAAACCTGGACAGGACTGATACTGTCCCCAACAGGTTATGAGAAGTTCATATAATAAGATAAAACCCCTAAAGCATGAAACATACAATCATACTGTCCTTTTATTTGATCAGATGTAATTTCACATGGACTTTGATCTATACGCTAGCAATAATCTATTTTCTGAATTTCTGTACAAAGAATAACATTGGAATTACTGTACCTGTGACCCCAGTGCTGCACACTACAAAGTACTCTATTGCAATCGTTCACTTCACCCATCAGCTGGTTTTGAGGCAGGCATTGCTGTATTATGTATAAATCTGATTAATCACCGTGCACCCTTCGTGTTCTACAGCCAAGAGCATCCAGAGCTATAACTGTTGAAATGCAAGATTTCCCTTGTTGTTTGCTGAGTAAGTCCAAAAAGCCACAGTCTTAGCTCAAAATGCCTGCTGTCAGTTGCAAATAAGCTTTCTGCTATTATTCATAAATTTTAGGGCTAGATGTATGATTATGCTAATCCTCGTGACAGAACAGCAATAAACTTGCAACCAGTAAAGGTGAATGGTCCCTGCAAACGATGGAAGATGAGAACAGATTTGTGAATGTTTATGTGGACCAAACATTCGATCTTTTTTAATATTTGCCAGCAGATAGTTTTCTGTTTGTCTTTTTCAGTGTTGAGGCTCAGGACCTCTTCACTACATTTTACATAAAGTTCAGCCTTCCTTCCTATTGCTTATTATACGCATTAGAGAATTTTTGGTATTGAATTTTCAGAGATTATCGATGATATACAGATTGAGTACATCTTGCCTCTAGTAAATTTGTGAGGATTTGTGAGGATGCCTGGTTCTTTTAAATTGTCTTAGTGTCTTTAGCTGACAATGTAATAAGAATGAAAGATGGCTTCTTATTCCATGTGAGAGACCTTAAGAGTGTATCTGTGGGGGAAACAGCTTTGGAAGCACGTAAGTGTTGCAATTTTTGTTTCTGCTTTGCAAAGGAGACAAATAAAAGTACTTGCCATTTGCTGAAAAGCTAGAAATAAGCAGACTGAAAAAAGTTAGAAGAATTGTCTAAAATTTCTCGAAGCCAAGTTAGAAGATCAAATGATTTAGAAGGTTGGGCAAGGTGTGCAGGGAGGAATGGATGAATTATTTATTTAACTTTGGTTTCTTGGTTTGACTTTCTCATGAACATAGCACAATTAGCTATTCTAATCAGTAATTTGCATCTCAGCTACTTTTTCCCATCCATACCCAATGATGTGGTACGACAGGGCTCAGGTTTTGAGCACAGGCCCAGTGTTTCTGGTTAGCCAGGGCTTGATTTCAGGAATTCAACTTTCAAGGTCTACAGGTACACGGATGCAAGATGTGTTAATGTAGTTTTTGAATGTCAAGAATGGATTATACACTCTCTTTGTAGACATACATAGCTGATGAGTATTATTCTATAAAAGGATTGCACTGGAGCAAGGGAAATTGGGAAAGTGTAAAATATTCCATATTCTTTTAGACCATCTTTGCATCTAATGTCAGGTGCAGTTTTAATGTCACTTTCTAGCTACTTTTTTTCTTTAATCATCTATGCCCTAGCATAGAAGGGGTTGTTATAGTTTCCTACTTACGTGTCGATGATTTTAATTTTATTCATTGTCCTTGTATAATTTTTCATGGAAAGAAAAAATCGCATCATTGTTTGAAATAATTATATTCTGCAGCATTCTGTGGCAGTGATGTGAGGCCCCATCTTTTTCACCGTTTCTGACATTACATTCCAGGATTATTTTATCAACATTTCAGTCGCTAACATTCAGTCTTATGAGTGTTCACATGCATCAGTTGTATCTCACAGTGCTCTTGTTACCCATAAAAAGGAATGCCAAAAATTTAGGATGGGAAGCCTGATTAATTGTTTCATCCCTGCTGCTTTCCTACTATCTGCTGCTGCTCAACACATGAGAAAGTCATCTCTGGTCAGACCAAAGGTCCAGCTAGCTGAGTAGCAGATGCTTAGGAAAACAAGGTATTTATAGATTTATCCTTCCCTTGAGATGCCCTCTCAGGTCCTGGAGCTGCATCACTCAAGAAGCGCCTGAGGGCATCTACTCAGGTGCCTTTTTTCTCTTATTGGAACAAGTAGATTCAAGGTGGAGTTTATTTTTCTGTGACACTATGCTGAGATTTGTGAAGTCTGTCAATCTTCGCGCTACTTCCTCTTCATTAAGTGTAATAGCCTGACATGCATTATATGCTCCTGACTGGCGACCAGTTCTGTTTCCACACATGAGACTGATCTGTTGCGGGATTTGGGGTAGGACACTTGTTTCCTCTCATACCTAGTGCTGGTATGGTGCTTAACATAAACAGGTTTCAGCTGGAACCTCAGCATTCTGCAGCAATATAAATAGTAGCCACACTGCACATCGCATTTCTTAACCAGTGAAAATAACCACCAACATGGAACTTGGCCCCTTAGTTCTCCACAGTCAGCATCTGCATCTTCTTCCATGGCTCTTCTCCACCTTGCCATCACTTTCTTTTACCCTATTTCTTCTTTTTCCCCTATTTCTGCTGGTGTCGGAGGTAGATACATTGTCAAAAGCTAAATCTTCCCAGGTAAAAGAAGTTTTCTGGGATTTTGGTAGCAGGTCTTTGCTTCTGCAATAAAGTCATTTTATTATCATTATCCCTTTACAAAAGAGAGGATTGGACAAAGGGGATTTAAAGACAGCTGAAGCCTATAAAGAAGCTGAGAAGAGCCTACCTTGTGTTAAGGGTTATATAGTAGGAACCCAGTAGTCCACCACACTGGATTTACTCGTAAAATGCTTTTTTCATTTAGTTACAGTTTCAGCCTCTCCCTTAAACACCACTGCTGTGCCTGTCTTCAATAGCCCATGTTTCTGGATCAAAACTTACTTTTCCTCCTTGAAGAATACTGCTCTTTATTATGTCATTTGTAACAACAGAGCTGTTAGGCTAACGTAAACTTAGTCCAAATTTCACTTCCTTTCACATTCCATTTTTGCTGAAATGAAGTAGATGAGAAAAATACAGAAACTTCAGTGGGAATAATCCTGTGCAGATGGAGGAAACCCAGATGCATTTAGTAGAGCAGCTCTTTGTCAGTCAAAGGAGTCCAAAGGACAGATGTGTTGTTTGTTAATCATTCAGAAAACCCTTGTGATTAGGAACTCCTAGATCTTGAAAAGGCCAGCCAACTAAAAAAGATACACTCTGCTCCAGCACTCATAGTACTCCATTTGGGAGAACAAGAGGATTCCTTGGCCAGAAGTAAGTAAGAACAATGAAAATAAGGTTATTATACATAAAAATCAGAGTGCATGCCCTGGAGGATGGAGAGATGTCAGTTCTATAAATCAGCTAGGAAGATCTGGCAAAGTTCATTGTCCAACTGGCTTACAAATTTAACAAGAAGACTAGTGCAGACATTTCTTTAAGAGGCTTAAGGAAAAACAGAGGTAGATTCAAGCCAATGAATTAAAACACTATGAAAGGCAAGTGAAAACCATTAGTAAAGAACCTGAAAGCAATACACTGTGACCCCCAGAGAGTATCCCCCAACTGTACAGAGTATAAGGGTGGAGGAAAAGCAGTGAGTATCCAATGAGAACTAACATAAATAAAAGCCTAAAGTCATGTGGAATACAGAAAGAGTTCGGCATGTACCAAATCTTTGCATGGGTGAAAATAAATGTCTCCATTTTATATAATTCACATGATACCTTAGGATTTGTAACTTCTGTTGCATTTAATCAACATCATAACTAAAAAACATTTTTATTATTAATAATTATTTGTATTACTTAGGACATGGTCCAAAATCAGGGACTCCAGCTGTTAAGCAAAGAAAGATGAAGCATACAGCTGCTGCCCCCAAATACGAACAAATAGATAATACTACCAAAAAAACGCAACTAAGATTAGTCAATAGTATGATCAATCATTTCAGCACATCATCTGCATACTTGCTTTCAATATTTCTGTAGACGTCATGACAAAGTAGAAATATCACAGGCTGAAGAACAGTTTTGAAGTGGCTTTGCTAAATCATGGAGAGAACCTTCTAAACATGAAGGACAACTTGGAAGAAAGCACAGGATGCTTGTTTGGAAATCTATGTAACAGGGAAAGATGCTCTCACAGGGAAATCAGTTTGGTAGAAGTAGCAGAGCAGTGATAGAGCGGTGTGGCTCATACGGTAACTGCAGCAGAGGAGAGGAACTGAGCTGTTGAGCCAAGTTGATGGTAAAGCATTCAAGAATGGAAGCTAATGGAGACAACTGAATGTCCTTGTTGAGAGATTATCCAAAGTTAAGACGTACCAGGAAAAGAGGAGGAAATCAGAGGCACAAAGCCCCCACAGGAAAGGAGGAGGGAATTGGAGAGGATCTGCTTGTAAGATGTGCTGAGGGAATAAATAAGGAGGTAGAAGAGAAATTGGGAGAAGACAGAGGCACAGCAGCCAGACCAGACATCTCAAGCAGACAAGCGCAGTTGGATGGGTCAAAGGGGATGAGCAGGGACACTGATCAGACGCTGCTAACTGTGGATAGAGCTTCAGTCATGCTGGGTTATGAGGCAGCTGCAACAGCCACTAACAAAGACTTGGCTCAAATAAGCACCATATTCAAGTATTGAGACTCACTGGAACAGAATGGTACTGCACAGCAAAATCATCTCTTTTTCTTGTTATTCTTAGGTGTAAGGATTGAGTACTGAACAGTTTTACGGTCTATCTGTGGGAGAATATAGCAACTGAAATTATATGTGAACAGTAGGACCCTGGTTTGCAAAAAAACATGGGTTAAAAAAAATCTTTGTACACAGTTTAGTAAATTTTTTCACTCCAGCTAAGCACTGAGGCCTGGAAATAAAACAGGTGAACACACCACTGATTGTGCCACAGGTAAATCCATGAGCAAGCCAGGCATCGTTTTCTTCTAGCCTTTTCTACAGATCAGAGTTAACTATTTACCACAGGTTTTATTTGTCATGTTTATTCTTCATGTCATGGCCTAAAATATTTCCTTAGTCTCTTAATCAGTCTGCCTCATTACTGGTTGCTGCCCCTCCTTCTAGAAATTTCTGTACATATCTTGTTTGTACAAACAGTAAAAGTGAACAGTTAACAGTAACAGAAAAAAAAACAATTGAGAAGTTTCCTCCTCCCTAAAAATACTACAATGAGAATAAGCTCACTGTAGCATGTTACTGTAGCTTATGAGAATGCTCATTGTAGCATTGCATCTGAGGGATAAAAGCAGTTCTATAGGTCCCATCAACCAGAATGTGCAGTCTTAGCCATTTATTACCTCAAATCCATCCATATATGAAGAGCTTAGAAAGATGTTACATTTTATACTTAGTAATACTAATGTTCTCTCATTATGCATACTAAATATCCTGGATGATTATACATTCAGTACATTATTTTGTTTTGATTCTTTAGGATAAGCAAGATTAAAATCTCACTGTCTAGTTAATGTTCCACTGTTCTATAATCTTCATATCTCAGTTATGTTGAGCTAAGAGTTACTGAACAAAGAGTATGGAGACAAGGAAATTCAAATTATGTTGTTTTCTAGTCACAGAGGAAACAATCAACAAAAAATTCTACTCCCACATCAAACACCTTCACCCACACTAGGTCCAAGGGCAGTTTTGTCATTTACAGCAGTAGTGTTAGCACACCCATGCATGCTCATGAAAAAAGTACTCTTTTTTTTAGTGTCAATTTTTCCATACGCTGTTGAGGGTTTTGGACAGAATAACGTTTACAGCAGTAGTGTAACACAAAAAAACCCACTGTGTTGATAGTTACACAATGACATCAGCTAACATGTCACCTGGTTACTCTTTATCATTTTTGAAAATGCAAAAGGGATTTGAAGAGCCACAAGCTACATAACAGATTCAAGGTTGCATCTCATGCTTGGCAAATCTGAGACTAGGTTTCGATCCAAGGGAAATTGGGATTTCAGACATAAATGTTTGCCCAGAACAAATAAGCAACTTGCCCACAGTCAGGTCTGATGTGGGAGGCCCTCTCCAGATAACATCATGAATAAACCCTAAATGAACAGAATATTTTTCCATTTACTTACCCATATTCTGACACTGAGTTTTTATCTAACAAATAATTTAAGTGCAGATCAAGTTTTAAGGAAGTAAAAATTATTAGGTGCCTATCAAGAATTATAGAAGAATACAAAGTTTTTTGATCATGGGATTAATTTCTTGCTAATTCATTTCAACATTTAGGTCCTCATCATTTCAGGCATAGCCTACATTAATAGTACACATTTAAGAAAGTAAGTCATGTCAGGTAAGTATCATCTGCCAAGAACATACATTTTTTTTATATTCTTTAGCATGCAAAGAGATACTAGATTTCCATGAATTCACCGTTATGTTCTTACTAACAACTGTGGTGGACAGCAAGTAATACAGAGACAGGCCAGCACAACAGTAAAATATGTGGACACATCAATTTATATAAACCAGCATTTGGTTATTATTATTGGTTTTGAGGAACAGTGTTGCCAGCTGTCACAAAATGCATGAACAGTTCATAATCTGTAATAGTTCCTTAGACAGCTGCAAGACCATAAGGAACCAACTTTTCTTCCTCAAATGCCTTCATGAAACATGTTATTTAGTTCCAAAATGGACAGCTATTTCAGAAACCATATACCAAAAATACAGAGGAAAAAGTAAATTTCTCTGTTAAATTAAATCATAGAATCATAGAATCATAGAATCATTGAGGTTGGATGGTTTTGCAGAGTAGCCCAGCCAGTTAATTCTGGGCATCTTGTTCTCAAAGAAAGTAACTTTTATAAGATACATAGGCCTAGTGTAAATGAAGTAGATCAGTTTACTTCAGCAGTTTAATTTGTGAAATTAAACTAGGTCATCTGACTTCACCAGATAAGGGTCTAGTTCTGAGTCCGTTCACAACTTGTCATTCTTACTAAACAGAAGGTTAACTCAAAGTGAGCAAAGTTGTACCAATTAGGCAAAGTCTACTGCTCCATAAAGGCAGAAAGTTTAGATTTGGATAAAAGCTAAGCAACAGTAAACAAAAATAAATCTTCACATCCTTCATGCCACTGTTGCTTGTTGCCACAGGCCAGATTTCACCTCCCTCTATTACATTACTCCAGAAGCCATATAATTATGACAGTTCATAAAGGACAATTTATGCCACATAAGGAAAAGAGCTTATAGACGAGCAGAGTCCAGGGGAAGACAAAAGGAAGCAAGGTTCTATGTGACACAGGCATACTTGACAGCAGAAATGGATCAGAACTTAAATTCAGCAGAAAGTGCAGAAACAAGGCAGGTTTCAACCTATGGAATCTACAGCAGGATATAAGGACTGCCCTACTGACTCAGAACAAAGGGCCCATACTGTCCAGTGTGCTAACCTGGACAGTCACTAAAAGACAGCAGGTAAACCTGGCCAGTTTTTATGGCCCACACAGAATCATACAGAATGGCTGAGGTTGGAAGGGACCTCTTGAGATTATCCTGTCCAACCCCCCTGCTCAAGCAGGGTCATCTAGAGCAGGCTGCCCAGGACCATGTCCACACAGCTTCTGAATATCTCCAAGAAGGGAGACTCCACAACACCCCAGGCAACTTATTCCAGAATTTGACCACCCTCACAGTAAAAAAGCGTTTCTTGTGTTCAGATGGAATCTCATGTGTTTTAATTTGTGCCTATTGCCTCTTGCCCTGTCAGTAGGCACTACTGAGGAGAGTCTGGCTCTACCTTCTTTATTTCCTCCCATCGGGTATTTATACACATTTGTAAGACCCCTGATCCTTCTCTTCTCCAGGCTAAACGGTTGCAGCTCTCTCATCCTCTCTGCATGTAAGAAATGCTCCAATCCCTTAATCATCTTTGTAGCCCTTCACTGGACTTGCTCCAGTAAGTCCATGTAGAGACATGGACTGGGGAGCCCAGAATGGGACCCAGCACTCCAGATGTGTCTCACCAGTGCTGAGTAGAAGGGACCTCACCTGCTGGCAATACTCTGCCTAATCATAGAATGGTTTGGGTTGGAAGGGACCTTAAAGATCATGTAGTTCCAACCCCCCTGCCATGGGCAGGGACACCTTCCACTGGACCAGGTTGCTCAAAGCCCCGTCCAACCTGGCCTTGAACACTTCCAGGGATGGAGCACCCACAACTTCTCTGGGCAACCTGCTCCAGTGCCTCACCACCCTCATAGGGAAGAAATTCTTCCTTGTACCTAATCTCAATCTACCCTCTTTCAGTTTAAAGCCATTACCCCTTCTCCTATCACTACATGCCCTTGTAAAAAGTCCCTCTCCAGCTTTCTTGTAGGCCCCCTTCAGGTACTGGAAGGCTGCTAGAAGGTCTCCCTGGAGCCTTCTCTTCTCCAGGCTGAACAACCCCAACTCTCTCAGCCTTTCTTCATAGGAGAGGCGTTCCAGCCCTCTCATCATCTTTGTGGCTCTCCTCTGGACTCGCTCCAACAGGTCCATGTCCTTCTTATGTTGGGGGCCCCAGAGCTGAACGCAGTACTCCAGGTGGGGTCCCATGAGAGTGGAGTAGAGGGGGAGAATCACCTCCCTCGACCTGCTGGTCACGCTTCTTTTGATGCAGCCCAGGATACAGTTGGCTTTCTGGGCTGCATGTGCACATTGCTGGGTCATGCTGAGCTTCTCATCAACCCACACCCCCAAGTCCTTCTCCTCAGGGCTGCTCTCAATCCATTCTCCACCCAACCTGTATTTGTGCTTGGGATTGCCCCGACTCATGTGCAGGACCTTGCACTTGGCCTTTTTGAACTTCACGAGGTTCACATGGGCCCACCTCTCAACCTGTCGAGGTCGCTCTGGATGGCATCTCTTCCCTCCAGCATGTCGACCGCACCACACAGCTTGGTGTTGTCGGCAAACTTGCTGAGGGTACGCTCAATCCCACTGTCCATGACGCCGACAAAGATGTTAAACGGTGCCGGTCCCAATACTGACCCCTGAGGAATGCCACTCATCACTGGTCTCCACTTGGACATCGAGCTGTTGACCATAACTCTTTCAGTGCAACCACCCAGCCAATTCCTTATCCACCGAGTGGTCCATCCATCACATCCATGTCTCTCCAATTTAGAGACTGGGATGTCATGCGGGACAGTGTCAAATGCTTTGCACAAGTCCAGGTAGATGACGTCAGTTGCTCTTCCCTTATCCACCAACGCTGTAACCCCGTTGTAGAAGGCCACCAAATTTGTCAGGCACGATTTCCCCTTAGTGAAGCCACACTGGCTGTCACCAATCACCTCCTTATCTTCCATGTGCCTTAGCATAGTTTCCAGGAGGATCTGCTCCATGATCTTGCTGAGCACAGAGGTAAGACTGACTGGCCTGTAGTTCCCCGGGTCTTCCTTTTTTCCCTTTTTAAAAATGGGGGTTATGTTTCCCTTTTTCCAGTCAGTGGGAACTTCACTGGACTGCCACGACTTCTCAAATATGATGGATAGTGGCTTAGCAACTTCATCCGCCCGTTCCCTCAGGACCCGCGGATGCATCTCATCAGGTCCCATGGACTTAGAATCATAGAATCATTAAGGTTGGAAAAGACCTCTAAGATCATCGAGTCCAATCGTCAACCCAACACCACCATGCCCACTAAACCATGTCCCTAAGCACCACATCTACATGTCTTTTAAATACTTCCAGGGATGGTGACTCAACTACTTCCCCGGGCAGCCTATTCCAAAGTTTAACCACTCTTTCAGTAAAGAAATTTTTCCTCATGTCCAGACTTGTGCACCTTCAGGTTCCTTAGATGGTCTCGAACCTGATCTTCTCCTACAGTGGGCGGTTCTTCATTCTCCCAGTCCCTGCCTTTGCCTTCTGCAACTTGGGTGGTGTGGCTTGAGCACTTGCTGGTGAAGACAGAGGCAAAAAAGTCGTTGAGTACCTCAGCCTTCTCCATATCCCAGGTAACCAGGTCTCCCATTTCCTTCCGGAGAGGGTCCATATTTTCCCTAGTCTTCCTTTTCTCACCGACGTACCTATAGAAGCTTTTCTTGTTGCCCTTGACGTCCCTGGACAGATTTAATTCTATCAGGGCTTTAACTTTCCTAACCTGATCCCTGGCTGCTCGGACAATTTCTCTGTATTCCTCCCAGGCTAGCTGTCCTTGCTGCCACCCTCTGTAGGCTTCCTTTTTGTGTTTTTTTGTCCAGGAGCTCCTTGTTCATCCATGCAGGCCTCCTGGCATTTTTGCCTGACTTCCTTTTTGTTGGGATGCATCGCTCCTGAGGTTGGAGGAGGTGATCCTTAAATATTAACCAGCGCAGGAATATCAATGCAGCCCAGGAGGCTGTTGACCTTCTTCTGCTGTGAGGTCACATCGCTGGCTCGTGTTCAGCTTACTGTCCACCAGAACGCCCAGGTCCTTCCCTACAGATCTGCTTTCCAACCAGCTGGCCCGCAGTTTGTACTGGTGTCTGGGGTTATTCCTCCCCAGATGCAGTACTTTGCACTTCCCTTTGTTGAACTGCATGAGGTTTCTCTCTGCCTGGTTCTCCAGTCTGTCAAGGTCCCTCTGAATAGCAGCGAACCCATCTGCTACATCAACTGTGTGATTATCTGTGTGACTTTGTGTGAAGATGTGGGCCCAGCGAGGTTTTGTACAGTAGCATAATGACACCTTTTGTCTTGTTATCAATATTCTCTCAGGGATGTCCAACATGTTGTTGATCGTTTCAGCTGCCACAGCACATTAAGCCAATGGTTTTGTGGAACTGCCAATGATGGCAAGATCTCTCTTTCCTGAGTTATAACCTCCAGTTCTGAGTGCAGGATTATGTAAGTACAGTTTACTTCTTTCTAGATGCATAATCTTCCAGTAATTTACACTGACACTTTTATGTCACTTTTTGCCAATTAATTCAGTTTTGTGAGGTCCCTATATATTTCTGCAATGTAAGCGTGGCATTTTTCTACCTATGCAGCCTAGTAGCAGCTGCAGACTTGAAAATCTCACTGTTCCAGCCTCTTCTGCATGGTGTCCATGAAGACATGGAACAAATGTTTTGTTGGCACTTTTAATGGTCAAAGTAATCACTAAATCCTATCCTATGCTTTCTACCCTTTCACCAGCTTTCAGTCTGTAAGGAAACTTTTTCTGCAATCACATGGTGACTTATGTGTCTTTAATAAACTTTGGTATGAAAGGTGGTCAAAAGCTTATTTAAAATCCAGTATGAAAATCCAGTATGTCCACTTCAACCACATGCTTTTTTACACCCTTGGAGAACTCCAACAAGCTAAAAAGTCAGGATTTCCCTTTAAAGATGCCATGCTAACCTTAGCCAAACAGACTGCTTTCCATGCATTCAGCAATCTCTTTTTTTATTACAGTTTCCCATCTTGCCAGGGAAGAAAGTCAGACTCAGTGGTTTGTAATTCCCAGGATCCCATATAGCACACTTTCCTAGGTAGGATTTACAGTGGCAATCCACAGTCCTCTGGCAGTTATTCTTTGCTATGTAATGACAGGTTGTAAAACTTCACCACCAACTCTGTAATTTCATATTATCTATTGGTCATGCACTGATTTTGTAACTGTAAATCTAGGACACAAGAATACAGTTCATTTTTTTTCACATCCTGTATTTTTCCCTCAAGTTTGCCAGAATTAAAGCATCAGCACAAATACGTTTCCTTAGGGATCTACACCGCATCAGTGCTATCTGTATGGCACCTGTGCACTGACTATTGAAACTATTTGTGCAGTAACTCCTTGTTACTACATAAGTATCGAAAAAAGACCACATACTCAATCCTATATATTATGCGAGCCAAAATGCTCACTCCCCTGAATCATGCTGCTGTGCTTGTTTAGCATTACAGTTTTAAAAGTTTAAAAGTGGTTTAGAGAAGCTCAGTTTTATGGTGTCTTGCTTTAAATGCCTTAAGAAAAATAATTTTCAGAAGTGCTGGGCACTTTTGCTCTGAAAATCAAGACTTTTTTAAAGAGTTTTGGGTTTCCAACCAGACAAAACTCAACTTAAAGCGCTTATTATCACTCACGAGGTCATGGCTGAAGGAAAAGCTACTTTCCAGAACCCCTCCAGTTTCCTGTCTTCTCAGGAATTATTATGCAGCAAATGAAGGCCCCTAACAGTCATGGCATGAAAAAAACAGCAAACACAGGAAGATCACAGAAATATTCAGACTATGCAACAGAGCTGTTCGGAGTTGGTCGTTTTCCTTTGCAAGAGCTTGTGCAAACATTCTGTTCAATTTCGTATCTGTGGGAGTTTGCATCCCACATCTAATTTTTAGATACAAACTCACACAAACCCTTATTCTCATAATAAACATCCCCAGCTACATCTTACCTAAATTTTCCATGATGCTGAGTTTAATAAAAGCTGGATTTAGCACCATTTTTTGGACAAGACTTGTTAAAAGATTTCTGATAAAAAAATCCTTTTTTTCATCTGCACTAAGAGAAGCATAGAATTTGGTACCTTATGACACTTTGCATTACAATAGTTCTAAAAAAAGATAGCTTGAAGATTAGCTTAGTGATTCCAGCATATAAACTCATCCTTTTGCAAGGTAGAAAAAAAACACTGTTCACATTAATGCCTTCTATGTATTGTATCAAATGAAATAGTCATGGTAAAATATAACACAATGATCAAAACGATTTTGTTTCCACAAACAAATTCTAGTTTCTGGCCAATATACATCAAAACAAATCTATCTGCAATGTCCACACATTGGTACTGTGCCACATTTGGCAGTTTTTCTTACAGCAGTAGATATTCTTCAAATACTTGCATGAAGCCAAAGTTTACAGGAGCTAACATTCAGTTTTCAAATACTTATAACTGTGCTGAAGCTTAGGGTTTAGCATTTTTACTTGTTAACAATATGCTATCACACTTGTGATCCCACCAAAGTAACCAATTACCAAAGTAATCTGAGAACTATATGTAGAGCTTGCTCTTTCAAAATTATCCTTGGTATGGCGCAGTGCAGGAAAAAAAAAGATGAAAAGTTTTCTAGTATTATTGTGAAATTGAAAGGTCCTTTTCCTTTGTTATAAGTGCTTTAGACGAGCTTATTTATGAAAGTATGCACATCACAGAAAACAGTGTTTCATGACAAGTATCACTGCTGAAAGACTTAGTTTACTCATGTTTGAACAAGCTGTTCTCTCTGAAGCTATAGCTCCTAGCTTTTCAGCCTTCTAAGTACAGTAGGAAACGCTGTATTGTGTTTCTTTCATCAGAGACTTTGATAACGGAGCTCTGTCATGCTTCCTTGCTGGAGTTTGCATTGCCTTAGGCTGATTTAGAAGGCCATCTGGAAATTACAACTGATTAATTAGCTGTGAGCCTATGATGTGAAGAGGGCAGATGGAAGAACACAGTACTTCATTGCTCCCTGCCCTGCAAGAGCTACCAGTCCAATACCCGATCCACGTCAAGGTCCCAGCCTCTTTCCAGGAAGACTTAGAAAGATTCAGATAAGTCTGCCACAGTAATTGTCCTTCCTCAGCTGCTTCTTCTCCCAGTTCTGTTCACTGGAGATACCAATGCTGACAAAAATGACGTCTAAAAACCATTAGGGGAGGGAGCTGACAACAGACTGTTTTCAGCAGAAGTCCTGCCTTGCAATCCACAGAACTTAGGCAAAATGAGCTTCATTTTACATTTATCACTCCTAGATGTATTCCCAAATGGAAAAGCTGTGGTATTATAAACCTAAATTTTGTCTAATGGAAAAAAGGCATTTGAGAATCCTCCTGGCCCCTGTATGTATATACCAGATTCACCTGCACATGTCATACATACACTTATATTTACTGCCCATGATTTTCTGGCCACAGATATGGAAGCCCTTTACCAATATCCTGGTGTTGTAACTATCATAACATAAGTACTAAGAAGTAGTTTTAGACTGAGAAGGAGGGAAAGCTATTCAGCTTTATCTCCCCACTGAGCCTTCCACTTGCCCTCTCTCTATATACTCTAAGTGGGAAGGACAAGATGAAATGAATATCAAGTTATTCTTCCATATTTCTGAGAACAAAGACTTCCTCTCTAATGCTTTGGATTGCTATCCTTGTGGTCAGTGTGAGTTTACAAAGTCAAGAGAGCTAGCTGATCCCTTTGGCCTAACAACTATGTGAATAATGTTAATAACAATAATATCAGAAAGATTGGAGATTTAAAAAAAAAATCACACTATTTTTCATTCTGCAGTTTAGGAAGTGAGAAGGTCTGAAGACTAACAGAGCACATGATAGAAATGGTAAAGATATTATTGCTCTTGATAAGGTAATTACATTTTGGAGCTCCGGTCATGAACCACCACATTATACAAGGTCTTACGCAATCACAGAGGAATATCGGATACAAGCACTACAGTAAAGTAAGATAGACAGAGATTATTTATTCCATTTAGAGTTATAGCTATGTATGAACTACAAGTAATCAAGCGATTCTTCATTTCTTACTGAATGCAATACAACATTGTCACAGATATCCTAACGAAGGAAGTGGAAGTTAGCTTACAAAGCACATTTATGCAAAAAGCAAATTATTCTGTCATTCTCTCCTTACTATTTTGTCAGCTATTTTTACTTGAAAATTAAGACAGATAAGCAAAGAGGTATCATCTTTGATAAATAGCTTTTTCTGCACAAACAGTAACACAGCACACCAGCTTAAATTTAAGTCTCACTTCTTTCAAATTTATCACTGATGAAATATATATGAGCATCACTGAAAACTGCACTTTCACAGGTTTTCCAAGGAACCTGGTCATAACTAATGACTTAAGAGTAACTTAAGATCAACAACAACAAATGCTTGCCAAAAGATGGCTGGTAAGAGAAGGATGCAGAATTATAGCACATTTACAATTAATGTTGAGACAGAATTTAAGACAGAAGTTCTTCAATAAACATGTTTACAAATATTTCATTGTACTTGGATTAAAATGATATTTTGGTCCAGGTTAAAATATAAGGCTCAGTATTTGTTCATCAAATCCTTTTTCTCTCTTTAAATTACTTAAGAGCCCATGTTTTGAAACACTAAATTCCTGACTAGAAACAGAAAAAAGCTACCTAATGTCCACTCCAAAAAATCCTTCCTTCCACACTGAAATCTGAAAACAGTCAACCTCTGCCTATTTTACTCTGTCATACGTGCTGACATCAGACTTGCCATTTTCAACTTGTCAAACAGCCCACTGACTAGTATTTTAAACTAAATTGTAAGCAGGAGCAGCCCAAAGGAAAGAAAAAACAGTATATCTAGTTTGCAAAGCCTTTCCAGCTCATCATTATTTTCCAAGTGGGTAAGTCTGAAGATCCTTATTTTTTTTTCCCAGTAGGATAAATGACATACAGACTCAAATGTGAGTCCATACATTAAAGCACTTCAGCTCTTTGCTTGTCCATAACAAGGTGAGAAGTTCAAGGCTCCTGATATTAGCTAACAGTAATATACATGTATGCAAAATCTTGTTTACCTTTCCCTCCTATTCTTCTTTCCTCCTCTTCCTTCCCTAAACCATTTCAGTGCCCACGTCTTGACATATTGAACTCCGCAGGTTAGGCTGCTTTTGATTTGCGAGGAGAGTTACAATAGTTAATTACAGAGCACGGTCTTCTGTGACTCAAACATTTTGCATTTATAGGGTCTTGATATAGTCCAGAGCAAGAGGCTAACCCATATTTAATTTGTCCAACACGTTTCTGGTTAAAGTTCCATCAAATGGGTGACTGGAATCCCTCCGATTCAGCTGGAAAAGTCACTTTGAAGGAGGCGTTTATTAGCAACATTCGCCTCAGTCACACCAGGAGGCCCTGAGGGCCTGGGGAAAATCAGTGGTTGCTTATAATAGTCAAAACCGGTTATTCCCCACAGGATAAAGTGTCAATAATAGGTTAGATATTATTATTTGGGATTGATTTTACAGCGGGTATAAAATTAAAGAAAATGAGGCTGTTTCTTTAGGCAGCAAAGCAAAGTGCCTTGAAATGCCCTCTAGCCTGACCCCCGCAGCCCCAGCCCCAGGAAGCACGGGGAGGACGCAGCAGGCCTTGCCTCCCAGCCAGCGTGCCCAGTGCTGCACAGCTGCTCCGCATAGAGCGTGATTAACATAGCTGAAGGCCCACAGCACTTAGCACAATTAAATCAACAGGCTGTAGCTCATTCCTCCAGCGTGACAGGAAAAAGGCACAAAACCCAGATGCCTTTGCTTTCTTCTATCTTTATGTTTGCTGGAGCGATTTTTGTGAGGGTTTAATCCTCTCTGCGGCCCAACATTCACATGAAAATTTAATGTGCATGTGGTTTTGACTGAAAAGTCCCAAGCCAGAATATCATTAGCTCACGGTCTTTTCAAGTGATATATTCAGTAGTTAATTCTGAGGGTTTTCTACATTGAAATGAGAAACATTTTCAGTAGTTTTGTGAAGGAACGTGTTGGGCAGCCTGTAACTATGACTGTTTCTCTTTTCTAGCAAATGGACGCTCTGGAACAGAGCGTCTCTGCAGTCTCTGCAGAGACAGCCACAAATTCCTTTAGCACAAGGAGCACTGTCAGACTGCTTCATCTTGAGGAAAAGATATTCTGTAGTCTTTTACATTATGTTACCCTTGAGGTCTTTTTACAGCATTTTACTCTCTGTACTGTCCTGAACGAGGAGACAGCTTAGTAAGAGAGTCCTGCCGTATCAGACAGACTGTATTACTATTGTAAATGCGATAAAATTATGCTTTGCAGAACACAGCAAAGACCATCCTTAAAAAATCTGTGGAATAAGAATGACCTTACTGAATAGCTGCATTAGACAAAACTGTGAATACATTCTCTCTCTTTAGCCAGTCGTGGTAACAGAAAGTTCTTCTTGTTCAAGCCAACAATTATTATCCTTTCCTGGTTATTTCATTGTCCCTAGAAAATTTAATGGATACTGTTCTCAAAAGCATTAATGTTCAAATGTTTCATGGAACTTAAGCTCCTCGTTGACAAACACCTCTAAAATTTAGCCTAAGCTTAAGTCTTGAAATGCTGTAGGCACGTAGGACCCAAAGTCTTGGTGAAACCCTGATACTCGCAACTCCTTTCTGAAAACAGACTAGCTCATAAATCACTGAACATTTTGTCCAAAAAAAAAGGTACATTTTTGCCCTGTTGTAATCAGGTACAAATCCACTAGTCCAATTGGACTTATTCCCAGCAACATCATGTCTAAGTTTCACCAACCCTATGTAAAACCTTGAATATATAAAACTTATTTTCAATCCGGTCTTTTTCTTTTGAGGTAGTTGTGTGGATTTTCTTTTTTTAATTTTATTTTCCATCTTTATTCCCTTCTCTCTTTGCCTCCTTTATACTCTCCTTTTACATTCTTCTCTTTTGTCAGTGTTGCTACCTCCATTCAGTGCTTCTCCATTGTCCCTTTTTCATAAGACTTCAAAAATTATTTTTAAGCATGTTAAAACCAGGAAAGTAGGACTGAGTCTCATGATGAATGCAGTATTTTGAAAGAAACCAGACTGTATCTAGAAAAGGTTGCAGGTGATTTTTTTTTTTTCTTTAAAAAAAAAGTTTACGGCTTTACCAGTCTCAAAAGGTCCTCTGGGTCTGAAGGTGGAGACCATAGTGCTCTTAATGGAGAAGGTATAAAGTGCATGGCCTTAGTGAAGAATAAGATGATGGAGTATTTCTTCTGTCCCCACAAAAAATGCATTAGCCACAAAAATTTCTTCTAAACCAGTCAATGCTTTGCCTTTTTCCTCAAAGGAATCAAAGAAACATTTGCATACAGGAGCTGTTTAAATAGATGTTAACAGAACATCATGGTTACTGATAGGGGCCTGTGAACACCACATCCCAGTGCAAAATTCTTCAGCCCATCACCCAGCTCTGTCCTGAGCTTTCACACGTGAGGTGGTTGGATCCAACCAAGAGTGGAGGAAAAGCAAGGAACTCTCTTTTCATGCATATTTGGGAGTCCCACGGATAAGAATGCTAATACAAAGTCTTCGTCATCCAGCACTATTTCACAGACCTTGATGTGGCCTTTCTTCTCATACTATGCTTTCTTAAGGAATAAGTGTGTCCTGCACTTTCTCTACTTGTGAGTTGCAAACTAATTGTTAAATCTTTGCGGCAAATGTGTTCTTATTCAGTAGCGGGGGCTGTTCTTAGTCTGTTGATACCTTACGTACGTCTTATATTCAGCCTCATTCTCTTCCCTAAGCTGTCATCGGACTATTAATCTCAGAGCTGGGGGGCCCTTGGTAAATTTTCCTCACTGTCAGGGTTAAGCAAACTTTGAGAAAACAATGCTGGCGTAAATACACATCTGACTTCAATGCTCAGCTGGGATGAGAACTGGAAGTAAAAAATGGCCAGTTTCACAATTATGATACAAGTATCCTCCTACCATACACAGAAAGCAACAAAAAACCTGTCCCAACTTGCTCCCTCACTCTCCATTATCAGTGCATGTCCTCTGCATTACAGAAAAAGAAACAGCCCTTATGGGACCATGATTTGATTTACATCATCACACAACCAATACATTAAACAGTTATTGGAGATGATTTTTGCCATGTCCTTGGTGCAGTGCTTTCTGATGAAGTGTGCACAAAACACACATCTGGTCTATTAAGCTATGGAAATGTTGTGTGAACCATATGGTAAGGGCTGATGAAAAAAGAGACCGGTGAAATCTTCAAACCTAAATACATTTGCCAGAGTTGGGGGTCTGATTCTGGTAATAGCCAGTACCAAGCTGGGATAATGTAATTAAAAATGTGTGATGTTACATGGGTCCAACTATAGCAGGAGATTCCAGTCTGAAACCTAACGTGCTACATGAAATGCTGAACTTCATTAGGTGAAGCTTCTAACAATCATATGACACATCTAAAAAAAAAAACTTATCAATACAACCCATGACAGTGTGAAACTGTGCAAGTTTCCATGTCTCTTTTTACAAAAAGTACCAATTTAAACAAATTTTGCCACGCTGATGAAAAGAAGCTGCTAGGTTTCTACCTGGGATTAGGATGTCTGACTAACAAATCTTTGAAAATACATTTTATTTTCATCGATATCTTTGAAGTACAGCTTTGTAGCCAATTTTACACTTATCTCTAAATATGATATGAATCATTTTTCAAGTAAGCTACTAATCTAGCTAGTTATATTAAAATAGTTTGGAGTATTTTGGCTGTTTGGATTTGTGCTGAAGGAGATAAACCAGTAACAACTTTCGATTATGTAAAATCAGTGTCTTCAGGTGGCCTCAAAACTGTTATTTTTTATTATCAATGCCAAGACTCAGGCACACCTTTTCAAGTTTTCAGTTTGATTTCATATATATGATTATTTTATTTTTATTTTATAAATAGGAGCAGGTAGCAGTGCTGGGTTCTGGTATTAATTACACATGGAAACAGAAAACCTGAAGTAAACCTGGTAGCATTTTAAGAATCCAGCTATTGTGAATTCATCTGGAATTCATTGAGCTACCCCTGGCTGTAATGAATTCATGCTGTATTAGTAGTAACATCACATGTACACTAATAGATGTTCTACTGAGATCAGTATTATTTAATTGACTCAAAGGATTAGTTTAAGATCAATTTTCTTCTAACTATATTTTTAGCATAGCTTTCTACTGAAGCACAGCTTACCACAAGACAAAAAGAAGACATCAGAAGAAAAACATGCGTAAGAAAATACACAAAGTCTGACATTTTTGTCTCCTTAGGAAAGATACAAAAAGCATTAGAATCATATAGTCTATCCCCCATGTAAACAAATGCATTGTGTTTGTTTATAAAATCATTTTCTCTGTGGGAAACAAAATATTCAACTCTACAAAAGTGAACATATGCAGATTCAGGAGAGGTATTAAGATGCATCTAAGTAAAAACGATGTCTCTTACTTAAACTGAAAAAAATGATGCAAACAATCTGTTTGTAAAGAAGTACTGAGCAGTATCATCTGCACATTTCTGCTTTGTCAGGCATGCTAAACAGGAGAACACAAATAACGTGCAGACGACTTCATTGGTACCAGTTGCATGACTGAGATAGGGTAAGTAATGGAAAAACAATAGCTTGGGTACTTTGGGTTGGAAAGGAAAGATGTTCTTAACTGTTTGCTATGTCTTGTGAACTGTTCCAGAAACACCAATGTGACTAGTGTTACCCCTTTTCAGTTTAGGTCCTGTTCACCAATAAGTTTATCTCCTTCCTGAGTTAGCTGGCTAAGATGAACAGGCTGGTCAGACATCAAGGCTCAGATCCATTTAATATAATCAATCAGCACTTCTAAGACTGATGAGAAGAAAACAGGTCTTCCTGAGTCTACTGCTTCAGCATCACTGAATAAAGCATAAAAAGTAAAAATAAAGAACTGGTAAGCTCACTGCTTCTCACGTTTTTATGCCAACCTCAGTAATGTCATGAGCCAATGCTATGCCAAAGGAACAGTGGAATGCAACCACAGACAAGGAAACAAACGTGTCTAAAAAGAGGCCTTTGTCTCCTAACCAGCCAACAGCCAACTAACTGAATGTGCAGGTACGCAATTAAAAGCATATGACTGACAATTTTGTTGAAAAAATCTTGCAATTCCAACTCGTATTTCTACCCACTCTCCTCCTCTAGAGATCCTGGAAGAAAAAAAAAAGGCATCTCTCTTTTCCCTGTACTTTGAAGATAGCCTGGCTTTCTTCATTTTTTCTTTAAAGAAAGAAACCACTGCAGGGAAGGGGGGGGGGGGGGGGGGGGAAGAGATAAATAGGGGATACCTGGTTTGGACAATTTTGCTTTTCTCAGATAGTATATTCCACCTATGGACAGCAAGTCTTAGAAATCAGCAACATCCCTTACGTCAAACAGCTGCACTTTCTTATCCTTGTATTTCAGATTATCTTCCTCCCTGAATCTATCAATCAGTAGCAGAAACAGCTCTTAGCAGAGTTTAGGGCTGTGGTCATAAAATAAATAGTCTGAAGACCTAAATCTGAATTTAGAAGAGCTGCTTTCTTAGGAAGCAAGATTTGCACATTCATGTACTGTGTGTGTATTTATCTGTCTAAGCCATCCCTCTCAATAACTTTAAAGCTCTGCCAGCCCCCTTCAAACAGATTTATCAAAACAGTAGAGGTCTCAAAAGATGTTAAATTTCTAGTTTTCAGGAATGGGGAGAAAACTTACTAATGCCCATGTGGAAAAGGAATGATGTCTCTCAGTCCTTAGTAGACATCAGATAATTCACACAGGAGGGTATTATGAATGTTCTAAATGCAGAAAAAGGTTGAAGGAGGTTTGCAGCTTAGCAGACCTCAGTGAATCTATTTCCAAGCCATTTTCTTTGTCCTGTGGATTTTCTAGAATCCCCTTCAATTCCACAGGTCTCATTTCTCTTTCCTTTTCTCTGTTCAGAATATCTGGCAATGCTTCCAAGGATGCAGTTCTTACTACTTCAGTATCATCTCTTTCACAATGACTTTAATTTTAATAATCGTAAGGTATAGCAACATATAGCAACTTAAAACTTCCCACTATGCAAATTCAACAACAGCTTTTGTTCCTGTAGGTCAGCTATCTATTGTTCTAAAGTTATGTTTGTGTGAACCTTTTAATCAGCTTCCAAACTCAAAAAAACATATCCAGGCAATCTGTGCCTACAGGACATATGGCCTACCCCAAGCTCTGAAAAACAATACTGGAAGTGAAATGGACAGAAACGGGACAAATGGGAAGAAACACGCACAGACAGTAAGAGAGGCAAATGTGAACCCAGGCTTGTCTCTGTCCTCTTCAGAGATAAGACAGCAGAAAATCTTTTTTTTGTTGTTTTCAAAATTAGTTATGTGATGGAGGCAGTACTTTGTATTAATCTATTTTTCACTTGCAGTTACTTCAAATACCGAGGTATTGGCATCTCATCATTCCTCAGTGCTTCTCTCAATAAATATTCACAACCAGCCTTCTCCTGTGGTCCAAACTGTACTCTGGACTTCAGCGCATGACCAGGAAGTTCCACTCCCTCGGTGGCATTGTTATGAAAACGCTTGCATTTAAGGGAAGTATCACAGCAACAAATGGTGTGGCTTTACACTAATCATCTACTACATTTCTGCATACAGGAATCTGCAAAAAAGCTCAACAGGGAGGTCTGCCAAGTGTCCCCTGGGATAGCCTTTGTGTAAAAAGGGGTACTTTGGAAGTTAATTAGAGACAATCTGGTTTTTATACTGAGTTTAAAAAAGCCAATTAGAGCTAATGGGAATTCAAATTATTCTCATTCAGATTTGTTTGATATGGTTACTATTATAATTCAGTTTTTCATAGCAAAACAGGAAAATGGACATTAAAAGTAACTGAACAGTGAAAGAATCCCACTTGCTGGAATTCAATTTTCTTACAGCAAACTTATCCCTTGTGTAAGAGTTGTGAAGGCACTGGGGATTAATTAAACAGCGTAAGAAAGATATACTGAACATATGGACACAACAGAACTACAGAACTTCCTAACATTTACCGAACAAATCGTTCACACAGGGAAAGGAGACCTCCTTTGCGGAGCACGCTGCCTCATAGCATGTCTGAAAAAGACCCTTGTTACAGTGCCTTCCTCAAGCACACCCAACAGCAAGGGAACAGCAACAGTCTCCCTTTGAAGACAAATACACACACTCAGGAGATTAACTGAACAACTGAACTAGAAGGGGCAGAAATTGTGTAGCAGCCACCAACCAAATGATATAACTAGGTTTCCAAATAGTACAGCACTTCGATCACAAGGGAAGGGCTATGCTGTGCAGCAGAGAGCAGTGAAGAGATCCTTGAACCAAGTCTAACACGTTCCCGGGCTTCAACAAAAGGTCATGCAGTACTATTACCTCTGAACCCCAGCTGCAACTGGATCCAGAACAGATCCCCAAGTCTATTTTAGGACAGGTATCTGCTTTTGCTTGTAAACCAGCTATTGGCATGCAAGGAAAAGAGGCCATGCATACTGTGGGCAGCTAGGATGGGGCTAGGAATAAGACTTGAGTAACACTGGCAGGAAGTGGGACTCTGGAATGAGGTTAGTGCCGAGCTGGGACCACCCGGCACTACAGATACCTTGCACTCGACAGACTGCTTTACTTACCCCACTTTGGCAGAAGCTTAGCACCACGCTATGGTAGTAATAGGCTCTGCAAGGGCAGCACAGATCCCAAACTCATTTTGACACTGAACAATAAACTGAATCAAAGGTTTCCCCTCTTTTTTTCCCCCTTTCAATAAAAACAGCTATTTTGGTCCAAAATGTGCATGGATGAGAGTTTTCATGGGTAACATTTTATCTTCCTTAATAAAAAAAAAGACATCAACCACTAGAATTTGTTTTATTATAGGTTTTTCTCCACCTTCCTCACATTAGAATGATTATTTAAAATATGTTTTGATGAGCTTCAATTTAGTGTCATGTTTTTTCTTTTAAAAAGTGCCTTATAAAAGTAAAATAAAAGTTAAGACAATAATAATGAAAAACTACCAGTTTACACTTACATATTTTTCTCTAAACTGCAGCAAGAAACCAAACAGTCTGGAAGCTATGTGAAAGTCTGGACAGAAGGTATGCCATTATAAGATGTTAATACTTCTGTCCTTGTGCTAATACAGTTACTTGTCCAGGATTAGCATAAAGCAAATTACTCCCTCTTTCTTAAGTGCCACATAAAAACTCCCAGCTCTGGATCTTGTGTAGTCTTGTGTGTTGCACTCCCACAATTCACCCTCTCTGAAGCCTCTCACTCCCCTCACAAAATGTCCACTTCCTCGGTCCCAGCAACTGAAACACTAGTAGCTCTGAAAAGGTCCTTACTCAGACAAATGCCTTCTAACCTGGGCAACACAAACAGCGGGGCAGTGCACACAACCCTTTACCTTTCCTGCTCTTAAATATGATTCCTATCGGTAATGCGCTCTGCTGCAATGCTCTTGAATCCTGTTCAATCATTAGTGGGGAAACTACCCCTTTGCTTTCAATTCAGTGCCTGCCTACCTACTTACTGTTCCTATTCACAGAGCAGGATGGCAAATGATTACATTTAAAAAAAAAAAAAAAAGGGTTTTGTCAAAATGCTTGCTTACAGCCTGAATAAAACAGACATTACATTTTGATGAAAAACGAAAACCCATGAAGTTCCAATGCCATTAATCTTAAATCTCTCATTTTTTTCACTGACACTTTCACGTAATCGTATTTTCTGGCAATACCATATTTAGCCAAAAATTTTCAGCTAAACCTAGGTCTTAATCTGTCTCAGAAGCAATGACTTCATCCTCCAAAACTCTCCTACATTTTCCATGAATTTCATTTATGTGTTTACAATACACTTCATAATCCACATAGGTTTACATGATCATGGTAAATTCTGATGTGATGAGCACAAAAATTATCTATCTTGCAATCTATCCAGTAAAAACTTTTCAAAAGATACACATCTTAAAAAGTGTGCTTTAATTTAACTTCATGTAGATCAGAAGTTAAGAATAACTTAAGTAGAACTTCCTACAGAACAAAAATATTGGTTTTATTCTGGTTAGCATGTCTGGATAAATCCAGACATCTGTACAGACTTTTGTATTAGAAGTTCATAATCTTCTGATTCTCCCCACTCCCTCCTTGATGAAGTACCTCCTGATAGACAAAATTTCCTGTAACTTTTCACAGGACATATAAGAACAAACTCAGACTATTGATTATGTCTGTGCATTATAACATTGTACTTTCCTTTGACTGCAATCTTGAGCCAGGATCATACACTTCAATTGTGTGACCTCTGTTTTAATAATACCAACACCAAACACTCCCTATGGGGTTCTAGAAATACCACCCTCATAGCATTTACTAGACAGTGCTGACGTCCCTCACACACTCATGGAATGACTTTTTTTATAACAGTCGGTTATAACTATTTCTATCAAATGCAGACCCAAAAGACTGCTAATCGTGACTTAACTTTCAACTTTAGTCTTCAGTTCGCAATGGCAAGATCAGCTGGTGCTTTAATGAAAGTGGTACACGATGCCATCTATCATATTCCAATGTGCAAATAAATGCTCAGTGGATATGAATTTTTGTAATTTTAGAGAAACACATAAGAAGATTTTCCATGAAACTGTCACTTCAAAAGTGCTAATTCCATGTAAACATGGATTAAAAAAACCTAAATTTAGCAACCTGTAATTTATGGAATATACAACAAACAAATGAAAGCTGTGCCCTGCTTGTATAGGGGAAGAATCAAGAGTTGAAGACATTCAATATGGGACATCACTCAGAATGGCACCTGAAACAATGTTTTTTCACAAAACAGTGTTTGCACTGCACCAAAATATTTTTAAAAGTGAATTTGAAAACCGAACAGTAACTCACGAAAAATTAAACAATTAGACTCTTATCCTTGTGCATGCAGGTAATTTCATTAACATTCACTATGGTAAAGGATGTTTCAGTCTCAACACTTACTCTGTAAGACTGTGCTCTGCATTAAAAAACTAAGCTTGAGGCTCTTCCTATCCGAATGCCTCTATTCCTGTTCCCCCTTTCAGCATTAATAGCCAAATAGATTTACCAATGAGCTCATCTCCTCTAGGATAAAATACATTGAGACAAGCTGAACATAAAGGGGGAAGAAAAAACTCTTCTCTGCAGGAAATACATAATGCAGCTTTTATAGCATTCACTGTAAACAAGCAGGCCGATGTGCTAGGCTTGTTTACTGAGAAAAAGCTGCTGTTTCAATCATTTGTGAACAGAAACTATATGAGCACAAGAATAATTTATTGAAAAATAAATACATGTACTAAAGCGTCCAGTTTGGATAACTTAGTAAAAAGAGAAGTATCATGTTACAAATATCCTCTATTCTCGTTGCTTCTTATGAGTTACTGAGAGACATCTGGCTTCATAGGTATTGTGCCAAAGCCTGTTCCCATTTACACGAATGTAAACGTGGTGTAACTATACTGGTTTCATTGTGTACCTGAGCTTGCCTTGCTGAACATTCCCATAGGGGAGAAATGAGATATTAAGCATCATTCCTGAAGGTATCTTGATGTGGGTTTTGTCATGTCATGATTAGGGCTGAAGGCTTTCACTCCTTAATAATCACATGAATGTTATATTGGCTGTGTTAACTTACCCAAGTGTTCAGGAGAAAGGAGAGTCTTAGAGACAGAAGACGGTCAAGCCCAATACCCCACCATCAGACATCCAGTCACATACTCCATTATACAACCAGTTAGGATTCTTGCCACTACTAAGACACCGGAAAGGCGAGGAGTTCTGTTTGGTGTTTTGTTTTCTTGGACAGAAGCAACCAAAGATGTCTTCACTTTACAAAGATGCCAAACCTTGCCGCCGACCTTCCCATCACCAGGTGCTGAAAGCAGCAGAACCACTGTGCTGTCACTGACAGAGAAGAGGTCACTGAGCCTCTCTCTGAAGAAAACAGTAAAATGCATGCATCTGGCAGGCTTAACTCTTCTGCGGATCCCTGAGGTTTCCCCTGTTCTGCCAAATTTCATGAGAAAATGAAGAGACTCCAAGTCTTTCTATGGTGTGTAGGTGATGGCTGGGGCTCTGAACTCTTTAATACTAACAAGAGACAAAGGAGATTGCTCAGTCACAGAGCCTTTGTGCCCAAAGCCCGTAAGATGCCTGTGGTACACAATGCCCAAAGAAAGAAACTGCAATGCTCATAGAAAAGAGGAGACACAAAATTAAACAGACCCAATTGATTTACTAGGATTTTGAGGTTTCCTCCCTAGAGAAAAAACTGTTCGGTAAAGCTCTTTATCCAGAGCCTTACTGTAACATTTTCATTAATGGTCTGGATAATGGGGCAGGGTGTACCCTCAGCAAGTTTGGGAGGAGTGGCTGATACACCAGAGGGCCGTGCTGCCATCCAGAGGGACCTCGACAGGCTGGAGAAATGGGCTGACAGGAACCTCATGAAGTTCAACAAGGGGATGTGCAAAGTCCTGCACTTGCAGAAGAATAAAACAACCTCCATGCACCAGGACATGCTGGGGGCCGACTAGCTTGAAAGCAGCTTTGCAAAAAAGGATCTGGACACCAGGTTGGACATGAGGCAGCAACGTGCCCTTGCCACAAAGAAGGCTAATGGTATCCTGGGCTGCACTAGGAAGAGTGTTGCAGCAAGTCGAGGGAGATGATCCTTCACCTCTACTCAGCACTGGTGAGGCCACACCTGGAGTACTGTGTCCAGTTCTGAGCTCCCCAGTACAAGAGAGATATGGAGCTACTGGAGAGAGTCCAGCGAAAGGCCACTAAGATGATTAAGGGACTGGAGCATCTCTGCTATGAGGAAACGCTGAGAGAGCTGGGACTGTTTAGCCTAGAGAAGATCTCCATCCTCAGAGATACTCAAAAGCTGTCTGGACATGGTCCTGGGAAATCTGCTTTAGGTGACCCTGCTTGAGCTGGGGGGGTTTGGCAAGATGACCTCCAGAGGTGCCTTCCAACCTCAACCATTCTGTGGTTCTGTATCTCCTTCAAAGTGCTAGAAATAACATGTGTTATGAATAAGTACATGTTGAATTACATGTGTAACCTTTTCACTTCTATTACCTGCAAAAAGCATCACAGAAAAAGGAAAGCAAATCCACCAGAGCAAGTATATATACATAGATATATATAAAACCATGTCTGAGACAGAGTAATACAAAATCATGTAACAGTAAATACAAATGAGGAATATTTGAAACTTGACTTACTTGTGACTATTTCACTGCCACACACCGTGTAAATTTACGCCTTTCCTGGTTCCTTACATTATTCAGAACTATGTTTTTCATTTTCCTCAAATATAGACAGATTCGGCTGATTTATAAAATCTGCCAGCAAGCTGTTGCCAATTTCAGTATACACGTGTGTGCTGGTTTTGGCTGGGATAGAGTTAATTTTCTTCACAGTAGCTAGTATGGGGGTGTGTTTTGGATTGGTGCTGGAAACAGTGTTGATAACACAGGGAAGTTTTCGTTACTGCTGAGCAGCGCTGACACAGAGTCAAGGCCTTTTCTGCTCCTCACCTCACCCCACCCCACCAGTGAGCAGGCTGGGGGGGCACTAGAAGTTGGGAGGGGACACAGCCAGGACAGCTGACCCCAACTGACCCAAAGGATATCCCACACCATATGGCGTCATGCTCAGCATATAAAGCTGGGGGAAGAAGGAGGAAGGGGGGGGACGTTCAGAGTGATGGTGTTTGTCTTCCCAAGTCACTGTTACACATTATGGAGCCCTGTTTTCCTGGAGATGGCTGAACTCCTAACCGATGGGAAGTAGGGAATGAATTCCTCGTTTTGCTTTGCTTGCGTGTGCGGCTTTTGCTTTACCTATTCAACTGTCTTTATCTCAACGCACGAGTTCTCTCATTTTTACTCTTCTGATTCTTTCCCCCATCCCACCCGGGGGGAGTGAGCGAGCGGCTGTGTGGGGCTTAGTTGCCAGCTGGGGCTAAACCACGACAACGTGATTTAGACCTGCTTTGAGTTTAATTGACATTTTGCTTATTTAAAACACAAAAATTGGCCACTGAAGAAAAAACACTCACTTTTAACAGGATCATGGAAATATTAGCAACAGCAGTCCATAAATCACTAAAAATGATTTTTAGATTCCCAGACAATGAACAGTCAGTATGTCAAATAGAATGGAGGTTTGATGGGGAAGGAGCATTTTTTTTCTGGGAACAATTATTTTGCTTCACAAAAATGAGTCCGGTTATAAAGGGCAGTCCTATTCTAACATAAGCATGGTTTCTAGTGTTCTACTTAATAATATGGTAAACCAAATATAAGAAAATTCATTCTCAAGCATATAAATAAGTAACAGCACCTTTTACCAAATACAAGAAAATACTGGCTCCATAAAATCTCACCTTAATGCTGTTAAAGATACTGATAATTTCACGCTACAAATCTCAAGAGGAAATAAATAAGACATGCAGTTCTAATGCCACACTCCCAGACCATGTCCTTCTCCTCCACCCAAAGACAATGAGAATAGGGCTGCAACAAGAAAAAGAAAGGGGAAAACAGGGTCATGACAGGGTTGAGTAGGGACCGATACTGCCTGTTTTAAGGAACACCAAGAGTTATTTAATGCAATAGAAATACTCGGTATAAAGAAAAGCTGAGGTAGCACTAGATAGGTCAGTATTTTGTTTCAGACCAATACATATTAGCTTTTATCCAAATCTGGCCATAGCAACTTGTGGTCATTATCCATTAATACATGGGTCAGGAGCTGTTTGTGAATTAGAACTTAATCAAGTTTTCCAAAATGCTTTTAAAAATCACATCAAGAATTGAATTGTGAAGGTGAAAAGTGTGTCACTGCGTTCTCAGAAGGTCTGCAAAGGCAAGCATTGTCATCTGCACACAAACACAAGTTATTCTCTTGTCACAACAGCTCAGACATGAGCTGTTCTGTATCTAGTAAAGTAGGTACAGCTGATTTGTATGAGCTTTTAACATACTGAAAGTTGGCTAAATCATGCTTAATCACAATTCATCATCTCAAGAAATAGGGCCCTTTTATTAGTATCTAAATTGTTTGCCTAAACCTTCAGGAAGTCTCAAAATACTGTGCAGCCGGTAGTTTCTCATTTGCGATTTCTCCATGCAAATTTCAAACCAATCATTTTCCAGTTCTGGTTGTGCTCAGCAGCTGTAAAATTCAGTTTATATTAACTACACATACCAGAACAACTCTCTCAAGCAGAAGTGGCCGATGAGCAGCGCCCAGACAAACATCACAGAATCTTTTACAAACCTGTTATTTATGGTACCGTGACTACTGCAACCCCATCTTGAAGTAGGTGAAATTGAAGAATGGGGTCAGGGGTAAAAAAGAGGTAACATGACACAGCAAGTCATGGGTAAATGAGAATGTGAGAGTAAAGCCTGTGCTTCCTGAGCTCTAGTTTCTTGCTTACTCCTAAGAATGCACCCATATGGAGGTCATCTCTGTCAAACTATTTTTGTTACTGCATGTTTTAAGGTGTTACACAAAGCTTTTGTTTACAATGCTTACCCACCATTAGATCATGTCCTTTTGCTCTACAGCATCCTGTTAAATGTTGGAGAATATCTATGCAACATGTCTGCTACTGCTTCTTTCCTCCGGGTTTTTGTTTAAGTCTAGGTCCAGTTTTGTTACTATCAGCGTTTTTTCATTTTTTTCATGAAATGTAAGTGCAGCTGTCACTGGAGATGGAGTAATCATGTGAATGTTCTCTACTGTCTGCAGAGAACTTAGGTAGATTCTTTTTCCCTCTTTATGAATAACAGTGCCATTTTCTTGGTAAATATGAAGCAAAATCGGCAAGGGTAATGTGTAAAAACCTGCAGGTCAGCACAGATTATCACCACTTCTAAATTCATGTGCAACCTGGTTGGCCAAAATGTGCCCAAGGACAGAGCAAGGTTAAGGCTGCTACGGAGATGAAATCTGAACATCATCAGTGTAATGCAAAACGCGTGTGTGGTGGTAACTGGAGACAGCCATTCACAGCGAGATAGAGCTTTTGGCAGAGAGAGTTCAGCAATCTGGTCATGCTGTTGAGTGGAAAGAGCTACATGCAACTTTGGGCATGTTGAAGAGAACACGAAAAGATGCAGGGCATTTTACTTAGCAAATTAGCACAGGCAGCAAGCAGATATGGTGAATCATGCTGCAGCATTTTAGGAGATTATTTAGGAAATAACAACAGGAGACATGTACCCCTAAAGTTTACTACGATCACTAGGGCAGCATGTCTTTATTATCGTTTCCCACTAATATTGTTTTGTGGTTTTTTAACATTGTTTACAATGAAAATGTCATATAAACAAATGCATCAGTCATTAAAAAGAAATATTAAAAGACATTTTCTATCATGAGTTTAATTCAGAGCAGGAGATCTCAGTAAGTGTAGATTTTACCGGTATTAAAAAGCTTATGCAAAGTGAAATTATATGGAAAATGAAGTATGTGAAACACAAAATAACTTGGCAGCTGGACTGTGGTTCTGGGCTCTCTTTGCCAGGTCTGACCATTAAAACTCAATCTCTTCCTTTTCCCTTCTGTCTTCAAATGGATTTTCAATTCCCTTTTGTTCTGTGGCACAGTTTCAACAGATGGGATAAAGAATGTTGCCAGCCAAACTAGCCTAAAGCTTGACGAAAAGAACACTTCTCCGGGCATGGGAGATGAGGGTTCGGATATCTTCTGGATGCAAAAGTCTAGGCTGAACCTCAATCTTCTCAATGCTAGATGACTGTTCTCATATCATAGTATTAAATAAGTGAGTGTGGGCATCATCACTGTCACATCTCTACAAAAAAAAAGTAGAACCTCTCTGTTCTTTAAAATAAAAGGATGGCAGTAAGCGAGGCATCTCCAAGGTAGAAGTTGCAGAAATGCAATGTACCTAAGCTTGCAGGACTTGTAAATCCTTTGTTGAAAACTTCGATCTAAACTGATTATCCCAAGTTCATACAAAGTCCCTGGCAAGCACGGATGGAAATGAAAGAGAGTGCTGACTCCCAACTGCAGTAGCCACAAGGGACAGTGTCACCTTGCAAAACATCGTACAGTCATGCTGCACGGTCCCTGCAAAGAGCTTGTAACAAAAAAAGAAACCCTGGGCCAATATGTAGCTTAAGCAAAGAGCATGGCAAAGCAATGATGCCACCCCTCAATGTAACTGGGTAATCAGTTATTACCCAGTGATTTCTTCTCATCAAGCAGAAGGTCTGCATAACCTTTCTCTCCTGTTTTAATACATTATATTGAATTTCTGCAAAAACTGCAGTAACACTGCATCTAATAAAAAATATTTATTTATATTTTATGATTTTTTTTTTGCTCTCTCTGACAAATGTCAGATCATTGCTTAGGTTGCTGCTTCACTACGTGTAAGTCCACATCCATGGACTTCTTCATTAACATCTTTAAAGGTTTCAAGAAACTTATCAGATCAAAGATGTGGCAAATCATTCAGCTAACACAAACTAAATACAACTTTGCTTTAGCTCAATGAATTTCCCTCAGTAGCAAGAGTGACCCGAACCTTAGAGTAAGTATCTACTCTTGGTCTACCTGTCCACTAACTGTCAGATTACAACCAAGGAATAGCTTACCTTGAGCAATAATGCCATGTTTTCACTCAAATCAGATTTCAAGGAAGGCAGACTGTAAGGAACAATTAGCATCAAACTGCTACTCACATTACCAAGCCATCTGGTTTCCATTTTTACACTCCTAGCAACGTTAGATCATGAAGTTTGGATGAGGCCATCCATTGTGCAGGAGACACAGATAACTAGCGTGAACTTTCAAATATTGTTCCACTCTTCGCTAGTTTTTCTCCTAAAAATTTTGCCAGTGCTGACTGACACAACAAGCAGTGATTTTATTCAAAAATAAAAAATAAAGTGATTTTATTCAGATTGTACTAGCAAATCCTTTCTTCACTTGTTTTCTTAGCTACTTTGCAAATGGTCCCACTGTCCGCCCTGAAGTGATTTTAAGGGCAAATAAAATCCAAAATAGTCTTCCCTGGTTTCTTAAGTGGCTGCCAGACTGAAAATGAATCAGCGACTAAACTCTAAGAAACACTTAAGTACTTATTTATTACTTGATGAGTGTCATTAAAAAATAAGTAAGTAGGATGTTTCACCTTCTGTGTGAGCTATGTGATGAATTGAGAGAGAGGAGCTTCCTTACACTTAAAGTGGAATTGTATAAGCTTTGTTTTGTACCTGATACTTCCCATACCTAGCTCAATGCTGTTCTTGGGCAAAGATATCTTCTTCAATTGCTTTTAAGCTGTCAACATTAGTAAACAAATATTGCCCTGATTTTCAGATAAAGGTATTTTTAACAACCCATATCACCCCTAGACTGCTCATGTTTCTTCTGCTATTAACCAGCAGAGCAGAAGAGTTCTGATGAAGACACCAAAAAAAGTTTAGAAGTCAGGCATTTGTCTCCATGCTAGAGGATTAGACTTCCTAAGGTAGCAATGTGCAGAGAGAGGTGCAGGTAGTGAGGTGGAGAGGAACAGCTCAGGGAATAGTCCCAGCACATGTGGCCTGGGTGCCTCATAAAATATTTTAGCTCGTCTCACTGTCATGACATATTGATGGCCATTTGTTCCTTCATTTTCTTAAAGAAAGGTATGCATAAATTTCTCAAAACACGTGAGAAAGGATGTTTTTCTTGAAATAAATTATGTTCTTTAAAGAATTCCTCCTTCCATACGGGAATAGTATTCTTATTTAGAAAGTCATCCTTCTCCATTTTCTTAAGCTGTCCAATACTTAGGAGACAGAATTTGAATATTTTGCATGCCTGTTTTCAGTAATGGTTATCATTCTGACAACAGGGCACCTAACTTGCCTGGGGATCTAACTGTAGAAAAAAATGCATAAACACTGTAATTTTCAAGAGGAAAAAAGGAATTATTCATATTTTTGCTTCAAATATTTCTAATGCTAATAATATGCTTTTCGCAATGTATTTACCTCTTCAGTCATCATAATTCTTAGGCATTATGTAAGCTGTATTGTATTCCTTGCAACACAATTAATTGAAGAAGTCCATCATGGTTACACATCAGAAGTGACAGGATTAGAAAGCAATCACAAAATAACAATTGTCATCTAACGTTGTAATCATACAACAGGATCCTCTCAAAAGTCCTTATGGTACTATCAAGGTATATTTACCATGGTACCAATCTTCTGGACCCTTTTGTTCCTCAGGATCTGATGACCCATTGACAATCTAAGTCTCCACTGATAAATCTGCTCTAGAGTTCTTTAGAAGACCTGCTTTGAATTTAAAGCTAAACTGCGATATACTGGCTTAGTAAGTCTAAACTACCTGAGAACTCCTTAGTTTTCCATTAATTTATTAATATGAAAACTTCAGATGTGACAGGAGCTAACATGAAGTGGATTAACATTCATCTTTCAAATTATCAACCTTCAGGTTGGGGCTTCCAACCCAAACTATTCTATGATTCTATGATTCTGTGATTAAGTAGTGAAGGGGATTAAGTCGTAAAGAGCTGGATTCAGTGGATTTCATACTACCTGTTACCACTGTAACATGACATCATCAAGCACTATGGAGGTTTCAAAGCACGGAAAGCTCATTCAAGTTCCACTCTTTCTGATTCTGAAACAGGATTCCTGTCTTCACCTGAAACCTTTACAAATAATTGTTCATCAGTTAAATTGTCTTTAGTGCAACAGCAACCAAAGGTAAACATCAAAACTGGGCATCAAGTTAAGTATTTCCTTCATTCTGGAACAATGTTTTAAAAACTAGCAAAAGAAATGCATCTAAAATTTGTCTAAACTAAAGTACGTAACAGTAAAATGAACTCACTGTCATTCAAGACTAAACTGAAAGGGTGCAGATAATACATGTGCCTGGTGCCATCTCCCGGTAGTTTAGAGGTAAAACCATCACAAATATCTTACTAATTTTTTTCCTACATATGCTTTAGAAAAATGTCAGGTCTTTGGGGGGAGGGGGAAAAAAAAAAGAAACAAAAAGAGAGAGAGACAGAATTGAATGTTGTTCCACAGAAGTAGCTTTCAAAACTCTCAAAATCCACAAAAAGTTATTTCACTGTACAAGGCGGCCAGTATCTGGATGTAGCTACTTTCAAGCTAAATGGTTTTCTTACATTGGCTTACATAAGGAAATGTCAAATCTCTTTCATTTCCTAGAAGAAATAAGCAGTCACCTGAGTAAGTCTAATTTCAAAATACATTCAGTACCACTGATAACATTTAAAATGAAAATTAATTTTAAAAATTTCTACACAGTGTTCAAAACCAAAATGAGGAAGTCCCTTTGAGAAGTCTACTCATCATATTAGAAGTTATAGTGCAGCTTATTAGCCCATACTGACTCATTTTAAAATCATTTAATTAATACTTAAAATTCAAGACGACCTTTCCCAGTTGCACCACTCTCTCCCTGCTGTTGGTGAAAGAATACAGTATTGCTATTTGTAATAGTATCTCATGGTTTATGTTTTAAAACATAGCATTAGCCAACCTGAAAAGAAATGCTATAGCATTTTGACAGCTGACATGAGGTACCTGTACTTATCCTGCAAACTTTAATGCTACAAAGACTATTGAAAACAAACTTGATCAACAGCAACAACACAAAA
Organism: Aptenodytes patagonicus; assembly: GCF_965638725.1. Lineage (NCBI taxonomy): Eukaryota > Metazoa > Chordata > Aves > Sphenisciformes > Spheniscidae > Aptenodytes > Aptenodytes patagonicus. The sequence continues at coordinate 80,031,901 of NC_134952.1, forward strand.
GAAAACAAAATGAGCTTGGTAATAAAATGCCTGTCAAAAAGTGCAGTACTTTACATTAAGTCTAGAGTTAATTCCAGATAATAAATCACCAAAGGAATCCTGGATGAGAGCCGTGACGACACAATGGAAGGCAGTAAAGAAGCTCCCACACAGCAAAGCGATTTAAAGATAGCAAAGTGATTTAAAGATTTAGAAGATTTAAAAACAACTCTTACATAAAGGAACAGTGATGGTACTTGGCTGTGCTGGTGGCCCACCCTATGTCCAGGAAAACCTTTTCCTGGGAACCACACAAATGGCACACCTTCCTATAGCACAGAAATTGAACAGCTGATAAAGAAAAATAACAGTTTCACCAAAAATCATGGAAGCTCAGCCAACTGAGAACTACCTCACCCAGCATGTGACCTACAAATATCACAAGCTGGGCTAAGGACGGGAGGGAGCAAAAAGTCTAACCTGCAGAACAAGAATGAGCTCAACATCTGCCATGAATTTTGAGTGCTGGCAGCTACAGGGATGGGCAGCATTCTAAAACCCTAAGGAGAATCAAAGCGTTGCACAGAAAATAGGAGGGAAGAAGCCAAAAGGGCTAGCTATTTCTATGGGCTCTTAAGTACAGAATCTCCTCCTAGAGTGTGGGAAGAAATGACTCAAAAGAGCTTGAGATCTACCAGAAAAGGTGAAGCACTAAGGCTCTGTTGGCCAGGGTAAGACTTCCTTTCTCTGCACAGGAAAAACTGGGTTTACTGAGGCTTAATATGACAATTTGTTAATGTGATATGAGGGCTTTTGTAGCAAACAGAACTTTCATTTTATAAACTATTTTGCTATGCTGGAAGGAGAGACCTGTCCACACCATCCTGAGGGTAAAAAAGAAATAAAATTGGGAATGAGCTCTACAAATGGATTATGCCTTCTAGTCTGCTGAATGACTACGGGAATGTGACCTGGGTTGCCTTAAAAAAAGTGAAGGCATACCAGTGATTTGGATTGCCCCAGGTTCACTGACAATTGCCATGGGGAAGCAATCATTAAATGTTGCAGAAAAGCCAAGCTAAATAGGGGACATTTCCTTCCACAGAAGAGAATAAAAAAAATTCTGTCATAACATCAAGCTGTAATTGAGAAACAGAGCAATGACTACAGAATTGTAAGAGACCTAAATTAAATACAACTGGGATTTCACATTCCTTATGAAAATTAAGGTTTTAGCATGAGATAATTAAAGCAAGGATAGCCAGCTCATGGTGTGCCAGAACATATAACTCAGCCTGTCATCTTCGTTCCTGAGAGTCCCTCAGAGTTGGTCAGGAAGCAGGCTGTCAGCCACACGAATCATTCGCTAACCCACGGCAGTCTCCCTGCTGTTCTCCCTTGTGAGAGCCCCGCAGCCTTCCTCCTGTCATGTAGCTGGACATGCCCTAAACACAAACTATAGGCATCATCATCGCATGGAGCATGCCCGTTCAGTAACATGACAAAAGGACTTATGTACATATGTCCCCATCACACTTGACTGGGCTGTGGTCAGGTGGTGACTGCAGATTAGTTACGTGACAGATAAGCACACATTCCCTGGGTGCCTCGGTTGGGGGACATTGGATTGACCTGACAGAGAAGCTGAGTGACACCGACCTAAACTAAGTGAAGAAAATGAAGACAAGTGTTGTGGAGCTTAGGACTTGTAACAGAGAAACAAAGATGAGATAATCGGAGAATGTGAAGGGAAAAGCAGCAAACACGCATTGTCAGATAACTAAACCTTCATGCAAGTGAATTATTGGTGGGGGGAAGGAGAGGAACATCTTGATGACATGAGAAGAAAAAGAGGTGAAGACAAAGAACATTCTAGTAGAAGAAATGCAAAGGTTAAGAAAGACACTACTTCATGGACTTAAAAGACTAAACTTTTCAAAACTAATGAATTGGCCACGGAAAAATAATGTGTTAAAAGACAAAGGGACATATTAGGAGCTTTGTATCACAAAAGAAATTCAGTATTGAAAATATGCAGCTCTTACCATTAGATTACATTACAGCATATATAAGAAATGTAAAGAAAAGTAGTGACACATTTTAAAAGAGAAATGTATTTCCCTAAAGAGAGAGAAAAATTAAAATTCCAAAATGCAATGGGTTTTTTTGGGGGTGTGTGCGGGGGTGGGGGGGGGAGCACATCAGGGCAGAAAACAGTGTTAACTGCAATACGGAACTGGGGATAGAGAAGTGATCCAAAACTCTGTGAAATACCATGTGCCAGGTTCACTGAAGGAAGCTTAGAGTTTTAACAGAGGTACTGGGGATCACCACCACCTCTCAATACCTCCCAGATGAATCTTGGGAGAAATAAAGAAGATGCAATTAAGTCTGTTGTTGATAAGCATATCTGCCCGGTCATACCGTCAACAGATCTTCAAGCCATCTACACTGAAATACAGTGAAATGAATTTGGTAAACCAAGAAGCATTTGGATTTTTTTCTTCCATTTGGTTTTAACAGTAAAACAGCTGGAGGAGAAATGTGTAAATATTAATCATAAGCTCTACTATTCTTGCCTGGCCTCACACAACAGGGCTTTCAAGCTCTTATATTTATATATCACAAAAATAAGCAGCTCTCCAAAAACCTCAGAGGAAGCAAAATGGGTGAAAAGCCAAGTGGGAAGAAAAAAAAGGGGGGCTGAGACCATTTGGGGATAGATGAATAAACATAAGGTTTGAAGCAAAACAGCTGATATTCACAGCTATCTAGCTTCTAAAAGCTGGGCTTCGGATGAAAAATGCTTCCATTACCATAGGCTTTGAAATACACCACTCTTACTCAGAAAATATTTTATTCAGAAGACCAATGTATAACACAATCACTAGTGATCAAGACCCAGAATAATGTTCTCTACATCAATAACTAAATTATTCAGACCCTTTCAGAACTTCAGCACATGATTTTAGGACTGTGCTATTTGTTTTAATCACAGCAGCATGAACCTTGAAGCAAACCATACTTCCTCTCAGAACAAAAATCGGAACCAACAGAAAGTCTTACCTTTTGAGAAAAAGTATTTTATTACGACAAAATAAGCAATCACGCCATCGATTCACTCTTTTAGCAGCTGGCCTACTGCACTGTGTAATGACCATATGTTTTTTATCCTAGGTTTAAAATAATTCTGTTTCAAATGTCATTCATTTTAAGGCTGTTCTGATCAGTTTCTTTCAAGGTCAATATGGGGATCTAATACAGATATGTTTTAGATGATAACGCCTATTCATTCCAGACACCTCAGAAAAATCATATTCAGGGAAGGATTTCATTTGCAGCTCTTCCATGCCCAACAAATCCATTCACTTTTCACTTTGAACTTACTTGCCTACTGATTATCAGCTGACTAGCTGGCCACCTAGTTACTATCCCAGCAGACTATGGCTTCCCCTCTTCATGATACTATTTAAATATTTCATCACTTAACATTAATTTGCTGTTTCCCTCGGTCTCGCTTACCTGCTAACCTCTGCCAGAGTTTCCTCCGTTTGACAGTCACCACTAGTTGCGTGTCTTCCTTGGTGTCTCTGTAATAACAAGATTGAAGTGCTCTGACCAACTAGCGATTGCCCTTCACGGTGGCAGCCTGACAGCAGGGGTGGCTATGTCCAGAGCGCTGAGCTCGTGGGTTCCCTGCCTTTTTAAATGCCTCTTAACCCCTTTCTTTTTGTGTTACCCGCTATCCTACGGATTTAAAGAAAAAGTGTCTGTTTCATCCCGCTCTCCCAGGTTCTCCCTGCCTGCCTTTTGACAGTGCTTGCAGAATAGACCGTTTTTATTTTAGATAGCTAACTGACATAGTGAACGCTACCAAAAATCACCCATAAACGAGGTACTTGCTTCATTTCATGCGTACCTGGAAAGTATCATTTCTAAGTTCAAAAAGCGCCTTCATACGGACGAATGCATCTAAACAAACTCTGAAACCGAACTTCCAACCGCATTTCCATGGCGAGGACTCACTCCACCCCCAGCCTGTGCTTCCCTCAGCCCCGCCACGGGTGACAGCTCGGCCCCGCGCAACGGCACCTAGAGCCGGTGGGGAGCTGAACGCGGAAAGCCCTTTTCTTTCTAACGGGTAGCTGCCGAACCTCCACCCAACAGCCCTTTCCATCGACGACGGCACGCAGCCCCTCACGAGAAGACACGCCGGGGCCGGCGGGGCGGGGTGCCGTGCCGTGCCGTGCCGTGCCGCGCCCTCCCCTCAGCCGCAGGGGCTACCGAACCGCCTCGCGCCCCTCCCGCCAACGGCCGCCCGCCGCGCCGCGCGCATGCGCACCAAGACCGACAGCGCCTCAGCGGTCCGCGCAAGCGGAGAGGGGGGAGGCGCGGCCTCGCTAGCGCGCGTGCGCGGCGGCGGGCTGACGAGCCGGGAAGGGGCGTTGCGGCGGGGCGGGGCTCGATTTGAACCGGGCGGCGGGGAAGCGGCGGCCGCGCAGCCCCCATGGCCAAGCAGCTCGGCCGGGACCAGCAGGGCATCACCCTGCGGGGCAGTGCCGAGATCGTCGCCGAGTTTTTCTGTAAGGGGCTGCCGGGGGGGGGGACCGCCTCGGGGACCGGGGTGGGAGTGAGGACGGGCGGCTGGTAGGCCTCCTGCGGGGCGACATGGCCGCCGGCGGGGGGGGGCCGTCCGCCTCACGCACACACCCCTCCTCTCTCTTCCGCGCGTTGCAGCCTATGGAATCAACAGCATCCTCTACCAGCGGGGCATCTACCCCCCCGAGACCTTCACCCGCGTCCAGAAGTACGGGCTCACGCTCCTCGTCACCACCGACCCCGAGCTGAAGAACTACCTCAACAACGTGGTGGAGCAGATGAAAGGTGGCGGGGAGCGGGGGGAGCCGGGCCGGGGGGCTGAGGGGGCTTCTTCAAAGTGCCAAGCTAGTGCCGCTGGCGGGAGGCTGCTGTGCGCTCCTCGCTCTGTCTCTGCTGATGCTTCTTCTTTTTCCCGCACTGCAAGCAACCGCTGTGGCTTCTTTCAGAGTGGCTGTACAAGTGCATTGTCCAGCGCCTGGTGGTGGTCATCTCGAGTATCGAAAACAATGAGGTTCTGGAGCGGTGGCAGTTTGACATAGAGTGTGACAAAACTGCAAAGGATGAGAGGTGGGTAACAGTGTTCCTCTGCGCCCGCTCTTCCCTATACCTAGTAGCTGTGCAGGCACAAGATAAATGCTATGTGCATCAGCACTGTTCTGGTTCCTCAGAGCAGCCGAGATAGCCTTTTCTCAGTATGAGCATGGAAGATGTTCCTTCAAACCTTACCAAACCTACTACCTTTCTTACTGCTATTCTTTCTGTCTGTCAGTAAACCAGTCATTATATGATTGAAGCATACATAATCCTCAGGTGTTGACTTTTTTTTTTTTAAAAGCATCAGATCAAAACTTGATTTTTAATCTTCAACAAAGTATGTAAAATCCTGTATCCGGTACGTGCCCTAAAGAACTACTGCTTTCCTGTTGTTATGCCAAAATGTTCTCATCCATTCCAGACTGAGAATAAATGTAACATTACTTACAAATACTGTGAAGCTTCACAAACTTTTCTAAGCCTATCTACCTAAGGCTTAAGAGTGTCACTACTATAAAAAATCCAATAGCAAACAGACCAAGAGAGCTTAATAGGAAGAACCGTATTTAAAGAAAACTGTCAGTATAGTAGAGGCTTGCTTTCTTAACAGTTTTACTATTTTTCCAGTGCACCACGAGAAAAATCTCAGAAAGCTATTCAGGATGAAATTCGATCTGTTATCAGACAAATAACTGCCACAGTAACTTTTCTGCCACTCTTGGAAACTGCCTGTGAGTATTCTTAACTTCACTGAAGAAATCAAACACTTTTTTTGGAAAACCTCAACAACTTTGCCACTTTAGAAAATATTTTCTGCCAATTTTCTGAGGCTTTTTAATTATTACATGTCATATACCATCACATTTCTGAGATGGCATTTTGTTAGACTGAGATCAGGACAGAACTCGGGGTCACCTAACTAATTTGATGAAACTAGTATGTATCCTCTGCGGAATGCTAAGTTTTCATAAATAATAAATTATTTTGTGACTGTAGCTGTGGACAGGCTTGTATAAATAACCATTGAATTCATATGAAATGTTACATAGAGCTCAGCTCCACGGTATTTTAACATTTTTTAAAAAAAAATTCACATCACTTGTGTGAGAAAACTAAACAGGCTACACGTGAATATAACCAGGACTTTGTTTTCATGTTTTAACTATTTCTTTTCACATAACTAGTATCAGTGTAATTTCTGAGAACCTTGGTACACATCTCAAGTTCTAGAAGATGCACTTTAACTTCAAACATGCCATCTTCTTATGCGTGCATTACTGCTAATTCGTTTCCACTTGCCTACAGGTGCCTTTGACTTGCTGATATACACAGATAAAGATTTGGCAGTGCCAGAAAAGTGGGAAGAGTCAGGACCACAATTCGTAGCCAATTCGGAAGAGGTTCGTCTTCGTTCCTTCACTACTACAATCCACAAAGTAAATAGTATGGTGGCTTACAAGAAGGATTCCTTTCCCTAAGCCATGGGGGTTTTGTATATATCCTGTCACCTTGTATAGTTTCTGTTCATAGTGCAGCTAAGTCATGAACACATCACTACTGTTGCTCTTGCTGAAGTATACAGAAAAAAGGCAACATTTGTCTGTGATAATGTGGTGGAACACTAGACTAAGCTGGTATTGGTTTTTAAGAGGTCTAAATAAGTATTCATGATGGTAGTTAAAGTCTTAACTGTATGAGCCTAACTAATGGTGTGTTAAAACTACTGCATTCACTAGAAAAACTGCCTAAATCTAGGATTAATTGCTAGAATTGTGTTCAGATCCTGTAATTTAGTATTTTAAGATTATTATAAACTGCGTTCTATTAGCGGGCTTAAGTTCTCTCTGGCGCTAAAAAAGTCTCCTGACATGCCAGTTCTTTATGTTAAAAGCCTGGGCTGTTTTATTACCAGAAACAATCCTAAACTGAATCAACAGAACAATTCTGAAGTTACTTGTACCTCTTTTAAAATGAAAGCAGCTGTTTATCAAGAAAATCTTAAATATATGAAGCCTTGTATATTAACGACTGCTGGACTCTAGTTCTGGGCATGGTGGTGTTCTAAGCCTGTGTATGTCTCTAGTGTCTGTCAAGCATTTTCTATGTTTGTATTCTTGTTTTACAGAATAAAGCTTGAAACTGTATAGTGTTCTCTAACTCAGAGTCTGTAGTACTTGGTATTTTAGATGGTTTTATGAATAACTGTCATAACCTAAAGGCATCGTACTTATATTGTTACTTCAGCTGTTTCCTCTGAGTCTCAAAACAAGCGGGGTCAATATGAAATCCATTCACGGATTGATTGATTGCCCTCACTTAAGTCTTCAAATAACAGTATAAATAGTCACAGTGACCTAATGATTAAGCACAGCGCCTTCCACATTTGTTAAATAGCATAGGACTCCTGCATTCTTCACACATTTTTGTACTGGAAGAAATTAGGGATTTAAAACTCTTTTAAGTGTTAATAGAACTTTCAGGCTCTTCCATGGTTCTGTTCAGTTCCTTCGCCAAATTCACTTCAGGCAGAATATTTAACTTTTCTCACTCTTCTAGTGTTGTATACAACTCCTCCTGTTTTAACAGTGTAACTTCAAAAGTTTATTTAAAAAACATTGATTACACATACTCCACCACTGTACTACAAGTTTCTGGGCTTTCCTGCCAGGAAATAGTTCTCTCCAGCAGTCCCAATCTAGCAGAATTGAAAAGGCAGCCTGTTCTAAATCAGTAGCACAAAATCACGGCTTTTCAAAATAAATACAATCTAGGTACTTCAAGAAATGTTACATTATTCACTGCTAGGGCTTGTGCTGTGGTAACAGAGGAATACCTAGTGTTTTCTTCTGCCTGTCAGCAACATTCTTAAACAGGTGACTGCACTACCCCTTTATACCTAGAAGGAGGTGCACTTCAGGGAGTGCAGCTTCAAGCACTGCCCCTGGGGAGGACTGGATCAAAGCAGTGAGTGCAAGTCAACTGTAACAGAAATTTAAATCAGGAACTGCCAACCACTGCTTTATACCCAAGATGAGATCAGGTGACTGGTACAGAGCCAGCAGTAACGAATATAAAAAAACCCCCTTGTTTTAACAGAGATGCAGAAGTGAGATTGCTCCGGGAAGTTCAAGTCACTTCCTTATACCAAATACAATTTATCTTCTTCTTTAAGGACCAGCCCGAAGTCCATCTTCACCATCATCTGTGTATTTTTTCCTTTTTTATAGAGGCACCAACAGTCGAGAGAGATAGTGTATCATTGCATAGAGATGTCCATGAAAACTACATGCGAAAAGGAACAGGTTATAAATCCTGAAGTTTTCACAAAGACCCTGAAGAACAGGAAAGAAAGAAAAAAAAAGTCAATTAACGCAATCTCCCAGAAGTCAAGCCTTTACGGAGGTGTCCAATAGGATTTACTGATACCTAATGGGACCCACGCTCTTCAATAGTTTCCCCTACCTTGAGGGTCACTTCTGTACAGTGAAGAATCAAAAACAAAGGAGCCCCCCTCATCTCCGATGGCAGTATAGTTATTCTTAGGAAACCAGACAAAGGATAAAATTTAGAAGTTACACAACAGACATTCCTCACCTGACTAGTTCAGCTGACGTATAAGCTGGTTGATTGCTTCACCTCTGCAGCCAGGCTTACCCATTTCCTTGAGGAAACCCACTTTGTTACGTGAAGCATGGCGAGCCACTGACAGATGGAATGGCCAGAGGAAGTTTGTGACTTTTTTGAAATACTTCCCAGCTGAGTAGATTTCATGAATAAGGTCTTCCAGGCAAATAATACCACAGACCCCTGCAAGGATAATTAATAATAATAAAAAAAAAAAATATTAAAAACCCCCAACAAAACAACAAAAAGCCCCCCACAAACGACATATACACGAGATGCCCAATTGTACCATCTTTCCTCACGCTACTCCAGAATTGCCAGTCCTCCATATACAAATCTTGCAAGATTTTTCTCCCTTGCCTCCCTCTTAGGTCAGCTTGCAAACTCTCAACATCCGCCTCTTCCCTTGATTCACTTCATTTTCTCATCCTCTTCCTCACCTAAATGTTCCTCTATCAGCATATTGTCTGTCAGAGGCACCCTCTTTTTCTTGATCTTGGCTTGGCCCCGTTTCAGGATGAGCTCTCGTACAGATTTCAGGTTAGGGTGTCTGTGCAAAAACAAAAATCAGATTCTGTAACGGAGAGACATGATACAGTGGGAAGTCCCATCCTACTTCTTTCTATAGAGGTAGGAAAGTAACCAAGTTGTGTTTACAACGATGAGAAAAGGGACAATAACACGGTTTAGATATAAAGTTGACAAAGTTTTGACCATTACTGGTCAAAATGGATTGTGATACCAGACGGAGAAGCAAAAAGCTACGATATTTACATACAAACTAGTATCAAGTGACGGGACTGGTACTTACCCCCACGCCACGTAAGGTTCCACAATCCGCAGCATCTTCAGCGATAAAGGAGTCAGTTTAACAAATGTTCCAGTGAAATTTTTTCTCAGCCGCAGCAACTCAATCACTCTTTTTACCCTCCTACTCACTCCGTTAATACTGAATCAGAAAAAAAAAAATACTATTAGTAACCACATTTCTCTAATAAGGCAACAAAAGGTCCCAGATTACCTGCAAGGAGACATGTCTGGGTTGATCACCCTTCCTTTGCTTAGGAATGATATGACAGCTACAAATAGTAGCAATAATAAAGGTAAGGAGTAACAAGTGTTTCTTACTCTACAATCCGCACAACAAAGGCTAGTTTGTGCTCCTGAGGTACAGCCGTCTGTCCAGGTCTCTGCTCCATGCGCCTCAGCCTGATGTCATCTCGCTGTTTGCGCCATGAATCTCGAACAAAAGCCTCAAGGCGTTTAAACTGGATTTGTTTCCCCTTCTGGTGCTAAAGACAAAAGGATAAGAAATTATCACCCTTCCCAACAGCCTTAGAGGTTTGCATCTCAAAGGCCAAATAAAATTCAGGACCTGATGGATTACACTCTTTCAGTTTTGGAGGTAGCAAGAAAATAAATTTGATAATCTAAGCCCAAGGCAGACAGAACTGAGGGACAACATATGAATTTACAAGCAGGTAGCTATAATTTATGAGCAGCAAACAAAGAGGTCTTCCCCAGAAAAAAAATAAGTTAGGAAAAACAGAGCAAGACCCAGGATACTTCTAGGCATAGGAGAAATCAAATGGAAGCATTTGCAGCCGCAAACAGACAGATCTTCACAACTACATACACAGCTCAGCCAATCACTGGGAAAGCCAGAAACAACATATGTATCTGGGTAAAACACATGCTACTGCAATACCCTAGTGTGACTCAAAATTACCATCCAACAGAAAATAACTGGCTTTGAAGTCCTTTTCTATAAAGGCACACACGCAAAACAATTCCAAGCAGTCAAACAGCTATTAAGTGTTACTAATTTAAACACAGAACATCCAGCTCACTTGGAAAAAAAACCCCAATTTTTCAGAATTATGGGAAAATGTAAAGCTTTTTTAAAATTAAAAAGATGTTTAAATGCCTATCCTTAGCTCAGGAACAAGTCCATCCACCTACATCGTAATGCTTTCTCATATGAATAGGAGCTGAATATGCATGGCAATTACCCCATAATATTCTAGATACACTACTGGCTAAATTATTAGACCATTTTAAATTAAAGAATCTAATGTTATATGTTTTCTGTTCTCTTTCACCTTATAAATCACCCATGAAATTGGTCTGAATTTTCAAAGCAGGTAGACCTAATCAAAATCTCATCACTAGGGTCATTTTTCTAATGAGAATCTTAGGAAGTGGCTATTTAACATTATTGCTTATGTGTCCACTTCCACCTTAGAAATACAGCAAGCCATTGATGTATTTAAAAACATAAACACAGCATCTAATAAAAATGACAGGAGTTTTGCACATAATCCCACCAACTCCAGAGAAAGAGATTCACTGGGAAAGCTTTAAGCCAATTCCAAGACAGGCACCTGTCACATTAGCTGAGATACAGCAGAACGGGTCTGAAATTCTGAAATAGAAAGGTTCGCTGTGCTCTGCCAGCCTGGAAACCACACATTGTGCACAGGGAGGCTCTGCATTAGCAACACGTGCCACCCTACACGCTGAAAAGGCTTCACGATGACCTGTCTATGCTCTACAGATTTATCTAGCTAATGATAGATAGCTAACTCTAAACGTGCTCTCAGAAAAGCACACCGTCTCCACGAAGGTTTACAATGCAAAGGTGAACTGGTTTCAGACAGTGTAGTCCCACGGTAGCACAAACGACTCAGCAGCATTACATTTTACCACGTGCGGCTATTCACACACACGCCCTGGTAATCACTGAGCTAAGAGCAACAACTCACAGTCTTCAACAAATTGACGTTTCAGTATAACAAGCCACAAAGTTTTGTCCTCTTTACAGGGCTCAGAGACACATGGGGAAGATGCTCGGCAACTGAAGAGATAAACTCGAGCCTCCCCTCAGACATAACCCAGGGGATCATCACAGTATCAATACAGAGTCTCAGCAACTAGCCGACTCCCTCCTTTGCCCACCCGCAGCGCTCCGGCATCCCCCCTCGCGGAGGAAGCTGATCACTCAGATCATTCGTACGGTTGCACGGAATTACGATTCCCTCCTCCGAAACACAAGTACGGACAGCTGCAACAGCACTGCAGATCCACCCCGGGCTTCACCGCCTTACAACCAGGCTCTCCCAGCCGGCCGCCAGCCGCAGACTACCGGACGACGCCAACTCCTCCGCCCCGTCACCTCCCGGCTGCACCCCCGGGCCGGGGACCGCCGTCCCGGGGATCCCCCCGCGGCCAGCCCCTACCTTCCGTTTGTTGAGGAGCGCCTGCTTGGCCTGGGTGGCCTTGATGGCCTGGTAGGCCTTCCTCTTCTTCAGCAAGTTCTCCGGCACCAGCGGGATCCGCCGCCTCGGCCTGCAGGGCGGGAGAAGCCGGTCACATCCAGCAGCACCGCGCCCCGACCCCCCGGGACTCCCCCGCCGCCAACCCCAGCCCCGCGACCGCGCAGTCCCCGCGGATGGCGGCAGATATCCGACCCGCCGCTCCGCCACACTCACTCCTCCTCCGCCATCTCGCCGGGGGTGCCGCTGCCGCGCATGCGCGGGGGCGGGGGAGCGGGAGTGGACGCGTTATGGCCGCCCGGTCTGGCTCCCCGCAGCTCCTCTTCGTCTTTTACCGTCCTTCGCCAGTGAACCTGAAGCGCCCGGAGGCGTTTGCCCGGGGAGGGGAAGGACGACGCTTTGTTGTCCAGGCCATGGTCTGTCTGCGGGAAGGGGTACTGACGAGATGGCGGTTCTGTGAAAGCCTAAAGATTAACAGTGAAGCCTGGAAAGCAAGCCCGCACCCCCAGCAGGGACTGCTTTGAAACCGGGTGCCTTCTCCGCCTCGCTTCAAAGCTCCCAAAGAGTGCCGGAGGGGAAAAATAACTTTAAAAAAAAAAAAAGCAAAGGCGGTGTCCTTAAGTCCCCTCAGCTCTTCCGGCCCGTGCGGCAGCCTCTGCCCGCGCCGCGGTGACGAGCGGAGGCACCCGGCGGCGGCGGGGAGGCCGGCGCCTGGCGGTGGTGGGAGCTCCCCGCTCCCGTACACCTCGCTGATCCCGGGCAGAAACATAGGCCACTGCGGAGCGGAGACAGCTGCCGGGGCGGCCGGGCCGGAGGTTTTGCCTCAGGCTCAGACCTGCCACGGTTTTGTGGGAGAGCAGGACGGTAGCCGCGTTTGACAACACTGCAGGGCTTAAGCACCTTCCCTCTCTGCTGCTCCACACCACTTAAAAGATACCAAGGCCAGCGTTATCCCTGTTGTGAGCGCCGCAGAACGGAAATAACCAGCTTGCAGGGCTGTGGCCCCTGGATCTAACTGCTGCCTCTGGCAGCTTGTGCGGCCATGTCCAGAAGACACTCTCGGGCTGTGATGTGTCCCTCTCCCCAACTCTCCTGGTGTGAGAGAGACATCTCACCACGCCAGAGGCCTGCGATGGAGAAAAAGCCTTTCAGAAAGAGCTTGTCTTTCAGCCCCTCGCCTGAATGCCCTGGGGAGCTTCACCAGGAGGAACAGGCCATTTTCTCTCCCTCCCTGGTGGCTTCCAAGTGCAGCGGTCCTGCCCCCAAAACAGCAGGTCCAGCCTGAAGGACCAAATAGACCCAAGCGAGGACTCGTGGGCCACACAGCGCACCTGAAGTGTAGGCGGGCAGCTGGTCACAGCCACTGTTGAGGAAAGGATCTCAAACGTGGCCAGGGTCCTGTAAAGCGGGAAGAGAGACGACCTCGCCTCTCGGGCAGCAGGGGCGGTGTGAGGAGGACACATCATGTCCAGCTGTGCTGCAGAGCGGGGTGGTTATGGAGCAAGGGACTGGGGAGCGGGAGTTGCCACGCAGAACTGTAGGCCCAAGAGGTTGCAGAGGTGGGACAAGGCACAGAGCTGGCCCTACTTTTTACACCTTCACATCACCTTTGCTGATACTTCACATGAATGTTGTGCAAGAGAAAAAGATTATAAGAGGAACATTATTCCTTATACCTGCCAGATCTGCTAACACCTCTACCATTTTACACTGCTATTTGAGTTGGTCCCTTACGTGTTTTTTTATATCAAATCAATGTGACTTTGACCAAAAAATGTATGTCTCAAGAGACGAGACACAGCAGCATCTTGAAGAGGCACTCAGAAGCCATGCAAACACAGAAGCCACTTTGCCTTTTGACATCCCCTACCACTCACTTGGGACATTAAAGAGTATCTGTCCCTGACTGCATGTAATAAGCCTGAATGCTAGATTAGGCTATACCAATAGCCTAAATGTTGGTCAACATCATTTCACATTTGGGAAAGGTTTGGGAATCCCACTGTGGAGTCGTTGGTTGGTTATCTCCGGTGCCGACAGGCAGCAGTGTTGCGTTTCCTTCACAGAGCTCCTGCGAAGCATAGCAGCGTGGCAAAACTAGAGAGGGCCAGCGTGGTCCCTTCGTAGGTCTGTCACAGCAGAAGGAACTGTGGTGGAACCTACCTTCGTAGGTCTGTCACAGCAGAAGGAACCAGGGTGGTGGGGTGCTGCAGCCAGTATCCCCCCAACCAGTGCCATCACCCATGGCCCAGCCATGAAAGGGGCTCCTGCCAGAGACAGTGAGTGTGGGGTTGCGGCAGGAGTGGGCGGCACATGGGTAACCAGGGGGGATAAATCAGCTCACGAGATTTGGAAATAAATGTCATCTTCCTCTTCTGTGGGGTCCCGCACTGAGCTTTATTGTACTGATGTTGTGGAGCTTGCTCGGGCCAGCTGTTGCAGAGGAGCTGGTGTCTCCATCCCCAGGGACATTCACAACCAGCTGCAGCACCTGCACGGGGGCAGTGCAGGTACACAAACATCCTCCATGCCCTACACGCATCAAATGAGAGCAACTGTGTCCTGCCAGTCCCAGGTTACGGTGACATTTACATGACACATGGAGCCAAAGCTTTGAAGAGGAAATAGCACAAACACAAGGAAAACCCATCCAGAGAAAACAGAGGTTGCTGATACAACATATCCAAAAGCTCTTTGAGTATTTGCAGCACAAGTGTCTTTCTGGGTAATACTCCCAACATATACTATAAAAAGCAGTGAAGAAAAGGAAGGAGGAAGGAACCAGAGCCATAACCTGAAAGCCTCAGGGATTTCATCACTATGCTTACTGGATCACATAGTTGGGGCGGCTTGTGATAAAATCTGTGGTGAGAGCAACTCTTAGAAAATATGAAAGGACTATTGCCTTGGACCTGTAGGAGCTTTTGAAATTATAGAAACACAGTCAGGATTTATGTCTAGCATAGCTGGATTTCAGGCTGGAGCCAAGGACCCGACCTAAGGAGATGGGGGCGAAGCAAGCCTGGGACAGCATCCAGAGCAGTGCAAGTCTCATCAGCCCAGGGTAAGGAGCCCAGGGAGAGCAATACTAAGGAGAGCAGCCTGATTCAGCTACTTACGCTGCACTGAACATCCTCAGCTGAATGACAAAAAGCATAGCTGGCAAACGTGGGACCAAAACTACAGCAATGCTTTCATGTTTTTTTCAAATTCCTATTCGAGAGAAGGGGAAATTGGGACAAGTGGTTTGGACAGCGCTCTCACCTGTAGATGGTGCCATAGCCTCACACTAAGGAGATGTTGTTGCGTCTGATGAGGTTGTATTCATGTTCTGCTGTCTCCTCTTTGCCATGGAGGATAGAAGAGGGATGTGTGCCTCTACAGTGGACTTGTTACCTTCATTGCATCTGTAATCAATTTGATTTATACCAACCATAGTTTCCTCTTCAACTTAGCAGTTGAGAGCTTGAGCCTTTCACTAGAAAGCTCAGTGATGTCAAGATTTAACTGCTCACCTCAATGAAGCCGCAAACCTTTACGACACTGTAAATTAGGCCACTTCTATTTTGACACCTAATACTTGAATATCTGTATTTAGAAACGTGATCCCACATTCCAGTACCTGCTCAGGCATATGCTCTGCAAAGAGCATACCCCTTGGTGAGCAAACCCAGCTTCTTATCAACTATTCTCTGATGCAACCTTTCGGATTATGAGACAGAAAGCAACGAGCTTATGAAATAAATCATATGAAACTTTCACTGAAGAAACTAGAAGCAAATCCCTAACTACATAAATTTCACTCTGACATCAGGGTAAGCTGCTCCACATAAAAATAGTTGAAATCTCTGGTAGTTCACGACAGAAAATGTGGCCCATTTAAATCTACAAATGAGTGTGGTTTGTTTAACAGAGGGAAATGCAAACGGGATCTTGGGTATTTATTAATTTCCTTACCATTATTAATGGTAAGGAAACAATAAGTAAGTAAATATTTCAAGCGCTGTTGCTATGAAATGTCACACAGCATAGCAGCATACGTAGGCTGACTTGTTAAACTTTAACTAATAGTTATATTATATTAATGAATGATTACTCAAATGCCCTTGTTTGCAGGGTTACTAAAGAAAAATATTCCCACTTTCCTAGACAGCAAGCTGTTGTAAACTGACCTTCAGCGCTCTGAACTCCTACTCTCTCCTTTTTTCTTGACAAGGCCTTACATTTTCTCAGATTTCCATGAACTGTTACAGACAAATCCAATGACTGCGCACTTACGATAGTCACCATCCGTCAGTGATGGATTAAACAATTTCTCCCGGTTTATAGGTCATTCAGAATGGTAGGTAAAATCCTTTTAAAAAAACTGGATATCTAGTCATGCCCCTTTCAGTCATTGCCATTCAATGACTTCACAAACCAGCTTCTGGCTTCCCATCAGTATTTTTGACGAAGCTCCATTGTGAGTGCATTTTTCTCCATTCTTCACCAGCGCATCTCAGGTAAGGCTCAGAACCCACCCAAGGAAATTATTTTTGCAAACAAGGTTTTATATAATTCGAAAAGGCCTGTTGGTTTGAGGAGGGTGAGAAGGGAAAGCAGAGATCACCTTTAAGGACCAAAGTTGAATGTGTTGTATCAGAAGTAAGTAATCCATAAAGCAAACCAGAAAAACATGTATCTTTTCATCAGCACAATAGAATATAGCCTTTTTTTTCCTGTACTGCATGGAGGCTTTTTGCATTTCATTTCAAAATACAAAAAAAAAATCAGAATATATTTTTTAGCAAAGCATGTTACCTTTTGATACTAGCTGCAGCAGGGTTTTTTTATGCTGTTTTGAGGAGATGGTGTTTGAAAGGTTGAATAGAGACATCAAAATCCAAAAGCTGCAGATAACTTTCTAGAATGGGCAGGTTTTTTCTCCACCCTAGAAGGGAAGAATTTTAAAAAGTATCTCTCAGAAAGCTAGGTCCTGCTTTGTCTGAGCTGCTTGCCTTTATAAATAAAACTTGAAATATTTTACAGATGACAAAGTGACCCTGCTGTAATCACACCGGTCCATATTGGAGTGCTGCTGCAGCACACTCACAAATCACTGCCACAATTTCTTGGCTTGAAACTCTTCACAGTGCATCTGCAATACCATTGGGTCCTGCAGAGCTAGCCAAAAGCAGGTCCCTTATTATGCTTGGGACTTCGTTAGAACATTAGCGTACATGAAAACCAACAAAGACAGATCTCCTCCCTTTTGTTCCCCTGCAGGCCTTACGTGACTCATGTTCTCTAGCGTTATGTCTTGCCAGCTTTCATTTTATTGTGATACTTTAGACTGGTATTTTGTGTCACGCATTCTAATGTTTATTTTTATTACCTTATTCACAGATACAAATGCAAAGACATTAGAAAATATGCAAATAGCAAACTCATGCTGATGGGTGTGGATCTCACAAAAGGAGATGCTGTTGCTTTGTTTCATTGTTACATGGGTGTAGTCCTCTTTGACTAAGTGACCACAGCTCTTGTTTGGATTAAGCATTTAAGGCTATTTTCTCACTGTGGAGAGGAGTAGGAATAAATAGCGTGGACTTTAGCCAGAGCTTAAATCTTCATTTTTGTTATGCCAAAGGCCTAGCTTTCTGAAAGCGTCTGAATGTCCCTCTCTTTCCATCAGCTGAGACGTTTGTTATTTGGTGTACAGACCGTTGGTTTTGGATGCATTGTTTTTGATGGTGAACTGTACACGGATGCGGAAGGAATAAGTTGTATGCAAAGTTCTAATCATCTACACTGCCAGGCTGTTTCTACAGTTGTGCAGTGATGGCAATCATGGACTTTAAATTTCTGAAGTTTTTGATCCTAGACAACAGTTTATGTCCCCAAAAGACTTTGTTATGACATGCCTACTGCGATAGAAATTTCCAACCCTTTCTTTATACTTACTATGCTTCTGTTTAGATACTTCCAGTTATGGTTCTTGTCTTACAGCTTTTCTTAATATTTCTATAATGAGGGGATAGTTAATAGTAATATGATATATTGCACTGCCATAGTTCCGTAACTGTATCTAAGCCATATACCTCTAGAAATATAAAGCAAGACAGCATGTCTGTGAAGCTGTCACAGTATTCAGGCTGGTATTTGATCTGCAGTTTGAAAGTGCCACATATGCAGCTTGAAAAAGTAACAAAACCACGTTGCTAGTTGAGCACACAAATGTATATAAAAATACATAAAATGTATATGTGAATTTGTGTAAACAAATGTAAACATAATAAAATGTAGATATAGAAATATAGTTAAGAGAAGAGTATGCCAAGAACTGACTTTTGCATGCAAACTTTTAGGGCTCCTGCGATGCAACCTATAGTGCAAAGTAAGAGGAGGGATGATGCTGACCTCACTGCAGAATCAGCACCTGCACTTCAGAGAGGATGGCTGGGTAAGGAGACAAAGGGCAGATAACAACACAAGGACAATGATTCCAAAAGCAAAGTCAGGAGGTGAGGTGGGATGTTAGAAGCATCTTGTCCATGAACCTTCTTGCCTTATTTTATCGTCTCACTTTAAGAGGAGAGTATAAAAACCCCATTGAAGTAATTTCAAATCCCACAAAATCTCTATTGACACTGTGTGCAGTCTCAAAACAGCAAAAGAGCCACGCTTGAAGTCTATCACTCTCGCCAGTGAACCGTGCCCCAATCTGAAATCTGTCTGTTATGAATTCCTTATAAAAAGAGCCAAAGAATTAAATTCTGTTTATTTTGCCAAACTGTGATCTAATCTTGGGAACATTTTAATGGGGAAAATACCTTGTGATCTTAAATTATGCCCATTTTCAGATCTTTTAAGGAAAAAGTTTATATGATTTGGAAAGAGGCCCAGGAACTACTCTATACACACTCAAACCCATGTTTAACAGAGAAAAAAGCTGGGTGGTCCAAGACTTTCTTTCATGAAAATAACAATCATATGGAGACAGACTAATATTTAATAAAAATATTTTTGTGAAAAGCTGTAGATACATGCATATTTTTATTCTTGTCTACACGTCTTTTAAATACCTCCAGGGATAGTGACTCAACCACTTCCCTGGGCAGCCTGTTCCAATGCTTGACAACCCTTACAGTGAAGACATTTTTCCTAATATCCAACCTAAACCTCCCCTGGTGCAACTTGAGGCCATTTCCTCTCGTCCTATCGCTTGTTACTTGGGAGAAGAGACCGACACCCACCTTGCTACAACCTCCTTTCAGGGAGTTGTAGAGAGCCTCCTTTTCTCCAGGCTAAACAACCCCAGTTCCCTCAGCCACTCCTCACAGGACTTGTTCTCCAGACCCCTCACCAGCCTCGTTGCCCTTCTCTGGACACGCTCCAGCACCTCAACGTCCTTCTTGTAGTGAGGGTCCCAAAACTGAACACAGTATTCGAGGTGGGGCCTCACCAGTGCCGAGTACAGGGGCATGATCACTTCCCTACTCCTGCTGCCCACGCTATTTCTGATACAAGCCAGGATGCCATTGGCCTTCTTGGCCGCCTGGGCACACTGCCGGCTCATAGTCAGCCGGCTGTCGACCAACACCCCCAGGTTCTTTTCCGCCAGGCAGCTTTCCAGCCACTCTTCCCCAAGCCTGTAGCGCTGCATGGGGTTGTTGTGACCCAAGTGCTGGGCCAAAACTGACTTTGTGTGGGAGATAGGAACGCTGCATCTCTCAAGAGGCATGCAGTCCTACTTGGTAGGACTGAACATGAAATTATTGCTCAATGTGCTAGTTCATTTATGGCTTCAATGTCTTCTTCAAGCTGCCTCCTAGTATGAAAAGCAAAGACTTGGCAGCTATGAAATACTTTCTAACGTGGGGAGTTTCCCATGTACACAAGACCAAGTCCTCTAGCACTGCCCCAGTGGAGAGGTTGGCCAAGTTTCTCCACTAAATGCTACTGTCATTACTTCTTTTCTTTTCTTTCTTTAGCACAATTCATTTACAAGCATTAATGGAAAATATTCTAACTTTGCACGCTCAATTTTACAATAACTGTTGTGAATACTTCACTAGAAGAAAAGCAGACTACTAATAAACCCCTCACACTGTTCACAATTACTGTTCTTGGAAATTATATCTGGAGTTTTAAGTGCCTTTATGTTATGAATATTAAATTACAGATTTACATCTGTCAAAATGTTCTGACATTTTCTAAAAGAGCAGTGGTACCTATTTACAAGTTTCCAAAGTGAAATACTTGTAAGAAATACAATGTAAATTAATTTCATTTTACTTCTAAAGTACTTGTAAAGGCTTGATTAATGAACCTGAAATCGAAAAATTAATATTTTTCAATTACAATAAACAGCAATGAAAATAATTTCTTTTTCTGTCTTGTCTACAAGACAGAGTGTACAGTGTCTACAACTTGGGTTTACTACAAATTTAATTGTATCTTTAAAGAAAAGTGGAGGTAAAAATAGACATCATTATATATGGTCTTCACAGGTCTCTGTGACCTCTCTCCTTCCTCCACAGGGATGAAAAGCTACATTTTATTTGGGAAAAAAAAGATTGAATTATGTCTGAGATGAAAGACGGTGGGAACAGAATAGGTGTCTTTCCCACACTCAGTAATTGGGAATCCTACCTCCTACTAGATTGCTTTTTAATTGAACCTTCGAGATAAAAATGCAACTAATTATGCCGTGTAGGTTGCGGAAGCATATTGATAAGTACACCACAGCATGAACTATTCATAAAAATACTACAGACTGGGGAGCCATAAAAAGAGAGGGAATGGAATAACCTAATCAGGAAGTTCATTTCAACGTAGACAACTTAATAGGAAATGCTTTGTATACCCAGATATGCTTTCTGTCCTAAATGTCAATGATTCTGATACAATGGTGGTGGGTGGTAAACAATGAGTTTTATCTTTAAAAAAAAAAAAATCATTTAATTATTCTTCCTTTATGGCTCTGGTTACTGTCACCAAACTACGTAAAATCCTTTAACAAGTTCAGTTTTGGAGACTAGGGGAGGTAGCTGTTGTTTCAAGCAGAAATAGCAATCAAAAGATCATTAAAACGTCCTAAGTGAGAAGTGAGCTGCAGTAATTTATGTAAAATCACAGCAAAACAGTTTTACTGGTTTGTAGATTGCACTGTCGAGCTCTAAACGAAGCTGTGGTTCTGAGTGCTGTAACGGTGCATGGCAATAGGGCTATAAAGATCCTCTCACTTTTTTCCCCTGTTAATTTATGCAGGGCAAGTTTTGGTTGGAACATTTTATTTTGCCTACAATTATTTGTGACAACTGCCTAGTCAAGATAAAGGTACAAAGCATTTGTACTTGACCAGGAAATATCAGGCAGGGAAACGTAGAGCCTGAAGGATGTAAGTGGTCGCCCATAGCTTTATCCCAAGATAGGGGCTGTGCCCCAGCTACTCTGAGCTGCCTACACATGGCAGGAGCAAGGGAAGGGAGGAGGTATTTGCAGGGTTCTCCTCATGGCACAGCAGAAGACCTTATAAGGCTGAGTGCTAAGGCAATAAGATGGCAGACAAAAATCAGTAAATAAAAATGCAGCCATGATTCACAAATTTATATAGGAAATGATGGCTCTAGACTAATCACTAAACTTGGGAGTAGGATTTTGGAATTATTATAGATAAATAAAAATATCAGCTCAATGCTTAGGACAACAAACAGAATAGTAATTGAGAATTATTAGAAAAGGAATAAAGAACAAAGCGGAGACCATCATTACATACTGTAACCCCTTACAGTCACATTTTGAATGCTACAGCTTTGGTCAATCCTCTTTCTTCCGTCTGTCCATCCCATACCTCCGCCCACCTCCCCCCGAGATAGACTTGGAAAAGGCTCAAAGAAACAAGATCAAACATATGGAATAGTTTCCATCTGTGGAGTAGTGAAATAGACTGGACCCTCAGGCTGGAAGAAAGGTGTCTGAGGGAAGATAAAACAGTCTGTAAAATCATAAATAGTGTGATAGTTGCTCCCTCTTTCTTCCGGCACAAGAGGTAGGGAACCTCAGATGAAGGTAGCAGGGGGCAGGTTCACAACAAATAACAGGTTTTTCCAGCACGTGAACTTGTAGTTAAGACACAGACCTCTTAGCCACCAGATTCTGAGAAAGGTCAGGTGAATCAAAAATTAGGAGAGGAACTTGACCCTATCATAGACTCCCGAGTCTTAGAAGACCATTGACATGGCACATCTGCTAGCCGTTTACATATTATGAAGATGCAAGTTTACATGTAATTTTCTGTGAAGATACTTTCCCTGCAAAAGACCTGAGATCTATTTACAATACCAAGCTGGGTCGGCAGATAGAGCATAAAATAACTGGATTCTCAAATACTCATAGTTCCTCCTTTGATCATCTTGGCAAAATACCTTTCCAGTGGGCACCTATCAGATGAATGCAGAACATCATTTGAAAATACCATCTAACATGCAACATTTAAGTGTCTTACACAACCTACAGCATTCATAACCTAAGTTTTGTAGCACTCTGACTGTCTTTATACCTACCTTTTCTTTATATATTTGGACTGTATAATGAAATTTATCCAGTTCAATTCTTGAACAGGTTAACTTTCGCGGTATTCTTTCTATCCCTACAGGCAGCGAGACTCCCAACTATTCTTCTGTTTCTCATAATAGGCATACACTCCATTTTTTCCTACAAAGGGTGTAGATGTTTCTTTCACAACACTCGGTCCGTTTTTGTCCTAAACCTTTCACACACTGATCGTAATACAGATAAGCCAATAAAGAAGGTTGCCGAAAATGAACAAATTAAAGTCCTGGGGATGAACCAGAAATAAGAAAAATATCAATGCTATGCCAAACCCCTATTCTCCAACAACGTACAAGACTATAACAAAAAAGGAAAACCAAACAAGAAGATCAGTGTTGTCACAGAGGGGCCAAATGATCCTGCATTCTCCTCCAGTATTTAAACTTGGGTGGAGATAAGAAAAGACAGACAGTTGTAGGTCCAGGTGTTGTTTGTCAAAAAAATGTAAAATAATATTTTAATTTTACTGCTACCTGACTTTTCCCTGATATATTGATTTAGGATATTAAAAGGACATCAGTATTTCCTCTGATGGAAAAGGACCTCAGGTTTCGTTGTGTTTTATATCAGGTCTCAAGCCCCACTGATAATCCCATTGCATAAACTGCCATCTTGTCCGTCTAATCTCATAGCAAGATCGGTAACATCTCTAAACAAAATTGAGGCAGTTCTGTTCCAGGCTTCCCTATGGCAGAGGAAGTCCCGATGACTGCTCCTGCTTCCTAACATACTGCATTTTTATTTTGTCCTTGCGGCAGACTGGGATTCTGTGCCGACCTCCACATTTTTTGCAACAATGCTTGCATTTGCAACTAAAATATTTTTCATTGCATTCAAAGCATATGGTAGGTTAGATATCTACCACAGAAGCACGCAGTCTCAGCATTGGTAACCCCCTGTCTCTATAAGATGGTTTTGCCAAGCAGAGGAGTTACACATTCCAGCCATGCATCCCCGTCCGCCTCCTCCCCTCCCCAGTGGATCTGGCCTTTCTCTTAGCTCAGCTCTAAACTTTCCATTTCAACTGAGATCTATCCCGTTTTATATTCCCCCTTGCTATTATAGCAAAACATTTGAAAAGGCAGACAGAAACCGGTTTCTTTGTTTGCATGTAGAAGAAGGGCTAATTTAGTCTGACTGCATGTCCTACCCTGTTCACCTGCACTGCGTCCCATTTTCCTGCCTTTGAAGTGCATCCTTTTCAGCTCTTTAAACAGCCTTGGATAAATGAATCCGTTCTTGCAATGATCTTTTATCACTGGTGTCTGAAAGCTAAAAAGATTAGAACATTTGCCGAAGACCTGAGAACAGATGGAATTAGCGAGAAGGGGATCAAGGAGCTAGTTAGCTCCAGGTACCACTGTCTGGACCACAGCTGTGGAGAGCACTTGCAGCAAGCAATGCCCAGTTGCTTGGTTCCAGCGTCTTGGAGCGTCATCCTTCCAGTTGTAACATTGATCAATCAACTGACAGAGTGAGATTGCAGGGGTGCTGACTCATCTTGAAAAAAAACAGCTTTCACATTGCACAGCCTAGTGTTACGGGGATATGAGATGAGGGGCATGCCTGAACAGGAATAAACCACAAAAATTCAAAGCAACTCTGCTGCTTCTCTGAGCTATGCTCGGCAAGGCTTACTTCTTCCCTGACAGTTTTCCACAACCCCCGGCAGGATCAAGGCCTTTCTATATCAGATGCTATGTTCTCACATCTGAGAGAGAGTTTCTGACTCAGGAGACTATACTGAGGAAGAGCTAATAAAGAAAAACTGGATCCTGTTTCTAAACCAGTCAGCAGGATAACAAGCGTGTCTTGCTAGTTTCAATTTGCTCCACACACATACTAATGATATTGTAAATTATTTTTTGATACGTTACGTAGAAAAAGGAAAAGATTCATCATAATTTTTTCCTATTTTTTAATAGTCAGAATAAGCTCCTTCCTGTCAGTATACCACCTCAGCAATGAAAGAAATCGTTCGGGTGCAGGTGTGCTTCAAACAAATGTTTGTTCTCAAAACAGTATCTTCCTCCTCGGCATCTGACTCACTGCAGTTATGTCAGAAAATTCCACACACAGACACACACGCACTTTTTTTAAAACCAGTGTTGTCAAGTCACTGCCTAATGTAAGAGTTAGTGCTATGTGAAGAGGCAAAGCTAATTAGCTGGGTAGATTTTATCAAAGAAGAAAAGGCTCTTAAATTTGCAGGAGAGGGAAGAATTTGACCTACTTTATGTATATACTGGTGCTTTCATTTTAGGCGTTTTCAGTCTTCCTAAAGGCAGTGGCCAAATTCCATATATAGCCTATATAGAAAGGCTTTATATATTTTCATACCGCTTAAATTAAGTGCTTCAACTTAGGTTTCAATATCTCCCTCTCAAAACAAAACCATTTCTCACAGCCTTTTAGACAGGCAACAGAAAATGGAAATAAATACCTTCAAACTCACCCCTTTCCAAAATCTTAAAATCTCTATTCAGGAGCACTTTAAAATCTAATGTGAAGAAAGAATGGGGAATGGTGACTTATCTATCCGTCATTCTCTTCAAATCCAGTCTGGCTACCTTTTTGGAAGATAAGCTTGAATGAAAAATGTGTTATCTGCAGGATTCAGCGTGGACATAACAAGGAAGCATAATGGATTATCAAAATGCGTTGCTCCGACATGATCTTACTTCTTGTGTCGGAAGGAATGTGGGTCAGTGAAGAGGTGCCCATGCCGAGGCTGGGGCTGCCCGGAGGAGCTCCCTAGCTCCGGGGACATGCTGTAGCTGTGCCCAACTCCTGCCAGGGCAAGCCCCGATCCCCTCCCCTCCTTCCCTTTGTACCCTGGTTTCTACGTGAAAAAAAAGTGCACATGCAGGTCAGGAAAGAGCCATGAAACATTCTTGCTACATCCTAGTGAGGCCGAAGGACCGCAGACTACATTGCAGCATATACCTGTATAGCCCAGGTATATGCTGTAGCCCCTGTATTTCATTTTGGTCCAGATAAGGGTTTAATTTTAAGAGCTCACTTCTTCATAGATACTTCAAAACCTGGAAGGCACTACTGGAATGCAACCCTGTTACCTGTTTGCAATGATCTGAATAGACACCTGGTTTTAGCAGTGTTTTATTATTATTACAGATCACCCACCAGGTGGTTTAAATAAAAATACTTCAAATGACGAATAGCTCATGAATTCTTCATGTCACTTTAAAGGTTTGCTTTTCTGAATTGGCATTGTGCAAGTGGTCCCTTGTGCATGTTTTTTGTTGCTGATTCTCTTCTCCAGTTTACAAACCACCCAATCGACAAGCTGCTTTCAGAATAATCACATCTACCTGCGGAATGAGAATATTTCTGCCAGTACACATGGGCAATTCCACTGCTTTCTTTTTCTACAAACAGAAATTCACTGGAAAGCTAACGTAAGGCTTTCCATATGGAGCCAAAAGGGAAATTTGGGGGGTTTAGTGGAACAAATGGAAATTTTTTTTTTTTTTCTTCATTCAGCTCTAATTAAAATTAATATCACTTTGGCTCATACTAACACCACTAACTGCAAGGAAATTTGTAGTTCAAAGTTCCAGCTTGCTAAGCTTAGATGCTGCTGCACATATGGTATGTGTGATTACTGACTGTTCCCAATAAAAGCCCATATGGGCTACAACAACTATGCAACAAAGACAGCGATGCTTTAGCCTCACTTGTTGTTATTAACTTGTTTCTCAGTTTCACTCTACTTTTAGCTATATTGGCTGTCTAATGTCTGTTTTCCCCTTATGCATAGTCTCTTCTCACAGTCATCGCAGCTTCTCTAGTAACCACCACTCAGGTCATTTTGCCTTTAGAACCTGGATTCACACTGCTGTCAGCAACACTCCCCTTCCACTGCACCGTGCTGGCAAGCCTGCAGGCTGGCAGTATAAAAGGTATTTTCTTTTACATTCTGTTGCAATGAACAGAAATTTAAACTTCATTCTGAAAAGGTATAAAACTTGACTGCTAAACAGCATCCAGCAGAGGCATGAACTGCCATCAGACCCAGATCTAGCTGTGGCAGCGTGTGCCCTCTGGACTGCCGACAAGAGCAGCGAGAGGGAAGCAGCTGGGGTGAGCTGGGAGCTGGGGAACAGCGCCGGAGAGATGCCTGCAGGCATAGGGAATGCAATATCACTCAACATACTGTGTCCGTTTGAAGTCAAAACACCCTTCTGACCAAGCACAGAATGTGTATCTGAGCTCAGCAAAGACTTCCAGAAGAACAGATCATATCTAGCCTTGGTTTGGGGAATAGCAAATGGAAGGTCTGTGTCTGTGTTGTGGTGCAGGTTTGGAGAGATGCCTGGCATGTGAGCGTGCACGTACAGGCGCACGCAAGTGCGGATCTCTAAAGTGGAGACAAGACACGAGGCCACATGGACCATCAGGCTGAGCCAGCACGACTCGTAGCTGAACTATACCTTCTGGGCAGTGACTGAGTGGGCAGCTAGGGAGGAGACAGCTCCTGGCAGCGGGAGCCAGCAGCCCTGGGCCACCAACTCACACAGGAACAAACACTGCTGTCACTCTTCACTGTTTTAAGTAGAGTGTCCCTTCCTCGCTGCATTGCTTGCAAATGCAAACACCAAGCCATTCTTGCAAAATTCAATCCAAATACACAAAACACGGCTCCCTGACTTGTGCTTTTCTTATCAGCTCCTCCAGATCAAGTGTAATTCATCAGCCCTTTCTTGCAGCCCTCTTTTAATGACAGAAGTCTTATTATACAAAAGCAGCGTGACCAAGAACCATGCATCTTTACCAGTCTTCTCCAAATATATCATATTCTTACTACAGCAGTAACGTTAATAACCATGCAGTCCTTTGGGAAACTGCACTACCTGCCAGTAGGAAACTTCTCTTCACGTTACTTCCTAAGTGGTCATTAAGAGTCTTCCACAAAAATAAATACAACAGGAAACATTCTTCCTATTCTTTTTTTAACTTGATTTTGAATAGAAGTATCTTTTTTGTTGTTTGTTTGCTTGATAGGTTCTACGGCTGTTGCTCATAAGGTGTGAAATATTCCCTTCCATCACTTCCAAATAATTTTAAAATCTAGTGCTTAAGTTACCCTTCCCCTGAGCTTAACCCATTTTAATAAGTTTTAGATGCTTATTTTGTTTCTATAATTTATGTCATTCATCTCATAAATCTTTCCTTGCTTTAGCATACCCTTTGGAAGACACATGGCTAGAATACATTAAGAATAATAATTACCACTGCTGCAAATATAACAGTTTAAAGGCATTAAACTGGAATTACTGGGTTTCTGAAATGCAAAGCACATGTCAATGCCAAATCACTTGCTGGAGAAGGTAGGGTATAGGAAAGAAACCGAGGGGAGTGTTGCTTCGGTGGCCATCCATTTTATGCCTGCAGTTTTTCTGCAGGTGTCTAGCGGAAATTAAACATGCTATCTGTAGTGGAAGGCTTACACATGACAAACCCGAGAATATCAGTCTATTGAGAGCCAGCACGTTTTTGTACCTAATATCAGTGCATGCATATTGGCAGAGTAAGCTCATCCATGCGTTAAGTCATAAGGATGTTTAAACAGACAACTGTGTTACTTAATAAGATGCTATTAATAAAGCAAGAGTCAGTGTACTGTTCTCTGACCAAAATGAGGAAGATTATTCCCAAATATTTTACAGCTTAAGCAAGACTTGTGACGAACATTTGGCTGTGCACGGTCTGGTTTAAAACTTCTTTGGATGCATCCCCAAGTGTCTAACAAAGTGGTTGCTTCTTCCTTCTCAGTCTCAACAGCTGAGCGGGAGGACGGTCGCGGCCTCTATCTCTACCATGGCCTCTTTCTTCCAGGGCTCTGGCTCCTCTCGCTGAGGCATGTCCTCTCAGACCCTTGGGTTCAAGCTTTCCCCCTCTCTCCAAGTCTGATCTGGTAGAATTGCAAAATGTTTCTCTTTCAGAGGGGTCTGACAGTTGTTGGGCTTTTCATATTTTTGTATTAGCTTTTACACTGGTGGTAGCTGAGCACTTTATAGAGATTTCATATTTCATTCTCCTGACAGGGCCACTGAATCAGAAATTCCATCAATCCTCTAGAGCTGCCCTTCCTTTCACAAATGCACTTTAAGCTGAAAAAGAAGATTTGGCCACATATTGTGACAGCTTGTATTTCGTTACTTTCTGTCCTCAAGTGCTGTATCTTTATTATACCGACTGTAAAAAGGGATAAAAAAATAGAACTATGCTAAAGCTTAGTTTATATAACACTAATTTAATAGGGAGCTATTAAAGGACAGCTAAAATAGAAACATGCCCTTTAGCCCAAAACTTAATTTCAGCTGAACTTGTGCTCTTTCCAACATAACAGGAGGCCCATGCTAATTGTGTAAAAATGAACTTTAAGTTACGCTTACTTAGTAGTAGTATTTTCATTATGAGTGACAAAAAAAAGGAAGAGAAGTTTAAACGTTAAGCAAAAAATATTCCCACAGATATATTACTGCAATTCAATTTGCCTTGAAAGTTATTCACTCTTAAAAAGCTATTACTTATCAGGATAGTCATAATTCTTTGTGATTTTTTTCATTTGTTTTGTTTTAATACATGCTACTTTTCAGAAACTTAGTCTCTTGACTTTACTGAAACCTGAGGTAAGCAGTTTCTTGGGAGAGAATTTACAACACAATAGGTGCTCTAGTTTGTGTTAAATTGAGTATAAATAACACAGGTGATGACTTTTAGATACAAAGATCCCATCACCTACAATATCTTTCGATAGCACCTTCCTTATGGAAGAAATTCTATACTTGAAAAATACAGCTTAAAAGGCCACCTTTGGCACATTACAACATAAAAAATAAACTGAAAGTTTCATTTATTATTTTTGTTTTCCACAAAAAAAAGTAAATAAGAGCATTAACAAAAGCAAGAAAATTAAATAGGCTAAACTACAATACGAAGGCCTTTATAAATATAATGGAAACAGAAATGAAAATGTATGTAGATAGATCTGTAACTACACGTATAAACTTACATATGTTACTGTATTCAATACTAGTGTAAAATCCAGAAAGGTTCAAAAAGGCAGCCAAATTCTGTACAGCATTCTTACTGGAATTAAGAGCTATTTGGTCCAAAAAGCAAGAAGGCACGTCTGGTCTGCGGGGAAAGAATAGTCTATGGAATGCTTTTAAGGGGCTAGCAAAAGATGCAGCGCAGATAAAGCTAAGGTTCATGGTACCAAGATAAGGTCACCAAGATAGTGGTGAACCCTCTACATTCTTACTGGCACGCACAAGCCTTGCAAGAGGTAGCTTGTTGTGAAAGACCAGAGATGCCGTGTAGCAGCACTGCAGATGTAAAACCAGAAGATTGGAAGGGGCCTCAAGAGATAAATTTAAGTCCGTTTCCCTATGATAAAGGAGGATCCTTTTTTCCATGTATTCCAGACTCCACTCCCTGCCTAAGTAATCTATTGTAGGACTTCACTATGCTCATCATTATAAAGGCTTTTCAATGTATAACCGTCAGTACTGCACTTTAAGCTCATTACAGTGTTGTTCTTTTTAAATTGACTGTAGATTTTTTTTTTTTATTAGATCTATTAAGCATGGGGAAATCAGTAAGGGATAAGTCCAGGCAGTTAATGCAGATGTTTACTAACTCTTCTCTGACTGTCTTGTTTGTGCATGGCAGGATGGGACCCTGTCCTTATTACAGGGGTTTACAGGGCCTCACCATCCAACTGGATGAGAATTTTCTGCTGCAAGTAGTTCAAAAGCCAGCTGCAAAGCCATCTTCCCAGGACCACACTGCAAAGAGCAGGGCAAAGAGCAGAAGTGACATGCCAGAGACATCTCATGGTGTCCTGAAGACACTCTAGGAAGCATTGAGGCTCCTGGGACAGTCCTAGGATGCTGCCTTAGCTCAGAAACGTCTGCAGGGTACTTACGAGGGAGAGGCTCAGAACTGGGGAGAAACAGATATTTTTTAAGTCAGCTCCTTGATGCTCTGAACTACAGCAGCTGTCTTGCAGCTCATGGGGGTGCAGGACAGAAATCCCACAATAACCAGCTCTTGGCAGGAACCGTGACCGCAGCACTGGCACCCGTGAACTCAGCGGGGCTCAATGCTTTCAACGCAGACAGAATTTGTGTTCCATGCATTAAGTATCTTGCCTTTCTAATGCTTAGTAAATGCAGTTACGCTCAGCTGGGACTCTCACCTTCCACAAAGGTGTCTCTGCTGACAGCTAAGTTACCAGACTGTGGTGTTCTGTAAACTGCCCATTTCCTCTCTCTTTCCGTTGCGAGCGGCGGGCAGGGGAATCCCGGGGCTGTTACGAGCAAGTTTATTGCACACAGTAGGTAAATATTTGTCTTCCCGAGCCTCATAGTTGCTCCTCTATTATTTTTTCCACAATCATATTAAAACTGGATTATGGCATAATCTTGCTTTTTTTTGTCTCCACTTTGCCTACACAATAGCGCAGCGAGGCTGTTACTTAACGTTTTGAAACACTTTCACACTCACATAGCTGAAATGCCATTTCGTTTGCTAGAGACCCTAAATTCATGTGGAGGGAGGAGAAGGAATAGATGTCCACAGAAACCTGGCAAGGATGCAGAGCCAGCATCTCAGCTGATGAAAATGATCCCCTGGCTTCCACGGTGGAACTAGGTACATCCGTAACAAACGGGCGTGGGCTGTAAACTGTAACATGCTTTAACTCTTCCAAACTCTCATACAACTATTTCGTGTTTGTAGCGCTACTACACAGTAGGTTTCAGAAAAATAGCTAAGAGTTATTGTTCCGCCAGTTAAAAGTAAGTAGTATGTGACAGTTTAAGGGACCAAGAAAGAGTGGAAGAAGCAGCCCTAGAAATAGATCTTCACTTTCCAAATCTTACTGCAGTAAGTGAAAAACAAACTTTGCAACAAAATACTCACTGACAAAGAGCTCTGTCCCCTCAGAAAAGGTCTCGACTTCTCTGAATGAGTCAGGGGTCACTTGAAAATGAGGAAAAACCTGCTGTGGTGAGCAGTTCCGTGCACTTTATCACAAGCTGTAGGAATTTCCCATAATTATGTTTTGCAAGTAAATTACCATCAACATAACAAACACATCCAGACATTAAATGTGAACAGATATTTCTGGGATCTTTGAAGAGGGAGAAAATGTAATGCGATTAGAGTTGCTCAGAAGATAGCCGTAAAAGAACTTCCTGTTTGAAAGGATTTTGCCCACATCTCCTACCAAGAATAATAATAAACAATAACAATAATTGGGATTTCTACAGGGCCTTTGACCCAAGGAGCTTACAGAACAAAAGGGGAATTCCTTTCTAGTTATCCAGGTTTTTGTTTTGTTTTATAATCAGGGGCTCGAGGGCAGTGCTCCAACTTCAAGCCGTGCCTCTTGGTGGGGGACGGTGTTGATGTTCACAACGCCCGTCAGGGATGCTGGAAAGACTGTGCCTGGCAGACAAAATGCCCGTGGTCATCCACCCGCTACGTTATAATCAAAAGCCCTCAGGGCTGGCGCAGAAAGACCCGCTTTGCTTCGTGCACTTTTCTTAGGGGGGGTAACCTGGGCAGTCCTCGTGCTTCTCCAACAGAAGCGCTGGAACTGTTGCCATTGCAAATACAGGCACGAGCTGGTTTAAGTATAACTTAGCGGTTTCTAAACACATCCATTCCTCCTGTTATTTGCTAACTTGGTACGTGTCTAAATTTAACTAGAATTACTATTATTTGGGGTGGATGACTCCTTGGCAACCTAACAGCTAATAAAAATATGTGTTTGTCTACATTTAAATATCTTCCCTGCAGACGTGGAGCTAATTCCTGTGCTAACAGCACCTCGCATTTTACTGAAGGGCAGTTCCTCTAGTCCACTGCTCTTAACTTGTAACAGTCACAAATTGTAAGGACTGAATTGCATGCTTTGAAACTAATAAATAACAGAACAAAATAATAGATAGGTAGATGTCCCATTTGAAAGATTTGAAACAGATGGGGAGACCAGAACATGTCCAGTCTACCTGGAGTTGAAGGGCATAAGAGTAGGGCCCAGCTCCAGCTCCTTCCTCCATCTCTTCCCAGTAGCCACATTTCAAGTCTGAGCACACACACGTGGACTGTTGCCTCTGTTTAAGAGCAAATTAATTACAGGCATATTGGAAATGTGAACAAATTAAAACCCTCTTGCTTCACACATTCTTGCTTTCTATATTTGTGTCCCCTGGTTTGAATTTCCTGAGAGAAAATGGACAATTAAAACTAGACAGTTTGTGACGCAGAAATTCCTAGCGACTAAGTAGCCGTGCTAGAGCTGACACATGGCTGTGAGAAGGCATCGTCCAACCAGGCAGCCAGAAGCTTGTGAAAGAATAATTGAAAGGATTAACGGGGAGTACCATATGCTCACAATTTGGATCTGGCCACAGGCAGTACAGAGTATGCAGAGATTTCTAGCGCAGCGCAAGGCTGGAAAAGGTCACGGGCACTGATATCTCTAGAAGCCAAGAGGATAAATCTCAAAGAGTAGCTATATGTAGGACACGGGCGTTACTTGATGAAGGATCCAGACAGATGAGTCCTAGAGGATTTTGCTGCATCTGTCCAAGACATTTCTGCAAATCCAGCTGTGAGTGGCTGGGGTCAGATCAGAAATTGTTCCTCTGCCTCAGCCACCACTGTCTGCAGCCCAGTTTTTAAGCTAAAACACTCCACCTCTGTGGGTTTCTGTGCTAAAACAAGGACGTTTAACTGGAGCACTGACAATGAAGACACGTATCCCACTCTGATGCTGTTGCAGCAGAGCAGGGAGTGCTGGGCTGCTCCGCTGTGGGCAGCACTGCCAGGAGCCCCTGCCAGCTCAGCTTTTAGGGTCCCGTGGGAGGTGGAAGGATGGTCCTGTTAGGGCAGCGTTGCTGGCTTACCACAGGCTTGGTGTGCAACAGTAAGTGCCTGCTGTATCACTACACCGCGAGCACACACGAGTGGAGTCATGGGAAAGGAAACTTCTTCCAGGTCCTGCCCAGACACACCAGGGCTGTTCACAGCCTGGCCTAGAAAAGGAGATTAGAGCTGATTCTCACAGGCTTGCATTTTCTTTCATCTCATTGTACATCTAGAAACAACACACCTGAAGAAATAAACCCAATAAAAAAATTGAAATAAGGTGTTTACTGTCATTATGTCCTTTTACTCTGAGATAAACAGTTAAACTCTTCCCAAAATATCTGAACACCAAAGACAAAGCTGCTTTTGTGACAGAAAGTTCAGTAAAGATGTGGGACTCAACTCTTCTGCATACTGAACTCTCTTCTCTGAGCTCATAGCCAAGAACAGGACACACTGGGAGAGCCTAAACACTGACAGCACAGCAGAGGTAAAGTAATGCTTGCCTGCTATATAAGGAATAGATCTTCAGGCTTGCAATCTCAGCAAAAGGAGGAAGGCATACTAGTAAAGTACTATAAATACAGAAGTGTTTATAGGACATGTTATATAACACTTCTCCCTGAGCTTCGTGCCTTCCCCTTTGCTGACAAACACCACGAAATGTTTTATCTTACTGCCTCTTTATATTAAAAGGAATCTAATTTTAAAGTCAGAAACTGGTCCAATGTCTTATGATTTAAAACTACAAATTAGCATTCACGTGAGCAAAGCGTTTGCTTTTCATTGTGTTCTATTTGCTGTGTCTACCATACCTTTTTTCCCCCAAAATAATATGCATTTTTTCCTGTTTGCAGGGTAATGCTGAAAGCAGTAGTATTTCCACAATTTCAGAATACGCTTGAGAGAAAAATCTATATTCTAAAAATGCACTAATTGGAGGAATACACTAAAAGACTTAAGTATTTTTTAAAGATAGGCAGGGTAATAGATAGCATCTGTTGTTCTTTGCAAATAAATGTCAAGTAACAAGCCTATGAGCCTAAAATAAAAGATGTGAACAGCTGCTAAACAAAGAGGCCAGAAGTTACAGTGA
Source organism: Aptenodytes patagonicus (assembly GCF_965638725.1). Classification (NCBI taxonomy): domain Eukaryota; kingdom Metazoa; phylum Chordata; class Aves; order Sphenisciformes; family Spheniscidae; genus Aptenodytes; species Aptenodytes patagonicus. The sequence goes on from NC_134952.1 coordinate 80,066,515, forward strand.
AATAAAGTCTTAAGCCTTTTCTTAATATGTTGTAAGGAAGACAGTCTGGGTTTGCCTGGTTAACATGAGTAGATGATAGTTAGATCCCCATGTAATCCTGAAGTTGAAAGAAAATGCAAATAAAGTGACACTTCATCCCAACCCATCCAAAAGAGGGAATACAGTAATTACGTTGCTGTCTCAAATAGGTCTAACTGCCATGCTAAATATAAGACGACTGCACGTACGTTTTGAATGTAATAGTGTTTGCCATTTTCTCCAGAAAGATGCATGCTATAATAAATAGATCTGCTACCTCTAGTCTTTAAGGACAGTTTTTCTAAACAGTTTGATTTATAATTTCTCGGTCCTGTGCCGGAAAGGAAGAGAAGGCCAGCCACGTAGGAAATAGCCGACAAAAAGCCCATGCTGTGGGAGTGCATCCCTGGAGTACATGCATGGGAGGGAGCCAGCTTTGTAGCACTACAAGAGGTTCAGCTGGCAGCACACCAGGAACATTTTGCTCCCAACTCGGAGTGAGTAAGGGAAGAGGTTAGAAAATACAGTACCTTCACAATATATCATTTCTCATTGTAACTAAAAGCCGTCGTGGCTTGAGGGAAGAATAGAGGAAAAAAGGAGCAGGAAAGAAGGCATATAGAAAACAGGAGAAGAGACAGTGTGAAATATGGAAGAAAAAAGGGGAACAGAGTGGGTGGACGAATTAAGAGAGTCTAAATAGGAGAAAAGAAAAAGGAATAGGAAAGGAGGAAAAGATCAAAGACCAGGCTGTTTTTTCCTAGCACTAACCTAGAAAGCGGGCCCAGATGACCAGGTCTGGGGCCCAGCAGGGCTGCTCTCAGGAGCAAGTCTAAATCTAGCCAAATCAAATGCCTGCCCAAGGCTTGTTTTCACCCACCCGTGCCTTACGTTAGGTTTTACTGACCACATGCATCAGCATCTCCATACAAAAAGACTGATGAGGTAGAACGTGTCAGGGGTCAGGGCAGGGTCTCAGCTAGGAGGTGACACACAGCGATTCGTGGCTGGGGAAAGTGTGCTTTACAGATTACTTCCATTGTGAATGATACGGTCTCGTCCTTTTACAGGTACTAAAACTGCTAGTTTGCACTGCTACTCCCCATTTATTCCGACATTGGTTTCCCTGTTTTCCACAGGACTGTCATCTTTCATTTCTTCAGCTGATACCTTTCCTGCACTTTCCTTTTCCTTACCATCCCTCTTTAATAGCTGAAAAACTCACAGCTAAAGGTGTAAGGAGAGTTGCTTCTTGATTTCCACTAGAAGCACAAGAAAAGCTCTCTTCCCTCTCCTCCCCGTGGTGTGGGGAGCACTGCTCCCCAGCACTGCCCCTGCCCCGTGGCTGCCGAGCGAAGGACACGATGGGCAGGGAAACCTAAGCTGGGGGCAGCAGAAACACCTGGCATCAGGCTAAAGTGCAGAGCTGGCCAGGGAACAAATCCATCTTATGATTGCATTCAAGGTTTCAAAATCTGTTTTTGTTTCAATGAGGAATTAAAACAAACCCTTTCAAACATTTGTATGACACAGAATTGTGTTGAAACATCTGTTTTCTAGCTGAAGACGTTTTTTATTACTCTCAGTTAGGATATGACCAGGGACTCCATCCTAGATCCTTCCAATTAAATATTTTGTTAATATCTCAAATATTTCAGCTACACCAAGATAGCATAATTTGTGCATCGATGACAAAAGTATAGTAGATGGAGGGGGGAAGAGCGTTGAAGTGTTTAAGCCCTCAGTCTACTGATGAGCAGGAAAAGCAGCTGCAGCCTTCAAGAGAGGAATAAAGGGGATCACGGCCAGAAGCCTTTGACCTACCTACAGTCAGTACAGGCTACCTTGTCCCTTCGTCCCCATCATTTTCTTCATTGTTTCCGTCACTTGCATTTGCCATAAATCGATCTAGCATTGCTGCCAACACAGGAGCAAGTTTGGACTGCACCTCACCTTTCCGAAATAGATCTGCTTCCTCTGTTACCAAAAAAGGGAACTAAATAATGCATCTGTCTTCCAAAATACAGGAACTCACTGGCATTAGCGTATCAATGCCGTTTGATGATTTCTTGATAAAAGAAAATTTATGATTTCTTCATAAACTACAATACCATTCCTCAGATTTATTATTCTTTTGCCATTAACAGCTTCTTTTCTTCCTGATTGTAACTCTGAAAGAGCCATGAATTTTTTAATTGACCTTTGCTTAACATTACTGCTCAGATATGTTACATATGAAATACCCAGTAAGTCACAAACAATTCTTTTTGTCTCTACTTTGTATATACCTACAAATAAACTACCTTAGACTCCCTTAATGAAAAATTCAAAGAAAGATGCCATTTATTAAATTGTTCATTAAAAATAATTTGGTTGATGCATGATTAAAGGATGCTTCACATGCACCTATTTCTCGGGAAGAAAGGAAATCTGAAATCAATACATGTTTCAAGCTCTGTTTCACAAGGGTTAATTTAATTCTTGGCAATGAAACTGAAAATTATTTCAGATTCAAAGAAAATCAGGACTAGGAGAGAAAGAACCAACTTGCAATAAATGCAACCTTTGTCTGAGGTCTTGGGGCAAGACCTGAGCCTGTTGTCTTTTGAGCTGCTGAAAACATTCCACATCAGTGTGCTGGTTTTGGCTGGGATAGAGTTAATTTTCTTCACAGTAGCTAGCATGGGGCTGTGTTTTGGATTGGTGCTGGAAACAGTGTTGATAACACAGGGAAGTTTTAGTTACTGCTGAGCAGCGCTGACACAGAGTCAAGGCCTTTTCTGCTCCTCACCCCACCCCACCAGCGAGCAGGCTGGGGGGGCACTAGAAGTTGGGAGGGGACACAGCCAGGACAGCTGACCCCAACTGACCCAAGGGATATCCCACACCATATGGCATCATGCTCAGCATATAAAGCTGGGGGAAGAAGGAGGAAGGGGGGGGACACATTCGGAGTGATGGCATTTGTCTTCTCAAGTCACAGTTACATGATGGAGCCCTGCTTTCCTGGAGATGGCTGAACACCTGCCTGCTGGTAGGAAGTAGGGAATGAATTCCTTGTTTTCATTTGCTTGCATGCGCGGCTCTTGCTTTCCCTATTAAACTGTCTTTATCTCAACCCACGAGTTTTCTCACTCTTAGCCTTCCAATTCTCTCCCCCATCCCGCTGTGAGGGGAGTGAGCAAGTGGCTGTGTGAGGCTTAGTTGCCAGCTGGGGTTAAACCACAACAGTGGGAAAGAAATACTAGGTATTAGGGTTCCAACCAGCACCAAAAATATGAAAAAATGAGGTTCAGTGGAGGTACAAAAACATGTTTCATGCTAAATATTTTTTCCATTTAAGTTTCACCTATAGAAGTAATTTGGCTTTGTAAAAACTTTTTCAAGGGGTCTGTTTAGGCACTCACTGTTAAAACCAGGAATACGAACCTGCTTGTTTTTATCACTGTTTTCGTTCAAGCAAAATAAAAAAGTTGATATTTCAGTTTTGTAAGCTACCCAAATGGTATATTACATAACAATGAAAGTTATTTTGAAATATTAAAAAAATTGTTGCTAAGGATTAAGAATCTGCTAAAGTAGTGAACTGAAGACCCTTGCTTTTTCTTATTGAGTCATCTGAACTTCAAGTTTCCACAGTTGTTTTTCCTATCCCCTCAAGCTGTGGAAGTCTTTGGAGTCCAGAAGGGATTCTGAGGATAAATACACTGAACATTTTGTCTTCAGTATTTCCTCAGAAGCAGAGAACATAATGTTAGAGAAAGCATTACTCACTTCTGTGATCTGTCAACTCATTCTAACATAAGGAATAATATTAAACATTTCCCAGAGAAAATTAGATTTCAAGTCCGTTAATTTGGACAAACTGTCATTGTGTGTTCTTGATATCAAATCTGGTATAGGAGCTTGATTTCAAGAAATGGTCTTTTGTGGATCCTGCTCAAAGAGTTAATTTGAGCTGGACAGAAAGAAAATCTCTAAAACCTTTTCCAATATGTAAATATTTTTTTTCAGTCTATTTCCAAACACAGAACCATACAGCTCTTGTTGATGGTTCACAGCCAAGCCGAGTTCACACGGTGCCGGGCAGTTCCTCCTTGCCCTCAGGAAGAGGCATGGAGCCAATGGAAAGGAGAGAGGAAACCAGAAGCAAAATAAAATGCCATGCTTTCTTTTCCGCTCCCCTAAACAGCCAATTTACAACACACAAGTACTTTTTAATGTTACATCTACACATACACCATTCCTATTGCTTCACCTGGGAAGTGAAGGGTGGGAAGCATCACAGCAGCAAAACAGGACAAACCAGCATCTCTAACATAAGGTCTATATTACTGAAGTACTAGAGAATTTCAGAGCGCAAGAATATTACTGGAGTGTCTTGGCAGAAAGCACAGTTTCACTGTGAGTTGTGCTGGACACACAACGCCCTTGTTGGACTCGCAATGAGATAACCCAAGTGGAGGACAGAGTTTCATCTTTGCCATAGAATCAGAGAAGCACCAGGAAGAGTCCCTTCCCTGCCGGGGCACAGCAGTCCCTCACCCGGATCGATCGCTTTCCTCCAACAATGTCACCTGCGGGGACTGCGTGACAGCCACAGGCTTGAGGCTCTTGTCTGCCTCGCACAGTATTGTTGGCGTAGGCTGCAAAAGTGTTCCTTCTCAGGGAAGGGGTGTAATAGGCAGATAGAGCATAGATTGATTTTCACATCCTAGCCTAAGCTTGGTAAAATGAAAAGGTTTAAAAAAACAAAGAGCATTTCAATAGAGTAGGGGGCATCTTTACAGGTCAGATTTCTATCTACAGCTCACTTTCAGAAAAAGATTGTTTCAGAAAGGTTAGGTTTCATATTTGTGTGCAGATGGGCACTCCCACTATTGAAAAAGGTTAAGTCAAAATTTCCAGATCTAAGTTCCTAAGCTCATATATTAGACATTAGGCCCCTACACCAGACTTCAAGGATTTGCAAGTAACCGCACACAGAAGATACTGACATCACCGAAAGGCAGGTTACTTCTTTGGGTGCCCGAGCGTGACTCTGGTGCAGACAGCAGAGTGCCCAGTGCCAATGCTCCCCTGCCCCAAGCCTCCCACTCAGGACAAGATGGTGCCATTTATTTTGGCTGTGGAAAATGCTGTTCAGTAAAGCAAGTTAAAAATAAAAGCAATAGCCTAAGAAGTCAGAAATTAATAACTTCTCAGATCTAGGCTCCAACCAGTTCAAAAAGCTTTTCTGCTGACAGTAGGTTGTTTTCAACACTAAGAATGAAGTATTTATCTTCATCCTTTGAAGCTGTGCCATTCACACCAATAAATATACAAGAGTCCTGAACTGGATGCTTACTAAAACAAAATGCCTGCTCAAAATTAATATCTTTCTATTTCAAACCACATTGTACACAGAAATTCTTTGGAGCTTTTTAAAGACAAAGAAAAATAAAGGAAAGGAAAAAAATTTTAAACAATTCTGTTCCTATGCACCAAGCAGTAATGCAAAATAGAAAAGTTACGTCAGAGTGAATCACTCAATGGGTATGCTTTCTGTAAATCAAGCCAATACAAATTTCATAAAACTTTCCTTGTTAGAGGTACAAACCATCCATTAAAAGAATAACATTGTCATGCCATAATATTATCATTTGCACTGCTCGAGCTGAACCTGAAGTTGCCTATTGCATTGAAACGACAATATCAGGTATCACAAAAAAGTGTCTAGACTCATGACAGCACACTCCCCGAAGGCAGCCTGACACTGGGAGCTGAAATCTTAATTATGGAGGTACTGCTGAGATACTTTCTTCCAAGCATTAGGTTACTGGTGCATTGAAGTTATTAAATAGGCATCTATAAAAGTGACTATCAGTTTACTATGGTTTCCTAACAAATATAGTAATTAATCCTTGCACACTGTGCTTATATTTGGGAATTTAACTGTCATTCAGGTTTTTTACACAGCATGTACGAATGGGTTAGGCATCGCAATAATTACTTATGGGTGTCCTCACTTTTTACTCAACAACTTCTAAATAGCCATGTATAAAAATAGTTGAGATTATGTATGATAAGATCCAGACCAACAAACAAATCAAGACTTTTTAATAAATTCCCATGACACTTATTTTCAAATTTCATAGTTGAATTTGTAAGCATCTGGCAGCTGCACAAATGGCAAATCACAACACACAGCCTTAGCTGATACCACATGAAGCTGATACTTCAGGGTATGATCAAGGTCACAGAGGTAATTTAACAAATCTGTCCCTCCAGTTGTTTTCTGTCATATTTATATATTTGGATCATTAAGATGAAGGAAGTGAATGCCGAGGTTATGCTTGAGCATTAAAGGTAGCACAGTTGCAGGAACCACTCTTGACCTGCTTTCTAATTTCCAGAGAGGTCACGGGGTCTACACAGGTCTCCATCCTGTGACAAAAAACTACCAACTCTTTATTGTATTTATGTCATAAAATTCATATTTGTGACATTACCCCTGTTCAGGTTGCTCAGCTATGCAGTGTTATTTTGTTACCAGAATGAATGGCGTCTGTATTCACCTGATCGCTTCAATCTTATTTCAGAACTACAGTAACTCAGGGTCACATTTTAAGAAGAGCCTGGTATCCAGCAACTTTCATTAAAAGCACCTAAACAAAAGCATTTTATGCCATTCGTGTAAGCACCATAGCTATTCACTTTTAGAAATAGCTTGAAAAAGACTCCACCTTGAATTCCACTCCCAGCAATTCATTAACCGATCATGAAAAGGAAAATATGTAGAGATTTCCCACAGCTCATCCTGAAGTTTTCTCCTCCTGTCTGCTGCTGTCATTCCCCATTTATGCAAGGCCAGAAGTGCCCTTCTGTACCTTAAGGCATTTAGTTATGTATCAAAGCCTTTTTTTTTTAAAAAAAAAAAAAACCAAAGACCTCCTGAAAGATATTGCCATGGGAATCAAAGTAGGGCAGCAGACAACATCTTCTGACTACAATACAACACAACTTCAAGTTCCAAGGCCACTATATTCGTAAGCTTGAAATTAAAAGGTACACTAAAATTTTACGTAAAGAGCTGCAGATGATCCATTACCTCATTAGAGCCTAAAGTACTTGCACACATTTGAATTCTGGATAAGTGACCTTGTTGTATTCATTTTCAAACCTTTTCTAATTATTTGAAGAGCTTTTATAAGCTCCATAATTTCTGAAAGAATTATGCATAGATAAACTAATACTCTTTTAAAAGGAAAGGAGGGAGAAAATGTCCAAGAAAGTACAAAATTAATTCACAACTGAGTTTGAAAAGGTGTTAAACTGTAGTAAGGAATACAGTGCAAAAGTAGTTCACTGTATGTACTGGGGTCTAAAGATCAATATTGCAAATATGTACATGTGGAGCACTACACATGCAAATTATCCACTTTCAGAGTGGTGTTTGTCTTAGAGTAACACAAGGAAAGGTTAATTCCTACTACATTTGTGCAGGCAGCAATTACAGAACAGATTTAACACGAGCAGTCTGAGAACAACAAGTTTGAAGGGTTTTTCATTTTCAGCTGTTTCTAAAACATATTGTCAGCTGCCTGGGTTGTTGTGTTTTATTATGACTTTCTGATTTACCCCTTCAAGAGGAACTCATTACTTTTGCAAAAAATGCAATGATGTGCCAGGTCCTTCCAGCGAGAGAAGACTGCAGCGTGAAGAGGAGAGGAAGCTATGAAAAATACATTTGAATTCAGCTGTTTTGTTATGCAAGGTCGTATGCACAAAGAACTAGTGATCACATATCAGCTGCAGATCTGCAACACAAGAGAGACAAATACAAGAATCTTTCCTTTAGGGCTTATTAGCTCTGCTTTTAGGTCTCCCTCACAGCAAAAAACACCCTTAAAAATCAGGCTTAGCAGCTCAAGTGATAATTCCTGCCCCCCCCCCCCAGTTTCTCTACAGCAAACTAGCAAACTAGTTTCTGCATGCAGTTCTCCCACGGGAAGTCAATTTGCCATGGCTGGAAAGGCAAATGGTGAAGTTGCTCAGCTACGGCCTGAAAAATTTGCACTGGAACTGAAGACCCTTGATGTCAGGAAGACCCTCCTTCTGACATTTAAGTACAGGCAGTTGATTCAAATTTTCTTTTTCATTCTCCTAAATTATTTGTTCCCTGTCAGACTACAGAGCCTTGAGGGGCTCATTTGGACAAACAAGAAGAATCATTAGGCCCCCACTTTCAGAGAGCAACAGGTCTTGTGCAGAGAAGTCTCACTACATACACCACCTCTGGTAGCAATGCTCAGGTTTCAGCTTGAACGCATAGAGCCAGGTGGCTCAGCTTTTTGCATCCATACCCTTTGCAATGACTGAGCTGAATTATGAGCTGCTTCCACCAGCGCCAGTGTCCCTGCTTAGATCTAGTTCTCTTTCACTCCATATTCAAGCTAGAGCGAGAGCCACCAGAGACAAAGAAGCTGGGCTCAAGTGCCCAACTAAATCCCCAAGCTATCATCATTATTGACCTCAAAAGGCAACTATATTTTCTGTGTCACCTTTATTAACTGTAGGATTTCTGTGATACCTAAACCAACTGGAAGAGCACACAGTCTTCACCCCAAATTTTTAAACAGATTGATAGACACTATCTAGTCTCTTAACACAGAACAACACAAAAATCAATAGCAACTACGTGACCAAAGACATAATAGTGAGAATAAAATGAAGAATAATTTATTACCTTCAATTTGAAGTTAATTATTATTCAAACAATGTTCCAACATGTTTATAGTTGTTTTCTCTGTATATAAATGAAAGAGCATACATATCATAGCTATTCGGACCTCCTGGTTGTCAGGCAAGAGAAGGAAGAAGAAAACTCAGGTCTATAATGGACGTTATTTTAGAAAAAGTGTTTCCCTAGCTATTCCAAGGAAATATAAAGGCTGAGGATAATCGATGTCCTCAAGCACAGGTGAATCTCTAGACATGAAGGTCCAGTTGCCTTTGAGGCTATATTTACAGTAGGCCACTAATCCTACCCTGTCCACATTTATTTGATCACAGCAGTATGGAGAGCTAAACAGAAGTGCCAGAAGTCTACATTTCTCTGCACTGGTGATGCAGTTTTCATACACTCTGTGGAAATCTTAGTAATGGGACTCCCTCCTACCCTCATCTCTTCATCCATCCCCATGGCCCCTCCAGGGTGGCACTGTTCCACAGAGCCACCGCTATGGCCATATTGCTAGTTTAGTCCATCACTAAGTGATGGACTTAGCCCAAGAGCTTTCGCTTTGTTTTCATATGTTCCCTTGCACATTTTCATTGTAGACTAAATTACATGGCAATTTATAATGTAAACTGATGCAGAGAAACCTCATTATCTGAAGTGTCAGGAGCCAGTGTAAATATCAAAGCCTAGAAGCCGTTGAAGTGTTTGTGATGTCTTATTAACACTTTAGTAAGGTCTCCCAGAAAAAGCCTGAAAAAAAAAAAATCAAACCCACACACCACAACGGGCTTATAGGAGAGACACAATGAGGGACTTAGACATCAATTAATTTGCTTACTAATTTACAACAAAATTGCCTACTGGAAGCAAGGAAAGGAAACACAGACAGATATATTACACATACTATGGTGAAATCTGTTGTTCACCTTCATCATCTGAAGTGATGGGACTAAGACCTTCTAGAGGGGCGCACGCGGTTTAAGATACACATGACAAAGCAAAAGACAATTTCTCCTTCAGAAATATCTTTCTTTCTAAGCCAAAGAGTGTTCTGCTACAGGGATCAGTTTTTGAAGAAAGGGTGGTAAGCCGAGATGAGGGTCTTCCCAGACCCTCCAAGAACAGCATACTCAACCTTTATCACAAACCTCTTGTGATTTCTCTCCAAATGTCAGAGCCAGCACACAGTTACACCCAGATACTGAAGTGTAAATGTCTGCCATGTGTCCACAGGATGACCTTCATTCTGTTAACCTGTGGTCAAGACAGTACAGAGGACAGATCCCTGAAAAGTGAGACCTGCCTTTTGCTACTTCACCATCTGTTACTGGGATGAAAAGGTAACTTGATAAGCTTTCAAACAGCGGCCATCTGCAATTCAAGCCTGGCAGCACTATGAATGCATTAGCAAAGGTGTCTATTTGCAATTCAAACATCTTTTTAAAGCTTTCCCCCCCCCCAGAGATTGACCATGAAGGATTTATTTGCTGTTTCTTTTTTTTCCTTAATTAGAAAGGTATCTCTGATCAAAAAACAGGGAACAAAAATACTTTCTTCTGAAGCTTAGACTCAACATAATCAACTTATTCTATTGAATCTGAAAGTATCTTGGTGTCAGAAGTCAGGACATAAAAGTATGAAATTTTGTTGGAGCTAGAGTGGGAAAATAGTGCTATTTTTTTCATTCTTTCTTCTACTATATTTTGCTTCTGATTAGCTTTTAGTGTTGAAAATTAACTTAATTTGAACAAATACATCGCTTTCCTGCTACAGGGAATTTCCCCCATGTAGTCATACAGATTGTAGAACTGTTTATTTTTGGAAGCAGTAAATCCAGATCAAGCAGGACAGCAGAGATTGGTTAACTTTAGATTTGATCTTTGAAAAGTAGGATTTTTTTTTTTTTTTAGGAATCTAGATGGTTTCCCAGAAGTCTCTAAAAATAAGTCTGTATGAAGTTTCATATACAGGACTAAAGATCTCACAGTTACAAGGACAGAGGTGAGAGCAAGTGAATATTCTTTCTCTGCCATTATCACAGTCAATCTAGAGCAAGCATGAGAAAAAGAGTACCTAATGTGGCTAATGAATTATGGATTTCTACCATGACCTCTCCCTCACACCAGGGAGCAGCAGCAGCACAGAAAAAGGAGGCAGTAACACACCAGTTACTGCAGTTTTCTGCAGCAAAGAACTGTCTTGGTAGTGTCTCAGCTCACCAGCTTGCTGATACTCAAAGAACACCAGAGGAAGCAACACAATTCCTCCCTGGTATCTTCAGATAATATCTCTTTTGAATAATACCTCCTTTATTTCCAGTGGAGAAATCCTAATCAAACATACCTGACGCCTGACTGGGAACATAATCCACTGGCCAAGTCTCTCCCCGCATCCTTCTACAGATCTGCTGGAGAGGTTTAGCTCACAGCAGTACCTGATGCTCTCAGGTGAATAATTCCCTCATCCAGTACCTGGTTTGACAGGCAAGAGAGTTTGTTAAACAAGCCCTGGCAGAAGATCTGGTCAAGAAATTAGGCATCTCATGACTCATTAAACAAAACCCAGTGCGTAATAATCATTGGCATTAATCAGTGACTTCAACAAGGAAAGAAGATATTTTAAGAAACAGACAAAACAGTTGTGGGTAGAGTACTTCATAAAGACAGCATTCACTGATAAAGCACAAAGGGAGAAACATGCTTGTTTATTATATATTCATGTAAGAAGTGCCTCCTTTGGTAGGGATACCCACATTAATACATGGTATAGAGGGGTGGAAATGGAGAGCTTTTGAGCTCATTACACCAACCAAATTTTGAAATAGCCTTAGCTCAGTGTTTTGTATGGACACTGCACGCTCCCCTCATCTCAAGACATCTGAAATTTGCAGACAATTGAAAGCAGAAGGAATGGAGGGAGCAACACTGCTCTTATACATTTAGTTGGTGGAATGAGTAGAACTGAAAATGAATACCAAGATACTTTAAGGCATGCGCCTATTTATCTGGGTCCTGAAGAAACATTAGGGAAGAACTTTTGGTTAGAAAAATAGGCTAGAACTCAAGCAGCTTTTCAGTCTGCAGTAGATGCAGGAACAAATTTGATAAAATTACTCTTTAGAATATTATATAGGATACCTTTTACTTTTGTCAGCTGCTTATATTATAATCAGTTCACCTAAGGATTGTCTTTTGGTATGTATAATGTCTCACAAAATGAAGTTTCCCTCTTTCCCCCAGATATAATTGCATCCCCTAGTGTTTACCATCAAGGCTAGCAACATCATCTAGATTAAACTGGAAATAAAGAAAAGAGTCTTGAAGAGATGCAAGTCTATCATTCCAAATTATAAACGGTCTAAGGGAAACATTCCCTTATGAGTAGATTATTGCATGTGATCTTACAGTTCAATTTCCTACACTTTTCAGAAGCATTTGCTACTTGTCACCACCATCTATGGTAACATACCACTGACTAATTCAGCACGACAATACACTTATTTCACTGTAAATAGACTAAGTAATCCTCTACATTTTCATTATGCAAGTGAGTAGGAATAACTATCTTTTTTTTTTTGCAGAAAAGTTCACTGCAGTTCATTTACCTTAAGCAACACACTAATTCTACCGTGACAGGCAAGGATTGTTACTCCCTTGGCACCAGGGAGTACACGGTGCCAGCCTTGTTCCCGCTCTGCAGAGTCTTGCTGACTGATTAGCATTAGATGACTTCAGCAAGTCTCAGAGGTTTTACTAAATTTCAACTATATTCATATTTCCTTGGCCAAGGGATTAGCTCATTCTCTGGAGGTTTCCAATTTTAGATGGCTCTGAAACACTTCTATAACACTCTCCAAGAAAAGCAGGGCTGTCACTCAGAGGAAAGTTTTGAGGTGCATGGAGCTGAGGGACATCTGTGTTTCCACACAGCAAACAGCATGCCACAGTACGGCAAGCATTTCGTATTGCAATAACGTTTAGCTAACTTCATTCTGCTAAGGTAAAGAGTTGCAGTTACCTCAAACACCACCTTAAATGTTTTGTTGCCATAGTAGTATCTGTCTCCAATAAATCAAGCAAATCTTTGTAGGATGCTATCTGCATACCTATTATGGGCTAGAAGCAGCTTTCCACATAAGAAGTCATATAACTGAAAAACGCAAGCATGAGAACACGTCAAAGACTTCCAGCATTTTCTGTTGCTAACTAAAGGAAGTCTCTTCTGATGAAATCATTGAATTGTAGGGGCAGATTCTTACGCCATCCAAGGTGTCTCAGTCAATTAACAATCAGGTCCAGGAATTCCAGTTTTCACAGCTAATCTCAGGTGGTTATCCAAATTGTACTTGTATACACACATGTGCAGGCACACACACAAAGTCTGAGCATTTGTGTGCACAAACTCAGATTTAGAAAGGAAAAGAATGACAAACAGGTTCACCTTTTTGTTATTTAGACCTCTGGACTGCCTGAAATATTTGCTCCTCCTAGGGAAGAGTGAAACAATTCCGCAGCATTAGTCCACAAAAACACAATTTAAAATTGCAGCCAAAACATGGAATGAAATAAACCCACATGAAAGAGCAATTAGAAGTTTGTTAATTTATTTTCAAACACACACCATGCCTCTGCTTCCCTTCTTCAAGGATCAGAAACAGAAGTACCAAAATAGAGTGAGAGGCACTTCTTCCACTATTCCTTTTCTGGCTGAAGCCAGGAAACACTGGAAGTCTCACAGGAAAGACTTTTTCCAACAGCAGACCTTTAGGTATGCTTCAAATAAGTGGAGAGTTTTGGATAATTTTCTGTCCCTTGGCCAGATTTCCCTAGCTATTCATTGAACTACACTATTTGTTTCTGATCACTGATGAATACATACAGTTTATTTTGGCCTTCATCTAGGTGAACATTTCTTCCATTTTCTCTAAGCTCCTCAGAAAACACAATATTCAAAAATGCTTAAGAAACTGAGGAGCCCGAGACTCCTGAAAATGGGACCTAGGTGTTTGATAATTGATTTTTTTTTTTTAATGAAAAGCCTAGGCACTCAAAGATTAGCTTTTAAAGACTTTTAGCTCTGTGTGCAGATCAGTGCCTAGTGCGGTTTTCAGAAAATAGCTAGGGAACTAAACTCCTTCAGAAATGTTTTTCTTACTGGCTAATTTGTTCTGAAGTCATAAGGAAATCTTCTGGAAAGTTATTTATATCAATAGCTATCACACCACTGAAGTCATCCGATCTAATCATCCCCAGACAGTTGCAACAATGGGAATTATAAATAGCAAAAATATCCTGGATATCGCCTCCACTATTTTAAAAACACTGGTCATACAGACTAGTAACTACGAAATCTCAGGACATGATCCCTCAGTTTGAATGTCAGAATACGCGCACATTTGTCACTGCCAAGTGGTGTTCCTAAGGGCCAGATGCTTTTTTTCTGAGCAAAAACCATTGAATGCAACAGACAAAGGTGTCATGATAGTCCATATATTCTCTGCCTGGCTCAAGGTTTCTCTCTCATCATCATATAGGTAGGAGCAGCTAAAGGGATAACTGTAACTGTATTGATAGATGGCCTGGAAATGCAATAGATGAGACAAGCTAACAAAAAGCACTATCCTAGCTTCTGAATAAAAGGAAGATTGCATTCAAGTAGTTGCTTATTCTGAGACCATTTGTAGATGAATTAAATTTTGCCATCATCTTCATTGCAACTTCAGGGTGTCCAGAAGAGAGCGACTTCAACAAGGTGTCTGTTTTATAACTTAGTTCCCCCATTGAGTTCAAATCCAAAGTGCTTTAGATAGTAGAATATGCATTATTTCAATAATATATAAGCACGGTTTTAATTCTTTGGCAAAATTACACACTCGCCCTCTCTGATGAGTACTGCCTGAGAAAAGCTGGCATATCTTAGCTCCTTTTCACTGTTTAGGTTTTGCAGTCTTCAGCAGTTCCTCCAAAGCCAGCTAAAAGCAAAAGATCTCCCTACATGTAGTTCCTCAGCCAACCACATTCTATAGTATTTCTAATGCTGACAAAAATAGGAGCGGTTAGTCAGATGACATTGAGGTAGACCTAACTCCATAACGTGTTAAAAAATAATTACCGACATCCCTTCTGAGAGTATGAACAAAGTCATTTTACATGAAACTAAGAAAGCATGCAACAACCCAGAATGCCAGAAAATATTTTGCAGCACTTGCAAAACATGACCACTGTTCTGTAATGGATGGGGGGTTTTTGTTTAGTAAAACAGAAGGAAATTTAATAGTTTAATAACTGCCAGACAAATTGGCTACATGCTGGGAAGCATCCTGGAAAAAGTCAAGCAAAATTAACAGCTTTAAAAGCTTTGATTACACTTTCCAGAATTTCATTTCTGTATCTTTAAAAAAATAGATATGATCTACAAATATTTTTTCCTGCTATCTTCCAATAGCATCCAGGTAGCTAATGAATAAACGCTACACACACTATATTCAATTCCACCACTGGAACCCACTTAAAGTCCTATAGCATCCAGTTCTGTTCAAGGATCTTGTCTGTCTACCAAGGTATCTTTTGTTAGAAAGAAACAGAATGGACATATCTTGACCCTTCCCTTTAGTCTTTATGTGACTTTAAAAGGGGAGCACATTGTGATATTGACAGTTCAGTCTGACTGAATTATTTCATTACATACTTTAGTTTTCAAATATGTCAAACTTCAACCAGCCGGGTTTCTTCTTCTTGGACTCTGGATTTTTTTTTTTTAAAGTTTGATAGAAAATAGTTCAGCCATTTTTGGAACAAACTTAGTGAAGGATGGTTTTGCCAACATTCATATTTCATCTGTTTTCTGAAGAGCCATAATGATTTATAACAGGAGCTTGAAATCTGGCAGCGAGACAACCCTCAAGTTAGAACAGTATCTTTTTTGTCCCCAGAAAAATCCATTCTTAATCAGCTGGGTTAAGAGTTACAGAAAAATCCCAGTTGGTATTTACAAAACAGAAGCTGTTGTGTTTTGATTTTCTGAATGTTTCAACAGGAGCACGCAAGCCCTGAAGCCCGCTGAGCCTCTTGTCCTGAGCAGGTACTACATATCTGAAGGTAGGACAGCTTTATCTTGAACAGAGCTCTGTTGTTTTCTTACAGCAAAACTACAGCATCAACAGAAAAAAGTATAATAGAAAAGTTAAGAAAGAAAGGAAGAAAAAGCTAGTTAGAAATTAGTTGGGTATTAAACACTCTTAACACTATTTATACACTGTAAGACAGCATTAGAGCCTTTTAATCTCAGCCTGTATAATAATTTCCCTAGAATTTAAGGGCTTGTTCTTCAGTTGTTGTAACTCAGGTTTATTAATATCAGTGGAGTTACATTAGTTTGCCCTGAATAATATTCTTTAGTTAAGCAGCCAAGCAAAAACAATCACTTTGGCTGTGCTTTTAAACTCATTCCCAACTATCATCTGAAAGGCTCCTTCAGTGCAAAAAAAACCCAAACACAGCACCCCGATGTAAGGCCCAGCCCTGAACCGGCTGCACACTCCAAATTGTGGGTCAATAAGAGTTTCACAAGGGCACTCTAGGTCACTGCTTCCTCACAGCGACTTCAGAGGGAGCAGGGGGAAAAAGGGTTTGAAAAACATTCCAGATTTCAGAGTTTTCCTAGCTGTGCAGACACAGAAGTCAAATGTCCGGAGGGACAGCCTTAGCAAGCCTGTGACCTTCTATGACAAACTGGACCATGGCATTTCAGAAGGGATTTGGTCAGGATTGTTAAACATGTGCCAAAAAGAGAACCGCTTCTTGGATTTTTCCAATCAAGTAGCACTATATTTGGACTGGAAACAGCCTGTGGATGAGCAGGAATAACCATTAGAAGGCAAGTGAAAAGTTTCAAGCAGATACTACAGTCAAGGAAGACAACTTGAACATATCTGGGCAAGTTTCCATACTGACTCAAGCAACACTTTTTCCCATGACATCAGATTCAAAACAAACAATATATTATAGTCCATATGTTGATTAAAGAAAACCCAAGCAGCGCAGAGGCATGCACCAGCCTACCAAACACCGACTGAACAAAAGCTGGATTGCTTGCAAGCCGTGGAAGTTAATCAAACAAGTAAAAAGCCCCAAGTTTTCAGGATAAGGAACTTAGGTAAGACTTCTCAGCAAGATGAGGTTGTGAATATTGAGGTAAGATTGAAAGCAAACTGCCTAGACAGAAGTTATACAGTCTAACTAGATGACAAGTACGATAAGTGAACAGTGCTTTGAATATGCAGCAGTCGCAAGGCTCAGGAAACTGTAAAGTTGGTTGCGGATAACGTGCTTAGAGAACCTGAAGTTCTCTACCTACCTGAAGTCATATGGATTTGCATGAGAAATTTGGACTGCAGAATGCTTTGCAGTCAGAGTTCAGAAAATCTTTTGGCAGATTACACGTGTTCCCAGTAAGATGATGCGGAGGATAAACATGCAAGAGATATTACAGGTGCTGTTTTCACAAGAATAATGCTGCTTTCTTAGAACTGACTATTTTAAGGGAAGAAAGCTAGAAAGAACGCGGTCCTCAAGATGCCAACACAAGCTACGAAGAACAGTTAGTAAGTCACACCATTTAGCAACTTAAAGTGACATGGTACATTTTAAAATTCAAAACAAAACCAAAACCATATTCTACAGGAGAAAGGGGTACTTGCTAAGCATAGCATATTGATGCTGTTTACGAAAGATTTGGGAATTGCACTCTTACTTTAACATGGCCTAACAACAGTAATGCTTACTGCATACAGCTGAATTCACTGAGATTTTATCAGACCTTGAATTATCTTCTGATCAGTTGATCCTGTGTAATAAGAAACAGGATGCCACCATTGTTCTTTCTCACATAATAAGTCAAAATTAGAAAGGAACCCTGTCAAATGAGGACAAATTTGACTAGGAGGATAAAGTAGGCAGTTTGCTAAATTTCAATTGTGATTTAACAAAATGATCCAAGCTTGTAGGATTAATAGCCACAGCAAATCATGAAATAAAATGTTTTATTATTGTCACTGTAGGATTAAAGTGGAAGAACTGAGGTTTATAGAGGTATTAAGGGAAAATAACATTTCTTTTGTTTGTACAGTACTGAACACATTCACAAAAAAAATCAAGAAATACCTTGTTCATTATCCAGACTTCTGAAAACACAATTCACTTACAGATTTTTTTTTCTTCTGTTTTAAATGATGGATATACTTAAAAGGAGTTGCTTTCTAGTTTTGTACATCCATCTTCATTCCCTTATACTGTTTCCAAATGCTTCAATCCAGAAATAACTTTTGTTAGTGTCAAACTACACAGTGAAAGTCTCAGCTAAAAAAAATAATATATGTAAACAAAATTGGCAACCATAATTCTTTGCCATTCAATTTGGATCTCTGCAGCCGTTTTCCTCAAGATAGATTCTTGTCTACAGAGATCTTTAGGTAACAGCAGACTTAGTTAATCCCAGGTACTGTCAAGAAGAGAGGCATAGAAATGTGCTGCTTCCAAGTAACAGCAATCCTCCTGGGACAGCTGCAACAGCAAGCTGTTATCTGTCAAGACAATCCTCAAGATCCTTAGTATTAATTATTTCCTCCCACATCTCTATGTACTTTATTGTACATCTGCCACAGTTATTTGGAACATACAATGTTTTAAAAGTTGAATTATTGCCAATTGAGGTGTGTTAACATCTGCATATGGCTCTTGTACTGACCTTCAGTGCCTAATTCCTAAGAGAAAACTTAACAGCTTTTTCACATATCTCCCAATTCTGCTTTGCAGGAAGTAATGGTGACATATTGGCCAAATTTGTTGCATAGAGATCACAAGGGTTTTGAGGAGGAAGAATTTCACATCTTTGTAAGATTAGTTGGATTTTGAGTATGGTCTCTAGGTCCAATCTGAAGCCACAGGTATAGAAATTAAGTACCTGCCATCATTCCGTACTCACATGGAAGTTACACAGGGTATAGTGCATGTGAACACTTCTTTACAACTCTAAAGAAGTGTAAAAAGTAATAACACTGGGTGTCTAACAGCTTACCTTGAGATAGTTAAGAGTAACCCAGCTTGCAGTCATCAATTTAAGAGTCTATCCCATAGGTTCAAGAAATTCTAGAAGAAAAAAGCAGAGTAGGTCTGGTAGCCTTAACTAATCCTTATGAAGTCATTAATGTTAAGCTGAAGAAAGCACATATGGGTAGTCTGACAACTATCAGGCATGTTAGTTATCTTTCAGCCCTTGCTCTTTGATTTTAAGTTGAGGCTGCACATTCCCTGCAGCGTGCAGAAGGAAGAAGGGAGTACAGCAAGGTACGACTGGGAAGAAACATTCTGAACCTGTTGACAGGCACTTGTGTGTAAGACTAAAGTTATTTATTT
The DNA here is from genome assembly GCF_965638725.1 of Aptenodytes patagonicus. Lineage (NCBI taxonomy): Eukaryota > Metazoa > Chordata > Aves > Sphenisciformes > Spheniscidae > Aptenodytes > Aptenodytes patagonicus. The sequence continues at coordinate 80,085,667 of NC_134952.1, forward strand.
TCTCAACAGTGTTACACTTTGGGTCTTTGACGCCTAATTCCTAACATACAGGCAAAGGATACCTAGGTAGAGACGGACATGGTGCAGTATAAGATTGCACTTACTGCATTGCGGTGAGTGGCACTGTATCCTTCCGTTGTACCCATTCCATAGAAAAACCCTATCTTTACAGAGTAGTACATGATTAAATAACTAGGATCTTCATCAGGGTCAGTATAAAGCACTAATGTCACTATTGCAAACACTTTGTAGGAGCTTTTTCTATGTTCATATTTCAAACTCAGGCAAGAAACATCTGCTTATTTAACAGTGAATTGTTTAAATCATAGCAAGAGCTTTTTTCATCATCAACTCAAATTACCCCAGTATGTATTTCATTGGATGCACGTAAGACAACATCTCTGCAAATTTGTTTTGCTTTTAGTAGTCATGCCACCAATTACAAACACTTCAGCTACGCAGATCATAATTTCCACATTTTACCTAACTGTTCTGTGAAACTTAGTGTAACATGCCAGCAGTTTAAAATAGAAAAAACAGATATTTTCACATTTAGTCTCTTAGTATATTCTATACACAATTGCTTTTAAGATAATATTTTAGTATATGAAAAGCAATTGAATGGCATAGTAGACTATCACAAAGCACTGGGCAAAAAGTGTTCTGCTGGACTGAACCAGCTGTTGAACATGTCTTTTAAAAAAAACATTGAAAACCGTGTTAACTGCTACATCTAATTTTTCGTGCACCTCAGCAGTTCTTTGTTCTGGCTGAAAGTGTAAACTATGAAATGACTGTTCTTGCAGTATTCAGAGTTTGGCCATAGCCAAGAAGTCCTGGAATTGTAATAGTGTATTCTTTGGGGTATATTCAATGTTAAACTAAATCTCCAAATGTTTCTTGGCTCACCCGCCATTAACTGGACCTTGAACTTACCATTTGTATTCAGTGGCGGGGGGCTAGCGCTGCCATCTGTTTTGACAAATGTTTTCCATTGCCTCTGCATAGCTGACAGAACATGAAGCATATTAGGAGAAGGTTAAGTTCTCTTTCTGAACCACCAAGAATTCCTTGAGTCCTCAGAAATCTCATCAGAACATAGCTAAGAAGCTAATTTTAAATCTGTTTGTAAAGGATATTAGTTTGTCATGAGCTGCAGGTCTTAAAATCTTCATAGATCCTTATCACTTGTTCCCTGAGCATCTGCCTACTCTTCATTCCTTTAGGTCAAAAATCTTTGCTGAGTGGAAAACCATAGCTGCAGGCATTCTGAAAAAAAAAAAAAGCCAGAATCACTTCTACTTTTGCCTTCTGCACTTTGTTTTAAATACAGAGCACAAACCAGTTATAACTGTGCATGTTAAAGAAGAGCAATTGTGCAAAGTCAGATTTTTTTTTTATTAAAACCAGCAATCCATAAACAGACTTTGAAGAACAGGACTTTATCTTTCTTACAGTAAAGCCAAAGAAAGACTGCTTGTTTAGAGTTGTTAGTTTCAGGTGCAACTTTAATAGCTTTGGCACAACAATAGGAAAATATGACATCTCTGAACTCAATCTAATATTCAGTGCCAATAAGCTCTTATTTAGCCTGCAAGAGATTTTGATAATCAGATGTATTTTTACTAGTAGTCTCATAGCAGAAAAGCATTAAAAGCACATGTTTCTTAAAGCTAAGCATATGCAGAAGCTTCATTTCAGTGTAACTTCACAGAATGGCTGAGGTTTGAAAGAATCTCAGGAGGTCATCTGGTCCAATGTCCCTGGCTCAAGTAGGGCCACCTAAAGCCAGTTGCCCAGGACCACGTCCAGATGGCTTTTGAATATCTGCAAGGATGGAGACTCCACAACCTCTCTGGGCAACCTCTGTCAGTGCTCAGTCACCCTCACAGTGAAAAAGTGTTTCCTGCTGTTCACAGGGAACCTCCCGTGTTTCAGTTTGTGCCCATTGCCTCTGGTCCTGGCACTGGGCACCAAGGAAAAGAGCCTGGTTCTGTCTTCTTTGCACCCTCCCTGCAGGTATTTGTAGACATTGATGAGATCCCCCACAACCTTCTCTTCTCCAGCCTGAACAGTCCCAGCTCTCTCAGCCTTTCCTCATAGGAGAGATGCTCCAGTCCCTTAATCATCTTAGTGGTCCTTCACTGGACTCTTCCCCCACAGCTCCACATCTCTCTTGTACTGGGGAGCCCAGAACTGGACCCTGCACTCCAGGTGTGGCCTCACCAGTGCTGAGCAGAGGGCAAGGATCACCTCCCTCAACCTGCTGGCAACGCTCCTCCTAATGCAGCCCAGGATACCTTTCGCTGCCTTTGCCACAAGGGCACACTGCTGCCTCATGTTCGACCTGGTGCCCACCAGGACCCCCCAGGGTCCTTTCTGCTTTCCAGCTGGTCAGCCCCCAGCATGTCCTGGTGCCTGGGATTGTTCCTCCCCAGGTGCAGGACTTTGCATTTCCCTTTGTTGAACTGCATGAGGTTCCTTTTGGCCCATTTCTCCAGCCTGTAAACACTTCCTAAAACAATGTGCAACGCTATAGATCTTGGGCAGAAAAGCAAGCACAAATCAGTTACCTTTAATTTATCTTTCCAGTGAAGCCAGCCTGTGGCTTGGAAACCTGGGTATCTGCTAGGTTTTCTTCTCTATTAGGTCAAAGCCTAATTTCACCTCAATTGTTAGATCTACAACATGCAGGTCTGCATAGCTCTCAGTACCTCAAGACAATAGTAGATCAGCATTAAGAGATGAACTATACATTGTGTTACTTCCTCAAGAACTGAGCTAATTGCTTGCAAGACACAGGAATAAGATTCTTTTATTTTCCATTCCTTTTCCATGTAGAATTAGTCATTTATATTGTAATGATCTGGTCTCCTCTCTTCTAAGCAGTAGCTAGAAATGGATTATTTGCATAGGCTTGCACTTCAAGGTAGCACACACCAGCTTCTTGGACAGGTGCTTCGCTAGTATCTCTCTCAAAAGCATAGGGTCAAACTTATCCCCAGATCTGAAATGAGACAAATTTATTCCTGATTGACAGGGACCATGAAGATTGCCTGCCTTTCTTTATAGGATGGAGTACGCCTGTGTCCTCAAATTACCAAAATCCCAGTTGCTTAAGCAAACCTGGCCTCTTAATTTGGATGGCAATATTAACCTCAGTGTCTTAAACTGTGATCTTATTCTCCAAAATAAGCATGCATGTTTGGTGCTTTAGGGCTGCGTTATGTGTTTGTCAGATAAATTTAAATTACAATTTGAAAGTATTTCTTGATTTCAGCCCAGCAAGTTTCTAGTCCGGACTCTGAAAATCAAGCTTGATCCCTTCTGGTTGATACACTGTCACCAGTAATAAGAATTCAGTGGCAGGTAGACTTGTAATGCCTCAGATAGATGTAGTTGGTTGGAATTCAGTGAAAATACAATTTATCTCCTTGTTTCCTTGCTTTGCAGGGCTAGTAGAACAATTTATCTCCTTGTTTCCTTGCTTTGCAGGGCTAGTAGAACAAAAAAAAGCAGTGTTTAAACAGATGTGATGATACATATGTAAGTAGGCAGCTCTGTCAGGTAAGAAAAAAAATCATTTTTATATTGTTGTATTTCAGAGGAATAAACCTAGTGTTGAATAGTCCCAAATTTAGTTTGCTTGTGTGAACCATTAGAGATAGGGGGCAGACACAGCGGGAACAACACTAAGCCTTTGCCCTTTCTTCGCGCACAGGTACAAGATGCACTCAGGACAGAGCACATACCTACAGAGTAGTGCTACTTACTGCCTGGTTGCCATGCTGCACCACAGTCGCTCACCCTCCCATTGCTATGTCTGGTGTTAGTTGCATAGAGAAATACAAAGAGTGGGGAATATCAAAGTAATGCCTGCCTACGCATCCTAGAAACTTTTCCCCAGAATTAGTTTAGGTAGCAGTGGTAGGTACCACCATCAATACTGGGAGCAGCAGTCCCAGACACTGCAAGCAGTTGCTTCAATTGCTCCTGCAGCACAGTCTCTCCTTAGTCCCTCTTCTTCCACACGCTGCCTACTCACACCCAAACACAAGTTATGCCCTCCAGCTTTACTCACCAGGCCGAGACAGCACACCCATGCCTCACTCTGCCATGGCCCTACCCCCTGAGCCAAGGCCGGGTGTTACCAGCACCCACAGCAGAGCTGGGAGGAAGGCTGCTGAGCTCTTCCCCCTGCGAGGCCAATGGCTCCATTAAGGGTCTCTATCCAAGCCACTACTGCCAAACAGTCATTGCTCACCTGAAGACATTTAGCCTGCAGCTCATGTAGATGATTTCAGAGGCCAGTTTGAGAGCTAGCATCATTGCATGTAACAACTTTAAAACGGCTGTATGGCACCAGCAGTAAATAAAATGGTTTACAACACTCTACTTTGAGATCAAGTAGAGCCTAAATAAAAATTTATTTATTTTATGTTTGTTGTTCCATTTTTATGGAAGAGTGTTAGTGGCCATTATAAGAGTGACACTGTTCTTGAATTTCTCATAAATATTTTTTTTGGTAGGAAATGCTACTAAGGGTCAGCGACAGTCTGGCTCTGTCACAGATGATTTGGGATTTGCCTTCCCAGTTTCAGACTTCCCTCATACTTACTACAGCCCAGTCAGTTCTCATTTAGTTTCATGTCCATCTGCTCTGCTAGTGGGTCACTTCAATCTCCCCAAGCTTTGCTTGCATCCTACCTTTCCCCTGAATTTTTACTGTTTCATTACCTCTTTTCTTTACAATCCAATCCTGTCTCTTAGCCATTGAATTATTTCATCTTTTAAAGCTACATGCATATGTTTAGATTATGGCCCTATAACCAAAAGCCTCAGCATTTTCTCCTTGAAAGGAAAAGTGAAAGAAAGCTCGAGAAGCACTGTTGCATGCCAACACCAACAAATCGCTGTTAACCTCATCTTTCACTGGAGTGAAGATGGATGAACCAGATCAAAGTCTTTCGGTCCAGGGGACACAGAGCTAGAACCTAAATAAGTGTATGAGCACAGCCTAAAAGTGGTTTTAAGCAGGGGACACATGCTAACATTTCAGTAAAAAGTGAAATGGCACCATCGGAGTTACATCCATTCTACACAGTTAAGGAGAATGTCTTAAGCAGTAAGACACAAGACTTCTGCAGAAGTCTAGCATGACGTTCATTTCTGTACCTGAGGCTTGGATAAACTAGAACAGGCTTCCAAGGCAAAAAGAGAATTAAGGACCTCAGATATATTCAGCAAGGTTCTGGTGTAATTTGGTCTTCCCTCTACAAGCAGGGATGATACATACACCTGCAAGTATTTCAGACTAAAAATAAGAAGCATTTTTAATAAAGGTTTCTCAATTTCCAGAATACTTTATTTTTGCGTGGCCATGGCATCATCATAAGATGTAAAACCTAGTTCTTAAAGCTACTTATTTGGGCCCTGGAGCTGGTTTCATCCAGCCCAAGTACCAACTTCAGCATCACAAGTCTAAGGTTCTGCCTACATGCAGCTCTCTACAAGACTTGATCCATTAACCCTATTAGGATACATATATGCACGTACATAACACTGAACATCTTTCTTTTCAAATCTCTCATGCCACTGCTTTATGTACAGTCTCTCCTTACTCAGCACAGACTCCAGACATAGTAACAATTATCTGAGACCCTCAGGAAGCCACCTAACAATATTATTTGTTCTCTACTATTCCTGTTTCTGTCCTTTTTTAGTTCACCTGTTGTATTTTCATAGGGATGATCTAAGCAAAGTTTCAGGAACCATTTTTGAAGCTGATGAATCATTTTACTGGTACCAAACTAAACAGAATATCTGCCTAAAAACACTTTCTCTAACAGCAATAAATTCTGTCTTCCTATTCTTAGAACATGTACTTTCAGCCCCTTAGTAGAATCATGAGAAACAAAGGAGCTTGATGAGGGTTGCCCATTATGATATTAATAAAACAAAGAGTCCAGAAAAAGTAGTAATGAAAAGCTACAGTTCATCTTGAATTTTAAAGTAAGCTTTCCTAATTTCTGTGGAAAATATATAATAACCAAACACAAATGGCCTTGCATAAGTCATCTCACAAGATGTGCATTTAAAATATTTGGTTTTGAACTGGAACTGAATAATGAATTTAAGCTACCAGTACAAGAGAAGAAAGGAAAGATGAAAAATTAGGTTGCCCTGCTAAGTGAGCTCCTTAAGTTTGAATAGATGAATCACATCAGCATGGATAAAATACTACCGTACAATTCATGTCATGTGTGACAAGACATCCTACCTATGATTCATGCCATATGCCACAGAGCCCTTGTACGCGTGTACAAATCAAATGCAAGACATGCAATTAGATTCAAAATACTTGGCTTCAGATCTGAAATTTATCCACATAGAAGTAGCTGTCGCTTTTCACAGACTGGACTGCTACTGATTGTAACAAAACCAAACCAGAAGAGGGATGTTCCACATCCTTTTCACATGGAGCATTTAGGTACCTGGTCATACTATATGTGCAGCCCTGTATCAATGTATATATACCAGAAGTCTGTCTGAAAGATCCCCAGCCTTAACCTGGCAATCGCTTACCCAACCAGGGCACAACAGAAAGATTTTGATCTTTCCAGATGCATCGGTCGCTCCTGTGCCATCCTATGCTCTACAAAGAATTTTAATAGTTTCCAGACATTGGCTCATAGGGTGCTGACACAACTCTTGTACAATTATAGTATCATGCAACAATATTATGAGAAGGATCAGAAACACAGAAGAATTTTACAGCATTTGGAAACCTTAGCTGACAAGAAGAACAAAATACAAGGCTGCCTGTAGCACTTTACTTGTTCAGCATTACTGCCTAGGAGCCAGCAAGGCTTGGGTACTACTTCTTTGAAGCCTTTTCGATCAACAATCCATCAGATTGGTTCTCACATTATTGGTTTTCTCACATGTGAGGAGGACAAAAGAGTATATAGGCTTTGGGTAACTGCAAAACTACTTCTATACATAGAGGTTACTGGAGTTCTCCTTTAAATACCATTTGGCTATGGTGTGGCAGCTAGATGAGATATTAGCTCCGTGAATTTAAGTAAATCTGGGCATCATTTATAGTTTCACTATTGTCTAGTGCCACTATCCTCCAGAAGCATTTTTCCTGAAATTCTTCTACAGATGTAAGGACATTTGTCCAGATCAGACTTGTACTGCAGCACTGCGATAGCATAATTGAAGCGTCCCTTTTGAAAGAAAGTAATCTTTGAATTTACTATGTAATTTCCAGCATTTTAGAAGTAATAACTAATGCTAAGTAATATCTATTTAATATTAGTAACTAGATCTTGTTGAAAGTGATAAAATCATTTAATATAAAACACTGAAACTTCATTTTTCTTTCACTGTACTTAAACAGATCAATTTCCTTTCTGAAATGCATAATTCATATCTGCCTTTCATATTTGTCTTCACTTACAAAAACACATTGAAAGAGGAGAAAAAGAATATAAGAAAACTAAAAACCTGATCATATCACCTATTTTTTTAATCATCAGATTAGATAAATCTCTCTTTACAAAAATGAAAGACAGGCAAGAGTACAGGTATAATCTCAAATTTTAAAAATACACCAACATTAGTATTTTAAGACTTGAGACAGACCTAAAGAGGATTAATTCAAGCTTCTCCTAGCATATCTGAAAGATATTAGACCCTGGAAAGCTTGCTATTTTCCAGAGATATTATTTTAAATACAAAGAAACATGTAAAAAGCAGTTCTGCACACACCCCATTTAGAAACTATTCCTTCATCTATGAAAACAGAGACAACAACTCTGTTCATATAAATTACAATAAAAGCAACCAGATGATTTGTGGGTTTATCTTGTATTTAAGAAGGTGACCATGTAACAACCAGTAAACACATCAAGAGAAGAGGAGGGAAGCCCAGTGATATTAACCACAAAACATTTAAGGGGCAAATCTAAGAAGAAATATTATTTGATCTATTTTAGTCCATCTGACATCTTTATATCCACATTTAACTAACACGTCATTAATATTCATGCAAATGTAAGCAAGGGAATTTAGAGCCGAGATGTCTTGTTCAAAGTAATAAAATCTTTATTTACACTCAGCTTGTACATCAAACATTTCATAACTTGGCAGCCCTGAACAAATACTCAGAGCGCCACCAGTCCAGTTGCACAGAACAGAATCAGTCAGCATCTGTTCACAGAATTCTTGCACCACTATGGAAAAAAACAATTACCATTTAAGTTTTTTTCCTCAGAGAAACCTGGCTACATATGGAGGGGGGGGGAATCGGATAGCAAGCCGTGTGCAATAAGGGCTTTTAGTTTTCCCTTTTTGCCTTCTAAGTAGAAGAGATTCCTTGCAGCTAAAGTTCTTCGGAGATTATAACTTCCTAAAGAGCCACAAGAGAATTTACTCATCCAAGTTCTCTTAATTCAGTCCTGTCCTATTCTGAAACATTCTTAAATGCTAAGATCAGCAGATAGGAAGAACGCATGTCAAGAGACATGCTCTTTTTCATTCAGAAGATACCAGATATCACTTTTCTAAGTTAGCTATTTTCAATTTATAAGAAATTCTCAGCTTACTATTTAAGACCATGATTTCTGCAACTAAATTTCTTTGAGCAGACTATCCTTTATCACATACCATATAAAACAGAATATAATACAAAATAAAGCAGAAATACTAAGAATAGTATTTTTAATACACCTCTTTGTCATTTTCTTGTCAAATTTAAGAGGAAAACTTTTTTCTGAGATGACCCTTTTTAAAAAATGGAATCCCAAACAGAATTATGCCTTCCCAACTCCAAAGAAATCTATTTGCTTCATGGCTTTAAATTTGTAAAAAATTTTTCTATGAGGTTTGATTTTAGGCATGACTGAAGTTGCCATTTTCACAATAGAACCTTGTAGGTCTAATAACTATTAATCATAAATACTATGATTAATCTTCAAGAATGGTTTAATTGACTTTGAGGTCCTCATAGCTCTGATTTTAATAGTTTTTGATTCTATAAACAACAGCACAGATCAGGTGTAGTGGCGAGTCTCATTTTGAACTGGGCTTAAACTGAAGTGATTAAGGTTTCTCCTACATCTTTCCCATGCTAAAGGAATGATCCTGCAGTACCTTAATCTCATGGAGTTGAATGGTCTGTTAGGAAAGTCCCAGTGTTTTCAGTGGCAAGTACAACTTTAAGAAGTACAGCATTTTTAAAAATTAAAGATTATTCCTGAAGGTCTTTAGCAAAATAAGCAAATACATATTACTATAAAATATACTCTATGTACACAGAATTATTTTAATACAGTGCTAGATCAGCAATAATTCAAAGAAAAGAATACATAAGGAAGAAACTGATAGGAGACATAGCCCAGACTTCAGAATGACTAACTGAATCAACAATACAACTAACAGTATGAATTTCAGCTGACAGCACATCTTTGCAAAGCACCACTATAAAGATGACTAATCAGAGTAGGAAAACTGATGACTTAGTCTGTCAAAAGCATCTCTGAATGTAAACGCAAGCAGAGTATGTGTGCATACTTCAGTGCACATGAAAATAAAATTGGTTGTCTGGGCTTACAGTAATCACTGCCTGTGGGTTGTGTGCGCTCTTTATGAGCTCATCTTTCCACAACTCCAAAATATGTTGTGTGCCGACTGTAGCTGTGGTCATTTAGTTCAGCAAATATTATTCAAGGTCAAACACTTTAAAGGAATGTGGAGAGCACCACAGCTATCAAAAGTCTGATTTTAATTACAGAACTTAACTGCTAAAAATAATCAAAATCCACATCCGATTGCTTTGGGTCCGTGACATGTATCATAGTTCTTTAAGTGGTGTGCTCTGTTTAACAAACTGAGCTTATCATAAGCGATTTCAGTTTTACTTGTAATCACTCGTGAAAGTTTAATTACTGCTGCCACTTGTATATGCATTTTCTGTGTTAAATACTAAATAAAACCAATTAACTTCAGATATAATTCCTGGGGCTACATTTCTGGAAGGCTATTTTAGGATCTCCGTTCAATTTATTACTAATCCCACTGCCTAGGAACTGCACTGGGTTCTAGAGCACAGAGACTTTGAAGGCAGACCCCTACACACCCCCTTTGATTTAGGCAATTCTACAGTGGTAGTTACTGTGAATTTAATTACTATTTCTTATGATGCCCAGACAGAGAATACACTCCCCCCCAAACCTTTTTGGGGAACAGAAAACAGATGAGAGATGAGTTCTTGAGTCATTAGACCTGATCTCTGCTATAACAGGCACCATACCATCTAATCTCTCAAAGAGCTCAAACTCCACCAGAGAAGTAGCTTGTTTTTTCACCATCCTTGAGTCAAATAAAAAAACCAAACCTGCTCCAGGCTTTCCCTGCTTTAAAAATTAAGAGCCCCTTCTACTTTGCAGTCTAAAACAGCTTTAAGTCACCATGAATTTGTTGGTATGTCAACATTATCACTTAGCTTAAATAATCTCTTCTCACTAGCATTTACCTTCTTTTATATAATATGTATTTTGCTAGCCTAAATAAGAAAAGATGGGGAAACTTGTTTTATGTGCCAGATCAGCTGACGGATTCAACCAAGCTATCTTTAATATTTTATTTTTATATTTTTCCTCCCATTTTCAATTCCCTGCCAGGCATCCAGAGTAAGTTTTGTAGGAGAGTCTGTGGCATGACTTTCTTTTCTGTGGTACATGGCAGTCTAACCAGATCACCAGTCTCACTCAGGAAGAAACAAGAACTGCACACCATTTCAAAGCGCACATTCCCTATGGTTTAGGCCACAAATCTAAGGCAAGGCATGCAATAACATATACTTCAGTTAATACTTGTTACACTGGTCAGCTCATTTACACATTTATTGTGGCATGCCTTGTTTACTGAAACACCATCCTGTTTGGCTTCTGAGGTTCTCCATTCTCTTTGGACCACTGAAAAACCACACAAGCCCACAAAGATGAGGATTTTTTTTTTTTCCCCTGGACAAGAAAAACTTTTGCAGTTATGTCTCCAAACTTCATTTGTCTCTCCTTACTCACTAAGTAGCATTGTTTGGTTGGTTTGGGTTTCTGCCATAAAAACATCTAGTAGTTCTTCATTCACTATCCACCTTTCCTGTCCCTTCTTAACCAAATATGGTTCCTTTACTGCCATGAAGCACCCAGACTTCTGGATCTAACTGAAGCTCTTGAATTCAGAAAGATATTGATAAGTCAAAGATGAAAATAAAGTCACCCTTCTCCCCTCACAGACTTTATCGTTTCTTACTCTGAAACTTGTTGCCCCCCATTTCCATTACTGTTCTGAGACACATTCTTGCAGAAGAGTATTCAGTGCCAAGTGATGAGCTCATTTTAAGAGCTGCTTTCAAATAAATTTCCACATCCAGATGGCATATGAATTATAACCTTCTATCATGGACTTAACAAGCCATGGGCTGCTGTTAATTGTCACTTCCAGGTTTCAGTGTTGTTTATAAGCCACTAATAAAACCTGCTGTTCTTCTTACTCACCTATTAGAAAATTCTAATTTTTAAGAATACACTTTGCACCCTACTTTTCCTTCTCCCTCTTGTTAAATTCCTGCCTTGACTTTCTCCTGTGTATTTCTTACATAATCAGCAATAGGTCAAGTCCTGATATTTTACTGAGATTTTCTTCATATCTTTTTCAGGCAAAGTTCCTCTAGGGAAGAACTATAGGCCAAATACCTTCTGTTGTATCTGCTCTGTTACTGAGAAAAGAACTTGTCGCCTTTGTGTTTGTTATTCTGAACCAAATTCAGAGTCTCTGGTGAATAACACAAACAGAATGCATACAATATGAAAATGCATTTAATATTTTATTGTATTTTAGCTGCCTGCTAGATACCTTACCCCAGTGAGCAATTTATAATCATGTGCAAGAGGCAGCTTCCTGAATTTGCATAGTTTAGAAATAGCAAAGCAGAAACAACATGGTGAGGGTAATTATTTTTTTGAAACAACATCAGAGCAGAGCTTAGTGGATCAGTGCAGTGCCTGCAAAGTTCTGCCCATTAGTAATTGCAAAGCCTTCAGATGAGGCCCTGAAGAACATGAGCTGCATGAATTCAGCTTGTTGATTGCAGAGTTTTTATTAAATTAACTGTCAGATAATTGTAAAGCAGACAGTGGAGTTGGGGCTTTCACAGTTGCTTGAGAAAGTTTAGGGTACATAAACCAAACACTACTTGAATTACCAGAAACAAAGCACTTGTGTCAGCACGGTTTCCAGCCCAGGACTCCTCTGCTTCCCCACATGGTTAATAAGACCACTCAGCACCTCACAACCAGGCAGGGACACGCTGCTTCCCAGACACAGGCATGCTCACTTTGGGATTAGCCAAACTTGTCCATATGTGTAAGCAGGGCTCCAACATGCAGTAAGTGTATGCAAAGAGGTGACAGAGTGCTAAAAGCAGGGCCTCAGAAGGTGAAGATGTGCAGATCTCAGACCATCACATTCTTCCCCCCCGCCCCAGCAGGCGTTTGGAAGAACAGACCGAGGTCATGCTTCATAACTGCAAATTTGCTTGGCCAGCCCATCTATAGATGGACTCTCCAAGGAAGTTACTTTAACCTCAAGGCCATATTTGCAGCTGTAAAACATCTACATGGCCTAGAGAGAAGGATCCCTCCTTCAGCCTCCAAGGCATTTCCCAGCACAAAGCGCAGCTGTTTGGGGTTTGTGCTGGGAATAATTTGGAATTACAGCTTTTAAAATCCTGCACTTTTTATAGTTAATTGAAAACTAAAGCTGATTGGAACTTAGAGCAGAGAGGTCAGATAAACCAGAAATGTGGTTTGCGTGCTTCCTCTAGATACACATCAAAGGAAAACCCAAAGAAAAAAGGCTATTCTTTGCACTTATAATTGGCACTAGTCATAGGCTTTACGCAACAGATCTAAATTCCCTAGGCAGAGGCATGTTCTCTTATACATGCCTCTTTCAGCCTCCAACTGAAAGAAAAAATAACCTGACCACGCAAGCTGAAAACAGATAATTCCATAAAAGTTATGCACCATAACAGTTACACAGATGCCTGGCATTGTTAGTGATCCCTGCAAATTGATTAGAAAGTAGAGAAGAGCAGTATATTCAGACCAAATTGCACTGGCACAGTCTGGCAGCTCCGGGAGGAACAGAGAGGCAGCGTCACTTGCCTGCTCTACGCTGGGAGCTGCTACATCCCCCTAACAACCACCTCTGCTCAAGCCTCACTCTCCTTGCCTACACATAGGAAAAAAGTTATCCTGGCTCCAGGATAGAGCATACACCATGGAGCTGGGTCCCTAAGTTCCAACTAGCTCTTTAAGCCTCCAACTGCATATTAAACCTCTTCCTCAGAACATTAATTATGCTTAAAAGACGATATTACATGTCTGCATATGAGATTCCAAGATACTATAATCTTGTATGCAAAGGAGAAAGAAAATCCAAGTAAAGTCACTTTTCAGGCTATCTTCCTCTTGGTTTCTGGGCTACTAGAGTAACTCCTGCTTTGTCTTTAGAGAGCTCTTCTCCTCTGAGTCCATGCACTAATATAGAAGCAAGGTGGAACTACACGTATATTGCATATTAAGAGGTACACACAGTACATTCAATCACTCATGAGCTTCCTGAACTATATTTTCCTTGCCACATGGAAAGCTATTATTTTTTCATCTGTTTTCTTGAGTAAATAATTCAGAAAAAGTGCTGTGTTCTTCCAGTGTCTTGGAATGTGTATTTTGGGGTAAGAAAGTATTATGTTGGATTTACTGTACTTTGGTACTTCTGTCTCAGTCACTCAAGATCAAACCCAAATTGCCCCTGACCTGGGGGGGGGGGATCACAGTAACCTAGGGTTACATTGTACAAACGGTATTTACATTTGGATATTATCAAACAAATCCCACCATCAGTAAAACAACCAATCGCTGAAAGATATTAACCAAATCCAGTATTTTCTGTTGATTAAATCAGCCATCCTGACTTTTGTTTCCATACACTGGATAACATTATATGCCTATTGAATTAGTATTGTTGACCTTAAGTTTTTGCTCTTGATGTGCATCAGGTCTCTAGGATATTTTGAAACAACTGCATGCAGAACTGCATAGCGTAGGTTTTGGCATATTTTCCATAATAGCATATAGTGATTTGAGTCACAGATTTTCATTCCTACAGGGGACATTACTGAGGACAAAGGGAGTCGTGAGCATACTATAAATGGCCCAAAGTCTTCAACAAGAAGTATAACAGTTGAGTTTTTCCACCATTAAACAAATGCAAACATAGTAATTGATGCAACATGCTTATATAAAATATGGATTAGCCATATTAATTATAGGTTACAAATGGGTTGAATATTCAAAATGTTAACATTCTATAGCATGGTTAGTAAGGTTTGTGGTTTTTTGGATTTCTCCGGTATGGTGTTATTTCATTTAAGAGGACCACCTCTGCAGCCACTCTTCTGGCAAAGGCAACTCCTTCAGGAATTTTTTTTCTAGGCAGATCGGGTCAGCTTCTCTTAAGGTCAGTCTTGCAAACCCTTTTGGGGCCTGGGGAAAAGCAGTGTGCTCTTTCTGTTGGACAGCCAAAGCAAATAACTAACGCATTTCTTGAGGTTTTTTAATCATTTAACTCTTTCCTTTTACATACTGAATTTTTGCTCAAATATTTTCCTGATGTGAGCAGGCCTTCAACATGCAACACAAGGTAAGATCTGTCCTTAGCAGCTAGAATTTTCAGAGTTTCACCTCTCATTCAAGCCCCTCAGATTTTCATGCAAGTAGTTTCAGCAACTACTCTGATAACACTTATCAAACTTTCTGAAAAAACATACCAGCCAATATACAGGAGTTCCCCAAAAGTCTCATTCCTTGTCTCAGTCACTGGAGTCAGGATCCTTTGAAAATCTGATCCTAAAATTATCTTTTGCCTCACTCTCTCAGATGTTTGGAATCCCCATGTAATCCAGATTGCATACAGCAGAAGTAGTCCTGGTTTCAAAGGAAAGCAGAGCTGAAAGGTCAAACAAATCTCAAGCTATGCTGCCTCAAGCCTTTCTTCTGCCAAAGGAGTGGCTAATGACTTGTTCTTTGGGAAGACTGGAAAGAGGTCAAATATGAAGGCACGATTAAGAGAAGAAAAATCTTCCACACGAGTTACAGCTTCCATGCTTTTGGCTAGAATCCATAGCCCAGCTTCCAGGGGCAGCCCAATGACTTTTCAATTGCCTTATCATGCTCTACAGGGTCAAAAGGATGGAGGCATGCTATCAGTTTGCTGTTTTATAAGCTTGAAAAAAAGAGGGAAATTGGATGGGCAGGCTGCCTCAGAAATTCTGTTGGAACATAATCAGCACTAGAAGTTTTCCCAGAAGAAAACAATTCAGGTTTCAAAATTTTCTGAGATTGGGGACTGCATGCAAACTATGTTTCTCTCTAGCTCCCCATCACTACTGTCTCCAGTGCTATCACAGTCTCAAAAAAACCTTCAAAACACAGGAAATTAGAATAAAGCAACAAATTCCACCCCTCTCTAAAGCACTATGCTCTGCATGCTCTCATTTGTCAAGCCTACTGTTTTCCAACACTAGTTAGCATGCTCTTATCTTCGTATGTCTACTGCTTTTTTGGCTGATACAGGTAGAATTCCTGACAACCATCCCAACAGTGTTCAAGGAGTTCTCCAAAGCAAGAACTTGTGCATTTACTGATGGTTGTCCAATGACTCGAGAGTTTTAAATCCTGACAATGCTTTAAGTATTGCCAGGCGAGCAAGAAACATGAATCTTTGGTTACAGCATGATAATTTTAGTCAGAGCAAAGATATACAGGCAAAAGGGATTATACTGTGATGTTTTCAGAGCTGCAGTAATACATATGCCTCTGAATAAATGCAGGAATTGGAGGAGGAACCATCACACTTGCAGCTGCACATAGGAGAACCACGGGTTATATGTACCACTTTTACAGTAAGGTACTATCTATCTTTCAGGGTTGTCACCAACTCAGCAGATAAAATCCACAGCCCTCATAAGGCTCCTTTGTGCTCCTGCAGGTTTGTGTTTCTACCTCCACACCACTTGAGCACAGGAGCAGTTCAAAGGTAAGGCAGGAGGAAAGGGAGCAGGAAGTACTCCAATGATCCCAGCTAGAAGAATGGCTCCTCTGGTAAAACATCCATGTGGCTGCTGTAATTTGCATTAGGAAATATCTTGTTCTACAAAAGTCAGAGATGGTCTGATCTCATTTATGTGATTAAAAAGTAAATTGGAATCGCCCATGCCTTTTTCTGCATGGATCACAAACAAAAAAAGAAGTTGGACCAAACAGTGTTTGAAGTTTGCCAAGCTCTTTCTGTTTTTTCACTTACTGGCTTATATAGCTGTGATCAGCAGTACATTAAAGAAGAGTTGAGCCAATATGGATCTTTCTAGTTTGCTAGTAGTAATTAGATCTGTAAGCATGAATATAAATCTAAAGATCCAAGACCCAAATGGCTGCTTCTTGATGTATTCCTATTTACTGTCTCAAGAGCCCTCTTCATCTCTCTCGTAAAGTTATGTATTGCATTCAGATTAAACCTGAGGATAAATTTCTCGTCTTTCCACTTCACGCCCATAGAAATGATTTGGCTGGGTTATGCAGCAGTCCAAAGGATACGATCCACAGATGTCAGAAACGGCATTGACTTACCTAAGTGGCAAACAGCCAGCACAGCCAAGATTACACACATCTTCAACTGCACGGCCAGGGTTGGGTTTTCCCCTTCAAGCAGACAACCAAAAATATAGTTTGCCTTAACAGAATCAGAGGCTTACAAGTGGAATTTCCTTTTGGACTTCCTTATTTCCTTACAAGAGGACTAATACATTATTTCTCAACCACATTCTGCATTTTGGCATAGTTTAACAGAGTGGAAGGAAAACAAACTCATTAAAAATGTAAATGGTCCTGTGAGGGAGGAATACAGCAGGCAGCAATCAGAACATTGATGCGACTGCAGCTCTTTGCTTTGTTTTGAAAGCAAAAGTTTCAGTCAGAAATAATTGGAAACTGGCTACTGAGAGGATGAACAGCCAGCAGGAAAACTCAGAAGTAGGATAAACAACACAATACATTCAATAGCTGGCATGTTCCACTAGTTCTCTATCCATATTAAGAATCAAGTATTGATTACCTTTAACATACAGCACATTTTACAGTGTAGCTCCAGGTTTGTTTTTTTTTTTTTTTGTTTCCAGCACAAGGACATCTGCAACGAAGTGGGGCACCAGCATGTGCTGATGTGCTAGACACACATAAGCAGTGCTGCATACAACCAGGAGTCTTATCAGACACACACACACCCCCACGTGCTCTCGAATAAGAAAATGGGTAACAACTTTCTACAAAACAGCATCAGTGGACCAAAACAAAGCTGAAAAAATAAAGCCTTCTATAACGTCTTCTAAAAATTGTTTCCAAAATGAGGAACGTTATTACATTTTGCAAGTTAAACTTCAAGTGACAAGCAAAAATACTGTCGAGTAGTATTGGAAGCTCTCACATTTAATGTTTAAAGCAAAAGGCAAAAGAAAACTTTCAAATTTAAGCTGAGATACAAGTTTGCTTTGTGACTTTGAGCAATGTCTTGTCCTCTTTGTGCCTCTACCAGCCCAGCTGGAAAGCATAGTAATAAATTAAGAAACACAAAAACAAAAAACAGGTCTTCAATGAGATCCAGATGCTCTATTAAACTGCTGTTCTCCTTAAACACCTTCCAAACCATAGCTAAATAGAAATACATGTGACAGGTGAATTTTAAGCATGCATGTGAAACAGTAGAATTGTCTTTATCTATTTTCCAACAATTAAAAGTTACCATACCTCTTCAGGAATTGGAACCACATTAGGTTCTCCTATCCATAATAAAGGTAATTACAACAGAACTGCACTGATGCCACCTCAAGATTAAAGGATCATATACTTTATGATTCTGTTTATACAGTAACTTATTGTGTGGTTTACCTTGGCTAGGCAATGTGCATGCTGAGACTGCTTCTTATTATATGAAATTCAATCTTTTCACTGTTACCATGTCCTTTTTCTGGTTACTAACTCCCTGCCCTTTTTGAACTTTGTATGGGGTTCTCCATCTTTACCTGTTAAGATCACATTACTTTACCAAAGAAAGTATATTTATTATGCGTACATACAAAATGATGATTGGAACTGAACATGAGCATACAAGAAATTATGCTTATAAAAGTGTCATTATCTCAAGGTGGTTTAGTCAGAGCTTTAGCTGAATACACTTTTGTTTCCTGCACAAAGAAATAAGCAGAAAGTGGGAGAAAACTATAGGACTGATCATGTAGCTAAAGACTGATACCATAATGGAGATGGAAGAAGTTAAATTTGCATGAACATCTACAACACTGCTGCTTTCTGTCTGTAGTGTTTGACTTTGCTACAGCAACTTCCTTTTTAGTATAATTTTTGTAACAAGCATTTGCAGCCCGTACTACCAAACACTATACCTCATGCAGAACATGTTTGTCAATGCTGTTGGCTCAGATTGCCCCATTAGGGCAAAGTGGTGAATGAAGTGAAGAACACAACCTGGGGCTGCTTCAGAAGCAGTGTCATCTTAGATGTTAAGGAAATGTCTATGAAGCCCATATTGCTGTTGAAGTAGTATTCTACTACTAATGAAACGGCTTCAGTTGAAGTGTGATACCTACAGAGCAGTGCCTTACTACAAACAGATAAAGGGTCCCCAGACCATCCATTAAAATGAAGATTCCCTCATGCCTACCTTACTGCAACTTGGGACAATCGCTGCTGACCGCTGCTGATGTTCTTGAGGGTTATCTTCTTGCCTCCGTAGGAAAAAATCCTCGTAGAATATTTTTTACCCCTTTTCTTTGTAAAAGTTACAACCACAGGATAGGCCAGGAGAAAATATTTCTCAGAACTCGTTCTTATCACCAGCTCTTTGCTAGGTAAGCAGAGTACCCCGCATGCTCCTATTTCTTACTGCCGGAAACAGTATACACCGACTTGAGCAGATTTCAGGCTCAGCATAACTGCACAAGATATCTGGCATTTTCTTAATAAAGCCATCATCACTTCAATAGATTATCAGGCTCGCAGCTGAAATAACAGAACATGGTTGCTTGCCAAAGGACACTGAGAATGTTAAAACATACTACAGATGACAGTGCTAAGTGGCAAGTGACAGAAGACAAGCGAGGGAATGAAAACTGATTCATACTGACTGGGTCTTAAATGAAGCTGCAGTCACTGTCAGTAAGCTGAGATCTGTCAGAAGCCCCAAGGCATGGTGCTGGTCACTTAATAGGAATACGGCTTCTTGCATCCAATTCCCAATATTACTGTGGATGGCCTCTGCGTGTCTCCAGCTACAACGCCACATCTCATTGCCACCTAGTGGCAATTAAAGGATATTTAATACATTCGACCTTTAGCCATGGGGTGTAAATAGTTTCAGGAGGGTATTTTTTTAGTTTACTGGCTATTTTCAGATCAGTCCTTTACCATAACATTGCACATGAATGGAGTAAACACCCACACCAGCAACTTTAACTTTCACTGGTTTGTGAACATGACTGAAAATAATTATTCTTTTTCCCAAAGTCAAAAAAGCTGTAAGACAAAAACAGCAAAGCCAGCAGCTAGATTTCTATTTATTAGAAATGTCTTATATAGCATGTTGCTAAAGCAATTCCCGGATTCTAAAGCAATATGAAACCACTCATAAATAAGACATGTCAGAGTGCATTACTCCTATCAGGAAACCCTTGAAAGTTTTAGCACAGTTCCCCACAGCAGTCAGGCAGACTTTGAGAGACCCATGAAAGAGCTGTGGTACAGAACAATTAAAGCACATGTACATAGAAAGTTGCTGTTTGCCCTGATACTGGCTTCGCCTTGAGGCAAGACACTTAGTTCTTCTTTCCTGGCTACAAGATGTGATACAATTATGAAAGGAAATACTGGAAGTTAAAACAGTGAACGTTAATTTCAGAAAAAGACATCCTTGGTGCATGTATAAGCTTCCAACTTAAGAATGACATGTAGCTAAGCGCAACAACCTGAAGTTGGATCTGTATCTCGGCAGTTGGCCGATGCCTATGTTTTATCATAAAGAAAAATGCTAGAGATTAGTCTCAAAGTAAATGCCTGTGAACTTATTTTGAATTTCATCTCTGCTCTGCATATGGCTCACTAACTTAAAATTCAAGTGCAAGAAGAAAATTGATAGAGGCTAAAAACAAGCTCTATTTTTAGAATAGCCTGAACCTCGACCCCTAGAATCCAATATAGCTTTTTTACAGTATCATAAAAATCACTTCATACTCCTTTGCATCTTTATTTTGCAAGCTTGCCTACATGTAACCCATCCCATCTTACAGGGCAGTTGAATAGTTGTGGCCAGATGTTTGCCAGTTCAGATGCCAAAGAAATGGCCCTTTAGAAGACAAAGCCAGCTATGAATACTGAGTTGTGTAAGTGTCCACTGGAAAGAATAAAATCATAGGCTTGACCTTGCTCCACCCATTCATTTTGGGCAGAACTTGCCTAGAAAAGTTAGTGGTTTTGACCTCAGTTTCAAGAGCATGCAGCTAGATCATCTTGACCAGAGCCTTTGATGTCAGCAAAGTAATGCCTAATTTACCCCAGCACAACCAAAATTAGAATCTAGCCCAAGGGTAAAAACGTCTTTTAAATTACCCAGGCTAGTACTCCCCCTGTGCAGATTTGTAGCTGCACCACCGTGGCTGTTCTCCTCATATCACCTATTCCTATGACTTGGAGTATTTCATTGTTTCCTTTAACTGCAGCGTAGGGGAGATTCTCAGGGTCATAGCTGATCACAGAACTTTACTCAGTGAAGGGAACTTTCCTCCCAGCCTTCTCATATGATCTCATTTATCCACATTCTCTTCTAATTGCATACATCTACAGCTGGGCAGAACCAGAGAAACCCACTGGGCAGGATAACCTACATTTTCTCTGAGTCTGGAAAGTCAATGAGTAGTTCTGAAGTAAAAAAATATGAGAGAAGAAAATACAAGTTTTATATACTTTGGTCTTCTTCAAAAACAAGATTCCCCCTCCCTCCCCCCCAGGCCAGAGGGACTAATGTAAGTCAAGCTATTCAGGGAAGGAGACCTGTATTAGTGACAGAAAGGGTGATGATGAAGTAGGAGCAGAAGAAACTAGATCAAGTGAACAGAGAGCAAGTTCATGATTGGATTTGGCTGCCAAAATATCTTCCCATATCTCCCTCTCCTGACCTTTAGTAAATTATACCATATGCTGTTCTTTGTCCCTGTGGAGCCATACTGAACACTTACTTTCCTCTGCCTTAAAGCACGAATTCAATACAGGGAAGCCAAGCAAGCTGAAAAAGGTTTTTAGAAACAGGCTGGCAGGTTCACAATCATTGGTCACAGCACTAGGATCTCTAGCACGCTTTTTCCGAGGCTGCCTGGGAGCCGAACTGAGTGGCTGCACTCAGCCCATTTTACCGTGGCTCCTACTGAGAGGCACTGAACAGGCTGTGAAATCTCAAGTCTCGGACACCAAGAACATAACTGCAAAAGGCCACAAGCATCCTGCTCTAATGTCGACATTAGCTCTGCTTGGAGCAGAGGAATGGGACTAAATGACTTCCTGAAATCCCTTCCAACATAAATATTCAGAGATACTACCAACATCTTTAAAATTTCACCTTTTTTTTTTTAAATGTCAGTTAAACACAAATAGAGGAACAGAACCTCTCCAGAAATAAGCTGTGCACTATTAAAAAGCATGCTGTAATAAAACCTTTAAGTGAGTCTGAAGTGACTGTTAAATGCATAATAATGCACCTTCCTACAGACAGCAATGAAATCGAGTATTAAACATTACAGTCAGAACAAAGTAATTCAGCATAGATGCCTTGAAAATTCATTATTAAAATAAAAACAAAGGACATTTGTCCACCATACATAGGTCGCCATATGAAGAACTCATTCCCACATTTCTACTATAGACTGGCTTAATTGAGCTGAAAGGAACTCTGTGCTTAGGAAAGCTTCTTGAAAGTTGCTAGAGAGAAGGGAGTGAAGTCTACCTAAACTTTCACTATTTTACCAGTTCACACTAGACTAGCCTTAACTTCTTACCTGGGATTAGGCCTTTCCACAATCCTTGCTATCATCAGAGGTCTATCTCTGCCATGTAGGACTGGCTGCAGTACCTCAGAAGCAAAACAACCAGCACCCCCCAATCAGGTCAGCTAACCTGGCTGTATCCCCAGACTTGCTAACCTTGAGACTGGAGAGAGATCAGCTTTATAGTTAATCTAAATTACAGACACCTGCTGGGTATCTCCACAGCCAGCACTAATCCATCTATTAGCACGCTGCCCAGGGCTGAGCCGGAGCACTTTAAGCCAGGACTGCAAATGGGCTTGTATGGAACTGGCCATCCTGGATCTACATCGTGAGGGGACTCTTCCCTCTTCGGAGAATTTGGAAGTAGTCATTTAAGCCAGCTGGTATTTGTTGTGCATAAAGCAAAGCAGCATTAATTCAGGAAATTAATCATAGACTCGCTCGCTTTCTATACCAGGCTTTATCCATTAATCTGTACTCGCAGCAGAAACTCTGTAAGTCACATCGGTGACCGAGACAGCCATTGTGAAAGCCTGATAACAGAGTTGGAAAGCGCACAAGCAATGATAAAGAAAACAAATCAAGGTTATGGTATCACAAAAGGAACTTTGTTTGCTTGGCCAGAAAACAGGGTTTCTTTACAATATTACTTCCTCATTGTCTAGCGAGCATTTTGTACTACTAATTGTAAAAGTTGCAAACAAAGCATGCGAGCCTATCGCAATATTCTCTATCAAGCAAAGATCACCATTTCATATGTGCAAGTACGTGGTTCAAATAAGTGTAAGTTAGCGATGCCCTGTACAGTGCTAGAGAGCAAACAAGGTACTAGCGGTGCTGCAGCACTGTGTGGAAGACAAAACTGTTTTGCTGTCTGTGCAGTACCTAGGATCAAACTTTATGATAAGGCATAAAACCAATTACATCTTATCAATACAATGCTAAGAAACAATCCACCCAAAGCCATTGCATTGCCTTCCTGTGAATTTCTGCCTGAAGTTTACGCCTGCCTTGAGGCCAACAGAGACGCTGTGCTGATGAGAACTGTTGCTACACAATTCTGGCTGGTTGGACAGTTTGGTTTGCTGCACCAGCCTGTTTAGTTCTGCTTTATCTTCATTGCCTACTCCCCTGTACAGGCCAATCACAGTGGTTTGTTGGACATTTGTACTCTTGTCATACATTGCAATAATAATAGAAGATCACGTTTGAATCTACATCTGCTATCTCCATCTCCATCTGGGACAGATGGGCACTGATAGATTTAGCTATGATGTTTTAAGGCATTACTACTTTCAGCTGTCCACTCACCTCCTTGCCAGAAGCGATCGCCCCGTGGCAAACACATGCCAGTCCTGCAGCTTCTGTAATTTGCAGGTTGGCAAACTGAGCTGCAATCATTCACTTCTGTAACTCCTGCAATGTAACTTCTGCAGAAAGATGGGGTAGACACCCGAGAGTGGGAACAGAATAAACCATATGCCTTAATCTGACAGAACTCATCCGTCACAGCCAGAAAGGCCAATATTTCAGTGGCAGAGATTTCAGATATATACCCCAAACAAACAAAAGTTCCTTCTGACATGAAGCTACGTAAAACCTAAGAACAAGTTCTTCCTATTTTCTATTTGATCAGTAGACATATCAAACTTTTTTTCCGTGTGGTGTTTCCACTATAGGTCTATGTGAAAAGTGAGGTCATGTAGCCTTCCATTTCAAGCACCTTGATGTTCTTCCTGTAGCACAAGTCAAACTGGCCCTAACCCAGTAAATAAATATTTCCAGTGTTGCTGCTTTCTCTATATCCTGCCCAAACGTAATGACATCACAGCAACAGTTCCAGGCACTCCAGAGATGATGGGAAAGTATAAACAGCGCTCTATCTGCAGTTCATTTGCTATCGCTAAAAAAAAAAGAGCAAAACAAGCCTTTGACTGATGGTTGGTTTCCACAGTTAGGTGGCAACAGCTTTGCAAATGAACTATTTCAGGCAAGAGCTGGTGGTAGTTATTTGATAAAATGCAGCAGTTCTGATAATACATGGGGTTTTTTTAACATGGCCTTTGTAAATGATAGTATTCAAGGACAAACGTGTCAGGTCAAATTTGACCCAGGTGCTGAATGTGTAAAAGCTGAGAGGTAGAGATTACTGCAGGAAAGATTAATGACACTATTAACATGAACATGTGCAGCTACATAGCTGTGCACAGAGGAAAAGTTCTGTTTGGAGGCATAGTAAATGAAGTCTGGGTATGCTCTAGGGAGATTTTTGTTCCTTTTGCGTACAGAGATATTTTATCTCAGAGTTATTCAAATATACTTGAGTTCCTATAAGCAAGCTTTAAAAATAAATATTTTTTTTTAATTTTACCTGATGAATCAGTTACAAGGTAAAATCAGCACAGGTTTGCATCAAAATACACTCTATTTAACATTATCCAGATACCCTGTACTGAAAGTGAAAAATTCTCATAATAATGTGCACAGCTGCTCGCTGTAGTACAACATATTTTTCATGCTGCTGCAATGCAGTCTGTGTGTGATATTTTTAATTATTATTGTTCCAAATGTGTAAAATTGAGCTCTGATTCTCCTGAGGAAAAACATTTCATAGTTCATCAGATGCGAGGTACTAATGTGTAAAGAACATAGTTCTTGTGTCAAACAATAAGAAGATTTTAAGCAATTGGGGACTATATTCTTACTCGTGAAATCAGCCAAGACTCTTCTAATATCATTACTTCACTCATTTATATCGGCTGAAGAGATGGCATCCGAGGGAGGCAGGGCCACCCAGAGAGAAGGGGCAGGAAGAGCAGTTGATCTCGTTGCTCACTACGCTGCGTAATTAGAGGGGTCCTCCACCGCATTCCGGTGGGACGGCTCTTAACAGACGGGGGACCATAGTCTCTACTTGTACTCTTTCAAAGCTCTGGGCACCCCTGTCTGATGTTTAGCTTGCTGTCAGAGTTTTGTCCCAATGTTCAAAATAGTTAAGTATCTGTAATCAAAGCCAGATGGTCTTCGCATTTATAGGCACTTGATACACAGTTGGGTAAATTCAGCACTGCAGCCAAATCTCAGTATCACTTGACCAAAGTTCTCACCGCCTCAGGGTACAGTAAACACCACTTCGGTGTCACTACAGGCCTCTTGAAGTTTCACATTGAAACCTGGCCTCTGCAAGGGCAAAAAGTATTTCTTCCCCTGACTTCAGTTCACCCTTCATTTGCAGCTGGTCCGGTCCCTGCCAATACCGTTAGGTGAAATTCTGAGATCTGCTAAGAGATTTTAGCTCATCTTCCTGTCATTCAACAATTTCAGTTTCAGGGACGTTAGGCCCAAGAAGCAATTTTGGAGGAAACTGGATTGCGAGAACATGACCCAAATATTCCCGAGTTCAATGAAAAACTCACTGAATCCATTCAGTCACACTATCTACTGAGCTCTTCTTTGGTCTTCCCTGAGTTTCCAGCGGTGGATAAATAATTCAGTCAAACATAAACATAATCAATTTTGAAATCTGCTGAATAAAGGAGCCAGTCTTCTTTCCTGATCGCCCCCTGGGTCTCATTTTGTTTAAGTGGAAATGCTTTGGGATTAGAACACTGCGTATTACCAGAGCGACATCCCGTTCCCAGGCCAGCCCATGAGGATTGCTCCTCGCTCCCAGGCTCTCAGTTTGCAAAGTTCCTGAATATTCATGGGCCTTATTCTCTTCAGATTAGGCTGGACTCTTCCACTAACTCTGAAGACCAGGCTGGGAACTTGCTGTACTCAGATTTCTCATCTGCAAAGCGGTGTTTCTTTACATCACAGAGGTGTGAGAAGCATGAATTCGAATACTTCCCAGGTAGTCAGAGATTTTGAAGAAAGGGGCATGTAGGGGCTACCTGCGCAAATTCACCAGGTGTGTGCAGGGGCTATTGTCCCTTTTGCCCCCACTGAAAGTCCCTGTCATGCGATGTGGCCATAATTGCATGTTGGCATTTCACTTTTGATTGGAGCTGCTTCTACTCCAGAATATTATAGGAAGGTAAAGAGCCTGTTGGTGTTTAAAGTTCAGTGCTGCTTGGCCATTTATCTCCCAAGTACCTTTCAGAGCTCCTAATTGAAAGCTTGACATTCTCTACTAATTCATTAAAATATTTATTGTCTAATTATGAACTTCTGCATAACTTGGTCTTTTCTTAATCATAGCCTTTCATTCCTTCTTTTCGCAATGAGCAACTGGAATGGCATCTTCTGTTTTTTCTAAACAATTCATTCATTCATACTGGCAACCAGGACACAATCTCTCCTTTCCAGCTGGGAATTGCTTGCCACAATCCCCTGTTACACACACCAGAAATTTAGCAGGATGAATGAAGGTGCTGACACATATTAAGCAGTATGCTGTGTTTTGTCTGGGTATGAAATTTCAGAATATCTGCTAAAATGCAAAATGGGTGTGTAACTCCATCTACCTCTTCTTTCCTCATAATTATTTACATGGAACCACTGGGAGACAGCATGTCATAATACTCATTCATACTTGCAAACCACAAACAAGGAGAAAGCTGAGCCAGGACTAATGCAAACAGACAGAGAAAGAGACAAGTACATCTGGCTATGAATAAACAGCCGGTTTTTTGCTTCCTCTCCTGGAAACTTTCTTGACTTGTGTTCTACCTCAGTTTATTCTTTCAGAGATGAAACGGCCTGCTTTGGTACTTGCATAACATTTTAAAGCATCCTCAGATTCAGGCATCATAAAAGACTTAAACTGTGCAAGAGCAAAAGTAGAAGTAACTTTTAGAGCCGACAACCCATCGCTGTATAGGTGAGTATAGGCTGAAGAAAAGACTCGTAATCATATAATCAGTTCTACATATACGAAAACAATACTAATGGGGGTGCGAAGTCAGACGCTACGGGAGCTGAGTTAAATCCACACTATGAACGGCCAGGTGATCCTTAGCACAAGTTGCTTTGCGCACCTGCGGCACTGGCAGTGTTTTGGAAGGGAATGAGCAGCTAGCTTTCAGACGTAGGGCCAGAACTGTGCTTTCCCACAGAGAATAGGAACAGTATCAAAAGAAAATGCAAGAAAGCCCGTTTCACAACACCGAAATGGCACTATGGACCAACCAGCTGAAAAGAGACTAACCAACATAAAAATTCGTGATAGGAAGTGTATCACAAATCACAAGTTGGTGGAGCGCTTTCCCTGACTTAGGTGGACCTTGGATCAAGTCTACAGATTACGATATATTCGCACCAGCTACAAAGTTCAAGATTTATTCACTCTCCACCTCACAAATTTATAGACCTGCTTTCACCATGAGCGGACGGGATCCCTCATGCTTTTTACCATTTTTCATTGCTCTTTTAATGTTTGAAGCACCCTGCATCATAATGAAAGAGTGTTTTGGGAAATATCCGTAACAAATTGAATCAAACTGGCAATGCTCTTTGCCTGTTAAGCATACTTGGTAAATTAATATTAGAAACCTTCACTTTATTTTTCCTGTCTCCATACCATGGTAACTTGTTATCTATTTATTTTTAAGTCAAATAAAAAGTTTAGTTTCCTAAAAACTACATTCTGAATAACTTCATTTACTCTGAAGTTATTCAGAATGTAGTCATTCATCCTTTTTTAACAGAATTGCAACAGAACATCACAAAAACATTCACTGGGGAGTCTGAAGAATGGTAACCAGAAATAGATGCAGGATTTAATAGTAATATTTTGTCATAGATGAGTAGATACATTCAGTTATTTCTACCAACTCCTCTAATCCTAAAGCTATGTTCCAGATTCATTCCAAAAGGAATGAATTTTCTCGAAATTCAGTCAGTTATGTTTAAAAACTTCATGTAGAAAAAACTGTTACAGAAAGGTAAAACAAAACCAAATGTTATCTATTTTTTTAAAGAAAAAGTTCTCTGTTTGCGATTGTAACTGATTATTCTAAAATTAAATCGTATACAGCAGAAACACGAGGGCTATTTACAGGCTAAGCGCTACCAGAAAGATAAAATTTAATTATCACCTATAACTTTCAGTGGCCTGTATGTGGTCTTTGTTTATTTTGTTATTTACAATCATTTAACATTTACTCACAGAACTTAATTTTGTAATTTTTGCTGTTATGTTTCTTAGTTATATATCTTGTCTCTTTTCTAACTGAATGGACTGAGCTTTCTTAGAGAAAGGATTTCCATAGGTTGTTCACAAATCCTTCAGCAGCAGCTCTACGTCTGTTCAATTAATCTGTTGTGTAAATAAAACAGCATTTCAAGAACAGATGAAAGTTTGCTTTTGCAGATATCCTCCCTGCACACCCATTCAAACTGGAATCCGGAGTTCTTTTGCTTTTAGCCCACAAGCTTGCAAATAAAAAACTTGATCGCCAAAAGTTCACAAATAAGAGTGCTCGTCCACAACCGGACCTGTGTGCATAGGCACTCAGACATACATAACTCTCCCAAATTTGAAAGAGCTCCCAAATTTGTAAGATTAGGAGCCTTTTTTGTCAGGTGGCCTTGAATGAACTGGGCTTACCTGCAGAAAGGGACCAAAGATAAAAGTTAACCATATTGGGAGGTTTTACATTTTTTGCGTAAGAAAACTTATCTTTCAGCTACATTTACCCACCTCAAACAATGAGATCACCACAAATCTATCTGCCTTACTACGGGAGTAAATCAGAGACTATTTATAGCCAGAGCTTTGAATATTTACTGCCTAGGAACACAGGACAAGACTACGGAGGAAAAAAAGGAGAGAGCAGTTCATAGCTATCTGATAGTCGGGGCCTTTTCCCCGTCCTGGAAAGTTTTACAAACAACTGTTGCTTATTACTGTATGGTTTTGAGACCTCATTCTGAAATCAGTGGTTTGAAATTTGGTTTGAAGAAGTTTGCCAAATCTGGTACTTAAGTTTTAATGGTGCAAAACTAATGAAAGGGTAGGATATGCATAGATTATTGTAAATAAATAGTATGATACGTCAGGAAGAATGACGAAGGGAAGTAATGAAAGACAAGTATTCTACCGGGATTTAGAGAGTCCCGTCGCCGATTGGCACAAGCACGGTGAAGTTCTCCTGTTACGAACTCGAGCAAAGCTGCAAGAAGCAAAACTGTGAGCTTTTATTTTGTGCTGAAAATGCTTTGAGAAGGTACTTTTCAGGAATTTATCATAATGAAGAAAAACTACATTTCCTTATTTGCACTCTCTCATTGTAGTTTTAATATTTTAAGGTAAAATGATTCCGATTAGATATTTTTCTTAAGAAATTTTTTCCATTAAGGGCGGAAGAGACAAATGTCCTGAAAAGGATTTAGCGCAGGCGTTCAAGCTCTGCTGTTGGAAAGGGTTAGTAGCAAGCTAAACAGATCTTGAATGTCAACTCATTTTCTTTGTTATGTTTCATTGCAGTTAGGCTTGGGTAAACTTCAGCAAATTGAAGTGTGTGCATACACACATCCTTCTGTTTATGGAGAGTGTAATAACTCTGGAAGAGCTGACGTATTGTGACAGAGAATAAATACAAAACTGCATAAACAGATTTCATTGCAACTGGTAGTCCTTAGATAAAACTTTTGTGTATCCACATAGTGCCAACCTCAGTAAAGACAGGATTTAACAAAACTGAATGTAAAGTCCAAAACAAGGATCTAATTCCATTTTAATGTGTATTATATAAACGCAGGATGCAAGTATTTCACTGCTTATCTGGGTGTAGAAAGCTCAAGATCTGACCCCCTTACCTGAGTGTAAATACAAGCACGTAGTTCAGTTTTCTGCAGATCAAAGAACATGCTAAACTTTATTATTTTTAAATGCTCTTAATTAATCTCAGAACAAGCTGTAGCTAAAAGGTCATGATTTAAGTGCTTTAGGCTACAGAGATGCAGCTCCAAGAAAAGTGTGTTTTTGTGTTGCTAGGGGAACCCTTAATGTGCTATGGCACCAGTCACAGTTTGAAAAACAAGAAACGAAGCAGAAGTAGGTATTGTTTAATGAAAAACACAAAAAGATTAAATCAAGATCTAGAAGACCATTAAGCATAAAAAAGAGGGAGAGACACGTTTTAAAGAGTATTTTAGAAGAGTGGTATAATGTTTATTTATAATATTTATTTATTAAAATTATATTTAGTTATTTCAGAGGAAAAGTTCAGACCCGAACTATTGCCAGAGATTGCTTAATGGAAAGGACTAATGACGCTCTGAAGGGACCTCAGAAGTCTGATGTGAAATCAGTGTAAAAGGTGCGGACTGTAGACCTTCCACAACATTTTCTTACAAATCTGGAATTCAGGTGAAACTTTCTTCACTTCAGAATTTGTTATAAATCAGCTCTCAACAAAGCTGTCAATCTTATATGCACAGTTGTGCCATATTTTACAGTAATCTTCTCCATTCCCAGGGTAATACGAAAATCCTTGTGAACTGAACCTTAAACAAAGACTTTCTCTATCTGCTGTGGATTGAAATCACTGCTCTAGATCAGAACCGAAAGTTACGGGGTCAGGGCCTCAGCTGAGCAATGTCCATTTATATCCACTGAGTAGATATTCTATAAAAGATGTAGAAATTAATATCAAGTAAACAAGTTTTTGAACTGTAGAGCTTGAGTAGAACTGTGTAAATAATTGAATTTTTGGCCAACTGGTTACACTTTATGTCACTTAGTGACACTGAAGTATTAAGTGAATATAGTTAAACTTAATCTCAAGCATAGTTTCAAATTCAAAATTACACTTTTTAAATTTTGAAACAAAACATTTTGACCAGTCTCAGAGAAATCTACTTTCTTGGGTGAAAACTATTTGAAAAAGCAGCCTGAGGTTATCTAATAGTTTCACTGCCCTGCACCGAGGTTTTTTGGTGCACAAGGCATATATTTGAAAATATTTCCAAACCTCTACTTCTGGTTGCTCTAAAGCCCTAGACGTGCATCTTCTACAAAGAAAAACTGTACAGTAGAGATCATAAATACAGAGTTTCCTCTTCATTGTTCCTTCTTATAATTGTCTCGGTGCCTTGCAACTGAATATTGTGATTGGTTGCAATCCAATACTTCGTATAGGCCAAAGAAAAACCCAGTTCTACTGGTCACAAAAGAAGGAGAAAAAAGATATGTATGTAATCTTCTATAAGTTATAGGAAGCTTATTTTATTTGCACATTTAGCAGTGCCTCATGTAAGGGCACCTAGCACAGACATCGTAGCCAATCCATGAAGAATTTTTTTTTCTTTGCTATTTGTCAGCTCCATTAAGTAGCATTGGAATTTTTTCTTTATCTTGAACAAATTGGTCTGAAAACAGAAATCGTTTTCACCGACTGAAGGGAAAGGAAGGACTTTTTTTAACGATAGAATTACTTTCTGACAAGTTCTTTTTTAATAAATATGCTTGGCAAACATACTTGGGAATCTGCCTGCCAAAATCATGAGTATTTCTGGGAAATAAGCTTCATGAATAGGTAAAAAATATTGATTTAATACATATTTGTATTGTAGTTCTAAAAAGAAAACGCGAGGAAAGCTGATGCAGCAGGAAAATTATTTGTAGATAGGCTTAAGAATTCCCAAACCCATTACAGAAACTATAAAAATTCCCAAACCCATCACAGAAACTATAAATTGTTAACTGTAAAGTCTGAAAGTGTGTGAAATATCTATAAAAGTATTTGATGATTTGGATGTGTTTCTCTACACTGTGTACTTCACACGGGCGTAATTGTCAAGGAATCCTACACTGAAGCACTAACAAAATTGTGAAAATTATTACATACTCTTTAAACCAAACAACATCTATAGTTGGATTGTCCATAGAACACATAAAATACAAAAATACAAATTAATTTATCTGTCCTAATTCCAGAGTAACATTTCTATGCACAGACCTCAGATCTAATAGATAATTATTGCCTTCACAACTTTAGCTTCTTCTTCTGACAGTTTGGAATATTACAGATGTTGACAGTAGCGTATTAAAAGGCCTAAATTGGAAATAAAAACTAATAAAAGTGGGAAATAATGACAGTAGAAAGACTACTTGTCTTAAGACAATAATATTGACCTTTTTCTTCTTTGCATCAGACACTTAGGAAGAATATAAAGTCATAAACAAACTTCCGTAGGGACAAACTTTATGACAGATCATCTCTTTTGAGAGTAGCATGCTTGCATTAATACACATGAATTAAATTACAATAATTTATCATACGTAAGGCTGTGACTTTAATGTTTAACTCTGCTTTCAGTTATGTAGCCCGATGCATTAGACTTTTCATTCTACTAAGTTTGACGTGTGCTAGACATTTGCAATAAATGTATGTTTTGAAAGTGTTATAGAAGAGAGGAGAAAACAACATTGTTTATTTCTCATTATTCATGACTTGTTCCGGGTAGGAATCAGCTTGAATCTCAATTTTCCCTCTTTTTCGAACAAACTGTTTAGTTTCACTTTACTTTTAGATGCTTCAATAGCATTAGTAAGAGAATATTTAAAGCAAAGTAAGGCATATTTTAGTTGAGCTTACTATAAAGAACAAAGTATAATCCATAAAGATTGCAATTCATGACTGTATTGTTCCAATATTACATTTCTATAATTGCATTAACTTTAACAGTACTACACCAGCATGTAACTAAATAGCACATTGGTGGCTAAGTCCTGGAACAGACGAGCTTGTCACGAGCCAGTTCCCCAGCTGCTATGTGCCAGCACAGCTCTGTTGAAACCAATGCAATTACACTAACATCAGCCAACGATCTGTTCCACTGGATCGTATGCTGATGTATTTGCATCCGTATATATATACCTCTACCAATACAGCGCGCATCGTGAATGGCATTAAAAGCACAGCCTGAGAAGAGTCGCAGGGACAGCTGGCCCAATAGCACATCCCCAGCCGCGGCCAGTCACGGGTCCTTAGGAGAGAAGCGTAAGAAACTGCAAATGTATCACGTGAGCTTTCTCTTGTAGGGTTCCAGCTTTACGGGGAGCCATTAGTGAGTTAGCGACCTCTCGAGGCACAGTTTGCATCCAGCTCATCATACTTTGTACTCCCTGATAGTCCTACCCTCATGACGTTTGTTAATGCTTTATGAGCCCCTTTCTATTTTTGACTTCCACAAGACGCAGTGGCAATGACTCCCACAGCTGTGTGAAAAACAGCTCCTTTTTATGTATTTTTAACCAGCTGTTTGACGTTTCCATTGAATCCTTGCTAATTCTCTTCATAAACAGTAAGTAACAGGTCCCCCAATTTGATAGCCACCTATTTGCCTTTCTAATGTCCCCTCCCCACTGAGATGCCTTTAGAGCACCCTGTGACACAGCCACCCTCTTTTTTTTTTCCTCATTCCAGCTGAGTATGTATCACTAAGGTCATACAGGCCTGACTGCTCAGCACTTTACCCCTTCTATAACCATTACTACACACAGGGCAAATAAAGTGCAGAGTGGTTGCAAAGCAATCCTGATTCAAAAGCATTTTATATCCAAATGCATGACATAATATATGTTTAATCACACAGGAACTGACCACTGCTTGATAGAAATCTTCCTGTCTCTCATAGCATCAACAGAGCAATGTTAATTTATACCAGATGCACATCTGGCCCAGACTGCGTAAAGAAGCTGTTGAGGTGGAAATTTAATATTTAAACTAGTACAAACCTACAGAATTCTGCAATAAAATTAAATTTGGGTAAAGGATTAGTTACCACTTTGATTATCTACTAAAGAAGGCTTATTTTTACAGCAAACAGAAAATTGCAAATAATTGGAATCAACATTTTTGCTGCTAATACAGTGTCAACTTCATGACACTGACCCTAAATGTATGTATGATTGAAGTGGATGAGTGACATGGCTAAACACGGTGAGACAAGTGACCTAGCACCTTAGGTTTCCTCCCTGCTTTTCTACAAAAGCTAGACATAGCCACAGCCAGCCAGCCGCATACATGAACTACTTACGTAGAGATGAACTTCGATACATTACAATGCCCTTAAGAAATCATAAACCCTGAAAATCAGGGAATGTGAGAATAGAAATATTCACCGCTAACCATCCTAGGCTTTTTATGAATCAAGGGTTGCTGAAGATACTTTTGGGACCAAGGCTTGAGCTAAACAAGTTGTTAAAGAGAAATAGCTTATGCATCAGTCTCTTTTCCCCTCTAACTCCCCCAGTTCTTCTGCTGCTTTTTCTTCCCCCTTCTGCTTCCTTCCTTCTTTTTATCGGGATATAAGAAGAGGAAACGGATAAGCTGGGGCTTAAATTATAAGACTTGTCTTCTGTACTTATTGCAGTTTTCAAAAAGTGGGACTGGTCCTGAGGCCGGGTGACTGGTGCCCCCTTAGTGATTGAAGGGCATGTAGGACAGCAGTATGGTTTGCTACCTATTGTCCTGGCTTTCCTAAGCAAACCTTATTCTCCCTACCCTTAACGTAGTTTCGCTGTCTTTGCTACTGATGGGTCTGAGTGATCCCTAGTTTTACGATCTGGCGAAGACCTGAAAAAGGTAAACAGTAACATAATAGTAAGCTGCCGTGTGGTTTCTATTAACTTTCACCTGGCATTCCAGAGATTTAATTAAATTTCTCCAATTTTGGCCATTGCCAGGAAGCGTGACGGAACAGAGAGGGATCACCTGAGTTTCTGCAGTCCTTACCTGACCTGAGGCACAGCAATGCATTATGGCACTGGGGGAGGACATGCCGCAAAGTCCTTCAGAGAGCCAGAGAATATAACAAAGGCCGTAGTGCATCTTCACCCCCATAGCACAGAGCGCCTATCGTATTCTCCTCACATTATTTTCCTTGGACTAGTCTGATATTTTTTTCAATGCGATGCCTGTTGGGTAATTGGAGCATTTAGATAACCGCTCTAAGCAGCGTTTCAGCTTTTGCTTTTCTCTATAATGGTGTCGGAATGGCATTGTTTCCATACCCACCTTAAGTATATTCTGAAAAAAAATACATTGTGGAAGGATGGTATTGGGAAAAACAAAAGGCATTCATTGTCAACAGGGAAGTAATAATTCTTTAGATATTTATTTATTAATCTATCTTAGTCTCTTTATGCACTGTGTTATTGCCTGCCCAGTGGGGAACTCTTGTAGAATTAGCAACAGATTTCCCAAAGCTTAGCAATGAGGTAATCGTGCACTTGAAGTGTGACTAGCAAAACTGAGTGCTGCAGAACAGTGCAGATGCTATACAACAAATTGTTTATGCATTTTAAGAAACAACAGCATCTGGAATTTTTATAGGGATGACGAAGCACAGAAATATGAGCAGTTTGATGCCCTTTGTTTAAGAATGGGTTTGAATCAAAGTTGTTGAAGCACAGACAAGGAATTAATTCTTTAGTAATACCCATTTGTTACTCTTTCTGAAATACCAGCTGTTTCTGTCCTTCTCGGTTTAATAATTTTTCTTTATATTTTAGGCCACCAACTAACTAATTAGACCTAGATTTGATAAGGGATCTTCTAAGCACACATTCCTGTCAGTTCGTCCTTCATCACCAGCTATCAGGGAGCATTCAGCTACCTAACTTCACAATTACAAAAAGCTATTTGTGATAGTAAAAAGCAGTCTTATTTTATTAGGACGTATTATTGCCATGGAGTTTGATTACTGGTATTATTTTTTAAAGCAAATATGAGGAATTGTATGAAGGCAATATAAAGATCAGGAAAAATTATTGAAAAATCCATGAAAAATGTCTTTCCTTTTGGATGCTTTGAACAGTTATTATTCTGTTGGGGCTGTCTCTGGTTGTTTCTTTTTGTAAGGCCTCTGTATTGAAGACATCTCCCTGAACTTTGTGGAATCATACTGAGATTCATAAGACTAAGGCAAGATTAAGCAATAAGATTTGTGCCCGATCAGCATTCGAAGTCCCTTTTGAAACAAATCCAAAATAGTTCACCATAATACAAAAAAGTCTATAACCCCAACCTGATAATCCTATATCATAAATTATGGAACGATCCTAAGATTTCTGGCAAGACAGGTACATAGAATACAAAACAGCTACAAAAATTATAAAACAGAATTGACCTTATGGACCATTTGGTTAATTTTTCATGGTATTTCCCCATGTTTTCATGGCTCATTAGTCCACGTAACTATGGCATTAAATCTGTGCCCAAGGCCATAAGAGTGAGCATTAAATAATGAATCTAGGTCTTGTCAGTGGACAGGACCAGGCAGGAAATCTATGTGAAATGCATCTAACTTAGTATAGGTTTCAACACCTTCTATTGCTGAAAGTTATGAAAAAAGCAGTTACTATTAAGTTATGTTCTGGTAGATTACATATGCAAACTGGACACTCAGCTCTCATACTCTTAGCAGATGGCTGTAACCTTGACATTGCCAAACAAGCTAGTGTTTTCTGCGTAATAGTCTTTTTTACTAGGTATTTCCAGCTAGACTGAAAGGGCTGTCTTTGCTATTTAGTGTAAATGTGCCCTGTGGAAGATTTTTCTTTTAAAAAAGAAGGCAGTAAGAGTGATCTTGCAATGGTGCACTCTATGTAGTCCTACTAGCAAAGACCTTACATGTAGATATTTGTTTTGGTGTAGTAAATTGGCAAGAGGGCCAAAGAAGCAATGATGTGAGGGATGAGAAAACCAGAGGAGAAAATAAGGAAGGAATATGAATTAAAAAGAAAACAACTATGCATGAATTATAAAGTAGAGCTACTCAGCTAGAAGAGTTTATTTCTGGCCCTTTACCCATAGGATTTTTCCAATGATAACATGGCATAAGCAGTAATAAGACCTTCATGAATGATGTTGCAGACAAATTATGGAAAAGAGATCAGATCCTCTGAGTTTGGGGGGATATTTTATGACCTTGTGCGTGTGTGCTGAATGCTTGTCATCCTCTTCATGTCACTATGACTTTCACATGTTCATGAAACCTTATAATTCTGTATGACCAAAATGAGCGCTAATTTACTTTCTGTACATCTCACAAGTTACAAATAATCATAGCATGAATTTAAACATTATTTTTAAATTTAATGAACTCAAAACCTATCAATGTTAAACCAATGAAAGAAGTGTAATCAAAAATAGCATCAATTATTTACGCAACCTCTAGAGAAACCTAGGCTTATATGGTGGTAATGTTTAAAACAGAAAACTGTCTCCTCTAAAAAAACAAACAGTTGCTAGAGGTACTGAGAAAATTGTCCTCCAGTTATCTGAATGTAATCCAAGAACCGGTACAGAACTTCAGAATTGGATGCAGTGGACTTTGGACAGCAGATCTTGGGCATTATCTAACTGCTTGATTTATTCACTTATTTCAAAGCATAGATTCTTTAGAGCAGACAATATTGTGTCCTACTTTATTATAATATTGCTATAAATCACAAGTGATTACTTTAAAGTAAAAAAGTCACAAATATAAACCTGGCATAAGGACGAAGCAGTATTTTGCTATATATTCTACATTTAGATAGTATCTATTCTATAAACACGAAGCATGCAATTTCACAATCCTCAAAAGAAAAGGCAAGTGATCTGTTCTTAATTTTAGGTTTTCTACATTTATATCTGGGAACTGTATACTTTCAGGAATTATGGGTTAAGTGGGAGGAGAAACAGGAGCAACTTGCTTGGGCAGTTTAAAATAGAGTTCACTGTTTTCAGGAATAGTTTATTTTCCACATACTGAGACTTCTCCAGTGGGAATAGCTCACTGATACAGTGAGGACAAATGGAGCAAGATGTCTTCCTACAGTGTCAAGTCAGAGCAGTAACGACTAGATATAAAAACTTGTAATTTAATGCTTTGAAAGGACAAACAGTTTGAAAGCATGTTTCCAAAATACATCTGCAAAATAGCTTGCCATTTTCTTTTATTCATTGTTTCCATGAGAGTCAGGGCATTATGCTTTATGGTTGCTCAACTCTATGCAGAAACATTTTCCTGCAGAAAGAATGGTAATTTTCTTTGCAAAAGCCTAAGCAAAAGCCTATGTAGAAGTACACCTCCAGCACGGATCCACTCAAACAGTGCACTGCGTCTTTGCAAATGACAGCAGCAGTAAAATCTGATACAGATCTTTCCTCCTGATCCAGTGTTGCTCCAAATGAATTAAGACTGTACATGAAGTATATGATATGAATGATCAAAGATCAGTGTCATTATTATCTATTTTTCAAAACCTATGATTAAGTTATCAGCTGCTAAAGTCACGGCTTTTGCGTCTGAATTACACACTATACCACTTTTTGCACAATCAATACTGGTGCTTCAGTGGCAGTTCTAGTGGAAAGGAAAAGCTGAAAAAGCTCCTCCGGCAGAAACAGACTTAGCAGTAAGGTCACCGCGTATGGAGGGATCAGCTAGCACTGAGCTTTCTGGACAATAAAAAGCAGAATGAGTTTCCATCAGAAATGGAAGAACACCTCAAGAAATACGTTAGTAGAGAGCAGAGCAGGTCCGTCAGTGCCTTTAGGAGACCTATGTATAAGAGCCTACCCTTGAGTTCTTAGTTATGTAGGTTGCTATTTTTAATGGGAATGACAGACAAAAGTCTGGTCATATCATACAAGTAGACTTCTATACACAACAAGTATCTTCTGCATTTCCTTTTCTTTTCACCAGAAAGTTTTGAGGTTTGAGCTATGCAAGATGGATGAATGAGGACGTAGTCTTGTCTTTGGAGTTTACAGTGTCCAGATTAAACCGAAGATATTTTCCAAAAGCATGTGTTATGTATTTAAGAAAAGAAGTTCACTGTGGGGTGATAGAGATCAACATTTTTTTTCCTGGAAGAAGCTTTGTTTAGTTTCCATTAAGTAATGAGCTGCTAAAGGATTTGCTGCTACAAGAACCCGAAAAAAGACACCTTAAACACACTAAAGCAAAGCATTGTCCTGTGGGACAATTCTGTAGTACAAATTGGTGCCAGTAGGCATTCCATCACTGAAATATCAACTAGAAATAGCTGAACACTGAAGATTTGTTCCAGAAACATTCTTGAGAAAATTGTTTTCCTGAAATACATAATCATGCTTATTTTTTTTACATTCCAGTGTTTTTACTGGTTTGGTAGCCTTGACAGGAGGCATGAATCACAAACTTAAACGCAGACAGCATTCTGCATTCCTTTTTGTGGAAAAGACAGGCCCTAATGGTTTTTGCAAGATAGACCAAGGGAATATGCAACATGAACATTGCTTACTTGAGTTTCATTTACATAAAAACGAGAAAATAGGATACTTTACAGTTAGTTAGAGATAGACCTAGACAATGAAGAATGAAAGGAGTGTCAACCCCGTTCTTTATTCTTTACTTAGCTAGGTAGTAATTTGTTTTGTAAAAACAATTACTTTTAATGGAATACTCTGTGAAGTATAACACTAGTAAACATGAGAGAGAAGAACAGAACGGAGAGGCAGTGGAGTCAGCTGAATTTCATATTGAGGAATTGTCGGTCAACGTACCACCCAGCCTTTTTCATTCAAAAAGTTACTCACTATTCATTTCGACAAGATAACCAATGTCAACCCATATGAATTTTTTCTGAGTGCTCAATAATCACAATTCAGTCTCTGAGCTGTTTGCTCAACTTAGTTCCTTGATCCTGTTTCCTCTTCCTGACTGGATAGCCTTCCAGACTAAATTTGTTTGAAACAAACTCTAGCTCATCATTAAATTAATCTCAATTTAAAGTCCAACATTCACTTTCTGCAAACATATTGTCACAACAAGCAAATAAAAATGAGTGCAAGCATTTGCTGGAAGAACGATGAATATTTTCTTGTAATGTTTTTGTTGCTTTGCTCCTATCATACAGTCTTCTGTAAAATACACTAGCAGCAAAAAAGTAATAAACAATTGACCAACACATATCCATTTATTTAGAAACAGTTTCTTGGTGAAGATTTGAGACTAAGACTTTGCATATGTCCTCAGTTGTATGAGAGGATATGCTTTTTATCTAGCCACACAAGAAGATCTCGTCTTTAGTGAAAGTAAATTTGGCATGGTATCAAGCCGTAGCTCCTTACACATACACCTTTCTCTGAAACCAGATCTATGTGGACCTCAAAGCAGCGTTTTTAGGCTTACAGTTATGTTGTGAGGCTCTTGGGCTGTAACAGCAATCACTAGAACCGACCCCAAACACCAAAACTCCACACATGCGTATGAAGAACTAAGTACACTCCAGCCATATTGGAAGCCCACAGACTTCAGCTCATTCTAAACAAATTGCAGTTAGCTGAAGGCTGACAGAAATAAGTTTTATTGGCTTCAGGTTTGAATTTCACTGGAATAGCCTGGCCCTCAAGACACAGGGAAGACATGTATTTGCAGAGGTACCAGGACTCCATGCTGACAGCCTACCTTTCCACACCAGAATAGTTTTGAAGTTGTTTGGACAAACAACTTCAAAAAAAATCCAGATTAAAAGAGCTCTTCCTTGCCAGGGCATCAAAAGAAGGATGGTAACACACAGAGTTCACTTCTGCTTGAAGTGCAAAGCTTACCAGTTCAGCTTGTGAGACCTGTGTAATGTGAACAGTACTATTAAGCTATACATTTGCATAAGGGTTTTCCTGGGTGAGCACCAGGAAAATATGTTGTGAAGACAGTAGATCAAGTCCTACACAGATTTCAAGGGCTATACAGTTCAGGTCACCTAATAGAACTTCAAGATCTCTCTGTAGAACTGAAAGACAAGTATTACTTGTAAAAGGGCTACTTGTAAAAGGGCTACAAGTATTACTTGTACAAAGTCTGGGTCTCCTTCACTTCTTGGCCGTTCTAAGTGCTTGCCAACTTGTAGAATTAAACCTGATATTCATACAGGAGACAACCTGGAGCTCAAATCTGGGTTTCTACTTTGAATTGGGGTAAGCAACTTAATCCTCCAGAGACAAAGTTTCAACATCTGTAAAAAAAGGTTTGAAAGTACTGTTTTCCCCTAAAGGGAGCATTATGAAGTGAACTAATTAACATCTAGAAAGGGTTTAGGGTTTCAGGAAACTAAGCGCCATGGAAATGAAGGGTGCTGTGCTCCCTTTATAGTGGAATATTTGCATTTGGGAAGTAGTTGAGAACTTTGGCTTTTAGCCTGTGCCTTAGCCTCTCTGAAGTGTCGTGCATCCTTATCAACATTTTGCTCTCTACACTCACATCTACGTACCATTTCCAGAGAACAGTTACTTTTATCATCCAAAAGTGGCAATTTCCTTACAAGTCAAACTTTGTTTCACTGTTATTCCATAATATCCTAAAAACAGATACCATAGGTTTTTCCCTGCATTTTTTTATTTTAGCTAGACAATTCTCCACTCCCTCTGCTTAGAAAAAATTTGAGTACAGTAATGGTTCTGCTTTCAAACTACAGAACACTCCGAGTTTTACACTTCACACTTCGGCTATGGTTGTATAGAAAGTAGTAATGGTGACAGCAATGAAAGGCAACAGCCTTACCGAGCCGTAAACTCCTAGGTGATCTGCCTTTGTTTTCTGGAGTCGAAACATGGTATGAATGTTCTAAATTAAGAATCAAAGCATTCCATATTTCTGAGTACAAGTATAAATTAAAAGTAAGCATTTATAAAACACTTCAAGCCCTTGAACAACAGCAGGACATCACAGCCCATTCCACAATCAGTTTTGGACTGGGCCACTAACATTTTATATACTGTTGGGCATACGTCTGATAAACTCCCCTGCATAACAGCACTTCTTTTTTTAAAACCACTTTGCATATTAAAACAAAGATATAAGCAACATGGGGCAAACCAAAACACTAAATGCAAACACCTGTAAATTTTCAGAACTTTGAGATCTTAACAAAACTTGCATCCTGGATCCAAGCATTCTCACACTGATTTTGAGTTTACTGAATGGCTGGAGACTTCAGAGTGGATGAAATCCAGTCACCAAATGCTCAAAGTTTCTAAAACTTGAATACGTATCTGAATTTGAAATATGTCATGAGCTTCTCTTTGTACAGTAGAGATCATTTCTGTTGTATTTGGTACACATCCATTAAATTATGCAAACTTTTAAAATGTGCAGGCTTACAGTAAGTACATCAAGAGCATTCAGATTGAAAGAATATTTCTTGATATTTTAATTCTATATGTTGAAGAAGAAACAAAGCAATGCAAAATATGTCATTTTTAACATGTGCTTTCAAAGTTACTCTGTTAACTGCATGTTGAGCCATATTTTTCAGAATTGTATTCTCGAGAAATAAAGCTCTTGAGGAGATACATAGCCTGTAATGATGCTACAGTTGCAGTGCTCAGTTTAAAAAAATCCTGAAAAATAAGTCAGAACAGATTTGAATGCTTTGCAGAAGATTTTCTTTATCCCTGAAAAGAGGAAAGTAGAAGTATGAATCTCAAATATTTAGCATTCATTAGTGTTATGTCTGTAATACTGTCTCATTTGACCACATAGCTCATCGAAAGCCAGTTAGGGAAAAAGGATCTCAAATGTGAGTGCAAAGCTGAACAGTTAGGTTCCTTATCAAAACGGAAGGATGTATCAAATGGATTTTCCACTGGGGTCTGTCCTGGGTCCAGCGCTATTCAGTATTTTCACTATTGACCCAAATGGCAGATCACAGAAGTGGCTCATTAGATTTAGAGACAAATGAAGTCTGGTACATTGTAAGTACTTGGGAGGACAAGAATAGGATTCAGTATGGTTGTGATAAACTGGAGATATGAGTGGAAAACTTCAGATATTTTTCAACTTGCAC
This sequence comes from Aptenodytes patagonicus, assembly GCF_965638725.1. Classification (NCBI taxonomy): domain Eukaryota; kingdom Metazoa; phylum Chordata; class Aves; order Sphenisciformes; family Spheniscidae; genus Aptenodytes; species Aptenodytes patagonicus. The sequence continues at coordinate 80,128,671 of NC_134952.1, forward strand.
AAGTGCAAGCACCACACTCGGGAATAATAACCTGCAAAGAGACAAAACGGGGAAGAGCTGAGGAGGAAGAAATTCAGATAGAAAAGGGTATGGCAATTATGGTTGACCACAGACCGGACGTGAGTTAACAACGACATGCTGCTGCTAACACAGAAATGTCATTCTGGAATGCAGATAGCATGCAAGTTTGCGGAGTAACCCTTTTCTCTACTCAGCACTGATAAGGCTTTAACTGGATTATTGTGCCTAGGTCAGGGACCACACTTCAAGAAATTTATGAACTGGTCAGAGACAGTCCCAAAGACAGCAATAAAAATGATGAACGGTCTATAAAATATGAGTTATGATAAAATACTGGAAAAGTGGGATTTTTAACCTAAAAGACCAAGGGAAGGCCTGATAACAGTCTTTCAGACACGTAGAAGGCTACTTTATGTGTCTACAGAAGTAACAGGCTAAAATTCAAGCAAGAAGATTCAGATTACATCTTCAGAAACATTTTACAATGAAAGGGCCATGAACAGCAGAAGAGTTTGACCGAGGTTTTGTGTATCCCTACTGAAGATTTCAAGGCAGGCTGACAAGTGCCTGTCATGAAGGACCCAAAGGTTGTTGCTTTTGCCTTGGATTAGGTGACTTCATGTTCCTTCTAGCCCTATGATCCTGTAGTTTCTGTTTGCTCTTTATCCTGCTTAATTCAAAGCACTGTCATGACATACACCACACTGCAAAATACATTTTATTTCAAGCAGCCCAGTACATGTTTCTGCTTCTCTACCTTCTACTTTCACTTTCTACTGAAGGCAAAAGACAAATTATTATTGTTCTCATTCGAACCAATTGTTTTACTGAAACGCCAGCTTCTCAGTGACGATCTAGAAACTTCAAGGCTCAAGCCTATGAGACGTGAACATTGTGGTCCTTATTCAGATAAACAATGAAGGGCAAGAAGAGCCAAACACATACTTGCTGTTTAAGGAAGTGTGTCAATATCTGGCAGCTTGTTCAGAAGGCTCATTATCTTGTGGGATTGAGCCGTCAATGTTGTTCAGGAGATTGAGCTGTATGTATTTCATTCAGGCAGATAGAAACCAGAAAATTACATCTTGAACACTGTCATAAATATCTCCAAAACATCGTTTGTTGTTTAATTTACAACTTCAAGCAACTGGTACAGCTCAAACCGAAAGGACAGAAATGATGCAAGTGACCACAGGAACTAAGACAGACATTTTCTTGTATTATTACCAACAATGGCATTAATCCTTCTATGGAGATGACTAGAGAAGTTGGAGTGTAGGGAAAAATGTATTAATTTTTTTCAAAAACAGCCCCAGTGTTATATCAAATTTCCATCCACAGCTCGTTTGGAGGTATTGTAGGGAGTAGATGAAAGGCATAAACTGTAATTACAAGTCAAACCATGCCAAGCCAACATGGGCATTGTTCAAGAAGTCATGCCAAATGACATCCCAAGCACACAATGTGGAAAGAGGGTTTGCCAACAATTTTAATTTGTGAAAGATGATCTCAGTATTTCGTTTCACTTCAATATTAACATTGTTTTTAAAAAATGTCAGCCAGTTACATAGGGGCTGGCTGCAGTCCAGGTGTGAAACAGTGATGAAGAGGGCCATTAATGAAAAATGCCAAGCCCTGAGTTTCGTGTCATTAATATTTATGACATAGTGTGAAGAGTCTTATTTAAATGCCACTTTGTGTGTGGGTTGGGGTGGAGGAAGAGAGGGATGGTAGGGGAGGAGAATTACGGTATTATGCTAAAGTGTCAAGGCATCTTGACAGGGAACAAAGCCCTTTAGAGACACAGGGTAGTAATAATTAGTCTAATGTTTGGATAGTTATACTTTATGCGACCTCTGATTTTAATAGCATAAAATTGTAAAAACTGACGATTCTGTCAAGCTGCCAAGTGGAATGCATTTGGATGGGTATTTGGAAACCGAATATAATTTTTAACCATCATCTATTATTTTGGGCAAATTGCCTGAAGTGGACTGAACCTCAAATATTTATTTCATGCCGGCCTGCTCCTCCTGAAATTACATTGTAAGTTCAGGCAGACAATATGTTTTGTTTAACATGGTGCTATAACTCCTACCAGTGCCTGCTGAAGCCCCGAAGTAACTGATTGCCTCCCTTTGCAGATAGTGGGCAAGAAGCTGTGTGCTGCCAGCGAGTACTGCCCTAGACCCTTCCCGGGTCACAGGAGGTGATCAGGCATCTGCACATTCGGGCTTTCATAAGCAATGGGGTTTGTACACTTGCTAGATTTAGTATTTAGGGTCCTCAATAATGAAACGCTACTCCGTACTGTTAGTGTAATCTGTCCTGGATTGACAATGCTCTGCACTTTGTCACATGGACGCAGCGAGTCGCTTTCATACTTTTATACAACTCACATAAGATTTGCATGAACTATGTAGCTAGTCCTCGTCTCTTTGTTTTTAATTGCAAATTGTCTCCTTCTCTTAACATAAATAGTCTGTTTTATGTCATAACTTAATTCCCACAAACCGCTGTGTTTTTTCAACTTATGTTATTATGTCAAGAAATAAATGAAGTGCACTATACACATCATATTTTTCATGCAACTGTCTGGCATGCGTATTGCTTACATAAAAATACAGCATTGTTTAAAAAAGAGAAAAATTTAGAGGGAGCTGGTGTAAGATAGCCACTTTTTTAAAAGCAGCAATTCCTTGGAGACTAATTTTTTTACAAACGACAGTGTTTCATAGGCTACAAAGAAAAACCTGCTTTTCAAAATGCAGAGGACCGTCAAGTGAACTCAAATTTACAATTTTATATGAAGGAATCCTCATATTTGTAGCACTAAAATATAAAATGAAATAATATTGGAATTAACTGTTGAAAAATTGTTTTAATATGTGCTAATATAAACTTGGTAGCGTACTCTGTTACCCAGGAAATGTATTAACTTTGAAGTCATTATCTCCTGTTTCTATTCAGAGAAGGTCAAAGCTGAGGTTCAGCAGGAATCTAGAAACTTTTAAGGCAAGGATGAATGAACCCCTGGGGCACGTTTTCTTAAATTATGTTAGAGTTGCTCTGTAACTATATCCATCCAGAGTATGCAGTAACATCCAGAAGTTAACAATGGGTGATTGTACTTTGGACTACACAACCAGCCCTGAAATAACAAAGGGGTTAGTTTCTCACTGACTTTAAACTGATAAGTGATGACCACGGAGAAACTCCCCCTAATGAATGCTAACGAAATTTTCATTAGTAGGGAATTTCTTACATGGAGCTTAGCGTGCAGTGCTTGGATGCTGTGGCAGTGGGGATCAGGAGTACTCCGTGCTAGCTAGCTAGGGGGATCGCAAGGGCGTTAGCTGTTGGAGAAGGCACCTAAGCATCGCGTTACGTGTCACGGTTCTGTTGGCACTTCAGAGCAGCAACCTCCCTCTGGTCCCAGCGTCTGTAATACAAATGGCATGGGAGGGAGCTCTACAATAAGAAGCAGCAGTAGAGGTGCCAGTTCCCTGTGGCACGAGCCACGCACTACAGAGAAATGGTGCCTGGAAATGACAGGGTGGCAACAGGTAACCAAGACACAGAGTATTTTCTGGCTCAAAGATGACATCTACCTACATGTGTGCTGAAGTCACTGTATCATAGAATCATAGAATAGTTTGGCTTGGAAGGGACCAATATTTAGCTCATCAGATTGTCTTTCTTGCTAATTTAAAAAAAAAAAAAAACAACTGAATTATTCCATAACTCTGGAATGTGCCTTTGTGCTTTAATACAATACAAAAGAACCAGCACCTTCAGAAGCATTCACTAAAATTGTGTGTCTCCCTTTGGAGTGCCCAACTTGGAATAAAATGATCAACACCCAGATTGCCAAAGCCATCAAAACTCTTAAGTATTAGCAAAAGAAGGTGTAGATCTCCACCATTCCCAAAAATAAGAGACCATTCACCTCAAACTGAGATCACAAAATCTGGGAACAATAACTTTAACAGACGCTTCTCACAATGTGATCCTGATTTTCACTGCCTGTGTTTAATAAATACAGATCGCCAGAGCCCCACTGTGCAAGGTGCGTTTATTCGTGCATTATGTATAAAGAGTGTATTTATATGCATACTCAATGTTTGTATTTCCCTTTTATAAACTCATATGGTGGCTCTTTAAATCTGACTTTGACTTTTATACATTTGCCAGCCTCATCTCAGGGTCCATATTAATAAATTCAAAAATGCTGGTTGCCATTTCAAAAGAAACCTCCTTTGAAGGAGAAAAAAAATCACTTTGATAATTCTAGGATGGCCGTGTTCAAGACTCAGTTAGGATCCAGGCTGGCTAGAGGGCTTGCCCAATGCTTTTATACTGCAGCAGTGTTACGTTCAAGGGGAGGTTGTCCGGCATCTGGAACTGTTTAGTCTTTACTGAGCGTTTTCTATTGAGCACTAAGATTATCTTATCTCTCTCTGCTACCTCTGCGCAATGTATATATGGGTGTTTCAATAAGGTTATCATTTAGTGGGATTACTACATTCACATAATTGCATCAGTCAAGTGACCATTTAGACACAGTTCCTTGGCATTTGATCAATTTCCTGAAAAGAGGGGAAGGTCTTTGATTTCAGGCCTAAAGAGGGTCACTGGAGAGTGATCCCAAAGATGCTGAACACTGATTTCAATGGAACTGATGATGGGGACATCTCAAAAGCAAGTGTTTAGGTGAAGAGTTCAGCTAATAAGGTCCCTGACTCCTACGTGCTATGCACCTCCTGGGCGGTACTGAGACCCTCCAGCTGCCTTGGCAGTTAATGGGAGCTGAGGATGCTCAGTATTTCGCATAACCCAGCTATAAATGCACTACATGTAACTGCATAATCTCAAGGATAAGAGGACATCTGTCATCCAATAACAGCAAACACCATCTGGTTTTGTATCACTATATTCCTACTTGAACAAATGAAGCTCAAGTGACACTGGGCATTGCTTCAAAGAAAAAACAAAATGTATTTACACTTGTTACTTTGCCCTTTTGCACATTTTGAACAGCTATAATGAAAGGCTTTGCCTACAAAAGCTTTCATTAGAGTAATTTGCTATTTGTGCTTTCTCTGCTATCGTTTCAGAATTATATAATTTTTCTCTAGCCAGCTTGTGGAAGATATCCAAACTAGTTACGAAATAACTCACCTCCCATTACTCCTGACCTTAGCCAGTAGCCTATTTCTTTTTTAAAGATAATATCAAGAGTCCTCCTTGATCTTTTCTGCTTCTGCCCCGAAGAAGAATGGCTGGTCCAGCCTTCTGCTTCTTTTTGCTGGTACTAAAACAAAGGAACCACAAAAGCAGTGCCGTATCAGGCCAAAAATCTTTTCCGTAAGACTAAACTAGACCTCTAGAATTTCACCAAAAGAAATTTACAGTTGAGTTGGTTTGAACACTTTGTACTGTTCATAATTCATAGTCACTTCTTATTAATATTTTTAAGGTCTGGAGGAAAATTAAATTATACTTTACTGCACTGTGGAGTCAGTTTTTAAAGACATTCAAATTTTCTGACTAGATAATTGTTCCTCTTCTGGCTTTTGACTACGGCTGTTCCTTCTGTCACTTCATTAAACAGATAGCAGAGCATGTGCCCTGGTCTAAAGTAGGAAGTGGTTCTTCAGGAAGCTTTGGGAAATCCATCATTTAACTCACTACTACAATTTACTCTAAAGGCAGTTAATCATAACAATTGATGCTATGCTTTCCAAATTTAGCCCTCAAGGGACTGATGTGCTGAGCACCCCCAGAAGAGTACTCGACTTGAAAATCAAACTTAGGGAATAGCGGTAGAAAAGGATGCTCAGGTAGGCCAAACGAACCAAATATAAACACAGCTCTGAGAACTAGGAGGAAATTAGTGGAGAACAAGAACAGCTTATATAAATCTAGAGAGGCAAAAATATGTTTATTTGGAATCTTGGAATTCAAAGTCAATTTGTATCTAGTGCTTGGTTGAACTTTTCAGTCAACATTTTACAATGTTTGTCATTTTCTATACAATTTGTACATTTTATTATAATTCATAGAAACAATCTCTCTGTTTCCCTACATATATACAGAGGCAAGTTCTGTAGGTAGGTTTTTGTACATACTTGACCAATTATATCCATGTTCACACACCTTCAAAGAATAAAGCATTTTATTTGAAATGCCTGCAAGCTCACAGATGAAGTTACAGCTTTAAAACCACTAGCACTTCTAAAGCCCCCAAAGCTTTCATCCATACAGCTGAATTCCACACTTGCATCTCTATTCTCACCATAAAACTGAAAAGTGACCTCTCAAGGTAATGTTTAATATTCTTTATTATACGTCTTACAATAGCACTTGAGAATCTGAATGATGTGTTCCCACGGTATTTAGAACTGTGCAATACCTGTAATACGAGGCTGTCTTGTGGATTTAGATTGTTAGCTCCTAACAGACTAGAGGTAGGAGGAGAAATAAGCTCTGAGAAATGAAATGTTAGAAACCAGCTCTATTGACTTCCAGTCCAGTGCATTACACAACAGAATATGCCGACTCTTAAATTATCACGAAAACTGTAGCAGCCTTTGAAGTGAGACTCATGTACTTGTGTGTCATTCTTTAAATCTCTCTTCTAAGTCACTAAAAGAAAGCTTTGTATCTCCTTGCAAGTTGAAAATAAGAATTTGTGAAAATTCCCTGTGAGCACATCTGGAACAGTCTCAAATATTTTGCTGCCAGAAGAGCTAGCCTTCAAACACAGACACTGCAATGTTCTTCTGGTTTTATCTGCACTGCACGCTGTAGTACAGCACAGACATAACTGAGGTAGTTCTGACCACACTACCTCAGCTGCTGAAAACAGGATCCTTAATAGTGCTGACATTAGTACGAGCTTATTTATCTCACTCTCCCTCAGCTATATTACTACCATGCTTCTCAGAATACCTTCTCAGCATTAAATTAAATTGTAAATTATATTGTAAATGAAATTGTTCTTTTTTCTGGCTATCTTTGGCTTCAGAGACGCCTTACTTCTCAAACCAACAGTACCATAAGGCCTTGGAAAAGAAGCCACAGGGAGAAGCCACTTGTCTTCTTTTGGCTGCAAATCAACTGGATGAAAAGGTTTCTGTCATGATCACACCTCTAGATTACCATCTCCTTACATTTGTTGACATAATTCACAGGTAGTTAAGTCCTTAAGACAGATATTTCAAAATAACCCAGATTAGTTTAAGTATTACTAAGACTAGTTTGAGTTGCTTTTTTTTTTTTTTCCTCTAAATGAATGGTTTAGCACAAATTTCATGAATAGTCATGGCACCAAATTTTAGGGATCAGTAACCTCTGCTGGAGGAAGGGCAAGTCTTGATGAGAAACTTTTTAACTTATCTGCACTGGGGGGCATTAACCTTATCAGTCCGGTGAGCTGGAGCCTGAACAGGACCCGGCTCAGCAGCCTCGCTAAACAACTGGCTGACAGAAACAAGTCCTGCATCTGGGATGTGAAATGAGTCAGGATAAGTGTCCTTCTCTACAACACTGCATGTAATAAGGCCAGTTCCCCTGAATAATTTCAGATCGTTAACCATTTCATTAGTATTGAATGCTTCAGTTCCACCCACCGCTTTCTGCTGTGAATTGTCTACCCATTTTTCAGGGGAAATCATTTAACTGTAAAGTCACTGCTCAGGACAATGAAAGCCTTGTGACAAGCAAAGGCATAACAAGTCTTCTTTTCCACTAGGAATATGACCTGCCATACTGTAGAAAGCCCTTAGGACACTGAAGGAAGGAGTACTAAGGTACTCTGATCCATTTTGTTCCCTGATAAGGTATTAGTGGAGTTTACCACCTCCCCTTTTAAAGGGCAGAAGCCTAGTTGACATACAAGGCGGCCACGGTTTGTCCCAAGAGACTATCATTTGGCAAAATGCCTGACCACTGCAGCTATTTCCCAGCAATTCCCCATAATCTTATTCACAGATTAAGATTATTAAATAATGGCAATTATTTTATTGGCTAGAGCTGACATAACCAAAGCTAAACACTGTCTGCTTTACCTTGCCAAACAACGTACCTGTGAGTACCCACCAGCACTCTCCACTGCTGCACAGCCACTGCTACGTAATCGTATGCTGAATCTGTGCCACGTGGAGCTTTTAAGTGGTTGTTTTCTCCTAAAAAGAAAATTTTCCCAGAAAACTTTTTCTGATTAAGTTCCTGGAAAGAATTTTTTTTTTTTTCCTTTTAATAGAAGACAAGTTCCAAAGTGACAATTTTATTCTTGCAGTGGTAAAAGGAATTTGAAGTTTCCCTAACAACGGAGTACTTTATGGCAGTGTGCGAAAACTTTTGAGATATATATATATTTTTATATATATGAGTTTTTCCAGTCTGGTTGGATAAAAGACTTCAGTAGTCTTTCAGGGATCACATGTAATAGTATCCACTCACTGGTAGAGACTCCGGTGATGAAATAACAGCCTCTCTTCTCCTGCTGTTTAGAACTGATACAGACCAAACCCCTTTCTCTCTTTCCCTGATCTCCCTTATACTCTTTTACATTGGTCAACTCAGAGCATTGCCTGGTGTCACCTACAGTACAGGAAATTTCAAAAGGAGACAAAATCCTTTCCTGTACAAGCCGTAGGTGGATGGTAGACTTTTAATTGTCCTGGCTGGAAATGTCAAAGCAGGCAGTGCAATCCTTCTTACTTCAGGAACAGGAACAAACCCTTGTTTGACAGTTTTCTGATTCCTAGATGATCTGTTAGAAAAGATAAATTGGCAACTTTCTCCACTTCCAGTCACTAACATACTTTCATATATCAAATTACTTGATACGTGGAAAAATAAGGATTCAAAACCAGAGATCCATGCTCCAGTGTAGAAAGCAAGTGAAATGTAACCTATGACAAAGTAGATCCCATTATATTTATAGTGTACCTTCTGGCCAAATTCAGTTAGATGACAATGGCAGGCTGGTGTTCCAAGCCTATGTTCAGTGCACTTCTCCATATGGCATTCTGAATATCTATTGTGAATTGACCACATCTTTCCCCTCTCCTCAGTAATACTTTGAGATGATATAGCACCTCTTATTTCTCTTATGTAAACATTTTTTTAAGTGTTAATGAAGGAAAGCTCACAACGCCTCTGTAAATTAAAATGAATATTTTATACCTGGTTTGCAGCTGAAGTAATCTGAGACAAAGATAATCAAATAACATAAATTATTGCTCATGTTAAATGATGAACTATTTTGGTCAGGGACTGTTTTTTATTTATTTCTATCCAGAAATAAATTAATAAGTAGTTATAACAAATAATCAGTTACAACAAAAATAATCCTAGATCGTGACAGTGGTAGAAATGGAGATTAGGAGTTCTGACCCTTTGCTATATCAAGCCACTAAAAATTAGCCAATTAGACAAAAATGGCAGAAAAACAGAAGGAAGCATAACTAAAACCCTACTTGTATATGGGAAGAAATGGCACTGCTGGAAGCCCTGCTCATGAAACTGAGAACTTGAGCCGCTAAGGTACTCGGTGTCCTCCTCTGGTTCACAGCTCCAGCTTTCCACCCATCTTTCCACAGGTATTTTATTGCTGGTCTCTGCACCGCAGCCATAGATTAATTTGTGAGATGGAAATTCTTCTTTTCCGTGAAGAAGCCAATTCAAACAGAAGAGCAGGCTGAGCGAGACTGGTGTGCTGCCGGCCCATGCTAAGCCCCCCACATCGCATACCTCTGGCTGTGCCTGAGCACTGCCTCCCACTATCCCGGCAGCACAACTGTCGGGACGGAGCTGACAGCCGGCTCTCACCGCAGCCTGCCCGTGCCCGCTGCACGCTTCCTCCATCCCACACGTGCACGGCAGAGCGCAGTCTGACTCTAAGACCAGCACCGGCAGCTGTGGAGATTCAGGGTGAAGCACTTGTGCGGGGCTACCCGGCTCTCCCTCTGTTACGGCAGGGCTGACTGCGTGTGCATGCCTCTATCATAAAGTAACAGCCACAGAATATCAAAGACTGTTTTTCCTCTCCAAACTGACTGCCTGTTGTTTTTTCTCAAAACATGAGTCCATCTGCGTCTTCCCAAGCTATGGACGTGCGGAGACATCTGCGTCATTTTGAAAAAAGCATGCGTGTTTGCTTCTAACGGGAAGTTGGAATTGCCAAGAAATAATTGTCAAGACCCTTTGTTGTTTTCCTTTTCATACCTGTTATTTCTGAGCAAAAATGACCTGAATCTCCTCTCCTTACCAACATAAATCTGAATTAAGCTCACAGAATTATGGAGAATAAGGTCCTTAAAGCATCAGGACAAATATTCTTGAATCCAGAGGATATCTGTTTACTTCATTTGATCATACAGATAACCCAGATCTACACTGAGCTCTTACTGAACATCACTGTACTCCCTGTGTGGTAGCAAAGTTCATAGGGCTGATCTGGCTCACCCACTATATAAGTCACTCAGAGATATTCAGACCGATGGACAGTACTAAGTATTCCCATGACAGCACTGGAGACAGGGACAAGACCATTTCTGTAAACTATTGTGGTACACAAGCAGTAAAAATGTTATTTTAGAATCTGGTAGTGTAAAGAAAAACAGTAACAGCTTTTAAAGCAAAATTACCAAGGTGAAATAAACACATTACCATCATCCAGATTTGGTGCTTCCTTACAGTTCTGATAGAAATACCACTTCAGGTGCAAATCTCCCAGAGAGGACAAAATGGCATTTTGAATAAGCTTCTGCTTTTCACTACATTGGCATAAAACTAGATAAGCCCTAGTGAAATGAGTCACTCAAAACATACAGTACAGGGTAATGAGAAGAATTTGACCCACTGCATAAAGAGTGACTGTGCTTCTCAAATTTATTTAGTTTTGCACTAGCGGTGAGAATATGACGGTGAAGTGGACAGCAAAGATGAATCCAGGTATCACTGCAGCCATTTCTCATCCTAAGCCTGTGATGTTTCTACTGCACTACTGCATTTGGCGAGGTTAATGATGGGGATGAATCTATGCATCATATCCTGTCGTTATCACAGAAATATGAAACAATGAGCCAGTCCTTGCCATAAAATACCTGTCTTTCACAATTTCTCCTTTCTTCATCATTACGGTTAATTTAATTTATTTCAAAGCAGCTAATAAGTAAAAGCAAAACATTTTGTTTCAACTCTGCAAAAGATGTAGGACTTTCCTGAGGAAAACCAAGCCACACAATGACAACACTGTTCATTAAAAATACAAGATCTGCCATGCAATGCGGTTTATGACTTATCCTTTCTGTGGCAGGAGGGCCATTATTTTGATAATTGGGATGATAAGCTCTGGAAAGAAATCAAAATCTTTTATCCAAATCTTTCAGATGTATTCTTAAAATACAACAATAGTTCTTCATTGTTTTTCCTTTTTCTTTGGAGACTGCATTTGGAAGCTGCAGCTCATTCTTAACTAGTACAAGTTTACCTATACACAAGGGAACTGTAGCAATGTTCAAAAATGTTCAAAAAGAATGAGATGAGAATTAAAAGTAAACAAAATTTAAATATTTTTGCTTCTCAAGACCAAATTATCTTTTCAATCACATATTTAAAATCTGATTTACATTTCCCAAAGTAAGAACTTCTGGCACGATACCTGAAAACACAGACTTATGGGAATAGAGTACAATTTCATAAATATTGGTGTTTATCTTCAGAAGCTTCCAGATTAGTAAGTGAAATCACAGGTTTATCCATCAAATGCAAATCTATAAATCCTTAGCTAGTAGTGGCATTACGTAGCGATTTGGAATTAATCTAAGACAGCTATCTCATTGAAAGAAATCATCTTCCTACAGGAGTATCCTTGCTGTTCATAAGACCTCTATCTTAAAATCACATTACCAAAATACTAGAAAGTTAGGGGGAGTGATAGATTTCCTCAGAGGGAGTCCTATCCCTGGACACTACAAGCTTTTTTCTCCCAGACACGATTACCCTGTGGGAGTCGCATGAACTTTCTTTGAAGGCCACACTTTTTGCTTCAGAATGGCTCGGACTGTTCTGAGCTGCAGGTATTTTGGAAACAAACTTAAGTTTCCATACAAGGTTAAAAATATTCACTGAGCCCTCTCCCACATCAGACTTCAGGAGCTGAACGCTACTAGGCTATCAATACAGTCAGTATATTTTTCAGGAACAAAATACAAACATTGAGTTAGAACACTTAGTATAAGTTTGCTAAGTACTTTTGCTTCCTTTCTTGGTCATGGTTAAGAGAAAGTGTTTGTTTAAATGTGGAGGAAAATGAATAGATTCCCCAGACTTCCCTCCTTTGCCAGCAAATACAGTGCTCACTGTACATTGCATAACATGTGGCGAAAAGGGAAAAATTAGATTCTCTTGTTAAAATACTTGTTGTCTGTCACTAGTTTGCTTTCCTCTTTTCCTATAAATGTACACTTAGGGCCACCTCAGTTTCCACTGACTTCTATCGGGACAGGTTTAGTCCTTAGGAATAATGAGAAAGGTCTTTGGTCTAAATTCTGCGCTCTCCTGTACTGGCATTAATCCCAAGCAACTTCCCTACCACTCCGACAGCAACGCTGAGGAGGACCGGGGAGATGGCAGTACTCTGTGGAACTGCCCTGAAGGTAAAAGCTCTTGATGTGGAGGCTTAGTCAACCACAGCAAATGTGCGGTATTGAGACGAGAAGGATGCTACTCCAGCCTCACATCTCTGCTAGGCTGCTGAGCTGCCCAGCAGCAGCGATGAATTAGAGAATCAGAGGCTGCAGAGCAGCCAGGCACAGCGAATGAGTTAAACCACAACTAGTAGGAGAACACGCACTTAAGTAAATAGTATGTATGTGCTGCCTCAAGCTTTCTTCTTTCAAGGAAATCTTCTGGTTAGCAGGAACTAAGCCCACCACCCATCTGGAGGCTGTTTGGCAGCGTGCGAGAAGTGAGGGTTTTTATTCCAGTCACTTTCCAGTAGACCGTGTTAACATAAGAAAGTCATTACTACTTTCACTATTGGCAAAACTGCAGTGACCTAAGGGAGCCAAGGGATGTAAACAGGCAGAGACTCATCTAGGATAAGGAAATCCAAGTCACTGTTCAGGCACATTAAAAGGCGCTTTGAAGAGCGAGCCCTGCACCATGCTCTGTGGATAAGGACCTCGGCCCTAGCAGTGACAGATCAGTGCCTTTTACAAGCACATCAAAACTCTTACGTACAAATAAAGCAGAAAGGGCTTCTTTCCTTAATTTCTGGGATATATGACTTTCAAGAAGGAATTTTAATGCAGTGTGCATATATCATTTCCTACCAGATCCGCAGAGATGGACTTTATAGATTCTGATAAAGACAACAGTAAGATGAGCCTATGTATTAACTTCATATCCCTCTTCAATGAATTTCTCTTTCATCTCTGTGCGTCAAACATCCGTGGATGATTCTGCCAAAACTCTGGAAGCTGGCTAGGAACTACCAAGCGCAAGTGAAAGCATCTGTGCTCCAGATAGCACAGCTGTATGCCTGATGCTGCTCGTCTGCCTGGAGCACACACCATGCCAGCTGTTTGACAGGATGAATTGGAAGGGAGATCGATGAGAGGCTTTCTGAGAGAGGCCATGGCACACTTCAAAAGCATTTTTTCCTTTCAGTCCCCTGCTTTTATGCACTGCTCATATTGCTTCAGTTATTTCACGTCTTTAATCTGATAAACATTAATAAAACAGCAAGTTCTCCTCCCAGCACTGATTTTTTTTAACAATTTCTTTAGGCAGTGAGCTTACAGTCTGCTACTTTGCCAGGGTCAGACAGCTCAGATTACACAGACACCTTCCTGCACTAGCACCCAAGGATTTATGTAGAAAGTTTCTATTCTGCTCTGTAGTGAGTGAAAATCAACAAGGCCTGCCGCACAACCAGCTTTCTTGTAATGTCCTGTACTGAAAGGAACATTGTTGTTGATTACACAAATGTTTTTACCTTTAATGGCTTTCTTTAAATTGTTTCATTTCGTTGCATTGTTCTTAGCTCGCTGACTAATCTGCTCTGCTGAAGGATAAAATATCAGTTATATTTTTCTCATTTTTGGAATAAAAAAAGATTAACCTCAACCCAAATCGCCCATTTTGTCAACAAGAAAGAAAGAAAGTAAATACTAAGAAAAGCTTTTCTCATCCTTTTGAAGGCCTTTTCTTCTGTGTTTACAGCTCTTTTTATTTGAGGTTCATGAACGTTGGTGTGGGCAAAGTTGGGTTGGCATGAGCAGTACGCAGAGAGAATTTCAGGCCTGTAACAGAGATTTGCTATCTCTGAATTAGATTCTTGATTAAATAAAACACATTTTGATGGGCTCAGAGTTGCCTTTTAAAGGTCAAGACATTCAGCCAGAGAACAGAAACAACACTATGTACAAAACACAAAGGCCTGGTCCGTGTCCCAAGGACCTTTATGAAGCAGCACAGATCTGTGAGCAGCGTACAGTGAGATCAAAAGGACAGCAGTAAACCAGAACCACCAGCGTGCATGGTCAGATAATGATGGCTCTCCATTGCTATTAACTTGTGTTTCTAAAAGCTGCGAAAGAAGAGTTTTCTGAGGGAGATTTGAACAGGAGAGGACATTGTGCTTTTGCACTAGAGTGTAAGGTATTTTCAAGCACCGGTGATGATAAGAGCGCAAATGAGAAAGAATATGGTGAAATGTGGTGAGAACGCTAGAGATACCAGAAAAGAACTTTACTCTTGACCTGGAAGCTGGAAGGGTATTTATAGGGTGATGGGCAATATGCAGAGGGACATTTCTCTGATCCCTTCCACAAGGAAATTAAAAATAGAAGTTAGGCTATCTCCACACTGTTTTTTGAAGTAGTGGGTAAGAAATGTCAGGTCAACCTCAGCAGAGGGAAAGAAGCAAGAGAGCAGGTAGATTCCAGCCTGAAGCAGGAGAGCCGTTTGTTCTGGGAGCATCAGAATAAATCCAGCTGCGTTTTTTCTATTTGTAGTTTGTGACTGACAGACTTTTAATTGAATTATACTAACGCTGCAGACAGCGAAGAACCCGCAGGAGAGACCTCACTGTCTAACACCTGCCTGGGACGGTACAGAGCTCCAGCTGAAGCTCAGCGCCGGCAGGCTGTAAAGCTCTCTGCTGCCTGGGTACTGTCCTCTCCTGAGATGTCCAGGACCCTGACTCTTGATGAGGGCGATAACACCGCGTCTCTTTTCAACGGGGCTCTTATTTTTTTGAGATGTTATCTTTATCTTTCCACTGGATTTGCCTGATGCTGGCTAGTGGATTTGAAGGATCCTGGAGTTAAACTGACAGATATTCAAAGACACAGATAAACACACAAACTGAAAGACGTTTCCCTCTTTTTTTTTATTAACTTGTAGTAAGAGCTTCAGAAATTCTTTTATATTACTATTCATGAGCATAGCTCTTCAGAAACAGCAAGAATCTTGGGCGGGAAAAAAAAAAGAAAAAAGAAAGAAGCTCTATTTTTGAACGAGGGAGGTTGTTTCTATCTGAAGCTTTCCCACTGAGATGTAAAGTGACCAAACTGTCCTCATGCTTTGAGCCACTCTGAATGAAAAACAGCCTGAACCTTCAGGGACCACCGCAGCAAGTAAGGACTGTTAGCAAATGAAAACAATAGTACTATGCATGTTTCTGCTCAATGCTCAGCAGGGTTGTATCTGTGTTAAAATCTACATTCTACAAGTTTTTATGGCTGGAAAGCACTTGGGAGAACTTGCAGCATTCACTTTCAACTTTACTGACTAGTTTAAGAACAACTTGTATTTCTTTATTTTCTTCCCTTATTAGTAACTATAAGCATTATAGAATTCCAATTCCTGTTCCTTTTGTTTATATATATATTTTTTATATCCTTTTTGTTATACATTTTCCATTCTAAATAATTCATACTATAGCAAGCAATAGAATTACAAGATTACAGCAATGGCAACATTTGTTTTTCCTAGTAGTAATATTAAACTCTACACATCAGTTAAACTGAATATTAGTCCATATAAAATGAACATCTTTCAACCTCACTAAAAATTCAAAACCATCAAGAAGACTGATTTGGTTTTCTTTCCCTTTGGCTAGTTTTCCTTCCATACAACTCTCTATTCTCTTATCTCCCCAAACTACTTTTAAGTAGCAAAACAAGGTCATATATTTTTTTGCACATAGACAGAGATCAAGAAATTAAGAGTCAGCCACTAAGTAACTAAAGGGAATAGCTGTGATTTATCTCCTATAAACTAACAAAAAGATTTTGCCTAAGACAGAAATGCTGGAAGGATAAATCAATCCACGTCTGAAAGACACTTAAACAGCAGATTGATAGAAGACGTAAATTTATCAAAAGAACTATTCTGGTCAGTTATCAATAACATGTTGGGTTTCCTTTACACTGAAAGAACATACAGTGGCAAATGTTTCCTGATTTATCCTGGCCTTTCGGGACCTTAAAGTAAGAACAGAGGAAGAGACGTGATTCAGGGGGGCCTGCGGTAGCTGTTTTCCTGTAAATACAGAATCCAATCCTGTCAATACAAATTTAATCAGCAGTGGTTTTTCCTCACAAAACCCATAAAGTCAAAGATAAAATAGGTTTTGGCAGTTAGAATCAAAATGCATTCACTGCAAATTCAGATCACGCGGTATAAATGAATCTGAAGTCTGTATAAACGTATCGAAAACCAGCACTGCAATACTTTTCTGCGTACGCTTTTATCTGTTAATATCACTGTACTGGCAGTGTTTACCATGTGCTCTAGGTAGCATAAAATTCTTATAAAACACAGAAAGTCCCTCTTCTAGATCACTAACAGAGGAAAACAAAAGGACAGATAAGGGCCATGTACCACACACAAAAATCCTGCCTTTCAGTCCATTTTGCACCTCCCTCATCCAGTCTCGTATGGAAAGGAGGAAAACAGCAGGGGGTGTGTATGTGTTCAGTGCAGGATGAACTGAGAAGCCAGACCGTAGCCTGCAAGCACTCAGCCGTCCTCGCAGGCTGGCCCATGCTGTGTCACATTTCATTTCCTCAAGGGTGCTCATACTATTATTCGAGCCGTGAGAACACCACACGAACTTCTGTTTCCACATAACCATTTTACTTGGGAAAGAAATAAAGTTAAAATAAATTCAATAAGCTCAAATAAAAATTAAATGTTTTTTCTTCATGTTTCTAACAAGAGACCAGACTTTGCAGCCGGAAAGCAGGAATGTCAGGCGCACCGGTAGCTCGCAAGCAGCTGGAAGGAGTTTTAGGCTCATCAAGAGTCTCCTTAATATTGTTGTTCCGAACTGAAACAGTTTAGCAAAATTATGTGCTTATTTCCGTATCACTGTCCCCATGTACCTAGCTCTTTCTGGCAGTTCTCACACTCCCCTGGTCTAAAATCTACACTGAAGGCCTTAAAAGTGGGGTGCCCCAACAGCTAACATGCAGGTACTTGCCTCCTTTATTGGATATGAGACTTCTTGAAGGATGAAAGCCACAGTTCACATTTTCATATTCTACCAAAATAAATTTATGCCTAAATTTTTAAAGTGAAAGATCCCAGGTAGCTGGTCACTGATGCTTGGCTGTGGCTTCCAGGAGTACTTACATACGGCACTGCTGGCATTTTAAATCCCAAGGTATCTAACCGACTGCTTAAAGACATGAACAGAGCCACCTACATCCATACCGGTGTCCCATTCAGGCACTAAATCCCTGTTATACTCCAGAACTGCTGATTGCCGAGCTCCCTCAGCGTACCCCTATGGGCTTGGCCCCGCTCAGAGATGAGCCAGCTACCCGTTTTCAGGGCTGAGTGGCCGAGTTTCTCCTTCACCACAAGCCCACAGGCCAGCAGATCAGGCAGTCACCTGTTTTCAGACGCTCACATTATCCATTTGGGAGCAAAGACACCAAATCAGGTCTGCCACAGTTGAGACTCGGGCAGTGTCGCTTGCAGCCCGCAACGCGCCGTTGACGTAACTTTGTCTCTCCTAGGACATGGTATAAGCTGCCAGAAGTAGCTGCGTAACCCCCATGGCTATAGAAAGCACAGATAGATTACAAATCGGCTCCCCAGTGGTTTAGAAGACTAAACGCAATACTAAAAGCAAGTGACTCATCTGACGTAATTTTTTTAGCTCTGACAAAAACTTTTTCTACAGCCTAAGTCAAATCACATAATCTTTCTGCTTTGTTATAGCCATCCGTAATACAGGACCAGTGACAACTATAGCTGTCCTCACTGATCTAATGGGGGGACACTGATTAATAGAAAAACTTTTAAGAGATGCAAATGGTATTTGGGTTCCAACAAAAATTGTTTTACTTTGCCATTTGTATTGGTTTTACAGCAGCACGTGAAGTACCAACTATGCTAAATGCTGCAGAAACACCTGGCCATGGACAACCCCTGCCTCGGAAACCTAATAGTATGCAACCTGCCAGCGATGAAATGTAAGTAGCAATTTCAGAAACGGAGCACCAAGTGTGAAAAGATATGTAGCCATGAGAATTTGGACCTGGTAGCTCTTGGATCACTCACTATTTTCCTGAGAAATACAGCTTCACTTCTTCATGAAGGCAAGGGCGGTGCTGACCCCAAGCTATTTGATGGGAGAGTCTAAAGATCCATTTCACTGATTTGCTCTAATAGTTTTCTTCTTGTATTTACCAGACAGAAACTAGTTACCTAGTATCAAAAGGTTTTGAAGGCTCCAGGTCCTCAGGTCATCCAAAGCTTAAAAAAAGAGATGAGGCAGCACAAACAGCCACTGTGGGGAACCCCTCTTCATCAGCTTGCAGCTGATTTGGGATCAGCAATGGTACGTTGTGAATACACTCATTCAGGCTCCCTTGGCTGAACAGATGTCTACACCACAGATGTCTTGAGGGATAGGCATGAAAACTGAAGGAGAAAACGGAAGGATCCTGAGTATGCCATACCCCTCCGAAAAAAAAATCAAATGGGATCCATAAATAGACACACACTCACGTACAACAACCCCTTTTCAATCTGACTGTTCTCATACATTTTGTTCTTGAGTATAATTAAAATGCCATACAAGCCCAATATATTCATTTAGCAGTGCTGCAGTTAGGCTTAGTTACAAACTAATCTCTTACACATTTTCCTTGCTTGCTCAGAACAGTGAAGATTTTGTGGTTATACCTTTAGGTTATAATATCAATGTTATACATAAGTAATCTCTCACCTTGTTTACTGTTTAATTTTTTGTTGATCTTTCACAATCACAGATTAACGCTTTACTTAATTACCAGAATATGCCTGTTCATTCCTAAAATGCCCTGAAAACAATTTTTAAGCCCACTGCATAATACTTCAGTGATACATGCTGTGTTTACTTGTAGGCTCTGTATCGGACTGGGTACAAACCTCCATTCCCCCCCCCCCCCAAATTAAAATGATATGTGAATATTTGATGACATACCCACCCAAGCAAGAGATATATTTGTGGTACAGCTTCCAGTACAAAGAAGTCCTGACTCCAAGTTGTGGTCTTTAGAAAGTATAGCGATGATTTTAATTCGTAATTACTTTTCCAGAACCAGTGATGCCTATAGAATACCAGTGATGTTTGTTCTCATCAGTAAATCAGATCACAGTTTTACTAAAGTATGTTTCCTCCTAATGGGTCAAAAAGAGTTAATTTATTCAGTTAAGTACAGTGCAAGCTGGGTCAAAGGAACACCTCATCTTTCAAAAATGTCTTCCACATAGATCAAGAGGAAATGTTCAACAGTTTAATTACTTTGGGGTCTGGACAAGATCAAGTCTTCTATTACTCTAAGTAAATAATGTCAGTGAGAGAGTACAATTTTAGATTCATAAAATGCTTTAAAACTTTGGCACTAGCCAAATTTATTACTTTTATCTATTTGTGGCAGGACTGCATTGTGACACAAATTCTATGGGCACCTTAGACAGTGTACAGCAGATGCTTCACAGCGTTTCCAGGGCAATGACTAAACAGCAGTTTTACTCATTATGGTAAGATAGAAACCAATGAAATTAACTGCATATAGACTTTTGTGAATGTTATATCCCGGGTTATGAAGATTTCATAGTGATAGTAACAAACAGTACTAGAAAGATTAACCAGCTCTGTGCCACTAAAACGTTCCTCATGTGATCTATCGAAGGAGAAATTCATAAGTTCACTACTAAGATTCCAAAATATTGGGACGTAAAATAATACCTGTTTAACAGGTATTAACCCTAAACCTCAGTAAGATAAAATTAAAAAGAACCAAACTAAGAAAAACATGTCTTGAATTCCCACACGAGTTCCCCAAGACAGAGGAGAAGCAAGCATTGTTCCGTTATTTAATAAGGAAATTGCAGATCATTTTGCTTGACATCAATGTCAGGAAAACTGATGGAAAGACTGGTACAGGAAGCAATCAGTGTACAATTAAAGGATGATAGTACAAGTAATGCCAGTCAACACAGAAAATGAGTTTTGTCAGGAAAAAAAACCCACCACCTATTTTCCCATGAGATTATGAATTAGTTTGATAAAGGAAACTTCTGCAAGATTTCCGCAGGGCTTTGGCTCACAGCTTTACAGCATTTTCAGTAAAAACCCCAGCAATGTACCGTGTCGGTGTGGTCCATGCTAAATGGACCCAAACCATACTGAGTGATCTGAACAAAAATATAAAATTATTGCTGTAAAAAGCTGCAAATCACAAAAAGTTATAGAGTGATAAATAATGGGAAGGGCAGGCCATTGATGTAGACCAACTAAGATCACTTAGTAAGGTCTGGACTATATTTTAACACAGAGGAGACAAAGTTGTTCATTAAAAGAACAAAGAAAATTGGTCTCATGTCCAAGATGGAAAATGATTTTGTGAAAAGCAGTGACTCTGAAAAGAAAGAAACAGTAATAGTAGACCCAAGCAACACGCATTCTCAGAGCAAAGTGTAGGCAAAAGTTATTCTTACTGTACAAGATGGGGGATGGCTGGTAGGAGTTGTTGGTGCTATTACACCTCTCTCTGGTTTCAGAGAGATCATTACCGGGAAAATGTGCTGAAAAAAACACCTCCAGAAAACCAAGGGCTTTACTGAGAGAAACGATACCAATAATTTGTGATGATAGGGAGCCTTTAGAAACTCCAATTGTTAGGTTAATATGTAGGAAGTTTAACAGAGAATTATGGTCTATGAATACAGAAATAGGAGAGTAGATGGCTTTCTAATCTATTGGAAAAACCATACATGCTACTGAAGAGATAAATGCAAAGGAAAACCAGTAGAAACGTTCAGCAGCAAGGAAAACTAACAGTGCGAACAACACACTCGGACGTGTTGGATTCGAATCCCTATACAAAAGCAATAGTCTTTCTAAAACCTTGCATTAATGCTGAATTGCTGGGTGAGGTTCCACAGCCTTTTATTAGGAAAACATGAGGAGACCATCATAAGAGTAATGTATTTCAAACTGCTGTGGATTTACTTCTTGTTTTCCCCCCGTGAGCGTATTCCCCCCACCTTCCATTTCTGGCATGCTATGTTATGCAAATACTCACAGCAGAAAACATTGAGCTGTACATCCTGCAGCCCACTGTGCCAATGCCGGTCAGATCCTCAACAGATTTTGAGGATCTCTTCTGCAGATACAGAATTTATCTGCTGCAAAGCCTCAAGTGAAGCAGCATTATGTTTAAGAAACATGAAAGAAAGAGAAGAATAGCATAGAGCTGCATGGTGGTGGGAAAGATGCCTTTAGCTACTGGGCACTGGGGCAACTCTTTGTAACTGTCAATTGAGAATGCAGAGAGAGATTGCAGCTGTGAATGGAATTAAATTCTGGATCCACTGACATGGGTGAAAGCTTCACTACTCCAGTGGAGTCAGGGTTCTCCTTCTCACACATGCTTAAGCAGCCCATACAATCCTAAACAGCATGGCCCAAATTGCAAGGATATGTACTTGAAAAACATCTGACTAATCTTTGATTTATACAGCTCATCACTGAGTCTCCTTCTCCCAACAACCGCAATTAGGAAAAAAAGCCCCTTATAATTTGACTTCATAATTATCTGTAAGTCTAAGTACAAAACCAATACTTCAATTCAAAATCACAACTACTAGTAGAAGTACTAATAAGAGCAACTGCTAATTGAAAATAACTAACCAGCCAGTAGTTGCCAAAAGCCCTTTAAAAATAAGCTATGTATCATGTAAATAAAAAAAGGGCTTGTTACGCACTTGAGAAGGGCCTGGAATGACATCTGGCCTGCACAAGTTTCCTACTTACCTACTACCTCCTATTTAAACTCTGCCAAAGTCTATGTACACATTAAAACAAAGAATAGGTTGATCACAGCTTCGATTTTCAACATGTCAGAAGCCCAGAAGGGTCTGCTGAATGCATCTGGAAATGGACTACGGGGGTGCACAGCTACCGGGGATTGCAGCTCATTTGAACCAGTCAGTGCATTGCATTTGCTGTTACCCCACACGACGCAACCACGGTGTAATCTCCCTACTTAGATCAGGGCTGTGTCTGCACGTTCACTGAAGATGCGCTTCTAGCACGTAGGCACCAGAAGCTCTAGCTAGCTCAACCAGTAATGACGCTGAGAAGTCCACCTACAATTTCACCTACCTGCATCATACCCGATCATTGCCCAGACCTGTGCCCTTCAGCAAATTTGCATGGAGCTTGGTGAGGCCAGGTACACGCTGGAGGACAGGCATAGAATTCAAACTAATCTTGATAAATTGGAGAAATGGATTGCGAGCACAGGATGAAATTAAAAAGGTTCAAGAGCAAGAAAATACAGTTAGGCAGAAGTAAGCAGATGCTTACAGGCAACACCTGACTACATGGCAAGTATTTAGAAAAAGGGAATAGAGAGTAGTCGGTCACCACAAGTCAACAATATCAGGCTGTTGCCAAGAAGGCATATACAAGGGTGACTGTATGAGCAGGAGTATGGCCTGCAAGGTACCCAAAATATCCCTTCCACTTAATTCAGCATTGATATGCATTCAACGGGGTTACTTGATCCTAGCTTGGTGAGACACCACAGGAATGGTAGAGACAATCTGGGAAACGTCCAAAGTGAAAAAGAATGATCAGACGGCTGGAAAACATGACGTTCGAGGAAGAATTGAAAGACGTGGCACTACTTAGCTGAAAGGAGAGAAGGCTGAGAGACAGAGAGAGAGAGAGACGTGGTAACAGTCTTCAAATTTATCCGGAGACTTCCAACAGAAAGTAGAAAAGGTTAAAATTTGAGCATACTGGTCAGCTGACATATTAAATGCTAGTATGTTAAACTCAAATTCTAAATTACATTTTTCAGGAGATAAAGTTAGACAGTATTTTCCAGACAAATGTCTGGGTATTACAAACAACTTTGAGAAGCTGCTGCTTTCCTGAGGTTAACAATCATTTCGCATGGTACTTTGATTGACGCAAATGCTCAATCACATTCAAATCAAAATAGGAGGAAGCTACTATTTTACATGGCTTCCTGTAGGACATATGCAACGTTATCCCAGAGGAGAAGGCAGGTTATGCAATGAGTGAGCAGCATTGCATAGCTATGTTTATTTGGGAAGCATTTCCAGTAATTATTTGGAAAGGACTGAGAGAATAAACTGATAAGACATTCTCATGAGTTAGTATTTTCATCACTAAAGTAACAATTAGATTTCAAATGAATTGGATTTTGGTTGCAATTTCACTCTCTTTATGCAACTTAAACAATGGAAGGGAAATGGAAACTTGCTTTACTAATATTAGGATTCTTCCACTGCATGTGTGTTTGCATGTGTGTGTAAAAGTGCTGGCTAATAAAGAAATGGAATAGTTTCCTCTACCTTATCATATTCTAGCCTCACTGGCAATACAGTACAGCCCTAAACTTGTTTTAAGAGCCAAAATGGACCAACTGTTTTCCAGATTTAAGGGATGGCAGAAAGACAGCCAATTCCTACTTCTTAGCAAAGCTAAATGCTGCTCCAATTCATCTAATGAGTAAGTCAGACAAATAAGTCAACTATGGTGACATTTGAAACCTTATTTTCTTCTCTTATAAAGGGAGACAATACAGAAATAAATTACTTTCAAATAAGTTTAAATAAATATAGAGTTCTTTGAGCATAAAATATCACATATATACTACTTCTCTGATTGCATACTTCCATATTTCTTCTTACTAATTATCATGAGTTAGCAGCATTTCTAGTTTACGTGCCTTGGACATGCAAAAAAACCCCACCTTTCTTATCTTCTTACATGACAATATTTGCAAAACATACAAATGAAAGACTTGAGCTAAAAAGCTTTTCCGTCAACCAGTCCTGCTATAGAATGGCCTACTGCTGGAAAAGCATCCTGGCTTCTATACTGAGCTCTCAGGCATACTGCTTTGCCACAAGCAGCTTTTAAACTTGAACCGGACATATTTATTTGTATGTCATTACCACAAATCCTTCTCAGGTTTATAGCTACTGCACATCAATTCTGTCATCTGAGTTCCGGAAACAAACTGGAAAGCTGGGCGTGAGCTAAGATACACGGAGCTTTTTCAGAGCACTTGGGAAGCCAAAATTATGGAAGACTTTTTCCACTTTTACCATTCACGTCTTTGTTATGCTTGGCCTTCACCCCCTCCCGTCACCTTAAAAATGAAAACAGCATGTTCATTATTATTCGTGGAAATTCATCGGATACGGAGAAAGTATCCCTTTTTTCCCCCAACAGTTCCATTTTTATTTCTTTTGGGAAAGACTATGCTATTCTTTGCTTGGGTAGCAACCTTTTGAACTACTGCTTTGCCACTGAATTCGCAGGAAGATAATAATTTGCATTGGCTTTACTGATTCTTACCTGTAGGCTAAATAACGGCGTGGCTGTCAACCCCGAGCAAAGTGCACAGTGCTGTTGCGCTGCCCAACTTCCCCCTCCTTTGGTACACCGTCGTACGTACGCTGTCCCAGCCTGGGCAGCTGTCCACAGTAGAGATAGCTTCACCCAAGGGTCCCAGTACCTTCTGGCACGAAGCACAGGGATGCTGTATGCTTCTCAGCTAGCCTAGTATATAATATT
The DNA here is from genome assembly GCF_965638725.1 of Aptenodytes patagonicus. NCBI lineage: Eukaryota > Metazoa > Chordata > Aves > Sphenisciformes > Spheniscidae > Aptenodytes > Aptenodytes patagonicus. The sequence goes on from NC_134952.1 coordinate 80,153,839, forward strand.
ACATGTTTACAGTGCTCAGTACAATATCTGTTCTTGACTGTGGCTTACTGGATGTTAACTACAGTATAAATGCTTATTTCTATTAGTGCTACTCCCAATTACATGAAATGAGATGCTATGTCTTGCAGCTGACATAATTTCATTGACCCTTACCTTGTTATTCTCCTATGAGACAGAGAGAAAATCCTATCTTACTTTTTAAATACCAGTAATTAAATTATATATTTGTATTCATCCTTTTGTAAACAAACTCTTTCTGCCTCTTTACAGAAAAGGTATTTCCATGTGTTTGGCCATTGTTGTTTTTCCTGTCTAGATCACCTCTGATAATTCTGCAATTGCTTTTTGAGATGGGATGAACAGTAGTATGATCAATATTCCATGTGAGACCATTCGGGGTATGGCACTTCAGATATTTATAAAATCTCCATTTTATAATTTTATGTTTTACATTTCTGTTGTGCTTCTTAAGCATTCTAACATAGTGTTATTTTCCAAAAGCTTTGCCTAGCTTAGAGGCTTTTATTGCCATGTCTACTGCAGCCTCAAAACCCTTTTCCTGAAATGAAACGGTTAATTTAGAAATCTATGAGGTTTATTTTCTTTTTTCTAACATACCACACTTTCCAGGTTTTGACACTAAACATCGGCTTCGTTTATTGCCATGCTATCTGTTTATGCAGTTTGCTTGGCAATTCTGTATTTCCCTGCTGAAAGATTTCTCTTTGCCTTGAATAGCGGCTGGACTCTTGCAGCATGTCGCAACTGGTTTATACTTTCTCTTCACATTTGCTCTTTGGTCAGCAGGCACATTTCTCCCGAGATTCCTTTTATAACAGAGTAATGTTCATGTAAAACTTCCCTTTCTGTGTGCTTCATATTACACACAAACTCTTACGGCCCAAAGCCACACATGTCCAAGTGAGCGCTACGCACAGGTGTGAGAGAAAGACACAGAAAACTTGTCCCTCAAGCTCACGGGCAGGCTCTTTCTCCCTTTGCTGTGAAGTTCCTGCTGCTGCCCCTTCTCAGCCTGCAGAATCCCACCTCTCCGTAAGTCGAGTCTCCATAAGTCGAGTCTCTTGTAAGCACTGCAAAAAAATTGCTGAGGTGTGCAGGGATGCCTGCTCTACCTGAAGCGTGCTGCCTTGCATACGCTGAAAGGGGTTTAAGGGTAGCAGAAAACATTTTATATGATATTTCTCAATTGATTACACAGGAGAATTGTTTCCCCAGAAACATGCTGCTATTTGTTATTCATATCTTACCTTCAAAGACAGTGCATGCGACGACGCAGGAAACCATACATGTGCATCATACATTGTGCAAGGGCTTTTGCGAATGCAGATTATCAATTATGATAAATGTGTGCACGTGCGTATCTTAGAATGGAACTGCAATACATGAAAGTGTATGCTCAGCATTAACCAAAATTTCAATCCTAGCTGTCTAATATTAGAGAAAGTAGGAGCCGTGCGTCTGGAGCATCTTCAAAGCTAGGCTGTGCTTATTACATGTCTAAAATGGATCTAAAAGCCTCACTGTAGGCAGGAAGGATTGAAAAGCCAGGGCTTTAGTACTCATATCCAGGCTGAGGTCTATCAAAGATCACGTACTGACACCCGACAGTGAAATACTCCAAAGTGACATCCGATTTACCACTTTTTGGAAGCAGGCTGACGCAGGCCGTACCTTGAAAAGAAAATAACTGTGAAGCGGGGGCGCGGGAGAAAAACCCCTTTGCCTGGCTCCGGGAGAACAATTTACTTTTCAGTCGCTCTCCCCTCGCTCCCCGGCCCCGCGGGGACTGCCCGGGCCAACCGCTCCAGGTCAGCCTCGGCGCAGAAGAGCCGCCGGCCCCGGGCCGCGCACGCAAACGCCTCCTTCCGCCTCCCTGCCGCCCGCCCGCCCTCCCCCGGGCATCGCCAGCGCCGGGGCCGGGGGCTCCCGCCGGTGCCCCCGCGGCGGGGCCGGGCGGGGCGGGGCGGGGCCGGGGCGCGGCAGCCCCCCGGGGCGCTGCGGGGCCGCGGCGGAGGTGGAGCCGGCTGTCCGCCGCGGGACAGGCGGCCGGGCCGGAGATGCGCTGAGGTGCCGCCGGCGCGGCGCTGGGGCCGGGGCCGGGCTTCCCGCCGCCCGCACACCTGGGAGCGGGGCGAAGGCAGGGGGTGGGAGCCGGCCCCCCCCGCGCCGGGCCGAGGGCATCGGCGGCGGGAGGAGGGCCGGGAGGGGGGGAAATCCACAACGGCAGCCGCGGCAGCGGCAGGAGGAGGCAGAGCGGCGGCGGGAGCGGGCGGCGCGGAGCATGGAGCGCAGCCGCCCCCCCCCGCCGGAGCAGGAAGCGGTGGAAGCGTGGCTGGACGATCACGGCGACTTTACCCGCTCTTACTTTGTTAGGAAAGCTACAAGGTAAGACCGGAGCGGCGGCGGATAGAGGCAGATCCTTTCTTCCCAGCAGAAGGTCGCTCTTCCACTTCCCTTTGCTGTCTCCAAAGCAGATAAAAGAAAAAAGCGACACCACCCCCCCCACCCCCACCCTCAAAAGAGCAAAAACTGAAACCAACCAGCAGCAGCTCCGTTCGGCCGCCACCGACGCGCCCGTGCGGGCGCTCCTCCGCCCGGCGCCGCGGGCTTTCGCGTTCCTCCCCCGGCCCGCCGCCGCTTTGCTGCGCCCGGCAAGGCGAGCCGAGCTGTCCCAGGCTGAGCGCTCCCTGCCCGGGGCTTTTATCTAGTTACGTGGTGTTCCCCTTGCTTTAAAACACATAGTCAACTCCTCGTGAGTAGCAAGCAATATATTTTTCCCTGCCCGGCGAGCTAGATAGGAACACGTCGAAGCCTGAGATAACATCTCCCCTCTTCGGGAGGGCGGGTTATGTCATTAGTAATCTCAAAACAAAGCGCTGCTCTTGAAGAGCTCAGTCTCCCTGGGGGCTCGTCACCTTTTAGGCGTCTCGGCGGCCACCGGACGGAGAGGGCGATGGGTTAAGTGCCAGGGGAGCTGACGAGGCGTGAGCGGCCGCTAAAGCCGGACGTGGTGCGTTCGAGACCGGAGCTCCGCCCGAGGAGGGGGGCGCGGTGGGGCGAGAGCACCTCAGGGTGCTGAGGGGAGCGGGCTCCTGCAGCTGGGGACGCCGCACTGCACCCCGGGGCTGCGGGAGGGAGGGAGGGGAGCGGGGGTGCAGCCCCGGGGATCGGGGGCGGGAAGCCCGGCGGCAGGCGGAGAGGGCCGCACGGCGCGGGGGTTCCCCGGCAGGGGGCAGCCTCCCCGGCAGGGGGCAGCGCGGGGCCGGCAGAGCTGGCGGGCGCCCCGCGCCGCTGGTCGGGGGCGGCTTCTCCGCGCTCGCCTTGCCTTGGCGTTGGCTCTTGCAAAGAGCCCGATGTAAAGCCCTGAGGAGCTCGGCTGGGCTTTTTTCCCCCGGCTTGACATGCTGCCTTTTGGAGATAAGACGAGGTATTTGCTCACCGTTGTCACACTTCAGCAGTGGGACTTCAAGTTGAAACCGAGTAAATTCGGCTATTTTTAGAAGCGGAGTCAGGTTTCCATTTTGAATATTTTCCGATAAACAAAGCAGCGGGGATGCAGAGCACAGGCGATCTGCAACTCCCACGGTATATCTTAGTGGAGAGCTCGGGTTAGTAAGTCCTGTGGCTTGTTCCTCGGACACGCCATCTCCGCGGGCTCGCTTCTCTCCTCTCCGCTCCTCTCCTGCTCCTGAGCCGCTTGCACCATCTGCTCGCCGCTGCTGATTTACTTCTTTCCCAAGTCAATTAGCGGGCATGGATGCGTTCTGAATGAGGTTTTGCTGCTGCTCCTCTCTGCATGGGATGGGGCGGTAAGAAGAGAAATCCCCATTATTAATTGACTCGCAGCAAGCTAGAAAGCTTCAGGGGTCACCTGCTTTCTTGCGACCATCTGTCATGCAGTGCCCTTTCTTCTGCTGCTTCTTCCTTAGGTTCATTTAACAGAAAAATAATAAAAATGCCTTTAAAAATGTCTTTTAAATGTTGATTATTTTTTTTAAAAAAGGCTGCGCGTAGGTGTAGGTTGCATAGGTGGAAGTAGTTGAGCTTGATACTCTCCAGAACACTAGTGCATGGTATGTAACTGAAGGGTAGCTTGTTTGCCCAGGAAATAGGGTGTTAGCAGCTTTGAGAAGTAGCATTTTATTAGTTCAGCCTGTCACACTTCCTTTGGAAACTGGAAGCAGTATTGAACAAATAGGAATGCTAATTAATAGTAACCGCTGTGTCAGATTTGTTTTCTCCATGGAGGGGTTCGGTTAGTCTTTTTTTTTTTTTTTTTTTTTTTTTTAATGCTGAGACACAGTTTTGTGTTCGTGTGGGTCTGAAACAGGCAGTAGTTCACAAAATACAATTCGGTCATGTCTCCATGACGGCAATGCCTCCGCGCGTAGAGAGGGTTTTGCAGAAAAACTGTTGACTTTGAGTTCTTGCTTGGCAAGATATTTTGTGATGTTTTTGAAGTGATGGAAACGTTGCATTTGTCTCAAAACTCTCCTCTCTGCTGTCTTGCATGGAACTTTTTTTTTCATCCTTACTATATAAATAGAAAACTATAACTGTATAATAAGGAATACCTCTTTTATATGTAAGTTTGTATTTGAAAAGACAAATGACAAGTTACTTGACTGTATGTTGGTTCAAATTTTATTCACTAAAATGATGTCCTGTAAAGCTGAGCAGTTTGAAAGAACTGATGTACTTTGTGAAAAGGTTTAATGTTCTACGTTGTAGTGTTATTTTGAGCTTGAAAAGAGAAAACCCCTAAAATTTAATGCCATGCTTTGTTTCAGTTGAATCTTTGTACAACAGCAATACATTGAACAAAGACTATGCTGTTGATGTTTTGTTACTTAGCATTATGGTTACTCTGTCAAGTAAAGCAGCATTCCTTGAACTAGTTTTCAACTGTTTTCTAATCTCAATTTACTGCTTCTCATTTTTCGTTTTGCTTCATAATATGCCAAAGCCCTCACAGGTCCTGAAAGCAATAGACCAAGAAGTTAGTTAATTTGGTATCTAGTGGAGCACAGAGGCATATTCTGCTTCACATTGCGAGGCACAATTGCTAATGGATAAAGATAGTTTTTGTATCTGTTTCTCAAATATTTATAGACAGGAATAGCTCAACCATTTATTACAGAGTAATACAAGCCCTTTCCACTGATAGTAATGAGCTTTGAATCAGAACCTAATTTAGCAATTTTATGATCAGTATGAAGTAATATATATTTTTTTTTTCTCTGCAATTAATTAATTCCCATAGTGTTTTATACAGTAGTTCTTTTGGTAATTCCCACAAAAAATGTTTTAATTAGGTGTCTAAATACTACTTATAAAATAAATGCTTTGGGTGGTCTTATGCCTGCAGATGTTTTGTTTTTTTTTTTTTAAAGTATGGGAGTCACATCATCTCATATAGTCATTGAAGAGTTACCTCTTGCTCCATTTTGCATAGCTCAGTTTGATATTAGTATCTGTTTTCACGGTTTAAATAAAAATTGTATTTTCTGGCAAGGTGGCACTTCAAAAGAAAACGTTTCTTTTTATTCACAATTAGTTTGTATTAACTATTGTTCATAACGTGCTGTTAAGAGTCGCTAGGCTCCCCAATCCATCTTCTGGATTCTTGGGGAGAAGGGCTGCAGGTCGTCTACTTAACGAATTTGCACCTGCTTTCCTCCTCTCCCCTAAAATGTGTTGTAGAAGATAAGTATATACAAATGGCTTACACCTTGGTATTTTGATCCTGCAATGCCTCGAGGTTGATAGCGTCTACAGGCAGGCCACGTTACTGCCTTCCTCGAGTCTTTTATGGCTAGGCGGCCTGACATATTCTGCGATAAAGCTATGTTGATTGACTTCCACCTATACAGCGCAAGGTTGCAATTCTACAAGCGCGTAATTCAGGTGAATAGCTTTAAATTGCTCCCTTCTTCAAGTATGTGAAGAAACGGTGATCCCATGAGTAGGAAGCTACAGAATCAGTTATTTATTACTCTATTTTGTACCAGGGAGGTAAGTGGTATACAGGGATAATATAAATAGCTATTATCCACTAAGTGTTGTTACAGTACGATCAAAGTGCAGAACAACAAAGGGGAAGTGTGTCACCAGCACACTCAATGACGAGATGAATTTGGTTCACTTAGTGATACAGTGTGCTGGTTGACAAACCTTCTGGCTGGAGAGTTTGTTACCACACGCTTACGGGTTCAAGAGTTTCTAAATGCCTAGATCCTACTAAATTTAAGCTATTTATTCCTTTTTTTTCAGCTCCTCTTGTTATTTTTCCCCTTTCAAAGTTTTAGAATTGCCTATCATATTCTGGCTTCCCAGAAAGCAGAAATGTTTTGAAGTAAAATGATTCTTCTTTTAGATTGTGTCTTATGTTTACCCATACTGTTGTTAAAAGCCCTTTGCAGTTGCTGCTACAAATATAACTGTTCTAACTAGACATTATAAAGGCATACTCTGCAGCCTTTTTTCTTACAAAATTGTACTGCATTTATGGCTGAATTTGTTACCCTTTTTGTCTTCCTGAAGTTTTATCTTTTTATGTTCCCTTAAAAAAAAAAATCCATGCGTTGTCATGTTCAAACATCATACTTATTTTAACCCCCTATGGAATACTTCTGTATTTCTGACTTCCTGTTTGTCCCTACTCTTAAAAATACGGGAGTGATTCTCTCTTAGTGCTCTTTGCGATCAGAAGCAGCAGACTGCCAAAACAGCCAGAGTAAAAATTCTCCTCTTGGTTAGAGGCAACTGCATTGTTCCAGGCGGTTTTTGTCTGGTTTCCTAAATGTATGGCATGATAGATACAAATTATTAACCCAAGTCTTGTATGCCTTTCACTGGAAATAAGATTGTTTTGTTATAAATACATCTTGGCTTATTAGCAGGGTTGGGAAATATTTACAAATGAATTAAGGTGGGGTTGTATTTGGAAAAATAAATGTCCTTAACAGCATGGTACTTCATAGCGCTTCACTGAGGATTCCAGAAGTGGCGTTTACGGGGAAGCTGTACTTTGCTGGAATTCAGAGATTGCACAACTTGAATATATCAATTGCATTTATTACTTTGAAAAAACTCAAGTACAGTTGGTTTTTTTTTTTTCTTCTTGATGGCTGGTGGACAATCAGTTTGTAATGTGCTGCCTGGAGTACCAAATTACTTAGGACATTTGCCTTCTAATCTCTGTGTCTAGAGGGCTTTTAAAAAATGTCTTTCATTTTGAGCCGGCTGTTTGATGTTTAATCTCATAAATATTATATGTCATATGCATTATGTCATTGTTTTGTTTGGTAAAATATGTGTGCTTAATTTTTTCTAATTGAAAGGAAATTAATTTTTGGAGCAAGTGTATGAAAATTCAGATTTTCAAAGATAGAGCTGTTGAAGATTTTCTGCATGGAAATGTGCTTTGGCCTGTGTTTTTTGTTAAAAAGATATTACTGACATACAAAAAAATAATAATCCTAAAAATATACAGGTATGAGCCATATTTATCCCTAACATGACCTTGGTAAGTAGGTGGTGGGTTTTAAACTTCTATGATTGAAGGACCCCTAACAGTTTTCCAGTGGAGGCACAGAATCCTATGCAAATTGTTCGAATACGCTGAAAGGGGACTTGCTTTTCTAAGTTAGCCTATGCGAAGCATTTACAAGAGGACTGCAGACCCACTGATTCTTTGGACCATGGCTTGAAAACCACAGGAAGCAGTGGTGTTAACGCAGGGATCAGAACATTTTCTCCCACTTACTTGGTTTTATTAGATGCTTACAGAGGTTTTCTGAGAATGAAGTACAGAAAAAAATACCAATTTCTATGAAATCTTGGAAAGTTTTCCTGTTGGGCTAATGATCTCTGTAGTTGTCCCACTTATAAATAATGTATCCATATCCTTAGGCCTTTCTTGATAATTGCAAAGTATTAAGATCATCCCAAAATATTTTAAACTCCTGATTCAAAAAGCACTCAGGAAGGTAAGGAATGTTACCCACATTCATGAAGTTGCAAGTGTGATTTAGTATCTTCGGCATTTATTCTTGGAAATAAAGCTAGGTGTGTGCCCGAGTATTTTGGAAACAATGTCTAAACCAGCAATTACTGTAGACTGAAGAAACTGTCATTTGAGAAATGATAAGAATCAGAATAATTTGGGTTGGAAGGGACCTCTGAAGGTCATCTAGTCCAACCCCCCTGCCGTGGGCAGGGACATCTTCAACTAGATCAGGTTGCTCAGAGCCCCGTCCAACCTGACCTTGATTGTTTCCAGGGATGGGGCATCCACCACCTCTCTGGGCAACCCGTGCCAGTGCTTCACCACTCTCAGCGTAAAAAGTTTCTTCCTTATATCTAGTCTAAATCTACCCCCCTTTAGTTTAAAGCCATTCCCCCTTCTCCTGTCGCAACAGGCCCTGCTAAAAAGTTTGTCCCCATCTTTCTTATAAGCCCCCTTTAAGTACTGATAGGCTGCACTAAGGTCTTCCCAAAGCCTTCTCCTCTCCAGGCTGAACAACCCCAACTCTCTCAGCCTTTCTTCATAGGAGAGGTGTTCCATCCCCCTGATCATTTTCGTGGCCCTCTTCTGGACCCGCTCCAACAGGTCCATGTCTTTCTTGTGCTGAGGGCTCCAGAGCTGGACGCAGTGCTCCAGGTGGGGTCTCACCAGAGCAGAGTAGAGGGGCAGAATCCCCTCCCTCGACCTGCTGGCCACGCTGCTTTGGATGCAGCCCAGGATACGGTTGGCCTTCTGGGCTGCAAGCACTCATTGCTGGCTCATGTCCAGCCCTTCATCCACCAAGTCCTTCTCGGCAGGGCTGCCCTCAATCCCTTCATCCCCCAGCCTGTATTGATACTGGGGGTTGCCCCGACCCAGGTGCAGGACCCTGCACTTGGCCTTGTTGAACCTCATCAGGTTCACACGGGCCTGCCTCTCGAGCTTGTCCAGGTCCCTCTGGATGGTATCCCGTCCCTCTGGCATGTCGACCGCACCACTCAGCTTGGTGTCATCTGCAAACTTGCTGAGGGTGCACTCGATCCCACTGTCTATGTCATTGATGAAGATATTAAACAGTACTGGTCCCAACACAGACCCCTGCGGGACGCCACTCGTCACCAATCTCCATCTGGACATTGAGCCGTTGACCACTACCCTCTGGATGTGACCATCTAACCAATTCCTCACCCACCAGACTGTCCACCCGTCAAATCCATACCTCTCCAGTTTAGAGGAAAGGATGTTGTGAGAGACCATGTCAAAGGCCTTACAGAGGTCCAGATAGATGACATCTGTAGCCCTTCCCATGTCCACTGATGTAGTCACTCTATCACAGAAGGCCACTAGGTTGGTCAGGCAGGACTTGAAATCACTTAGTAGCAATTTACATCTTTAATTCCCAAAAAGCTATAATCTGAACTCCTACACAGCATCGTCTTTGGTGTGAAGATAAACTAGTCAGCAGATAGTACTGAGCAGCTACAAGGAGAGTGTGCTTTTACTCCGTACTGTTTGCCCTAGGTAGTAAGAAACAAACAGGCGTGCACAATACATTAATTAAAATACAACTGGTAAACCTTAGAGGACAGGTAGAAAATAAGATGGGGTGAACTACTTTAACAGTTAACATCTCTTTTTGCCTCCTTTTGTTTCAGGGTAACTTTATTATCATATTACAGTACTTTTGATAATGCCAATAGGCATTTGAAATCTCATTGCCATTTTTTTGCTTTTACTAGGAAGACTTTAGAGAACAGGGTCAAATTTCTGGCAACTGGGAAGAAGAATGGAGCTGAGGCATACATCGCCTCTGTGGGAGACAAGAAAGTTAGACACCTTTCTTTTATTTCTAAATAGTAGAAGTTCATGGAAGTTTTGTGTTGGGCATCTGTTGAAGAATCATCACGTGAGGAGGAAATTCACGTCTTTGTACAGGATGAGGACAAAGACTACGTATATAAAACAAAAATACCAATCAGTCTAATTTTGAAGCTGAAGTGAGACTTCCATAGTGTGTAGACATTGTGCTAGCTCTCTGCAGAAGGATAAAATTCATTATAACATCACCTATGATGTCTTCAGATCAAATAAAGTACATCATAGCTTATGTTCATGCTTATTTGAATGCTAGATTAAAGCTGAATTGTGTGGGAAAATATGGCTCAGATCAAGAATTACAAACAAAGCAATTTTAGACAATACATTCTTGACTTGAACTAATATGCTACCACCTATTTTCATTTTCACCATTAAAGAGGAAGCATTTTGCTTTTGTCATGAATAAATATAATTAATAAAACTACAGAATACAAGTCTTTCTCTTCCTTACTGGCAAAGAAACATACATAAATTTACATGGAATGCTTTCTCATTATATATGATTTACTTGAAGAAAAGAAAAAAAAAAAGGCATTAAATACAAAAGGAGCTATTTACAAAGTGCCAGAAAAGAAGCCCTACTCAAATGGCCCTTGTGAATAACTCAATGGTTGTAATTTCACATTAGGTCTGGCACTGAAAATATAGCCACAAAACATATTTGCTTAGTAAAAGATATATATTTTCCCATTTGTGCATTATGGTGAACTCACCCCAGCACAGACAGCCATCCCAAAGCCCCTGCACCACTTAAGTCCTACTTAACCCCTATTTTAGGAATTTAAGTGGAACTGAAGTGGTGCCTAAGGCTTACGTGAGGTCTCCAGGCAGGTGTGAACTTAACTTTTAATCTGTCTTTCACCAAAGTCACTGGCATTGTCCTGTTGCTTTCCACAACGAAATCATGAGGTACATAGTTATTTTTAATTTTTTTGCACTTGGAACAAGAAGTAAACATTTGGAGGCGAAATAGAGGTCATGTTTTAGAATTTGACCTTGAAGCCCTGATGATTTACTCTGTCTTTCTTTATAGTGTGAATAGAAAGTCCCTTCTATGGAGGAAGGCTTTCTTGTGAAAAGTTAAGGTTGCAGTTTGGTTGGTAAAGAAAACTTGAAAATAGCCAAGAATAGCCTGTTAGTGTTAGTCCTCCATTTCTAATACTTTTGCTTCAAATAATAAAGCAACCTCTGCCTCCTATTTTTAAAAAAACAACATGAGCATTCAGACAAGATTTACATTATTTCATAGTTCTAAAAAGTTGTTATTTCACTCTTTCATGAGCATGGTTTGAATCAAGAATTGGAGTTCTTAATTTAGATCTGTATTCAAACAGAAGTCAGTTGGGCCACTTAACATGTTTAAAGTTAAAGGTATGCTTATATATTTGACTGAGTTGTGCCAAAAAACTGGCACCAACTTTAAGTCATACTTCGTCTTCAAAAATTTTGCCTACCACTGTTAAAAATAGCATCTCTAGTAACTATAATTGGAAAGGGTTTAAGGAAAAACAACTATTGTCTTTGTCAATCTACTTTTTTAGTTAGTTTGAAAACACTTCTTTTACAGTCAGTTTCCTGTTTCCATCTAATGAGGCCTTATACAGTTTATTTAAATCTTTCCATGGCCAGAAAGGAGACAAAAACACTTAGAAAATGATTGTGAAATAGGAAGTACTGGAAAGAAAATGGGAAGGCAAGTATAATATCCAAGTGACTTTGACTTTCAAGCTAATTTGTTAAAACTGAATAGTTTTTGAGTTGTTGCTAATGCTTTAAATGATTTCTACGTCTAAATTATGTCAAGATGCGGGAAAGAAATTTGAAGACATCTAGTGGTTATTTTAAGGAAAGCAATTGAGAAAATAGTTATGAAGCTTGGCTTGAAATATTGTTGATTTCAACACTAGCAGGATTAGGCCACAGGAATTCAGATACTTGAAAGCTGGCATCTTCTAGTAGGCAAGTTTGGATTGAATCCCTCTCCTGAAGTGTGTTATCAGTAACTGCTGGTTTGAATGAAAAATGAGCAAAACAGTCCACACAACTGCTGAAACATTACACATTGTATGTATGAAAGATTTATGAGCAACAGAGAAAATGGGGAATTATTTGTTGTTTCGCTGAAAGCTACTCAACACTCAGTACTTTTATGGTACAGTAATTATTAGCATTCTTTGTGCAAGATAAGTAAGATGCAGTATACTATCATTGTTGGATCTCGGTATTACTTTTGTGCTCTGTTTTTGCACATTTTGTCCAAAGATACCAAATACTTGCTGAATGGTCACATTGGTGTGGTCTTACATATGCAGCATGGTTACATGTGTGAGCAAGACAATTATAATCTGGCTGATACTCTTTAAACATCTTCACTGTTTTGGGTTTGGGTTTTTTTTTTTGAGAAGTATGCTGTTTATTTTGAAGATAATCACAATGAAGCAAAGATGGGTACAATAAATACTTTAATATTCCCAGTGTATGAGTAGAATAGTAATTAGTGTCAGGTCAGCATGGTTTGATGCATACGGCAGAGGAAATAAAGCAAGGCTCTCTTCAGGTCTTAGACCTGAGGTTGTCTTCAGGTCTACTTGTGCCCTTCTGCATGACCTGGCTTAAGCCATGTCGCTTCCTTGTGCCTGTGTTTTCTCACCCAGTGATCTTCTATTTTTGTTGCCTATTCATACTGAAAACTTCTTGCTTTAGGGATGGGTCTACCTTCTGTACAGTGATTCCTCTGAAGTTCCTGAGTTCTCATGTAATGCAGATAATGTGTACTTATATGTAAGTGATTATAGAGGGGAGGATCACACAATCTTTTTTTTTTCTTCAAACGTTTTACCTGCCATTGTATTTTCATCCCCTTCTCATCCCTCTCTCTTCAAAATTCCTCTCCAATTTTGTCATCTGCTGATGAGGTCACCCACCAAATTCAGCAGTCACTATTGTCACGCTCCTTTGAAATTGTGTTTTATAGAGGAAAGACTGTATTTGGCTGATAGAAGTGACTAAAAAATGGTTACTTCATATGCAACTCTTCCTGTTTATGAACTCTGGGATAAATTATAGCTTTCTCGAGTGGAGGCTCATACTGCAGTAAAGGATCACAGTGCAGTAAAGGATGCATGCAGCTCATGAGGAATGGATGCTGATGCCTGTAACTCCTCAGCAGGCAGTGATTGCTGTGCTGGGATGGAGACATTGCATTGGTTTTAACTATCTGCGTAGATCACTGCAGATCAGTATCTGCTCCTGTTTAATACACTCCTGCAACTTCTAAGCTTCCTTCTACAGCAAGGGTCTTGTCCTTACAATCAGCTCTTGACAATGCCAAAGCTTACTGAAGACTGTTCATATGAATAGTCACAAGTGTTTGTTTCTTCTCGTAGTCCTTTCAAAATGACATCTTAATCAAACACAGCACTTGTTACTAATTTCCAGCAACCTCACTTGTGGTTCAGTATGTGTCTGGTATTGGATATCTGTTGAGCTAATTCTGTGCTGAGAAAGTAGTTGTGTTATTACTAACACTCTTCTTGTCATGCATTGTTAAATAGGATTGAGTGCCAACAAGCAAATGCATGTCAAGACTTTGTCTGATAGATTTTAAATAGAGTTAGAATACGTCAGTTAATGTGAAATGCTAGTTCTTCCACCCGTGTGTGTAACTGTGTGAGTAAAAGGAGCTAAATAGTTTCCTTGTTAGAAGAGGCATTCAGTAAAGGTCAGTGAACACTGTTCTTATTCCAGCTGAATTTGAACAGCTTTCCTGTTGCCCAAATAAAAATGCCTAAATGGTTTGAAGTTGAAAACCATGCTTTAAACAGTATAGTTAAGGATTTTTTGTTGTTGTTAACCTACAGAGCTTTTTGAGAACTGCACACTATGTTGGCAAGTTATTGGACCGTCATCTAAGAGACATTAAAGGGGACAGGAATACGTTACTCATAATCATGCAGCTACACCTATAGTTCTGTTCAGTGTCTAAGTGCTTCATAAATAGTGCAGATACCTAACAAGTAGTCAGTTCTTACTAAAGAAATGTAATTACTTTCATGTGAAAGATTTTACAGTTATGTTCTACATCCCTCAATAACCTCCATAAGATAGAGAAATGAATGCTTATTTTACGTAGTAAAAAGGCAAGAAGGTAAAAACTAAATTATGTCATGGCCACAGTTTGAGAACCGGTATTAGAATTCAGAATACATTGTTCTTCCTGATTACTATTACTACACCATTAAGGCCAGGGGACATCATGACACAACACTCCAGAATAAATAAAATGGCAGGTTTCAACTGATAAACCAAATTTCTGCTTTAGCTTTTGCTTTGTCCACAAAGGGTACCTGATTCTTTCTCTGCCTTGTATCTTATAGCAACACATCCACGTATGTAAATTCAGTGTAAAACAGAGCTGAATGATAGCATTCAGGTGAAATGATAGCATTTTATATTCTCCTTTCCTCATGTGTAAATAAGCAGTGAATCAGATTGCTCTACAAATTGCTGTCACTCAGCAATAGCACAGGTTCACGCCTGTGCATTTTCAAACATGCCCAAAGTACACGGTTTCCTATGCCTAATCACTTGCTAGTTTAAGAACACTCTCCATCTGATACCAGGTTATTACGGTTACTTTTAAATCTTACTTTACATTAATGCCAGTCCTTGATGTTCACAAATCAAGTCAGCACACACAATCATGAAACTGGGTCAAGTCACAAGCCTTCTTTTAAAACTGTTGGTTATTCTATATCTACCTTCTTGTGTCTGAGGCTTTAAATGCACCCAGCTCACATTTTCAGGTTCTCTTCTGCAGCCTTAGTGCTAGATGCTAAATTTTGTTTAGAAAAAGCTAAAATTTCCAGGTAATTTCTTTTCTTGTTATTAGAGATTAGAGTAAGACAAAAAGATCCCACATAGAACATAACACATACGATGACAAGAGTTATCAGCACTGATTTTAGAGGTTGTACTGTGTTTACTTAAAATTTTTGCATTTTAACCTTTTTATTTTTCTTAAGGATACTTCTGGTCATTTTCATCACCGGTTTTTATTCTGTTTTCTCATTCAGTTTAATTAATGAAAATTCCACATGTTATCAAATGCTAGTTTCTTATTTTGACTCTCATTGAAACAGCTTTTGCAAACGTGATATTGCCCTATGCAAATTATATTATGCGTTTCAGTAATACATGGTCACGGCTCCCACATTTAATATTTATCCTGTTAAAGTACTATAAAGTAATCTCGTTAAAGTCATATAATAATATATTATATGTTATATATATATAATTATATAATAATAATATATAATATATAATGATATATTAATTGTTCTTCATGCTTCTTCACTGCAAGAAACATTTGAATGCGGTAACTCCACAAAAAAATACGTATCGCTGCTGTAATAAAGAAGGAGCATTGGTAGTTTTTATTAATATACTTAAAAAGCAGAGCTTACTTCCTTTAAAAATAAGTAGCTAAGCAATGAACCAAAACTCTTTCAGAATAACAGTGGAATTTCGTTGTGTTCTCTGGCACCATGTGTCCAGTGATTGGACTAGCTTTAGATTGCTGGGAAATTTGTCATAGATGTTGATTGAGGTATATTATTGCTACAGCAAGCACTGTTCCAGGAGCTTCACGGAAAATATAAAAACATGGAATGAAATCCTAGCTCTGTGGAACTCGGAGGCAAAACTCCCACCACCTTAATTGTGTCCAACTTTTCATTCAGTGGTTTTGGACTCTCATCGTCAGAAGATTCACAAATGTCCTATGTGACCACACTGACCATTCAGCCTTGAAGATCACTGGGGCTATGAATGATATTAACCATGTATGTAAGGTTTTGCATGATCAGGACCACAGTACACAGACAGAAGCCAAAATAAAGAATAGTCTATCATCCATTTATGTGGAGTTGCACTGGTGTGAATAAGAGAAGAATTTGGTTTTACAGTGCTACCTCAGTCAGACACAGGTTTTTGAGGAGAAAAAAATTACGAGGTAGCTCGCACTGAAGTGGAATGGGTACGGTAACATAATGACTTTCTTTTGCCCAGGTGCTCCCTTTACAGTGCACTATTTCCTAAATCAATTCAATTTTTCATAGCACGTTTGCCTACAGTTGAGGTCACCAAATGATACGTGATTGCAAAATCTGAAAAACTCTTTCAAACCTTTCTAATAGAAGACAAATAAGTTTCCTGTTGTGGATTGCTTGCTAATAAAAATAATATTGGTGGACTTTAGATTTTAATTGATTACTTCGAATTAATGGTTAATTACACTTGCAGTGTTGCATTCTACAACATAGATGAAGCTGTTCTGTAAGGAAAAAAAAGGCTATGTGCAGTGCTTTTCATATTTAACATACACTGATGCATGTAACGTATCAGCGGCTGACTAACCTGACTAATTTCCATGGTTTCATTCAGCTTCACTCTCGAAATTCCTGTGGTCTGCTGAGCAAATAAAAAATATCCCAAATTTAAAACATGACCACCATGAAAGGTTTCCAAAAGATCAGACTTTTTAATAGGATTTTTGCTGTTCATAGGCCCATACATTATGTAATTCAGAAAAAAACATTTCTTCTGAGAGTAGATCATGTGCTGTGAGGAATCCTTGACACTGAGTAAATGAAATAAAAAGCCCTGTATTTAAGAAAAAAAACCAAACAAACAGATTTTGGACAAGAAAATATTATAGTGATAAGAAAAAGTATACTCATGTTATTGATGATATGTGTGCTTATGGATAATTCAAGACATGCTGTATTTAGTGAGGACATTATTAGGGTTGGCATTCTAGTGCTAAGTTAATTTGAGACATACAGTTAAATACTAGAGATGCATGACATTTTTTAAGTAATGGTAAACTCTTCAAAAATATAATTTTGGGGGTATTCAATATTTTGGGTTGAGTTAGGCAATGAGTTTCACCTGCAAGGAAAGGAGACATGCATGAAAACAGTCTGTCTTTTCACTATTTTGGAGGGGATTGAATTAGAAATACTCATGTTTCTTTCTGACAGTTTTTAAGCAAAACTTTTGTGCTTTGAGTCAAAACAGCATTTTTCATTAAGTCTGAGAGAGCAGGGGAGGTTAACGTCAAAATAGTGTGTAGGCGACGTAAAAATAGGAGGGGCTGCAGGTGATTTGACAGAGAGAAAGTTCAAAATTATCTTTTTAAAAGTTAGAAATGGTCTAGAAAAACAGAATTAAAACAAAGTTTTGTCTTCATATGAATATATACACATCTTCTACAGAAATCCAAATCTTAGGAATGGGAAGGACCAGAACTTTTCAAGCACAAAATTACGGTGTAAACTTCTGATCTTCTATATTCTGAAAGCCACAGCGTAAGCAGTCTTCCTCTGCCCTATTCAGGTATTTCCTTTAGGCAGAAATAGCTTCCTTTTTATGGGGCATAAAATATTACTGCTTAATCTAGGCTAAGTGCTGCGTAAAATTGAAGAATATTGATACTAACTACTATTGCAGTAAAGGTGCACTCACGTCCACGGTATGAAAAGGTTTACAGTTATCCTCTTTGCAGTGTCCTCTTCAAATATGTGTTAGTTCCTGAGGATTTTTAACTTACATCATTCACTGTATTTTTATTTTTGTTTTACAGAGAAATGGTTAATGCATGGTTTGCTGAGAGAGTTCATACCATCCCAGTCTGCAAGGAGGGAACCAAGTCCCAGAGTGAATCCTGTGCTTGTCACCAGCCTGCCTGTGCTGAGACCACCAACTCTGGGACGCCAGCGAGGAAAATCTCTGCTTCTGAATTTGACAGACCCTTAAGGCCTATTTTTGTCAAGGACTCAGTAGGAGCAGTGAGCTTCCTCTCCGGCTCTGAAAAGAAGGAACAGATGCCTCTGCAATCTCCAAGGATTGAGACCAGTGCAGGGGATCAGTGCTCAAGACTATTAGAACTTGTGAAAGATATTTCTAGTCACTTAGATGTCACAGCGCTTTGCCATAAAATTTTCCTACATATCCATGAGCTTATAGCAGCTGATCGCTATTCCCTGTTCTTGGTCTGTGAGGATAGCTCTAATGAGAAGTTTCTTATAAGCAGGCTGTTTGACGTGGCAGAAGGCTCCACCCTGGAAGAAGCTTCCAACAACTGCATTCGCCTGGAGTGGAACAAGGGCATTGTGGGTCATGTAGCAGCTATAGGCCAGCCTCTGAATATCAAGAATGCCTATGAGGTAAACCAACAAAAATTTATCTTGAACAATTCTTGAAAAAAGAAAAAGCCAGCGGTTGTAATATTGCCATTTTAGTATACGCATTTGGAGCTATATTGACTTAAACCAGTCAAGATGCAAACCTGACATCATGGTTTTGGTTATAATACGTGTATTAAAGATACATGCGTACACAGAAACATGTAGCTATGACTACTGCTAGAGGAATGCTAACATCAAAATAAATTATGTAAGTTTGACATTAGCAGTCAGATATCAGCCCCATCTTAACCAGCTACGTGCACACCAGTATTTGCATTTCTAGCTTTGGACACTTAAATGTTTACATTCCTGCTTGTAGAAGGACGTAAGATACTTCTGCACCAAAATGGATGAAATTGTGAATGTAATTGTCTGCAAAACTGGGAGTCCTATGACTAAAAATACTTTGGAGAATTTTATCACACCTGAGGCACAAAGAGTAGGAGCTGAATGAAAAGAACGGGATGGGGGTTTGAACTGTATAGAGGTCTCCCAAATGAAATGATACTCTGCGATCTGAGTTATTTAATACAAGGCCAGATGAAAAAAGGAAGAGAATCTAGCACTGGGAGAGGACATCTCTTACATCTTAGCTTAACATCTCTTCATTCCAGGCTCTTTGGATATGCTGATTTTGTGCTTTGAATTTAGGGAGGATGGAAATTTTAATGAATTACTTAATTGATTAATTAACTAATTAATAAAGGCATACAGAGCTGAAAATTACCACTTCTGATTGATCATCTCTCAGTTAATCTGAGCATGTTTACAGTATTAGGTAACATTACCTAATGTACCTAAATCTACCTTCTGAGTAGATTTTTTCAGAAGCAAAGAAGAGCGGTATGATCTCATACGGTTTCATTTTCAACAGACACTTGTTTGCTGCCTCAGAAACTGTCTAAACATTTGCTAAGTACATGTTTCCAGCAGGACATCACCTGTCCTTGTAGTTTAAAAGTTCATTCTTGAATTGGGTCCATCATGCTCAACTTGAAATCAATTACTAGAGAAAGAACAGCAGCTTTGAAAAATAGTCTGATTTATTTTAGTAAAATTTTGAAAAAATCAGAGTTTTCTAACAATATTCAGCTGAAAAAATGAAACAAGCAATCTCTGGTAAAAGCAGAAACACTAACCACATTCATGAAACTTTGTTACTCTGTGGTTGTATGCCTTTCAGTATATTTCTGTAATTTCTTCTCGATGATAAAAGCTATACTAGGGATGGTTAGTCTATGTATACAGTTATTATAATGATGGTCTAGGCTCAAGAAAGGCTTCTCCTAGGGTTTGGGGGTTTTTTTGTTCTTTCTGGCAGTTGTATTTATCCACAGGCACTCATGTTCCACATAAATGTTTTTTTGTTGTTGTTTTAACACACTGATAGTAACAACTTCATACAATTATTAGCTAGTAATGGAACCTTTGTTATCCTGGGTAACAGTTAAGTCAAATATTGTACTTTTCTTAACCTTTAAGCCAGGGAAGAAAAAGAACTGGTCTTTAGGCAAGTAGTCAAATAATTGTATTTTTTTCTTGTATCAGGATCCAAGATTCAATGCAGAAGTTGACCAGATCACAGGGTATAAGACTCAGAGTATTCTCTGTATGCCGATAAAGAACCATAGGGAAGAGGTAAGTTGCAGTATTGGGATGACTTCATGTAATACTGTTCCCAGCTATGCTAATGCTTTAAACTTTTATTAGCTGGCAGTCATTATCTTACAGTATAAAACCATCTCTTTTTTAAAAAGGCTGCTTATGTTTGCTTGGACTTTAATTTTATCTTATCTAGTTCAGTAATGTAAGCCAAAGGGAATTGTCAAGAAGAGTTTAATCCCAGATGCAGAAGTAGAATATATGTATTTAACTCTAGAATTGCTGTTCCTGTACCAAATATCTTGTCAGCATTAAAGTTCTCTGCACACTTATTGGTCTATCTCAGTGCACGCTCAGATTGCAATTAAGCATTACTGTACTTCAGCTTAGCTTGCATCTACATTATTTTCTTCAGAGGACACAAATTGGGTTTTATCATTGTCTAAAAGGCTGTTTTTTATATTCTATTAACTCAGCTCATAAGTAATAAATTAAGAAACATGTTAAGTGCTTAACATCAGGCATTGAAAAACACATGGTGTTGATGTGATTCAGAAAAGTCATCCACAAGTCATGTAACTTAGATCACTCCTAATTTAAAACAGTGTGAATCTGCTCATTGAACTCTTGTACATATTTCCCATCCATGCTACTTCTCACAGAAGTTCTCTCTTCCTGAGAGAACTGATGTTTGTCTGATGCTATTGCAGTAGGGAGAACTCTTATTATGGACTAATGATGTCTTCTTGTACTGAGTAGTTGAAGAGTGAATTCAGTAAAGTCAATGAAAGCCAATGAATGGAAAAAAAGTGAGGTCCACTGTTTTACTTAGGGAGTAAGTAAAGTAAGTTTGGGTTTTTTTGATCCTGAATGTAGTAGCCTTCAGCCACATCACCAGTTCTTAGAATACTCACAAAGTGTAAGGCTCTCTATAGAGCGTGTCAGCGCTTTAAGATGGACATTTTCTCTCCTGTAATTCCTTTATCTTTCAGAGTATTTATAGTTTGCTTCCAGGAAGCTCAAACTCCAAAAAGAAATGCTGCCAAGATTGGTTTGAAGATATCATACCTTCTTTTTCTTGCTCTTCCATCTTTTACTCCTCTTACAGAATGTGTCACCTTGACTCTTACTGCACTGAACCTTTTTTTCATTAACTACATTGATTAAACTCTTGATTTAACTTGTTTGGTGAATCTTACTCTAGCTGACCCAGATGATCAGCCAGGATTTCCTTTCTTCACCTACTGCTAATTTTGGTTTAAAATATTTTTTTCAGTTCTTCCAGGGACAGCACTTGATCCTCTCCTACTCCCACTCCTGCTTAAAAGTCTTCCCCTTTCTAACTGGCAGCAGCCACTGCTGGCCCTGGGCCAGCTGATGAGCAAAGCAGATGTTGTGTGAAGAGCTGTCAGGGACCAGTGGTCCACGTCAGGCTGATGCAAGGCTTTAAATTTCACCCAAGCCACCCCATTTTCTTTTTGTTGAGTGGAAAAAATGCTATGCTCTGTGTAATAGGGATCAAAAGTGAGTTACAAAATCTTGCTGGCCAGGGAGCGTGAAAGTGCTTACTTCTCACCGGGTCCTGATGGTAGGTGGGGGAAGGAATAAGAGCTGTAGTCTCTTGGTCCAATACACCATGACTTACAGGCTGAATAAACCTGCAATGGGCCGTATCTTCAGCTAGCTTTCTGTTCCTAAGTGCATCAGCAAGTGGAAATGAAGCAGGAATTTGTTTATTTTAAAAAGTACAGCCAACCTGAAGTTTGAGGAGAATGTTACGCTCTACTCATATGCAATAATTTGAAGGGGCTAAACTCTAAGATTTCTTACAGGAAAGGATGGCACTTTTTAATTTTTTCTGATTTTAAAGTCTCTACCAGAAGGTTTTTCTCCCTCTCGCCATAACACATGGCTGACATGTGGACATTCTGGACAGATGTTGGAGTCAGTGGATCAGTCCTTAATTTGCCATTTGCATTCTGCTGCTTTTTCTGTTTAAAAAAAACCTAAAACAACAAAACCAGAATACTGGCTCCTCCCCGTTAAAAAAAAAAAAAAAAATTAAAAAATCCCCAAAGCCCCTCTAGTAATACTGAGGCTAGTGAATGCTGCCTTAGCCCAGGATGTCAGTGACCACAGTCAAAAGACGATTCTGGAAGACATCCAAAAATAAACACTGAGAAAGAGTGTTTCTGTTTGTTTGTTTAGTATTAGTACTATTTTTTTTAAACAAAAGAGTCAGTAATTGAGAGGAAGAAAATCTCATGCTGATTATTAAATCCTCTGGGCCTGCTGAAGCATGGAGATTTTTCCAGTAGATGTTTTTCACATTTGCCTATATTTCCATGAGGCATGTGAGAAACCAAAGTCTCACTTAAAAATAACAGCTAGTAAGAAATTCCATAGATGAAAAGAAGAAAACGGTTTGATTCACAGAAGAGCTCATAAAAAGGACCCAGGAACTAGTAACAATGAGAAAAAAGCAGTGCAATAAGAGGACTTTACCTCTGCACAGGTGCGCATGAAGAATGGAATTACGTTCACTTAATAGTGAAAGAACTTTCTCAATCCCATACTCAACCTATTCTTGCTGACAGAAATGCCACAGAAACATTGCATTTCAGATACAGAAAATTCTGCTGATTATGTCCTTCAAGATCAGATCACAGAGGCTTGTATAGTGCTAGCTTTATGAAGAGTTCTTTTTCCCATGAAAAATTACGAATGAAAATTGACCGAGCTTTGCATCTGACTTCAGGGGCTTTGAACAAAGTTGTGGTATCTATAAACCCCTGCTGCACAATCTCCAATAACTAAACAAATTCTTTCCATCCTATCATATGACAAAAGTATTGCCACATGATGCTTTCTGGCATGCAAGGCTGTATCATTTGCTGGTTATCACCATTGAAGAAAACAAGGAGGAAGAAAGGCCTTGGGTAACCCGAATTGTATTCTACTTAAAAAGAAAAACAAAGTGGTTCTAAGTCAAATAATTTAATCATCTATTCCTGTATTTAAATTTGTCATAAGGTGGATGTGAAGCCATAGCAAAGATTCCATTTTGATCATGAAAGATTTTCTCTTCTGGTGATTCTTCTGTAAGAGCAGATAGCTGTATACAGTTACCTAGACATCAGTATGTAAGACTTGCTACTTGGATTCTCGATGTGTATCAGAGAACACATCAAAACCTTCAAAACAGAGTGAATTTTTATCCTCAGTAGTACAAAAGCCACCAATGAAAAGTTAGTATTAGTCAGCTTGTACCCCAGTTACCATGGTTATTTCTTTTGCAAGAGGAAACTGGTATTGCTGGCCGCAGGCTTTAGCTGTAGCTATTAATGCTAACCGTTTCAGTGCTACGGTGCTTATACAGAAATCAGGGTTTTACCACTACTGGCAGAAGATCTAAGGTTGTGGCAGTTCAGCGTTTTGTATCTCAAAAAGCAGCTTTTCATTCCTGATGTGTCCTTAAACCTTTAATTTGTCAGTACCTTCAAATGGTACTGATTTGCCTTCTAGAGCTCCCGTAATAAAGTCAGTAAATGCAGTGGCAACTTTCTTCTGATTTTGTTTGGTCTTGGATTCAGAGACCCAGAAAAAGGACTACAGAAGTTGTTGCAAATAATTATCACCTTGAATTTCTCCATCTGGTTTTGTAGACATTTGTAAACAGTCATTTTGACAAAATTTGACAGAACTGAATAGGGAATGGAAGTCCTTAGCTTAAACCAACTTGTGGAGTTATGCAGAACTGATACAAGACTCAGTACAGCTCTCTAACTGGTTTAGAGTATCTGTAGAATGGATGGTCTCTGATGCACGGAGTCATCACAGCTGCCGTAGAACGTCTACAGGAATGACATAATTTTCTGTTATTTCTGCAGTTTTTTCTTTCAGCTCTGCAAAATAATTTCCATAAAATTCGATTTCAGTTTAATTTCTACTAAAATCTGTAGGATTTTCTCATATGGGTACTTTTAGCTGAATTAACTGAGACCTGTCTCCCAGGCCCTGAGTATGTAAGATTGAACTTCCTACTAATTGGCTAGGGAAATGTTTTATTCTGGCAATGCTCACTCCAATTGTTTAGTTTGTTGTTTACTTGCCGTATCTCCTGTCACTGGGAAGCTCTTCCCAACAAATCAGGGGTGCTACTCTATTTACAACAGCCTTTGAAAAGATCCTGTTGAATTTTATTGTATAAAGTGTGACCAGGCATGTTACTGTTAGCCAGCTAAGTTTTTTTTCTCCCACAGTGAACACTTCAGGTATAACACATGACGGTCACTGCAGTATAGTGTAGATCTAGCCAAGCTAACTTTAAACAAACTAACTCAAGTTCCAGTAGCGGTCTTGCTGCAGGATTATGGAGATCAGTAATTTGCTTCTTGGGTGGATTTTCAGCTTATGCTGAGACATATGTTATAGTAGCTAGACTGCTGGAAATCGTGCAGGCTACTGCTGGCATGAATGATAGAAGAGGATGTGAAAGTTTTGTTGATTAAAAATGAAAGTCTGTAAATACAGTTCTGTCCTCGCCGGATAATGAATCAAACCTCTACAAGAGCAGGAGAGCAAAGTAAGGTTAAAACCACTTAGTCTGTCTTCTCAAGTGGATATGTTCCCATCTTTAAAATGAGATAAAAGTAAGTTTCCCTCTTCCTGTTACCATTCTTTGGCTTAATGTCATTTTTCTTCAGCAGCCAGCAAAGTAAATAAGAAAATATATCTTCTTAGGAAGCAAAATTATATTAATTATATTTTTAAGTCAGCTGAAGTAAGAACCAACTAAAAAGGGCACTGGCTGCCTGTAGAGCTGGAACAGCTTTCACAGAGTTAGGCTTGTAATCTTAATGCGCGAAAAATGGCAGCATGAAACGATCCAGATAAAATTCAGAGCACAGTCATCAGCACTGAAGTCATCAGTCATCATCTACTGGGGAATACTCTAGGTAGCCTGCTACTTTTAGAGGCAGGAGTCAGCTATTGCAAGAAAACAGTAAAAATAAAGCGCTCTGATAGTTAGAAGACATCTCTCCTTGTAATGTGGATCAGGCTTTATTAAATGGGATAACTGGTACAGACTGAGAAGAAAGGTTACAGAACAAGTAGCAGCACTGGAAGATTACCTGTGTTGCCAGCAAGAATACAGTTAGGAAAGCTGTGTTCAGATGTGGTAAAAAAGGTGTGGATATTGACTCAGTAATTGTTGGAGGGTTTTTTTCCCTCCTTTTGGGACTGAAAGTAAGAGAACGATTCCGTCGTCAAAATTGCTTTTTGTCTTCATGGTGTATGTCTATCTTATGTGATCTGAGTGGAAAATAACAAAGTACTTCGTTTCTGATCCAAGGGGAATTTTTCCATCTGACTTTAAAGAAAGCTGGACCACTAAGGTCCTTTACATACAGCTTGTTCCTTCCTGCCAACCCCTTACGTGCTTTCAATACAGCAAACCTGGGTGAAGGCTCTTGTTAGGAACTGCATGACTACTGTAGATATACCTTGTTCTATAATCCCACCTGCCTAGTCAGACTGGGGGTAAAGCTCATGAAAAAGAGTGTGTAGCACTCAACAGCTCACTGGTTACTTCAGGGATTAGGCCATGAACTCACAGGTATCAAAATATAAGCAGATACTAATTACTTCAGTCTTTCCTCTCCCTTAGTCTTGGTTTTCTTCAGTCCAGAATACTACCTTAAGCTTTTCTAGTGGTCATCCCCTTTCATAGCTGTTCTCAACCCCTTTCTTTCCTACTAGTTTTGTCTTGGGTGACCAAGAAATATACAGGATAATTCTCTAGGCATAGTAGGAGAATGACAAGAAATCAAACATACATATCTTTGCTTTATTGCTACAGGACTCAACTTTCAAAAGAGTTCACTTGGTGCCTGCCTGTTAGAGAATTAAAGACACATAAAATATTGTGCCTAAGTAACTTAAAAAACACCTTTTTGTTAGACCAGAACAATACTTTCATGAGCAAGTGTTTGAGTGGACTGTCATTTTTTTACGATATTCTCCAAGCTTTACAGAGAATTAGCTTTATCTCAGATATGTCTTGTTTATTGCCACAAAGATTTCACACTTTTAATGTACCTGTTATCTAAATAAGTTTTCTGTATAGCTGAGCTCAGAGCAGTTAGTCACCTTTGATTCAATTTTTCTGCTGGTGCGAATGTAACTCCCAGCTGGAGATCACAGATCAGGCCTATTGTTATTTCAGATTTGTTTATAGTAAGTTTTAAAAATGAGGATTTGGGTTTCATACTGTGCTTAGTACTCTCTAAAATGCAGGCATATGTTCTTCATGGCCTATAATGCTACCACATGATTTACTTTTGTCCTAATTACATAATTACTTTAGTAACAGGAACAGATCCTCTTGAGTTTCCTACATCTTCTCCTAATTACCTGGTTGCAGGCAAGACTCCAATAGCTGAATAATACCCATCTGAGGTTTTTCTCGTTACTGTCTCTACACCACATTCTACAGAATTTAGTGAAGTTCACTGGAATTTGTACTGATATAAATGAGGCCAGAATTTGGACCAGTTTAATTTTTAAAACTGTTTATTTTGTATGAAAAAATGGCCCATACTACAAAGTTGTCTTTAAAAGCTTAGAATGCCACTGAAACAACAACAACAAAAAAGGTTTGCATGTGCACAAAATTTTTATCATTGTCAAGACAACCATTAATTTTTAGCAGGTTTATTCTCCTCATTACTCCCTCCCTCTTCAGTTAAAACCTTTTATTGAAAGACCTTAACAAAGATCTAAAAATGACCATTTCTCTTGGAACACATGCCTTTGTTAATGTATCAGAAACCTGCAGTGCTAATAAAGGGAGCCTAAATAGTCTTTTTGTTATATTAATATGGTCCTTTTACTGTTTTCTTACAGTTTTTTTAAGCACCACGGACTTTCCTTTCATGGAGGGGATGTATTTACACAGGATGAAAGTACTCACCTTTTGCATGCCTTAAAAAGCCTCTGACAATGAAAGTTGTCTTAGCTCATGCTGGATCAAAACTGAAAAAAATAAAATAAATGAAATAAATACCCACAGTGGGTATGAGAAAAGGCCTAACCATTAATCTCTGCACATGTAGGTTAACATAAAAGCATATTGACTGGTTAAAGGATTTGCTTACTATTCAAAGTCTGCTATAGAAGTATATAAGGCTAGTTGTACATTGTTATTACAGTAAGAAAGTTCACTGGATAAGAAATGTTCTTCACTGAAGCAAATGAGAGGTTGACTGTGGGAAAAACTGGGTTGTATGGAAAGGAGCTGACAGTTAAGCTTTATTTCAGACAGGCATTTTTGAGCCCACAGTTGGCAGTGATTCATGCTGCAGAACAATGACCTTATTTGTAACATCAGTATTTTGGGAAGGCCAGGCTGAGAGATAGTAAATTGTCTTCTTTCCCATTACAAAAATAAAACTGTATGCCTTCCATCAGTTTAGCAATTATAAATTTAATGATTAACAGTTAAGCACAACTTCTTAAACAGGCACACCATGCAGTTTTCTTCTAATATTATTTATCCCAAAAAAGCAAGATGAAAAAAATACCATCATTAACACCTTGCACTGGTCTGACACCACTTGGATCTCAAACAAAGGAAGTTCTTTGCAGCTTTGTCAATCATTTGTTGCAAGTGTGCCAAAAAATCTGAAAAGAATCAAAAGCTTTGCATGTACTTTATGGCTTCTTACCATGTACTCTTTTGTGTTACTGTACTCGGCTAGGTGGGCTTCATCTGTGCTAGCACATTCTAGCCTCTGAGTTTACTGCACAGCAGATTTATTGAGTTTAGCAGAAGATGAGATCCAGCCATTTAAACAGATTACAGTCTAACTGTAAGGAAGTGCAGGGTTTTAGTGAGTGACTTCCAGTTCCTCCCAGTTTCCAGCCTCCCTCTCCTACCTCTTGCTCTGGCACTGCTCCTCTCTTTCAGCTCTGCCTTAACCTAAATCCATTCCGGGTGCTGCTAGTGGCTATTCAGCTTGATACCATAAACTGGGCTTCATTTCTGGGTACCAATATAAGTAATGGCTCAGATATAATTGTCCCCCCCCTCCACTTGGCACCTTCCTCAGAAGGTCGAGTACTTTGGTACATTTCTCATCCATCCTGATAAACAGCATTGGGTTCACCACCTTATAGCTCCCACTCTTGATATCAATTACAGAAACCTGTCATTACTCACTAACAGTCAGAACATTTTTTTTTACTTCACAAATCAAGGAAACTATACTTTCTCCAATTCTTTTAAGCCTAAAGTCAGATTAGTAATAATTTGCAAAGTCTCAAAAGGAGTGGAAACATACTGAATTATATTAGGGAAAGGCTAAGGTCTTGAAATCCTATAATCTAGGAAATGTTTATGCATCAGGGAGAAACATTTTTAGTAATGTGTAGTATAATAATAAAAATAAATAACCTTTTTTAATGGATTGACAAAATATTTGAGTTAGAAAACCTCTCATTTTCACCTTATTGACAGTGAGAGTCAGAAGTATCTCAACTGAAATTAACCTGTTTCTCCTTCTGAAAGCCTTCCAATTTTAGTGTGCTGTGAAATTACGTGGTTAATTTATGACTCAGAAGAGTAGAAGCATGGAAGTACAAGGGTAAGCACAGAATCCAGAAGAAGTGTAAACTAGTTTATGGGGCAGAATGGTCACTGCCAGTACACAGCTTGAGTAACTGCAGTGGGGAATCTACAGAAATACTATCCCAGTGAATTAATTTTTAAAGAAATGTTCGCTTTCTCTTCATACTGACTTGTATGAAGGTCACTCTAAATTCTGTTGTTTTCTTTGGGCTCTGAAAAACAGATCTAAGTTACCAGAGAAAACTTCTATGTTGAGTATGTAAGAGTAAGTCCAAAGCAACCACCCAATTTCATTTCCCCCCCAGATGTCAGAGTTAGAGCCTGCATTAGAAACTGGAATCAGTACTAAGCAAAGGTCTGAATTCCACTTCCATTTTTATAAGGAGTTCTGTTTGCAGGGCAGATTGGTTTCCTGGGAGGCTCTCGCCAGCATGCAGAATTGAACTCCACAAAGACTGGCAGTAACAAAAGCCTCATGCTTAAACAGCTGTGTTGTTCTCTCACATTCATTTTACATTTTTTTTAAATCTAAACCAACATCCTGTATCGAGAAATCATGTTTATTGGCTAACTATCCTCTATGTAGAAAGTTAGAAAAGTACCAGTAGCTTGGACTTTGACTGTCCATAAAGGGACTGTTTTCTATTTTGTAAGAAATCATATTTTAATCTCCCAGTTCATGGAATTATGTCCAGAAACTTGAAATCAGATTTTACCACTGATTATTTCTATACTAAAAAAGCATCATCTGAAATTTAACATAACTTAGATGGAATTTTATAAGAATAAAACTAGATGCGTAGTCTGGCTCGGTTTATTGTTACACGGATGCCATCTTCTTCCACTTAAATCCAAAAGGAGACAAGCCAACAAAGGAAGTAAATGGAACTGGTCTGTTGATGTCTTTATTTCATAAATCATAGTAGTTTTTTTCTAGTTCAGGTAAACCTTCCTTGTTACTATCTCTGCACTGATTTACTTATGTGGGCAGCCTTCATTTATGAAGCTTCTTGGCTGGTGATCTTAATACATAGTCCATTTGAAAGCTAGGATTCAAGCCATGTGCCAAGAGCAGAAAGAACTACTTAACGGAAAGCCTTTAACGTTGATCAGGCCATATGGGTTTGCTTCTTAGGTCCATCACAGATGTCCTGCAGGACCTGTGAATGACTTTTTACCCTTTGCTTAGCTTCCTTACCTGTAAACCAGGATTCTTCCCTACCTTCTGAGTTGCTCTATAGGGAAAATAATTAAAAATGGTGAGATACCAGCATATCTTGGCAAGAAGAACAGTCTAACTACCAGCTGAAGCATAACGTATCTCTTCTCAGTGTTGGTTTAATGGGGTCTCAATAAAAGCCTACCTTTAAAAACGTACTAAGTTTGAGTAACAAACTTGAGTCTGGCAGGAATACCACCTCTGTATACTATTTTTCAATCAGATTCAGAGAGATACAAAATGCAAAAAGATCACTGTAGCCAAACTCTAGATCCAGTAAGGAGGCTATGTTTTGGAAATTTTGTCAGAGCTAGCAAGAAGGGTATTTTCTACGCTTACAAGCAGATGAACTTTAGAGAGAGCTGTTGCGTGGTCTGGCTTATGACTGCAGAAGCGTTGTCGTGGTTTAACCTCAGGCGGCAACTGAGCCCCACACAGCCGCTCACTCACTCTCCCCTCCCTAGTGGGATGGGGGAGAGAATCGGAAGAGTAAAAGTGAGAAAACTCACGGGTTGAGATAAGAACAGTTTAATAATTGAAATAAAGTAAAATAGTAATGATAATGATAATGATAATAATAATAATAATAATAATAATAATAAAAGAATATACAAAGCAAGTGATGCACGATGCAATTGCTCACCACCCATCTACCGATGCCCAGCCAGTCCCCGAGCAGAGGCCCCCCCCTGGCCAGCTTTCCCCAGTTTATGTACTGAGCATGACGTCCCACGGTATGGAATGTCCCTTTGGCCAGTTGGGGTCAGCTGTCCTGGCCGTGCCCCCTCCCAGCTTCTTGTGCACCTCCAGCCTGCTCAGTCGGTAGAGCATGGGAAGCTGAAAAGTCCTTGGCTAGTGTAAGCACTGCTCAGCAACAACTAAAACATCGGTGTGTTATCAACATTGTTCTCACCCTAAATCCAAAACACAGCACTGTACCAGCTACTAGGAAGGAAATTAACTCTATCCCTGCCGAAACCAGGACAAGTGTAAACTGTTACTGTCTTTCTGGGAGATGATTGTTCCAGTTTATAGAATCAATTTTGGATCAAATCAACCCCTCTTCATAAGAGCATCCAGGACTCATGCCACTTTTTTTTTTTTTGATATTTCAGGTTCATTGTCAGCTATTTGTAATATGAATACACTAGGAAAAAACAGGCTTAAATATCTTCTGTTATCCAAAGGTCAACCAAATGAATACCTGTAATGGTCATTTATTATCTTCTATAAATATGTCTAGAAGCAGAATCCAATGACAGACTCCTAAAAATTACCTAATTACTCCATTTTGAATACACTAGGTTGTTGGTGTGGCTCAAGCAATCAATAAGAAATCTGGAATTGGTGGCACTTTCACTGAACAAGATGAAAAGGTATAAAAGCTGGACATTTATGTCTCTTCTATTTTCATAGGGGAACGGGAGATGGATATGTTATTACTTTTCATGCTGATCAGAAATTTTAAAGTTATTAAAAATTAAACAGCTCTGAAAAAGTAAAAATTCCTGGTAATACTGCAAATTTCTTTCTTTATGAAGCCATGAGAAATGTGGATGTAGAATAGTTTAATTTCTGGATCAGCATGGTATCATCTCATACATCTCTGAAACACAGGCTTACTCTACTGAAATGCACTGTAAAACAGTTTCATAACTTTTGATATCATTTTTTATTAATTGGTTCTAACTCTCCTGGCATCCCCAACAAACATATTTTGAATATTAAAATTTGTGTAGTGATCCTTTTTAGAATACTGTATCACTTCCCAATATAGCAATAACTGGGAAAAAACCCAAACCTGAATGGTTGCCAAAAATAACTTAAAAATATCAATTAATACTTCAAAGTGAAAACAAAAAATTGCAGTAGCTTATCTTTGAATAGAGGTAAGATGCTGTGAGACATTATCTTCATGAGGTGTTGATGTTCATTTGTCCTCAGGATTTTGCCGCGTATTTGGCATTTTGTGGAATTGTTCTTCACAACGCTCAATTGTATGAGACATCTTTGCTTGAGAACAGGCGTAATCAGGTATGGTCAACAGGTTTGTCCCAAGAATACAGAAATTACGATGGTTAGCTAGTAATCAGTGCCTGCTCCTGATATTTCTCATATGGTAGTTATTCCTTGGCTATTTTTAATTACTCTAATTGAATGCTGTGTATCTCTGATAAAGCTCTAACTAAGTGCACTGAGAAGTAGCTGGGCACATTCCAGCCTGGGCTGCGAGAAGCGGACCGTCTAGGGCAAGAAGGTAAAGCTACATGTCAGGAAATTCATTCCATGTCAATATACTCGTTATTGCCTGAAGTTACCATGTGGCTCACTGTACATATTATACAACCAGAGGTGTACATACTCCAGAAATTTCAGATAGAATTATCCCTACAGAACGGTAGAGGTATACAGATTTCTCTTTTAGTCTACTACAACTATAAATAGTCACTAAACATATTTTCAGTAATGACCAGATGGAAAACTGAATTTCCTTCTGATTAATGTAACTGTGTTTTGCAGCCATCTTTATAACTGATGGGTTATTAATGCCATGGCCTTTATGGGTGAATATGTCTGCCATATATGGTATGAAAAGATTTTGGAGAAACAACTAGGCAGCAGTTGTTTTAAAAATTTTCTGGTAGGTCTGAGTTTCCAAGTGACTATCAGTGTTTGTAAATTGGTACAAATTTGGAAAATCTTTTCAAATTGGCTCCATGCTTCTTGTGAGGAAAAAAGGAATATAATACGAGCACATCTGAGCAGCTAAGTCCTTCAGCAGCAGCTTTGAAATACAGCAGACTATCTAAATTATGTTTTCACCAAATGAGTTCATTAGGATCTGTTAGAATTATAAGAGTTAATAATTGTGTTCAAAAGTCTTAAGAAATGTAAATATCACTGTTTTTAGAATGCACACAGGAGCCATAGGAAACTATTAGGTTTCCTAAGGACAAATAACTGTGTGCTGTCTGGATTTCTCAGGTTTCATTTGATGAACTGTTAATGCATAAATCTATTCTGTCTCTCTGACCGAAAACATCAGACAGCTAACTATGCTATTTATTTCTTCCATCAAAAGTGTCAAACTGGCTATTGTTTACTGTTACCTTGCAGTCTGTGTGAGAGCCAAAACTTAATTTTGGTCACAGACATACATGTTGACTTCCTTGATTCAGGGAAGAGAAGAAGAATCAAAGACAGTAGTAATAATAATTATTGCTTAAATCACAATTAGTCAAAATTTCACAAAAGACCTTCTCCCCAGGTGCTTCTTGATCTTGCCAGCCTGATTTTTGAAGAGCAGCAGTCTTTGGAAGTAATTCTGAAGAAGATAGCTGCCACTATAATATCCTTCATGCAAGTGCAGAGATGTACCATCTTCATAGTGGATGAAGATTGTACTGTGAGTATGTTTTTTTCTAAAGGCAGAAGTGTTTATTCCCCGGGAGCAGTGTGGGCTTCCCTCCATTCTGACTCAATAGTATTTCAAACCCATAGTATGCTCTGTCACCTTTTTGTCCTCTGCCTTTTCTTTTACGGCATCTACTCAGGTTAGGTGTTGACTTGGGCGGCTTCGGTCTTTGTGTAGGCTAGACTGCCATTTTATGCAGCCATTTTGCATTACCTGTTGGCAAACTATGGCTCTAAGCTCTCTCCTATGGCATAGATCTTGCATGTTGAACTCTTTCATAACTCATTTTCTTGGCTACTGATGTAGCATGGAAAAAAGGAAAAGGCTGGGAGAAAAACAATGTGGCCTTTGCTTCCTGCGCAGAATCAGTTTTGATGGCACTTTTTATTTCTTGAGTATATCTAAGCAGGGAGTATCTAAACAAGGTATCTAAACAGAATCATGGCCTGTCCCAAGATCCTGGCTCACTGAAGCAAAGCACAACTCCTTGCCAATCTGCCCACCTGTATTTCCTTCCTGTTGAAAACAGGCTGCAGAACAAGAAGCAGGATATGCATGCCTCAGTCTTGTACTGGCATTGCTAGTTTTACCTTTATTACTCGTTATAGATACGGGGGTACCAAGATCTGGAAGTGAGGAAGCATTTCCAGGTTCTGTAGCACAGAAATAACACACAGCACTTGTGATCATCTGCCACAATCCCATCTCTCACTGTATTTAGAAGAGTCACTCCTGCACACAAGAATACAGAAGAGGAATTTACACAATTTTTGTATTCACATATTCACACTGTCCTTGCAAGTTAGATAAACTCCAGCACCTAGTTTGCAGTCTGTAGTTTGAATCTTTAGTACAGAGAGAATCTAATTTCTCTCTACATTTAGGCTTCTCAGCTGTTAAAAAAGGCTGCATGAAAAGCAACACAGAGATCAGTCAGTATGTTCAAAAGGTTTTGATGTCCTCACCCGTCCAATCAAAGCAGGTCTAGAATTGGATGAATGTTAAAATAAAGTAGTTCTGTGCTGACAGATAAATTTGGCACAGCTTGTAAATACTGGCATTTCTTCTCAGAGCGATCAGTAGCGATTCAAGACACTTCAATGATATTTAAAGTTGTATGAAAAGATATTTTTGTGGTAGGACCCTGTACGCTTGCTGCTAGAAGTGAAATTAAGTTAAATAATATTACACTTGTCTTTATTACAGAATAGGTTTTGATAACTGCAACAAGCTTTTCATGACTACTACTATTCTAACTTACGACAACCTTATACACCTATATATTAAAATATCCTCTTGGTTTTCCAGGATTCATTTTCTAGTGTGTTTCACATGGAATCTGAGGAATTAGAAGACTCAGCTGAAAATCTGAAGAGGTAAAACAATGAATTCGAACTTCTGCTCATCCCAGGAGAACGTGGAAGAAACTATTTCCACTGGGTACCATGTATTACTGCTATTTTTATAGAACAGGTTTTGCCCTGAAATGTACATAGACAAACTCTATTGCCTTAAAAGGTCACACTGAGGAGAGTAGGGCCTGATCTCTTCACTTTGTCAGGTCTAAGTACATAGTTGTATCACAAGGCTAAGCTATGGAAAGGTACAAAATGTGAGAAGTAAAAATCTAAGTTGGTGGGCTGCTCTACAACTGATCTGTAAGAAATCTGCGTAGATGACTGTTGTAGAGTAGACATATCCACATTAGTAGATACTAATCCTATCTATGATTTTAATTAATTATTTTAATCTTTATTCTTTTCATATTTCATAGATAGGGAAGCTGACTCAAAGAACATGACTGACTAAATCAGGAATAAGGTCCTAAAGTTCTAACTTTCAGTCATCTTTGAGAAACCATGAAGAAGTTCAACTCGGAGGAAGGGAAAGATGTAAAAATAGTTGGATTAAAATACCCAGATTAAATAGTTTCCAAATTTAGTCTGAACCTCTGTATTGAAGTTTGAAAATTACTGTCTCCATTACCTTTCTCTGTCATCAGAAACAGTTGTTTCAAATAATGTCAAAAGAGTGAGACACAGTTGTATATAAAATGCACTACTACAGATACAGTGTGCAGAGAGAAAATGGAGATTTCTGTACCCCTTTAATCTTTTCTGCAGTGAACATTTATTATATTAAATTTAATTCCATATATTAGAAAATTATGTCCAAAGTGTGTGGCTTGAGCAACTAAAAACTGTTGAGCTGTATTATGATTTTAGACAATGTACAACCAGAAAGTACAGAGGTACCACAGGCTAGTAAGATCACAGGGTGAAAGAGAAAGTTCCTGTTTACTTCCTCTTCTACACTATAAGAATGGTAAAGAGAATTTACCCTTCCTATTCATTATCCCTTTCATGGTTACTAGTTAATGGACTCAAAACGTAATTTACTGCTTGCATGGGCCATCAGTAAATTATTTCTCATAACTGATAGGGAAGGGATCTCAGAGGCTTAATTGCATATCTGAATCTTGTTCATGAGACGGCACAATTAAATGCCAAGGACTGTACTATGAGTCAACCATTGGAGTTAGAACTTCTGCTGTGCTTGAAGGGCGCGATTTTGGGCAATAGCAGAAATATAATGACATGGATTAGATGGGAAGTATTACTTTACATAATAAAATTTCAGGCTTATTGTGTAATCAAGGACCCTGAATCAAACCCCAAATCAGACTGGTTTTCAGAATTGTGGGGCATTGCCTTGTATAACCAAGTTTGTGAAATAACAAAAGAATAATTCCCTGCCTCCAGCACCGTGAACATCCTTACACCAGGATAACTAAAGTCAAGTCAAATGTCGGAGGGAAACTACAGGAGCTTGATGAGAATAGGTTTATTATTAGGACATACGTCCTCCGCCAAAGCAGGCAAAGGGTCCAAGGGAATTGAAATGCCTTAATTAAATACATCGTGGCTAAAAAAGTAGGAGATGATTGATTTCATAATTTTATGTCCTGATTTGGAATAAACAGTTCTATTTCAGTAACAGAATCCCCATGCAACTGATTGTGCCTTTACTTTTAAAACAAATTTGAAATGAACTTAGAAGCAGAAAATTCACAGATGTTACCTGCTGCACTCCGTTTAAAGAAGATGTGAATTTCATCCAGTATTGATTTTTTCAAGTGTGTCAGATTTGTGAATGGAGTTTGTTTTCAAAAAGTTCTGTTTATTTTAATATAAACCCAGTTGTTCATTCTTTATCCTTCACCTCCATAAACTGTACTGATTTGTTTATTTCTTAAGTTTGGTGTTCAGTGTTAACGTTGTTGAATGTTAAAGAAATGGTGGAACATATAAATCAATCCAGTCTGCCGTTTTGTGATGATAGCTGGATTAGGATACAGGATTTGAACTCAACTCCATTATATATCTATTGGTTATAGCCTTTCCTCATACAGGAAAGATATTACAATTACGTGCTTTGCATAATGAAATGACCCATTTTCATACTAAGCACATAATAATAATGTTATATCCTTCAGGGACTATGATACAAACAAAATCAATTATATGTATGCTCAGTATGTCAAGAATACGATGGAGCCTCTTAACATCCCAGATGTCTGCAAAGACAGAAGATTTCCCTGGACAGTAAGTAAAATAAGCTTAGATTTGAAATTCAGAAATGGAAAATGTTTTTCTGTTTACCTTTCAAACCTTTTTTGGTTTCCCCTTATTATTTCTATTCATTTAGTGGCCACAGTTAGAATTACGCAAATGCAAAGGAAGGTGCATTTGCTTGATAAAATTCATTATCAGTGAAGAAATGGTACAATACTCACACAGCGAGCTGGGTGGCCAGGGGAGGGATTTAGCCCTACAGCCATTATTAAAAAAGCCTAATATTAATTTGTCGATAAACAGACAGTGCGATGTGGAGAGCTTGCAATATGTTCTGTGGAAAACATTTCAGTGAAGAACCGTTGGAGGTTTTCACAGTAATCCTCGGTAGTTTCCTGTGAGTGTTGGGAGGCTCTCAGAAGGTCCTTCCCTTTTATCCTCTCCTTTCCCTTCTTGTTCTGGCAAAGATTAATATTACAGATGCAAGTTCTTTGCTGTTTTGGAGAAGGAACAACTTCACTTTTCTTTGGGAGTTTTTGCTTCATGCTTCCTCAAGTGTGAGCTTGTGGTATGGTGTACTACTGAACACACAGATACTGGAGAGTTAGGAGGGAAGGTCACTTGGCAAGACTCAGATTGCAGTCAGGTTACCTTCAAAGTCATCATCAACAAAAAGCAAACTTGTAATTCTGTATTTTCCTGTCAATGCAGAAATTAGAAAGATGTCTGCTCTTATTATATTTGAGCCTGTTGGCTAGAGGGGCTCAGGGAGAGGGTAATAAGAGGGAGAGGAGTTACTATGATCAGCAGATAGCTTTTTACCAAACTCTTTGTTCTGAGATGCACAACGAAAAGGTCAGAAAATACAGTGTTCATTGTGATTGTTCCCGTAAGTGGAAAGAAGGGACAGGCTCATGGTGGGGAGCTGTGTTGCTTCCCTTTTTCTCTGTGCAAGGTTTCATGGATGTTTTGGAGTGGGTTTCTATGAAGGACTGAGCAACACAGCAACTGAGTGCTCACCACTTTGCAGTACAGGGCCCAAAGCTATCTTAACTGCAGGAGTGGAAGTAAAAACAGAATTGGACGGATATACTGTATTAGGTCAATAAAGAAAGAGGTGATTATTTTGAAGACATTTTAAAATAAAATTAATACCTTGAGAGTCATCCAAACAATTGTTTGTCTGAAACAGGCCTTTCACTCTGTCAGCAGGGTTAGAATTCTTTTGCATTTTTGCCTGGAATCTAGATGACTTACACCTTATGCATGTAAAAGAAGCTCATAAAAAGAAAATAATAGTACTGCGAGAAGGAATTTTGGATAATGTTTTTCAACGCACAGTGGCTGCATCTCCACCACTGTGTAGGAGCAGTCTCAAGGCAGGGCTGTAGGCTAAGTGTTTTGAAATCTGACAAACCCTGACATGAGGGAAATCCCAGGTGTACCTAGTGCCCTAGAAACCCTGGCTTGCCTCTTTCTTCAGAGGACATTCAACAGCATGCTTACTCACCTTATGAAAATAACTTTGTGCTTTCTAAATGCTTTGGTGGCCTCAGCTACCTAGGTAGTGACATGAGGCAGGACAACAGCTTGGGTTTATTTGTGGAAAAGCCGTGATGTTGTCTGCCTCAGGTTCAGGCCACTTGCAAGGACGGTGTGGAAGCCAAATGCTAAGCTTCAGCAGTCATGTATACGTGTTCTTCCCTGAACCAACAAAGTTAGTGCAGTGGGGACAAAGTTCAAATATCTACAAGACTCCTTAAAGGCATTTAAGCCTGTTTTTGCTTAATCTCCTTCCTGTTCATACGGGAGCACTGTCGTCTTATTTCCAATCCAGCCCAGTTTGACTTTCAATGCATCTGAACTTTACCATGAAACAGCAGGTTCTTCTCAGGGTAGCCATAAACCAATTTTCACGCAAGCTTGACTTTGTGTTTCTCAGCTGCCCTTGCTGGAGAGGTCTAGGGAGAGATGCTGATTCTTATATCCTTTTTTACAGCTGATTTCACAGGTATGTCACAGTTCAGAAAACAGTAAATCCTACTCTTGAGTTATTCCATATACCCTCTTGGTAATGGGCTACTATTAAGTAGTAGTACTTAAGTTCCTGGAGTCACGTAAAGTATCTGGCATGATGAAATCCTTTAATGCTTAATAGAATAAAATAATAGAATCACATTTCCTATTGTCACTTGTAAGCATTATAGTGTTTGTGCATTTGCCTGCAAAGAAACTGTCTACAGTTCTTGCATAGCACCAGGTCTTTGGAAGACTGCAGAACGTTGACCTAGTTGGTGGTAGTTTTCCTACCTGTTGTTCTTTGGATCATAATTTGGTCTCCACTAAGCCTCCTGTCATTGCGTTGGTGGATTAATCAAGGCATCTCAAACAAACCAAAAGAGTTTACAAAAATTTTAGTGCCACAAAATGCACAGTTAGCTTAATGTCAGGTAGTTACTCTTGTTTTATGACACCTGTTCCTTACATTGCTGTATTGCAAGTGAGGGGATATACTGGAAAGGGGAGAGGTGAGTTCCTTTCACAGCTCATCACCTGATGAGAGTAAAAAAGTGTCCTAAAGCCCATCTGATCTCTTTTCAGCTGCACTGAGTGGAACACTTTGTCTTGGTGCAAAGTTGTCATTTTCATAGAAGTGGTACCTTCTAATGAAAGAACTTATTATAAAATTAGCACATTTTTAGCACAATTACACAAGTCACTGTACACTCCTACTGAACGAAGATTATCATCATTACCTGTATTGTTATTCACCAAAGCTTGTATCAGATACAGTGTTTATTATGTCCAGCCAAAGAAGTACAAATTCTTTGAAGACGTGGTTGCTTTTTGAAGGAGTATGTAAGCCAAGAAGAGTTGTAGACCCTAGCTCTACAGCTTTTTCACTTCAGCCACTTAAACGTTAGTCTTTAAAATTGTAACTGTATTTTTTTGTTTGTTTAACAGAATGACAATGCAGAAAATGTAAGTCAACACATAAAGAGTTTGCTGTGTACACCAATAAAAAATGGGAAAAAGAATAAAGTGATAGGTAGGTATCTTTACAAAAAATATTTTTATACATTTCATAGAAATATTTCTGTGCTCCACAGTAAAATCTCAGCAACATGGAATCTCAGCCCAGGAGAAAAGATCCTTAATTATCATGTTTTCAACTAATAAGTCCACTGCAACCTTGACTGTAAATAGCTTACCTAATAAGTTACCAAGTATTTACAACACTCTTGTGATACTTCACCATTTTTATAGCTTCTTTGCCTTCGAAAATTTTCTGTAAGCAAAATTATTTTCATTGCTTCCTGTTTAGAGAGTCAGTTACCACTCTTGCTTGTGTAGATCTTTCACAAGGCAGTGGGAGGAAGAGAAGACGTAAATCGGTAAATAAGCTCTTTAGGCCTGAGCTGTCTGTAGTGCTGGGCTTTTAGAGAACAGCGGTGGCATGTGGAAAGGCAAGTTAAACTGCACAGACATTGACAGTTTCCTCAAATGAGACTCAGCTATGGAAAGATTCATACATTAGAAGGCTAGCTGCTGTGCAATTTTGGTGCTACGAATTGCCCTTTGGAGGTGCCTGCTTCTATCTGTGGACTACATAAGGAGCCTACAGTCCGATCGTAAGACACTGCGTCTAAAGCTACCCAGTGTAAATATCTCTGCAGCATCTCCTTTGCTTTTTCTAGAACTACTTTTCTTCTATTTTAAAGAGTGGCCATAGTACCACTGGTTTCCTGGGGTAACATTTTCAGAAGAAATTTGACATTGGTTGGGTCCACATAGGCCTAGATGCTTATGGAAACTTAGAAGCCTTCTTATCTCTGGTTCCCTAAAAATATCTAGGTGGCCATGGTCTGGGTCCTCAAAGATGAGTATACGCCTAAATAGTTTTGAGGATCTGGTCAGGGAATAAGCTTGATGAGCTTTAAGTCTTTCAGTGAGTTTCAGATTCACCTTAAACAAAAGGATGATGATGCTTTTGGAAATTACCAGGACTTCCCTGTCCCATGAAGAGTAGAATGAGTGTCAGCCTGCTTTCCTGGCATCAGTAAGTTCCACAAGCAAACAGAACATAAAATATACTGATTCCTAGATAGCAGCATGAATCCAACTTCCTCAGCTTGACAAAATTTGGCAAGTAAATGTTAAGAGTTCCAAGAATGCATGTTTTTAATGGTCTTCAAATAATTTTCCTTGAGAATTATGGCAAAACTGCATAACCCAATGTACATGGTAAATATGAGGTCCCTTTTCCATGAAGACAGATCTTTTTTTTTAACTCCTGAAGCAGAAAGAGAAGCATCGTCTTTACCTAATGGAGTTCTCTGAAATTTCTTTTGATATCAGCTTCTTTAATGAGTTCTTTTATTACTTTGTTTTAAATATTCTACCAGACCCTAGAAGACCAAGATGAAGATTGAACTGTTGAGCTTTAATTAGAGATACTTCACTATGCTGTTAGCTACTGATAAAACAGTTGCATCTGATCTCATATAGGGTTTTTTCTATTGTTATTGTCTGTGGAAGTTCAAACTGAAAGTTTCAGTCAGGCCACCCATTTAGGTGGGTTTTTCAAATCTGAGTAATTCTCACTGGGAAATGTTCTTCAAAGTCTTTTAAGGTTTCACAGCCTGCCTAATGTTCAGATCTTTAATAGGGCAAGGTCAAGAAGTTGTGTTTGGGACAATACCCAGAAGTTCCTTTAGCATCCTATATACTATGTAAGACTATTATTACGTCTACTTTTTTATTTTTAAGATTAGTATACCCAAAACCAGAATTTGGGAAGTGGGGTGTGCAGATGGGCATGGGGTGGGAAAAACTGTCCACAGCAAAACCAAGCAAATCTTACTGTCAAGAGAGATGAGAAGAACTTTTTTATTCTCCTGACTTTCGCATTTTTCAGGTATGTGGTGAAAGCTTTACAGAATATTTCTGTGGTTTTATAACTACGTCCCAATAAAAGACTTCTGAGTTCCTTTAATTGTAATGTGTGGACCCCTCAATGCTTTGGGGAAGCTTTTGAAAAAAGATTACGGTTAAAGAGTCTTAAGTACTACATAGTATATTTACTGCAGTTCTTTCATTTTTTTAAGAGACAATTACATGCATCCAAATGCTGCATCTTTTAAGAATTCATTTGCTTTTGTGGCTTATTCACTGTTGAGTTTTAATCTTGTGTTCGTTACATCACAGTTGCTATGGACATAATTATAATGTCATAAACAGTACTAAACAGAGATCTGAAAGTGAGTTTCATGAGATTTTCCTATAGAGTTTTGTAAGTCAGCTTCTTTTTCCCAGGGAAAGTTAATCTTGTTCTTAGTGAACCCTTATTTGCTGGGATTATATATTTTTACTATAATTCAAGTATGTAGTCATCTCATTCCATTAAGGTTCAGAATCGTGTTTGCAATATTCAGATACCACAACCCCTGCCACAGCAGTTTACAGCTACAGTTATAATATTCTTACTGATCTCTTTAGAGGAGACTTTGATACTAAAATAAGTTCCCCAAACAGAATGTAATTTGGAAACAGGACAGTGTTACATTGTCACCAGACATTAAAACTTCTACAGGCCAGGCCAGTGTTCTTCTAAAAACACAGTTTGCATGTGTGTGCTACATTCTTTTCCTCAGTTTTTCTACCTGCTGTAACAGGGAAGATGCACACTGGCTCCTTCAAAGACTTTTTTTCCTTTTAATTATAAAGCTCAATGAGCTTTTTAGTCTGTAAATATGGAGTACTAAAATGCTGGAAATACTTTCATATAAAAAATTACTGGCACTGACAAGACCTTACAGTAGCTGCTGATTATGTTCACTGTTGGTACTGCTGTAAAATAGTATTCATTATAATTTCTTCCCTACCCATAAGCAGAGAGCAAATCCGGCCTCCCTGACCTGAGGGTGGCGAAGTGTAAGGCATTCAGATTCTGTTCGTATATCCTGTGTAAATTAGGAGTAGCTCTACTCATGCAAGAAAACCTAAAAATTGTTGAGAGTGTTCTGGAAACACCATGCTAAATAGTTACCTTCTCTTTTGCTGGTTAAATACATATTTAATATTTTACTCTTTCTGCTGCAAAGTGTTGTTCATAAAATACATGAAGTATACAAATGGTACTCAATAGCAATTTATAGAAAATGAAGACTTTTTCATTTAGTAGTTTTTTTCAGAATTTTTAATTTGCAACTATTATTTTCACTGGAATAATTATTTGCAGTTGGCCAGGAAAATGCTAGCTTTTATGCTCAAAACTGTTAGAACTCACACTCGTGAGAGTGGGAAAATGTTTGGACTCAAGACAATAATCACCCCCAAAGCAGTTTTGGCCAAAGACAATGTATACTTACAATGCAGCTGCTTTAATTAATATTCTGATATCTTAGCAGAAACTGCCATCCGCTAGGTAAAACTAAAGTGAGGTGTATGTGTCAATTTCCCTCTGCTTAAAATGGTGTCAGGGATTTAAGCTGCAGCAAGGTTTGGTAGAAGTCACCTGTCAGACCTTTCACTGGCACATGCACAGAAAAGTCCAGAAATTCTTAACAGAAAATAGAGATCCAACTACCAACAAGATTGAACCTAACATGCTAAATTCAGTAAGATGCTTTTCAATGAGTTCAGCATCTTCTTCGGAGCAGGCTGTAATTCAATCA
This sequence comes from Aptenodytes patagonicus, assembly GCF_965638725.1. Taxonomy (NCBI): domain Eukaryota; kingdom Metazoa; phylum Chordata; class Aves; order Sphenisciformes; family Spheniscidae; genus Aptenodytes; species Aptenodytes patagonicus. The sequence continues at coordinate 80,197,115 of NC_134952.1, forward strand.
CATCCTCATAGAATCAGCAAGTATACTTAAGCCTTGAGCCTCAACTTGGGTATTCTCCGTTTAATTCCCTTATTTTAAAAAACTTCCAGTACTGACTCAAATAAGGAAGTGAAAACTCGGTGTACCACTGTTCTGACTTTCATAAATGTTCTTTAAATTTAATTAGCCTCTAAAGGACAAATTGTCTTTAGGGATTAAATCAATCTAGAATACTATTAATAATAAAAGTTAGGATGAAAACGACCCTAGAATTTCACAAGATAATCAAGTCTGTAGAGCCCTACATTTTTGTTTTACAAATCCTAATAAATATTTTTGAGTCTACTAAGTAATATATAACGTTTTAGCATTTATTCTATAATACCAGTGAAATTACTCTAAAAAACTTCAGGGAAAATCCTACAGCACTCCTGTGTGTCACTTTTGTGTATATTGGTGGTTTATACTGTAGGCTAAACTGTCCTAAACTTAATTTTTCTCTTGATGTTCCATACAATAGGTGATATGTTGGCAGTTCTCTGTATTACTTCTTTTAATTCCTGTATCCTGGCATAGGGGTTTGCCAGCTTGTGAATAAGATGGAAGAAAACTCGGGCAAAATCAAGGCTTTCAACAGAAATGATGAACAGTTCCTGGAAGCATTTGTCATCTTTTGTGGCTTGGGCATTCAGAATACACAGATGTACGAAGCTGTAGAAAGAGCCATGGCCAAACAGATGGTGACATTAGAGGTGAGCTCAAAATCTAGGTGGTCCTTAATTAGCCCAAAACAGATCCTAATTTTCTCCAGACCCTGTCTGTTCTACACGTAAGTGCAGCTACTCACATGGATACTAAACAGAAATTGTTCTCCCCCAGGAGAACAGTATTTGGCCTGTTGAATTGCACAGAAATTTTTCTGCTTGTTTCTGTATCTGCCAGCAGACTATTTTATTTGGTATTGTATTTTAACTTTACTCATGAGATTTAGTGGTGAGCTGAATGCATCTTTTCCTCTACATGAGGCTACACGTTGGCAACGTAGCAGGTTTGTTCTGTTGCGTAGGAAGAGAAAATGGTTTGGGGGATTAGGGGCTTCCTTTTCTTGTCTGAGGTTTTCTGTGATGATTTTGGCTCCGTCCTTTAGACAAACCGGTTTGTGGAGTAACAGCAGCATTATTGTAGGTTTTCAGCAATTTCCTCAGACTCCATCAAACCATATCAAGATGAACGTCATCTGGTCTCAGCCTTTGAATCGGTTACTGTTAAGTTTAATAGCTAAAGAAGGCTTTAGTCTGAGAAGCTGAATTACTCAGAGGTGATAACTTGAAGCTGAAAGTGAGAAATTTGTAGACTTTGGATCTCCTAACGTTCATTATGTAAACAGAGTGTTTGCAGAATTCCTAAAATGGGAATTATGTACCCCGTAGCCTCTAAAAGAAATGTTACAACTCTCAAATAAACCTGTATTAAGTCATGTTAAATAAAAAGGTGGTAAAATTATTGTAAAAATAATTTCAGTTCTTTAAAAAAAAGAGCTGTTTGTTTATATGGCAAATTAGCAATTCTCTCTCCTGCTATAACACTTTATGGATAATATAGGAAGTCCAGACAGATTATAGGTTAGTATATAAGATGGCTTCTTTACAAAAAAAGTCAGTCTCTAGTTGCTTAAAAAACTCCGTAACATTTTCATGTCCTGTGTTCTCAACAGCTAAAAAATATGAGCTTATTTTGTTAATTTAAAACAAACATATTGTCTTTCAGACTTTTTTGCCAAGTTTCAGTTGGGGCAAAACTTTCTCTTCTGTCTGAATAAACTCCTGAAAGGATTATTATGGCAACAATGTCAGGCTCATAATTATAGCAGTTTCATGTATTATTTGTCTTTGAAAGTGGGGCATGAAAACTTTCCAAAGAGAAAATCAGAGTTCTTTGCTCTTTTATAGAAACTATTTACGTTTTCTTGGCCTAATTATCTCAAGAAGATTCTGTGCTGTGGGAGATTTGTGAAAGCTGCAGATATCTCCCCATACGCTTTCAGAGAGCTCCCTTAAAATCAGTGCGGGCCCTGCATGGACACTAGATTTCATCAGCAAATGCAATGCAATGCAATGCAGTGCAGCTGCAAGCTGAAAATGCTGCTTTAGGAAAAATACCTTTTTATCACATTGCTCTTTTGTTTGTACTAAGGGCTGCTTTTCTCTTTCTGTAGGTTCTCTCATACCATGCTTCTGCTGCTGAGGAGGAAACGAGGGAGCTGCAGGTAACAGCGGTAATTGAATTTTTTACTATTACTTTAGAAATATTCCATTAATAGAACAACAAAGGGCAGTCTTTTACACAGATGTGATCCCTAAACGTGCAGAAGCACATCTTCCAGAAATAAAAATTATAGTGAAGCTTAAACTGATCGGTTCCTGAGTTGAATCAATACATCACACAAAAGGGAAACGTTACAATGCCTATGATGAGAGATACAGGTTGGCCAGAGAGCTGCAGTTACAGGAGAACCAGAAGTATACCAACTGCCTTTCTCATGGGTTTAAGTGACAGTAACAGCTGAGTTAGTATTAACTCACAATGATTAAGTATTTCAGAAGCAAAATGTTGAGAACCCTTCTCTCTGCAGCTAAGTCTGAATGTTGTATATTTTATATCTTTGGTACCTTTCAAGCATCCCAAGTATGGGTGCAGCTTTATGGCCTTACACAGAAATTCGCTGTTTAATTGTTAATGCGATGATTCTTTTTCATTTTTATGCTTACTTTTCTGTGCAGCGTCCTGTTCAATTCTGTGTTTAGAAACCACTGCCTAAGGAATAGCTACAGCTGTGATTTCAAGTGTAGTTCAAAGCACAACCTGTGCTTAGTCTCTCCAGTTCTCTGTTGGAGCAGACGTTCTGGGGAAATAGCATCACCCCTGCTGTACGAAAAAAAAATGGGAGAGATGGAGGAATGGAGAGGAAGGAAGACATAGGGGACCACAGGCTGGGTAGTATGGGACTGGACTGGATAAGCAAGGTGCCACAGAATAAGGCACAAGACTAAGGATAGTTCCAGAATGGTTAGCATCACACAGATTTTGAACCTCAGTCCTAACACGCTGTTACTCATTGATAAAGAGGCACTGACAAGACCAGCATGCGACGCATCTCCTATGGTTTCTCTTCAGGGCTTGCGTTGCAATCTCTGTGGTTACATCTTTACTTCTAAATAAAACAGAACCACAATAAACCTAGCACTGAACCAGTGTCCACCTTAACTGTCCACGTGCTTCCTAGCACAATCTCGGCCCATGTCAACCACCATGTTCTAAGGCGATACCAGAGCACATAGTACCAGAGCACACAGCACAGGCCATCTCCGCTAGGCACTGTGGATGAGTGCACCACATTTGGCTTCCTCTAGCCTACAGCCTTGCAGCGCTATTCGAGCAGGTTTTGCACCCTCAGATATACTGCATATCCTCACGTCACATCCCAGGGCATGAAACAAATACCCTTATTTTCATGCTATGAAGACATCACTCTGAATTTTAACAGAGTAGTCAGATTAGTTCAGATAACGTGAGCTGAAAAAAGAAAACAGGCACTAAAAATAAGGGTATGTTAGAACTTCAGGGCACCACATGGAGCCCAAAGCAAACCATGGACCAAGTGCTATGTAGTAGGGACAAATCAGTTTGTGGCATTTCGCCTCATTGGTAGAGAATGATCCCTGTCCTGTTTTATATAGCAGTATAGATCTAACCACCTCATTGATAATTTGGTTTCTTCTTTGTGCTTTTGTGTACAAGATACCTAATTCAGTGACCATTCCTAAAATTGCTCCTTTAGGCATTATTCTTTTGTTTAGAAAGTTTAACTTCTTTCTTTGTCACCACATTCCACCACTTTCATTACTCAAAACTTCCCTTACGGCATATAGACTTTCTAATTGTGTGGCCTTTTATGAAAGTAGTTCTCTTCTGCCTTTTTCCAGTTTGTTTTTCTTTGTAAATTGCAATGATTTAATTTCTTCATAGTTGTCACTCCTCCTTCTTCTCAAGAACAGAGAGCAGCTTAGATTTCAATGTGAAATTTGTGGGGTGCGTCGCACAAAAGAAAACATTGATCCTTGATTTTTTTTCTCAATTACTGACTGTGAAGTAATTTGAGATCTTCACATGCCAAGCATTATGGAAGTGCTACTACTGTTATGGTAAAAGTTGCTTGAAATACTTCTTGCTTTGTGGAGTCTCTTCATGTTAAAAGATTTTACTACCTACTACCATGTATGTGGTCTCCAGTCTGCTATTCACCTGATTTAGTATATGATCTATATTTTTGCATCTGGTTCTGCAAGCGCCTTAGTTATGTCTTAGACTACCACTCAGTCCCTGACTTCCAAATAACCCAAGCTTCTGTATGTCTTTACTTCATTGCTAGCTCACCTCATGGATGTCCACGATAGCCAAACAGATTGTCAAAGCTGAGTCAAAACATTACAAATCTAAAGGAAAATTTATAAAATTGAGAAATTACTTGTTTTATAATGTGTTTAAGAATAAAACCACAGCCAGTATTTGGTCTTAAGTCTTGCACGCGGTTCTTACTGACTTCAGGAGAGGCTTATTCTGTACATAGGTTGAGCCTGGCATTCAGTCACATGCATGCGCTTATAGAGAATGTAAAATAGTAACATACAAACTGACACATTCTTTGCTATGGAAAAAATATGTTCTGTAACCTTTCTCAGTTTGAATAACCATCAAGAGAAACACTTTTTAAAATTGTCTTCAACATTTTAAAGACTGTCTACTTCCTTTAATGATTGTTGGGACTCAGGAAACCCTCTTCTGATTATAGTTCTAGATAGGATAAGCTCTCTTGAGCATGCTAGTGCATGATGGTATATATACATCTTTGTAGAAGATCAAAGTGCTTCAAATAAAAATTAATCTTGAAATCTTCCCAAATCCACAAATGAGGACTATCAGTGACAGACCCCATTCCATTCACCTTTTCTTCTCAGGAACCAGTAAGAGGGATGGGATCGGCCAGTTTGTGCTATCTGAACAGGAATAGGAATTTACTCTAGAGTACAAGCACCCTGATAGAAAAGACCTTGCCAAAAGCTACGTATTTTCCAAACCAAGGTATGGAGAACAGGATGTTAATTTTGAATTTGTTCTGCAGTTGACCAGAAGAATGGTAGCCTTATATGGGAAGGCAATTTTAGGTCCCACTATAAGTTGATCTCAAATAGCTTTGTGCTTGAAAAATCAAAATTAATGTAAAAAGAAGAAACCATTAAAATACTTTTTTCTCCAAAATTTAGAAGTATATCAAAATTCAAAACATACTGACTATTTTTATAGTAAGTTGAAAAATAGGAGTATAAACACTGAAAAAAAATTTTTTTTTTTCTCAGTTAATTGCAAATTGCAAATCTCTGAGGCCAAAATTGAACTGTTAAAATTCAGCTGGAGTCCAGTAGCCAGCTTGATGAACGATGGCCACAAAACATAAATCTTCCCTAACTGAGAGACAGGACCTGTATTAATGGCAGTTCCCATTGATTTTAGGAGCAATGAAGACCATAAATTCACAAAGGAATGAGGTAAAAGTTATCCTCAAGTATTTCAGTGGGCATCGCAGAACTCAATTTAGTTTTGGAAGCTGCTCTTGACCCTTGAGGATAGAGCACTCCTTAGCCCTTAAAAGTTTACATTCTTCTTCTCTAAAAATTTAAAGAAGCTCTTGTCTTTTCGGTTGTACAGCTTTGTAGTACAAAAAAAAAAAAAAAAAAAAAAAAAAAAAAGGTAGTTTTTTCTGTTATTTTGTAACTAAACACAATGCAAAATTTAGTATAAGAGCTCCCCTAGCTAGGACACATGCTGTCACAACGCTACTCAGCAGAATCAATGGTATATCAAAATAGATAGAGGACTTGAGCTTTATAGCATAATATTGGAATTGATACTTGTACTTACTATCTTTGAATCATTACAGTTAATACATACTTTATTAGTGAGACATGGCATTGGCAACAGAAATTACTACAGCATGTCGCAAGTGACATTTGTGACACCAGAATTATCAGGAAGTGGTTTCTCCAATTTAAAACTGTAGCTTTCAAATACATTTCATTTGTGGACTCCTGAAAGGTTTAGATTGGAGGAGAAAAACCTTACAGACAGAATTTCAACCTACTGACAATAGCCTTGGTTTTCTTCTTAATTACCCTATGATGAGACACGATTGCAGACCCTTATCCTAAAAATCCACATGGTACAGTCACATGGTTAATACTCCTGCACTGCAGTCTTTTAGTTGAATCAATTAAAACCTTATTCCTAAAACACGGAAAAGAGACAAATCTTGCTCTTTAAATATCTGTTGTTAGCATGTACCCTTTGAGATACAGCATCATTGCTGCCTTTTTTTCCTTTGTCTCTGTACTCAAGAAGTAGAACACAATTAAATGTTGCAACTATCAACCTCTGTCATTTTTTTTTCTGAAACTATTTGCTGTTTCTGTGCATTGATAAAGGTAGCAGTACTTGAAAAGAGATAGGGCCAAGTGAGTTTCAAGATCAAGTCATTCATGTTAAAGACATCAGTACTCCTATTCCTAGTCTTAACCTAAGTCCTGGATAAGTAGTGACAAAGGGAGAACTTGCTACCCAAGTTGAGAAAGCTAACTTACTTCCTTAGCTTCTCCTCTTAGCCGTGAAAGAGAGACAGGTGATTCTAGAAAGCCGTTCAGAGCAAGTGATTATTTTAAGTACCGATTCAGGGAAATACGTAAGCATGGCAGTTCCTTTCTTACGCAAATGATTCTTTCCTTGCAATGGCAAGGTGCACAGAACTTTTTTTTTCTTTTTTGGTGCGCTGACAAAGACTTTTCAAAAACTTCTGTGAAGTACTTGTGCTAGTATTTTCCCCTAATTAAGAATAACCTCTACCACATTCCTGGGATACCTTTGTGTTGACTATCTTGCCATTAACACATCATAGAAAGACTTCAGTTTTGAAATCAGCATGAGGAGCAGCTAACTAATATAACCACCTTGCCTGAAGTGATAGATGGATGTTACTCATAGTTTATTTCAGGCTTCAGATTGTACAACTTTGATGTAATGTGTGGAAATGTGATTCAGGTGCCTAAATAACAGTGATGTAGCAAGTCACTGTCTATAAACTGGACCCTCCCTGGTGGCTAAAGCTGACACATTGCGTATCGCAACTTTCGTTCCACTACTGAGGGCCAGCTGATGAATGGCAATTTACTTGGCTTCAGAATTTTATTAGTATTTATTTTGCACTCATATCATTGTATCAAGCCAGCCAAAATAGATTAAAATGATGTTTCTGGCTATACCTTTTTACGATTTGCTTTGTTTTGCTTCTAAATAATCTGATAGCACAGAAAATAGATGCTTCATCAGGCAGTTGGTCTAAATGATTGTCGTAGGTCCCTTCCAGCTGGAACTATTCTATTCTATTCTATTCTATTTATTATCTGCCTTGTGTAACAGGCTGCAGTCAAATTTTTCACTTTCATCATCATTTCCACATACTACAGAACATCATGTTGCATCAGTCACCTCCTTTGAGCCTGGATAGTGTCTGGAACCTGTGTTTTATCATACAAAGCAAATGAAACAAAGCAAAACTGTTTATAATTGCCACTTAGTTACCACAGTGGTCCCACATTTTCCTTAGCCTTCCTTTTGCTGCCAATGTATTTATAGAAACCATTTTTCTTGCCCTTTCCACCCCTCACTAGTTTCAACTCAAGCTGAGCTTTGGTTTTCCCATCTTCATCCCTGCACACTTTGGTAATGTCTCTATATTCTTCCCAGGTAGCCCATCCCCACTTCCTCCTTCCGTGTACTTCATTATTTCATTTGAGCTCACTCAGGAATTCCCTGTTCATCCATGCTGGCCTTTTACCATGCTCGCTTGACTTCCTGCATGCCAGAAGGGACTATTCTTGTGCTTGAGGCTTTCCCTGAAGGTAACGCCTTGGTGTATGAAATGAAGTTACAAGCTTTATTTGTAGGTTTTTCAATCATAATAGAGGACAAGTTTTTAAAATTATTTTCTATACTTAACCAGGTAATGAAATGGAGTCACTAATTAATTATTCACTACTAATTGCTATTAATACAATGCCTATAGTAAGCAGTAGTAATTAAAAAGTCACAGTTATGCAAAGAGGGGAATTAATTGGCACATTTTCTTCTTTTTGTGACTATTTCATGCTCCTTAGATATTCCTGAGGTGGAGAAATTGAGCAAGAAGCTGTAGTTTGGTCAGTGCTTACAGAAGCTGACCATAGCTCAGTAACTTGAAATTCAAATAGCTGATGAACTTTCATGCTGTTAAATGGGGGCAGATAGCTCTACTGGCTTCAGTAAGTGAAAGAGGAAATATCTAATCCAGTTAAATAACACTTGAGTAGCTATAGCGTGCAGTTTTTTATGTCTCAGCTGAAATGAAACTTATTGTTGTGTCTGTCAAGGGCAGGAGATCAAGGAAAGGAAAGATAAATTATGAATGAAGTCAGAACACAGGCATGAGGCGTTCTGTTGAGCTCCTACTGTGTCCTTCCAGCCCCTTTTCCTCATGAAATACCAGACTGCAGTTGCAGTTTTTCAAAATTATGTCATTAGAGTTCCTGAATGATTGCATTATTTTCCATATACATACAGGCCTGGTGGTTCTTTCACATGCTCATAGGTGAAATACCACATGAATCCAAACCGAGGGACACAAAATCACTGGTACAAGAAGTGTGTAAGAATGTTGGAATTTTTTTCTTGTGTAAATACTATTTTTCATAATCTTTCATGACTTTCTGATTCTGACACACAGGAAGGATAACAGGAAACTTACATGGAACAGAGATGGGTAGACGTAGTTACGGGGAGAGCTGATTTGCATGCTACATGTAATAATACTGTAGATTGTTACACATGCTTCCTTTTCAGTGTCTCAGCCTTCTAGGACACAGTTCCCCATGCTGGAGAAATGTATTCCCCTAGAATTACAAAGAGGAAGATAAACACATAGGTTTATTTCTTTCACCATTTCAGTTTTACCTGATTTTCTTTTAAACCATACTCATACTGAGGTGAAACAACTACAAAGAAGTAGCGCTGAGAACTCCATGTTTTATTTTACTGAAAAAACTGATACTAATTTTTGTTCTATAGTGTAAGACTTACCATTTATTTTGTTAGCAACCTTAGCATCTGTATTTTGAAGGGCAACCAATACCTATAGTCTGAATTTTATAACTAGAAAAAGTAGAGTTGTAATATGGAGATATTACTGATAATAAAAGTTACGGTTTTAAGTATACAGTTGGGGTTTTTTGTCTACTTCATAATTTCAAATTTCACATTGAAGGTTTATGACTGTACTCAAATTACATCAAAAACATTGTCCAAAGGTTTTAAAGACTATTGATCACAGGTGAACCCTAATTTTTGAGGTTTCTCTCCCTGAGGAAGCTCTGCTTGTGGACGTGTTCTGACTACCATAGCACTGAATGTGGATTCTGTTAGGAATTCTGTTCTAGTGACATCTCTTTCCTCACCATTTTTAGAAAAATGTCAACAGTTACAGATTTTGATGTCTGCACATCCATAAAAACAAACATACAACTCTACTGCCTTATTTTGTCAATCTCTCAATTTCATACGTACTCTTGGTTACAGTTTGCCATAGGTGATTTAGATAACAGACTGACCAGGTGATCCTTTCCTTATTCTCTTGATCTATGGAAAAGCGTGTGTTAAATCTAAGCAAATAAGGTAATGTTAAACAAGAAAGGCTAAGGAAAGGTAAATGAGAAGTAATCATCAGGTTTCAGTATAATGTGAAGGTAAAATTTAGTATCTCTCTACTTCTCTGTTGAAAAAGCACATATTTATGTTACGCTTTTTCTTTCCTAGTGCTAAGCTGTGTTCTCTTATTCTTCTCTAGGCTGCTGTAGTACCATCTGCACAATCTCTCAACCTAACTGACTTCAACTTCAGTGATTTTGAGCTATCAGATTTTGAAACGACGCTGTGCACAATTCGAATGTTCACAGACCTCAACCTGGTGCAAAATTTCCAAATGAAACATGAGGTATGAATGCTGTCAAATGCTGCTTCACATAAAGAGACAACTTAATTGTTGGAAAATCAGGAGGATAGTGAAACGAGCCTACAGTAAATATAATTGGAAATCTGTATTAAAGAGTAGTTAGCAAACTAGGAAGGTACGTAAAGTGGGAAGTACTGACGTTTGTTCTCAGTTTGGTTCTACTGAATGATTAATAATTTGGTTCATGGACTGTAAAATGCTTTTAGAAAACTTGAGGAGTGGAGGTAGAGGACTTGGTTAAAATTCAAATGAGTGTGAAAATGTATAGCAATATTTCAAAACCAGGTATTTATTTTCTAGATCACCAGTTTATAGACCAATTTAGATTAGTGGTGTTTAAGGGCCAAAAGGAGTATGTAGTCTGATCTCTTGAATATCCCAGTACTTAGTTTCACCTTTGTAGTAAGGCCAAGAGCTTGTACTTCCTTAAGGGATACGTCCCAACAGAAGAGAGGGAGTCAGGTAGCCCAGTAACGGGTGGGCTTCTAGTTCCTAGTGGAGCAATTGTAATGGATTTGCAAAACCAAAAAACCACCATGACAGTAGACACATAATTACACATCTCAATAGAAGCAAGAGAACATTGACAGCTTTGAAGCTACACTTTCAACTTTCCATACTAGAGCTAAAGAAAACTGGCAGTAGCCTAGCACTCCTAACAGTGGAAAGACAGAGAATACTGCTGCTTTTGTCTGCGTGGAATCGTTTCTGTGGGTGAATGATACTGGATTTTCATTTCTGTCAGTACAACATCTTTCACTAGGAACACTAAAAATTTTCTTGAACAAATCAAGGCCTAGATTCTCAGCCTGCATTTAACATAGAGCAGTAAGTATGCTGTATCCATTTAAACTGAGGGACCTGTTCTAGTACACATTAAATTACTATCTGACCTTCATACCTTTCACTTTCTTAGAAGTAAAGTATAACCCACAACTTGTAATACTGTTGTGTAAAACATCCAAGACATACTTTCTTCCTGCATAAAAAAACACTACCTAGCAATATAGTAATTGCTGTCTTTCTATCATACTTACTTGCTTTCCAAAGTCCAATTCTGCTTGTCTTTTGACAAGCTGATACGAGGGAAAAGCCACATGTTCATTATCAAAACAGCTCTTAAGGGAACTCTGTAATTAAAAAAACAAATTTTCTCTATCAAATATGTCATTACAAACAAGGATTTTTTTCTCCCAGTTAGCTCAACGTAACTCAGTTTCTGAATTAACAGCAGTGCATCTGACACTGACATTTAGCCATTAGTAATAAAAACCCAAACCCACAAGTATTACATACTCAATGAGAGGCTGAACTAGTGGCTGTAAGCATATTCTTACCTATGTTCACAGTTACAAGTATGTTATATTTGAACTTAATTGAGTTAAAAGGAATTTTTTTTCTGTAAGAGAGACAGTTCTCAAGCGGGATTAGAGAAAGATTTGTTTTCATTAAAAGAATAGATTTCTAATACATTTACAGTTAACTATGTGATGCTGTTTCTTAAAGGTTCTCTGCAGATGGATTTTAAGTGTAAAGAAAAATTATCGGAAAAATGTTGCTTATCACAATTGGAGACATGCCTTTAATACAGCGCAGTGCATGTTTGCTGCTTTAAAATCTGGTAAAATTCAGGTACATTTTGCTGTTTCTACATTAAGAATCTTCGGGCTAAACAAATTCTGTAATGATGCATAGTTCTGATTGTCATGTCAGTAAGATGTTCATCATTCCATGGTATTGCTAGTGAAATCAAAATATTTCTGCTAAAGACTTCTGGCTTTAAGGGCTTAGTTTGTGAAATTGTTGTCATGTTGTTATGTACCCAGTTTCAGTTAAATCCTCTGGAAATGATCAAGTGGATGTTCCCAAAGGGAGTATCTCAAATAAGGCACATACATGATTATGTCCTTTTTTAAAGTTAATGCTTATGCTACAAGCAAGTCAAAAAGGTGGAGAAGAAAAGCACTGACACAATTTCAGGATGTTTCCTTATAATATTCAACAGGAAATTTTTTAAGTTCAAACACAGAGCTGTGTACAGTGTTAGACAAACAATAGAACATTTTTTGGAAATAAAGATTTAAATGCTCATTTCAATGCTTTTGAACAATGGTTCAACCTTCCACTTAAAAGACACATAATAACTTAAAAAACCACCTCATCATTCTTTATTATAAATACCGAAGGGCTAGATGATCCCCAGAATAAGAAAGATACTGATTCAAGATTTTTCCAAAATATGTTTTTAGGTTTTGTTTTTATATTCTTGAAGAAAACAATGTTTCTGTTCATTCCGAATTAATGTGTTTCTTCACTTTGATTACAGACAATTGTTATTAGTTGGTTTATACTGTTTTACAGTAAGCACTTCTGAGAGAATAAATAAATCCTATTTGTAGACTAAAACCCAATACCAATAATGAAGACGCACTCCCTTCCTCTACAAACTTTGTCTCACTAAAAAAAAAGACAAAAGGTGCTGGAAGAGACAAAGGCAAGGGCTTTCGTTTTCCTTCTATACTGAAATGGACATGGTAGTTTCGCTTTGTGTGCGGTCTAGCAATCTCTAATGATCCTGATAGCTTGCTTGCTATTTTTGGAATCCTGTCAGTCTCCACTGCAATTTCCATAAATTGTTTTACTCCTAACTACATTGGATTCACTCCACACTGATTTTCATGTCCTAGATTCTGGAGTCAGAACAGCATCGAACATAAGTCTCTCAATTTTCTCTAGTTTGAGGGGAAAAGCAAGCATTGGGGGACACATCTTCCTAGGAGAAACATAAAATCAGTCATTTCCAAACTAATTTGTCTTTTGATTAGACTAAGGACAGGTTTCATTATCTAGAAAGCAGATGCAAATCTACAGAAGTTGTAACTGCTTAAAGAAAATTTGGATTTGATTGTGCAGAGGGTACAGGCCCCCAGTGGCAGCACTGTCACTAGCTGTTCTTCAGATTCCTGTCCTGACTGTTGTGCCTGCTATTCTTGTCCCATTATGAAATGCTGCATGAATACTGTAACTTTGTCCAGCCTCTGTTTCTCAATGGACAGATTTAAATAAATTTTCTATCCAGTTCTATTGAACAATATTAAAGATACAAAATAGTCACAAAAGAGAAACTGTAACCTCTCCACTAATGTATCCTAACTCCCTTGAGGTAATAGAGGAGCCGAGCTAAAAGTCACAGGGCCAGAATTTTAAAAAATTCCTCGTGCTCTCTCTTTGCTGCCAGGTGACATTATGCAAGCCACTTCCTCTTCTTCTGTATCAGTTTTCTCATCAGTATATATAGGGCTAGATGGTGTTCCCTCTGAAATGCTCTGAAAACAGCACTGAGGCCTATGGAGAATGATTATTACTGTGCACCACAACTTCAGAGATAACTCTTCTTCTCAGCATATCATTTTATGTCCTTGTCCTCCTTGGGCCAGAACTGTATCTGCTATGTGGGTAAAAACAAGACAGCAGATACAAAACACACTGTGCAAAATAAATCCCCATCACAAAGCTAACTCGCTTCTTGTATTACTCTTTACATATAGAGCAAACTGACTGACTTAGAAACACTGGCTTTGCTGATAGCAACTCTAAGCCATGATTTGGATCACAGGGGAGTGAACAACTCTTACATACAAAGGTAAGTAAGTCAGAGAGAAGTTAAATAAAAACAAATGAATACCAAAATCACAGAGCTAAATTAAGTACAACCTAATTGGTTTGATGATGTGAGGCTGTGCAAAGGAGCAGTAAGTGCAAGAACAGCCAGAAACATTCAGGAGTCCAAAGCAAAGGTGCACAGCCTCAGTTGCTGACTAACTACGATGGCAGATGAAGTGAACTCTTTGTAGACTGTGCAGGGGCAGCGTCTTCCTGCTCCTGTTCCGGATGTCCCATCCCCCATTTCCCATACAGTGACAGCAAAAGGTCCCAGCTTCTAAGGGACAGCGTGTAGGAAACGTGCAGCTTTTCAGATTGCTCCCTGCCCAACCAGCTGCTCCCCACCTAGTCTGGGCCAGCACAGAGCTGAGACCTGCAGCCATCCGATACAAAGGTGTCTCCCTACCATTTTGAACTCTGATTGTTTTACTCATGATTTAGCCATGTTTTTCCAGAATTCTAAGTTGATTTGGATAAGATACATATTTAAAATCACATTTTAAATGTATGTATGTCTGTTTTGCATTGATTCTGGGTTATCTGTACTCTTCAACTTTGATCAATTCTGGAATTACAGAAAACCCTTTACAACGCAAGAAGTCAAAATACGTTTTAAAACCTTGAAACAAAATATTTTTACTAAACAAAATATTTCACTTTGAAGTTATCAAAATGAAGCATCTGCACTCTTCTAGAATTTTCTCCATATTTTAACTAAAAATACTTGGTTTTTTAGAATTTATTAATAGTTTCAGATCTGCCCAGAATGTGTTTTTCAGTGAATTTAGTATTCACTTCAAATAACAGTATATAGGCAGAAAATAAGTAAGCTGAAGCAGAATTCCTGCCTTTCAGATGTATGTTCAGAATAACACTAAGGCTGATGTGTAAAGCAAAAAAACCCCAAACCCCAAAACCCCACAAAATTGAAAGAGTAACCTTTTTCTAGTTCCCTAATAGGGGATTCCAGCAGTGACTGTAGCCTTGCAGTGATTGGAACCAGTTAGCTATTTTTTGCTTTATTTATTTAAAAATAAATTTCCTGGAAGACATCTGGAGATGCGTCATCTCCTCTCAAAAATGTCCTGGGAAAGTGTCATAGGCAGCAAAATCTAACATTTGCACATGCTGTAAAGCGGAGATGATTACAGCTTAATAATCCTTTTTCAATAGAAAGTTCCATTAATTTTGTTTTAAAATCCCTCATTTAAATCTAAATGAAAAGTTATTTTTTCCAGGAACGGATCCCTTTTGTTTCTTCCTCGAAGCAGGGAGAGTGGATACTTATTCTTAAGCAACAGGGTTTCAAAAATTAAAATGGTCCTGGTAGTAGAAATTACAGGAAATGAACTGCTTAAAGTTCTTTTGGTAGATATGCAGGGGTTTTTTTTCTTTTTCTTCCAAACCCACATGTAAAATAGGCAAGCAGAGAGTACGAAAACTGCATAACCAAACCACTGTGTTCAGAAAGCAATGGTGTCCTTTGGCCTGGCATGGTGGTTTAACAGAAATGCTATGTACTACAGAAGTAGGATCTGAGTTTATTTCCAGCACTTGTGTCTTCCCAGACAGCCAGGGTCTGTAAGTACTGAGCAAGCTCTAGTTTGGTGCAGTACTTGGGAAGATAACCTAAGATATTTCTCACATATTTCTCTCTTCAGTCAGGATGAACTTCAGGGGACACAGTATGCATCCCACTTAACTCAATGGGAATTTCACCCAGCATGTGTTGGCACCATCCTACAATTTGTTTCCTTACAGAAACACGCAAGCATATTTGCTCTATACTCCTTTTGCAGTGGTCTCAGAGGAGCTGCTGGGCAGCCAGCCCATAATCCTCAGGGGCTTGCATCCTTTAATCTCCCTTTCCGCGTTTTTGTTTGTCTTTCCATCTTTCTCTCCACATTTTTGTGCTTCTTAAATCCCCGGAGTCTCCTCTTAGGACTTTTATTTGAGTCTCTGTGTGCACTTACTTACATAGGGACCAAATCCTGCAATGACTAACTCATGTGAATGATCCTTAATCGTACAAAAAGTCCCGTGGAACTATATGCTAAAAAGGAATTTCTTAGATGATTAAACATTTGTAGGTCAGATTATAATTGGAGTAATAGATTCAGGATCAGCAGCAAAACAGACTTCCGAAAGAAGCCAAATTTAGTTGAAGAGATGACATAAGCAATGTGGGACCAGGGGCTGAAAATGAAGATACAGTAGCAAAAGCTAAGAACCATATTATGCAATGAGGAACAGGGAGAAATTAGAAATCCTCAGAGAGGAGGAGTTTCTGTATTTTTGTCTAAAGCTACTCAAACAGTAAATTCTATTTTCTAGACTAAGATAGCTTTAAATTCTGCAGCCGCACAGTTGGTGTCATGCTGTTTTTCACTGCCTGTAGTACAACCAACATCTTGTTTCTGTTTTGGATTTTACCTTGGGCAAAGGGTAGGTAACGATATTGCAGTAGTTTGGTCATGAAGAGAGTGGTGATGAATGAAGTACCAATACAGTTACTAACACTGGGAAATTACTTGATCAACATTTTGGGCCCTGCACCAGAGTCCACTGAGGTCAGCAGGAATTTTTCCATTGGTATCAGTGGGCTTCCGATTAGGTCTGCATTATTACTAATTAGCTCAGTAGTTGAGCTGACTAAATATGCCAGGCAGGTGTTTAAAGTGTTACAAAAACCAAAACTGTCATTTAAATTTTCCTTGTGAACGAACCCTTCTTGTTGCCTTTCCTTTTCATACAAGAACTTTCACTCTTCATAAAACCTTGCATTACATTCTCACTCCTTGTGTGCAGCTGGTCTCTACAGGTAACAGAAGGCAGAAAGTAGAGTTGTCAGTTCTCTGTCAAAGTAACAGCATGGTCTTTTTATCTGTACTCCCCCTGCATCCTTCCAAATGTAATCATTTTGTTTGGCCAGTTACACAGAAGGGGGAAAGGAACTGCTTAAGAGCAACCATGGGTGGGTCGGGGTAAACAGATAATGAGAAGAGGACATTAAAAGGGGAGTTATTTCTGGATTAGTAGTATGTTTAATTTGATTTCTCCATCTGATGGGTCTTTTTACTCCTCAGAAGCGAACATCCACTGGCTCAACTGTATTGCCACTCAATCATGGAGCATCATCATTTTGATCAATGCCTTATGATCCTGAATAGTCCAGTGAGTGCCACATTTTCGTGTATGCTGAAGGAAACTATTCCCTATTTTACTTTTTATTTTTAGCTTTTGGATAGATTCCCACCCTTATACATTCCTAAGTGATCTTTATTCCTTTTTGGGTAAAGAAAGCAAATGCAACAGTTTTGAAATCACAGTTCCATTGCTGAGTGCCACCAAACCTTTCCAAGTGTTGTCTGATAAGGGAAGCCTTGCTAATATCCTTTTGAGTACCTGCTTCCTTGGATCAAAGGGAACAAAAGACTTTGTTGCCATTTTCATGACCTCTTATGAGCCACCAAACAAACCCAAGTCCTTGCTCTCGTTTCAAAAAACATTCCAGCCTACACATACACAAAGCAGTCCTGATGAGACCAAACCAAACACTGCTAATGTTGACATTCCAAAGTGAAGCCAAACCTAAGTTAAGTAAATATGCAAATAAAACTACATTCTTCTTGTTTTATATTATTAACTAATTCTGAGACCAGTTATTCAGCATGCACAATCATTTCAAAGCAGTATATTTTCACTGCTCATTTCGTATCACAGGTATGGTACTTCCAGCATCCTTTGTATTGTAATGATTCTTTCCTATTCAGACAGGAAAACATGGGAAAAAAGTGGAGGCAAGTTGCCATTTCACCAGCTCCACAGTGCTTTGGTTTAACAGTGGGCTGCTGAGCTTATATTTCTATGCAATAGCTTGTTATTTATGTTGCTTCATAAAAGGAAAATATTTTCATTTACATGAGGTGTATAGGCAGGTACTGGAATCTATTATAGTTCCTCTGTTTCAGGGAGTGGGGGGAAGAGGAAAGAGAAATGCTACGATATAGCTAGTGGCAAATTTAATTTTGATGAATGAAATGGACTTAAAGGCTTTGATGTTGCTCTGCTTGCAGTTTCATTTTGTAATAGTCAATTATGAAGCTGTTGCTGTGCGGCTTTCTGCCAGTACTCAAGAAGACTGGAATTTTTATTTTTAAATTGGGGAATCTGCAAAAGGAAGCAGGGTATAAGAATGACATCAGATATCAGCAAGCAACTCATAATGATTTAGTATCTAAGAGACATTTTAGCAAACCGGTGTGCTGTTGCCCATTTTACTGATAACACTGGTTTTGTTTTTTTGTAAAGGGAAATCAGATCCTCAGCAGCCTTTCCATTGAAGAATACAAGGCCACACTGAAAATGATAAAACAAGCCATTCTTGCCACAGACCTAGCACTATACATAAAGTAAGTAAGTCAGAGGCAAGTTTGGCTGGATAGTCATTGCTGGATGTTTGGATTGTGTCAGCATGCTGCAAAATCTTGTGTTTTAACTTCTTTTAAAGGAGGAGAGGAGAATTTTTTGAACTTCTAAGGAAGAAGCAATTTAACTGGGAAGATCCTACACAGAAGGAGCTATTTTTGTAAGTAAAAGCAGAATGATTAAGAAGTCAGTTAATATTATTAGGTACCCAATTTTCCATGCCGTGTTGCTGTGAATTTCATTAAAACCAGCAGATCTGCGTGCTCTGGGCCTGTACAAACTGGCACTGGCACATAGGTCACTGAGTGACTCCCTGGGTCTGAATTACTAAGTCTGCAACCTGAATAATAAACTTTGTTAAGTAGCACATGGAGTTACACGAGCATTTCTGTTCTTCCTAAAGAGTTTAGGGTTCCTGTCTAGGTACCATGTTCTTTTGCTGTTGATACTTAAATATTGAATTGCTGAAACCAATAACTAAAAATGCAGGACAGGCAGTTTGTTTTGAAGCTGATTCCTTACTGACAGTGAATGAAAAAGAAGATTAAGAATAGAGACACATATTGTAATGCACAGCTACAGAAAAGCAGGCTTACGTAGGCTGTCTAAGAAAGGAAGGATGCCATATTTCAAATTCAGTGCCTTTAAAAACCAGTCTAATTTAGTCATGCTCTATGTCTATTCCTATTTCAGTCCTTGGCCCTCATACCGTCAATGAAGATGGCAGTCACTGCTAATGTCAGAAATAAATACGTGCTGTCTGTCCAGTAGCAAATAGAATGAAACAGTTTTATTTGACGTGAATCCACCAAATGAGCCAGTCCCGATTTGCTCATTTCTGTGTGCTCATTTCACACAGGTGAAAGTCTACTACATCGTCGAGCCTTGGATACCTTTATAACTTTGCTTTAATTTCACTTGTTTTTCTGAGTTTGATGTTCCTTGAAATTTTCTATTCTATGTTACTAATCACTTGACTTGGTGGCTACATCTATTTCACAATACAGTAATTCATAGATTTCTTTTTGTTTTTTCTACAGAGCAATGCTGATGACTGCTTGTGATTTATCAGCCATAACCAAACCATGGCCAGTTCAGCAACGGGTATATGCTTAATTTTAACATTTGCTAAATACGCGTAACAGCTTCTGTTTCCTCCATCCAGTCCTTATTGCAAAGGCAGTGGTGGAATGCAGAGCCTTAGGAAGCAGTCTTTCAAAGTGCTGTATGTGGATTGAAGACTTTCTCAGGTCTTTGTAGCAAGATCTGTGCATTTAGCTATGTCACCATGTTAGCAGTAATCTGAAGGTAAATCAGGAATCTTTGTTCTTTCCAACATTCCTGTTACTACAAGGCAGTCAATTGATACCACATGCTAGTATTAGCTGACCTTTTTCTATGTGTTGATCATTCCAACTGTTATCAGTGGTAAGATGCCTATGTGCCATTTTATTCACTTTGCTTTGTCAGAGTAAATATCCACATGCTCAGGTGTTTTGCTTGTGCACAGATGTGTGCATGAAGAATTCTAAAAACTAGCTGTTAAGCTGGAGAGTCTCGTTATGGGGGGGTCCCAATTTGATACATCCGAAAGAGAGATAGGAAACACAGGAAACAGTTTTGATTGTAGGTAGCAAGCAAACTTTTAGAGCTCTCAATGTGTGAAATCTCTTCCAGATTGCTGAGCTTGTAGCTACTGAGTTCTTTGATCAAGGAGATAAAGAGCGGAAGGAACTCAACATAGAACCAACAGTAAGTGGCAGAACCATGCGGAATCGCCTCTTTCAAAATGGCTTCTATAAACAGCACTTCACATTCCTTTCAAAAGACACAATTTCTCCCACTGACCAGAATGTAGGACCAACTCCTTCCCTGTCTTCCTAGCAGTCAGTTTTCTTCTGCAGTTCCCAAACACCCAAAAGTGTGTCATTAGCTCTGAGCAAGAAGAACAGACAGCATTATTTCTTCTAAATTGGTATTACTAAATTGTCTAGGAAATACATTCCTAAATTGGTATCTAGTTGCAACCTATCCAAAACCAGTAAGCTTGTCTATTCATCTAGCTATTTGGGCTGTCAGTCCAAAACCAATCTCCTAAGGCAAGTCATGCAGTCAGATTACCTGCATTTTAACACATGTACTGATACCCTGCTGTGCTGAGCTTGCTGTGCTTTTTAAGGTGCTGCTTTTTAATTCCTGCCTGTCTCTTTGGTTTTGGTTGCATCTTTATTTAATGCATTTAAACACAGAGCTTGTTTACTTTTTATCTGCAGGATCTAATGAACAGAGAGAAGAAAAATAAAATTCCCAGCATGCAGGTTGGATTCATAGATGCTGTTTGTTTGCAGCTGTATGAGGTATGGTGCCTAAGAAAGAATTGCAAATATCAAAAACCAGAACTGCTCACTGTAGCCTCTAATAGACGCAGATTTAAAATTAGAATAAAAACCAAATAAAAAACTAGTCCCTTAGTTAAAAAAGATTTTTTTTGTTATATATTATATATGGTTCATTATTCAGTTGAAGAAATTATTATTTTAGTATTTATCATTAATGGTATGTTTGTCTGATTAATGTATTTTGTTATAATTTTTTAAAACCTAGTGGTAATTGCTGTGCTCTGTGCACTTGGTGTTAGATCCCTGGGTTATATTCTGTGTTCCAGCAGCTCCAGTGAGCTGCTATGATCATCAGGGAAAGTCACAAAACTAATGCTTTGTTATCAAGGAAAAGAATGGTATCCGTGTAATGCACTGATAAAAAGTGTTGTTTAAGAGTTTTAAAGAATTCAGAATTCTTCATGCAAAAGGTGATATGCTGTGTATAGGAAATTTACGCAAGTTTAACATTTCCCATCCCATTTTTTTCTTTCTCTTTCATCACACACAAAAGCAGTGCATGAGAGAATTCATTGAAATGTTTTTCATCCTGGTCACAAACTGTATAAGCAGATACTTGGTCAGATATAGTGTGAAACAAAACATAATGATTTCTGATTTTTTTAAACCAGTAAAGCACTAGAGTGAAAGCCTGTTCATTGGGACTGTAGCAAGTACTTTACAGGAACTGAGGTGAGAAAAAGAAAGGTGAGGAACAGATAGCCTAACTCTTAAGAATCTTCCAGTGCGAGGAGCAAGGTGATTACTCAAATTTTTCCCTCTTACACAGTAAACTTTCCTAAAAAGAATCCACATCCACCAGTTGGAAGGAAACAAGGATAGAGGAAGGAGAGGGAGCTACTAGCTGCTGCCCCTGAAACTCGCATGTTTCTGTCCTGTAGAAACTGTTTGTCAGGAAAATAAGGCAGCCTTTGCTGGGAAGCCTCAGAAGACTGTCTCCCGTGGGAGGTAGGCCATTGAAAGAAGACCGAGTATCTGTGGAAAGGTAGAGACTATACAAACAGAAAATTCTTTGAACAGAACACCTGAGCGGGTTTGAATGCCCACAGCTCCAGAGCCTGAACTTCTATACTTTTTCTTGTTAGGGGAGGGCTTTATCTTTCCATTTATGAAAAGACTGGAAAATTTTCAATTGTTTACTCTGAAATATACGCTGCAGCTTACATCAACAGTTACCAAGTGATACTAGTCCAAACGGTACCCAGCTCCTGTACAGTTCCTGCAAGGACATGAGGTGCATGAGTAATTTCTAGCTACCGTGCCCCTGCTTTGTAACTGCAGCTTTGTTATGCCACAGTGAATACAAAGCCATTCCTGGTTAGCAGTCAAAAGCACCTACAAATGTTTGGAGTCTTCTCCCTTCTCTTTAATTGGGGAAGAAGGAAGGAGATGCTATGTCCACAGGAGGGCGTCTAAGCAGCATCTTTTTATTCAGAACACGTCGCTTCTTACAGCTTTCAGTGTATCACTCTTACTTGTCATCTTGTCTCAAAGTCTGACCTGAACTGGAACAGCACGTAGCAGGCTGACAGTGTCTGGGACTTTATATAGACTCAGAGTATGCCAGCATGTGTCCTAACCTGACAGATAAGTGCTTACTTACCTGACTTAGCTGCAGGGGCAGAGAGCACTAAAGAGGATGGGGAGCCTATGAGGAAGTGACAAAACCCGTAACAGTACTGG
This sequence comes from Aptenodytes patagonicus, assembly GCF_965638725.1. Lineage (NCBI taxonomy): Eukaryota > Metazoa > Chordata > Aves > Sphenisciformes > Spheniscidae > Aptenodytes > Aptenodytes patagonicus. The sequence goes on from NC_134952.1 coordinate 80,219,414, forward strand.
TAAATCCAAGGAAGGGGCTCTGGTTTGAGCTGATCCAGCATTTGTTTATTTTGAATGGAGTACAAGTAGGGGATATTACCTGCTTACACAGATTTTTGTTTTCTTCAATGAGTAATAAATGGTAAAACATATAAACAACTTCAGTGTTACTTTGAAAATTAACAAGCACACAGTTCACTCTCCAACGTTCTAATGCTATAAAAGTAAACAATAAACAGGGTTGTAATGACAGCTTTTTCACTGTTTTCTCAGCTGTCATCCAGTCAGTAGGATGCAATGCAAACAGAGATGAGTTCCCAATACAGCACTGCAAGTATGTGACTTACCATGTTATTCAGAGTAGGTCAGATCCCAATGAACTGAAGTTTTGTGGCTTGTGTTAGTTAGGTAACCAGTGCAGTTAAACTGAATGATCTACAAGTCTTCACTTTAAGTTCAGAAATCTGAAAAAATAAGAGAAATGTATTTCATTCTCTTCATTTTTTAATTGAAAAAAGTACCATTTAGCAGTTTCAAATGCTGTTTAGATATATTCAGATAAATAAAAGAGGAAAACTCCAAAGATACTTGACAGCCCCACTCTTATAGTGGTGTAAATCAAGAATAATTCAGTTAAGTCTACTGGAACTAATAAAGCAGCCTATAAAGCCAAAAGGAACTATGAAGATTTATACAAGCTGATGATTCCGTAAGGTCCCTATGTAAAGTTACAGGAGAGTTAGACATCGCTACCTCATGTTATTTGAATGAGACCTGAATTCCATGTGAAATTCTGACTGATTTTACGTTTTGTATAGTGACCAGAGGAGCAGCCAGGATTCTTCCCTGTGTGCTTTGCAGTCGTTCATAGTAGTTACAGAATCAGTGGGCTCAAACACTCTTTCCTGGTTGTCCTGCACTGTCTGAACTATTAAACTCCCACTTTACACTTCTGAATAATGTTACTTGATTCCAAAGAACCCTTTATGCAAGTAAGGACTGACCGTCATAGTTCATCACTTCCATCAGGAAAGAAAAACGTATAAAAATGCTATGAATTGTTCTTTTATTTATTTTTTCAATTCTGTATTTAAATATCAGAATCCAGTTTTCCTTCACTCTGATACAGTAACACAGCCACGTCATGAAAAATACTTGATTGACTTCAGTCACAGTTATTCCTAAAAGGCACTAAGTGTCAAATGTAATCTATATCTATCGTGCGCTAACTGTCTTGAATTCAAATATTTCTGGGAGAACTCCTCTGAATCACTTGATACGCCGTCAGTGAATATGGTCCCATTGACCATACCTGCTCTGTGTCTAATTACCATTCCAAGGTCATCCTTATGACCAACCTTGCTATACATTAAAGGACTGGCTTGCAGACAAAGTCCATGCATAGTACTTCACTAGGAATACTGGACAGGTCACTTGCGCGTAATACAACAAACTTATTCTGCACCTATATATCAAGTGCTGTATGGACACTGCCGCTCAGTCTAATCTGCACTAGTGCCAGGTAACTGCGTTCATGTTTGATATGCAGCAGAAAGCCTTCCTTGAGGTTCAAAATACAAGTTCAGGTTCAATTATAGATAGACCTTGTATTTCAATCCTTCTGGTCTCTCTCACGGTCATCTTTAAGAACACTTATTTTGTTGTTAAATGTAATCTGTTTTATATGTTCTTAATTCATTTCAGGCCCTAACGCATGTGTCAGAGGCCTGCTACCCTTTACTGGATGGCTGTAGAAAAAATAGGCAGAAATGGCAATCCTTAGCTGAACAACAAGAGAAGAATCTGATTAATGGAGAAAGCAATCAAGCCAAACGGAACTGAGATGCTGATTTAACACCACAAGCTTAAGTTCACATAGAAGACATAGTAATAGGGGAGTACTGCATTTTGCTAAACACTCTATGAATTTGGCTTATGTTTTGCCACTGCTGTATTGTTTTTCCACATTTCAAGATATAGCATGACCATGTATATGCCAAGGTTATATAAAGATAGTATGTTTCTTTTATTACATCTGATGGAGATGGAAAAAGATCTGCAAGGGTAGTTTTTGCTACCCTATTCCACAAGAAGATACAAGTGCAGTTACTCGACTGTCCCCGAGAGCCTATTACTTTATAGATGTATATAGTTGTTTAGTGATCATGTTGTGGCCAGTATCTTAAAGACTACTGTGTTTCGCACCTTTTTTCCTCTTACAATCTTGCTGTGTTATGTTATAAAAGTAATGAGCAGTCTTGCCTGTTCTCTTCCCAGAGATTCAGAGGAAAGATATGGACTAACTCTGGGGAGCCTAATCCAGCATATACTATGCTAACCTCTTTCAGGAGACAGAACGGGGCTTCGAAGTGAAAAAGCCCCAGAATCTGTGCACCCAGTAGTTTTTTCCATATTAGAAGAATGTCTTAGCAAACGTCTTACATTTGGAGAAATTTTTAAAAAGTCTGTGAATTACTAGGCAATGGGGGTCTTAGGAGTTTTGTGGTAGAAGTGTCATAATTATCCATGAATAATGGAAACTGCTTGAAGATTGATGAAATGTCACAAGATAACTGACAGGCTGCCATGGAAGAATGGCTCCCATAGAAAGCTGCAAGAAGCACACAGAGAAATGGAAACTAAACAGGATCATTTTTATATGCTGGTTTTAACTTCATTCAGAAGTTGAATTTAACATCATCATAACCAACAGACTGAATCACGGGCAGGAAGAGTAAAAAAGAATATGACTGCAAGAGCAAGAGATGAAAATCTGAATCAGAATGATGCAGGAACGGCACACCACTTCTGGTGATTATCAATGACTGATTCTTTAGGCCAGTGCTATTATGAAATGGCTATGACCACTTTGAAGAAAGTTTTATGTTAACATCTTCTAAAAATCATTTTTAGCATTAACTAATGTTAACAATGATTAATCACAATGTCTTAACAGAATAGGAAAAAAGAATACTGAAAGCAAAAATAGCCAAGAATGCTACAGGGATTTGTCATTTGTATATGAGGCATTAACGTTCAGAAAAGTAAGAAAAGTAAAAGTAAAAAAAAGCAACATTGATATTTTATTTAAATGAAGATGATGAATAAAAATTGTTTTGGATTGGGAACCAATTCAAGAAAATACACACATTAGACAAACCCCAAGAGAGTAATACAAAAAGAGTATTATTCTTTGGGTAGACAGGATTGGGAGATTAGTGTCAGCAATCTAAGATTGGTTAGCAGTAAGTGTAACTTTGGCTGCACAGAGACACGGAAATTTTTTTTTTTTTCATCTGTAATGATTTTTCAGTTAAAATCAGCAATAATATTAAGCAAAAGTAATACATTTGGGATTGTACTTTGAAGTGTAGGAGCTTATTTCTATCACAGTAATCCAGAAAATTCTAGTTGGAAACTGCAATAAATTCTTCTTCCCCGGAGATTATCAATCCCCGCCTTGTAAGAGCTGGTCAGAAAGACAGTGACACCAACCTCTTTTTATCAGTCTCTGCATTTAGATAAACTATACCAGAAGCTAACAAAAGATGAAGGAAATGTTTCAAAATGTTTGATCGTACTGAGTTTCATAGTCGATTTTTTTTTTTAAATGTACAATAAGGTATTCTGATAGTCTGCAGCATTTCTGCCAACCTAAATTATTTGTCACCGATTACATCCTATCTCAAACTTCTCTAATGACTGCCAATAATATATTATTGCAGCTGAATTTGAAAACATTTTTCTACAAAAGTATTTCTCCTGATTTTTTTTCCCAGATTTTCAAAAAAAAGTATGGAATTCCACAATAATTAAGAATTCTAGGGCTACTGTTATGCAGTGCTCCATATGTGTATTTATATGCATACACAGTACAATATATGTATGTAGTATGTCATAGCTATGCAAAAAACCGACAGCAGCCTGCCCCCCCAACACACCCCCCAAAAAAAAAGTTTTTAGGTACTTTTTGATAAATAGGAAACTTTGCTTCAGGATTTGCATAATCCTTGTATATTCTTTTCCTTGAATGCTTGAGATACTGAAATATAATTATTACGCGAACTGATGAGATACATATTTAATATAGATATGAATAAAGTATATGTATATAAAGGTGTATTCTGCTAGTATGGTTGAGACTAGTAATTCATGGTGACAACACAGTAAATCAACTATGGTGATATTACAGTGTAGTGACGTCATTTACATTAAGATCCCAGTATTTCTTTGCCATATTGTGTGTTCAGCAAAGCTTTATTATGACATAAATTTGTAACTACTGCAAAGGAGTACTGGATTCATACCTTTGACTTGAAAAAAATGAACATGACATTGCATTTTTTCAAAGGTCCACTTAAAATAAACACAGTTATACAGTATGTGCATATATTTAATTACCTATCTGTACACATTTATCCCACAGAATCTCTTCCACTACGAAGACTGGAACATACATAGAAATACAGTTCCTAGTAAATAAACCATTTAAATGTCATAATACACCTGTATCTGTATATATTTCTACAAAACCAAACCCTTTAAACTACTGGTTTAAGAACCTTAAAAGTATAGATTGCTGTACTTCATGAAATTTCAGAGTGGTCAAATTGTTTATATAGTGTTTTACTCTGCCTGAAGGCAAAGTCAGAGTGTGCTGGGTTTGTCTCATAGCTTTGTGTGAACTGTTTGCAGAAATTGCTCATTCCTTTCATAATGTAGATAGGTGACAATATGAAAAAAAGCCAGGCTGCTTTCTGCCTGAAATTCATTGCCTTCAGAATTCAACATTTTCAAACCCAGCTACTGGATTACAGCCATGCAGCTGCCATTAATTTCATAATGAGTTGTGTATCTAATTATTTTAGTCGGGTCTCAAACGTATTCTCCCTATCTAATATGGTCTAGCTAAAGCAATCAGTGTGAATTATACAAGAAACAAGCTGAAATGGAGTTTATCACTTTGTCAGTTTGGTCTTAAGTCCATTAAAGCCATTGTGAAATTTGATATTTAAGTCTTTGGGTACAGAATTTGTCCCACTAATTTTTAATACTTGTCTCAATGAAGACATCTAAGTTAGTATCCTACTTGTTCGCAGACACGGACATATTTTCTTTTGAAGTCACTCCACAGCACAGTCTAATGCTTAAAGTACACTTTTCTTCCTGGTTTTGTTCCCCTTCTGAAAAAATTACTTGTCATACGTATTAACATACACAAAATTACTGATTAACCCTACCTCTTCTAATTAAAAATAACAGTGAGGCTCTTAAGCGGTAGGTAGTACTTCTTTTCCAACAAGTTAGTCATACGTCCAATATTAGCTGTAGAATGTCTAGGTTTTCTATTATCTCACACAATAAAAGAAAGGAGGGGAAAATAATGTAATGTTGATTTTGGAGATGGTACTGATTTTTAATTAGTAGCAGTTTAAAGTTAAGAGCAGATTACTCTCTTATCTTCATGGAATACAAGTGTGCTAGTGATAAAAGTGAATAATCTATTCCATTGATGACCAGCTGATCTCTCTTTACAGGAGAGGACTGAAGCCTGATTTTATGCGTCACCCTCTGACAAGTGCATGCATGTAAAGATAAACTTTTAAACTCCCATCCAATGCATTTTATCTGGCAGTGGCACAAACTGACAAAATCAGAACACTGTCTAATTCATATATGAGATTTTTCAAAATTACTAGGTAACTGATTTTCCAACCCATTATACAGAAAGATTATGAAGAGTCAGATGTAGCCCCTTAAAATTAGGGGATGTTGCCCAAGTGATCTGGTTGGTGCCCCTTGCAGTTATGCATGAGACGATAGCACAGAGTTTTGATGGAAAAAATGCCTCACTCATAATAAATTCATACATTTTTAAAGGTTTTATAGAGACGTAGTATTTCAGGCAAATTTATATCTTAGCTTTAGTTAGGAGTCTTGTCTCTGTGATGCTGTAGTTTCTTCTTCATGTCAAATCACATGCAGTTTACATTCCACAAGGTTTCAGCTTTATTTCACAGTTCCCTGCTGTACTTCTTCAGGGACTTGCACTAATTTAAAGATAAGCTTGAACGTTGGAGCTTGAATGAAAAAATGTTTGGCCACAGGATGATAAATAATGAGGGCTGGATTTTTTTGTTTGGGCTTTCACAGGAACAAGAAGCACCACAGAATCTGGCCTGGTAATTAGTGACACTTGCTAAATGCAGCAAATTGTGACAGCAAGATATTTTATCTTTGTCATTGCTAGATGAATGGAAATTGCATGGGAAAGTTTGTTTTCCACATAAAGAAGTTTGTTTCCATAGAGAAACTCATATCTAAGTACCACTGTTTGTAAATGTATATTTATGTGACAATGCTATATAATAGCTAGTTTCCACTAACTTTCACAGCATGAGCTTGTCATGCCAGGGCCTAAGGCATGCTCAAATGCCCATTTGAAGTCAATTACATGATTCCCGTTTACCTCCGTGGGAGTTGGGTTGAGCTGTACAGAAAGTGAAAGAATGGGTCAAGTCCACCTTTTTTACCTATAAAGAGGGACCAAACTCTTACCCTTGGTAACACCTGCCTCACCTGCTCTTTGCTGTATTCAGCTATTCCTGCTGATGCCCAAGGTACCTTACAGATGTAACTGAAGTTAGAATTTGAGCCCTCTATGTATTCACATGGCAGACACCTGCATGTGTCTCTTAAAGAATGTAGTGTGAAATGCACTGTAAATAGTCTTAATATACATTTCTATTATAGTTTAATAAAAATCGTAATCACAGTCACTAGCCACTGAGTTTGTCCATTTGTATTCTTTTATCTTTTAAAAATATTTGAACAAATATATAGTTTCTGGGCACAGTATTTTTGTACTAGGTTAAGGGGGTTACTCTGTATATTATGTTTTGCCTTTGAGCAGTATTAAAGTCTTCTGAATGTTGTGTGTTCTCGCTTGCTTCTGTCCTATGACTACTTAGTAAAACTAGTTACATTACTTAAGAGAATCACTAGTCCTACTTACTGTACAGCTGATAGAGAATATAGATTCAGGTTATTTTCTATGGTCAGACTGCTGCTTATTACTTATTTCCTCATTCTCCTCTTTGTACTGTTTTCATGCTTTTTAAAATAAAAAGGACGATGTCAAATTTTACTGTTTGTTAATTAATATTACTGAGGTTGAATTTTCAACACCTCATTGTTCCCTGATTCAAATCATTGCTTCTGTAAATTTGTATTTTATAATAACTTCTCTAGGTCCTAGAAATCCTGAAGAGAAAAACTTCACTATTAGTATCAAGATACTTATAAGTACTACTGGGATGAGCCAATGGTGAAGTACTTCTCATTTCAAAACAGCAAAAAAATTCACTGCTACTAACCACTAGAGAGCACTGCAGCTACACTTACTAGGAGCTGTCAGAAACCAGTTTATTTATTGGATCAGTAGAACTGGCAAATACAACTGTTACACAGATCCATCCTCATCCTCTTCCCCCAAATATTAATTCCTGGGGTAGCACGTAAGAGAGATGGAAATAGTCAACCCAGTGACTTTCAACAAAACTGTGAAAAAATATTTTTGACAACAAAAGCCTCATCATGTGCGAACTGCTGATCCTAGAAGTAATTCTAGACCAAGGGGCTTCTTGGCAATTTCTGTTCTTTGCCTGTTAGGTTCTCCACAGCAACACTTCTGGCTTGACTTTTTTTAGCTCTAGGCGAAACCAAAAAGTATGTACATCCCTGACAAACAACAGTCTCATTCAAAAAGTTATGAAGGGCCAGATTTAGTTCAGCACAAAACACAAGCACTGTTTGCTTGAACCATCTGCAATTTACGAGTGCAACTGAACAACTGTCTATGTATATCTACATACATGTATCAGGTAACCATTTGCTGTTGGGACTAGTCTTCCCAGCCCACTCACCAACCTAGTCATGCTCCTGCTTAGTCTTCGCTGGCCTACTGAATGTTTGAATTCATTTCTGAGAAGTGGCACAGTTTTCAACAGGAGTACTGGAATACATTTCTTACCCAGCCCAGAAAAGAATCTAACCTTGAACGAGGGCATTTTTATTGAAGAGGTGAAAAAGAATATTACATTTGGTCTTTCACATCTTGCACAACTACGATGCCTTTTTAACAAATGGAAAAGACATTAGCTCCTTCCTCCAGCCATATTTTTAGCAACAGTGGTGACAGCTATTGCTGACATGCATTTCACATTCCCAAGAAATCTCACCCTTTAAGATTTTTTGGAAATAATTCAAATGTGTGAGTTTGTTAGAGTAGTAAGCTTTAGGATCTAAATTTATGGAATCTGACAGCCACTGAGTTTTTCAGCCCTTCAGAGGAGAGTAGCATTTCTTAGCACATACAGAACTTTAGAACTTCAATTTCAGTTGAAAAATACCACAAGTTGTAAACACAGTAAATACTGAAGTGAAAATTTACAATTCAGAATTTCTTGTAATACCTGGCTGCATGTTTTCCCCCCATTATTCCAAAGCTCTTATTTTATTTAACATGGAAATTAATTTTTACACTTCCTGAGAGACTGAACTGTTCTCCAAACAGCTGCACTATTTTCTGTTCTGAATGTGTACTATCGAGTAAAGATAAAATCGTCTTTCCTGCTGAAATATGGGGATAATCAATTCAGCCATAGCCTGCTATTGCCCACCCAGTGGTTGATAACGGCTAATAGACCTATACTTTATATGGGTTTCTTTTGTTTATCATCATCAAAGATCTTCAACAAAAACTAGGAGTAAAATCCATGGTTAAATCATACCACTAGTTTATACATGATACATTAACATATAGGCATTTCTTCAGAATTCTTTTTTGTAGTAGTTAATCCAGTCACTGGCACGTTATTTGATGATATATACGGCTTTTTAATGGAAGGGAAGTTCATTTTACAGATAAGTAGAGGGGTGAATTTGATCAAGGTCACATAGAAAGTCCGTTTCTGAGCTGGAAATAGAACCAGGATCTGGGTGTCTGTTCTGCTTTTACATAAGATGTGAAGAAAAGAATGTTTGGCCTTGAAGTCATCTTTTCCTTTTGGATATACAAATATTTAAATATCTGAACCATATAGGGTGCTCTCTTGCTATTATGCTGAGCTCAGAACAACTCTGAAGCTCACTATTTTACAGATGAGATTAGATTCAAGTCACTAATCCAGATAATCACAATAATCTTTGGTGGAGTTTGAGCTATATCATAATCAAGAGCAAAAGTGTACGGTCAGCAAATAGCAATGTTGAAATGAACTAAAAGTCCAGTTCAAATTTTGGAGAAACTGGAAAGACTGATGCAGACTTTCAATACTGTACATTGTTAGCTCATTGGACTAGAACTCAACCCCACCCTTTGATGACATTTCATACTCTGAATAAAAAGAAACTACTTCCCTAAATTTGCCTGCTACTAAGTATTTGCCTGAAAAATACAGGAAAAGAGTATTAAGCTATACATTTAAATACCTTAGATAAGCCTGACACAAAGCCCTACAGGTCAACTGGCATATCAGTCTCTACATGACAAGTGACAAATGGCACTAATACTCAGAGATTCATACAACCTGTACTGGAAAAGCACACTTATTTTTATTGGCAATTGTTCACTGTCACCCTCTTTTCATTGAAACTAGGCTAGATTCTGCTATTTTAAGTAATCCTAGGATTCATTTTAGCATGCAGTAATGGATGAAGTAAATACCAGAGTTGTTACTGCTTTAAGAAAATCTTGCATTTTGCTTCTAGATTTTTTTTAACCTGGAGCTTATTAGCTCATGCACTTCAGTTCTCTCCAATAATCAACTCTCAAAAAAATGCAGCACTTTATGGATCAGAGCCATTACATAGTAATTAAAAAGGAGTGTATACAGACACTTAAGAGTGAGTTTTAAGATCCACAGCCCACTAATCAGACAAATGGATCTATACTCACTGGAAATTTCTAAGTAATCTTCAAATGTTGAATCTTCATGTTGAACAGATTGCATATTAGGAGCATCCAGGAGATTCTCCTTGAACCAAAATAAAACCAGAAACTTAGCAAACAGGCAGCTGCAGTAGGACAAAATCGAGCTCAAGTATGATCTAATCCTGCTGCAATACAACATGCAATTTCAATATGTACTTTGAAATTATTTATCCAAGAGATGGCATTAGTTAGGCTCCATTGAGCTCCTTGTTGCTAGGCCACCCATAGTTATGCTAAAGTTGGCTTTACTGGCATAGAATTATCTATTTACTGTATCGATATAAATTTGAGTATTGTTGTTTAAATGCTTAGCAAAACTTCACAATAAGGGATCCAGGGGCACTTAACTGATTTAAGTGCCCAACCATCTTTGCAATCCATCCCAAGACATACAGAAGAATCATGCAGTAGAAAACATGCATAAACACTGCCAAATCTGTTCACAACTACTGACAGAACCAGTTAATCTGCATGGTTTTAACAGGGATTCATCTCCTTCTTAATATGTAATATTATATATAATAATATTTACATAAGTATATTATGTTTATGCTGGCACCAAGCCATTATCACTCCATGGTAAAGCTAAGTTCTACTGTCCTAGCTAATTTTAGGCAGAACAACTTGAAGACAAGCCACAAAACAATAAATAGGGTAGATGAATATAACCCATTGCAAAAGCATTTTTGTCACCCTGATCTTTGGAACCTCATTGTCAGTTACTATCATAATACAGCTTGGTATGATTATCACAGACTGGCATGATGAGATTGGCATGACCATATAAGTTAATAATTTATTTCCATCCACCTCATTTAAAGAGCAAACTTGAAAGTTAGTAAGTTTGTCCATTTTCAGTGTTCTGAAGCTGGCATGTTGAAGAAAGCCACGAAGCCACGAATACACACCCTTAGCTTTCATGACTTTCATGCAACCAGCAATACTAAACCCCAAGTTTTTCAATGCACCATCTAAGCAACAATTGTGATTTTGAAAACCACACAAGGAAGAGGCAGACAGAAGAAGGAAAAAGGTTGTGGAATCTTCCAACATTAAAAAAAAAAAATTATAAAAACAATTTTACTTATAATTTTAGAAGGAAACCCATCTTTTATAGGAACTCAAAAGAACTCTGAATAAAGTGTGTATCGTATGATTCTAGAACATGTAAGAAAACTGAAGTCAGATTTTAGTGCGTTAATAGTCCTAAGTAACTCATGTAAATTGTGCGAGATTAAAAAGACGGCTGCTTGTTCTAGCACTCACATTCCATCAGACCTCAGAGAAGAACAGTTCTTTATGCTGTCAGTGCTACACCAACATAGAGACACCATGAAACTCTTAAATATTGACCACCTGTGGAGATTCTTACTTAACTGACAGATCTGTGGGGCTGATCTGAACAGTATCCTAAGGATTCATGCCCAGTGAAAAGAAATGTTAAGGAAGGGAAAAATGGGACAGAAATGGAGCAACAAGCTTTGATGTGAAATTCAGGACCCAGCTACTCACTGCTCCCATGATGAAAAGGTTTGGAGTTGGCTGGTTAGCCTCCCTTCTGAGGGAGACCAAAGAATCACAAGGGGGGAAAGGCAAGTTGTGAGATAACTGACTGGAAAAGCACATCTGAGAGATCTTCCTGTTAGTTAAGGACTCGCTCCAGAAGACCCCTTTTTTAAGGTTCAGAAAAACTGCTGAAGTAAGTTTGATGTAGAAATTCATACTTAACCTGCAGAATGTCACTACTCTGAGGTTTTTTTTCAGAGGATAGACTGCATTCAAATGAGCAAAGTAATCGGTAACATTAGTTTTGTTTAAATATATAAACACTACTTCAGATACCTTAGCATTTCTTAAATAAAATTAATCAGCAGGTTCTTGGAGGGAACGCAGAACCCACCTAAAAAGTAGAAAAGCTTTCTTGAAATGCTCAAAATAAAAGGTCATTCCTATTTGTTAGATTTCATATATGCCTGAAATAATGTGAATAATTCACATTATTTCAGGCCTCAATTTTCTACTGGATACAACAGAAGTGGTTCAAAAGTTGCACTACACCACTGTCAGAAAGAACCGTTCTGCAGAGACTGTAAAGAGTTAATAATTTTGTTACACAACAATAAATTGGATGAACTATAACCAGACACCAGGTATTTTTTTTTATGTATATATACTAAATAAATAATATAGATTGATAATGATAACTACAAAGGTCAAGATACACTCCAACACAATAAAAAGAGATAATCTGACTCTAGCAGAAACTCATTTTGCCCATTTTCTGAGCTGGCTGAAGGGTAAGATGGGCATCCATGATTAGCACAGCACTGGGCATGGGCTATGACACTTTCTGAGGCACTGAGTTTGGATTCAGCACCATACTAACACAACTACTCATCTTCCATTTTATAGTTGGCTGATTTTTACCGAGTTCCAATTACAGGGGCTAGCATGTATATATTTCCCTAAGTCAAATGTCTTGCCTGTACCTGACAATGCTCCAGTTCAAAGTGAGATGCAGTATTTCAATTTTGTCCTTCACAAAAGATGTTAATTCTGGAATTCTAATGTTTATATAGAGGCAGGATTTTTTTCTACCAAAATTATGCCTACTTCTTTGCAAATTTTATTTTAGAACTTTTATGCAAGTCAAGGTGATAAAAAACTGCATGAAAATGTGGGAAGAAACTGCATGTAAAAACTACATAATGAGACCTAAATGGTGGTGTTAAATAGATATTGTGAGGTACTTCCCTCACCACCATTAAGAGTAAACAGCCTGAACGCTTTCCATCTGGCAGGCTTCTTTACCCTGCAAGACAGGAATATAAGAGGTAGGAAGAGGAAAGAACAGGTAGCTAGCACAGGAAGAGTGGCAGGCTCTGCTTCTTCCTAGCCTTAGAGAAAGAAAGGAAGGCATTTCTAAGATGGAAGACCATGGTTTTGAGGAAGGCGAATGACAGCAGCTGGAACAGTAGAAGACAAGAGGACAAGCTGCAGCCTGAAGAGGACATGTGTCCACAACCCCAATCCTTGTCACCTGCAGGTGAACCTTCCCACACAGAACAGGGACATGGCTGTGGGTTCCTGCTCTCTCCCAGCTGTTGCTGCGCTGGCTCACCAGGTTAGTGCTCCAACATGTTCAGCATTGGAGTACCATGCTGGGGGTACTGCACCCTCCCAGCAACCATTCATTTGGCAAATGAGATTCTTCATATTCCCCTCTCTTCCCCACACAGTTTAGGCAAAACCCCCAGCTTTGAAACATCTGCTGTGTAAGAGGAGGTGGCTCACTTCAAATGACATGAATTAGGAAACACTCATAAAAGGAGCTCTGTTGGCAGATCTGAGATAACCTCTGCAAATTACTGCTGGAAGAGTCTTCTTGAACTGGAATAGCTATAGTTGGAAGATGAGGTGTCCACAACTACAACAGACTAGCTTGCACTAAATCCCATCTTTCAAAAGACCAAAGGGTCCAGAAAAGTTAATTTTAACTATAATGCATGGTCAGCTTCTAGCACCCTGTTTCGGCTGCAAGTATGGCACCTTTCCCTACATCACTTGCAACAATATGAACCTACACTCTTTTTTCTTTTCTCTTCATCAAGTGAGAAATAGTTGTTGAGCTATTTTTCCTCTCCAGTCTGTTAGCCAGATTACTATTGATTTCAAAATGAAGCTGACTGGAGTGAAAAGCCACACTATTCTGGTATCGCTAGCAAAGTTCTAAATTTATAGTTACACTTCAGTAAAACCTCTTGTTCCAGGCTGCAATCCATAGATGTACAATTATGATAACATGAGACACTGTTAAAATTTGGTAAGTAAAGCACAACCCATCACGTGTGCTAAGCAAAATCCAATTTGGCGTTCAGGATTTACATTTACATTTTGAAGCTAACAGACAGCAAAGCTGATGCCATCCATGCGAACAGAATAATTATAACCCTAAACTTGGTAGACACAAAAGCGGGGTCAATAGTTTTGCTCAGTTTCAAGTAGCACCAATTAGAAGGGAAGGGGAGTGAGGGAAGAAGCAGCTAAGTCAGGGAAGACTCATGTTCTGCATTATCCTTGAACAGACAAAATCTGGGACCTATGGAAATCAACCACAGCAGGTAAATTCACTCAGCTGCACATCTTTTTCTGTTGTAGGAATGGGTTAGATGCACATAGCATTCACTGAATGTGTTATAATGAAGAAAATTTGTAAAAAGTGCTCAGAATTTCAACTATATATTAAAGAGTGAGCACATGAATACAGAATATCATCCCAATTTTCATAGCTCAGCACTAGACAAGAAGCAAGTAGATAGTTTTCTGAAACAACCTGCAGACATTCAGGAAATCCTTTGCCCCATGCTGATTATGTTGAGCAGAACAGATCTCTACCAAATTATAACAGACAAAGTAGAGATTTGTGTTTGGCTTGTTGGGTAAATATATTTCCTCCAGTTGCATGAAGACTCTCCCACTAGCACGAAGATACAACAGAGAGAGAAAATCTCTGGACATTTTCTTAGTCTAATTACTGCTTTCACTAGATAGCTGATTTTTACTACAACTCAAATATGGTGAATAAAATGAACGGATTAGCTATTCTTTAAGACGAGCAATAAAGATACTGTCATGATTTGGGGGCAATAAGGGAGAGATTCAGCAAGCAGTGTGGTCACAATTGGAAATTTGATTAAACAACAGTAAAGTTCTCCTTGAAAAGATCAGTGCATCAGTTGAGCTTTAGTCAGCCACATCATCCTGTAAATTGCTTTCAAGATAAGCCACTACATAAATTCTCTTTGCAAAGATCTGTTACTTCAGAACAGTCCTCCTACAGACAGAAACATGGCATTTAATGGTACTTGGAAAGCAGACAGAAATGAAAACTATGAAAAGTTCATGGAGGCGATGGGTAAGTCTTACTTTTCCAATGCCTTCTACAAGAATAATAGCACTATGGCTGAATACAAGCTCGAGCTGTCTGTGAACTACCTTCTGGCTAGCCTGTCCTTTTGCTGTTTGCTGCTCTGCCCTTGCATAGTGTACTGTGTTTATTTTCAAAAGATTCCATGACAGGGCGGGGGGAAGATACTGAGAAATGTTCTGATTTTAATTGCATTATGTTAATCTCAAGCAACTTAACTAACTCCGGCAGATTTATTTCAGCAGAGGAAAGAATCTCTAAGTCTACATTTGAGGAAAAGGCTCAGAGAATTTGAATGATAATCTTTAAGCAGAATTCTGTAGGAGGAATATTATTTTGATAACATGAAACTAGTTTAAAAATTACACAGGGAGGAAATAATCATTCTTCAATTTTATAGAAACACATGATTCAAGTCATTTTAACACCCTGATACTTACTTTAAATTTGTACAAACTGTGCATTGTATGGATATGAACATAACCATTCCAGCCAGATAGTGGTTTGTATTATATCTGTACTGGTGAATATGGCCTCAATAAAAAGTGAAGAAGAATAAAAATTCGGGTCAGAATGCTGGAATAAACTCACTTGACCACATGAAAGTCACTAAAAAGAGACAAATTTGATGCTGTAGTGTTTTTTTTTCTGATTGATGTTAATTGATTTTTCTAGGTGTTAACGTGATGAAAAGAAAGTTAGGAGCCCATGATAATCTGAAGATCACCATTCAACAAGATGGAAACAAATTTACTGTCAAAGAATCAAGCAATTTCCGTACCATAGATATTGAATTCACTCTGGGAGTCAATTTTGAGTACAGTCTGGCTGATGGGACTGAACTTAGTGTAAGAGACTTTCTATATAATTATATATTTATTATATGATAATAACTTTGTGAAGTACAGTTTCAAGATGAATGATTTGTCTTCCTAGTTTTTAATTGAAATTTTAATTTTAAAGCGTGACTGTTCAGGAATGCTTGCAGCTTATATACAAAAACACAAGGTAGTCTTAACTGTTAATGGTTCAACACTGTACCGTGAAACTCAGGGTTCCATAGAGTGCCCAAAAAGCAGAGTATGTAGCAATTTTCACACGATGAAATCCAGGTGATTGCAATTTTACTTCTTATAATACTCAAGTACACCACCTAGAGTGCAGAGTGGGTATTTATAAGAAATTACTTTTTTTCTGTTGATACAATTAATTAAAATAAGGTCTACTGAGCACTAAAAAAATCTAGCTTGACTATTATGCAATTAAATAAACTAGTGGTTTTATTAAAATTTCATTTTTACAGCCTTTCCATCAATGTCCAAAAAAGCATTATTACACTGTTTTAATCTCTTCTCACTTTTAAGCATTCCTGCAGTCTTTAAATCAAATCAGTGTCATATCAATTGCAAAATATTTGGGTCTTTTTTCCCATTATAGGGTTCTTGGAACATGGAAGGAAATAAACTTGTAGGATCATTTACTAGAAAAGATAATGGAAAAGCACTCGCAGCATACAGAGAAATCGTAGGTGATGAACTTGTTCAGGTGAGTTAAGCAGTCACTTACATACAACTTTACAATATAACGAACTGAAAAAATTTTAAAAGCTGTTCTGAAAGTAGGAAATATTTTCTTCAAGCCAAATAACCTCATTTATCTTTAGTTAAAATTCTCAAGTAATGTATCAAAATTTAAAACTTTAAAATAAAACTCACAATCTGTGATTTTTATGTTTTTCTACCCATGTGAACTGTATCTTACCAATGCTTTCTGAAGCCTGTGAATACAAGCTGTATACAGAAGAGAGATATATGTAGATAGATATATACACTATATAGATGTGTTCTGACTGAAGGCCCTTTTCCAAGTGTCTGCCCTGTAAAAGCCATACCACAGGAGCTTACTACAGGGTAATGCTGTCAATGGCTGATAAATGCCCTTTTAAAACAACGTTTGGGGTTGGGGCAGGGGATGATGGCACAGAGGAGTAAGTTTGAGACAAAAGGGAAACGTTTCACAGCTCCGCAGTAAAGCCAGAAACTGAACTGTAATGCTTTAAGATCCTCTCCGCTAGCAGGTCACAAGCTTCTTAAAAGAATAAATTAAAAGAACCAACCTTATGGACAGGCATGAGATCCGAGATATCAAAAACATACAGTCCAACCCTTCAGTGCTTCTTCACACTTCTAATAAAAGCAGTCACATAGATGAAACTTGTTACGTAGTGGTATTGGGAATACGGCACTTCAACACTTTGGGTTTTTTCTGAAGCCCCCAAAAGCTGTCCCGTGGTGGTCCAAATGTTTGCATAGAGTACTTATTCCTATTGACAACAGGCTGTTTTCCTTATGTTCCTTTCCTCAGAGCCTGCACAAGGGCTGGTAGGCCACACACGGCCACCAGTCACAATTAATTAAATCCCTATTGACTATCTCTCAATAGCATCTGTGAAGTGAAACTTTGTAATAGCAGCCACTGATTTTTCTTCTTAATTTCCTTAACAGACCTACGTATATGAAGGAGTTGAAGCCAAGAGATTCTTCAAAAGGGGCTAAGTACTTCACCCAGAACAGCACCAGAATCAAAAAAAAAAGAAAAAAAAGACCATTTTTCTACACATCCTCTGCTTTTTTTTTCTTTTATCCCCTCACAGCACCTCCTAAGCTGCAATTACTTAGCCCTGTTGAAAACACCAGCTAGTTCCTTATGTTTACTGTTTTGCCTTGAATAAACAAAATCCAATTACAATTTGATACAAATGCTAAACTGTTATTTGTACCAAGTCCTACCTGAGTGCCATACTGTAAAAGGCTGCAGAAACTATTTTCTATTGACTTAAATAATTTTTTGCACTCGTTCTCAAATGGCAACTTAGTTTCTTTACCATAATATTTATATTGATAAACAGTTTCTCTGTATTGAATATTGTGTAATTAGGATGGCAAACCCTAAAAGAACCCTGACAACACCCAAGTCTCTAAGACTATTCTGTGCAAATATAAATATGGAATAAACATAAAATATGGTCACGTGGAGGACTTAAATGATACCCCATTGATACCTTGCTCATATCAATAGGAATAATATAAAGCACATACGGATGATACACAGGTATCTCACATAAAGTAATTTCATTGTGTTTGTTTCTAAAAGGATGACCGTGCTTTTAAACATGCAGATTTTGAGTTGTTCCAATTTATTAGGGGTTCAAATCATTCTGCATCAGGAAGAGTATTAGCAGGCTCTGGGTGAGTTTCTTTCAGGACATGAATAAAAATACTGAAACAAGATAAAGGATGATTTCAGACTACGTTGACTTCAAACACTGGTGTTTCTGATGGGTGACAAATATGCACCATGTTCTGCTCATGTTGTCCAGCCTGTAAGTGCTATTTTCAACCCAGCCTCACCTCCCTTGAGTTGCGCTATTTCCTAAGGGTTGCAGTAAAACTGCCTCTCAAGGGTCAGCACCAGTTAAGATCTGCTGTGTCCCTCTAACTATGCCTCTTGGTGGTCATCTAGTCCTGTCCCCACGTCTACAGGGCAGCCTGCTTCCCAGTCCTGGACCCTTTCTGACACATCAGCAGAACAAACCTGTGTGCTGCCGGCACTCTTGTCCTTCAGCAAATATGCCCCGAGCTCTTTTTTTGGCTTCTGAGCTTCTTGCACCCAAGCTTCTACTGCCATAGTTAGAAAAAGACTGATTCACGTAAGGCTTTGCTAAAAGGTCACAATACCATGTGGGCCTGAGGTCAGCCCTGAGATCTAACCCAAAATATGAATGCAGCCATATCTGTAAAGTCTCACAGCACTTCATCACAGAATTCCCTCATGATGGTAAACAGCTAGATAATATTCTGCCGTGTGGTTATTCACATGCTGTTACGGGTCCCATTTCAAATATCATTTCTGAATGGGTACATTTATATGATGATTTTAATGGGTTTGAAAAATACCTTGCAAAATTTACTCCCCTGTTTTCTTGGCTTTCCTTGACTGTCTTTTTGCTGGCCATAAACGAATACAAAAGAAAAACATTTTTTCCTTCAGTTATTTTTATAACTGAATCCTCTCTTAGCCTATATTTTTGTGGTCTTCAGCGTCTCATAGCTCCCTCTACTGCCAAAATGCTCTCATGACACAAACAGTATTCGAGTTAGGGGTAGGACAGATCACCCTTCTTTATGAATTTGGATTTCCTCCCCCAGATATTGATTGTATGCAACTTCCAGTGCAGATATTTTTTACATAATCACCTTTCAGTGGGTAGATATACCACATATATCGCAATGAAGAGAATACTATTTTAAACGGTCCTTCAATTTTCAATTACAAAGAGATGTAAAACTGAAAAGCAAAGGTATGAAAAACTAAAAAAAACCCCACCAAAACCAACACCCTAAAATCTGGAAACAACACTATTACAAAATTCTGTCTATCTCTAGGCTAGTTTGTTTAGATACTAAAGCCTTTAAAAGAGAGAGGAGTAAAGAATAATGGCTTGCAATAAGCTATGTGACAGATTCTTTCAGTTAAGCTATGCGCACTGAAAAAGCAGACTAAACTATAAGACAGAAGCCCTGACTGTCGAAGTGCTGTTATAGAGTTTGACCTTCGCTATCAGCTGCATGTCATTATTGCTTCTAAATTGCATAGAAGTATATTAATGATTACATGTCAAAGGTTTCAGGAAATTGGAGAATGCCATATTATTTCTTTCAGAGACTTTACTGGCTGGAATGAAAGCTGTATTTTCTGAATGTGTTCTCTCTTTCTTCCCTGAGTATGCTGACCCTTGAAGTCTTGCACCCTTCTGGTTCAGAAAGTCAAACTCTAGCCCACACCTGGTGTCAATGCACTTACCTCTGCCACACCCAGCCCAGTATTCATGGTTATTTTGATCTAGGTTACCAGATTTGTTTGATTGATTGGCTACAATAATCAGTAGGGTATTTTTTTCATCAAGTATTTAAGAAATTAGTTAATTCTGGATTACATACAAGGCCACAAAGTGAAAAGTAATCTGATAATTATTTATTTAAAAAAAAAAAAGAGCTCAAAAGTATTTAACAACTCCAAATACTGCAGACAGATGTGGTCAGCAGCTATACTTAAAAAATAAGGAAAATCTTTAAAGACAGTCTCCAATACTTGAGGTAAGATCATCAATTAAAGGGATGGAGGAGTGGTACAGCTTCGGTAAACTAACAAATAAGATCTTTGTATTAGAACGTGAATGAAATAGCCTAGTAAATTTGACTAGGAGACTTCTGTTTGCTAGGCAGGAATTTCAGAATTACATTACTTTGCAACCTAATGGGAAATCATTTGCTTTGGGGAAACCTACAATCCACAGTTCCTTTTGCTCAAATGAGGTAATACAGATGGGTACAAGACTTAAAGGGGAAGTACTGTCATTGTTTCCCCAAAAAATCTCTAATATACTTCACCTAACACACATATGCTTAACCGATACTTGCTGTATAAAGACAAATTCAAGTTCATCCTTATTTCCAATGATAGAAATTATTAAGGAAAATAGCTACCCCTAAGTGCATGCTTATGAGACGTTAAACTCTGATCAGATAGACCTCTGCATTCTGCAGCAGCTATCACCTTTTCTCTTAATATGAGGCTAAAAAATGTCAATAGCTACAATGAGGAAGTTTTTTTTTAGTGTACTCCTAAGTTTCTGGTCACTCTTCTAGACACAATGAAAATAATTGCACTCCTTTCAGTACTGAGTGAACTGGCTGGACTGAGGGTAGTACATCCCAACTATGATATGGCATCAGGTTGTGCAGCTTAAATTTCTGACGCAGCTGTGTGTTGTGTAAATAAAGCACACAGTATACACGATCTACATGAACTTTTCCATGTTTGTTTAAGGTGTACAAGCTCCAGCTAACCTTCAAGGATAGGAGTGTACCTTAGAACAATTTCAATTTAAACTTCTCACCATAAATTTCTCAATTTAAACTTCTTCACAACAGGATTTCCCAAAAGGTCTTTTAGTTTCTTCCAGGGCACCATCTGCTCTCCAAGAAACCGCGTCAGGAAGAACTTGTGAACGTTTATTTCCACACAAGTCCCAGTACAGCTTAACAGAACTAGGCCAACACGGTTTGACAGGACTGACCACCTGCTTTTCCCCGCACCCTTGTCTCACCTGGCCAAGCGCCCTGAGGACTGGCAGGGAGGAGCAACCAGTAGTGCCCAGGTACTACCGCAGAAGTGTCAGTCACCAGCTCAGAGAAAGCCTCCGCAAGCACCACTTCTCCCAACACCGGCGGCAGAAGCAGGAGCTCCCTCCACGTCCAACATCTTTACCACACGAGCCCGGCCTGGCATCGCCATTAGCCCCTCAGCCGTGAGCGGGAAAGGGGCCACTGCGGCAGCAGCCTGCCAGGAGAGCAGCGAGGCACCGCCGCCGTGCTTGGAGCAGGCGGCAAAACACCAGCGCCGTCACCGGGTGGCGACGGAGGCCGCAGCACCGCCGCTCGCGCCCCAACCGCCACTAACCGCCACTCCCAGCGGGCGGGGCGCTACGTGAGGCGGCAAGGGCGGCGCCGCCCGGCGCGAGCCGCAGGGCGCGGCGGCGGTACGTGCGCTCCGCTCTCATTGGCTCCCCACCCGGAAGAGCAGCTGGTGCCTGCGCGGTGGGTGCCGCCGTGCCGCGCTGCGACCCCCGAGGAGATGGAGGCGGCGGCGCGGCGGCGGGAGCAGCGGGGCGCGGCGGCGGATGGCGGCCAGGCGCTGTCGCTGTCGGGGCAGTCCTACTGGCTGGACCTGTGGCTCTTCATCCTCTTCGACCTGGCGCTCTTCGTGGTCATCTACCTGCTGCCCTGAGGGCGCCGGGCCCAGGTCAGCCGCCGCCGCCGGGGAGCGGGTGCGCTCGGGCCAGGGTCTCGCCCGCCGCCCGGGGAGGGCCGGCTCTCAGCGGGGCAGGGCGCTCCCGGGCCGGCGCGGGCTCCCACCCGGCCTTCGGGCGAGCGGTAGCGGGGAGGCGCTGCGCCGAGGCACCGGCTCCGGGAGGGAGAAGGGGCGGCGGGCGGCCTGGGGGTGACCGGAGGGAGGGGAGCTCCTGCGGGCGGCAGCTGGACGGGCTGTGCCTCGCTGGGGTGCCCACGGGTGACCCGCGCGGACGAGCCTGGGGGAGGGTACTGCCTGGCAGGGGAGCGGGAACCTGGTAGCGGCTTCGGCTTTGCTCGCCTGGAGCGTCCCAGCAGCCTACCCTCAAAAGGTCTGGAAAGCACAAGTACCTCCGAAGAAATGGAAAGCTAATTCCAACCAATCGGCAGCTTGATTTTCCTTTTTTTAAGCAAAAAAAATATAGTATCGGTTCTTGGATCAGAAAGCATGCTTGATGCTTGTTTCATGTTTGCGGTATCTTCCAAAGGACTGTATAGCACTGCAAAAGTAACCAGACTTCTTCTGTTCTCTGTAGAGCCGCTATTTAATCACAGGATGCACCTTAAGAAAACAAGCAGTGGAAGAGGAGGACCATTTGTCCAGTATAAACAACTGGGAACACCACTCCACTTGCCTCTGAATGCAAGAGGCACATACATATACTGTGTCATAACATAGCTCTGGCTGTATCACAAGTATTACTGTTCAGGTTTTTACCTGTATCCTGTTTCTGTGTTCTAAACTGTGCCTTAAAGGTCACATAAGACAGCTTGACTGTGCTTTTGTAATTGGTGCCTAAAGGTTTGTTAAGCAGAAATGAAAACATGTACTATTTGAATAAAATCAACTGAAAGGACAGACACTAGAGTGGCTGAGAATAAAATCCAGCTCTTACGCAGACTGAAGTTGTAACTCAGACCTCTTCCCTCAATAGCTGAAGCTTATGCAGCTGTTTTACTTTCAAAAAGTTAATCATGAGGGTTTGATGCTGTTAGGTATAATAGAAAACCATTCTATCTTTATACCACAGCATGCACGAGATTCTAGCTTCAGCAGTTACTATGTCTTCTGAATCATGCCAGTGTTTAACAGCGGTAGCAGCCTACTGTCCTTGCTTACTGATGTAGATAAAACAGGTCCCGATTTCCTTGCTATAAACAGTGAAGGAGCGATCTTAAAAGAACAGCCTCCTTGAGTAGCTACCAGGTTACATGTAAAGTACCCTCTTCCGTATACCTTCTGTGCATGACTGTAAGTAGACAGTAATAGGTAAGTAATAGGTTTCAACATCTGTGTGCCCCATCAAAGTTTCCTCTATCTCACTATAGGGAGATTTTTCAAAACAGTGTTAAATCAAGGAGTCTCTTGCATTCTCGGGAGAAAGAAAAGGAAGCTAAGTACATGGAGTAGGCTTTTTACCTGATCAGGTTTTCAGGAAGACAGTCTTCAACTATAGATGAAGGGTGTTCAGTTTCCTCGAGTATTTTTCTCTTGTTTCTAACTAGTTTCTAGTTCTGAGAAGTACAATTCATGGTTGTTGGGTTTTCTTCAGGAATAAATAAAATAACTAGATTCCAGAGACTTCGAAGTGTAGAGTGTTTTAGTGTCTTCTAACAAATTAAATGAGAACAGGCTACTAACAGGTTAAATAGGATTTGGGATGCAAAAGTGGGCATATGCTCTCTTTCCCTTTATTTTTCTTTCATTGTTAAAGACAATTCTTCCCTTGACAGTGGCTTTCTTGATGTATCAGACCTATGCTTTTAAGAACTGAGATGCCTTTACCTGCTAGCATTTATGATCTTGGCTGCTGGTACCTACAAAATAAGTCAGTGGTTTCAGAGTTCTTGACTCACGGTGCAGAAGAGCACTGAACTGTGACTGCATTTCTCACAAATAGGAAAATGGGTTTTCCAGTTTTTCAAATGAAGCTATTAAAGAGACAAGTTCACTACTTCCCCCCCGCCCCCAACATGATTTCACCATGGAAATCTCAAGGGAACAGCCTATTAGGGAAGCACTGTAAAGTCACTCCATTTCTCTTTTGGTAAGGAAGACAGGTGAGAAGAAGTCTTAATAGCCTTTAGAAAGTTAAAAGAAATTTCAAGGTATCTTCTAGTAATTTAGTTTTCTCCTTCAGCCAGATCTGAATATGCCAGATCATATGCTCCTGGAGCACGTGAATACATGTATCAAGGCAAGTTTCCACTTATCCCTAATAGAGCAAAGGTAGTAAGGTAGAAAGACAGCTTGTGTAACTAATCAATGAGTTGTCACCAAGTCTGTGGGATTATGGTATTAAAATAGCTTTATGTATTTCACAGGTATTTAGAAAGCTAAATAGATTTAACACTTTTATAAATAAATACTTCAGAAGATGAATTTTACTTTTTTTTAAAAAAAAAGGTAACAACCACCATCTCTACAGAACTTTCAACCATTAGTAGCAGTATTATCTGTCACTGTTTAAAAGTGTAGTTCTGGAAAGCCAACTTTTTTTTTTTTTAGAAAAATGTGGAGTACAAAAAACAGAAGACAAAGATATTTTAAATTTTTATCTGATAGTTTGAACAAGCAGAACTTTGCAAGAAAATAATTCTAAAGACTGAAAAATATATTAATTACAAGACTTGTTAATGTCTTTACTCTTACAAAAGTTGTCTAGGCTCTTATACAAATCTATAGCCAGAAGGGGACATTTATAAAAAAATAAATAGGCACCCTAGGTAAGTTAAAACAAGTTATCACATATTAGTTAGCAAATATTAGGTACATACATACATGGAGTGCAGAGTCAAATATAAAAACAAAGGTGCCTCAATTAGCTGTCTATTTACTATAATTAAATACCTGGTAAACATGGTCACATAGAAAGTTGTCTGGTAAGATTGTTTCAAGCAAAGCAAGGAGACTGAAGTACGTCTAAATTACTGCAGCTACTTTAAAAAGAAGTTTACCAGTTGTGCTTACTGGAGGCCAAATTCATTGGTATCAGTAATAGGCATTTGTATTGCTCATTGTACAGAAGTATGAACATTGCTATGCATGTTTAAAAATAAGTGTTCTAACATCATTCACAGTTGTTGCTGTGCTATTAATACATAAAAATACTGTCATTTCAAATACAAGATTTTTTGCAAAACATTTTACAAATTATACATTATTTACAAATTCCAATAATCTGTTTTTTTACACAAGTATTAGAAGACAGTTTTATTTAACTGGCTATGTATATTATGTAACATTGCTAGATGAACTAGAAAACTTTTAATTTACAGGTTCTGAAATCTCTCAAAAATTTTACAACTAGGAATCTTCCAAGTTCTTACATTTTCAGGGTTCTTTTTCTGTATTCCACTGATTTTCTTACAAAAGGGTAATTTTTTTTTACCAGCAGCCATACCTAAACATGCATAATTATTTGCACTACAAATTCTAGAATTCATTTTTTTCCAAGTGCTACAATAAATTTTGATCAAGAAGGTAGAAATAAGAAGATTAATCTGAGATACCTGGTTTGTTGCATATATCATGTTCCCATTCTACTGTAAGTTACATGTAGTTTAAAAAAAAAACCCCTGACCTTGACACAGAATAACCAAAACAACTGTTTAAACGTACACCTTGGATAATCATGCTAAACAATTGCCAAACATTTGGTTGAAGCACTAAAACTCACATAAGGTTTATAAACATAAAAAAGCCTTTCTCACTAACAGTGCAAGTACGAGCAAGAGTGTTTATTATACATATTTAACCTTCTTGCATTATTTTCATAACTAAAAGGCATCGATGTTTAGATGTAATCAGCAGCACCCCAAGTTAACACTCTAATACGAATAATGGCAAAATTTAGCCTTTTCGGGTTGCGTCAGGCTTTGCTGACATTAATTCTGAATTATACATTGTTCAATGTTACGATAAGACTGAAACAGAACTCCAAGCCCCTGCCTCTGACGCCACATGACACAGTGGGTCATTTCAAACGCTCAGGGCTGCCACGAGGGCAAAATCCTGTTCGCCCTTCTTCCCTCCCCAGCCCCTGCTGGGCCACGTGCTGAGCCCCAGCACTCACTAGATAGTTCTGTGCACTGATTTAACTAACCAAATAAAAGCCAAATAAATCCCCTCCTCTTTGTTACTGAAATAAACTCAGGTTAACAAAAGACGTGGTAAATGCCAGAGCTGCCAAACTGCAGGGCAGAGTGCTACGGCAGAGCAAGAGAGGAACCTCTTCTTTTCACGCCCCCTCGGCCACTGCAGTCTGAACGGCTGCAGGTTCAGCCAGCCTGATCTGCTAATACAGAACGTATCCATGTGTAGGACTGCTCCGAATAGGAAAAAACATCAGTAAAATCAAATGTCTGATCCCCATTAAACATTGCTCAAAATGTCAAGCTGAAAAAAGACAGGAAGTTCAATAAATAGCAGCATTGACTTTGCATGCAATTGTAGAATAAATCAGAACTGAACATAAGTAGTAAATACATCTAAAACCTTACAAAATTAATCTTTCATAGTTGCATGATAACTGTATTTTAAAATTAGCGTCCTATTCTGCTATATCAGTTTGTAGCTTATGTGGTTAAGTTTAATTTTAATAAGTTAAAGTATATAGCTTATAGGGTGAACAAATCTGATAAATGTGTTTAAAAATGTACACTAACATAGAGCAGGTATACTAATAGGATAGTCTATTACTGCTTTTTACTTGAATTCCCTTTGAAAATCTTATTTAACGCTTGCAAACCAGAACCATTTTTTAAGTAGTATTATTATTAAGGCTTTTCAAATAAAAAGTTAGAAATTCTCTGGGTAAACTTGTATTAAAGACACTTGAAGGTTTGTGAAAGTACAGACTCTCAGAAAAGTCGGTTGAAAAAAACCATGCCACCTCCTGCTATCTATAAGGACAAATACTGCTCTATTGTAACTACACTTACCGCATTATATATGGTAATATGTTTATCCCTTTTGTTAGTCTAAGGATGTAGTGACCAGTCTGAAGGAACATTTTTTAAACTGCAACTAATTAAATCTTTGTACAAAATTAGTTAACATCTAGTCGACCCCACTGCTGTAAGATGCATAGACCCAAAGGGACCATTTTTAATATAAACTAGAAGACAAGCTGAGTAACAGGTAAGCATTAAGGCAACTAGAGTAACAAATCAAAGAACCAGAAGTTTAGCACCTCTACTCCTCTGTTCATCTCTATTTGTATATTCATTTAACCAGTCATAACTCCTAAGTGAAGTACAGTCAACTGGGTACCTAGTTATCACACACACAGAGATTCAAGGTTTGTGCCCACTTACAGACCACATGAAATGCAGAAGTCAGATCCAGATTTTTCTCTTTTTTAAGAATTTATCTACTGCAGTGTATGCCTTCTACATTTGCCTCGTACCTCTGCTCGGATGCGGGATGCCTGGGCTCAAGAGTAGCATGGTATGTAGCATTCAGTTCTACTCCCGCTGATGGAGGATGCTTTTCTTTGTGAAAGCTTCCACTATCTGTAAAATACAGCTTGGGTCTCTGATGATATTTCATCCTGTATGTGTCAGTCATACAGCTGTCCACTGAAAAGTAAGTTGTTAGGGATACACTATCATTTCCATCCACATAGCCAGCACGTGGTCCCGTATGACGAGATCCTTTCTTTAAAAAGTTTTCAGACACAGTCCAAAAGTCATTAGCTGGTAAGCAAGGTGGAGAATCCGGTTTATGAACAAACAGTTCGTTCCCTTGAAACGGCTCTTTAAGCCTTTGTTCATTTGTAAATACGCTTGCTTCTGATGCAGATTTTAAAGGTGTACCTGTTTGCCTTAACGGATTATTTTGCAACACTTCTGTTGATTTTACATCAGCTGCCGAGTTATTTTCTGATCCTGGCAAAGTATTCAGAGCATACTTCTTCGGCGGTAAAGGGGGAGGAAGATTCTGGTACACTGCTTCAGGCACCCAAAGAGCATCCGCCCTTCGGAGTGGGTGCCCGGCATGCTCACCAGGAGGGGGAAGCACCATGGGCCTTTCCGACAGGTTCTGTGGCACGCAAGGCAACAACCCCACCTTGGGACCAAACGTTCTTGCGTGATGAGACTGCGGCTGGGAAGAGGAGTGAAAGTCACTGTTGATCAGCTTCCTTCCAGAGACATTTTCTGTATAGGGGTGGGATATGCCATCAGCACAATATACTGACACATTCATCTTCTCAAACTTGTCTGGATTAAGCCACTCTGAAGAATTCTGTTCGTTTGCCTTGTTCCTACTTTCTGACTTTACAATGTCTTTAAGAACTGGCTGTAGAGCTGATGATGGGAGAAGTTTCCTATTGGTCTCAGGCATTTCAGCTCTAAAGTACAAAAACACACAGGATGTAAGTATCCATAAAAACATAAGAAAAAGCTCAAATAACCCAAGGATTTTTTTCAAGACGGCCTTGGTAACACTGCTTAAATATTCAAACTGACTAGAGAATTGGGATCTGCTTAACATACAGCCATTTGATTAAAAGTTGTATTAAATCACTCCAAGGTTTCTTTCATTTGAAATGTAAAATGCCCCCCCCCCCCAAAAAAAAAAAAAAATCTATGCAAGAGATTGAATATCGGTAAGGTAAGGTAAGTTCCTTCAACATTCAGGACTATGTCAAACATGACCTCTGCTCTCCTCTAAGCATCCCTGTGACCCTGTTTGATACGTCCACTTTTCAAATATTAGATGTTACTTTTGGGTGCTAAATTTGTATTCAGATTCTTGATTTTTAGGAGGTACTGAGCACTTACAGTTCAAATTAGAAACAACAGGTATATAGCAGCAGCTTCCAAACAGAAGTTACCTTTTCCTCCCCCCCTTCCAGCCAAACTTTTCAAAACTTTATGAGGTTATTGCGCTAACAACAAATTGGTTAATCACTGCCTGTTGTAGTATATAAATTCAAAACAGAAAACTATTAAAACTTTTTGCTCTGGTAAGATGGTTTAAAACGATGTAAGCAATTTGGTTTCACTGACCACATCAAAATTAAAATAAAGACATAGAGCATTTAGCCCTATCAATTATGTAAAATACAAAAGGCATTGTCTGTCAAAAATATTCAATGCCTTAACTTTTGCATGCTTAATATTGACTACTATCACATAACAGAATTCAGTATTTCTTAAACTATTACACAGTAAATTAATGCCAGTATTAGTTACCTCTTTACTGGAGGACTGGGCACCTGCAAATGTAATTCTGTGGGGAAATTAACATGAGGTCTGTAGTTAACTTCTGAATTGATCTGGTCTTTCCTCAAGTCTGGGGGTAGAAAAAAATTATTTCAAAATAAGCAGAAATACAGTCCAATTCCTTCTTTGTAATTCCTCAGAGGTTATAAAAAACAAACAACACACAACACAACAGGACAATTAAAGATTTGACATTGATCAAAATAACCATTTTGAAGACAATCTGTCACAGAAAGTCAGATCTTATATTCATCCAAAATAATCTGGAGGAAATGTTCGTTGGGTTTTTTTTTTTTATGTTAACAGAAAATAGGCAATTACCACAATTTAAGTCCTATAGGCATGTTTTCAAGATCATCTTAACATTTCATCTAATTAAAAGCACATTTTCAAAAGCAGCTTATTATAAAAGCATGTTTATTCAAACATCCAAAGTAATTTAAATTACAAAATAAAAACTATGATTTCTGAAGTTTCACATCATGTAATAATAACTAAATGGAATGAATACTGTAGGGATTGGGGGGTGTTTTGGTTTGGTGGTGGTGGTGGTGGTGTGTTTTGTTTGTTTGGGTTTTTTTTTTTTTTTAGAGAAATACATTATGCATTCTTTGAAACAGATTTAAAAACTTGCAGCAAACTGTACAGTTTGTAGAGATGCTGAGCAGACAGAGAGCACTGTCATGTGCCCTAAACACACAACATGAGGGTGCCTGGGCCAGCACTACTACACTCACACTCTAGAAGCTCCTTTTATTCACAGGCAAAGGCAAAGAATAATTCTTTAAAAATGCACAATTTCTGAACAACACAGCTCCTAGTTAACAGTAAATAAAGGAAGCATTGAAGTATCCATGTCAACACCACATAGAATAAAACACTCTCGTGGCAAGTGACAAGCAACAGTCTATTTGTTTAGAGATAGATATTAGAAGTCTTCCTAATGCAATGATTGGCCCATTATAATCAGTCACCTGCTCTGAAGCCATTCAATGGCAGTCTTATTTTGTGTATGTATAGACTGGATTCATATAACTACTACGCCTATTTCAGTAAAACAGGAATTAAATTCAAAAAAGGTAGCATACATTGCCTGATTTCTGGTAGAATAATCTCACATTCAGCAGACAGTACTAACTTTGACAATTTCCAATGGGATAACATAGGCTGTTCCATACTTTCATCAACAAAAGCTACAAAAATTTTCTATCTGTTCTTAAATGATATAATCTTACCAAGATAAAATATTTTTGTATTCACTTGTTATTTTCCCAAGTTTAAATAAAGTCTTGGAACTTTTGACTCATGAACATGAGAGTCAAAAACCCAACAACAAAAAAGAACCAAACTAAAAACTCTGGGTGATGCTGTGGGTGATACTTGTTTTGAGGGTCAGTATCTGCCCTATCTTTAATTGATGAAAGACTAAAGACACAATCTTTGACAAAGAACACAGGTTGTAGAGGCTAAAACGGCATATAGCACAAGACCCATGTGGCTTTTCTTTGAGCCTCAAAATGGAAAAAAAAAATTAATAAAAAAATCTTGCTATTCCAGCATGATAAATGATACCACAACCTCAGAAAGAATACTTATGTGAAAATATTGTTACTGAAAGAGCCCATGTGACACTGGCAAGGGACAAGTAATTAACCGGAAAGAAAGTTCAAAACTGCTCCAGTGGGCCATGGCATCAGAGCTAACTAACACTGAGGTAATATTTCAAACAGAAAACATGTCATTCTGCTACAGATTTTAATGAACTGTAAATTGCTTTACTGGGGGGAAAAAAAAAAAAAAGCACAGGCTCTGACACATTATTTCCTGTGAATATTTCCAATTCAGTATTTAATCTCAGTCCCAACGTTAGGACACAGTCCTAGGAATGAATTTGTTAAGTAATTTGCTAGATTAACAGTGTCTAAAGCTAGTGTTTTCCATTTTGAGACTTTGAATATATCGACTTTTATACAAGAGCACATCTACTTAAAAAACACAAATAAGTCACCCATACAACTGCTCTTTAATTCCCCAAATCGCCTGATGTAAAGATTACAGATTTTAATTTTTTTATTTTAACTCCAAACCAAACTCCTAAGGAGTTTAGCACATCCAGCCCTTCCGAGAGGCAGCATCACAAATCGGTCAGGAGGCGGCAGCAAAGGTTAAGAAGCTGTTTCCTTGGTGTGACCACTGCACACATTCAGCCAAAGCTGCTTAGTGATACCAGGTGGTTTGTGCCTTCAGAATTCCAGCTAACTTAAAAATAGACGTGTTATTTTCTCTTCTGCTGACAGGATATCCATGCACGGTCAAAACCAGACGCAGACTCAATTGGGAATTTTGGCTCTAAGTTCTTTGCAAACCTAAATATGGGAGACACAAGCCCTGTGCTCAGCTGGAGACTGACATCCTTATCATAAGCAGCTTACCAATAAATGAAATGTAACTGTTTTCTGACATACAAACCAGTCTGCTTTTAAGATTTATGAACATCTATTTTCACATCTGAATAGCCAATCCAGATTTTCAAAAGATTAACAGCCATTCTATAGCTAACAGGTAGGACAGACAAGTTCTCCCCTAATATCTCCATTTACACATACAGAACATCGGCAAAAATCTGCAAAGCCCAAATTCGGGGGGGGGGGGGGCAACACCAAACCAAAAAACCCACATTAAATTAAGTTTCCTTTTAATGTGTTTTAGCTGCATGTTTCCTGTACTTTTGATTACCTGATTTTTTTTTTTTTTAAGTTGCCAATAAAAAAACAAGGTGTAATACTTTTTGTAACAAGTACTGTGGCAAATTCCTCTCTCTGAACCCAGACGTTTTTCTGCATTCAGTTGAAATGACAGAGAACTTACTGGAAGCTTTGGAAATGTGGAACAACAACGTAGGCCCAGTCAAGAAGGTAAATACGTTGTAACTTGTCCAAAATAGAATATTATTTTTAAAAAACAGTGACCATCTTCAGAAAAAAAAAATCCTTATATTCAAGAAACTGTCCTTTTGGAGCAACATTCTGTTGCAAAACATTCCTTATGTATTCATTAGTGCATTTTTTTCCATGGCTTTAAACATCTGGAAAAAATGAAAATGAAGTTCCACTGTTTTTTTTGTGGGGGTGGAGTGCATGTGTGTGAGTTTAAATAAGTTCTGAAGTGAAGCAACAGTCGACAAAGAACACCAACTATTACCCTCCCTTCATTCTGATCTGCACATCTCAAGAAGTTTATCAGGTCTTTGTCTTAAAACCGAATCCTGAACCTTTGCATCACCTATTTTAAATCGCAAACTTCTCACTTTAGTAAAGTGAATCACAAATGTGAGAGTGCTTTACATTTCAGTCTTCATGGGCTGCTTGACTACATTTGGAAATCTTGAAAGTTTAGGGTTTGGTTTGGGTTTGTTTGGGGTTTTTTTTAAACCAAAATCTTTAATCTATCATTTAAAGACACTCCAGAAAAGCATTTATTTTTTTCTGTTTCATGTTAAGTAAATTAAGTAGCTGCACACTTTAATTCACTACTCAGTTCTTCAAACACGACAGTCATACACATTGACTGCACCGTAAGGGTAACAACTGGATTTTCTTAAGTATAGTTGCATATTTTAAATTATTACTATAAATGTATGGTTTTACTAAGAAGATGAGTTTTCTTTTCCAGAATTATGGTTTGTTTGTGGGGTTTTCTGAAGTGACAAATAAACAAAGGCAATTTGGATTCTTCTTTACATCTCACCAGAGCTTCAGAATGATTCTAGATTTCGGTTGGAGTTGTCTCATGCTATTGAGCTGAATAATTATTAATGTGAAAACCTCTGGATTTGTAATATTACAAACACTGCTTTGCATTTGTTTTCAAAGGAAAGCAATTATTCATTTAAGGCATTGATTCCAAGTACATCCTTTTTTGAGATCACTGAACGGGCAGTTTTTAATACTGCATCTTAAATAGGAGGCCATCAAGCACTTGGCCAATTTTAATCACAGCGCTTACTCTACTGACAGGTTAGTTCAAGAATCAAGTGCTCTGAGCTTTGGAGGGGGGGTGGGAATCTAGAAAACAGGGCTTCTAGGATTTAATTCACAGAATCATGGAATAGTTTGGGTTGGAAGGGACCCCTAAAGGTCATCTAGTCCAACCCCCCTGCCGTGGGCAGGGACATCTTCAACTAGATCAGGTTGCTCAGAGCCCCGTCCAGCCTGACCTTGATTGTTTCCAGGGATGGGGCACCCACCACCTCTTCTGGGTGACCTGTGCCAGTGCTTCACCACCCTCAGTGTAAAACATTTCTTCCTTACATCTAGTCTAAATCTACCCCCCTTTAGTTTAAAGCCATTCCCCCTTCTCCTGTCGCAACAGGCCCTGCTAAAAAGTTTGTCCCCATCTTTCTTATAAGCCCCCTTTAAGTACTGATAGGCTGCACTAAGGTCTTCCCAAAGCCTTCTCCTCTCCAGGCTGAACAACCCCAACTCTCTCAGCCTTTCTTCATAGGAGAGGTGTTCCATCCCCCTGATCATTTTCGTGGCCCTCTTCTGGACCCGCTCCAACAGGTCCATGTCTTTCTTGTGCTGAGGGCTCCAGAGCTGGACGCAGTGCTCCAGGTGGGGTCTCACCAGAGCAGAGTAGAGGGGCAGAATCCCCTCCCTCGACCTGCTGGCCACGCTGCTTTGGATGCAGCCCAGGATACGGTTGGCCTTCTGGGCTGCGAGCACACATTGCTGGCTCATGTCCAGCTTTTCATCCACCAGTACCACCAAGTCCTTCTCGGCAGGGCTGCCCTCAATCCCTTCATCCCCCCGCCTGTATTGATAGTGGGGGTTGCCCCGACCCAGGTGCAGGACCTTGCACTTGGCCTTGTTGAACCTCATGAGGTTCACACGGGCCCACTTCTCAAGCTTGTCCAGGTCCCTCTGGATGGCATCCCGTCCCTCGGGCATGTCAACAATTTTATTTTTTTTTCTTCCCCCCCTTAACCCTCCCAACAGTAATGCCTTTTATTGAAATTGTCAGGAGTGGCAATTTCATGAAGACATCGGTGCCTTAGGAATCGGGGAGGGTTGTCATGAAAGCTACTAAAACCCCTTTATGATTGAAAATTATTATCAGTAGCTAGCACACAGACTGCTCTGAAAATCCATTAAAAAATTCTGTAGCCTTTTCAACTTCCAAGAATTATAGTCATCTTTCTTCAACTTGAAGAATGTGAGGTTGGAAATTTGGCCCTCACACTGTTCATGTCACATATTCGTTATAAGCAAAAAAAATTATAAGCAAAAAAAATTAGCCGCCACAGTTCATCAAGTTCAAACTCATAAACACTAACTCATTAATGTAAATTAAAGATACCATATCTGCTTACTTAATATCCACGTTTTGCTGCCAAAATTTGATCACACAAATTAGGGATTGGCCTTGTGGGACATTTGCTTCAGCACTACAGTTATCTACTGCTTACTACCAATGAAAGAAGCAGCTATTTGATCTGCATAACCACTGTGTGATCCAATGTTACTATCTTTATAATGCTCCAACAATAGGTTTATTTTTGTAAGTCAGGGACAGAATTCCTCAACTGCTGAACAGTAGCCTTATTCAGCTCCAGTTAAAAATGAGGAACTGGTAAAGCACAGTTACACAAGTGGTGGGCATAATTAGAAGTCCAACTTTATTTCCATAAGAAGTTTTCCACACAAAAAAAACACCCAGAGATATTTTTTCAAGTTGCCATGAGAGGCTAACAAAGATTTCTTACATTTCATTCGTCTCTCAGAAAGGACTGGACATTTCTTTCTTAGATTACTATTTTCTAGGAGTCCATTTGGTATTTACCCACCAATTCATGTCTTGTTCATAATATTCAGAGATATAACATAAGGTAATACAACTGATACCTGTAAATGACTACTATTGTCCTTGCTAAAGGTGTCCTGACACTTTTTAGACAACCAAAAAAGAGTCTAAATAAATCTTTAACCCCACATACATGTGAAATGATCAAATTCTTCAGATATCTTTTCAGTCCATTAATCACTTCCACTAAAAAGTATTATTTTCCAAAACATGCACACGTGAGAACTTCACACTTGATTTAGAATACATACATTTTTGTTATGAAACTATTCAAAAGTTAGTTACTGAATTAGAATAACTGAATAGATGGGATGTTATCATCAATGTTTTATGATAACTAAGGATCACCTGGAATCACTACACTTTTTTAAAGAAAACGTACGATGCATGTTGAAAGCTTTAAGCATACTTAAGTACAGTACGTGGTTCTCTCTGGAGAATACTCATTACTAAGCTCAAACATTGTTTGAACCCACCTATTTTCCATTCCGACAGTCCTTTATGCACTTTTCACTGGTGGTTTTTTTACTTTTTGCTATCCAAGTGTAGTGGGTTTTTTTTTCCCCACTGGTATGATAAGTATAGTATAGTACAGAACTAAAGCAGAATAAATGCCATGCAAAAACAGATCTTTGCATTCCATGCAACATCCATTTTGGGTTTGTTTTTTTTGTTGTCAAAATAAACAAACACCAAATTACTTCTCTTTCTACAACCAAAAAATAAATTGGAATAATGACAGAAAAGATAAAAGTGCTATGGCAAACCCCTCCCCCCAAATTTAAGTCTTAGAAGAAACTATACTATACATTATTTGAAAAGAAGTATGATATCTATAAAAATCAAACATTTCCTGGGGAAGTGGCCTAATATTTATTGTACCTCTTTGTACAAGCACCATTCCATTGTTCCAGCAACAGTAGATAATGATTTTGGCTGGCCTCATGCTGACCTATAATATTTATATGCCAAGGCATTTATCAACTTCATAAAAACCCAACAGACATATTAGTATGTAAAAGGAAGTACATTTCCTTATTACAAGTGTTTCTTCCTGATATTGCTTCATGTCTTCAAGGAAAAAAAAATGGTACCACAGTCCACCCAGCCATTTTTAAAAAAAAAATATTCCTTAGTAACCACCAAGAAAGCTCATGGAAATGCTTTTGGGGAAAACACAGGGAGTGAACAAAATTACCATGGTTTTTCTTTTTTTTTTTTTATTTTTTTTTTGGGGGGTGGGAGGGGAGCAGGGAAGGAACATGCAGAGTTGCTAAAAAAAAACACATTAAACTGAGAAATACGTTCTCAAAGCAGAATATAAGCAACAGAAATGGAGATTTACATTTAATCATTTCCATTGGATTAAAAACAAAGTACCGATTAAGGCCAGTAAAAATGAATTATACTGCATGTTTTATGCCAGCATAGAGTCATCCAAAAAAATCACAGAATCATCAAATGATAGAATGGTTTGGGCTGGAAGGGACCTTTAAAGATCATCCAAGTCCAACCCCCCTGCCATGGGCAGGGACACCTTCCACTAGACCAGGTTGCTCAAAGCCCCGTCCAATCTGGCCTTGACGCTTCCAGTGATGGAGCGCCCACAACTTCTCTGGGCAACCTGCTCCAGTGCCTCACCACCCTCATAGGGAAGAAATTCTTCCTTATGTCCAATCTAAATCTACCCTCTTTCAGTTGAAAACCGTTGCCCCTTGTCATGTCACTACAGGCCTTGGTAAAAATCACTAATACTGGTGAACAATGGTGTTTTCGGTTCTTGTACAGAGAACCTACACCAGCCAGAAGCAGTTACGCATTGGCCGCTTCCTGAGGAGGCAGTGATATATGACGTGCACAAGGACGGACAAACTGTTCTATCAAGCTATAAAGAAAATGCTTTGTAACAAAACACACCAGGAGAGGAGGACTGTGGCAAGAAGAATCATTGTATCCTGATTGTCTAACAATTTGTAAAGAAGCTGTGGCCTCCCAAAATACTTACATTTTCCACACCAAAATACCATATTTAAAATAGATCCAAGCGCTACAAAAAAAAAAAAAAATCACCTAGCCTGTTACTTTGGTGCTAGAGGTCATGTGAAACAACTGTTTGGGAGACATGTCATGCTTTTACATGACTCAGCGCACACAGCTGAGCACTGCCACTGCTGTCTGAAAGGAGATGCTAAGAACAGGTAAACTCCCACCGTCCATATTCATGCCCTAGCACAGAAGTAGGGAACTACTACTGCTGCTACTGTCGTAACACAAACAATTTTCTCCACGTGATGGTGGAGCACTGAAAAAAACCCAACCCCTCTATTTGGGAACCCATATATCATGGCAGATAGCTAGGAATCCATTTACACTGTACATTTGCTCTATAAGAAAGCAAAGAAACTGAATAAATGAAGGTGCTTTGTGGAACAGAATGCTTTAAATGCCCCTGAAAAAAGTGATACGGTTATTGAACCGCTGCTCCATCACATTTCCATCAAAATGTACCAAGAAGGGATATGAACACTTCCCACCTTTATCAATCAGTCTAACTCACTGAAAAGGTTAAAGACGTGAACAAGACCAAACTTGGAATTCACTGTGGAGGAAAAAAGAAAAGTGCTACAAAACAGATTTCTTTTGCCATTTTAAAAAGACAGAGTACGCAGGATATGATGAGTCAAGCAAGAGAGCTCTCTACTGAAAAAGGCAGATAAAAAACCCCAACATCATGGCCAAAACAGCCACAAATTCTATGCCAATTTTCTTCTAATCCACCTAAATACAGCCAACCTGATACACAAATTGTCTAACTTTGAAATATTTGGTTATTGCTTGTAAAAAAAAAAAGCAGTGATAAATTGTATATACATTTTTCAATTTTATGAAATATCATTACATTAACTTATGCAGCAAAATTATAAAATACAAAAGGCTAATCAGAAAAATGTTCATCTCTTGTGTGATATTAATAAGTTAGTATTGAAATTTTGGTACATCTACATTATTTTCAGAAAACTTCTTATTCTTCATACAAGTCAAAGTTCTTACCATAAAAGTTTCTGTTCTGCTGGGATACTGAATGTAACACGTCAGCTTTTTTGGTTGGCAAGTTCTGTTCGCTGTAAAAGAAGCATACATGTAATTTGAAGGCTTAAACTATTGATGTACGATCACAAACCTTATTGCCTGGAGTGTATACAAGCGTAAAAACTTTGCCTATGTGAAACTGACTTATCACTGTCACTTTTTTTTTTTTTTACTCACACACACACTATACAGAAGATCCATAAGATAGTAGGGGTGGCCCTTTAATACTTTTAACACAGCTCCCACACGTGACAGGCTGTGCTGATGCAGAGAAATTTCAGATTACCTGAATCCTTTAATATGGACAGACAAAAAAAATACACAGTTTGTGAGGCTGGTGTTCCCAGTTTGTTCTGGAGATTGGACGCCCACTCATCCCAGCCTTACTCTAGAGTACAACAGCAGGATGCCTAATAGGCAGCACATAAAAAGCAAATTTTCTCGATCTTAAGATCACATCAGCCTGCTTAATAAAGACAGCTGGTTCCCAAAATTATAAACAATAGAAAAATGATATGTCACCTGTGAGGAAGAACTACCAACTGCACTTTTTCTCACTGTAAACTAAAGAATTTCATAAAAATTTCAAAAATTGCTTATTAACAGAGATCACCAAGAAAGCGAGACAGTTTTGAATACCTGTTTTCTGTAGTAATTTTCAAATGGAACAGATACCACTGGTCACCTGATACAATTTATTTGTAGGTTTTACCTAGAATTGCCACTTTAGTGCAGCAGAAGTATACTACCCATGGGGTATACTATATGGTTTCCAATTTATCATCAGTATCACCCGTATCTGAAACAAATACATTTTTCAGTGCTAATAGTTTACACCCTGACTATTTTGAAGTTAAACATATAGCAGCATCTGACTATGACAAGCTTGTTTTCTAAAAATGCAAAAATCTCATCAGTATCAATACCTTAAGTATGTGTAACCTTTAGCTAACATTCTATCTTGTCCATTTTCCTAGTTTGACATTTTGCTATTCATTAATACTTTGTTGTGACAACAAACATCAGCCTTCTAAGTTGTGATGCCACTTAAGTCTTTCATTCATAGGGATTTTCATTTAAAAACTTTTTCTCAAACTGGAAGAAAACTGGAAGATTACAAACAGCAAACCCAAGAGGAAGAAAAAAAAAAAAAACAAGCCATCAGCAGATTTACTAAATCTTGGTGGTTTATTTAAGCAAAAAGCATGCCTTACCAATCCAGATAGGGAGCTGACAAACACCCTGCCAATTCCTTCCTTCTCCAAGAGTAAGGCAGGGAAGAAGATACACAGTGGCAATGTTTCAATTTAAAAAAAAAAAAAAAAAAAGGCTCTTGTTATTGAAAGGACAGGAAAACAAGGAAAATACTGAAAGAAACAGGAAGAATGGAGAAAGAACCTAACGGAAAACAAAACACTAAGTAATTTTTTTCCACCTTCTAAAAGAATTTAAGTAATGAATTTGTATTTTTTTGTTTTTATGAGACAAAGTCTGAACGGTTAGATGGGAACTAGTGAGTATTGCCAGTCAACTCTAATTACCAGTCATATAAAATCCTTCTGAAAGTCCCAGTAAGTCATTTGTATTTTGATAAAGTACGATTTTGTTTCTTTATTTGACAAATATTTAAACAACAGTGTAAGCAGATTCTTAATGAACTAAGTTGTTTTAAATTTATCATTTTCTCTCTCATAGAGAGACACATGCAACATTTGGGCATCCCATTACCTCTTGGGCATGTTTAGAAATGAGGCACGGTTATAACTGTAGAAATCACTGTTTGAGGCAACTGTAAACACTGAAAATATAAACATGGCTTGGAGTAGCTTTACACATATTTATATCAGTATCCAATAAAAAGCCCATCAGGTTTTTGTATAGTGGGGTTTTATACCGTTTGTTGGGAGGGGAAAGGCAGGAGGGAGGGAGGAAAAGAGGGGAGCAGATAAAAGCATGGGGTAAAAAGTGTTTTTTAATGGGAAGTAGACACCATAGTCATAATCTCCAGTTCAGAAAGTCCATAAAGCAGCCAAATACAATAGGCCAAAAGAATACCCTTACAAAATACCACTCTATCTGCTGTCGTCCTTCATAAACAACTGCTGGCTACTGGTATAGACTGAATGCATGTCAGATGAACCTTTGGCCCTATCCTGTCATGGCCATTTTTATGTCCTTATTTATGCTTCTATATGCAAAATAAAATAATACCCTAGGAAACTAAGAACTAAGCAAATGACTGATTTTGCTTTCTTGCAGTTCCAAAATAATCAGAGACATTTCAATTCATACAGAAGCTGTATTTTGTATGTTTTAAATAAAAAAATTGTTTTGATAACTTGCTACAATACTTTATGAAGTAAGTTTTAAAATTTTGCATCTCCGCTTACAGAAGTCAGAGCCTTTCGATTTCCTGGTATTTGCTACTCTCTTCCCCGTAAAATAACTTTTCATGAAAATATACGTCCAAAAATTTGCTCAAATCTAGCAATCATTTGTGACTAGTCTTGGTCTCACAACTGTGCTCTTCCACTTTATGGATATAAACAAGATTCGAGAGAAGAATGTATGGGTTCTAGTAGGAACTACGTTCCACATGCGGTTTTCTGTAGTGCGTGTCTTAAACTCTATGTGGAAGGTTGATAACTTTCTATTTCGCAGCACCACATAATCATTTAAGTTGGAAGGGACCTCTTCAGATCATCTAGTCCAACCCCCCTTGCTCAAGCAGGGTCAACTACAGCAGGCTGCCCAGGACCACGTCCAGTTGGGTTATGAGTATCTCCACAGACACTCCATGTCTCTGGGCAACGCACTTGTTACTAGCATGCATCAATTCTTAGTAAGTTTAATAAAATTTGGCTACTACCCACATTTTTGGCCAGTTTTAGTGATTTTACACTTTTCAGCAAAGATTTTCAAACAGGTCAATCAATTATCAAGTGATCAATATACGTCTGAGGTGTTCTAGAAAACTGAATTTCAGAACGATGACTAGTAGCAGTATACAGGATTCACCTATTGCCATTCCCACCTCCTTGTCAGGGGCCTGTCTGTACAACTGCCACAGATATGATTTATATAGACACTTGTATTCCATTACAGATGGCAGGTTACCCACAGCCTAAAAAACTTGTAACTAAAGATGTGTAGCAATTATTTCACATTAACACACCCTGGCCCTCAGCAGGGCTTAGCAGTTCTGGCTCAGCGCCATAATAATGTGGCTCAGTGCCTTCCAAACAGAACTAGTGTTGCAGCGTCAGAGTGAAGGTAAACTTAACACTTCATTGTCCGCACCCTTATTTCTAGATAGGTTGCCACAGACACTTGACCTCAAGCGTATGAAGTTCCAAAGCATGTTTTCTTGATTTTTTTGGAAGCAACACATGAACATTGGAACAACTTGTTTTTCTGTAAATACAATCTATGCAAGTTCTAACAGCATTAGCATTACCTGCAGGAAGCACTTTCTTTAACATTCTTGACATCTGCCAGATTGATTCCTTCAATAACAGGTGAGTCCGGATTTGCAGATCCATTGCTGATATGATCACTGCTTTCATATCCAGATTCTGTCCTCTGAATTTGCCAGTTATCACCATGCATTTTTCTCTCTGTAAATCCTTTGCTTTTTTCAGCATTCCCTTTTCCCTCCGAATCCAGTGAACTTCGACTTCCTGTATCCTGTTTTGTTTCATCTTCATATATAGTCATTAAACCTTTCTGGATTTGGTTCTCTTTTGGCCAATGGTTAAAGCTTCGCTCCTTTTCATGCTTAGATTTACTGTTCGGATTTGCCTTGTGCTTTGGGCTATGCTGCTTTTTCTCAGTCTCGCTGAAAATGCTGTCTACATTTAGCGTCTCTCGCATAGGTTTCCAACCTTTACTTCTGCTTCTGGTGATACTTCCTCTGTCCCTAGAGCCTTGACTGGTGTCTGTATCGTAGCCAGTGACACCATCAGTGCGGGTCCTGATCATTGGTTTCTCCCCAGCAGGAAAAGCTTCTGTTTTATTTGATCCAAGCACCTGTACAGAAAGCTTTGCTTGGTGAGGTGCATTGTCATGCTTATAGGGGCCTCTTCCCTGGCTGCTGTATATGCGCTGATCAGCACAGTGTCTAAGTCCATTTCCAACTGGAGGAGACCCCAACTTAACATTGGAACGGTCCTCCCCAATCAAATCTTATAAGAAGAAAAAGAAAAAAGCTCCATTAAAGTTTTCATTAATATTTAACTGGTATTGTTACAGTACTTACGTTTCTTACACTATCTCAACAGATTCAGCACATATTTCAGAATACTGAAAACTGGGAAACTCTAATCTTACAGTGTGTTCTCTTAAAGGGAGAAAAAAATCTGCACAGCTAGTATTGATGCTAAAAGCTATTTAACCCATTGATTCGCTGGTCGTATTTTTAAAATGTACCTCTTTGTCTCCCAGACTCTTTTCTTGGTCCTCTGTCTGCATCTTTTCGTAAAGATGAGAAGTTTTTCATATCAGCCACTTTCTGAGCACACTCTCTGGATATGTCCTTTAGCCTGTCCTTTTGATCGCTGTAACCTAACTTAGCTGCAAAAAATACTTCTTGT
Organism: Aptenodytes patagonicus; assembly: GCF_965638725.1. Taxonomy (NCBI): domain Eukaryota; kingdom Metazoa; phylum Chordata; class Aves; order Sphenisciformes; family Spheniscidae; genus Aptenodytes; species Aptenodytes patagonicus. Next base: position 80,262,002 of record NC_134952.1, read on the forward strand.
CAAAGATCATTACTAAAAAGTCATTCATCATCAAAACACACAAATATATTTATGTACCATAACATTTAGTTTTTAATATTAATACTACTTAAGAAGACTAATGAATTACATAACACAGATTAAGAAAATGAGCTGTATAGTACAGGTATAAATGGATAGGTATCTCCAAGGACTCCACTAAATGGAGCTAATGAAAGTAACCAAAACAGCATTATGTCAAGCATGTCTTACAAACACCTCTTACTTACTAAAATTGAATGCTCAAGCCATCTTCAAAGCATATACAATTTACATTAAATTTTATGAATTATACTGAAAAAATGAATCTAAGTTTAATCTTGTCTAAATGTGAATGTTTACTTTTAATAAAACAGTGGAGTCTGTTTATGAAAACAAATCCTTCTATTTCTGAAAAGGTAAATACTGACCATTTTTGAGTCATCGCTCCATCAAAAAAAGAGTTACCAAGCTTAGCATTCTCAGTTTTAAAAAGTCTAGAATTCAACTATAAAGACAGAAGAGAAACACATCTCAAGAGAAGGCAGCATCTCTCTGCCTGAGAAGTATGGAGAGTTCAGAACAAAGGTACTGACAAGTAATGCAGAAGTCACTGCCTCATATGACTTCTTACAGCTTGATTTGCTTGGAAGCCTAATGTACAGATAGAATGGATTTTTACTTTTTTTACTGTTCTTTCCAAACATAAGATAAAGTCCATTAATATACAGGACTACAAATAATGCAGCATTATCACAATACTGTTGAGGAACAGTGTTCCTCAAATAGCCAATGATCCACAGAGCCACACCATGTGCTCCGAAGTATCAATCAGCTTCAAGTTTCTAATGTTCTAACCGACAATATGATTGGAAGGCATGATGATGTTTGAGAAAGGGATCAAGTCCTCAAGAGCCACTTTAGTGCAGGAATAAGGGGTAATAAAAAAAATTTTGCATTTACAGTTCTCCAGAAAAGTTAACATTCCATGGCAGATATTACTTAAACATTAGTTGTTATTCAAAGATTCATTCAAGTCAATGGTGGAATTCTTCCTTTAGAAACAGTACCAGCCCAGAGGTTAGAACGTACCTGAAATGCTACCAACTGAAATATTTCATAAGACGACACATTTGGGTTTTTTTCGGGGGTGGGAAATACATACCTGGACCTCTACCACCACTAGCTTGAATATGGCTTCTACTGAATGCTGAATTATCTGGCTGAAGTTTTTTATTACTTCTTTGACTAATGGGGTCTCCAATTCCATTCTCTTTCATGAGGTCTGATTTAGGAGCAGAATGCTTTTCAAATCCTATCAAATAACATACCTATCTTTAGAAATGAAAGGCTTCCTAATTTAAAGTTTCCAATATCTAAATTAAAAAATAAGAAAAAAAACTTTTTAATTGCAGATTAAAAAAACCAAAAGAAAAACCTTACAAGAAAAACCACACCACATTTCAATATGCTAGGCAAATAAGGTTCTGTAATATTTTATATACTGCCATATTTACAGTGGCAGACTGTAATGGAATAGGGTCCTCAATTCTTTCTTCCCTGAAGCAGACTATATCCTATTGCTACTCATTATGTGAAGAGGAACATGTCAAATTCAATTGGTCTTTTATTTAATTTACTTGTATGTTATGTTTAGCGTTTAAAAAAAAAAAAAACAAAACACAAAACCAAGAACCAAAACCAAGACAGCAGTACAAACTACAGAACCAAAAGACTGGATTCTTACATATTGAGGCCTATGCTATATGAATCCCGGAGAAAAGCTTCCTGCAGCTCCTTCTGATTTTTCCCAAAGCTCTGAATTGTGCTCTGCGTGTTTGTGCGTGTATATACACAGATAACAAACACACATGCTCCTAATATCTCTCTGTATTTGTATGAAACTTTAAAGTATCTATTTATAGAATTTTTAAAGGTATTTTAAATGAATCTATACACACATAAGAACATCCGCATATACAGATATACTACAATTTTCTTCTGAAATTACTGGTTATGTGTAAAGTAGTTATTCTAGTAAAGTAGACTGTTCGAATCTACAATAGATCTTTTCTCCCCCATTATCCATGAGCCTCCATTTGTATTCCCTTATCAGACACAAAATAAACAGTTATATACACTAATCTCTTTTCTTTTGAGACCCTTCAGATAATTATTGATAAAAGTATTTAGGAACGAAGCAGCTAATCCATCACCTTCTCCTTTATAATCCCCATTTCAGAAATACAGTCGATACTGTTACTAAAAAAAGATATAAAATATATCTTAATTACCCAAGTCTTCCCCATTTCCTCCTGCTGCTTTGCATTGAGACCAGTGAATAATCTGCTTTGGAGCATCTTCTGGAGATACAGCTGTGCCATCTGGGTTAGCATAAAATAGCAACAATGGCTGAAAGTGACATCGAATGCACCTGGAGACCACATCTTTCCATTTTGTTCCGATCTAAGACAAACAACAAAACAAAACAAAACCCCATAACTTTATCAACAGCATTGAACCCATTATGGAAAGAATAATTTATTAAGCAACAGGTACCAAATGCCTAATTCCAAAGGCACAAAGGAACTAAGATTGAACATTTTGGTACATGAGTTTATGTAAATTGCAGCAAAAAGCCAGAAGCAGTATTACACGGGCTAACAACCAGAACATCAACACTAGGAACACAGCTGCCAGTAATTACGTCTTCTTTTTCATTAAAAGAAGTACCAAATCAACAGTAGACAAGTGCATTAACATTCTGAAACATTCGACATTTGGAAGGCAGAACTGTAAAGTAGTGAAGTCAATTCTAAAATTCAATTGTGAAAACCGATTTACAAAACTAAAGGTTTATTAAAATAGAGACATTTGTTTGACTCGTTTCAAGTTTGGTGTCAGAAGAATGCATTTTAGAAGAGTAAAGATCACTAAATTTGGTAGCAGTAAAAACAGTATTTACCTCTTTTACATTAGCGTCATCAAACAGTACCCATTTGCAACTCTTGGTGTGAAAGGCAAAGGCACAGTAGTGTCGGCTTGTGTAGCAAATCATTCCCACAAGAAAAAGTTCACTGTTTTTGGCATTTTCATCTGTAACCCTATAAAACAGCTGTAAAAATTGTTATATATTTTAAAATGTGTAAAACATTTAGCCTCAATTTCCAGACCTACTACTGGCATTTCACCAAGGCAATGGGTATTAAATATCCTGTTGCATTATACAATTTTTCATTAAAATAAATAATAATTTTTGCACTTATTAGGTCTATTTTAACATTTATTTTTGCATAGTTGAAAGGGTAAAACAATAATGCTCTGGAATAATTCCACAAATTCCAAACTGAACGTGATATTCCTAGATTTTCAACTAGGAATTCACCTACATTCATCTTTGTACTTAGGCACAAGACCAACACTTCTGATGGGACTTCTTCCTCTCACAGAAACTACATCAACCAGCACATTATAAAGAACGGTAAAAGCAGACATAAACTTTGAAGCTAAATTGTACTTTTTTAAAAATACATATATATTTTTATATTTTGTATATATTTACATAAACATAAAATACATGTAAAATGAATTCTAGAATAAGCAAATAGTAAGTTTGAGGTCAGATACCCCAGGAAGATGAAGTTGCGTTGCCAGATTCCGCATAACCTCTTCTGTCAGGTCAGAGTGTTCTGAATCCCAGACTAAACCGATTGTCACAATCTCGGGACAATTCATAAGAACACGACGAATTTTGATTTTTTGACCACAGTTACTCTAGAAAAAAAAGTGATGGAAGGGAAAACAGAGATGTTTAAAAAATGGAAGTCCAAAGTTGAGTTACTAGACAAGAAATAGTGCAACAGAACAACTCTGCAACTTCTTCTAATTCTCAAATTTAATTATGATGTTTGTTTCTAACAATTTAAGGATAAAATTCTTCATCACAAAAACACTCTGATGAAGACTACAGCTAAACTTCTACATCCAGTCACCACCTTAAAACAGAAATCTCTGAAAACATCCAAGTCACCATCACAACTTCTCTTTTGCTGTCCCTCCATTTCATCATTTAAGCTTAGGTCTGTATGTTCTTGTGTACTTTTCAGTGGTTCCTAAATTAACAGTATTTACACAGAACCATTAAGGAAGTGAGGAATTAAGTAGAACAAGCTAAAAGAGACTATTTTTGTCAACAGAAGCACAAAATTACTCCAGTAGAAGACAATGGTGCCAAGCTGTCAATATATATGAACTAAAGCAGCTTCACTCAGAAAATACACCTGTTCCAACTAATCAAAACCACCTAGCTCTATGTTGAACATGAAGTGAAAAAGAAAACACGGACCTAAACTCGACTTTCTAAACAGGCCACTTGCACCTACAATATCACGTTCATCTATAATTGGAGCAATAAAATATAAATTTAAGGGCTTTTTTTACCCTAAGCTGCACTGCACTGAAGCGGCCACATGTAATCCTGCTTCTAGGGGAATACTTTACCCCGATTTAATATCCTAAACAGCTCTCCCTTGTATCTTAAAGTTATGCAACGTCTTTCTTTACTTACAGGACACTTTCTGTAGTCACCAGTAGTATTTGCTGCCTGCAGCAATTCTGCAAACATTTCCGGCTTGAGACGTTCATGCCTCTCCATCATTCTTTCTACTTCATTACTGTAAAAAATTAAATGGAAATAACTGTGGATCTCCCATCTTAAGAGTTAACAGATTTCAGTCAACTCTCAATTAACTATATCTTATGACTAAAAAGAAAAGATACAGAGGTAAAACGGTAGCAATACATACTTTTTGTCAAGCTCTCTCTACATCTTGCTTTTGAAATCCAAGTGTTACTTTTGGACAGTATCTCAAAAACACATTTTAACAAAGGAACACACATTCATTTTTAACACTTACAGCATTTCTCTGGCATGCTTTTCTTATTACTGGAGGGGTGTATATGGAAAAATGAGATACAAGAATAAAAGCTCTTACCACAGGGCTGTGGTAGAAATATAACGCACAAATTCCGTAAAAGGCAACGGGTCTGATGATGCTCCACAACTGCGACATACACACTACAAAAATAAAAATACTTTTGTTTTTATTTACTCAGGACAGTGGAAACAAATTATTTATTAAAGCAATCAAATAAAGGTCTGACCTGTTCATACAGTGTCATAGCAAACTTCTGATGAGAAATACAGGATTTTGAAGTGCACATATCTGTTTCACTGTTTGGCACTAGGTGAAAATGAATCCTCTCAAGGATATTTTCCTAAATAGAAATATTAATGTAAATATAAACTGAAGAAGTCAGAATATATGAGCAACATTACAGTTTAATAGTCCAACTAATCCCCTTGGCTCCAAATAGTCCACCTACAATTTTAGAGTGTACTTAATTCCGTCCCTATTCACAACCCAGTGGATGGGAATTGTCTTCATATCAACACTTCCAAACATTAACAAAACAGCATTAGACAACAGTTACCCAACTGCTCTTCCAGACAGCATTCTCCTTTGAAGGAAGTGAATCTTCAAGAAAAATTAAAAAAGCTGTTCTTACAGTAAGACATGATATTAACGTCATTGCATGCAATGACTGAAATATTTTTTTGGATCAGGCCTCTGTCTCAGTTCTTCTTCACACCTTTATGTTTTTCTCTGCATATCAATCTGATTATCTGATCACGTTTAGCACATGCACCAACACAAGTACCATTGACAGAAGCATGGAAAAAGCTCATAAATAGCACATGCCTGATCCCATCCCAAGTCTCACTTTTCAACCTTAAAGAAAGGAAAAAAAAAAAAAAGATTGTCATCAGTTTGGCCCCTGAATCAGCATGGGCATTTTTTACTCTTTTGCCAAAAATACCAGAGGTAATGGGAAGAAGTGAATCTATTCAGGTAGATCATTCAGACAGCTGATTACTTCAGGGGTCCAAGTGCATTTGGATTAGATGAAGCAGTAAAGAGACATTCTCTTTCATGACTGCAATCCATTAACCTGACTGCAAGATCTCAAACAGCCACTTTCAGAGTCCTCCACTGGATTTTCCTATGTACGTGAAAATGCATCTGGCAGGTAGGTATTCAATTGTGGATACTTCCAAAGGATGTCCAAAGCTGAAAGTAATCAAAGCAGCAACCATATTTTCTGTCCCTCAAATTAGTGTCTGAAGGTTAATACTGATTTTTTTTTTTTCTTTCTTTCCAATTTTCATTGCCTTCTTAGGACTTCTTAGAAAGGCTTCTTTACCAGTGTTCTATGCGATCTTGAGTCATCTTTTATGGCTACAGTAATGGCTCATGTTTTTCAATGAGACACTTCATAAAAGCATAAAGTAATTGCAGCAGGAGTCAAGACCTTCAAGTATTCGTTCACTCTTGGATAAGAAAATGGAAATCTCTTCTGCAGAAGACTTCAGTAATGAGCTGGCTATTTGTAACGGAACATATTTCAATAGCTGATGAGAGAATACTTGGAGGAACAGACTATATATTCAAATCCGTAGGTGCCTCTTCTCCCGAGAGATAACCCTTCTCTCCATCCAAAAAATTTTGGGAGTGACTGAGAGTGCATCATCCTCACCCACCTCCTGTAGTAACAATGTTTCGTGTATCCCTCTGCCCGAGCTACAGAGCAAGGGAAGAAAGTACAGAGCCAATGCAAGATTACTCCATCCCACGTTACCAGACGCTCACTCCATGTGTCTGTTCCCCTAAACTGGCATAAAAGAAGGTCAGTAGTATTATGTCACTTGTATCCCACCTGTGAGCCTGGAGCTACTAAAACAGGCCAGCTTGATATCCACAAAGCTAACGTAATTCTACTCAACTATCACAAAGAATACTTACAAAGCATTCTGCTGCATCATCCATGAATCCAAGCTGGAAACGCTGTTCATCCTTAAAACTTTCTGCCAGGGCGTGTCTCATATTATCCGATGGGAGCGCTTTTTCTCGACTGTGTTGAAACTGTGAAAATATTGCCTAGGAAGAAATACAATTACTTAGCTTCATTAGCCACTTGACTAGACACTGTGGTTCTACACAAATACATCAGTTCTTATGTAGCATGCCTAAACAGCAAACATAAAACGTTTATAAAGCTATGCAACTTTAGAAATTACTGTTTTCTCTTAAAGTTACTTAGGTTCCGTGTTCTGTTACTCATTTCATTATAAGAAGTTATGCTACCAAACTGAACTTTGACCCAGCAGGAAAACACAGAAGTATATAAAAATGCAAGTGATTGACTTTAGCTCCCAGAAGCAACACAAGCCCTGGCCTGTAATTACGCAGCTTTTTTAATTTGGCCACTGGAACAGCGGTTCATGCATACGTATCTCACCTTTACAGATGGTGTGTATTTCTCAGGGCATAATGTAATACCACTCAGGTTAGTTTAACACCCATCATTCATTAAATAATGTAACACTTACATTACTACTTCAGATAGGAATGTATCTTTATTAAGATTATGGCTGTGGAAAAAACTCCCAATTAGATAGAATGCTGATAATCCTTGCTATTAAATCAGCTCTCTGCTGAACCAGTGGACACAACACAAGAGAACAGGTCGATATCCGCAGTTCCAGAACATGAGAATAAATTGCACTTGATTTTTTTTTCTTCATTTCCCAGAAGAGATAGTTGGCTACTACTTTTCTTTTTGGCAGAGATACGTATGCAAGTGACCTCATCATTTAGCAAGTAAGGGAGGTTGATTTTGAAAGAACTAAAAGTTAAAAGCTATTAAATGAATGAGAAAACATTTGCAGGTATTAAAGGGTGTATTGAACTGTCAAGAATTCTAAGTCAAACTTCAGAGAAAAATGAAGAGAATCAAGACAAAGCAAATCAGGAGAAGCCATGTAAAATATAAATAAGAATATGCATTCTTCACATAGGCCTCCTATGGTTAAAAAAAAATCTGTTGGATGGAAGGCCAACAAGATACAACAGATAAGCAAAGTTTCAGTGCTAACAGAAAGTAGTGTTTTAACCATGATGCATTCCAGGGTAAGTGCCTGTCAAATATTTAAACTTCCCTCTCATAACAAAAAGCATGAACTACTGATAAAAATTAGTCAATAGCTCAATGTAAACATTCAAAATTAAGTTTTTAACAAATCTAGTAATACAAGCTAACTCTGCTTTGAAAACATTTATCACTGCTCATTTTGACTGCTAGGTCATTTTTGTTATGCAACAGAGCCTTACACTGCCAGCTAAAAAAAAAGTACAGATAAGCAGTTATGCAGATATGTATGCTCATTTTAGTGGCCTGCATAGTCAAAGTCCCACCCCAGTGTTATGCAGAGAAGAAAAGAGCATACTTAACTCTCAGAACACCACCAAAAGAAAAAGATAATGGATTGAACTGAAGTAAACCAGAATTTATTTGCTATGCTTTTAGTTTATAGGAGAGGCTGATATAGATAAAATATCCTTGTTCATTGGTGAATGAGAAGGGTTAAAATAGCCCAAGACCACCAGAAAAAAAAAAAAAAAGCCCCAAAACCCAACCCAAGTCACAAACAAGTTACTGAAATGCATCCTCATCCAGCATACACACTGCATGAAAATCAAAATGCCCCAGGTTCTGAACACAGAACAAACAGAATCACTCAACCAGTATCTCTAAGAAGCCAAGGAAGCAAAACAAGTAGTGTACATAATGACTGAGGAGAGATAACTTCCAAATGAGTTAACCACAATGTTCTGAGTTCGGTACTGAGGCTACTGGTCATGGAGTTATAAAGATCACAACTATACTGTTAAAACAATAACTAATTCCACTCTAACCAATTTCAGAACAGGCAGCAATATTACTTCTTACTGGTATTCTTGGGAACGTATCAAAATAGGAAGACATGACAGTCCAGGCAAGGCAAAATATTCAGGTACAATAAGCCATTTAGATAAATTGCACAAGAAGAGGCATCATGGGAGTAATCAATCCCTCAAAAATAGATAGTTGAAAGAATAAATAAAATTTCAAGGCCTAAATTACAGCAGCCTTATGAAGCAGCTGAAGCTAGTGTATTGCTTTGGAAGGTGACTTGAAGTGATGCAAAACCTATCTTACTTTGTAGTGGAGCCCCAAAAACTACAGGAAAAAAGAGGGTATTAAGGTACAGCAAGTGGTATGTTTAGCTTAAAAAAAAAAAGCACCTGGTCTTCACAAGTGCACCATTAGAATGGAATGATTCATTACTTACAGGTTCAATTGCATACCATGAGCACTACCTTCTTCATGTTTCTGAGCACACTGAAACTGCTATATTATTTTTACTATGATTCCAGCGATATGATTAGTCATTAAGAGTACGTAGTGTAACACATACATTCCAGCAATTGTCACCTTTCAATCCCTCTTCATTTCTTAAAGACTGTTCCAGTGCAGCATTGAACAAGACACTATATGACCAGAACTTCACATGTAATATGGGTCAAATCAAAAGGAAAAGGCCATAAAGTTTACTCTATATTATGACATCAGATATGAACATGAATCCCTATACACACAAAATTCCAGGAAACTAAAGCTATCATCCCAAGACAGACACAAGATTTTATCTGAAAACACAGATACGTCTGAGTTATGGTCTGGACTTCATGTACTAACAAGATCAAGTATCCAGCACACAGAAGAACATGATGTGCATCAAGACACTGGTGAAACAAAAAGTCCCAACAAGTTCTGTAGAGCCAAGAGCTTGTAAAAAGGTTGGAATAAAAGCCTCAGGAAGTTAGTGTCAATACGTGTAGTCTCAACCTACTTCAACTTGTTGGCTTTTTAAAATTAACCATTTTAACCAAAGAAATAAAATGGCATCTTTTAGAAAAAACTATGTTTGGAAAAAGACAGAGACACATTCAAAACCAGCTGTACCATACTGCAATCATGATAAACACTAAAAACAGCTGAAAAAACCCTACACGGTATGTAAATTATACACCTCCTGAAAGATTAAATAAATGTCATTGCAAACAGTTCTTGCCTAAAACGCTTATTCAGTAACAAGGTTTGGTCTGTGAAGCTCCCTGAGAATAAACTCTAAAATACTTGGCTTATCCTTGCTTACAATTTAGCATCGCCAAAAAACACTTCGTCAATGAACTACATTTTCAAACAGTGTTGTCCCTTTCAGCTCCCTGCAGATGAGTGATTCCCAGTTCTGTGTATCACTATATCTACTACCATATTTGACTATACATTCTACAGTTCTGTATTAGAATCCCATAAGTGTCTTTATTGTCAAATTGCAGTAAGAGTAGGAAGTGCATACTAGTAAAAAAAAAAAAACAACCCGATACCTTTTTTCATTGGGATTTTTATCCCAATGAAATAGAGATATCATGCTTACAGCTATTTCCCTAGTAACAGCAGGCAGCCAAATACCAGCACAGCAAGAGCAATAAGAACCTAACAGAATTCGCTATGTTTACAGACTTCAGATGAGTTACAAAACTGTTTGAAGCGCAAGTTTTATGTGCTAGTTAAGATATGCAGATCTGACTTACTTCAAACACTAAAAAGTTACCAGCTTTCATTAGTTTTCCAGTACCACTACCTGCCTTTCATTACTTACAAACTGAACAATTAAGTTCTGCACCATTACCATCAACTACTGAGTAAAAAAAGAATCTTGAGACCTTATCAGACAGCAATATAGTTATTGTAAAAGAACTATATTCAAACATTACAGGAAAGAACAAAAGCATATGCATGCAAATAGAAGAAAAAAATCTCTGAGAGGCTAGCTAGAAATTTTCAAATAAGTTATACTGTCTTTTAATAGACAAAAGTTTTATGTTTAAGCAGACTGTAAAATTTGTGTACTGTAAAATTTCTTCTTTAAACACAAGAAAATATTTCTGTTACAAATGTCCTTAAATCTAAATTGTTTCTTTACACAAGAATGAGTCACCCAGACATATGTATGATAGGGACATAAATTAGTAAAAATTAGTTAAATTATTTTTCCCACATTTTGAAAGATGATTCTTCCAAAAATTGTTGTTTACCTTTAAAGCACAAAATATGCACGCATCTCCCTGACACACATGTCCAGTTAAACCTCTTAAACTTCGTCGAAATATGTCAAGTTGCCATAATACCTATAAAAACAAAGTTTCACAGAAAACAAGTAATGAGTTCTGAAGGTTCTACGTTTAACACAACAACATACAGTAATTTTCATTTTTTTTTAATTTCACATAACATGTACAACTTGAGCACCAACATTGCTACAAGAATTATGGTCCTTTCCCATTAGTTTGGTAAATTGTGGAGATGAAAGTGGAAGGTTCACATTCACCACTTATAACATTTAGATCTCCTTTTTAAACTTTTTGAAACAATGGCAAACAATGTACTTTGTGTGGAAAAAGAGCTGAAGTACTCTTAAGGAAACAAGCACCAAGCTAAACTGTGTACAGAGATTGTAATAGTCGTCTTCTGGCTTTACATAAGAAGGCGGCAGCTATAGGGTTTACTTTATTTCTCTTTCCCTCTCCTCGCTTCCGTGCTTTCTTTAAAAAAAAAAAAAAGATGGAAACATGGAAACTGAATTGCTAGGTAAAATGCAAGCATCATTTCAGGTTAAGTCTATACTACATTCTTATGGTCTCTTACTAAAATAGTTGCTGAAATACATTTGTTTTTCCCCAGATCAAAATAATCCTCCTGCTTAATCAGGTACGTTTCTACCTTTTATTTGTGTAACTACTCTATATAAAGGTAACGTCAGCTTGGCTACACTATGCTGCTTTCAGTATCTAACATCTTAGGTACACAATCAGTGCGGTAGTTCAGAAAGTTGCCCATTAAAAAAAAAAACCAACCCAAAAATGAGTTCTCAAGAGGCACAGTAACACAACAGCTGCAAATCCAGAAAAAAATAATCCTATCTAGAAATATAAAAGCTAAAATGAATCAGAATGCATTTGAAAATGAATGTCCGAACCTCAGTTCTGAAGGTTGAACAGAGGTTAAAAGAAGAGAAAAGAAAGGAACACATTCCTCCTTGTAAAAGGGCAGTCACTGATCATCAACCACGGTTTGATAAACAGCAGTAGGTTGTGAAGTAGTAGGATTGTCTGAAACTATAACTAAAAATGACTTAGGGTTTAATTTTAGGGCACCCTAAGGGAAAACAGCAAAACTGCAAGAGAATATAGGTCATGCTGTTCCCATTGAATGTAAAACAGCAAACTCATTCTACTAAATCTATTGTATGTTTTTATTTTGAACATATTTAGATACCATACACACCACATAGATATATCTCTCGTATCTCCTATGTTTAAATCCATACAATTTTTAAGGCTTACAGGTTTTTTTTAGGAAGTCTACACATCCATTAAGCCCTCTGCCAGTTTGGTAAATAATTCTGTACAATTTGAAAATGATCGGGTCCAAAATCTCAGCATTACAAAAAAATACATTGTTTTGCTCTTCATTTGCACAGCCTAGAAATTTGTTGCTGTTAATTTCTAGATTTAAAAAGACTATAGTATAAACTAAACTGTGCCTGGTATTCTAACTTGCAGACAATGTGGAAAGGCTAGCACTGCTCTGCCACAGAATTAAGTAGATCCCCATATTCCCTGTCATAAGTAGGCTTGTAAAAGCTCAATTTTTTATCACGCTAATATCACTGTACTATTGAACTACTCTTGAGAGATCTAAAGAGCCAACATTTTTTCAATTACAGCTCATGGAAAAACAGAACAGTGTGTAGGTAAACACATGCAAGAAGCTGGTCAGCAATACATATGCATATAAACAGTAAAAAGAAATCTAAGTCATATTTCTTTGGTATCAAGTGTATCTCCTACTCTAATTCCACAAATCTTTCCTAATATTAAAATCAAAGCTTTCAACTATATGTGCATCTTCTGATATGCCCCAGTACCACAGACTCATGTGTTAATTCTGAGAAAATGGTATTTTAATAAACATAGTGTCCTATTCAATACACAGAGTACCAGTTGCCCCACATTAAAAAGTGTCTTGTAAATTTTGCCAAGTAATAAAACTGCTATGTTTGACAGAAACATTAGTTTTACAATTCAAGCAGCAAGTTTTCAAGTTATGAGTCATAAGATTCCACATACAAAAGGAAAGTTTTTCTGATATTCTTAATGCATGCAAACAAAATAACATGCTGTCATTTTTTTCAAAATTAAATATTTAATACTCTCAATCAATTCTTTACAATGAAATGCTAAATAAAATTACTTCCAGAGTTGTCTTTTTCCTACGATCGCCTTTTCGGTTTTTTTTTAGGAAAGCCCATTCCAAAAAGACATGCTATTCTGTCTTACGGGGAATCATTAAGAAGTTTAACTGAGAACTGAATTTAACACCATTGAAAAACATGCTGTATTTTTCTGTAAAATACACGTACTGCAATACAAATGGTAAAAACAGCACTGCCAAGAGAACACTTCCCCTACCATGACCAGCTAAGCTGCTACAAAACCAGAACTGTTTAATAAATTAAGTTTTTTCTTACCTGAACAGCACTATTAAGAAAGCAGCTGTTTTGTCCTGGTTCGTTTAATAAGCCTTTTGTAGGGGCCAGGGACAGTATACTTCCAGGCTGATAAACTTTTCCAAGGTTACCCCCAGGTTTTCTTAAGAATTTCACCCATGCCATTGTTTTTTAGACTTTATAATTGCAATATTTATGCTTAAATATTTAAGGATATGATGGGTGCAAGGCAAAGAAGAAGGTCCTAAGAGAATTCCTTTGAAGTCATGGCATTCCATTCAACTCTGTGCAACAGTAACCATTCATGGATTTAAGTCCATTTTCCATGAGCAGCTGTCAGCCATCTCTCAGGATCAGTCACTCAGTTAAAATACAGCTATACAAAGTTTTTAACTCTCAGACTTTAAAAAAAAAAAAAAAGGTGTCCAGTTAAGGTTAAAATATGTTAAAAAGTTATTACAATAAAAGTTCCTATTGAGCAAGTTGCACGGTAACTGACTTCTCCTTCCAGGGATATCAATGAAGTATTACTATAAATCATTAGTTGTATTATATTGCAAGTTTATATATATGACAAAAATGGAAAGTTCCTGACAGGCGTTATACTCCTGTTCTCTCATTTTGTTCCATCTTCTTTTTACTTTTAACTGTGACCCATGAAATATGTTCCAGTTCAGAAGACTCCATGTTTACTTCATTCTCTTTCCAGTGAATCTGAAATAGGAAAAAAACAGAAAATATAAAAATAGCACTTTTCAAACTGTTAAAGACCTTCTAAATCAGAAAAGAGATCATGTCCAAAACAACCTCTTAATCTAAAGGCAGATGCAATAACCAGGGAAGAGGAGGAGAAACAATCGCCCCCTAAAAGTTGTTTTTAAGGCAGAAAAATTATTTTATCTGTCATAAGCTATTATCTTCTAATGTATTATACACCTCTAAAGACCACAATAAAATTACTGTAAAAGGTTCTGCTAACAATATGCAACAGCTCATAAAGACCACAGAACACGAGTTATTCTAACTTTGAATCTCCAAGATTACCAAGAAATAAATATTTTTAGTCAACACTTGAAAGCCTAAGATGGTTTTGATTTCAATAACCCAGCAAATCACATGAACTGATACGTATTTCTACGTCTTAAGATTACTGAGATGTTTTAGATGGATTCTCAGCTAGTACTCAGCTTTCAAAATTTTTTACTACCTAGTGAACACTACATAAATGTCATTAACCTAGTTGTGTTCTTAAAGCATCCAGAAAAAACACAGCTAGTAGCACAGCAAGAACATTCCAGTAGCTGCCCCAATAACTGATTCCAAGATTTTCAAATTCCAACAATAAGAGCTGTTTCTCTCATTGTTGACGGTACATATTTAAGGTTAAATGACTCATCATCCAGAACATCACCACAGGCACATGTAAAGCCCATGCAGTGATCATCTCACAACAATGGCCTGTTCAATCAGTTTGGCATTACTACATCATCCACATAAACATTTGAAGTAACGGCACACAACAGAATAAACTGAAATATACCAAAGCGATTAAGGCTGCATATTTGGGAAAGACAAAAAAAAAAAAAGGGGGGTGGGTGTGTGTGCGAAATCTGGGCTTCACATTAGAACTAAGATATTCACCCTAGATTTTACAAGCATGTGAGATACTAAAGACATAACAGTATACTTCAAAACTTGCAGCCTTCTCACTACAATTTTTTCCACTGTGCAAGCCTTTCAAGATTGGTGAGTAGCATTAAAAAAAAATAAATTTTGTAGCTGGAACACTGTCTAAATTGGAAGATAACTTTCCCCAGCTCAGAACAACCAACACCACATTCATGTCAAACAGTTCTACAGCTCTCAAATATTGTACAGCTGGGATACCACAGAAACAAATCACATGACTTTCAAAAATACCTGCAGGAAGTCTTGCACCCCTAAAACCATTCCCCTTTATTTGAAAGAAACATTGGTACTTGCTTGTATTACTGAAAAAATCAATAACTGGAACCTAACCAAAAGTCCCTTTTGCCCCATGCATAATCAGATGGGCTTTGTTTGCTTACTGATGTTACTGTATCTCACCCATAAGTAATCTGGTTTAATAATACTGGAAATAGTAAGTGTGATTTGTGACAGCACTGAGCAAGGAGTCTGAAATCTAACTGGAAACTGACCTTAACAGAATATCATGTGGTAACTTTGTTTTATTTGTGTTCATTTCAATAAACCCAGAAAGGGGAAAAAAAAAGAAAAAGATGTAGCAAGTAACTGGAAATGTGTATCAGTTTAAGATATTATTAGAACCTTAAATTAATTAAAAGGAGTATCAACTTCATTCCTCCCCCCCCCCCCCCAAAGTCAAAGTGCTCCGCAGCGTAACAGCTATTCTTCTACAAAGGACCAAACTCTAAGAAAACAGGGACAGAGGTGAAGGTAAAACAAAGTTAACACAAAAAAAAGATTAAAGATTCTCTGAAGTCAGGTATGCAGAAGTGATAACATGATCTGTACAGAGCAATTAAAGGAAAAAAAATATTTTTAACAAGTGTTTTCATTAGAAAGTTTCAGCACAGTACATAAATAGAAAATAATGAATCGCTACAGTAAAGATGAATAAAGAGGAGTCAAGGAAAAAAATCTAAGGTGTATAGCTGTTTATAATCAGCTACATATATATGCACACATATACAAAAAATACATACACATACATATATTCAAGAAGCCAGTATCACACATCAAAAGCGCTTAGTAATATGAAGCATCATTTGGCCCAAAGTCTCCTGCTACCACAGGGAACCGTAACTTTTAATTCATAAAAAAAAAGTTATAACTATGATTTAATAAATAAATAAATAAAAACCCAGAAGAATCTTACATTCAACTCTTTCAACCATCAAATACTTTCTACTGATTTAGTATTTCTATATCCATACTGAAAAACTGACCTAATACATTTTTGTCACAAAAAGAGCTTGCTCCTTGACATACCAGAGAAGCTTCCTGAGCACGCATTTTCCTGGCAATACAGAGTTCTTAATTCCACTTTATGTAATTTCCCATATGGAGAATTACGTATGGTTTTCTCCACCCTCCTGCTGCTGTCCCAGAAGACAAAACTGAGTTAAGAGGAACAATTTCTGGTAATCAGCAATATCAAACTGGGTGCACTGAAGGGGAAAAAACAGAAAAGAGACTGGACTGGGACCCGTACAGATGGCCTGTGGTAGCCATAAAGGTGTAAAATCTATGTGCGCTCCAATGCATGCTTGAGACGTCCCTCATTGCGTTCCTACCTTTGAGTAGACAGGAGCAACAGGATCAATACAGTTCTGACCCAGAAACACCAGGCTTGCTATCAGGGTCTCCCAACCTAAAACAAATTCCCTACTGAATACACTACACCTCTCATCTCCAAAACTGCTCATAGAGTGGTACCCCACCAACAGTGGTGATTCAGCCAGCCTGTTCCCTGCTGTCTACATTTCAATGTAAAGATTGCTCAGCATATAGCAGCCAAAATAAGGGAAGGAAATAGATGGAAAGTAAGGTAGACTGTATGCCAATGATAAAATACAGAGGTTACTGGGAAAAGACGTGTTTCTGGTATCTAAGCTTCATTTGGAAACAGATCTCACATATTCAACTGTGAGGCTGGACTACAGTTGGTTATTTAAAGAAATCCATGGATAGACAAGAATGGCAGGATTCATTTCCAGCCAAAAAAAGACAAAAGTTGAATCCTTGCTTCCCAAGTAAGTTATTTTCTCATCTGAAGTAAGTGTAATGATAGACCCAAAGTCATGTTAAATTTGGGAAACATTTGTGGTTTCTTTCTTTAAATAAAAGGGGAGATAGCTACTACAAACAGATCTGTGAAACTGACCCCTAAGACCAACAGACAAAAATTATAAAACATTCAGAAAAATTTCACCTCTGTAGTTCTCATTTTCAGCCTTGGGACTTAGTTATATTAAGTCACAAGGGTAGAAGAGATTCCATTAACTGTTATGTTTCTTTCTTATCATACTTTCTAGCACAATTTCCCCATGTTTCTGAACAACAGATTTATGCATGGATATGGGGGCATAGAACCTCTGAATTTACCTAGTCTGGATTTTAACTGCTAAGAAATACACATGCTGTTTTGGAAACAAGAGTTCTTCCAGAAAAATTTAAGACAAAGAGCATTAATTCACTAAAAACTTCTAGGAAGTCATTTTGTCTTGCATTTCAGGGATGCCCTAGAACAGACATCCCATGCACTAAGCATTTAGCTGTTGCGCTGGGTTTCAGAAAAGTTATAATGATTCACTGCAAGAATTTAATAAAAAATGGTTCTATGTTACTGTCACATTACATTAAGATGTTTGCTCTTTAATTTCACATCCACAAAGTTGTGAATACAAACAATTTCAATTATCACACCAGGTAAGTGCACACAATCTTATTATTCTAATAAATAGCAGAATACATTTATTGTACAGTTTTCATATGTGGGCCAGATATTCATTTTCCAAAGCACTATGATATTATATTAATATGGCCTCTATTAACTATCCATAACATTAGTACACCTTTTCCTGAAAATTTAAATACAACACTAGAAAGCTCAGAAGTGACTATTTAAAAATTATTTTCGTGCAACTTTCTCAAATTACTCTTTCTATAAATGCATTCTTTACACTGCATATATTGAACTAAACATACCCCCCTGTGTCAAATATTTAAGAAAAAACAAGAAAGGCATATCAGAAAGGTATTCCATTTAAGAGATCTCTCTGTTCTTCTACTACTCAACTAGAACTTTGCACTGAATGGGCACTCTAGTCCCTTCATTTTATCTACTACTCTTTCTCCCCAAAAACGGTCACAGTCAACCCAAGGAACAGACAGTGGCTGTGAAATAACACTATCTTGACACACAGTTCTCTGGCCAACATGACTAGTAAGTCCTAGCCTGGAGCACGAAGTTCCACTACCCTTTCTTTCTCCGCTTATACCCTGTATCAAATACTGTGGTGCATAGCTTCTTATTCACTAGTAAGAGGGGCACTGTAGGCAAGCCTTCCAACGGTGCCATAAGCCATGGGATTAACTTCTGTCATCCATTTGTCATCACAGCCTCTCCCTAAGGAGAGAAAGATTATAGTAGCAACTTGTTTTGAAATTTACACTGTACAAGTACCTCCAAGTTTGGTTTTGTTTGGGGGGGGGGGGGGGGGGAGGGGGAACAAAGCCAAGATCAAAGAAAGCTATTGTGGAAGATGCTGGCAAGGATGTATGCTCTTTAGTCACAGCAATTTTTTCTGGATTTGGACCATCCCCCAAAAGTATTATTCCTCTGCTGACAAGCCTACCCTCATTGTAGGTTGTTCCATAAACCAGAGAAGTGATGCCACTGATCAACCTTGGTTCCTGCCACCTCCCCAACGTTTGGTTATGCTTTTAGATGACTGAGACTCAGACCACTGACTCCCTTAACCTGAATTCTATGCTCTGTAGGACTATAATTAGGAACTGAAGACTGTTCTTACATGTCTGTGGTAAGCCACTGTTGCTAAGAACACTGTAGCATTTATTAGCCACTGGGGTTTACCAGTTCTTTGTAAGTTCTTGGCTTGACAGAGGTGTGGGTGACTAAGCATAGATCATACGTCATTGAACCATACAGAGTCTTCAACAGGTGCAATCTTTCAGCACAACAGTTATTTCACCTAGAGTTATTGACATGCTACATAAGATTTTTAGCAGCTGAGAGTTAAAGAAATATTCTTGCCCTTCAGACTAAAGGGATCCATTTTGCATGACTGTTCTCAACCAAAGACACTAAACAAGGGCTATGAACTCTCAAACCAACATCTGTTTATCAGCCTAAGTTCTTCTACCTTGCCTAATTTCAGTCACTGTTATTCAGTCATCAAGGATTTCATCAAGCATGTGGCTACCCCTGGTTGTGCAGCCTTACAGGACAAAATATATGTCTGTCACAAATTTCTGGCACTTGCCTTTGTAGCTTCCAGAACAACAAATACACTAATCAGCAAAAACGTTTGTTATCACCTGTTTTGTTGCACGTAAGTAGCTGCAGTTGGCACAGTCTTTTCAATGTAAGAAGTAATGTCACTAAATTAGCTTAGAAATCAGTGCAGTTACTGTTTTACCTAAACAAATCACTTTCTACAAGCACATTTGGGTTTAGGCATCTTTGATAACCATTTAGATAAAACTGATGAGATAAACAGTTGGTTCTGTGAATACTGGAACTGTCAATGCCTGGCTCCTGATAGTTTTATGTCTCACGGCTGATTTCTCCAAAGTTTTCTCCCTAGTTGGGGCATATGCCACCTCTGCTCCTTACATCTTCTTACAAGGTCTCTCTCTTCCAGCCAGCTGCCTGTTTTCATGCACTTTGTAAGTACATAATCATCTTTAAGACTTCTATCCCTTCTATCAAATTGGGTGGAAACCTGCCAATGGGTTCAAAAGTTGTTGACTGTGCGTGTCTCTGAAATTTGGCTGAAGAATCGTTATTTACATCTTCTCAGCTTCATTTTGCAACTACTCTTTAGTGTGTTACATAAATGACTAATGGCAAACCTTTCTCATGCCCAATGCTAAGGTTACTTTTAAGCAACACAGCTTTTTGCCTCTGCTGGCAGTTCACGTCTCTGTGCTGAGCCTGGCAACACACCCAATGGTCTGACAACGCTGGTAAACCAATTTCTAAACTGATGTATGTTATAACTTAGGAATTTAGATACAAGACAACAAAAATTTGGAAGGAGGAGCGATTAAATGTATTGCAAGGTAATAAATGTATGATAGGAAACCACTAGAGTTTTCTGCAGTGAGCCAATATTATTAGGACTGTGGTAAACTTTCCCCTCCTCAACAGAATGAAATCCATCAAAAATTCAATCACTTGCAACTGTGAGAATTTGAGTGTTTCCCACAACTCAAGAGCTTGTCATTTAAAATTGCCAATTTTTGTCAACAGCACAAAAATCTGATTTGCACTGTGACAATATTGGAGGTTGCAATGATTTTTCCCCACATTTGGGGAAACAAAAAAAAGTGAAGTTGCTTTAAAAAAATGTAGAAAAAGACTGAAATCCAAAATGAATGAACTCTTACAACCACCTTAATGGGGCTGACTCAATTTTTTTGGTCCCTGCACAAATCCTGTCCCCTTCCACCTTTACCGTTGTGTTCAACTGTATGTGTCAACGGATGTCATTTGCCATAAGATACACCTAATGCTTTTAGTAGTCACTAGTCTTTGTCCTTGAAAATGATACTACTCACTTCAAAAGCTGTCAAAAAAATATGTTTACAAGAATGCAAATTCTCACTAGTTGAAACATCAGATAGAGGAAAAAAAAAAAACCTTCATTAATAGCACTTACTTGCAACACACATAACATGAAACAAGACCGACCCCCCCCCCCAAAAAAAAAAAAAAAAAACCCAACAAAAACCCCACATCCCAGCAGTGACCATTAGCCTTGATTTTGCGGGCCATCTGCAAGTATACCAGCCAGTGGTATTGGTCTGACACATCCTTTCTGCCTTCAGTCACTGACTCAAGAAGTCCCCAAAAGACAAAAGGGGTGTTTGATGGTTATCTCTTCTAGAAATTTTTCCAACCAATCTCTGAAGATTTTAAACCCAGTCTTTTTCTATTTTAAAGGCCTCTATCATCTCTTCTCCAGCCCTTATCCATTTAGCTGTCCCTCATATGCCAAACCACTGCTCCTGCACGTCATACTTCTCTGTATCCTTCCAAGACGGGAGAACCAGAAGTGTAGATGCTATCCCAGATGGCTTTTGTATAAGTATACATTTTTTTCTTTAAGCTGTTCCAATAAAAACTTTCCTGTTTGCATCAAAAACAAAACAACAGGTTCACAGCTCAGCACCTCTGGGCTATTACAACTAGAAATCAACTTTAGAAATAGCCACAATGGGAACTCTGAGTAAAGATCTTAAAGAATACAAATTCCGAACCCATGACACAGGCCAGCATTTACAGTGAATCATCGCACAGAAACTACAAAGATTTTTGTTTCTCCATCTTTGTACTCCTTTACAAAGTGTTTTGTTCAAAGATTACCACATACTCTTTTTTGAGCCTCAAAAAGCTAAAGGTATCTTTACAATGATAATTCTCACACTTGCCTTTTTATCCCAGATTAACTGCCTGTCCAAACTGTAACCTTGACTTTCAGTTTTCTGTGTAGATGTTTGATCGTTAACAGAAGTGCAAAATACCAAAATCCCAAAAAGCTTTCCGATTTCTTAAGTCACCAGGAAAAACTACAATAGCTGAGTTACAAGGAATGGTAATACGAGCATAATCTTTAAGCCCACCCATATTTTATAGGCTTGACAAAAAAAGGAATGTTCTGATTCTTTACACTTCATATATTTATTCATGAACAAATCTGTACAAACCTATCTACAAACATTTCACTCAGTCCACACATCTAAACTTCTGATCCAGCCCATCTCCCTGTTACAGCCTCAACCCATCATCATTTAACCTGGCCACAACAAACTCCAACTTGTTTCCGCTTAAACCACAAGGACATTTTTGAAGAACTCTTTGAATGGTTTTCATTCCCACCACTACGTCCTTCAAGTGACTAAACTGTTTTACTCTACCAAGAGGCATTAACCAAGGAAAAATGACAAAGTGTTGTGACCAAGATCTTGGAAAGCAATGTAACTGAAACACATGATAGTGCTAAAACCCTGACCCTGAAGTCCTATGGGTCTCATACCCAAACAATTCTGTCAGTAGTACTTCAGGCACACCGTATGACTGAAAGATTCTGAACTATCAAGTTTTGATATGAAAGTCAAGTGCATATTTTAGGTGTTTTTATTGTCAACATCCCACTGGCCCACGATAGTAACTTTTCACACAAGTAATTTGATATTTAAAAAAAACAACCAGCAAATACATCTTACTTTGTGACAATCTGTTAGGGGAAGAAAGGATTACATATTATTTATACTCAGATTATAACATGAGATCTATTTTGATACCTAAAATCACCCTTTCATTCTACAAGAACAGGACAGTTAATAATAAAGTCAGTCAAGGCAATTTCCATTGCCTTGAGGGGGAAGGGGATACTGCATCATCAGTCAGGCACATTCACGCAATTAAGTTTTTGCTCTTAAAATAATCCTAGTACCTTCAAAGTTAAGCAAGAGGGGATTTTTTTGCATGTGCAAAATAAAGCATTAAGTAGAGATATGCAAAACCCACACTTATTTTGGGAAGGGAAAAATACATGTCGAGAGAACAAGACATAATTCCTCTGAAAAGCTGATTTTAAAATATTTGCATTGAAAGTCAGAGTAAGGGATAAACTTAGATGAGATGCTAAGCAGACAATTTGCATACATACATCTACCTACATGCCTCTGAAACTCCATCTGTACGAACACAGCACGTAACACAGCCTCCAAGTACGGTAAACTGATTAAATTTCAAACAGCTCCACACCACCTGTACTGGCATTTCCTGTTCTAAACAGTCTTTGAAAACACTCCAGAAAAACTCGCTGATGGGCATGTGACTACCACGTTAAACATTAACTTTACGTTCTGGCTCTGACAGAGCCAACATACGAGCTCGCACCGCCTCGGCACGAAAACCATGCCCGTTTCGAAGGCTGCCTACCCCTCCGCTTGCACAACTTACAGGGACAGCGCTAGCAGCTCGCCCCGCGATCCGTTCTCGACCCTCGCCCACGCCGTCCCCAGGCGGGATTTAACCCCGGCGCCGCCCACCACGGCAAGCGCATCCACGCGGGCCCCCTCCGCGCCGGGCGCCGCTCCCCGGGCAGGGGCCGGTCGCTCGCCGCCTCGGCGCGGCGCCGTGAGGAGACGACGGTTACCGCCCCGACGGCCGAGCGCGCGGCGGCGGCCGCCCCTCGCCGGACGGGACCACCCCCGCCCCGGCCGCCGCCAGACGCGGCCGCGGCAGGTGAACGGCCCGCGGCGGTCCCGACGCCGGCGGCAGACCCCGTCCCCCGCCGCCCGGCCGCCGCCGCCCGGCACACCTCGCCCCGTCCCGCGGGGGAGGAGAGGCGGACCCCGCTTCCCCGGCTCAGGACCACGGCTGCCCCCCGCCGCCGAGGCCGCTGCCTCGCCTCCCCCCCCCCCCCGCCGGGGACACGACCCAGCCCGACCCTCGCCGGCACCCCCGACTCGCCTCCCGTCCCCGGCGGCTCCCGCGCGCAGCTCCTCTCTCGCCCCCTCCCGGCGGCGACTCCGGGCGCGGCCCCGCCCTCCCAGCAACTTTTGCTCACCCTCCCACCCCCGCCCTCCCCTCCTCTCCCCGAGTCTCGCGCTCCGGGGCGGCGCGAGCGCGGGCGCGCGCCGGCCGGTCCAGGTCGGGAGGCGGGGGTGGCCCGGCGCGCGCGCTCTTGCTCCTCCTCCCCTCTCCCCCCGCCCTCTCCCGCCCGGCGGCGCGCCTGCGCAATGGGGCGGCCGGGGAGCGGAGGCGGGGGTGGGGGGCGCGCGTCTCCCCGGCGGTAGCCCGGATCTTCCCGAGCGTGCCCGGCGGCAGGAAGAGGGAGGACAGCCGGGGCGGGGGGAGAAGCGCTCGGAGGCGATTGGAGGGGCCGGGCCAATCACAGTGCCGCCACCTCCCGCCCTGGCCGGAGAAAGCCCGGTAGGTGGGCGTGGCCGCCCGGCCGGCGCACGGCTAGGGCTGCGCATGCGCAATGAGGCGCGCGGGAGGGCTCCCCGCAACGGCCCGCGCTCGAGGGCCCGAGGGCGTTACTGCGCCTCAGCCGGCGGGACGGGTGGGGTTTGGGGCTGCCCGCGGCCCGCCGAGGGCAGAGGGCTGGGGGAGCCGTGACAAGGTAAGGGGCTGCCGCACCCCCCCTTCTCCCTCCCCGTTTTATCACTGGTTGAGGGCGCGGTTGTCCCAAGTGTAAAAGCCGCTGTGGCTGCGCCTCAGGTAACTGGAAGCAGCTCTCGGAATCATCCGGTTGCAGCCCAGGAGGCCTCTGTTGGGGCTATTCCAAACCACTGGGTTTTCGAGTTAATAATCCGTTAAAATGAACGAGGCAGAGGTTGTTTTTCCAGCAATTGTTTTCCAGTGCTCATTTCAGGATATCTGTCTACGCACGTTGGCTTTACTTAAGATGCCCATGAAACAGCACGGGCACGCGGGTGGCTGATGGAGCAAGGGCAGCTTTTAAGCCAGACCCCGAACAAGTGTGCATACATTTCAAAGTTGCATTGCATTTGAGTTCCATGTTGCCCAGAAAGATCCTATATTATGTATCAACCGTCTGTGGGTCATTGCCCCAAAGTCGTGTTCCCTATGCTTTTTATCTGGTCTGTTATTTTGGGGAGGGAGGGGTGTTTCCTTTTGTTATTTGCAAAAGGAATTATATGTTGATGAATACTCATATTTCTAGTTGCTCAAGTACTGTCTGTATTTCACTATTATTGTCATCTTCCTGGATAAACATGTAGATTTCATTAACACATTTCACTTCTAGATTAGTAATGATATTTTAAGTTTTACCACACCCAACATCAGTCCTTAGCGCATGCTGCTGAATACAACTTTTTGTATTCTCTCTCTTTCAGTTGCCTTTTTCATGGTCTTTCTGGATTGGAAAAGTGCTTATGTATATAAAAGCATGTTCACTTTTCCAATAGCATCTTCTGCAATAGTAAATTAAATAATTTCCCTGTAAAGTTCCCTTCCCGCATCTCCTTTAGGTCATCCAGATTGCAGTAGCATTTCACTCTAGAACTTACTGTGTGGAACACAAGGCACTGCATAAAATTAGTTTGCTGCTTTACTTAAATACTATGCTTTTGTTGTTCTTGTATCCGTTTTCATTAAAAAATCCATACATTTTGATCAGATTATTTTTGGTAGTATTTCTTCCATTATATTGCTAGTGTAAGAAGCCCACTGGCAAAAGCAATTTTCTCAGTTTCACTCTCCAACATTTTTCATCAAGTGGCCAACTTTTTACTTCAAAAAAAACCCCAAAATTCTTTGGGGAAATTTTCATTAAATTTTCCAGGGTTTTGGGTTGGTTTTTTTTTATATATATAGAGAGCGAGCGCACACTTTTCAGTGATTTGGATAGTAATTTTATATTCACAAGTTGGAGGTACTTAATACAGGATTTGTATAAAGTGTTTTTTCTTGAGACTTTCAGATGTTATGGCCAGTAATTGACATGTATATACTTTTTCATTTTTTAACAGATACCGTAATTGTTTGCCTCTCGTTTTCTGAAAAGTTTCCTAGATTTTGTGATTTTTGAAGGGAATTGGATATGATTCTCTCATCCTAAGATTCATACAGTATATTGGCACAAAGAACTACACAAAAACCCTAAGAATCCTCATTCTTAGCTGTTTATTGATAGGTATTTCAATTTCTGGTTCTCACTAGAAATTTTACGATAAAAACATGTTAAAAGTCGTTATGTTAACATTACCATTAGAAATCCAGTTTTGTGTTAGTGCATCTTGTTACTGTATATTTATAAAAAACATTCTGCTTATCATTTTGGTTAGTATCAGTTTAGTCCTTGATCCCTGCATTACTTCTTTGCAAAGCCAGTCAAGCAAAGGCATCTGTGAATCCCAAAGTAGGATTATGACCTCATTCTGATTATGACCTCGTTTTGATATTTTTGCCTCTCCGTGGACTCTGCTTTCTTGTTTGCCTCTGGCCTTTCTTCAGCACAGATTTGTTTTTCACTGCTAATCTTTTAGAAGTCCCTTCGGATTTATATCGGTTTCTTCTATTCCTTCTTTCTCAGAGTAAGTGTAATCTGTGAGCTTTAATTATGGTATATTTTAAGATTCTTTACCAGTGAATCTTAATAGAGTCTTCCACACAGTTCAGACAGAGAATGACACAGGTGTGGCACAGGAAGCCCTAAATGAGCTAAAAGAAGAATTTTAAAATTAGAATAAATGGTGCAAGTACAAAACAATGCTGCAAGGGCAAATGATTTCCTGTTGCAGTTATTGTCAGTACAGGATATGTGCTATGCATGATGCAGGGACGCAGAAGAATGTTTATGTGGGTTTAGTACTGATGTTTATGTAAAGTTTGGTAGTATTAGTAACACGGAATGTTAAACTGGAGAGTTGAAAAGGTGTTAAACTTGGAGGAGGAGGGACCCAGAGTAAAGTAAAATAGGCTTTTTAATCCAACCATTCAGCTTGGCTCCCAGCTAACAGGCCAATATTAAGATTTTCAAAAGGAAGAAGGAAC
Source organism: Aptenodytes patagonicus (assembly GCF_965638725.1). Lineage (NCBI taxonomy): Eukaryota > Metazoa > Chordata > Aves > Sphenisciformes > Spheniscidae > Aptenodytes > Aptenodytes patagonicus. Next base: position 80,288,803 of record NC_134952.1, read on the forward strand.
AATGTGGCAGAGTGGTTGATGGGGCCGGGGTGTGGGGTCAGGGTGTCACACGAAACACAGAGCTGGAAGAGAATGGAGGTGGACCATATCCAGATCCTTCAGCATAGCCAGGGGGTTGGGTTTTTGCACGTCCAATCCCGGTTAAAACACATTTATGGAAAGTTATGTACCAAAAGATAAATCTTAACATAGTTGGGAGACATCAAAAGTTTTAAAAGTAATTGCATTAAATATTTTTTCTCAAAGCTGCAGGCATCATACATAATTTTCATTGATGAATGAGCTGCAAATCTGTGTGTCACAGCTGCACACAATAGGGTTTATTTTTGTGTTAGAACTTTTCTGTTCCAGTGTCATTTATGCTGTTGTTGCCACTGGCTGATCTGTAAATAAATTCTGATTCCTTCCTCTGAAATAATTGTATTGTATCATGTGTTTTGTATACACAGTGTTTCTATGATCATTTTCATACCTGTAGCTGTACTGGAACACCTGCTCTCTATTTTCTTTCATATGTCTTCTTAACACTTGGAACATTTGCAACAACCTTTTCAAACAGTTACTATCCTCTTCATGTTCAAATGATTCATAAAGAAATTATGTCTGCTTCCAATCTTCTCAGATTGGAGGGGTAGAAGACTAAATTTTGTGGTTTTTAAAAAATTAGTTAAGTAATGTTTTATTGAGTAGCTAATTGATTTTGTCGTTGTTACTTTTGTTCTTCTGCACCGATCTTTCTTCCTCCTTATGAGCTGATAATTGTGTGAAATCAACTTCGTATACTTAACAGGAACTGTGTCTGTACTTACTGGGGGATTTTGCAAAAAATAAATTAGCAAATTATGTGTAGGGTCTGAGGCAGAAAATTCCACAAGGTAATGTAGCATTTAAGGTGTGGTTTATTAGTTAAATCTTTTTTTAAAGTATTTTCACTGGATGTAATTCAGCACTAGAAATTATACTGTCTGTTTTACTGGCCTATTGTAAAGAATGTTATGTGATCGAGTACCATTTATCATTGACTTTAAGACACTTGTGGGACATTCCCATTATAATTGAAAAGTATGTTTAATTCCAGTGGCTGGGAACTGCCATCGTGTTTTTGTGAAGTAATTATTGAGCTCTTAAGAGAGTGTCTGAGGCTGTGTTACTCTGCTCAGAAGAAAAAGAATGAAGAAAATCATTCTTCTAGAAGAACCTGCAATTTGAAAGGCATCAGGGAAACTGGGCCCTATTCTGCATAGACAGTAGCAGGATAAAGTTTGATTGAGTAAGATAAGGGTTACTTAAGATGCTGTATTGCTAAACTACTTAAGAATATGTGATTTTCCATGTTCTCTAAGCTTTTGGGGTATCGTCAGATCATATATTTAAACCTTTCTGCCTGGAGAGGAGAAGAAAATCTTTCAAATTCCAAGACACTCTTGTAGTTATTTGTCATCAGGAGCAGTGGTTTTTCACTGAGCGGTTAGTTCAGTGCTCTTCATCATACTGCAAAAGTTACCCCGTCATAAGGAAAACATTGGTAGGAAGGAGAGCCATAAAGCAGTAAAAGAAACAGAGAAAAAGTAAACAGTATTTTTCTTATTTGCAGCATAAAATAATAATTGTATGCATTTGCTAGGGGGGCTGAAAGGAAGCCCTGACAACATTTTAGTCCAAGTTCCCTAGGTTGTATGCTCAACTGTATTATCACAAAAAGATCCAAAACAAGAGCAGACCAAGTAAAGAAATATCTCCAGTTTGCAGCCTCACAGCTAAGTGAGGACACATTATTTCATGGGTAACTTTACCTAACTATTCCAGTCCTCGAGTCTCCCCGACCATGAGTACCTATACCTACAACCTTTCCTTTTAAACATACTCTAGCAAAGTTTTCCTTATGTAGCCTGTAGCAAGCAGTCACATGAAGCTTAGTCATCTGATTGCTGTCATTCCCACATCCTGTATAGAGTCTAAAATTTATATGCACATCCACATCCATTTTCTTCTTCAAAATAGGCTGGTGGAGCATTTCTTTAAAGACTCATTCAGGCAGACGTGTTCAGTCAGCTAGTTTCCCACTCCTTTTAGTCATCCTGTCTGGAGCACTACATTTAAAAGGTATTTTGCTCTTAGTAGCCTTTCTGGCTGTGCTTCTGCTTATGGACATGCTGCAGGCCTGCTCCATGCGTACTGGGTCTATGAGAAAGAGCTAAGCAAGAGCAAAACAGAGAGAGTTGAGAACAGAATGAGGAGAAGTACAATTTAGGAGGAGGATGTGGAATAGCAATGACAAAAGTAAAGGTGAAAAATAAGAATGAAGAAGTGAAACAAGGGTTAGTAGCAGTAAGAAGAGGAGAAGGAAGGAAAAAGAAATGGAGGATATAAGAAGACATGAGTGAAAGAAGGAGAAAATTGATCCTGTCTGAAAAAGCATCACTGTTTTTTTTCATCTTAAAAGCTCTAAGTTAAGCTTCAGAAGCAATAAGAGTGTTAAGAAGTGTTGGTTTATTTTAGCTAGGTTAAAAAAAAGTAATACAGAACACAGGAGACCACAAGAGAGTTTAAATAAAGGGGCATTACAGACTTACAGGGAGGAGCCTGCTGCATGCTGTCTCATGGGCTGAGATTCTAAACTTCCTATCACTTCTGTTTGTCTTCTCCTTCCTCCTCCTCTCAATTAGCTGTAGACACACTTTCATAGAGCATAATCACTATTTTTTAAGTCGTCTTCCTTTAGGTGCAGGAATAAACACAATGTATTTTGCTCTTACTTATTCATTGTACATTATCCTGACTATAAATTTTTTCCCAGTAGTTTTTCAAGTGCTAAAATGTTCAATGGGGTGGCAAAAGCAATTTCAGTGAAGTAATCTAGAATTTCACCCTGAGAAAAAGGAACATTGGTCTTCATTCTTCTGCAGACTTTTTGATGATAATGGGCCTGGAACAAGATCTGTGTGTGCATGATTGTGTTCATTCTTTAGGAACTAGGGAAAGGGTGGGGGTTGTGTAAATCTTGGGAATGACTATTTTTCCTCTTGAATAATCCAGTTTTCAGTCCAATAATCTACTTCTGTGGAGCAATAATATAACTGAAATCCTCTCCTGTTTTAGGCTGTTCTGTTTTTAAAGTTAGTTCAGTAGAAGTATGAGAAATTCTATGCATGCTGTATATATCAGGCACGTTTTTGAAACTGTGTCCTCATCTGGGTGCTCTTGAAAACGTAGTTTTAATGATCTTTCTTTGTGTTGCATCAGTCTTGCACAATCCTTTCAAATTTGCAGGTCTGGTTTATTGCTTTCTCTTAGGATATAAGCCCATAAGAATGGATGTCTGCAACAGAAAAAGAAAAGAATGAGAGAGAGGTTCCCTTAAAAAGCTCATTCCTTGTATTCACATAGACAATTTCTGTGGCTAAATTGAGCTTTTTGGGTGAAACCCAACCTCAAGTAAAACTAAGACAAAAGAGCGATATTCAATGAATATAAAATTAGGAGCAATACAGTGGTTAACATTATATAATATATACTCTGTCTCATTAAAAGTTGAAAATATGTGAAATACCTCAGATAATAGAATGCAAAATTGTTAGTAGGTATTTAAAAAACTGATTTTGTCCTGTGTGAGAAACTGAACATTATTTGATTTAAAATACATGAGCTGAGTCCACACCTCAGTCTATACCCAAGCAAAATTTAACAGCATTGTGTTATAAAATAGGCTGATTAAAAAAAAAAAAAAAGGCAGTTGATTTGTTAAGTGTTCTCAGTGCTCATTCCATTTCAGGATTTAGCTCATCCCTTTTTTTTTTTTTATTTTAATAATCCTTTCTGAAGTTTACAGAGCTTCCAGAATATAGTCTGTAGCCCCACTTCTATGCACAGAAGCAGCTGGTTTTCAACTGCAAACTAGTAAGTTACTTTGCAGGTGTAAATTTAATATGTATGATTTTAGTCTGTACAAAATTTAAATCCCAGTAATCAGAGAGATTACCACACTGAGACATCCATACTTTTTTCTATTTCCAGAGCTAGCTAGTTCAAATGCCTCTGTACTATGTTCTACTTAAACTGTAGAGAAATCTATGGGAATGTTTTTTTTTTTAAGTTGTCAGATAAATTTAAAGCCAGATCAATTCTAACCTTTAGTAAAAACTTTTCTTTTAGTCCCCAGTTATTGATTCTGTTGCAAAAGCATGTGACTACTATTTTTCTGGACAAGCAAAGGAGGAGTAGGAACCACTTGCTCCTGGAGTCAAGAGTGAAGATTTTCTTGGCAAGGCTCAAAGGTGAAATGAACATCTTAACTGACTAGTTTTTTGTAACATGGACAGGACATGGACACTAAGGCAGATTGGCTTTTTGTAGAGGACAGGCACTTTTTAGCTTCTCCTCGTACAGATTTAAAACAAAAAAGCAAACACCAAATTCTGGAGGAGGAAAAAAAAAAATAAGGACGTGGAAGTAAATAGAACAAAATGTCTTTTTTCCGTAGATGGATCATGCCAGACTTGCCTGCTTTCTTTCTGTGATATAGTAATGGCTTTTCTAGACAAATGAAATTGTTAAACTGAAGAAGAGGGGAATTAGTAAATTAATTGTCAGACGGGCAAAGAAATACCTCAGAGGAAAAGGTGGCAATATGTTATATTGAATGGCAGGGGGAAGTTGTTAGAGCTCTGTCCAAAAATTGATATTGAAACTGGTATTGTTTAATATTTTCATTAGTGATCTTGGCACAAAAACTAGAACTTGCTAATGAAATTTGTTGACTTCACAAAGTTGGGAAACAGTCCCTGCAGGGTGGTGTCATACCGGAATAATTGGATGACCTTGAAGGGTAGAGAAATAAAATGGGATAAAATAGAATAATATAAAGTACAAGGTCATGTGCTTAGGGGCTAATAGGAAAGGCTCTCTGATATAAGGTCAGAGCTTGTTGGATGGAAGATGAGAGAATTTGAAAGAACTGGCTGTATAAGCCAAAGAAAGGGTGGCTGTGAGCCACTGATCTGATGTTACTGTGGAAAATGTAAATTCAGTCTTAAGTAAATTCAGCCCTATATTTCTTGTACAGATAAGGAAGTACTAATGTCACGTGTGGTACATGTGGCTGGAGAAACTTTATCTCTAAAACTGAGAACAGAACTGGAAATCCACATACAAGAAATTGGACTTAGAAGAGTTGTAAAACAAATTTAAAAATCCCTACTAAAAGAGAGGGGTGGACAAGAGACTAAAAGAACTTTGATTGTTTAGTTTAGACAAGTGAAGCGTAAAAGACCTTAGTCTTTGAATATACTTGTTGAAGCAAATGTGACAGGAAAGGAAGCTTGTTTTAATTAAAAAAAAAAAAGTTTTGTTAAGAAATTACTCTAAGCTGGGTATGAATAAATTTAGATTGGAAATTAGAGGAAGTTTTTTAACTGTCCAAGCCTCTAAACATTGCTAAGAGAAAATGTGATTGTTGTATGACACAATGATCTATAATGTGCAAGGAACAAATTATAGAATGGAACTTGTTTCGTCCTGTGCTTCATTAAGCTGTAGTTAGAGCATGCTCAGGTCCGAACTGTCTCATATATACTAGCTCAAAGCAACTGTAGGTTAAACCAGACTGATACAGGTGGTAGAGAGAATTGTTAGATTTCTCCACTGTGCTGCAAGTGACAGATATGAGCACTGTGCCAAACAGTGTGTGCTGTTAGTGGTTTCTCTTGCCTCTTAGAAGAGAAAGACAGCAGGGCTGGGGCAAATGCCTCCTGTCTTCATCTCATGGAACTGTAGAGTTGCAGGTCTGCTTTACTGCTTCCTTCCCACTGATGCTTCTGATTTCCACATTTTCTGTTCTCTGTGCCTATTTTATAAGCCATATCTGAACGAATGATAAAGTAGCGTCATTAAATATATGGAGACTTTTTTGTTTTTATTTTGAACTATGTGTAGTATCACTTTCTTTTCAGCAACAATACATTAATGAAATGTATTTGTATCACTGCAAAACCCTGCTAGAAAATAAGCACATTCCATTTTAGTTCAGTAACGCTTGCTGTAACTGGTCAGCTTGCTCTTCTCCTTCCTATTTGAACAGCATGTTCTTATTTTTTTTCCTTGCCAGCAAAAAGGCAAAATGTTCTCATTAAGAACTTGAGGAATGACATATTGCTAGAATTCAGCTGCCAGAATTAAGCCTTACTTGGCTTCTTGACGTACAGTAGGCCAGCCTAGGAAGAGCCTGTCATGCCTCAAATGTTTGTTTATAATCATTTGTAGTTATCTTGCATAGTCATCTTTCAGTAAACTTGAGTGTAATGAGACTACAGTAACTACTGTTTAAAGTTAATATTTTGCCTAGCTTGAGTAACTTGGTTCTACAGAGGAACTTTACAAAGGAAAAGGAAGTAGAGTGGTAACTCTCTAGACTGCTGCATGGCTGCTAGCCTTCCCACCATGGGGATTCTTAGCCTGCTGCTCTATATGCCACCCGAGATCTCTTCATTCCCTACACTGTCCTTTTAAATCCTTCTCCATTCTTTTCCCACTCCTACGTCAGAGACGCTGGTTGCATTTTCTTGCAGAAGGGTCCTGTCATGTTATGAGAAGAAGATTTGAAGCTTTTTTTTTTTTTTTTGGAAGATGACTGTCCAGATGTCCTTCAGAACTCCAGAGAAATCCAGTTCTAAGTTATACCTTCCACGCTAAGCAGCCTGAGGGCATTCCTGCGTTAATGAGTACAGCCAGCTCTGAACTGGCAAAGTTCAGGCTGTTCTTTGTACAAACTCCATCGAATATTTTAATCTCCATTTGCTTTTGAAAGAATAGTTGGCTCACAATATTCAGGCTTATTTTTACTCTTACAGTGATTTATAAATCCTCTGTCTCTTGCAAGTGTTATTTAACTTTGTCTCACAATGTCTCTGTGAAGTATTGCAAATGCTGAGCCAGGTGTTTTGGATGAATAGTTTGTTCACAGGAAATGCAATTTCCATCTGAAAACAAAATATTTGTGAATTCCTCTTGAATTTAGTTCATAGTTTTGGCCAAAAATAACTGTAAGAAAGAAGTTATTTGAACTTTTTAAAAACTGAAGTTACATCTGTCTATTTAAAAACATCAGATACTAATTTGTTGATACTTTTATCAGTTAAAATCTGCCCACTGTAGAATGAAATCTGTTATTTCAAGTAAAATGAAAGCAGAATGTTATTCTACTAGTAATGGTTCTTGTATTCATTATGCACCGTAGCCTGGAATATTGTGCATGTACTCATGTAAACCTATTTTTTACTTTCTTTTTTTTTTTAACCATGAAATTTCTTGTTTTAAATGAACACCCCCCCAAAAAAAAAAAACCAACAAAACAACTTATACAGCCTGAATTAGTATTTCTATTTTATTAATAGGAAAACTGAGGAACAAGTTTTATATGTTGTGTCCAAAACCAGTCTGTGATGGGCCCGGGTACAAAGTTTGGATTTTTCAGACTTTTTTTCCCCAAGACTCTTCTTGTGTTCTAATCAGTAAAGTGAAACTTTCCTTTCTCTTCTATCCATTTTCCGTAAACTTTGTACAATAATTATAACTTACTGAAAAATTCCTTTGATGTACTGTGAACTGATGCGTACTTAACATGTGGAACATGGTGAATGTGGACGCGGGAGGGTGAGGTCTCACTGCATAGGATCAGGAGTCTTGCCAAAGGCGTAGCTGAGGTCAGGCTTTTGTGTTCCCTGCAGCGCCCATACTCTCTGTGGGAGGTTTTGAGTTAACCCTGGCGCTCTCTGGTTCTAACTTACCTTTTAAGTGTTCTCATTCACATGTGGAAATTGGCTTTCCTCTCACTACTCCCATAATGGGTATTTTGGTGTAATTAATAAACATCTGTACTAACAGCACTTGCTAGAATTGTCATGGTACTTTAACACGATTTTTGGAAGACAGCCAGAAAGTATTTCATAGGACTGCCAGATCCTTCTAATCTATTATTGATATTTGGCAGTGCCCAGTAGAAGATATTTGTAGAAAGACATCGGCTTAATGCGGGGTGATCTTTCTCACACAACTTTCTATTTTCCAGTGATAAGTCCTAGATTCACATTACATAGAAGCCATTATCCATAATAGGCATAGTTACCACTATGAATTTATTTAATCCTGTTTTGAAGTTATTAATAGTTTTTGACCCACAACATCCTATAGCACCAGGTTCCACAAATAGGCGTTTCTTGAAGAAGTGTTTATTCTGTTAATTTTAAAGTTGGTTCCTTATCATTTTATTAAGAGTCAGTTTGTTCCTGTGTTATTGTTCCCTCCTCATCTGCTCCATACCATTCGTGGAGACCTCTGTCATAACTTCCTTTATTTGTGTTTAGATGGTCTAACTACTGTTTCCTTGCAGAGAACTTTTCTTTGTCTTTTTGTTTTCTGAGTCTCCTCTATTCTACTCTTAAACCATGCTTTTTTGGAGGGAAGGGTTAGAGCTCTGTAGTAGTTTTTACTTACTCTGAACACTTAGCCTGCAGGCTGTTTAAAATAATGTATTATTTCTTTGAATGGATTTTACCCTTTCAGTTGCTTTTTAATTTCCTTTTAATAAGAGTATTTTACATGCAACTTTTGTTTCTTAAACATATCAGTGTGCTGACTGCATTTTATAACTATTTTTTATCATCTATATTCTCACATCCAATTACATAACAGCTCTGTGGCAAACATACTATTTATAAATAATTTAGAGCACTTTATTGGTTTTTGACTAGTATGTAGCCTCTGGGAATAATGAAGGAGCCAGCACTATGTGACTTTTCAGCCCTATGGGGATCTTCTGGTATTTCTGTCTAGACTGCTAATAATTTATGGACCCCACACTGAGAAATTCAAATCTAACATACATGGGATTTTATGCTCCACAGTCTTACTGTATTTCAAGAAGTATATTTTATCCTGTTGTCGTAGGTACGGCCCAGAATATTTTGTGCTGGTTAGTAAGACCGTCTAAGAACTGAAGCAGAGTGCAGGTTATTCATGGCTGGTCTGAAAATAATTTTAAAAAGATCTTAGTAGCTATGTGCTCATTTTTTCCCTACAGTTCCATGCAGTTTCCCAGAGTATTTCTGAGGCATTATTAGGGTTGTTTGCACTTCATCGTATGTACAATGCAAAATGAACTACACACGTAGTTAGGCCGAGCTCTGTAATCCAAAACATCCATTCTGATGCTGAACACATAGTAGCTTTGGTAGTGGCATAAATTTCAATTACAAATACACATTTGAGATGCAATAAATGCCATGAATGGTGAAATTCTGTCTGCACAGAGGTCAGTGCCAAACCCTTGTTTGATTTCACTGGGATCAGAATTCCATCTCCAGTGTGTTTTTCCTGCTTCTGATTGAGACAAGGCGTATTAAATTTAATTAAAACACAGAGATACTTTGAGACAATAGAATAATAATTTATTTCCACAATTGTCAGTTGTATGGATTATGCAGGAGGGAAAGCAGCCAAGACATTCTGACATATTTAAGACGTCTGGGAAGTGAGCGTGCAGTTAAAAAAGATAGACATCCAAAGTACAAGATTAGGTATAAACAAAGGGTTTCTGAATGGTAATAAAGTAACAACATGAATTGTTCATTTCCTGGTACTGATACCTAATCTCTATTACACAACAACCAGAAAACAAATCAGCTGCAGTTTCTTTGTTGAAATTGGGAGAGAGACCATATGGGTTTTTTATTACCCCATTCATGCGAACATACTTTATACCGGGCATAAGCAAGTAGCACATCATCAGAAATCAATGTCAGAGAGACTGTGGCCTGCTGGATTCAAGAACGAATTTCAGATCATCTACTGTATGTAGTACTTCTGAAATTACTTCAGTGCTGCCAGTGAAGGACTAACATATTAGGGTAATTTGGCCTCTTAGCTTAGCTAAGTAAAGTGAAATATGAATATATATAATGAATATATAATTTTTGTGAGTCTGACCAAAGTATGTGAAATAGGAATGTCATAAGTGACATCAATAAGCATAGTTTCAGACCATAAATATATAGGGTTAAAATATGAACTCCTCCTGATGACTATTATTGCTGATATAAATTTATCCTCAACAGTGCAGACAGTATGGGCCATGAACCCTGGCTTTTCATGTCAAAAGAGGTTTAAGGTGCATATGTTTTTAAAAAAACTTTATATTCATGGAGCTACTCAGAAGTGTACATCTCATTTCTTTTTTACATACTGTAATCACAGAGTATTTTGTATAGTTGGGAAATAGCAGATCTATTTTCTCAATTCACCACATTTTTAGTGAAAACATTTAAATGAATTTTGAAGTTCCCTTTATACTGCTACACTGGGTACCTTAACATAAATAAAAATGAGGCCAAAAAAACTTTGGGAACAAAGACTTCTAGGCATTTTAAACTATATACTTACTCCCACCACATTTCTGCCTTTTCATCATACCCTTCAGTCCCTTTCTCTTTTGGAAGCAAATATGAGTGTCTTGTGATAAGTGTACGTGATGTTATAAGCACATTTTCTGTAATATTTATACATTATATATTTATACAATATAAATATATGTTTTAATATATAAATATATATTTATATATAAAATATATATATTTATATACCTCTGATTGTTTATGCTTGTGTAAAGCTGTTGCTCATGTGTTTTTCCATTTGTAGTGGGTCAACCTTGGCTGGACGCCAGGTGCCACCAAGCTGCTCTGTCACTCCCCTCCTCAGCGGGACCGGGGAGGGGGGGAGAAAATAAGATGGAAGAAAACCCCAAACTCATGGGTCAAGATGAAGGCAGTTTAATAAAGCAAAAGCAAAGGACGCCAGTGGAAGCAAAGGAAAACAAAAGATTTATTTTCTACTTCCCATCAACAGGCGATGTCCAGCCACTTCTGGGAAGCAGGGCTTCAGTATGCATAGTGGTTGCTCTGGAAGAGAAACGTCGTAAATAACGAATGCCCCCACTCCCTCCTCCTTTCTCTTAGCTTTTATTCCTGAGCAGACGTCGTATAGTATGGAATATCCCTTTTGGTCTGTTTGGGTCAGCTGTCCTGGTTATGTCCCCTCCCAAGATCTTGCCCACCCCCAGCCTACTGGTGAGGGGGAGAAATGTTGGAGAGACAGCCTTGATGCTGTGCAAGCACTGCTCAGCAGTAGCCAAAACACTCCTGTGTTATCAGCACTTTTCTAGCTACCAATACAAAGCACAGCACTATGAGGGCTGCTGTGGGGAAAATTAACTCCATCTCAGCCAGACCCAACCCACCATTTAATCTATCCTTTCAGCTGTATTCCTTACAGCTAAAAGAAGCTTTTAGAAGCACCACTGAAAATTTAAAAACATGTATTTGTTGATCTTTGCAGACCTATAACTAAAGAAACCTTTATTCTCTCACTTCAGAGCCATCTCTTTGTCTACAAAAATTAATACAAATCTTGGTCGCTGAAGTTCCTTTGTCATTAGTTACCTAAAGCTAGGCTTTCCTCTAGTTATAGGATACATTTCAAGTGCTGTATAAATGTTTCACAAAATAAATGCAGGTGCTAAAACCCATTGAAGTTAATTCCCAACCTTAATAAGAGATCTTCCTTTGTGGCAAAGGAATTGGGTTTTTTGGCAGAGAGATTTGTTTATTGCAGTGGGACTTACACAATAAGGCTACTTCTAGGCTGATGCAGCCAGGGAGCATTCCTGGACACTGCACTCAATCCTCTGTGCTGTTGAATACTTAGCACATTGCGCAGTCCTAGCTTCTGCCAATTAACGCTCTCCCAAACAGTTCCCAAGCATGGTTCAAGAGTTTAGCATGGTCAGGGGCCTGTTCCCAATAGGCAGTTTGGCAAAAGCCACCCAGTATGGGAAGATTAAGTAGTATGGCTGCAGACTCTGACAGCTGGCCTCAGTTTTAAGAAGAGCGATCTGGGCACATCTGATTTACTAGAGTACATGTAGCTCTGTGGTAGTAGAGCTAGGAAAGCAGGAGGCACAGAGTTCTTATTCTGCTGCTGTAGTTGGTAACTGTAGCTGAGTGTTGCATTAGAGCTACCAGTTTTGCTGTGACAGCTCATTTCAGAGGTCTCAGACAGAAGTTGAGGACTTGAGGACTGTCAGTAATTTCCAGCCACATCTAATGCTGTTATTTGGACCATCAACTGAACACATGCGTAGCAGGGTCAGTACTTCTCAAACATCTTAAGCCCCCTGAGCCCATTCTGCACCAGTGGATCCGTAGATGTATAGGAAACTAGTTACCATTATGTGTGTTGTGTAAGAAGCAAGGTGGCATGCTCTGCATGTATAGGTTATTCTTACAGAGTATACAATAAAAATGATGTATCCCTTCTTCACAGTCCTCACTGTGTATGTGCTGTGCACCAATTTTCTCATATTTCTGTTCAAATAGGCTTATGAATGCTTATGCTGGCTCATAAAAAACAAATTGCTCCAGAACTTGTTTGTGTTGCTCCTCACTATAGTTTTTTTCTTTAGCCTTTGCATTTTTAGCCTTGAAGAATTCATATTTTTGTCATTGTCCATATACTTGTTGTACAATGTGCACAGTTAAGGTCCCCAAACTAATCCCTTGCTAGGAAAGCATTCTCGGTCAATGAGGTTGGTGGTTTGTTTTCTTTCATAAATTTGTTCAGGGCCTGTACGTTTGTTTGTGCAGTTTGTGTAACAAAGTAAATTAAAGAAAATAGATGACAGAATTTCCTTTGCCAACTACCTGCCTTGAAACCAGATTTGAAACTTGGAAACCATTTTTACAGACACAAATTTCAGCCACAAAAATATAGGCAAAACTTTTTGTTGATGTTTCCAGTTTAAATCTCATTCTGCCATTCTTTTCTTCAGATGTTGAGATTCTTTCTGAAATATTCGCTTTTGTAGCTCAACACCACCAAAACCATTAATAAGGAAAATATCTGGAAAAACATTATTTTATTTGCTTACCATCATCATCTTCTGTGGGTTTCATTTTGAGACAAAATTTGATTAACATGTTACTATAGAGCTTGCAAAATTTTATGAATACTCAGATTTAAAGAAAAAATTAGTATCTGAGATACCCAGAAACCTCTTGGATGTTGCATGCATGCTTATAGACCATAATGCCCTGGAGAAGCATCTAGGAGATATGAGAGTGGCCTGTTGGTTGAAGCAAAGTTTCCTGTTTCAAAACACACACAAACTAAACTGTGTATTAGAATATCCAACCTGCAGATGTTGGATACTTCTCAAACACGAAAGCATTTAGAAACAAGCAATTATTAAACTGATGCTTGCCTCATACTAGAATGTAGTTGTAACCTGAAAAATGGCACTGAAAACCAGCACCCTCTTACTGATTGTTGCCTGCCCCCTGTGCAGTTATGGATGCTTAATCAGAGTCTGATACTTGTATTTCTAAAATGTCAGAGCTTGCCAGCATATCAAGAGCAAGAAAACTCGCATGCTTTTAAGTCCCAGTATATACCATGGCTGTAGGGGAAAAGGTGTATGGAATTTCTTTCTAGTAACAAAAGCATTTGTGGTAACATAGCTCAGTGATACTGATTTGGTATGCTTGACGTAACCAGTCATTGGTGAGTTTTTTAGTGGTGATTAACACAAACATTCTGGACTTATCCAGGAAATACCTCTGTACTTCTTCATACCACCATGTAATCTTTGTCATTGCCAAATTTACTGCATTTTCTGTAAACAAATCCAGGTGACGTGGGTATTGATGTCCATAATTAAAGCTAAGAGTCAGAAAGGAGGAAAATGGCCTAAACTTGCTGTCACTGAAGTAATGCCAAAATTTTTAACTTTGGCTGAAAGCAGGGTGGGGAAAAAAGGTTGATTTGTCAGAGCTTATCTTGAGCAGGCAGTACTCGGAGTGCACTGAGCGCACTGTTGTGGTATTGCTCGGTTGTTTTACCATAATCAGCATACCTATCAAATAAAATCCCTTGATAGTAGTGTCACTTTTTTTTTCTTAATACACTTGTTCTTAAATGACAAGCAAAGATTTTAGAAATATTGTAGTTTTCACTGAAGTAAAAGAACACGTAAACACAAATAGAAAATACCTCAGTCACATTTGCCGAATTGCTTTATTTGTATGACGTCTACAGATGAAAGTAGGTGCCAGAAAAGAGACACTGCATCAGACATTATTACTTATACTCCAGCTGCCAAGGAAAAATTTTGTCAGTAGCCTATAGTAATATTTGGACCAAAAATACATGGATGTGCAGCTTTCAGCATTTTGTACGGTGTAGAGTGCAGCTTCTCTCACAGGTCCTCTGTTTCTGGAACGGTGTTGGAATCCGAAGGCTGAATGAACACTACAGGAATATTCTCGGACGTCCATCCTTTAGGAGTCCTATTGAAGGATCTTCTGGTAGCAAGAGGGTTTGCAAGGATCATGAATCTGGGATCATTTAGCATCAGTAGATTAAAATCTGGTACCTTGAATTTAACCAGCTTTGATGCTCTCTCAAAACCACCAAAGGGAGTGGCAACTCTGTAGATATTAGAGAAATAAAAATAAAATGTGATTTTAACAATACCTGTTTTCTTTTCCTCCCAGGAGCTGAAAAGAACAGAATCTATTTTAATGATACAGATTTGGTACAATTTCTTGTTTACATTTTCAAGCTTTTGGGAAAAGTATTCTGATTGTTTTTCTGGCAAATTCTTTTTAAGATCCGATTTATTTTCCCTTGGATAAAGCCTTCAGCCTTCTTCAAAATTCAAATGGACGAAAAAGCCGAGGGAAGAAGATGTTGCAAGAAAACCTTGTCATTGGTGAGTCACAGTTACTAAACTTATTTTGTTGGTGATAGGTTGATAAATCTGAAAACATAGTTTAACACATTCTTTCTAGCAGGTAATTAGTTTAGGAAGTTCTCACCCCATTTTCTCCTATCCCCAGTTGCTTGTTCCTCCCACTACACTATATTTCAGCACCATGTTGTTGTACCAGTTAGAATGTATGTGGGTTGTGCTATAAACTTGGGTCACTTCTGGCTTAAACAAAGACCTTTCAAAACAAAGGAGCATTTAAAAATCCAAATTATTTCAGCAATCTGCTTTACATCATTACGCTCAAACAATTGTAGCAATACAAGTGAGGAGGCAGTAAAGCGTAACGTGAAGCAGAAAGGAACAGCCAAAGACAACAGGCTCTGGGAAGGAGGGGAATGGGTGAGGACGACTTACACCAGCTTTGTTTCTGAAGAAAATGTTTATGTAACTAAACCTTGAAACACTGGCTGAAATTGGCCCCTAGTCTTCGGCCAGTATTTTTCATGTTATTTAAATGTAAATGTTCCCTCAAGCGATAAGCCTGAGAAACTAAAAGATAAGAAATACTAAGCAGGAACTGACTGTTACATACATTTGCAAATATTTTAAAACAACAGTATTTCCAAATACCTCCCATGATTCTTCTATATTTGCAGGTTTCTAGGCTGAAAAAAAAAAACCCTGAGTTTTTCTGTCACTTTTTCCAGACTCCTTTGTATAAGCAAACGTGACCAAACAGACTATTATATGTGCTCTGCATTTTGATCAGCTGCGTAACTCTGCTGGGATATATTCTGGCCAGTTAAGAGTGTCAGATTTTTAAGCTACACGTGAGCACCTGATTTCTGCAAAGCTAGATACATAGTGGCATGCAAAAACGAATTTTTGTTGACATGGAACTTCAACAGCCTTGGTAGGTTTTACGTGTTTGATACAAAACAGCAGGTCTGCTTGTGTATATTTCCAGTGGCTCCAGGTATTATAGCAGAAGCCCAGAGAAATTAATACCAATAGAAATGAAAAGAGATCGTTTGAAGATCTGACTACGATTTTCAGCAAGATAACTGTAGATAAAAAAAAACCGTAGGGAGAATTAAGTACACACACAAAAAAAAAAAAGAGATTAATTCAGAAAAGTGAATCCGTGACCTAAAAGAAATGGTACTGCTGTGTCATTACACAGGTAATTGACTGTATTTCGATACAAGCAGCATTTGTTGAAGGGGATGGTGTTAACTCCAAAGGGTCAATCCTGTAAGGTATAAAAAATCATTAAAGTTCTGGGCATGTACACTTACTGAGAGAAGAGTGCTGCTTTAGATTAAGCTCTAAAACTGTTTCTCAAATGAAGATAAGACAAGATTTTGCAGCAGCAGCCAGCCCAGGCATTAAACTCTCCTGAGATCAGAGGAAATTCTTTATACAAAGTGCCTGTGGTATCAAGCTTTTCTTGTGAAACTGTCTTCTAGGTCACAGTGTCAAATTGGATACCGTATGATACTGATTAAAAATAATTGCTTGGTAATTGGCACAGAGTGAATGTCGTGATCTACATCTTACAGGATAATAAAGATTGTTTTAATTGCTGCTCTAATTAAGATACACATTCTCACATTGTTGTAATATTTAATTCTCATCAATATGTAAATTAAAGGGATAATCAATATGAACAGAACAATAATAGCTGTATAAAATGCAAAACAATTCTATAGTGTAAAACTTCCTCTTTGTAGTATTTTTGCGTTTTAAATACATCATGTTTCTGTAGGTAACAGAAACAGGAGGGCGTTCTATGGAAATTCAAATATCTTTTGTGGGAAAAAACCCCACGTAGTTCCTATACAAAGTCTGGCCTCAGAGAATTATGCATTCCTGCATGCTAGGCAGAAGCACATGATGATCGACATAAAGGAGAGTACAGTAATTGGCTAATAGCTGTTAATTTTCCTTTACAGCAGCAGTATATTTTTGTGAGCAATAACTTGTCTAACAACATGGTGTTGTAATGACCTGTGTTGTGTGCACATCAACTGTATCACTTGAGCTCTGATTTATTGTATAGGAGCCTAAAACTCATGTGTAAAAAATTCCAGTCGTCATTTGTCATAAGAAGGGTGGAAATGCTGGTTCAGAGCCATAGGAAGTGGCCCCAGGAAGTGTAAGAGATTGTTTAATATTCACTTTGCATATTCCTAAAAAGTAGGTGCATGATTTAACAATAGCAGGCACAACCATGTTTATTTTTAGCTGTTGTTTTAGCAGGGCTTCTTTTTTTTCTCCTGCAGTCTTTCTTGTTGAACATTATATTGTCTCAACATAGGAGACTACTTGTAGATGATTATTTGGGAAAGTCTGAAGAAATGTTTTAACTGTAATGGATTAGCACCTTCAATTACATAATTACAAAAAATGTGAGTTTCACATTTTAAAATGGGACTGTCATTCTTAGAACATTCTGCTTATTGTTAATTCTGTGCACAAAGGAGACATAAGGGCAAAGAACCTGACCCCGCAAAATGCTCAGAGCTTCATGGTAGCTTAGTGCAAGAGCTAATGCCAATTTCACAGAGGTATTTAGGCGCTAAAGAACTGGCTAAGCACCCAGCTTCCACTAATCTCGCATCACTTCAAGTTAGCACCCAAAATTCCTTTGATGCTCTGGATCTCAGCATTTTTACAATAGAGTTCAGAATCCATTAATCAATAAAAACAGAGCCCAGTCCAGACGGACTGGATTCCTGTAGTGTTTTTGAAACAGTAGTCTTTGGGAATTGAGAAAGCTGAGCAAGAATTTATCTGGTAGGAGAGGCAGAACTAGTCAGACTGGCTTGTCTTACGTGAGTAAGATGTAGTGCTTTGTATGTTACCCTACCTTTGACATTTTATCCAGCTCCAAGAAAGCAGATGGAATAAAGGTACTAATTTAACTAATATTACAAACTCCTGAACAAATGTAGATTCATGCTGTCTTTCCCACAGATGATTGCTAGGTGCTTCCACACCAGTAAAAGAGGCAAGAAAATTTTTGACCAGTAAATAGTTCTTCAATCCTAATAGGAATTAATGTCCAAGAGAAATCAGATGGCGTGGCTCTGTTCTGCAGCATTTCTCTGCTAGCATGGATTCATTTTCATCCAGGGGGAGGAAGGGTAGCCTTGTCTGAACAGTCTATTCAGAGAGCCTCAGAAGCCAATTTCTCTGATCATGCACTGTGTCTAGTGCTATATGCTATTAAACCATTACTGGCTGTCTCACGGAAAGCCCTGCCTCAGAAGGCAAATGTGCTTGACATTTTCTGCTACCGCTTCTTCCTTCGTTGACCTGCCAGCATTGCAAGATCCCTGCAGCATGAAATGTGTACTAGACCCCAACTAATACCTCTATGAATTCCTTAGTTCTGATTCTGCTACTATTATAAAAATTGCACTGCTACAGGATCCAGAGTTGCCTCTTCATTGCTGGCAGTGGAAAAAAAAAATCTGAATGCTGTTTAGTGCTGAATATACTTTTAAACCATGCACGTGTGCATCTGTTCCAACACATCAGACATCCCTAGCTGCTAAAGTTGTGTTGCTTTTACAGTTTGTTGTGTAACAAGGAAAGCTGAAAGGAACCTGAATATGGCCTGTGAAGTGAGTGCCATTTTAACAGATACCACTGAATGAACTGGGAAGAATCTCAGGCCCGTTTCCTTTGGGAGTCCTATGCATCACACTTACTGCTAACCACACCCCATCCTGACTAATGATGACTGTACCAGTGTTTTGCAGGAGAACAAACATAATGGCACTTTACTGAATGATGAAGCGTGGTAGAAAGCCTTGATTGATATCCTCACTGATAACAAAATGGTTCCATTATATTGCACTTTAATTGTGTAATACAGTATCATTTGCTTTCTCTCCAAGACTGCAATTAAAGAAGTCAAGGATGCTGTGACCTAGATGCACAGAATGACTTAGTAGGATCTAGACACAGAAGTCCAAAGAGATATCTCACCTTATGCGCAAAGCCCGTAGGCTGCTAAATTCCTGCGATGCCTAATGTTTTCCTTATACAAATGCTCAGATCTGCCTTTATCTTAGCTATACTGGCAGCTGCACCTATCTTACACCAAAACTCATCTGTGATTCTCTAATTAATAATCTTTTGCCTAAACTTCCATGCCTGAAAACACACATAATATGATACTGCAGCAAGCTTTGAGCAAAATGGCACATCGTGGCACTTTCACTCAAAATCTGTGGCTGTGAGTGTTGAACCTCTGTGTCAAATAATAGTATGTCTCCGACCAGAGCTGTTTTGCAAGAGATTTGGATTCTCTTCAGCCTGAGGACATCTCTTTGTAAGAGTGGATCTAACTGCTCACATACAGTATTCCAGCAAAAATGCTACCCAGAAATAAAAAATTACTTGGATTAGACAGAGTAAGACTCTTAGCCTAGACATCAGGCCACACAACTAATAGCAGAGAAGTATAGGTCCTGTTTTCTGGTCCTAAGTCTGTTTGTTTAATTTACTGTAAGCAGTAATTAAAGAAAGTGTATTGAAAGATCTGGGAACTCAGATGTAGGCCCAGGTTTCTCTTTCCCCAGGTGAGTTTCTTAATTGTTCAGCTAGAGAAAGATGTTTAGCCCAAAGAGGTTTGTTATTTTCTGTACTATGGCACAGGTCTTAATAAGGGAAGTGGAGAGTGTTCCCACCTATTCATGGAAGAGCCAGAAACCAGGTTGTTACACGTCGTCTCCTCAGGGTTTGACATTCCTGCAGCAATAAATCCAGGCTGGCCACATTCTAGGAAAATGCTCTTTCCAAAGAAATGAACCTTATTGTCTATACAAATTTTAAAAGAATACGTGACCCCTGCTCTGTTTTTGGAAAGGAAGACCTTAATCTAGCCCTGACCTGAAGACAGGCAGACAGAATTAGGTGCTGATGGCCTTAGCAAAGAGAAATTTAAGTCACATTTAGCCTTCTCTGTAACGTTTTCTGTTGGTTAGCTTGGCATGCAGTGTGCTGTCTGTTTTGAATCCCATGATCAGACACCTCACTCTCCTGTGCATTTTTAGGAGTGTAGACACCTAAGTCATGGCTGTAAAATCCTCTCCAAGAGCCTAGTATCTTGAATTTCAATTTTGCAAATTCTCAATTTCTTTTTGGATCTACTCCTTCTTGCTAGAAAACATAAATCTGAGTGTACTGTATGTAACAGCTTTTCTAGGTCCACCAGGCATCCTTTTATTTTCTTCTGGATGTGGATTTTTTCCATGAGAAGGAGAGTTGTGGTGGATTATATTTGTATGCCTTGTGTTTTGAATTTACCAATTTCACAGTCTGGATCTGGATTTATGTGCCAGGTTTTAGGTTTTTATGGCAGTTACAAGGGAGAATATTGACCTTTCCCTTATATGAATGCACATATGTTCAAGAAATTTGGACTGCGGTGAGCCACAGTTCTGCCATGTCATACATAGACAAAATCCTCATAGAAAGAAATCTGAACAGTTAGTGTTGTAAAGAGGACAACTAACAGAATATGGGACCACAAAGCAGCTAAAAATCCACAAAGAAGCCATCAGATACCATCTCAAGACACATATCCCAGTTAATGGGGCCTCTGTGCCCTGTCTGATCCCTTCTTTCACAACGACTTGCGTGCTGGACTCAAGAATCTCTCTTGTGAGAGGGAGAACTGATTCAGTCTCTATTCCACGTATATGTATCATCTTTGGCGTTTTTTTGTTGTTTGTTTTTTTTTTTCCCCAGTTACAATAACCATAGTACATAAACTGTGCTGTTACTGTTCCAGTGTTGGCAGCTGTGGCACATCTCTCTGACTTGTATTTGCTATTTTGTCTGCTGAGAAGAGTGTGCCACACAGACTTAATTATTAACATGGCGATGTATATTGCTGTTAGGAAATCAGAATTGGTGTAGTGTCTGCAGTGCCAGTTTTGATGTTGACTTGTGTAATTTTTCAGTCCTTGCACTCACAGTTGAGGCCTACCTCAACAGCAGGAACACAAGTGATGTTTGTGGTATTTTTCTCTAAGTTTATATTGCCATGAGCCATTTTCTTTTTCAATAGATTGCTGTCTGGCTTTTTGAGGAAAGGTTTTGGTTTGGCTCAGCTGTCTAGAACTCAGCAGGGGTTATTTAGAATTGTCCATAACTTCAATAAATAAAGATACTGTGAATGGTATGAATGAAAGCAAAAGACATAAGTAAGAATGTGTTTTAAAACTTTCAGAGTAGTTCAAAACCCAATATTGTCCATATATCTAGAAGTTCTACTGAAAGCCTTAGTATACTAGTTACTATGTAAATAACTTCACTCTCAGATCCCATTCTACTTTAAATGTTTTTTAAGTCTGCTTGTAATGTTTTATCCGTTAATTTGTTACCAAAGGTTGTTGAAGATATAAAAAATGTTAAATGCAATAAAATATGCAATCTGCTAACTATCTGGTCTGAGGGATTGGTTGAGGGATAAATTTCATTGTACTATCATTGCCTAAAAACAAGCCATGTGAGTTGTGTTAAAAAAAAAGAGTGGTTTGCATTATACAACTTACAAACAAAGTTTTGACTGAGAGTTTCCCTGATAGATCTTATGATCCCATACCTACTGAAGTCAACAACAGAAGTACTGAAAGGAATTTGAAGCATTGCTATAGCCCATGTTTCCCATTTATTGAGTACACTGGATTCTGATATTTTCTTTCTTTCTTTCAATATTTTCAACAATTCTTCTTACATTCCTGGCTCTACAATTTAATTTTGGGTCCATACTTTAGAGAGAGACTAGTTTCCTCCTTAATGCTCGTTTGCCACTTGTAATCTATGTGCATGTTCATGTTTATGCATATACTTGCCAACACAGGTGGTAGGGTTTTTTACAGCTGGTGGAAACATTTCATTTCATAGTAATTTTTCTCTGCACTGTAAAATTCAGTGTCCATTCAGAATTACCTGTTAAAGCTCCTGTAGTCAGGCAGTTCTGGCTTTGCTTCAGGTTTAAAAAGTTTAGGATATAAAGCTTCCAGCAGCTCTGGATCATCCCTAATGGCTTCTATCCAGGGAGACTGATAATACTTTGGCACAGAAGTAGTGTTGAACTTTTCAGGAGGAATTTCTTTCAGTGGTCCAGAATATCCTGCAAGGCGATCAAGGCAAAACTATTATAATACTACTTTGCGTTTTCTGCTTCCTTACCACCATCCTGTGTAACCAGGGAGTAACATACCATCATTTCACAGTCAGGT
Source organism: Aptenodytes patagonicus (assembly GCF_965638725.1). NCBI lineage: Eukaryota > Metazoa > Chordata > Aves > Sphenisciformes > Spheniscidae > Aptenodytes > Aptenodytes patagonicus. The sequence continues at coordinate 80,310,883 of NC_134952.1, forward strand.
AAAATGAACACCTGGATCAAGTCACCTGGCCAAAGCTACACAGAAACAGAAAGCTGGCAGGGAGAGTTTGTAGCCTTTTAGATAACTGCTCCAAAGTATTCCACCCTCTTTTGAAGCTAAGTTTATTTTAGTTTTATATAAATTTGTTTCTATCATTATAAGCATTTGTTTGAAACCAGACTATAGCTACACAGCCCTTGGGCTGAATTAAGAAAAAGATTTTTAAAACAGCCTTTTGGTTAAAACTAAGATAATTCTATAGTCTTTGGGTGAAATTTTCCAAAAGTATTAAAAGGAGTTAGGATCACAGCCGTTATAGTGGAGTTTTTGTCTTTGCCTCTGCCTTAGATGCTTTAAAATGGCCTACCTACTTGGTTCTCTGGTCCTTTTCATCATCTGAAAAAGTGAAGAATCAGTTGTTTTCTCTGCATAATCATCTGAGGATCAGGCTTTGATCAGAATTTTACTAAATAAATAAATTCCATATTCAGTGTGATTTCTTCTAAAGCCAAGTACAATATGGCAGGAATAAATGGGGCAGGCAGCGGGGGGGGGGGGGGGGGGGGGGGAGCCAGACCTTAATGTACAATTTGAAGAATTAAAACCAGCAAGGGATTATCCAATTATATGAGTTATACCATTTATTTGAAAAACAAAGGAAATTTATTCTACCCTTTTACCCTCCCACTACATCTGGCTCTTTAAATTAATGCTGTTTCCTTCTATAAGCTTAAAAAACCCCTGTGGTTTTCATATCTACTCCTTTTGCCAGACCTTTTTTGCCTAAAGAAAGACCTGAAGATTTCTATCATGTCTTAGCAATGGAAATTACCTCTGTTCGCATTGTATTTGACCAATGGATGCACAGAGCCTTAGCAGTCACTAACAGAGTAGCATTGACCTAGTTTACATAGGCTGGAAAAGGTCTGCACAAAACATGCATTGAGTAATTCTGAACAAAGAATGAATCTGTAAAAACCACAATCTGCTCATGGATAATTCATAAACAGGAAGAAGGGCTATATCACTGAATAAATTAATTAAAACAAATTAGCCTTCTCTAGTCTTTAAAGAATACAAAATAGGGCCTTCTTGTAGCTCACTGCTTTAAATAAAGACAACAGTACCCTCACAGTTAGGGACCTAAAAAAGAACAGTTGATGCAGCCAGAGGCAAATTCGTTTTTAAGTTACTCCTCTGTGAAGGTTTCTAGCAAAACTTACAGTGACTTCACATTTACATTTATGGGTAATTAAACTACAATGGATAAGTAAGCAGTGTGTTGCATATTAGAAACAAAGGTTTGGCAAAGAAAAATCAGTATATTAATCTGGTTTTAAATCTGAGGATCTGTTTCTCAATGTTTGTAAGACCAGTAAATATAGGAGCAGTCCCTATTGATATTAATGTATGTGTTCAGTTTAGGGAGAAGTAGTACAAAAGGCATATCAAGTCTTTAAAAATGAGCAGAAGCAACTGAAGAGCACCACTTTACATTTCTGTGGGAGACTCTGATTAGTTATCTGACTCAAAATTTATCGATTTCTAACAGTAAGTCCATTAACAAATTGTTGTTGAAGATACTGTTTTATAAAGAGGTCCTTCCTCTGCTGTGAAATGAGAACTAAATATATTTAATGTCTATAAACTCATGTATTACCTGGGGCAATGTTGTCAGGATGTGGGGGGCTCCGGGGATCAGGTGTATTAGGAGGTGTCATTGGGGCATGCTGAGGAATTCCTTCCACACTGAGGCCGTCCATTTTAACACTCTGTATGGGCTCTCCACGCTGCATTCAAATAGAAATAAATATAATTGACAGCACAGGCAAAAAAAGCCTCTGTGATTCTCTGTTGAGGGTTGGAGTGATACTCTAATTTACAGCCCAGATCTGAGACCCAGGGTATACTATCCGAAGGCATACTGTCCTGCTGTTTGGTAGCCTGTTTGCTAGATAGCACTCCCCAGGATTTTCTGGCCGTTAGCCAGAAGGTGAAGTAGTTTCACAACTCTCTTACATTGGCTATGTAAGCAAAAACGAGTAGTTTTTCAGTGTTAAGAATGATATCCCAGCACAATTTTAAACGTCCATATTACAAGTGTGTGAGTGCTTTATTGAAAGGATTGGAAGTGGTGTGAACTAGGTCAACAAGACTCCTAAGGCCTTATAACCATCTGGCTGAGTTGTCTGACCTTTTCCTAAGTTTGGGATATTTAAATATTCATATGCAGTCTATGAAGAGAGTTCATCCCATCTGCTGCTTACAGCAATCACCACAAAATCTGCCTGTGCATGTGGGCTGTGTGGTTCACAGCAAAGAGTAGATCTAGTCACTTTGGCTGGGGGGGGCGGTGGGGAGCATAACATGTGTCCCATGGATCACTAGACGCTAGAAGTTGTTATGTGCCAGACAGAGCACCCTTGCTACACAAAGATTCAAGAAATCTGGCAAGTTTGAGCCATTTGAGTTTCAAAGCACTGATTCTTCAAAGCGTCTCTTCCCGTATCAGTTGAAAATTCACTGCATTTGTTGAATTGCTTTTGTTTGGCATTTTCTTTTCCTTTATTTGTAATAGAAATAACAACTTCAGTGCAGGTCACTTTCTGGAGATTTATGATATGCTGTTATTTTCCACCCTCCTATTGGGTCATCAGTTCTAAGGAAACATCCAAAGGCTTAATCATTGTTGCATAAATATAGAATTAGAGTCTCTTAAGAAGTCAGTATCTTATTTTAGCTATGACACATAGGCTAAAAGCAATTTAAATATAGACTGGTTTAGAGTAAGAGTTTCTTAAAGTAGGAAAGCAAACAAATAATACTTGTTTAAACTTGAAACAAAAAAAGATCAAGGCAATAAGTTTTCTAGCCATCCTGAAGTATGTTCGAAAGATTAATTTTGGTAGGCAGAATCATAAAGATGATGAAGACAACACCAGTGGTGGCTAAATAGGCATTTAAGGGAAGGGAACAGAAGCCAAAGAGGCATCATTTTTTCATGTGTCAGAATGTCATACTGACTGTACAGCATGGGTACTCTATGTGTTTTTGTTGGAAGAAGTAGACTAGAGGGGAACTGATCTGTCAGACTGTAGCGAAAGCATGGAACTGGATACAGAAATTCTGATGAGGCTGATGGTGGTGTGCTCAGAATTTATCTGTGTAGGTTCTAATACTCAACAGAGGGAGAAATTGAGGGGACAGTATTCATAGATGGGCTTCTAAATAATAGTGTTCTAGTCATAGTTTTGGGTGTTCAATAGAGCTGTTCAGATTTTTTATATGGGATTTCTTTTGTGCAGATTTATTTTAAAAAAGCAGATTTATCAAAACTCAAACATGATCCCATTTGATCCCTGTGTAATTTAATTTCTGTTGAGTGAGTGACCAAAGATGTCTGAAATATCTGCACCATAAAAAAAGAAACATAAAAATTTTTCTTCTATGATACGGGATATTAAGACATACTTTTCTTCCCGAGTAAAGTTAATTTTTTGTGTGGGAAGTGCAAAGGCCACAGAATTACAAATGTATTTACCTTTACAGTCAACAAAGCATAGAGAATTTCTGCTTCAAGAAGGGAACAAAAATATTTTGGAGATTTCAGCTGTGATATTGGAACTATTGAACTCAGCTCCAATAATAGCCTCTCTGACTGTTGTGAGATCCCTCAACATTTTGGTCAGCATGGGCAACGGTAAATTGCAAATGTCTCTTTTATTGTCTGCTCCCAAAGCCTCCTTATGAGATGCAACTAGACAAAACGTTTCCTTAGAGTCAACAAATTGCATTCATTTTATTGTTTCTGATTAATTTACAAGTATGTGTGTATTGTCTTTAGTAAGATTTAACATAATATGAGTAAGCCCTTTGGTGCTTTGCTGTTCTGATTAATAAACTATTTGTTTCCTATTTGTACCACTACAAACTTTAGATTATATCACAACAATACAGTACATACAGTTACTATTTTTCTTATCCCAAGTGAAGATTGAAGAAGAATTGAGTCAAAGTCTTTGTATGGATTCTGTAGGGGTTGGATGCTAACACAATCATAGCACCACCTATGCAATGATTAGTTGTAAAAGCTTCAGGGAGAGAGAATTGCTGTTCTACAAGAAATATTTCCTAGGTTAATTAGTAATAATTAACTTTTGTAGCACGTATTTCTTTTCATCTTCAAAGCAGCTTAAAAGTACTGGGACAAATTCTGCTTCATTAGTCACATACCTTTGTATCTGAAATCAGTGGGAGTGCATACATGTAACTGAGAAGCAGAATTTAATACAATACTGGAATTCGAGGGGCTGCTTACGTGCTGTATTAGACTGGGCATAGAGTATTCATGTTCAAATAATTAAACCTTGCAGCACATTGGAGAGTTAGGTAAAATTTATGAATGTTGTTGTCCCTATTTTCAGAGGTTAAGCAAAAGGTTTCAATATTTTGCAAAGGCCACAGATGAGACAAACGCCAGGTGCATTTAGTTCCTGCCGTGAGGATTTCCAGGGCATCACTAATGCTTTAACCCAATTCCTGAAGGACTAGCTCAAAGAATAATTGTTTTTCAGTGGCAAGCTCCATCCTTTTTCTCCCTGTTGAGACAGGCAGGCCAGAAGTGTATTAGTGCCAGTTGTGAGAGTCATTTTGCTGCCTGGGAACCATGTTGAGACCACCAGCGTATTTTAATAAAAGTACTTGCTGGTTGCATGAAACAGACTCTTATTTCTTCCAACCTTTTGAATGTCATTAACTAGTTAATTTTCAGTAGTCAACGGGCCAATTGTTACAGGATAAGAACTCTGGTCACTAGTAACCTGAATCAGATTTGAATGAGAATGATTTGAATCTAATGTCCTTAAGTATTAAGGCTTTCAGATTTTTTTTGTCTATTGGAGCTCAATAAATACAAATGGCTCACTTCATATTAGCCTCATTCTAGTACAGGATTTTGCTTTTATTCTTCCTGAAACTACAAATAAATCATGCACACTGTGTATCATGAGCACCAAGGGAACCCCAAGTTAGTCTCACTGTGTTCCATTAATAAGTTATTACAAAATACTCACATTTCTTGGCTTGTTTGCTACATAATGATAATTTTCATATGTGTATTTGTCAGATCTTCGCTGACGTCTCTTGAAGAGTCTTGCACCTCTGTTGCTGAGTGTCGATAGTTCCTCTACCATGATATCTCTGGGGGTGCTGACCTTTTTTCCAAGGTTTAAGCTGGGTGAGACTGCAATACAATGGATAAATACATACGTCTGTTTTTCTTAAATGCCTGCTATCGCATACCCTACACCTGAAATCCAACAACACGTTAACGCATACTTATCTAACAGATAACATAGCTTCATACGGTGTTAGTGAAATTAATCATTCTTCCAAAATTTTGGTGCAGAGTATTGAACACCACAAACCTGTTCTTTCGAAGATGTTAAGCACTTCAAGCTCCAAATTTACTTCAGTTAAGTGGCATTCAGCTGTTATCAAAATCAGGTCTATAATGTCCTACAAAGCATCTTAATAGCAGACTGGTAAAAACTGGCTTCTGCTGAAACCAGGAACAAAATTCCATCTGACCCCAGTGTTCCCACATCAAACCTTCAGTTAGCTTTGTGTGTCCTGCATTGGATAGATGATCAGGTAACCCCTTTTAAACATACCTACCAGTTTCTTACTGCTTATAAACATTTTATTCTCAATTATTCTTTAATATTCTGCTTGCTTTTGAAATCCAGGGCATGTTTTGTACTTTAAGAAAAGTTTGCATTAGAAAGTCTGTATTAAGTAGTATTTTTTAACTGTTTTTAAAGACGCTTTCAAATTAAAGCTCAAGGTATTGAAAATGAGAGCCCTAACAAAGAATTACAACATGCTTCTAGGAATTGATATATTTAGAACATTTTCTTTTTAATTCTCTCTAAGAGGAAACTGAATTACTAGGTGCAATATTACTTTATTCACTGCTTGGGAAAAATTCCTTCTTTGTCTTTAGTGACCTCCTGGGCGATTTGAAAATGAAAATCCATAAGCAGGGGAAGGGGAGATAATTGGGACCGCAAATGGAGAACTCTGACTATCAGAAACTCTACTGGTCATCTTCGTGGTAACGTTCGGGAAACTGGGATGCTGGTGGCAAGGAGCAAGCTGTTGCTTAGTGACTGAACTCTTTCACTAGATGTCCTCAAGCTATAGATAAAGCTTAAACCTTAGAATACAGTAACTTCAACGCTGAACAAACTATTTTCTACTAATTTATTTCTGCTTAGAAGGTTGTAGAATTTAACAAATATAACAATAATTGGATCGCATAGTAAAAACAGAATTTTTAAGAAAATAATTCCTATTGCCACTTTAATATTTATCATTTTATTAATTGAAATTGTTCTCCTCAGTTGTTCATAAACTTCAGGAGGAAAAATGGAACGATGCAGTGTGCTTTGAGGATTATATGAATGGTCTAGTATGTTTCTTTGATCCACTTATTCAAAGTCACATTCTGTTATTTCTCTAATAATAGGACATTCTATTCTTCACATATTCTTATGGTCTACAGGATTTAAAATTTTGAACTTTGACATACATCTTAATGCATTAAAATGAAATGGAAGCAAATTATATGTAAGACACTGTATTTTGCTTCCAGAGTAAGCACACAGGAAGCCCAGTTTAAAATTAACATTACAAATTCATTAAGTGCAGAAGGTACCTAATGTCAAAGTTAATATTGCATATGCAGAGTTTCATTCTGAGTAAATGGCATGTTCTACAGGCCATATGTCTCTTAGTAACTTTATGTTGGAAAAACAGTGTGATTTGCTGACATTCAGGAAAACTTAATTGAGGCAGGTATATTAAATATTTAGCCGAAGCTGTATAGACAAGAGTTTTCCATGTAGTAAATCAAACAAGTTTGTGGGTCCTGGAGTGCATCTCTGTTGATCCACTGCTGTTCATACTGATTTCAATTGAATGTTTGCAATAGATTTAACTGGAGTAAGAGCAAGCTAACTGTATTGTGAGCTGGAGCATGCACTTCTGCTTTAAAAATAGTATATGCAAAGAATCCTAACACCCTCCTGTTATTTAAGAGGTAACTACAAAACAGAGAGTTCTTAACATGGAAGAAAATGACTCAGCTTGCCCAATGTAGCCATATCAGTGACAGATAGTGGTAGGGTTTTTGGCTCTGTGGTTGAGATAAGTGCACAAGTTATTGGCCTGTGGCCTGAAATTTAGACCCACAGGTCATATTTTGATTTTGTCATTTCTCAAGATGACCCCAGGGGCATGGACTGTTGGATGGTTTTATATTAGTAAGGAGTAAGAAATTTACCCCTCAAATCAGCAACATTTTCACGTAGAAAAAGCTTTTCTTCATTGTACACAGAGTGGGTAGGATGTACAGCCTCAGAGACTGGGGTGCCAAGGTGATTGCAGATCTCTGTCCAAACCACTCAGTATTCTTCTGGGACATGCTGGGTGTTAACTATTTTGGGCCTTGCTGTTCCCTCACATACATACTGTTCTTGTTAACGTTAACTGAAGGCTCCAAGGTACTTTGTAACCCACAGTTGTGTACTATTGTGTATCCAGGCAGCATCCCAAAAACATAAGTGTAAAGTTCATTTGAATCCCTTGCCAATTAAAATCTAATCATATGTCTACTTTTATGATGTGTCTAGGGATTGTTTCAGTGTCAGTGCAGAAAAGGTGACGAAAAATGAGAAAAGGAGAACATTTAGAGGATGATAGAAAGAGAACATCAATGTCATAAATGGACATTGTAAATTAATACTGGAAATTTAATTCATAGTTTAATCCTAGTCTTAACCTTTTAGCTTCATTTCTTAATTTGTTCCTGCCAAGTCCTTCCTGTCCTGTGCTTAAAATCGTAACAGACTGTATTTAAATATGATTTATATAGTTCCTCCTGCATACACTGCCTAATCCCCCTTTAATCCTCCAGTTTACAATCTTCTAAATACCTTAAGCTGGATTATAAATTTTAATAATGAATATCAGGTAGTATGTTTGTTGTAGTATCAGAAATAAGGTCTTTTAACTATATCATGAAAGATAGTTAATCATGTAGCTACTGAAGAATACATTTAAGAAATAGCATAGAACTGGACATGAGATTTAACCTGATGAACTTCAAGGGTTTCTTTAAACATATATATTTACATACATGTTTACCTCTACCAAGTAGCCTTAGAAATGTTATGATTAGTCCAAGTCTGCCGGTGAAAAACCAAGGGGTTGGGGAGGTCACTACATCCACATGCTGATTCACTACTACAGTCTCTCTTCTGAAACCATAAGAGGGTTTACAGTTAGGGTCTATTCCTGCAGCATTTTGTGACGTGTCGAACTTCTCCAAAACACAAAGTCATGTCCCACAAGCCAACAGGAGATGTGGACTTTCAGTCATTACCAGTCTTGCCCAGAGATTGGTAAATCTTTGAGACACTGACAAAAATCTGGCTGATTTTGTATCTTATCAACAACTGTTTCTGCTATGAATATCTTTTAACAAGGAGATTCACTGTTTACCTGAAAGCATTATAATAAAAAGGGGCTGAAATAAAAATGCAGTAGGTATGCTTTTCTGTGTGTCATTCCAAGCTACTGGGGCTTGCCTTACAGAATCTTCTGTTACTGTTTACCTCTGTTAAGAGTGGGGAGTTTCGCTGGTCTGTGAGACTGGCTGAAACAGTACATTTAATGTTTACCTAATTACCAGGTGCAGGACCTTCATTACTAATAGCGATGCAAAACCCAGAAAGACAGCAGTTCACCCTCCAGATCTCAGGTTAAGCTTGTTGAATTAACAGTTAGGGGAAAAAGAAAATGTCAAAAATTAATAGAACTGAATTTAGTCATTTAAAAACCAAATTTCTCCTTGATTTTTCCACGAATTGTTCAAATTTGGTCCCAAAGGACTAGCGTATACTTTGTGTGATTACAGCTTTGATTATCCTTCTGTTTCTTAACTGGTTTCACTGGGCTTGTACAGTTATAAATTTCAGGCCCTTATCACACCCATTTAATGAAATTTCATATTTTTTTTAACATTTAAATATCCCAGGCATCCAGAGACGATGCAAAAGTAGAATGTACACTTAAAGAGTTAGTATTGCCTTCAGTGGCCACATATCACAGCATATCTTGTCGGATAAGCTGTCGTATCTATGTGTATGAATCTAAACTTGACAGCAAATCTGATAATACATAAATAATAAAAAGGACAGATTATGTGAGGCAAATGCCAAGCATCAGCACAGATTATCCAGTAACTCCAATGATTTCAGGGACTGTATGGTAGATTTATTAGTATTGCTATGAATAGTAGCAACATTTACCATGTGAAATGCCTGGTTCCAAACGAACATATGAAAGACCTTTTTTCTTGCCCTGAAGAGCTTATGGGCTATTTCAGGCACATATAGTACTTGGGTTTACAGTACCAAAAAAAAAAAAGGAGTTGTAATGAAATCTGTAAGGGCAGACTGGCTTTCAGACTTAAGTTTGTGTTCAGTGGAGAATGGAAAGAGGAAAGAGGTATTTGCTTAGGAATAGAAATTACAGAAAAAAACCTATGGAAATATCAGAAGGACTAGGACCAGGCACTGAAACTCTTAGCTTCTTTTTCTAAAAACCTTATGTCTCTTGTCCTACTCTTCCTGCAATCACAATGGTCAGTGAGTGAGTAGAAAAACCATCCCCAAATTCTTTGGAGAAAAGCCCACAAGAAAGATTTTCGGTACTGGAATTTAATGTTCAGTGTTTTATCCTCTGTGAGTGGTATAATTTTCATAAATTCTAAATATTAATGGGGCTCCCTGTTTTTTCAGTGAGGCTTGTGGGGTGCTTATCACTTTTAAAACACTGATCTTTTACATAGATGGTAAAAAAAGCTTCATGGGAAGGATTGGAAGGATCTCCAAAAGCATCCAGCACATACCTAATGAAAGCCAAGCAGATTTGTATTCCCAGCTGAGATAATTGCTTCTTAAGGTGTCACACTAGAAGCATAATTTTAAGAACCTGTTTTAGAAAAATAAAACTACCGTCTTATAAGTGTCTGCATTTTCATCGGTGCAACGACAGAAAAGTAAAATTTCTTCATATAAGATTAATTGGTGGCTGTGCGTTAGAGAGAATTGCCAAATGCTAGTAAAGTTTGTTAGTTACAAAGATAAAGTTTGAGAGGAAGGAACAGAGATGTGAATATTTGTTTCAAAATTTTTTATCATTCATATAAAAAAGCAGAGTGAAACAGAGCAAAAAGAGAGGATACAAATCAGCATGTTTCTTAGATGATAGCCTTTTAAAATGGAATGAAGTCATGTTATTAACCCCAAATAATATTCTGAAAGGCTATCCTAGCAGAATGTACATCAGCTGTTAGATTACTTCATTCCTCCACAGCAGTTGTTCATCTGAAAATAGCTTTCAAATGAAAAGAGGCAACTACAAAAGGATTAGTTACCATAGGCAGCATGATACTCCCACATGATTATTTATGGCAAAACACTCAGAGACAAAGCTGTAAGAGAGTTATACTCTATGATTAAAAAAATATATTAGGGAGGGCTAGAGGACATTGCATATACAGTAAGCTGGGTTCAGCGCTATACCATTTCTGTGTATTTCATCCATAATGGCTGATGCTTGTTGTTTCCTCTCTTTGACCATGGCAGAATGTGATATCATTGTGATTTTCTGATACGATTTTTCCGTGCTGAAAAAAAACAACACATTTTTACATTGTTGAGCCAGCTTGCACAATTCAGCCAACTTTAATTTCTAATAGCCTGTTTAGAATGGCTGAATAGTGAAGTTAGTTATTTCTGATTTAGAAATACTGCACTTTTACTTGTGCAAAATGCACTGGCAGTTCTTGCTGGCAGACAGATGCTAGGACATGTTCTGATGGACAGAAGATTCGAAGGAATGGACTTTGAGCTGGCTACATAAATTCTGTAGTCAGTGTCAGTGGTCTAGGCCTTCTCACATCTACACATTATATTAAAAGATGTAAAATCATAACTAATATTTAAAGTACATCTTGGTTTATGATTTCAGAAATGTTACATTTTGACATTTCTTAATCTAATAAAGAGTTTGAGGAACTAAATGAGATGCTCTGGCATCTTTAAAGAAAGTGCATTTCTGACTAAAAAAATAAACATTTTTAATTGCAGAGTCAAGAGGTTACATAAATGTCTTTTATATGACAGTTTGTAGGACAGACAATGTCAAAATATTTCAGGAAACAATACACTTACCCTACTGTTTTGTTGTGCAGAAATAAGCGATCTCAACCCTTTAGTTGAAGCTTCAGGAGTTAGTTATGCATGGGGATGACCTGCCTGGTCCAGGATGGTTTCTACCCTTGTGCTTGGATCTGCATGGTACCTAGTACCGAGACAAACTGGGGGCTGATCCTCTTCAAAGGGATTGGCATCCAGCTGACATCAACTAGTTATATATAGAATCAAACACTCCAGCCACTCATATCTTCCTGGCGAAAGAAGAGAGCAGAAAAGATTCAACTGCACCCACAACAAAGAGAGTTTATATCCCTTTCAGAGCTTATTGGACGATTTAATGGAATGCTCCCCTCATACTCGTACAGATCATCTCCTCATCACCTCTGAGAATAATAATCTCCGTGTTATAACCAGGAAAGAGACATTTAAAAATAAGGTGTTAAATATATGGATGGGCAAGACTATATCAGATGAGAATGGCATGGCCTAATCCTTTAGTGAAAGATGAAACCATGCTTCAATAGTAGCTGATGGCTAAAGTCAGTGGCAGATGGCTGATACACAAAGTCTGTTCTGAAAAAGAAATGAGAAATTTTTCAGTATTGTATATGGTAGGGAGTAATTGCTCAACAAATACACACCCTGCAAACTGTTATTCAAAATATCTTAGTTTTCTTTGTGCATTAGGAACAGAAACCTGCAGTAATTTGAAACTTTCCAGGATACTGTTGTATCAGTTTATCAAAGAAATGTCTGATATGTAGAGCACAGATACTTCATGACGGCAACCAACTTCGGACAGAAAGAAACAGTGGCAGAAGGAAACATTCCCCCCTTACCCTCCTGTCTGAATGCAGCTAGATGAATTATGGGGCAGTAAAAGCAAGATGAAGTCTTTGTATTTTTGATTTGGATTTGGGTTTGTTTTAGGAGGTTTCTTTTTCTTATGGAAAATTACGGTCTGGTTTGGCTTGGAGGATCGATCAGAAAATTGCTTGTCCTGATATGACAGAAGAAAGGAATTCTGACTGTAGATGGAATCTGGAGAGTAATAAAATACACCAACACAACGTGCATAACTTTTCAAGCAAGAAGCACCCTGAGACAGATAAAATGTATGTGCCTGATACAATGTCCTAAAAGTCTGCCTGTCCAACCAAAAAATTGCATTATTTTGCTCAAGCTTTCTATTCCTAGGCTTAGCTTTGCAAAACATTTTGCTGAGATCCTAGACATCTCTGCCCCAGAGAGGTGTTTATTGTAATCCTCACTATCAGAATTTACCTGCTGCTGTTACTCATTGGTAATTCTTTTCTAGTTTTTGTGCTTGGATCAGCCACTTTTGACAGTACCAGCAAGCATGGTCAAAATCTTGGTTGAATCTTACCTATTTAACTGAAGGCTAAGATTGTTCTCAGTGGTTCACCACCAAGCTGTCAAGTGGGATTGCAGGAGAGTCTGTCAAGGGTTCATGCTACTCAGTATTTTCATGAATAACTTCAGTAATGAAGTAGAGAATGTCAATTAAATGCCAACCTCAGAAAATTACAAGCAATCGGTAGGGAAGAATTTAAATGTTAAATTAGCTTGATGAACTGAAAAAAAAAAAGTCAAATGCAATTCAGTAAAACCACATCCAAATGAAATCATAAAGTGGGCATTCAGCTGATTGACACGGAACTTCCCTTTAAACTTGAATTTTTGATCCAGGAGGAAATACCAAGAGGCATCCCAAATGGGATAGTCCCGTGTTTAGTCTATTCCAATTTCCATTAACTAATTATTTGATAGAATAAAAAATACACTAGTAAGATAAATTATGCTTTTACACTATTGGAACAGCATGGGCAATTCAGCCAACTGTTACTTCTGGATGACTGCAAGCTCTTGAGAATGGTAAGATTACTATTCAAAATTACACTGAAAAATTGTTTAAATAATTCAAAATCAGTAAAATTAAGAAATAAAATGCAAAGGAGTTGCACATAAGAAGGAAAAATCAATTGCAGGGAAAGAAACTAAGGAATAACTGCCAAAAACAATATGGCAGAAGAATTATATTGAATCACAAAATAAATATTAGTCACTAGTGCAGTTCAAAAAAAGGCAAATATTTTGAGCTTTGTGAACAGAATATCAAAAGGAAGATAATCTCATTTTACTGACACTGAGGAGCTGGAATATTTTGATCATCTTTAAGAAAGGTATAAAGATATCAAGAACTGAATAAAGTCCAGGCAACACATGCTAAGGAATATTACCTGTGAAGAAAGAGTGAAAGAATTTAGTTTGTTTGTCTTAGCAAAGACAAGAAGGAGGTGAGTTGTGATAGCAATCTCTTCACATGTAAAATGAGTCTGTAATCTAGACTCCAATCTTGTTCACAAAGTTTGGAATAAGAAGTAATGAGCTTATTTTATATCAGAAGTATGGACAACATAGTAAGAAGAACTTTCTTGGAGGATAGCTGGCCTTGGACCAGAAAACTTAGCAATGTTGTGGAAGGAACGTCCTTGGCAATTTTTAAAAGCAGGGTGGTTTAGACATACTGGTCCTGCCTCAGAGCATGGGTATGAACTTGATGACTTAGATTTCACTTTCAGCCTTAATTTTTGTATAATTCACATGAAAACAGATACCCTCTAGATAGGAGTAATCATTATTTAACAATCCTGCCACTTAACCTATTAGATTAGTGTCTTGCTTTTTGTTGGAGTTGATACTGGAATCGGCTTCTATTTTTGCAGTTTTATTTCCAGCACTTAGCAAATCCAGGAGCTCCTGTTTGGCCTTCACAAAGGGACAGTACTCACAGATTTCAGTTACACACATATGTTTTGTTTATGTTTTAAGATTTTCACAAGCTTTCACTTACACATCCAGGACCCGCTTCTGATTTTGTTTGCAATATTTTAATATCCAAACAATGGAAATACCGTAAGAGTTTCAGATGTCACATTTGGTGGCCCTAGGAAAAAATGTGAACACAAACATTGAGAGGTTTGGAAGTTTTGTGAATTCGACCTATTTATTTGTGATATTTGTGTACAGGACCAAATGTTTATGGCAATATCTGCAGTTCAGCAAAGTGCTTCTGATTAGAGTTTTAAGAATGTTCTTAGTACTTTTGTTTATTTTGAAACAATTTTCTATTTTATGTGTTGTCACTTACTGCATTGTTGAACTTCAAAAGTATATTTTATTCCAAAGAAAAAGCAGTGATAGCAACGTACAGATGACACAACCTGAAACTTTAGTGACAGATATTTTTACCTGTAAATTTTATCATTTAGCAGTTGAACTTTAAAAAACTTTGTAGAATGACTATCCCAGAATTTAATTTACTACTTCCTAGTGTGTCAAGATTTTGCCATTAACTGAGATAGAAATAAGCATATGTCATTGCAGTTGGAATAAAGAATGTTTAACTGTCATAGCTGCAAAACTAGAACTGATCCTGTTGAATGCTACTTTCTTTTATAATGCTCAAAGTTCAGAGCCCCATAAAACATGCCAAGATGCTAAAACATCATTCATATATATATGTGACTAATAGAATGTCCATAATAATGAGTAAAGGTTAAGGAAGGTGAAAGAATTACAGTACCATGTGACATCACAACAAAATCAAACCTTGCATTTCAATGGGAAGTATTATTTAGCAAGTGGCAAACTAGGATGATTAAGTCAGCCTGCGAACAAGGACAACATTTACCTGTCCTCTTCCTTTAGGTCATTTTTGTTTAACCAAGAAAGATTTTTCCTTTTGGTATTGTCTTTTCCAGCACCTTGTGGGATCTTTCCCACCACACTGCTTCCTCAGAATTGCATAACTGACCAGAAAGGAGGTCCAGGCTAGCAAGTGGAAAAAGCCTGAACTACATACAGTCGTGCACTTCTGTAACTCATTTCTCCCTCATTTTCTCTACTGTTCTGTCCTTTTTTTTTTTCTTTTTCTTTTTCTCTCTTCTCTTCAACATGGAAGAGAATGAGTTAGTGTAGTTTTCTCTCAAACAAGACTTAAACTAGAGGCAATTTAAGTGCTGAATAATGCCTCAGTTCTTAGCAGGTGCTTAAATTCATCCTGTGACTGTGACTGCCGTATGTGCTTAATTTTATGCCATGAATTCAAATCAATGAACTATTCAGGGTATTAAAGTTAATATATGTCTAGTGTCATTTACAATATGAGTGAAATCAAGAGGTTCAGGGCTTAGATATGTCTGTCTGTAAAAAAGGGGGTTGTAGTTACTACACAATAACAAAGTCACTGCTCAATTAATGACTTAACTGACGTTTCTGTATTCTGTATCCATCTTAGCTTCAGACAGCTATTTACAGGTATAACTGTTACTGTTACTGACTGGAGCCAAAGAATAAATTAGGTAGAGGTAAACTGCCAACAGTTGCTTTTTTAAATGAAACTGGTCCTTGTAGATGTGGATGGAGGTCAGTAAAGCATTGCGAAAGTAAGGGATGCAGGAGTTTCCCTTCTGAAGAAAAGTTCCACTCTCTTCTTTTGCAGTGCTTAATTTCAGTAGTAGTCACAATAAAACTGTTAAATTTTTTAAACACAGACAAGCGGAAAATGTTGTAGCCAGATTTACCTCACAATAGATTTCCATGTATGTGTAGGACATGTTTGGTTTGTGCTAAAGTCAGATGATGTGTATGTAACAAAGAAATGAATGTAAGTAAAGGCTGGCATTAGGAAAAAGCTTGTTCCATTTGTCAAGCAACGAGTTGCTAAAGAAAACCTGTATTTTAATATATTGGCTAAAACAAAATCTTAAAGAGACTTGCCACATTTTCTGTCACAGGTCTTTCCAACTTGTATATTTGCCTCTAATGCATTGAATAATTTTCTTCGTCAGTTCTCTCACCTTCAGGAAAATCTGCAGACATGTTTCTCACAAATTTAGCATGATCTAACTGAATGAATGTTTTTCTTGACAATAGCAGGGAGGTTTGTTATGTCTTTGTAAAAGTTAAATCCTGAAGAAGATAGACCTATAATCCTGCTTTTACTTAAATTCTGAAGTTGAGCTAACCTAAACTTCCCACATGTGTTGCAATTGAAACTAAGTCCTATTATTGTTACAAATTTTCATGAAATACTTCTTGCATTCTGACAGAGGCAGTACAGGGTTCCCTATTTTCACTTCTAAATTCAAATTTGTTTGAATGAAAAAAAAAAATTGTAAAGTTATCTGGAATATACTTCCCTGCCTTTGAAAAGTGTGGAAGAAAAACATTTTTGTGAATATGTCCAGTTTTAAGTTTTGCTTAGGGGAAAAAAAAACCCACATTATTTTTGCAGCTGAAAAAGGAAGTATTTTCATTTCAATTATGTGCTGGATTGGTAGTTTCTCTGTAGCTACCTTGGACAGACTGGCAAGAGATCACTATATTTGAGGTATTGATACAATGTATTCAATAATGTATAATGTATTTGATGGACTTTTCAAAATATCATTAGTGTTGGCTTTCTGTCAGGATCCAAAGACTATAATTGTTTTTCTGGGATCCATAGGAATACATTCTATGATTTAGTATTCTCATTAGCCTCAAGTTTTTTTAAAGAAAATGGGATGGTTTATTTTGTAGGATTTACATTTGCCACATCACATCTAGTAACAATTTACATAGAAAGCTTGCAAAAAACCCCCAACCTACCAAAAAAAAAGGCCTCCTGTTTTAACTGCCTTGTCTGTAACATAAAATGACCTAAAGGAAGACGACAGGTAAATGTTGCCCTTGTTCACAGGCTCACAGGCTGGCTTAATCATCCTAGTTTGCCACCTGTTAAATAATACTTCCCCTCATTGAAATGCATGGTTTGATACTTACAACTCATGGGAGACTGTGGTCTGTATTTGGCTGAAGTTAAGTAATCCATGATAATAGGTACAAGAAGCAAGGAGCATTTCTTCAACAGCATTTTTTTCATGCTGTGGGACTCTTTGGCATTTAGGACAGGCATATTAGAAATACATTTTCTGTGCAGAGGTGGGGATGGAGCAGAGCTTCATTTTTTCCTGGAGGCACAACATTGCTCCTGCTTCTCACTGAGAATGGTACAATTGCCTCAACAGCCCCGGGGATGCTGTAGTACCACGGGGATGGTTGTAGTTTGGGCTACAAGAACAACAGATTAGGGGTGACTTCTCAAGATTTGTCACTTACAGTTGGCTCACACTTTCATGCTTTATTTCCAGCCTTTGAGAGTTGAAAGGCTGTCATTTTAAGAAAACACAAAGCTGAGAGTCCGATGTAATCCCAAGAGTTAAGGCCACAAGCACAGGCCTGTACTATCAAAGACTTAATCAGAGCCAGCAGCTGGCCAGGAAGCTTTAATTTAGTATGTGCATTTTCTGATGATCAGTAGTTGAAAACGCATTCATTTCTGTGGGTGGTCCACTGCACTGTGAGGCTGACATGTTGCTTGGTTTTTTCTTTCATCAAAAGGATACAAGTCTTCTCACTACTTATAAAACATTACATTTTGACTAGTGTCACAAGCATGTATTATGCCTGCATAAGGAGCTCCTAAAGAGAGAAGCCTCGCTTCTTAAATGTTGCATGGTATGTATATCTCTTTGGCAGGTCAATGTTTGTGTGGAAATAAGTCCTTTTGATACTGCATTTAATTCTAACTTCTTTCTCCATATCCAGTGAATCTATTTAGATGCCTTCACTAAAGGATTTGGATACCTGACAATTTTATTTCATTAGCTTTTGATGTTGGTACTGTGCTTTTAAAAGGAAGCATTCCAAAAGAAAAATGAGTTCAGCAAAAAGATTATAAACTTATCATTCTGCCAAAGTGTTGAACTTCCTCTGTTTGCTGATGAGTGCCAAACATCAAACTGGCAGACTATCTTGGGGGTTTTGTTTTTGAAGGTGAAGGGGGAAATTTTAGTCCAAAATATGTTTCATAATGGTAAAGTATATAGTATGTTTTTAAAGTATTTGAAGATGCAGATCCAACTCAAACCTCAATGTATATCTGATTTTTATGAGCTCCACTGATACTATTAGATCAGCGGATTAATTTCATACTTATTTTCCTAGTTTAGTACTGACAAATCCAACCATTCAGAATTAAGATCCACAGTCTGGACAATGGTTTATAAATAATGTGTGTTTTTAACTGCATTGCGGGGAAGGTACATACTAATTTTTGTCTGACATGCACTTCAGGCATCTTTTCAGTTTCCTGAAAAGAAACTAATGGAAAGCTGAGATTTTTGTGAATGCAGGAGCTGGAAATTGGAAAAAAAAAACTTGGAAACTTGAGATTAAATCCTGAAATCTTAACAGCGTTGCTGTCCTGGCTCTGCTTTGCTGCTCTTTGTCAGTCCTGACTCAGAGAAAAAATACTTGCCTTCTGCATATCCATTTAATGCTTTTCTATCTGTTAAGGCAGCGACAAGCTTGGCAATTACGCCCAGTGATGCTGGTGGTACTCATTATGCAAGTATCTTTTCAGGAGGAGTTAGGAGACAGTCACTGAAATGCCATCAGATGACAAAAACTTTGCATGTGGCTTTTTTCTCCCTTAAACTACTGAGAATCAGAAGAGTCTCCAGAAAAGTTAGCTGAGTACAGCTGCTGTTTGTGAGAGTAGAAATAGGACCAACGTCTGGCATGCCTACCACACGCTTTATAGCCATGCCATCATGATCAGCAGCACTAGTGCAGACTCAGCCACAGAGGTGTTCAGGCCAAACGTTGTCTCCAGTTTCACAGTCTAACTCTGAAGTGGCTCCACCGATTAAGCTGTTCTGCAACTCCTAAGGGTTCCTCAACCTGTGCCTGATAAAATTTAGCTGAAAAGTGTTTTAAAAGCTTCTCTGAACAACCAACTCTGAACTCAGTCACCAGGCTTAAAATGTTGCTCTAACTTCTATAAATTTGGTGGTTTGAAATTAACTTAGAGAAGACAACAAGACTTTTGTTATGAACAGGGCAAGTGTCTTTATATGTGGTTTATAGTTCATATGTTTGTTTTTAAATCAGGACAGTATGAACTCTTAAAAATAAACAAAGAAGAGAGCAAAATTCCACCACTTAAAAATCAGCATTAAAACGGTAAACACTGGTAAACAAAGCTGAGAATAATCAGTAGGGAAAATAATTTGTGGTTTAAAGAAAAATAAACTTCTGATTCTACCAGTAAACACCTGTTCAGTTTTATGCGTGCCTGGTCTACTGATTGCTTGGGGGTTACAGTTCCAAAGCAAGACTGGCCTAGTTGAAGCACAAGTTCAAGAACACTTCAGCAGAAAGGTAGTCTGCAGGCCAAAATAAAAGCTTCTAGAGCCAGAAACAAATTTGAACAGGAAGAAGAGTATTTGAACTATTTTTCTTACATCCAAGCATGAGCAATATCAAGCCTGTGTTTATTAAGTATGGCTTATATAGCTTTTCGTGCTGAAATAATTTTAAACTAAACATAAAAACTGCCAACCTGAGAATATCACCTGAGCGTAGAGGCAGAGAAGTTGAGATGGAGTTGCGGCTAAGTAGGAAGACTCTGGCATGCACTCACAGGAACTGTGTTGGCAGGAAATAGTCAATCAAAAAAAGGAATCAGGTGGCCAAGTGTTTTCTTAGGAAAACAGCCTTGTATAAAAAAAAAAAACCAACAGTACAAATAAGGTGGAAAAGCTTACTTTAGTGCTTCCTTTTTTTTCCACCCTTGAGAAAGAGAACAGTTACCAACGTTTTGACTTGCTTCAAAAACAGGCAGCCTGGCTGGCGGCCATAGGTAGCCCTGCTGTGGAAACATTTCTGTGGCTGATACTAATACTTCATGGTAACTGTTACCATCCGGCAAGAAGCACTCTACAGAAGGTTAACACAGTAACTGTTTTATTGCTGACGTGTTTCAATTATTTTAAACACTTTTTCCCGAAACAAATACATAAAGCAAGCACGTTTTCTATAAGATCTAAAATAAACAGATGAATAGAGATGACACAAATAAAAGAAGCAAGCCATATTGCAAAGCCATCTCAATGCAGCCTGTCAATAAAGAAAAACAAATAGTGTAAAACTGTTGCAGGAAAAGTAGTTTATTATAAGAAAAATGTTGTCAGTAGTCTTGCATCTAGATGTCTCCATTTTTATTTACTATTTTGCTAGAACCAGGTGCTCAGTATTATTTCAGTTCGTTCCTCCATTGTTTAGTGCTCTGTACAGTTTATCATCTTGCCTGGGACCTCTGTGTAGTACTTCAGTGGACTTCTGGTTTGACAACCAATGTCAATATTCCTTTAGAATCTCAGGTTTCATTTATCACTTGCTCCAATTCTTTCCCCCAACTGATAAACTTACTGGGGTGTAAACTTACTCAGGTATATTTTTTATTCATATAGTTCTTTCAAGCCAATTGAATTCCCCCAGAAAAGAGAACATGCCCTCTTCTATAATTATAAACTGTATCCAGAGGTTGTCATCTTCTGAAGTAGAATTTTGTTCTTTTGGTTTCTTCATGTTCCAGGCAGATTCTTTTGTCTGCACGAAGAATATAATCTAAGATAACTTCTAATGACTACTTTCACAAGGCCCTAGAGTGTATTAGCATCCACTTTATTATAACCATTAACCGAAAAACATTTTGCTATTTTCCCTTGAGGAAAGTAACAAGTTCTTTTTTTGCTAATAAAAATGTCTCTTCCATCTGTTTTATGATTAATCCTTAACTGAATTCTTCCCAGCACTAGAAATACGGAAACCAGATCGTAGTACAGTCTTGCAGCTTCACAACCACCTGGTATGCCATATCACAGGTACATAGCTTAAATATGAATGTGATTTATATTGGCAAACATTCTACCAGAAGAATTGATGATAACTAATGTAGCAGCTACTGGAAGTTCTTGTTATTTTTTCATCAGATATTCCTTATTTTCCCTTAAAACATGTCCAAGCAGAGTAGGGCAAAGTGGGTAAAATTAATTTCATAAATTTAGTAAATACATTAAATTAATTTCATAGCTGACATATTTTCCAAATGTACTTTCTAAGAATATTTTCTAAACGTTTTCTACTATTGTACTTGTTAGGGGTCAGCTACATATCTTACCAAGGGGATGCACCGTGTTGTAAGCATAGCAGATCTGTAGAGTTTATGGGCTTTTTGAATTGTGGGAGTTGCTTGTTATGTTTTCTGTGATGAAAGTATCTGACATAAAAAATACTAACAGATTTACTCGCAGAATTTCAGGCTGTGCCACATAACTTAGATTTCCTTCTTGGCTAGTAAAACAAACATTTTTATACTGTTGATGGTTATTGCCAATGATGCAGGGGTTAGACTTGTGAGATGCAGAAGGTTAAGCTGTAGGTTCAAGTTCTGCCTCCTCTGGCCTGGGAGGTAACTTGTGTGTTGTGAGGAAATAGGGCATCCAATACATCTACCGCGGTCCAATTTCCTTGGAGATACGCAACTTCTCTCCAAGCACATAATACTGCCTGCATCCCCTAAATGGGATTTAGACTGTAACTTTGCTACAGGCTTCAGGGACAAAAAAGAGCTATGTTACCCCCAACCATAGTGTCTCCAATTCCCTCCTTCACGCAGCAGTGAAACAATCTGCAACTGCTGTGTCACTGAGAGAGACGGCTTTCTCTGTATCAGCCTGCCTGTGCTCCCACAGCCCCTCCCTGGAGTCACAGCTTTGAAGCCTCTCTTTCCACACTGCCATGACAGAGGAAGGATGAAGAACATCACCCCTCTAGAGGCTGTTCTCCTTGCCGAGTTGCAGCCTGCAGTAGAAAGGACTCGGATAATTTGGCATCTCTTTCTTAAGTCACTGTGTAGGCTGTAATACAGGTTTGAAAGGTGACCCCAGTGACTAGTAGACCTGAGCTAAAAATCCTGTTTCTTGATGCAGACATGTGCATGAGTGCCTATGACCAGGCACCTAATCCTGTTTTACAAGAAAAATGGAGAAATGAAGTGATCCTCCTGCTGCCCTGAGGAAAAATGTGAACATGTGTTATAATCCCTTGAATTGAGGTGAGTCTATCCTGGAAACTTTAGCACATTTCCAAGAGAAGTGTCATCCTAGGTAACAGTGGTTTCTTTCCAAGACACTTGTTTGTCTGAGTACAGCTGCTATTTGTAAGTGATTCAGACTAATGTCTCAAAGTCTGGAGGAACCTTCAGTCCTGACACAGGACAACTGTGTTAACCTTGCTTTATCCTGGGTCGTTTTGGGCAAGGCAGCTCTTGAACTCATTGGTATCACTGAGTTTTAGGCCTAAGTGTCACAGGGATGATACTGTTCTTTTTGAGGTGGGAATATGTCATGCAGTGGATATTCTGGTATTGGGTGTAGTAGTTTTTATTACTTCTTCCTTAACATATCCCTGATGCTATACTCACAAGAATATTTTACTGTAAGTTAGAATAAATTAGGGGAAATCGATTTGTGATTTAAAGCAGCTGAGGTCTCCCTCAGTGGCAAAGCTCCTGTTCACTTCAGAGAGAGTAGGATCATGTCTCCCTTCAGAGACATGCAGCATATTTTAGTAAGTACACATTACATAACTTGTCCCACATTTCTTTCTCTTTTTAGTATCCCAGTGTTATGAAAATTATGTTCCCATTAATCATTATAGCTGCTCATCTTTTTCTGTGAAAATAAATTACCCTCTGCTGCCCTTCCTGCACAGGAACATATTTAAATCAAAACAAGTATATATACATGATTGGTTCAGGGAAGGAGGTGTCAGCTAATGGGGGCTTTGCTACTGCAGAAGTATGAAACCAGGATTTGCCTCTGTACTCAGTGGATTGCAATGCTGTGTGGTAGTGTCACTTGCCAAATAAGATTTCCCCTTTAGCACATGCATAGCTTCTTTGAATGTCAATGGAAACTGCATGCATTCATTGCAGGGAGACCTGCAGTCGAGTCTTAAATGTAATATCGAATCCTACAGCCTATTGTGTCATATCTACATCTGAAAACACTTTGGCTGGAAAAGCAGTACTTTCTAGAAAGCACCTATACAACTGGGAAAAACCAGCAGGCCTCTAAATTCCTGTTTAAGGTTGTCACTGACTTTATTGAGACTGTTTTTAGAAAGCGTTTAAAATCTAGATGTCTAAAATTACATATGCAGCACCATATTCAGGCTACAAAACAGTGGGCTGATTTTAAGACATGATGGGCATTTATGCATTTTACTGTTTTCGGATCTCAGCGCTTCTGAAAAGCAAGTCATTTTTATTTACATGCTTTGAACATGGATTTAGTGACTTAACGTATCCAACACTGTAAATATAGAGGCTAGGTTATTTTTAGACTTCACAATGTGATACTGGGCAAAAGGACTTTTGAAACAGAGATTACTGGTTACAAAACTACAAACTTGGACCAACATTTTTCAGTAACTGTGTATTTCTTTTTATTCAGGACATTATTTGGGAAGACTGAGATAACAAGTTAAAGGCTGGTTGCAGATGATCCTCAGGGAACAGATCCTATACCTAGAGGTCAGTTTTCTCCAGTGAAGAGTTCTGAGGAAAATTCACCCTCAGAACAGATTGAATTTTATTTTAAAGTATATGTAAGAACGGAATTCAGGATTAGTTGTACATGGAAAATTAGTTTCTTATTTGGCCTCTGAAGAGAGATGAATTTACATCGGTCTTGTAGAAGAGCACATGTTATATTTTGGAAAATAAATATACAATACAAAAAAGACCAGAAGTTTTAAGGCAAAAGAGGTTAATTTCATTCAGACAATGAAGTACTTAAGAATCAAGCTTTTCTGCTGGCCTCTTCAATTTTGTGGTGAGAAATGAAATCCTTACGTAGTGGAGGTAGCAGAAATTAAGAAGTCATCTAAATAAACTTTCTGGTCACCTTCAGCTGACAATCATATGACCAAAGCAAGTGACGTTCCTGTTGCAACCATGCAATAGTTGCTGACATTATTGGTATTAAGTGTCAGTTAACATCCAGGCTTGTGAAGCAGGGACACCTGGATGCGTCTTAAAAGCTTTCAGAGACTATTTGTTTAATAAAGTAGCAGTATGACTATTTGCTAGTAAGGTGACACTTCTAAAGCTCTACCTCTGGCATTTGTGGAGGTTCTTCCCAAGGTGTTTTTGCATAGGCAGACTCAGTATTAGCAGAGAAGAAGTAGGGTCTCTTGGTTTTGTGTTTTCTCCAGAATCAGAAATGAGATGTAGACCCTATTTTTGAAGTTATAGTCTGGCTGAACTTGTTTTCCATTTGGTGTTTTCAGTATCAAAGCAGCTGAAGAGTTTCTGTCTTGTCACAGTTAATTTTGCTGAGGAAAAAGATATGCCTTTGCCCACTACCACAGCAGTCTCCATGTGAAAATGGAGATTCTTCTTTCAGAAACTAAAGCCCAACTTGAGAAAGATTCAACACTATTGTTGTCACCATAAAAAAGAAAAAAATCGATCAAATTTCATAGTTGGGCTTTTTTTTTCCTCTCTCACATGTAGGGAACCAATTTCTGCACTCAGTTAGTGGTGCAAATCATTAGCAACCATCTTTAGTTAATTTTCACTAAATGGTACTGATGATGTTGCTGTTCTACTTTGTGACATTTCCAGTGTTTGCATATTTCCTGGTGATCCCATTAACTTCTAAGTTAATTGGAATACTTCATGGCTGAAATGTAGAAAGCCTGTAGTTGAGCAGGTGTTCCTTTTGTAAAGTTAGCGTAGAAGTACTGAATTAGAAGTGTAATTTCTTTGTTGCTGTGTCATCAAGATGTGTCACGACCTTATCTTTCAAAAGTTTTAACATTGTTCCCAAACAACTTTAAAAGGCTCTGCTTGTCAGTACCTAACCTCATTACATGAAATTGAATACTGTATCATTAGCTTAAGCAAGTATAAACTTTAGAACTGTAACACACCCAGCTGAAGAAGTGTTACTATATTATACCCCCCAAATACATGTTTCAATTTGACCCCTGTGGAGTGCAAAATATTGCAGTAGATTTCCTTGTGTAGAGCACATCTACTATACTACTGTGCAGTTGTTTTGGGGGATAATTTCTAAGTTTGTGATTCATTCTTGGCATTTCTTCCATTTTTTCCTTTAGCTGTTATTAGAGTCATGCACAAAAGATCCGCCAGGGAGCAGATTGCCATAG
This sequence comes from Aptenodytes patagonicus, assembly GCF_965638725.1. Lineage (NCBI taxonomy): Eukaryota > Metazoa > Chordata > Aves > Sphenisciformes > Spheniscidae > Aptenodytes > Aptenodytes patagonicus. The sequence continues at coordinate 80,336,325 of NC_134952.1, forward strand.
TAAGTACGTGTTTTACAGTATTTTTGGCAGGTGTACAATAGGTTGGATACTATTCTTTACCAAGTATGAGCAACAGCATTGGAAGTAATACTTGCTGGATCACTATATCCAGATTACACCATGATGAGTCTGCCCCTTTAATTTTTTTTATAAAAACTAATTTACTGCGTCCAAATAATAGTGAATTCAAGTACGTAACTCTTAAACATGGAGAATCAAAGACCAAATTTTGATGCATAGTTCCATCTTTGCATAAATGGCTGCAAGAAAAAATATTTTAAAATAGAAGGAACATTTCACTCTTGAAACATACTTTAGTCCCTCTTAATGTTGTTGCTCTTATTTCTTTCTTCACAGATTCACTTAGTTTAGAAACAGTCCACGACTAATGGGCTTGTTAGATGATTAACAGAAAACAAAACTCCTACCATCTCATATTTTCCACTTTACAAGAGTCCAACCATGCCATAGATATTTTCCATTCTCAGTCTTGATATCCTACAGATGTGGAATTAAAACTCCTTACACTATATGGGAATGCATCATGGAATTGTACATGTGTTTTTTACTTTACTGAGTAATTTCTCCATTACTTTAGCTACACTGAATGTGGGCATTGCGCCCAGTGGAATAACACTTGCTGTACCAACACTTATATGCCTTAATTCAGATAAAGCTTATCTGTCAAATCAAATAGAAACTGCCAGCATTTGCAGATTATTTACTTTTCCAAATTCCTCTTTTGCTTAGGATAGTGAACAGAACTAAAAGGAACAAGACACTATTGAATGCAAAGGTCTGGAACTTCAAGTTGTCTTTATAGTTCCATCCCCCTCAAAAAATATACTGCAAGAATAAAAGTAATTGGTGCAGGACTTCGGGCTTTTTGAATGGAGAACTAGGAGTATAAAGTTTATTTCCTCAGAAGTGTGGACTCCCTTTCATCTGAACTCTGACAGATGCTATTCTTCAATGTCATTTCACTAGGAAAAAAAAATATGTATAATAGAGAGAGTACACACATAAATACAAAGGCTGAAAGTTTTTTTCCTAAGGAAATATTTATCTTGATGTTATGATATTTGGTTTGGAACAAATAGCCATGATCTGTAGCCATAGGAAAGAAGAGGCATGGATGAGCAATATCTGAGGGAGGACAGATACAATCTTTTTGCTTTTTTCCCTGTATTGTATTTACTGTTAGAAGTGAAATTAAAATAAACAGCTATATAATAACGTCATTATCCTACTTGAAAGTGGAAGATAACTTGGGCATGCATGGCAAGGAAGCTGGAAACACCAAAGTCTGCATGATTTTTGACAGTCCATATAATGCATTTTAATTATGCCAACTTCCTTCTCTTTCTCCAGTCTATGTTGTGCCACTTACTCTTAGTATCTTGAACGGAAATGGCTGATATCTTATATTGTGTCTGCAGTGGCTGGAGTTTGTGGACATGTATTCGCATAAACTTACTATACATTTGTTAGTTATCCTAAGGCTGTTCCTTGCTACTTTGCTTCTAAGGAAGATTCATTAGCAATGGGTGTATTGTTTTCCATTCATGTACTTTCTGTCTCTTTTTTCCAGAAGATTTCTGTTTCCAGGATTTAGCATTGCTAATTCATTAGAACAGATTTTTTCTTTAAGCTTTCTGTTTATAAAAATACTCTGCCAGCAAACTGATTTTATCTACGTTTATTATTATGCCAGCTGTTCAGAAGCAGAGGTTAACTGTTAACTCCGCTTTGTTGAGAAAGAAGTGGCAAGTTTGACAAGTTTTACTCACTCATTTTTAAATTAATCATGCAACTTCTTATTAAAGCAGTTTTCAAGGAGTCACGAAAGAAACTCTTACACCATCTACAGTGACATACTTTTTCATGTATGTCACGTTCTCCCCAGGTTAATGGAAGAGACTCCTGACATAAACATGCCTTCATTTGGTGCCTTTGAATATGGCTGTGCTATTCTTTTTCCTTTAGTGGCACAGTTGAGCACCTTGGTAGCAGCTGAGTGTATATTTTACATTACTGTTAGGACAGATACAAAAAAACATGGGCTCCTTAGTAACAGACATCATCAAGACCGTCTGAGTCTTAATTATTTAAGACTGAAGACATTGCCAGTGGTGATTTGGCAGTGGCTCATGGGGAAACTCAAAGATTCTGTTAATTTGGATGGGTTTTGTTTGCTTTATTATAGACTTTAAGTGAGACTAGAATGGTGACGTGGGAGAGGACAGGTGCTTCCATTATGATAAGACAAATGCAGACTCCCCTTTTATTTCTTCTGATTTTTTTAACTAATCCTTCTACTGCCCTTTGAGGTTAATCCCTATTCACTCTGCTATGGTTACTATCAGTAAACAACTCCAAAGCCTTACATTCTCTGTGATAGGATTGGTGAATTTTGTCTGGCAGACTGGGCCATAACTTGATCAGTCTCTTGAATTACTAGATTGTTTCTTCAAAGGATTTGGAGCTTCCTTGCTATTTCTTTTCTGAGCTGTAAGAATGTAATTGTGCTGGTTGTTAAGTACGTACTACTATTATAAATAGTTAGTGGATTATAGGTGAAAATAAGAGCCAGGAATGCCTGCGTTGTAGGCCATTGTTACCATTGTCTCAGCAGCCTTGGGCAATTCACGTGTTCTTTCATTGTCATATTTTCTTCCATTTGTAAAATGAGATAATGACATCTATCCACCCCATGGTGTTGAGGTCAGGAATAATTAGCTAGTATCTATATGGTAGTCATTAAATAGTGCTGTATGAATACCTCCTATATTGTCTTATTTAGCTCAAACTGTAATGTTTTATGGCATTTGAGTTCCGCTTCTGCTGCAATATATATGTGGGCTAGCTGATAATTACATTGTTTGGTGTCTGGTGTCCAGACTGATCTCCTTTAACTGTACCATATCTCCTCTATTGAAATAGAGGCCTTGTCAGGGAGAGCATATAGTATATTAGCTTATATGGTTTGTGTACCATTGCCCTCTATTGGACAGCACTAGACTTAGTTAAAGTGCTTATCTTGTTTTGGGCTTGAAAGTTGGACGCTGAAAGAATACACCAAACATTTCTTCAGGAATCTGAGTTTTGAAAAAGGCAATTGCTTTGTCAGCAGTTATGCACTTCAGGATCTTCCCCTTCCTCAGCCATTAACAAAAAGATAACTTTAGATATCGCTGTTCATGGATACTGATTTAGCAATTCAGCCAGCTAAATTTTGTGTCAGACTCATCTGTGTCTTCATCAACTAAGGAAACAGAAGCATCTAACAGCTACAGCCTAGCCCAACCAAACAACACAGCTCAAGTTTTGGAAAAACTTGAGAGAGAAGAAACATGATAATATTCTATAAGTATTAGTGTTTAGTGACAAATTGACCATCTTTTAGCAGAAAATAAATGAAATTCACTAGCCAGTTTAGTTATTGCCACTAAATACAGGATTGCATGGGGTCTTCACATTGCTGAGTGTCCGTAACATGCTAGTCTGCTTAACTCTTTTATAAAAGAGGATAAAAATAAATATAGTCTCTTTGATTTTATTTTTTTACTGGCGTGATGTGCCAGTATGACTTGGTCAGGGCATGAAGTCTCCAGTGGCAGAAAGACATAATGGAATAGCAAGTCGGTTTAGAATACTGCTTAGCACTGTTGCCTACTAACTTGTCTTAGCTCTGTTGTCTTGAAGTCCGCCAGCTGTCTTTCTGTCTGTGCTAGACATTGGATGACAGGGACCAGGGTCAGGTGTTCCAGAGATTGCACCAGGCCCTAAAATGCAGAGGGGAAATAGAAGCATGGAAACCTACCACGTCTGCTTCTCTGTTAATGCATGATTTCTTGGGTTTTTTTTTCCCTTTTTCTCTTTGCCTATCTCACATCTTCTGTGGTCTGTGAGCATTCTGTGTATATGTAGGTGAGTGTTCATTATAGTGCACTGCTTGTTTGGCTTAACTATGCTTTTTCAGGAGGTATATATGCTTTGCCAAAAAATACAATGCATCTCATACACACTATAGTGTCTGAAAGGGATATCATGAATAATGGCAAAAATTTAAAACAGGAGAAAGTAATAAATATCAAAGTAAGACACAATCAGTCAAATTAATATCTGGGAAAAAAGTTACAATGTGCCTTGGAAATGCCCTTAATCCTCACTGTAGTTGTGAACAGTCCTAAAGCACTTTCATGTTCTCTGCCCTCTGGTACACAGTTGATGGCAGAGCATTCAAAGGAGTAGAAACTATTATAAAGGTCACCAGGAAAAATAAAGCTACTGTTGCTACCGTCTGAATGTTATCCATCCAAACACCTACCAGCTGCCATCCAAACCTGTAGTTATACTGCTGTTCATTTGAGGTTAAATACAGAGGAGTCACATCTAACTCCAGTAATACACAACCAAAACACAGTGATTTGTATCTAATTCTGCCAGGGTAAATAGCAGCTTATTAAAACACAGGAAGAGATGACTAATGATCTGTTCCTCTGAGAAACCTTCATGTCGATTTTGAAGAAGTATCTACCTAAAGTTCAAGATCTTTATGGATACCAAAATAACAACAATCGTCTCTTCACTATCCTTGAATGGATTATCTGATTTCTTGACAGTCCCTGTCACAAGTACACAACTACCCAATCTGACTTCTGCAAACCTAGGTGAGTTTGGAGTGGTGCAAGTATGTGTCTGGGGTCTTGGGACTTCATTTCTCATACCAGATCAAGTCTGGCTAGATGAGGAGCAAATTCAGGTGCAGCACTGCATTAGCGTGATTATATAGCTTCTGAGACTGAGCTGGCATTGCACGCCCAGGCAGCATGGTTTCAGAGCTATTAAGTCCTCTCAGAATTCATTGTACCAGGATATACTATAACACAAAAACCACCTCAGGTCCAGAAACAGAGGCATGTATTCTGTTTCTTTGTTTGCTAAGTTGCCTTTTTATTTTACTATCTAGCTTAATGAAGAGTTGCTTTTAACTTAACCATGTACTTATCCTAATGTGACCAAAATTGAAATTTCACTTCCCATAATAGCTTCAGCCTTTTTAAAAAATAATTTACATGCCAGAGATTTTGCAATACTTGTACTGAAGAGATGATACCTGTATATGTAGAAAGAGAGAGAGAGAGAGAGGGAGATGTATAATCACTCATCTTCCAGCACCCTCCACACTGTCAAAAACTCTTTGGTCCTAATCTGCCCAAATATCCTGTAGACTTAGCATCCAGTCCACCTATTTTAGGCATTTATTTGGGGATGGAGTTAATTTCTTTTCAAGAATGCCTCTCCACATTGATTACACAGGGGGCCAAGACAGTAACTTGAGCCTCAACAGAGTCCCAACTGAGATAACTATCCATATTTCTGCACATTGAAAACAGCGAGTTCCTAACAGAAGATGGCGTTAGAAAATCTGATTAATGCTTCTTATTGTTTTGTCAATCACGTTTTTTAAAACGGCAGGCTTCAAAATACTACAGAACTGCTGACACCAGTTCAGTGCTTGTGAATTCATGACCGGTTGTGTGTTGTGTCCTGCACATTTCTATGTGAGGTGAAATCCTTGCCCTGCTGACATAAGTGGTAAATTAGTAAAGCTTCCATTGACTTAGCTGGGATCAGGATTTTGCTCCATGTGGTCAAAGGATTTTTGTTGCCTTGTTGTTCTGTTCTTGGTGTTTCTTTGAACTGCATTTTTTTCTCAGGGCATTCTTATTCAGGAGGTAAATTTATCCATTTCTACGCTGATCTTTTTATTTTACTTTACTACCACATGGAAAAACTCTTGGAGTTTTAAACTGCCAGAGGACGTAAAGAATGGTGGAGAACTCCCCAGAAATAGTGGAGAAAATAATTTTGAACTTTCACATAAGACATGAAATTATGTAGATCCATAGTGGGGAATTTCTTGAAAACTAGAAAAGTTACCTATTTGTTTCTCGTCTTTTAAAAAAATGGCACCTGAGACTATTCTTTTGTGCACGGAAGTAATTCACCAGAAAGCTTCAATTTAAGCTCTGTGTTCCAATATACAAACTATTTAATATGCAAGAGATTTGCATTTAACTGTAAATATTAACTGTCTTGAACAGACCTGAATGTCAGAGCAGCTGATGAGCACCTGATGAAAAATGCTGTGTGCTGTTTATGCTTATAAGCTTTTCTGTTAGAGAAAATTATTAGAAATACCATAGAGTTGAGCATATGCTGACTTTATGTTGATTCTTGTTTTCCAAAAATTACTGATTTTCTGAGATTAAACTCAAGTGCATCCATTAATATCAGGAAGTGATTGATTAAAACTGAGATGGGTTAGCAAATTGTTAACAATATTGAAAAGTGGCAATTGTTTTATAACTGTCATAGTCCCGTGAGGTTGTCCATGCTGGAAAAAGATACCAATGCATCCATTATTCTGATTCTGAATGCCATAAAGCTTCTTATTTTCCATTTTTGCCTTGGGCAAATTCTGCTTGTCTACAGCCTGCTTAAAATTATTGTTTACAACATACAAAATTATTTTTCCAGTAATTAGCATATCTTTCCTTAGGTTTCTTTATTTATAGGGAAAAAATAAGTCATGAACCTCTGCACTATTTAGACAAAATTGTCCTCAGGTTTTGGTTTATTTTAAAGATGAAAATAGTTCTAGGTATTATTAATAGCTAGGGTTTTATCAACACCTTCTTTTCTGTATGTGTCACTTATATTGTAACCTTCTAGCTGTATTTGGACTGTACCACAGCACAATATGTTCTCCTAGTTCTCCATTAACGTTTATTAATTAACCATTACCTTTCTTTCTCCAGGAAAAAAAAAAACCACCTTAGGCGTGCATGCACACAAACACTCCTGAGGTCATTTTGTTCTGAATATAAAATACTTGAGTCCTTTTTTTAGGATTGAAAATGTGTGAACAAACATCAAACACTTTACAGCATATTGAGTGCTGTTTCTGACTCAGCAGCAACACAAGACTTTTTTTTAAAATCTGATAATATATCCAGTGAACAATGTTCAGTTTGAGGAAAACCAGATACTGGCCTGGAAACATCCGCCTTTCTTTCTGGACTTAAAATTACTCATTACACTAAATATTCGTTCCACCAGACTCACATTCAGTAATTGAGCTGTCTGCCACACATTTTAAACGCTCTTAAATGTTGATGAATGCACCAGAAAATCTAGGGCATTTCAAGAAACCCAAAGTACATTCTCTGGAGGGTAAAACATCATACAGAACCAATAACTGTTCGCCTGTGTAGTGAGATTTTTAATCTGTTGCAAATTACTGAAGTCAAGGGAGTTACGTTAAACTGTGCATCTGGTTTACGCTTTCTTTCTTTACGATATATTTAAAAAGTTACCAAAGAAGAATGAAAATGTAACCATGAAAAGGAATAATACTGAGTCTCTTACAACCTTGTAAACCCTTTGTAGAGCAAAGCTATTAAAATGCTATTGTCAAGCTTTAACAGTTCCCCAAGTTTTACATGCATCAATCATTTTTCTTGTATTGGGGGCAAAATCCTGCTTGCTTTACAAACACAAAAACTACTTTGTGATTCATTTCACATAAACAGTGAAAATTTCATCTGGCTTTTCACAGAGAGATTGTACGTACTGTCCTTATTTCCTTAAGAGCTATTCACCCAAATAGCCTGAGTAGTGTAAAGACTGGGTTCACAATTTATTCTCAGTAGTTATTTCTTCTTTAAATAGTATGTTTCAATTAAGAATAAACAACAAGAGAATACAGCAGTGCAGCCCTTATGATCAAACCTACAGGAACTAAACAGAGGTTTAGATGCATGTAAGGTAGACAAGTAATTGTAGTAAGTAGATGTTAGGTGCAGGTTTTTACAGTGGGGATGAAAATGTTCAAATAAAAACTGCTCTGACCATATTACTTTACCTGGATAGATTGTGCTTCGCTGCGTTTCCTTCCTCTGCTTAGTCAGTATGAAAATGAAATTCTACTAAATTTGACAAGTTGCCATTTGACCTGATGTTGATTTAAGCTTCTAGAACCTCTTATCAGCACGAGGTCACCAACAGGCAAAGTCAATGAATCTAAAAATGGTGCAGAAAAAAGAGATTAGGCTTTACTTGGGTTCAGATTATTTAAACAGACAAACAAGAATTTAGGGAAAACAAAATTGTTTCTCATCCGATTGGTCAAATCACTTTATTAAATGATACAATTTACATCTCTGGCATGCACTCTCAAATAAAGTGTCCTTTGCAGTGAACAAAAAGTCTTTGGAAGTGAAAAGCCTTTTATAAAGATAATACAGTCGTTTGCTACTAGGCAGAAATGCAATGTGAATAGATATTTGGTTGTGTTAAAGCAAACCAAAATGAAAACAAGAGTTGTGAACATCATCATCTAACATAACTAAAGAAACTAAATTTTCAGTTATATTGTGTATTCAAATACTCTGCATATTAACAGAGACACCTCTGAGGGTGAACACAAAAACAACGTATTTAAAATATCAAGAGAATTTTTTCCTCACATTTACTGAGCAGATCTGTGCATTCAAAAACAAATGTAAGAAATACTTGCATTAATATATTCAGAACTCACACACAACAATCACAACTATTTGATAGAAAGATCCTTTGCTAGTGGAGGAATGGGGTGAAGAACAGAAAGTGAAAAATGCCATGTGGTTCTTCATAAAGCTCTGTATGCATTAATATTTCATTTCGGAGTCTGGACCTGCAGCTTCCATTGAAATCAGTACATTGTCTCAATCTGGTTTTAGCCTGATTTCCTTTGTAAACAAGGCTATGTGATCTGTCTGCATGCCTGTGTGTATGTCTGTCCTCCCATTAATAACTTTGAAAATGTTTATTTGTTTCATTTCTATGTGGCAGTGGAATAGATCTCAAAGACAATCCATTGCCCACAGACTTTGTAAAAATAGACAGCTGGGCGGAGGACAGATACGCTTACCAGTGTTGCTATTGAGGGAAATGCTGCAGTGTGAACTCATTCCTTATTAGATATGAGAGAATCCATATGGGAGAGAGAGCTAGTAAATCCTCAGCAGGAGGAGATAAAAATCTGTAGTAGATTATGTTAAACACCCAAGTTAATCTACGATAAGATACGAAGCCACATGAAACTCAATGTCAGTAATTCTCATGTTCACAGAAGTACTTAATGATTAATTCCTTCTTGTGAATAGAAGAAAATTATAAGGCTACACTTTGTTTTTGTTAGGACATTGACAGAAAGTCAGTGATTCTGTCTGAAACTGTCTGATTCTGCCATTCTTACATGTTTGTTGCATATTTGGGGGGGGGCAGTGTTAGAGCTTGATCCTTGAGTATGTTTTTCTGTATTGCTATGTGATCACAGCATTAAATCCTTTTTAATATCACTTTGTATTAGAGCTTTTTTGTAATATCAAAATTTAAAAATACTTTTGGCAATTTTTAATTGCATGTACCTTAAAATTAAGCACACATTTCCTTCTGGTAGATGTATGACCTTAGAATTCACAACATTAGTTTTGATGAGAATTCTAAAGTTAGGCATCCGATTCTGAGAATTAAAATAATTGTATTGGGTGAAAATATGCCTTACTGCAAACTCATTAATCTGGTTTCCAGTTTAACAATATAAAGGATACAGTTCAAAACAGAAACCTGAACATGACTTGGATACTGGGAATCATTTTATTATGGTAACATGGAGCACAGTTCAGCAAAATATGTAACCATTATATAATTTTCAGAATGTAGGCCTTCTGTGAAATACACATGCGCTAGTATTTATTGAATAGTTAAGGCCTTGATGACTTTGAATTATAAATTTCACTGAATTTCACTTTGAATTATAATTTCACTGAAACTAAGTGAAAACTTGACATGTACTTCCAAGGAGATAGGCCTGGATCCGAAGACAAGCCCTTAAGGCTAATGGGACTACCACAGCCCCATTGGTTTCAGTGGGAATATTCCCAGTCATGAGAAAAGGGGACATTATGGGACTCTGCAGAGAAAAATGTGGTTTTGCCTGTGTGGCAGGAAAACTTACTCTGATTATGTGCGTGTATGACTCTGAGGCGCAAAGCTCATTTTCAGGCATATCATGGCAGCCTTGTTCATGTAATTTTTCTAAATCATCTTTTCTTTGCAAATTCATAATTTGTGAAATAAATTTGTAAGGTGATCTAGCAATATGATCCTAGTTTAAAGGTTTACAACTCCCATGTCTTCATTTCCTGCTTGCTCAAAAGGATCAGTTGATTTCAGGGAGACTTCTGTTTGACTAGAGAATTACTGACAACTTAAGTTCATTAAGGGTATATTTTTCATGTAATTATTTGCTCTTGTGGGAAGTTCCAGCTCAACTGAGCCTGGGTTTAATTTTCCTCTTTCCTTTATACCAATTATATTTTATAATTGCTATAATGGAAAATTCTTTGCAGAAGGGCGTATTTTGTAACATATTCTTTCTTACTGCGTATATGTTTTAGTCCTTTCTAATCTAACCACTTTACTCACAGCTGACAACCTTATTGAAACTAAGGATAGTTAACAGTGCTTCTGCAGTAATTTTAGTTGGCTGTGCTTGTCAGATCCTTGAAGAAAGCCCCACAAAAGGACGAGGATGCAGAGCACTTTGTAAAACTTCGGGTATTCATTTAATGCTTTAACAACATCTAAACTACCCAATAAGCTTGGAATACATATATTTTTAGCCACAAATTTCTATTGTTTAAATAAGCTGTAAATGCAGGATATGTATCACCAGCAAAAATTATTTACCATCTCTTCAGATCCATCAAGATGATAGTTTAATTGTAACCAACCGTCCAAATATTTGCTACTCGTACTAGACTCATACCGTGTAACACATGTCATAAACCCTCTTTCACATACCAATTTCTATGTAGAACAGGTATTGTTCTTGATAAACAACTTGTCTATGTCTTCCAAACTGTGAATACAAATCAAAAGCTTTCTAAACATTGAGCTACCTAGATACTAAGAATAACTGCCCAGCCAGTCAGATTACCAGACACTGCAGCAGTAAACGTTCAGCAAGTAGTACATTTCGCAGAGAAATAAAGGCTGTTCAGCCTCTGAATTGTTTGATAGTTTATTACAAAATTAACTTGCAATCCAGTTTAAATACACTCTAAATACTTTCCTCATCCTTTTTGTTGTTCAATTATCATGGTACTGATTTCCATTAATAACACCTTTCTTCCTGTTGTGTTCAGATTATTTGATTAATTACAATATGTAAAACTTCATTGAAACTGTCTTGAAAACCATCTGAAATGGATGACTGCATAAGATTGCATATATCTACATGTTGCAGGGATTCAGGTACCATGACCACAGATGTATTTTAACTGTTACCACAGTAAAAACATTCATTGATTTACTTTCTTGCTCATTTAAAAAATGCAGTAAAGAAAACATATGGCAAATAAGCCAGTGCTTCCAAGTACTCCACTTCCATTGGAACTTTCCCAAGTCTGGTTATATCTAGTACCTTGGAACTCAGATGTCAAACATACCCAGAAAACCTGCAAGATCCTGTAAAAAACTTCTTGCCTTTAAAATGCCCTTATTTTACTTTTTTTTTTTTTCACATTAACGTAACTGCAAGCACTTGTACTGTCTCCATCTACACCCTTTCTAGATTTTTGTATCGAGTGCATTGGTTGCCCCACTTTCATCCCACCTCTCACCCCAAGAAACGTGTATTTTTGCCTTTTGACCAACAGAACAATCTGAGGTTAGGTGTAAAACTGAGTCTATTCTAGAGGCTGCTAGCCCTGCAGTCATGTGAAAACTGTGCTCCATTCAATTTTGCCTCCTCATTTCTTTAGTTCAGAGATTGTCAGGCCAGCAAGAAACTTTCCTTCTCCAACTCAAATCTAAGGCTTGTAAAGCTGGAAGAAAGGAAAATATGCCAGGCCCTTCAGCTGCTCATGTTGGACGCCTCCATCCCCTTGGCTGTGGATTGTAGTTTGACTCAGCTGTTGACAAGCAACAGTCAGACCTGGAATCCATGGACATTGTATCAGGATCTGTTCTGGACCGTTGACTGCAGTAAGCATACTGCAGCTGAGAGCCAGCCTGCGAGGTGGCACTTGGGGCAGACAGGGAGCTTTTGGGCGGTGATACAATACCCGATTGCTTCCCTCCCAATAAGGCTACACTACCACTTGGGGCTGGAGGCTCATAAGAAACTTTTTGTTTCCATTCATCTGGTGGCTCGGGAAGTGTTTTCCTGCGAGCAGCTGATACTACGTTAGCAGCAATGGATTCCTGCATATTTTGGGGCCCAAAAGCTTCATCCACTAGGCCAAGAGGGGATCTTGCTGCTGCTTCCCAGGGAGTCAGTCTCTTGCCAGGCCTGTCGGCTGCTGTGTCGGGCTTGCTGAAGTAATCAGGGGCAGGCTGAAATAGAAGAGGAGAAGTAGGAGACATGGCTCGAGAAATGAATGAAGGTCTCCCAGGAAGTGATAATGAGCGTCCACTCCTTCTTTCCTAGGAAAACAAAATACCAAATACAGTTACAGTTATAAAACAACAAAAAAGGAAGCCCCTTCTCTTCACGTCCAAACTGGAACGACAGACCCTGAAAGCACATGACATCCTGGCAATCCCTTTTTATGTCTATGGGTACTTTTTAATACTTTGCTTTAGTGGAAAGAGGGGAGGTATTAAAAAGGGGGCAGAAAAAGAAACAGGAACAAAGACAGAGCAAATTGAATTTTTGAGGAAAGTAAATAGACCAAAGACAGGCTTTTACTGAAAAGGTGCAATTACGTTAGCAACTGTGCAGCTTTTCCACTACTTAGCTAGTGTGCCTTGTTTGGAAAAGACCATTCTTAATAACAAAACAGGAAGTCATGTTGCGACAGTTCTGTGTGTGTTTACAAGATTCTTTCTAACATGCAGGCACAGCCTAATTTATTTGATAATAGGCTCTGTCTAGGACATCTGTCCGAGAACATATCTTTCGCAATCTCCTTTTAAGAAAGGCATTTCTTACTCTAAAATTATTAGACTTATCCTAGTTTTCAGTTTTCAGAGCACATAAATGAATACAAAAAATTAAAGACATTAATGCAGTCATTCACTTAATATCCTTACATGATGCTACTTAACCTGGCTTCTTTAAAAGCCAATGCCCTCAAAATTTCAGTACATTCCGACCCATTTATAGGAGCAATCCATTCATATTTGACAAATCCTAATCTTCTTAGTAATGCAGCACTTTGAAACAGAAACTGTGGTCATGAGAAGGTTCTGCTGCAACAGTCATTTGGCAGCGTATGAAACAGGTACAGCCTTTTCCCCAAGCCAGACATGTTCTTTGTGTTACACAGACAAATTACATTGTTCTTACTGATTAGTCTCTATACATGTGGTTCCTAAACTCATTGACTTACACCCATTGATTCATATCCTGAGGTTTAAATGCCTTTAATTCTGAAATCCGGTGTGAAATTCCAGGCTCTTTTGCCAGAGGCTTTGCTAGAATTTCATTCAAACAACATTGGCCTGTGTTACTTTTCCTAATTAGCTTCCAAAACTTAAAATAGTGTGAGCATGATCTAGATACCAGCCAATAGGTATCTGATCATACAAGGTATAGCTTATCTAGCAAAGATTCACATAGAAATGTCATGTTTCACAGGCTTTTCTGTCACGGGATCTTGACACATTTAAGGAACTTAAAAGACCTCTGCTTCACACAGGCTTTTAAGTTATGTTTTAATATCAGCCCTGTATATGAGAGATGGAAACTGAGAAAGAGACTACTGATTTCATTATTTTCAGTCAGTTTGGTGGTACTCAGTCTGAATCTCTTAAAAAAAGTGTAGAGTGACACACAGAGGTTATGTGATGAGAGTTGTGACAAGTTTCACAGCTAATGCTTTATAACAGGACTATCCTTTCACGTCTTAGCTATGACCAGCTATTCCCAGTTTGCAGTTCCAGTGGGGAAACTCCCCAACATTATTATTCCTACCCCCACATACTTATGGCAAATGTTCATGAGGTTCTACTTCTATCCAGAAAAAAATACTTCATTTTGGGCAACTTAGCTCAGTTAATTTTTAAGAATCCTCACTCAAACATTAAAATGTGGCTGATCAGATCATCACATATAGACAGATCCCAACTGACTACTCTAAGATGGTAGCATATACAAAGCAAGAATTATCCATTTGGAAGGTAAGTGAATAAAAGAAAATATAGAACTTTTTTCCCCACAGATGAAGTTATATAATGTCAAGAATGGATTTAAGTTTCTCCATGTCTTCACCTAATGGGAGGGATTTCTTTTTCTTACCTGGAAAATAAGGGTCCAGGTAATAGATTGTGCTTGGGGCCGATGGGTGGCAGACCAAGATAGGCCAGTCAGAATACTTCTCCTTTCTCTAATGTATTGCAGTTTCTTTCTTCACTGAATCCACAGAAAAGAGCTTATTCAGCAAGCCTGGTTAGTGCATTTTGTTTAAATTATCGGCAAAACTAAATTTTTTTAAAGTGCAAAATCAAAATAGGTATGCAAAATGAGATACAGTTGCTATTGGAAATTAATCTGATAACCTGAACCATGAAACTAAGAAGATAAGATTGTACAGAGGGATGAAAAAGTTGATCAGACAGGTTCACCTAGTTAGTCTACCTGTGTTAACTGCTCTCAGGAGGGTTCTAGAACTTTGTCTGTGCTGAGTAGACAGAAAATTTCACCTTTATTTAATGGAGAATCCAGTTCCAAGCCCCGTGAGTACTTTGTAGGATTCCAGAGATGCAGAGGGAAATGATACTGCTGAAGGAAGTGTTGCATAAAATATCTGACATTTCAGGACAGTTAGATAAAGGTAGTGTTTAGTCTGTCATGTCTAGAGAAAAACTCCAGAGTTCATCAAGTTGCAGAAGTATCTTTTTGGCCTAACCATTAGTGATAAAGCAGGAGCTAATTTTCTTTGACAGAGTTTAATCAGAGAATGATGAGTTATCAAGTGTATTTCACTATTTGTTTAACAAAACGGGCCATTCTACTATGTTATGAAGGTAGCAGTTTAACTTGTAAGAGCAGAAATAGTGTAGACAAAATTAAACATTCACATTATGGTGAGTTCTAAATTTTTTTAGTATAGGTGTTAGATCAGATTCAACAAAATCAAGATCATTAATGGAAAATAAGATATTATTCTATGATGATGGAAACTATTCTACGGATAGCTTTGCTATCATATAAGGCAAAGAAAGGGAACTGGCAGAGGAGAGCTAAAATGACCTCAGAGAAAAAGCCTCTGTATGAATCAAACGATACAGTATACAGGAACTAGCACAGAGTTTTGACAACCAGATTCGGCGATGAGTGTTTACTGGCTTGAGAATCTCCTTAATTGGAAGACCTCAATGAACAAGTGTTTGTACTTCAAATCATATCTATCCACAGCACCTCTAGTGTCATATAAATCATAAATTCAGCATGCAAGGGTGATGGTAGAAAAAGCAGAATCTCAAATACTGATAATCTGGAGAATATTATTATATCTTTTGAATTGATCCTTATGAAAAAAAATCAAATAATGCAAAATACTTTGGATATGGAAGATTTTAGTCTCATAGGCAAATAAAAATCTTTTCTCCATTTTGGTATGAGATTCTGCTTGGTTTATTAGCTTTTGTGCAGCATGGGTCTGTATTTGGCTAGAATGTTAGGCCTTGCAGGAAGATACGCAGTCAGCAAACTGGAACATCAGTAGTGCCTTGGGAATGAGCTTGGTTATACTAAAATTCTTTGTATTAATTTTTTGTTTTGTTTTTAACTTTGGTCAGGCTCTCAGGGATAAAATGACTAGGTAAGAGTCCAAATAGTTGATAATGTCTCCTAAGGTGAAGAATGTTTCATTATGTAAGGATGGCTTTCCTTGGCTCTGAATAGGATTACCCAGTGATCACTCTATTAGATGAAAACATCAGTGATGATAGATTTTTTCAATGGAATTCAATTTACAGACTGCCAGGTAACCTGCAGCGACTGTAACAATTTACCTGGCCAGTGAGAGATTGTGCCAACTTATCTGGAAAAAAATATTTCCTTAAAAGTTGATAAATATTCTCCTTTCCTACCTCAGAACCCCAAGATAAGAATAGTTATTTCAAGCCTTGTCCATTTTGCCAAAGTACTATTTGAAAGTACTGGCTTTCAATTTGCCAGAGTAGCTTATGCATTTTTTTCATTGGTCTCCTCGATCTTGCATATTTATGTACATTTCTAGACTTCATCTTAATAACCATCATCTGAGAGACTTCATTCTGACAGAAAAACAGACGAGGTTATCCAAAGAATGCCCCAGTGGACTGCTTTGTTAGGTGCCAAGTGTCTTGTTTGGAGACTAGATACATTGGGTACAGCGAACACATTCAGTAAGATCTGTATCACTGAAGAAAATCAATGATTACTTCCTTCTGGATGATTGTTCAACCCACATTCAAATCACAGCAACAAAGTTCCTGCTGCAAGATCAAACTGTCAAACTATGGTACTGTCAGCTGGATGATTCTCATCTGTAAGCAGTTCTTTAGCATACTTGGTCCTGTTTTGACGTTCCCAGATCATTCAAATTCTTCTCCTTTCCCACTTGGTGGCTTGTATTTAGATACAGTTCTGTTCTGATGATAGGCTGTTTTTTAACTTTAAAATTCTAAAATGTGAAATTGCATATCTATTTCCTCTAGATTTGGTAAAGTAAGGATTAATCTCTCCTTCCATGAAGGAAGGGCTGAACAGTGTGTGTTTTTAACTAAGAGTTAGCTTTTTGGATTGTGAGAGGGCAAAATCTGCAAGGGCAAATAGTGTTCCAGATGATTTACCTGGAAAAAGGCTGAAGTACTTTGTCCATTCTATAAGGGTCTGAACGAATTTGAGGAAAAAGTTAAGAGAGAGGCCCACTTACTTACTAATTTCCAGTTATAATGTTGTGTCTGGCTGTGTGACTTTTGATGGGGAGGAAGAGTGGACCAATAATTGTTGAAAGAAGAGGCTATTGATAGAAGGAGCTGGCTGAATTCTCTATATTTCCCAAAGAGAAGAAGTCATAACTATGCTGAAGGTGGGTAGAAGAGGGTTTGAAGACTCAGAAGATCCAAGAAGTTGAAAATGTATTTGGCTGAAGTGAGCCTTAGTTATTTTGAATTACAGTCTTCCTAAAATAAATAGCAGTTGTCATCATCATCTACATTCCCATAAGCTCAGAGAGAATGAAACAAAATTTTATATTAATTTTATTTTTAATAAATCTAGGAAAATTAAATATCAGTTTTGGCCTGAAACAATTCTACTAAGTTTTGTAAAGTGGCTGCAACTTGAAGCAGTTATAACCCGTTGGATTCAGGGGAATATTTTTCTAATTTTCATGTCTGTTTTACAGAAAAATACTGAATTTCTTTCATCACCCATGGAAGAAATATAGCAAATGCATCAGTATGCCATAATGCCTCCGTGTTTACCTTGAGGAGGAGGAATTTGGTCTCTAAGCCTACTGACTGCTAAGATTGTTATGGTAGTATCTGTTGTAATAAAAGCAATCCAACAGCACCCTGCACAGCAGATTTTTGTGCATTGCACAGTGACATACTCTTTCAATAATTTATTGAGTTAAAAAATACAGTATTTCTACCTACCCCAACCTTATTCTGAAATTGAATAATCTTTGGCTTCAGAAAATGTAACATCGCACATTTTTTCACACTCTGTGGTAAATAGGTTATAAGCACTTGTAGAAAAGCATGATTTTGCTAAAATATAAGTGTATCTCAAATGCAGGAACTGAGAGATGATCAATATTGCCTTGTTTTCATTGCAGTTAGTTTTTATTATTGGTAGTGGTGTTCCTAGACTGAAAGTCTAGGTCTGAACATTTCTAAATTCAAAGCAGATCTGTATTTGATAGTCATATACTGATTTCTGTCACTACTTTGGTGTTCAGCCTCTTCAAACTAACAAACACAAAGTGTGGAATTAAGGCAACATTTAGTCACTAGAATTCATCATTCATTTACTGGACAGCAGCAGCCAGACGTAGTGATACTTTCTATTATTTTCCCTTCGTGTTTAATTCTTGGAGATGATACATCTTTTGACGAGCATGTACTAAAAAGAATGCACAAACCCCAGATTATAAGTGAGACAGTGGGAAACATGAAGTGCACATAGAGAATAATTATTCTACCCTCTGTCTCCCTGAAGCTACAAGAAGATCCTAAAAAGAGGGGCAGAGATTTTCTATTCTTCTTCCCACAAATCGAGTGAGAAGGGAAAGAAGAGTGATATGCTACCAGAATTATTATATTATCACATACATTATATTATACATCCTATACAGTGATTAATTTGTTCTTTTCCATTGCCTCGTGTGAATGTTTTCAGAGGGAAAGATCTTTTCTACAATAGTTCTGGAAGGGAAAGTGATTCTTAGATGTCAAGAAGAGGAAAGGCAGTTCAGAGCTGTCCATCACCATCATAGAATCCTAACAGCAGCTGCTGACTGGCTCGGGTGTCTATGCAAAAAGAATAAACTTTAGGTTTAGGTTAACATTGATCTTAAAAATGCAAACTACTTATAAACTGGTCAATGAGCAGTTTATAAATGATGCACAAGATTCTTTGATATTTATAAGCTGTGTATTAATATAAACTAAAATGAATGTAATATTACTTCCTAAAGAAACTATTTCAGTATATAAGTAAATGAATGTAAACACAGTACTTACAAAAGGTGTATGCACATATAGATCTATTTAATGTAAGTAGAAGGAGTGCGAATGTGTACCTTTGATTCAATAATATCTAAATCAATAGGCCAGAAAAGTTGGTTATTTGGAACTTAACTGCTATTTCAAATTTCTTGGTAATTATGAAAAGCTGAAAGACAAAAAGAACAATACTTTGTTTCATAAAATAGTGCAAATTTTAAAGGCAAGAGTCAGAAAGATATTTTTCATTTTACAGACCAAATGGGAATGCAAAATACTACGTAGTGAAATGATTTCACAATAACTCTTTTTCCTTTCTCAGGTGGCACATCTCCTTAATAAGTGAAAACTGTTCATATGTTTACATGCTGAAAGTGCCTTTTCACTGGTTAAGGAGACGTATATTACGTTTTCGAAAAAAGTCAAGAGTTCTCTTTTCAAAAGTAGGTTGGACTCTTAATAGTCCAGTGAAACACTCTGCAACATAGACTCCCACCTGATTAAGTCACACGAAAAACATTGACCTAGGTGTCTAAGTCATTAAGGCAGTTTTATTTTTATCTTTTCATTATAGTCCTGGTCCTTAATCCCATATCAAAGCATGTTCAGTTCTGGGTTAACATTAGCGCCTGGCTAATGTTTACACAAAAAGGGGACAAAGGAGGAGGAAGTAGATAAAACAATTGTACTATCTCAAAAAATGACTCTGTCTTTATAAAAAGCCCAGAGTGATGCATTTTTCATTTTGCTTTCTATGGGCTTGTAATGGCTACTGCAGTTAGAGACCAAACCGCTGAGAAAATGGTAGGACAAAATCAGTAATACTTGATTTTTATGCCTTTTAATTCTTTCCTTCTTTCCATTTTTTTAAACGTAAAACAAGCACTTCAGATTTGTAAACTGAACTGTGTATAGAAGGGAGACATATTGTTAATCTTATTACAGCTTTTTTCATCCCAAACCATTTACAATTTAAACTTTATGTAATGAAAAAATAATTTCTCTCTGAAATGCTGCCAGCTCTGGAGTAAATGCTGCAGCTATTTTACAATATGAATACCAAAAATTTTGAAATAAAATGGAAAAATCATATTTATTTGAAACTCTGGAAATAATTTATAGCAGGCTAAAATAGGAATGCAACATTTTCATTAATGGGGATACTAATGGCTGGAGAGGCAGGGAATCTTACCTGTCTAACAATTAAAGCCTTGTCAGTGGCTGTACTGAGACCAGTAATAGATTAGAATCACATAGTTCATGTCTGATCCTAACTTCCTCAAAGCTGTCTTGTCAGGGCTTGCTTTCAAAAATTTATAGGGAATTTTAGAACTGGAACCTAATTTATTCTAAGTTTAGATTGTTTCTAACTGTGGTATTATTTCAGGTGAGAATAATCTTGTTTTCATCATTAGTATACAAACTAATGAAACAGTTACTGTCAACCATCTTACGTAAGCTTTGTGACAAATTCTGCTTTTGACAATAAAGTCCTTTTTAGTTGTCAAGTAATGGTAGAAGAGAAAAGTAAGATATTAGAATTAGGCCTTCACTACTGCAAAGTGCCTACATGGAAAAGAAACCTAAGAGTGCTGCTAACAACCTGTCACAAATTAGCTATTCAGTTAGCTCAGTTTGCACCTGTGTAAATGAAAAAATCAGTGCTTTCCATTATCATTTAATCTTTATCCATATACGATTATGAAAATACAATACAATTATGCCTATAAAAAGCAAATGGCTGAAGCTTTTTGGCCATAGGCATCTTAGCTTTCCTTGGAATAGTTTATTTCTTGTCAGGAAGAATATTTGCTGCCACCTTCTGGACTTTTATATTACACAGCTTAGAGAAAGGTCTTAGAAGATAAAACTTTGTGAATGAACATTTGAAAAACAAGTGCAAAGTTGGTCCTAGCTTCTGACCTCCTATTTTGTATGAACAATGAAAGGGTTTTAAGTTGATGTGAAGTAAAGGCTAATGATATTTTTTTCTAAAATCAAAGAAAATAAATACTAATTATATTGTAATACTTGAAGGTGGTGGCACTATTGTTGCTGAGCATATCCAAACTAAAAGATAAATTATCCAGTTCCTTATAATTTTCTTATCAAATCTTTCAAAGTGAAATTTTCAGTCTTATTTGTTTGTTTTTTTCTTATTTACCTCATCCCAAATGATCCAACCATTTCAGATGCATTTCAGCAAAATGAACCTATATAGTTCAACCATTTCAAAGAGTGAGAGTAGGGAAAAATGCATGTCAATGACAAAAAATTCTAGCGTCCTTTTCCTTGAAAAATGGTACCACTACATGCTTTAGAACTGGTTTGAGACTAATCTTTGTATCTGAAGTGTCTCGTATTTCCAAGCAAACTTGCCTATGTGTGTTCAAGCTGAGAGCCTTATATAGGCTCAATAGGAGCACCTTGCTTTTTACAGCTAGTTCCTGAGAATTCTGTTAGCAGCGATAATACTTTGCTAGGCAGGAGGATTTTATTCATAATTACAGGTCTAAGCTGCTGTAGGCTGTGATGTCTTTGGACACCACAGAGGAGAACAAGGAGACTGTCCTTGTGCTTTCTCTGCCTGTCTAAACTGCAGGCTATGCGTACCCCCGCAGGCAGGAGAAGTCACTGGGGTGTTCCACAGCTCCTGCGCTGGCTGCACAGCTGGGTTTTCATTCACAAAAAAGTAGTGCATGCAGGCGTATGGTGCATACCCATGTCTCTTCCCACCATCGGGTCCGGACCTGAGGCTGCACACTCACTGATCAGGACTGACATGCACTGCAGAGCACAGCTGCCCCTTGGCAGAGCCCAAGACCTCCTGTCTGGGCCCAAGCAGCCTCAAAGAGGAGAACGTCTGATTTGGGTACGGGGGACAAGAAGCAGACTTTCAACAAGGTAGAAGAAACAGACAAGGGAAGGTTAGAGAAGAGAGTGGACAAAGCAAACCCAGGAGCTGGTAATACTTGATACAGAAGGAAAATCTGTATTCAGCACGGGGCTGGAGAGTGATGAGACTAGGACCTGATGGCCAAGGTTCCTGAGCTTGGGTGAGAAGCTTGAGGAATGGAAAATTGACCTGCGTAGCTCGCAATGAGGCCACAATGAGGAGACCAGGAAAAGAAAAAGATGAAGAAATGGGGCAAGGAATGTACATTTGGGGAAAAGAACCTGTGCCCGCTACTGTATATTTTCCTCCAGAGTTCCAGGGAAATTTCTTCCCCAGAGGGATGGAGTTTGTCCTTCCACAGTCCCTCTGCTGTCAGAAGACTGTGAAGCCCTGTTGGAAACGTGTGTCATCCTCCCAGTGCTGATTCACAGGCAGAATGTCAACATGTGTTTGCTGCCAGTTACTGTAGCAGCATGATGGCAGTTGTCTATGGTGGTTTGAGCCATGCTGGAGGACCCTGTTGGTTACAGTACGCTACACAATAGTATTCCGGGGTTTGGTTTGTTGTTCTTAGAAAACCCTTGGGTCTTAAACGCACAAAGCTACCTTGAAGCAATGCTCGTGAAGTTGGAAGGTCAAGTGTTCAAAAGCTATGAAATGCAAGCATCATTGCCCAGTGCATGTGCATTTTGATAAAATTTTAGGATTTCTGCCCCATCCAGTGCCGTTTCACGGCTTCATTTAGGAAATACTAGGATTATATAGCAAAGGAGTATATTGTGCAAAAGGTGCTTTTACTTGTTGGATTTCATAGCTGGTCACTGAGGATTCCCTTTCTGAGCTTCCACCTGGAGACCTGTGATCTGTTAACACTCACAGACTGATGTTAAGGATCACATACTTTGATACAGTAACTAGTTCATATGCTACTGGACTCTGAAGATGCTAAGTGCCTTGAACTTGACACCCAAGGCTACTGACTGTCCTAGTATCAGTGCCGCAGCTTCATGCGTTATTTACTCATTTGTAGAATGCAGTAGCGTAAAAATGAACTGTGGCTTCTGAATGACGTAGATACTAACAAAAAAAATCTATGAGGAAATAATTCTGCATGAAGAGCACGCTTTGAAGAGTGTACATTAAGTAAGGAATGGTGCTAAGCACGGAACAATATCAAAACAAAACAGTAAAGAGCTATTCGTCAGATGAGCAGTACCATTCTGTGCCCTGAATTGAGTCTGGAGTCCTACAGAAAAAAAAAGCAGATGATGACATGATTACAGGTGTTTTGGCCACACAAACACCCAAGGGGGTTGGATTAAGCTGATAGAGGCAACATTAATTCCAAGTGCCTCATTTTGCAATCCAAACAGTAGTGTTTAACATTGTTTTTTCATAATTATATATATATAGTGTCAGGTGCTTGCTTCAGTACTGTTCCTGTAGCAGTACCAAGTCTGTCAAGTTTCTCTACCAAAACACCTCTCTGAAAGTAATCTTAGGATGAGAAGAGTTTATAATTTTGTACATCTGAAATGCTCATCAGCCAAACAAGCAGCAAGGAAGTATGCGGAAGCCTTTTCTGAAGAAACTTACAGCCCAGTTTGGTTTGTAAAAGATATTCAGGTAGCATGGCTAGGACTGGCAGAAATATCTGTACATATCTAAAACTGTTTACTTAACCAAAGAAAATTAAACTGCAGGCACAGTTTGAGGTTTTCTTGTCACCTGCTTAGGTTCCACTTTTAAGTTATAGGCCTGATGTGAGAAAATTACCAAGACTCTAGGAAGAAAATTAAGTGTACCCAGATGCCTATGCTTTGCTTTTGTCACAGTATAAAGCCACGTACCAACAACAACCTGCACAGTGAGACTATAAGAAGTACCGTTCTCACAGATCAAAGAAATAATCACTAGCAGTTATTGATGTTTTTTGGGAAAAAAAAGGGGGGGGGAGTTTCACAAAAACTTTCTTTGAAAAGTTGAAAATATTTGTCCATAGGTCGTTACTGTATGGAAACTTTTGCTTCTAATATAAATGTACTGAATTCTTTGCTTTGCAATCAGTTAAAACTCATACTGAAATCAACGAGTGTTGTGCTCCATGTCACCCTTTGTAGTCCAACATGTGTTACAGTGATTTGGAATGTATTTCATTTCTGTAATGTTCCTCCTTTTTTTCTGTTTGTTGTGCATTCTGTGATTTCTTAAATCAGTTAAAATCTATTGTTTCAGAGATAGATGGAAACATCAAGAAAAACACTCCATCTGTTCAGCAGTTTAGTCTTTACACCTATTTAGAAATGACCTGGTTACTTTCATAGCAGCTTATCTTTCAGTTGCCTGGAATTATGAGGGGACTCTCTGTTTTAAGGTGTCTGTCTTAAAGACATACAAAAGAATCAAGGATTCTTGTTTGGAAACAATGTTGTTATATTGATTACCCCACACAGGAAGCCTTCATCCAAATGGTCAATCTGTAAGCATGGTTCAGCAAGTTATTTTTCTCATAGCTGAGTTTCCTCAGCCTAAGAGAATGTGCAGTTATTATAACATACTACCACATAAGTTTGTACAGGTTTCACATCCACTGAAATTAAAAACAGTTTGTCAAGATCATTACAAACAGGAATAGATTTTTTCCTTTGAAAACTGCAGAGGATAACAGGAGACTTGATTAGCGTGCTATATAAAGAAAAAGTCTTTGCCTGCCTTACTCAAGGAAGCAAATGTTAAAACCATATCATCATATGGTTAGTGTTTGCTTGTAAAGGAAGAGTTCAAGTCTGCTTCTGTAGAGATCCTTCCAACGTAGTATTTCACTGAGCTTCAGGATTTTTCCTACTTTTTAAATCATTTGATAAAAAACCTGAAGTGCTTCCTGTCGTAAGCAACCAGCCTGAAGAGCACTTGTCAAACATAGCTCTCGAGTGACTCCAACTCCTCCCTTATGGAATCACATGCAAAGGTAATGTTTACTATAAAGTAAGAACGGTCATTGTCATGGGTACTATGAAGTTGTGACGGTGGCACCAAGCGTGCTATGAAATTATCAGGCTCACATATTTTCCAGGAAATCCACCGGCAGTGAGTAATTCAGAGCTTCTGAATCCACAGGTTTTTGAAGATCTTGTCAAGTTTCTTCTTTGTATAACCTTTCTATTTCAAGCTCAGGAGAGTAATTATAAAATAACATTATGCCAAGCTGTGTAATTAAGATTTGCACTTGCCATGCCGAACTGCCAAAGCGATCAGTGGAATCCTGGGTGTTAGACTTCAGGCAAAGAAAGTTGTATCATGTTTTGTTAAAAAGGCAAGACTGGAAGAGTGGATCTTTTTAGAACCAATCCTTTTTTATTCTTAAAGCTACAAAGTCTAGAAAAGGATCCTGGAAAAAGAGAGGAGAAAGATCTTGCAAATTGTTAGTTGCAAAAAGTGCTGTCATTTCACTGGTATCTCCCTACCTCATAGCGTACAGAGGATTCCCCGCAGAGATGCTGGAGCAGCAGAGCATGATGGTAAGGCTGGTCCTTTGCTGAGGTGTCATCCTGGATACTTGATAAACAGTGCTCCTCCCACATCACATCATCTGGTGTCAAGTTCTCTTTATAGTTGCTTATAATCTTTTATCAGAGTTCACCTTAGCACTTTTGAAAGCTCTCGTGTATAGGAGCTATCTGAGATAACATGTTTGTAGATCTGTTGTCTCTCAGAGCAATAGTCTATTGATAGGGCCTGCTTTTTTTTAAAGCTCACTTTTTTCTTTTTGCTGGGTATTAGCATTTTGGTTCTTTCATAATATCTTTTTGTAAATGGTGGAGGAAAAAAATCATGCCCAGTGACGTGAGCACTCTGTCATGCAAGAATAGTCTAGAAAATTTCAACAAAAGGCTGGAAATAGTCAGCCATCTCTGTGCAGAATAATTAAACCCTTCTTGCTGATTGTTTTCTTCTCTTGTACCTTCAGTATTTCACGATCCTCCGATAGGTATGTTATCCTGTGCAGTCTCTGCTTTTTTCCTGGAGTTTTCTCCCCACTGCTTGGCTCCCTCTAATTCTAGTAGTTTTTTCTCTCAAAATTGCTGCTCTGCCACTTAGCACTCATTTTCCTATCTGAACCACACACCAGCCCCTCACTTCCTAATTTTTGGAGCCTACTGATACCTCAACCTCTTAGTATTTCTTTACTTCAAATACAAATTTGTGTGAATTCTGAACATTCGTTTTAGTGTGGATAATAACAGCACTCTGCCAAAAAGAAAATAAACTCATTGCCACATGATTGCTGTGGTGACAGCAAAATGGGTCACTGCAGTTTTAGGGCTGATTTTGTGTCTCGACTCTTGAATGTCTCCTATAAAATAAAATTAGATATACAAAATAAATAAAATAAAACTAGGTATATAAAATTAGGGTCAGTGCAAGAAGACTTCAGACAAAATTTAACTGAAACCTCCTTTTGATGGCTGATCTCAAAATGGCATTGGCTTGATCTCAAAGTGAATTGTCAGTGTGTCTAGGAGAGAATTGGGCATTCCCTGCTGCAAGTCTTGACATGAGTGTATGGCAAAGTCCCACGCCATCGGCCAGGCGCTTTTGGAACCAAGCAGCTTATTGTCACTGGATATTGTCACATGTCGTAGGACACTGGCAAAATTATTTCTTCCATAAGAAAGCAGAAAGCAAAAGAATGAGGCTTACTTGTAAGAGATGGTTATGTTTACTCTGTAAGTGTTCCTACAGAAAAAAATCTTTGAAATATCTGTTTGTTTCATAATATGTTATCTTTTGCTGAGCAGGACCATGGTAAGAGTGGTTTCCCTAGGGAAGGGGGAAGAAGTTAAGCAGTTCTTTGTTCAAGAACTAAATTTTGTCTTTTATTTTTGCAACAGAAATTTTAAATTTTTCTCTAAAAGCTACTCATCTCCAAAGCAAAACTTTTCAATTCAGGTTTTGTAACAACAGGTTTATAACTGAATCAGAAATTGAAAGTATAGAAACCCTTGATTGAGGTAGCTGTTTTCATGAAAAGGCTGTCTAGAATGTGAGATCCAAACTGGTGCAGTAGAATACCTCCAGTACGTGCTATAATTAAATGTGCTAAAACCAACATAAAACACTTAAATTCCTCTTTTAATGTGAACATACTGGAAGTATTGTTATTAGGGGTGGCCTAAAAGTCACTGTTAAATATGCTTACATACTAAACATAACAACTGCATCTTGGTAGCCTTGTCATATTATATTAAAATAACACTAATTGCTTTTTCAGAAAAACATTTAGAAAAGCTCACTGCCCTTTCAAAGTGAAATTTCAGATGGCTCCTCTCTACACAAACCGTTCATTTTCTTGACATTTCAGCTATGTTTGACATCATCATTAGCTTTTAATTTGGACCCATGACAATGAACAGCTCAACTTCCCTCTAAATATCTGCTTCACAAGAGATTACATTTTGGATAAAACTGTTACTTTAAGTAGGCTAGTTCTCTGAAATATTAATAAGAATTACAGACTTACCTGATTAGTAAAGAGTCTTGAAGCCAAATTGGTTCCAAGCACTATGCATGTAGAATGATGTGTGTATATGAAATGGAATTCAGAGTTGGACTTTGAATGGGATTTTCAAAAGATCTTAGCTGAGTTAAGAGGACTAGTGTCACTGGGGCTTTTGCTTTTGACTCTTATTGGTGCTTTAAAAAATCCTTCTGTCATTGCTATAGGCCATATGAAATACTTGTATTTGAATAACAGCAAAAGATCCAAATGTGATCAAAATCCAAATTTTCAGCATAGGTGCACTTCCTTTTCTTTTGGACAAAGTAAAGAGAAGATAGGCTGATAGCTATATTTTATATTGCTATCACAGAAGCTGACTTTTTGCTTGTTGCTGTAAACTTGCATATGATTTAGTTGACTTCCTAAGTGAACTTTTGGGTTGTGCTGAAAATGGAAGAAATAGCAAAATGATTTTAAAGATGGCAATTATGCATTTCTGTCTTTCAGGTGAACTTAGTTCTAGACAGATGACTTGGGAAACTGAAATGTGCTGTTTCAGTCCACAGCTCTCCTCTAGCTCCTATTAACTTGACTTCTGTCTTTCTGGAGAGCTGATTTCCTTTGGATGAGAATATATCCTAGCTTTACCTCTTGTTTCTTCTGCTGATAATTAGAATAATAATGCTTATTATTTCTTACTTGGAAAGTGGTATGCCACGTAGGCATATATAAACCTAGAAGTTAGATTTCAGTAATCCACATATTTCACACAGGATGCTCAGTAGCTGGTGATGCATTCCAAAACTTACTGACCTGAGCCTGATATGAACTGGTGGCCGTGCTGTGTAAGCCAGTAGCCACATGCATCAACATCCACACTTGTGGTGGAAGTACAAAACTGCTAAAAATCTCTTCACGAAGGAAATATTCTTGGGATGGTAGGGTGAACAAGTACAGAAGTGTGATTATAACTTACAGATGTATTTTACAGGAGGTGACTGTAAGGAAAAACATGTAAGGCAGTATGAGGCTGATGATTGGATTTCTGTGTATCTCTCTAGCAGCACTACTTGTCTTTGGTAGGGTATCTTTATTCAAGCAGATACTAGTATCTTAAACTTCTACCTAAAATAGTATATGTAACTTCAGATAAAACTTTTAGTAGAGGGGAAGGAAGGAGGAAGGAAAGAGAAGGGGAAGGGGAAAGGGAAGGGGAGGGAAGTGGAGGGGAGGAAGGAGATTTCATATTAACAGGATAGCATAGAAAATAGATTTCCCCTACTGTCAGTGTGTACATGTAAGTGAAAGAAAAAAATAGCAACCAAACCAAAGAAAAAAACCCCAAACAGGCAGAGAGGAAAGGGACAAGTTTAATGATAGAAGAAAAATACAGATATTGACAGTGGAAAACAGATAGAAGGGACATCTCCAAAGGATTAAAATATTGCTACTTTCTATTTCCAGGTAAATGCGGTGTAATTCTTTCTTGAGTTTTCCAAACTTTTTTTTTTTTTTTTTTCAAAATTTCCCACCATTCTCCTGAATTTTAAGAGGGAGAGGGATCACTTGGCTATTTTCTTCTAATGCAGTCAGTATCCCAATCCAAAATTTAAAGGGGAGAGTAAGATTTTGGAGGTCCAAAATTCAAAGGATAGATTTTTATTGGCTTGATTAGACTTTGATTCCAGTCTGCTTTCTGCATGTACAACCAAATGCATTCTTCTCAATTTTGCAGTTTGAGTTACCATCATGGGACCAAAATAAGGAGATTTTGTTCATACTGGGGAATGTTTTCTTCATCAAGATAGATGGTTCTACTAAATCCCCTATGATATAAAAGAGCCATAACCTGGTCTGTAGCTAGCTGGATGGTAGTTTAAACAAATATATCAACAGATTCTGCCACCTTTATTCACAGACTGATGCTTTAATCTTTAGCTTCACACTTGGGGTGGATTTTGATACCCTTAGTTGTGTGAAACAACACCTTGTTTCAGACCTAGCACCACTGATGTTAACAGGACTGCTTACTGAGAAACATGCTAAACTATTCAAAGATAGCTCCTTAATTTCAGCAAGACTGTGTATTCACTGCAGTATTATACAGTAGGTTTCAAGACCACAGACTCCTAAGAGTTTTCTACAGTAGCAGTATTTCAATACTTAGTCCCCAATACGACAAGTAAAAGGTGAAAGTATAAGACCAGAGTAAAAAGATTTAAAGTGGGAAGAAGCACTGTAAAGCCCCAAGTGAAAATAATAAAATGTGTATGAGAGACCAATAGGAAGACATGGTCATATTTATGATTTACTGTTAAGTGCTAATTTCTGTGACATAAACTACTCTGGTTGCAAGAATCAGTACTCTTGAATATATGTATCCCTTCAGTTCTCAATCACTGTGCTTTCACAAGAAACTATTGCATTACATTGCAGCTGGAAAACCCAGCTCATCTCTCTGACTGTTCAATAATTTGGATTTACTGGCTTCTATCTTACTTGCTGGATTCAAGGCAAACGTTGGCTAAAAATATGTCTGCACTTGGGATGTCAAATTTCCCCAAAATGGGAAATCTTTAACAATTTTTCCAGCTGTCTTTCCACCTCTTTCAGTCTTCAGAACACTCCAGCATCTCTTACAGGACATTCTCTGTGAAATCACAGAGGCAATTCATGATTTTGGATCACAGCTGATCCACATAGCTTACAAACTAAGCCCCTGGCCGATCAACCAGATTCCTGTGGAAGGACCTTTGAGCCGGGACAGATTCTGTCTGAATTCAGCGGGGCTCTGTGCAGGCCAAAGGTCTATCCGGTTGTATTCTGCTAGTGATCAGTCAGAGTCTAATACTGTATCTATTTTATGCTATGTTAGTAATACATATTACTATTAATATCATTTAATAAGGCATGTCTTTTAAAAAACAAAGTCTTCAAATCCCTAGGTCATTAGGACATAGTTGGCGCGAGGGGCAGAAAGAAAGCTCTTCTCTATTCATTTGACATACCAGGAATATTGCTTACTGTGTTTCTGTTGTAGTAGTCCTAAAGCAAAAACTTAGTGTCCTGCTTACTTAATACAATGGTATCTATTCATTTCAGGATGTTATGTGTATAAAGCATCTGATAATGTGCATAAACGTGCTAAAATTTGTATCTATTTTGATTCCTTAAAAAAACTCAAATATTTTGGACCCAGATTTGAGGTGATACATCTGACGTTATTAAGTAAGCTAAGGAATACTATTGGCACTGTTTGTGTGCCAGGTTACCACTGCAAACAATTGATTGCAAGCAAAATGGACACTAAGTTTCAGCTACAAGGTTTACTCCTCAATAATTGATGGCTTCCACACCTGTGCAGTGACGCCAGCTTTCTTTGCTGAAAATTTTGGCCTCGGAGCAGTAAACAAAGAGGATGTGGTGGTTTCTGGCTTAGAAAGTGCAGAGTAACCTGTAGGTGAATATGATTCATTTACTGGGATAGAGGCATTTGACTGGAACGAAGGTTGTGAACTGTAGGCTGGCACAGAGTACACTGAAGATGCCCGGACGTTAGTAGGAGAGCCAGCGCTAGGTGGTCTTAAAGGTAGAGCTTGCTTTGAAGTGGACAGCTTCGATGTCTGCTTAATAGCAAGGCTTTCCTTAGTGCTAGGAGGTTGAAAAGTAAATAAAGATGCATCGAGTTGATAAGGTTGATGTTTCATAATATCCAAAGCATTGAGACTTTTCTTAGGTTTTCTTTTTGTAGTTTTGGTAGCAGCAGTGGACTTAGAGGAGGACTTGGTAGCAGCAGGAGGATAAGATGGGCAGTGGATGGGATTATAAGCAACAGGTGGAGGTGCTCGGACATTAGATGAATATTTCCAAGAAGCTGGTAAAGATGGAGTTGGAGATGAGGCTCGTGCCATGTTTGCCTGCACAGTCTCTGAATCTACCACATACTTCTCCATTCGAGAGTGCCTTCTGGCAAATAACTGTGCTCCTTTTCCACTCATAGCTGGTGGCATCTCAAAGGGTGGCTTTGTTCCTCCAGCACTTGGTGTGACTGGCGTTGTCTTGGGTGTATGGTTTGGACTCGCTAGGGTTGCCTGAGGCCCTTTGAAAGGACCAGCTAGGTTGAGAGTACTTGGGGGATGGGCAGGAGAATGAGGATACTGTGGAGATTTGAGTGGTGCAGGATATGCTGCCTGAGGTGAGGCTGGTGCTGGGAAAGAAGGAGCCTTGTTAGAAGCCACAGCTGGAGGTGACCAAACTGGTGAAACTGGAGTACCAGCAGTAGGAGAGACCTTGAGTGAAGGCTTTGGAGCAACAGGAGGAGGGGCCTTTTGTTTAGATGCTTGAGTCTGCATGAAATTGCAAGCTTCTGCTCCCAAACTGAGGTAGTCTTCTTCAGGTCCTGACTCAAAACCAGCTCCAGTACCTTTTTTGCCCTCTGCATTGTGTACAAGGGACAACAGGGCAGGATTAGGACTTACTTTGGGTGTTTCTTTGAAAGTGAACATAGGTTTTGAAGTGCTTCTTCTCTTTGCCTCTTGCAGTATCCCAGTTCTTTTGGCTGGCACTGCAATCCTTTCATCTCTGGATGCTATGTGTTCTGTTGGCTCAGTGGGTGACCACACAGTTGGGGCAGCTCTGCTGGCTACAGGAGCTGAAACAGGTCTGTATAAAGCCTCAGGTGGTGGGCTAACAGAGCAGTAAGGAGGTGGTGCTGGTATATCTGAAAGAGGACTAGTGACATTTCTTGTGGGTGAAAATGGTGCAGCTGCTCGGTTTTGAACCCCAGAAGGGAAGGGTTTAGCTGTTTTATTCAAAGATGCTGCTTTTTGAGCTTCAGAGGACTGAAAAGAGAGGTTTGTGTCTGGTGCTAAGCCAAAGCCATTTTGTTGTACCATTTTGCTATGATTCTGGCTCATGTCTATGTAGCTTTTGCTCACACAGGTCTGCTGTCTTGACATTTCTTCCTCTTTTGTTTGATAGACCGAAGAGCTTACTTTCTGGAAGTTCTCTGACATGGTGGCTTCCCTTCGTTGCTCTGTATGCGCTGTGCGTGCCTTCATCTCCTCTTGCTCAGCTGTAATCTGGTCCATCCTCTGCCGTCTCTTGGCAAACATGAGGGCCCCTTTACCTGTGCTCTCTGGAAGTGTCTGCATCTCGTCTCCACTTTTTGTCTTCTTTTCAACCTCAAGTAGACCACTGTCCCAGTCAAATGTCACGATCTTACCGTCGTTGTCAATGTCAGAGAAGAAATCTTCATCTATTTCTGACTCGCTTGTTGCAAGCAAACTCACTTCAAAAGTGTTTTCTTTGTCCCCCTCTTCACCTTCACCTTCTTCACCCTCGTCTTCGTCACGTTCTAACTCCCCAGTACCGTAGCTAACTAAAGTATATTTCCTCGCCCTTTGACGACGCTTCTTGAACATCAACACCCCCTTGGAATTGGGATTGGGAGCTGCTGTCAGCAGCAATGCAATACTTTTACATTTAGATTTGGCTTCTTTGACTTGCTTCTCTGACAGACTCTCACTTCGTCGGAGCCCTGTGGAAAGAATTGAAGTGCACATTTAATTGCATGCAGCCCAGAAAAATAAGAGGAGACTAATAACAAATAGTTCTGCATTTATCTATACTGAAATTTACCCACTGTTCCCTTCCCCCATATTAAAACATTTATTTTCTTTTGCATGGAGAGGTCATTATACTTAGGCTTTTCCCACAGTATCAACTGTGTTGTAAATTCCATACCCAGCATTCCTTAGAGTCACACCCATGCAAGTTCAAAGGCTGCATCACTTTCTTTAGGACTTTCTTAGTTCAACAGGAACATTACATGTGTCTTTATTTCTAGCGTCCTCGATTTTTATTCCCATAAGTAATCTCAGCAGCAACAGGCAGACGAGATTTTCTCATTTATTCAATTTCTGTGGTCTGGTATTTACCAAGTGTTTGACCACAGTTCCTAGGCTTACAGCAGACATTCCCAGCCAGCCAGGCCCATGGCTGCTTAACATCTGAGACCAAATGAAACTGAGTGTATTCTGTCTGATGGTGGCAGCAGCTTCTGCCATTTATGTGTTTATTTTACTCATATGCATCACAAAATGTGTATAGTTGATAAAAGTCGTTAGGCTTCTATGTATTAGCTATTTAAAAGCAAATATACATCCAAAAAGGCATACACAGAAACCATTAGTGTTAACTTTCAGCCCTGTGGAAGACATGGGAGTTTGGCCATGGTACTCAATGAAAGCAGGTTTCAGTCTTTTAACAAGCATTACTTGCCTGAATCATAATCGAAAATTATATAGGATATCACAGCTCCAGAATATTTATTTTGAAAATGTGGCAGGAATAAGTACACATTTAAAAACTGAATGGAGAAGGCTCAACTAACTTCTCAAGAGTATTTGCTAGCATATATCAATGATACATATTTCTTAAAGCATAAATTATTGGTTTTCATCGAGTCATGTGGAACAGGAATAGATGCAGCTGTAAAGCTGATAGATGCACTGTACATCAGCATGACTGCTGCCTTGTTATGTGACATGGAGCATGTCCCTCATGGGGCAACGCTAGTCAGGTGGTGTTCCTGTTTCTTTCCCTTCCTTATATTCTACCACCGCATCTCACGAATGACAGCCTCAATAGCTTCTCCCTTTAAAAAAGCTAGAATTTAAAGCTGTTACTGCCTACATCAATGGTCCCCTTCCACTTAATTTCAAAAGGAAAAAGCGTGCTTCTGATATATGAAAATAGAACAGTAAATTATTTAGTATCTTTTGCTAGTATAAATAAGCAAACTCATTAAAGAAAGCCATGTGACGTATTTTCTATTAATGATCCTTTTAGCCATGTCAGTAGATGGAGTCTGATACCTCTCCTATTAAAGACAATTGCAGTTTTGCCATTATGCCAGATGACAGCATGACTGGACCAATGGTTCTCACAAGAACCCATAAAAGAGAAAAGAGCATGGCACACAAACCAGCAATTTGTAATGTTTTATTATAAGAGGGCCAAATCACAAAATCCTCGGCTCAGTCCTTTGACAATCCAAATGCTTACAATAGTCACTGAAGACATTTTCCACAAGTGTGGGCTTTAGTGTTAGTAGAGTGCCTCTGCAAACAGAAATGGTCGCCCTTCAGCATGTAAGTTCTACACTTTCAAATAAGCTACTTGCATCAGCAGTGAGTGTTTTTCTAGGAAGGGGATTCAGCAGGTACCCATACAGTTCTGTGGAAAGAAAAAATTGAAACTTTTCATTTTGCTAGCGAATTTTTTCTTAATTCATCTGAATAGTTACTTAATCAATAGTTTCAAAAGATGGCAGAAGAAATGTTACCTGCTGAGGTGAATATAATCTCGTTACTATTTACAGAGAAAATTTCTGCTAAAGAGATCGAACACCTATAATAAATGTTCTTCTCTAGTTTAGACTTAAATGCTGCATTATAACTTCTAATTTTACAAAAAACATGCATAGTATTTGCTGCACACAGATTATTCCCCTGTGCTTGGCAATTTGTTTGTTCTAATATGTAGACAGGATTTTACAAATAATAATAATAATAATAATAAAAGCAAACATTTTTGTAGTTTATATCAGTGGTTCCTAAGGATAATGACCTGCCACTAGATTAGAAGGAATTGAGATTGTCATAGTTGAGATGGGAAAAGGACAGAATCTGTGTCCTACTTGAACGCAGAATTTATCATGTAAGATGTAGTTCATTGTTTGTACTTTTGCCTTATAAGAGAGGCACTGCAAGTAATTGTCTAAGAAAGACAGTCACAGTCCCACAGTTGGTTCTAACTTCACAGCCAAAATGTAAAGCATGTGCACTTTTCTTTTATGCTTCATTTAATATGCCAAAAATATGTGGATTGCATACAGACACTTAGGCATAAGTAACTGCTTAATCCACTTGCCAATAAGATACAAATGGTTATCATGCTAAAAATATGCTTACAGAGGAATTAGCAGTGGGTTAGCAGACTAATTCCAACACTGCATGTGAAATAGCTTGTTGCTACAGTATATCACTGCACACATTCAAGCACCTTTGACATACTGGTACTAAATCCCCAGACAGGATTCTTAACATTGTTGGGAAAGAGCAAGCAACCAACAGAAAGGTCCCAAATGAATAAAATAATAAATAAATAAACAAACAAATAAATAAACAAAACTTATCTACACTCAGTTAATTGATATTGGATCCAGTTGCAAGTTTGCTTTCATGTAAACTTCTTGGGCACATTTTGAAGCTGACTTCTGGGTATGGGAGTCAGAAGAAATAGCATGTTCACTTCACAGTCCAGAGAAGACTGACAAAACTGAAAGGATCATGTAACAGTTATACACATGCTAGTGTCTGTCAAAATCTCTTCTGCAGGCAATCTCAAGCTTTTCTGCTAGCCTTTTTTATTAACTTTTAAGAGCAGTGGTATGGCTTTGATTTTAGATGATGCAAATGACAACACAAAGTTTTTGCTATAAAAGGAGAAATCCACAGGATTCACTTAGACATGTGCAAGCAACTTGCTTTTTTGTTAATATTCTACAGATTGCCTCTGAATATACATTAGAAGACCAGCCAAATTCAGCCCTTTTTGGAGATGGAAGTATTTTTAGTTGGACAAAGTCATGAGTTAATTTCAAAGTGGAAGTCTACTAAGCAAAGTTATTCAGCACAGTTAAGGCATGGGTATACCCTTGGCTCATCACCAGGAGCATTGTATTACCCTGAAAAAATATATAAAGCAAGAACAGAAACATCGTTTAAAGAAAAAGACAGAGGTAAAGTTCGAAAACTACAGAAAAAAACTCTAAACTTTTTTTTCTAATGCAGTCTAAATTCTGTTTAAATGTTTATGTTTAAAGTTACAAAAGATACCCTCAGGCAGTGCAAATGATTAGATGGGACATACTTACTTGCGTGCCTCGCCCTGTGCTTGAGAGGTCTGTGATCCCTTTCCGAGTGCTGGTCGTCTTCTCCGTGCTCTGTGCCTTCTGATGAGATTGCAAAGGAGAGGAGGGAAGGAGGTGCTTCTGACTGCCCTCCTTCCACTTGAGAATCAACACACCCCCTTTCGGTTAAAGACCTGGGTGCTTCCTTCTCCCTGTCTGAACAGTCTAGGATCACCTCCACCCTGGGGAGAGATGGAGCTGCACCTTGGATCCTCTTGACCTCTTTGCCACTAGAAAACTGGACTACTTTGCTTGACCACTGGATGTTGCCCTCTTTCATGCCCAGGGGAATTGCGATTACAGGGCTAGTCCCATCTTGTTGTATACTGGGTCCTCTTCCTGACGGGGTACATTTTTCTGCCCCTAAGAGAGTCACAGTAGGAGCATTGGTGCCCTTGTGCGCGTCATTTGAGAGGGACAACTGCAGCTCAACCATAGTACCTGGCCTTCTTTCTTCAATCTTCCCTCTGAAAGCAGCCTCATCTGTCACGAGCACTTTGGAGGTGCCTATCACTTTAGGAGTAATTCTGTGGCTTTGTGTGGTCTCTTGTTTTGTTTCAGAAAAGTGTGTGTTGCTTTCTCCTGCTCCCTGGTGAGTCTCAGTGTGTATCTCTGTGATGCATAAATCTCCATGGGGTATCTCTTTCGCTGTGTTAATTTGCAGTGTAGTACTCTCCCTATAGTCCTCATTTTTTATGTTATCGTGCTTTCCATTTTCTCTTTCAGCACTCAAGGTTTCATTTATTCCATTGGAGGATCTGCACATACATAAACAAGTAATTCAAGAAATTAAGCTGCTGTAAGCACAGCAATTGTAAGTACAGTTACAAAAGCAGTTTCTGTGTAGTATTTTTCCCCTATATTAATTGTGGTACCTGATAGCAGGTCCATTTAAGTAGAAGAATTTTCCCAGAATGTAGAGGTCTTAAATTGAAGCATCTTTGCATCTTTCAAAATTCTTCAACTTAACGGTTCACTAAGAGGGAAATTACACTACTGTGGTAGAACTATGATCCTATTACCATCCTTCTGCAATGTGGAATTATATCATTCCTAACATCAGTATGCTTTCACAGACACATTTCTGTTAGAGTGTTTCCAGACAAATGCTGCTGAGACTTCTGGGACAATACTTCTTCATATTTCACATGTGCATGAGAAAATTAACTTTGCATGACACCAGAAGAGTGGTTAATTTTTGGCTCTGTGGCTACTGCTGCAACTGTTTTAGGCACCATCCTCACACGTAGTTCCTATCCCAAATAGTTTAGTCTCTAAGGAATAGATAAGTACAGGATGAGGATCAGAGGGAGGTGAATGAATACTTAAAATACACATTCAAAGAATTCCTGTGAGGATCATCATCCTTATATGTCATGGAATAATTAAAACATTCTGGGCCTATTCCAGTGATCCAGTGAAAAAGGGTAGTGAACCCATACAATATTTCCTAATTATTAAAAAAATGTATATTTCTGACTGGCAAATGTTACTTTGACTTCCTGAAGCCTACTGTATACCTCAGTGTACCTCCCTTTTTTAAACTATTCATTCTCCTAGCCCAGTTAGGCTGTTTTACCAGTGTTAGAATTCCTAGTGTACTCTCTAGCTTCTTCTTTCAGTACTCTGGGCCATACTGACTACTATTAATTCAACAAGAAACCTTTTCTGTACAGCAAGACTGCAGCATGTTATTAAGGCTTTCTGTTGACTAGAAAGTAGCAAAGCACTTTTTCAAATGAGGGAAGCGGTAGGTACCCTCAGTAAAGTATTAATATCAAGTATTATGGAGGTTTCTGAAATCAAAAGTGGGTCCCGGGTATTCTGAAACTTTGGAACCCCCTACAAAGAAAGGCTGGAAGAAGCAACAGAAGAATAAATCTGTCAGTGCACTGAAGAAACTTCAATATCACTTGCTTTCCTAGCCATGCAGCATACTGTTTGTAGCAGTCTGGGTCTGCCTCAAATAGCACGAAATGTGTAACATCCATTAAACCACATATGGAGCTACATAAAGGTCAGACAGATTTTAATTTAGGGAGCTCCTTGTGAGTGCTGCTGGATTCCATCATATTATGCTATTTGGATGATCAATTGTACTGCTCTTAAGTCCAGATAAATTGCAGAAATCTGTAAACATTTCCTTGTAAGATATGAGACTGGGGGCTGGGCCAGCTAAATGTTAGCCTTTATTGGTAGCTGAGTGATTGTGTGCATGTGTGAGAGAGAAAGATTTCCACCTTAAAAGGCCCTTGCTACTTATGGATATGCTTCTACTCTATATAGACATAAATGTGTATCCATGCGTCAAGAGGCAGAATATTGGGTCTGATCTCTTTTTTGTCATTTAAGATTCTGTTTTGTTAAATTGTTATTTTTGTTTCAGGTCTTTCCAGCTCACTGCAGGAACAACACCCCTGGTGTAATTCCGGGAAGGAAGCAGAACTCATGGAGGCGGCATGGCAGGGTTTGTCTCAGAGTCATGTTTTACTCCCTACACGGTGCATTTCATTTCGGTATGCACTGAACACACTCCCTACTTCCCCCTAGAAATTTTCTTTCTAGACTCAGCAGTAGCCCAAGAGTTGCTAATGCTGATGTAAAAAGGGCAGGCTAGCATTTCTGTTTCTGTCCCCACTCTCGATGTTTCCCGGATACATCTGTTCAGCATTTGTCGGGAAGGTCAGTAAGATGCTCCCCAACATGGCATCTGGAGAGTGCCTGCCCTGCAGGGTGTCTCTTTCCTCTGATCCTGTAAACCGAAGATTTTGTGGGCACTGCTGGTCAGTAACTGACTGTGGTTTACAGGGGATTGGGAAAACTTTTTGTAGACATCAAAGGCCAAGTAGCATTTTAAAAACTACTTTAAAAGCCTCATTTTCCTCCCAGTAAGCTTAGTAAGAGCAGAATTAGGCCAACAATGAATGCCTATGAAAATCTCATCCTTCACAGAAATAGCTCAGGAACAGTCAGAAGCTTCCCAAGGAGAAATATTCTTCCTTGCCAGCAAAAGATGCTTGGATGTAAAGATCACCACTGGAACACCACTTTAATTAGGCGTTATTCTTTCCTCATGATTTCCAGCGTTTTCTTGAGAGGGCTGCTAACAAGTGGCTACTCAGGAAAGGAAGGGTTTGCTTCTCATTGCTCTTAGAGGATGCTAAGACACTTCCTGGAAAATCCTCTTGGTGGTAGTGCTGAGGGGACTACTACCCACAAAGGAGGTGGCAGGGGAAGAGAAGTATTTCAGTTTATTCTCCCATACCCTGGAAGATACTGACAACTCCAGGGGCTGCGAGTTGGGGGAGATGAACTGGTGAGAAGAAATTCAAAGATTCTCACAGTGAATTCCTTTAGAACGTTTTAGTCACTTTCAGAGTGTTGAGCAACTGCAATTTGCTTAAAATTTCTAACAGACACACAGTTTCATTCCATGAAACACTGAATTATGTGGTCTAAGCACTCTGTTTTGGTTCTGATTTTCATGACATGTCTTGCCATTCACCGTGCATTCAAGCAGGGGCAATGGAGTGAATGGAAGATGTGCTGTCACTTTCAGCTAGAGTGTACTGTGGCCTTCAGACCAACTGAAATACCAGTTATAGAGCAGCAACAGGCAGGAGTCAAAGCATATGGAGCTATTTCTATGGCTGCAAAGAAGACAGCTGGTCAGCCACAAATATCATTTTTACAAGTGCAGTTCCAGTAGTCATGTTATGAATTAAAAACATAAGAATGCAGATATCACATGATGAGCATTCAAATGGTACTGCTGAACCAGAAGCAAGAGCTATGCACTATGGAGAAGGTAACCTGTAATCCTCAGCTATCACTGTTCCCCTGATCTCATCACATTGATCCATTACTCAGCCCAAGACAACATGCACAGACAGGCCATGCAAAATGTCTGTTATTAATAAAATGAATACTCCTTGAGAGCATCTTGTTTTGAAGGCAGATTGTAACTTTGAACTACTAGACACTTCAGGAAAGTTCCTTTGTGCAGGTTGCAGAAACCACAGAGGAATTTCACATGCTGTTTAGACATCCCTGGTAACCAGAGACAAGTGCCTTTGTTGCACCAGAGTCCTTTCGGCCTTTCCAGTGACACTGCTCTGTTAGCTGTTGTGATGAATCCTGACCCCTTCTGTCCTCCTGGTCCTGCCTGTGGGAGAGCAGACACAGGGAACTGCAGTAGCTCAGGGGGGAGCCATAATTCCTTACAAGGAGTGTGGAAGTCTCCGGTCTTTTCTTCCTCTTCTTACCCACACTGAAGGCAATTCAGAGTTCATCTTGTCTGAATTTGTGAAGTCTGGGGAGAATGTGCTTACTGTAGGTGGTTCTGAACTCAAGATTGCATGCATTACAGTGATGACAATTACAGAACAGTCATTAGAATAGAACGGACTGATGTGCAGTGAGCAGTAATGCTGGCTTGCTTGCAAATTTACATGAAGGTTCTCTACTCTAAGAAGCTCAAAGCATTTTCAAAGAAAACTGAAATTCACTATCACTATTCTATAAATGGGGAAGCTGAGACCCAGAGAGCTGTAAGTGACTTGCCCCACCTTCATCTAGTGAAGTGTTAACAGTTACAGAAATAGAATTCATGATTTCCAGACCCTCTCCCTCTCCTGTAACACATTTTGCCACCCAAGAAGACCATTTGCCATGTCATCATCAAGGCATATCTGCATAACACACTTTCTCCATCTATACAGCCTTTGCTTTTTGTAAGCCTCACTTCCCTATCTGTGGGGGATAACAACACTTCACTACTTCAAAGGGGTGGAAAGAACTTAAGACTCTGCAGTACGCAGATATGGTAGTGGACACCTTGCAAGTATTAAGAATACTTAATAAGAAATAAAATTGTTACATTTGGAGACTGTACTCTTAATTCTGTGTCTGAACTGTACTGTTCAAATTATATACATGAATTCCTTCAGATCAAATACTCTGTCTTCCCTCCCTTTTCCATACAGACAAGCAGAGTTACAGACATAAATAAGAGGACTATCAGAAGCTCACAGTATACGTCTGCAAAATGAGTACATTCAAAACCAGCATTTTCCACGTGGTTCACTGAACAGAATTGCACCAAAGCATTCTGAGTATTCCTGTACCTCTTGATAAGCATCTGCAGAACGTCAGTCAGGCTTTCCATCAGAACGATAACTTCAGCGTAGGTTAAGTCTCCACAAGGCTTGCCATTGATAGACACCACCTCATCTCCCTCACACAGTCCAGCCTTAGCTGCTTTGCTCTTGCTGCGAACCTACAATGAGTCAAAAACAAATTCCAAATTGCACAATTAGCGTTCATTTGAAAACAGCAGCAACCATGTCCTCAACTTACTATTGTCTGTACAAAAGAAAAAGGATCAGTATTATTGATCATAAATTTCTAGTAACACAAATTAATAACTTGTCCCAGTTGAGGTTAATACCGTTCTGGCCAGTATTAACAAATACAAAAACTTCGGCTGTACTGAGCTTGTGAGCTAGATGTCAAACAGGCTGGAATTTGTTTTAAAAAAAGGGAGACACAGAAGTTTGGGACAACAATCAATTGATCAGAGTTTAGCAGAAATGCAAAAAAATCTTACTTGTTTCTCCCAAAATGAAAGACTACTAGAGCTGAAATCTATGCCAAGATTTTAAAAGAAGAGCGTGTAACTTCAGGCTCCTCTGGGCAGAATGACAGTATCTACATGCTGTTAGAGCTGTAGGTACACAGACCTCTGGTATAGTGGACACTTTTCCTTAGATGCCCAACTGTAGGTTTAGTTGCCAAACTATAAACATTTGAATCACTGGAGATCCAAAATCCATGTTTAGTCATCTGAGTAAGTGCCCTGATTTATTAAAGTTAAGACACGCCTGTTATGGTTTAACCTTCCCCATTAAGAATTCATTCAAGAATCTTGTGCAGCTTGGTTTTTGGTGTTTCACTTCTTTTTCCCCTGGCAGCATGTTATAACTTACCATAGTCTTTGTATAACAAAAAGTAGACAGCTTTAACACCGCTCAAGGTATGCCATACAGTTGACTGCTATTTTTAAAGTACATATTTGGCAAACAGTGTGTTATACTAACCAGGATGCTTGCAGGAGTCTATTTTAGAATGACACATATACATAAAAGGGCTGTCCTTGGGTTCTTTGCTATCAATCTTCTACCTATTGGTGTGAGTACTTTGGCCTTATACAATATTCAGTTGGCGGGTCAATATGTTATCCTTATTATTTCTCATAGCATTTTCTTGAAAATTTTTAAAGAAGTAGTATAGTTGTACCACACTCAGAGCAGCAGAGTCAGTCCCCACTGACTCTAGGAAAGTTACTTCCGATATACACCAGATTTGAGGGTGCAACTGTCCCACAGACCCACGGAGTTATCCCCAATATACTGTTAGGCCACTGGTCTGGTACCTAAGATGCATTTCTGGAGACGACTTTGAAAAGTTTGTTGGAGTCAGGATGATATGTGGAATAAAGAGTGAGACTGCATGTTTTTCTGTGGCGGGGCCATATATCTTTGTTGTTTCAATTTATACATACCCATATGTCATATTATGGCTTTTAGAGCAGTGAAGAAACAGAAGCCTGGTGCATACAGAAGCCAGTTTCTACCTTGCAGAGTTAACATTGACAAATATGGAGTGGTATGCTGCTCTGTTTATCTCGCCTTAGGCAAGAGCATAAACATCCTTGTACTTTGGGAAGAAACGACAGTTTAAACAGTGTTTAGAACATTTTGCTTCATATATGCACTAGGATTTGGGTTGAGGTTTTGTTACCGTTTTTTTAAATAGGAGGGTATGCTATTAAAATTTTACAAGACATCTTGGGCCTGAATGTAAACATTTAGTGTGGATGCTAGGAAGAATTTAGAGTGAGTCTTTTTCAAAAAACACGTAAACAGCAATTACAGCAACATGTGAACTCTGAAATAGCATAATGTGATACCTAGATTGTGAGAAGAAAACTTGTTTCTGTTTCTTTATTAAGTGTCTGAGAATTTGGGGTCAGTTCTGTCATAGATTACCATTGCAGCTGCCTCAGGAGAGAAACTGTTACCCATTCTATAACTTCAGTGATTTCTGTCAAAAAGCAGAAGTACAAATGTACCATGTTAATAGGTCTACATCAGTTGCTAGACAGCTCAACCAGTTTCATAATTTTTTAAACAGACTCCTTGGTAGCATCAAAGAAAATAGACAAGGGCATTGAATTTCGTTTTAAAGTTCTTGAAAGGGACCTCTCAGTCCATTTTGCTACCTTGTGAATTGCTGAAAGATGACAGTTGTGAGATACTTGGACCTTCATGCAAAAACTCAGCCCCTTCTTTGACTAGTCACGCAGGAAAGAAATTACTGTGAGTCGCGATACCTCACTCTCTGGTAGCATTGCAGTTTATATGCACATTAGAGCAAATTTCCTGTCAGTATTATATTTCAAGGTTTA
Organism: Aptenodytes patagonicus; assembly: GCF_965638725.1. Taxonomy (NCBI): domain Eukaryota; kingdom Metazoa; phylum Chordata; class Aves; order Sphenisciformes; family Spheniscidae; genus Aptenodytes; species Aptenodytes patagonicus. Next base: position 80,379,946 of record NC_134952.1, read on the forward strand.
TCTACATCAGTCACACCTTTAACATGATTTTGCCATTGCAGATTCACACTGCATGTGCTTTACGTATTAATGGTTCTCCTGACTCTATGTAGGCCTTTTTCCCAGCCTCCCCCAGAGGCACCTGTGCCTCCCGAATTTGAACAATGTCTATATAAAATCACCTCAGTATTATCCTTTTTTTTTTGGTGTTTCTGTTGGGGGAATAAAAGGGAGGAGAGAGCACTGACAAAAAATGAGCAAGGGCAGGTTGTATAGTAAATTATAGCAGAATGCTGCTAGGGTAGAAATATACCATCATCATTTGTGTTATTTTAGCCTCAGGATATCACCAGGTTACTCAGCAATATGTAGACTGCCTTGCCAGGCAAGCTGTAATTGTTTCTGGTTTTGTTTATTTGTCTTCACTGGAAACCCACAAAAATGAACAAATGATTTACTCATGTAAACCGAAACTTTTCAGATTTCTGGGGGGAAAAAAAGAACAAAAAAGAAAAAAAGAAAAGAAAAAAAAAGAAACCAACAAAAAAATCCCAAGAAGATTTGTGGAAAGCAGAATCTTCCTGGTGAAATATGAGTTTAGTGGACAGTTTTCTCTCAAAGGAAGTTTTGGCAGAAAGCCTTTGACGAGCCCACTGAGAAACAAAAGCTGCCTTTGTTAGCAGAAATACAACTTAGTCACACAGGGGACAGTAAGAAATCTTCATCCAGCCCTTGGGAACTTAAAGCAAGGCATATTTGGTTGTAAAGCAGAAGAGATTCTTCCACAACTAGTGATTGCTCTTGCCTTATGGCGCAGCCCAGGCTTCCTCAGTTACTCGTTTCTCCTATCTGCTTTGGGCTGGAGTTTTCTTTAGGAAGGAAAAGTGTTTTTTCCCATAAAATTTGTGAATGGGATCTCACTACTAGAAAAACATGTTTGTAAAGATTTTCTTAGTTTTTCAATGCTTGCAATACCGGTATAACACAGCGAAGCTGAGCCTGTACCACTAGTGCTGAACCCATCAGGACACCAGTTGCTCCTGGGGTATGTTGAAGAGCTTTAGCCCACTTTCCCCTGGTGCTGCCTGTATTGCTTTTCTGCTCCCCCTCAGTCAGGACTCTTCCTTTTTATTAATCAAGTTATATATCATGTGCTCCTTAGAATTCTTTGGTTTACTTCCAATCACAAAATTTCCAGTGAAATGGCAATGGAAATATTTACTCTGAATTCCAAAAGTTTTAAGGAAATCATTGTACAAGGTGTATTGGTATTGCAACAGTACTGACCGTAGTCAATGCTGTGCGTGCTCTGCCCATAAGGAGTTTTAGAATTCTAAATTTTTAACAGTATTAAACTGTTGTATATAAATAGTTGTACATAAAGACTTCAGGTTATTGAGCCATTTGTTATAATAGTCTCTAATTTCAGGTGTTTAGATCACCCTTGCTAGAGGGTGTGAAGAACAGTGCTGGATTACTTGGACAATTTATCCGAAGTACGTAATTTCTTTTTATTCCCAGATTACTCCTATATCCAGAATTTCCCGCTATCAGGAGTGCCCCTTGCTGCTTAAAATGCCAAGTGCTGAGCAATTCCTCATATCCACAGAGATGTTAATCTTAGGGGAAACTTCCTTTGTGAAGAACTTAGCCTGGATGCTCGCTGTTATCTGAGCACCGCGGAGGAGCCAGGACTCCCCTGTGAGCAGTGCAGCATGAGCCCGCACAAGCAGCAGCAGCACTGCTCCCCGGGACAGAAGGCCACGGGGGCTGGTGGAGGGCTCCTCAGCCCCTCACCTGGCACCTATTCACAAGCAGCTGCTGCAACGAGGGACTGAGGACTGTCCAGAGGCTCTTCAGGAGGGTCTGTGAAGACATGGGCTGGAAACTGTGAGTGAGTAAGGTCTGGGTGCCGTGATGCACTGGTGAGAGATCACATCCCAAAGGCACAGGTATGTGGGGGGAAAAGCGTGGGATAGTAACTTACTGTGGGTTGGTGGTAGCTGTGGGATGCTGCTGGGGCTGGAGTAGTCACGGGTGCCTGTAGCACATGGCAATTTCAGTTGGTTTCTTAACCAGTGAAAAGATGAATAAACTGAGGGAGACACAGTGGCTGTGTTCCTGCTAGTGTGGGGCAAAGGAGGGGTTTTGTAGAGAAAGCTAACGCTGAGTGCCCAGCCTTCGTGCTGTGTATACCATACTGTTTTTACTTTAAACTAGCTCTAGTCTCATCCTGTCGCCTGGAGACTCCTTGCCAGGTAGCAGGTATTAGATCTGCTCCTTTGATTTAATCTGAAAGCCGTTTAGTTTGTACAACCCAAAACTGTTCGTGCTGTGAAACAGCATATGGTAAATCAGGATAATAGGAAAACTTGTTTCAAAAAATGTAATCCTGATGAAGCTAAAAAGCTGAAGTAGATGCACCTGTTACTTGTGTCTGCAAGTGGACGCACAGACAGCAACTGGGGCTCAGCTTACCAGCTGATGATCTTGGTTGTGTGTCTGAGCCCTATAATAAGCAGATCAGAGGGTTGAGGTATGTTGAACCTGGTAACAAGGTCAATGAGTTGTAGTTCGAAGCGAGGCAAATGGACTTGAGGACACTCTGCAGTCCTGGTTCTCCAATTGCGCAACTAAGAGATTATTAGGATATTTCATAGTCTTGCTTTTACCAGTGACTTTTGGGAAGGATGACGTGTATCTTAATCTTATTCTGGCATGCTGCTAGGAGTACACACCTGTATCTGGGATGTGTGAGTGATGTGCTTCAGATGTAGCCTGACTGAGCAATCAGGTTCAATGATTGCTCAGCCTGACTGAGCAACCAATCTGAGAAAATGAGCAATCCGAGCATAAGCACAATCCGTTTAGCCTAAGCCTTTATCTATTAAAGTAAGACTTCTGTGGCTTTATAATATACATATATTTGCACAGCGATATTCTCAATTCAAAGCAAGCTTTCCAAACCATGAGTTATTCTCAGAACTATTTACTGATCCTTTTTCAGTTTGCCAGCAGCTATTAGACAACAGAACAGAAAATATTGCCACTGGATGTAGTGGAAATACACTTCCCTGCTATTTAAGGACCCTTGCTCATACAGACAGAGTAGTTTCTTTCATTGAGGGGTCACCTCTGGAAAAGCCTATTCAGTTGAATATCCTATCTGATTCCTGAAGCCTCTTCTGAACTGTTGTATGGCCCTCAAGGCTTGAAGCAGGTTTCAGTGAACGTTATTTACATATGTAAGTCCTCAGTGTTAGTCTTGAGTCTTTGGTGGCTGGCCTTGTGTTTTGTTATGATGAAACATGTTGCCCAAAATAGCATGGCTTACCAGGCAAAGGGGACTTTGTAGATCAGTTGTCTGTCTTAACTAAAGTAGTAAACAATAATAATGTCAGCTGCAAACTTTACCAGCAGTGACTTTGTGTTTTCTTTTAGACTGATGATTAAACATCAATAACAAAGGGTGAAGAGTGCTTAACAAGGATATGTCCTTTGACTACTGTTTTGCCCCTGTTGAATGATTTCCAACTTAAGGTTACCTTCTCAGACCCAACAATTAGCCAGCTTTTAAAGCAGTATTTTTTACTGCAGTAGCAAACTGTGCCCCTAGATGGCTTGCCATCGTCAATAATGCAGAACTGTGTTTAAGAAATATCTATGAAATAGTCTTTTTTAAATAATCATTAACCTTAATCTTGGGATTACAACCCTTATTCTGTATAGTCACTTCAGTCTCACCATTAACTAATAGAGTAGCTTTGTTTAAATGTGCCTGGTGTTGAGGTCTTTTAAATTTTTCCCCACCAAAGTGGTGACCTATTTTCTGTTTAGAAAAAAATAATTAGCCTAGGCCTTCCCATTATACAGAAATGGTGTAGTATTTTTTATTCTATAAGCAGGTTCTGTCTACCTGCTGCTTTACATGACTTTCTGCATGTAACATTAAGATTTTAGTATCTCTCTTCAGGGGTTGTCTGGCAGGTAACTGAGTAACCATTAGTGGTTTTTTAGTATGAGGAGGTTTCTAAAGGTTTTTTTTTTTCTTTCCCCAGGTTATGGCATGTGATCCTTACACTAGTTTGAGGTGGGAATATGCAGCTAGGTGGTAGGCACAGTTAAAACTTCTCACTTGGTGTCAGTACATTGTTTCACACTTGTAAGCACAAGTATCAGTTTTGTCTATTTGTGTTGAGAACTGTTTCTGGATAGAGAAGTATCTTGTGAATGAAATGACTGGTACAAGGCGGGTTTTAGTTTTCCAGAAGTACTGATTCCTTTACTGCTGGAAAAAATGCAGGTCTGAGCATAGAACAGGATGGCTGGTTTCTTAGATACAACTATTCTATTGTATTGTCAGAGAGATAAAAAGGGGGAAGAAGCAGAGATAATAGGTATCAGTATGCAGGAAAGGGGGAGTGGGGCTAGGAGAGTAGAGACACTGCCTTTTCTTTCTTTGTTCATACTAGTATTAGAGCAGCAAGTGGTTGATGCACTCTTTTCATAAGTAATAGTTTCCCTAAAAGAAACAACTTCCAATTCTAACTTTTGACACCCTGAATACAGATCTGATGTTTCTTAATCTAAATCTTTTTGGATACAGTCAGATATCTTAACTTTAACAGAAGGTAAAATTAAGTTAAAAATCCAAGTTAAATGTACTATGTACTAGAAATAACAAGGAATTCAACTGACTTGAATATGACCTAGTCTTGGCCGTCAAAGAGGTGGTGATTCAAAGTGATTCAGAAGACAAGGGGCAGTGATGAAGTGATCCAAAATCTAAGCAATTAAACAAAGTTGTATTCTGCTTGCTGACAAAGTGGCAAATAGTACTACATGTGGAAGTACACAAAGTGTATGTGGAACTCAGCTTTGCCACTTACTTAACTAAGTACAACATAGTATTGCCGCAATTAAAGGCCTGCCTGCTAGTTGCTGCAATAAATTTAGCTAGCTAATGTGTTTCTCTTAAATGTGTTTAAGGCCAGCATAAATAAGTTAATGTAATCAATACTTAGTTTAATTTTATCAGGCATTAGCTCATACTTTCCAGAAGTTACTTTTCTCATTAATTGATTAGCTAGGTGTTAGTCATGAAGTTCAGGATCAAGGATCAAAGATCAGTGTTTCCTGTAGACAGTATTTAAAAAAAAAACACAAAAAAGGCACTTCATCTCTTTTATTATAAACCCTACAGCAAAGGGTTTATAAACCCTAAAGCAAAGGCAGTGGCTAGTAAAAGTATTTAAATATATTTAAAAGTTATCTGTCAATCTAATAACATTAACAATGTACAATGCTTTATTATGAGCAGGAAGCAGAAGCACTGAGTGGCACAACTGTTAGTGTATTAGTGGGTTTAGTTATATGAAATTAGGGAATTAAAATGGAGTTAGAAATTAAGTGAATTCAGGCATGGTTTATAAATTGGGGCTCTAGGGCCCTGTTTTACAATGTTTATGCATGCAGGAGTTCTTTAGACAAAAAAGTAACCTTCAGTTAGTAAGCTTTTTGGTTTTTAGATACAAACGTCTGTACAGTAAGTTAAGCCTACCTCATAATGTGTTTGGGTGTTTTAGGAATCTCTGTAGATCCTTTAAATAGCTCAGAGACTTCAGGCTGGTAAACACTGGTCTTGCTAAGTCAAAATCCGGGGTCTCAGCTCACAACTTAGTGCAAACCAGCATTTGCCAGAGCTCCTCAGTCCAGAGCACCAGCCCTTCCACCGACAATGTTCTGAACCTTCCCAGGCAGGTGGTGGGACGTGTGTGAGGTACTGCAGAGTCACATAATCAATAGAGGTGACGCAGTGACAAACTCACATCCCTTCTTTTTGTTTTTTTTTAAACTCAGGTTTACAATGAGAACATCCAAATGTATTTCCATCTTAACACTTTCTTCCCCATCCCCAAGCTTTGCCATGACAAGTTATAGCATCATGGGCTGTATAAACGCAAGTCTTAAGAAAAAGGTGACCTGTTTCTCCTTTGCATGGACTTCATATAGATATTAGTATCCATCCAGAAATTCAGATATGAATTCTCTGTTCTCTGGCTATGTAGCCATCTATTAAAATATACAGTCAGTGACACAAGCCTTTTTGTGACCTTTCCAATCCATAAGGATCCAGTCTTTGACTTCCATCTCTAAACCTGCCACTATTTAAAATTGTATTTATAGTTTTAAATGTCTATGTTTTGTCTGCTTTATCTGAAAACAAACTGTCAGTTTCCAGCTTTAAATCAATACCTCTGGAAACAGATATGGCCTGTCAATTAGCCTGTAGATCCTGTTTCATACAAAGAATCAAGGCCTTTGCTGGAATAACTCTATTTAAGATGCTTTGAGCTACATCATGATTTGGAAGCTAAGTCATGACTGCAAGTGGTAGGCTGCATGCTTAAAATAGTGAGGCAATCTGAAGAAAAAAGGCAACACCACCCCCACCCCTCCCCAAAACCTGATAAAACCATAATAAAGTTAGACCACTTGTTTTACTGGTTGATAAATCTAGGCTTGTTGAAATTAGCATGTACTTCTGTGTTATTAATATCTATATGAACGTGCCATTCAGCTCTTGAGCTCGCTCTGGGTTTTCAAGCACATGGAATTAGTACCCATACAACAGTTTATCTGTTGTATAGACAGATTTAATGCGTAATAGCTTTAAGTTACATGGTTAACATGCAACTCCTATTCTAACTCCAGAATAACAATGCTATCTTCAGCAAGAAAGCAAAAGTCTCCACAGCTATTACCTTGCCAGATCTTCCACATACTTTGAGAGCAATGTTTTGAACACTACAATTAAATTTGTCTAAAATTCGTCTCTTTAATACTGTGTTTGTGAAGGTCATCGGTGACACCCGGCTATTGGAGATCAGGACGTGCTTCAGATAGACAGCTGGGAAAATCTAAGGTCAGAAAGTATTTCGTTTTCCTGGTCCACGTGTCAGGGTAACAAAACAGGGCAAGCTGCAGTTGGTTATCAGACCTTGTGCCCATACATGAGGAAAACTGAATGACCTTTGTGTTCTTAGTTTCCTCTTTGAATATGTATATAAAGAGAAAGTAGTTGTCAGAGATGAGCAGAAAGGAAAGAGTCATCAGATCTTCAGAAAGGGAATTTGAGCCACTCGCAGATTTAACTGAGTAATGGTAGCATAGTTTAGGAGTTCTTGAGAGGTTTTCAAAATGATATAATTAGGAAATGTTCTTACCTAGAACTCCAGTCTAGGGTTTGTGTCCACATAAATTCACTGGAAATACCAGGTTCTGGTCTAAACTGAAGGCCTGGCATTTTTGGCAGGCCACAGCTCAAGCTTAGGGATTAAATTTTAAGCAAGCTGGGTTATATACTATTGAGATAACACAGTGTCATAGACTGGAGTTTGAGTGGGATGACTTACCTGTGTAGGAGTATTCTGTATACAGACTCTCAAAATCCATGATGGCTATATACATTTTTCTCTTATAAAGGGCCTCTTTAGAGCTGGTATACCGAATTCTGGTCTGTTTTCATTAGCCATGGCTCTATTTGAGTATGAGTCTGCTGCAGGATGTGGCTTAAGCTGTTTGCATCCTTGCTGCCTGGAGATGAGTCTGCATCAGGCTGATACCAGTTCCCATCCCCTTCATACTGAATTTCTCCACCAGACAAGCTAGTTTCCTTCAGACTCGGTCACAGTAAAAGCCACAATGTAAAGCCTTCAGACAGGGCAAATTCATCAGGAGTGTGAGATCCAAGCCCTCCCTAGCTCCTCTGAATGTATGGGCATGCAATAAGCAGCCTTGCTCCTAGAGCATGTTAGATGCTAAAGCTTGAGTGCTGTGACTTTAGCTAGTACAAGTACAGATAGTATAAGTATAGTAAAATATAATTTTCTATATTTTACCTTTAAAGTCACTGTGTCCCATTCTTTGGAGAGCGTATGTAGAATTTGCACAGTAAGACTGGTAAGACCATGCAAATGTCTGTTAATTAATTGGGTTGAACAAAGATGCTTCTAAGCTATCTCCTGAATGCTTTTCCTGAGAGAGGAAGCTTTGAATAATGAAGTATCTTTGGCTTGCAAGGTAAGCACAGAAATATTTCCTGTCACCAAATTCTTCCCAGTAGCAGGATAATGATATTGGGAATTTGGCAGTTCAGCACACTCTTTTCTGCTTCTGGTCTTAAGGGAAGGCTCCTAGACACATCCACTGTTGTAGAAATGGCTTTCATGTCTGTCCGTAAAGCTAATTATATTTCTAAATGGGTTTTAAAATGAGAAAATACAACATTAGAGAGATCAAAGGAGAAATGAGTTAATACGTTCAGACATATTTTGTTACTTAATGTTCTTTAGTGTCTAATGCAATTCTTGAACTGTTGGATTAAATCTAAAAAGTCTTTCCAGAAGGTGAGGTAGGATGTTACTCTTTGAGTTCATGGAAGTACTACCATTGATTATCACCAAGATCACCGTTAGAAAAGTTGAACAGTGGTATAATACTATGGTAGCTTATGGCAAAATATGTGATATAGAATGTTAAGCTACATAAAGTGAAGGTACTTTTTAACTTCAAACCCCATTGATCTAGTTGCCTGAAAGGTTCTGGCTTTACTTACCAACTCACAGCTAAAGCAAAACTTTAATCATGGTTTAATCATGTAAAAGTTCATGGGACATTCTTGTAGAGGGGTGATGGTACCATCTAGTTATTGGTTTACTTATTGTTTAACTCTGTCTCCAGTCAGTCCTCCTGTTGCACTGTACATGTGAAATCACACTTCTTGAGCGCACTGGTTCAGTTTGGTAACTGTCATCTCCTCCTTCCCATAATGTTCTCTTCGTAATATATTCAACAAATGCAGTTTGGTACAACTTCTTGTACGTACTGTTGTGGGAGGGTTAAAGAACATGTTTGACCATTTACATATTGACGGAGCACTTGTGCCATTTGGAACCAGAGAGCAGACTGATCTCAGTGAAAAGAAAAGCCTGCTCAAATTCCCAAAAGCTTTGCCTAATGTACTAGTGTATCATCTTGCTAGTGGTTGCCTTTCTCTGGCAGAAATCCAAAGTTAGCAGCTGAAGAAGGGATGAGATAATGACCTCTGAAATATTGATCTGGTATGCTGGCGACGCAGCAAATTTCCCAATAGTGAGCTTGGGTACAGCACTTAAAGTCTGTTATTCATTTTGTACAACACATCTAGTGTATAGCCTGGGTATAGAATATCCTTTTTGGGGTGTACTACTGCATACTTGTAGTTGATGTGTCAAAACTAAAATGTTGTGCTGATTTTCTTTTTCACTAGTGCTGCTTCTGAATTGGTGAACATATGATAAGGAGAGGAATGGTGCTGTTGCCTCTCAATAGTGTGGCTGTGCATTGTCTGCTCTATTTCCATTCCCCTTTTCTTCTTGCCCTGCTTGAGTAGTGACTGGCTTTATGCTTCCCGGCTTATTTTTAAATCCTAATCAACTTAGATCTCTCCATGAACATTGTAGCTACATTTTCATTTCTTCTTTCCTACCGTACCCCTGTGCAGAGAGATAATTGAATTGTCAATGCTTCTTTGGGATTGAGAAAATAATGCATCTTTACTGAGTGCTTTCATATATAGGTAGCATCAAAAGTCTTTTAACTTCAGTATAGCTTATGGCTTGGAGAAAAGAATTTCTGTGATGATAAGGTTAAGGGAGAATAAGTAGAGAATAAAAATGTCTATATTATCTGCTGCTGAACAGTTTCAGGCAACACTGGAAGTACTACAATAGACAGTCCTTGTGGTAAGCACGTCCACTGCCTAATCTTGGGCTGAACTCTTGTCACCGCTACAGCAGTGGAACTGCTATGTACTTGCACTATTAGTATGGTCTTAAGACCATGCACTAGGTGTTTCCAGTAGAAAAAGTGGCACATTTCTTATACCAAAATTGCAATGAAAGGACAGGTAAATGAAAGGTAAAAAGCAAAAACTGCCATCTGAAAGTATTTATCTTCTGGTGGTGCTAAGATAATAATAGGGTATATGCACACTGTTACAAAGAGAACAGCATTTCTAGCCTAGACTCGTGGCTGCTGGTAGAAAGCAGCAAAGGTATGTGAGACATAACTGAAAACTTAAGCACTTTCAGACCTGCAATTCAGTTTCTTAAAAAAAAAGAAAAAAAAGAAAAAAAAAAGGACCGGATTCTTTTTCTGTTCTTCCTCATAAATGAGAGGGAAGGGGGAAAAAGTGGCCACATGCTTCCTCTTTGTTCTACTGTGAGATACATGAGATGAGGTATATTTTAGTCCATTCTGTTGAGTTTGTATCACATCATTCAGTGCTGTAAAATGAAGATGTATGGGCTAGCTGCAGAACTGGGAAGTGGGATAACTGTATGAGGAAGATACTGAACAGGTATGCCTGAACCATGCCAGCAACTGCCATCCTCTAGAAGAGGAGTTGCAGGTCCTTGGACGCAAATGGAGAGGAGGCAGAAACAGAGGGTGGGGTGCTGGAGTCAGGAGACTGTCTTCAGCTCTAAAATACATTCATCCGGCTTTAACTGTAAACTAGAACAAACTGAATACATACTGTTAAGTGGTTTAGGAATAAGCTGTTTTAAATTTCTCAGACAAAATCTGTGGTGCCATGGCAAGTCCTTTAGAAAAAGCATGTTATATCAACATGATTACAAGTTTCCCTGACAGTTAATCTTGTTGAGAGAGAACTCAAATATGCAGTCTTCCATAATCATTAATTGCATATTCCTGATTCTTTGAGTCACCATACTGACTCTTCCTTAAAATATAGTCAGAGCTGACATCAGAACATATAGTTACTTTTGTTTATCCTTTTAAAACTGACACAATACTTGATTTTTCTAGGCCTCTGACACAGAGCGCCATGTTCTCAGAGGCCTGTTGAGACCACTTCCCAAAATTCTGGATGTAACTTAAAGAACAAAAGCTCTTACTGCTTTTGCGGCATCGTCAAGTGTGAAATGTGCTGATGTGGACACTGTTTTCAGTTACAGGTGGCAGTGTGAAACTGAGGTTCCAGACTCAGACCAGGATTGGAGGAACAGCCCAAACTCGGGCATTTTTGCTGTGATGAGTAAGGACGTCAGCTGGCAGCTGATTCTTGGAGTGGGTTATGCTGGCAGAGCCCTAGGGCCTAATGTGGGGTTAGTAAGCATGCTTACTGTTTGCTGCATTTCAATAGTGGAAACTACAATAATGGGAGGACGAGTGTGTGGATCCAGGCTGTGCTATTTTGGCTAATAGTTTGTAATTTTAAGCTGTGAAATCAGTTAGGATAAAATTTGCACTGGCTTATTTATCCGTGCTGGGGGTTGGATGGGCCATCCCTCAGTCTTGACTGGAGTTTGAGTTATAGGCTCCAGAGCCAAGGCTACAATTGGCACTAGCACAGATACTGCGGTCAATGCTGAGAGGCCAACTTACCGTCTCTGGTTAAGGCAGAATTGTTGCCAAGTTAAGGACTTGTTTGGTTTGAGTTCTTCTAACTTGAGGGCAGTTTGAGGGTTTCAGTGCTACTCATTGCTTCTAACTCACTCCTATAATTCCGGGCAAAGGGACAGGAGGGCAGAGCAGAGTTCACACTGAGCAAGCTTGCATTCAGCCATCATTAAATGGGTCCCCAGTTTAATAGGTAGTTCCTTGCTTTGCCTGGACTGCTCTGGGCTTTTGTGAAGTTTGGAGTTGTCCTGAGGTTTGTCTCAGGAGAACTGAGGCAGGCCTATGAGTTTCAGCTGCAGCTAGTTTTCCTGTGCCTCAGACCTGTAAAATAAGCTACGTAATCTAGGATTCACTAAATTCTCAGAAGTTGTTTATGAATGAGGTTTGAGGCAGATTTTCAAGTCCCAGCTATGACTGATTACAGAGCATGCCAGTTTTCTGCTAGGACAACTTTTGGCTGCCCTTTGGCACAGACTTGAGCAATAGTAGAGGGTGCATCATCCCAAGAACGTCATTGGGAGCTTCAGACCACTTTTGGCATCTTCCTTGCTGTGGGTCAAAGGTAGCAAGGAAGAGAAGAGAGTCTATTTGAATAAGAGAATAGACTATTACCAGCTGGAAAGTTACCCAGCGCTGTGATAAGAACAGTGCTGAGATGTGAAAATCTTTCTGTCTTGGCGGGAGAATGGTGAGTTTGGAGGGAAAGAGTTTGCTGGAGATCTTTTTACTTTCCTCAGTTTAGTCCAAAGCATGTTTGTGTAATTTGGTGGTTTGGCCTGTGGCCTGCCTTTCAGACTAAGCAATGTTTAGGGGGGGGCACGAGGGGTGTGGGTTTTTTTTGGGGTGGCAGGGGTGGGGGGATGACTGGCTTCTTAATTAGTGGCATACAGGCCATAAATCCATCCTACTAGCAGGCAAATGAGCCACTCAGCTACTAGTGTGCACTTTGTCAAACCCACTCATTCCTAGCTTCATATCCTGTATCAATTACGCTGTCCTGTGTGGCTCCCCTGTCTCATTTTCGCCCCATTGGTCATCTGCCCAAATTCTCTTGAAGCGGGGAGATGGGGAACAGGCAGAGAGGGAAAGGAGGGAGGGTTCTCATTACAAATCTAGATATGAGACGACACATTTAATCCCCAGAGCAAAACTACTCCAGTGACAGTTAAAATGAAATCGTTATTCAGTCTCCTCAGTCCATTCCCTGAAATGGTATTGTGGATGACAATCCCTTAACATTATGTCATGAGTTTGCAAATATACAAGCATGGCATATGATCATCCTCCCAAAAGGAATAGCAAAGGCAGCAAGAAGAAACAAATGCCGTCTTGCAGGTTTCTGTTTCAGTGAGGGCTGTAGCTATCACTGTCAATGATGTCAAGGTTATACTGAAATGTGTGCCAAATCATGTATTTCTTGCTACTTGCCTCACTGCCGAGGCAGCAATTCAGTCAATGCCAGAAAGATCATGAGGTAACTAGAAGCTTTGCCTCACTTCCAATGGAGAAAGCAGTGGCACTGTGTTTATTATGAGAGCTTTCTCTGTGTACAATGCTCAGCACAACTGGGCCAGATCTCAAATTACAGTGTAGGGGGGCTTTTGGGACTGCATTAGCACAAATGAATCAGATTGTTCAAAGAAACCAAATAACACAAGCATCTGGTAAATGCAGCATCTAGATAATATACATTAAACAGTTATTGTATTATGCACAAATAAAGTGGCCAATGCCTAATCTTCAAAGGAAAGCACAAAGCTCCAAGTCATTGGAGAAGTATGAATCAAACATTGGCCCAAACTCAGCTGAGAGCTCAGTACAGGGACTGAGTTCCAGTTCCCATTATTTGCAGTCATCGTTAGCTGGACTGTTCAACTAAATAAAATTTACAGTTAGACCAAAGAAAATGGTCCTCTGTGAAAGCTGGTGGCTTTATTTACCAGGATTTCACATTAAACTCCACCATGTTGTTCTCTCTTGAACTATTTCTATTTCTTTCACTTCTCAAAATAAGTCAGCTAGACTCAAGCTTCTCTACTTCCCTGGAAAGTTCTCTACTGACCAAATTTCAGAATTGCCTATTTCACTGTTTCACCCAAATTTCACTGTTCCCTGACATTTCTCTACTTGCCCAATTCCTTATATCTTAGACAGTTTATGGACAAATTTATATTGGCTAATGGCTTTAGCCATGAAACAGAGTTTCAGAGAAATTTCCCTGGACTCACTATTTAAACAAACAAACAAACAAACAAAGCATGCAAACTCAGTTATCTGTCTTCTAATTTACTTAGCATCCCTCATGCTTAGGGTATGATGTTTTGAAACAACCTTTTAAAACTGAGGGCAGTATCAGGCCAACCCATCTTGGTGCTTAGAAGGGAAAGCTCTGCCAAACTGGGTGAATGTTTTGTGAACGCCAATATATAAGGTTCACGTAGAGGCCTTCCAGTGTTGCCTGGCTGCTGTCCTGGACAGCTCCTTTTTTGTGACTCATCGGGGAATTTGGATGTTCAGCAGCCTCACCTCTCCCTGGTGACTCAAATAAAGCTGGCCAGAAAAGCAGCAATGATGGCTCAGAGGGTGGATGTACACCAAGGCTATCCATGCCTACCAGGGGAGGTCAGCGGTCTGCTTCTGGTTTGCTCTCCCAACAGAGGAGACAAGGTTTCTGTGCTTGTGCTGGAGGCCCTAATGAGGGGGAAAATGGTAGCTGGCGACTCTCAAGAATCATAGAATCATAGAATCATAGAATCATTGAGGTTGGAAAAGACCTCTAAGATCATCGAGTCCAACCGTCAACCCAACACCACCATGCCCACTAAACCATGTCCCTAAGCGCCTCATCTACACGTCTTTTAAAAACCTCCAGGGATGGGGACTCCACCACTTCCCTGGGCAGCCTGTTCCAATGTTTCACCACTCTTTCAGTAAAGAAATTTTTCCTTACATCCAATCTAAACCTCCCCTGGCGCAACTTGAGGCCATTTCCTCTCGTCCTATCGCTTGTTACTTCGGAGAAAAGACCAACACCCACCTCGCTACAACCTCCTTTCAGGTAGTTGTAGAGAGCGATGAGGTCTCCCCTCAGCCTCCTTTTCTCCAGGCTGAACAACCCCAGTTCCCTCAGCCGCTCCTCATAAGACTTGTTCTCCAGACCCCTCACCAGCCTCGTTGCCCTTCTCTGGACACGCTCCAGCACCCCGACGTCCTTCTTGTAGTGAGGGGCCCAAAACTGAACACAGTATTCGAGGTGCGGCCTCACCAGGGCCGAGAGAGATGTTTCCAAAGCCTCCAGGGAACTAGGAGACAAAAGTATTTCCTCTGTGGGCTTTGCCACTCGCCTGATAACAACACTGAGCAAGTTATTTAGACCTGTGCTTTTAATCGAACAATTCAAGCCCATAATCTGCCATGAAGATTTCCTTATCTGAGTCACAATTTTTTTTAGGCTTAGAATATATTCAGAATTTACCTTAGTTTAATTTGATCAAGCTTTAAAATGGTCATAGTTGAATTGACGCAAACCGTCACAGAAAAGTCTTCCTTCTTTTTCAGTGGCTTAGTCTGAAATGGCTTTAACCAAAGATAATTATAAAATAAATAGGAATAAACAAGTCTGTTGCAAAGATTTGTCACCCCCTCAATCCTTTCTTGTGTAGGCAATCCTTGAACCCATTTGTCAATTTGTGCATGTTTCATAAAATTGACATGGAGATTAGTATTCATGAGCTGCCTTTCAGCTCTTAAATAAAATACTGTGTAAAGCTATGTATCAGAATTCCAGTGTGGGGCCAACTAGAGTAAAAATGAAGTATCTTGCAAGTAAAACATGAGACTTGCTCTGGAACTGAAGGCTGAAAGATCCTCTGTCAAGGTAGGCTAGAATCATATACCCATCTCCTCATTTGGATTACTCACTTGTATTTGTTAATTTGGAAATAACAGCACTTTCAACTTCATGTTAAATATGCTGCCAGGGGTATTATTACAGTGATGGAAGAATAACTTTTTTGGCATGGCAAATGGGTAGTTGTAGTCAGAACATTGAGGAAATGCTGTTTTACTCAGACTGTAACTGTGGAAGCTGAGCCAGATTTCTGGGTCCCAAGTCAATAGTCCGTCTGTGGCTGTTGCCCTTGCACAGTTGTGTCTCAGCAAGTCTGACCCAGAGGTGCTGAGCTCTGTTTAATACTCCTGGACTTAGTGCTCTGAAGAATTAGACCTCCTATTCTTACAGGCATGCTGGCAGAGTTGGCTTTTTCTATCCCTGACTTTAGTAAGAGCAAGTAGTCAGCATCTTCAAAAGCTGGACCAAGAGGACTTGTGTTCTCCCTGCCCTTTCCTTTCTGTGTATTCCCAAGAGGAGTGTCTCCCTGAGAACTGGAAAAACTGCTACACTGACGTGCAAGATTTCTGTTTGCTTGTTTTCATCTGTCCTTCTGTCCTCAGTGCAAGTGATGGGCTTAACTCAGGGTATCTTGCCCAGTCAGGCAGTCTGGGAAAGGCTGGCAGTTGCGTACAAGGGCAGGGGTGGGGAAAGAAAGGGTGTTATTTTTGCAGAGCTGTAAATCCAGCACCTTTCACCAGTGCTGCATTCTTTTTTTATTGCTTGTTTCTAAGAAGCTATTGCTGCAACAGCACTGGCTGCAAACAAAATCTCATTTGTTCAGGACAGGTTGTGCATTTTGCACACTTGTGGGACACTTGGAAATACAGAGCGCGCTTTCCAAAAGCTTCAGCTTGAAATGCAACAGTTTCCATGCTGCCTGGAGCTTCAGTGTCAGAGAGATTTCTATTTTTAGAGAGAGATTCTACTCGAAGAGCTATATAAGGCTGTGCTGGGGAGACCATTACTTTTTTATAATATATGAGAATACTTTTTACTCAGTGGGGGCGAAAAATTCTGTGTAAAACTGGAAAACACAAAGATACTCTGACTTAGATATCTTTTGCGGGGAGAGGGAACTGAGATGAGAACTGAAGACCCAGTATTTGGTTTTTAATATTCTAATTTCTCTCAAGTTCTTGAAACAATTGCTTTAGCCATTAAAAATGTCGGAGAAGGCTCTTTATCATGAGTGATGATGCAAGAGAGAAGAGATAGTTCCAAGCACGGTCTGGTGCCAAAAGACAGCTTACTTTGCCGACAGGTGACAACACTGGGAAAACCCAACAAATTACTGTCATGTCCTTCATGGGAAACTAGGTAAAGCTTGATGTTACAGATTCAGTCTTTCCAACTACAGTTTTCTTAGTTATCTTGAGTACAAAGTGCACCTAAACTGCTTGGGTTCTGCAGAAAAACAATCAGATGGAGTGGTCAGGTGGGCTAAGAATAGTAGTCACAGTTAATGGCAGAAGAACGGAGCAGTGTCTGAAATGCTGGCTTGCTAGGGAGCCACCTTCTGAAGCCTATTTTTTCCTCACATAGAATCATCCAGGAAACACATAACTTAATTACCCTTAATCCCTATTTTTGTATGAATAGATAGGAAAAAGGTCTGAACAGAATTGGTTAAACCTGTGTTGTCATTTAATTTTCTCAATGTCATTTCTGCTGCGGTTTTAAGAGGAACTGTTTGGCTTCTAGGTAATAATTTGTCTATGAAGCACAGGAGACTTTCTGGTCTGGTCAAACTTTCAGAGGCAGCCCAGGTAACATTGGTTTTAGCAGCTGTTGCCAATGTTAGCACAGCAGTTGGGGCCAGTATGGTTTTGCTTGGGTAAGGACTAGATGAGGTAACAGACCTAAATCAAGGACACTGGGTCCATTTCTGCTGTAGTCTGACACAGCTCCTGCGATGAATTCTACTTTGGAGGCAGGACTGAACTGATGCTGGTCTTAACTTGTCTTGGGTTTCTACTTCTGCTTTTATATTGTCTTGCTAGCTGTGACATAACCTGTTTGGCTTCCGGTGAATAAAATTATGAACAGCTAGACTATCTGAACTAGGGGTGAAAAACCACAGCAACTGGAAGTGATGTCTGCATTCCAGTACCATAAGGAAAGACAGCAGTCTTGTGTCATGCAGAAAATAAGACAGGGCAGACTAGTTGGTGGCAAAGCAGAAGCATGGGCAGCAATTGCCAAATAGTCTGAACTAGGGAAATTCCTTCATCCACCCAATGCACTGAACCAGGAATAGCAGGAGAAATAACACTCTCTACTTTGACGTTTGTTATTCAGAAGAAATAAAATTATTGGCATTGAAATGTGCATTTAGAATGCCTTTGAATACACTGACATACTAGTCCTGGCTTATTATTAAAAGTACGAGAAGCAGTTCAAGTATTTTGGGGAACTACCGCTCTAGCCAAACTACTGTGCACACGGGTACCTTTGCAGATTTATTGGTGAAATCAGCTTTATATGCTAACTATATTGCTTTCGAATATAGGGCAGGAACAGAACAATTGGATGGCACTACTGGCAGTGTGGGCATTTGTTATGCTGTAAGTACAGGGACTGCAGCTAAAGGAAATAAATTAGAAAGAGATCTGTTAGCTGAAGAGGAGGAGGTGAACTGTACCAGCTCCGTGTGCTTTTAAACAAAGCAACACTGCCCCGTAGCGGCAAATGGGCAAGAACGTGAGTGCTTTTTTTGGTGCAAACGTGCCAGAACAGTGTGCTGTTACTTCGTCATTAGAACATCTAGGAGCGGGATGCGAGCTGTAAAAATTTTAAGATAATTGCAGGAATTGTAAGGGATTAATCATGATAAACTTAAGGAACTTGGTCATAACTCTACAATATGGTTCTGCTAAAGGCCTTTATCAATGTCACGTTCATTCCTGGGGTAGCCCCACAAAAAACAGCTCCTCACCCTTCCCAGTCTGTGTCGAAGCAACTAACTCGGCTTTGAGCCGAAACTTTCTTCTCCCTTTCTCCTATGAAGTGCCTCTATACCTTCCCTTGCCTCACTGAGGAAGCACCCAAGAAATCTTCCCATGGCAGTCCCCTCTTCCTTCCTAAATGTCATCAGTACTGCTGGCTTACTCTGCAGCAAAGACATGTTCCTAATTTGATCCACTTCGCAGCTGTCTGAGGCAGGAATCCCAGGCTGCCTCTCGCCAGTTCCTAAACAGTTTCCTTCTGGGATTAAACAAATCTCTACGCTGTTTCCCGAACAAGTAACTGGTTGAAGTTTTAGAGGTTAATTCTGACTTTTGTTGGCTATGCATTCAGATGGCAATGAACTTCATCCTTGTCATTTTTATTAATAAACCTAGCAATTTTATGATATTGAAAATACATTTGTTAAAATGTTGTACATCCGGTCAGTCAGTTGCCGTAATGTATTCTCAATTAACTTTTTCAGCGTGATTTCCACTGAAAGTTTCATGCTCTATATGTAAGATACTGTTCTGCACTTGCATTTGTCTTCATTTTGTTAGCTGTTGTACAGAAGGAGATTAGAACTGGTAATTGCTAAATAAATAAAAACTTCCATTTGATCAGCACTAACTGTTTAATAATGACATAAATCTATTACATACAACATTTCCATTTGTAAAATGTAAATACAAACACATTAATATACAGTTGCGTAGTCCAAAGCAATAATAAAGGGCTATAAGCTCCAAGGTTAACTTTTGGACCAGAGAAAGGGAAGTCTTAATTGAGGTAAGCTCTCTTTTTGTTTGTTTACAGCAAGGTATATAAACTTGTGTCGCGTGAGCTTTTCCCGTACATCGGTTGGGTATGTTGAAGAAAAAAGTTGAAAGAGCTGAAAACCAAGGAGACATGACTTCAGACCTAAAATTTTAGTCATCATCAATTGATCATCTAAAATGGTGAGTACAAGGATACATATTTGATCATTCAAATTGGCTTATCTAATTTATTTGCAAAGTCTTATTTTATATTAACTTCAAAATTTGATTGAATGCCATTAGAAACTGACTCTGCAATTTTTTTCTTTAACTTCATTCTAATGTCTATCTCTCATGCACCTCTAGATAAGCATGCTTCTATTTTCAGTGCATAGTATCCTCCAGTCATGTCAGACAATAACATATTCTGCAAATTAAAAAGAAAAAAGTCTTTAAAGGATATAGTGAGCAAGGTGGAAAGCCCAAGCTGTTCTTTAAGAGTCTCTGAAAAAAGCAGCATCTTCTTACTGAAATGCTGCTGTAGGAGACAGATAAGATTAAGCAACACCATTATGCTGTAAACAAACACCATCAGTCTGTAAGTCGTGATTGTACAATGATTTCATCGGCCTCCTCTACATAGCTGAAGATTAACTCAGCAGCACAAAATGCGTGATGTTACAGAAAACAGCTCTGGTGTGTGTGTGTTTGGGTAAGCCTGAATTTAGTTAAGGATAAGGATTTGTTTGAAAAGCCGCTAACTTCCAAAATATTTATAAACATATTACTAATCCTGGAGTCCTTTTGTGTAGCTGTTTTAGAAACGTATTTGCCATCGTACTTGTTCTGAGAGTCCAAAACAAGAAGTGAAACAAACTGGGTAAAAGAAATGAGACTGAGGGAAAATGCTAAATAATTATTTTTCTATCAGAGTACTTCTAAGTTCGGAAAAAGCAACTGTCTAGGCAATGCTTGTACTTCTTTTATTATTTATTCAATAGTACGATATTTAAGATACTAGAATGGTGTGAACAATGTAATGTGGGCAGATGAGCATTTAAAAAAAATAAAAAAAGAAAAAAACCGAGGGTGGTGGTTAATATACAGTCCCCAGTAGGAGTTGTGTATATCCTGTTGCCCAGGAAGGTGAAGCTCAAAACTTTCCACGGTCACCGTGAATTAGCTAGCCCCGGTATCAAGGAAGACTACTCAGTTTTTATGAGGCCAGCCTTGTAAGTGTGTTACTCGAGCATTTTATACTTGTTAGTCTTGCTACAACCAGGCTGTAACAGCTCCCTTTCACTTCTCAAGTATTCACCCTTTCAAAATTCTTGTCTCAGACTAAATAAAGATTTCTGATAATTTCTTGAATAGTATGAAAATTTCTTTCAAGCAGAGCAGAAGAGTCTTTGGGGTTTGTATCTTGGATTATTTTTTCCCCACACCCTCCCCTCCAGTGTCTGACTTCAATATTATCTTTAATGACTTCCTTTTGGTAATGTGTGTTTGTATGTGATCATATGTGTTTGTCATTAAAACTATATTTGTAAACATTATATATCGTGAACACCAGGTAAATGTGGGAATTTGTTGGCTTTTCACCCCACTATTCTTGCTTTCCTGTGATATGGAAAAAAAATATGGTAAACATTATATGGGATTGTCATAAAGTATACATCTAAAACGATAGATGACACTATTAAAATTCTACTTTAACTAGTTTAACTTCTATGTCTAGCTTTATAAAGTTGGTGTGGATTTTTTAAGTATGGTAACCATTCTTTTCTTTTTAATACGGTGGTCATATTCCTTTGAAGAAAAAATATACATCAGAACTGTACACACAGAGGATCAAAATTTCCTTATATAGAGGAAGATATTTTTTTATTCTGAGAACTATGTTAGAAACCATTCAGTAGTGTGTCAGCAGAAATAGCTGGCTATTGTCTGTGTGGCACAATCCTCAGGGTGGGGAGTTTCCTCTATATGTCTTTCAGAGCACCAAGATAATAATGGTAATAACAGTTGTGTGTAGGTGATCATGGCCATGGCCATGGTGGCTTCGGCCACAATAGGGTCACTGTGTATGACAGTAAATCTTTTTTAAAAAGTGTCAGTGTATAGAATTCCATGTTAGAGGTCTGGATGCAAACTATATGTATGCTGTAACTGACAGGAGGACAATAACTGATCTCGACTGGGCTCTTTAGGAGGCCTTGTGTCAAAATAGAAAGTAGTTGAAGTAGCTGATAGTGATGATGAAAATAGCTGAAACTGTCATTCACCAGCCACATGTACAGCTAAGACAGAGTAATGTCTAGGGAAGAGGCCATGCATTTTACTAAGACAGTAAAAGCAGTTTCTGGAAAGGGAGGAAAGACTGATAGCTACCTAGCAGGGAATGGGCAGCGTTCAATATGAGTCCGTAAAGATGGTTTTCCAAACACAGTCTGAACATGGCTGCTTAAGAAGCAGCATCAGTGAGGACTCTTACAGAATACAGCGTATGATAGTTGCTTACAATGAAATCTATTTTTAAAGGAATGCACAAAAGCAACCCTCAGTGTAGAGTACTTCCTGAGGATTATTAATTGGCTGGTGTTAGCTGCCTGTCTTCCTCATCAGTTTCTCTTGGCAAGTTACTGTGATCCCCAGAACATCTTAAGCTGCAGTGTGACACTACTGCAGTGTGAATTACACTATTGGAATAGACATGATGATATTGTCACCAGCTGCTATCTTGAGATAAAAATATACTTGCCATTTTCACCTTGTTACTGCCCTTGTTACTGTTGTTATACTTCTCATGAGCTCAGTGACCTAAGTACCATTACCTTATGCCATTGCATCTTAAATACATCAAATATTTATATACAAGTCACGTCTTTTTCAGTGCAGTCTATGCTGTGCTGAAAATCCCCCTGTATACTAAACACAGTTGAAAAGCTGCTTGCACTTTTAAAATCTGGATCTATATATCATGTGGATCACCACCAGAAGGCCCAAATACCTCTTTGAACAAGCTAGCTTACGTATTAAAAGTAGGATGGTGGAATTCGATATTGCCATTGAACCTCGAGTTATTTTACCTTATAGGAAGGTGAAATATTACAGTGTTTTAGTGGGTTTTGAAGAGCTTGTCCAGAGCTGGAGCATGTGCTTTCCATTGTACTCTATGGACACACCCGAAGTCTTGGTTTCAGATGTTGGCATCTGATTAGTTGTCTAGGTACCTTTACAGTCGAAGATGACTACATCTCGCTTTAAGTAAACACCCATGTTTCATCAAATGAATGTATTGACTAGATCTTCATTTACTGTTAGGTCTGAAGTCAGGGTGGGGTTTTAAACATTAAATGTTACTGAAGATCCAAGACACTACATGTCTCAATTTCTTGATAATTACTGACTTTTTTTACTCCTGTTGCTTGGGTGCACACATATACTGTGCCCTTTGTACAAAGCAGTATAATGTAGTTCAAACATTTTACTTTAATGAGATAATAACAAAGACCTTCACTCTAATTGCATGTTATTTTAACGGAAAGCTTTACTACTAGTACAAAGTTTAATTCTCCTTAAGAAGCAGGCGAGACTACTACTTTCTTATTACAGGTTTTCCAAGTCAGGTTATGTTACAGTTGGCTTGTTAAGATAAGTTAAGTTGTTCCCTAATGGCTTTGCTCTCATCTCAAGCAGTAGAGGGCAGTGAATCCACTACACAGAAAAATAAAAATGTCTGATCATAGGACAATTATTATTCTCTTTCCTTACAATCACGCTTCCTAGTCATTCCCTATCAGAAATGGCCACTGTAGGGCACACACAAAGTAAATTACAAATCTGTGTAGGTATTGTGATGATTTTTTTTTTACTTAATAGACCCAATACAGGCACAATTCAATAAACTATGATTATTTTTTAAGCAGCTGTTACTTGCAGACCAGAGTACTGTTTGCTACCCTGCATATGTAGTTTAAAACCATCCCATGAATTTTTAGTTGTTGTCTTGGTATGTTGCAAAAGGGAACAGAGAAACAAGGCAGAGGGAAAAAGAAAGGGAGATAACGCCAAAATTAAAACTCAGGGAAAGTAGTACTGAGGACATAAAAATATATTATCTGCAGCTACAGTTCTGGGTGGCTTTTTTGTAATTTTCCATATATGAATATTTTTTGACAGACATGAAATATGAACACTAAAAGCTGTGTGTTACGGGGGGGTTAAAAAAAACCCCAAACCCAATCTATCAAAAAACCCAGAAAGCTTCAGACTTTTCCTCATGAAAACACAGATATTCTCCCCAAAACTACTGAGTTTAAAACTCAGTTTTCCAAAGAGGAATATTTTGATATGAAATATTCCAGCAGCTATATTAAAAGCCATCCTAAAATAATTTCTGATGGAAGTATAGCACATTCATATTGCACAT
This sequence comes from Aptenodytes patagonicus, assembly GCF_965638725.1. NCBI lineage: Eukaryota > Metazoa > Chordata > Aves > Sphenisciformes > Spheniscidae > Aptenodytes > Aptenodytes patagonicus. Next base: position 80,403,419 of record NC_134952.1, read on the forward strand.
TAAAAGTATTGCTACTTATTCAGTCAGTACCATTTTCACATTTCTTAATACTATTTTTACAGTCTCTTTAGACTAACAGTAAGAATCAGAAGTTTGATCTAGCTGAGATAGGGACATTTTATCTTTTTTTTTTTTGTTCTCGCTATGTCCATTCTGATACAGCATTTTTTGTGTTTCTCTGTCTTCTCACATGTTATTTGATGTGGGGACATAAGGATTTTCACCAAATCTCTCTAGGCAGGAAAAAATCCCCATGGGATTGAAAATTGGCTGTTATCATTAATGACAGATCTCCTGTGAGTTTCTGTATTTCCTTACACAAAGCATACCACGCTTTATTGCAACAAGATTCCGTCTTTGATTAGAAGACTATTAATGTTGTGCTCATAGACACCAGGGAAGGATTTTTCTTACAAGCCTTTCAAGGCATTTATCATTATTGTCTGGCTGCACTTTGCAAGGTTAGACCCTTTAGAAAACAGTATGTTTTTTTTTTTAAAAGTAACATTCTAGATTCAAACAGTGTTATAGGCTTATGTCATGGATCCTCTTCTATGACTTTTTTCATTAATCGTTCAGTGAAGCAAGAGTATACACATGAAGTTGGCTAATGAGAGCCCACTGGGTGTGATTGTTGGCATTATAAAAGAGCCGCATTCAAAATGAACTGGAAAACGGAAGACAAAAAGTGAAATGATATAATTCATTAGGGTAGTGCAAACTGCTCTACTTGGGAAAGAGAATTTATAAAAACAAGAAGTGTCTTGCTGACACCAGTTCAGCTGCAAAGGTTCTGGAGGACGTTTAGTGTGTTTCTAAACTAAATAAGGGAAGACTGGGGCGGGAGGTAGGTGGTAGGGTTTTTTGTTGTTTGTTGGGTTTTTTTCCTTAAGGAAAGAGGGAAACATGATCCTGGGCCATATTAATAGGATAGCTCAATCTGTAGAACATGGGAGGTAATTATTCATCTTTATTTGGTGCTGTGAGTACTCTGTCAAGTTCAGAAAGATGTGGGCAAATTGGAAAGGGTCCAAAGTAGATCAGCAAGTATGCTAGAAGAGTTAGAAAGCATGACCTTTGAGGAAGCTGTGGAGGAATTTAGTGTATTCAGTCTTTCTCTTTTGGAGAAAAAAAAAAAAAAGAGATGTGAGGGAGGACATAACCTCTTCACAGCAGGAAACTATTATAAAGAAGGCAATACAATTGTTTGTTCTTGTTTGTAGGCTAAAACCAGCAAGAAATCAACTTTACAGCAAAGAAAATTTAAGCTTACATATTCAATATTTCTGAGGACGATGAAGGACTTCATTAAATTAGGGGTCCTGGAAACTCTTTCACTGGAGAATTTAAGAAGAGTTTAAGCAAATTTCTGTCAGGAATTGCCTAGGCTTATTTAATCCTCAGGGCTAGAAGCTGGTTTTCAGTGGTTCTCAAGTGAATTTTTACTCTGGCTCCAAGTTGTAATTCATGATGACTGAGGTTTTGATAAAGTCCAATTGCAAGAGGTCATAAGCGTAGTTGGTAGATATGGGGTGGTTTTGGCTCAAATCAGTGAAGTATGTAATCTCTCAAGGTGCAAGCAGCCCCACGCATCTATGATCAATGCTAGCAACCATCTAAATAACCTTATGGGAAGGGGGAAAAAACAGCCAGGAGGCCAGTCTACAGGACCTTACCGAATCTGTAGTTGCCACAGTAACTGGAAAGGCCCATACAAACATGTCTTGAATTGAACTCTAAACACAGCCTTGTTTCGTCTTAGAGATATTTTTGAGAGAAAGAGTGCCTATAACATGAATCCTTGAAAATGACAGCCAAAGCAGGACCATTTCACCCGTGTCTGAGAAAATAGCATAATAGAAGATAAATGCATTCCTTTCTAGAACAACTTAGCACAGAGCTCCTTAGACTCCATAAGGTCCAGACTGATTTTACAGAAGAGGGCAGCAGCCACAGAAGAGAGTGTATTATATGATCTCTCCCATTCTTTTTGAGTCAATGCAGGAAGCTATATTCTGTGCCAGAGAGGACTCTGCAGTCATCTTGAAAAGGTTACTGCACTTGCATTAGCAAGCCTGTTGGTGACTATAACAAGGTCTGGTTGTGAAAAATAAGACTCATATAGCTCCCAGTGCCTTTATCAGTACCTTTCATCTAGACTCATGTGGCAAAATTGATTTCAGATCACTTCTGCTATTGGGAATGTAATTACCTTCTAAAGTATGGCTAAGATGAGTTAAGTGGCAGAATGATTCAATGAACAAGTGCTTCATTTCTTTCCTGACCCAAGTCCATATCTAATATAGAGAATCTGGCGTGATTTTGACGTCAGCCTAATCCCCTGCAGATGCTTGTTCACCTTGCATTTGGAGAATACTTCAGCATTATGAGTCATCTCTATTGAAGAGGCCCTACACACTAAAAGAGCAGATCAAGGCTGAAATATTGAGGAGAAAACAGGCACACACAAAAAAACTTTTGGGAAGTCTCTTCTTGTTACTGTATTTGTGTAGTGAGATGTAAGAAGAAACCAAAACACTTCCTGGCACGGGTAACGCAAGGTCATTAACTATGTCATTTAGCACTGCTGTCTGTTCACTTGATCGATTACTAGACTTGCTCTGAGAAACATTGTGTCACAACAGCAGCACTGGCTTCCTATTTAGACTGTCTAGTACCAAAATGGCATGAGATTTTATAAAAGACTAATGATACTTGTAGGTAGTCATTGCATATGTATAAACTATAGCTTCGGCTCTGAGGAATAAGTTCAGGAATGTTATGTACTGCCCCTCAAGTATATACAGATACATGTGGACCATGAAATGCTAAATTCTTTCCCTACAATTACTTATGACTAATGTAGAGATTTATGCTTCATCCAGCTCTGTTCTTCAGGTTTTCCTTAAACTCCTGTTAGGGAAAGGTAACAGAATCTATGTATTTAGAAGCAGCATAGCATATAAGACAAGGGAGGGGGAAAATTGGCTACATACAAGATACATTCTTATAAGGCACCACACCATCTTTTAACATTTACTTGTAGTCCAGCTGGGTATTTGTTATTAAAATGTCTTCTCAAAATCTCTTGTAATAAACCAAGTAGAAATCTTACTTAGATGGCTAACTTACTTAGATGAAGTTGGCTTAATTATGTCAGTTGTTGTTACAAAGACTGCAACAGTTTCAAACATGATGCATAAAACCTGAAACTACTAGCACTTGAAGATACACCCAAAACCAGTAGTGGAAGGGAAACTCAGTTTCCTGGCCAATTCTGACAGCTTTCTTCTCTCCCTCTGGGCATGATGGTACCTTTGCATTCAGTGATATCACCTTCAGAAGACCCTAGTTATCTTTTCTTATCAGAGAATCCTCTTGCTCTGTGATTATTCTGAATTATTCCTTGCCTTATGGTACATTACAAAAAGAGGAAATACCTGAAGGCATGCTATGCTGTATGGATTACATAGCCTTCACAAGGCTCATCTGCTCAAATTCACATCCTGAGGAAGATGAGGAAATCATCAGCTAAGTTGAACACACACAAGGCACTGGAGCTTGCTATTTCTGACTGTTACTGTTAATGATCTTCATCAGGTTCAAGGCCCTTAGACTTCTTTCTTCTATACCCCTGCTTCTCATTTTTCTGTAACTCAAAATTCATGACGACCCATGCCAGCCACCTGACTTTCTGCAAATATCTTTGTTTCTTGCCAAGCCTCCCCTTACGTACAAAATGGCAATTACTCAGTCATTTTTCAGTACCTATTTTTACTCAGCAACATGGGGTGAGGGAGGAGGGGCTGCTTTTAACCCAAATTCTAGGCAAAATGATTTAGTTGAGATTTTTGAGCTCCTCTCTCCACACCCTGTTGTTCAACTTGAGCTCAGAAAATTATTCCAGTCTCAAACGCTGTGTATCACAAGAAACAAATACTATCTGAAGAGGTTGCCTGTACCCTCTGTAATTCTGCAGTTCCTAGCGTAGCTCTCGCTGGAGTTCCTTCTAGGGATGATTTTCTACTGTGGAGGAAAATTTTAAAGGTGTAGGAAAGGGTGCTAGCTTCGTTCTTTATTTCTGTGGGAAATGGGGGAGGGCATGAGGATAATGGCATCTAATTTTTTTCCATGCATGCCTACATGCAATGTGCACGTATCCTGGCCTTGCAGAAGCAAATGAGTAAGTTGAGAGAAATGTCATGAAGGCAGTCACCCTGTCATCAAACGTGAAATAAGTTGGCATGCAGAAACTTTTCCATTCAAAGTATTAAGAGTTTTTAATTATAAATTATTTCAATAATGTTCAAAGGAAATATAAGAGGTTCAAGCCAGTTTTGACTACCCTGTGCTTAGAAGAGCTGAGAGTGAGTTCTTCAGGTTCTGAACTGAAAAATTTTTCCATTTTCTTCTGGAACAACATTTGCTCTCTGCACCTCATTCTTGTCTGTTTTCACACTCATTTGAGATGAAGTGAGAAACCTTAAACACAGATATTAAGAAGTTTTCTTACAATTTATCACCCTGAATAAGAAGCATCTGGTTCTGAGTGAACTAAATTTATGGGAGAAATCAGAAATGAGATGACATCTTAGAGCAGGGCTATATCTTAACATAAACAAATAACTCATATTTCTTTTGGAACTTTGCTGTCCCAAGCCAGATATGAGAACAAACAAGACATTAGTTATATTTCCCAGTATGAAAGTCCCTTAAAACAGTCTACTGGGAAAAGTGGGTCTGAAAACCACTGGCATTGTCTCAGCCTAAGCTATTGGGGTTATGATGAATTAAAAAGGATAACATTCTAATTTTAGCAGAGTTTTAAGTAGACTTGTGAGAACTCAGAAGAGGATTGAGCTTGCTTACTCATATGGAAACGACTGTTAGTTGTGGGTTTTTTTCCTTCGATTAGATGCATATTGATTAGGACATTGTCACACATCCCATGGTCTTTTCTGCAGGATAAGGAGATGATCAAAGAAGAGCAAAAGGCAGCTATTATCCCTTTCTACCTCTCAGTACAGCCTGAGAGAGATGAGTTGCAAGTGCAGTTCCGGCAGGGAGCTTGGCAGCCATCATGATGATCCTGCGGACAGTTTCCTTGCATGTTATGTGTTCCTCCACAGCAGATTGCACCCAATAAGTAAATGAGCCCTCCTACCCCATTCCCTCATCAGGAATTTATGTCAGAGTGTTAGAATGTAAAGGATAATAAGCTGGATTTGACATGCAGCTGGAAAAGGCATTGGCTGTGGAAGCTATATGCAATGTAGAAACCCAAGAAAAGGCAGGGCAAAAGAAATATCTTTTCACTTACCATCTACGTAATGGCAACCATTGTCAACCATCTATAGAAAAATGTCCCTTTACTTAGATTTTGCTCGCCAGATCAAGCATTTCCCTTACTTTCCACTTAAGGCATCTCTAGCTATATTTTGTTGAATCAGCAGTATTTCCTTTGTTTAAAAGAAATGAGTCAACCCCATAACAAAACATTCCTCACTGTTTTCCCTTCTTCTGTTTAGCTGAAATGTGCAGGCTTGTTCTGCAAGCACAGACTTCAGCATTTCCAAAAGCTAAAGGTCAGCCTGAAATCTCACAGCATACTTACTGTACAAAAGCCAAGCAAGGAAATGTTCAAAAAGTCTTTGGAGAGCATTATCCTAACATATAAACTTACAGTCCCTCCAATCCCATGTGCCTCATGGCCTGTATTTTTTCTTTTTTACAAAGGATGTTATTAATATGAATTTCTTCGTATCCTGGAATCTCCAAATAAAACAGATTTAAGAGATCATTTTTCCAATTCTTCCTTTTTCCACAAAGAACGGGGATACCACCTTTTAGGTGAACCTACATTGGCTGTTTTAAACAGGTTGGATTGTTGTTTTTATTTAATGGTGAAGTTAGTTATTTTTCCCTTAGACTGTATTTTGTGCTCAGATACCTTCTTTTGTGATGCATTCTTAAGGTAAACAGACTAGGTATTGAATACATACTTTAATATTCTATAGTTAGAGTGGATGGTCTTAGCAGCGCTACCTGTCCTTTGTAAATCTGTTATCAGGGAACACACTGGGATCTCCCTTGTCTCGAATAGGTGACTTACCCTGATGATAAAGATATTTATTGACTTTTTTGCCTGCTTATCACTGCTTAAAGCTATCAGGGAGAGTTCCTCTCTGAAGTAGGTATAGAAAAATATAAGTGCATGGACACCCACACACATTTTCAGATTACTACAATTGCTGCTGAAAAGAAAATGCTTCCAACAAATCTGCTTATAATTGGACCTGACTCAGTGCTGATTATTCCAAAGCTGGCTATAAAAATAGATACTAATTCCAATCAGAATTACTCATATTCTGCTGTGAGAGAGTGTGACTTACTCTTTACTATCTGTAATATTCAACAAAAAGTTGAAAGTAGTTGTGCAAACTGATAAAAGAAATACATTCTTTCAGTAGGAAAATTGTACTGAATGCATCTCAGTAGTACTTGGACAAGGTTTAGTGAAATGGGAAATTGAACAAGAGAAAGATTCCCGGGAAACTGTTGTCTAAATATGTCACAAACAAATGGGATTTTGTTTGTTTGGAAGCCTTGTTCCTCGTGGTGCACTAAAGCTAAACAGCAGGAGGTGAATCTGTAAATCATGTCAAGGAGTAAAGCAAGTTGGAAAACTTTAAAGTCATTGTGTACAAAAGTCCTCATTAGCTCACTAGTGGTTTTTCGTTGTTTTTGTTTTTTTCTCTCCAGTTAAATCAGATATAAACAGACATGCAGTATGGGCAAAAGCTTGCAATGGCTACATTGGCAACAGAATCCGCCCCGTATACAGCAGTTTCACGTTCCGTTTAGAGACTACAAACTCTTCTTTCCAAACTTTTGTATAAGCTTCCATTCTGATAATTTTCTATGCTAAAACAATTGTAGTTAACGCTACTTGTTGCCTGCATTTTCATAGGTAACTCTGCCCTTTTGGTACTCAGCATTAGAAACAGCAGCGCTGTAAGATCCTCTGAAAGGATTGTACCGATTTATATCCTCAGCAGTGCTCGACAGTTTGTGTGTGCAAGGGACTTCCGAGCTTCAGCTCAAGCTCCAGGCCTTTGAGTTTCCATCATCACTACTGTAAAAGATAAACGTATGATTGACAACCAGACCATGCTGGCCCGGATCTGGGATGTAGCACTCGTGTAAATCCACAAGGAGCTAAGACTCAGCCAGACACCAGGCTGCCAGACAGCAGGCCTCATTCTAGTTCTCTTTGATGTAAAATCACTAGCTGAACTCTGTAGAAAGTGATACGTGTATAAGATTAAGGCAATAATTTTTAATGCTTTACATCTACATTACACTTTTAAAGTTTAACAAGACTCAGTTTTTTTATCTCTTTTTTTCTCTGATGGTGAACCAGAGTTTCCTCTGCAAGGCTAAGGTTATTAACTCTTACCATTTTAGCATCATTATATCATTCTTACCTACTCACTAGAGTCTCCTGCTGCTAGAAAGTCCTTTGCTCAGCTCTATTTTCCTCTTTTTCCATGTTTATCTTTTATGTGGGTACATTCATTGCCAAGATATCGTTATCTATTTGCATATTCAACATGATATCTTTTTTTATTATTATTTTAACCTATGTCTCCTAGAAACAAAAAAAGAAAACAATCATGTCTATGTGTGGTCCAGAAGATGGGAGAAAATTACTGCCAGGTCTCTGAGCACAGAGTCTTTATACTAGCTTGGATTTATTCTAGCTTGGACTAGGTCTACACAAAAAGTGTTGCTGTCATAACTATTTTGGATAAGATTATTGCAAAAAAAAACCAAAAAGCATGTTTCCTCCTTGAGGTAAGCACACTAGGAAACCCCGATATAGATGTCGCTATATTGTCCTAAAATTTCTTTCAGTGGCATAGTTTGAGCACCTTACAGAAGGTGCCACTATGCTACAGAGAAACTTGGGAGATATTCATTGGCACAGTTATGCTGAAATAGCTGTGGGGGCAGAGCTCTTCTGCTTTAGAGAGTCCTTAAATTTAGTGGCTGTTTACTGTCTCCTAGTCCTGGTAAAAGCAGGGCTTTCTCTGAGTTTCCTAGTCCAGAAAGGTCAGCAATGTCACTGCCCCTTTGCTGAAGATAGGAAGGAGTGAGATGACCCAGGCCTTGATCCTATATTATATGGACAAAAGAAAGATCGTGGTTCCCACACAGAAAGTAGTAATGCCATGCAATCATCTGCTTCGGTGCTTACGCACAGGTGGAAAAGAGGGTCAACACCTAGATCTAACTGCAGCCCCTATTGTAAATTTCCTTTCTAGACCCCATTAGCACCTAGACAAGAACAGTTTTGCAATTCTGCATGTTCATTCACCTCTGGCCTTCTCAGAACTTCCTTTGTAAATCACTGATTTTTCCCTAGATGGTTCTGCAGGCAAAACTGCCAGGGACTTGCCAAGGACTTGCTGTTTAGAACCTGTTTAGGTGAATAGCGAGCCAAGAAGAGCAAGTTCTGTGGGACATGCAAAACGAAAAATTGCCACATTAGCTGACCAATTTAGACTTCAGGACTGGGCCCAGAAGGGCAGGAGAAAGTAAACTTAAGCTTATAATTTCTTAAAGAAACTGTAAATTGGAAGTGAGATAGAAAAGAAGCTGAGGTTATTTTAAGCTGCACACTCTGCTAAAGAAATACATTGTTTGGTGGCATAGAGCTCTGTACATGAATCCAGCTCTGAACATTAAAGAGAGATGATAGAACCTTCCTGCTGTTGTTCTGGTGAACAGTCTATGTGAAATAACCATTGTGATTCTTTACAGTTTATTTTTTCCACATCTTCATTTCTAAATCCTAAACTCATGGCAGTGGTAACAAAGCATCTGTACCTGACTGGCTCCAGATTTTAACTGCAGAAACCTACCTTTTCCGTTGTTGTGGTCACTGGGACTCAGCATTTCCCCAATGGTCTGTGTGTGTACTTTTTATTCTGTCCTGTTCTTTCTCTAGTATATACAGAAGTTTAACACTTGAAATCGCTTTAGCAGATTAAATTTAGGACTCAAGTTATGACTCTCTGACAAAAGGTAAAAAAAGAGCGGTGTGTTTTAGATGCTGAGAGGATGTGCTCTTTGGACAAGTGTAACAAATACCGCCGGCATTAAGTTGTAGGGTCTCATATGGTCATATGAAATCATTCGGTTTTGTGGCAATAGAATCCATATAAAGAAATTTTGACTTCTGTTGGCTCTATTTTATGTTTCACTGTGTTCACAGGAATGTAATTGTGTACTGGCTGACAGTTATATGTGCTGTGGTTCGGCCAACTATATCAGCATGAATCTAATTCTAAGCAGATAGCCTTTGTGTTAATTAATGCTTGTGTATTTATACAAATTATGTGCTTGAGCACTCCGCTGGGTTATGACTATTGTTAGTGCATGTCATATGCTACTTCTGGCTGAGAAGGTAGATAGGAATCAGTATTTATGAGTTGTAGATTCAGCCCCAAAAGATCTGAAAAACAAACCTTCCAACTTTTTTGAGAAAACTGGTCTTTCATATGCATATGCACAGCATAACACTCCATGTTTTGTTGATTGCTTATTTTTATTTCCACAGTACATGCACGTATATTGTTGTATGTGTATTCTGCAATTGCTGTTGTGTAGCCTGTGCAAAGATGCTTGTTCTATGAACATAACATGCTAATGTTTAAGAAATCAAATATGACAAATTAATACTAGTAGCTTTATCTTTTACAGATGTTTAGAAGAGGAAGGTAGATGTGATACTTGTCCTTCATTTAATTATGAACTCTTAAGTATGTAGCTTTTATAGCTTCACATTTCAAAGTCACAAGCATGGCTGCGAAAACTTAAGTTTTGCCTTCTGTGTATATGTCCATGTAAACAGCTTACATGCTTGGAAATTCATGTTGAATTTGAATGAACTAAAACAAACCTCCTTGCAAAACTCCATTAAAATTGCTCTGTTTCACTTGGTTCCACATGAAAACTGAAGAAACAACAAAGCAATTTCAGGCTCATTTGAAACAGAGCTGAGGTTCTCCTAGCTTGCTTATTTGTGAAAAGGTTTGCGCCGCTATATGAAATGCAGTACTAAAGTCTATTATGGATATTTGGCATTCCTTCAGGTGATCCCCACAGGAACATTTGCTTCCTACAGAAAGTGAAACCACAATTTAAAAAACAGTATTAAATTACTTTCCTGTTTTTAAAGTGGTTTTTTTACATTTTTTTAATGTAGAATTTAATGTTCAGGCAAGGTTACAAGCTCTTTACACTGATGGAAAATTAGTAAGATTGAATTTCTTTCCAGGGCTTGTAATGGGTTCCTGTCTCATAATTCAACGAACAGAAGTATTTTTGCAGCTAGAATTTGAACTATTAGAGGTTCAACTGATTTTATACACTGTATTGTAACTGTAGCGGCCGCATTATGCTTAGGATTTATTATATGAGGAATTTGCTTTTAGCCTTGGGGATAATTAGCACTTCACAACCTTGAGAAAACATACACACGCTTATGGACAGAAGATAAATCAGAAAATCTGTGTTTTGGTTAGTGTTTTACAAATTGAATCTTCTGTCTGCATCTTCTTCTTTAAAGAAAAGGTCTGCATGTCTGACAACTTTCGGGGGGGGGGAGTTTAAGATAATTTCTGTGGCCATGGTTAATACATTCAGAGCCTGAGATTTTACTCTATGTGCTGTAATTAATTTACACTGGTTTGGAAGTGGATTATTATTGCACGTAATTGCCAATGGATATCTACTGTGAAAGTCAGAAAAGCACATAACAGTATGTGGTGCTCGCAAGTAAGAAAATAGCATTCAGCATGAGTTTGCTAACTAGAAGCCAGAAACAACAACTATAATAAATTACATATTATTATATTGGAGGATCACTTGCACATTATTTCATATGTTTTATAATCACTCTGGATTCTTCTTGAAAGTACTGAACAGTGATAATTCTATGATGGAGTTGGGGATCTGCTGACACTTTAAACTTTAGAAATGCTTGATTTCTCTATCTGTTAGAAAGTTAAGTGCTAGGTAAGACTTTTTTTTTTCCCCAGGATGCAGAAAGATGGATAAAAAGAGGTTAATGTGGATATGAAAAGTAAAGCTATCATTATTAATCAATTTCCATGAGTATCCCATTGGACTGAATCATCTTCAGTAGGATTTCAAAAACTTGAATTGATACAAGGCCTGTATTTGATCAGAGCAGCTGCTGTAGAAGGAAGGAAAAGGGGGTTGGGAATTTAAATGGAAATCGCAAAACTATGATCATTAAAGATCTTACCAACTTTTAATAAACTATATGTGAAAGCCTGAGAGCGCAAGACAGGGACCAAACCAACAAGATTTCTTTTGTCCTCTAAACGAAAGGAAAACAGCAGTAATGAAGGTAGTGATCACCCACAGGGAAAGAGAATTCACAAAGGGTGGTCTTTTGTTTGGGTTTAGGTGCTCTGTATCACTATGTGATGTGGCTAGGGCCATAGTTTGTTTTATGTCAAACAGCCCTGTATCATATTTGTTGATCTTGTCTTCAAATGGGTAATTAATCCGGAGCAGTTCCTCACAGTTCCTCTTTAACGATTGTACAGTTACTAGTGGTGGCAGTTGTTGCCTTCTTTTTTTTCTTTTTTTTTTTTATGACTTGTCCAATTCCCCACAGAGCTTTGTGATTTTGCTCTTGCATTCTCTGTTCTTTTTTTTCCCTCCTCTCCCTTCTAGCCAGCTACTTTTGGGAGGGACAGGAATAGCCACTGACTTGAAGTATATGATTTCATCTCCTTATAATCCCAGGGAAGGTAAAAGGCAGTTTACTTCTGAAGAAGCAGCGAGTGGGAGATCTCGTCTTCTAGGAAAAGATGGTTTTGTTCTTGCATTTAAAATGAAAATTACTCTGCTCCTCATCAGGAGGAATGCTTGTGATTGTAATAATTGTCCTTGTTGACAGCACATATTTTTGATGTTGTGGGAGAGCACAGAAGAAGATGTCTGCTTTTACAGAGACAACACTGAAAGGTTCCTTCTTGCCTAACTCACAAGTCGCTAGTCAGACAAAGCTTTACACAGGCTCCACGCTGTCTCCTCTATATGATGGTCTTGTGTATGAAGTAAACCAGGAAAGAGCAAAGTGGACATTCATTACTCCTGAGATACTGAGATTCTCACTTTGTTTATAAATGCTAGGATTTTTCTGTTTTACTTAAAAAATGTATAGATAGAATACATATAATATATAGCTAGAACAAATGTCTCACGAAAGGGCTCTTTCTTAAAGGAATAAATGTGGCACTCCATACTTCATTCTCGATCTTGTTTTTGATCTAGCTGCTAGCGTACTTCACAGTTCTGTACCTGGTTTGCAGCTTGAACTGTGATAGAGAGACGAAGTTTAAGAAAATGTGACCAACATAAAGATGAGTTAGTGTAGTCTTAGTAAAGGCTTTTTGTGTGTTTGGGGAAAGCAGGCAATATACTAGTGCAGGGTTACAAAGATGAACTTGTTTCATGTGGCTTTAATCAAATCTGGGATGTCTGGAATTAAGGGTCATCACCCTGAGAGGCACCTTGAGAAGAATTGCTGTTTCAAATAAGGCCATTGCTGACATGAATGTGGACTGAAAGTTATGCTTTGTTAGAAACCAGGCATAACAACCAAACCAAACAAAACAAGAAAGAAACCCCACATATCAACGGAATATCTCAATTTGTATTTTACAGTAATTTATAGTACATTAAAGAAGGACGATCGTTTCATTGTCCAAGAAAACAAGAAATTTAACTTGTTCAAGCACATCTAATATATTATACAGTAACGATTCCCAACAGTTCTGTAGCCAAGCCATACTTGAAAAAATTGGCAAGATTTGTTCTCTATTATATCCACTTCACCCTGCTCCCGAAGTTGGCTGCAGCGTCCTCCTTGCCTCTGCTGACTGCAGCAATAGCACTGAACTTGGGCTAATAAATGTGGTTCCACCTGACTGAACGTGTCCAGGCGGCTCCTGTATCCCTCCATTGTGCTTCCCAGTACTCCCAGTTCCAGGACTGTGATACAGGGGCAGATGAACCAGCCTTACACTGAACTGCATGGCCTGACAGACTTCACACAGTGGGGCTCCTTGGTGTGCCTGGCTTTGTATATATGCTAGACCCCGTATGCAGAGCCACAGCTTGTCAGGTACCACAAACTTCCTCTGGTAAGAGCTCATTTTAGGTGTCTGATAGGTCATGGGGCATTGCTCTCCATGTATTCTAACAGGGAGTAGATAAAGATTAATCAAAACTGAATCTTCAGTTGATGGTAAAAGGAGCATATGTGAGTTAGGTGTGCCAAGGGTCTGCAGGATTTGGATCAGAAGTTAAAGCTACCATTGTTTCTGTCAGTGATGCTGGGTGGTAGCGGTATTCATTTTTTGAAAAAAGAGATTAAGATAACATTAGAACCCCCGAATTCATGTGTTTGGTCTAGATTTTGTGTTCGATTTCATCTTCTGAAATAAAAAAAAGTTGGACACGTACAGCTTAATACAATGCAGTTTTGCCAGGTCATGGGTAGTTGTTGCCCACTTGTTGCCTAGGTATCCTGAGTACAAATAAACAAACCATTCAAGGTAGGCATAGTTCTGTATGGTGGGAAGGGCTGAAATGTTGTTCTGGAAGACTTAAATAAGCAGATGAAAATAGGTTCTGACACATTATACTGGGCTGTTCTGGCACAAAACTAGCCTTGGTTTTTGGCCAAAAATTATATCAAAATTGTGTTAGGATTGAAAAAATGAACTCATCCAAGGAAAAAACCTCAAAGATAAGACTGCAATAACATATGACAGTCCTCCGTGTAATGCTTCCACCAAGCTCTACGGTGTCCAGTTACTTGTTAACGAGGATTGTTGGATTGTTCTGGGAGGGCAGGAGCAGTCTCCCTCACAGTGACCACAGGAGAACTAACAGCACAGCTACCAGTAGGTCTTTGTAAAGAAATTTCTATGTGCTTTACCCATTGCATCCTTTTGAGATTCAAATGCAAGTTTTAGCAGGGAACTGGAAGCCTGAAGTTTCTGGTTAGCTCTCTTGACATGAAAGACTTCATGATGAAGGAAGAAGATCAGAAAAAGGGAGGAGGGAAAGCAAGTATCTATATGTGGCCAAAAGATAGTTACACATTTAGGTTCATTTGAATCTGAATCTCTAATAATTTAAAATTGAACGTTTAAATTTACATTTATGTAATGTGGGACACAGAGAAAATAGAAGAAAAATGGCAAACATCTTCTCAGTGTTTCCACTTATTTACCATTGTAAGGGAGCTATCATGCACACTGTTGAGGAAGCCCCAGCCATGTCTAGGTGTTTGCTCTTTGCTAGGAACGACGCTGCCGGTGCTGCTGTCAGGCAGCTTGTCCAAACTGTTTTCACTTCACTGTGCACCACGGATGCTCTGGGTGTATGAAAGGCAGTGGCCTATGTCATGGGATAGCATAGGCCTGACTTGTACTGAGTAGCATAATGTTCTTGACACAAGCACATAAAACACTGCAGAGCACATCTGGGGTCTCTTGCTTTCCAAATTCAGCTGCACAGGAGGAACTGTAACTTTTTTTTCCCAGAGCATTGAATACAATCCAGCCCTTCCAAACTGCATGCTTAGAACATTTCGGTTGTATGAGAATTTGATACACTGTCTTGAAATTTATGTGCATTACTATTTTGTGTAGAAATGTAGTAAATCAGTAATACTAGCAAATTCTGTCTGAAAGGTAGCTGCCAATAGACTGCTTTCTTTAAGAGTCTAACAGACCCTTTACAATCCTCCTTATGGACAAGTGGTGAAGTAGCATCTGTGACTGCATTCTCATACTGCACTTGGAATGAAGCTTATAGTCATTTTGGATCAGCTTGCACTTACAGTATCAGACCCAAACAAAGAAATCTAGACAAAAAAATTTCCTAAATAGGACAAGATGGTTACATCGGTTAATGCTGTAGAATTCAACGTGCTGTAGATTGCCAGGATGTGAGTATATTTTTGTTTTTACTTCTCCCTGCCAAGCCTAGTTAAATACTGAAGCATGCCGTAATTGGATATTGCTATTTGCAAACATCTATAGGTGATTTTCGCTGGGAATTGGCAACTTTACTTCTGTATTTCATATCAACGCTTTCAAAGATGTGTTTGGCTGATGGTTGTTTGAATGCATAATACGTAAACTAATTCCATTCAATTTTTCATGCGTATACCGTACTATTTTATGACTTAAATCGTTAAGCAGTTTATGTATTGGGCCATAAAAATGCTTGCATGACTGTTCCCGATGCTGTTTTCATTTGGGGTTTATTTTTGGTGTGAGGGGTAGAAGTGATATTAGGATTCTTTTAGAAAAGCCTTAAGCTTATTAAAAAAAAAAAAGAACTACCACAAAAATCCCAAAACAAATTTGGCATCTCTTCAAAGGTATCTCAACTGTACAGATGTGTTCCTGTTATGCAGTCCAAATAGTTTTCTTAGACCCCCCACCCGCTGGCTGAAGTAAACTTACTCAGCTGCATAAATGAAAAAGAATGTCATACTGAGTATGTTTGAAGGCTTGTGAACCAAGTTTAATCTACTGTCATTATCATTTATATCTTCTTGTGCACACAGTATTTGTAGCAAAGCAGTTAATACATTTAAATTACTGTTCTTCTGTGTTTGATAATCCTCACGATCCCAGACAGAACTGTAGTCTCCATTGCGTAACATGGCTTTCCAGTACCTTTATCCAGAACAGTTTCTTTCAAAAATGCCTGTTCAATTAGTTTCCTTAAAACACCTGACAGACTAAGGAATGAGAAATGTCAGGAAAGATGCGTATATGCCAGTAAAGTAAACGGGGGAAGCACAATAGAGCTGTTTCACGTGGTAGAAATTGCCAAAAAGAGGACCCTAACACCACAGATATTTGATATATGTGGAAGGATAGAGGAGAAGGACCGAAAAGACAAGGAGAGAGTAGAAGAAAGTAGGGGAACACCCAGTTTAGGAGGTAGCTTAGCCTAAGCAATGCAAGATGTTTGAAGACAGATTTTTAGACAAAGATTATTTAGAAGTGGATTATTCAAGGACAGAAGTTGTATGCTCATGTCTCTGTATGCAGAAGGAAATCGGAGCAGCACACTACAGGTGTTAGAGCCTGGGGAGGGACAAGGGAAAGGTGAGAGATCAGATACGGCTCTGACTGCAGAATGTGTTCAGAACTGATCCACTTAGTATCTCAGATGTGATGAAAGGCAGGTTTGCAGATAAAGAGCAGTACTTGGAAACCCAAGGTCATAAATATTTCCAGAAAAAGCTGTATCTGACTCATAAGTTTAGATCCTGGCCTGTAATGCTAAATGGGACTATTCTGTGTGGACTCTCAACTCATCCCTACCCCTCATCAGCTCCTTCTATCTGCTGCAGCAATCACTGGGACCAGCTCTTCCACTGGAGCTCTTCAGCATAATTCCATTGCCATTAATCAGTACTGCTGATCACATCAATACAAAAGCTAAACATGTTTCTAAAAAGAGTTTGCTGGAACAGTCCCAGGCCCAAGCTAAGAATTTGGTCCTGGCATCCAAATGCCTCAAAATCTATTAAGTGCAAAATTTTACAGCCATCTCAGCCATATTGCAGAAGTCTGCAATGGGTCGAGATAGGAAGCTTGTATATTATTTCTGACTTTTTGGTTTGGACTCCATCTTTAGCTCTTTGGGAGTACGCAACTGGTCATACACTTTGGTTATTAGTAGCTATTGTCACTCTTGTTCTGTGCATCAGGCTATTTTTTTCAGAAGTAATTATTGCAGTTACACAACAAGGTTTGAAACTAGCCGTGCTTTCTCTTGCAGTTTTAATTTTAGATATTCTAAGGAGCGTGCTAAAAAATGGTGTTTTACAGATGTGGCCATATCTTGCATGTGTACTGTCAAAAATGGACTAGATGATTGCCATTTAGTATTTTGGCTCCTGGCAAGAATTAGATATTTGTCAGCACCACTGGTCCATAACCAAAAAAGGTATTACTTGGAGAAAAAAAAAATCTTTCAAACATTTTCAGTTTCTGCTTATGATTGCAAAAAAGCAAGCAGAAGAACATTTTAAATTGTGAGCATGGAAATGTTCCTCCAGCAGAATTAGCTGTTAGGTTTTCTTCCACAATGATTGGTTTAAATCCCAGTGCTCAGGATGTTAACCTTTGTATAGGAATTCACATTTTAGAAGGGAACTCATTTAAGAGCATTTATATTTATTAATTTGAACTAACAGAAGTATTCTCACCTGTATTTTGTTCTCATGCATACTGAAATACGTACTGAAAGCCTAGGACTGTTTTTATTGCTTTTCTAAATTGAAGTGTTTAAGCCTTCAAAATACACCAAGTTGGAGTTCTGCTGGTGCTGTGTGCAATTTTGTGTTGCTACAAGCTAATACTGCTAAATAATGCAGAGGAGAATTCAGAAACCTGTGGAATGGAGCACTAAGAGGAGGCAGCAACAGGAAAGGGACTAGGGAATAGGACTTAACTTTCAAATTGTATGTTTGACCTCTGTCAATCATTTGCTTTGCACTGGGAAAAATATAAACTAAACCATTGGCCTTTTGCAAACTTCGAGAACTCTGCTTTGCAAAAACTTGTCATTTTGAACCTTTGAAGGAAAGGGGAACTCAACTGCGAATTCCAGAACAGTTTGAAGTAACATTTTTTATAGACTATCACTACACTTTCTTTGGAGTATTTTTCTCCAGGTACAAAATGTATGTTGCTTCCTGCTCAAACCTTTTTGAGAAGCTTGTTTCCTTCAGTTCTCTTCATTAACTTGGGTTATCTTCATTGTTCTTTCTTTTAAGCAGGAAATGATAATTCCAGAATACCACCCAAAAACCAAGGTACTTTTTTATTAAACACTAATAAGTATCTATGTTGTCTCTGTAGGACACTGTATTATTCTCCTGAATATATGACCTAACAATCTCTTGCAAGATATGACCTTCTCTTAACTCTTCTCATGTATCAATACATTTTTTCGCTGTGATTTTTCACTCAGACATAACTATCTACAAAATTTACTGTCAAACAAAAGAAGTCCAAGCAGTAGGAAAATATACTCCTACGTTGTTCAAAAACCCCACTTGTATCAATTACAAGCAGTACTTTGTCTCTTACACCCAGTTTCTTCCCATATTTCTGGCTTTAGTATGAAGTGCAATGCCTGTTATAAATTAAAATCAGGTATTTGCTTGCTGATGAATACCTATACCACTGCTGAACAAATTAAATCTACGGTCTTCAGGAAATGCTCAGGATGCTTCCTTTTAAATAAGAAAATCTCTCTCATTAAATCAATTAGTTACCACTTAGAGCAAAAATGATCCAGGGTATCTGAAGGTATTAGTAGACTGTTGGGTTATTTCTACATGATTAGGGTTATATCCTGGCCAATCTGGAGTCGTTCTTCTAGAGCAACCATTGCCCTCTCTGCAGGTGTTCAGCAGAGTCCTCAGCAGAAGAGGGAAGGAAGAGTTTGCTCACAGTCCTATCCTATCATGCTGTTGCTTCTGTTTTCCTTTCATCCACAAACTAAGGCGGCAGCTCCTCAGTCTGTAGGAAGTGAGTCCTGCATCACTGCCTGCTATGGATCCTGAAAAATGACCATTGTCGGAGGGGCCACGGTGGGCCAATGCCACGTGTGCAACCCTAAACATAATCATGTCCTCAGCACGTTTGCAACTGTGCAACGCGGTGGCTCATGTTAGACAGCACTAATAACTGAATATACTATAAAGCAAATCTGTGAAGACTCCGATTTCTATGGTCATACCCGTTTCTGATTTAGGGGGCCTGTTTATTTTAGTAGTTCACTTAGTTCTACTGATGCACTCTAATTGAATTCAACTGAATTATTTCCCTGTCTGCTGCCAGCCTTCTTCCTCCCACAACTCCATGGCAACCAGGTCCAGGATAAGCCTTTAAAAGAAGCACCGACTCTCTTCTGCAGTCCTTTGCAATATCACTCCCCTTGCTCTCATGCAGAGCACTAGATGATAGGCAAGGAAGAGCCTCCTGTCCCACCTGGCCTCCCATTCCTGGCAGCAAGACCCCTTGCCCTCCCCTCCAAAATACTAACCTTGCAGGTCCCCACACTGATATGCACTGTGGGACAGTAGTAGCAACAACAACAGTTGCACCCATACCTTTTTTTTAAATATGAGATCTACAAAACATATTTTTTAAAAATCTATTAAAAATTTCCAAATTCTAAAATTCTGTCTAGCCACAATCTACTGCAATGGTAAATTATGGCTGCAACTGTAGATCTCTCATCATCAAAGGTACCTCATAAAGCATCAGCAGTGCATGTTCTCCTTTACAGTATAGCCTGAGCTATACTGTAAAGCATAGAGTCATCTGAAGTTATGCAAGATTCTTGGGTTTGCAAAAAACTGAGTGCTTGTGATACATCCATGAACCTTGTTTGGCCAGGACATTCTCAACTGATCAAACATTAGCAAGGTGGAAGGGGGGTGGAGAGCGCTTTGAAGCATTTTTTCTTTTAAAATTTAGCTTTGAAGACTACAGGATATTCTACATATATTCAGAAGAAGATTCAAATGCAGTTAGTCTCATGACAATTTGAAATGTCCAGCATTTTCCTGTAAAATTCCTAGGAATGGGAATTCAGATACATGGACAGTCTTGCCAAAATACTGTCCTGTTTTTGCTTTCCAAATGTGAAACTCCCATTGAAATCACTTGGTCACTTTCTATTAACTTCAGCCTCAGTTGGAGCAATCTTAGGAGGAACACTCAGGGAAAAGTTCCATAGTGCTACAAGCATGAGCAATTAAAAAAAAAAAAAAATCCTACTAGCACTTTTGGAAACTTTAATTTCTATAAATGGCCAATATTGGACACGCACTTTCACATCAAAATGAAGCCACGTAATAATTGTTTGATATTTAAGGGAACACAGAATATGCCTTGACTACAGGTGATGAATGCAGCAAATTCCTTTACAATATATATCCACTGAGGACAAAGTAAATAAAAATCTTTAAAAGTATTAACAGCTTTGTATTGTGACTGACAAATTATTGTCTTTGTTTAGAGTGGAATAATTGTAAATTATTTATGCATAATATTCTTTGGACTGCACACTGAGAAGTGTCTTGATCTGAAGCTACTGACTTATCCCATGAAGTTTTATTCCTTTAGGGTGGCCTATAACTTTAACGTGAAATAGTGTTTTTCAGTACACTGTGTTTCCCTCCAGATGGTTTCTACAGAATTTTGGCAGCCACATGCAACGATTAGCATGGTTGCCCTTCTAATCTCACACACTTTAAATAGACAAACCATATTCTTACAAAAACTATTATAGACTGTTCCGCAGATCTTTAACTATCAAACTGTGTTTGACTATCACAATAAATAGAATATCCTGACCCTATTGCTTGGGGTTTAGATAAAACTATCTAAGCACTTAGCTATTTAAAGAGAGGATTATATAGCAGACTCTTATAATTCATGGTGCTGTGTACAAATTTCTCTTGCTAGAGTAGCAATATGTAAACAGCTACAGTCAGCATTCCCTCACCCAGCTATTGCATCTTGAAAATACATACACCAGCTAGCATGCACTTTTTCTGTGCATATTCCTAATATTAACAATCACAAACCCTATTAAAACTTAGCTTTGTGAGACATAAGACCAGTCTCTTTCCCTTTTGTAAATTAAAGATAGGATACTTGAGTGTTGCAGCACACAGGAAAGCAGAACTTTAAGTGGCATGTTGGAGATCTGATTTCATATATAAAACTGTAAAAACTAAGACAGGGGTTGTAACGAAAGGATACAATATTTACTTGAATACTGCCTCCTACTTCTGATCAGCCTCTCCTTCGAACAGTGAGCAAAAGCTAGAAGGTATGAGACTACCTCTCTCAGGTCCTTATGTTATGCCAAAAGTTTCAAATGATGAATCATAAACAGTAACAATTTTAAGATGGAAAGGGCCTTCTTCTGTGCTAACTTCACTGTTGCGTCCTTTAAGCCATTGGGGAGAGAGTAATGCAGGGAATAATACAATAATATTTACTTGTAGCATTTGCAGTCTCTGATGTCCACAGCATAGCTGCTTATGTCATTAATGTTTTATTTGAAATAATTTTATTATTGCGAACAGTTTGACTTACAGTGTCGGGGTTTTGAGGAATTTCCAAGTAGCTGAAGTACGTGGGGTGCAGTAGAAAAGTCATGTTATCTGTGCATAGCTAAGTGAGTGATGATTCCCAAGTTTGTTGTGTGTTTTTGGCAGTCAGTGATTTGGACTGGTGGGTGCAGGAGCTCACTTCCAGGCCAGACCAGAATAAAGTAAATGTAAAGTTTGCTTATGAAAGGAGATTTCTGTCTTATCTATAGAACTGAAACTAGGGGTAAATTCTTTCCTGACCTTTTCCCCCTTCCCTTTAAAACACTACAGTATTATGTTGATTTACAGCACTCTGAAAAATTTGATATTTTTCTCTTTAAAACCATCCTTATCGTGCCCAAAACAGAGGATAATTGGGTTTGGTTTTATTAAAATCCTTTCTGAACTTTTTACACTGTAGCTATTCTTCTCAAATGAGTCATACAATAACCATTCCCAGTTTGTAGCCAGTTCTCCAAAGAAGCAGAAGAAAAAAGAAACAACTTCCTTTTAAGGGAATGAGACCTGTTTGTAATGATAAACCTCTTTCCATTTCTATTTGAAGACATTTCCATAACCCAAGAATTGATAGTTATAAAAACACTACCTACTTTATTTGGATTACAAAAACATTCATAGCTATAGAACATTGTTTAATGTTAGGCTAAAGCATCTGTATATACACCCACACATAGGGGTACTGTTGAAATTACACGTGACATGTCAAACGAGCAGCTAGTTTACCAGAAATCTGTAAGAAACAGCTTGGAAATTGTTTAGTTTCATTTTACTTAATATTTTAAATAAATGAGTTTAAACAAAGAAGTATTTAATATTTATGTGGAATGAAAACAGTTCAAGAGTATGTAATTGTACAAGCTAACACAGCAGTTTCTATTAAAGTGCTGTATGATTCCCAAAACTCATCATGCTGCTTGAATGCTGGAGTATTCATATGTTCTTAGAATTTGGGAAAATATCTACGTCACACATCGCTGCGACAATTTCTGTAACCTCTGAAAACCACTGTTATTTTAATAGCAGCTATGTTGTACATCTACTCAATTTCTGTCCACAGAAACTGTAACAGGTATTTAGGTGCCCTCACTGTGCATTTCATTCTCAGACTGTGGTCCTTCCAAGCTTCTTCCATTAGCCCTGCGACTAGTAACTAACAATTTCTCTAGTACCACATGAAAAAAGATTTAAGCATTAAAAACTTGGGATTACTTGTTTTTTTCCTCTTGTGGGCGGGATCACTTTGCAATCCAGAATATCCAGAAATGTGTTCTAATTTTAATGAAAGCTGTAACTCGGGTAAGAACCAGATTTCAGTATCTGGTACTGTAAGGAAAATAGCATATGTCATGAGACTCGCGATAAATTTTAAAAAGTTGGCCAGATAGCCGTGGTTATTTTATGTGTTTTTTTAAGATACCTGACTATAGGTAAAATTTTTTCAAGATACTAGTTTTAAATGTGTAAAATGGGTGTTACTGCATACAAATTAAAACATTTCACTGGATGTGTTACTTAGATGGGAAATAAGAATAGAGTTATAAACTAGCTAAGGGTTGAAGGGGAAAAAACCCTGATATTAAATTTAGACACAAAAGCAGAGATTAATTGTTTAAGTTGTGTTGCCATCCATTTAGCTCTGAACCCCTGACACTATAGTTTATTAGAGAGGTGGAGACAACAGAATTCTTTGTAACACGGATTTATATTACCAGAGGAGCTACAGCAGACTACTTCTGTGTTGTTAAAATAAATTAATCAAAACCAGCAGGGGAGCGTCCTTGAATTACAATGGTTGCATTATTCAGAAACTGTAAAGATTGAATTTTTAAGGAAATCCAAATGGCATGTAGCTTGGGAAAGAGCCAGTTGTTTTTTGATGCTGCCATTTTTAAGTTTTTAATATAAGAAACTGGAGTATTGTTACAAGCAGATCTTTGGCATACATTTTCTATGATTTTATTTAATTATCTTCCTCTGAAGTATTATTATTATGTATTAACCCAAGCACAATATGGCATCTCTCATCCCAGATAGATTCTGAAGTACTTTAATGACCTTTGGCCAAAATCCGTGCAAGCTTGAAGACGTGTTGGCTAAGTCAAGGATGCAGTTATATACACAGAAGGCTGCAGCCCACACATTCACGAAATGCAGCAATCCTATAGCAAGAGCACCACTATGAGTGCCTTCTAGGAGGTAAAGTAATATTTTCCTAACAAAACTTTCAGAGAGGAAAGGGATACAGGGTAACTAATGTAATCAGACCGTAGGCACAAGTTGGAATTTGGTTGGGACACCAAAAGTAGTCTCTCTCCTGCAAATGGATTTTTAAAAAGTGAAACTACTGCAGGTGGTCAGAACCCTCAGGTACACATTTCTTGGTAGGATTACTCAGGGGCTGACTCAGCAGGGACATGGCCACGTACTGAATGCACAGCGTTAACTTTCTGCAGCACTCTGGTTTTGTCAAGGAGGAAGGGCCTTGAAAAAAGAAATCTCAGTTTGAAGTGGTATTATTTACGTTTGATGCACAGTGTTTAGTTTTACCATAGATACAATTTTTATAAAAACATACTACTAAATATGACAGACAAATATCACCACTGTTGCTAATCCCATGAAGTGATGCATAGCTCACAAATGCAGAGTATCAGTCAACTGTGGTCTCTAGGCACACATAGTAGATGTATGGGTACATCTCCATTTCCTGAAGACAAGGAACTGAAGTGTGAAAGTGTCAGTACCTTAGATATTTTTATAATGGAAGAGCACATGTAAAAAGCTTTGTGTTTTTTAAAGACATCATAGTTCCTGTGCATTATAATTTCACTGAACTTCCATGTAAATGTTGAAGTCAATTAGTGGGGACAAAACCTAGGACAAAGTCCTACTTGCTTAATTAGTTTAAATTAAGTAAGTCCTGGATTTTGCTGCTATCGAACATTCATATTTTGAAAACTTAAAGATCTGATACCTGCTATAAGAGTATGATAGTTCTGAAGAATACTGTGTTACCCCAAATTACAGTCATATTCTCCCATGTAACCTTTTTTTATTCCCCCTGACCTTTGTTGGAAATGCACTACAGTTCTTCTAGCGTAGCGCTGTCAGCTTCTGGAGAGTTACGCCACAGAGGTATGGCCTATTCTATACAGTGTTATTGAAATAAATGTTAGAACCTGCAGTCATGATAGGCTTCTATTCTTTTGTCTCTTCTTCCAAAACTATAAGTAATAGAAATAAGGATTAAGAAAGATAATTGAAAAATGCTATGGGACTAAAATAAAAAAGGTTTTCAAATCTTACTCAGATGTTAGAATAATAGTAAGTTTTAAAGAATTTTCTAAAAATAACAACAAAAGAAACAAGCACATGCAAATGAACAGGATAACCTTGACTGTATCAAACATCTGGAAAATATAAGCACACATAAAAGAGCTACTCATTTTCAGGATTTAATTTAATAACTCATCCCGTTCAAGAAGATTAACATGTGACTACAAAATACCTACTCACCATCAGAATATTTCACCCCAACATAGTTGTAGAAAGTTTTTTGACAGCCCTAGTTATATTAGTTTAGGAAACAGCATTTCTTTTCATTTTGTGTGGCTACTGTTGCTTCAACTTTGCTACAAGATATCCTGCATATTTTTCAAATATTAAATGATGCATCTAACTTGGTTGCATTGTTATGGCCATATGGAACCTCCAAGTAACCTTAGTATGTATAAATCCAAAACCGTGCCAGATCTTCATGACTTGATTTTTAGAGTGAGCACTGCCCTTACTACATAAGAAAGCAACACACAACTGTGTCTTGTACAGAGTTAAGAGGCACTTTTTGTAAGTACTTCTGAAATTAAGGCTCTGGCAGCTACAAAACCCAAATCCTCCATGTAGTATTTCCCTTTAGATCTATGGAAAGTCCTTCAACTCCCAACAAAGGTGAAATACTAGCTTAAAAACATGAGGCACAAGCAGAAGAGGAAATGGAAATCACTCTGTCTTCTCTCATATGCATTGTGCTGCTTTCAGAACTTGCTCGTGAAAGAAAAAATAATCTGAAGGAACATCTGACAATACGACAGCATGGTATTCATGAACGATTGTTCAAAGGAGTGTCAGGAAACCTGTGGTAATGGCAAAGTCAGCCCTGATCTGCGGCACTGTTCCAAATGCCAAGCACCAAATAAAGGGAGTAGAGGCTAGGAGGAACTTGTGAAGGCACAGCTAGAAACTGAAAAGACATTTATGTGGATCAGTTCTGTAATTTTGTATTTGTTTCCTGAGCAAGTGCTTCCCTATGATTCACGTTACTATATTATACATTGGAAATTGATGGGTGGTGTAGCTCCTTATCTCATGGCACTGTTTATAGCTGTCTAAGAAACCTTTACAGTCAGACACAAATTTCAGCGTATTGGTGATGTAAGAAGTAATTTAAAAATCAACTGAAGACCAAGAGTGTCATTTTAAGCAACTGTGAATAGGAATGTAGAAATGTACAGTGCTCTTTTTCACCTGAAAGAAGATAATCTGACTCAGATTGCCTCAGAAGACTTACGACTTTGCTGACACCTCTTTTACTAATACAATTTTGAGGGAAAGGCAGTGTTATATGAACTGCTAATATATTCTCAAGTTTCTCTGGGAAGCACACTTTTTAAGGATTGCGTAGTCTTTAAACAGATGTCACAGGTCAGCACCTTCATAAATTAAATTCAGTGTCAGAATCAGTGTCCAGTTTCCTTTTCTCTTTATTATTTTGCCCTGAAACTTACCTTTTTCTTATTAACTTAAGCCTAATAATTAATTTAAAGAAAACACAGAGCAAGAGCATTTTAATGTCACTGTATCAGAGGGGATTGCTTTCCTGTTCTTTTCTTTTTGCATGGAAGAAACCAGAAATCTGCACATTGAAGTAAACCTTATCTCATCCTCTGTGCCTGAAGAAAGAAGCCTTGATGCCAGAGATTACTGTAGTTTGTGAGAAGAAAGAGAAGACCAAGTCCAACCTCTCCCCTCATGCCCCCCACCCCATATTCCACACACGTTGCATAGGTATTTTACTCTGTGAAAGTGTTTATCCGTGACTGACACCACAGGAGTGCAGCAAAGCTTTCTGCGTTAAAAAGAGGGGTCCAGAGATGGAAGGGATGTTTCAACAAGGACAACCTCAGCAGGTCTGCAGACACATACTTGCTTCACAATAACCAATATTAGCTGAAGGATGGAGTTGGGGCCTGCTGCTGAGAAGATTTTGCCTGAAATACTCCTTAGCTGTGTGCTCAGTCCAAGCAAAGCAGTCATACAGATACATTTCTGACCAGTCAAGTGCGGTTGTGGCAGGATCTGTATCTGAGATACTGGTTTAGATTGTGACTAATTGTGTTAAAATGATGGAGAAACTAGAGGTACACAAGGCCTAAGGGAGCCAAATGAAATGAAACCCGAGCACATGTAAATATCGTCTGGCCTGAGAGTATCTTACAAATGTAAAACTAAAGAAATCAAAAAAGTTCAAGGAAGCTTTTAAATGAAACGAAACTCACTTGGGCCAATGTGTAAGTTTTGCTTTAAGTGACATACAGGTATAACATGAGATTATGTGGATCCCTAAGGGAGAACACTGCTATCCGTAATACTATATAACTATAAAAACAGGGACGACTTTGTAGCATATTGTTTCCTCTTCCAGTAAGGAGAAAGATATACAAGAGTCCTACAATGTAAAAGGGACTGGCAATCACAAAGAAACATATTCACACGGTATTTCGACCACGTGCGGACCGAAGATCTTCTCCACATATTAAACTCAGTCCCACAATGTGTGGATTACTAAAAATGTTATGCTCATTGGAAACTGTTGATGCCAGACAGCACAAGTCTCATTTGAAGACTTACTCATAATGATCTGATGGCAACTTATTAGAAGCAGCTTTTTAGTTGGATAACAGAGAAGCAAGAGGCACTGCATAGGACTGAGGCAATAGGTCACTCCTACAGCTATGACTGCGACTGTCTGTGCATCCAGCATGATTGATCCAGTCACTGAAACCAATTGTGTTCCTTGTTCTTGATGAAACACACCTGCACATAAACATGGAACAAGGAATATTTTCCAGCCTTTAAAAAAAATGTTTGGGTCTAGAGCAGTGAAAGGTTTTGGGGAAAGATTTGGCTTGGCTCTCATTTTTAGGTGAGTTCAATTGCCATGCTCTTGCCTAGAACACCTGAAAAGAAAATATTTTTCATAAGAGGAAGGGTTCCTTCCCACCCTTTCCAGTTTCAGCTAAGATTGTGCTACAACATGATCCCATCGCTGCCTCTCTATTTTTATCCCAGGACCCAGCAGCTGATGAACCATGCCAGGGTTTAATTCTTCAGAGCTGGATGATGCAGGAATCCAGAAGGCCTGAATTCAAGCCTGATTTGAACAGGCCAATGCATCTTTAGTTTTTGCTTGAGTCAATTAGCACCCAATATCAATTTGTGCTAATTCCCAGTCTCTGCAACTTTTCCAGGCCTCTTATGCAAATCAGGCCTGGAAGCAAACAACAAGTGAATGACCCAGAAGGCTGGTACGGGGCTGGGCACCATTGTTCTCAGGCCATGCATTTCAGTGCTCCATTTGTTCCTGTAGTAACACTAAAAAAAATGGCAGGCCACAAAGATAACTATCTCCTCGGGCTTAATTATCGTACCCTTTGTACTGTTCTTGCCAGTGTAGAAAAGGAGGCATTCATGGTCCTCTCACTGCATTTAGATTCACTGGATTGTTTTTCACTGTTCCTGTAAATATAGAGGAAGAAAACTGTAACTCTGAGAGTTTGGGAAATTTTTGCTTTTGTAGAATGACAAGAGGTTTTAAAGTCAAATCCTTTTTGTAGTCAGAAATTGTGCCATGAAATCAGAAATCTTTTGGTAACATTATCCTCGTGATCTGGAAAATGACTTAAAAATGTAGCACATTTGGGAGCTGAATCAGGGCCTTTCAAATAAAGATTCAGTCATGAAAAAATGAGTTGGATCACACCTGTACTGATCTGTTAATTTAAAACTACTCAAGTAAAAATGGGCTCAAGCTGCAAAACTCAGGCAGATTTCCAACACCCTAGCTGTTCAAGGATGCATTCTTGGATTTGGTTTTGGTGTACTTCATGGGAGTCTATTCTTTATCAGATTAGTAAAATAACCTGGTTTTAGAAGAGCTAATATTACAGACTGAAGTCATGACTGAAAGTGAGGGCAAAGAAAGGAAAAGCAGGATAATGAGGAATTTAGAAAAAACACCATTTTAATATAGCTCAAAATTCAGTTTAAATTGGTTACAAGACCTGGGAGGCTTTGTACGTCTCTAGGACTCCCAGTCCTGTCTGCTCTGGCTATTGTCAGATTGGGCTGGAAGAAACTGAGGTTTGATACAATGTTTTTTTATACTCTTTTTTTATTCTTATTTCACTGCATGTATTCTATAGTCGTGTAATATTACTACTGAATGTTCATAATATGGTATAAAATAGGTGCAGAAATATTTTTCTGTTTTCTCTTTAAAGGATTATGACTGCCTCTTTCTTAAGGCCTTCTGAAATATTCCTTTTTAGTTAGTTAGTTTTTTAAAGATCAAAATGTGTCCTAATTATAGTGTTATGAAACCACAAATCAAGCCCTAGTACAAATTTATGGAGACCTCCTTAAGGGGATTACATTCTATTTGTATGCGGGGAATAATAAGTAGAAGTGAAAGGAAGATTTAGAATGATTAATTTGGTATTATGTGATTCTTGACTTGTTTTATATACATATTTATCTTGAAGGCATTAATTCTACACTTTGAAATTATTTGGTCCGGGAGGTACTGAGCTGAACAATAAGTAGCAGCTTCAGTAAGAAAACGTTAAAGCTAGCAACCAAAATTTCTCCAAGGTGTAACTGTCTTTACATTCACTTACCTATGATTTTGGGGATTGTGAATAAGAGCACCATCTAGTGATAATCAATAATATGTCGGTATCATGAAAAGGTGATTATTCAGTCTGGACATAAAGGCACACTGCTAATTCACTTAGCAAAGGGATTTGGGGGCTTGAAAGGAAACAGTGTTCCAGTTGTGATTTCCAGTTCAGTTTAATGACTAGTATCTTCCCCTAGATAGTCCTAAACATGCGCAACAGATCTAAAGACTAATTTTGGCTGACAGTATGGATACCATGAGATAACACTTTAAAACTAACATTTTGTTTCATAAACTAATGATGTAATTTTATTATGTATTATTGTAACAAAACCCACAAGTTTGTGAATGGCTCATTTTATATTGTTCAGCATAACATACTTATTCCACTGACTAAGAATTTAGGTGAAACCATTCTAATTTGCCAGGTATCAAGTTTTTTGGAAAGCAAACAATTTTGAAACTTTGGGCTTTTTTCAGTGAAGGATGTCAAACAGCCGCTCCTCTCTAAGGATCTTAGGCATTAAATAGTATTACATATTATAATTTGCTTAAAACATCCATGCTTAATGATAGTTTTTGTCTAATTTGAAGAATTTTATAAGTGGGTCTTACACTGTCCATTCTGCAAGTATTATTTCAGTGTGCGGGAAGATCATTATGAATATATGATAATATGTAAAGATATTTATCCCTTTCAGATTATTTCCACATGCATCCTCTGTAATTAAATCAGTGGCTTATGGCAGCTAGTCTTTGAAGTGATCTCTGCAAAATAGGAAAATGTAATTTGTGGAACAAAATGCTGATCAGTCTATTCCAGCCACATCTGTTAAGCTCTAGTAGTTCAGAGATTTCTGTGATGAGAGAGTTCATGCAAAGCAGAAAGTTTCCTGTATTTCTTTCAGTCCAAAGGAAGTTCACTGGAAGTGGTGGCCACTATTCCAACCAAGTACAAGGTTTGAAGTCTGAGGCATTGTTTGCCCACAATTTTCAGTGAATTCACTGAAAGTGATGCTTGAGTAAGTAGCTGTACTTGTGTATTTAAATAAAAGTGCTACCGAGAGAATGGTAAGAGAAAGCAGAGCAAGAATTTCTGGCAGAGAAGACAAGGCTTTAGAGAGGTAAATAGAGAGATGATCTCTTCAGGAGCACCAGTGGTGGTGGTTGAGTAAAGCTAATAGAACTCATGATGTGATTCCCCTTGATTGCAGTACATCTTGGAAACACCTGATATTATACAGGTATAGACAACCGTTATAATTACCGTTACACAATTCTCCATGTAAATGCTTTTCTTCTGGAAGAAAAGCAGGTTTTTTGCAGGACCCTTAGAGCCTTTCCAAAGTGATGTCAGTTAAACTGTTGAAGATGCACGTACAAGATGGGTGTGCCAACACAAGGAGTTACTGTCTGACTTGTCCAGCCACAGCTGTGCCTGCTGAAAAGGTTGCCACCCACAGCTGCTCAGCACTCCTCTCTCTTTCCTCCTCCCTATCCTAACCTGGAGGTTCTACACTTGAAATCTTACAGATGAGCTGCTCGTATGATTGTTCCCTGAGCTCTCAGGCAAAATGAGGTGAGTTAGCAAAGCCCTGGTATCTAAATAGTTTAAGAAATACTTGCTTATTTCAACCAACACAAGCCTGTCTATTTGCAGAGTTGAAGAAAGCAAGAGGGCAGTTACAAGTAGTCCCTTCAACCAGTGAACATTTGCAACTGAGAGATATGTCCACAGTCTAAATTTTCTCCTTAGCTTACACTGACACATTATCAGTCCTGTAATAAATGGCCTCTAGTTTCTAGTAATGTCAGTCTAGTACCTATTATTAGCAATCATTTCACTCTCTTATAAATATGCAAACTGAAATGTCTTCAACTCAAGTGAGTATCTTTGTCCTTACAAAGACTTCCAAGACAGCTTGGAAATGAAACGTACAATTACCAAATAACTTGAAAAAAGTTACATTATTTAACAGTGTTATTGGAATACCCCGAAGTCTAGGGTTTTTTTGTTCCTTTGAAGGGAATGACTTCTGCTAGACACAGAAAATTGTAGTAAGTAGATCCCTAGCAAAAACGGCTACACCCTTCCCAATGAGGATTTTTATTCATGATATCTGCTTCTAATTAAATAACTGCACTATATTATACATACTAAGGCCCAATCCTTTGCCCTTTGAAGTCAATGGCAAAGCTCCCATTGAGTTCATGGGAAAAAATGTAACTCCTTTGTTAAGGCTTCCTTTATAGCAATTTCAACTGTTAGGTTTTTAAAACAAAGATTCAGCTTTGCCACCTTTGCCTGCAGACAACAAGCAGTTCCTGATACTCCTTGTATTAGGCAGAGAGTACTAGGAAGGGGAAATTTGGTCTTATTAAATTATGTTCCCCTGTCATTCCGTTTGTTTTTCTTTCTGTTACTGTAAAGTGCTGCAATGGACATATGATTGTCTTGCATTATCTTTATATTAGAAACTTTCTTGAAATTCAGTATTGTAGCAATTTATGCCATACGTGGCATGTTTATGCTATAGAGAACATATCAAATGAAACCAGCAGTATAGAAAACCATAGCTTATCTACTTTCTTCATAGTTTTGACCCACCACCAGTTCATCTGCTAATGAACTGTAATATAAAACATGCTTACAAAAAACAAAGCATCCAGCTTCCTAAATGGGACCATATTTCTAAAATATACTTACAAAAAGGCAAGTTTATAAAATAATGATTCTACAACTATGCAGTCCAGGATGACATAACTCTTTTGAAGCAAAAGGTTACCTGTGCATTTGATGCCCCATCCCAGATGTAGGAAGGAGATATCAAGTAAAGGAGGAAACTTAAAGGATTCAAAATACATTTCTGTGGAATTAGAAAGAAGACTTGTAGACAGTGTTTCCCTGCTAAACAAGAAAAGAAGATCCTGTGCTGTGCCCAGGACTGCAGCACATGATAGAGCGCTCAGGGTATGAGCCCATTTGCTCTGGCAAGCTTAGAGCTAGGTTTTTGTTAAAATTTACCTTCCACATAAGCAACAAATAAAGCAGCCAATTCTTCACTGTTCTTAGCACCCCACGGAGAGCAAGGTGCTGAGGTGTTTTGAAGATTTGTGGCTTTCATGCTCAACACCATGTTGTATTGGCAGGCAGCCAAAAAATAGCACTTTGATTTTGGTGCACACTGAAGTGTTTCAGTCTAAATGTGCATTAGTCTCATCCTAACATCCACACTGACTATGGACTACGGATTCTAATGAAATGGGACAGATGGGAAAAATTACAGAAAAGGAAAAAGAAATCCACTGTGTGACTTGTGTACATTAGATCTGAAATTTAAAACCTTCAAGCTGATATCCAGGGGCTTTTTTTACTGCCAGTTTCGTTCCAGCCAATGAACAGTGCTTGTAAGTACTGGTTGCAATCTAAACGTTATCATCTTTGTCCATAGTTAATTCCATGCACAGAATTGTTCCTCTTAAAGTTGAAGCTATCTCTGCAAATCAGTCTCATTTTATAGAGTGCTAAGCATTTAACCGATGAAATATGGTCCCTTAAAGTAATTTCTGCTCTAAATATTTCTGCTGTAAATATGAAGAACACTGAGTTCTGTATTTGGAAGAAAGCCCTTCCATGATATGCATAAATTGCTAGCTGTATCCTCTCAAACAATCTGACACAATCCTAACGGGCTTTGTAAACAACATTTCCTGTTGTGATATTTTAATGTGAACATGGCCAAAAGTCTTACTATTACATTCACATTCACAATAAGAATGCAATGGCAGAAAATACAGAACAATGAAACATAATAATGTCATGCAGTGTATTTTAAATGTTTCCAGCAAAGAAACTGAAAATTGAAGCAAAGCTCTATACAAAGCAGCTAATCTAATTTAGTAGGAATACACTGTTTGGTTTTTTTAGTTTGTTTAGTTTAAATCAGTGTGAATTATGTTGTTCATTCTATTCCATTGAAAACTCTCCTAGCATGAGAGTTGGAAAAGTATCTATTGGAAACAAGCGCAAATGAATACTACCATATATCCAAAGCATGCTTGTATTTGCCTAAATACTGTGGAAAGCGTGCCAAAACCAGCTTGGTATGTAGTTCTGTATATCCAAAACAGGGTATACAATCATGTGCTAGTTCAGCCTGCAATTTTTAAACAACTAGATGGGACTTTAGTACTGAACATTTCCACTGGCACAATAGCCGTAATGCAAAAGTTTGAAACTAGAAAACGCAGACCCCCAACCTTTGGAAGTATATATAAACCTTTGCTGGTAAAGGTGTATGAATTTTTTTTCCTCATTATTTTACTAACTAGCAATGGCAGATTTTCAGGAACAGAGTTATTTAGCAGTGGTCTATGTTAGTTAGATTTTGGGAACTTCAGTTTGTTCCTTTGTTTTGTAAAATAAATTAACCTAATCTCTATAAAGCCCAGCTTCTTCCCAGTTTGTCAATGGAAGTTTTGTCATTTACTTGAGTGGAAGCTGAACTAGGTCATCTAAACATATGCAAAAATGTATTGGTTATTAAATTGGGTCAAGGCTCATAACAGGGTCAAAATCCTCTCCAGAAAAGATAGATAAACCCACAATTTTCCACATAACTTCTTATGTGAAAGAATACGTAAATATGCTTTACAGGGTTTTCTGAATATCAGCAAATACTGGCTGTGTCAGATGGTCTGAAGAGTGAATTTGAGAATAAGAGTTTGTCCAGGCTGCAAAGACAAACTATGTTTGGAAATGTATTAGCTAGCAAATTTAAACAAACAGTTTTAAATACAGTCCAAGTAAGGCAAGTTGTGTTTAAAATCATGTAGGTTAACTCTAAACTCCCCTCCTGTGCTGCCAAAGTTCAACTACCATGTTTTAAACATGGCTTGCTCTGTCTACTGCTAATGCATAGTTGTATTCAAAATCTGTTTAAAATGTCAATTTATACAAATAAGGAAGTATCAGCAAGGTCGTGTTAGCTCAGTACTGAGCCTTTACACAGCATGCTGAGCATCTTCATTTCAAACACAGTAGCGTGTAGTGAGATCCTACTTGACTACGCAAAAACGAGTATATTTTCAGAAGCAGACGGCACCAAAGCACCAACTCCAACTCCAAGATGACTTTTAATGTCATCTGGAGATGATCTGAAACACAGAAGAGTCTCCTACCTCCATCTTACTAGGAGGATGGTGCTCCTCGCCCATCAGTGCACAGGCAAGCAAGGGAGCAAAAAACCACTGCTTCAGCAACTGATGGTTTGTACTCATCTGTGTGACTTAGCACTGAAGTGAGCTAGGAGCACAGGTATAACACAGCTATATTTATCATGTCTCAACTAGAATATAGTGACCAGAATGTCAGCTTTTACTAACCTAGTTTTTTCTGCCTGGAAGTGTGAGCATTTGCCAATGGTGACAATGTAAGAGAGTGCCAGGGACCTGAAAAAGTTGCCTTAAACCCAGCAGCTTTGATGTGCTTTGTGGGTGGACCAACTGTGTGCTAACATACCTCTCATATATGTGACAGTGACATGCTTTGCCTTACCTCAGGATCAAAAGCATAACTGTGCTAACATGTCTTATCCTTTATTTTTTTTCTACTAGACTAAGTGTAAAGGTCCACTTGATGAAAGCCACTTGGGGTTGTTCTGCGTGTGTCAAGTATTTTGGATAAATGCAGGGAGAAAGTCAAACTACCACAACAGAGCCCACCTCTGTACATATCCAGCATTAAGTAATCATATTCAGACATCAGTGTTTCACACTGTTGGTTCAGGTTGTTCGCAAGTCTTTGAGTTTCACTTTCAGTTGCAGGTTCCAATGAATCCAAAATGATGAAACCCAGACTTGAATTGAAATCTGAGCGTTTTGATGGACAAGTGCACAAGGCTGAAATGACCAGGCAGCCGGTTGTCACATGTCACTACTGAGCCAAAGGTAAAACTACTATTTGTGCAGCAGCAGCAGCAGAAGTCTATTTCAGAAATTGGCAAAATAGTCACAAACTCTGTAAGTTTTGCAGGAAGCCTAGTTGAGGCCATTGGATTTGAACCCTGAATTAGCAAAGTATTTCACAGGATTAATTCGGACTATAGTTAACATTTACAAGACAATGGAAAATTGCATGATATTTGGCATGTTTGGAAATAAGAAAATGTCCATAGTAGAGCAAAAATTTTCAGGGTGCAAAATCACATTGGTAAGAGTTTCAAAATATCCATTAAGTTCTTTCAAATAAGTTAGCATTTTAGAGGATAGGCATTGTAACTGTAGTTATGCACTGGCAAACTGGCATGGTAGAAATTAAAGGAAGGGAAATGTTACTATTTTATTTTTCTAAAAATTTAGTTGAAAAAAATTGCTGAAAAAGTACCTAAAATCTGTCAGCACTTTAAAAAAACCCCCGCTGTGTTTCTCCATATGCAACTACTTATTCTGCTGCTGCTGATAAT
Organism: Aptenodytes patagonicus; assembly: GCF_965638725.1. Taxonomy (NCBI): domain Eukaryota; kingdom Metazoa; phylum Chordata; class Aves; order Sphenisciformes; family Spheniscidae; genus Aptenodytes; species Aptenodytes patagonicus. The sequence goes on from NC_134952.1 coordinate 80,439,126, forward strand.
CAGGGAGAGATCAGGATGAATGCTGTCATAGATATAAAGTAGGACAACATGATCCCCTTTGAAGATATCTTTCTTGCTGAGGTGTATGTATGTAGAAATATCTCTGTGTATACTACATATAGACCAGAGTACTTCTGGAACGGAGGTGATCTGAATTCAGTAACGAGTGAGGCACCTTGTCTCCATAACATTAGTTTCCCCAATGTCTCAAGCGTGAAAACCTACGACACAACTGATCATATGGATTTTTAAGCATCTGTTCATTTTTACTTTTAGGGTATTGATAGGAAAAAGAGGACTGAATTTCCTCTGAAGTGCTTAGAGATCTGAGTCATGCAACGTACCGCCCTTGAATAGTAGAACTATTCAGTTAAGTTCCCAAACTTAAATTAGCAAGACTTTGACAGATACAAACAATGAGTTCATCAAATTGCTGTTTGGTGTAGGTAACAAATATGCTGAGAGTAAAGTATCTCTATTGCAACCTGATAATTTAATGGAGTTACATCATGGTTGAATTATAAATCTAAATCATCTATAGGACAACTCTACCTGTTGCAAAAGAGATGCTTCTTAAAGGATATAGCTTCATTATATATAACATAACTGGTATTGTTAAGTATTAGTAGAAAAACTCACAGGACTTTCTTTCAAATGCCAGTCCAGAAAATCATACATTATTTTGTACATACAGGTTTTATATATTTTAAACTAAAAACTGCAAAGAAATTTACAAGAAAGAAAATCGATGATATTCATTAAAAAAGCATTCTTTCATATATCTCACAGTGGAAACAGAAAGGACGTCACGTGTCACTTTACGCTCATATATATCTTGAATTCTTAGCCATCTAGGGTCACTGTTGTACTGAGATTTCCCAACCGTCTCCTGCTTTGGGAAAGCTGTCCTACAGTGCAGTACTGACATGGTTTAGTGTCTTGGTGCATACACAGCACAACTGATACAACCAGTGTTTTCCTTAGCTTTGTACTCCCGATTATCTTTTTTTTTTTAAATAACATTCATTTATTAGATATCCTGCTTAGCACAATATGTCTTTTGACGCAGTCTTTAAAACAGATTTTTTTAAAGTCATTAAGGTATATGTGGACAGTATATAGAATATGCAAATTCTTTTTAACTGAAAATAAATTTTTATGAAGCATTTACAACATTAGTGGACATAACAAAGTAAGCTGATGTATGGAGCTAGGGTTGGGAGGAGGAGGGGTGTTAAACAATTTGTATGCCTCTCCAGAAAATGAGTCAAATGTTTTCAAAATTTACATTTTGAGTAAGAGTTAAAAATGGACAAACAAAATGGTACTTTGTGATACTTTAAAAAAAAATCCATTTGTTGCAATCCCACATCTAATAAATTACTGAAATGTCTTGAATCTAATTTAATGGTTGTAAAATCATTTGCTGATGAAGATTTCCTATTTTATGCGCTGGTGAGAAAAGATACCGAGGTATTTCTTGGGAAGGCAAAAGGTTTGTCTCTATCTCTCTGTTAACACTTTGCATGATAATGGAAGACAATGCTTTATACTACAGGCAAAACTCTCATGGATTTTAGCGAGAATGCTACTTGCATATATGCTTTAAGAGCTAGGCAACAAACAATGGGGGGAGGGTTTACGTATTTTTCTATAAATGTAATAAAACAATACTTTAAAAGACATAAACTGGGAAAAGTTGCTTCTGGCATTGAACTGCAGTGACTTATTTCATTAGCTTTAAAAACAGTATGTTTCCTTTATCAAAACGGTAGATAAGTGTGAATTTGGGATTTTTGTATCCTGCCACATTTTCAAGGCTTATCTCATTTCCTTCCATTTCACATCCCTCTCCCCTTTAGATCTGTATCACAACCACTGCTCTGCTCATGACCGGGGCCTAAGTGCGCGTCCCTCTGCAGCAGTCCAGGGGTATACAGTGCTCAGGTTGTGACAGCAACCAGGCGAGCAACCCCTCTGCTGCTTTCCCAGCTCCTGTGAGCTGAGACCCAAAAGACAGAAATAACACACTTCTGACAAAACCTCGGCTGGTGTAAATTGGCAATGACCCACTGGTTCCATGGAGCTACGTTAGTATGCACCAGTGGAGAAGCTGAACCTTGAACTGAAAACAAAACCAAACCAAACCATTTTTTATTGTGTTTAGGAATCACAACCTTTGGATTTTGCAGCCAGTAGGAAAATTACTATGTGCTAGTTGGGTAATTCTTTATTCTTTCATGAGTTATTAGATTTAGTTTTCACAGATAACAGAATAAAAGCTGAAAACATTGCCTCTCCCCAAAAAGGGTCACACACAGTGTAGCTGCAGACCCCCCACCTCGCTGTGCCTCAACCTCACGGTGGTGCCTGACCTGGAGACCCATGTCTGCGCGCCTCTGAGAGAGCCCAGGCTCCCCAGGGAGAACGGCGAAGCCTGCCGACAGAGTGAGTCCCAAAGCAAGCTGTGGCCTGGCAACTCTAAGTTTCAGGTTTTCAGCCAGATATTAGTGTCAATTTTCAAATCTCCCTGATCCTGACCAACTCTTAAGCGTGGAGAAATGAATGATCTGGAACTCATAAAGCACCCAATCCACCACGCTTATAACACTTATAGATGCTGATACGCGTGTACTCTTACAAAGGGTGTTCTGAAGTATTGTATTACGTGGCCTTTTGATTGGGTTCATTTGCAAGGAAACAAACTCACGCTTCTTTGATTTTTTTCCTAAAAATACATATTATTATTTTTCTAAATTTAGATGTATTTTACTGGTGGATTTTCCCATTAGAAGTAAGGCACAACTGTTACCATGGATCTAGTTCTCAAGTCCCAAATTTTAGTGGTAAAACAGAACCCAGACCTAAGTGCCACAGTCTAGGATGTGATTATGAAAAAAAAAAAATTGTGTAGCCCATTTTTATGAGGAAAACTAAAGCTTAATCAGAATCTTGTGTTCAAACTACTGTGCTTTTTACTTTTGGTTTTATGTAATCAAGGCCACTCGCCTTTCACTGTTACTTACAATTTTTTAAGTTCTAGCTACAAGTTTTCACTAGATGGCAGGATTCCACTGTCATCTATTGTCAGTGGCTTGCAAAGCAACAGTTGCTCATCGGTAGGAAAAAAATTTAAACACGTTCAAGTTTTGCAAAATATAAAACGAAAAAACTTAACAGTAATGAGAAAAATTATACAAACACTCAATAAATCATAGCTTTATTACTGAATATGATTAATATTATGGGCTGGAAATCATGGAAAATAATAGTGAAAGATGTTCTTTTCTTGACAGAGGAACTAAAAGGACCTTCTTTTATAAGATGAAGTAGACTTACTGTTCCTGCTATTTGTGAAAAAGTTAACTGATCCAGTAAATTAAATTTAACTAATTAATAAATATATTGACAGCTTAAGAAAGCTAGCGCTTAAATAGCTAAACTACTTATCTAAAATACTATATCAAAGCACAAAAAACTTAACACTCAATGTACTGGATTACCAAGATACTAAAAGGCGATAAGATACATTTTAATCTCTCTCCCTCAATTTAACGAGGCAGAATTCATCATATGATGACGAGTCCCAGTATCATTTCAGCCAGTGGTATTTTGCTGACCTCGGAGCTCTGGACAAAATTTGTCCCTCTTGTCTAGGAGAACAGAATGCAGCTCCATACAGTTACATAAGCCTTAATAACCGTGACAAATCTTCATTGTTGCACCAGTGGAGAAGCTGTTGCAATGGAGCGAGCACTGCTTTTTAACAAAACTACTTTTTAACTATTATTGTTGCAACTTGGGGTTACCAATTCTTATTTTTTATTTATTCTGAATTTCTACTGTCTGTTTTGCTCTCATTTTATACATGAAGATAATTTATGAAGTGTTCAGTAATTTTCAGTGTTGCTCATGAAATCTAAGAGGGAATGTTTGGCATCTATTAAAGCTGCTTCTAAGGCTGGATAACTTTCCAAAACCAGAGATAACTCAGTGTAATGCTTTCCAGGATTCCAAAAATAGTAAGAACATTTTCTCATGATAGAGCTGTATTTATTCTATGCCTAGAGTAGAAAAAGTATCACAAATAGATGACTGAAACAGCATTTCCTAATATGAGATTAAGTTTTGCGATATGCCGAGTGCATTCAAAAACATAGAGCGAATCAAACAGGAGCTGACAGGCATACATCATTTCACAATTTCAAAGCATTAGCATTTAAGAAAATGTTTGCAATACTTGCAAGCTACCAAAAAGTAATCATTCCTTTTTATTGAAGCAAACATAATCAGCACCTGTAGAATCTCTGCAAAATATGTTAGCAAATTCAAATGAGCGTCACAATAAGATCCACACCAACCATTTCACTGGAAGCAGTATATATTTAAACAAACTACTCTCTTCACTCGTGTTCACAAAACACCGATAACATCTTTCGCACATGATCCTACCTTGGCGATTTGCAAAGGCTGCTTTTGCTCCTTGCCACCTTGCAATCTAAAGCCCCAAGGCGCCCCTCCACTCATAGCAATGCAGAGATAATCCCCTGTGCCCATTTTCCTGGTGCAGTTAGGCAGCATTCATTTACAGAAGAACATGAAAAATTTGTCTTGCAGATGTTCAGTGAGCTGGAGATTCGTCTGCCAGGCAGAGCTGGAGACCCAGAGCACCACACTGTTGCTGCTGCTGTGTACTGCACTAGCGAATGCAGTCATTCAGAAGAATGTAAGAGCTCCCTCGGATCGAGGGCACAGCCCACTCTTTCGTCAGATTTCTACGCTCAGCCCACCTTCAAAGTAAAGTAAGTAATGTTGAGAAAATGCACACAAAGAGACTCGGCCATGAGGCAGAAAAGGCTGTATTTAAACACGACTCTCGTGACAGCTAAATCAAAACAACAGCAAAAAGAAGTGTACATTTCCCAGTGACAATTTAGGATGTAAGTTTACTTTAGTAAATGGTGCCAGACGTTTTAAACTCGTAATTTACCCATTTTTTGCATTCATACTCCAAACAAAGAAGAAAGCAGAATCTCGAGTGAAACATCATGTACATCCTCTGAATAACTGATACGCTTAGATTGAACTAGGTTTATGATTTTCATCTCTACCCCGCATGCACTTTCTGCAGCACTGCAGGTATGCAAAAAAAAAAACCAACCCAGAAGAAAAGCTTTATAATTTCCCTGTCTTGGAATTGCTTCTTTTGCTGGTTCTCTCTAACCTCAGTATAGTTTAACATGCACTGCTATGACCTGAATTATTATTGGACCCTAATAATACCTGTTCTTATGCAGCCTGTTGCCTTTCCTACCAGAGAGGGGAAGAGGATTAGCGGAATGAAGTATCAGATCTCTCTACTGATGTTATCAATGGATGATTTGCATTGTGTCATTAAAGGGGAACCTTACTATAAGCATGGGGAAAAAAAAAGATTCAGTGGGAAGTTAATTTGCCGGTGCCTTACAAGACCTGGTTCAGTTCTGTTCCCCATTGCTGACTTGGGGTAACGCAGACTGTAAACAGCTGAGCTCCTCCAGATCTAGTTGGAGTGCTTTAAGAGGTGACTGCTCTTCAGCAAGGGATGAATATTCCCCTAGCTGAGTGTTAACAACTGACAGCGTAAACGCTCCTACTCACCTCAGCCCAAAGTCAGCTCAGCTTAAATCACATTGCATTTTGAACTAAGCTGGTTCTAAAGGAGAGTGTTCAGCAGGTGGGCAGAAACATCTGCTGAATGTTTTGACAAAAATGACAAAACAGCTAGACTAGTTTCTGAAACAAACACCTCTTGCTTTGACACCCAGGTTGCTGGGGGTTGATGTCAGATTCCCACAGGCTGAATTCCACCAAGGTCCCTGTACTATGTGTTTTCAGTTGGCTGGTTCTAGGTCTTCAGAGATGTCAGGGCAACAGGAAACACTCAGCATTTAAGTTACACAACTTTGCACCTAAGTAGCTGGTAACCGTTGAGGCTTTAAACCTAAGCCTGTGTGTCTGTCAATTAAGTGTTCCTGGAGTGATGCTTCCTTACACTACAGCAATGTTCTTTAAAGACCATTAGGCAAAATACCAAGGTAGAGACAGGATCTTCTCTTAAACTGAAATATGACGGCTGGAAAAAGTAGACAGGCTTTTAGGCGCTTGAGTCCTTCATCAGGCCTCTGAAGACACTAAGGTAACCCAAAGACTGGGTGGAGACAAGCTGCCTAATCAAACAGAGGAAAATGTCACTCACTAAATATCAGGATTTAATGGGAGGAAGAGTGCTTTCTCTGTTGACTACAAGTCAAAGGCTCTGGAGAAGCAAAACAAGCACAGCTTGCCATATAATTAAACACTTAGGGAAAACACTATCAGAGAAGCCATACTCAGAAAGGGAACAGTCTTTAAAGGAACTTTGCTAGGCAATCTCTGAGTGAAGATGCCTCGTTTAAAATAACTCAGTTCTAGGTGGTTAACTGCTTCTTATTATCTCGTGCAATGTTGATTTGTTGCTATAGCAGACAGTTTTTTAATCTTTCCCTAGGCAGAATCTTGCTTTAGACAAAATTCTCTCCCTTTTGCCTAACGATGCACATTTTTATAGATACTTTTATGACAATAAAATTCTTAAGTATATAGCTGCAAAAAATGGCCTATGACATTCTGGTAAATAAAAAAATAAACATTTTTTTTTTAGGAAAATGAATCACAAGATTATCAGCCCTTCAAATGTTATAAATTTATGATGAAATGTATATGTTTAATTACTGTTAGGGTGTTTTGAGCTTGTGTTAGGCTCTTTTATCATTTTGGTAAAAAGGAATAATCAAATCTGATCTCTGTTTCTGAACTTCCTCATGTACTTATTGTAGAAAACAAGTTAAGGAGAAACACCCCTGCATTTGGATGGTCATATATCTGATGGGAATTTGTACTAGATAGAGATGCTTCTATCTCCTTTGACCATATGACAGAACTGTGTAAAATGATAAAACAGAACAATCTTGATTAGTCACTGCTCAGCTGAAAAAATAACCAGTCAGAACACCAGGATCTGTTTGATTTTGTTGTAGGACATAGATGAAATGTCTCCATACAGCTGCTGAAGTATCAGTAGTTGGTGTCCTTGAAGTTAATCCCCCACCACCTATGTGATGTTCTTAAGGCAAAAAAGCAGAGAGAAGCACTTGAAATTTGATTGACATAGCGAAATTGTGCCAATGGTTTTGGCTAAAATCACCATGTAAAACATTAGAGAAATTTCTCTTAAAAGCAAAATTAACAGTTGTCTACAACATTGTGAACGAGTTTTTTGGATCCTTAAAGTTGAATACTTTAGTGTTTGTTTAATGTTCTACTGGCTTCTAATCTGTGAAATCTATGTGGCGCTCTAGAAGTTGAATCATCTTGTGGAAGTAATGGCAACAATAAGTAACATTGTTGGTGCTGTAAGATCTCTGCTCTCCACAGAAAAATTCTTTTTTTTCTGCTGAGTTTGTTTAGATATTGTGTAGTACTAATTACTTCAGAACAAGTTGTGAAAAGAATGTAATATTTAAAAAAAAGAAACCACAAAAACCAAAACCAAAATCTTTAAACTAAGAGTAACCCAGTATAATGACAAAGCTTTGGGGACATTTAAACCTGATACATTTAAATGGATATAGGATTCTTTGCTTGAACTGGCAAGAATTGTGGTCCTGACAGGAGAACAAAGATAGGAAAAATAACTTTTTTCTAGTCAGTATGTTGAGGGCGTTTTATAACAACAATTCCAAACAAATTGCTGCTTTTTTTCTTCTGAGAGGGAATTTGTTGCTTGTTCCACAGTAAGAAAAACGTTTGAAGTCTGTAACTAAACTATTCCCATGATGGGGAGACCCAAAGCTTCCTATGTCCTAATCTAACAAATAATACTCCATAGGCATTAACAAGTCCCATTTGCCTTATATGACTTTCTTAAATGCTTATGCCGCAGCATATCTTGCTTTTTAATACTAGTCTTATCGTGTTGTACATTCTCTGCATCCTTTGGGATTTCTAAATGCTGGTCAGCAACTGGACATCATGATAAAAGCGGAGTCATTCATGGGGTTTATGACATTTTGGTCTCTGTGGTCTCTATAGCATAAATAAATTGCATAAATTCTGACATGATTTTTGAAATCCACTGAAAAATTTAAAGCTAATGGCAACCACAGCCACTTAACCACTGCCACCATCTCCATTGTTTCACTAAAACCTAAAGATCCAATTCTAGGCAACAACTGACAAAAACTTTATGTCACAAAAAATAACTTTATAAACTCGGCAAATGGCAAATGGCAGAACTCACCCAACATCTATCTGTGCCGAAATGCAGGTAAAACTTTGGCTTGAATCTGATCTTCTATGATGAGATCTGTATGAAAAAATTTCCCCACCTGCTCATCTGCTTTCAAGAACTGCCAGTCAAAAAATCTAGCACATTAGCCTTGATGAGCTGTGATAAACTAAGAATAGCCATACTTAGACCAAAGTGAGGCTGTCTACCCTAAAATGTTGTCTTTGATAGCAGGTGGAAAATGGTTGCTTAGGAAAAAGAATAAGAACATGGAAAATGCACACTACTTTCCGCAGGTGGCCTGCAGTGACTTCCACTCAAAAACTTCCTCAGCTGGATGCAGTTCCTCTGTACTTAGTTATGAATTTCTCTTCCATGAACTTTTCCATGTGGTTTCCTCTTGAGCCCACATAACTTTTAGTATCTGTAGCTTATCGTAGGAAGCCATCCCTAACTACATTGTGACATAAAGAATCACATTTTCTTCTTTGACTCTGGATCCTACAGATTCATTTGATGTCCCCTGCTTCTTGGATCAGAGGAAACTGTGACCAAGCAATCCCCAGCCACACTTTCCAGGCACTTATTTTATAGACCTCTTACATATCCATCTCAGTCATCTTTTGTGAAGGAAAGAAGAATAGAGTAATTACTCATTCTTTATACAGAAGCTGTCTCATACCTTTCATTATCCTCATTGCCTTTCTCTACATCCTCTATAGTTCTATATCCTTTCTGAGGTGGGGGCCTGGAACGCCACGCAGTCTTCAGACTGCAGACAAAGTTGGGATTTATACAATAACACGATGATGTCATCTATTTCTCTAGTTGCTAACCCCAACATTGCTAACACCTGATTTGCTTTTTCAGACGCTGCTGAATTGATGTTTTCATGGAACTATCTTTTAAAATCTTGTCTGATGATAGTCAGTTCAAAGCTCATTGTTTTATATGTGAATTAATGTTTTTTTCCCCAATGTGTATCACTTTATACTTCTAAGCCATGTTATGGTATGGCTGCTTAGTTTTCTCAAAAGCCTTTGGTGAAGGAATTTGTTGAAAGCCTTTTGTAAATCCAAGATCAATCAGATCACCCTTATCCACATGTTTTTTGATCCCCTCAAACGACTGCCTTAGTTTGTGAGGCAGGACTTCCTTTTATGAAAACCTTTTTAACTCTTCCCAGATAAGTCATATTTATCCAGATGTCCACTGTTCCACATTATAGTTTCCACCTATTTGTTTTGTATAGATACCGGGCTGACAGGCTGGTTGTTTTCTGAATCTCTCTTGGAACACTTTTGTTAAAAAATGGCATGCTCTAATCTCAGGTAACAGTTTTAAGTAAAAGTCAGCTATTTCAGCCTTTAATTCCTTTAAAGCTCTGTGTGGTCTTGGTGACTACTTCTTAATTTTATTTGCCTCATCTACTGTCACTTCTCCATATATTTTCTTTTCTTACTGTAATAGTAATTTATGATTCTGAACAGTTTTACTATAAGTGGATTTATCTAAAATCTAACTTAAATCAAGTAGTTCTGCAGCTGAGTCCAGAAGACATTCTACAAATGTGAGAAGAAATAAGACGTTTGTTCATCTTTCATTCAGCAGTAAAAGAAAAGCTGTCATTTCACCTGCAGTTTCCTACAATAGTATCCTAGGTCTGTGGATTCTTTAAAAATGCAAACCTTTCCACCCATTCCTTAGTAATGAGGAAGAGAGAAAGGGAAAGGGGATATCGTGATCTCTAATTTATGGGCAGCATTTTACGGCTGTAAATACCCAGATGGTCTGATTTCCTCCTTTTTATGCATTTCATTTTCTTTTCCTATCTGATTTTTTTCACATAAAATCAACATAAGCTAGTTCCCTAAAAATGGCGATTTTAACAGCTTTCTAGTAACTACCCAATTTATCGTAGGATGTGATTTTAGCCAAATGGGAGAACCAGCAGGGGAAAAAAAAAAGAAAAAAAAATGACAGTGCTTGTTTGTTTGTTTGTTTATTAATTACATGGAAAAAAACACTTGTTAATATATAGCTAGTTTAATGGAACAAAAGAGAAAATCACAGCCATGCCACTTAAGAAAACATGACGTACAGTCTCTTCCAAATGAAGTGAAAATGGCCTCTTCTAATATATCCCTTCAAATTAGATTTTTTTTAAAAGTGGCTTCTGCAAGCTGGGTAACGTAAGGCAACACAGCGTATGTTACTGTCCTAAATCATTGCCTAATAACATTCCTTGTTTCGTAGTAGTACAACTCAGTAGTTGCATAAGGTAAAAGCAAATTTTGAACGCAAAGCTAAACATCATTTTCCCCACACCTTACAGAAGTATAAAAATACATTTCTGCTTAATTCCTACCCTTAGTTTTTGTTCTCCTGACGTTAGAAGCAACAAGGATTTAATTGTCAAAAAAGGTATAAAATGACAAAGTGAATGAAATATATTGATGGAAGGTTCGAATGCACGGCTCCAGCTAACATTCGTTAAAGCTGATTGCTCTTCATTTTTTCCCATCAAATTTCTCTTGTCCTACAAGAGAGATTAATAGAATCCAGATGTTTTGATTCCATGAGGAACTTCGCAGTGCACTGCCAGCTAAAGAGGGTTTGCTGACTGAAAGTACAAACATGGAGTGGTAAAGGTACTAAAAAACAGTAATACCAAGTTCTTAGTGAAGAGAAAAGTAATTAAAAATACAAGTCATAGATAATTATTAGCTACCTCTAAAGCCAGACGGGAAAGCTCTGCCCACACTCCTAAGAGGCATGAGCAGCTTCTCACCAGTAAAGGTAAAGGCTTCAAATTTTAATCCCTAATGTGGATTATTAGGCTAGGTACTGTGTGATAGGTTGGAATTTGAGAACTAGTTCTGCTTTGTTTTTTTTCCCCAACTTCAAGACTGGCAAATGAAGTGTAGTGGAAGAAGCAGAGAAATGTACTGAATCTGACTCTGGTGTGAGAAACCACTTTCTCAGAAACATAAAATAAATCCGATCATGTTTTAGAACCTGAGATAATTCTTTCTCTAAGTGGAAATACAAAGGATTGCACTGTCATGTTCCGAAAAACTGTAAGTCTGCAATCTGCCAAGTGTAAGGGGTAATGCAGGACAGCGCTCAACTAAGCTTCTCTCGGAGGGGGAAAGTAATTTGCTGTTGTTCTCTGCTGGAAACAAATTGCCTCACCTCCACGCCAGCTCGGCTAAGGTTAACAAAGTTGTGGACATTGAGGAAGAGTCAAACTTTCGCCTGTTTATCTTGCCCCTACATCTTTGTTCCCTGTCGTGTTCTTAGTAGGATGAGTAATAGTAACTCTAGCCACAAGCAAAAGTTTATTAATGCAGGTAGCCCATGGCAGAGGAATAAGAACTCTGTTCCTCTTAATGGTAGATTTAGCAATGGTCACAATCCTGCCTTTTGTTATTAAGTTAAAGTATCTCTCTGTGAGTCCTGAGCTGATTGCACATGCAGTTAATAACAGGCATTGTTATTTGACAGGTGTGTTAGAGCACACTCCCAGCATTTATATATGCTTCACTAAGAAGACAATGTGAGTCAGCTGAAAATGTGAAGTTTGCCATGCCACTACCAGGAGGGTATTTCTCAGCACTTATGTTAGTGGGTGTCATCCTAGATGCTTGTAATGGCTTTATCAGTATGATTTTAGGATCTATTGTGGAAAAAAAAAACAGGCAAAAAAAGCCACTTTCCTCCAAAACACAGAAACAAAGTTGATATCCTTGAGCTTTACTGATTGATAACACAATAAATAGAAATTCATGCAGAAGGAGTTCCCCTGTAACTACAATTCACCATGTCAGGATGTAGATTGATGAAGATCTGCTCTCTAAGTGTATGCCTAGGTGGCAACATATCACAGGCCCTCTGTAGCCAAAGACCTGTCACCATTAAATACAGTGAGTAAAAATGTATGGGTAACTCGAGTAAGGAGCCAAGAGTTTGGAGAAGAGAACTCCGATGTTTGTTTCTTTGGTGTTTGTCCTACCTGTTCCTACCACAGCCAGTCCCAGATACTCAGGAAATACCTTCCTGAACTACTGGCTGAAGAGAAATAGACTTTTTTTTTTCTTCCTGGACTCTCAAAGTCTTTTGAGATTCCAGGTGTTCATACATGGTCCCACCACGTCCCAGATGCACACTACGACAGGAGCTTCCTTTCTTTCTCCCACTCCTTTATATAGACCAGGCAGTTCGGAAGTACAGGTGGTCTCAAAGCATCCAAGGGGTCTTGGGAAAGGGGCCAGTAAGATATAGGGAAAGACAAGGATTTCAGAATGTGTCCAAGAATCAACATGCAAAGTATCTACAAAGGCTCCCCAAGATTCTGTTGTGAGGAAAAAGTAAAACACATTCACTGCAAGATTTGTGAACATGGAAAAAATGTTTGTGACACTGGAATAACTACCTGTTTCTTGTTAATGTTGAAGGAAGGATTTGGGCTAGAATTCATGTTTCCAGGTGTCATTCCACTGCTGGTTTTACTTATCACTGTGTTTCAGCAAGCAAGAACTAATTTTCTCTTGGGACTTGGGGAGACTTTTAGGTGTCTATCTCCATTTCATTTTGATTCCTAGGAGATGGGATGACTACATTTTTGGCTTCAGTAGTTGGGAAAATTCTGATAAAAGATTCTAAAGTAAAAAAAAACCCCTATTTATGTGGTCTTTTCTTTCTGGTTTTGGCAGGGAAAGGTTGCATCACATTCTTCTTAATAGAGCCTACAGGTATCAAAATTTATCTTCTGTGCAAAGGCTTTTGAGTCTTGAATGGAACATGCATGTAAGTAGGTGTTCAATGTTCCTCACCTGTGCCATAATGCTTCACCCTGCCCTTTGAATTGTCATTTAAAGGTGGCGGTTAAGTAACACAACACCTTTTATCTATCTGTTCATCTTAGACAGTCAGCTTTTATGATCGCCCCTCTTCCTACTGAAAGAACCCAGTGCAAACATTTCATGCCTACTTATTGGGCTAAACAAATACACCATGCTAAACTCTCTTCTGACGTACTACAGTGAAATGAATCAAGAGTAACCATATCATATTCAGTTAGAAAATATCTTTTAATCATAGCTGAGCTATGAATTAGGCCCAAATAGTCTACTAAATTTTGAAATGATGGTTTAATGTGGAACTGAAGATTGAAGAGATCTTGAAGATTTAACATTAGTCTGATGAATACTCACCTGCATCAAATTTCATCTTTTAAATTTTGTTTCCTGTTAGCTAGCATAAAAGTGATTAACTCCCTTTGACTTGTTGCTTTTAAAGAGCTCAATGACTGATTACATGCATGGCCGCAGTCCAGCATAAAAATCAACTATTTTGGCGTTGCAGTTTAAAGCAGGTATTGTTTGTCACTTGGAAGGCTCATAAGATTGAATTTATCAGTACTGAAAACAAGAACGAGAGAAGCAGAGGAACAATTGAGTTATGGTACAGTATGGGTCTCGGGAAGCTTGGGTTCTGTTTTTACACTTGCAAATTCACATTTAATTTTTGGTCTGGGCCTGTAAAATGGGGAAAATAGCCACTACACAGTGTAACCTTGAGAAATCTGCTTGAACTTCTGAAAATCTCCGTTTGTAGTTTGATAGTTTGAATCCTCCTGTAGTACCCTGTTCTTCCCTCTTTCCTCTGTATTACAAAATAAGCTGTGAGATTTGTAAAGCAGTTTCCAACACTCACTTTACAAATACAGCGAAGTATTTTGTTCAGTGTCCGTCCAAGCGAGTCTCATGTTGGTGGTTCGAACTACAGCATCTAGCAAAAGGACAGTGCATAAAAAGTTGCTATGGCATCAAGTTACGTCTGGATAAGGCTAACAGCAGTGCTCGCTCTTTGCATCTGGATGGTTCTGTTTAGATTTTTACCAGAGAAACAGTAACAACAAAGATGACACAACAAGGACCTCCCTGCATGAAATCTCACCCCCCATGCAAATAACTGCAATAGATTAAAAAGCAATCCAGATACCTTCATTCCTGGCTATAGGAACAAGAATTCCAACTCTCTGCTTTGATAACTAATCCCTTTCCAAATGGAGCCGATTATATGAGAAAAGTCTGCCCTCCAAAAACACCTTGATGTTTAACCCCTGCTGATCCGACATCCTTGCCTGTTGCGCTGCATCTTCTTGCCAGGAACCAGCTTCCAGACTTCACAGCTCCTTCTGCCTTCAGTACAGGCTTCTGCTTTTGGTGATAATCTACTGTTTAGCTGGTCTTGGCATGGATCTGCCAGATTTCCAGACAACTGCCAATGTCTGCAAATCCTGAACAAGTGTTTTTCGTGCCTCCGCAGAGCAAATCTAGTATGTGTGCTGTGACACCAAGCATGATGTAGAATTTTGCTCCTGTCCTCTGTTACTTTCATGCCAGCTGCATCTCCTATCCCTTTGTTGCTTCTATCGTATACAAATAATGTGATGGATTTCTTAAAAATTTAATTCTGATTTTGATTTAATTCTGATGTTTATTTTTGTTTATGATGGGGAAGGCATCAATTAGTTTATACTAAAGGTACCCAAATAGCACAAATCCAGTATTTTGAAAAATACTCTTGTAACCAATACTGATATTTTTACAAATGACAGAGACGCTTTACTGGTATGTAGTACCTCTATTATTTTGCTATGCTGAGGTAGAAGACTTTTTACTTCCGCATTTACATTCCGTGTAAAGCAGAAGCACGGTGAATGTGAGTGTGAATAAACATAAAAGTATTTGCATCTTAAGTAATTTCAGAGTGATTTTGAAGAGCTGTTTTTCTTATGCAACAGATTCATTCAACAGTTATGAGTATTTGTCAGTACTAACGAATAGAAACCAACTTACCCTGCTTGCAATATCAACTGTTCAGAGAAAGGAAATAATATCATGAGAGTTGTAGTAGACAATCAGTTGTATGGAACAAATATGACTTACTAACAGTAGGACTATGCTCACAGTGCGTTGAATGATCACTAGCACTGGCTGAAATGCAACTGCGTTATTAACCGGACAAACGGAAAAACCACACTTTAAATTCATCCCATGTCTGCCAGTGAGAAAACTGAGTAAATCAATCAAATAGCTAGTTTGCTATGAAGAGTTAACTCAAACAGTTACTTTTGTTTTTTAATGATAGTAAGCTTATTTGAGTGCTCTTCTATAGCAAGACTCCACTAACACATCAGAAATTTTATACATGAGCAGGAAACGTAAAATGAAAGCCAATGAAAGTAAAGCTACTTCAGATGCTTTTGAATGTAAAAGTGAAATATATCTAAGTTTGAGAAATTCCATACATTCAGCAAGCAAACATGGAAAGGATCATATAACTTTCTGCTGTCCTTTCTCAGACCGATGGCTTAATGTTTATTCACAGTACTTTATATGTCATACATTATTCATCAGATTATAGTAAGAAGTTCTCATCTTTGTTTTTATGTTACAGTTTGTTATGTAGCAATTATGGCAGGGTAATCAAGTCCTGGGTTTTTTCTTTAAGAACTGGTAGTGCAATCTTCCACTCTCATGCATCTTAGACAGTACTAAATTAATTTAAAAAGATAATTGAAATTCCCCAACTGAAACATCACAGCAGTTTTCTCAGAACACCATATCTATCTCCTGTAAATGTTCCAGATCAAGTTGCCAGAATGTTGATTTCATTAGAAAACCAAAATAGCAACAATCAGTGAGAGTAAGCAGAAGAGCCTCATGGATTGCAGATACTGAAAAATCCAGAGGCTTGAACTAGCCAGAAAGTCTTTTTTAAAGAAAGCAGCCACAGTCAGTTTTCTAAAGCACATTTGCTTTTGTAATGTGTGACTTGCATAGAACTTACCACATGTGGACCACAGAGCATTTTATAATCATTTCTGTCTTACTGAGTTTCAGGGAAAGAAAGTGGTTTTACCTAATAGGGACCAACCTAAGAAGAAATGAGGACCTCGGCTTTAAGGCAAATGCCCTTTTCACAAGACCCAACGTCTCTCCTAGGCAAATAATAGCATTAAATACTCTTTCACTTGCGTATCAGTTTTCTTCCCTAAATATAATTTTTTGCTTTGCAAATATGCCATTAAACTTTACCAACACTCTCCAAGGTAGGCAATGAATGCCCTCTGTGGCGGTTGATTTTTGTCCTCTATTTGGGGGAGATAGGGACCATGAAGACAAAAGGGTCTATCATTGTGGACTCGCCAGTTGCCAGTGATGTTTTAAAAGGGTTGGGGCAGGGAAGGAGTGACGCACTCCCAGTCCTTCCTCTCTTCTGCAGGGTATAACAAAATGCAGCCGTTTCTAGGGTGGAGCAATGCAGCTGTTCAAAAGCTACCAGCAACTGTGCAAGTGCAACAAAACGGCCCAGTTCGCAGCGGGGAATAGAAAGTAATATTCAGTCTAAATGAATTTGCAGATGAATTCAGACAGACAGAATATAAGGTTATGAATTGGAATTGGATTTAGACTCCTTCTCATCTAAAAATATTTTGGAAACTTTGATGAGCGCAAGGTGTCAGGACCTCTGTTTATGGTATGCTGAAAGCGGCCTGAGAGGTAGAACAGCCTTTACCATCGCTGTGGAGCAGGAGGTCAGTACTCAGCAGGAGGGAAAAGGGAGAATCACTTGCATGATCCCTGTGCTCAGCAATCCCTCATTGCGTCCCAGGGGCCCCTCTGACTGGCCAGGCCCGATTTTGGTTCTGGGTGCTCTGACTCACCACCCGCTCAATTAGTGTCTGATCTTGCAAAAAAAAAAAAAAGCTGAGGAATTAATTCTTCCTTTATTGTGGCCCCATGCCTGAGCTGAAACAGGACGAGGTGATAGTGGAGAGTCACTGTAGGAAGTATCTATTAACACTGGTTACTGAAGAGAAAATACGTATAGCAATGAATGTACGTCAAGGATTTTAACATCACTGTGTTATTTCCCCTGAATAACAGCAGCTGCATCAGCCTAATATTCTGAAAACCCTTTGCTCTCTGTGTTTTCATTTTATATAGGGCAGTGTTTAAAGGGTGTACTCCAATAGTATTTTCTAATTGCCATTGAGATTGTTTAATCAAAATATCAGTATTCACTTCTGCTGTACCCTTATTTCTGTTTCTATTGTGCTTAGTTTTTTCTATTAGAAATGTAACTGAGTCACAACACTGATGTATATCTTCTTACAGTAGCGTTGTTTCCTGAAATATTACATCTTTCCTTTTTCTTCATGTAGCATTTTTTAATCTGACCTCACAGTCACACTATTTTTTTTCAGAAAAACATAATCCCTTCAAAATTTGATTCTTTTTTACCAGTCTTTGCTTTCATTTTAAACAAATACAACCTTTGTAAATATTAATTTCCATTTTTCTTGTAAAGTGCTTTACACTAAACTGTAAACTGTTTTCCATAGAGCTTAACTATACAGTAGACAAAACATTAAAGAAGATTTTAGTGATTATATGTAAGCAAGACAGGAAAAGAAAGTAATAATTTTGTGTAAACAGCTTTTAGGACCCTTCTGATGTTGTGCAAAAGCAAACCTGTTGCTTCGTCTGCAGGACATACAAATGAAATTAAAAGGAGAAAAACAGTTTCAACAAAAAAAGCCTTTTAAAATGTAGAATCTTCGGAGTTTTATGAAGTATTATTCCTTGCGATGAAATAGTCTTTTTTTTAAAGAACATACCCAATATTGCCCACATCTTCCCCCAGAGAATGGTTTAGAATATGTTTTTTAAAAAAATCACATAGCACTGAACTGCAGGTATTTGTCTTGTCACAGCTATGTGTTAACACAATCAATGTTAACTGCTACAAAAGCTGTACTATACTGTCATCGTGAGAAATACATGCCCGTAGCTCAAATGCATCACGGTGTTGTTCTGATTCTTCCTGGCAGCTTGTGCTAAGGCTGTATTTTAAGGACATCCTCTAAATGAAAAGGTTAGGTTAGGATTTCCCGGAATCACACATTGCCTTAATGCAATGTGCTATGAGATAGAGACATGGAGTTCTGCACAGTTTGTCCATGAGAGGCTTCTATAGACCTCCAGTAGTAACTTCACGGAGCAGATCAATCGCAAATGATTAAAATAATAATAAAAAAACCCCTGGTCTCTCAGAGATTTGAGTTAGCCTTCTACAGAGCCTGTATTGGTTCTGTATCCAATAATCTCCCAAGCTGATGCATGACTATGTGTTTTCTTTGTTTCAGAACTAATAGAAAAAATTGTAGTGAGAACTTTAAAAGTGAGATTTTAGAGGCAGGGGATTTGCTATTTTTTAATATAGATTAAAAAAGCACATAGATTTAGACAAATTCTTCTATTTAATTCACCAGCACTAACTCCAAATTAGGTCTGAAATATGTGAAATCACATTAGTTTTCAGCACCATTGCATAGGTACAACTTCGGGATAAATTGATTGTTAAGAAAGGTAATTTAACCTACAAGATCTTCATTATTGATGATGATAGAGAAGAAACCAGTCTGATTCTCAGATTTTATGATACAGTTTAATTAAAATGATTTAATTAAAATGAAGTGACAACAGCTTAGCAATCCTGCAATCTCATTTTTATGAAATTACTTTCCAGACCAGGAATGCACTTAAATCTTTAATGATGTTTCCACATTTCTGAAATTGAAAACCTTAAATTACTTTTAATGCTATAGGTGGAAACTGTAGATGAATACTACTTGTAGCTTCAAACATCCATGACACGCTGGGTGCCTTTTGTCTCAGCATTCCAGGCTAAAGGACAATGGAAGCGAAGCTGCATCCTCAAAAAAAGAGGCGTCTTGATCCATTTCCAGAGCCGGCCTGAAACAGGGGAAGAACAGACAATGCCATAGCTTCTCCTTGCTATCTCTTGCTGATCTCATCTTTCAGTTTCACAAGAGCTGATTTCAAGGAGGAGAAATCTGATAGTAAGTATTCAGTGGCCAAGTAAGTGCACGGTCCTTCAGTGCTGAATTATCCACAGCTGCTTACTGTTAGTAGCTACGAGCTAGACACAATGGGACTGGTGGGACAGTGGCCCGCCTGTCTCCACAATGAAATAGCGAGTGTCCAAACTTAAAGCCGCTATTTTCCTCAGTGGCATGGTATTTCAATAGAATTTTGCATAACTGAAGGTAATTGTGTGTGTCCATATAACCAGCAAAAGAGATAGGGACAATGGGTGAAACTACAGCGCAGCAATGATGAAAGGCGTTGTTTCGCATCCTGCTTATGAAAGAGTCACTGGTACTCTGCAGCCAAAACCACATCCAGTTTAACTGATGCTTGTCACCTCGTGGACTAAATTTTCCATTCTCATTAGACAGTTGTGAGAGATTTGAAAGGTTTTAGATTTTCTCTGACGTACCCAACAGTATTGGCTCCGATAACGTGTAGAAAACCAGCTTGTATTATTCGGTGGTGAATCCAGCTCTGGATAGCAAGAATGAAGACGGGTCAAGACTTGTTCTTGCCCACTTTGTGTTGCTTGCTGAGGCTTCTTGCAAGTCTGTCATGTAAAGGATGCCCCTCTGTACCTTCATCTTGACATCTGTTTCGAAGGCACTGGGATTGTTTTCAGAATTATTTTGTATAGTAATGAACGCTTTTGAGAATCTTGTCTGAGCTTGCCATTACTGAGATTTAGCACCATGTAAAACTATTCACTACTCTCAAGAGCTTTAAGGTTGTAGAACAAACACTCAAAGGATAAGAAAGCCTATGAAGCCTGAATTCCAGATGCATATGAGTTATGAAGCTGTCTTTGAGTGATGACTTTTTTTCTGGTTGCTAATCCTCTGCCACTTTCCTTTTTTTTTTTTTTTAGCTTCACCACCACAATGAATGTTTGTTTTTTGACTGGGAGGAAGAGTCGCTTTACCAATACACCTTTCTCATGTTACTCCTATGTTTCTACTTTGTTAATTAGAAAAACATTGACTCTATCCTGTAACCAAGGTAGTATTTTTAAATGCACTTGAACAGTAAGTAAAACCAGAGTATCCAAATAGGTGAAGCACCTGCATCATATTTCACTCTCATTTTACATATATATATGGCCACAGATAAAAATGTGTTTTTAAAGCACGTATGAGGAAAAATATCATATTTTTAGGACCTTTCTATGTTTAAAGAGGAATTTGACCCCTAATGTAGAAGGAAAAATGAGTTGGTGGTAACAGTTATAAGCTGCGTGCGCTGTGTGCACTGCTTTCTAGCCCATCTCATCAAGCTGCTCCGTGTCCTTCCCTTTAGGACGCCACTTCAGCCCTGCAGCCCCCGCTGCGAGCTTTTTTCCGAGCCCTTCACCGGTGGTTTCCGAATACCCGCGGTCGACGCTCCCGGCCGCCGCGGCGGGCACGCAGCGGCAACGTGGCTCTTCCCCGTCGCGTTCGGGTTGCGGTGGTGGTGGCTCCACCGCGGTGGCTTTCGTGCGAGGCGGCGGACCGACCCCGCCGGGCGGCTGGCGCTCACCCTGCGCAGCCGCCCCCGCCGCCCCCGCCACCCCCGCCACCCCCGCCTCTCCCCTCACGCTCCCCGCCGGCAGCCGTTGAGGGCACGGCGTCGCTGCCGGCAGTGCGCAGGCGCCGCCGGCGGGGCCGGGCGCGCTCCCGGCCGGGGCGGGAGGCGGCGGCGCGCGGGCAGGCTCAGACGTGGCAGTCGGGTGAGCGAGTGTCCTCGAGCGGAGGCGCGCGCGGGCAGGCGGGAGGCTGCGCGCGGCCCCCAGGTAACGGTCCTGACGGCCTCCCCGGGCCCTCGGTCCGCCGCCACAGCCCGCGGGGGCGGGCGGCGGGGATCGGGGCCTGCCGGCGGGGCGGCGCTCGGGTGAGCAGCCGCGGGGGGCGGCGGCGGGGCCGCGGCTGTGCCCGGCGGTGCGGTGCGGTGCGGTGCGTGGCGGGCGGGGGACCGCCATCGGAGGCAGCCCGAGGGGCGGTGGGAGAGGGCAGAGGGGCTGCGGGCGCCCTGCGGCAGCGGGAAGCTGGGGGGAGCTGCCCCCTACCTGCGCGGAGCCGGGGAGCCCACGTTAGGCGTACGGTGCCCCCGAGCGCCGGCGCGGGGGGCAGGCACGGGTGCCCCGGCGTGCCGCGTTCCGCCTCCCGCGGGCGGGCAGACGTGTCCTGCGCGGAGCGGGGTGGTCGCGCCGACCGAGCAGCGAGACCTGTTGCGATGTTACAGTGGCTTAAAATTCTTAGTTAATGGGGATAGAAATGTTAACTGTTCGCAGGTTTTGCACTGAATTGGAGTGAGTTTAAGCTTACGCTTTCATAGCTTATTCCAAAATGTGTTACTGAAAAAAATACACAATGTAATGTGTGTAGCTGTATCCCGTTCTGTGTCTATGTGTCTGTGTAGGTACATGCGCACACCCCAAAGGTTATTTGTCAAATTGAGATTGCAGCATGCCTTGGGGAGGGGCAGCACCTCTTCCTAGACGATATGATACCGAGCACAGTGTCTCTGAAGAAATACAAAGTTCATAGCTCTCCTTCAGTTAGCTGAGAACGTGATCCTCTATTTTTGATTCCGTTACCCTACTTCTGCATGCACATAGTGGAGTTTTACATCTTCGCAGAGAAATCAGTGCAGTAGAGCAGTGCATAGGTACAGCAATCCTCTGGGGAAAGAAGAAAAAAAAAAAAGATGACAACGTATTCTGTAATAGCGGTAAATTAAATCGTGGAGAAGTGCTTGTGTTAGTGTTGTTCCTCAGGCTATGGGGTGTAAGGTAAACTAGTGTTAAGAGAGACAGAAAAAAGTTTTCATGTCCTCCTGTGTAGTGACACTTGTAGTAAACAAACCCGGGGAAGATGTGGGTTTAGCAGACCCTCTGATCGTTCTCACACAGTTTTCAGAGTGAATCTGTATGTCTCTTGTTAGAACCTGATCGCTAAAACTTTAGGTGATCAGTTTCTATTGACATGTTGGGTGTTGCCTCCCAGCTATTTTCATCATGTGTTGGTATATATACATATCTTGAGAAGGGTTTAAATATGCTGAATGTTAAATAGAATCTGGAACTGCGTTTGATAAACTTAAATTATTTTGCTTATGGTTAGAGTTCCTGTCTCTCTCCAGCACAACCTCTGCGTGTTTATACTGTCTGTGGGAAGTTTGACGTGGCAAGATTTTTTTTGTGTGTGAGTGAGTGACTAAGCTGTGGAGGAAGTCATTTCCCCTGGATGCTGTCGCAGCTCAAGGTGTTGGCTGTTGCAGCTGCCTCAAAGTGAAAATCTTTTCCTTTATATAGATGTAAATTATATATATGTTTATGCCAGTGTGTAGGTAATTTAGTGCTGACTTACTGTCTTTTGGAGCAACGAAAGCTCACACTGCCACGTCTTTTCTGGTGGGGGCGGGGGAGGGAAGAAAGTATGGCTGGCAGCAAGAAGCCTCCCTGTTTAAACATTTTTTTTCTTCCCTTGTTTGCCTTGTTAACTAAGAAATAGAAGACAACTCCCTAAGATTACCTATCTGAAGCAGTTTAATACTGCAACTGAGAAACCTTATGGCGCCTTGAGGAGCGTGGCTTACAGGATCGCACAGGCAGTGTGTGAGGAGGGCTAGGCCCTGTACCCAGCTGAAAGTGATTTCTTGTCTGATGTGGAAGATTAGTGAAACTGTTGCGATTGGTTTTTTATTTTTCAGAAATGTATGTTTAATATGAGAAGCCTAGAGATGGGTTTTCTGATAGGGATAGCTTTTCTCTACTGACATGTGCCGGTGCAGCATGAATTTGTCTGTTGTGATCTTGGAGCTCCATGTAACTTTGAGGTGCCTTTGTGCGTGCTTCTGGAGCACAATTCCTGATTTACTTTCATCCAGTTTGCACACTCAAAGATCACTCCGTGGCTCCAGCCTAAGAATGTGAAGTATAGGTGGTTGGGAAAGCTATTTCAAAGGAACATTTAACATTAAAATGCTAGTTTATATCATGTATCGTTAGTTCTTTAGGGATGCTTGACCTATGTACTTGGGACTCTGCAGAAGTAGTAAGTGCTCATTCAGGGTTTGGATCCTCAGCATTTCTCAAAACAGTTTTAATTTGGGCATCAAGAAACTTAGTGGAATTCTGTTTTTGTTAAATTCAATATGAAGTCAAAATAAAAAAAATCTTTCTTACACAGAAAAGAGAAAGCTAGCTATCAAGGCTGCAAAGCGTACAACTTCAACAACTTTCCAAATCCCTTGGTGGCAAGGTCACTGTATCTGGTCTTATGAAATACAATAATCCGGTTTAGTAATGTAGAATTCTTTACGTTTCCTAGTTCTAATCTTAAATGATTGCAATTATCAGGATACTCCTTCCTGAAAGTTCCCTAAAAAGTTTCTTTTATCCTGCTTAACAAAATTGTGACTGCAAGAAAGAAATTGAATGTCTTGTGAATGCCCTCATCATTACAAAACTTTTTCTGGATTCCTTTTAATCAAATTCTGGTTTGGGGGGGGGGGTGGGGGGTGGGGGTGGTTGGTTTTGTTTTTTTTTTTTTTTCTTTAACAACAACAGAATCAAGATGTGAAAGCTTAGGGAAAAGATGCCTGGTAATAGCAAGGACAGCAAGGTCCTTTTTTGCCCTCAGATGTGTCTTTTGTCCTTTTGGGAACACAGTTCACAGCCTTTTAAAACACACAAAGAGTGAAGACTATTAGCAGGTGTCACTTTCTCTTTTGCAGATTCGTAAAGAGGACCCAATACTTGGAATAAGAATATTGCCATCATGAGTCAACAAGGCTATGTTGCAGCTCCTCCGTATTCCCAATCCCAGCCAGGAATAGGAGGTTTTTCTGCAGGTTTTGGACCACCTAATTCTTCACTTCATTATGGGCATTACGGGGACCCTAACTCCTCATACTCAGCATCTCAACCAGGTATGAAAT
Source organism: Aptenodytes patagonicus (assembly GCF_965638725.1). NCBI lineage: Eukaryota > Metazoa > Chordata > Aves > Sphenisciformes > Spheniscidae > Aptenodytes > Aptenodytes patagonicus. The sequence continues at coordinate 80,463,321 of NC_134952.1, forward strand.
TGGCTTAAAATGTGTCTTCAGAGTCTACTTTTCTATGAAGGCATTTTGTGTCTCTTTCTTACTCATGTCAGCACAAAATGCTCAATTTTACACTGCTACTGCAACAGGATCCTGCACTAGCTTTGTCTGTGTTATTGTTGGTGCTCAGATGTTGATGTAAGATGGGTATCTGACCTTCGTGTGTGAATGCTTAATGCTGTATTATGCTGTATTATGAGTAATACCTAATACAGACAAATACAAAAGGGGCTGTTTCTGGGAATAGAGAAATGTTTCTGAACTCATATGTGTTAATGGCAAGCAGGCTCTCAGAAATGGGTTGTATTCTTCACAGTAGGACCCCTGTCCAACTGAATTATTGAGCAGAAACTTGCATATGAATATGAGTTGGTGTTCTCCTGCTTAAGTTTGCTTATTGGGTGATGTATTTGGATAGTGAGTGGTAAGTAGAGCCCATCTGCTTTCTAACTACTCAGGACGCAGTTACTTTCTATGAGGAAGGGCACCTTGGGTGCAAGCAGATTACAAGCAAAGGGGATATTTGCTTTATTTCTACCAGCATAATCATGCTACAGGTAATGTAATTGACATCCAACAGATAAACATGACTGTCTCTCCTTTGCTTTTCATTAATTTTAAGTTACTGATATATGGCTTCAAATCTTTCAAGAAGGATAATATATGAGTATATGGTGGCTGAAGCTTAAAAAAAAAATAATTTGAGAGCATGGATTTTAAACCCATTTTGCTGTAAGTCAGTCATGCTGGTCTAATTTCGGTAGAGCCAAAGTGGGCATGCTAGACTAGTGAATTGGGGCGGAGGAAAATATCCAAAGAGTAAGGTTTCCTCTTCCCTCTGTAAGTCTACTATATACATAGCCAAGATAGGGAGACAGGGAGAGGGACCATCTCAATGTTTTGCCTGATGTCACAGGGGGAAATTAGTTAAAATAGTAAAGATGTCTGAAGTATTCTCTAAAGCATCTAAAAAAAAAAGTATTTGTTAAAATTTTTAGTAACGTTTAGATTATGATAAGTTACATTAAATTTAGTATTTGAGATGGTGGAGTAGGGTAATGACAGAACTAAGTATCTAAGTATATTGAGGTTTTTTAAGTATTCTGTGGTGTCCTTGATTTTTGTGTTACCATGAAAAAAGAAAAAAGTTTTACCCAGTTTCTCTAAAACTTCTTACTAAAGACAGCAGGAGTTGTGTTACCTTAATTCAATGCTGAATATAGTCAGAAGATAGAACTACTTCTGGTAATAGGCTTATTAGAATACTTGGGAAAAATACCAGTTTTGGTATCAAACGAATTTTTGATGTTAGAGTAATCTAAAGGTAAATAATTCAAGAAATACAGGTTGAAAGCTGTTTATTTAGCACTGCTGTTTACATAAATGATAGTCTCTTTGCAGTCACTGTTCTAGATCTGAATTAAGAACCATTTTTAGCATAGGTTTACAGGTTCTACATGTGGAGGCTTTTTTTTTTTTTAAAGGTTGTTCCAAGTTTTCTTTCTGACCGTGGTCTCTGAAATCAAAGGGACCTCTTGCTTCTACCTATAAAGATAATGGTGACAGGGAATGACCAGTATCCCAAATTGAACTGCAGGGTCTGTTCATTCTTGCTTCTTTCTTACTGTCCCTCTTGGGTTCTTTTGCTGGAAAGTTACCAACTACTCTTTGCTTCCTTTTTACTATCAGTTCTTTTTCATATCTGCTTCTATAGCTGACCAAAAATCTGTCCTTTCTTATGGAATCCCAGAATGACTGAGGATGGAAGGGACCTCTGGAGGTCATCTGGTCCAACCCCACCGCTCAAGCAGGGTTGCCTAGAGCCTTATTGCTAGAGCAGGGCCGTACCCTTGTATTTCTTGGTGATCTTGTGCTTTCTTACAGTGTTCTTACATAAAAGTACTACTTCTTTTGCAGGTGTGTCGAAATCAACTGTGCCTTTTGGATCTTCAGCTCCTGTTGGGCCTCCACCACCTGGTACACATCAATTCAGCCAGACCAACTTCCAAAATGGGCCCGGTACACCAGGGCAACAGCCACATAGGTGACTTTCAAGAATTAATATGTGAGATCTAAGCTATTTGACCTCTGTTACCTCTCTTCGTCTGCTTCACTGACATTTAAGTATGACATCCCTTTTATCTTCAGCAGTTCTGACTTACTCTAATTCTGAACTGGATCTTCTGGTTCAGTTCCCTGTGACGTTAAACTGCCAGATCATACGGTGTGATCTGTAATCTCATTAAGTTCCATTTTACAGCAAGTCAGGTCTTTATCATGCGTTGTTATGATATTTTATATTAATATGTAAAATATTTTTAATTATTCTTTCTTCTTGATCTTAGACCCCTTGCCTCAAAGCAGCAGTAAGGTGTTATAAGTGCTGTTTGATATAGGAGTTGCATTATTTTTTTTGTTCACCTTCTGAGGTCTTAATTCTCCTTTGTTGTGAGGTACCAAGAAGTTGTTATTTACAAATTAATAGTTGCCAGCGAGTTTTGACTAGAAGCTGGTGCATGTCTCTATATCTGTAGTTTCCCCCCCACATCCCCCGCCTTGTTAGGATGTCTTTGCTTCATTGTTGTGGGATCACAGCCAAGGCTCCATAGGGAACTTTAAAGACATTTTATAATGCAGTTTTGTTATACCTACTCTTGTGCTTAGGTCTGAGATTGACTATGAAGAGTTTATTTGAAGTGCTGTTGTCCTGCCTCCAGAGGTCACAGGAAGAAGTGAAGGAGACAGGAGTGGCGAAGGCAGAAAGTAGGGACAGGTGGAAGCTGTAAAAAGAAACCTTGGAAAAATGATCATACGAGGGGATAGCCAAGCTTTATTACACAGTGGTTATATTGCAGGTAGTTATAAGTGAGTAAATATGCTTAGCTCTTTTATTTAATTCTGTCAAATGTTAATTATTTTGCTCACCTCCCAGGAGTGGCGAAATTAGTTTGTGTACCTCTAGCTATTTTAGTTTTAGCGAACTTGACACCGTTGAACAACATTTTTGTTTTAGTTGGTTGAAGTCTTAATCTGCTTCTGTGCTTTTTGGTTGTTGTATAGTTACTTGTGTTCAAATAAAGCCCTGTATATGTTTTATTATGCATCAAAATGGGGAAGCCTGTTTGTTGTCTGTATGTTATCACTGTGTAAAGGAGGACCCAAAAAAACTGGTGATCAATTGTAAAAGACAATGTACTAATGCACAGGGAGAAGTGGTTGTTGTCCTGAAGATGTAAAAACAGGGTGAACAGAGTCAAGTTGACATGACCAACCCAGCAAAATACTGATTCTCTTTCCTAGCTTCCAGTCATTGCCCTGACAGCTGCATGTCTACTGTTTTTTACCTGAGCTTGTTTTATTCCCAAACTGCTGAGAGCTGCTATTCTAAGGCCAGGAAATTTCCACGTCGAAATTTCCACGTCAAAATTTCAAGGAAAGTTAATTCTATTTCTCTTGATATAGCTAGGCCCCTCCTCAGTTTTAGAAGTGGTCATAGGAAAAATCAGTGTAGATCTTCTTTGGGAGACAGCCTGAGATCTTATTTTTCCGGAGTGAAATAGTCTGGTAGAAAATATCTTTGTAAGCCACATGTGTGTTACCTCTTTCTTTTCTTTAGTTGTTTTTCTTGCATTCATGTTTTTCTATATCTGATAATCATGAAGCAGTTTTTCCCTACCTGCATCTTCTTTTTTCCTCTACTACAGGGAACTCCTTAACAGTTTCTCACTTCATTTTGCTCTCTTCGCAGATTTTCTTCCTAATCTTCTTCACCCATCCCCAGTAGGGAATGTACCTTTATGAGTGTGGAAAGGGGATGGAGTGATGCGTTATGTTCAGAAGCTTGTGTTTCTTAATCTTCAAGCTTTCATATAGTTATTACCACTCTGTCTTTGCCATGGCATACTCACTCTTCTTTGTTTCTAACAAGTATGCAAACAAACATGTACTGTCTTTTGTTTGTTTGTTTTAAACAAGTGTGCATTCTCTCTGTGCTTCATGACTATTTTAATACAAGTATACGTTTTCTGAGCAGAACGTGAGCAAACTCAATCTGTCCTAATTAATTGTTTCAGCACCACCCTTGAGGAGGTATGAGACCTTCTAGAATTATGATTGATGTAATTTTTTGCATAACTGCACTAATTTTTCCCTTTAGGTTTCAAGGCCCTCCACCTCCAAGCAGTACAGGACCTTCCTATCCTCCCTACAGTCATCAGTCACAACCAGCCTACCCAAATACTGCATCCACTTCACCTACAGCACAACTTGCTAACCAGCTCAACAGCATGCAGATAAATAGCTATGGTAATCAGTTTTATCTGATCTGATTGACTTTTTCTCAGTTAAAGCTATTAAGACTATGATAATTAGAAACTTACTGAACTTCTATATAAACAGAAAATGAAATCTTTGACCACTATAATTTGCTCAAGTTCTTAGAATTTTTTTTTTTAAATCTCATCCTACTCCTTAAATCAATATTCTTGGGTTAATTCTGAATTGATGTTTGATGAACCTTCCATAAAAGTCAGCTATCTTATCAGTCATTTCTCAAACTACTCGGTGATCCTGTCAGTAACAGCCAGTGCATGAGCAATAATATGCAGACAAGGTTTCATTTTTCTCAGCTTTTTAGAGTTTCTCTCTGTTTTGAAACTATCTTATTCTTTTTTGTCCAAATCTTATAGTTTAGTTTTTTATCTAAATTTATTTGCATTTATTTTGAGGTTAAAACATCTCAAACCTAAGCTATGAGGTAAAGATGTGATCATGTGATTCTTCCATGTAAATTACCTCCCACCACTAATTTTCTGTTTGATTGTATCTGCTTTTCCTGAGTATTTCCTGGTGAAATTCACCATTTCATTTAAAAGGAATGGAATTTAGTTAGCATCTTGTTTTGCTCAGGTCAGTGTGTTTAGGAGGATGAATTTTTTAAATGAGGATCACTTTGGTGGGTGATACCTTTGTAAGATAACATGTAAAGGTGAACTTTTCAGTTCAGGCTGCATTGATACTGTATCACTGTTCCTACCCTGGCTTTAAGAGTTGCTGATTTGACTTGAATGAAGCCTGCATAACTACCATGGGTCTGACCCTCTGTACAATTGCTTGTGAAAACTTACACTACCTTCACCTTAGAAAAGTTAGTTTAGACTCGACTTCAACCTTGATGTACTGAACTGCAAGTGCACAATTAACTCAGACCTTTTTATACAGGACAAAGGGTGGCCCAGCACCTCTAGAGCACTTCATATATAGCAACTCATATTATTTAGAGCAAAATTTTTTTTTGCTTCCTGCCTTCATTATATTGCCTTCAGCAATAATCATGTAATGTTCTTGCTTATCGTGTTACACGCTGGAAGGTTGAGATACCCTTCAGACCACTGAAGACGCAGATTCTTTACAACTCTGCTTCTGTGTTGGGTTTTGTTCTGATTTTTCCTTAGCTGTAAGTCTGAGTTGGTGTAACTTGACAGAGTGCTGAAATTCACAGCTTGTAAAGCTACTGGAGTGATGTTTGTTTGTACCCGCTGAGAACCTGAGCTTGTGTTTTGCATGTGAAATTTTTTTTTCAGTTAACATGTCTGACAGAAGATGCATTTCAATATTTGTATATTAACACATTGGTCCTTTTGCTCCAAACCTAATTTTGGTTATTTTTTTAGCTTTCTTGAAAATGATTTCACCGTAACTCTTTGGGGAGAAATTTGACTAAAAAAAATGTAGGTTTTGTAAAGTAATAAGTATTTACAGATTGTAAGTCTCACCCCCCCCATTTCCATGGTCCTCTTAATTCTAATTGGAATTTGGAACTTATAAACAACAAACTATTCCTCACTAGTGTGTACAAAATAATTCACACGTTTCATCTTTTAGCATCAAAACGAGAAGATGGTTGTAAATGAGGTAAAATGAGTGGATTTATCTTCCATTGAACCTGTCATGGTGAAATGCAAATAGACTAACAAAAACATGCCACATAAGGGAAATTGATTATTAAGCAAAAAGAATGTTGTTTCACATTATGAAATTAAATATTATTTCAAAAGCAAATAGTGATTTATGTGTATTCTAATCAAGAATTGTGAAAAGCTGGCTTCCCTCTCTCTTTCCCCATCCACCCCAGCTGCAAGGTGTTACTGAAAATAGAGCCAAAAGAAATAAAATTGAATGTCTGAATCAGTTCAGACTTAAACTATGAGGTCAGATTTGTTATGTGAACAGGCATTCAGAATCCCCATAATGCAGCATTGTCAGTATGGGATACAATCCTGCCTATATATTGTAAATGTATTGAGCAGAAATAGAACACCTTCCACACAGAGTTAGTAGGTTATAATTTTTGACTCAGCTGACATACTTTCTTCCTCAGGTCCTGGCACTACTCCGAGCTCTCGCATGTCTTCTGGGCATCCGGCATCTTTTCAGGGTCCACAACTACCACCACCAACCCAGCAGCAAATTGCTTTACCACCTGGATCACAGGTTCCTCCACCAGCAAATAACGTTAATGGCCTTTGTGCTCAACCATCATTGCCTCCTGTGGCCAGACAAGATGGAATCCCTGGACCTGTCCCCCCAGATCCTAACTTGCAGCAGCTTTCAGGACAGCCTCCAGGGCCTGGATATTATCCTCAGCAAGGTAAGGAAGGATGTTTGTTACGTAACTGAAAACAAAACATGCATGGAGAATCACTGGTGGAACTGCGACCATTCACGGTTGATGTTCTGCTGAGTTGGAAAAATGAAAGTGTAATCCTCTTTTTGTAGAATGGAAAGATTTGCGTTGTAAATCAGTACATTTAAGGCAGGCTATGCTTTTGCTCAAAAGTTTAGCAATCTGTTGAGACTGTAACAAGAAAAAAGACATTACTTTGGATCAGAAACAGAATTATTTAGTTAGTAATGGGTAAAGGCATGACATACTACAGAAAGGAGTTTTTCTTAGGCTCTGTAAAGGTATAGGTTGCTCTCTGTCTTATAGTACTGTCTGTCATAAGCAGCTTTCAAAAATGCTTTATTGTAGCCATAAAGAATTGTAACTGAGTACAGTGATTTCATCTGACATAGGGTGAGTAAAACAGTTATTTTGACAACTAAAAAGCCAGCTAACTAGACCAGTTTGCATTGACTGATGTGAGGGAGGAGATTCTCACTAATGTAACGTCCTGGTTTGAGTAGCTGTGGTAATCTCTACTAACCGTCCTACTTGACATACACCTGAAAACTTTGGAGCCATAGTTCTCACACCTAGGCTTATGCTTACCTTTAAAACACAGACTGCATGAGCCAAAATAATCCATTTCTTTTACTTGCTGAAAACAGAAGGGAAGGAGAAGTTGCATTTAGCTGAGTAAGAATGAATTGAATGGCAAAAGTTGATGTTGAAAATTGGTAACGCGACTTAAATACTTTAAATGAATTGTCATTTGTAACTGCAGCAAACTATGGTCCTCAGATGGCAGGATCTCAGCTGTCTTATCCTGGTGCTTTTCCTGGGGGTCTGGCACAGCTCCCAGGTCCTCAGCAGAAGAAGCTTGATCCTGACTCTATTCCAAGCCCAGTAAGTAATGTGGCACTGATTTTTTTTTATAAAAGTAAATTTCTGCTGCATTTAAGAGAAAGGAATGACAATGCTAATATTGTATTTATTTTAGTTGGTGGGGTTTTTTTGTAACATAAAATTGCACTTACATGGCTTGGTTCACAAGATATGTTCCAATTTTTGCAGTTTCTTAATTACATGCAGTTTTGTACTCTGTGCTGTCAGTTTTGGATAAATTAGTGCATAACGTTAGTTTTAGTACTGAAGAGGCTTTATAACTTTATCTAACATGGGACTTACCCATGACTCTAAATACTTTAACAGGAATTCTCGACAGGATTCTTAGTATGACAGTGAGCAGTACTGAAGGATTACTTGCATTCACTGCAGCTAATCACCTTTCCTTTTCACTCTGGAAAGTTTGAAGGCTTAAACTTAGTAACAGATAGACACCTAAAGCAGGATTTGTGCAGAATACAGGTACATGAACTCTAAAACTGCAATCTTGGAAATGCTGAGAATTCCTATGCTCAAAAGCCACCTCACCGTTGGATTTCAGGAGTTTCCCAGACAACTAGAATTATTTGCCTGAGCATCCTTCCAGCTGCTGCAGCCTTGTAAGGATTTCAGTAGCTTGGAATATCCTTAATGCTTAAGCTTCATACAGGTTGAAGAGGCTCAGCTGTTGAAGCATGCCTGAACATGTACTGGTGGGACAGTGTCTCCTCTTCTTAGAATGGTGTTAGAGAAGGAGAAAACAAGGTTATGATCGTGTCCATCTTTCTTAAATAAAGTAGTCTAATTGTTACCCAGAGGAATAGCTAGTCAGATGCAGGCTGCATTTAATTTCTTTATTGAGAACAGCTGATTGAAACAGAGGGAGAGAATGTGCTGGACTCATGGGGAAAACACACTCTGATGCACACACTTTTACTGGTTCTGGCAATCATTCGGACAGGTCAAAAGGTCCTCGGAGAGTTGGGATTCTTGAAGCAGGATGTGTCCTGCAGCTTTGACCTAGAAGTTTCTACTTAAAAAAAGGTATTAACCACCACACTGTAAGCTAGTCTGGGTGAAGTAATCTTCTGCTTCTCTGCTGAGGCAGTATTGCTGTACAGGATTTGTGTTCCACCGAGATGAGGGAAAAGCACGTGTAGAAGCCTGACACTGTGTAGTAGGGAGCAGCCCTGCTTCCTTAAATTGGGATATTCTTGTGTCCTTCTAGAAAAGAATGTTTTATCCAGTGATGGTTTTGATGTAAAATCCCCAGAATTTTGGAAAAATGCTTGTTGATAGTCACTTAGAGGTTAATGTAGCAACTGTGGTTGCCTCTGTTAAAGGCAATTTTTGAGTTAATATAGCTGAAAACCATTGTGTAAAAAAAACTAAAGTGAGTGTCTGTATAATTAACAAATGCCCTTAATAGGTCAGTCATTCCTAGTGTTTCAGTATGGTGCTTTTTACATAAGAAGGATAAAATGGTCTTGTCTAATTAAAAAAAAAAGGGGGGGGGGAGAAGGAGGTCTGGCATGAAAGCATGGACTGATGTCTTGTTTCAATTACGCATGTAGAATAAACAGCCTTGACTATGACAGTGATGTTAAAATAGGTTAAAAGGTTTGTTTAAGCAGCACAGAGAGGATCAAAATGACATGTTTAAAAGAAACATGATCTGGGTCAACGTCTCTAAAGGGCAAAAAGCTAATTCAGAATGAGGAATAAGTATGACCATGTGTATTTCTCTTGTTATATTTACATTATATAATTACAGTAGTGTTGCCAGATAAATTTACTTCTTATCTATAGCCATTGTTGATTTATATTTTTCTTACATATCTTAGAGGTTGATAAGTGCTCTGACAACATCTATGACAACTAGCATCTGGGCTTTGTCAACAATTGTTTCCAAGGACAATGATATATTTAGGTCAGTTAACTGCAGAATACCATGGTACATTGATCCTTTGCAGAGCTAAGTCTGAAAGTGGTTTGCTTTTTTCAGCCAGCGGACTTTTTTAGAGCAAAACCTTTTTCCTTCTAATGCAAGAGTTAGCAGTAAGTATACAAGCCAAGGAGGCAGGGAAAAGTAATCAAGCAGAAGATATAACAAGCTCTCTGAGGAATGTATTGTATACTTAAATTGCAATACAAAAACTTTATTGAAAAAAAAAAATGTTACAGGCCCCAGATTATTTCCAGTGCGTTAGGAAATACCTCTTGGACAACGATCAATAGATTCAATGCGACTAATTTTGTTTTTCTTCTGTTTGCTTTCCAACAGAGGCTTCAGAACTTCCCTAGCTATTATTAGAAATTCATGTGCAGTGTAAGGATACAATTCTGTGAGATACCAGCAGCAGTGGCAAAGCCAGTTTCAGAAATTCCCTGTCTCATTCCTCTTGCCTCTCACAGCTGTTCAGCTACACTCTAAACTAGATTGCTGAAAAGACAGCTTCTTTGAGGGAAGAGGAGCAATAATGGTATCATCTCAGTCATCCGGTTTATGGTGTGGAACAAAATACAGCTTTATATAACTTCAGTTATGTCCTGAAAAGTATCAAACTTAGACAGGGGTGAGGGACTGTGCAGAAGTGACAGGGGAGGAAGTACATGGGAAAGGAATTTGTTCAGTAGTAAAGCCAGCTTCATGAGCGTTTCATGGTATTACATTGTAAATTGCTATAAACTAGGCTTCAACCGGAGTAAATCTGTACATGATCAGAGCTGCCTCATTTTAGTAAAAGTTTTCTGTGATTGCTCTCCTTTACTTTCTTTCTAGGAGGAAGCTCACAACATGGTAGTCTGACCTAGAAAATGAAAACCCTGAGCTCCAGTGTTGAAATACTACCTAATGGCCAACAAGGCTTTTTTCAGGAGTTTAAATTGCTGCTTTCTAAATGGCAGTGCTGAAATATAGCTCAGCTAGGAAGGTGATCTGCTACGTAGATTATTGTTTATTTCTTAACCATGCTGTGCATGGAGCCTAGTCAGGAGGAATGAGGGCTAACCCCTCCCACCGTTGCAATCTGTACATTCATTTATGAAGAACAGCAGCTGGCACAGCTATGGTCATACAAAAGATAACCTGGTATATATGGCATCTGAGTAAGGTGATGCAACCTTGCACTTGGGAGAATGGAAGGCCAGATTCAGTAACAAGGACTTATTTACACCATCACTCTCCTCAGTTTGCTGGCTAGCCTCACTTGAAAAGGTCTGTCCTCCTAGCAGTCAATATACATACTCTAAAAAAAACCTCATTTGTTCACTGTATATAGGTCTTATCCACCCCAACATGTAGTGTTACCCCTGAGTTCCAACAGGCAACAGCAGCTGTAAATGAGTTACACTGCTCAGCTGTGTGTATAGTTTCCTAGTTGTTAAGTGTCCATGAAGCCTGTATTGTGATAGTTTTATAGCACCTCTGTATAAGACAATGTCAGTAGTTGTTACTTGGTGTAGATATTAGCATAACTGTTTATGAATGTAAATGCATGGCTTACCTATCTCACACTGTTCTTGCTTCTTATTCATCAGATTCAAGTGATTGAAAATGATAAGGCTTCTAGGGGAGGGCAGGTCTATGCTACAAACACAAGAGGACAGGTTCCTCCTCTCGTCACCACAGACTGCGTAATCCAAGACCAAGGTAACTGTCCTTGTCATTGATTTGGGACTCTTTCTAGGTGAAATTGAATATAATTTAAAAAAAAAAGAAAGACTAAATTCTTACATTTCTCATCTGAAAATGATGCTTCTTACTCTAAATTGGACATGAAATGGGAAACTCCCTTTAAAGAAAAAAAAAGGGGGGGGCAGGGAGGGGAAGTGGGAGTTGAATTCTTACACCTTGGGTTAACACCTCCTCTACCCTTCCTGACATTTAAAATAATATGAATAGTTGAGACAACTTTTCTTTTTAACTTAAAATTTTTCAAGGTTTTAAATTTCAAGTTGAAAATCCTTTTTGGATTCTTCTGAAATTTTAAAAGATGGACACTAGAAGAAGCAATGAGACTAGCACTGTCACGTTTTAAGATACGAATTTTGGAAAATTCTATTCAAGCGATTGGGGCGGTGTACAAGCTGTCTAGTTGACTTAATTTTTTCCTTTGGCCAGTGTTATCTGCCTTTGCCTCTGCCTAGAGCCTGGAAGTACAATATTCCATGTGCTGCTCTTGACAGCAGGCTTGATATTTTAATACAGATTAAACTGATGGTATCATTTAGTCCAGCATTAATTTATCAGTGCTTGGATAAACTGTATAAAATGTACAAACACATCAAGATTTTTTGGCATTATCTGAGAATGGGGTAATGCAGTTCTGATGAACCTTTCAATAAACTGAGCAGAGCTGCAGCTTGATGGTTAAAAAAGGAGCATACGGGAGCCGATTTCTGAACTCCTGTTGCCTTTCAGTGCTCCTGTCTGCAGTGCACAGCACAGTTTCTCATTGAGGGAACTGAGCTAAGTGTGCTATGAAAAATGGCGTGGTGATTTTAGCACACTATATTTTGCAAGATAAATGAGCATGGTGGTGTTAACACAGATACACTGTTTTCTGAATCAGAGCTAGCTCATTAGAGCAGTCTAAACAGTAGGTATCAGTCCGCAGCATTTCTTTATATACACTGTTGACATTTCCACTGGGGATTTCATCCATATTATTTTCTTTTAAGATCTTAGATATGATAAGTTTCAAACTAATCTCTATTGAGATTCTTATTGCAAATAATTGTGGGGTTTTTCTTGATATGTTTAAATCTCGGCTTTAAACTCAAACAGCAAGAAAAGGTTTACCCACAGGGAGGGGCAATGGGCTGACATATAAAGAGGAGAGATGGGCAGAAGCTTGCATGGGAGGAAAAAAGCATGTATTTAATGTAGCATATGCACTTGTTGCTTTATGTTGTTGATTTTTCTGGTTTGTGTTTGGGACGGGCGGGTTCCTTTTAACAGCCTTTCATTCTGCATGCTATGTTGGGTGTTCTAGGCCACGCCAGCCCTCGTTATATCCGATGTACTACCTACTGCTTCCCATTGTCTTCAGATATGGCCAAACAGGCTCGCATTCCACTGGCAGCTGTCATCCAGCCTTTTGCTATTGTTCCACCAAATGAGGTAAGGACTAACTGAATATTAGTCCTATGTGGTTTTGTCTCCTAAATATTACAGACTTGTTCTTCTCTGATTGGGTTAGGGGTGAGGGTGTTTTACCTCTGACTGTGAAGGAGTAAGACAGTAGAGAGATGGCAGGAGACTGAGATGCACTTTGGTCATGATGCAACTTCAAGGGATAAAAAAATCTTTGTTTAGAAAAGGTACAAGAGTGATGACTGTGTAATCTGAACCACTAGGTTCCTGGTGTTCCCCCAACTGCCTCTAGTTTATGCCAGCTTTGTCAGTTGCTTGCTCTGCTGGAACTCCATAGGTATAGGCAAAGACATCAAAAAAGGATGACCACAGACTGTATCAAGTTAATCTTAAGATGTGGACAGTTACATTCAAAGAATGGCATTTTTCCGTTTAGTTCTTTACAAAATAATTTAATTTCAGAACAGACTGAGAAGATAATGGTATTTTCTACTTGGATGAGCTGAGCCATACAAAGAAGACAAATGTAACCACCCGTTTTTGGCACACATTTGGAGGCACTAACCTGGTCAATTCCTTTTCTCACATTACCATCTCTAATAGCCCTTCATATTCCAAACATATCCCTAGTTCTTCTTCAAAGTATTTCTGCAGGTTGGCAGTATCGTGTGGTCGTAAGACAGTTACCCAGATTTCCTGACATCCCTGAAGGATTTTATCAGTAGCAGGGATAAAACCGGTTTTCGAGTGCAACACTTAGCCGCATCATCTGTAGGATCATCTTTCTTGTTCTTCAGCTCCTGCCTCTTCCATTGCACAGCTTCTAAATTCTGCAACAAAGGTCTGCAGAATGCATTTCCTTTTCATGTGCTGCACTAATTTACTTTCAGAGCATTGTTTGCTGGGAAAAAAACAGATTCATGAAAGCTGTAGTATGTGATTGTGTCTTCAAAAACTCCTCATAAAATGCATGCACAGAAAAGCCTAATTAAAATCACAAAGACTTTCAGTGCTTGGTTTTGCAGTCTTTGATTTTTCTTTAACTTTGTTTTATTACTTGTAAATTCTTAGGGTTGGGTTTTTTTTAAATATGCTGGAAAAAAACAGATGTTGTTCTTTATCAGGATGGATAACTTCCAATCCAACAGACCTCTGTAGTTTGAATTAAGAGTATTATTTTAGCAGGGTAGTATGTAGTTATCTTTCCTGTAGTCCACAGGGAAATAGGATGTATTACTTACGGTTCTGCAGATACCGAGTCTCACCATTTGTCTGCTAGACGGCAGTTTGGGGTTTCATTCCAGTTCTTGAGGGGAATGTGCAGACTTGGCTTGTTGCCCCCCCTGCATTTTCTCCTAGATGAAACTCCTGCTGTTGCTTCTCCATCCCTTCACTTTACCAGCCAACCTTTACTCTTTACTACCTTTTATCCCAGTTTGTGTGCCCAGGTGGCACTTAGCAATTCTGCTTTCATGTTGGCTCTTCATTTGTGCATCTTTCACTTTCAGTCTGCCTCTAGTCATTTATGTCCTCCGTGCATGGCTTCCCTGTCGCCTGCATAGTGTTTGGATATGGTGATCAATGAGTTGCTAAAATCTAAGTCTCTTCTGCATACATAAATTAGCAGTATGTACAAACACTTGTACTTGGCCAAGTTCAGGAGGGTTTTCCCAGGGTTGGCAAGAAGATGTACTCAGTGACCCACCCGTTCTGAAGTGTTAGTGCTCTCAAGCTGTTGGAAAGGTCAGTGGAATTCATTAATCTGTAAAGAGCAGTGTATTTTTCCCTAGCCTCTTTCTTGGAAGAGGCTAAAAAACCTCTGAAAAATGTCTCTCAAAGTTGGCACAAGTCCAATGTGGAAAATATTAGTCTGAACAGTTACAGCTTGGTAAAGTTATAAGAACTGAAGAGATGGTGTTACAGTAGGAAGTGCTGGGCAGTCTTAGCTGAGGCAGTTTTTCCAAGGCTTGCCTGCGCCCTTTGTCTTCACTGCTGCCGCCAAAATAAGAACTTGCTCTTAAGATCTTCTAATAAAAATGGTCTTCCATATGGGACTTATAGCGACTTTAATTCTGAAAAGCCACTTAATTTGAAAGAACTGGGCTTTTTATAGAGGTAAAATACATTCAGGGGCTTATGTGTGCTTCTGAATTTCCTAGTATGGTGCATTCTGCCTGGAACTAGGGACTGCAAGGCACAGAATGTTCTTCGTTTCAGAATATCTAGCCTATCTTATGGATAGTGCCTTTTAACAATGCCTACAGGTGATGCTCATCACATGTTACAGGGTTCAGTACAAAGTGGGAATCTGTCTAATCTCTTTATCTCTTGATAAACAGCATGTTGTACATAGTAACTGTTTAAAATAATGATTTTTTTCTTCTAGCCTTTTAATGAATAGTTTCCCTTCATTCATCTTTGTTGCAGCTTCAGCTGCAGATATGTCTCTGTTTCTAATACACTCAGTGTTAACACCCAGAGAATTTCAGTTCTGTTTCTTTTCAAAGGAGGAGGAAGAAAAGCAATGGCTACAAGGGTTTAGTGGACTATGGATGTGAAGTGACCACAAATGGTTTGTGCAGCTGGTAATATGGTTAGGAACAGCTGAGAAACTGACCTGTCTCACTTGAACTGTAAGGACTTCAGCAAATCTACACGACACACATAATCCATTGTGATGCATACTGCATAGACCATGCCTTTCTGTGTTAGTAAAGCCATATTCTGTGTTAGTAAAGCTGTATTTTAGAAGCTATGGGCTATCAGGGTCATTCAAGTGACAATAGACTTATGAGTGTTCCATAAATATAATTCTTAATTAATTGGTATTTTGCTTTGATCATCACTTACAGTTGAGGATGAATTTAAAATAGTATATAAAATATATTTGCATTTTCAGTGGTCTGTTGCCATAGAATTCATGTCTGTCTGTTCATTTTTCTATGCCATTACTGTACTAAGACAGAAAAAAGGAAAAACCTTATCTTACTCCCATTTCCAAATAATACGAGGATTCAGTGCAGTCTTCAGATGGCTTGTTCTTCCTTCCTGGAAGCCAATCCCGAGTGTGGATTTTGATTCATTGAGAGGATTGGTTTTTGCATTGATGAAGCATTATGTTCTGTCCAGGTGACCTAAATGATATCAAGAGAACTGCAGATCGTATTTTCTCCTACCCATGCTTTGTTTGGTACTGTATAATCTGAACTGCAGCAAAAATTTAGTAAAAGAGCAATGAAATAGCTAAGTCACTGATAGAAGTGACTTAGTCACAGCTAAGACACTGATAGACACTGATAGAACTAGATATGTGTATGAGAGGGAGAGCATAATTGTACAGACCTTGTTTTCTTTCTTAATTGAACACATCCACCATTTTGGTGGATGACTTGTGAATGGTGTTACATGTTGGTGCCAGTTGGAGGGTTGGGTGCTCTGATTAGTGTCTCCTTCTGAGTTTACACTTCGACCATCAGAGCGAAGTGTTGAGCTGTTCTTGGTTGTGCAGGCAGCGGGAAGAAGTGCCTGAGAGATTCTTCATCTAAAGCAACTGGATAGGAGGGAGTAGGAAAAGGTAATTGGGGTCCCAGAGTTGGCAGAGATGTGTGTGTAATGGAGATTATAGGAATCACTTTGCTGTCAAACCTGTTTTGTTCTGTTACTCATTGACAAGGAGATCCTATGAGAAATTCTGTTTGGAGTTTACTGTAGCTTCTGCAGGTTAGCAGCATTTTCTTCTGCCAATTAGATATTTTTCATTTGTCTCTCCTTTCAGATTTTACTCTGAAGAATCAATAGTGCTCCAGCTGACAGAGCCTGGAACACTCCCTGAAGTTTTGGAATTAATGTCTGTAATGAATTTAAAAAAAAAAAAAAAAAAAGCTGTCAATTGCATTCATAGAAACAGTAGTCAACTGGAAATTGAGCTTTGAGGATTTGTTTCTTTTGACTAAGAACACAGGGAGATGGAGATAAAAGATCCTGGGAGCTTTCAAATAAGAAGTTTAGGTTCAGTGACTTAACAGTAGTTTTCTCAGAAATACTCTTCCAGTTTGGAGGTCTATCGTGGGAAAAGAGAATTCGGGATTTCAGCATGTCTGAAAGGCAGATTTAAGTTCATTAGTCACTGTGGGTTCTTTTGGGGAAAGTGGAGTGTCTACACACAGGGGCTGGTGTGCGGTCTCCAAAAGTGAAGTGGGAATATTAGCATACTAAGTGAATAATTTTTTTTTTTTAACTAAGGTCTGGGGAAAAAACTCTCAGGAGCTGAGAAATACACAAACAGGAACAGGGGCATCTTCTGAAGACGTGTACAACGGATACCTCCGTTTCCAGTAAAGAATGGGATACAAATTATCCCTGCGGGAGAAAATAAGAACACAACATAAAATCATTATGGTGCTAGATGAGGATGTTAAATGAAAAGATCTCATGCATGTCTTTGAATAAGTGTAATGGGGGGGGGGGTGCTAGGGGGGAGCCCCAAAACAAACAGGGTTTGCCCCTGCAGTGAGAAAGAACAAATTCAAAATTACAGAAATGTAGTGGAATGAAAAGACGAAGATGCTGTTGCTTTATACCCTGCTAAAAACTCCCCAGGCAATTGAGACCTGGTGGAGTAATACTGTGTCTGAGAAGTTCCATAGCATCTAGAAGTCTGGTGGAAATTCTGAGTTGAGAGGACACAAGGCCAACATAAGTGAATACAAAGCAAGACATAGAAATATACCTATACCAGTAGGCTGCAATACCGGTCTTCATGTCAAGAGAGGAAAGCTCAACTCCACAATGATTTATGGCTGAAAGAGTAAGAAAGATCTGATGCAGCTAAGATGCAGGATTTCAGGTGCTTACATGTAACCTGGGAACTGCACAATGAAAACATTCTAGAGAAGCCATTATCAACATTTAAATAGTAAAACTGGCCACACTGAAGAAAAGTTCACAAAGGAGGCTTTACCTCAGTAATGTTAAATCACAAGTGAGAGCGAATTTAAGACATAAGTAGAGGCCATTCAATAGAGATCGTTCTAGGGTTGTGTTTGATATCCCAAGAGCAGCGAGGTTAGCAACACTTGGCATATAGGCACCGAGCTTCAGAAGAGCAGAGCAAGTCAAATGGATTTATTCAGAAAAGCCCTCAAGGTGAAACTTAGAGTGGCAAAATCCATGGAGGGCACGCAGTCTCTCAAAGATTACTACAAAAAACCTCCAGCCAATCTAGAAAATTATAAACTAGTGAACATTACCTGTATGCTATGTATCATTTGAAACAAAGGCTCTTAAAACATTCATGCCTTCCTCCCCCCTGCCCGGCCCAGTGTCTTAACAGCTCTAGATATTTCTGAATCTTTACCAAGTCCTTATTTATTATTTCTCAGAAATAACAGTTCATTTTCACTCTCCTGATTTGGATGATCTATGGAAAGTATTTGTTTGTTATAGATTGAGAATACAGTATCGTTACTTGGCAGAACTTATTTTTAGTCCACCAGTGCTTTAGCAACAGTCTATAAAAATAAGCTGGCTCTCACAGTTATCGTCATAGACCAAGCCATACATGAATTTGTTTTGGAGATGTATGAATGTTTCCAGAGCCTGAATAAACCATGTGATCTTGATTTAACATTTAATACTACTTGCTAACAAAAGGTAGTTAAGAGTATTCCATGTTGTAAAAGCAAATATAAACAACTCCAAATAATTATCTATAGTCTTAAATATTTAAATATCTAAATTACCTTCTTCTTTGCTCCTGAGTAACTGTTGTCGTCATTCTCTACCATGTTATTTCCTATTTATTTGAAATTTTTTTTTTAGAAATATTCATTGGTGGGAATTTAATATTTCACTTTTCATTTTCTCCTCAGTTAATTAACTAGTTAAAAGATAAAATTGGAATGGAATTACTTCTCAGAAATGCTGGTGTTCATGAGCTAAAAGCCATTTAACCTTTTCAGGATAGGGAACTTTGATGATGACCAATGCAGCTGAGGTGTCTGGAAAGCCATGGTTTTTACAGGGATGATAGTACGGTTTCCTAGGTGGAGCTGTAAGGTTAGCAGAAGCTAAAAATTGAGTGAGGTGAATAACTAGCACATGATGCAGTGTTAAAAATATTTTTTTTTGTTTCAAGAACAAAGTCAAGTACCAGAGTGCAAATTTTCTTTTAGACCCCAAGTCTGCTCTTTTGGGTTTTAAATAAGTCATTCAAATGTTAAATAAATATGAATAATTAGGGAAATCCCCACACTTTTGCAATCTACCCTGGGCTCAGTGGGGACTCAGGTTCTGCTGTCTGTATTCTGTAGCTAGTAAGAAAGGCGAGCAGGCTGTAGCTTTAGTTTGAAGCATATTTTTATATAGACACATGCATTTATTAGTGGTTATGTGCTCATGCAGAGCTTTGGTTTGAGGAGAGTGAGGAATGCTTAGTTTGCAGGCAATATGAAACGATTCAGACTAAACATCTTACTGCTCCTTTCTATTAGGGATGTGTTAAAAAGCACAGACTGCAGAACAGCTCCTTGAGGTGCTTGCTGATAACATCTACCCACTGTAAAAAGCCATCATTTTTATTTTACCCTTTCATTTCTGTCTTTTATTTAGTTATTTATTCACAGGAGGCCTTTCCCCCATATTGCATGAGAGCTTTTGATGAGGGACTCTCATCAAAAGACTTTTTTCAAAAGGAATACCTTATATCGACTAGGTCATGCTTATCTGCATGATGGCTGACTCTTGACGGAACTCAATAGGTCTATGTCATGACACCCCTCCGCAAGAGCCACATCAGCTCTTCCTCTGTATGTCCTATTTATTTGTGTGTCTTTTTATGTTCTCCTCCATTGTAGTATCTACCAATTTGCTTTCTGCGGAAGTAGGACTTGCTGGTCTGTAGCTCTGGGATCACCCAGAATTCTATGTAAAGTTTCTTTTTGTATTGCTGCCTTCTTTCCTTTTGGGTGCTGAAGCTGATGTAAGCAGTTGGTTTAGGTACAGTTCAGAATTTCACACTGTGAGTCTTTTTAGACAGGAATTGCATGGTTAGACAGTAAAACTGTCTGTACTACTAGTAAGCTTTTTTTAAACTATCAAAAGATGATAGTTTTAAGAAAACTTTCTGAGGAAAAGGTTCTGAAAGAGATTGATGACAGTTTTGCCCTGCTGTCTGTTTTGAAATGTCTCACCCTTCTCAATGTTGGCTTGTAACTTTGTAATCCCCGTATGTACTCGGGGCTTGACACGAGTGAGATTCCTCTTCATATTCACGACTGCTGGAAATGAAATGTCAGAGCTTATTGAATGTTTAATGACCTTTTTCCTTTGTGTAGACTTCATATGACCCCTTATACCTAGGTTATTCAAAATTGCTTCATGTCTGTTGACAATACTGGACTTCTCTCCAGTGTAGGTTACAAAAGCTTCCTCCTTTCGAATGAGTACTCCACAGCAAAAACAGCAGCTGTTGACCAGTGAGGAGATAATATTTTGCTATCTCTGAATTGTAAGTGGGACAGATAGCTTTGCGTGCTCAGCAGTTCTGGTCTCTGGATTGTCCAAGATCCAGCAGAGAATGATTTTTGTCAATGTCTGTGGCCACACTGTCAAAGTAATCTGTGCTAGTTGTTATGTTTTTCTAAAACACGGTAAGAGTAGAAGCCTTGCACATGCGATATGACTTAATAGTTAGGACACTTAGTCTGACCACGTTGAAACGCTTTTTCACCCTACAGGAAAGGGGGGCTGACCACCAAGCTATTTGCCAGTTTGTACAGAAGAGTTCATTGCCTCCATTTAAACTTCCACAGATAAAGTCAGAGGAGCAGAAAGAGAGCACATGCACCAGTACCACACTGTAGATTACAGCTAGGCCAGATAGTTTCAGGGTAGGGCCATGCTACCAGATATTCCTCCTTGTTCTTAGGACTGCCTTGGTATTTTTACAGCCAATCCATTGTCGAGCTCTTTGGAACAATCAATCCATATAGAGACTGTCCAGGTAGTATAAACTTGTATCCTGAACTCATTGCTGTATACCATGCTGGGAAGTGTGAGCCTAAGCACTACTGTTTCTTCCATTTTCCAGATATTAAAATAAAACAAGTTCCAAAGCATCCTTGTTGATGCCTTCATTTGGGAGAGAACTGTGAGACTCTGGTCTCGTAGTTCTGAGTCTGCCTGGACTATGGAGCAGGATGGGTATTTGACAAGCTTTGTTGCTCTGTCAAAGCTATTTTGGTTTAGTTTTTTTCAACTAGCTAGCGCCAGGTTAATGTCTGGGGTTTTTGCATAGCTCCTCTGGGGTGCCTGACTCTCCCATGCATGATATGAAGAGCCCAGAACCCTCATGCATCTCAAGGTGCCTCACCCGGAAAGTTTTATATCCCTCTGGAGGCCAGTGCCTGTAAGCTAGGTTTCGCAATGCCTAATTTAGAGGTGCGTAAATTAGATGAGGCTTGCTTTATGGAGTATGCCCCGTGCTAGTCTGCATTTGGTAGTAAAGCATTTGGAACTGGATTGCTTCCCAAGACTTCATCATCTAGGAGAAAGTTTTTTGTTAGCCTATTGGGCTGTGACTACACTCCGTAACTAGAATGACCTTTCAGAGCCAAATTTAGCAAAGGCTTTGGCAGCACAGTTTTTCCTAATTCAAGTAAATTTCCTGATTTAGTTTTTTCTGCCTTTTTGTTTTTAGTGTAGGTTTTAAAATACTCTTGAAGTGTACTCTTTAAAATATTTCTGTAGTATGTTGTTCCATGCACCAGTGTTGTAATGGCAAGGAGGTAATTCTGAAAGAGATGGGGACAGTGACTTGAAATTTGACATTTATATAGACCTTATTCATATTGTAATCAGAGTTCCTGATTATTTTTTTAGAAATTTGAAATTTAGACTGGGAAAATGCCTTCTGAAGATGTTGTAATTAGTTTCTGGTAAGTTGGAGACTGTTCTTCAGAATGGTAATAGCAGAAGAAAAACCTGACTAAGCCACAGTAAATACAGAAGGGAAAGAAAAAGTAACATTCATATCCACTTAATTAGCTGGGCAACAATATTGATAATTTGTTTTGCCAACAGAAATGACACTTAAGTAAAAAATTACTTTGGCTATAGCTAGATACTGCTAACTCAAAATAGCTGCTTGAGTGGCATCTGCCGTTCTGTGTGTGCGTTTTCCTCTACGGACTGTGCGTTGGTCTCCTGAAATGGTGTTTGTCTCCTCTTATGCACTGGCCAAAGTTGATCGTAGCAACAGCAGTAAATTAAACATTTTAAGTCTGTACAAGCTCTAACCTTAAGCCATCAGGGATGTTACTCAGTTACCTTGGAAACTTCACAGAGTCAGAGCGCTCTGGTATTTAGTAAGTTCAGGAGGAAAAGTTCGTGTTTGGCTTTTTAAACTGAAGTTGTTACTGCATTTTTAGTTTATATGTATTTTACTTATCTGTGCATGTTAGTGCAGGATTGTATTTTGGATGCAACCATGTCAAGTGTGTAATTACATAGAAAAAATGTTTTTTAAAGTTGAATAGGAAGCTGTGTTGGGAGGGGTTTGTGGTTGGGTGGTTTGTTTTGGGGGTTTTTGTGTCAAAGAAACATTGCACATGGCCTAATCATAGCAGGCTCTAATGCTGTCCTGTAGAAAAATAGGAGAGACTAAGCCTTCTTTTACAGAATGTCCCTTCATTGATTCTGTGGGAAGGGAAGTGCCTCTTCTTGTAGGACAGGAAATAGGTGGAGGGGGCTGCTTTTTCATATGGTGTTTAACAGAATTAGGTAACCCAAGCTTGCTAAATAGAGGCATAGATTGCCTCCTCAGCCCTAGAGTAAGGGAGCAATAGAACAAGTCTGTGCCCTTTGCAGGACTGCTTAGCTCATAACTCAGTTTGGCACAGCCCCTTACTTGTGACATTCAGCTATAGCTCGGTGTTAATAAAAGAGAGGAGGGTAGTTGCATACAAACATTATTAATGTTTGGAGGTTCTGGAGTCTACTTGAAGCATCCCAGCTATCATAGTAGTGAAAGTATTCATGGGAGAGATACTTGGAGTATGAACATTCCTACCTGATGTGGTATTTTTAAAGTAACAGCTAGTTTTGCTATTGACCTTCAAAACTAACATAGAAAGGACTTGACTTTTAAAAAGGGTATTAAACTCATCCCAAATATCCTTGCATCAGAGGTGAAGATATTCAGTGCTGCTTTTTGTTCACATAGCAAAAATTCTCCTTATACTTTCTGAGTACTCCTGTAGCAATTGGCTAGCTACAGTTGGCTTGTGAATGCAGCATGACACTTTAAGTTTGCCCAGTTCTTTCTGATTTCAGTGGAAATAAATTAATTAGCCTTAGAGGCATGTTTACTAATAAACATTGTTCAAGAAGGCCTGGAGATAAGCAGAACTATTTTATCTACCTCCAATTAAAACACTCTTAAACTTGTCTATTTTTTTTTCTAATTAAAGTTTCTTTCTTTAATATGTTTGGCTGCACAAAAATAGGAGCAAGAGAGTTCCTATTGTAGAAAGCTCTCAGGAACGCAAACATGAGTAGTCGGTTCAAAAAGTCACAGTAATGCCTTCTAACAAAAGAGAAACAACTCCAGGTTTTCAAGAAGGAAAGAAGCCCGCCATTCATCAGACTTTCATGCGTGATCTTAAGTCAGTAATTGCTTTTCTCTCAAATGCTGAAAAATACTCTCTCTATATATACACACACATATATTTACACCCACACCTGTCTACCCACCTAGATATGTGTGTGTGTACATATAAAAAGAAAAAAACCCACATATTTGGTCTCTAAAGTTGACGATAGCCCAGCAGGCCAGAATGGTCCTGAAATCCAAAGTTAGGTTAGGTTTTGGTTTTGTTCTTGCTACAAAGACATGAATAACATTGATATGATGTTCTTCTGATGCAGAATTTCATCTAGGAGAAGTGTTGCTTCAGAGATCACTATGCTACATTTAGATTTATTTACAAACTTAAATATTTGTTCCCTAAACCTAGAGCTGCATGTTCCACGAGTACTATTTGGAGTGTTGCTTGATTGGCTATCCTAAGGATATTCTAGAGCATGTTAGAAATGGTCACAGCTGTGTTTACATTAAATGGTCTTTGACCTTCTAAAACAGAATTGATATGCCAATTTACCCGTTATCTTTGTATGTTATAGGCTGTGCCTGTATTTTAAACTGTGGTGTTAGATTTGTCATTTATTTAGAAGTCTTGAAAAATGTTATGTGAGGGTAAACTAACATTGATGTGACCACACAGCACATGTAAAGGACTGGGCCCGTCAAGAAGAAGTCAGTAGTAATAGTATTTGGAGCCCAAATTCTCTCTGCTATTTTGAAGATCCTGCAGAGCTCTCCTGAAGTGATCTGCAAAAAATAAAAATGATGCCTGAATGAGGTGTGTTTAAGAGTTCTTCTTACTTCTGTAAAATATATTGCTAAATATCTTTTATTTTGTTCTGTGCTGAATGAATTTCAAGCCAGACAGAGAACAAATCACTGAAAATCAAACTTCTGATTTTGTTGTGAAACTCCAGTGATCAATAAAGCTGGACTACCTCCCTTGTAATTATTACTTACCATTTCTGTTGAGAAGCTTCCTAAAACTTGCCTGTCTTATTTTTCAATGGTTTTACAGCTAGTGTGACAATCGTACCTAAAAACCTCAGACAAGGACTACAATGCTGGACCATGTGTGATACTGGTATGTGGGAACTGGAGCTGTGGCTTAGTACAGGCATGAACCTGCATCCTCTCATGTGATTTATCGTGTGCATATTGCCCTCAGGGGTGCTAACACGAAGGGGGGACACACGATATGACAACAACAACGCTGTCCTAGGCTAGTTTGGCTGTCTCTTACACCTTCCTTTGTCCTCTTCTTGTGTATGTGCCTCTGCACCAGCTCCCGCTCTTGCTAGGATGAGCATAGACTGGACTGAGGCAGGTCTTGCTTAAGATCTGATTGTTTCAAAGTGCTAACGTTTTGAAAGTCTGTTGTTCAGCACAGTTTCTTGATTATCCAATTTCACACTCCTGCTTATATCATCAGTTAATCCTGGCTGCTGACCTTCACTTGAGATACAGCATGTCCATACATCCAAAGAACAGTCAGCACTTCAAAGCTGAGAAGTGCTGGAGAGCGCTGACTCGTTAACACTTGGTATTCCTGGCCTGGGATCGTGACCAGGAGAACTTGTGGTGCCTCTCTTAAGCAAAAAAAAAAAAAGTAAACTTTTTTTTCCATTTTTTGTCTCCCCCCTGCCCTGCCCCTTCTATCACCTGTATGATACGGAAATTCTAAAGAAGTAAGCTAACTAATTTTGGTGTTTCTTTACATCAAAATTTTATCATTATTACATGTATTTTCCCCCCCATCCTCAAACTTTTAAAAATCCTTCTTCTCATGTTGAATAGAGTATCCTGTATTTACACTCTTCACACTGCCAACTCTGTTCAGTTAGTTGCAATACTCCCCTTAAAAAGGGAATGCTGAGTAAGGATTTCAAGGATAGTCTGAGGTATGACCCTCTGAAATCAATAACTGGCTTTCTGTTTATTTTTGTACACACTGGATCATATCCCATGTGCAGTGTCAACTTGAAATTCACCTACAGTATTTTTTGTGCTGCCGTGTATTCAGGTGAATGTCCAGCCTGGGTCTGGAAGATTTTTGAGCAAGAAGGTTTGAACGTGCTTCTTGCATTTTTATGTGGTGTGTGGAAAGGAAAAAAAAAAAAACACCAAACCAGGTTATAGCGAAGAGATACTGCATCACATGGTTGATGCTTTAGCCGTGCTGCAGTTATGCAAACAAACAAGGAAATAGATGAAAAAGCACTGTGTTACGGAAAATACTTGAACCTGCTGTGAACCCTGCAGAGGAGATAGTCCAAATAGGCTTGAGTCATCGGCTGAGGAGGCTGATAGCGTTCAACATCTAAAAACGAAGAATAGGCAGAATAATTTTTGTCTTCAGAGGGAATGGCTTCTGATAAAAGACAGTAGGAACATCACAAAGGGAAATACTTTCTTGACATTTTAATGCGAATCAGTAAAGCAACTCAAAACCGAGGGATTATTTGTAGACTGGTTAATCTTTCTCAAAAGCAATCTATGATGTTATAATAAAAGAAAACAAACCCCTTCAACAGTTCTAGGAAACAGAGACAGTTTGTTTCATGACCTAGTTTTTTTTTTCCAGAAACATCAGTGTTACATTTCAGAATTCTCTTTGATTATCCGGAGGAGTTTTTCCTCATCTCTTTACTGTACTAATTAAACGCAGGATTTCCTTGGGGCAGTGGTACCACACTTGGCCAACAGCCTTCTCCTCTGTTCATTAGGAAGCTATATTGTATAGTGTACCTTAAAATTCTCATAGGAATATTTTAATAATTAGATTTGCATCAATGTCAGTGTAAATAATAACTCTAGAAACACAGCCTTTCTGAATTTGTTGTCCTGGCAAACTGCACAGCTTGTCTGTTTAATGAACTGTCTGGATTGAATAGTTGGCAGTTTTGTGTCTTTGTTTCTGTTAATCAGCCATGCAAATACAGTGTTTAGTGTTCGCTGTACGTCAGAAGTATAAGATATTTTATCTGCTGTAGTATTGCTGTTCGTGGATATAATTTTAAGGAACTGTCATATTGGAAGTCATCAGGAGTTAGGTATCTGCAGCTCTCCAAACCTGTGAGATACTCTTCCTTTTGAAACAAATAGCCCTCATCTAAACATGTCCTGAAATCTTAGATCCCCTAAATCTGGGGTTTTCATGGGGCGTGCTTTCAGAATCGTTTGCCCCGGAGATAATTTGCAGTTGGAAAGGCAACTTGTCACGTGTAGTATACAATGTTACATTCCGTAGAGTGACCCTCCATGTCTTCCATTAGTAATGTTCTTCAAAAGTGTATAGAAGAACTGGTGGCAAGTTCCTCTTCTTGTGGGGATGAGTAAAGGTGTGATAGAGATGCTGATCTAACTGAAAACTACATTCGTGGAAAGAGTTTTTGTGTTCCTCTTGGACGTAGCCAGACCTTGCAAGTTGTGTGGGCCTCTGTTCAATATGATAGCATTCCTGTTGTTTCAGTCCTGGGGTGTTAAATGCACCTAAACGATGGTGGAGTCAAACTACAGGCAAAAACATGGCTCCTAATGTAGACTCGTCACTGTACTGATAGGGTCTATGTCAAGGAGTGGATAGGAATCCGCCTTGGCTGTGGTAGGTAGGAAAAGGCAAAGATGAGGTGCCCTGTCCATCCCACGTGGAGATTTGTCTTGCAAGCACAGCTACAAAACGTTTTCTTGCAGCCCAGTCTATATGCCAGTCTGGCAATGAAAACAGATGCTGTATATATTTTACTGTGTTGTGTGATAAATGGCTAGTTTTCTTCAGTGTTTGTGTATGCCTCTCTTGTTCTGCAGAGACACACTCTCTCTTAGGTTTTTCTCTTTAGAATGCCTTTCCAGAGATGTGCCATGACAATCTTGAGCTTCATCACAGTCCTTACTCCTACACTTATGATTTCCAGCTGTGGCCCTGATTCTGCAATGTGAATACGGAGATACTTTGCAGACATCACAGGGAACCCTCAGAATTGGGTCAGGACTTCATTTTTATAGAAAGCAATAGTAATTCAGCTTTCTCAGGCTTTAAAGCGCAGGTTACAGTCCCTTTGGAAATTTTTACGGATGTATTTCATCTTGGAGCTGTGCCACCACTGTCTATCTATTGCTTTGTGATACTGTTCTGACTCCTGAGGGATGTTCTTGCTGAAATATTTCCAAAATAAAACTCTTGCTATCCCAGCTATATTTGGACTAATAGTGGGATAAGTTATGGTTTATCAGATCGGCTTTCAGGACTTGCAGTCCAGTGGGGCCCTGAGGTTCCAGAGAAGGGAAAGTTTATGCAGGTCTGTTACAGCATTTCCCATCTCTTCTGCCCAGTCCTCCTTTGCTTTAACCTAAAAATACGATGTTCTGCCTCCCAGCACAACTGATTCTTTCTGCCTCTCTACTCTTTTGGCTTACGTAGAAGGAATCGCTTTTATGCATCCGGTTCAGATTTAGGCTACCAAGTATTAGTTTGGTCACTGGTTTTTAGAAATACTTATATTTTGGTAGTGCTGGAACGCTAACAAGCAATACGTAGGTGTTCCTTTTTTGTGAGGTCCGTCTCTGTTCTCGATTAGGTGGTCCAAATAGGCAAATTGGACAAAGGTTTGTGAAGACATGAGGGGGAAGAGAGGTGTAAGGCCATAACAAGTCCACAATATAGCCAATGTCCAAATAGTTAGGGTAGTTATCTAACTCGATTCACTTATTATTGGTAGAGATTTAAGAGAGGAGAGAAAGAAAATGCTGATACTTTATAGGTGGAAAGGCAAAAGAAAAAGGAGTATTGCATTTGTTTAAAACAAACAAACAAAAAAAAAGATTTTTTTTTTATTTTTTTATTTTATCTTATTCCCCTGCTGCTATGAGAGTTTGCCACTGACTTCTATGGGACCATAAACAGATCTCTGCTTTATCTTCTGGTATACAGTGACATCTACAGAGAGTGGAGCACATCAAACAAGACTTTCCCATTTAGCACCATGTCTTTTTTTATGACCGTTGTTCTTTTTTGTATTCATTAGTTTAAACTTATTACTTTACTTTATGCTTTTTAATGCATGTACAGTATTATTTATCTCTGTACATTTCCATGGAGATCTGCCTATTTTTTTTTTTAAAAGTTACTTCACCCTGACAGAAGTTATTTTGACAGTTGGAAATGCAATAGCAGTTTACACACCCAAACAGAAATGACTTTCTCTTGATGGGTAGAATGTCTAGTCTTACGGTGTAACGCCCTGGAAGATTTCAGCCTTTTTGAGGTAAAGTTTCTTTCACAACTGTGTTGTTCACATCAAGAAGTGGGTTTTTTGATGCTTTCGGTCCGAGTGCTTATTCTGAAACTATCATACAAATAGCTTTTTCATTGGATATGTTCATTATTGATGTAATGTTTTAAATTATTTAAAGAAAATACTAAAATGTAAATTTCATTTAATTTCAAAAAATTCCAAATGAATAAATCAATAAAGGTACACATAGGGCTTTTTTTCAGGATTTTTCTTTGTTAGACAAAATCTTTAATTCTATTGGATGCATTTTTGGTTGGTTTTGCTTCATTGATTTTTTTTTTCCCCTTAATTTTTTTTTTTTTTTTTACATTTCTGCACGCTTATTAGGAAGAAAAAATAGCTAGCTTCTGCAGTATGATTTTATTGGTGTTTCATCCTTTATTTCTCTGGGCAAGACAAAACAGAATCCAGCCTAGTATATGTTTACAGAACATTGCCTGTGAATACTATTTTCTTAAGACTTGAGCACGTTTTAACCTCGTGCAGTGCACGTAGTCTCAGTAACTTCAAGACAACCATTTAATGCATAAAGTTAAATGTGCATGTAAATGTTTGCAAACATAACCCTTAGGCTACTGAGGCTTGAACCCCACATTTTAAAAAGGACTTTGTAATAAGTAATATTTTTTAAAGAAGCTTAGAGGGAGGGGAAAACTAAAATTTCCACTCCAAATATGAAAAGACAAGGAAAAAACCCCATTATTTTTATTTCTGCTGTCTTTCAATAGGTAATTTATTAAGTATGTGTAAGAATGTGGACACCTAGGCTCTGAACTTCATGGCATTTAGTTTTTGATTGTTCTTGTTCATGCTTTTCATTTAAAGGTCTTAATTTTGGTATTTCAAAATATGATCATTTGGGGGCAATTTTTCTTTGCTCTTGGATAACATTAAATATAATCAAAACAAGGTTTAAAATTACTAAATCAATGTGTATAAATGCATCAGGAGTTGTTTTAGTCTTGTTTTTTTTCCCCTATCAGGTCAGATACTATAATAGTATTAACCGCAAACCAGATCCAGGCCTCATTAAACTAATACAGCAGAATGATAATCAGAAAATTGCCAAGTAATGAACAAAACCCAGAAGTTTTAAAACTTATAAAGCGATTGTGGCTGATGAGCAGGTTTTATAGCCAAGGCTTTCATGTCTGAAAAATGATCCTGATAGTTTGCCAGCTGACATTATTGGTTAATTTGTGTTAAATGCAATTTTCATAGAAGAAAGAACACAAAGTAAAATAATATCTCAGTAGAGTGGGAGGGAGCACTTAAAACCCAGGTAGTAAAAATCTACTCGTATGTATAAAATCTTTGGCAAAAACATTAAACCCTTTGGAGAAATAAATGAGTAAAATAGTCTCTGTAAAATATAAACAAACAATAAAATGTATGTAAGCAGTGAATGCCTGAAGGACATGAATGATTTTCTAGGTATTCATAGACTGTTATG
Source organism: Aptenodytes patagonicus (assembly GCF_965638725.1). NCBI lineage: Eukaryota > Metazoa > Chordata > Aves > Sphenisciformes > Spheniscidae > Aptenodytes > Aptenodytes patagonicus. The sequence continues at coordinate 80,493,375 of NC_134952.1, forward strand.
CTCCAATAAAAGATAAAGTGTATAATAGATGAAATATTTCCTTCCGTAAGAAGAGACAGCATAATTAAAAAAAAAGGTGAATATGCTAGCGGTAATGTTTTAGCATTCAAAGGCTGTCAGCATTTTTCCTCTTGTAGAGATCTGTTACGTGTCCAAACTCTGGATTTCTTATTCTTACGTTCAGAGATTTTTAGTTGGGATTGAAGGGAGTAAGAAAAAAAGAAGAATACAAAACATGTTTATGCTCTGTAGAGTTTCACAAATAATTGAGCAAACTTCCATTTTTATAGCAATTTCAGGTATGACTTTTCTAACATTAAGTATAATCACAGGAATCTTTCAATTGCTGCAGTTATTACTGAAAGAGGCATCTGGAAAATGTCTTCCATTAGCTGTGGTTTTTGGCAGAGGCTGTAAGCAAGCATGGTCAGTGTAATTATACTGACAAGTGCTTGAGGTACTGTATTTGTTTGCTGTATGTACTTTCCTTCAATAAATATTAGTATTTCTTCTAAATCTACTCTAGCTGGTGACCCTGACAACATTTAAACGTTAGTATAGCATGTAACGTGGCAGCATTGAGGGGACAACATTTAGGACAAAATATTAGAAGCTTTCTTAGCAAATACCTGTTTGAGAGACTATGCAATAGATGAGCAGCAATAGATTTCTTCAGGAAAAGCTCAGTCTGACAGAGAAAGCAAAATACCTGACTCCAAGCAGATTTCTCTTAGTGAGCTGTAAAAACCCTTTGCCAGAGAAAATCGGCTTGGAGCCCTAAACTTCCAATGGTTTCAAAACTTTGTCGGCTTTCAGTGTGAATCCTTACTCTCTTTCTGATAAATGTCAGAATACGGCCTGTGAACTTGTAAATTTGGCCCCTCAGGGGACCTATGGGATTGAGTGAACCGTACTGCGGATTTTGGGTAAATGCTGAACAATGAATGATCTCTTGGTCAGGGGATCTCTCACAAGGGTTAAGTGCAAGTAGTAGCTTTCTAGCTCGCTTGGTTTGGTTTCAAGTTTGCATTGCTTATTATAACTTCGTGTACCTCTTCATCTAGACACCTCTTTATGTTGTAAACCATGGTGAGACTGGACCAATCCGATGCAACAGGTGCAAAGCTTATATGTGTCCCTTCATGCAGTTTATTGAAGGTGGAAGAAGATACCAGTGTGGATTTTGCAGTTGTATAAATGATGGTAAGTGATGTTTCTCTCATCTGTGATTCATACAGATTCCATAAAGCTAAAAAGACACCACATCTCTAAAAGGATTTTCTTGACTTGCTGAGAAAATAGTTTAGTGAGGTGCAATAACTAGGCCTATTTCACAAATAAAAAAAAATACTACCTAAGAAGAATACGTAAAAACATTTGTTCAGTACAATTTAAAAAAATAAATGCATGAAGAATAATGCTGATTCATGGAAGTCCAGTCTGATACGATCAAAACTTTACTTAAAAATACTATGTCATCATAGGATACAAAGCTAACTGAAATTAGTATTGCTAACTGAATGCAACTTCTGTGTGGAGAAAATCAATTTCTTCAAGAAATCTAAATGTCCAGCAAGAACCAAATATTCAGAACCATGTTAGCATAGTCCTGTCCATGACTGTGGATGCAGTGGTTAAATAACCTATTAATCTTGCTGTGACAAGTGTTGGTTTTCACAGAAGATACCATGCCATATTTGTTCAAGTGTGCTGCATGTGACTCATAACTGTTCTTGCGCTCTTGGCTAAATCCCAAATCTTTGCCAGAACTAGCCTTTCTAGACATTTGTATCAAGCTGGATTTCCTCAGCTGGATCACAGCGGTATAGTGCTTTCCCTAATACAGTAATCTTTTCAACTCTGAAATGTGAACCTTGACAGACTTGTTCCAACTTCTTTTCTGCCTGACGCTCAAACGTTTGTGCAAGCATAGCAGATAACAAATTTCATAGTTTGTTAGCAATTTAAACTCTCATAAAGAGAAATTTAAATGCATTGTGAACATTTTAAGAAAGACATTTAAGTTGCAGTGTCATTTAAAATCATGCTTTGTGTTACTACAGTGTCTTTTACCCAAGTCAGAAAGCATTTAAAAGAAAACTTTAACGAGGACTAAAAATGGCCAACAGACTAGGTAGATATTCACCACACTCACACACACATACACTTTTTACAGGCAAAAATGTGAAAAATAAGCATTCTAAATATATATTGATTGAGGAAAGAGGAACTAAAATCCAGAGGCAACTCTTCCCCGGTATGACTAGCTGTGTATAGATCGTTGGTGGCAAACCCACTTGATTTCTTAATGCTTTGGAGTTCTGCACCTTTTATCTGTAGCTGCAGAAGGTTCCCAATAGAATGTGCCCAATGTACTTTGCTGTACAGTAGGCCAGGGTTGTGAACCTTGCAGAGCTATTTCCAGTGAAGTGGTATTTTTGGATAAAACAGTACAGGCTTTAGGAAAAGTGCTGTTTTTACCGCAGAGCTCTGGCTCCGGTGACTTGAATTAAGCTTTGAGTAGACTGTATCTACTAACAAAATAGTCACTCTCAAGTCTGTATCCTGAGGGTAACACAGGCTCCTGCCTGTGGAAATGACCTGGGTCAGTTTTACCTACTCAAGCCTGACAGTGTAGAGGTGGGAGAATATGGACATTTATAGGGGAATATGCCCTATCCTCCAAATACAAAAGGAGCTGGCATTACTAGACTGTTGTGGGTTTTTGTTTGTTTGGGGTTTCTTAAGCCAATGTGGAAAAAAACCCCAAACATTGCAACCTGGGTAAGTGTTTAAACTCTTCCCTTGATCAGTAACAGAGGAGCCTACATTAGTACGTTGTATCTGTTGAAAGAAGTTGTTGGATTGTTCCCCTCCTCCCCAAAATATAAAGGTGTTTTCCTGCTCTTGTGTTGGCTTTTAGTCCCTCCATTCTTCTTTCAACATCTGGACCACATTGGCCGACGGGTAGACCACTATGAAAGGCCTGAGCTATCTCTGGGATCTTATGAATATGTTGCTACTTTGGATTATTGCCGAGTGAGTATTTCCAGTATGCAAACTAATTTACAATTTTATGTCAAAACAAACAAAATCCTTTAAATACCTACAGTAGAGTAAATGTGCTTGTAAGCTGAATATCAAGAGTCCAGGAATGTTCTAGAAAATGTAGAGAGATGCAGAGAATTTAAGCTTACAATGTTATGTTTTGTTCTTTTGTGCTGCAGAGTATGAGACTAGCAAGTAAGAATAACAAATAGCGCAGCAAAGTCATGGATCAGCAGCCTTTAACTGGGGCGTCTGTTTGGTCCTAGCTAGCATGTTGCACTGTTCAGAGGCTATAGTTGAAATCCTGATGCAGTGTTGCATTTTTAGATGCGTGTCTTCTATTGATCTTGAAGACAGACACACGCCTAAATTGCCTTTCCAATATTGAAAACCTTAGCAAGGGAATTTGACCTTGTAATCTTTTCCTGGCAAGAGTAGTTTTGGTATTCTGACCAGTAAGTAATGGTAAGTTACAATGGAATGGGTTCTCTCTCCTAATATTAACTCACTGAAGAACTCAGTCCAAAGCCCACTCAAATCACTATAAATATTTGTAGTTGATTTTATTAGAGAACTGTATTTGATAACTTCCGAAAGCATAAATTACTTAAACTTTTCAAACTTTAGCTCATTTTACAAAACTGCAAGTGTGACTTCATCTGTCCACAGTATGGGCATATTTTTCTGTTCTTGCTGAAATCAGAATTTTCTTCCTGTCAGTGGAATTGAGGTCATGATAAGGTTAGGAAAGGCGACTGGATCCTACAAAGTCTTGAAGTAGATACCAGTAACTTCCTCAGAGCATCGAATTATTGCTGGTATGAAGAAAATGAACAGGTTTAATTCTGCTTTCTCACTAGGGTACTGTTCCAAAATCCAGTGAAATCCCTGAGACGACCTATATAGATTTTATTGAAATCCGGGTTAAACCCCAGAACAGGAGAGAATTGTAGTGAGGCATTACAGAAATACGGTGCGGGATCCTCAGTGTACATCCACTGTAGCTCCATCAAATTCGGTTAAGCTTTGCTGATTTCTGGCAGCTAAACTTTTGAAAACTCGTGTACTGAATGACTGTGTGCCATTTTCACGGTTCTTTTTCTCTACTCCAGAGTGTAACACTGTGTGATGCAGTCATCATCACAATGCATCTTTCAGTGCAGTGGCTTTTGCCATATAGCTTAAATCAGGGAGTTTCCTTGATAAGTTATCCAGTATGGTCTATCTTCTTGTTGCAAAGACCCGTCCATAGACTTACTAGAATGTTACAAAGAAGAAATCCCTTACGAAATTAAGACACTGGAAATGCAAAGTCATTAAATTTTACAGAAGTTAACATTATTTTATAATTAATTTTTCATTTTGCTCCAAGTTGCAAAGGTTTAATTCTCTTATAAATCCAGTTTAAGACCAGAACTGAAAAGTCATTTCCTTTTGTGCTTATCAAATGACAAGGATGAACAGCTACAAAAAATGTTAACAAATACCAGCTGTTTTGCATTATTGCGCTCCTGCTAAGCGGATGTGGCAAGAACACAAGTCCTCGTTTCTACCATATATTTGTCAGAAATTACGCAGGGATTCTTTCTAAATGGTGATGTGATACAAGAGTTTAGAAGTAGTGTTTGATACAGTTTTTGAAACTAGAGTCCAAGTACAGTAAACAGAACAGCTTTTAAAAATACTGCCTGGTTTTAGTTCACAGGAATTAATCCTGATTTACATTATTCAAATGAAGTGAGATCAAGGGTATAGTGTTAAGTTTAGTTTAAAGCGTGCCAGGGACTATGGAGAAGTCATAATTCAAGGGTTAGATGATTTTTTTCTTAAATGGAGTTTTCTGAGGTTTAGTTTAACAAGTGTAATTTGGTTAAGTGGTCAGAACTCTGTATATGAAGGCAGTGAAACAGTGTAATGGCAAAGCTGTCCTGAATTTGACACCAAGTAATGACCACTACTCGTCTTAATGGGAATTAGGAAAACTGATCTTAGGGAGTATGATGATTACTGTTGCTATGTTCACTTTCTATGACCTTCTTCCTGGGTACATCTCTAAGCATTACATTGCTTTATTTGGAAACAAAACCCCTTCATCTTACTTTTTCTTACTTACAGAAACTTGTGCCGGTAGTGTATGTCACGGTTTGTATGCCACTTACATTATGAATAAGAGGAATTCCCGAAGGAATCCATACCCGCCCAAGTCACTGCTGTATATGCAGCAGTTGCACACATTGAATGTTCCTCTCTCATGCTTTGATTATCTTACAGAAAGTCAGCTTATTCCTGAAAGTACAGGTCAGCTGTCCAGAATGCATTGGAGCATGAGACAGCAAGACAGACAGACAGGATGCAGATGATCACCACTTAGTACTGCTAAGAACTGAGATATTTTAATTCAGGTTCAGTACCTAAGTTGTATTTTCTGTTTCCAGATTGGTTAGAAGTCACTTAACAGTTGTTAGAGGCAAACGCTAACAAAAACTGAATTTAAGCATTCACATTATCAAAATGGTATTGCGTATTGATATAGGGAATGCAACAACAGTATGGGTACAGAAAAAAGCCAAAAGGCAAATTTGTTTAAACACTTGAATTCCAGCAGAAAATGTTTGTGTTTCATCTTATCTAATAAACTGTTACCCTTTACATATTTTATTCCATTAGGATGCTATTTTCCAGTAATAATGTTTTATTCCAGGGGTGGACTTCACCCAATACGTGTCAGCTTTCTGCAATAGTTACTATTTATGATCCATAGCATTTTTCAAACAACTGAACACTGTATTTAGTTTGCCTTATGGTACCACCTGTAAATTTTTTCAACATAACAGGACACTGTCTAATTTTCCCTGTGAATGGTCATTTTTTCTGTAGAACAACAAGCCTCCAAAGCCACCAGCTTATATCTTCATGATTGATGTATCGTACAGAAACATAAACAGCGGCCTAGTTAAACTCATATGTGACGAACTGAAGACTCTGCTAGATAAGCTTCCAAGGTAAAGAAACATAAGTGTGCTTTGCTTAACTCACTACACTGCAGTTTTCATGCAGCTTTGCATGTTGAGAGGTGAAAACAAGCTACAGAAAATGTCAGAATTTACAGTACAGGCATTTTTGGGTGGTAGTGACCAAATGTTAATTATAACACTGCTGGCAGTTCTTAAACTTTGATGTCTGGACTTACTGTATGAATGGAAAGAATCTGTCATACTAATTGCACATGTAGCATGCATTCTCCTTTCTTGTAGTGAACTCTAGTGGTATTATCGGCCAAGTCCCAGCTTGTAGTTTTGACTTTACTTGCTGTAGTTCTGTTTACTGCAGTGCTGCTTTTGTCATTAAATTAAACAGGGAAATATCAACACCAGAATAGTCAAGAATGGCAAGTCTCTCTAAAGCCATAGTGGTGGTGGCTTGTATCTTTAGCTCTTACTGTTAATTAGCAAAACTTTTAAAGCTTCTTGCTGTGCTGTGAGACTGTCCTGGTGTGTATCTGAGAGGAGAACAAATCTTGTAGGCAACAAACATTTTATGAAATATAGCACATTTGCTTTGTGAGCATTAAACACACAGTAGTAGTATAACTACTGATCAATATTAATGACAGTATATTATTTTAGTGTAGTACAGTTTTTAGTATAGTATATTAGTATAGTTTTCACTAAATATGTTCATTAAAGTTTAAATAATACAGACACATAGTTAAATGAGAGCAGTGAAAGACTGAGAAATTAAGTAGACAAGATGTTTCTCAGTGAAGGCATATAAAAGTATTGAAGGCATATAAAAGTATTGAAGAACGTACAGAAAGAAAATGCACTCCAAATAACAATACTTGCAGAGGGAGAACAGAGAGCAAAGTGAGGAAGGGTGGGAGATGAGATCCTTAAGCTAATCTGGGATACGTTAAAAATCTTTTATCGTATGTCCTTCTGGGATCTCTGTGCATGAAAGAAATTCCAGTCCAGGGTGGGGGGTTAGTTTGTCAGATGCCCATGTAAGGCCATCTCTCAAGTACTTTGTCATTGAAGATTACACTGGAGACACAAGTGTTTGATATTATCCTGAACATATCTCAGAGCTTTCCATCAGGATTGGTCGTGACTCTGAAGATAATAAAAGGCATGAGTGTAGTAACAAAAAGCAGTTGGCAGTTTAGAAACACCTAGGCTTGAATAGGGAAAGTTGAGGAAAAATGAAAGCAAGCGTATCTACATCACAAAAAAGACGCATTAATTCTTCTCCTCACCAGCACTCTGCAGAGATCTGCTGCTAAATAATTTGTTTGCAGGGCCAAAGTTTTCATGTCCACAGAAAAAAGCAATAAAAAAAATAAAGAAAGGGCAGGCCCTTCAGTTTCTTCAAAGACTCGCCTGTTATCTTTAAACAATATTAATTTAAAAAAAAAATCATAAGGCATTCCACCAGAATTTGTGGTGAAACTTTTATTTTGGTGCTGAGACACAAAGGTCACTGTGTGTTCATTTTCTGTTGCTGGACAAAGACACCTGCAAAAATATTCTGCTGTTACCACATGAGGTGAAAACCCCGTGCTGGGAATTCACCCTGTGCTCTTATCTTTAAGAGGAAAGACTTGGGGTAGCAAAGCGATCTGTGTCACAGAAGGGCCATTGGTGTAAAGGCCTGTGCTGGGTAAGCCCGTGAAAGTGGCTGCGAAGTGAGAAGTTAGAGGTAGCAAAGAAAGGATTAAGGCAGGTGGCTCAAGACCTGGTGTTAAGAACTTTGTGTTTTTGTAGACTTGCAGCACAGCAGAAAACCCATTATTTGCTTGCTTGAAATTTTAGAGCAGACATTTTCAAACTTACATGTTCCAAACCAGAAACCCCGGACTCTGTATTTAGAGAAATACAGAGAAATGTGTTTATAGAAATTGTCTTTATGAGCTTAGAAAATCAGGCTAACTAGTTGTGCAAATATGATTTTTAGGTGCATAATTAAAAAAAAACCACCACATTTGAATGTGTTTCTGTACATATGATCCAGACTTCTCATTCTGAGGCTTTAAAAAGAACTAAATAGTGCATGAGCTACGTAGGCAATCGGCTGCTACATTTACAGCTAATCTTTAAAACTACGATAGAAGAAATTGGACGAAGTGTGGCAGTACAGACTGCCACAGGTAAGAGCAGTATTTGAAAAAATTGTCCCAAATACCTGCTGTGTAACAACTTTGGGACTACCAGGATGATGTGGATACTTCTCTTTGAAGTAGGAGAGTGCTGTATGTGTAGAAAGTTAATAATACCTTGTCCTCATCAAGCTCCTGAATGCTCCCCGTTAATCACGTTACTAAGAAAATAGCGTTTGAGTGCTGGGAATGATCAGAAATTTACATTCAAAAATGATGCATCTGTTTGACTTAGCGTATCTTGGAGGAATTATTTAAAACGCTTCTTTATGGAGTGTGTTCAATATAGAATATTGATTTGGTTTAGATCAAAGCAGCTCCTTTCTCATCCAGCTGTGTTCCCATAAAAAATGAATGGTAGATTAACATTCTAGACCGACATGAGAGTTAAAGATTGTAGACGAGAAAAATTATTTCTCTCCCAAGCTCAAGCTTTTACATGAAGCTTGTGAAACTGCTAATGACAATCTTTTTTTTTTTCTCCTTTGAAGCCAAACAGATTTGATAGCCAGGAAGAAGGCTGACAGTTTTTTCTATTTGAAAATAAGCAAGAATTGCCGTGAAAGTGTATTTGTGTTGTTTCTCCTCTTTAGTTAGACTTTTGATTTTGCGAGCATTTGTGAAGTCATGAAATGCAATCTGTTGGTTGCAGTGCGACGGGATGGAGGCCTTGCCGTTGATTTTGGTGGGGCCAAGGCTTCATACTCCTTCGGAGGATAAATATTTTCAAACCCTGGCTGCTTTACTGTGGTGAAGGCTCAGGGTGACTGTTAACACTCCCTTGTTTCTTCAGAGGTTAGAGTGAAGAGTAAATAGTAGATTTTTTTGCCCTAAGTGCCTAGTAATTGGAAATACTATGGTAGGGCTCCGTTATTAAATTCTTTTGGTGTGATAGTAACATCTGTATGAGTCTGTGTGCATTATGGTATCCTGTTTGTCAATTAGCATATTTCTTTGTGTTAAATTTTTTACAATCATAACCTTCCGTGAGTGACTTCTTTTATAAACTGAAGAAAATAAAATCAGCTTGGCTATTTCTGTGGTTCCTATTGCTGCAGTCTCAAAGAACTTTGTGGTACGTAGTTCTACATCCTGGTGAGATTAAACAATAATTCTTGCTGTTCCCCTTTTACAAATGGAAACTGAAGCACAGAGAAATTAAATAATTTAAATAATTTCCTCTGGGGTTGTAAATTAAATCAGTGGCATAGCTGGGAATTGAATGAGGATTTCCAAGTTTCAGTACTTTGAATATGAAACTCTTTCAAACATGCAAAAGCATTAGACTACAGACTCGGTATTTGCTGGTTTTGTGACATCGCACCGCAAGTTAAGTAGGCTGCTTAAATGTTTGATGTTGCTGTACAGAACATGTGGGCTGACCTGTGGTAATTGCAAGGACCACAGGCTTCCTATCTGGCATTTTTCATGCTAAAGGCTTGGCTTGTCATTTACGAGAGGAGCACCCTGCTACAAGAAGGTGCTATTTTATTAGTAATTAAGAGCAATTTTTTTGAACAGGATTGCCTTTTGGGGAAGAGCTCACTGAGCTTAGGACTCTAAACCTGGTAAGGGTCTAACCAGCACTAGTGATGACACTGCTACTAATGGCAGAGCGGGCTACTGCTTAGAGGAGTTACCTCCACAAAAACAGAGGCTGAGCCTGCTGCCTGCGGTGTTCCTGCAGGTGTAGCTCACAGCAGCAGTTTGCTAGCTTTGGTTGGCCTGGGAACTTCCTAGCAATAATGAGTAATTTCTACAGTGTGTTTTCTGCGTGATACACAGCTGTGGAGGATCTAACAGCTTTTGCTGCTTCAAAGTAGTCCTGCTGAAGCAGAAGACACCAAAGAGACCAGACATTATTCAAGCCTAGTTGCTATTCTTACTAGGCATCAATCATTAGTGTCACCGAATTACTATGTATTCTAAATAAAGCTGATTTTCTGATTGTATCTTGTAACTAATTTTCCTGTTCTCTCTTTTCCATGTTTTGAGGACAACATGGTTTATTCTTTATCTTAGGGACTTTTGACTGCTTGGATGGGATGCAGTTGATAGGGTTGACGTAAATATATATTTTTTAAAAAAGTAAATAATACAGCAGTTGATTTTATCAGGGTGTTTTAATTTGAACTAAGGCAAAGATTGAGGCCATTACATCTGCTTGGTGGTTGTTTGCTTCGTTGCTTCCAGTACAGATAAAGATCTGAAAGCAGCCTTGCATTTCAAAGGAATGCTTTTATTGCAAGGTCAGAATTGCAGAATTATAACCAGTTGTTTTTGTTTTTCTTACAGAGAAGAGCAAGAAGAATCCTCAGCAATTCGAGTTGGTTTTGTCACTTATAACAAGGTCCTCCACTTCTTTAATGTAAAAAGCAGCTTAGCTCAGCCTCAGATGATGGTGGTCTCAGATGTTGGAGAAGTTTTTGTTCCTTTGCTGGATGGTTTCCTTGTTAACTTTCAGGAATCACGATCTGTTGTTATCAAGTAAAGTATAATTATTCCACATGTGAATAAGATCTGAATGCTTGTGATAGGCATTAAGCCTTTTAGTCAATTGTGTTATTGGGTTTTGGGGGGTACATGTATTTATTGAAATACTTTAGAAGCCAGCAGATGCTTCAAGTCATATATTTCCACCTCTGAGACAAAGAAAAATTGATATCAACAACCCCCCAGTGCTGAATTTGAAAGCATATTTAGGCCAGGTGTAAACCATGCGTCTTCAGCTGTGCTTCTGCAAAAATGGGAGGGGGGTTGTGGCTGTGTGCCGTCTTGCATGTTTTTCCTCTTGTGATGTACATGATGCACACCTGGATATGATCTAAGGACTCTTAAGTCCTTACAGCACATAGAACTCCTTAATTTTTAGCTGTTTTTTATTTATTGCACGTTCCTTTATGTTAACAGCTTTGAAATAATGCATCTCATAGAATTGAAAAATTCATATTTTGTTTTATTCTGGCTGGAATCCTAAGAAATTGAGCAATCCAAATTCATGGGTTTTTTTAAATACAAATTTGCATGGAAAACATCTTCCTGTGTGAAGACTTGGTATGTTATGAGGCATGTTTGGGGATTATCTCAAATACGCTAACCAGTTGAGACACTGATCCTTTCGTCTTTCATAGCTTGTTGGACCAGATTCCAGAGATGTTTGCAGACACTAACGAGAGTGAGACCATCTTCGCTCCTGTTATCCAGGCTGGCATGGAGGCACTAAAGGTTAGAATGTTCCTCTCTGTAAGAGAAGCAGCTTTTTAATGAGAATAAGACTTGGTAAGCTGCAGAAATTCCATTTGCTAAAAGCCAGTCCCAAGTCCTCCTACAAATCACAATGGGAAATTAGAAAAAAAAGTCACTGATTGTTTCCAGCACTAATGTTCTGTTATTCTAACAGTACGTTTGAACTGCTTTAGCCAAAATGAGAACACTGACAAGCATAACATCTGTTTCCAGATTTTGCTTATTGAGGGAAACCAGTCCCTAAAGTCTATTCCACATAGAATAGATGTTTAGGAGAAGATGAGGAGCAGGAGTTGTTCTCTCGTTCAGCAGTTGAGAGAAGTAAAAAAGTGTTTTAGTTACTGCAGCAGAACTAATAGATACTCTGGATGTTTGCACAGACATCCAGTCCTCGCACGTGTGAAGGGCACGAAAAATCAGTGTGAGATACGGTTTTACCCTGCCTATTCTCCTGCTTCTGCTGACTTCTTGTGCAAAACGAGATATGTATGACTATTTATGACTGAATCGGGTTGGGGGGTTGGAGGGTTTCCGCTTAACCGACAAGTTCTCACAGCTTGAATACAGCTGAAAATGAATCCACAGGTCAAGATGCATCCCCAGTTGCTTTCTGTATGTCCGGGACATCCCCTAAAGTGCTGACATTTCCATGGAGTGCTGCCAATTAAAAGAATGCCACCGTGGTTCACCACAAGATTTGTAGGGGCAGAGAACAGCCAGTGGTGTTTTAAAATAGTTGATTTATCTGCGAGCTGTGTATAAGTAAAGCATGAACTTTGAGTAGCTGAATTTGTTGAACCGAAAATGCACAACATTTCTCAAATCTGTTTCTTAAATATTTAATTAATACCTGTTTTCTTGTTATTTATTCATACTGCCAGAAGGTATGTGTGCAATACATACGTTTGGTTACTGCTTCCGTCAGAATGCTCTTCCCTAATACTTGACTTCTACAAAACAAACTGAAGGGCCATAATCGTAAATTTCCTTTGATGTTGGCTATAAAAGCAAGCAGCTCTTAATTAAGCTTTTTATTTAGCTCAGTGCTTTAAAAGTTATAATTTGTAAGGATTTTCACTGTGTACTATTAATATCCATATACATGTGCTCAAGAAAACAATTCTTGTCTAAAAAGAATAGAATGGATTGTGATCCTATTTGAGATGAATTTTAGTACGCTTTTAGAAATAATATATATACATTTTAGAAAGTTTGTCAAAAGCAATGTCAGTAAGCCCTGATGTGTATCATGACAAATAGGTATTTGGTAAGTCTTTCAGTCTTCAGCAGAATGCTTCTTAAAAGGAACTGAAGAAATTGGCATTCGTGATTAAAGATAACTATGCTTGAAATATTAGGGGTGAAATTTCAGCTCTGTTAAAAGTAAGATACTGTCTTCAATTGCGTTTCTGCCATAGCAAAGATTTCTAGTTTTCCCAGAAGAATGCCGTAGCTTATTTTGAAATGGGGAATAGCTTTATCTTGTGAACATCTTAAGATCTGGAGGAGAAAGAGTACCAAAGCTGATTTGTGTCTGTAGTCTTGGGTATTGCAGTTTTAACCTGGATGTGCGGTTAAGTCTGGAGCAGGAAAAGGACAAATCCCTCTTTTCCTCCTTCCTTCCCTTGACCTTCACCCACCTTCTTCAATACTTGAAGACCTCAGAATTGCTAATCAGTTTTCATTTCACTTTGCTTTAACTTTTGGTCAGCCCCGAAGCGGTCAGGCAGCTGGACTAGATGATCGTTACAGGTCCCTTCCAACTGAAATAGTCTAGTCTATTCTGTTCGTTCACATTAGCTGTCTCAATAGTAAGAGTAAGCGATAAACTAGATTTTCTAAATTTTGGTGAAAAGTTTGTTAATAGTACAAAGGTGCCCGTGGCACTGCTTCTGTTGTTACTCTCTTCTTTGGAATTCAGGGTTTTCTGTCAGTAGTTTGTCATCTCAGTAAATATGTTCTCATTAGAGTTCTAAATAAGACTAGAAAACTTGAATAGAACTGGCAGTTAGTTCATTTCTTAGTGACAGGAGGAAATGTTCATCGCAAGTTTTGATACTCCTCCATTTTAGTGTAGATTTGAATGTGGAATCTAGTACAGGAATGTGATCGTTGCTTGTCTGTAAAAATGTAGTGAACGCTAGTGTGCCTGAACTGAAAGAAATAATTTTTCTGTTGAATTAAATTTCTTTTTAATTTTATCCAATTTAGTATTTGTACTTTTGATGCTTGTTGCACAATGCTTGTATCCAACTGGAAAGTCTCCAAGAGAGGTACTCCCAGTTTCGCCCAGCAAGATTTTAGATTCCTGCGTAGAAATTACTGTAACAATGCATCAGCCAACATACCTGTGTGCTAGACTATTTACTGACATAACATTCCCAGTTTGTTTCGGGACTTACTTCCATCAAGTTTTGGGTCTCTAAATGAATTATTTAGCTCTGAGGAACTTACAGGAAGTATACACTGTTCTCTGAGATACCACAATGTATTAAAATTAGGCTTGTTTATCTTAGCAGCAATAAGTATGCCAATATGGTGTCTTTGAAACAGGCTGCAGAATGTGCTGGAAAGTTGTTTATCTTCCATTCTTCATTGCCAACTGCGGAAGCACCAGGGAAGCTGAGAAACAGAGATGACAAAAAACTACTCAATACAGATAAAGAAAAGGTATTTTCTACTCTGAGTTAACAAGGGACTGCTATTACGCTGAATTTCTCTAATAGAGCCTTGATCGTTTTTCATTTATTTCCTTTTACAAAGATGTGTTGTTTAATTATCTAATATTCCCACTCTCACTGTGCCCTGATTATGTAGGTATATTGATATTGGTCCAAAGTCAAACTACAGTAGAGCAGCCATTCCCGTCAATAAAGGAAACGCCCCAGCAGCAAATAATTCCACCCATCAAGAGCCTTTGCTACCTGCCTGTTTGGCGATTTCGTTCTCTAAGAACGTGCTGAGTTGGTTCCCTGCATACGAGTATATGGGCAGGGGCAACATGTTTTTAATCGAATCCGTGCCTCACTTACAACTTCCACTTCATCATCTTTTTTTCTTCAAGTGGGCGTTTGGATTGTGGTTGGCTGCCAACAGTCTCTAATGTTACGACACTTGTATTTTTTAATTCTGCGCAGACACTCTTCCAGCCCCAGGTAAATTCTTACGAGGCCTTAGCCAGGGATTGTGTGGCTAATGGCTGCTGCGTGAATTTGTTCCTCTTCCCAAATCAGTATGTGGACGTAGCCTCCATGGGTCTTGTCACAATGTACACTGGAGGAACACTGTACAAGTACAACAATTTCCAGGTAAGCGATCCAGGTTTCCTGCCTTTCAGATTGTAACACCTGGGGATTTGTTGTTTTTCTTTTCATTTCAACGTGTGCTTCGATGTTTAACACAAAAGTAGAGTGACTCTAGAAAACTTACTTATAAACTCCAGGGGATAAAATTCGAACTTAGAAATGACAGATCAGGCTCAAATATATATCTTGAAACAGTAAGAAGCTGGTTGGTATCTTAACATTAAATCCACTTACTTAAGTGGATAAGTTACTTAAGTGATTAAGTGAGCTGACTTCCTGAGCAGGGAAGTCAGTTACTCCTGTGTATACAGATAAAAATGCTTATGATAAAGAGCCAAAAAAAAGCCGTAACACCACTTGTTTGTTCAAAATTTCATGAGAATCTCTCTGGGAAGTAGGGGATTTTCTCCGTGTCAGGAGCTGACCTGCAAAAGCATTTTTTGGGAAGTCAGCAAGGCTACTCTGTAATTCTTCAGGCTGTGCCATAAAATCCTAGCTGGGCTGCAAGGTTAAGCGCAAGAACGGATGTTACTGGAGATAACTTGATTGAATAGAAATTCTGGATGTCCAAGCCTAGTGATGAACTGGTGGACGCTTGCATAGATATGTTTCTGTTAACAAACCAACAATCAACATTGTTTCTCTCTTTTTAAAGGGAGAGAGAGATGTTAAATGTGAAAAGAACAGATTTCATGGGGGGGGTGGGGTGTCACAGGGAGGGGGAGAGGGTTGTGTTTCTGCTACGTTGCTGCCATCCAGTGGGGAACTGCAACTTTTGCTTTGCGTTTCTAGCTCGATGCTGACAGCCCACAGTTCTTAAGTGACCTCAGGAAGGACGTAGAAAAAAAGACTGGATTTGATGCAATAATGAGGGTTCGGACAAGTACAGGTAATGGTACCCGTTGGGAATGAAAATAAACATGAATGCATATGGCAATATATAATTTTAAATAATATAGTGCTGTACAGATCACTTGTAAGATCAGGCTAACTGTTTTAACTTCATTATGTACCTCTTGAAAAGTAGTTGGATAGACTGATAAAATGCATGAATATGTCCTTCCTGTCTGTGCCTCCATAATAATTCATTTTCAAATTTGAGTAGGGCTTCTGATCATCACGCATGCACCTTGGATGGCAAGTAAGCAGTATAAAAAAGTGTTGCTGCTGGACACTTACGTGTTCCTTCATTTTCATACTTCAAATAACATTACTGTGTCTGCTTTTCAAGCATTCATTCTTACCTCAGATGCAAGTATTTGAGAAACATACGCACACAGAGTGGCCAAGTCACCAGCACAAAGGGTTCTGGGTGGTCTCACAGTCACCGCGCAGCTTCCTGGCCCCATCAGCTTTTCCCTCTCACCCAACTGTCAAAAAATGCCATCGGCAAGGACAGTTGGTGGGGACCCCCTGAGGCTACAGATCCCTGAGGGAAAAAGGTTCCTGTTTCAGTGAGCAAAATTGACTGACCATCAAAAGAAAGTCACAAAATAACATCAATTTTATTTGCCGTTTTTAAATAAAAGGACACGTTTGTTTTGTTTTAATCTGGCTGTAGGTTTCAGGGCTACGGACTTCTTTGGTGCCATTTACATGAACAACACCACAGATGTAGAGATGGCAGCAGTGGACTGTGACAAGGCAGTGACAGTGGAGTTCAAACATGATGACAAACTGAATGAAGACAGTGGAGCCTTAATTCAGGTAAAAAAAACTTGCTCACCATTTCATGACGTTACATGTAATTAAGAACTTCTGCAGCCGTAACAGAAAAAAGGTTACGGTGTAGGACTGATGGGAGCCAGGCACAGCTTGCACTGACTCTGGTGACAGACTACCACTAACAACAAAAGGTTTTAAGCAACTAGCCAAAGGTTGCGTCTTACCTCAAAAGCACAAACAATGCCCTTCATGACAGTTAGTGTGTTCACCTACCTCTATACTGAAACACTCACTGAGACCTTGTCAGCTATTATTTTTTCCGTTTTACTAAATAAGTTTATTTGGAGTACAAGATTAATTCCTACTTATATGGAAACTGCTACTGCTGTGGCGTTCCTTGTGACGTCTCTGTTCCAGAGCAGTTCTCTGTTGCTAAACATCACTTCCAACCCTACGGACTGCTCAAGACCCACCAGCCATGGTAGCTGTGCCGTGAAAGTTCTCACCTGCAAACTGTCAGCTGGCTGCCCTGCTCCCTCGGGCTCTTGGTACGTGAGTGCTAGAAGCCCCACAGCACTCGCCTGCTGGCATCATGACGTACTCTGCGAATGATGATGAGACATGCAGCGCCCTCTCTCCCATGCAGAGAGGGGAAAGCCCTCCACGTTCCTCTGCTCAGCTGGATAGCCCTGCAAGCTCAGATCAGGCTGGCCGCAGTAGCACCGCTAGCACAGGCATTTTGCCTAGTGCATCAGGAGCGTTGAAAAATGCCAGGCTGGTTCAGAGCTAATTAAATCTTTGCTTCCCACCTTAGCCCACAACGTGGGACCTCAGTAACAGTTCTTGGCAACGCCACTTAGGCAATAATTGATATTTCTCTGAGTAAATTGCCAACAAACAGACTTGCGATACATCTTTTGTTAGGAATGGGAGTGTCCCGCCCATTATCAGATAATGGGAGGTTGTTGTTTACTCTTCTAAATGTTTAGTCATGACCTTTTTCTTATTTAATGACAGAAAATGTTACAGCTTGCAAGGTTTTAAACTTAAGCCACGGAATTACCTGAACTTTTTATTTCTGTTCTGCTTGGCTTTTAGCTTGCCCCTATAAATACATGTCATAGGTCAGCAGTTAATCCCTGTATGAATACAGCACTGTGAAACATACAGTTTGGTATGTCTGAAGTCGCTTCCTAGAGCCACGGTGCAGCAGTGACAGGGATGTATATGCCACATAGATACTGCATTTACAGCTCTCTCATATGAGGGATACCTGCGGCAGTAGCTAATGCAAGGCAGACTACAGTAACTTCGAGTCTGTGTTTGCCCTGCAGGGTTTGGATCATATATTATATTGAAGTAGAATTGGAGTCATAAGGAAGTGCTTAAATTACACCCTCAATTTTTAATATGATGGTGTACTACTATTTAATAATAGCCCATGGTAGATGCAGGATACAGGGATCAGCAGGACGTCTTGTTTCACTTCATAAGCAACTTACTCACGTAAAAGGAGCCACTCAACTTTTTTCAAGATTAGGAAGTTTTTCTGTGTTGTTTTTGCCAAGAGATAATGTCATGGGCAGAGTACTTCTCAGCAAGCTTCTCTCTTGTATGGCATCTTTCCAGATAGATACATTTATTTGAGCTGTTCAAATACTACACAATTACAAAGCATGATTTACAAATTTACAATCGGTGGTCTCTTGTTTTCAGACGATACCATCAGTGTGTAGCAAATGAGAGTAATGAGCCTTTCAATCAGTCATATTATTATTTTTTATAATTTTAAGATTAGTAACTTTTATTATGTCTAACATACATACTTCCATAAAAAATACAGGTATGTTGGTCCTATAGCTGACGGAAGCACTGAAGCAGCACTGCAAGGCTAGGCTGTCTTCAGAAGTAATTATATGCCTTTTACGCACAAAGTAGGTGGCTCTTGCATGACGGAAGCTTTTTGGCTTAAAATAAAAATAAATGGTAATTTGCTCCTCTGTTGCAGTGTGCTGTCCTTTACACATCAATAAGCGGGCAAAGAAGACTTCGCATACACAATATAGGTTTAAATTGTAGCTCCCAGTTAGCTGATGTCTACAAGACTTGTGAGACCGATGCGCTTACCAACTTCTTTGCTAAGTCAGGTAAAGTTATAGACTTATACAGACCATTTTTGTTTCCTTTTTTTACTTTGGGGTGGAGGAAGGGGAAGGAAAGGGAGCTGAAGTGATTACCTAGTGGGAAATCATGTTTTGTAACTTGCTGCTCCAAGCCTGAGCAACTCTTGAGGTATAAAATTGAAAAGACAAATAGGTTACATATTTTAGACATACTGCCATAAAAGTAATGCTTGTGAAGGTAGCTGGGAACGTGTGATGCACAAAACTGTAGAGGCACAGCAGTGGAAATGGACATCCTGTCACAGGGTTGGACCTTGGGGGGGGGGTTCTGGCAAAGAGGAATAAACATCCTCCAGGATGCTGTCTGTAAAAGAGACTACAAAACAGCCATAGACCTCAGGTTAGTAAAATGAGAAGCTAGCGGAATATAGATGCTTTAAGAGTATGTGTCCATCTTTAGCACGCTCTTTTCTGCTTCTCTATTTATTTGTAGCTTTTAAAGCCATTCTAAGCCAACCACTGAAGATGGTCAGAGAGATCCTGGTCAATCAGACAGCTCACATGCTGGCGTGTTACAGGAAGAACTGTGCCAGCCCGTCGGCAGTAAGCCAGGTAAAACCCATCCGACCTCAGTCCTCCCCCAGCCAGGCTTTGCAGCAGATGAACGACCACCCCTGCAGCGTCAGCAGTGCCAGAAAGGAAAATTTCAGGGCAGACTTTCCTTTTCTTTCAAATATAATTAATGACAGGTGGGATTCAATGGTAGCAATGACAACACACGGAGGCTCTTGTTCCGGAACAAATGGCAATGCTATTGAGGAAACTGATGATCTTATTCACACAAAGGAGCTTAGACAGCCTTTTTCTTCCTGCTGGAGTTATGTGCTGACTCACAAAGCTTTCATTTTTTCTTCTTATGTTGTTAAAGATTCTAGCATTCTAATTTTTGACAAATAAGACTGTTGTTGTCAAAAAATGAAAATAACATTGTATCTTAGTAAACAATCTGAATTTGCACGTAGGTGTCTCAGGTGTGCTGGAGTGATGAATACCTGATGTCTAGATGGTGCCAAACTCGGGGGGGGGGGGGGGGGGGGGGGGGGGGGGGGCGAATCCGTGGTGATTAAGATAACAGTCTGCTAACTAACGCCTCTATTTACCAAGGGGTAGTAAGAAGCTCTAGGAACCTGATTACTTGTATTCCACACTACTTGAAAATTCTCTCAACAATAGACATCTCTATTATTTTCAGCCCAGTCTTTTATATATTGAGAGCATTTGGGGAGGTCCAACTGAACCAACAGGAAGGTGTTTTCAAATCCTTTCAGCAACTGTTTCTGACAAAAGTCTTTTTCTGTTTCAAACAAATACCCAAAGACGGCTGAACTAAATCCAAATCCTGTAAGCATTTGCATTTAATTTCTATTTTTCTTGCAACTCTCAAAATATTTCCCTATCCATATCATCTCCTCCAGATTTTGAGGCGCTTTAAAATGGAATGGTTGGCTTGCTGACACTTTTTTTGAATGACAATTGGCAATTTTGTACATTAATGCTGAAGTTAAACAGGAAGGCCAAAGGACTCTGACAATGTTGGAGGCATTTGCTTTAGATTAGTTCCTTTGATCTCCTTTAAACTGATCTCCCTTAAATTTTCCAATTCTTGTCGTCGTCTTCTTCTTGAATGTAACGTATAGATTAGAATTTTTAGCACATCCTAATTATATGACTTAAAATTCAGTGCTGCAGTAAAAGCAACAGTTGTTTCCTTTTAAATTATTCACCCTTACGTCCTGGTGATTCAGCTTAGTGAAAGACTAAGGCTTTGACATACTGCGCAATGCTTCCAATAATCAAAAGCCTGGGCAATGAATTGTTCAATGTTAGTGAGGGCCAAATATGTTAGAAACAATACCAAAGAGACTGTGGACCTTCATTTCCCTCCTAAATTGTTCAGAGAAAAAACAGCCGCTTTTCCTATGTGACGCCCCTTTAATTTAGTACCTAAAAATGAGCGTGGGTTACAGGGAGATGACAGCATCCAAGAAGATGACTACAGTCTATAGGGCAAATGATTTCTGTTGGATTCTTATTAAATGTATTAACCATTCAGAGCTGTCATGGCTGGTTTGAAACAGCACGTGTAAAAAAGTTTCCTAGCTTTTTCTCTTCAATCAAAGAAACCAAGCAGCGGTTTATTTAAATGTTTGAAAGTCCAGCTCTCGTTCCCCAGCACACGGGATATATTAAACAAGCAGCTTTCTCTGCCTCTCAGCTCATCCTTCCGGATGCAATGAAGGTGCTGCCAGTGTACATGAACTGCCTGTTGAAGAGCTGCGTCCTAGTTGGCAGACCAGAAATTCCAACTGACGAGAGGGCTTACCATCGACAGCTGGTCATGTCTATGGGGGTAGCCGACACACAGTTGTTCTTCTATCCCCAGCTTCTGCCAATTGTGAGTGTGGTGTTTGCACATCTTCTCATTTTCAGTAAAACTGTTTTCTGTATGCTGCGATTTTGTAATGGTGCAGGTGCAGAAAAGATTCTGTCTGCTGGGCAAGCGTTACACTACCACGCTGGGTTACTTTTTTACTGTGAGGTAGTTGCTAGTTGAACTACATTGAGGAGGGAGGGTAGAACCTCTATAGTTTAATGGAAAATGGGGAAGTAACATTATCAATCATTGACATCAGCCTCCTCCAAGAATCTCGCTGTACTTTTAACAAGGTTTTTGCCCAGGCTAATGAAAGATGCCAGCTTTAGTAAAGATCAACGCTGGTACGCAAGTGTCTCCCCACTTACGGCAGGTCTTCCTTTGCACGCAGTGCATTAACTGAAAAAAGAAGCGGTTTCTTTCTAATTCCTCTAATCTGGAAAGGAACCACTAAGATGTACTAAACTTTTCAATAGTTACTTTTCAGTATCTCATTAGAGCTTTAGTCACCTTGAAGTCACCACGTCTCCAACTCTTGTGTATTTTTGCCCCGCAGCACAGCCTGGATCTGAAGGGTGACACTGTCCCAGCTGCCCTCCGCTGCTCTGAGGAACGCCTCTCAGAAGGAGGGGCCTTTCTTCTGGCCAACGGTCTGAGCATGTTCCTGTGGCTGGGAGTCAGCACGCCCCCAGAGCTCATCCAAGGGCTTTTCAACGTGCCGTCCTTTGCACACATCAGCACGGAGGCTGTGAGTAGATGGAGACTTAGTCCCTTTTTCAGAATTTATGATTTAGTAAGACCAGACTGCTAATTAGAGAAAGAAACTAAAAGCAGAAACAGGTGACCGGCAGAAGGTATTAAGACACCAGAAGTAATACATAAAACTTTTTTTACATAAAGCTTTTACACTCTGAGCACTTATGGGCGAGAAGCTTTCACAACATTTTTAAACCACCTTAAACTTTCACTGTTGCAGATACTAAAGTCCTATTGAATGTGTATTGCAAACATTGGAACAAAACACTTTGCAACAGTTAAAGTTTCTCCTGACAGTGAATTTTCATATAGTGATTATTTTAAACTGAAAAATAGCTTAGACAGATGAGTCTTTAAGATGAGGCAGATGAGAGACACATTGTTGTGCAGGAGATGGCCTTTCCCAGTGCAGAATGAAATCCACAGTAACCTGGATCATAAGTACCAGCAGCTAGTCTTGTATGAATTCATGAGAGATGTGACTGGACTATAACAACCTGCCACGCTTTCATTCTAACAGACATCACTGCCTGACCTGGACAATCCATTTTCTAAGAAACTTAAGTCAATACTGGAGCATATCCAGAGCCGAAAGCCCTACACCATGAAGGTAAGACTTCTCTCTGCCTCAACTCAGTCCTCATACCTGTTCTTTGACACAACTTACACTGGTAGCTGTAAAAGGTTTTACGTATCAGGAATTTCCCTGTATGTCAGTGAGTGTGTAGCATGCATTGTAGGCACAAGCATCTCGTATGCGCTTAATTCTTAATCAGAAGATATTTTCAGAGGTAGTCATGTCTAAAGGTTACCATTTTATTCTGCAGACCTTAATTCACACTAGTCTCTCTTTCCTGTGTTCATAAATACAGCTGCTGAAATGTGGAGATTTATTAGTTTTGGGGTTTTTTCCCCCCTCAACAGCATACGGTAATAGATACAGGAAAACACTACTGCCATTTAGTATGACTGTATCCTAAAAATACGTCTCTCTTATCGATAATTTTCAGCTGATTATAGTGAAACAACGGGAGCAGCCAGAGATGCTTTTCCGACAGTTCCTAGTAGAAGACAAGAGTATTTATGGAGGAGCTTCGTACGTGGATTTCTTATGCTGTGTTCACAAAGAGATCTGCCAGCTGCTCAGTTAAGGAAACTCAGTCTAACTTGTCAGTTTTTTTCCGATTTTGCAAGAGGGACAGTCGTTGGTGCCTGAAGGCTGGCCCACAGCTCCACCGTACCCAGGCATTCTGCTGTGCTTTAGTGAACCTTTTCTGTGCTCTTCTTGTACAGTTTCATTTCACACAACCTCTCACTACTTTTAGTTTACTTATTAAGCTGTAGAATAGGAAGTTCTGCGCTCAGGTATTCATCTTCTGGGAGTCCTGACTCTCTCTCTAAGTTGAACTGCCAGATTTCAAACTGTCAACGCTTAAGAGCATATGGTATGCGTTTATTGAAATATAATTTAGAAAACTCTTTAATTGTTCCTTTTGCTAGTTGTAAGTTGTACGAGAGCCAGGAAAGATGCTAAAGATCTATACAGAAAAGGAAAAAAATACAAAACACTGTTGTGTGTTCACATACAGCGAATCAGGAACTGGCACACAGTTGACTCAGATTGGCAGTAATCATGTAGTTCAATTGGAGTACTTCAAAGTCAGTCCTTCACGTAAAGCTAATCTCTGAAAAATAATCCCCTTTTTCCTGGAAGGGACAAGCATTACTTTCTACAGAAACAGAGCTCTGGGTAACCTTCCACACCCGGGGTTATTATCCAGGACACAAAAATGCCTCAGGTTATAACCAACTGGACTTGAGTAAGTTTAGCAACAACGGGCCACGGAAAGAACAGTAATCAAACAATCCTTTTGCTAAGTTTGGCAGATGATAATGCCACACTCCTATGGTACAATTCTCTAGTCTTAAGGGCAGCAATTAATTTTGCATACTATTTAACTACATTTTCGAAATCGAACATGTTGGGTTTTATTTAGTGCATTTGCTAACTGGAATATTCCCAGTACAACTTCGATACGAACATCTGTCCCTCAACGTTTCAGCGGCAGGTCAACTGTAAGACAGTTGACACATTAACCAAAGGTTATTTGTGGTGCTATAAAAAAGAAAGCCTCTTGCTTAATACCAGTTCTATTACAGTGACCTCCTCTCTCACATGACTGATTTATTCGACAGTCACCGCTTTGAAAAATAAGCCTCTGCTCATATCAGTATTTACGGTAAAATTTAGAGAAGCCAGAGTCTTTGGAAGAGCTGTTTACCTCAGATACAAACAGACTGATGAAGTATCTTTAGGACCAACGCCTCTGCATGTGAGGTTTGAACTTTTCCAAACTTGAAAAGCTATTGTTACAAAAAGCAGTGTTTCAAAGAAAGCAAAAAACCCTCAAAAGGAAGGATAAGAGTTGGGCCTCATAAAAAAAAAAAGTGCCTTTAAACATGTTAATGGTGTCGCTACTTAGTGTTAATCATTTTACTATCCCAGATAAGCAGTCAAGAGGCATATTTTTTGGTTTGATAGCTTATCAAAACAGTTGTATCCTTGTGCATTGACTGAGAGCTCTTAAAATAAGTGGCTATATTACGAAAGGATCCTCAGACTGAATTCAGCTGCGAAGACAAGCACGTTTTAGCTGAAGCCATTACCCTGTATAAAAAGTATTTGTTGCCATTCCAAATCAGTGAACTTTGTAAAATGACACCAGCATTTGTGTAAAGACATAAGCAATTATTAAATACAATCATCATGTGTGTGTTTATTCTTTCATATACTAAGTAAGTTTTTTATGCCTCTGCCAAAAACTATCCACACCTCAAACAGTAGCACCTAAAACCAGTACCCCAGGTCACTACAGAGGGTGTTTTAGGGCAACTAGCAATGGAAACTGGCTTCAGGGCTCAGGCAACTCCTCCCCCTGCCTTTCCCTGTAAGCGCAGCAAGACAACATTCAAAGGTGGTTAGGCTGACTTCAGGAGCCAGGGAACATGGCAAAGTTCAATTAGCAACAGTAACTCCTACACAGCATAAACAATGCCATGCATCCAACAATTAGTAAAGACCGCTGTAGGTCACCTTCTCCTACTCTGACTTTAGAGACTGGCAAGCTTACCTGGCATTACGGAATTTTCAGTGTGTTTCTGCTGTTGGCATCACCCCCAGTTACAGGTAAGGAGACCCACTCAAACTGGGTCTCAAATGTGCCAGAACAGCCTGGCAAGTAAAGCTGTTTTGGAAAAATCACTTACCAAGCGAGTCAGGAAATGGGAAGATGCGGCAATGCTCACATAGTAAGGCAGTGTAATGAGGGAAACGTTTGTGCTCAGCTGCTGAACAAAGTTCACCTCAACAGCAATGAATGAGAGTTTCCCCTCAGAGGTAGGAAGCTGGTGAGCGGCTCCTGCCTCAGCCACGCTTGCTCAGAACCCATTTCCTTACCTTATTCCATGGAGTTTGCCGATGGCCAGATCACGTCTGCACCACAACCATGCGCATCTTCTACTTGGTCAGTTCAGGCCACGCAACCAACACTTACCAACTGCTTTAGGGCAACCTGTTTTACACCTAGAATTCTGGAGCAAAGCGTACACGTCACTCACCTGTGCACTGGCAAAGCCTACAGAGAGCCAGGATTTCAGGCACAGAGGTTGTAGTAAGACAAAGCTATTTATACTCGCATAGCTAAGTCATCAGAGCTCTAGCCTTTCACATAAATTTTACCTACATTAAGCCATCACAACGGCTAAACTAGCACCAAGATACAGACACGCTGATACAGCAGCTCTTGCAGCAATCATTAAAGTTATCACACAGCCGTATTACAAGTGCAATTCTTGTCTCCAGCACAAAGGGCGGGACTGTAATATTCAACTCAGGTTTACAGTAGTTAGGCCTTTTTTATTTTCTTTTTCCTTTTTAATTGCTGCAATAATTATACTCAAAATTACTTCCATGTTTTGCCACAGAACTTACCTACTGCTTGCTTTTTCACCCATGAGAATATTATGAAGAGATTAGTAAGCATTCCTCCATGTTATTAAGTTGACCTTCATCCTGTTACGCTGGGCAACTTCTACAGCAATAAAGCTGCCACCCACTTTACCAATTTTGGAAGGAGAAATCGTTCTTTCTACTATATACAGAAACAGCGGGCCTCATTCTCTAGCACTTTCAGTTACTCAATGTATCCTTAAAAAGCCACATTCAAGAAACAAAAGACTTACAGATGTTTCAGTGTGCTCCATTGATTCTTTTCTAGAGTGCATTCTGGATATTTCTATCCCCTGCCAAGGATTTTAAAATATTTGAGTATTCTAAAATTAATCCCTTGACTTAATGCCATTTAACTTCCGTTGTCAGATCAAAATTGTTCTTTAGTTTGCAGCCTTAATTCCACTCCACTGAACAAAGCGTTCAGTAACATACGCAACGAGCCCGCATTCACGATACTGCGCTGGGGAAGAACCTCAGAAAGCCCGGGAGCATTGCCCGCTAACCCACACCACACATCCAGCGTTTCAACCAACTTCTTATAACCAGCAGGGTCGGAAAGTGGAAGGAATTCTCAAGCTGATGGCTGGATTTACAATGATTTACAGCTGACCGATGTCTTAAAATCCCTTTGAAGCTAAATGCCGAGACATCCCGAGTATCTTGTCAGTGTAATCGTCAAATCCTTCACTTAATTCACATAGGGTGCAAGATATTCAAAGTACTATAAGCCTCTTCCAGAATGGAAAGACATGACAAGATCCAGACAGGCATCCCACATCAGATTGGTGGCATTTAATAAAATTGGAAAGGAAGAAACTTGTTAGGCTTTTTATCTTCAAGGATAGCATGCTCAAACTAAGTCTTCATTTACTTGTGGTAAATGAAATATTCATCAGTTCACTGATTATAAGCGTTATCCTCCTCCTTCTGTTAAAGTGTTACAACTGAGAGATTAACTGACAACCGGTAACAAAATTAAAAGCTTTTCATCTCCAGACTCCACTTTAGATATGGTGGTCCAAATCAACAGCGATTAAAAAAAATGACCAGATGTTTTTACTGTATAACTGAGGGGGGGGGGGTAGCGTCTCACTACAGTATTTTCTCAGCATCATCTCCACAACCACAAGTACGTGACACGAAGCCTTTGGGTACACGCACCCACGCACTACTGTCTTACCTGTACAGGCAATCTGCCACTGTCGAAACACCACCTTCAGATTACGACCGGCAGGTATCTTTCTTCATAGAGGACATGTAGAAAGTTGTATTTCCTTGCCCGTTAACCTCAATTAAAAGAGTACGGTCAGTTGCTTGTTAACGACATGTACATTACACTTCCCTGGTGAAGTTTGCCCATCCAGACAGATGTCATATAACGCTCTCTGGAGCAGTATTCTTTTCTTCCTTACACTACTTCAGCTATTTCAGCTTTGAGGGAAAAAACCTGAGAAACCTAACTCCGCATGCTCAAGAGGGATTTATTTAGTAGAAATTTTTTTTTTTTTTTTTTTTTTTTTTACAAGACCACATGCAATTCATTTCCCAAGTCACTGAAGCCTTGAGCAGCACCCCGACTTCTGCAAACTGATACAGATGCACATCTCAACCAGTTATTTTTGAGTCTCCTCTTCAATGTAGCCTAATCTTCTGTGTTAAGAGTAGCCTAAGCACCGAACTATCAGCTATGGACATATAATTAAAAGGGGCAAATGGGAATTAACAATTTCTACTAATTGAGGGAAAAAAAGAAAAAGAAGATTTGTCACTGGCACAAGAGCAACCTTCCTAAGGTTAAGTGTCTCCAGTATTTACTTTTTGAGTAAGAACATGAGTAGGGCAAGTTTTCTTACTGTGGCGTGTAACTTCCGTCGGATGCTGTTCCAAGTAGTCTTTGGCAGACCCCACCGACAGTCAGATGAGCCCTACCCTTAAAACACCCCCTCCCCCAAATCCAGTCACTCTTCAGATGTGCCAATATAACACAGGAGGAAACAAGATGTAAACAGTAGGTGAGTTTCATTTGCACTGCAGCAGCCCCTTACTAAGCACACTACCAAGGCCGCAAAGTTGGCCGGACCCTACAAAAACTTCTGTGCTAAGATTTCACGCCCCAAAGAAGAGTTACTGCCTGCTCTTTTACAACAGTAGGGATGAAACCACAGTAAAACTTAGCAATTCCAAAACCTCAAGGAGCACAAACCCACAAAATGTTAAGAAAAATATTTCAACATTAGCTTTGATAAACAAGTTTAATAATCCACTACTTTACAGGACAGCTATTTAAAAGCTAGGCTTCGATAGAGAAACATTATGAGACTTAAAAGCCAATTTTCCAAAATCCACACCTAAGACTTTGAGACTTCAACAGCCAGGTTTGTTCAGTCTACCAAGTATTGACCAAGAAGTTCGGAGTTGTAGTTTTGCTAAAAACAAATATTGTACATACCAAAGTGAATCGCTTTCACTTCATGCCATACTCTGGAGCTGACCACCAACAGTCTATATCCAACGCGCGTAATGTCCACAGGCAAAGCAAAACACTTCGATTACGGCGCCCTCATTACCCAGGTGATTGTTTTCAGGAAGCGCTCGCTCTTACGACATCGCCTCACATTTCCAATACAACCTCCAATGGGGTCCTTCTACTACTTACATTGCAATTGCTCTGCAATAAAACTGGTTTTCCCTACCAAAGAATGAGGCTATTACCAGACGCTGGGCGAAAATCCCTACTCAAGAAGCAATCCAGACCTATGGAGAAGCTCTGGACGGCATGTAACTGCACAACTTCTTGCTTTCCATGAAGCACAACACACGACTGCACAGAATTACCACTCTCCCCACTACAGACATGAAAAGCGAGTGCACATACACCACAAGTGAAAAATGAACTTGTTCCCTATTCCCAGGAATAATTTGGGAAATTTAAACCAAATAAGAAAAAATAGAATTCTATTTATTCAATCTGCTCCTTGGTTTCAGAGAAGTTAAAATAGGTGTCAATATAGACACAGCACTTTTTCTTCCATGAATAAGGGCGTAAGTCTGCTATGGCCGTGCAATTCAGAACCGCATTTCATGCCCACTCCATCATATTAATCCAAGTCGGTCCAAACCTGAACCCCCGAAGGAGGAAGAGGAATCCATGTTCTGGAGAAAATGACAGTTAATAAAGCCCACAGCTTGCAAGTTTCATAAGGGAAGAGCAAGTATCTTCACTTCAATCCCATCCGTGGTTTGAAGAGACGGTGCTCTCTGCTTTGACAAACAGAAGCTGCAGGAGGCTGAGTTTAGTGCCGTCGGGTGCAGGACCCTGCCTGCCAGGTGAGGTGATGGGCCAGGCCGGTCACTGGAAGGCAGACTATCTGTAACTGCTTGCACCAAGAACAATTTTAAAAGTCATCTAGCTTGAGTCCCCAGAATAATTCACTTTAGCAAAAACAAGACCAAGAAAAAGATTCAGAGATGAGGCATAGGACCGGGGGAAGAAGCAATTACCTAACAGTCTATCAGCGGGTGGGGAAGCCTCCTCTATGGGTACCTCCACGTCCCCCTCTGAAGCCACCCCTCTCACCCCGGAAGTTAGTTCTGTTCCTCTCTCTGCCCCTTTCTCCTCGGCCTGCTGAAGTCCCTCCTCTTCCTCCTCCCCTTGGAGCACCACCTCCCCGGTCAGACTTGGACTTGGGTGGTGGTGACTTGGGCCGAAGTCTCTCAATCTCTTCGGTACAGCCGGTCAGGTGGGAATTTGGAGCTGTGAAGTATGAAGAATACGTTTCTGCATTGAAATTGCTGTTTGTGAGGGTGGGTCCTACAGTCAGCCAACCTAAGGAACGAAACCAGAGTCAACAAAAGCAAGAACAAACTTCACGCTTCAAGGCCATTATTGCCTTTTTCCTAGTAAATGAACACTCAAGTGATGGGGACAGACACTTACCTACACGTCACCTGTACTGAACGGAATGAAAAGGTCACCTCTAGGAAAGCCAGAGTTGTTGAAAAGTTAAGATTTTAGTTTGATATTTCTAAGGGCTGCTTCTCTTTTTTTTTTTTCTTTCTTTTTTTTTAATTACATATGTCTACGGGAACATTCCAGCTGTGGTTTCACAAGACCCCTTCCTCCTCCCTTCTACTTGTTTTTACACCACAGCCACGTTTTCCAGCCCCTCTGGGACCAGACTGTAAACCAGATCAGTAAATTCATCTAGTTTAAAAATAATGTCGTGCTACTCCTCTTCTCCCCTTTTTAAAAGGCATTTAAACTTGAATTAGGTAATTTTGTCTCCAGAAACCAGTTGTGACAGTGCAGCCAGGAGCACAGCACACTGGAAGCACGCTTCTGAAAACACAGTAAAATAACAATGCTGTTAAAGCCCACATGATATGAAAATAGAGCTTAAAGAGTTAAATTAACCTGTTTTATGCACAAACATTCAGTGGGCACTTCAGCTTCACCAAGTGAATCAAGGCAGGAAGACATTTAAAACAAGCACGTTCCTATTTCTTCATATTATAAGCTAAAGTAGCATTCGGACCTAAAATGGGGCTCAGAACACTTAAAAATGTCAGTGGAAACTGACTTTTCAGTTGTAAGAAAAATGTAGTTCAGTGATCTCAACAACATGCTTATAAGGAAAACAAGAATAAAAAAACCCCAAGATCAGTTCTTTAACACTGTTCTGTTTACCCTGGCAATTTACGTAACATTTACTGTGTTTCCTGCACATAAAAAAAAAAAAAAAGAAAAGAAAAAGAAGAGAGAGAGAAAAAAGGAAGAGTCTATTTGTATTTGTTTAGGTTTTCATACTTCACAGAGCACTGTGAGGATTCACGAACAGTAATTCTAAACTCAAAGTGCTAATCGATAAAAACACTGTGCTCTGCCAACTTCCTGAACAAAGAATAAAGGGAAAAAGGCGTCCCTACTGCTGTGATGAGTATAGGATTTAAAGTATGCAATGCAATTCCAGGGTAACCACCCAATTTGAAAATACAAAAGTTGAATCAGGCTAACATGACCCTGTCAGACATCAACATGTAAAAATTCACCTACAACAGCATTGAAGTAATACCAGAACGATGTCTTTCTACAAAACAGAACAGCCCCCCTACACACCCCCCCACACCCACCAGTAACCAACAGAATTAAGACTGACATCGTCATTAAAATTCAAGCTGAAGGCCAGTCAAAGAATAGGAATGGCCAATAATGACTACTCCGTAGTTGTATGAGCAAGAGAGAAACAACATCTTGACATTTATTTAGGTAACTTATTGCTTGCAGCTTGTATACCGATACACATCCTATTCCAACTGCAGTAAAAGAATAAGCAACATTTTTTTTTTTTTTAATATCATTAGCATTCACGTGCAGCAAACCAGGCCTTGGATGGACTTATATCCATTTCTCCTCTGTCATCCAAACTATTAATCTCTAGGGGAAAACAGAATTACACAAAACTGCTGAACGAACCTAAAGCAAGTGCAGCTGTAGCACTTGCCCCACTCACATGCCCCCCACACTTACTTTTTGAAAAGGGCATGCTGTTACCATAAATTGTTCAGAGTCCAACACTCACAGTATCCATCAGTACGTGAGGTATGGCTACACTATCCGTAACATGAGGTATAAAGTCTGTCAATTCAAGCATTCATTGGTAGTTGAAAGAAACAGGACTGTTGAAGTGCATTTCACCTTCGGCTTTAGGGCAGAAACGTCATTGACAACTGATACAGAAATCAAAAAAGGTGTCAAAACAGATTTTATTCTTCTAGTCTGTATTCTGCTGCAGTGAAAGTCCTTCACCACTTACGCATGATAAACTGGAACAAATAAAACGCAGTTACCTTCAATCTGATCCACACATTTCTACGCATTTTTTATCACGCCAGATGCAGCACCCAGTGTTAAGATGCTGGGTCTTCAGATACTGGCCACAGGACCAGCACTAAACTCACAGTGATTTAAAATCAGTTTAAGAGAAAGAAATCACGCTTTGAGAAGCGTAAAAACATCAACAGGCGAAAATATTGGTTAACAAAAAACTTTCTTCTGAAAAAATTGATAGAATTGGGAGTTGTCGCAGACTTTCAAACAACACTGCTTTGTGACCGACAGATCTTCACATAAACCAAAAATGTATCTCCTTGAGAATCGTGCATTAGGATTAACCATTATTGCCCCAGCTTCCATCAGAACCCATCAAGTGGCCTCAGATGATGGAAGAGGGTTATTAAAGTAAATTAAAATTTAACTATTTGACAAAAATAAACATAACAGCTACCTGGCCGAATTGTACTGTCTCTTCCGAAAAGATGAAGACGTCGCCGTCCAAGGCAGAAATGCTCAATGATGTGAAAAATCTCTACAGGTTTTTCTATGTTGCCGATTTCAGGCTCTTCAGTGATGATTAGGTCAATGTCAACATTAGCATGGATGAAGTCACCATCTGTACTGCGACGCACAGTTCCTTTAATGCCCATGAGGCAGTGCTCCTACGCACACAGAACACAGAAGAGTACATGTCACACATACCGCTACAGCCCAGATGTCCGTGGTTTGAGCACGATGGATAGAAAAGGAAATTCTAGGCACAGTAGATCCCACTCTTATACAGAGAAAAGTCTGAAGCATGAACTAGAAGAACAGAACAAGCTGGAGCTACCAAAAGAGCCTCTTGAAAACAAAGCAGAGAGTAGTTTAAGCTATCCGGCTTGATGAACTACGCTACAAAGTGATAAAATTCAAATAGAGGCTGAGATAACGATATTTAAACTTCTTCAATTACGGCAAAGTTAGAGCTTTAAGTTGGAAAGGCTGAGAAATCACCACAAGGGAAGAGAGTACAAGGGGATGGCAAGAATAAAGGAATAGTTATTAATTATGATTAATACTTGTACCAGCTTTCTGATCCTAACTTTATTCATACAAATAATTTTCGAAGTTCTCTGTCATAAAACAGCCAGTCAGTGTAAATAAGATGTACTTTTTCATATTGTACCTGTTACAAAAGTAGCCTTCACCCTCAGATTCCCTCCTAGAAGATATCACTGCATCAAAAAAGTAAAACCACTATCAAACTTGTCAATGCACTCTCAGTCAACTCCATCAGCATTAAAAATGTTTTTTAACTGTAATATGCATTGCTTTCCTTTCCTCTAAAACATTGTAGATCAATTTAAGCGACTAGTATGTAGAATCTATGAATGAGGAATCACCATAATTGGTACAGGATGAAAAGAGCGTTCTACATACTCATTTCCGAGTTCTGTTTCTGGAAATACTAAGCTCAGACGAGCGATTTTCTCCAGTGTCATAAACACTGATTCACTAAGCGCCACCAGATGGCTCCCAAAAAAGTTGCAGACAAGAGTATGTAATCATTTTCAGATTTTTGGCATGGGTTTTAAGAGTTAGTGAATAAATATGAAAGGCAGAATAGGTGACCTATCTATGCAGTTGGTCAACTGCACCCAAGCTACAGGGTTTTCGGACCTTAAATTTAACTAAATAAAAAGGCAGAATACTGCTAAGCAAATTACCCATCAAGCAAAGCCTCTTAAATCTAGTCTTTAAAAGAACTATCCAAAACATTTTATTTTCGTAACACATGGAATGTCATTCATTAGGACCTTAGATTCTGTAACAGGTGGCACAGCATAAAGCATCCATCTAGAGAGATGCCTAAACTAAACATAATAGGATGGCATTTGCTGTTGTAATCATTGGTAAACACATCTTGCACAACAGACTATTTATTTAGTCAGAATAAACTAGCTCAATTGTCAATGTTTATTATAAATAGTGACCTCAGCCCAACCCTTGCTCAATAAACAGAAATTCTCTAATACCAGAAACTATTCTCCTCCGTTAAACAAAGACATAAAGTCCCCCCCAAATCCTCCTGTGTTAGTTTTAACCTCTCCCTCATGAGTGAGCTGCACATATTTGCAATACTATATGCAATAAACATACAATATTTATACTTATAAATATTTATAACTGATATAACACACTTTCAAACAGACTTCAGATTAATGTAAATGCAAGTCAAAGAAAGATTCCAGATATCTTAAAGGGAAGTTTATACTCCTAAAAAATGGCAAATCTGAGCCAGAGTTGGGGATGTTTAATACTAATGAATGATTAATGAATGTGGAATGAGTCCTGAGGTTAATGGCACTTTAATATATTAAATTGTCCGCCAACTCTCTGTATTCAGTAAGACTGCCAGTTACACCCACATATACCCAAAACAATTCTTTATTAATCCTATCTACATTTTTCTTAAGTTTTTGAATAACATACTTTTGAGTCTTTTAAATCAGAATACTTTTTTTCCTCTGCACCTTCTTCAATACATGTCCTCCACAACACATCCCTAAGAAGCTGTTTAATTTAAACCAAGCTGACCGATTCTGTCACTTGCGCGTTACAGTCACCTTCAGGAAGTCAGGAGACGCTGACTGAGCTGTGGTCCCTAACAGTCCTCTATCTGGTTCAAGCTCTGGGCACATACCTGCACGTGTGTTTTCAGAACCATTAGCCAGTCTTCCAGAGTTGTTTTTTATGACCACATCCATTTATAATCTACAGTTTTAAAGACTTCTTTTGACATTAAATTTAGTCAAATTCTACTGCTAAGTTTAATTCCATTCAAAAGGTGTTCCTCCACCAGCAAGTTCTCCTCCAACCTGGAAAGGAGCTTACGTTTTACACAAAAGGTGTTGCTAATTGACTAACTGCTTATTTACCATTCACCCGTAACCGAAACAACCCAGAAGTAAAAAACATTGCAACGTACAGTAACATTTTCTATTCAGTTTCCATCTTCCCTCTCAGGATTTCATTCTTGTGCCATCAATCTACGAACCCTCCTCAGCTACCTGCATTTCAACAAGGCTCAAATGAGCGTCACATTTAGAGGACTACAATAGAAATTTACCAAGCAGTGTTAAATGCAGATGAAACTTCTATACCTCACACTGACTAAAGTCAAGAAGGGGACAGAAGTTCACCATTCATCCTGTGAACATGTTTATTTCCATAAATGTACTTTGCAGAACAGAACTCTGAAGTCCTTGCGTCTGCTTTCCTGAAAGCACGTCACCAACTGCTGTGGAGCACCAGGTGTTTCATTAGCATAAAGAGACAGGATGGGAACAGAGGAGAAATTGAGCCAAACCTTTACCTTGGTTCTTTGGAAAACAGCCTTAGGGTCTAGTGTCTTGGTCTTTCCAGGATTGTTCTTATTCGTTTTAATCCAACAAATGTCCTCACATCTTCTGTAACCCCATTTGCGTAGACACTAAACATTACAGACAGATAAAACAGTTCACGCTACACCGAAAACTAAAGTAACCTAAACTGAACACTCATATAGGTACTTGACTTTTCTTAAAGCATAGCTGGAAGAGAAATTTGTCACAGATGGATGAAACAGTTTACTGGCACGACTGTACTATGTTTTGTCAAGCTGCCCAAAAAGCATAAAAAACAAGAGGCTTAGATGCACATCGACTTGTCTGCTTATCACCCTTTTTTTTTAAAAAAAATAAAAATCTGCACAGATATTTTTAATATCACTGCACAGATCCCCTACGGAACTCTGCACTCAATTTTTACCTAGTGACACTTAAATTTAATCAAAACCAGCCTGAACAGCATAGCTATCAGCTGCCTTGGCCCTGTCTCAACTAATACCTGCAACTCTGGTAGTTTTTCACATCAAATGTAAAATTCTATAAACGAGAAGATAAATAGCCAAAAGCCTTTGCTACCATTTTGTGGCTTTTCCTATATCTGTAAAAAACCCCACCCCAACCCCCCAAAAAAACCTTACATGACTTTTTAATCCTTAACTCCTGTCAGTGTAGTCTTGGAAAGGAGGAAATCGGGCATTAAGGACTCAAGCTCACTTGGCTATTGCTGTGTTCAAGAACTGTCCAGCTACTACAAACATGCCTGTGACCAAAATCAATCTATCCAAAATAGCTACTTTAACCAACCTCAGAATGAAGAGCAGATAAAGCAAACAGATTAGTAACCGCGTGTTGTCCTTTAACAAATGCCATATTGTTTTAATAGAAAGCACTGCTCAAACGAAGCAAAGAATGTTTCAGCGCAGCAAGAGCCAACTGGAAATTCTTACTGCACGATCCCCAACACAAGCAGTGCTACCCTGGCATACAGAAAGATTACTCTAAAACGCCAAGACCGTATAGGGAAGTAAAACTTCGTAGAGCTCACTAAGAGTAAACCTACTTAAACTCCAGGTGTTTTCTGAAAATAAGCAGTGCTACGCACACAATTTTATCTCACTTTATGAAACAGTAGCACCTTTCTACCAGCATGACTATTTCTGGCAGAAAACTATTAAGACTTCTGTTAAAAAAAAATAACGTTGTAAATGCACTCAACACAGCAACCTGCTACTGTGGCAACATGCATACATCAAAAACAAGACAGCAGTACAGCTTTCTAGACCCTATAGAATTATGCTCCCTCACATAGTCACAGCGACTCATCTGGAAAATAACAGTATCTAAACAGTTAATGCCAGATACACAAATTTATTTAATCCACTTAAAATTATATATCCTCTACCACAGTAACAAAACAGCTCTCAGCAGTTACCGTTGAGAATTCTATACAGAAAAAGTCAACGATAAAAATAAACTCTTAAGCCTGTCTCTGATAAATTGAATTAAAACATCATCTTACCACTCGGCCAAGATCCAGACCCTCGCCTGAACCGCACCATAGAAACACAAATGACCTTGGGGCTGCAATTTCTTCAATTTCCAATTTCATGATCTAGTAACAATAACAGTAATAAAAGTGTTTCTGAATTAAATAAAAATCACCAATTATATCAGGAAGAATACTTAATAAGTGTTGAAGCATTATCACAAAAACCATCAGGAAGCACTTTTATTAAAGATGTTCGTCTGTATACCATCCACAGCCATCCTCTTAAAGTTGTTTTCCAGAAAGTAAGTTGTAAAAGTTACCTTATCAATACCCAAGTGCATGTTTTCAACATAGCTGATGACCAGCTTAATTATTCTTTTTAGAATAATTAAGAAATAGAGAAGATATATAATATCTTATATAATAAATATATATATTATATTTAGAATAATACAGAAATTCTATCTGTATAGAAAATTCTAGACTTAAAAGACTAATACAACCCATGTGATTCCCCCCCCCCCCCCCCCAAACCTCTGCTTCATTTTATCATTCCATTGGTAGCAAAAAGATTTAACAACAGAGCAATAATGCTCTGTTTCTTTTCAGCCCTGGAGTTACTTACGTGAAGCTTGTGAAGACACATTATTAAAAAAAAAAAACCAACAAAAAAACCCACCAGCTTAATTCCTATTACTATATAGGAAAGAAGTTCTCTCCATTTTCACTTTCAGGAAAGAAGCAGCAAGAATTTATCAGGACAGTGGTTCAACAATGACAAATGAGTAACATTCAGGATGAAATAACTTCAGATGCAAAGCATCTGTTACTCATTACAAGCTGAAAAGATTCATCTGTAACTTGGTAACACATCAAATCAAGCTTCATTCAATGCCACTGTGAAGAAAAATAATGCAGTAGAAGCCGTTCTAAGAGGCTATAACTCCCAACTAAGAGGATGACTCCTGACTCCAACACTTCCAGTTTTTCTGTTTGGACGGAATGTTTCTTCCCCCGGCAACGCTGCCAGGCACCACTTTCACCTGATGTAACAGAATGGCTAACACAGAAGCTACCTATTCCTTAACATGTAGTTACCTAGTCTCTCATCACAGGCATGAATGCCCTTGTTTTCAAATTCATTCCTTAAAGGAGGACTGAATTTTATTTTGTTCTCATGATCCTTTAGTTTGACTGATTCACTTCTGAAGTTGTGCATGTGCAGGTTCCAGCCTAAGGACAAACTAAATCTAGGTTAAAGTAACACCATCATCCCCCTCCCCTAAACTGCATAGAACACAGACAAGAAAATCTCGGCAACAACTGCTTCAATCTACTGATTCACTCATATTATGACAATTTTGCTGTTAATGCAGACATAGTCCTGCATGCCTTTCAAATAGGGTCTCTAAATAATAGGTATTTATTAGTTGCATATTCCCACCCATATGCCTGAACCTAAGAATTCCTGACATGGTTATGCAAACATTTTTTTAATCAGCTATTCCTCTCTACTACAGATCACCTGTTTTGTTGTGAGGGTGGGGTTGTTGGGGGTTTTTTTGGTTCATGGTTTTTTTTGTGGGTTTGTTGTTGTTTTTTTTTAAATGAGTAAAGTGTAGATACATAGAATAGAGCCAATTTATCACTATTTGACATTAGCATTACAAGTTTTTTATTTCATGCCCAAGTGAAGGAATTCTCCGGTTCAATCTTGAAGGACAGGGCAACTTGGCAGCAGGCTTTGTGTCATCAAATTGTTACACTTGATGACATCCAGCACTTCACAGCCTCCAGTCCTCAGCTTGCTTTTCCAGAGCTGACTTTATTGAAAAGGTAAAGATACAGAATGGAGTTACTTACCCATACATCTTGAGTGTTTCCCTCTTTACGAGCATCTACATGCATTACTACAGAAAGAACTTTAAAATCTTTTCTCTGACTCAATTCTCTAAATGTTTACTAGAGCACAATAAAACAAGAGCACCAACAGCGATCTCGAAAAAGATCACATCTTGCACATTAAGATTTCTCCTTGTTCCCAAAAAAGGGTCAGAAATCAACACGGCTTCAAAAAAAACCTTTGACGTGACTAAACAATAAGGGAATACATAAATACAAGAAAAAAAATCCACAAGTAAGGTTTATCTATTTTGTTAGGCTTCTCAGGATTACAATTGGTTTGACTGTTAAAATTTCCTACCTAATCAATACTTTGGAGAAAGGAGGTACGTCAGGGAAGCATACTCATCTCTCTTTTGACTAGAAGACCAGCGTATTAAAAAGCATACCTTAAAAATCTCCGAGAATTTCAAGAAGGGAATATTTACAACAGATATTCTGAATTTCAACAGCAAAAACCAAACAGAAAGGAAAACTAATGGAATTTGAGAGTAGGGAGAAAACCCACTATTATTAGATTTCAGTTTTCAACCAGGCTCAGGGAGAACAAAAAGGTATATTTAATTCATTAAACTCCTCAAAAAAAGTCTTTTAACACAACTAGTGTAGGCATACAATATAAAACTTAGTTTTTATAAGAATCTAGACTTTTATTTAAAAAACAAAACAAAAAACATATCCCATTTTTCCTTAAAACACATCTCGCAAACATTTTGATACCAAATTAAATCCTCAAACTATTTGCTTAAGTACACGTATGAAATCCTTTTCACAGCAAGAAAAATACTTACATCGTCCCAGGTCCAGCATTTTTCATTGGCAGTAATGCCAGTCTCTCGGTAGTATTCTTCCAGTGGTGGTTCCAGAAGAATCACATCAAATTTAGACTTCAGTTCCCTAATATCAAAAGCTTCCAAGTCCGCTTGTAAGTACCTGTTTAAACAAAAGATGATAGAGTGCTTGGACAAGTTATAACAGTGGTTTGAAAACTATACTCCACACAGCACGTCTGCGTAGCCAGTTAAGAGTGGGGTCTCCTGTGTAGTTCATATAGCTCACATGCACTAAATCCAGAGGAGATGCGTAACGCATTCTCACTTAACCTAGGCTGGATGCTGTCGCGTTAGATTTTTTTAAAAGTCATCTTTCTCTCAATAAACAGTTTTTTAGGATTCTAATTTAGCAAGCAGGAAACAGATGCCCACACAGACTGTACAACAATATCCAGTACAGAATCACTGAACTTTCTGTACGTCCATGGACTATATAGGAGAAAACATCAACATTTAAGAAGCAAACACTCACTGCCTGGCTAACAGACTTGTATTTTGCTTCACTTTGGCAAAGTGGCATATTTTTAGAATTGCCATTTATTATATGTTATGTTCAGAAGATTCTGAATACTGGAAATGTGGTTACTTTTCATATAGTAGAAATGTATTTCTCTACCCCTACAACAAAACTGTAATTCCCCCACACATTGATTTTATTAAATGCACTCAAATGCACTCTTACGACTGGCCTCCACACCTGCCCACCACTCACTGCTGTATCACCATCAAAAAAATTACACTGCCCTCCCCTCAATACCTTCAACCTTAAAAAAGCTGATTAGCAGACCACCACCTGCCCCTTCCTAAGAAACTGTCTGGAAGAGATTATTATCCCGTAAGTGCATTTGGTGTTATCAGAAGGCAGCATCTGATTACTATTTTTTCCCCTTTTGTGCTTTCAGGCTAAGAATGCCAAACTGCATCTAACTTCAAAATAGCAAGTCGAGTTTTGCAGTTTGTATCTCAGTTGTTCAGACAACTATTTCCGAGTTTTTCATGTGACTATCATGAAATAATGCGATTTTACTCGGTACAGATTAGGACTACAGTGTATTAAAAGCATTAGGTTCACATTCAGGTAGGTTCAAATTCCTGAGAGTAACATGCTGCATGCTTATACCGTGTCTAACGTTCAGCAAAAACTCAGAGGTAATTTGAAGTTAATAAGACAAATCACTTCCAGCCAGCCTAAACTTTTTTTTGGTCTTAAACTACGAAGTAACATCTGATTAATGGACACTACGATAATAGATGAACATTATACAAAAAAAGCTGTTACAAGAACAACTAAGGTTACGTTAAGAGGCTGATTTTTTTTAAAGCTTTTCTTGTTATTGTAAACTGTATGATATCATGAGATTTATGATCATACTATGTTCTTTTAGTTCCAAATTAAAGCCTGCAGTCCAATCACTTGACAGTTCGGTCTTAAAAACCAAAGCTTTAGATACTACAAATAATCACACACTGGAAAGAAAATCTAGTTTATATACTATATTAAACATCTAGATTAAACTAACAAAAACAAACTGATTTTATTCTTCTGAAGTTTCAATTGATTAATTTGTATATACAAACAGAAATAGAAAATGTAAATTCTGAGCAGGTGCAAAAGATAGAGATTTGCAAAGCAGACAGCTCACTTCAAACAGGTCTGGAGAAGAAAGGCATTTTCCACAAGAACACTTACATGGGAGGAGTGTTAGATTTAGATATCAGCTCATCCTTCAACCTGATGAGCTCTCTAAGTTTTGGATATTCTTCAAACCTATCTGCTAAGCCTAAGAAGAAGAAAACATGAAGTTAACAACTACTTAGAGAGTAAATCTGTGTCAATTAAGCATTGTCCAGTATTCTGAATAGGTCCAAATGTTAATACTTGCCCCATTTGAATTTTTGTGAGAACAAACCAAACTCTTCAAAGCAGTTTTCACAGAAGCCTCCTGCCTTCGCCCAGTTAATTACGGCTGTTACTGAATGTAGTGCCTATGCTCTAATCTTGTCTAGAGCACTGCAGCGATCAGGAGTTCACAACTCCTTTTATCAGGAAGAAACAATCTTTCATTTAAACTAAAAGTGCCAGAATGATGAAAGTTATTTTGTTATCCCCCCCATCCATAAGTTTATATTAAGATCTAATTAACATTCATTTACAGAATATTCTTATTTAACCTTTGAAGACTATTTCTAAGGTGGCAACTGGGGTGTGGCTGGTTCCCTTAGGCAATCCTTGTATTGAGATTTGGTACTCTGGTGTCAGTCACGAAGATTTGAAGACATGTACATTTATTTATTGGGTTCCTAGGCTTAGCTTCATGACGTTAATTTTCAAACCTTTCATAAGTACAGAACGCAAGAGGGAGAACCCGAATTAGGTTTTCTGCAGCA
The DNA here is from genome assembly GCF_965638725.1 of Aptenodytes patagonicus. Classification (NCBI taxonomy): domain Eukaryota; kingdom Metazoa; phylum Chordata; class Aves; order Sphenisciformes; family Spheniscidae; genus Aptenodytes; species Aptenodytes patagonicus. The sequence goes on from NC_134952.1 coordinate 80,534,935, forward strand.
AACTTTATAAAAAAAGAAAAAAACAAGCAAACTTTTTAGTATATTACATTCACCCTTCAAAAAAGTAAGTAGAAACAGTATGTTTTTATTATTGCTAGTAGTAGTATCAGCACAAACCAAAGAGGTACCATTCCTGCCTCCCAAGCAGTATCAGTTCATCTTTAGTAGGCATTATTTACAAAGCTTCATGTTCATTTAAATTTACAACTTTAAATGGTCCTAATCCATGGAGGAAAAAAAAGCCCACACAAACCCCCAAACCCTTCATCCCTCTCCTTATTTTAATTCAAATTTCTGAACTCCCAACCCTAGCATCGCATGAGTAAAAGCAAAGTTCTTAGTATCTAACCTTATTATCTCTTATTACGTGTGCATAAAAAAACCAAAAGTTATTTTCATTTTTTTCCTTAAATACAAAACATCTTAAAAACAACACTGTGTTCTTCTGATTTCCACTGCTGTGTTGCTTCCAGCCAGTGCAAGTCAAATATTCCTGACCAGCAGAAACGGAAGCCAGTTATCAGCAGCCAAGCAACAGATGTAAAAGAATTTTCAATCAAGATGACTTCAGTTGTTAAGAAAAACAAACACACACAAAACCCACAGGTCTCTCTTCCAACAGCAACATCAAAAAGATGTAACTGGGTGTTCTGGAACCACTACTTCTCTACAGCTTTCTGTAGGGTCGTGTCCAATTACAAAGTAGCACCCAAGCAGAGTTTTGATCTTCACGTCGAAAATGCATGCTAACCAATATGCAACTTGACATTCCTCGTCTCTAATAAAGACTAACTAGGCTAACTGCTGCTGACGTTCATTTCCATATTAACACTCATGTAACAATTTGTCATGTCCCTTCCCGATTCTTTATGCAGCAGAGTAGTCAGAGTAAGTAACATGGGCTGCTATTTCTTCATACTCATTTCAAAGAACAGTGTAGAACTATTTCAAGTACGTAACTGTGAAGCCCAGATGCTTTTCAGATGAAGACATAACTCAGTCAAAACAGCCCATTTTTCATGCTAAACATCCAGATGTGTTTCACAGAAGCATTCACAAAATATAGAGAAGAAACAAACTAACTGCCTCAATAGGCAAACAAAACCTCTTTGGGCTGGCATCTATGTACACAACACACCCTGACAATCTTAAACTTGATAAAATACAGAGAACTGTTGCAGAAAACTGCAGAGGGAGGTGTCCTGCTTTTTTTTAAAACCAAATAACTACCATTCTGGGAAACAAGACCAAACCGTACCTTAGCTTTAGAAAGATTAACTTCAGGCCTAATAAAGTAAGTTTTCACTAACAAGTTCAGTGATGGCTGGATGAACGTAAACTTACAACATCCTCTAAAGTCAATAATATGTTGGGCCTTCTAATGAGTTGTCAGCAGTTACATAATTTAGCTGGTAAATATTATCCATATTGCTTACTGACTTACATTTAAGTATTTTCCATACTTTACATGCTACATGCATTCTTGGAGGCAATACAGTCCAGGAAACAGCTGAACTGTAAGTCAGTTATTTAAATTTCCAAAGGTTTCAGGATCTGCTCCCTAGACTCATCTACTTTCTGGAACAAGAAAAGCTTAATTTTGAAGAAAATCCTCCTGGTTAAATACTTTCAAATAAAACCAAGAGTAAGAAGAGCCTTGGTAATAATCACCTCCTAAATGATTAAAAATAAAATCATTCATATAAATTTATACATTGATGTGTATTCACACAGAGAGACAAAACTACGAAGTATACGTGTATCTACATTTCCCAGTAACTATAAGGATTTAAAAAGGGGAAGAAAAAGAAGTGCTATTGAATAAAATGAGTTATCTTCAAACATATGTCTGACTATGACATACCAACATCTCTGATGAAGTTCTGGGGTCTGTGTCCTGTATCCACAAAGTGTTGGCAGTAATCGTTGTGTGGATTTAAGCTCTGAGTACCCTGGAGAACAAAAGGGAGTTCAGCAAGAGCAACGGGGAGCTAACTGGACATACACACACACTACATGTCTTAGTCTGACAAATGAGAAATAACAGATTTATTTTTTTTCTTCTCCTTTTCAACATGCCTTTATAAGCTAAACCAGTCAGGACCCTCATTGTGTTTTTAGTTCCAAATCAGGCCCACCATTACTACGGTTCATTGTAGGTTGCCCCAGATCTTTAGTCAGATCAATGTAAGCACTAGTTAGAGTCATATCTTTCACAGGAAACTTCCGTACTTGTGAATTCCAGTCAATTACTTCATCCTTTAAAAGTTGTTATTTCAAATACCATCAATTGCAGAAATAGTTTAATACAACTATGCCAGCTTTGACTAGACTTCTAAGTGCAAAAGCAGCTCACCTTAAGAAAGGTACTGGAATCTTTGTAAATCTCTTCTTCATAGGGCAGGTTCTCTTCATCTTGCTGCAGCTCTACTTCATCCTTGGAAATAAAGCAGATATTACAAGTATGCAAGATCATGCTGTTTCTCTCCTCATTATGATTCTGCCTCTTAAGGAAAGAAGTGGGCTGCCTACAAACAGAAGTCTCCTAAAACAGCAGATCATGAATGGTTCCAACTTCAGTTTTGGAGGGGAAAAAAAAAAAATTACCTATTCCCAAAAAGGTCTGCCTCTCTCTCATTAATGAGAGGGTTACAGGGCAAGGCCTCTGAAAGAAGAATAGAATAAGAAACCCTTCATTTCTAGTCCCTGACAGTGTAGGCAGTGCTTTACAAGGTGTAGAAGTTTTAGTTTTTGTCCCAAAAAATTTCACTCCTTGGACTAAAGTAAATGATACATTTTATTGAAGTTCTTCTGTAGTAGAACCTTTGAACATTTATACCTACTCAATCATCTCTTATGTTCCAACCTTAGCAGCTGAAACCATCTTCTCTATATAAATCTGTTAAAGTCCACACTTTGCAAAAACAGCACATGGTACAAGACAGTATTTCATTTGGACTGTCCTTAAGAGTAACTTTAAAATTCCCATTTCGTAGTCTCAAAATTTACAGAAAACAGGAATTGTATTGCAATTTTTTTCCCCAGTTAGTGTGTCACCAACTGTTCATTCATCAGATTTCTGGAATTCAGAGATCTATCACGCTGACATACTCTGAACATCCAACATAGAACTCAGAGAGAACAGAAACAGAAAAGAGATTTGCTTCTTCATGTCACTTTCTGTTTTCCCATTGATCCTGAAACAACCCAGTTTATACATTATATATAAATAAAACTGAAGAACCACTAAAGAATATCATCCACCATATTTTAGTAGGATGCATATGCTCTTTCATACTTTACTGATTACAACAGAAATCTTAATCAGTTAATACAGTGCTTCATGTGAGGAGAAAAGCAGTCTCAAGGCTGAAATACTAAAAAAAAAAAAAGACACTTTAATACACTGAAATAAAAGGAAAGATGGAGAACCAGATTTCGCACAGAAAAGAGCTCAACTTCTCCCCCCCAACACACATCTTAAGTCAAAAGATGCAGAGAAGAGGCTATTATTACTGCTGCATTTACTCTATGCTACATAAGCTGTCTGAATGCCTAATGAAAAACTAAGTGTTCTCCCTGTTTTGATCCCTCTAGCTGTTGAAATCTTAAAATAGGCTCTGTGTTCTTTCCAAATTGGAGCTTTGAACCAACTTCTGAAATGCCTGCTGTGATTAATAGGTCACAGATTCCCCCTCCCCATTATTCAGGTGAAGAACTTACAGAGATATAGTCTTTTTGTTTGTTTGTTTAACCAGATCAAAAAGAGAAATATTACTATCAGAAACAGCAACAGTGTTTACAACGAAAAGGAATGAACAGCAGACAAGCAGCAGCAACTGTTATTCAGGCAAAAAAAAGCTGAAAGCTTGAGTTTTACTAAAAACTGCTTATGCTATCATAAGCTTACACCTGTTTCCCCTCTTCCATCTTCCTCTAAATCTTAGCCTTCTGATGATAAGCACTTGGTTAGATACCTACTTCTGAGTCATCCCAGTTCTCTTTATGCCTTCATAAGTGATTTAAAAAAAAAAAAAAAAAACAACAAAACCAAAATAGTCTCGTGGCCACAAACAAAAAGCCCACACCACCAACTTTCAAAGGGGAAAGGACACAGTCCCAGCAGAGACAGGATGAAATTAAGAGTAATACAAGATACTAGGTCCTTGTGCATTAATCATCCTTGTTTTCCAAATCTGGTATATTGTTGCCGAGTTCGGGAAGCAAAAACTACCCACAATATTCAAGCATATAGTTTTTTCAAATGACTAGAGATACATTAAGCAATTACGATGATTCAACGGAATAAGATTTTTCCAGCCTCCAGAACAATGGCATGGAAGCGTTCCAAGCTCGCAGGCCACTGCTTGCAGAAACGAAGTAAAAAGGGACTGTATCAAATTAGGCTGGCAGACAGCAAATTTGAACCACAGGTATTTTTGTACTTCATACAGAGTTAAAACTCCGGAACTCTTTGCCAGAAAACACTGTTGATACCAGACATTTATACAGGTTCAAACACCTTCACAGTAACCCATCTTCACCAGCAATTACAGCTAGATGGCTCAGGGTCCAGCTAGAGCAGTTGAGGTTTGAGGACACATTCATTTCCACCAAATCTGAAGTCGGGGCACAAAAATTTTAAACCACTTCAGAAGGATTAACTGATACCATCGCGCAGAAACCAACACTGCAAGTCAGGGGTTTAGAGACATACGAGTCACTTTACATCAGAAATACTTACCTCAAATTTTCCTAACAAAATGGACAAACTTGCAATATTTGTCAGTAACACTAATAGTTAAGTCTATCATCACTTTTGTCTAAGAAGTATTAAACACAATCCAATAGGGCTTCATACCATAAGGATCTAAATTCTTGTATCAGTTCATATTACGAGACTCAATTTAAACAGGCTCAAAGTACTAATGAAAAAGTTACATGAATACAGATGGGATTTTACTAAGTTCTTATCTCCTTGCCAATAGGGAATTAGCAATGTCCGCAGAAAACAGCTGATGACTCCACTATACATGTTCTACTTAAGGGTTTCAAGTTTCTTAGATCTATTCATCTGCTTGACTGAAGTTGGTCCGAGCTAGTATTATTAAAATATTCTTCAATTTCAACGACACAGCAAGAGTCTGGCCACTTGCAAGTGGTTACAGCCCACCTCAGGGTAAGTCTTCTCCACGCTAATGAAGAAAATGTTAATGATAAGGTTGATATGCTTTGCCAACTGAAGTGACTTATCCACATATATTTCACAGAAGAAAAAAATGTGTTGTTTAACCACACACTTGGTGAAGGAGTGAAATAAACTGATATGAACTGATCACTAATGTGAACATAAAAACCCCACTTCACAAACAGTGCATGTACTCTGCAAATCCCTTCTTTAAGATGGTGACTTAATTGGTTTGCTAAACAAGACGTACAGACTAACACTTGGCATGTTAAAAAGAATGTCTGTCCACTTACAGACAGACTTTAAAAATTAGTCATCAAAAAATGTCCTGTCATACATTAACTTTTTGTTTTAGTAAGACAGAAGTAAAACAGACATTATTACAGAAAGATTTATAAACCTGAACACAAATGTAACACTACCAAGGCCACATATTTCAAAAATTACTATTTTTAGGCATCTAAGAGAACAGCAGACGCTGCATTATTTCATAAATGCACTGACCTTGATTCTACTTAGCCACAGAAGCAAGGTTATTAGGACAAGGAAAAAAGGGAGAGGGAGGATATATGCTGCAACAAGATCACAAAGCAAATCAGAAAGACAGCTGTATCGTAATCATGCCTTTGTTTAACCTCCTTTCTCTACCACTCATCTTAGCCAAAACATCACATTAGAGATGAAACAAGAAAGCTGTCAAATCACTCTTGGATGAGCATTTGAAAAATGAAGGGCATGAGAGTTTGACAACCACTTGTTCTTCAATGGCCATGGAGGCATTTTGTTTTTTAAACTGAGCTCTTCCTGGATATTTTGGATACTTAAAGCATACCTCAAACCGAGCCTCTTTCTTCCATTCCCTTAGAATCCCTTCATCCATCCATCCATCCATCCTGCATTCCTTTGCACTTAACAGGCAGGTTGGAAGACACCCTCAGCCTCCCTGTACCTCATCCACTGGCCTGTGCCCCTTGCTAAATGCAAGCTTTTCTTCTGACACAAAGCAATTCTGGTCAAGATTTTTTTGTGTGTGTGTACCCAAGCGCGCACACATTTTACCACTTCTTCCCACACAAGATGGCCAGCCATGGCACACTGCCATTCCCCGTGGGCACTATCACCTAAGCCTACCACCTCCTAGGAGCAGTGCTAAATTAAGCCTCCAAACATTGGGTTCTGGTGCGTGTACAGTTCAATGCACCTAAGCCACGTCTGAAGAGAACCACTTAGTGCCTATGCCCCCTCTCTTAGATCTCTGCAGCGGAAGACATCAAGGGAGATGCCACCGAGAGATGTATACTTTACAATATCTATACACATTGCATCGCATTTATTTTTATTTATATGCACACACATATATTTTATAAGTCTCTCAGAGACACCTGAACACCAGAGAAAAGTAACTTTTTCCTTTACCTTATATTCTTCGATCTCTTCCTCATCAGCTTCTCCCTCATCTGGGTATTTGCGCTTTGCATTTGGTGCAGAAGTATCATAAGCAGCCCTATAAACATCCAAAAAAAAATCCTGATATGAAACAGTTTCTCTCTCCAGAGAGCACATTTCAGAAATCTCCGATAGTCTGCCCTGACTACATGTTTCTGTTACAAGTTTAAAATTATTTTGAAACTTTGTACATGAGAAGTTGTTCCTCTCTCAGTATATTTGAGACCGGCACAACTTCTTAAGGCCAGGACTCCTGAAAACAGCTACCTCGCTTCCTCATTTTGCTCTTCTAAAATGTACAGCTTGTTTTAACCAAAGCAGTCCATCTACAAAATTAAGCCTGCTCACGCAAGAAAATTACTGTTACACGTGAAAATTCATAAGCACTAGCTACTCTGTCCTAGACATGTCTATTGTTCCATAAGGACTTTTAAATTAAATTGCCCTGCGACTGCTCTTAGCAGCAGTATAAAGGCTCTGGAACAACACAGACGACGTACTCTACAGTCACACCTCAGGTTTGCTCCACGGTGGCTTTTTAACATAGGAAGCAAAAGCTAGCCTTCATTTCCAAACTGGTATTAGTAGTTAGTGACTAAACCCTACTACTCACCTCATCCAAAGTTCAGATTTGAGGAATTAAAGCATTTTCCTTCACCGAATTGTGTGCTTTTAAATAAACGGCAAGATCTCGTTTTGCTCTTTGGAGCGCGATCTCACCCCGCCTCAAGGGCTTGTACCACTACCGGCCCCCTCCCTTCCAACAGGAGCTGGGCACCGACACTGACCTGCACGTCTCTCTCGTTTCGGCGATCTCCCGCTGGTCATCTTTACTGTTCAGCACGGCACCGATGCTGTCCGCGTTCTCAGCTCCTAACTGAACAACGGGCAAGGCAAGTTCAAGCCGCGGTTACCACCGATTAAAGAGACCCAAACAGTAACCACCAGGGAGCCGAAGGGCCGCTCCTCAAACTCGACGCACCCTCCTGTCAGCCAGGCCCGCCTGCGGGAGGGCTGGAGGCCCCCGGCAGCGACCACCTCTCCCACCGGGGCCAAACCGAGCGCCCCCCCCCCCCCCCGGGCTCTCCGCTTCCCGCCGCCGGGCACCCGGGGGCCAGCGGCGGGACCGCCCTCTGGCGTTACCGGCGAGCGGCCGCCACAAAGGCCCCCCCCAACTCCCCCCCTCGCCGCCAGCGGAACCGCCGCGCGCCCGCTGCCCCCTCCCCGCGGGGAAAGGGCGGGGCCCACGCGCTCGAGCGTCCGCCGGCGGGGCCGGGCCCGGCCCGGGGGCGGCGGCCTCGCCGCCCCCGCCCGCTACCTGCTGCGCCAGGAGCTGCCGCCGGAGCTTCTGCCGCTCCCTGATCTCCTGCAGGCGGCTGTTCATCGCCGCGCAGCCGGCCTCCTTCGCCGCCGCCCCGCTTCGCCGGGCTCCCGCCGGTGCGTCACTTCCGCCCCCTCTTCCAATGGGGCGGCGGCGGCGCCGCGCCACGCGCCGGTGGCGGCGGCCATGGCGGTTGAGGGCAGCGGAGGCCGCGCCGGGCCGGGCCGGGCGGGAAGCAGGGCTGCCCGCCGCCCCCGGCCCTTCTCGGCACCGCCCGGCTGGAGCCGCGGCGGACGGGGCCCCAGCAGTCAGGCGGCGCGGCGGGGGTCGCCCCGCGGGCCGGCGCGGGTCCCGGCGGCGCCCGAGAGGCAGCGTTCCCCTTCACAGCGACGGCTCGCCGTGCTTGGGGGCGACCGGGGTGGGAACGTGGCGGTCGAGCTCAAAACTCGATGGCTCTGACCTACGGATAAACCGGTTCTGAAGTGTGACGTGGTGGCCTCCAGATGGATGGAAATCCGGTTTCCAGATTCTTCAGGAGTCGATGAGCAGACTACTTAACCTGCTTTGCCGTAATTTAAGTGTTCTTCAAGTACAGATGTTAAATTCGTTTTCACTCAACCATTGCAATACGAGTTTCATCGCTCACTCCAGGCAACCGGCCGTGCAGAATCTGTGGAGAGCTCTTTTCAGCAAGGTTTGCTCTCCAGGGCATTTCACAGCTGCGGCAGCTTACTGCAATTTGTTCCGTTTCAGGGGCCCATAATCTTTAGTTTTACATGCAACCGTTTTTCTTCATCATTCTCTCCTGAGGCCAGAATGCTACTTCTCTCCTACACGCCTCTCACCCTGGGACATCCTTGACATCCTTTTTCAGTATCCAATGTAGTTATTTGTAGGTTAAACTTTATGTTTTGCCTACATCTTTCTGATTAAAAAGTTGCGGTTTGAGGGAGTTCTGCAAAATCTTTAAAGCGTTTTTCATCTGGTTTTTGGTCTCTTTCCTGCTTCCTTCTTTCCCCCCTCTTGTATTTTGTTGTCTGTTTTTGAATGTGTGTAATTTATATTGCATGCTGATTTTCATTCTGACAGCACTTCCTACTACAACAAGAATGAAGATGGAAATAAAGGCCCGCAGTCTGGATTCAGAAGCTGTGCAATAAACTTCAGTTCCTAGCATCTCACAAAGGGAAACTTAACAAAAGAATAAAGAACCATTACAAATTATCTAAGCAGTTGTAATTAATGCTAATGTTTGCTCTCCTGAAGTAGACCAATTTTTCCCGTAATTGTCAGACCCAAAGACACGGACAACACGAGCTGAAAAGTGACGTTCAGCTCCCTGTTACGTGGAGCATGGTGTTCCTTCGCTGGTGTATCAGTGCCAGACGCCGCCACACTTTTGTGATACAAGCTGTTACTCTCTTTTTTTTATGTGGTATATATGGTATACATGTCAATGACGTTATGCAGGTCAAACTTAAAACTGAGAAAGATGCGCAAAAAGAAGGAAATCAGAGCAGTGCAGACGAATGCAGAAACTTTCCAGCTACTCACATTTCTCAGTGATAGAACGTCCTAGAAAAATGATGGCACTTTTAAATGTTAAAAACCCAAAATACCAAGAGGTGGGTTTTTATCTCCTTAGGGAATACATTACTAGTTATCCTGTCCTATCTATGGAAATGTTATGGAAAAAGAAATGCTATCTCATAGCATACTGCTGCGCGCTCCTTTGATGTTGTTGGCTGTAATGAATACAGTAGAAGTCCCTGCACAGTAACACAATCACTTCCTCCTGGATGTGATATGATGAAGTTTGTGTGAGCCTGCGCTCCGTTTTTAGAACTGGTTGCTAAGACGAGCTAATCTTTGCAAACACTAATGGCTAGGAAAGATGTTACGCTACATACGTACACTGTTTCAAAATAAAAAGTTTCAAAATAAAATTTTTGCAGAATGCTCCTCGCCTTTCTTCTTCTCTGTGCATGCTGTGGTTTTGGCTCTCTGAACCTTGTATGCAGTCTGTGGTCAGTTTTTTTCTGTTAAGTATCAGGCCAAATTCTGCCTGTCTGGAGTCGAGCTACACACGCACATGTACTGTACCATAAGCCAATCTATAGGTTTGGGTTTGATCACTGATATTGGTGTTTTGATTACATGCTGATTTTCTGTGGCCTTGAACCTTATCATGGAATCATCAAAAAAGAATGGAATCCTCCAATCCAGCCTCATATCCTGGTGTCATCCCTGACGTGGTGTCAAACCTACAAATACGCAGCGCTGGAAATGCACCAGCCTCCCTGGGCAATCCATACCGGAGCTTCGTGGTACTTACATTCAGATTTTTCTTCCTAGTCTCCAGTCTAAATATTTGTTGCTGGAATTTATAACCTCTATTCCATACGGACAGCAAGAGAAATGCATTTCATACTGCTTGCCATGAGCATGCAGAAGTTTATCCGCTTCTCCTCTGCAACAGCCCTTAGTGTCTGGGAAGACCGCCGTCGCATTTCTTTCCACCTTGCTGTTCTGCACTTCTGATCCTTCTGCCTCCTGGAATCTCATCTAATCGAGTCAACTCCTTCCTGAATGGCTATTCCCTGAACTAGGTGTTCAGCTGCAGATGAAGCCTTTACCAGCGCTGTGTGAAATACAAACATGATGTAGCATGTGCTGTAGGCTATCGACCTGTTTGGGGATCTCAGTGCAGCTTTCCTTTTTTTGGTAACTAATGGCTTCGTTGAGCTGCCTTCAACTCCGATTCATTATCCAGATTTTTTTCCTTCAGATTTATGAAGCCAGTTGTTTTCTCATCCTGTTTTTATTTAACTGATTATTCCTGAGTACATTGCCTTTCACTTCTCTTTATTGACCCGCATTCATTCTTTTTAATTATTTCTATTGTTGCGATCATTTTTAATTCAAATCCTGTCCTCCAGCATACTTGTAACTGCTTCCAACTTCAAGTGGCTGTCTCTGAATGTAATAAGCAGACATTCTATGCCACTTTGTTTAACCATTTATAGCATTATAAAATATTTACAAAACACAAACAAATAATGGTAGAATTCCACCCCCATTTGGGACTTGTGTTATACTGACATATATTCAAGTCTAGTCTACTCCATTTAGCAAAAAACTGCTAGCTTATTTTGTGTCCATAGAAATGACTGTAAAGGTTACAGAGGATTAGGCCCCAGCTGCTTAATTTATCACTGTTCTCTCACCTTAATTGTTCTTCACATCACAAACCTCAAACTAAATTATGCCCAATTAGATGCTCAATAAATTCACAAATTAAAAGCACCAAATGGACCAAACTGATGAAATAAAAGAGATCTTAAAACAGACGATTAGAAAACGGTTAGCATGGACTAACATCACACTCCTCCTATTTCATGTCCCTTTAGCCCATGCTTTTAGTCAAGTACCTAGCTCTACCTCTTTTAAAGTAACTTTAAAAGTTGGTAACCTCAACTTTGGGGCCTATTTTGAGTAAGCGATAGTATCCACAACACCCAATGATTGTGGCTGCGCATGCTTTTCTACCTCTGCCTTAGGCGGTGTCCCTACAAGACGGCAAATCTGACTTCATGAGCATATTGCAAAAACACTACAACCATAGATCTGTACGAACTCACTGTAGCAGTTCAAATTTTGTTTAAAAATCTCCCAGAAGTAACTTAGTAGCAGCGAAGATTTTTATTAGGCCAGTACTGCTTGTCCTTAGTCAGCCAACATACAGCCGAAATAGAGCCTTCATAAACACACCACCACACGCTCTGGATAATTTGACAGACATGTGCTGCGATTTCACACTTCATCTAGATCAAATTTCATTGCCACTTGATCCAGTATTGCACATGTCCTTTGTAATGGACATGAAGCCTTGATGTTGCATGTTGCTCACAGCACGAGAGCTGCTGCCTCTGGACCAACTGATCATAGCCTCCTCACTAACCTGGAGGGGACTATTGAAAGGAATTTTGGAAGAGGTTATGTAGGTTCTTTGCTTTTGCATAGCATCATATTTCATTCTACTTGGTCAGCAAGAATAAGTAACTTGCACACAAATGTTTAAAAAATTATAAAAATATTTCTAATTCCCCTACATGGAATAAACTCATTTAGTTTCTTAAATGTTCTGAGCAAAACATTGTTCTGGCTTCTTCAAGCAGTATCCAACATTGCCAGAAGAACAGCAGTATTGGCGTAGAGCTAGAGAAGCTTTTTGAACCAAACTTTGTTTTGCAGAAAAATGTGGATGGGTCAAGAGAGCATTTTAAGACCTTGCATTGAATTTGTTAAACGCTGGGAATGAAAATGATTCCCGCTTTTAAAAATTCCTCTGACCAACATGTTTTGTTCTAGAAATGTCACAAACTACCCAAAATATAGAATATATTCTTAATTCAAGACATTCTGTTTACAGCTATTTAGACTGGACATGAGGAAGCATTTCTTTACCGAGGGGGTGGTCAAACACTGGGACGGGCTTCCTGGGGAGGTGGTCGATGCCCCAAACCTGTCCGTGTTTGAGGCATTTGGACAATGCCCTTAACAACACGCTTTAACTTTTGGTCAGCCCTGAAGCGGTCAGGCAGCTGGACTAGATGATCCTTGTAGGCCCCTTCCAACTGAAATACTCTGTTCTGTTCTGTTCTATTCTATCCTATTCTACAAATTCATTGTGTTCATTTCTATACCAAAAGGCAAGATTTAGCCTTTTTATTTGGGGTAGGAAAAAGCAAGCAGTTTTACATTTTTTCTTTCACCTATTGCAGAAACTTAGTAGCCACTTGTCCATATACTCCAAGGTAAACAATATACAGCAGTGGAATTCAGAACTGAGAATTTGCCCCGTGGCTCCCAGACAGCCTGGGCATTTTAACTCTCAGGAGGACACGCACAGTTGTACTGCTCCGTCCCAGCTCACACGAGCCCACCCGCCATTAAGAGTTCCACTGACGTCACTGGGGCTATTCACACAGAATGGACAATGCAATAGTATTAATGTGAATAAGGTTGGCACAATATGACCCTAACTCATCTTCACTACTGTAGGATATTGTGTATTTTTTTCTGGAGCTATAATGACTTGTGTTTTGATATATCTCACTATCAAGATGTAGATGCTAGGCATACGTGATTTCAGAGATGCTACCTTGCATGCTATAGTCATCCACATAGCTTGCCAACAGTTACATACATATTTTAACAAAGAGATTAACACATACTTTCTTTTGACAAATCCAGTCAGTCATGGCAATTAATTGACAATCCTCCTTCTAAATTAGTAAAAAATTTAGCCAAAACAGTCCCCTGAGACCCCCAGTCCCACTTCACTCAGAGATCAAGCATTACTGGCTTCCCACCACGTTCAGAGAATGTGTTGAAATACAGCTGGCTTTTTAACTGAAACGTCTGTATATATGCCTCAAAAAATAGACTGTGAAGAGGGAATGGAGCGCAGCTTTGTGTTGTATTGCATCTAGCCCTGAATTTACTCCTTCTCATTTTAACACTGCCCCCAAATTGGCCCCCTTTCTCATTTTAACACTGCCCCCTTAGTGAGGCAGGAGCAAATCTCCAGTAACTATATGAACTTCAATGATATTATTTGTTCTAATGCTGAGCTGAATTTTATCCACTCCTCTCAAGGGCAGTACAAATCTAATTACATGACATCTGCTGGCTTTATTATTATAAATCAAAGTGTTAAAGAAGTGTGAATTTGTTATGCTTTGAATAACAAAGAAACATATTTCCATACACCTTAGTGTTCACTGACTTACAGACTTAACTCTAGAAGCACTGAGATCAGAAAATACTATGTATCACTTTCCTGCTTTCCCTGCGTTTCGCACACAAGATATACTGCCAGTTTTATCTTACAGTCAGAAATTGTGTCCTATCATGCTTGCAGAACAATCCCATACATTTTTATGTTTAAAAATCGTACTTGTGCATATTTTGTGTGATTACAGTACCCTTACTTTGTCTCAGAGCTGTTTTGTTTGTACTAAATAGCAATAAAGGTGACTAGATGATACTATACAGAATATTACAGTATATGTAATATACTGTAAACAGCTTTGTACACTGAAAACCTCGTATGTCTAAAGTCTTTGTGTTCCAGAAAACTCACCTTATATATTACCTCATATACTCAGTGCTTTTCCATTTTAAATTTGTTTTCAATATTATTTAATGTTTACCTGGATACCTCCATAGTTAATTAGATGGAGGATTTTGCATCAGCATATTATTTGCACAAAATATTTAAAAACTTATCCCTGAATTTACTGTTTATCTTCTTTTCCCAGTCTCCCACTTACTTACATGTTTTCCAGAGCATTTACAGTGTTATCAGTTAACTGTGGCTTCTATGAATACTCCGTTTTTCAGTATCTACATCTTAATGCTTTCTCATTTAAGTTTATAGCATACTAAGTGAAACAGCTCCTAGATCTGCCACTTACTTCATGCCAGTTCACTATCCATTGTGTTTTCTGTGAGGCTGTGCAATAAACCAGATCAGGAAAAAGATCTGGCTGATCTTTTAAGCCACTTTGGATTATTTTGCAGCAAATGTGCAACCACAGCTTCAGAAGCACCAGAAATGCAGACAGAAGGCAGTAAAGAAATATGAAAAATGTTACTCCAGAAGATGGCTTGTAGTTAAATCCCAGAGAAAGAAGTTATTCTGCCGATTTTTACTTTTCCTGGGTTCTAGGAAATTCAGAAAGAAGCTTCAGGAAGAAAAACCTATGTATACAGAAAAAAAAAGTGGACATACGAACTACTCATGATCATTGGAATAATCTCCCCAGGGAAGTGGTGGATTCCCCAACATTGGACACTTTTAAGTTTCGGGTAGACAGGGTGCTGGGCCATCTTCTCTAGACTGTGCTTTTGCCAAGAAAGGTCGGACCAGATGATCCTTGAGGTCCCTTCCAACCTGGTATTCTATGATTCTATGATTCAAATTGCTAGTCCATCTCCTACAGCTCCAAGCAGAAGTTACTTATTTGATTTCTAAGGGCCAAACGAAGGTTCTGTTGAAACTAATAGCAAAACTCTGAGACCTGTTTCCAAAATAGGGTAATAATCATAATAAAAAAACAATGAGAGGTTTTGAGATTTTACGATTAATAAACTTAGCAGTACTTCTACTTAATATAACTGGGTATTTGGTCCAGCAGGATTTAGTCACACACTATTAGAACTTATTGGGTAAAATAACAATGTTTAGAAGTCTAAAGTACCAAAAGTAGTGTGTACTGTAACATAGTGTTTATTTACAAAAATAAATGACGTGCTAAGCAGATCAATATAAAACCAGGACAAGTCGTTATGTATCTTTTGTAGAGCTATATCCATAGCAAAAATCTGTGGCTTCTCATATTCCTATGGGCTTCTCATATTCCTACGGGTTTAATTTTAATTTTTAGTTGACAAAGCATTATCCCAGCCAAGATGACTAAATATGAAAATAGTAAGTTGGAATGTGTAATTCCACATCGCCATTAGATTACCAAAAAAATAGCAATGGGGAAATCATAATGATAGGACAAGAGGGATCAGAACAGAAGCCAAGAAAGAATAAGAGATGATTAAGCCAACAATGAAGGGTATAAGAAAGCAGTTTCTTTTGCCAATAGTTACAGCAGTGGATCTTGCCTTCTTTGCCCCCTTTCTCCATCTGTCGCCCTTTCTCCCTGCCCTTCCCACAGCTCCTGACATTTTCCACATTCCGTGGTAATGAAGGCGATCTAAGTGCAAATGTCTGTCGCAGGTCTGCACAATGCCAGTGTTGTTCTAACTACAAGAGTCACAGTTCAAGAGTGCAAAGTCAACTCTGATCCCATCTCATACAGAATCTCCTCGCAGTTGTAGACAGCATCCTCACCTTATTTATTTTAAAGCGTCTGTAGCTGCATTTTAAAATTTCAACTAAAATGTTGAAAGGAGGCACAAATAGCAAGTACATCTTTGTGCATCACTTTACATTAATCAATGTGAAATGGTTGCTCCAGCCCTGTGTATATTTGTGAAAGCAAGCTAGGAACTACTGCAACTTGTATTTTTTTAAATGGTAACAATATGGGCAAACTAATGCTTGTATTCATAATGCACAAAATCTATTCACTAACATGAAGAAGAGAAGACTCACTGATTGTGATGAAATTATTAACCCATACAGCCAACAGGACATGGTTTATAAACACTCAACAATACACTCCCCTCCTTAACAGCTAAACTTTTCAACTAATTGAAATAGCAAGTAATACAAAAAAGATTTTAAAATTAGTCCTAATGCTTCCAATACAACCCCCAAAGAGAACGTATAAAGATCATGTGTTACGAACATGTGCTGATAACTTCCAAGAGATCTTCCAGTACCCTTATGAGGTAAGAATTAACATTTCTTAAACCTCTTCTTGGTAGCACAGCATTCAGTTTCTTCAGGGAATTAT
This sequence comes from Aptenodytes patagonicus, assembly GCF_965638725.1. Lineage (NCBI taxonomy): Eukaryota > Metazoa > Chordata > Aves > Sphenisciformes > Spheniscidae > Aptenodytes > Aptenodytes patagonicus. The sequence continues at coordinate 80,551,370 of NC_134952.1, forward strand.
AAATCCCAGCCTCCTTAAGTCAAATAAGTATAAACTGTTTTTTAGCTTTCCCTTCATTAAGTATAAGAATATGTGTTCCTTTGAAACAACAATAATGATATTCGTATCCAAAACTATTACTAATGATAACAGAATGCAGCTTTCATGATTTCTTTCTCAAAAAAAAAAAAAAAAAAAAAAAAAAAGCATTTGAAATTTTACTTGTATTATCCAGCAAATTCAAGTTGTTACATTTTTTTTTTTTAAAAAGGATAAAAATAGGTAGGACCAAATTTGGGTAATGATGACCAAACATCTATTTCAGCAGAGAGTCAAGAGTATGCAACACCTAGCAGAAGGGACATATGAATATCTCCACAATAGTTCAGGTCTCTCTTTTTAATATTGACAGAGAATGGTGACTGAAAATAAGAAGTGGCAAAATCCTGCTTGCTTTTTGTTCTAACTTTGTGAGCATTGTTTTCAAGTTCATATACAATAAACTTCTCAAGTTCTATACAATGGTGAAACCTTTTAAAAAGTCTATCTGTGAACCGATTAAAAGTAATAGATGTGCAACAGACTTCGGGAAATATGTGAAATTCTGTACATTGTCAATTAGTCCAGCACTTGGAGATGGACAAAGACCAAACCTAAATAACAGTAAGTGACAGGGGAATTATATTTGATTCTTCTGTGCCTCTTTGAGAAAATGTGTATTGAAACATGTCAATATGTAATTTTTTTAAAAATTATAGCAGTTAACGTATTTTTTATGTTAATAGGACATTTTAAAGTCTTAAAAGTCTTAAAAGTCATATCTATTGAGTTATATTTTAAGAGTGCACTGCAGAAGCATATAGAGAAATTACAGATGGATAAACCAGATTTTTTTGTTTAAAATGGGTTTCCTCCAAAATATTTTGTTAAATAAATAGAACATACAGGCCAGACTATAGTTGTATACATATACAGGAGGGGAAAGATGGAAAAAGGAACGTAAGTCTTGCTTTGCATTTCAATTTGTAGACCAAATGCCCCCATGGTAAGGTTTGTGCTAATCTGACGTGCTTGCTGCTTTTCAAGATCAAAAACATTTAGAAATTCAAAGTCTATAATGTGTTAAATATGGCTTCATGGACAAAACTCCTCCTGCTCCAACAAGTATGTATCTTTTTTTTCCTCTTTTTATGCTTATTTTACATGTTCTAATAAGCTATAGTTATATTTTGATAATTGTGTAATATGTGCTTGCATTATGCGTAACTGTAAAAATACAGCTGTAACTCACTTTATCCTTTCTCATTCCCAGTAACACAGTCTTATGTTAATGAAGATAAATCAAATACTTCAAGGGTCATTCCATGTATGTAGCTCAGCACTAAAGTAATTCCTGCATCCCTCTGAAACTCTGGGAAGAAAAGTCTCATTTATACATTGTATGTATGTACATTGCTGTTGGATTTTGTGCAGGACACTGAGAAATTCCTGCAGGAAATATTAGAAATGCCTCGTTCCATTGCTGCTAAGGGGAAGGTGACACTTGGATTAGATGGAAGATGAAAACAGAAACCAACTCCACTTGACTTATCTTTCTGTGGCTTGTGATTTTCATTGTACTTACACTTCACAACAATGAAATGCAAAATTCTGAAATAGGTATTATTAAGAAATGCTTTCAGAAGATTAACTCTGAACAACGAGAAGACACCTGCTACCATTCCAGACATAAATAATTGGAAGAGGACTACCTAGATTATTTGTGAGAGGGGAACTTATTTAAACAACTGCATTTATAAAGCATTGTTTACCCCAGGGAACCTTCTACACCATGAATGTCAGAGGAAATTGTAGAAGGTCATCTATCTCAGCTCTGTGAACCAGTTGTCCTCACTGACAGTGATGTTTTGAATAAATAGGGCTTCATCCTGCTCTGTGGCAGGCTTACCTAATGTTGACTGATTTGTAAAGGCCACTTTCTACATGAAAAAGAGTCCAAAATGTATGCTTTATGATGAAGACGACATTAAAAAAAATTTTTTCGCCTTTTCTCTCTTAGATCTGAACCAAAATGTTAAACATTTCCACAGATGTCAAATATTTTTACAAAGGTGTAGCCTGCCCATTGATATTTTTTTTTTTTTTTTTTGGAGTGGGTCGTTGCTCCAGCATGAGCACAGAATGAATCACGTACAGAGCTGCCCTTAAAGGACGGACTCAATGAGTCCAGCGCCAAAAACCACATATACCCAAGGTAGTCAGGTTGCGAACTGAAGTTCCATTTCCTAGCAAAACTTATGTTAAGATTGTTTGTTAACAAATACCATTTTCCAATCCATTTCTTCAAAATATCCTCTTTGGCATATTCTTGCCTCTTTAAATATGCTTATTTATAGAACGGCTGCACAAACTCACCTTTCACCTAGTTAACAGACTGCAACATATGTGATGCCGCATTTACTTCCTATTCTAAGCATCAGGAAATAAAGCGGCACCTCTGCTGTATTTACACAGTCATGCTGGGACACTCCTGCTCTCACACTTGAGTCTCACTCCCCACTCAGCCACATGGGATCTGCTAAATGGTCCTTCCGGGAGAGGAGCGTAAAGGAGTGCTTGGAGGCTGCTCATGGAAACAACATACAATGCAGCCTCAAACACTGCATGAACAAGACTCTGTGTTGTACTCCCGGGTGTTGCTGAAATCGTAGCAACAGCATGAACAAATCATGTGTCCAGTCCTCCAAAGTTTTACAGATGGTACTCATGTAACCTACTTTACACACGGAGACATCACAGTATGCAGATGTGTACATACTAAGAATGAGGATACGTATTTGCAGAATTAGAGCCTTTACTGAATGCAGGGCTTTTTCTGTTTTTAAAAAAATATTTTTCAAACAAATATCTCCACATTTCATTGTTATTCAAAAATCCTTTTTTTTTCCTACGCAAAACTGTGATACTTTTAAAATGATGTATAGTTACTTTGGATGCGTCAAAAGTATCGCAGTTGAAATAGCATTTTTTCCACTCACTATATTAAACAAAAAGTGTTCACCAGTTTTGCACGATTCAGTTTACATTTCAGTTTTAAAGGCGATTGTTTCATGCATGTCTGTATAACCCAGTGTTAGGCACATATGCACCTGTGTATTGAATTGTTCCAGGAAATCAAGTTTCTTATTGCCTTGTTCCAGGAAATCGGGTTTCTTATTGCCTTATAATATGAACTCAGCTTGTTGTACAAGAAAGTACTTAACACTTTAAAAAAGGTTTTTCTATGATCTCATTACTGTGCGCAGTGTGTTATGTGGTAATGGAAACCTCATCAATTATAGGCTGTTCAGTCATATCCTGTGTAATGCAGGGTCACCCTATGGAGCTTATATGTAATTACAGACAAAAGGCCTATTCTCTTCCATATAAGCACAAACCCAAATCCTGCCAGACTTGGCAGGATTTCAAATTTCTGCTGCCCGTGTTTGTTAAAAAGAATGAGATTAATGAATAAAATTATTTCATAAGAGCGCTGACTTACATCCTAAAAATGTTGACTCATTACGGCACCCATTCTATGGCTCGTTTTGCACATGGCAATCTCCTTTGTGTGAAGCCTTGCTTCCTCTCCTTCTAGTCCTGATTTCAGCCCCTGTCTGGTGCTGTTAGATCTCACTCAGTGCCCACTAGGTCATGGGCATAAGTTTTTCCATTGATTCCAGCGGTTGATCTATTGGCCCCAGCATACTCGATTATGTGAAGAAATAACAGTAAGAAATTATTAGATGGATAGTCTGAAAATAATTTCATTACAACGTGTTGTGCCTGGCTGTTTGGCTACATTCTTTCTGCTTTGTACTTGTACTTATTTCCTGGGGGAATTTCTCATATATCGCATTGCCTGAAGTCAACCCTTGACTCTGATCTGTCACATCTACATTGCTGTTTGACTCTAACCTGGTCAGGAGGGAATGCAGGAGAGAAGACCCTGGTTTAGGGCTATCGGTGGCAATAAGACGGGACTGACTCAGGCCTTCACTTGTCAACAGCATTTTAACTGAATTCCACCAACACCTGGAAGTGCTCAGCTTTTCTAAAATCTATGCTGAGAGCATGCTGTATGAGCTACTCAAAAATAAAGGTAAGCAGCTTTACTGAACACAGGAAGAGGCTAATCAGTGAATTTTGCTATTGATTTAAATGGGAGCAGAATTAGACTGATTCTCCAGCTGGATTTTAAATGCTTGGTATTAAATGTTTTTGAAATGCAGGACTACTGTTTTTGCATGTATAACCCACACACCAGATCATTCTAACCCACACATTCACCTATTCACAAGAACCATTTATTGAAAATTAGTCCTCTGATAACCTGTACCCTCACACAATTCATGCAAAAGCAGAGTCAGCGACCGGGAAGAACTATCAAGTGCTTTTAGAAAGCTATTAGGATAAAGGAAGCTCTTGTGTAAGTTTCCTTTTCAGGCTTGTGTATATGAATAACCCATGCTGCTGCTGTATTACGTTGAGTATTTCTAGTATTTCCATTTCTCACGTAACCTGAGGAATCTATGCACAGAAGTACAGCGGGGGCATTTTTGGAGTGGTCAGGTCAGTTCATACCGATGAATTATTTATTATTGTTTGTTTGATCAACAGTTTGGTATTGGGGTTGTCAAATATCAGGAGAGAAAAAAGCAGCCAACCCTATGGAACTGTACAGAAATTAGGACCTATTCTAGCAGATGATTTCCTACAGCTGCTCTCATGGAAGTTGTCAGGTACGCAGCACAGATTTGCTAACTTTGGTCACGAGCATTGTTCCGTGGACTGCCATGGGACTGCTGTCAACAGGTACTACCTCTGTGCATAAGAGGTACAAACTAAACACTAAGATTAAGTATTGAAAATGTTTTGCAAAAGGGAGAATTGCGATGTACTTCAGCTGGAGCCAGTTCACCCACTGCAATGTCATCTTAATGGATTATTTTCTCTACCAATCTAGAAAGACCAAAACAAGCCCCTCTTTTCATATAAAAATGCAGGCCTTGTTAAATACAGATTACTAACTTTAAATCCCACAGTGCTGCTGCAGGACTATAACTAGCACAGTTTCCAAAGATTTATTATTTTCTCAACATTTTGTGACTTTTTTTTTCTGAAAAGTTGGATACTGTAATTTCAGAATCAGTTGTACCTAATGCCCAGATCCATTGAGACCTTTTGAGGTTTCCAAAGATCTACTTGCTTATTTTCCTAATTGAGCAAACATAATTTTTTCTTTCCTTTTCATTTCTAATTCAATTTGTGAATGAGTTTTCAGCAGTTTTGTACAGCAGAGACAAAGCTTTTTAAGGCAACCAAACGCACTAAGAACATCTCATATTTGGCATCTTTTTAAAGCTGTATCAGCTATATCAGAGTAATAAGCCTTTGTTTCTTGTCTATAAACATGTGAAGGTAAAGTCCACCCTTAAAGCATAATGCAGTTTCATTTTAAGCACACTTGTAATTCTTACCGTTATTTTAAATGTCATGTCCAAAAGAATCAAGGTTCTCAAAAACACAGTCTGTCCATGTAACTGTTGCTTTGACTTTACTCTTCCCAATAACTTTTGACCGACTGTTAGAAATGTGACAGAGGCAGAAGTCACACAGATAATGAGCTTCCTACAAGCACAATAAAAGTAGCCAAGCAGATGAGAGTGATTTTATACACGGCACCTGTAAGTGCCACAGCCAAAGGAGAAACTGCAACATGAGCTCACACAGTTCAAACACAAGAGAAACCATATGGGGGAGACACTCGTAAATGCTCTAGCCAAGACAGAAGCTGCAACCAAAGTGCAAAGCATACATCCTGGAAAAACAAACTGCATCTGTTCCAGTATTTCTTAGAAAAGGGCCCCTCCTACTTACAGTGCAACTATTATCAATTATTAGTTTCTATTATCAGTCTTGAATGGAAGCTAGACCAAGTGCCTAATTTGTGAATTCTAACAAAAGCATTATTTCCTGTAGCATTAACAGACCTAACATCACAATGAAAGCTAATTTACAGTTATTAAAACAAATTAAGGCTCATTCTCCTTATATGATTACATCAAAAATAACAATCATGATAAAAATTAAAATGTTCAAAAGTGAATCTGTACATGTGGATCATTCAATTAAACTGGAACCCTGTTTTGGGAGAGAATCATTATGACAATTGCTTTTTTCTTCTTGATGCTTCATTTATAATTCTAGTTACTTCCAAACCTTTTTTCCCTGTGTAGCCTCCCTCTTTCCCCCCCACCTCCTGCTTAGTACCATTTTGCAACCCCAAGCACAAACACCTCTACCCTACACAGGCAAAGAAAGTTCACTGCATGTAAGATTGCTGCTGGCCCACACACCTAGGGGAGACAAATGAAATCAGAATACATGAATAAGTACCAGGCTCAAAGCTTTGCCTGAAGTGTTTTGCAAGATTCATCATACTCATCTGTTCTCTTCCCCCTCTGCTGATCAGCAGAACCCTTCCTCTTCCAGGCTAGAGGGGGGGAAAAAAAAGAGCTTAGGTCAGGGGAAAAGAAATATTGCTGTTAACTGTGATGCCAAAAAGTGTTTACTAGGCAATGAAGGAAGCCTTAACCAGCTAGGCTGAGCATGCTTTTAACCGGTCCTTCCAAAGGATCAAAGCAACCAACTGTCATGACAGCAACAAATTTTCAGACAATTTAAAAATGGCCATAATGAGTAGCTTTCAGGCTAACATCCTGTATATATTAAATATTTTGAAAACAAACTAAACTCTTGCCAGTCCTGACAGTTTCTAAACTAATGCATATACATACCCCCAAAAGAAACCTCAGAAAGAAAGAACAATCCGTGCGCTTACATGGACAAAGAAGTGCAAGAGACACATGTGATAGCATAGTTACCATGTTGCTGCAGAAACCCCAGCAGAGTATTCTTTAACTTTGTGAGTGATTAAAATACTAACTGTAATGTTGCAATAATAAATTAATCACAGATGAGCAGAACTAAAATGAATACAGGTAATACCAAACACTGTAGGACCTGCTTTTCCTTAGCACTGGAGCTCTTTTGTTCTTATAACCAAAAGCTTAAACTGGCCAAGTTGCATTTTGCACCTTTTGAACAGTTTGGAGGCTGCTAAAGGCAGGCCACTGTTTACTGGAGATACCTGGGATGCTGCATGGAAAGCAGAAAGCACACTCTCTCTTTCTCTTTTAGATTCTAGTCACAATGCAAGGTTGTGGAAACACTGATGTGCTCACCCAGAAACCAGATTAACGCTTCTCAGCCAAAAAATCAGAGAGGAAAAAAGATCCTATGGAGAGGTGAATCTACAGACTCGCACCACAGACAAATTGCCAAATAAAGGCTGCGCGCTCTATCAGGCAGAGTTGGACTTTGCAAATTATGAATAGCACAGACTAACAGCAGCAGTAAGTTAAAAAATAATAACTAACCCAAACTAACAACTGAACAATATGAGACAAAGAAGCAAAACTAACTGACAGCCATCCTGGTAGAAAGAGGAAATCAGAGATGATCAGGTCATGCAGAACTCTGCAGCGGTTGGGAATAAGCAGATTACTATTCAGAGCACATGGGGCTGGGATAAAGCTAAACCCTCGAAGACATTTCTCTTCACGGCGTTTGTTTCCAACCCCTTTGTTTCCCGCAGACCCTTCTGGGGCTCTCTCCATCCCTCTGCCTCCCCAGCCGCCGGGCGGGTCCGTTCGGTCCCTCTCTCCCTGAAGCTGCGCGCCCCCGCCCCGGGCTGGGCTTTGCCCGGGCTCCTTCCGCTCTTTGTGAGGCTGTCGGCGGGGTCGGGGGAGCCACCGCCGCGGGGGCGAGGGCAGAGAAGAAGGTGGCTGGTAGGGGAGCCCCAAGTGCGAGAGAGAAGCGGGGTGAGGGGGAGCCTGCGGGGCTGCGGCGGGACCGCGGGCAGCGATGAACCCGGGGGGCGGCCGGGGAGGGCGCGGAGAGGTACGGGGGCGGCGGCGCTCTGGACCGGCGGAGAGCGGGAGGGAGTCCCCGAGGCCGGGCTCCGGGGGGCGCGGGCGGCGAGGTCGACGCGCGGCCCCCTCCAAGCCCCCGCCGGGGCTGCCGGAGCGGCTGCTGCATGGGGCCGGGCGGCCGCACCGCTGCCCCCCGCGCTCGGGAAGGCTGCGGCAGGTAGCCGCGAACGCCGCTGCCGGCCGCGTCGGGGGGGCTGCGTGCCTCTCCGCGCCCCGCTCGCCCTGCCCCCGCAGGCAGGGGAGCCGGGGGGAGGGCGGCAGGGGTGTGTGGCGGAGAGGATTAGCGGGACGCGGCGGCCCCGCCTTCCCCCTTCGCATCCCGGGCGCGATGAGAGGGGGAGATGGACCCGAGCCGGCGGGACTGGCACCATGACATTCACCGGCTTCGTGGTGGCGCTGGTGATAGGGACGATCCCCGGAGCCCGCGGGCTGGGGCAGGTCACCGCCAGCCTCCCGGCCGCCCGCCACCCGCGGCCACCCGCCCCGGCCCCGCCGCCGCCCCCCGCCGGCTGCCCCGCCGCGGGCTTCGCCGCGGCCCAGCGCCCCTGGCTGCCGGCGGCGCTCGCCCTCCCGCGGCGGGGGACGGCGGGCCGGGCGCCGCGGGGCCGCCGCGGCTCCTGCGGCTCCCTGCCCGGCGGCGGCGGGCGGCCCGGGTGCGCCCCCGGGGGCGGCCGGGGCCGGGCGGAGCGGGGCCGCGCTGACTGCGAGCGAGGTGAGCGGGGCGGGGGCGCTGGGCCGGCGGGGAGGGGGCGAGCGGCCGCCGCCTCGGGCGCGGGGTGGCGGCGGAGCGGCGCTGCGGGACGGCGAGCCTTAGCCGGGCGGCGGCGTTCTCACCATCCCCTACCCGGCTCCCCGTGGCTGGAGGGATCAGGGAACGAGGGGACGGACGCCTTTTGCCAAAATGACAGCGGAGGCTTTTCTGAGAGGCGAGTTTAGACTTTAACATCAGCAGATGCGTCGGAAAGACGAAGGTCCTACCTGGTTTTATTCCGACGCTATTTTAATACTAGGTAAATCGCGTTAAGAAGCTGTGCCCTCAGTATTCAGTAGGCTCAGTCAGCCAAGGCTGGCATTCCCCTTTTTGTAATCGGGCGCACCTCTCTCGGTCTACAGAACTTAAGTGGCAGAAAGAAAAGCAAAACGATGCCTTGCTCTAAACGCGAACTGCTCATATGGTATCTCTCTCTCTCCCCCCCCCCCCCCAATCTTGGGATAATGGGGTTTGCAAGTTAGCGCTGGTGCTTGAGGACATCGGTGAAGCCAGCCAAGAGACCTGTGCTTCCCCCCCGCACACTCCTAGCTAAACTCTCAATGACTTCAGTGTAAGTTTTCAGTGCCTAAGGACCAAACAGCGATTTCAGCATTCAGCCCCTGAGCAAGTTGATCAGCTTTGCATTTCATCAGTGTTGGCACCCCTCCACAGGGTTAACTATATTTATGTACAGTCTGGTTTTGAATGACTTCACATTTCTCCTGCGTTGCTCTGGTGTTATCTCCTACCTAAATAAGAATTATGTCCTATCTATACTAAAAATGATCAAGCATAATTGTTGCAACGAAAATAAAAATTCCCTTCTTTGTTGCCCTTCCTTTTACATATTTTGTATTATCACAAGGTCAGCAAGTAAGTTGATGATTAATATTATTAGTAATAATTTTGTTCTTGCAGAAGTTGGTTTGGGGTTGGTTTTTTTTTTAATTAATTTACTTTCAGATCTCTGAAGAGGATTGTTATCCTTCTCTTCCAACAATAGCCCTAGAAGGTGTGTGGAAAAAAGATAATTTGAACAATGTGATAATTATACATATTGGTATAAAATATCACATGAAGAGCATATGGAGGCACCAAGGTCCATATCGATCATTTACGCATTAAAAAAAAATGCAGCTTCCAAAGCTGTGTTTCAAGTCAAATGTTGTACTCCTTCAAGAAGGTAGAATGATGTTATGCATTACAGATGTTTCCCTGGAAGGAATACCAAGCAGCTGATGCCACGGAGGAGAAAATAGATAACTAGACACAGATGAAAAAAAAACCCAGAAGACTTCACACCTTTTAACTGGTCTCAGTTTGGGAGAGGGTCCCACGGTTCCTTCTTTGATTTAGCCCATCATATTTATAGCTTTTTTCAGAATTCTTCAGTCTGGTTCCCAAAATACTTTGTGAGGACTTGGTCTAATATGTTACAATGAAGAAGAACGCGGCATTTTATTGCCAAGAGCCCAATCTTCTGCTTACTAAAGTAAATTCCAGAATCCCCTGTAAATTCAGCACGAGTATGATTTAAGTTTTACAAAAATGCCAAAAGTAGTACGTGGTTTGGGTTTAGCTGTTTCTTTTCAGAATGCTGCTTTTTTTTCCCCAGAAAAAGGAAATCCAGGTTAGCCCCTGTTAAGAGGGAGGACATAGCTACTGAACAATAGCCAATGCTTTCTAATTGAAAGGTCATCTGCTTCTGTTGGACTCAGCGGTAAACTCGGTGACATCAACAGGGCAAACATCTGTCCAAAAGCCTTCGTGGAGGCGATACGAAAGAATTAGAGAGTGTGTGAGATGGCTTAAGGTGGAACATGGAAATAAATCAGGCCATTTGCTCAGAAATAAACATTATTGTAACATTTTGTCCTGAAGTATGTTCCTTTCTCAGAAGAAGCAAAGAAATGCAAGTAAGGCAATGTTATGATGCAGTTTATAGCTAGAGAAGGACAGACTATGCAGAGATAAACTCACTGCATCTGTTGCTTTAGTACATGTGCTAAGGAAGCCCATACTCAGTTATTAGGCAGCTGCAATAACTGAATACAATACCATCTTCAAAGCCTTAACTGTAAATCTCCTGGCTTTTCTAGCTTAAATATTAAGACTGATCTGCTAAGTTAATTGGCTAAGCTTTGTGCATGTGTATATATTAAACTGCTTTATATTTTAACGTTATCGCTGAAAAATTAAAAAAAAAAGCACCTTTGCAATTATACTATGTGGTAGCAGTCTAAATTCAGTTTTATAGTTTAAAATAATAGATTTTGGTGTTTCATTTCCTTCCTTCTAAAATGAGAGACATCTGGGTAGTATTATTTATTCATGCCTTGAAAGCAAGTAAACCAAATACAAATATATATAAATTACCATGATTAATCAATTAAATCATAGAGGAAAATAAATGAGTACGAGAGTACTCTGTGCACAGAGCCGGCATAAGTCCAGCAGAATTTAGTATTTTAGTTACTGCTAATAACTTACCTGTAATGTACTCATGCTTCAGAAAAGAGGCCTGCCTCAGTACCTAGAAGCAACTGCTGCCGCACAATGTTTATGTGGCACGTAGTTACAGTATTCGGCATGACATGTTGTTCATGCTATGTTGTTACCTATCTAATTTAAAGCTCTTTGAGTAAAGTGGGTTAACTGTTTTTCTTTATTTTACAAAGGGGAAACAATACAAGAGAGGGTAAGTGTCTTCGCCAGAGGTCACACTACCAATCAGTGGCAGAACTGGAAATAAAATACCTATCTCCAGAATGGCCAGATCGTAGAGTCTTTCTATTTCAATTGCTTTTATCACAGGGTAATTCCACTAATGCCCATCAAATAATGCTTCACTAAACTTCTGTGAGAGAAGAACCAAGCCTCAGGCTCATAGTCTAAACACTAGATTATTCTCCCTACCTGTTATACTACGGTCCAGGCAGTTGATGGAAGGTCTTTTGGGGTTTGGGGTTTTTTTAATCGCATAGGGGTAAAGAAAAAAATATGATGAAAAATTGAACATGAATGTCTGTATTTTCCTTCTGAGAAGCAGCTCTTCTGGAGCCATTCTTATTACAGCTGCACAGCATGAGACCCCTCATTTTCTGCAGCTCTGTACCACGTAGGACAACTGCAGTCCTTTAGAGCCCGTTACATTCCTAACACTTCAGTTTATTTTTTCAGAGCCTTAAAACCATTGATCGTTGATGTGATGAATCTCACTGCTGCAGAGGAACCAATTCAGCACATTACACACTCAATACATACAATATTTATGAAACTTCTAATACAAGGATCCTTGAGTATGCAATACTGCTATCTGCTAAAGTTCTCAAGATAGTTCTTAAAAAGTAGTTCTGATGGATGCACCCTTTTTTCAAGGTTAAAATACCAGGAGAAAATAGATACAATTTTAGACTAAGAGCAGTGCTCAGGAAAGTGATGGACAACAGCATTCATTGATCGCAGTAAGTGTCATCCATAGTTTTGCTAAAGTCAGCAGGATTCATTTCTTTGATTTTAGCCAGGCCTGATTCTGGAAGGGAAGAAAAGTTTCCATTGATCTGAACTGGCGTGAGATTTGACCTATACCACAGGTAGCTTTTTACAAGCACCTCATGCAAACCAATGAATTAGTTTCATTCTGAAGCTGGGATAGACTCTTTTATATGTATTCTGAATCATCCATGAGTGTTCTGGAATACTGTGAGTTGTAATGTGGTTGCATGGGATATACAGCACGTATCAATGGGAGACCCTCACACTTTATGTCAATTTGGACTTACCTAATTGACTCCAGGGCAACACAGATGAATTATCAGTGCAGGGCCTTTCTGTGGCACTATCCCACGTTGGAACGCCTTGGAAATGAAAGCAGAATTAAAAATACTTGCTGTTTTTACAGATTTCCACAATTCAAAATACTTCTTTTGCTTTGCTTTAAACCTCAATTTCAGAGCACTCAGCACCAGGGTGAAAGGCACAGGCAACTTCTGATTCCTCTTTTCCAAATCTACATTTACAGCCAAATTACACATCTTTGGACACGGGTGTTTGCAAAGAAACTACTGGCACACCTTTAGCCAACACCATAAACCCCACTGCTGCAGCACTTACACGTACAGCAGAAGTGGAAGTGATTTCCCATTCTGTTTGCAATTCAGCCACACAGAGCAACAATGCTTGTTCTCAGTGAAACACAGAAAATAAAATAGGGTTTGAAGTTACCCAGCATCTCTGAACGTGAGAATGGTTTAGGAAAAGAGGCCAAGCACAACAGCACAATTCCTTTGAAGCTCTTCTGCTTTTTGGAGTTAATTAAAAGTTGGCTGAGAGGTTTTCCTCTCCCTTTTTTCCTGTGTGTCTCATCTTGAGCCTATATGGCAGGTGTTGCAGAGCAAGTCTCAGCAGCACCCACTGGATACCCTTACTTGTTGCATTTGCAAGTATAACTTAATCTCTTTTAAACAGTGATAGCAGATAGGAAAGACTCTGACTTGGGCAGATACCAGGGCAACTAAAATTACCAGACTGTATATAAACAACATGAATTGACCGTCAGTAACCTCGGCTAGAACATAATTAGAAGAAACGCATATGTATTTTTTGAGTGTATATAAACAAAGGAGTTTCTGTCAAGACAGTAGATTTGTATTCTTCAGTATAGGGCTGAATTAAGTCCGTCGTAAGACCACAGTATGTGTCCTAGAGCTGCCTAGTAGGCCCGCTTTGTGGTCCTGTGGCCTTGTTTCTAACTCTCGTGGGGTCAGTTCACCTCTCCTCATCCTTCCTCCTCCTGACCAGCGCTGAGGAGGACACCGAGAGCCATGGGCAGGATCCCTGTACTCAACAGTTCCCTTGGTTGAGCTTGGTGTTGAGGCAGTGAAGGTTTGATAAGCGCTTTAAGCAGAAGCTTGACACCATATTGAGTTGGTGGAGAGGGGAGAAAGTGTGAGTTGCCTCAGAGCGTTGCATAACAGCCAGAGTAGGTATTACTGCATTAGCTCTACTCCCAACATGTTTAGTTTTATTCAGCAACTGAAAGAGCTGAAAACTCGCAGCTTAAAAAATTGAGATGCTACCGTATCTATGGCTCCAGAAACCTACTGCCTCCAATGCATACGCTTAAGCCAGACCTGTTTTCTAAGAAGTAATTCAGGTGCTCTTCTCCAGAGCTTCTTGTGCCCTAGGGGGAGCACAGAAGGAAGCCCCGCAGGCACAGGTGTTGAGGTGCAGTATGGGCTTGAGGTGTCAAATATAACAGTAGAAGACTTAACCAGTGGAATTAAGAATTAACCAGTATCCTTTTAATCATGCTAAATATTAGTTTTCTTGCTGCCTATGAAGGGAAAGAGTGCTTCCTGGTCATTTTAACAATGCAAACACTGACTATCTTGCAAATAAGATATTAAGATATTAACACATTCTTAATAACAAAGATTGAATCATGAGTATTCATGATACATTACATAGTATCATATCATAGATACTTGGTAATAGAGCATAAACATACACGATGGCAGATAACGTTGGTCATCTTGCAATTCCCTATGATCAACACAGATCTGTTTCATTATGAAGTAAGTTTTATCTACTGGAAAGAAAAAATAAGCTACTGAAATGAAAGTGTATTTTAAAGTTCTATTATGTTTTATGAGGTATCCATGTTACTGTAACTAATGTATCTCTTGATCCAGTAAAATAACTACCAGGTGTCTGAATACTGCAACATTTTGAGTAAACAACAGAGCAATCATTTTCCCGTTAGTTTGCTATTTGATTTGTTTGCTACATAATTATGACTCATCATATGATATAGGTTGATACATACTTCAAAGTGCATATGAAACAAAAAATACTGTATCATTCCACTCTTGTTGGATACAGTGCTGAAATACTGAGCTAGAAACACTTAGACTGGACTTAGAAAAATACGTTAGAAATATTAACCTTTCAGAGGGTTTTTAATTCTGACTTTTCTTTAAAAAAAAATGGTTTTACTTATTGTTTTGCTTGAGGAGAGAATGCTGGATTTTGCCCTGGATGGTTTAGGTTAATCATAGCTGTAGATCTCAATACTGTCCTATGAGGAGAGTAGTGAGTCAGTGCAACCAGCATGTTAAAATTATTATACCATATATTCGGTTAACTCTATTAAACAGCAGGCATAATAAAAGATTTAATATTAGTTACATGTAAAAATAGGCTTTCTTTTTATTTCTTTCTAGATTAACTTATCAGGTGAAAATCAAGAACATTTTAAATTTGTTACAAAATTACCTTTAACAATCATCTTGTGAGTTTTCTCTTCTATGTGATAGAAGTTGGTTCTTTATCGTATTTTCTTGTGAGATGAACAAAGGTCTGTTATGAATGCTACTACCCTTCACAAAACATTGGTGTTCCTATACGCAGCTGTAAATCTACAGGAAAAAGGCAAACCAAAATATTTTGTTGAGATATTAGATGAAGTTTTAAAAAATCCTTCATTTATTGTTTTCATCTATGTCTTTTTCCACAGGCACATGGAAATAAGGCACTGTCCCTTCCAAGTCATTTTCCCTTCCTTACCAACTGATACCAGTAGTGCGTTTTCCCACTTCAGCAGGGACCGGGTGTCACCCGGGGTTCTTTAGGGGAGCGGGTGGTGAGGGAAAGGCTGTTTTCTTTTTTTAATGGTACGTGTTCACAGTGAGAACTCTGTGCTTTTCAAGCTTCTTTCCTGAGGCTTCTACCAGAGATGCAAAGGATTTCAGATTTCTTTCATTTTTAATTGTTGGGAGAAGAGTTTCTGATGTGCAAAGGTTCTCTCTTGTGCTATCTTTTGCTCTGTGTATGTGAATAAATTCTTCCACTGTTGTCATTGGGAATTCTGTAAATACAGAAAGAGGAGTGAGCCAAATTCTGCCATGGAGACCTTAGAAGAGAATTTTATTCTTCGAGTACTCCCTTCTACAAATATTTGAATAGAAATATTGTGTAATGTGTACTCAGGAAACACTGTATTGATTTCAGTAGGTGTCATGCAGGACTGTAAGCAATCATGTACAAAAATAAACTTATTTTTGGAGATGACATCTTCAAAATTGCTTTCTGGTATGTCAGGAATCACTTTGCTATGACTGCAGTTGATGTTTCAAGTGAAAATAATAGTCTATACAAAAGTCTGGTGAAGAGCAGAAATAAACAAAACTCCAGACTCTCTCTGTATGTGACAGAAAAACACAAAGAGAAAAATTATAAAGACAGATAAACAATGTGCAATATGTCTACAGTATTGTTATAGTTAACTCATTAATAATCCTCTATTCGGAATGATAGCTCACTGCGTAACATGAGTTGAATAAATTTTGTTTGTAAGTTACTGCACAGTAAGTTACTGCTGAGAAAGTAAATAGGAGGCAAAAAGGAACACACAAAACCAAGCTTGAGGTTAATTAATTCCTTGAGTTATTTGGCAGTCGTTTGGCTTTGTGGTTTTATAAAATATACTGAACTAAATTAAAACCAGGACACAATCTGAGTGAAAGCTGAGAAGAAAAAGTGGATCTACCTATTATTATTGTTAATATTTTTCTTATTTACACACACATGAACACATACACAATGAAAAGCAGGCACAAACATTGACTGTTTTCTCCCATTGCTAAAACCCCTGCAAACGGGATGATGGTGTAGCTTCTGATTTTAAGTAGATCACAGAACAGAGGCAGATGGATTAACTGAGATTTCAGGCAACACTAATGCATACAATTAGGCTATGTTTGATAATTTAACAGAAATGTATTCCTTCCTGTTGAATTACTGCTCTGTTATGACTCTTTCTTCTGCTTCTGTAGAGTCAATACCCATGACCAGCTTTTTTCCACCTTTACCAGTGGCACTTGGCTACCTTCAACAGCAGATGCGTCTGGCATCTCAAGTAAAACTACTGTAATAAAAAAAAGCAAAATGTGTTAATTTTCTTGGATTTCTGTGTTCTGCAGCTCTCAAGAAGCAGAATTTTTTTTCACTTCTTTTAGACGATTCCTCAAGTTTTTAGCTTGTTTTGTCTGAGAATTTGGTGAAGACCTCTCATGAATTAACAGAACTACATCCAATGTTTTTCTGTCTGAGAACAAGTACGAACAAATGCATTCTTTGGCTAAAATAAACTGCTGACATCCATGACATGCATAATATTACAGGGGTCAGAGCAAAAGCTATGCAATCCATGTGGTTGTTTTCCGATTCCCTGAAGTTGGATGGAATTATGTGGAAGATAAAAGTACAGCACTCTCTCTATATATATACACTTTTTGCTCATTTGGGTAGAGGTAACCACGTTTAAATAATTATGTGCAGTCTATACATACTTTTTTTTTATTAGATCTTTAAGTTGTAGCATCACAAGGATCAGAAATGTGATGTCATTTCGGTATAAGAAGCAAAATGTTTTCCCCATGTAAAAAATAAGGTTATCTCCTTTTGTATATCACTGTATAAGAATGTTAGATGTGCCAGAGTGCTTCTTAGAAGCAGCTCACCCAAAGAGCACAAAGATGGTAATACATGAAACAGGAACTCTCTGCAGAGGGAAAATCAGGTTCCGAGTCTTCTATGTGGGATACATTAATTGAGCAACGGAGGCTTAATTTTTTTACTTTTTCTTCTTAACTAGGGTCAGTGAGACTCCAGGGTGGCAAGAATGAGTTTGAAGGTACAGTGGAGGTTTATTTGAATGGAATCTGGGGAACAATCTGTGGGAGCCATTGGGACAATAATGATGCAACAGTCGTATGTCGACAGCTTGCACTTGGGTAAGTTTCAGCCCAAGTAAAAATCAGTCAACTTATTTTAATGATGTTTCAGTATAAAGGACAATCTATTTTGCAAATCCTGACGGCTTTTTGTGTTTGATGATTGTTTTTTTCTGTTTGAAAGTTGTTGAATGCTGAAGTTGTTCTTCCCAGAATCCTTTGCTTCCTTCAATTGCGTTGTACTTCAAAGAGGTTGCTGTGAGAATCAGTATTTCATTTGAAAGCTGCATATGGCATCTGGAGAGGAGCAGACCAGGGTAGATGCTTTGCTTTCAAAGTGAAAAGTGTCAACAGGTCAGAAAATCTTAGGGCAAACAAAAACTGCTTTACTAGACATCCGGGAGATGTCCACAAGGGCAGAAACATGAGGTCTGATCCTGATCTCACTTACGTAAGCGTCAATTAAGAACAGCTCCAGCGAGGTTACTGAATCTATAAAACGTAAATTCTGTGGCCAGAATTAGACTCTACATGGGCTCCTAATCATAGGAAAATTCCTGGTTCTCAGGAGCATGGGGCTACCCTGGTAATCATCCATTCTATCCTTTTAGAGTTGCACAGTGATAACAAAACCCAAAACCAGACAAGTTTTGCAGCTTTACATTTTCATGGAAACATTTTACAGAGTTATAGTAATATTGGACAGGTTGAAAGTCCCTGCATTGTCCTCATTGATCACTACTTCCCACTACTGTCAGAATGGAGTTAATCAACAGGACCCTTTAACATAATTTGGTCATTAAACTCTAGATAATGCCTACAGTGATACTGCAATTGCAATAGTAAGATGAAACTGAGGTAAGGAAGAAAACGCCCATACCAAAAGGGAGTTTTAAAAATAAAATGCAATTTCAGCTTCTAAAAAATCAGTGCTGTTCAAGTTAGCAACCAAATTCCTTGAATATCCCCCTTTAGCACCCCATTCAGTTTGCACTTTCTCAATAAGCCACAAAGTATGGCTGGCTTTATTGCCTTTCGAACATTTCTTTCAGTCACATACCAAAGTAGTGATTTTGTTTGCTACAAGCAGTAAGGGGCTTTTATAGCATACTTGCAGTGTGACATTCCTAATGATTATTCCACTTTTTAAGACTGCTAGCCAGGACTAAATCTAAGCTGTTTTATAATGTTCAATACTAATCTGGACACACCATGCCAACTTATAAAAATATGAGGATTAGATGAGATAAAAGTTCAGCCATCTGGAGGCCGTGGTTTTGCTTATGACTTCAGCTGTCTACGTGCAATGTCTCCTTTCCTCATTTTCATGTAAGTTCTTTTTGCCTTCCATACCCTAAATATTTCAGTTGAACAAGACCACTATTAGCAAAAGTAGTTCAGTGATACGGGTGAATGGCTTGGTCTTTTCAACAGAAATGGCTTAAATCTGAATCCAGGCCAAAAAGCCCCAAGCAAACAGTAGTTGGAAGTTTCTGTTATCGTGAGTGTCTGGCAGAAATTTGGATCTATATACCAGAAGATAAACTCACTAGGAATTGTTGGTGCTTTTCAGGTGCTTTCATCTATCTGTTCCTTTGATTTTACAATATTTGGGCTTTGTTTTTAATTTAATTTTGTTGGGCATTATATGGAAGAAAAGATGGCTCAATAATTGTCGCTGTAGATTCAGTATGGGAAGGAAAGGAAACTGTTTATAAATGTTCTGGATGGATGGGAATGGCTGAATAGAGAATAATGGATGCGGGCCTGATCTAATGGGAGTATGAGGTGGTTTCACTGCTGCATGGTCACAACCATATTGTATGACGTGTATGTGCAGAGCACTGGTACGTTTTGATGGAGTGAAGGAGAGGATAAGGGTGCAAGGCCCATTAGCTTTACCTCTCCTGGAAGTACAGCTGCAGTGGGATGGTACTGTAGATTCACCTATGGACTGTGGACTCTGTGTTGATTTTTGTAGTTAAGAACCGGGAGAACAGGAATGTAGCTGACCCTGCAGCAACACAGGCCATTGTACTAAAATATCCCACAACAAAATGGCGAGAACTGGGTTACATCTGTTACTTTTCTTTATGCAGAGGACAATGCTGAACTGTATGAAAATGTGATGAATTTACACTGCTGAAGAAAGCCCTTTCTTTTCTACTCCAAGATTTATATATGAGAAAATATTCCACTTCCCCTCCTCCCACTCTAATGTCTTACCCTGATCATTCTTCTTACAGTGAAAAAGGTACAGCAAAACACATACCATTTTCTGGACTGGGCCTTATTCCTGTTTACTGGAGTGAAGTGCGTTGTCGTGGTGATGAAGAGAATATACTGTTATGTGAAAAAGACGTCTGGCAGGATGGAACATGTCCTCAAAAAATGGCAGCTGCTGTCACATGTAGCTCTTCCCTGGGTAAAAAAAATACATATGGTTTGGTTAACTCCTTACCTTATTTAAATAGAGGTGGTAATAATTACTCATTATTAAATTAGAAAAAAATATTAAGACTTCTTGGAACAGGAAATTAAACATTGAATCATCACAGCATTAACTGTTTCAAATCCCTCTATGCTGTGCAAGCAGCAACTAGCTGAACCACTTTTTACCTTTCCATAATCAACAAGCAAATTATTGCTTTGAGATGCAGGTTGTGAGAAAGGGTGAAGCAGCGAGAATCTCTGGCTGTAAAAGTAGGATTGTTTCCCCCCACATTTTTTTAAACATTCTTTAAAAAATTATTTATTTATTAATTTATTTGTCTACTTGGAGGTTGTCTTTGGTAACTACATATGCTACATGTCAATTTGTCAGCTTTTACTGAACATTAGGGAGGAGCAGCAGTTTCAAACAGGCTATGCCTTCTTCTTTAGCACCGAAGTGTTGGGATGACATTCCTTACTGTGAACATGGACAACATCGCACAAGGAACTGCAAAGTTTTTGCCCTATTCTGCATACATTTAAAACAGGTCCAAGTCTTCATAGCTGAAGACTGCTACCTCACACAAGTCAAAATGATATTGTTAGGAAAAAAAGTATTATTGATGTTTTTAAGATATTTCAAATTATTTTAATGAACATGATAAACAGCAACTAAATGGGCAATTATGCCATCAGATTTAAGATTTTGCTGACCTCGAGGAAGACTAGGCTGGCAGTGCTGAGGATCTGGCAATGGCAATCTCTTCAGCTGTAACCAAAACATGTATGGCTGCAGCCAGTTCTGTGCTGCCTGTCCTCTCCTACTTACATTCCTATCCAAAGGCAGATGCATTTTTGTCCTAAAGCTCCACTATTCATGAGGAATATTTTGATAAATTACTTTTAAAAAATAATTTTGGTCTTAATTTAGAAAACTATAGCATAGAGGGAAGGGAGAATCTTTTTAAGCTAGGAGACAAGTTGCAGGACCAAAGAAAGAGAAATAGTTTTGCCTAAAGAAACTGAAAACTATAAATTTGCAAATTATACTTTTAGATCATAAGGTTTTCCTTCTGTTTATGGACATTTTCACCAGAAAACTTTGTTTTGCTTAGATAAATTTATTAAAGGACTGTTGTCTGTTTCAATAATGCTGAAAGGAAGTTAATGACTAATTTAGAGTCCAGGATATCTGAAATGAATTAAATTGATCCTGAGTTTCAGCAGACTAGATGAAGCTTTCACATTTTGCAGGTTCTACTGCAACTAGCCTTTTTAAATAACTACATAAAAACAGATTTCATACCAGTGAAATAGTACAATGAAATTGGAGAAATGCCCTCAGTTTTCTTTTTTTAAGCCAAGAAACAGATGAAATAGTAGCATTCAGTGGTTGGAAGGCCTACACAAAAATTAATCACATTTTAAATCATTCAGATGTTAGATATGGTGAAACTTTAAAATAACCTTTTAAATACTAGAGCGATTTTTTTTTTCTCACATGGTTTTAACCTGTTTCCACTATTATAGCTTTATGCAGAAGTGATGCTTTCAAGACAATTTCTTGCTGGACCAGAAAAGGGCTAATGATTTGAAAGGGTGAAAATCAAACCGTATCTTAGAAACGGGAAGGGAACAGTAGTTACACAATTAAAGTGAGACTCCACAGTCCGTGAGATTTCACTGCTCTGACTGGAATTACCAAAGTAACGAGAAAACACGAGGATGAATTTCTACTTCTGTGGCAATGAAAGAATTTTTGCCTCTTCAGATTTTACCCTCTGGGACCAAGCCTATACAGAGCCAATTTTGCTCTTACTGGTAGAAATGCAGCTCTACTGACTGACTGTAGTATTTGGCCTTACAGCCCTAAGTATCTGTGAACACTCTGACGCTTAAGTAACTCAAGATCAGTATGGTTACTTGTCTGTATAATATTCTTCAGCTACTGAAAGTGGAGCTTAGGGGAACTAATTTCTAAAAAGTTTAATTTCAGGTTTTCCATCTAACTAGAAAAAATAAAGTGTAGTTCTTGAGTGATGTCAGAGAAACCATTAAGCCATCTTCTTTTTTCTTTACTATCAGGATAACATTTTGGGAAAGAAATTACCTTTTCCTGTATTCTATGTTTGATCACAGCCCCTGTCTTTACTCCAATCCGGCTGGCTGGTGGGAACAACGCTCACGAAGGAAGAGTAGAAGTCTACCATGCTGGCCAGTGGGGGACTGTCTGTGATGATCAGTGGGATGATGCAGATGCTGAAGTTGTCTGTCGGCAGCTTGGCCTTGGGTTTGTTTTTCTACATATTTTCTACACCAGCAGCAAAGCAGGAGAGTTAGTCAGATACATGGCTTGGAGTTGTCAAAAGATGCTCCTTTAAAATCACACTAATACTTTGAAGCAGTAACTAAGTTTGTTTATAGAAGGTTCAGGTACAGCACCATTACTTTCAATTCCCTGGAACTTTGATATATAGGATCCAGTTTTCAGTGTCATATGATAGGGGCAATTTTGTCTGTAGGACAGACAAAGGATGTGCCTCAATAAATGCTGACTTTTTAGTGAAAACTCACTACAGTTTCAGTAAAATTTCAATCAAAAACCGTAGGTAAAGGAAAGGAAGTTGCTTTGACTGTTAAAATCCTTACATCCATTTTACTGAAGAGTAACAGTCTCCTTGCTTTGGAGTAAGAGCACTGCTTTGTCAGAAAGGATATGTTTTTTTGGCATGCCTGTGAGAATCTCTCAAGATTTGTTTAAGTCACGAGTCTCTGAAGATTGTCAGTTTGCATATACTGAGTAGATATCTGTTTGAAGTTTTGACAGTTAAGCTTGTCAGTGATTATGTCTGAACTAAGCATGGTCCATAATATAGTCACAGCAGCAGAACAGGATTTTCTTGCTCCTCTTCTGTACAGCCAGGGGTGATTTTGATACCACACAGAAGATAAGTATTCAGTATTTGTGGAAAGATGCTGCAGAAGTGGGAGGCAAAGAGGAGAACTGCTGGATCAGAGAGGAAGGAGATGGGGACAGTTGGGATGAAAGGCCAGATGGGTTGAAGAGGGAAAGAACTAGGAGCAAGATGCAGAGAAGATATTAAGATGTAAACCCATGGTGGAGAAGGGGATTATGTCTGAAACAGACTGGATGAGAACTAAGCAGGTCAGTGCAGAGAAGACTGGATCAGAACTCGCCTGTTCAACCCTGCTAGGATTATGATGAATTAAAAGAAGCGGCATTGAAAGTAGCAAGCTTTGTGGCATTAATGGGTGGCCCCCAGAGTGTACTTGTTTTGTAACGTGAAACTGAGGCCTTGGACTGCTGGTGCCATCCAAATTGGCTCAAAAGGATGAGAACTGTGCAGTACTTACAAGCTTCTAGATCTCCTGGTGAGCCATGTGGGAATCAACATGCTCCTCTGACATCAGATTTTCATTTTTCCCAAGTTTATTTTATGCTGTATTTCTGTATTCCTGTACATTTTCAATTGGGAATACCTAAAAGAAAGTCTATCTTCTTACAGGCTTTTTCTGCTTTTGAATTGGGCCACAATTAATAAGTTTGGGAAGTTACTAAGCTATGCTTTACATTTTTGTGTACTAATGACAAATGTCATGCTCTTAACCTGCTTCCTTACTGATTACACTAAAACATTTCATGACTTATATTTAGTGTTCAGAAACTGCAGTTCTCGGATGCTTCTAATTTGATTCGCTTTTCTGAGTAAATAAATTGTATTAAGATGGTGCTAAGTCTTTTTGAAATATGTCTAGAGATTTACAGAATTTCTCAAGTAATCAAGATGTCTTGACAAATGTGCTCATTACTGTGAAGTGAAATTTTACCAACAGTGGCAGTAGACCAGGTATGAAGTAATAAAAATAACCTGGAAACGTGCCACAAATTGTAAAAGTAAAGCATCTCAGTAAGTAGCTTCCCACACCCTTTCAACTTTTCTGTAGCACTCCTATAAAACTTCAGAATATTAATCTACCATTAACAAGTGAAAAATAATGATAATTTATTTTATTATTTGGTCTCAAATGCTTTTTGCTTGATACAAATTGCTGCTGTTATAGTAATGGGATGTGTTGTCTCTGCTTTATTGGAACACCAGAGAATCTTACTAGATTATGGTATAATTTGTTTCAACATTCAGAGTAGTCAAGCATTCTCTCTTGGATTTCAGCCAGCTTCTTAATGAATAAGGATTTTTTTTCTAACATTTTCTATACATTTGTACCAGCATCAGGATTAAAAAAAAAATACAAGAAATGGATGCTATGTACGAGAATTTTCTTTGTGTGAAGTTTGCATATATGCAAATACTACTCAGTAAACTTAAATGAAGATAATTTATCTTATACATGCAAATGTTCCAACATACAATCATCTTAAAAACTACCAGTAAACCAGGCTTTCTGTAATAAGCCTATAATAATTTATTTAGGGTAATATTAATAAAAATAGGTATCCTAGAAGTAGGCTCTTCAGTCCGTAGTTATTCAATTCTACAAAAATAGCCTGAAGTGCTGAGAAATCACAGAGCCTATCCTGCTACATCAGAAAGATACAGTGGAAAACCAAGACATTTTTATTTATTTAGATGCTTAAATATAAATGGGATAGCTAGATTTGAAATAAGTATTACCCTTAGTGTATCCTATGGATTATATTTTCTTAGTTTACTATATAGGCAACCAGTTCAAAAAGCAGCTCTTTATAAGAGATAGAGGACTTGGCTCTTTTTCCCATTACCAGCATTGCAAAATACAAGTGTTCAGTAAATTAATGCTAGATATAAAAACGCATGGTTACTTAACAAACTAAATGAAAGAATAGTAAGGGCAATCAGGAAATGTTTGCAAATCTCACAGAAAAATATAATTTCCAATCTATTAAAATTCTTCTTGGCATTGCTAAAGGAAAAAAATTAGACCAAGATATCTGTTAATATGTTATTTAGAATTAGGAAGGTCATTCAGAAGAAAAGGTAACGTCTAATTAAAAAACTCTCAAAAATAAGGTACTGACTTCAGACTGAAGCTATGTGTTTTGCTAAAATGCTGCCTGCTGAGTGTTTGAGGATATTTTTGGTTTGTTACCTGCTTCTCTGAAGCAATCACAGATTAGAACTCTTCTCCCTGCTGAGCAAAACAGACCTGCATTTTGATATTTTCCATGTTCTCCACCACTTGAAGAAGACATCTGGTCATCAAAGAAACAGCCTGAAAATTAACAGTGCATTTTCAAGATTAATGAAGCGCATTAGCTTGAAAATATTAAAAACAAATTGATTTTAAACAAAACGAAAATGCAAAACAGATTATTTCATTTACCTTTCCTGTGTGTGCTTTTATTTACTGAGCACTACCATCTACACAGTGTCTACCATGAATTTCCACATCCTTCCTTGTTACAGAACTTTTTCCCGATTCTAATTTAATTTTTATAAACCTCTTACTGTTATTTTTCCCATACCCCTTTACTGTTTATCAAGAATTTGTATGATTGCTAATTGTAAATTTAGTATTGTTTTCCTTTTAAAAAAAGAGAGAACAGAGATTGTTACATATTTATACAAAGCACTAGAAATGAAATCCACAACTATCTAAATCCATACGTGGATTAATGAGTCAGTGCCTTAAAAACATGAACTACTGCAACTTATATTAAAAAAAAAAAACCAAAACCCACAGCAACATACTATTCTGGCACACAGTCGCAAAAGCCAGTTAAGAGTTTGAATGATTACATCCTGAAACAAAATAGTCAAGACCTGTCATGTTTTCAGTATAAGCTGAACATACCATTCCTGTTAGGTGTTAGGTGGCAATAAATGGATGGTAGTGGAAAACTCTCTTTAAACCAAATTAATTAATATAGAGCCCTGCACCCAAACTGTAGGTTAATGAATTTAAACTAATCCTTTAGCTAGGTAATTCATTACAGCAAAAAATTTAGATAGACGTTTCAGTCTTACAAGTTGAAAAAGACGACAGATATTGAGAATACTCCTATAAAAACTAGACTGAATATATGAACAGAGAAACTGTTGAGTGGAAAGAAACCAAACCATGAAAAACATTTACATATGAAAGACATGGTATCTTAAATAGAACTGGAAAAATCCTGATAGGTCACCAAGTGTTAAACACTGCATAATTTCTGTAATGCTGAAACAATGGAGCATTTTCAATTTATGTAGGTTTCTGTGCTCAAAATCCTCCAGGCTGACATAAAGAGTGTAACACACACAAGGCTAGTCACTGGTTTGCTTTCTGTTCTTATTCTACCACTGATTGTTGGTGTGACATTGTCAAGTCACTTAAGATCTCTTTGCTGTGGTTTTTATGTGACTAAATGGGGAACAATCACTTATCTGCCTCATCTGGGTATTTGAGATTTGATTAACGTGCTTTGAGGACAACAGATGAAAGTCACTGTAGAAATATGTATCGGATTATTTTTACTACATATAAACATTAAATGAAAATTAAAATTAGAATCCTCATACCCAAGCTGTACATCTATAATCTCTTCTAGGAAAGTTATGCTTAAAAATCAAAAGGGACAGAAAAGGAAAATCTGATAGATACAAAACAATAGAAAATGATGTTCTAAATCTGTTCAAACCGTGGAAGTGTGGAAACGGCATGTTCAAGTCGCTCCACAGCCTCAGCTGAGACTGAAGTTGACTGTGGAACCACATGACATGACAGGACGTAACGCGGGCTGCATTGTCAGTTACCAGTGCAGCAGCTACCTAGGCAGTCCCAGCTGCTATTTTAGAAGCTGGATGTGCAACTCTAGCTCTTCCCCGTGACTCCCAGACTCTTCAGCTTGCTTGTTCTTGACTGGATGTTTGTTACATTTCGACAGGGGTGTTGCCAAGGCGTGGAGCCAGGCTTACTTTGGAGAAGGCTCAGGTCCCGTGCTGCTGGATGAAGTGCAGTGCACAGGAAATGAACTATCTATAGAACAGTGTCCAAAAAGCTCCTGGCAAGAACACAACTGTGGCCACAAAGAAGATGCTGGCGTTTCCTGCACACCTCTCACAGGTACTGCAATTACCAATAATCACATGGGAAAACAGTGACAAATGCAGAGTTCACAGCTCTGGAAAGAGAATTTTTAAAGTTTGCAGATGCACAAAACCCCACAGTAATAAACTGTTCTGGCAGTATCAAAATGAACCAGCTGTTGGCTATGGAAATTTTACAGGTACAGAAAATATCATTATTTAACACAAAGCCTTGGTTCCTCAGTAACACGCTAATTGCCACTTACTATGTGGGGCATGCCTTAACTGCGTATCACATCTATGAATGGCAGTAAGCATTTCAGCATAAAAGCAATGGGAAATAACAGAATACACAAAGAAAAAGATAAGGTGTATATACAGTGAAATCACATAATCAGAACCCACTCCTGCGGACTTGGCATGTAATAAGGGCTTGGGGGGATCAATATCTTGTGCTATTTCTCTTGCACTTAAGCAATTGTATTAGGCAACACTTCACAGCTGACCGGGTGCATTATGGCATTTCTTCCATCTTCTCATTAGATGACACCTAGTGATCAGCACTACATTTGGTAGTCTAATATTCTGATCAGATGCAGTAAACACAATGTTATTAATTTTGTTTTAGAACCATAATTGGACCTCAGAAAAACTGATTCTTGTTTTTGTTTTTCCTTACTTGTAATGACACAGATGGTGCATTAAGACTAACAAGTGGGAAAGGCAGTCATGAGGGACGCCTGGAGGTCTATTATACTGGGCAGTGGGGCACAATCTGCGATGATGGGTGGACAGAGCTGAATACACAGGTGGTTTGCCGGCAGCTGGGATTTAAGTAAGATTACTTGATATTAGATATCTGACTCTTTGACTTGACAATGATGACAAACATTTACATGAACCCTACATTATTCAAGAGTCTGTTTTTTTAATATTCGCTGACTGCTTCATGGAAACTACTGAGTTAAAAGCCATTAAAGCCTGCTTCCCTCAGCCTCAAAGAGATATTTATGGCCTCAGATTAGGTAGAAGAAAAAGCTTCAACTGAGGCTGCGATTCAACAGCCTTTATTCACCGAGTTCCTTCCAATCATCTTTTTGGCTAACTGAGATAATGCATATGCTACAGAGAAAAACTGATTTGTTGTGTTCTGTTTTGCCTATAGAAGTTTGATTCTTCAAAATCTTTGCTTGTCGAACAGTCATTAAAAATCACAGACATTTTCAAAGTATAAGTCCTTCTGGATCTAGCTCAGAAAAACCCACAGTCTGGCCCCGGAACACTGTTATGTTCTGAAAAGCATATTTTAGAAAAAAATCCCACTAGAGTTTCATGCATTCAACTCTTCACTACTTTTCCTGCTGACTGTGGCTACAAAGATACACTCTCACAAGGTGGTTGTTCTCTTGCCTTCAGATTGTAACAGCTCACATTCAAAAAAGAATTTTGTCTCATTTTTCCCCCAGATTGTGACATTTAAATATATGTAATACTAAGAACATGCTTTAAGTCTCAAAGTCAGTGAGACAGCCATATGCTTGATTGAAGGGAGGTCTTAATCAAAGGTATCACATTCTCAAGTTTGTATTAATGTAACAGTAATTCCTTAAAAAAAAACATTACTGAAGAAGCAGCATATGGTGCTCTCACTGAATTTAATGCTAACTGAACCTGCTCTGTCATGGTTAACGCTGTTTACTGTTACTACTTGAGAAACCTGAAATAATTGCCTTCCTTTCTAGTGCTTAAGTATAACATGCCCTCTGACCACTGCGGACCAAATGTTATGTGTATGTATGTGTTATGCAGGTATGGAAAAAGCGTGCCTGAGAGCTACTCAGAAGGAAGCTCTGGGCCCATCTGGTTGGATGATGTCAGCTGCTCAGGGAAGGAGACAAACCTTCTGCAATGCTCAAGGAGAGAGTGGGGAAACCACAACTGCAACCATCAGGAGGATGTCAGACTCATTTGTCATCCAGATAACGACAGCCATAAACTCTCACTTGGTAAGGCATCTCTTTGGTAAAGTCACAGTATGAGTATTGCGGTGGGTGCAGATCTGAGCAAAGTATAGTATACTTAAGGATGCTCAAAATCTTAATATTTGGCAGATGTGTGCAAAGAAGGAACAGGAAGGGAAAAAAGCTCACTTTTCTCCTGAAGATCATAGGAAGTAATCAAGCTTTGCTTAAAGGAACATAAACAGCCAGAACAGTAAAGATCAACACAAATTTGTAAGGTAACAAAGTCAGATTCCAGAGATCCTGTTCTCTCAACCTTCACCAGACTTTACACCTATTCAGCACTTCCTAATGGTATACTGCATTTCACTCAGCACTCTCCAAGTCCTAAGTAACTGTCTCATGCTATCAAAAGTTGGAGACGTACCCGAGCACCGAGGAATATAAATCAATAGTATATCCTCCTATGGCCTTACATTCAGACAATCCGAAAAAAGAGATATGGAGAAAGAAGGGAATTTCAGAGACAGCAAGAAGGAAGGGCGAGAAGCATGAAATTATTTTTTTGTTACTATTGCCTATCATTTATATTGTGCCTGCGTGAATGGGCCCCGCTTGCTGACCAGGACAGAGTGATACTACAAACACAGATCAAAGAGCCAGTTCCAATGTCAAAAAGCCTACAAACTTGCATGAAAAAAGAATAAAAAGACAGATAATAAAAGGAGAGAAAAATACTAATTACATAGCGGCACTGTAGAACAAAAATATATATAAATGAATTCCAAAGATTCCTAAATCCACATGTAGATAATTAAACAAGAATTCTGGCTATCAGATATGCACAGTAAAAATTACAGGGGAACAATGGGTTGCTCAGCAATTCTGAGAAAGTTTCATTTTTAAAATTTGCTACATACAAAGCTTGTAGCTTGTCAGTAGGTAGCCTTTTACGAAATTGTTGCCGATATTCTTTATCTACCCAAGTATATTTTAGTCGATTTTGAAATTAGAATTATAACTAGTGGAGTTAGATTCACAGCTTCTACTGAAATGTAATAGATTTGTATGCCTGGGTGCCTGAAGTTCTCTGGAAATTATAGACTGAAGGTCTAGCCTGCAAACTAAGACATGGATTCACTGCATGACATTGCTACCCGTTGTAACAACAGTCAGCACTTCCACATGTACTTTTCTAGTCTCTCCCTCCTTACAGTCTTTTTCTTT
The DNA here is from genome assembly GCF_965638725.1 of Aptenodytes patagonicus. NCBI lineage: Eukaryota > Metazoa > Chordata > Aves > Sphenisciformes > Spheniscidae > Aptenodytes > Aptenodytes patagonicus. The sequence continues at coordinate 80,581,520 of NC_134952.1, forward strand.
ATAGCCTTTTGACCTCTCACAAGCCAATGAATGTTTTATGGTGCAGTACTGTTCCATTATGTGTAGATGATGTCAAATCATATTTGGTAGAAAGAATTTTCTCAGACCAAAAATAACAGGAATTCAAATCATGACTGCTGTCTTTACAGATGCAAACCATCTGTGCTGCTTCGCTCAAATTCCTATAAAATATAATCTTAGCTGAAGGAGGTCTGGTTCAGTTAAATGCATCCATATGGTAACATTTTCACATCCCCCATTACCAGCAAGTTATATTAATTTTGTGCTCATAAATATATATTTTTTTTCTAAAACACAAGAAGATAACAATAAAATAGCTATAGTGTATCATTAATATCCCATGCCTCTAGCTGGGTAATATAATTTTCACCTAAATCATATTCTTCCAGAACAACACATAATTTCAACAAGAAAATGAAGACAGTGTATCTGACATTTCCTACAAGGTTTCTGATTGGAAAGTGGACAAAGACTCTATTGTTACCATTTACTTCCCCGCATTTGAAAAAGCCTTTTTTTTTTCTCCTGGTAAGAATGAATTCAGTGGAAAAATATGAGAATCTAGTAGATGATATGACTTGAGGAAATACAGACATTAAGGAACACTAACAATGAGATAGAATACACTACAATAACTACAACAACATTTGCTTAGTATGTTAAGCTCATGACAATGTAGCTAAACAGAAAGTTGGTGAAGTTAATTCATGTAACTGTCCAGACAGTATGAACTCCAGTATAAACCATATGCTTTAAATGACATTTGAAGCAAACAGACTTTAATTTTGTTTTCAAATCTTTCCTCTTTTAATTAATGAACTTGGCCAGTTTTAACTAGCTCTGATCCAGAGTAAGGTTTGGTATACAAAAGTTATTCATACCCTAAATTAATCTGAATTAAATATCAAATGCAAATGTATCTAAATACTGCTTTATTTAAGAGCATAATTAAGTAATTTCTCATCCTTACAGATTTAGAAAAGATTAAGAACAGGTTAGAAGAATGAGAAACAGTCTTTCCAATTATTCTAAAAAGAAACTCTCATTAGTGTATTAAGGATTACAAAGTACGACATACTAAAAGACTTAGAAGGCGATTCTCACTTAAACATTATAAAGAGGCCTCAGAGGAATTCGTAACTGTTTTAAGGCTGCTTGCATTGCTTGCATGCTATAAAGGAGTTTTAACGTGAGAATCAAATATGTACTTTGCGTAATGATTCAAAATTTAACTACAGGCCAAGCACTGAACGAACCGTGATTAATTAAGTGTGACTAATCCACGTGAGATTTTGTATTATGAACATATCTGAATAAGCAATTCAAATTGCTAGAAAAATAATCATGCATTAGTCTAGAATAACACGCTGTAGAACATCATGCTATCACACAAAATACGCTATAGAACAGCACGCATAATGGTAAGTAATAACTGAAGTTCAACACAATGCTGCACTTTTTTGCTGAGATAGTGGTTAAGAGGAGTGGTAGCAACCAGTTTGAGAATGGATTTATGAATTGAGACATAGTTAAATTCACCAATAAAGTTTCTGCAAGGAAAACATGTCCAGCTTGCACAGGTATCATATCAAAGAGATCTCGGGTGTTTTCTGCCTTTAGGGGGAGAATTGTTCTGTGCTCATTGTGGTCAAATTCTGACCTATGTCACATATTTGGATGAAATGAAGGAACCAGATGAATTCTGAAGTTCAAAATACAGTAGTATTTCATATTTGTCTTGTAATTTGTACAAACTGCTTCCTTTTGCCAGCCAGGAAAAATATGACTACTTTAACAGCTGATAATAGGCTTGTCGAACATAAACATCGGTTGACCCTATATACTGAACGCGATGAAAATGACTTAAAGTACTAGTTCTGGCTTCTGTTGTTGTGAGTTGACAGCAGTAATTTATTCCCAGGTCCTCCCATCAGGCTGATGGATGGTGAAAATAAGAAGGAAGGACGTGTAGAGATTTTTATCAATGGCCAGTGGGGCACAATTTGTGATGATGGATGGTCTGATAAGGACGCAGCTGTGGTCTGTCGACAGCTTGGCTACAAGTAAGCAAACTCATTAAGCTGTTTCTCAAGTTACCTGTTTGCTGTATCTAAAAATGTTAAGTTTCTGCAACTGAGCATCACCAACATGTGTCTGATAACATAATATATGCCTTTTAAAAATTGTTGGTTTGGCATTCTTTTAGAAAAGTGTATTTATACTATTCGTGTAAGAAGTAGTAAGGCTATGTCTTCAAAAGGAGTATTCATTAACTAGCATAATTGAGAAAAGGAATCTTAATATTCAAAGGCATATCACAGTCTGATTGGCAACAGAAATGCAAGTCGATGCTAGCTATTAAATTTTTTTTTAGAATTTAAATATTCCAAATTACTAAGCTATTAACTAAATACTATATTTTATTTGTCACTTATGGTGCTACATGTCTATATGATATAAACATATTACACTGCTTTTAATATTTTTTTTTTTACACTTAGTTGCACTAATGTAACTGAGAAGAGAATTTGATTTAGTGTATCTGCTCTGTGCTCTTTGCCACTCGAACTGTTCTTAATTTACTTCTTTCATCTTTTCTAAACATTTTTTAAAAGTTAGAGTGAAATTTAGGATTTGGAAAAGATGAGGGAAACTAATATTAACATCTAGAATAGCACAGATGATTACATATTCTGTGAAGTATGCAGATTCTCTGTTTTGTTTCTGATTTTGTGTGAGAACTGTGTTTCACCATACTTAAGTGATGATTTTCATTCATATAACAATTTTTAAATTGAGTCATCTTTAGTCAACACAGAAAAACTTAAGGAACCTAAATTCTAGTGCTTTAGTGATTTGATGTAACAGTATACATAGAAAAACCTTGGGGAATTTAAAATGCCTTTTTCATTACATTAGCAAAGAAAATGCAAATATTCAGAACCTAGACTTGGTTTACCACAGTTTACTGAAATTTTCTGGAATTTGGCTAAGATTTCAGGGGTAACGGTTGCATTGTTTCAAAAAGCTCTTGATCTGTTTTCATTGAAAGGTGTAATTTTGCATATTGTTAGTATTTATCTTTTGTGAACCTTAATGATGACTTTGAAAGCCTTATAGGTTCTAACATAACCGTTAAAATTTTTCATGACATATAGCAACAGGTCAGTGTCCACTGTCACAAGGTGTGGATATGACTTCTGCAGATTCAGATGCAGGCACACCAGCTACTGAATTCCTAGTTTCATGGGGTTTTTTTCCTTCATCTACTGATCTGGCTTGACTTGATGTAGCTTAGAGATTCGATAAAACTGTTATACAAACGATTATGGCTTTGGCCTGCATGACAGTAATTTGAATAAGCTTCATTTAATATAGGAATAGACCTGACAGGACAAAAACACCCTCTAATTAAAACCACTGCAATGTATATGTGTCACTTTTGAACTAAGTCACTTAATCAGGCTTAGATCACTCATAAGCAATTTTCTTCTGGCAATACCTAAGAGCAGTAAAGATATAACAACAATAGAGTACACTTATAAATAGCAGAACTAATATGAGCTGAAAAATATCCAGAACACTAGTGAAATACAACAGGAAACTAGTGAAATGTCTTCTCTGAGTGTATCTGTAAAGAAATCTGAGCTTAAGAAATACAAACCACGTCATCCGTTCACTGTATCTAACAACGTAATGTTTGTGCAACTGAGTATCATCAAATTATGTCTGAACACATAATATATGCCTTTTTAAAATTGTCTGGTATTCGTTTAACAAAGCCTATTTGTAAGTAATAGACGACTATGGCTTCAAAACTACAAAACTTGACTTGTATTATCTCCCACTGAATCATTCATTTAGTCTGCTTCATCCTCAGCCTCTCTGGCCTTGTATATGTCTCCCTCAGATGATCAAACTCAACCACTTATCCCCACCTTCTGTTTTTAAATCTCTGCAAGGACAGACAGTTGGCTGGATTCTCAATTTGTGTCATGTCAGAATGGGGGGTTAAGATTATAGGACACAACAGAGCATGTTTCCTGAAAGACTAGGGATAGACACATTTTAGAAATCTAAAATTAGGTTCTAGAAATTGGGAGAGCTTGTCGGAAATGCTGGATCTTGGTGACCCTATGTCTAGACAGTTGCATTCCACAAACCTGACTATGCCGTTATGTGCAGTGATGAGCTGGAATTGCTTTTGGGCCTAGGAGTTCATGCACAGATCTTTTTGCTAAAGTTCAAATTATATGCAGTGGTGACTTGACTGTTCCAAAGCAAGGCTGGGGCTTCTGGGTTCATGCACCTGAGCTTGAGGGTTGATAAATGTTGTTTCTTTAGAAATAAACACATTATGACCTTCTCCTGGGAGGAATTAAAAAGGCACCTAATACTGAAGTTGACATCAGTTTTCATTAGGACTGATCACAGAACTAAGCAGTATCCTTCAACTCCCTTTACAAGGCTATGTTTAATTCTCAAGTCTTTCCTACTGGGGAATTACATTCCTTGGGAAAAAAAAATTACACATTTATTATCACAAATGGGAGAAAAGACTGCCTTAAAAAGGAAGACTTGTGTAAGCAAAAGGTAGACACTGAGAAAATGTACTGAGTTTTTCCTGTATATATTATTCATATTGTCAGTGCTTATCTGTACGTTTATTTGACGAAATCCTGCTTTGCAACATTCTCAGCCATTTACTAGGGTTCATTCTGAGACGGAAATAAGAAAATCCCCGAGCTGGCAAGATCACTACGTTCAAAGCAATACTAGTTTTAAAGATGTCTCATTAAGCCAGTTTGTCAAATCCAGGATTAATGTTAGAAAAACATAATATAAAGAACATTCGAAAACAGCCCTACTAATTGGCTAAAACCAGTCATGAAAACACAAAAGTAATGAATAGCACCCTAATCAAAGTATATTTGTAGCAAGATAAACACTAAGAGAACACACACCTTTTCTGAAGTGCTATCTACTATGTGATTGGGTTTAACATACAAAAGTATTTTGATAGAATGAGTAAAGAGCAAAAGACAGTTTTAGAAGCTTTTGCATTTTAGTGAATTAAGCGGCCCAGTAAAATTGGACCCCTTTCATTTAGGACAGGCTTATAATAATGCACATGCACACATACCCCCCCCCCCCCAAATGAACAAATATCCTGTCATTAGTGCTCCAAAAATTATCTACTACAGGAAAATAAAAAGTTCTAGGGTAGCTGGCCATCTATACTAACCAACTGGCTTTCCTGATTAACAGTAATATGAATAATGGTAATACTGCATCTGAAGAGCTCAGCATGTTATTGTGTATGGCCTTGTGTCTGAGAAAAGCTAGGGGATAAGACCTGAAGCCACCCTTCTCTCTAGGGACAGATCTGAGCAAGCAAAAAGGTTGTTTCTCTGATAGTTATCTGTGCATAAATAGCTGGCTTAGAAAGCAGCAATTAAGGGACACATACACCTTTGTTGAGGGTGGACTAAAACCAGTTGTAAGAGCACATTCCAGCATGTAACAAACACATAAGACTTAACAATTCTACATTTAGAGATCTCCCAATTATATGAAATAATTTTCTCTATTAAGCTGCACTCCTTGCTCTAGAACATCACAATTTTTACATTTGTTTCCTGGTAGATGTTCTATTTAAACAGTGGGGTTTTTTTGTTAAGAGTGGGTATGGACACACCTTTCATAGCAATTACCAGCAAACTGAGAGATTACTGACGCACAGTAAGAGATGGATAGCTTTCATATAATGGTATGAAGAGTCTCTGCAGTCCAAGTCCCATGATTCTGTTCATGTCAATCCATGATTGCAATCCATACTCACTAAATTCCCTCCCTCATCTTTGTCTCTCTACATCTCTTTCACCTAAAATATTTACATGTGTGACCTCATAGATGTCAGAGTATTCTTTGAGATTTATCTGGTAAGCCAACGGAGGCAGTGCCCTTAAGTAGCCGGTAAGTCTGCAGAGACAATTCTATCCTAAACTGCAATAAATACTTCTCTGGGAAAGGCTAAGAATACTGTCGTGATTCACAACAGTGTTGTGGGTTTTTTTTTCCACTATCCTGAGGATCTTTAGAGCAATGCCCTAAAGCAGAAACTTTGTTGTTTGACATAGAGATACCAAAACTAGGTAAGAATTTGCAACGAGTGCCTGTACTGCCTCACTATTTTGTAATAGCATACATGGACACATCAGCTGCCCACAGGTATTGGAGAGTTGGACATTTTTTTGTAGTTATCTGTAATCAGATTATCATTCACAAGAGAAAAATAGTTGGAGCAAGAAGAGACACATTGCTTGTGACTGACAAGTTTAATCATACTAAACTCATTAGGCAAAGATTGTCCTATACTGGTTCCAAAGTCAGTTAAGGCTTTGGATTATCTGGTAAGTACATGCTACCATGGAAATAATTAAAAATGTGTAAGGACAGTTGACCTTGTGGTATCACCTCTGTCAAAAGTTTTACATACTTCTGTTTCCTGGCTTTTTACAATTCATGCATTCTAACCAACATTCCCTACTTTGAAAACCTGCCCGCCTACCCTTCAGTACCTAGTAGAAAAATCCAAACAGGCAAGGCTTTCTATGTGCAAGTTTGAAAAAGGAGGAAGCTTGTTTGTATTACATTTGTGTGTCAATTATATGGATATGGGCAACTGAGGGCTTGATTGAGTTTGATCCAGTCACACTTCTAGTATGACGAAGCTTTGAAAATGGTATGACAAATCAAAATTCCTCCCCAACAGAGAATCCCTAGCTGATGAAGGGACATAAACTCTTTATGCCATTCTCACCTATCTTCCCCAACACTGCAGGTATTAAAAGAGGTATAAAAAGAGGTGGAAAAGGAAATACTTTCTTGCCTAGTACATTTTTGTTGTTAAACTCTCTTTCTCTACTCCAACATTTCATTGTTCATGCAGTTAACCTTTTGTATACATAGAAGTACTGTCCTTTACAATATGCAATTATAACATATCCTTTAAAATGGAAACCTATGATACAGTGCAACATTTTAGTTACCTAGAATGCCGTATATTCTTATCACAATAAAACATCAGTTAATTGCTCTTAACTGATATGTAAACTTGTAGTTCAGACACACCTAGAGGTGGCTGTGGCTTCCTGCCCCACTTCTCTGTAGAGCCGGTTGGGTGGTCTCCCACTCTTAATTCTTTCTGACTCTTAAACCGTATACAACAAAACTTCTATTTATATATTAAGAAGCATTATCCTAGGTAATTAAAAGTAATAATCTATCACAAAAGTTACCAAAGGAGATGCTTACAACATCTCATGTTGTAAAACAACAATTCGTGTTGTTTTTTTATTGTGTTTGTTCATCCACTCCCTCATTTGGGAAAAAAGTTCATCATTCAAAAGAGGTCATTCACACAACTGACACTGCAGTCATTGCTGAAGCTGCATGGCACTACATACAAGCTATAAGGATCAGGACTTCAAACCCTAGTAAAATGTCCTAAATCCGACATTTAACTACTTAGGTTTGATACTTACACAAGCATAGGATTATCATACTGACCTTCTTTGTAAAGTGCCTTGAGGCACTACATACGGGGTTCCTCCCAGGAAAAGGTGGGTGCTGAGACTGAACTGGGTTCAGTCTTTCTCCAATTACATTACAGTTTTAGAACTCAGCTGTGGGGTGCACTTTAAAAATGGCATGATAACGGAATACGTTAATAACTATTAACAACTAACAGATCTGTAAATCATAGCTCCTACTACACTGCAAGTATACTGTATTTAACTGGCCCATCTTTCTGAGGGAATCAGACCACAACAAATTATTTTTAGCATTCACAGATGCTGATTCAATACAAGGATTAAAGAGATTATGAAAAAGCAGCTTTCACATATTTTGCTCTATAGATCTTTGCAATGCAGTTACAACGTAAAATACTTTGCATAGTGCCTTCTAACTAGATACATAAAAGCACTTTTTAAACATTAATGAACTGTAGCAATTGTTACACTTATTTTTTTTCTACTTACCAGAGTAACAGAGTCAATGAGAAGAAAAGGTGTCATCAAGTGAATCAGTGACAGGACTTGGAATAAAACCTCAATGTCTTTCACTACTCACTCTGAAATCTTTCAGTTGAGTGAAATGTAGAATAATGCCTCAAAATGTTTAATAAAAAAAATGCTCTGTTTCCAGAGGTCCAGCTAGAGCAAGGACAATGGCATATTTTGGGGAGGGCAAAGGCCCCATCTACGTGGATAACGTGAAATGTACAGGAAGTGAGAGATCCTTGGCAGACTGCATTAAGCAGGACATTGGGACGCACAACTGCCGTCACAGTGAGGATGCGGGGGTGATCTGTGACCACCTAAGCAAGAAGGCCCCCGGGAACAGCAATAAAGGTGAAGCCCCGTTGTGAGTGGCAGACCAACAGGTTCAGATGCGGAACTGTCACGGTAGGAAGAGACGGATGTAAACAATCCCACCTCACAGAGGAAACAGTTATATCAAAAGAATTATAGAAACAAAAGTGGTGAGAAATCCTCTCTGCTTACACTGTGTGATCTTATTGCTGTGCCAGCTGCACAAAGGAATCATAAAGACTATTTAAATGATACAGGGTATTTGTCTACCATAGTTGACGGCAGCCATTTTTCTTAAGTTGTACGAGGGACATGAAAATGCAAAAACCTAGACAGCTACTTTCAACTTTTCAAGGTATAGGTCTCAGTCCTCAGCTGAAGACAACCTATGTGGTATGCCAAGCTCTGCTTCCACTTACATGAAGTAAGGAAGAACCCTATAAAAAAATCGTACACTTGAGAAGCAGAGCACAAACGTGTAAATTGCTCTGTGATTACAGTCAAAAAACCTCAGCTAAAAAGAACTAAGCCTGAGAGAATTCAGTGTATTTTCCCTGAGCAAAATTTGGTTGTTAAAAACCTCCATGAAACACAGATAACTTCAGCCTTCACTTTTTTTTTTTTTTTTTTTAGTTAACTCACATTGAGGTTTGGCTACTTTGCATTTTGAGTTTAATGCTGTCTACATCTCCCTTTCTGGTTTAGATTCTCTTGCTTCTGTTTGTGGATTGAGGTTACTACATCGTCGACAAAAGCGAATAATTGGTGGGAAAAATTCTTTACGGTAAATATTTGGTAAAGACAAGTAATTTTGAATATAAAGCTTCTAAGACATGTATTTGCCCTAAGCTGTTTCCCTAATTTATGGTTTTATTGTAGGGTTGTTGGTTGTTTTTCTTTTGGCTTGTCATGACGTAGAAGCAGAAATATACTCAAAGAATATTTGGCAGGAAATGAAAAAAATATTCATTGATAAATACTTGCAGCATTAGTTGAGAATATGTAAATGCTTATGGGTTTAGTCCTTGATTGGGTTAAATTTCTAACTTTCAAAATAGCCATTTTACTTTTTTTCACAGAATGTCTTGATATCAGGATGTGAGCTATATGAAGAGAGCTATGAATATAGTACACGGTTTTAAATGCTACCTATACTGAGAAAAAGGCCTGGGTATTATTCACAGCCTAAGACCTGATTTTCCTTCACAAAATAAGCCTCGATGGTGACACAGCTCTAAACCCAGGCTTTTTGTTAACACTTTGTTCTTAGCTTTTAATGACATGTTTACATTTAGTTAATATAAACAGATTAACTGAATACTACTACTACTACTACGACAACTAAATGCTATGATAGGAAGTATAGGCTTTATTTTATTAACAGTCTTGAGTAACCACAAAAAAAAAAATATATTCACAGAATCTTACAAAAGGGATTGTAAAAAATACACTTACATTATCATTACATGTCGTTGTGCAACCTATTTCAACATACATGCACAGCATCAATGAATCCATTTCAAAAAAGACACTGCCTAAGTGGAGGAGCTTCAAAGAACAGTAACAAGAGGGAGCCCAGAAAAACATTTAAATGCAGTCAGACAGAGCAAAGTAGGATTACTTACCTTAGTAAAGAGACAAATGGGAATAATAAATAATGCATTGTACAGAAAAAGAAGATTGAGAATTATTGTCTCGGAATATGTATACAAAGGACACTGGATGAAACGAAACGGTCACAAATAATGGATTGCACAATCAAGTCAGAGCAAGGAACTTGATCTCATAATAAATAAGCACAGGGACATTAGATGAAGCAAAAAGGTGAGAGAAATCCAGTAGTGCACTTAGAAATGCTTCACAATCAAGAAAAGGAACATATGAACAGTATCAGAAAAAGACTCATTGTCACAAGAAGTCATTAAGACAAAGAACTTGACAAAGTTCAAAAAGGAACTGGATACTTACATACATACCAGGAAACCCAAAGCTGTCCAAATTACCCCATTTTGGAAAGACATATTAAATCCCACCTTCCAAAACTAAAAAATGTCTAAATTGTTTTATGCTTTATGGGAAGTAAATTCCTCCACCTTACTTTAAAACATTTGGCACTGGCAACTCTGAGATAGGATACTGGACTAAATTATCCTGGGCAGCTCTTGTACTCCAGCATACCTATTCAAGTTGACAGTAGCCAGAAACACCTAAGCCTACCTGTTGCTTATTCTTGGGTGTTGCTGTTGCTTACAGCTGCATCTCTCTCCCTCTTCCTTCTCTCCAATTCCATATTTTGCTAATCTATTAAACTGGCAAAAAATAATCCATCCTGTCTTCACGGGCCTGCAAATATGTATCCCAGATCTACTATACAAAACAGATGATCACAGGCTGAAAAAAGGTGCTAACCTATTACTCGTGGTTTCTCCAGTTGCTTTAGACCTCTTGGTTTGCCAGCTTCCCTTTTCAAACAGCTCAGAACCGACAAAGATATTAATGCAGACAGGAGAGGATGCTGGGTTAAGCTTTTCAAGAAATTCCCTTCTTTCCCCTCTCCAGTTGACAGGAAATTTCTGGTTTGTTGACTTGGACGGTATTTGGCGAGGAACCCATAGAATGTATTTTTGGCACAATGAATGCAATCTGAGAAGGGAAAATTAAAATAATTGACAGCGGGAGGAAGTGCTCAGGGTGCTGGATGCCCAAACAATCCGTCAAGTAATCCTGACCATTGTTAAATAGAATTCTGAATGCTGCAGGAATATAAAGGTATTCTCAAGTGTTACTCAAGAAATAACACAGTTTGCAAGCTACGTCAGTCAAAGAAACTAAATAGCATTTACATTCAGGGTAACTGACAAGCTACCTTACTGTTCCATTGTTGTACCCTGAACCCGTCTTATGTCCTCTGTAGGGGTGGCTGGCCATGGCAGGTTGCACTCCGACTGAAATCTTCTCATGGTGATGGAAGACTCTTGTGTGGTGCTACTCTAATCAGCAGCTGCTGGGTCCTCACTGCTGCACATTGCTTTAAAAGGTAGGTCTCTCTTCAATGGTGAAGTGTATTTTCAAACTATTTTGTTGTTCTGGGTATAGGCAAAAACATTACAGTTCAAGCCCACTGAAAACCGTTCCAAAGAGTTGGCCTTTGGTTAAAAAAAAAAACCAAAAACAACCTACCAATCAACCTCCTTTCCCTCCAAATAAAACAACAAAAAAACCCTAGTACCTTGAAATTATTCTGGGTGTCATCATTCACGAGATTTATGTTCACAACTTCAGCATTTCCATGAAAAAATACAGACAATACTTGTGACATTTTAACACAGCTTTCTGTTCCAACAAAACTGCAGCTTTCAGGTTATGGTGAAGACAACCGAGCAAACATCAAACACAGGGACTGTAATATTTTGGAGTATTCTTGGTAACGATAGATATTGGCAGTGATAGACATTTTTACTGTAACACTGCAGTGACTAGATGAACTAGTCCCTCCAAACCCATTTTAGGGTAAAGCACTATTATTTATTTTGCTGAGTCTAATAGGAAAGTAAATCTGTACATTGGATGCTAGCGCGACCGAGCTGTTTTGCTTATTCTTCATAAATAGGCTAGAGCAACTGCTTTACTCTGTTATCTCACAGTACATAAAGAATTGTCTTTTGCAGCCATCTAAACAAAGGTCCCATTCCCTTTAACAAAGAAATAACTGCCTAAGCGGTTATACTGGTATAATTCTCTGACAGTGGCATCTAATAAAACTATGCCAAATTCAGCTCCTTTCCATATGTTTAGCAACTGGTTTGCAACTTACTCTCCCTTGTAAATCACCTACTTGGTCTAACGTCTTCTGCAATTCTCAGTATTAAGCTATTATGTAGCTTTTTAAAATGTCTTTTCCCATCTTTGCAGAAACAGATAGTTACTGATAATTCTCCTATTCACTTCTTATGATATCCCCTCGTCAGTAATTTTGACATCAGGAATTCACTGCTGATGAAGTTACTGTAGTAGAAAAGCATCAACTTGCACAGTGAGGAGGCTGGTCTAGTATTTTAAGATTTCAACAGCAATTATTTCACTTTAATTCTTACAAAAGGTTGCAGTATGGGTGGGAGTAAAAGCACAGAATGGCATTGTAGTTTTGAGGATATTTGCTAGAATTTGCTCAAGTGGGCTGCGAATGTTTTAACTTTGGACTTGAGCCTTTCCTTTTGCACACTAATAAGCAGAAGGAAGAGTCAGATATACTTTTACTCGAATGGAAAGTGTTACCTTTGCCTAGCACTAGACGCACATCTTTTCATTTTCATGTTTCATGAAAATCATGAAGGACTTTTCTTGGTAATATTTCAAGCTGAAATGGTCAAACTCAATAAAATTTCTGCTTACTTCAACTGATATCCCAGTTGTTTCTGTGGAACTATGAAAGCACTTCAGTTGCCATCATCAAAATTTATAGACAATGACTTCCTATTCCCCTGTTCATCCTCTCCATAGCGATTACTAAGGATGCAACTTAAGCTCTTGAGAAAGCCTTTGATTAAAGGCTTGAAAACAAGGCAGTCCTTTCTGTTACTTTACCTCAAAGATCCTCTTCAAGAAAAGAAAAAGGGAGGTCACAGGAAGCCAGTTATGTTTTCTGTGTGCAAATCAAGATCTCAGTTACCCAACTCTTCGCCTTATTAGAATGCTTTCACAAAGTTTGGTGAAACAAGTTAGTATTTGCTGCGCTGCTGCAGTTGCAGTGCATTCTTACAGTAAGTACTCCCCACAGAATACATTCATTACCTGTTCTTCCCAACAGTCTGCTTACATAGCTGGGGCTCCAAGTCATTACTGAATGCCAAAGCGTGCCCATTTTGGATACTTTGAATACCCACGTGATGGGGTAGCAGCCTGGCTGGAGCAATGTACACTCTGATACTTCCAGATCGGTGCAGCCACTCGAGGGTCTGTTACGGGCTATCCTAAAACTGTTACATGTGGTCTCAGAGACCAAAGTATTGTTTTGCCCCAGATGTTGCATTTAAAACTGTGCAACCTAGATGTAAGCATGCAACTCCAACAGCCTGTGGACGCACTACTGTTTACTGTAAAAGAGAGAAGGCTCTAAGACGACATTGGACAGACTGGGCTGAACTTCCTAATGGTCTCAGAGTGATTTTAAGGGGCTAGGTTTCCAAGAGCTATCTATAGATCAAAGACCTTCTTCACATATTTCCACGGACAGACAAGAGAAAGACCAGTATACCACTTCTCATACCCTGGAAATTGGAACACTGCTTAAATAACAAAAGTGGTCTCATCTGTACTACGGATAAAAATTAAATACAATTTTATGCATGATGCTAGGAATTGTTTGCCAGTAGTATAGCAGCATTACTGGTTTCTCTAATTTCATAGACACATAATTTAAGATCAAAAATTGTTTGAAGCTGTTTTTCCTTTTATAAGCCACCCATCTTATTAGCAAGTTTTGTCCTGAGTGGTTCTGACAGCTATAGGGAATTTGCAGGTCTACACATAAAAAAATATTCACTTCGGATAATTAGAAATACGAGGCATAGAAAAAAGGAAATTATAATGACCATGATGTTATTTTAGGAAATACTTGTGTTACTTGAACATTGTACTGTTCTAATAGTGTAACTCTTATTTAAGTGCTTCTTTAGGCATTCCTGAATGCCCATGGTAATTTTGTTTTGAGAACTAGGGACCCTGAGGCACAGTGGAACCAAATACCTAGTAAGACACGAGAAACCAAAGTAGACACCAGAATTAAAACTCAGTTTTATCAAATTTAGCATGAATGGTGAGATGAATTCAGGTGTGCCTTCAATGTCAGTACATTACTTGACTGACAGCAGGATGATAGTAGCATGGTGGCTGATTACTAATCCATCCTCCAGTTGTCTGGGAAATAAACCTCCTAGGAGGTGCTAAGGTCAACGTTGCCAGGCTGCACTAGAGCTTAAAGGCATGCCCAGCCCAGCCATCCAATAGAGGGGTAATACCCTGAAAGCAACATCATTTTCCACCCATGAAGCACTCCCTAATTCCTCCTCTGCCTCCACTCTTCAAGCGTGATGTGTGCATGGTGGTTCTCTGCCATTTCATGGTGACTTTTAGGTGAGGAAGACTGGACGCCCCTGAGCTAGACTACCTTGCCTTCTTTATGTACTGATGCTCTGTTACAGTATTTCTGCATTTGGCAAATAGCAACTGCTACAGGGGAAGAAATATAATTGTCTACAGATGAAAAAATCAGTTTAAGAAAGCCTTATGTGTGCAAGTGTGCACAGAATTATGGTAAATCTGTCCAAAGACTGCTCATTAAGCTTCTCACTAGAAGCCTTGTAGCTATTAAAGTTTCATACATTTGCATGAGAAGCAGCACTTCTCATTCTATTAAATGTTTAAAACCAGTACTTTTAATTAAGATAAGCTTTCCTGGATCTCCTTTCTTCATTATTCTGCTATAAATGACCATCATCCATAACAAAAAACCAGCAGGAACCTATTAAAGGGAACACTGTTCCTTTTGTCAAAATCAAGGATGTAACATTAAATAGAAGCAGCAAGTTTTCTACTATATTATCTGATACATGGCTGACAGGAGAGCACTCGTTATCACTAGTCATAAACAACTTTCCTTCATGCTTAGGCTTACAAATCAAAACAAACAATTAAAAATCAAGTTCCTTTGATTATTAAATCAGTTAGGAAGGAAGTGTGTTCATTTCTCATCTAAATTACAAACACCCAATACATTTGTGACTGTAGTACTCTGACTTCCATGAGATTTAAAAAAAAAAATTAAAAAAAATGAAAAAACCACACAACCCCTTCCCCCCTTCAACTTGCACTAAAGATAACAGATAGAATATATGGTAAATCCTGTAATTAATGTTGTGGATAAGGCCTATAAACTAAAATGCAGAGGCACCCACTACATTTAAAAAAAGAAATAAAGAAGAAAGATTTATACCATGTAAAATTACCTGTATCTACTTGAGAGCCAGATTTCCATCACACCACTGATAATACACATCTGCAAAGTACTGTGATTGTGTTTGTTTATATATACAAAACCTATATGTCAATGTACACAATGGTTAACTTAGATGGGCAAATTATTTATTGAAGGTAAAAAAGCTTTCATAATCCAGAAACTATCAGCCTAGCACTAATAGGTGATTTGCTGTGCAGAGCCAAAAGTCTATCTATAAATTATGAGAGAGTATTTCCAGTGACCTTTTGGAAATGTTTTTGGCAGAAGATTATGTCAGGCAAATATATATTTAATGCTAATGACCTTGTACATTTGTATTGCAATATGACATTCAGACATGTACCAAGAATTGTTAAAATATTACTTTCAAACATTCAAAGATCATATCTAGCAATACATTCTAGGGTACAGAATCCTATTTATGATAGCTTTTAAAGGCAATGAGATTAACAGTTACGAACGATCTCTGTAGCAAAAGTTATTAAACTAATATTGCTTAACTCACAAAGGAAACAGCATAATTTTACTTAACTTATTGGGCTCAGTTGCTGTATCATTTAGATTCTTAAGTGGAACATTATCATGCAGTTATGAAATTTGAGCAGAAAAACACATCTGAGATGTCAGTAACAAAAACAACTCTTTCATTTACTTTAGTGGGGGTTTTGCATGTAAGTTAGAGTAATTCAAATGAAAATAATAAAGCCATTTAACTGCAACAGTAACTAAAGTACTTTCTGTATCAGCTTCCTTTTCTAATTTACTCTGAGGAAAACAGATTCTACAAAGTTGGCTAACACATCAGCCAAGTTGGAAAATAGATCCTACAAAGTTGGCTAATGCATCAGCCAAGACTGTTTGTAATCTCGGCGTGGGCAAGACATCGGAGAAGTACTTAGTTGGCTGTATAACCCATCCCAGTGTTACTACACTCTTTACGTTCTGAGCATTACATCTGTTCTGTAAATAGATTTTGTAAAAGTGAAAGACTGTTTGATACTGCACCTGCACCCTGACCATTCAGCTACCTGCCCCTACACTGACCTTGTCCACTTTGGAGAGGGGCACAGGAGTTGCGCTGTCAAGTGTGTAAAACATTCTATAGTTGGGTGTTTTATTCCTCTGTTCTACAAGTTTCACAGAGGACCAACGCATTGATTAGCTTACACAATAAAATGACCTACCAGGGTCTGCCAGTTTGGTTTCCATCGTGTATTCAGCCTGCTTTACATACCATAGTAGCATGCTTTCTGTCAAACAATCAACATTATGGGCACTTCCATGAAAAAGATGGCCAAAGTGATCAATACACTTGGTCCCTTGATTTGGTAGTTTCTCTTGCTGCAACCAATTCAGAAAGCTTTAAGCTGCAGTTCTAGGAAATACACTACCTAATGAGGTTATTTATCCTCCACGTGAAGAGACAAATGACCACTTAATATATATAAATACTGAACTGCAGATGCAACTTTATGCAGAAAACAAGATTAAACTAAAGGAATCAGATTAATTTCCCTGCTAATATTTTCCGTAACTAGAGGAATAAAAAATACTCCCCCCCCATTTGTATATTTGTATAAAAATATATTTCTAACTTCGAATGCTATGGTTTTGCCAAAGCATTACTGGAAATTTTTGCACATGGGCCAGGAAAATTTGCTTTCAAGTCTATCTATATGTAAACATGCTAAATTAAAATCTGAATTATAGTTTCTAAATATTCCCAGAAGCAATAGTGAGCAAGTGTATAAAACCTATTCAGTACAAACTGGTACTGAAATGTACCAAGCATTTTATTGTAACGATGCACAACTTATTCATAAAAAAAGTCACATTCACAAAAATACTACTAGAAGAAAGCTGTGTTAAGTAATGCCTGTACTATATAGTATTTTAACATACTGAAGATGTGTGTAGCCTTACTCGTTGCTGTATTAAGGAAAGCCAAATAGATGGCAGAAGAACGAACAAAAAAGAAACTCACCCAAGGTCACAGATCAGATCGCAGCACCGCTGTAAAAAACCCCACTGTTTTCTAGCCAGTGCCAGATCATGCTTTTACTGGCTCCCACATTATAGCTCAGAGTAACAATAATAGAAGTTTAGACTGATAATAGTATACTACGTGTCTCGGCAAAGTATGGTAAGATTAGCTTTTTCTGATGTAAGATGTGTGGCAACAGTGACCCAGGAGGGGACTCATCAGTGTCAGAGCAGAAATTCCTGGCAGGCAGCAGACGGCAAGGATTTGACAGACAATCTATAGGGATGCAGAATTTAGCATTTCACTGATGTCATACTTCAGATGGCCAAATATAGATGGATATATGTAACTCCAGAAACTAGTTAAGACCTAACAGCCTTTCTTACTCTGAAGAATCTCCCTAAAGGCAACAAAAATAAAAGCAATATATCAGGTGCCAACCCTACTTCCATGGAATTTTGCCATTTATTTTATTAGGAGAAGAACCAACTGTGAAGTCTTAGTGAGCTTTTAAAACTGGCAAAAACACACAAGATGATCTAGAAATGAGAACGTGAGATCTAGTGCAAGAGAAAGAGAGATTTAAGTATTTGTTTTTTTAAAAAACCTTACAAAGAAATACCTCTGTTCTAGAAACTTCAAGGGACTGGAGTCAGAAAACCTGGAAAGCCAGGATTCATGCTTCTACCTTTTCTGATGTTCTTTTCCTATTCATGCCCTCATTTCTTAATAGAAAATTCCTAATGAAAACTGATTCAGTGATGTTACAAAATACTAGCACTTTTGTGGTCAAAACAGAAAGATTAGTAATGCGACACATACAAATAGAGGTTTTTTCTTAAATATCTTTGAGATAAACACACTGACCCACAAATTAAAAAAAGCTCTTGAGCTATTTTTTTCAGGGAAGGAATAAGTAATGTATTTGGTAGAATACACAATTTAATTTTTCTCAGTTCTCCCTCTGAGACTAAAATCAGTATGAATACTTTTTTAAACACCTCTGTAAACTTGAAAAAGTCTGCATCAGTTACATCTCTTCACTATAGAGTTTTGACTTCCAACCACAAGGAAAATACAGTATCTGGAGAGTATTTCACACAGACTACTACTACGGAGGACCTGGAAAAAGTTTTGTGGTAGACAAGTTACTTCATTTTTCCTATATAGAAGGTCATCTTCAGATGAAGAGATGTTTGGTCATAGCTGGCAGCGCTCTCTCCTTACAAGCCTAAAAGTGAAATTTTGCTCATAGAAAACCTGGAAGGCGATGTGCAGATTTGACAAAGAAAACTTTGCAGGCAACCAGGAATGCAACCCACAATTAGACGAAATATTCAGTGGTACAGCTATGTATTGTTCAGAAGCAGCCTGTAATGTTCCTGCTTTGTCTGCTGCTCCTCAAGCAAGCTTCAGTAAGCTATGGAGATCAGCACATTGCTGGAGCGTATAAAAAGAACAAGTATAGGTTAGAAGGTGACAGAACACTGTAGGGTATTTTCTGCACACGTATTACAAGTTTCCTGTTGAAGGCTATGAGGGAAAGGGAGAAGTCAAAGGAAAAATATTTGGGTTAGCTTAGCCAGATTTTAAAATAAATAAATAAATGTACCCAACAGTACTCCCTTGTTTGCATTTTCCTGAGAAGGGCTGTGTCCTGTAATCCAACAATCTCCAAAGGCATGCACAGAAAATTGTTATTTCAGCCACAGTAATCATCTAAGGTATTTACCATTTAGTCTATGATGTGAAAGAAATTGGGGTCATATTAGATGCAAAACAAGTCTAAGATTTACAGGCCTTCTGTCATTGACAATAGGTGCTTGTGATGCACATATGTTTGTCTTCCTTATTATAACTTCAGTTAACGTAAGATGTTTTTACCAAGTTATCTAAGCCTCTAGAACTTCTGAACCAACCTACAAAGCAAGCTTGAACACTTTTCATTTCAGTACTTATTTGGAGCATCACTATGATGTTAGTACTCAGGTTTTCATTATAATTAGTGGCAGTTTGTGTTACCCTTACTAAATACATTTATAATGCACACCTTGCTTGCACGTTTGAAATAACTGCCAGTCATGGCAGATGGCCATAAGAAACCTTGCCCGTGAAAACATACAAAAAGGAACATAGCCCAACCTGAAACTTCAGGAGGAGTTTTTTTATATTCTTTAGGGTACACTTGAATGTCAATCTAAACATCTGAGGAAGCATTTCTGCTCTTTAAAAAAAACTTTTTGTATCGTTATTTATATGAGCAATAAAGACCCCAATCAAATCTGTCTGCACGCTTAGGATATGACTTTGCATGAGCCAGCCCTCTTTGTTTTCACCTCAACCTTAGGTATGGCAACGACACTCAGAACTATGCTGTGCGAGTCGGAGATTATCACACACTGGTACCAGAAGAGTACGAGGAAGAAATTGGAGTCCAACAGATTGTGATGCATAAAGAGTACAGGCCTGACAGCAGTGACTACGACATTGCATTGGTGAGGCTACAAGGGCCAGAGGAACAGTGTGCCAGATTCAGTACCCACGTCTTACCTGCTTGTTTGCCATTAAGGAGAGAGAGACCACAGAAAACTGCTCCCAACTGTTATATCACTGGATGGGGTGACACAGGTAAAAGTGTTTTAATGATTTGAACCCACCAATCTCGTTACCTGAGGCTGCTTATTTAAAAAAAAAAAAAACACAAAAACAAACCCTCAAATACTTAAAATAAGAAAATGCTCAAAATGGAACAATTTTACTCTTTTTATATAGGGGAATATTTTCCCTCCTGATCCTTAACCAGGAATGACACCACTTTGTTTACTGAATTTAGTTTGTGTTTGGAAAGTAGCGATGCCACTCTAAATCACAGAACCAGTCAGTAAAATGGCCTCATTAAGATTGACAAGCATGAATGAGAAGCTTATTTGTTGCCAGGCACACCCTGCGCAGCAGCTTATCACCCCTGCCTCAGAACATAACTAACAGCTCTACTATATTTAAGGTTTTTAAGGTAAGTACAATGAATATTTTAGAAAGGTTCTTTAAATTACACTACTTCAGCAGAAAAATGGATAGAAAATACACACATAATAGAATTTCAAGTAACATTTTTAGTCTCTCTTGTTACCACTGACATTTTCAATCAGCAGTTAGATTTAAATAAGAGAACATCTTGCCAAAATTTATGAGAGCCACAATGCAATCTGCAATCCAGGCTTCTGGAACCAGCTATCTAGTCACTTTTCAAGTCAGTACAAGATTCTTCCTCTTCAGAGGTCTTTGTCCTTTAAATGTTTTACAAATTAATAACCATGTTTTACTTTCACGTTTTTATGGTGTTGAATACAGTGCAAGACAGCAACCACACTTGAGCCTTTGTTCCACTGACTCATTCAAACTGGCAAGGAGACAAGGCGGCAAGGCCAATATCAGTTCTTCCTCTTTACATGCATCGGTCTGTGTGCACAAATGTCTGGGTCACTGTACTACAATAAGGGAGATGGACTTGTAGGGTGGGGTTTTTTTGCTAAAAACAATTGCTAATTCATTGCCTAGCTCTGTCTTGCTTTTTACACAATTCACTGAAAGTTCTGCAATACTGTTTACTTAGGACATCTATTTAAGGGAACATTAACCACTGCAATAATTGGCTTTAATTACGATAAGAAATTACATCATTGCAGTACTTCAGCTGAAATTTCACACTTACTATATGAATCAATTACTTTATACAAATATTAAGATTTTACTTTAAGAAAAACCCCAACACCAGCTTTAACTTCCCATATTTCCAACTGAAAAAGAGGTGCAAGCTATAGAAAAAAAGACAAATTATTTAAATCTTGACATTTTATAAGCAGAGGACTGCTTATACAATGCAGGATTCACTACAACAGTCGAAGAAAACCAAAGGACAGGTTCTGGTCACCCCCACAAAATGAAGATCCCTTTTGGTCAGGAGTCCCATTAGTACTCTGGTACATAGAAGTTGCCAGGATTGTAAAAGATTCAAATGATACTGCCGATCTCTACCAGAAGACACTTGGGCTCAGTAACATTAGCTCCTCAGATGAGGTGACAAGCAAGCGTGCGTGTACTTACAGGGCATAAACGTGATGGTTGGCTGGATGCTCTACTTGGAAGCCGACAGAGGATGCAGCACCTGTCAGGCTGAGCTAGGCTAGGTTTGAACTGGTGACCTAGAAATGAAGTATTTCTACCATTTTAGTCTCCACTGCTCAAGACTCCCAAAAATAGCTTCCCCATTTAAGTATTAAGGCATATATTCTTACAGAAGACGCAAAATGCGTTTGGAACAAAACGAATTCCAGCCTTGGAAAGAACTAGCGAACACAAAGAGTAAAGCTGCGTCTTAAATTTTAAGTTGGTTTTTTTTTAAAAAAAGCATCTATATTCCATATTTTCAATATCAATATAGTATTTTAGTATTATATTTAATGCACAGTAGATTTTTTCATATTTAGTCATGTTTTCAGTCATCTTATTTAATGACAAAACAGTGTGAAGGACTGACAGCAAAAATGGGCTTAAATGACATTTATATTTCCAAGACCAATCATCATAACGAGACAATAATTTGGGTCCTCTTTTCAGGAAGGGCTTATTCAAGAACATTACAACAGGCTGCCATCCCCTTACTTCCCAAGAGGGTATGCGAAGAGCGTTACAAAAGAAGATTCACAGGAAGAATGCTCTGTGCTGGAAACATTCAGGAACAGAAACGTGTTGATAGCTGTCAAGGAGACAGTGGCGGACCACTGATGTGTGAACGTCCAGGGGAAAGCTGGGTGGTGTATGGTGTGACCTCCTGGGGCTACGGCTGTGGAGTGAAAGATTCTCCAGGTGTCTACACAAAAGTATCATCTTTTGTACCCTGGATAAAAAGTGTGACCAAACTATGAATGTCTGTAATGAAAACCAAACTTTGTTAATAAAGTTTGAGGCAGGACAACTTGAACAGTACAGACAGTGCACAGCTGGGGCCCACAGTGGGTGGAAACAGACACATTTTTCCCTGATTCCTGTATTTTCTTTTTGTTAAATCCAAGCTGTATACACGCAACCTTTCCAGTTAGGGATTACTATCCAAAGAAAATCCCTCTGTGTTAAGGAAGTTTATATATTACATGAACAAGTTACCATGTATCTAAGATAAGGGGAAAAGCGATAGCCAGCTTAGAGTAACATTGGAGCAGGACAGCTGGAGAGTTCACCACAACATTCACTGCCCACAGGAAGACTGTAGTAGCTCCAAGCTATTTATGCTTCAAGCTTCTCTAGAATTAATTACAGATCTCAAAATGAATGTTCAGTCTAGTTTATTTAATCAGTTCTTGACTGTTTTGCTATGATCTTACACTCAGCCCTCTAATTTTGACTCATGTTTCATTAGCTAATGAGACCATTAGCAGGTTAATTCTTGGTAAGTAATTCTGAGTATGTATTAAACATTAGAAGGCAAATAATTGTCAATAATCAGATGCCCAGCTATTCTGATAAGTATTCTCACAGTTTAGTGTGCATGAAATACATTCCCAAGTAAAATAGGTAGTACACTGGAAGTTAGTTTCCTTGCAAACATCCTGCACAGCTGCAAGAGCTAGATCAAAAACAAATGACCTTATTTTATTTCCTCTAGATAAGTATCATTTTTCTTTCTGAAATTCATAATTTTTACGTACATACAGCATTTTGGAGAGAATTTACTTTTCCTGTTTACCACTAGCTGTCAGTACAGTATCAGACTAACAGACAAACATCCCAATTCTCTCATTGCTGGTTCCGGAGGGGCTTTACTGAAGTAACACTAAGAACCTCTGTCAATCCTACAAAAGAAGGTTTTAAGTACATGCAATGCATATACTGGAGATACTGAGCCAAAACCTGTCTGAAAAGGTCTATAAAGTCTTAAACTACTATTTTCTACAAGATAATGTTTAGACAATTCTCTCCTGCTTAGTTGCAACACTGACCTTACAGGAAAGGTGAGAGTTAAGATAGTTTTCAGTGACTTCTAAAGTATTAACATATTTTGATTCCATTTAATTGCTTTTACAGCTACTGTTCCCCACGCTATGAAAACCTTAATGGTTTATTATAAAAATGCACTGATAAAAAATTACTCTTGATGTACAAGACAAATACAAAACAACTTACTATCCTTTTAGAAAGGGCCACCCCATTGAACTTGCCACACAGAACACAGGAAGTAATCACCCATCTTAGTGCAACACTAACGGGTATCAGTCTTGAAAATATCTAAGGCTAACTACAGCCAAGAGGGAGACAGGAAAGTTCAGTGCCACCTCTGCGATCCCTGTCGAAGGCCATTCTGACTATCTCCAAGCGTGCTCTACGTATTACATTCACAAACATGCTTCTTCAAAAGCTGACGCACTTCAGTGTGACAAGTGTGGCAGATGTGTGTCCACCACATAGTGACTGTGCACACTGTGACTACCAGTGACTGTTTTCCTGTGTTTCCTATCCTCAAACACTCTGGCTACGACAGTGTTGTGTGGCCTTTGGTGAACAAAGTGGGATGCTTGTATTCATGTTGTAAGTGGGCAATCATGCATTTCTGTATGGTTCCATGCCTCTCTGGTGTTGAAGCAAATTTCCAAGACAACTCAATTTGCATACAAAAGTGGCAGTGATATTGCAGAAGCCCATGTGATTGAAAACAGCCCTTAATTTCTCCCCGACCTCAAACTTACGTTTTCAAGCATCATGACTAGTTTAAATATCTTGTTGGAACTGGTGCTAAACTAGTACACAAGGTGCTTTAATATATTTTAGTTTTCTGTAATTCCACACTATTTGAAATAGTGTGAAATGTTTTATTTAAAAACATGTCAAAATCATAGTACTGTAACCACCTACTGTTAGACCTATGTGAAACACTGCTAGTGAACTTTAAAACCATTTATATTTTTACTTCTACATCGCCCTTTTGATTAAAGGAAAGTGGAAGTAAATCTGTCAAAATGTATCTACTTGTACCATCACAGCTTTGCTATACAAGACCCATTATTTTGAGACTTGTGGTAAAGTAGGCTATATAGTGCAATACATGCGTTGTGTACAGGGGAAATAATTGTCTTTTAGAAGTTGCACCACAGAAATACAATACTTGGGGGGGGGGGGGCGGGAATCATGTCTGCATACTAGATGTAGTAAACATTTAGATTTAGTATAGTAGTTCATTAGTTTTGCTCTTTTAATAGGATGCTTTATTAGATTTTAAAATGTTGCACTACTGTTTTCATGCAGAGCGCATGCATTTTCAGTTTCTAACATAAAATGAAATTGTCTTTATGTTATGCCATTCTAATTTTTGGTCAATAAGCCTGAGGATGTAAATGTATACAATAAAAACTGCCACACTGACTACAACTTTTATACATTAATCCTGTGAATCATGTACAAGCAGATGCTGCAGGAACATCAGCTGGGTCAACTTCATGTGAGCTTTCTTAAGTGAAAATATTTTCAAGAGCACCCTTTTTCTTCAAAGCATATAAGCTTTGGGCCATTTTCTGAGAGATGGAAGTTTGTTCCATATGATGGAATTCCTGGTGCTTTGTGTGCCTTAACTTAGACCAGTTAGGTTGTCATTTTATCCTACACTCTTAAAACTGCTTGAGAATTTTTTTGACCCTTGCTGCTCTCCCCTTTGTTCAACATTTTTAATACATACAAGGTTGTACAAAAACCTGCTCTTCAGCCTATGCTAAGGGGTTTTTTGTATTAAGCAGGTTGGCCACAGCGTTAAAAGTAGCATAAACTAAGAAAACACTTGGCACTTCTGTTACCAGATTAGATGACCATCTTAAACATTGATGTGTAATCTATCCAGGTTCCCCAACATTGCGAAGATTTATAGTTAGATGCAGTCCCCCATAACTTCCCAAGTTTCTGTCCATTTTCCAGAGAATATAGACAACTACATCAGAAACAAACAGAAGCATTACTGCAACTGACACACAAAGCCTATTTAACATGCATTTATCTCAACCCTGAACATCTTCCCAAAACCATAGATAAACCAAGATCCCATTTTATGATCGTTATATGCAGAATATCTATAACCTCACCTTACTTCCAGAAAAATTCACAGCACTATAATAGCTTATATTTAACAAAGTCAGTCCTGAATCAACGTTCTCCATCCTTTTCAATGTTACTGCAACTATTTCACGCTTTCAAGTGCTAGAATATTTATACTCAAGAAGATTTTAATGCTGTTACAATTTCAGAGTGGCAATGGCAGAACATACAAGGCAGCTAAAACAATTAGACTCAAGTAGCAGATCCCAGTAGAAGAAACCACCCAGAAACAAGAAGTTTGTGGTATCAGGAAAGAAAAATGTTTTTTGTTTGTGCTCCAAACTGCTGGGTAACAGCAAATGCAGTTAACTGAAGTAGTAGAGACCAGACCTACCTCAAATACATCAGATACCTGCTCACATGCAGTAGTTCCTATTCCATTTATTTAGCATGGAACACAGAAACTGACCATGTAACTTCCTGCAAATGCAACACCAAGCAACCACAAACAGAGAAAAGATGACTTAAGAATTTGGAAAGAAGTATCTACCTTCATAGCAATGTAAAGAAAAAAAAAAAAGACTGGGTTGGGTGAAAGTTGGAGAGGTGTGAGACACTGGATGTAAGTGCAGATGGAACAGGGTGCAGAAAAATAAGGAACATCTATAAAGGTAAAAGCTAAGATGCAACAGGAATAGATTGGAAAAATAGGAACACAGTTGTTCGGGAACTGGGAATTAAATTTTAAGAGAAATCATGAAAAACAAGCCATCCTAAGCCACATGGAAATGAAAAAGCCAGATCTTGTAAGAATACCTCGATTGTACTCAAGTAATGAGGGAAAGCAGATTTCACTACGCTCTGCGCATGTGACTGGATGCTCATGGAAAGCTTCAGTCATAGGAAAGGCTACGTAACCTCACTAAGCACTCAAAACCAGTAAGATAACCACAGCAAACATTATAGTTCATACTTTTGTATTCAACCATAATCTTGGAAATTAGTTTTTCCTTCTCTTGATTCAAACCCACTGTTTTACCTTTGCAAGTTTAAATACTTGATGAAGAGCTCAAAATTGACTCTTCACAAATCTAACCTGCAGGCCAGATCAAGCCACCAGGCTAACTGATTCAGGAAGAAATACCAGTGACCTCATCACTTGGCTCACACAATGGACTAGGACAGCTACACGGTCCTCCTCTAAATTACAGACAGTTTCACACAAAAGGATCCTCCGTTATAGGAGACAGAGACAGGACAGTCAGTTTTCAAAGGGCAACTTGTTAAAAAGACAATTCAGTTATTATGCACTGAAACTGTTCAAAAAGATTAAAAAGGCAGCTGCTGTCTGATAAAAGGTTAAAATTCAAGGGAATTGGGGTAACACATGGCAATATCAGTGCAATGCCATACAGTAGCTAAAAGCCAACACTAGAAAGCCTAAACTTTTCAGTATCATTTCAGTGACCACAAAAGAAAAATGCTTCTCTCCAGACCTTCATGTCATATTCTTGAGTTTTGTACTCTGCATCAGTATTATTTTAATGCATTCCAGATCCCTGGAGAAACTGACCCCCAACCCTACTCCTGCTTCTTCCTATTCGTTTGCCTACACCTGGTTTTCTTCATGGGGTCAAAGCCAGTCACAAAAAACCTAATCTAAAAAACTAAGGAAGCCACAGTGCTGGAGGGTGCCTGCCAGAACAGCAACCACACTCGCACACAGTGGTAGCACTCTCCCACCCACACCTTGTCCCTGGGGTAGCAGCAGCTCTCTCCTGGCCACAGTCTGCCTAGCATTTTCTTGTGTAACATAAGCAAATAACTGCCCTGGTAGAATAGATGCGTTAACTTATTTTCTAAAAGCACTAAAGGTTACTACAGAAGTCCACTCTTCTTGGAGAAAAGGAAATTCACAGACACGCTCATGACTGTTGGCTGCCAGGCCTGGCAGCCACAAACTTGGAATCCTAAGCAGTAAAGATGTCATATGATAGGGTTGTACACAGAGCTGTTTAAAAGGAAAGAGTAATCACACACCACCGATTAAACAGGTGTACTACCACTTATTATAGCTCCACACAGAACATACGTTCAGCTATACTTTGGCAATGGCAGGAAAAGTACATGCTTAAAAAAAACAAAAGAGAAAGATGTTTCCTATGACAGCTCCCTAATCTCCCTACCAGTCTATTCCAAGTCTGGCTAACATGATCGTCGGAAGTAATTTCCTCAGATCTAATCCATGTTGTAATTAAAGTCCACAATTCCGCCCCCATCCACTTCAAATGGGAATCTCCCCCTCAGTTGCCAAGTACTTAGCAGTAATTGCACTGCCTACTGATCTCAGTTCTAGCTTCACAGATTTTGTTTCCCAGTCCTTTTAAAGCCTCACTTCCACCCTAACTTTTCAGTTTGCAATCATTTGCAAAAGTTTTCCTTATTAACTGGAAGATATTCCACAAAAGACTATGCCAGCACAGCTGGTACTAGCTAAGACAGTAAATTTACTTGTAAGTGAAACATCTATCTTGTCTGATTTTGCAATGATTCACTATCTGCTGGAGCCCCATATATTCTTTTCTTGAATATGGATTATGGAAGAGATCCCTCAACAACTGAAATTGACAAAGCAGCTACATTCAAAGTCACTGTTTCTCCCCTGCAGCAGTAACCTCCGATTAAAATTATGTGACTTCTGGAATGGCTCCCAGACAATGCATCAGCCAGTCACTGCTTTGCCCTGAAACCATACAGAAACACAAATACCAAGGCCCAGCTACCAAAAGCTGTATCCCCACAACAGGCAGATTTGGCATGTATAAGTAATTCCAAAGAACACGTGCAGGTCTAGTCTTGGTTATCAGTAGTCTTTTAAGGAAGAAGCGACACTTGCAGTGAAAGTCGATGTCTCTTTATTGACTTATTCATACATCTGAATGCTTTACATTGGCATATATGCTAAAATTATGACTGTACATTTCACATTCATTTTCTAGACGTCACAAACTTACCTTCAGCTTATGCAGTACACGTATACTCCTTGCAACAACCTTTCTAACACACTTCAACAGCAGAAGAGTCACTACTGAAGGTGCATGTCATCAGAATTAGTAATAGTGCAGTATAGTCAGCCACAGGACAGAGTGCAGCACAGCCGCTAAACTACCGAGAGCATTATTATAATTGCCTAAGACTTGGCGACAGCCCAAAGATAGGCGCAGCAGAAGATCCCTGAAAGCAGCACAAAATGAGCTAGCCATCCTAATTGTGTTTGTACAGAAGCAGTCAAGGTTAATTTTAGGCACAGTAAGCTACACTGCAGCCCCTCTTTGTAAAGGTGAGAGATGGACTGCAGAACATCTCATTTAGGCTCCAAGTCCAAACTTTATTAAAAAAGCTCATTTCTGTTAAGTCTAAAGCGAGATTAAGACCTAGCCTAAAATTAGCTTTTGCTAGCTCTGCTTGATAACCAGAAATATTATTGCTTGCAAAAGGCATAAATTCCAGAAAGTTAGAGAGATCCACCCTACCCTAAGTTAAAATTAAAAGTTCTAGCCACAGCTACTCCTAGAATTCACATGTGGAATTTAGCCCCATCTTCTTCTGTCATCACAACTCAAGAGAGTTTTTCCCCTGTAAAAACAAGTTTGAGGCAGTTTAATATTGCTATGGGAAACGCATACAAGACAGCAAACATCACTGAACAGTACGATGCCCTCCTAGGAGTTGTAAACTGCTCTGAAACAAAGCTATTAGTATCAACTTGACATCTCCCTCTGCTCCTGCAGTTGCAGATTACTCTCAGTACTCACTTCATTAAATCAGAAACATTATTAAAAAAGACATTCCTCTTGCACAGACATCCCCGAAAAATCTGTGGATTTGGATGCCTCCAGTTTGGCAGGCAAGAGTACTGGCAACATATGTTTTATCATAATCCAGTATTCCTAGTATATCTAATACATCTACACCCAAGCCCAATTCTTCCTAGTCACACTAACTTATGCACTTGGTTATATTTTTTCTGTCAATAAACCACACACACACAAACGAAGCATGCCTTAAAACCAAACCACCAAGCCTATACCTTGATTTCAACAGACAACCCTCAATAGTTTAGTCGCTAAACGTAAATTATCAAATCGGTATTATTCCCGCCCAAACCCTCACTTCTAAGAGCTTATTACGTAACACATACCTAGCCACATACTTTTTGGGGGGAGGATCTTCAACGGCAACAGATGCGCCTCCGCACCTTCCGCTTCTGCGCTCCTAAGGAGAAAAAAAAACAAACAAAAAAGAGAACATGTTTAAAAACTGGGCTCTAACCGCTTATTGACAAAAAGAAGGAGCCACAGAAAACCAACCAAACAAAAAACACAGAAGGGGGGACACGGCCATCCCACGCCGCTCACACCTCGGCCGACTCGGCCTGTTACTTGCTACAGTCAACGACTAATACCCACAAAAAAGGGTAAAAGTTTTGCCAATTAGCAAGGAACTGCTCTTCCATGCCTAGGAAGGGAGACAGCCACAGGCGGCAGCCCCCATGGAGTCATGGATCACCCCTCCCCACCTCCGCCACGTGGCGGCCGCCATTTTCCCTCCCTCACCCCGGCCCCGCCGCCGCCGCCCAACGGCTCCCGCCCGCCCCCCGCCTCACCACGGGGCCCACCTGCCGCTCGCTCCGCTCCTCTGCCGCGGCGGCTCCGCTCGGGCCCAACCGCGCCTGTGGAGAAGAGCGCGCCGCGGGGCCTCACGGCTGCGCCAGCGCCGGGTCGCTAATACCTGCTAATACCTCCAAGTACCCCCGCCGCCGCCCCGCCTCGCCTCACCTCACCTCACCTCACCAACGGCCGCCTCGCCAACGGCCGCCCCGCGCGCCCGCCAACGGCCGCCAGCAGCACCCAAAGCCAATAGCTCGCAGGCACGGCGCCGCGAGGCCGCCTCCGCGCGCACGGCCGGGAAGTCGGCGCTGCCAGGGCGGCGGCCCCACCCGCAGGGCGGGGGGCCGTCCCCCGGGCGCAAAGGGGGCGGGGCGAGGGGCGGGGCAGCGGCCCCGCCACCGCCGCTGTGGGCACAGGGGGGTGCCCGAGCGCGAACGAAAGCTGGGTTTCGTGATGAAGTGAGGTGTGGTGGGAACGCGGGGGAGGGCTAGCTGCAAATAGGATTAAAACCTTTTATTTTGCTTTCCGGTCCTTTCTGAAGCTACCGAGAAGCATCCCCGGGAGAAAACGGATTAAGGGATCCATGGAAAAGAGGCTGCGGTTACTCCCCAAGCCAAAGCCGTTCTCTTCAGCTGGCCTAGACATCGATGCTGCTTTCTATAGGTAGACGGAGATACATGTACGTATGTATTTATGCGTCTGTATGCTCGGTCAAGTCATGAGATGGGCCTTAAATGCTAAAACACTGCTATTTGTCATTTGATAACCGTGGACTAAGAAGAAAGAAGAGGTCGTGGAAGAGGTGCTAGAAAAATGAAGTCATCCCTTTAGGTGAACACGGGTAATTTTCCTTTTCCAGCCCATGTAAGCAAGTGTACCTGGTTAATGCTGGCCAAATTCCCACACCCTCATTTTTAATTAGAACAGAACAGAGTATTTCAGTTGGAAGGGGCCTACAAGGATCATCTAGTCCAGCTGCCTGACCGCTTCAGGGCTGACCGAAAGTTAAAGCGTGTTGTTAAGGGCATTGTCCAAAAGCCTCTTAAACACTGACAGGTTTGGGGCATCGACCACCTCCCCAGGAAGCCCGTCCCAGTGTCTGACTACCCCCTCGGTAAAGAAATGCTTCCTCATGTCCAGTCTAAACCTCTCCCAATTACCATACCTTTTACACCACAGCATCTTAAATTAAGTATTACTACAGTCATCCTCAGTGCAGGGAAGGGCAGTTTTTTAAAGGCCGGGCACAGGCTGCAAAAGCTGCTCTCTGGCAAAAGCCGCACCGCGAAGGTGAGCTTGTATTCTGTGCATGGGCGGACTGGAAAGATGAGGCAGGCGATTCTGGCTTTTGCAGGCCAGGTGCCAGTGAATTGACACAGCCAGGGGACTGAAAATCTGGCTCAATCAGCTACAGCGGGATGACTTTGTATTTGCATTGTCAGGGAGAGTTTGAAGGAGAGGCTGGAAGTGATGACTAGTGTCGTGCAGGAAGCTGCCTTTTGGGTCACACTTTAGTATCCGCATTTCTTACCTTTTTTTTTCCATGGAAAAGACAGGAAATTATTTAAGGCATATCTGTCACGTTAGGTGTTTTTCATCATTTTCAGACAATGATGATGTAATACTACTGCTTCAAATATATGACTATCAGGCAGTATTGTAAAATAATGAAACTGCTGCTAGGATTGTACAAAAGTGCAAAGACAAACTACAGTCCTGCCATGCCCTACAGTCCTACCTGTGCCGTAAGCTAAACCTCAGCTGTTCTGACCTTGCACCATTTGTGTTCAGGAATTTTATTTCCACTCTGTCATGCGTGTAAAAGAGCTGGCTCCTGCCTTTAGCTCATAGTGTTTTCCTTCCAGGCAGAGTTCTATAGCTAAAACGTATGTACTGTGTTTGTATAAAAAGTTATGCAAAAAATGCTTTTCTGGTTTTTGGGGCTTCTTTTGTACCGGAGTAAATCAGTTCAGAATTTAGCTGAAGAAAGGAGCTTTACCGGGAGACTTAATAGGACAGTCTTGATGAGATAATCGAGGAGACGAGAGTAAGATTTCTTTTCGGGCAAAAGAGCCCATTTCTCTGATCTCCTGAATAACACAAGTTACAGGATTTGAAGTAGTAATTCTGAACCAAGCCCCTATTATCATGATTGAACTAGGCCACTTCTGTTTCATACCTTTCGGAAGAGATCTGATAGTGACCTTGTGCTACTAGATTGACAGCTCTCCTAAGTAGACAGACATCTGAGCAATTAAAAGTACATAAGCCTTATTTTCCATCTGAATTTCCCAAGAGAAAGAGAGGATCAGAACAGAAAAAGGGAAGTGAAGGAAGAAAATACTGTATTAAAAAAGAAAGAAAGAAGTAACCTGACAGAAAACAGAGTAGTGAAGGCTCAAGCTCACTATATGCTTTTCAAATCTATCACCCTTACTTTGTTTAAATTCCTCCTCCATTCAGTTTTCCCTAGCCCTTGGTTTCAGCTGTTAATTACTTTCTGTTCCTGTGATTTGTGCTTTGATGCTGACTGTTGTGCTTTCTTCATCCATGTGGTCCACTGAGACAAAAAGTGTCTTTTGCCTTTGAGCTCTAAGAATTTTGGGATCTGAAGAACTGAAAAGAAACATTAAATGAAAGCAGATAAATTGGAGACAGAGGTCAGGCAGGTGTTATTTGTAGCAAGGGTCTTTTCCCTTTGCTTAGTACCTTTCTGTTATTACTTTGCTGTTCCATTTTTGTTATTCTTAGAGATTATAGAGATGGGTATTCTGAAAGAAGCTTAGACTTCTAAATTATAGGTTGCATCATTTCTCTGTAATGAACGGAATGTTTTGTTAACACAGATTTACTATTTTCTACACCTCTGTGAAGGTATTAAGCAGCTTTTGCCCAGCTAGATAGTGCACTTTTCTATTCTGTTCTGCATCTGTTGATAACAGTGAATTTTCCTTTGGACATTCATACCATCTTTAGAGGTTTCTCCTAAGAAAGGTCTTCTCAAGTCTGGGTAGGCTGATGCATGGGCACAACTATTGAATCCCCAAGGCAAATAATTTGTATAAAGTCTGCTTGTTATCTTAAAATAGCAAGCTCTGGAAATGTTTCTATAGCACATTAAGCAATTTCTGGCACAAGAAACAGAAAGTAAGCAGGAAGCAACAGCAGTAAAACGAGCAGCTGCATAAAGCAGTAATATTCACTCACAGAGAGAGTAAGCAATATTTTTCATTTCTGAAAACATTTCATGCTGCTCCCGTGCTCCTGGATTGTGCTGTAGCTCAGTGTCGAGCTGCAATAGCTGCTAACAAACCTGGAAAAGGACAACTTTTGTGAACATAAAAATCACTTCCACACACAGCACTACATTTTCTTATCAGAGTTTATTGTTGCACTTCAGATACCATGCCACTATCAGAATAATATCTATTTTTTATTTTAAAAAACTTTGAGAAAAATGTTTCCAGCAATTTTCATTCAATGTGAATGACAAGAGTATTACATCTATAAACATTGAAATATCTATTTAATTTCTTCCTGAGGAAGTTTCACATTTTTAAGCAATGAAAAAGGATATTCTGTACAAGATAGTCTGCAAATCATTGAAACTAATTCTTTCTGCACAAGTAGAACTGGGAAAATATCACAGTATTTTCAGGAACATTTGCCCAAATAATTAAGTGATTTCATATCAGGCTCTGTGTTTACCCCCCCCCCCCATGGTCACTTTCTGCTCATAATCACACATTGATTTTTAATGGCACGGATGTCTGCAGAAAGCAAATTTCAGAATCATATTCATGAAAGTAAAGGTGAAGCTCACATAATCAAGCATTTCTTAAAGAAACTGCTTGTGCAGTTATCTACCAGGGGAACAGAAACCATGGCTGTGTTACCAACCACAATAAAACATCTGACTTTGACTAGCAAATATAAATTCGTTGTAATGAATCAGTGTTTTTTAAAAATGTTAACAGTCTATTTCTGGAAATCAAACACTGATGGTAGGTAAGCTGTGAATAGAAGAGGTTAAACTTTGTCAGGTAATTCATGTTGTATGACTTGCTTACTCAGCTGTACTCGTGCACCCTATGATTTGGGGAACACCACATCTAGCCGTTGTCTGCATGCTTTGCTCAGACTCTTCATTCTTCACCAAGCTGACTGCACATTAAAAGTCGTTCTGTTTTTTAAAGTCTCCTGTTAAATGTAAGAACATATTTAAACAGAATAGTTCTGGAGAAAAAAAAAAAGTGGCTTCATACCATCTTTGTATAAACAGGTAATAAGCAAACATCAGAAATTCAGAACTGCACCGAGCACCAGCAGTTTGCCTTTACTTCTCTACTGCTTTTGTGTCTGAGACTAGCCCGCCTAGCATAAAAGAAGCTAATCCCGCCGCACCTTTTCTAAAGATGCTAGTGCTTAGCAGCCGCACCTCAACAGGAGCTTGGACTTACGCAGATGCAAGATCACGCCCTTTCAGATGCACAGTTCCAAGTCGAGCTACTTTGTTCACAGTATCGACTCAGGTAAAGTTACCACAGGAATTTGCTGACGATTTCCCTAGGAACTCATTCATTTTGTTCCCAGTTCCCTCCCTTAGGAAGGACACTGGGACGATAAAAGAGCTCCACCCTGCCGTTCCTCATCCCAACCACTGCACTCCCTCCTGGAGTATGAGCTTTGTCTTTAACTGCCAAAACAAGCCTAGTCCACTCAAGGCCAAGGCCGTGGGGTGGGGGGTGCTTATCCTCCCAGTGCTACACGGTGACTGCAGTTGGGCTGTTTTACCAGATCACCAACAATTGTAGGGGGCTCCTTGCCATACCTCAGAGAGGACTTCACAGAAGTAGTTCACAGATCTGAGACACGTCACCTTGTCCGTCATAAAATTTCTGGAGGGACAACGCGACCAATGTGCATGTCCCCATCACCACTCTGTCCTTGACTGCTCACTCATTCTCATTCTGCGGGGGCCTTGATTTCCCAAAGAAAGAAGACAGAAAGGGAATTCTTGAAAACAAAGAATGAACTATGAATGTGGCTGAAGCCCATTCCTCCGGCACGTAGGAGGCACCCAATTTGTGTGCAGAGGGTCCTCGCACCATGAAAACTTCAGGCACTTCATAGTGCCCAAAATTTTTCCTATTTTCTTGTATTTTATAATTGCTGCTCTGAAGAACGTGGAGTAACTCAGGCAGCAGTGCACAAAACAGGAGCTTCGTGCAATCCCTACGGATTTTTTAAAAATGTTTGAGTGATGTTACATCAGGTTATATCAAGGGTGCAATCAATCATGCCAGCATGAAAACCCCAGGTATTTTCTCCAGTTATTCAATAGTTGTAACAAATCCATATAGATGCTTGCAGGACGCATGAGCTGTCCATAGCATGCAGAGTATTTGCTTTTATAGATGTTCAGCATCCAGAGTGTTTCTTTTATCAAATAAGAAGTATTTTAAGACAAGTTAGCTTTTGGGATGAATCCATATGACAGTGAATATTTAAAGTGAAATGAAAAGTCTCATTCTAATAAATAATAAAGACGTTCATCTTAAAAAATGTCTACTCTAGTAGGTCCTCATCATTAATCATGCATATTCTCTTAGCAAAAATGTGCTGCGTAAAGAATATTGTTATATACAGTAAATTTGTCTAGATTTTTTCTTTACAGGCCTATCAAAACCAGGTATTACATAGACAAAATCAATAAATAATGAAGATTACCAGTTAGAGGTACAGTAAGGATCTCAACATCTGTTTTCTATTTAGGGAATAACAGACTGGTTTCCATTCCATTATCTTGAAAGTGAAAGTATATGATTACATAAATGTCGTAAAACAGCACTGAGACATATAAAGTTTTTCCACCATTTGATGCATGTTTTTAACTATTCACCCTAAAACAAATTATGACATTATAGAGCTACTGTAAAAAGCATTGCATTTAGTACTGTAGTTCTCTTTTGTTTTCACTACCTCTTCATGCCTTTAGAAACACTCAGAGCCAAAGTTCAGTGGAGAAGTATTAAGACCATACTCAGCTGAAGTTTTCATTGATCCTCTTTCTCAACTTTTAAGTACTATTAATTAGACTTTCTCTCACATCTAAACTGATGCATTGTGAGATGTATCATTGAAATGTATCACATAAATGTAAGGCTGGATATTTGTGTTTTCCGTGATTAGAGCGTAATTTTCTACCGTGATTACACACCGTGTTTATTTCCCCCCCCTAAAGCTTATTCCTAATATTTAATACCAAACATGTTTAAAATATCTGGAACTAGAACCAGTGTTTTCATCTGGAAATCTGATAGATTTTTGCAGCTGACGTAAACTGAAGGTTACTGAAAGATGCTACAAATTTGATCAGGCTGAGGGATCTTGGAATACACAAAGCACAGATTGAAGGGTAATAAATTAAGGAAAAAATGGTGGTGCAAATTAAGGCAATCTAAGCATGGATCTGTTTCTGCTCTTTACAAGTTTCTCATTCATTTCAGTGGAGTCACTCCTGATCCACAGTAACGTAACCCAGAGTGTGGTATCCAGATCTGGCTGCTCATAGAAGCCAGGAGTGAAAGCCTGT
This sequence comes from Aptenodytes patagonicus, assembly GCF_965638725.1. Lineage (NCBI taxonomy): Eukaryota > Metazoa > Chordata > Aves > Sphenisciformes > Spheniscidae > Aptenodytes > Aptenodytes patagonicus. The sequence goes on from NC_134952.1 coordinate 80,618,256, forward strand.
TCATTGCACTGCTTCAGTTTGGTTCACCATTGTTGAAGGATAATACTGCTCATCGGGATTGTACTGCAACTTTGTGCTTCACGTGTCCAATTAAACTTCTATTCAGATAATGACTATATTCTGTATTTTGCCATTTCAGTCAATACAAAATCAGACATAGTAATTATGGACAGAGGCCCTTACCACATTGTAAGGGTTTGTTGTTACAGGCTATAATCATAGGTATTGGGTTTTTTGTGTGTTTGTTTTTTTCTACACTGCTTTTGCCTGTGGCTTCCAGATTTTGCTCTACATGTTTTGTTGCTGTGCACAGCTAAATCATATATGATAACTGTACTTCTCACCCTTGTTAGTATATACTTTGGGTATTAGCAAGCTGATTCCAAAGGCAGAAGTACACTTGGCATTTTGTGCTACTTTCAGTTTTCTTATTTTATGCAAGACAATAATCAAATAGTAAGAAAAAACATCAGCGGTCTAACAATGGGTTACAAAACCTACATGAGACACAATACTTTTAAATTGATATATAAAAATATAAATATTTACCATGAAATTGGACAGGTCATGTACCTCTGAAGCTTATACCAGTTGCAAATAACTTCCACATATAGTCCACAGGCCCAGAAATGTTTATGAGAAAGATTTGGCCCACCAGAGCTCTAAGAAACACATGTATTTTCACAATCCACATGCCAGCATATGGAAATAATTACCATCTTTTACTCTTTTTTGAAGAGGTGTATCTTACAAGACCTTCTGGTAGCTACTGGAGACTTTAGGTATGATGACTGAAGTGTAGAAGAGAGATTTCAAAAAGCCTTTTTTCAATGCTATCTTACTTTCTGTAGCTCCTGTCTCAGCCACGATGGCAGGGGTTGTCCCAATTTGTGTAGGAGTTTTGACAGTTCCACATTATGATCTCTGTAGTAGCTTGACAGAAAAGCCCTGCACTGATGGATACAAAAGGAGATATTTTTATTTAATAAAGTGCTGTACTGCAGTTGCTGTGAATTCTAGATTTCAAAGTTTGTTTTACCTGTGTCAAAACTTTACTTTCTCTTACGCAATTTATATTGTTTTATGCATGCAAGTTTAAGCTCTTCAGTTAGGAGCTGAACTGTAAAATATAATTTCAAGAGAAACAAAGGTTGTCCAAAATGAACACTGAGGTCAAAGCAAAGGATCTGATTCTACTCTCAGATAGTCATGTAAATTAAGAATCACACTGAAGCCGATGTAGTTACGTTGAATTTACTGAAGTGTGATTGAAACCAAAGCTTCTAAAATATCTTCTTATGTAGGCGTGTATCAATTAGTAACCCCATTTTCAGAAGTATTTAGAGTTGAAAAACACAACAATAAACAAACACAATCTTGTCTTATCTCTGGCCAAAAGCCTTCTCACCCAATGATTTTATATCAGTATGATTCTACTGATGTAAAGTTACTTATAATTTAAGTACTGTGAGAAAAAATCCCAGCTTACTTGCCACATTAATACTTACTGCTGTTCAAACTAAGTTTTTATTTGTGTTTTAGTCAGGCTAAATGAAATGGGAATACAGGACAGAATAAACATAAAAGTTACAGCTGGAATAGGAGACTAAACTGCCCTTGGGTACAGGCTGCAGCATTTGATCTGATAGAAATTTCTTCTTTTGAGCATTTGTCTGGGGAAAAAGCAAACTTATAAAATTCACAGAAACAGAACCTAACCTCTCTTAAAACTGGATTATATGAGAGTCTGCATTGCTTGTCATGGTCTAACTACTCTCAAAGACAAGGGACCAGATGCAAATACACATATCTGATCATGACTGAGAAAAAAACATGCACTGTGGAGCCTCTGCTGCTTAAGTCACTTAAGTAAAGGGGACAGGTTTCCAAGGGAATTTCAGGGGTGCCAAGTTTATTTTTCTAAGAGGTGCCAAGTTTTAAAAGTTGGTTTTTTAATGACTTAAATTCTTCACATTTGAAATAAAGAACTGAAAAAGTCTATGCACCCCACAGCTATCTTAAATGTTTCATCTGTAGGGAAAGGTAGTAAAATAATTAACGTCTACTTAATTTTGTCTTCTCTCCCTTCTTATGATTTTGCCTGTGTGGAGTCCCATATGTGGCAACTGAATCCCTGTATATGCCAATGAGCATAACGGTTTACCTCAGAATCCATAGGAGGGTATTTTCTACCTTTGCTCTTTCCAAGACACTTTGTTTTTCCTTCTTCCAGGAGCTGACACCAGAAACCTTTATGTGAATCAAACCTGAAACAAATATTTTGCAGGGTAAAGGCTGTGAGATACTGCAGGGAGGATGCATCTCCCAAGTTTAGACTGAAGACTCAAAAGAGTAAACCTAAGGTTATCAGTCTTAGCTTAAGGGCAACCAAATCTAAATGTCAGAATCCAACAGATTTGTATACATCTGCATTTATGATGTACAGAGTGGATGTTACATTCCTGACTGATACCGTTAAATCTGTCTTGCAGCTAATGTCCTTTCTGTTTATGCATGTCAGCGTTCCATGTTCCACTTATGGAAATAAAATTCCTTTCAATTAATCCAAAATTCATATGCAATTCTCACAAAGCAATACTTACTTTGTCCGTTTGTCAGAGGTCTACTTCTGTAACAGTCAAGCTCCACATTGAGTGGCTCAGTGGATGATTCACAGAAAATCTAACCCTGAATTCTGTTCTTTGCAGACATTGAAGAACACATCCTACTGACAGCTCGAAGGAGAGGTATGAGAGGCTTTGTTTTGCAGTGAGCTTACTTACAGACTAACTGGTATTTTAGGAATGTAGGAACATGTGAAAAGGATGATTAAATTAACTCACGTGAGGGCTTCAGAGTAATTATAATGAGGAGAGACTCCCAGAAATTTCTGTACTTCATCCATTACAGTAGATGGGTCAGTTCTCAGCTGCTGTCCATCAATAATTAGCAACTACAACAAATAAAATAAATGGAAGTTTAATTTAAAATTCGTTATTTCAAGCTTCAAACTGAAACTTCCACCTCTGTCAAACTCATTCATTACATGGAGAGTACTGCCCCAGAGAATGACGGTTGGTCCGGTTTTAATTGTCATCATCATTAATGACCAGGGTAAATGGCAAGTTTATTAAATCTGAAAGGATATTAAATTGGAAGCTGTTGTGACAACAGAGAAATAGCAGTGTAGGATCTAGAAAGATAAGAAATATTGGCAGGAAATTGAGTGAGATTTGTCCAGCCAAGAAAAAAAGGTATTAATGTCTACAGAAATAACCTATAATTCTCATAGACACAAACATATACATATATATGTTACAGTAATGTTGAAAAGCTTGTCACTGGAAATGACCAGAAAGACAGAAACCAGTAGGTAGATGTTAGGTGAAATGCCTTACTTCTAAACCCATACAACAATACAAAATTGTATAAAAAAAACTTCTTTGAGAATACGAATAAAGGCAGATGTTACAAGGACCTTAAGGCAGGGATGTAGATAGATACAGCATGTGCAACACAGCTCTAAGAAAGCCAGGTACTGGTAGGTAATTTCTTTTTCTTCTTTTCAAGTGCTTTACCATACACACGCTCATAGTAGGCTACTTCAGACAGGGCCACCCTTTTACCTGGAGATGAATCTTCAGGGAAACAGGCACTACCTGAGAATTCTATTAAATGTGGTATCATGCCCAAATGACCCACTGATGGTGCAGCCAGTTTGGGTTTTTGTGACTGTTGGAAGAGAAGCAAGGTCCCGGATGAGTTAGTCAAGCATTCATTTCATCATGGAAACACCTCTACTTTTTCCATCATGCTTTAGTTATGAAAAGGAAGGAGGAAATAGATTTGCAGATGTTCAACAGTCTCCTTCTGCAAGCAGTGCTGAAGCTTGTTTTTACATTTCCATGCAAGCAGAGAGGCTAAAATCATATGAATTGCTTCCAGGATTGGATGAAACTTAGAGGTTTGCAAGACTATGAGGTTTCAGAGCATAATCAAAAGGGAGAAAATGTCTTTTCTTTTGAAAGAGCTGCCTTTGGAATTACCCATATATAGCACGTAGATTTAGAGATGTGGATTAGGGGAAGTATCGGGCTGTTCAGAAAGCAGTAGCTCATTCCAGAAGCCTCTGCAATCAGATGCATGATAACTGCCTGAGTCCAGAAATGAACTCACTGCTCCTAAGACACAAGCTTTGAAAACAGGCCTGAAGTGCTTCATAGCACAGAGGTCAAAAAACATCCCAAATGGGGGATATTTCCATCTGAAAGAAAAGGAGTGAGGGCTTTTTTCTTCACTATTTAAAAAACACGTAGGGATAATATCTGTGCCGTTCCCACTTCTGCCACCCCAAAAAAGACATGTAAGAAAAAGTTTTACCAGTGGAAATTCATTCCAATTCTTGACATTCCCAGGGAGCAGGTAACAAAAAATGCTCCCTCTCAACCTTCAGGGAGGTTGTAAAGAACAACTTGTACTGATTTATTCATATCCTGATCTCAGGAAGATGTAATTTCATGAAATTCCTCAAAATCTACAGTATTTCATGTATTGGCAGGGTGGAAAAGTTAAATAGTGTAATTTTTACAAAGTAGATAGCTTCATATATAATGAAAATACTACAGATTAAGTATTTTGAGTCACTTTACAGCGTATTGATCATTTTACTGTAATATTGCTGACAGCTGAAGAGATTGTTTAAGTCCCTGCTCTCCCACTATACATGAGTTACTTTGTGTCTAAAAGTCACCATGGTGGGAGAGGAGCAAGAAAGACAGTTTGGAGAAGAGAACAGCCTAGAAACAGCCCGAGTCCTTCAGCTTCAGACTGGCCATTTAACGATGGCTGTTGCAAAATCAGCTTGATTTCCTACAGGGCTGGCGCATGAGCATATCTTTTGGCTCATGAAGAAGTTTGTCATACGAGGTCCTCTTTTCTTCTGTATGACTGCAGTGAAGCAATGAATTGTAGGCGGGAAATTAACTTAAGAGACATGAGCTTCCTGAACTTCTAGAGATCTGTCTTGGCCAGACAAAAGAGGACTTTTTGTGTGACTTACGAGACAATAAATTAAGTTAATCAAAATTCTAAACATCTGAATACCAAATTTGCAAAGTACTCTGAGATTTGCAAATTCTTACCATGCAAGACACGTGTGCTGTTACCACTTTTCTAATGAAAAGGGGAACCTTACCTATTCCTGTTGCTACTTCTACCACTTGCTGTATGCCTGCTGACTTCATAATGACATTAAAACTTCAATTCAGTCACACGTGTAGAGACCCCCAAATTTATACAGCATTAAAGTTATAGATAGCCTTAGCTGGTCGTGGTGAGAGCCCTTTTGGTGAAGGAAGGCTCTCATTTTTTTAGATAAGGCTGTACTTTTAAGCTGAGCTGAGCTTAGGTCTGCCTTATGTAACTGTTTTATGCTTCAGCAGTTCCTTGAACTTGCTAACTAGTCTGAATATGGTCTACTGTATAGCGTTGCTTTTGCAATGCAAGTTAATCTCTAGTACTTTTACAGGGAAAACATAAGGCTACCAGGGCTGGTTCTTCGCGATCACTGTGGGATATAACATCTGGCAAAAATCTGTATGACAATGCATATTGTTCAATATTCATGGGTTACTTTTGGAGAAAAGCTAATGAAAACATAATGTAGAGAATTTCATACGAGTATCATGATATTACAGTATTGTGTATCTCATGAAGTCTGCAAGGCTGGCCCAGAAGAGAGTATGTGGAGAATAACACCAACTAGATGCATCAGAGCTTTCTGGGCACACTCTGGGAAAACAGAAGGTGCAGACTCCAGCCAACTTGTCTCAGCTAAGCGAGTCCTGGATAAACAGAAGGTTCAGATTGCAGCCAACCTCCCTCAACTAAAGTAATCTTTAAATGTTGGGTGGGGAGCAGTGCCAGACACACTGCTAACGTCAGAAAAATCCATTCCAGAAATAAATCTACCAAGGAGATACTGATCATGTGATATTGTCTGCCTGGTCTTGTATATCACATGATGTCAGGGCTTAGGATGTGCATCTTCTGAGGCTTGATCTTACACAGGGCCAGAAGGAGGCTAATGATTTGTATGTTATATGCCAACAGAAGCTTGCAGGGAGATCCAATTTTCAGGTTGCTTATGTGCCACCTGTACTGAAACCTATGGGTCCATAAACACACGCCCTTTGAGGCCCAAAGACACACAGAGAAACTGGTCTTAACACAAAGAATACGTTGATGATTCAGGATCAGTGATAGATACCAAAGGTAGACGATTAGGAACACCAACACGCCAAACTGTTTCAGTGCATGAATGAGTCCCAGTAGAGGCTCTGATATGTGGATGCACTGTTATGGGCAGCAATGTGTGAGGGATTTCCAAAATAAAAGTGTGCAAAAGAGACCCAGTGCTTTTACAGTTACAGAAAAGTCATGTTAGGCAAAACATGAATTCACCTAAAAAACTGGTGATGCCTGAGATGGCAAACACGCTGACATACACAAATGCCTTATCTGTATTGCTAACTAGAACAAATCAGAGACAGCTTTCTGGTCTTGAGCCCAAATGGCACGGCATGACCTGGATCCATGCTGCTAAACTCTCTCACCTGCAAAACCCAATTGGTTGTGTCCACACTCCCCAATGGTAATGGTTCTTGTTATCTTTCCGGCTGTGCTCTGGAACTGCTTGGCAAGATGCTTTTTGCTATGAGTCCAAACTGTGCCAGAAGTGTGTTAAAAATCAAGCAGTATGGACAGCAGTGGGACAGCGTGTGAAGTCTTGCACAGGTACAGGTTTATTTACTACTACAATCATAGCCTAAGGAGGTTGACACAGTGGGAGATTACTACATGAAAGGATGAAGTGGGTTAAGATGCTGATGTATTTAAATATTAAGGTGGTACAAAACCACTAGATCACATCCATTTCCATGTGGTAATCCCCATTTCAGATGGAAAAGCTATTTTTTACACCCCAAAGTGTTCAGACACCAAAACTCTTCTCAACCCATGCAGGGAGGGCAGTATCCCAGCTGACTTCCCTTGATGCTAGCTGATACTTGCTACCACTCAGAGTAAACAGAAATATTATTGAGCAGCTTCCCTTTATTTTCCTTCAGTTTTTCTTTTTGGAACCCCGATGGACCATCTGATATTAAAGAGACCACAAAGCACTGCATGCCTGGTTCTCTTTTCCTCAACATTACTGACAAAGAGCCAGACAGAGAGCGATGAAGCATGAGCAAATGAAAAACAGCTGTAAGGCAGCTCAAGGTACAAGAGAGTTCAAGGAGCAGCAGTGACGTTTCCTGAGCTTCCAGATTATTCTGATTTGTTTTGCAGAAGAAGCTCCCAGCTGTAAGGTGCTAAGACATGACATCCGTAGCAATGTCAAGCAACTACTTAGAACACGACTATGAAGAATCACAATCAATGTCTTAAAACACGCTCTAGTATATCTAGGATATCCCTGAGGATCAGCATTTAGTAGGCAAGACTTTTACAAAGGTAATCTTTTAGGATATTATATATATAAGATTAGGATGTCAAGTTACAGTCTTATTCACCTGATAAGGTGGGAAGTAAGTTAGCCATCTTTCAATATGGGTAGCATACCATCCAGGTGCTAGGCATTTCTTTTGGAGAGCTCTAAGCTCAGATGGGGCTCGAGGTCCAGCTGTGATCACCTGATAGAAGCTGAATTTTAGAGCTGCAGGATCTTCATGTGATCGCTGATGCTGTAAAAGAAGTTACATTGCTGGAACTTTACAGACCACAAAAGTTGGGAAAGTAACACAAAACTGGTTGGTCTAACTGACCTGGCCTTACTGACCTTGCCATGAGTGATTATTTACATTAAAAGCTACTTAAAGTTAAGAAGTCCTCATCGGTATTAATTCATTGAAAATGCTGGGATAAACATTGTTTGTATCAATAAATATTGTTTGTATCAAAAGAAATCAGAAGCTAGACTGATAATAGCAATAACAAAGCAATGTATAAATGTTTATTTTCAATAAACTGAGGGGCAGGTTTTGTACAAATGAATGGGGCATAATAAACACAAATACTAAGAAGTTCTGCTTCTAGTTGTTTCATATTTTCTTTTTCTAGCTTACACAAGATAAATACTCAGAAAGGCAAATTTGAACATGGGTATTTATGAGGATCGTTGGATAATTCAGGTCAGAAGGGATCTCAGCAGGTTTCTAGTCAAGCCTCCTGTCCAAAGCAGGGCAAGCTATGGGATCAGACTCAGGGCTGTGATTACTTCTCATCAAAAAATAACATAAAATATGTCATAGAAGTTCCAAGAACTTTGTTCTCTTTGGAATTTTATCTTTTTTTTTTAGTATCTTTATTTTGCCAAATTCCTGTTGAAATCTGCAGACCAGAAGAACAAAAATTTCTTAACCTATCTTGTATTTTGAGCATGAACTAGGTAACTGTGTCTATAAACTAATTTTTGTATGTGCTGATTACACAAATTAATCGAGTAAGTAAGCATTTTTACATGCTTATATTACAGGCAGACTTTTGAAAAGGTGGTTTCTGGTATTTTAACCCTTGAAAAATTTTCAGGTTTACAGTGACAGATACCTCAGCCCATGGGTGATCATATATGGTGCACTGACCGATGAATAAAAGCTTGTATTATCCAAACCCTTTATATATATATATATATATACTGAAAGGATATACAGAGAGGATTCAAGGTGGACACCTTGATTTGTGCCTGCCCGTGTTCTTCAAAGTGCATACCTGATACCAGGAATATGCCCGATCGGATGGGTCAATGAGGATGGTGATGATCTTGGCCTTGGGGATGAGGGAAGCAGCTCGCTTAGGAGCTTCCTCAGAATGGAAATAGTTGGCACTTTTCTCAAAGAGGAAGTCAGTGGTGACATTAGAAGGAGTGGGGAAGAAATCCATGTACCTAGGAAAGCAACATCATTCTCAGAATTACTTAAAAGTCACACAAAGGTTGACAAATCTGTTAAGTATATTTTATTCTAGAATAATCAATTAAAATAATAGCCTAATTGCCAAATAAAAGCAAACAGAAGTTTACATTATATTTTTTATCATATTTGACTTGGTACTAGCTTTCTTCTCACTATCTATAACTAGACATTGCAGCTATTTGGTAACTGGATGAAAATGTTACGATATTCATGTGTCGTCTTAAAATTAGTGAATTCTCACTTTCCAGTCGGAACAAACTCCTATCAAAGTCAAAAGTAGAAAATGAGTTTTCCGCATCTGGTGTTTTGCTGACATCAATTACAGTGCAATACCATAAGAAAAAGATATTCAGTATCAGAATTGCTTTTACTCAGAAGAGAAGAGAGCTCGCTTATGTGGGGAAAATGCACTGAACCTCCCCCCCCAGCTTCATCAGGTAAAAGGTTTCTAAGCAATGACTGCATCTTTCACTTATTGTTCTGAGAGTCACATTTTTGTGGAAACATGGGTTGTATTCCTTTCAGTTTTCTTTGTGAGCTTTCCTCATCCGTTATGAAGTTGCAGTTAATTTCCAGCAATCTCCTATGTCACATACAGACTTTTTTATCCATGGCCCTCAGACCACTTTTCATTATTGTTAGGGAAAAGAATAAATGGGAAATGTTGGTCTTCTTGATTTTTCAGTTATACTCTGTATTGGTAAAATAAATGCCATTTAAAACAACCTCCTCTGAAGATCATGCTGAAATTTCTTCCTTAGACTTTGTTCTATTCATAGAAGTGAACTACTTCTAATACAAATGACGTGCTCTTCTTGGCTTTGAAATTGTGACCATTGCAGCCAAGGCCAGAAGACTTGGTAGGATGGAACGGACTGATTCACCTGCACTTTTCTTTCGGACACGGATCTCACCAGATGATCATTAGCACACAGGCACTGATTACAAGGTACTTAGAGAAAAGGAAGGAATCTACAGTGGTTTTAAGAAACTGAACTCTGCGACACCCGATTCCGAGAAGTTAATTCTTATGAGCAACTTTTATGTATACATAAGCAAACATTATCAAGTTATTGTTATGTGCTGCTTTGGCACATGAATGGATACCTGTCATCAGAATTGCACAAGTGAAGCAGACTGGCCTTCAAATGACAATTTTCTATGCACTAGATAAGGAATAATAGTTGTGGATTCATTCAAGGTCTTAAGGGTAGCAGCTAGTAGATTACCTTGTATCAGAGAGACCTAAATGATGTCATGTGAAGGGGTGACAGTTGGGCAGATGCCTGCATAATATGCTCAAAGTTGCACTCAAAAATGCTGCTACAACGCTGCATAACTATTGCTGGTCTCACATGCAGACTGTATGTAAAAAAGCTGAAATATGAGGACAACCAGACAGAACAGAATGAAAGGCTGTCACTGCCCTGCTAGTTTATTAAATGTTTATATCTGCCTAATGCTAATGCAAATATCTGAGAATATGACACTATTTCACTGAACAAACAACGGACTCTATTTCCCAAAAATATTAGGGCTGATTTGATGAAAATGATGAAGCTATACCAATTTCTTCTCACAAATAAAATTATTAGAAACTAATGACCCAACCTGACTGTGTGACCTCAGAATGTTTTACCAGAACATCAATAGCAAAGAAAAAGGCCAGCTTTGAAAAAGGCAATAGGCACTAAAGGCAAATCTGCTCTAGATCATGTATGGTGTCATTATGCTGTTGTACTGAAGTCCTGGTAGCAGACTGAGTAAATACAAGGTAATGAGGATTCCAACCTTATAAGGAAACACCATTAAATATGGCACTACACGAAATTTTGGGAAAAAGTTAATTGATTCTTTAGATAACATGGCAAATTTGAAAAAAGTAGAAGTTGATGTGGTGTCAGTGAAAAATGGCAGAGATTGGACCAGGTGGGATATCAAGGGGTTATAAAATTTAGGCTCAGCCTTTCTGCTGAACACAGACTGCAGGACTCTTGCTTAGTACCTCATTCATGAGACAATTATTAAACTTGACAAGGGCAAAGCTGAGAAGGCTTTAGAGAAACTTGTCTAAGAAATCTGTAACAATGCTTACATAAAGAAATGCATGACTGGTCTATTTAGACATCTTCATTTCAAGAGCAGAAAGATCAGTTCTCATCTTACTGCTCTGTTATCTCTACTGGGAGACTACAATACACATCTATACCTCTTTCAAGACAGCAGTATTGAGGTTGCCAAGGGCTGAAAGAACCCTTTCCTGCTTCTGTAGTTAGCCTTGGTCTAAATGTAAGCTCAGACAAAGAGTAAGTCAGAGTCAGCTCTGGGAAAAAGCTGTATCTCCATAACAATAAAAGAAATGAAACTGATTGCTATTTGTGAATACTCCTGCCTTGAAATAATCCTAGCCAGTTAATGGACTAATGAGGAGAGACCTTGTATTTAACTACCATTTGGCAAGCTCATTACATGCCAGCATTAAAATACACTATCAGACTGAAGGTCTGAGAGATTTGTCTGGCAGACAGAATGCAAATCTAAGAGTTAAGTAACTACACCAACGGGTAGTTCTGAGTATCCAAGACTTAACTGTGAGAACCTGGCAGGGGTGAGTGGGGCACGTAGCGCAGAGGTACAAATAGCCAAACAGGTGCTGTAGAGGGAGAACCTGTCAAAAGGACGTACCTGCTCTGTACAGGTTGACCACTGGGAGCTTTATGCACCAGTGCTGTGTTAAGATGAAGGTAATTTGGCCCATGTCTAGCAGACAAATTGTATCTGCACGTTAGGGAAGTGGATACAGCAGGAGGAATGAGAGAAGCAGCAGAGTGGTCTTCTAGCAACATGAAAACATTGATTTTGTGGAAGAACTGGCTCCCTGTACTTAGGCTGTCTTCATTGGTGTGGGCCTGCTACACCTCGCTGGCATGTCATCTTCTCTGACTTCAAAAGTCTCCACAGCAAGGAGTCAGCTTTCTAATTTCCAGTCATTCAGGCAGCACCTCTCTATTGGTAATAACTGGCTGACTCACCACACTTTGTAATAAGCATCTGCTGCAACAATTATAACTCTGTAAAAACTAAGTGACTTAAAAAGAAATTGGATCTGACGTTATCTGCACTAAGACCGTATAACAGTGTTCACCCTTTTAATTTTATGGATGAATATGAAGTCAAAGGCAAGAAAACTATTTTCCCTTAAACTGGGGGGGAAAAAGGAAACAAGACAAAATATCAATAATCTTTTACTGGTGCTCCCCAGCCACTACAGCATATTACCACTTTTCATCTTGTAGTGCTTTATACTGCAGCACTTTCTGAAAGTAAGAGAAATCAAGAATGACCTTCTGGGTGTAGCTCTGTCCGGTGATTCCCCGGCAGCCACAGTGAACATGGCAGCAGTGATACGTACTTTTTTAGCACCACTTACTAACCCTACAGAGACACTAACATTCTCCTAATTACCTGATCGTTGAAAAACATTTTGAGAGGCTTTCCCTGTCCCCTTTTTACCTGATTGCTATTTCTAAATCCTATGTAAAGGAAAAAATGCCTCTCCCTGATACCACCTTTTTTTCCTCTTAAGAAATAAGATTTCCAACAGCAACATAATTTTTGCCTCCGTATATCCAACCAACAACCATTACTGTCCCAACTTCAAAGGCATGTGTAATGAGAAATACACATTTTGTACTGTTTTGCATATATTAACATATGGATATTTACAAGAAAGCCTCACAAAAGTTAGTGCATTTATGATATTCTGTAGTAAGACTGTTATTCACTTGCATTTATTTATCATTTTAGAAGGACACTGAAGGTTACTTTTTATCTCACTCTATATATAAACAGTTACCATTACCAACAGTAATGTCATTTTTGTATTGTTCACAATATATAAACTTTTATATTTATACTAATAACCCATCTTACCAATCAATCCCCCTGTGGTAGTTATTTCTATTAAAGAACTGTACCTCCTCAAAGGTTTTTGGGCTGGGGGAGTTACTAATGATGGAAGGATGCATGATCAGGAACAAATACAAGGCTGTGGTACCTGCAAATAGGATAAAAGTCCAAGATTTAAAAAAAATACACGCATTTTTTTTGGGTCATACCCACAGATGGACTAAACCAGCTTTATTCCATTTCATTTCAGTGAGGGGATGCTGATTTATGTCACTGAAGAATCTGTGCTTTCTGTGCTTTTAAATTGAAGACATTTAAAGAACTGTAAATAGTTAACACAGAAACTGGAGTGCCAATGCTGAAATCTGTTTTTCACACTTTAATAACTGTGTTTTAAAAATAATTATTGGTTTTTATGAGACTGTCACAAAAATAATCTAAAAATCTCGCACTCAGTGGCTATTGGGGATTGGTGAAGATGAAAGGAAGCACATATGCAATTTTCTGATTACAGAGAAGAAAATTAACCATTAAGTTAATTTATAAACTACTGCAACCTTGCAATTCAAACTGCCATTAGGAACTTCTTGACTTGAAATGAATGCTATGAAATAAAAAGTTTCTATAAAAAAAGACACTTGCAGGACAGACAAGAACTTGCAGTTAAGAATCCACACCATTTGAAAAATGGCTGTCCTTTCCTCCTCCCACTTTGACAAGATCTTGTCTATCTTGTTGATCTCTTTATCGAAGTGTTACTCATTTTGACATAGAGCCAAAAAAATCCGACACACACCTGAACCCTGCATTCTCAATCTGTGTACTGTCTGTTGTTGTAACCTACATTATTAAACTATATTTGGATGATATCTGAAAATAAAAAAATGCCTTTAGATGATCAAGATTGCTACGCAGCCGTCTGAGTAGAAAGTGATTAATCGGTATTTGAACTTACACATAGCCTATCTTGTTGAAATACAATAAAATCTCACCAGTTTTCTGGGGTCCTACAACCAAGAATTTTGGTAATCGATCACAGGTTTTTTCTTTAGACCAGATATCTCTGTGCCGTTTGTCATCACAGGGATTCTAAAGCGGAGAAGAACAACTAAGAATTTCATTGGTAATCACACCTGATAAGGTTCTCAAATTCTGTTTATATAAATTATCAATTTTTCACCAATGTACAAATATTCTCACATGAAAATATTATTTTCCCTTATGACAGAAAACCATGTTATGTATTAAAGAACTATTTCAGTCATTCAGAAAGGTATTTGCAATGTAACCAGGCCACAAACTGTATCTCCTTAAGTGTTTTCTTTTTTCTTTTTGAGGAGACAAGTATGTTGAAGAAATGTGGTTTTCATTCTAACTCATTCCTACATATATATATATAGTTGCCCCAGCTACCCAATAGACCCTGGGACAAGATAATTTATCCTATGAAATGTCAGTATGTTCGGCAGAATTATGCCAAAGACAAATTTGATCCCACATACTTCAGATGTGGGAATCATTCAAAATTAATTAATTAATTACATACAAATTAGGAAGACTTAAAATTGCTAATGAGTTATCTAATTACTGACTTTTTCTTTTACATTACTGTAACAGCTACCACCCTATACATGCTGTAGTCTGTAAACTAAGATAGTAAATTAATTATAACTTAAGGATTTCCATTCACAACTACATATTCTGATCCTCCAGTTCAAATCAGTACATAATATTGACTCCTGTTTTTTCATGTGCTGCTTTACAACAGTTTAAATTTGTTTTAGAAACGCTACTTGCAAACAGTTTTTGACACTGTCGTTTGGCAGTACTGCACTGAGACAAAGGGTATGACCAATCTTCTAGGCTTAAAAAAATGTAACTGTATTCAGATTCACATGCATTATAGACAAAAGACACCACATTCAGTATATGTTAGTCACTGTTACTTGCAAATCTCTTTTCTAAGTAATTCTAATTTTTCAAGTCATTTGGCTACAGGCTAATTTCCATTTTTTAAATTCATTCTCTCTTAACATTATGCAAAATTCTTGACATTTTTTTCCCTACTTCAATGTTTTATTCAATAACGGCGTGAATTTCAAGATGTGTATTTAAGTCCAAATTTGCAATCTCATACTCAGATCTAAGTTGGCAATTCAATATCCAATGCTAGAAAACATTTGAGCAAGCAAGCTTAAATACATTTTTATGTTCGATTTAGTAAAGTCTGCTCCTTAGAATATTTCTACCAAGTCACCTCAAAAGGATGATATTTGGGATACGTATTATCACTGTAGGGACACATGTACCTACAGCACTCGGACATTCCACCGAATTGGTTGAACCATCGCTGCGCGTGTCAAGAACATGACAGCGTTCACCGCTTGGTGCAGTAGTTTCTCTTTAGGGACTGTGCTCTTAGTGCTGGGTGA
Organism: Aptenodytes patagonicus; assembly: GCF_965638725.1. Taxonomy (NCBI): domain Eukaryota; kingdom Metazoa; phylum Chordata; class Aves; order Sphenisciformes; family Spheniscidae; genus Aptenodytes; species Aptenodytes patagonicus. The sequence goes on from NC_134952.1 coordinate 80,633,569, forward strand.
TGGGCTGAAGACGTGTCAACTGCAAGGTCAGTGCAGGCTTCAGCCTTAGCAGGTCTTTGCATTCCTGATATTTTCAGTTTGCTCACTTATGAGAGCAGGATAATCAAGCAGCAGAGTTGATAACATCAACGTAGTAAGTGCTGGTAAACTTCTTGCTTGGGCAGTTCTCAGCCTTTTGTGAATAACTTTCTAATCTATCTAAGCTATTTCTACTTGGCTAGTCAGTTTTAGCAATAAGGTAGCCATGGTCTTAATGCTCTTTTCTCTTTTTGCATGCCCTCTTCTCCTCACACACTTGGAGAAAAGTTCATTTCTTTAAGGGCCAACTGCTAAAATATGCATATACATCCCTCTGTCAAATGCGTCATTCCTGCAAGTTCCAAAAGGAGAAGAGAAATAACACAACATGCCTTTCCTGCACTTCCCACATTTCTAAGAGCAAGTAAAGTCACAAGTAAAATGAATTAAAGATAATTTTAATTACACATCTTAATACATATTAATTTCACAACCTTTCTATGGAGATTTAAGTGACAGGGAAAACAATGACATACGCTGAAGCTTCAGTAAGCTGTTTTATGGAACCAACTAGTAAATCTAAAAATATTACTGCTTTTCTCTACAAGAAACTGAAACAAAGAACTTCACAAAAAACACCATCAAGATGATTTTTTTCTGATGTCTTCATCAGCAAGCCTGCCTACCTGCCAGAGAGGGTCCTTTTGCTCAGGGAATAGTTCAAAATACTTGTGAGCCAGCTGAACCGGAGGAAGAGTCTGCAGTTTCAGGTTTGTCCAGGTATGAACAAAGTTGGCCAGATTCACAAAGGTGTATAACCCCAGGCGGTCGTTTCCATAATTAGACAAATGTGTCATGAAGATGCTAATCTTTAGAAAACAGAATAAAGAAAGCAGACATTGACTCTTTGCATCACTAGATGGCAGTGTAACTACAGACAATATAAATTTAATTTGCATTTTGCTCTTATTTAGAGCTGCAAGACTTTGATCACGTTCGCGTAGATCTTACTATCCTTGCTCTTCGTTGAATTACATCCTCCTTCTCAAGTCAACTCAATGCAATCAATGAAGAAAATTGTGGAATAGGTGCTATGAGCTCTGTGTGAACTAGGATATGCAATCCTACCCTGGGGTTGTAGAATATTTACATCATCTTTATATAATTTTATAAATTTACTTAATGAAGAATACAGCAAAAACAATACCCACAGTTGTACTTCAAGTGGAATACAAATGCAATATTAAAAACGTGAATTCTGTTTTCGTGGAAGAGTAAAGAAGTCAGAGACCGAGAGGATAGCTGACCTCTATTGCTGTGATTCAAATCTTGTTGCTCCAGCTGTAAGTTTTATAAGATAAGTAACTCATCTCTTCTACAAAGCTATTCTGCAAGCATGGGGCAGATAGTTGAATCATACGCAGAAACAAACAAAAAAAATCTGAAACCTGATTGAGTACTTTCAAATAATTGTGCATAAAATACTCCCCCCAAAAAACCCCCATAGCTCAGTATCCCATCAGTTGTAAGGCTGCTTGTATTTTGCTCTTCCAACACCTTACTGTGAAATTGCTACTCGGATAAATCCTCCCCGCTACGTCCCTTGGTCCAAATGCACTCTCACACTCCCAATGGAAGCACTGCTTGCCATCAAGGTTTCTCACAGGAAGGGCACGTTTGGACACATGTAAACCGTGCTGGTGAGCAGAGCAGGAATACACAGACTGCAAGGATGGTCTCTCAGGGACTGAGGAAGGGCTGAAGACTGAAACCTCTGTTTTGCAAAATTATCCATTTTCAAAGTAACTTTTCACTGATGAAACAGTCTGTTCTTACACTAAAATCTGCAAACCCTTGCCTCTCTAGCAGTGATTTTTTTCCGAAGTTTTTTTTAAATAGAACTCTCCCAAGATAATTTCTCCAAACTAATTTCCATTAAAAAATTAGAAACTTGACTCTTTTTGTAAATAAATCTGCTAATGCCATGAATGGGAAATTTCTATTTAAAGTAAAACTTGATGTAAGCCACTTTAAAAAGAAAAAGGCTTATCATGGCCATAATTCTGAAATTAGTTCAGGAACTGAAGTTAATCTTTTGTAAAGGAATTCCAGCCTTCAGTGTAAAAAAGGAAAAAGAAAAGAATGAAAAACTGGAATCTACAGCTGTATTCTTTTGTTTCAGAGTATTTAAAACACTGGCTTCCTTTGATATAAAACATTCAAAGCTACTTCTATTTTTGAACACCTAATTGTAACACTACAGAGTACTTGCAGTGAATGGACACAGAAAATGTGTTTTATTAAGTGTCATTTGGTGACACCTCTTGGCTTATAAAGTAAGCTGAGGGCTTCATTTTGTCTGACTCAAGTAAAATTAGAAGATATACACCACTAAATCATTAGGATACAATCTTTCTTTTCAGATAGGACTGAGATCGAAAAAAACCCAATCGTCCCCTTTAGGCAACCAATAGTAAGCATTTTGCCAAATGTACAACCTTTTCAAGTTTCCTTTTTTATTTCAGTTCTCAAAGCAGGAACAGACCAGCCATAGGACTACGTTGTTCTCAACAAAGATACAATCAGAAGGTTTCCATAAAAAAGGTTAACTTGTTTTCTTGACAGCCTCTTTCTTTCCTACACGTGGGTTGACCTCTGACATTTATAATGTCAGTTCACCTCCTGGCAACTCCTCACCTGCCAACAACTACAGCACTGCCCTGGAAGAAAAAGCAAGAGAACTTGAAAAGATTGCTAGTTCAGGGAAAATATGTATTATTCTTTCCCTGAAGGGAATATCACTGTAATTTTAAGAATGTCACAGTGGAGGCTGAAAAATTGATAGGACGTAGCATCATAAGTAATTTCCAGCATATGAAACTGTGTCAATGAAGGGGAAGAATATATCAGAGACCTTAGTTCCCGTTTTACAGTTATTTTTTATGTCAAATACTTTATGGATAATTATTACAACAAAAAGAAAGATGATCAAATGCTGGTTTAAAACATAAATAACTAAATCTTGTAAAGAAGTCCATACCTAGTGTAACCAAATACATTATCTAATATACAACTTTACATTGTAGAAAAGGTCTCCTTTACTTCTATATGGCCCCAAAAATATTACAGATCAGCTGAGACTATCTTTCAGGAAAATCTGAACAAAAGTTTTTCCCCTCCTGTTGATACTGTACAAACAAATTCCTAGTAAAATCACTACCACTACCTGTGTAAAATTAGCAAACTACAATCCTGTGCTTCATAGAACAACGAAATATTGCTAATCCAGGGCTTAATTCACCTGATCTGACCTGAGAACTACTTACTCTTGCTTTCAGCTGCAAAAGGTCTTTTCAGGCTGAGCTAGCGGCCTGTGTAACTAACAGGAGCGTGATGCTGCAATGGCCGCATTTACGTTTCTCTGAGGATGACCTTGGACCACTCTGCACACCAGGGATCCCTATGAGAGGTGGCTTACAGTACGTGATGCCGACCTGCCAGCCGCTCTCTCCTACTCTAGGGGCATTCCTGCGAGTTTGTTGACAACAGCTATGCAGCCACAGCACCAGGAGAGATGTCTAAGCTCATCCTCCGGTTTCCCTGGCTACAAGGAGAAAATGATATCCAGGTACCATTTTGAGGGATTTCACCCTGGTGCTGGCCCAGCTGCAAGGGATGGTGTGTTGCTTCCCACTTCCCTGCTTTCCTACCAAGCTGTGCAGAAGGACGGAAACTCGTATCATTACCCTTCCATTTGCAGGTGTGCAGTTTCACACCAAGACAAAACATAATTACTACTTTTTGCCTTGCATATTGAGTTATGATGCTTTGTTTTGCTATCATACCACATTCTATTTCATTCAAACAAGTTCTAACTAATGAGAATGATTACTCTTTGTGTGCCAACTAATAGCATGCTATGCTATTAAAGATTTATTCTCTTAAAACCACATATCAGGAGATATAAAATGAATCCTTTGTGGGCATCCCAGAAGACTAGATCTAGTAAATAACACTATTTGTTCAATAATCTTGCACCTCTGGGAAATGCTGTAAAATATAAATAGAGCTTCATATATTTCTTTATTCCGTCTTCAAAAGGGAAGCAGCTGTGAATAGATTTATATTTACTCAAACAAGCATTTTAGCCTCCCTTTCAGTTAAAAAGAGCTTATTTGATGTTATTATTTCCAGCCCTCTTCTAAAATAATTTCTTTCAGGGCATCTCAGCATTTTCTTTCTCTCAGTGTGAGAACGATCACCCTTTTCAGCTGTTCCTCATAAACAAACTATCATCTTGGTTGCACTTCAATGCACACTCTCCACAGGATTTAATATCTTTCACGAGGGGACTGAAATGGAATGCAGACAATTTTTAAAATGATGGTTTGGGACTAAATCTGGCCTCTGGGCAGCAGCTTCTTTCTTGCTTCCACCTTGGATCAGGGTAGCAAAGGTGCTTTACTCTGCCTTCTCACAGGGGCAGCCTGTATGACCTGCTCCTTTCAGCTTCCCCTCAGCATTTCTGCACTCCTTCCCCAGAATGAAAGGGCAGAGGGCTATTGTTCTCCTTCCCAATCCCTGATTTTATTTGGGATTCTGACTAGTACTGCAGAGATGTAGGGAAATGAGGACAAGCATTCAGGAGAAACAGCTTTTATCTTTTTGAATGCTCATTCTGTGCTGCATATTTCCTTACTACAACATTTCCCAATTAGAGGCAATAGCTTCTAGGTCAACAAATTGAGAGTTGAGACCGAGACTGAGTTGCTGCTATTAAATCACACGTATCAGGAAAAGATGAACCAGTGTGATCTAGTTTATGTATCAAGAACAGAGAAAACAATAGATGCTTGACAAACAATTTACACAAAATGAAAAAAATGCAACAAGTTACCCAGCTTCTAGCCATGGGTGTTATTTTAGCAGGCTGGATATTTTAAAAAATATTGATCACTACAAAATCAACAGTATTAGGATGCTGTAGCTATTAAAATTATACAATAAGGGCACTGCTAACTACACTTCTACGGTCTTGATAACAGTTGTTGTTTTCCTGACAAAAACAGAGGTGCCTGCCTCCCAAAGGAATGACATTACCCTCTCATTCCCAAGCGTGAGAAGCCCCTCTTACAGCTGCTGGCTTGTGCCATGTTTGTGTTCCTGGCTTTTTCCCCCTGGAGTCAAGGGGTCTCTATTTTTGGAAAGACAGGGATGAGAAGTACCATTCAAGGACAGTGGGAAAGACTATTTTTTTTTTTTTTCCTTCCCAAGCTCCCTGTGAAGGTCTGGAAGGGTGAATTATGAAGCTTCTCTACATTGGGACAGAAATGATTAATGGTGAGCAAGACTAGCTGCTCTGATGGAAAACAGCAGAGTGGATATCTTTGTGCTGGGCAACCTGCAAATATTCCCATTCCCTTCCATATATCGTGATAAGCAAAATGTACCTTGTGTCATACTCAAACTCCATTTTACACAAACATTTTGCAGATGAATAGGCTGCACTCACACCTCACTCTTCTTCTTCATACTCCTTTTCTGTTTATACCTCCTTAATGGCGTACCGCATCAGGAGGACTTTTCGATTTGGTTTCAGTTACAGTAATAATGCAGGAAAGAAAAGAAGTGGCAATGTCTACAGCAGAGTGAAACAAATTAAGCACACAAAAGCCTCTAGAACAGTAAAAAGCCTGTAGAACAGTAGTCCACTAAGCCAGCGATCTCCAAACTGTTTTGATCGCACGCACCTATCAGTGAAAATTTTTTGAGCATGCATCCCTAATGTATGTATATTTATTTATAAATTATATACTTCTAATACTGAAGTTCCAATATTTTCTTCCCACACCCGAATGGATCATCTTGCGCACCCCCTGGGGTGCACATACCCCACTTTGGAGGCCACTGCACTAAGCTGTCAGGATTGGGCTGCAACCCAAGAGCAGAGAGAAGACTCCCTTTTCAGAGGTTAGCTGTACCCTCTTTGGCAAGCATCAGGGAAGTGGAGGGAGGACTGAGACTTGCAGTGACACTGATGTTGTTAACCAGATTTATTATTATTTTTGGTATTTTAAATCTGGAACTAGAAGAGTTGGTACAAGATAAAATTGGTAATATCCATTTCTTATGGACTGAGCACATCTTTCATCTTTTTTACCATATATAAATCTATTGCAGGCAATCCGACTTGAATAAATTCATACTGTTAAACCAGTCATTAAGGTACTTTTGTCATGGGCACTGTGTCACCCTCCAATCTGTGCAACAACATTAAAAGGCAGCATAGAGGCCTCCCAACTCAATGAAGTTAAGCACAACACTTTAAAATGAAGTTAAATTATGATTGACAATTAATTAGGTGATCGCTGCTAGGCACTAGAAGCAGATGCATTACCAATTTAGTATATTGCTGATATTTTAGCTACTGAACAAATGTTTACACATTGTAAAGGCCACCAGAGTATGTCTAACTCTCAGAACGCCTGTATTCCAATTAATTTGGCATTGTACACACTCTGTTTGCAGTTCTGATATTGTCTCCACGTTACTCAGAAGAGTTCTGTTTCAGGTACTCAGAGACTCAGTAACAGCTGGTTTTGCTCCATTAGACTAACAAAGTGATAGAATAATGAATTAGATTGCAGTCTATGCTTGAATATATATTTTTAATAGTTGAAAGATATTCCTTTTAGACCTGTATGCTACCAGAAAAGCTGCATTCAATTCCACCACAGAGAGATTCCAGCTTGCAACTCCCTTTTTTGTTCTGAGGCTGTCCTGCTGGTTTCACAGCTGCCGTGGATCTGTCCGCTTGCAAAGACAGCAAGCCAAGTAGTTGAATTTGATTTACATAGCAGTATCTCCACTATAAATATAAATCTTCCCTGGCTCCATTATAAGATCAAACAAAATTATGTATTTGGTGTAGTTCTGAATTATTAATCTGACAGTCAGGAAACCTGAGTTTATTTTCAGCTGTTGCACAAACTTTTTTTTGCCTTTGTAAATTGCTTGTTACCCTTGTGACCCAATTTCCCAACTGGCAGTACTGTCCAAAAGACTTGCTTCACTAATAGCTGTAAACCACTTGTACAGGGCTTTCCATTTCAGAATTTTGAAGAAGGGCAAAGTTTTCTTATTGCCCACAATTTCAATGCATTTATTTAATCACCTCTAATTAGAGAGCTAATCCCGTCTGTTCCACAGTCTTTCCATGCTGCCTGTTTATTTAGGGTTTTTTTATATTTTGTTTATTCCATCCACAAAATACCAGACTCTGGCTTTTATGGGTGGGTTATGAAGAATAGATAGGAAGGAAGGCACTTCTATTTTGCAGTCAATCAAAATGCTAGGCAAAACTGACTTCCCCCCCTCCCGAATTCATGCCAACTCCCCAAACTATCGTTGGAGTTCCCAAGAGTTCCTAAAACGGGCATGAGAGGACAGGGAAGAGATGAAACTGTTGCCTTTCTCACTCAGCCATGAAGTGGGCCAAGCCTGCCGAACTGAACCAGCCCACCAGAGAGGCCAAGCTATGCTCCCAATGGCACTACCGTGGGATGCCGACAAGGAACCCCACACATCAGAGCTCAGAGGTACCTGCACATCAGTGCCCTTCTCAACACATTTGTCATCTTTCCTGCCTCTCACACTCAGTATGATTAAATAAGAGGTTGTGCAAAGTGGGACAGACAGAAAGGGAAGATTTGAGCGTGAATGCCTTTGTTTTTGTATTTTTCTCCGTAGTCCCAAAGCCTGGCTATTCATCTTGTTCAGGGTCACATTAAGATACAGTAGGTTCTGCTGGTGCTCATATAAGTCCTCTCATTTTCAGTGCTAAAGCACGTAATTTCTCCTTTGCTGCAAGTCAATTAACTTAGTAACAGCTCTACTCACTGTAACTTGGGAGAGGTAAAAATTAGAGGAAAATAATACTTAGAACTGAATGCATACAAAGATTACAATTATTTTAAGATCAGACACAGGGCCTAAACCATTAACAGCCTTCCCTCTTGATCAGTACTGCTGTAAACCATACGGAGAACACACAGCTGGCCACACATTAGTTTCACTGTTGGGCTGTCAACCATTTGAAGGCTTTCACCAAATTCCTCTCCACAGGGCATTTTCCTTTTCCTTTAGATCTGTAGACACATGGTACTTTGTAAGGAAGTGCATGTAAATGCATGTAATGCAATTACTGTGTTCTGTTCTGTTTGTTTTTCTCGGGGGCAGAAAAGGTATAGAAGATTTTCATGAATCGTTGTTTTCCCTTAAACATTCATCTCGTAGGATAGCAAAGCTCCCGATCTGTATCTTCCACCCGATCTGTATCTTCCATAGTTCAAAGGATATTTTAGGACTGGGTTATGTGTGCCTTCTACAAAGTTAAACTGAGACACCTTAACTTTTACTGATGCTACTGGAAAAGGAGCATCAATATTGTTTTAGACCATGTCTCTCATCGAAGTTGCAATCTTAACATTAAGAAAAATTGGGTTTACTAGATTACTTGGATTTTAGCATCAAAATATACCTTACCTTCCACATCATCATTCGAAAACTAAACCAAACAGATTAACAAATTGGAATAAATGTTAGGAATAAAAATCTAAAGAACTGGTAGAAAGCAGATGAGATATACTCCATTTCATACTGTTGATCTGCTTCATGAATTTTATTTTTATTATCGAAATTTTGCACTTAGAAAAACAGTAAGCTTTTCCGTATAAAAACATGAATAAAACTAGTAGGTCTGTCCTGTGTTTGGCCTGTTTATCTCATGCAGTATGCTGCCTACAGAAGCAGATGGCATCAGAGATTATGTATGAGGAAAGTACAGGATACTTTACAGCTGAGAGATGTGTGAAAAAAAATCCTCTATGAAAGTCTCCCCTGCTTTCAAGGGCTACATAAAGCATGGAAGTTTATATGGAATCCATGTCTTACCAACTACTACAGGCATGAATAGCCAATCAAATTTTATTCTGTATTTCAAATCTTGTTAAGTTCTTGATGTCAAAAACACTACCTTGGAGGAAGATCCTGATACAATTCTCATTAAAATTCTCATCCTCATTTAATTGGCTATCCTCTGGTTTTCTGTTTCTAGTCAGGTAACAGGAGTTAATTGTCTAAGTTCTTCATGCAATTTCATAGCTGTTTCTGTTTTTCATCTCTTTTCAAATATAATCAATCTTGATCATTTTGATTTTTCTTCAAATTGGAGTCTCAGTCCTTCATAGTCCTCTTCAGTCAACTGCTTCCAGTTTTGCACATAAGATTGAGTCTGCAGAGTGTTCTGGATGAACTTGTACCATGGATTTCCACAACTTCATTATACAACACTCTGCATTATTTTGAACTCTATTCCTTCCGCAGTGTGTCAATGCCTTAAAGAATAAGGAACATGGATATACCTACACATTATCCCACTAACAGGAATGACAATGGGAAGGAAATGGGAAAAATCCCACTGACTTCGCTGTGCAAAATGTGCAGATCCACATGTTAAGATTATTGATTAGTGTACATTCCACAGAATCCAAATATACAAACTCACAGATAGGAACCTTCCTCTTCTGTTACTGGGATATAACATGCTGTTCGCAATAATGCCTTTTTAAATTGGTTTAACTATAAGCAAGTTATTTCATAGAACAGTGAACTCATATTCCTATTGTCTGTGTAGCACAGAGCAAGCTAACACACCATTTGCGTCAGCTTAGGTTGCTGGCCATGCAGCCTCAAGGAAAACAAGAGCTGTTCAACGTTTGCCTCTTACTCTGCAGCCTCCATCAGCCTGGTGGGACAGGTGAGTGAATTTCAAGTGTTCATCTGACAATAGCTGCTCCAATAGCTCATCTCTAATAGCTGCTCTCTTGGGAGAACACGCACATCATTAGAGAAAATGCTGCAATATGCAGTGCTGTCCTTAGCAGAATCCTGTTCCAGTCACAATTTTTACTTTTCCTGGAAGGATGAAGGGTGTATAGCCTTTATGGTTATGTATTATCGTAACATATAGCTATTCACCAAGACAGTCAGATTTGTTATGTTCCTGTTAATGACTGAACAGTACTGTTATATATCAAACAAATAATTTTGCAATAGATAGCCTTAGTTACTCAGTTAATCAAGTTTTGGTACTTAAATCCATTGCAACACATGTGCAAGCTAAAAGAAGCTCATTTGTAACTTAGGTGTCTGAAAACTTTATTATATCAGTGCTTTTTGAACTGTTCTGGTCTCAGGTTTTACTTAGCTTATTTTATTGTACATGTTCCACACCAACTACCTACAGAAACAATGGCTATGGCACAGACAGGTAACTAGTACAGACATATTTTCATAAAGAAGCAATATGTATGTATGTTACAGATGAGGAAAAATATACAGTGGCAGACAAAGAAATATTCAAATAGTTTTTATAAAGGTATGTTCAGTTCAGCTGTGTTTAGTTTGGCTTGGTTCTTAGGTCTAATTATTTTCAGAGCAGTTCAGAAGTATTGATAGTCTTGTCAGTATTGATAGAGATTTACTAGCAAACCTGAGAAGAAATGGTACAGTTGATGGCAGTGTCTATACCTACCCCCATCATTATATATAGCTCAAAATCTAATTGCTCACTTCCTTCATAATTTACAAGACATATTTAGGAGACTGGTACAATTTCATTGTAAGAAACATTTAACAGAAATTTGTTTTATTAATCCAAGAACTTCACTGAATAGGGCAGACAGAGATAGGTGGATCTGAAGTCACTGAAGATTCTAACAAGTTTATCAGGAAAAATACTTGCTAAAATGTTTTAAAGTCAGTACAAAATAGTAACAATGCGAAATAATAAAACAAAGACAGAGAGCTCTCTGGATAAGGTACTCATCACTGAAAACTTTTAGCAGGGCCTGTTGCGACAGGACAAGGGGCAATGGCTTTAAAATAAAGGGGGGTAGATTTAGACTAGGTATAAGGAAGAAATTTTTTACGCTGAGGGTGGTGAAGCACTGGCACAGGTTGCCCAGAGAGGTGGTGGGTGCCCCATCCCTGGAAACATTCAAGGTCAGGTTGGGCAGGGCTCTGAGCAACCTGATCTAGTTGAAGATGTCCCTGCCCACGGCAGGGGGGTTGGACTAGATGACCTTTAGAGGTCCCTTCCAACCCAAACTATTCCATGATTCTATGACTTCTACAAGGCATGTTTTCCTTGTGCCTTTGATATAGAATTCCCTGGCTAAATTAGTGCAAGTCACACAACCTCCGTCTAAGTCAATTATTCAACCGATAATGTGGGGAAAATAACGCCAGTATGCTAATAATACAGGGCTGCTGAAGGCTTCTTTTTTTTCCTTTTTCTTTTTATTTTTTTCCCCTGTAAAATATTTTGTGCAAGATCCTGATATATTACAATCTTGCCTAAGGGCCGCTGAAGTCAGCAAAATCTTTAACAGAAGACAGACATACAAAATACTATTGGAAAAACAGATAGCATGTTACATTACTACTTGGGCTCTTTTTCAGGTTGGTGGCACTTCAGCATTCTAGATGCCTTATGAACACAACGGGCATAGCTGTCAAGATCACTTTACAGCCACCATCAGACTGCAATCGAACCAGCAGTGTGGGGATATAAATGCATACCACATAAATACAGCTTGCCAACCACAAGATTAGCTACTCCAACAAACCAACTCTTAGCTCCCATCTAAAATACAACTAGCAGAGATCATTTGCAGAGCAGGATTTCCTGATGCTTTTCTCACCTGCAGGACTTCTAACTGTACAATGCCCTGGGAACAGGGCAATAATGCTGGTTCTCACGTCAAAAGCTTACAGATGCACATATGGTCCTGTGGTTTTTTTGTGGTTTATTCTGCAGATTGTGGTTGATCTAGCATACTATAAGGAAGCAGAGTCTCTCTTGTGAATAGCTACCATTACACAGACAAACCGCAAAGAAATTTTAGGCTTTATTCTTAAGGGCATTTATTTCAGTGTAGGGTACTCAGTTTCTAAAGCCTCAGCCTAATAACTTACACCTCAGAAACTATATTCACTTAAGAACAGTTATCCAAATTAAACCAGAAAAGGTAATGAAGGCCTTTGTTAAGATTTACATTTAATTTACACCCACATTTTTCATTTTTGGAAACTAAATATTTTTGTACTCACTGTTGAGAATATTATTCAGCTGACACCGTAATGATTCCTAGGTAAGGTTTCTTCTTCGTACTTTTACATGAGTGAAAAATAACGTTTAAAAAATGCCTCATAACGGAATTTTTGCATCGTCTGAAAATCTAGGTGTTTCACATTAGAAATCCCAGCAATTTTAATGAAAACACAGTAAAGCTTACAAAATCCAAAATGCCAGTTCATAATTAGACAAATTCCTAAAGCTACTTAGTTTTCATTTTAATGCCTAATCTTTGCCCAACTCTGACTTGCAAATTATGGTATAAATACATGTAATACTTAAAAAACACAAAGATGCAAACCCTAATCTTTAAATTGATTACATGCCAGGCTAATGCTTAGAAGTTTAGAAACTGTTTATAAGCAGATATTTAAAACCAGACACATCATCTTTTCAAAGGCACTCCTTAGAAGGATTGCAGCAATTTGTCTTTGGCAAATTTCAGCCTAATATTCATTTACAGTTGTATTTAGAAAATAGCGCATTTAACTTCTATTCTTTTAGCCTGTATTGTATCGGGGATATTCTATTTCTCAGAACTAAGTGATCATACAGTCTACATTGCAATGCATAAATCGAAGATCTAATTGTAATATATAAAGAGACATTACTGTACTCACAATCAAGGATGTTAGGCAGGCATGATCAAACTTTTATGATTGATACCAATAATCATGATTGTTTCACTGCTTATCTTGTCTTCCCCTCCATTCTCTTCATTCTTTTAATTTGAAAGGCTTATGCCTTGAGCAACTGTATTAAATTTTGCTGTTTCCCTACTGTTGTAAGACAGTAAAATAGTTTTTGGCTAAGTTGTGGCTGTGTTTCAAAATGGAATACAGTTTGTCCTCACTCAAAAATGTTGTTACTATATGTCTTCCACTAAGTCGCATTTGTTAAGCTAGTAACCCTTAGTTAAAACCCATATATTGCCAAAGCATTGCTATGGTACCAATACCCTCCCTCCAAGGAATTTTCCAGGTCTCACCTCTGGTAACATACTGTGACTGAAATGATATATATCATCAAAGTTAGGACTGGGACTACTGCCATCCTCTAGAAGGCAGGCCACGTGTGCTGAGGAAGTGAAGTTTTTATTGCCTAATTCTGCTATGTGAACATGAAAAAGGAGAACAAAGCACAGTAACTGCTCTCAAAGAACCAAAACTATAGCCTGAAAGAATTTGAGGCTTGAAAAATAGACCTGCATATAAATTGCTGAAGTAGCTGACAGAAGCTTTTTTCCTTCGGACTTCCATTAAATTATGGAAGATTAAAAAAGGGCACAAAAATATTTAGGCTATTATTCCAAAGGATTTGAGTGGAAATACGTTTTGTTCCCTTTGGTGTTCTGAGAAAATGAGTCCTAGTGATTACATTTGTATAAAACGGGTAAATTTTATTTATATGTTTCATTTGGACTTCAGATGAAAAGCTCACCTAAAAGCTTGTCTAAAAGGTCAGTTTTGATGCAACCGACCTAATCCCATGCCATTTTGAAGTACCATACTGTTCTCTTCTGCCAGTATTCTGTAGTTTCATAGCCTCGTTTGTTGTTTATTATTCCATTGAAGATAAATGAAAGGTTAAGCAGATGTATTAACTACGTGGGTCATTTACTTGGATCTTTTCTTGAAACTATTATGAATCGGCAACTGAAAATTCTCAAAACAGATTTAAGCGCAAGTACTCCTTGCTTGCAACCTTCTCAAACCAGTGAGTGTTCCCAACATTTCTGATTATGAATTTGGCAGAGCAGGAAAATGGACTCCACCTGAGGTACTCGTCTCATAGTAACACCAGTTCTTAATGCTTGAATTCTTTTAAAAATTAAATCTCAGGGTTCTTATTTAATGCAAAAGTAAAGACGAACAAGAAAGGTTGCTACTACTGCATTACAAACAAAACAGTTGTCAAAAAAAGTAGAGATTGTCTTTGTACAACTAACAGAGCATAGATAATATTAGATCTTAAATTAACTGAAAAAGCAGAAGAACTCACTGTGACCAATCATCACTATTTGGGAGACCCAGCTGATTGGCCTTGAAGCATTCAGTAACTTCTCCTTTAACTAATTTTTTAAGAACATTTCAAAATTACAGTGTACTTACTGGATTGAGAACCACTGTGAAGAACAACTCTCCTCCTTGAATACTTTTGTCTAGTTCCTTTGGGCCTCCAGGATACTCTTTATAGAAAATTGTGTGGGTGAATAAGCCACAAGTTTGCCTAGGAAGCACCTGAGTGCATTTAAAAAAAAAAAAAAAAGAAAAATTCAGAAGACATTCACAAAAAAAAAGCTTGTACTTTTAATGAGATAATAAATGCCAGATAAGTAATACATAACTGATAATGTTCCTTTGTGATAATTCCTGGGTAGATTTGGCATCACAACTTTGCCAGAAGTCAATAATGATCTAGCTGAATTAATACACTGGCAGATCAATAAATAGTGCTTACTGAAAGAAACAACATTATTATTATCAATGAAAATGTTATTATTATCAGTGAAATCATAATGTCCAAAAATTCATCACATTTTGTTTGAAACCGGAGATTGACCTCAATCAATAAGTTACAATTCAGCAACCTCCTCAAACTAATTTTGTCCGTAACACCTGATCCTAACACTGAGTATTTGAAGTCTGGTCATCAAAGATTTCTAAAATTTTAAAATAATTTGAAAAATAATCTAAAATATTATCTGTATTGTATTAATCAGTTCCACTTTTTATTTGAAAGATGGCTTTGTTGTAAATTTAAACTGGAATTTGAAAGTCAAATTTTTTTTTTTTTTTTTTGGCTTAGGCATCACCACCAATAATTCTACACTGACACATGATGAATTTTGCCAATAATGCTCACATTATAAGAAAGATTTGCTTCTCATTCAACTGTGCTAGTTTTGTAAGATCAGTTGCAATAAAAAGTAGCATAAACAAAAGCATGTATTTTTAAAAACATGCAAAGAACAAGTCTTTTGAATAGGAAGAATTAATAAATGCAGTTAGTTTTCCAGTAGAACTTCAGAGTATTTTCTATCAACTTCAGAAAATAATTTGCTGGAAAGTATTTCAATTATGTCTATTTTTTATGGAAGATCAACAGCTGAGTATTGATGTTCACATATAATTCTTAAACTGGGATACTTCTCAAACATTTTAGTCCAATTTAGAACATTTATTATATGATAGCTTAAACTTTTAAAGCAAACAAATCCCTTACTTGACATAGACTGTGGTTTTGTAGATACTCTTCATTTCTTGTTGTGTCATTTCTCAACATCTTTTTTGTAATGTACAGGATACTGTGACCACAAATTGTAAATTCTGTGTTGTCAGAAAACGTATGGAATTTGTGTGTTTGCTATAAACTTGCATGTAGTTCTTAAAAACCTTTGGATTTCACCAATGAAATATGAGAACAATTCCTCACAGAGGCAGGGAATGAAGCTGTACTGGATGGGAAATGCTCTGGCAAATCTTACACAACGGTTTTGTTACTGAATATATTAATCGCTATTAGCCTGCAGAGGTAAACTTTTCAGGAGAACTGAAAGCTTGAGACTCCCAAAACAGGTGGTTTTATACGACTGTTCTTGGAAATAGATTTTTGGCGCCAGTGTCCTTGTGTTAAAACTCTTTATGTGTCTTCAAATGACACGTTTTTACAAAAATTTATGAAAGATTTTTGGAGATTCTGAGAGTCAATCAGTCTACCTCAAATGCTTCATGTCCCCTGAGCATATCCACAAACCCATTATTTTATGTGCAGCTATTGCTTTGAGGAGAACAAACTGTAGCTCAAATCTGTATGGTGTCAATTTTTTTCCTGGATGCCTTGGAGATCATTTTAGTTTGCTTCATCCAAAAATAGATCAAAACTTTTAAATATTATTATTTTGCTTAGAAAAGTGGTATCCATGGTAACTTGAGGACAATACCAGAATTCTGTTATAAGCTAAGTGGCGGTCTTGCGCTAGGGCACTTGACCGTCCAAAACTGCTTGTTCTAGCTAGAGGTATAACACAGTACACACACTAGGATCTTTCCCATTCACCGCTCTCCTACATGCTCCAAAAGAAACTTACTCAAGAACATACCATCAAGTATTTTGGAAAGTCGTTTTGAAACACTTCTCAGATAATAATGGCAATATGTGAATCAGAAATAGCCTACGCCCCAGTGACCAGATGGTATTAGCATAACGCCTTCCATGTCAGTCGTGTATAACCCCTTTTGGCAAATACTGCTGTCAGTGAACAACGCTGTGAATTATGTAATACAGAAAAATTGTGTGATTTGACTTGTGGCTGCCCCAGCAGAGCAGCTTCATAGCCTGGAGGGGGGTGTGGTGTGTGTACGTGTCTTCTTTCCCTCCAGCCTTCTGAGTGCTTGCCCTGCATCCAGACTGATCACCTGGGCCCAAAGCCTATCTGTGGGGTTAAGCCACAGTGCAAAGCACAGTTCACACTTCTGTATGGCAGGAAGCAAAACGAGGGCAACTGTCCACCGTTCAAATGGAAGAAAAAAAAATATTTACACACCAAGATCCAGATTCTCAGATGGCATAAACTGGCAAAACTCTTTTGCAGCTAATGGTGCTATGCAAATTTAAAACCTGCTAAAAATCTAACCCATAATATTCTGTTAAAAGATGCAAAGTTGACTTTTTCCTTGAGATCTCTGAACCAGTATTAACAGTAGCACTACAACAGTTAACAGCCTGTTAACTGTTAACAGTGGGGTGCCTGGAGGCCACCTTCATCAGCAGTAGCATCATCAGCAACAGACTGATTTTAATTAACAAGATACTGTCAAATATATCTTGCTACTTATGCACAGCAATATGTGCTTCTCACAGTGTGAACTTTCAGGGTACCGTGCTTTTCCACTTAAAAACAAATTGTTCATAAAATGGTAGAGTGGTTGTAATATGAACATCATAAATACAACTCACCATGATATTTTTGTGGATGAAGCCTCGTCTATACCTTGCAGGCTTCAGATGTGGGTATTCTTCCGTGCTGGTGACTCTGATATTCCAGACCTTTTTCCAGGCATCATAAAGTTGAACGTGTACTGGATAGACTCCAGAATGGTGTGGAGCCACTGCATAGCCCAAATCAGTTGGAATACCATGTTCCTAAAGCATAACAGAACAATGACTGCTTTCAAAAATTTGAGAAACTTGATGTTTTGGCATTTCTCATCCTTTGTTTGTGAGAGATCAAGAACAGGTCTGAAATGCAAATAATGGTGATATCAAAATATGCTGATACGTAAGGGAGGTGGAAAGCAGCACGGTGAAGATGAAATGCAGGATTTTAATACAAAAGTCTTTTTAATAAATATTTTTATGAGTATGTAAGGAAGAGTGATACAGATGTATTTTACATTGTTTTCTTCAATCTACATTAAACAGAAAGCTGCACTCTTTCAAGTTCTTGCAAGGAATTTGCTCACAAACTAAGAGTTCAGAGAGAAAATTACTGGCACATATTCAACACAACAGGTAGCATTTGGCAGTTACAATAACAAAAGTGTGATTTCCACTACATGCCCCTACACAATTACTTGGATTGTTAGCTAAATTTCAGAGTCACCGCATTTCCCCTCTAGTCCACTTGAAGCATAAAACCATATTCAAAAACCAGCTTGACCATTTTAGTGTCATTTTAAAAAAGGAGAAAAGATAACGACTTGTAAAATTCTGAGGATACTAGGCAGATGTTGTAGACTAACCCCTTTTGTAGTACCTCATCTATTTTCGCAGACTCCCGTCATTTATCTTGTTTACATACTGACCTTGCTGGTATTACCTTCTCTTGACATTCAATGTATTTTCTTTCCAGTTTCTGGTTTCCAACATACTCTAATGAATTTTGACACCTTTTCTCCTTTCTTTCAGGTTACTTTTCAAAGGAACAGTATATAACAGATATTTCTTTGATAGTCTGATTAGCAGAATACGCTGTCCATAAGATGATGTTGTGTTGCAATGATTTAGGAAAACTGCCTTTGCACAACCTTTGAATTCTGTTTAAGAGTTTTTTATATTGTTTGTATTTGTATGGTCATCTTCACCATATTTTCTAATCATACTTTGTGTGCAAAGGTGAAAGTTGGTTGATACTTGGGTCGCTTCCTTTGAATAAACTAGTTACTAAGGAATATGAAAAACTCTAAGTCTTATCTCAAAGAAAAATGGGTGCGTGACCTTAGTAAAATCATTTCTTCATCTTTTCTGGAGGAGGACCGGACTACTGCAGGAAAACTAATGTACTGGACTTAAACTTAAATAGTCATGGTTCAATATTAGATGTATCTGTTATAACTTAAATATGACAACTTTACTAACAGCTTAAAACAAAGCAAACTCACAAAAAGCAGCATTTGCTTCTGCTCTGGAAGAACGTGAGAAATAAGACTTTAAAGACGTGAAGCCTCCAAGGGAAGAAAGCTATTTTTTTTCCTCATTAAAGGGCTACTTTGAACCTAGTGTAATGGCATGTGTTACAGACAGGTATGGTTTAATCACAGTTGAGAACCCTAATTTTTCTATATTTAAAAAACTGGTGAAATTATTTCCCTTTAGCAATTCACGGCACACGTAATGGGGCATAAGATTTTACCACCCTGAGGCTGGTGCAGCTTTTGGAATTCTCGTAAGGCCGTACTACTCCTGGGTAAGATCCAAACACCCCGTCAGTAAACCCGCTGCACCCAGGAAGCGCGTCATCTGCTGGTTTACAGCTGGGGTGCACTATGTGTAATCTGCCAGAGTAGGAATGAGTAAGATCTGGCCTATTGGTTTTGCTGCATGGGGAGATAAAGAATGGATACGCCATCGCTTACCCAGCTTTACACTATTTAATTCCATTGCAGATATTTCGATTCCTCTTCCTTTTATCTTTTCTACTTCCCTTAAGCATGCATAAACATCAGAAAGAAAAATCTTTACAGAACATGTAAGACATGGCATTGTCTAATGTCCCATTTGATCTCCTTCATTCAGCTATAAACAAATGTCTAATTTTTAAGGGTTTTTCCCTCAAGTTTTACAATATGCAGTAATAAATATGTAATTAAAATCTTTCATTCTAATTATGAGCCTATCATCTTCAATGTATCAGTGTCTCCATTATTTCTTAGTGACTGTAATTCCCAAGTTGAGCATTTCACACGCAATATACACATTCAGTTTGATAACACGAGGCATCAGCAATTTCAGCCTCTTTCAAAAAAGGATACTTATCTTTGTTATTAATTTAAATGCTTTAAGCAAATGAAACATAATGAGTAGCTTCATGTCTATATGTCTATGCATAGCTTCACACATGAAAAACATTTAATATAAGGTATCTGTAAGTATTAAGAGCATTGAAAGTAGTGAAGAAAATAGAAATTGATGACGTTACCTAAAACAGGGTTGAATATGAATTATTCTAATAACATACTTTAATGGTTACATACTGTAGACTAATCCCAGAGGATGTCTTAGGTCACACCAGAACTACAAGAAATAATTTAATTTCCAGTGTAGCTTGCAACAGTACACAGAATCACAGGGAAAAAAAAGGAATTTTGGACACAAGGATTTTAAAATTTTCATGGTTCTAACTTCTACTGAAATGCTTTCTTTAAAAGAAACAGTAAAATTGAGCTGGCCTGTATTCAGTACAACTAGAGTTTACAGTAAACTTGGTAAAATCTTTGGTCAAAAGAAAGCGTATACCTTCCTTACTTAAAAGCAAAGTTTTCAAATACAAATTTTAATTGCTCGATATTTGAGGTCTATATGTTCCTCCTACATGCACTGACACATGACCATAAGTGCACTCTTTTTTGTTCTGGTATTTCAAATCCCGCTGCTCTTTCAAGGAACAAAGTCATTACCTGCCAGCTAAAGAGCAACCAGGGTATTCTGAAAAGGGAGAAGTAAAATTAGGCTGTTGGAAGTGTATTTCAGCAAGCAAGTTATGTTTGCTGAGATATTCTGATACAACACTTTATGTCTTTACATTGGACCACTTCTTCAGACAAATAATATGTACTATGTATGGCAGTTTGGTTTGGTTTTGTTGTATGAAATTAACTGTAGAGAAAAAGGTAAGTCTGTTTCTCTAGTATCCTCAGACCTAAAGATCTGGTTTTATTTTTTCTTATATTCTCACTGAAACATTTTTTTTCAGAGCTTTGCTGTGAATAGATAATTAGTAAAGGCAATGCTTTTCAAAACAAGTTTTTATAAAGCTGATCCAAAGGGAATATATGTTATTAGGTATCACTGCAGAAAAGCATCTTTGAAAATGTGGCACACTTCATTAATACTAACATGCAGCATTTTCATATAGTCATTTGACACATTTTGATGGAGTATTTATTCTCTCAGAAAACTGGATTTTTTCTAATCTAAACAATGGGTTATTTGGACAAAATTTTATTTAGGAAAATATTGAAATAGAAGAATTCTTATCTATATTGACTTTCCAAGATGGGAACATATTAATTCTTCATTCTGAAAGAATTTTTCCATTCAAAATTTTTCATAAAGTAATAAAAAAACCCCAAACTTCAATTGAGAAGGAAATCCAAACTGTAGAGAAACAGAATTTTCATAGCACAAAAGAGAGTGACAGCAAAAAGCACTGTATCAAAACTTTCTTTTTTTTTCAATTCCTTGAGATTAAAACAAATTCTACAAGGATTGATTTTCCAACAAAATAGGAATAATGGTTTCTGAATACTTAAATTCAGTATAAAATGCAAAAATATAACTCACTAAGGCAAATTTTTTGTTGAGGATCATCTGCTCCACCAGTGACGACTCATTGTGGAAGAGGTGAGGCTGCATGTGACTCCACATATGGGGAAACCACCAAAACTCATCTACAGATCTCAACAACAGGTCGTCACCTTCATCTTCCTCCTCAGTGCCTAAAAAAAAAAAAAAAATCTCTGAAGTAAAGTCTCTACTTTTATTATATTCTTACAAATGTTTGAAAATGTGAGAAAGAAATTAGCATAATAAAATCTGACCATTTAAAGTACTGAGGATTTTAAATGTTTCCAAGTACATATTCCTTTTCCTGAAGTAATTATAGCCAAGTAAAAGACTGAGAGCCCCATTTTCACGGTATCTTGAAGGCATGGTACAACACCATCCTCACATGCATGTGCTATATCGGTAACATCAGTAGCTAAGGGACGGAATCGGAGAAATTGTATACAAGAGAGTTTAATACAGAGTGTAAATGAAAATGTTGACAACTCTTTTCTGGTATTCCTTATCCAAACTAAACTCACTCTCCAAGCAAACTTCTCTACCTTTCGTTATCTATGACACATGGAAGTATTTTTCTTCCAGCAGCCTTTTCAAAATATTATGCATAATACAATTATTTTCTCTTCCCCGCTAATTGTTACCTTTCTGATCATGGCCTATTCAGGAGTTCCCAGAAATCTGCATCTTTGAAGAGACTTAAAGGGTGGCTGGAGCTCACCGAGTTATTTCTCAGGCCCCAGGCCTGTCTTTTCAGATGCTCTCCTGCCTGTTCCTAAGGATACGGCGCAGGGAACAGGCCCTGCAGCCATTTCTGACTGCGGCACTGATGAAGAGGAATCACTTGGGCAGCAGCATACGGCCCTGCATTTCTCCCACACTTCTCATGCTGCAGCTACAGTAGTAAATAAGCCAGTGGTGGGGCCTGTCCTCCAACCCTGAGCCGGCTGGCCGCTTTGACGCTGGTAAATCCTCCCAGCCTGCGAGAGAAGCAGCCGCACCCCAGCTACCCACTGGGACGGGCCCCTGCCCCTGCTCCCCTGGGTGCAGGCAGCGGGGGCTGGCTGGGACCCTGAGCACTCCCGAGGCCATTCGCGTAATCCGGGGGCAATGACAACCCGCTCTCGGTGCTCGGGCACATGCCTCGGCTCTGTATAACCTACTCGCAGAGATTCAGCCTGGTTACCTGACAGCACCTCGGGGATGGGAAGTGTCAGGGTCTAATCAGCTGGCAGATCAGGACACCCCTCCTCGCCCCCAAGCCCAGACATTTATCCTAGTCCCAGTGCACTTTTAATGACAGGCTAGCCCTGTCAAAGGCAACCAAATTTAAATAACCCCTTAACAGGCTGCCGTATAAAGACTGTATGAGCCGAACTCTGACAACCTACAGCTTAACACATCTTCACGGTGTGCCTGCTTCCTGCTTTTCTGATTGTTCCTACTCCCGCCAACAATCAACACAACTTGACGAATCCCTTCTCTCTCTCAGCATTTTGCAACATCTATTCTCCTTTTTCAGTCTTTTAGCCAAACGTTCAGCTCCGATGCTTTCTGCATCCGTATGGCCATACTCTCACTAACCCTATATGCCTTTTGCTTTTTCCTCTTTCCTCCAGCAAACCTTGTCTGACATACCTTCACTGTTGTGATTTTATTCCTCATTACCTCTGAGGGAACTACAGCAGTAAACGAAAAATGTGGGCAGACATACGTAAAGATGTATCAATATCTGTAGGATCATTAGATTTTAGGACTTCGCATGAGTCCATGGGGCCCTGTGTGATGTTCACATGCCGCCAAAGAAAGTGACAGGAGTGCCTAAAGGTCATACGATAGCCAGATCAGGGAGAAGAAACCATTTCAAGAAAGGAAGAAAGCCACAGCAAGGGATGGGCTGTAACGGAGACAGGCTCAACTCATTCCATTTACAATCAGCGGGTCAGTTTGTACTACAAACATGCAATACCTTTGCCAAATCCTACTCAGCCAAAACCAGGAAACCCATGCGCATGTTCCCTCCAAAGCATCTGAACTGTCAACTGAGGCAAAAGAAAGTACCTTTGCCTGCTGAGACACTGGCAGGTGACAAACTTGGCAGTCAGGACCGTTTTGCTGGGCCATTCTAGGCAAAAGAAAGGGGAGGAAGGGATGGGAATGGATGGAGCAAGTGATGTCCTGAATGTGAAAAAGTTAAGGCATCTTTAGTCTCTCTGAACTGTGCAGGTGACACCTGGATTGCAGGGGTGAAACCTGGACATTTACCAAGTCTAGCTGAAGTCTGCTGAGCCCAAAAGAGACCTGTGGAGGGACTGTGCAGCCCCAGCTGCTTTCCTCTCCAGCTGTTCAGCTCTAAACAACAGATTTCTTTCCCTGCCTCTTCTCTTCTTAATATGACAAGTAATACTGACCAAGGTGCACAGCCGAGCACAGGAAGAGTTATGCTCATCCCTCTGCTATGTAACATGCACAGCAGTCGAGAATATTCAAGCTCTGTACATCTTTCTTTGGTTTTGAATAAATCCGGTTTTGGTTCCTAGTCTCAGCTAACATGTCACTTCACTTCCCTCTTTTCATATTAACATCCTTCAACTATGACATTATCTTGTGTTGTCTTTTGTCTCTCTCTTCCAGGCTCTGATGTTGTCCTATTTTGCATGAGTGTCTTTTGCTTTCTGTTTGACGGTAGAGAGCACCTTCTTTCTTCTATATCACATCCTATTTAATACCTTATCTTTCATTTCTCCCTATTTCTACAGTGGTTTAAGTATAAAATTATTTTAATGGGCAATATATATTGCTGTATCTCTACAGTAGAGATTAAACTATCCAAAAGGATAAACTGTGGTAGCTCAACAGATCTCTCGGTGAAGTCATAGAAAATTTCATTTGATCGGTGGAATTTACCGCTCAACAACAGGTTGAAAGGAACTGAATTTTAATAAAAGGGGAAGAGGAATTCAATCTGTTCCACACAGGCACCTAATGCAGGCAACGCAGCTTACTAGAATTACAGGTGCCTCATCCCAAGATGTTCCAGCCTACCTAAAATTACCACCTAAATTCTCTGTGTGCTCAGGAAACAGCTGCAGAGAAAAGTCCAGTTCGCCTATTCTACATGCCTCCCTCTCCCCATTTCCTGGGACAGGTTCTGTAGGGAGCGTCCGAGCTAGCTCAAATTGAATGAAATTATAAAGCAACAGTAAGAGATGTGTTTATTCCACCCTCAGGATTGATTTTACTGTTATCCAGTGACACATGTAACACATATAACCCCTACAGAAAGCTGTCATCCCAAGCTTGGACTGCTTCTTGCAAGGTCTCCTCCTGGCCCTGTGACTCTGCCATTTCTGCATGTCCCAGCTTGCAGGAGGAGGAGGAACATTCCTCTTATTCAGGAAACTTAATACTCTGACAGGACACTTTTCTGTAGGGCTTAGTCTTTCTCTTAGAAACTACAGCCTGGCTCTCCTACTTCCACATCATTGCTCTACTTATTGGACTGTTATGCAAAGAATGAGCACCTCCTTCTTTCTTTTTTTTTTTAAAAAAAAAAAAAAAAAAAAAGAGAAATGTTGCTGCAAAGAGGTGTTTACAGACTTTGCCTACATGGTTATTTCCAGACAGACCACAGCTCAAACAAAAGGTTAATCCAGTATAATAACTTTAGGAGAAAAATTTGATTTGGTAAATCACACAAATGTATGTCCCAAAGCAACCTGGAAGAAACAACAATTTGATGTTTTAGTTATCCTATACGAAGGAAACTCTTCTCTCTACTCAGACCCTTAGTCTCTGTCATTCCTACTTTCCCCATACTACAAAGAACACCATCAAAATGAAAGTGATTTTAGTATTTCAGTCTTACCTGTGTGATAAAATTTCCCTGAAAATCCCAGGTTGAAAGTAAAATTTGTAATCTGAGCTCTCAAAAGATTCTGAGTGTCAAGCAGGGCCTGAAAAAAAACAACCCACCATATAAACATATCTGTAGAAAACGACACCTGGCACAGAAATTTAATATAACAATATAAATATTTTTACAGGTATACATCTTTTCAATTGGTTTTGCTATTTAAAAACAGCTCTTTCATATATGACAAAGTAGTAACAGATATTTTCATTATCATTTAAAGATTAAAGACAGCATGCAAACTCCATCATTTTCCTCATAAAGATGACCAGCTATTAAATACTGGTTTCTCCCCGAATCATGAGACAGGTAAACAAAGGCACACGCCAGAGAAAAGACCTTCCACTGATTACTCAGAAAACCTGGGACACAGCCAGGAATGAAATTCAGATCTCTTGTGCCCCCGACCACTGCTCCATTCACTGGGGTGAACAGCATCTATTACAATTATATTTCTCTAGGTCAGGTTAAGTACATACACAGCATTTTAGTCATGTTACAAAATCACTGACAATAAAAAAAAAACATCCAGAAAGACAGAAAGAAGCTAGATACACGTACTTGCACTAAATTAGCACAAACAAAAAAACAGCATGCAGGAAGAAAGGGGAAAGCTGTTATTCATCAGATACAGCTTCAGTCTTTGATTTCAATATGCTCTTCTTGATTTGTTACTCTCAGGAGTTATCTCCCAAACTCTTACACTCTGCTGTTGTTTGCTCTTCCAGTTTTCCAGGTGTAACAAAGAAACCTAGCTTTCCAATGCAAAACAAAACTTTGCAAAGCAAGAACAAAACATAAAGAGCAAAAAGCCTCCTCTAAAATGAGACTTGGAGTGCACATTCCTCCGAACAGCCTGCTTTCAACTGAGCACTTGATAGTTGGTGATTTATGAACACATTGGACTCTTTGGAGATTTGTGCCACTGTACACAGCACACCAGAAGTGTACGGCCAGCTACAGCACACACACACACACACTTGGGGACAGGCACTCATGCAGTACCTTTGAAAGAAAGGAAAATATTTATACATCAAAGGTCATCAGAGTTTTCAAAGTAAATATACATTATAGCACAATGATTTTAATAAAGTGATTAAAAGCAATACTATTGTCAGAAATTAGTAACTCTAAGCATGTTATGAAAGGGGAATGTATTTAAAAGTGCAAAAAGATTAAAATCACTGGAGATTTTCAAAGGTTTAAAGGTCTAGTAGGCTCCCCACTCTTGAAATTCAGTGACAATTTGGTGCCCTGAAAACTACGAGCCAGTAATTTTAATTACAGTTTCTTTGGACATTTTCATTATATGAGTAATTTGTCTACAATTATTTTTTTAACGGGAATACCAATGACAACAAAATGTTCGCATGGAAGTCAAGTCTAATTTTAGATATAGGCATAGCATAGTCAAGTTACAGTTCCTTAAAATATGACTCATTTTACAGATGGAGGCGATATCCACCTTATCAGAGAAACTTTTGGGCATACGAGCTCTTCTTCAGGTCTTTTCCAGGGCTCATCTATACCAGGTTCCAATAAAAGTACGGTCTCCATCTGCAAACTCTGTCTCTCCATCTGCAAACCCTGTCAAGCCTGTTTCCTTACACTATCATATCGACAACATTACAGTGACAAAATCAGGCAAAGGGTGACAATAGCAGGGGCTCCCCTGTGCACCAACCTCAAGAGAGGCCCAAGGCAGCGGGCCCAGCAGAGCTCCCATTGCCAGTAAGAGGTGGCCACACAGCGCAGCTGGTGCACGTCCCCGCTCTGGGCTCGCCTTTCCCAACACTCCCTTTCCAGAGCTGAGCATTTTCACCTGGCCCCATTGAGAGACTGCAACACTGCCCAAAGCGGGAACACGGCCGCTCTCCAGTCCTCCGCTATCCTGCATCTGAGGCCTCAGCGAGCTCACTAAGCTTGTAGCTCTGGCTGGCTCAGGGAAGCTGGTGCTTGAGGGAGCTGATCTGCAGCAATAGGAGAGACAGTCATTTGTCCCTGTCCTGAGGGGTTGCAAATTTGAGTTTTGCTGACACGGCTGACGAAACATGAGTGGTTTCAATTCTGAGTCATCAGCAGTACTTACCTTGTTCACCATTTCAGCGGACCAGAACATTATGCCTAAGCATATTCATTAAATATATATTAATCACAAAACTAAATCTGTGAAAGAACCATCGCTTTTCTGCCTCCTATTTCTTATGGTCCTCTCAGAACTGGAAGTAACTTGCCTCTCCCACTGTCTTCTTCAGCAGCGTAGCTCCAGCAACAACAGTACAGACAGTTTGAAAGGACAGTACTAGTAAGGTAAAGATCATCTTTCACTGGAAAGCCTGAAAAATGTCCTGCGAACAAGGGACTTTCTAAAGGAACAAGTAAAATGAAGCACAGAATGGAGATAATTGAAAACAAGCTCGAGACATCTGAAATGGAATATTAAGAGAAAAATCTTGCAACACTGTAACGAGGGCTTTTGCACAGGCTGAGAGTGCAAAGATCACCGAGGAGACTTCTTATTCTACTGAAAGGTAGCAAATCCACAGAGGATTTATTACGAAAACCGTCCTTGAGCTGCTGGGAACCTATTCAATGAAATAATTTTATCTTTGCGCAGTTAAAAATGTAGGAGGCAAATGATATGACTATACACTTCGTACGTTAAGAGTATGTATTGTCGAATGAAAGAGATCCTGAGTGCAGCTTGACAGCAAGGTGGCGTGAATGGGCTGCACAGTTCTTTCCCTCCAAATTAAGAACTGTGAGCATATTTTTTGAGCTGAAGGTCTTATCCTGTACCTTTCTAACACTTTCTCAGCTTGTCAGCTCCAGTCTAGTCTCAGCATGATGGAAAAACAGAATGGGAAAAACAAAGAGCAGCTGGAAACACCGGAGAAACACGACCTGGAAGGAGTTCTTTGCTGCACCTCCCTGGCCCACTGCAGCTACAGGGCTGACAGGAGAGACGCAAACCCAGGCTTTCAAATGGGCAGGAGATGATAGCCCATTTGAGGCTCCCTCCGAAATGAGGGAGAAGGGTAACAAAAAGCCCATGACGTTTCTATGATAATGCAACATAGAGTTTACTTCTTCGCTGGGAATTAATTTTGCTAGTGTAGTTACCACATTCTCACCTCAATGACTGCCTGGTGGCTGCATTTTATTTAGGCCAGCGGTCACGATGAGACACTCCAAATAACACTCAAATAACACGAAACTCTAAAGAAAATCTGAGGTTCACCTTCTACAGAACGAACTTTGAAAGCGATGCTGTCGGGTTTTTGGCCATGTTACTCTTATTGAAATCAACAGGAGATCTTCTGCTAAAGCCTTGTGGTGGTGTTCAAAAAATGTGTCAGCTAATACCAACGGTGTACCTGCTCACCTGCTCCGCCCGCTCTATCTGCAAAGAGGGAGGGCACAGACCTGCTGTGAACCACTTTTTGTACAGACAAGCTGAGATAACATTTGAGTTGTCAAGCCTGTGATTATTTTCTGGGTGACTTGACATTTTACTCATCTTTCAGGTTCTAAAAACAAAATGTTAAAACTCATGAAAAAAATATATAGTAGCAGATGGCAAGGCCTATTACTGTGAGTTTCTATCAGAAAGACAGAAAGAGACAAAAGTAGGGGGACGAAAAGCCTGAAATTTTATTTCTAAATGCTGTTTTATATGCTGAAGGTAAGCTGGTGATACTTCCTGTATATATTATGATTGGTTTATGAACAGCCTCTCTGGGTATCTGTATGAGATGTTATACAAATACACTAGTACTGAAGACTATCTTTTAAAAACTGTTTAGTAAAGCCTTCGTATGTTTATAAATAATTATTTAGTACATATGTTTTACTTCCACTGGTACTACAAGGAAAATAAATTGCTGGCTGCATAATCACTTTCATGCACATAGCTGCAATGGAGTACTTTCTTTTCAACTTTTCCTAAGTTCACATACTAGGTTTAGGAAATTCCTTGTGCCAGAAATCAAATGTGAGAATTCAATATATGATGAAAGACCCCCTTGTTCACCAACAGTCCAAAATAATCTCAGAAAAAGGCCCTGTTACAATCCAAGGAACAGACAAAAGTTATCCCAACAGCAAAACAACAGAGTTCTTTCAATCCTTGCATCTGACAAGTTTATAGCATAAGGAAAGGAATATAAGAAATCATGTATGTTGTAAATAAAGCCAGATTCTCAGATGATTAATCAGCATCATCCCATTTAAGTTCTTTCTATTTCATTTCTGATGAAACATCTCAGCAAATGTAAGCTGCTGTTACTGCCAATGGGATCTCAACTGACTAAGAATTTAGGAGAAAATGGACTCTAAGATCACAAATGGAACAGAAGGAACCACGAGAATTATTCTTTCATTGAAATATTCATGCAATAGAAACGTATGAGAATTCCTGCCTTTGTATAGATGGCTTCTTTCTTTCTTGACAACCATGATGCTCTTTTTATCACTTTTCATTCTGAAATATCAACTTTGTTTACAAAGGAAACAGTTTTATTGGATTTTTCTCATCTTACAGACAGGACAAACAGAGGCACAGACAGATGACATGGGCTGTCAAAAGCTCTTGCTCAAACAAATCAGCAGTAAAGCCAAGGATAAAACTCATATTGCCAAACCTGCTTACCACTTCCATAGCCAGGAAACCATCCTGCTTCCTGTCCTCAAATATCTCTTTACATGATTTCACTTTATAGTCTGTCACCGAGAAGTCACAAGTGTCAACTTGTCTTCGGTAAACAAACAGTAGTAATTTCTTCAGCATCAACAAAAATATTTGGACCCAAACATCTTGGCTGATCAAACAAATAAATCAAGAACACTTCGTTGAACTCTGCTTCACCAAAAAGGAACTATGACTTATTTCTGTAGTCATAGCAACACATTTACGACTATTTTCCTACTCAAAAGCTGTTAAAGAACTTAGGCACTTGAAAAGCAAAATAGTTCAAAACGCTGTTAATGTTACTTGTAATCACATGGATTTTAACTAAATTGGCAAGCAGATAGACACAGTCTCACAAAGCTGCAGTGTTAATCTTAAACTTCAAATCAGTACATGCTTTCATGTCAGTAACAAAAGCAAGAAAGGTCAGCTTCATAATTTTCCAAAAAGCCTATCTCCTCCCCCTTTTTTCGGGAAGCAGATCTCATCTCTCAACACTTGCTTCACTATTTCGTGTCTAACAATACTATCAAAGGAGCCATTAAATTAGGAATTACTTTGCTTTTGAGGAAAACTTCTAATGCCATACTGGCTCTTTATTAAAAGGCAAGGACCTTCTGAAAAGATAAAACAAATTAATAGAAAGTGTCATGTGAAAGCACATGAGTTAAGCACACGAAGCCCCCTTCATGGGAGCTCTTATGCAGAAGTAGCTTTCATTTTCTGTACCATATTTCCTCTTCAGTTTAATCCCTGCAAGAGAGGGAAGAAAGAGAACTAAAGTCATTTTAACTTCTGAGTGGAGTTCTTAATATAGGAGTTTAATGAGCTGTAACTGATGTGATGTCCTTTTACTCTACACTTTCTGAGACATCATTTTGCCTTTCCTGAGCATGTCCATGCTCTGAGAAAAGAGGCCTGCAACTGAAGCTGCCTGTGCAGGTCTACACACACCACCTGCCTCCCTCGAACTTTGCCTTCTGCAGAGCCTGACCTTTTCTAAAGTTTCTATCTACATTGCAAATTCACTTGCTTATAAGGAGAAAAAAAAAAAGAAGATAAGAGGGGAAAAAAAAAAAGATAAGAGAAGAGCGGAAAAAAAAAGAAGAGAAGAGGGGAAAAGAAAAAGAGAAAAGGGGAAAAAAGAGAAGAGGAAAAAAGAAAAGAAAAAAGAGGGTTGGGGAGGAAATGGAAAAGAGAATTGAGGAATGTAACATACATGACTGAAGTTTGCATTTACGATGCATACAAAAATCACGATTTTTAAAGCATTGTGCTTCTCTTCAGAGTTCAACAATCGGTATTTGAAATTTCCCAGATATATTTTGAGATTTGCTTTATCACGTTTTATATACCAGTCCCTAAGCTTAGAAGCACTAGCAAAGTGTTCAACATTAGAGGCAGTACATGGCACGGCATAGCACACAACAGACGCCAGGCTAACAAGCTGTGCCTGATTATCAGGCCCGGGTTTGTCCTGGCACTGCCGAGGTTGATGGCAGAAAAGGGAGGAGGGGGGACACACTGCCTAGGGAAGGGAGAGATGAGGGGGAGGGAGCAGTGGGGATCCACAAGAAATGTTGTAGCAGCAGCGTGGTAGGGGCCTGAAAGTGAGAAGCACTGAGATCGTGATGGTAGGCGTTCAAGAAGCTGTGGCAGCAATCGGGGATGGGAAGGCAGTGGGCGAGAATTTGGAGTGTTTGGAGGCAGCATGGCAAGAAGAAACAGAAGACAGTCTCAATGAAGGTCCATCCCAAATGGCTGGGAATCATTATTTTATTAGACAGACTATTTTGCTTCTGAGGAAAAATGTTTCCCTCATCATAAATTATGTATTTTGGAACATCATTAAAATTCAGTGTCTATTCTTTCTGGATTTCCAAGATTAGCATTTTGACACCCATTACCATAAACGTTTAATCTATGCAGGAGAAAGAATAATTGCTTTGGATATGCTGGGTGTATCTGAAAAAATATTTTTAATATCCTTCAAACACAAGGAGAAGAATGCTTAAATTTTCTTTAACTGTGCACCCTCTTAACAAAGCTGACACTACAGAGGGGGCAAGAGAAGAAAACAGAAAAACTTCAGCTTTTTCTGCAAAGTGTTTAGCTGGCAGAGACCATAAATTATAAATAGACCCTACACTGTGTAAGTGGGGAAAGGACACTGCTCTACAGTTTGGTGGAAACAAGGTGTCCAAGAGGATGCAATCCGGCAAAAATAGAAAGACTGATGTAATAGGGATGGAAAAGCTAAACTGCTGACAATACACATGTTCAAGTTTATAAAATATCAGATTCCATGTGAGCTGAAGACCACTATTCCTGGTACTTTGTACAACAAAATTAAAATGGGGGGGGACACCTGTTATTAAGATACAGTAGCTTCAAGAAACAAATTATTCTTTAGTTAAAAACATGGATTTTGGTAAGTCTACCAAGTCCTTTGAAAGATGTAACAGTTCAAAAGTACCACCTGCCAGCAGGATGCCTATTTACAAAGGGCCATGCAACATGGTAGAATTTAAAGCAGAAAATGTGTGCAAAAATTCCTTGGAGATGAAACAAAGTATCTGGTTTCAGTTACTTAAAAATTATTGTAGTTTACTGACAGCTAGATTCTACCTGCAGCAATTGTGTTTTTAAATTGTCAAACAGGGACGCCTTGGAGCCCGACTCTATAATGTGCAGGACAGGCAAAGCTCCCATTGATTGCTTGGGTTAATTCGGACTGTTTGCCAGATCCATTCGCCTGAATAGCTTACCTGACTTCCTATAATATTAAGGCCCATACTCACCAGCTGAAGATGTCAGTGTGAGTCTTTTCAATAAATTCAATAAGCACCATTAACTGGGTAACGCAGCTTCTCTTCAAAGTGTCAATAAGATGAGATATCAGGCTGGAGCCCAATTATGTGCATCTTGGTTTTTCAGTGTCCAATACAAGACACACTGGACCTGATTTTCAAAAAATTCAGGAGCCACAACTTTATTTTATGTGCACAGATGCTGTAACTAGGTATCTGAATTTGAGGTCCACTAAAGGATACTAAAAATATAAGGAGCCACTTTGGAAAACGTTGTCTCAAATTATTTCAATCAAAAGTTTTTTCATCAGAACACACTGTTTTAATGTTACTGGGTCTTCCTTTGGAGGTTTTTTTACATCACATACAATAATGATCTTGATGATGGTCCAATTACACATTTTCAAGTAATTAGGCTCTTTCATCTAGGTAAATCATTTGTACAACCAAGAGATTTAAGAAATATTTCTAACTTCCTTCACCAGCTTTTCGCTTCTTGGAGGTTGAGATAGCGGCTAATGAGAATAAGCTAATTATGGCAAGGTAAGTTGAAGGTTTTAAATACTTGGTGCCAATACTATTTAATAAAGTAATTAGCATGCTGTTTTCAGGATTCTATATGAAATTCTGCATTATTAGCTCTTAATTAAACTGTACTTTGATGAAAGAGGTTACTATTACTAAACAGCTAAATGATCTCATTATTCTGCAGTTAAGAGAAATAAAATCCTGCATTTCTTTTAATTAAAGGTCAAAAAACCCCCAGGCCAATTGAAATAGAACTAATAAACACCCTACTGCTGCATATGATATTTTTCCCTGGATTTTGGTCAGACAGGATTCAATGGAAAACTTGTTGGTTCTTGCATTTTTGCCTAACACTTTATCTGCTTATGAAACACCAAGTATGAAGAGGTAAGTTCTCAGAGTATAACAGAACCCAAAGCAAAACAAAGTGACTCTAAAATGCATTTAAAATCTCTTCATATTTATCTAGTTAAGTTCTTGCGATCTGGTGATCGTTGATGAGCCAGTACAGCGGGAAACTGAGGTTTGTTAGCCACAGCGCAAGCATTCAGGTGGCTGTACTGCAAAGTCACACACACACCCCACACACAGCTGCCTCAGCTCCGAGCACGACAGGCCATCTCTCAGGGTGACAGAGTAGGTCAGATCCTGTTCCAGTTCACTTCTGGGCCACTTTGCTGTGCCTGCTTAGTCTGGTTTGTCTCCATCGCATCCCATCAGCAGTAGATAAATTGTAAGAGTTGTTCACCGATTCACGTAGACACTTGTCTAGCTACCAGTAAATGTTAGGCCTCAAAAACTCAGGTTCAAACAATAACCTCAGATGTAAAGCATTCATACCTCTGCCCCCCCCTCGTTAGACAACCCACAGTTTTACGGCTTCAGATTTTGTTTCGTGGGATGCACAATATTTTGTCATAGAAGTTAAAACAATGGCATGGCTATTCAGTCTAACGGTGTATATATTTTATAGTCATCCAGCTCAGAAAGAGCAGAGGTTGTTATCCAAGCTCCTAGTGCCACATTCATTATCAAGAGCACGTTTGTTCTTATTTATTGCTTCCTCACATGCCAGCTCCAGCTTTAGCTTTCACTACAGCCAGCATGCACAGCAAGCAGAGTTTGGCTGGAGGACAAGGGCTACTCTCCAAGCAAGACAGTCCTCTGCTGCATGGGCTGGCCATGAGCTTCTGCTGCAGCAAAGCCTGTTCTCCCTTATCCACCACACACTGCCTGGCTCTGCTGCTTAGGGCCCTTTTACCCCACTGTTGGCAACATGTGGCTCTGTACAGCCACTGAATGCTGAAAATATCTAGAAGGTTCAACACTGGAAGAATTTCTAGGCCTAATCTCTCAGTAGCAGAGACCACAGCGGCCTCACCTGAATGCACAGGAAGCTGCAGCTGGGTCACTACATCTGCTCCACTCTGATGTGTTTGTCAGTGGCTACATTACTCTGTCCAAAACGACAACATTTTTAGAGATGCAATTTAGATTTCAGGTCTACCTTTACACCCATGCCTTGCATACAAAACAAGAAATTTGTTCCATAAAACCTCATTTCCTATAGATTATTTTCCCAAATTGCTATTCCCACAGCGCAATAGCCTGCACTCCCTTTCACACTGCTGCCTAGGACCTACCCTCCCCATTAGGTCTCCAAAGCACCTCCTTCCCTTCCTGCTCTGCCCCACACACCCTGTCTAGATGAAAAAGGGACAGTACGTGCTATTGCAAGCTCCATGACACAGCACATGGATTAGCCAGGGGCAGATCAAAGTGAAGGATAAACGCAGAGCTCACTTTTAAACCTGAAGGCACTGCTTTGCGTAGATGCCTTACCCCACGCTGAAATCCAGGATGCCAGCAGGAATTTAACTGTCTTTGAGAACTGCCCGTATCTGTCACATTGGATTGAAACTGGTCAGCAGGTTCAAATGTCATTAGATTGAGCATACAATCACGGAATGGTTTGGGCTGGAAGGGACCTTCAAAGATCATCTAGTCCAACTCCCTGCCATGGCCAGGGACACCTTCCACTAGACCAGGTTGCTCAAAGCCCCATTCAACCTGACCCTGAACACTTCCAGGGATGGGGCATCCACAACTTCCCTGAGCAACCTGTGCCAGTGCCTCACCACCCCCATTGTAAAAAAACTCCTTCCTTATGTCCAATCTAAATCTATCCTCTTTCAGTTTAATT
Organism: Aptenodytes patagonicus; assembly: GCF_965638725.1. Taxonomy (NCBI): domain Eukaryota; kingdom Metazoa; phylum Chordata; class Aves; order Sphenisciformes; family Spheniscidae; genus Aptenodytes; species Aptenodytes patagonicus. Next base: position 80,668,714 of record NC_134952.1, read on the forward strand.
GCTGGACTGACAAAGGCAAACAGGGACATTAAAAATACGTGATTTCTTTAGGAAACAAAAGTAAAAATGGGGTGTCGGTGTTGTATACATCAAACTCCAACAGGCTGTGAATACGGCCTTCCGAAAAAACTTCAGTCTTATTTTTTTCTTCCATGTCAGTATTCTCTGGACCTCAATGCCCAAGCTTGGATAAACTAAGACTCACCTGTCCCTGTAAGCCCTGAAGCCTGCACTTCCTGCTCATCAGAATTTTAAATATACAAGATTTCAAAGTTTTGTCTACATCGTTATATAGATGATCACAGCTCAGTAGCGGATGGTATTTATCTACTTTTCCAGAGCACACAAAATTCAAAGCATTTAAATTTTTACAATATTTTTCCAGCATTTAGAAAGCAATCACTGAGTAACAGCGGCTACAATTACAATATAAATCTGTTACATGATCACAGGAAAACTGAAGTCCACAGACCAAGGTATAACAATTTATGTAGCTTGAAAGAAATATTGGACACTACAAGCTATGTCTAAAACATTGCACAAATCAAAGAGAAACACTGGGATTTGTTCACTTCTTAGTTTGTACTTTTTTTCCTCCCTTGTAAGATTAAAGCTTCTAGACAAGCACAATATTTGTGTTAATGCTTAATTTTACATATTAGAGAACAAATAAAGTGCAAATAAATGAAGACTCAAAGCCTCTAATTTATATAAAAACCACAATCGAGCCAGTTGCTCTCCCTGTTTAGTAAAGCACAACAGAGTTACCACATCACTGGCATGTTAAATTAACTGACTACTCCACAGGCTGGGCAACACACCAATGACACAATCCATTCATAAATGTTTCTTAGGGTTTGTTTGGGTTTTTTTTCCCCCCCTAATAGAGCCAAAAAGATTCCTGTGCTTCTCTTAATACTATATCTGATTAAAAATATCTGCCTTTGTCCTTATGTCTGGGGTGAGCCGAGGCATACCAAAAGCCCTTTTTCTCTCTATGCTCCACCTTTATTGACAGAAAAAAAATCTTTGACCAAAGAGATTTTCAGTTTCTCTTTCTGCCTGAAAGCTCCATGTCAGAAACAGCTGGGAATTCAGTCTTCAGCTTGCTCACCAGCTAAGGGTCACAGATATTTATTTTTCTTCCTTCTCTTTATGAGTAGTTCTAAAGTTGCTGAATGAAATTCCCCTGCTACGTCAGTATCGGTATCAAAGAAATAACAGAAAAAGAGAAAGCAAGCAAGACAAGCTTGCATAAAATAACAGATATAACACTTTTCTCAAGTCGTATTTTTCATTATTATATGTAGTCAACACAGAAAAGACCTGATAAGAACTTCAAGTTAATAAAAATTTGCACAGTTTCATTGACTCCTACATGGTACCTAGTCTAAGGGATATAATTCAGCAGAACCCCCCCCCCAAGAGTTTAGTGAAACATGGGACATTAATACGAGAAACACAGGGGGGATGATTTTGTTAGAAGTGTTAATGCACACCTTTCGTGCTTTTGCACAAGTATTTGTATTTCTAAAAGACAAGATTACAGAAACTAGATTACGAAGATAAATATCCTAGCTGGCCAAATTCTACACTTGCAGACTCAAACCGACACACAGGAATCCAAACCAAGCTCTACATTTGATTATACTGTAAGAGACTGAGAATACATCTTAGTACAAATTCCCTGCCAATATTATATTCCTTCCAATAGCTTATTTCATACCCTTTTGCCAAATCTGATTTTTAAAGACTTACATAATCCTTTTACTTCCTTTTGGATATTAGCCTCTATCCTGCCACTTTTATTGGCTATTCAGCCTACACTTAAATATCTCTGTGCTTTACATTAAATATTTTTATCCATCCTCACTGTTTATACCCTGCAGACATCTGTAGCCCATTGCTTTCTGCTTTGGTCATCATTACTTACCGAATTCTTTAGCCTTTATTTTTTCATTTTTTGCTCAGACATTTCCTGGCTATTCTGGTGTCTCTAAGCACTCTCTAAATATTTCTGATTAAGTGGTGCAGAACTGAGCACAATATTCTAGAAACCTCCTCAGTCAGTAAGATGAAGTACTTTCCTGATGTAAAATATTTTTCATGGTCATCTTAAATTTCAAACCAGCTGGCATTACAAACTTGGGTATATGTTAGTACTCATCTTGTTTTTAGGATAGTTTCAGGATTACCATTTTCAACATTTCTATTACCTTTAACAAAGACAGTGACAAAGGACAAGGGATGAGAGAAATGTTTTGTACCATAAAACACCACTTTTTATATAAATGCAAAATTATTTTTCAGCCTCCTTTCCAGTTCCATTAGAGTTCTATCAAAGGCAACTCTGAGTTATCTTTAGTTCAAGTTTGCTTTAAAATGGGAGCAGAGACACTTGGGTTATTCCCAGGAGCGCTAACACTGAAAGGGCAAGTGAATGGGAGCTTGATATAGAGCTGCATGGCTTATTAGCTCCACAAAAATGCAACCGGTGTTCCCAGATCTACCCCGTTAACCTCTGGACAGCATGGCAGGGCCTTTGTCACATGAATTTACTGACTTGGGTTGGAATGAATCTGTGGAGCCTTACTCTGCACAGCCACTGACTTTTTATTTGTCCCCTCCAGTATTTGTATTTTCAAATGTATTGTAGCATAATTTTTGCAATATAAAATGGTATCTAATTTATGATTTATTCCAGATATGAAATGACATTTTAAGGAGCAATACTACCTCATCTTCAGGACTGTAAAGTATCAGAAGGAATCTCCTAAAGAGTAAATATTTTTAAAAATTGGTCATAAGGTTTTTATGCTCTGTCAAACATAATTTTTAAATAGGGAGTAACACTTCTACCTTATAGAAATGCTGAAGTTTGCACAGAAAAAGAAACTGGAATTGGAAATACATAGGGCATTGTTATTCCATGAGGGATTAGATATACACTGGCAACCAACTGCTTTTCTTTTACTTTGTTTTGTAAGCATAATCACCAAGAATCAGTCATGTAGTTGCACTGACTTCTTCCAGGCTGAACAGGTAAGAAGAAAGGACACTTTCCATGCTGCTGTATTGTAAAATAAACTAATGAAATAGAGTCCCACTTCTACCCTCATTTTTCTCTTTTTACCAGACTGTGCGTTCTTGATGTAACTTAAGATCGGGAAGGAGGTAGGCCCAATTTTGGTATCATTTTTTACAGTTAATTGCTTTGATTTCTAGATCTGTCTGCAGTGTGTTTTTATTTGTTGGTTGTGAAAGTTTTATTCAATTCCATTAGCAGCAGGAATTGGATGGCTAACTTGTCATCTGAAAAAGCCCAGAATAAATCTTGCAGCAGCCGCTACTACGGTGATGAATCTGTACAGCTCTCTGGTAAGCTGTAGTTGCATTATTATTATTATTTGTATTATCAAAGTGCTTTTTGAACAAAAAGCACAGAACAAAAAGAGCCTCTGACCAAGAGAGCTTGCAATCTAAGGAAAGAGAGGGACTGACAGGACAGCTGAGGGATACGCTGCCAGGAGGCTGGAAAGCACTTTCAGCACATAACTGTTCTTAATTATGCCTCCAGGCGTGCCGCAGACAGAGCTAGAACCCTGCCCCAGGTCTGGTGCATTAACTTCGTAACATCTACACCCAGCAAGTGCCTTCTCTCAACTTCCTTCTTTCTTTTGCTCTCTGAACTTTGTTACTCAGTGAACAACGGGCAGCTTTTAAAACACCAATCTTGAAACTTTGAAAAAGCTTTTTCGGTGGAGACAAATTATCCAGTAGATTTGAACATCTTACAGTGTACACTAAGGTTTCAACGTGTCTTGACACACATTTCACTTACTTCATAAGTTTTGGAATGGCAGGTTTTGCTTTCACGGCCAGACGGATCAACCCAAACAGAGCTGAGCTTAGGTTATGCTGACAATACTCAAAGTGTGCAGAATCACATGCATTTTCATCTCATCCATGAAAATATTAATGTCCATTCTTAAAGTATAAGTTTCTGAGAAGAGAGAGGAAGACAGAACTTGCTAACTACATGGCTGTGAACCAAAACTGAAGGCTGGCACACTGGGTGGACATAGGTATTTGTGTGGATTTCTTTGGAAGGGAAGCCTTATGCTCAAGTGTAAAGGTATCTCTGCATAATAAACTAAGTCAAGGGAAAAAGCAGAAACAGTGTTAAAGTATTCAGTTAGCACACTTGATCTCTGATGAGTGTAATTGCTTAAGCTTGAAATAGAATAGCTCTTAAATCACACAACTCCATTGAGAACAGGAATCAGAATACAAAAGGCAGACACGATTGTTAAGAGAGTTCCTTCAGCCTAAGGATAGCAAAGTATTCACCACTACAGAGAAATATGGGGAATTAAAAAATGAAAAAAAAAAAATTTACTGTAATTTTCTGGAAATATGCAGATGACTGCATCCATAGTACTATCCATACTACATCCATCTACTTATTTGGGAAATCAACAGTGGATTCACAGAAGCCATGATTTCCTTACTTTGATTCTATCATGAAAACAGACCAAGCACCAGGGCGTGTGTAACCAATAGTCAAATCTGGTGCTGGGGTAGAAGAGCTTGAAGCAAACCATTCTCATCGCCCTCGAAGATCTCATGGGATTTGCCATGCTGAGAAGCAGTTTCTGCAGCCTCTTTGACATTAAAAAAGCTGCAACTGAGATGGATTTCTTTTCTCTCAGTTCCCTGCCACAGAATTCATAACAGGAGGAGATGGCGCAATCCTTGAAAAATCACTGTTTCAAGATTTAGGTCTGCATGAAAGTGCATAGTGTCACAGCTTTTAAATAAGTTTAAAAAAAAAAAAAAAAAGGAAGAGATTCGGTTACTCCAGCATTGCAAAATTAAGCAGAAGGAAAAAAAAAACTGCTATGAACAATTTTATGATTAGTGATCTGCCTTGTCCTTCTGAGATATCTTTTGTCTTAATGCTCCAGAGAGCTCTGCGCTCAGCAGTTTAGTTTCTTAGCAGTCAATAAATACAAATGAGGGAGCATGGGGCAGTACCACTCTCCTGACCCAACCCTCCCATGTGAGACACTTCTGAAGTGCAGACTGTGCACACTTGTGAACGTGCAGAACTTCCACAGGATTCCTTTGGAATAGAAAATACTTGGCATCTTTTAGGCCCAGGTGCATAAACAAGTAGGAAAACAGATATATAGACTATTATCCTCTTTTAGAATAAAACTTAAACTGTTTTGCTAAAGGCCTCAAAGGCTGCAGCACATCAATACTGAGTTGTAAAATTCTGTGTCTAAGACCAGATGACTCTCCTAGGTTCAATGGAGCTAAGGACTACCACATCCAACTGCTTTATTTTTCCAAAAATTGATTTTTCAGAAAAACAACAACTCCAACACACCACCGACAAACCAAACAAGACAAGTCCAGCAAATGCAGAGCTAACAAAAAACTCTGAACTAACAGGAAATTTGGTTTCCTCATAGCCAACACAGCACTGGCAGTATAAGCCTCCTCACACTTAAAACTGCTAACAGGAATCGACTCTGTGCTAGAAAGAAGATCCACTGGTCGATCTGTGTTCATTTTCTTTCACATTTTCAATGTAGAACAAGATGGCTTAGATACACAGCATCTTTTTACAGCTGCTGCGCCTGAGAAGTATCGTATAGATGAATGATGTAGATAGTTAAGCCAACTAGCAAGAATGGGCAAACGTGGTTACCATTTTGGCACAGGTACGGCTTCTTGTGTAGCTACAGAGGAGTACGCCAGCGCTGCTATTTGACATACACACTCTCTTTACAGATTTCCTACGGAGGGCCATGCTCATCCCACAGCCCCAGGGAGGTAGGCAGCGTTGTGTGTGCAAACGTTTCTGAACGTCAGTCCTTCCCACATATAATACCTATATGCATATCAACATAAAACACGGATCAGGGGCGTTCCAACACCCAGAAAAGGTAGCTTCCTCTCCGTTTGTCTGGCAGTTCACAGAGATATGATGTGGAACTTGGCTATCATTAGACACACAGTTACCATGCAAGGTTTTTGTCTTCATACACCATGGATAAGCTGTAAAATTAATCTTGGTGCCAAGCTTATTCCATGGGGTTTGGGTGTATGTAGCTCTACGCAGGTTCAGAACAGGAGGAGGAAGCACGCGTGGAATTCTCAGCACTGCCCTGGCAGTCCCAGAAGTGCTGTACCCAAGGCAGAGCCAGCTCTCCTGCGTCCCTGTCACCCCTCTGCAGCCACCCTCCTCTGGCCGAGGACTTTATCCAGCTTTCTGTTTCAAACATCAGTACACTCCTTTTAAGAACAAAAGCTGGGCTGTATTGAGCAGCAGTTGGGTCAATCTTACTAGATTAAAATTCACAGAAGTTGCTACATAAACCAAATTGCTTTTAGAAGTTAAATGTTAAGATGACTGACTGGTAAAGCATTCTATATGCTGGTAGCAGCCCATAAAATACATAAAACCATTTTTATAATTCGTTTTAAAGTTATATTTTAGTTCTGAGATCTAATTCTAATTTCTTCTGCCTCACAGGGCATAATATGCCACACTACTGTATCGGAAACAATTAGCTCAAGAAGTTAAATCAGTCTTCCTAGGGCATCAGACAGCTACAGAAACACCACAGTTAATAATATTCTTTTTTTTTTTTTGCCTCTTTTTAATAACAGAATGTGCTTTTTACTTATTATTTCAGCCAAATCAATATAAAATACCTTAGGAGCTTCAGGTCAAATTAAGAAAGAATATATGTACACACGCAGTAAGCACATTGAACAACGGCATAAAGGTACTATGACTAATGGATTGGGAATGTAAAATGATTAATCAGAACAAAAGTTCTTAATAGTTAATTCATTATGTTATTTAAAGAGGTGATTAAAAAGATTTTTTGAATCTCCCCAGGGGAAAGATTTACGGCTCAGTGCAACCAAACGGACATGAGTATCTCTGGTGGTTCTGCAACTGAAACATTTGATGACACATCTATCATTTCTTTCCTGATAACCTTCTACATGATCCTGTAGATAAAGAAGCAATTAACTTACAGAATTAGACTTCCTCCTGTGACAGGAGCCATCCTGTGTCTTGACAGTTCAGGCTTTCTGCACCTTTTAGTCATTTGGCCTTAGCACAAAATAGATCTAAGCCTCTCTTCCGAAGCAAATATTTAGGTCATTCTTATGCAAGAGTAACTGAAAAGATATGCCACTGTATTTTTAAAATTTATATCCAAGTGATATGCTTTACCATGGGAAGTTTTGATTTCTTTCCACATATGCTACACAGGGTGAAAAGACACTTCATGGGTTCTAAACAACTGTAGTAATTTAAGCTGTGCTGACTAATGTGGACGAATTTATAATATAGTGAATAAACAATTAGCTCTTAGGGGAGAAATCTGTTACTAAACAAAATTATATGAAACGAAAGATTAGGCCACCAATGCACTAAGGAAATAACAAAAAAGTGACAGCACTGGCTTTGGAACATGGAAGAAGATTGATCTGACCAAATGCAAATGTTTATATTTGAACTTAGTCACTCTAGAAGCATTTTATGAGCAACAGAAACAAATGCATACTTTTAAGGTGCAATTCACTCAACCAGTCCTGCCTAAAGATGAGCAATTTTTCTGTGTTGTCTACTACGGAAAGTTAGAGGACTAGCTCCGATATAGATGTCTACATTATAAACCTCAAAATCTGGGCAAGATGACAGACTGTGCAAGTGATGGAGACTAAAATGCTATGAATTTATTCTTTCTGGCTAAATCCTCTCCATTATAAGAACGCTGGTTGGCACAGACGATACACAAAGAGGATAGCTTTTGTTGTCCAATTCTTCAATGACTCTAATGCCAAAAGACTGCATATTCAAGCTTTTATTGCCCATTTCAGTGCACATATACTAACAGATGCATTGTCTCAGCGCTCACAAAATAGAATGAGAAAAAAAGATACATCATCCCCCTCCCAATAATAGATATGGTTAATACAAAGCTTTTTGCCTGGCAATTATAAAAGAATAATTACAAGCGTAGAAAAAGATTAGGCTTACATGAAGAAAGTGATGAGATCCCCATCCTGACTTCAATTCAAAAGGTCTCTTCTGAAAAGCACACAAAGGACAAGACAGCCAAGAGGAGATCACACAGCTAATTATTTGGAAAAAATAATTTCACAGGGTTCTAATTTTTCATTTTGAAAATGTGATCAACTCTCGAGGAAATACAGAAAGTGCACGTATTGGGGAAATGAAAGAAAAGGTAGACCAACTTACTGCCTAGACCACCAGCACTGCACAAACTGTCAATAGGAAAAAAAAAAATCATATTTAGTGTTCCCCCTATTATCAGCTGCTTTTCCCTTGGAAAAATCTCAGCGCTTTATAGCCATAAAAATTTCACACAGAGTAACTGTAACCAAAAAAGATATTAAATTAGTAGACCGTCAGCCAGGACAATCACGGTCTATTAAGATAAACTTACTCTGTGGATATCTAGATAGATTTTCTCTGTATGTCCATTTAAATGAATTATTTGCACTGCACAGTCTCTTCATCTTCTAAAAGACACAAGGAAAATAAAATGTAACACTGTCAACAGCACAATGGTCCCTCCTGCCTGACAGACATTAGGAGAGAAAAAAAGTTACTGAAAATGAACATTGAGATGACATTACCAAGCTTATTTTCAAAGTGGGAGGCAATTAGGCTATGAAAACATTCTCTTCCGTTATTTCTATTATACCAGAGGAAGATAAAGTAAATAAATATGAAGACGGACAGTTATTGTTGATGCACATTGACAGCTACTCAGTATGTTACACTGAAGAACTACGTTCTATCAGTCCAGATTTTATACAGTAACAGGCAAATCTGTAACAATCAGGTAGCCTAAAAATCTGAAGTACCGTTTCAAGTTGTTTGGGTCTTTTTTTTTTTTTAATTGAAGAAGCTGTGGTGGAACTAGAATAAACTTCTTCTGTTTAATAAAATAAACCATTTATTAGTTTTACAGGATTTAAGTTGATAAATCAAAAAATTTTCAGAAGGGCTCTTACACTTGTGTCCCTGACACTAGATACTCAAGCTTAAGTACCACCACTTCTGCACCTCTAAAGATGAGGCAAAGACACTCATTTTAGAGGGTTGCTTTTGACTTGACCTCTTCTGAGGTCAATATATAATACTGATAAAAAATTACCACTTAACCTTATGATAGCAATTTTTGTAAGTACTCAACTCCAATTCATAAACTTTAAAGAGAAGGGCAGTTTAGCCTAACGTCCAAATATTAACTATTCTGGCCACTTTGCAAATCTCATTTAGGTATCTGAAGAAGAAATTCTCTTGAAAACCCGATCTTACATGCAATCAGGATCTCCCTCCTGGGAGACAGTCAAAAGGCGCCTGGACATGGCCCTGCTTGAGCAGGGGGGCTGGACCAGGTGACCTCCAGAGGTACCTTCCAACCTCAGCCATTCTGCAATTCTGTGAATTGCAGTGTAACAACTACCCTGTACTTCTTCAATCCTACAGAATATCTTTTGTTATGATGGCCCTCTATTTAAACTCTTAAGAAGAAAGAACAGTACAGACATAGCTTTCAACTTGCTCACCTTCAGTTGTGCCTGAATTTTAGGGGCTTAATCAATCAGTCCTTCTAAAGCGAATCTAGGTTCTCTATGCACTCAGAGAGAAGCCTTTGTCTCAGAAGACCCAAGACAAATGCTGCCTTCTTGAGTTAGGTAATGAATCATTAATGAGTGATTATTTTTGCTATCAGTTCTGCATTAACCCTCCAGTTTCTGAACTCTGTCCTATGCAGAGGAACGGGCAGAACCAATCCTAGATGTTCTCTGAATGTTGGGAGCTTTCTGAAGTGTTTTAGGTTACTTTGCATTAATAGAGCACATGTAGAAACGTTCACCTTACTCTCAGCAAGCTCACAGTCCTACCAGATGTGAGTATATCCAGAAAGTATTAAATAGGAGACATGTCAAACAAAATTAAAACACAAAAAAACATTACAGCCAATTCTCTGTTGCTTGTATTTAAAATGTAAGCTTAGCAGAAATGAGATAATCTTGAGTACTGGAATTATACATAGCCTACATTTAGCAACCTATTTTCACACTTGCAGCGCACAATTCTGTCACAGTCAATGCAGCAGAACTCAGTAAAACACTCCTGTTTAATAGGATGTCATTTATCTGCAAATATACTTTACAATAATGGATTTTCAACTACCGTGAATTGATTTTATTTCATTCCTTCCACATGTCATTGTGCCACAGAGGATAACTCCTTTGATATTAATAGTAATGAAGACGCATTGCATCTGACAGCCCTAACAACATGTTTAATAGAACATTTTAACTAAGTAGATGAAGAATCAGAACAGAACACTTTTCCAGATTCCATTGTTTCAGTACACAGTTCTGTATAAATGAAATTATCCTACTTAAAAGTTATTTCCACTTTGATATTATTTCTATGTAATTTGACAGTTTTATTTTGGGAAGATAACATTCTGACATACTGCAAATTATTCTCCCAAAACAATACAGCTTATCCTTTTGTATCTGCTTTAATCAGATTTGTCTCAATAGCCTCCTGTTTCTGGTAAGTAATTCTGGCAATTAATCATCCTAACTTATCCTAAAATGACAATCCTAAGGTGTCACTCAAAGAGAAACAATACAAAACATACTGTTTCAAACTGCTACTGCACAACCCAGTGAGAGATTTATTCAGGCTTTGTTTTACATATTTTGTTACCAGAAACTGCTGCTTCTGCAGAACAACAGTTTTGCCAGTGATGCGGGTCAGACCTTATTTCTTTCCTGCAATTTGAGTTTGCACTTAGGAGATTCTCAAAGCATGTTCACCCACCTAATTCAAATGCCACCATCATGTTTTACACAGAAACTCCATTTATTGAGTTTCACCTTTATTCCAGCTCCCTCCCATGCAATTTGTTTGCATAAGGAAAACACCTACTTATCTAGGAGGTATATCTTATTTATACTTGCATGTGCAGAGAATCTTTTGGAAAAGCGTGTATGCTGCAATTTTAAAGCAAATTAAAGTGTTACTACAAGTTCAAACCTTTTGTTTAAGGAAGCAATATATGCAGGTTACTGCAGCTGGACAAATATATTAACACTGAAAAAACAAAAACCTAGTTAAAAATGAAATAAAAATTACCATCAACTGCACACACTTTCCTTTTCCCAGTTCCTCTTTCCATTATGAAAGTTCTAACAAAACATCCTCCCTTATTTTTAGCACAAAGAGGGCAACAATCAGCATCTTACAGATTTTTAGCTTCTAGACCAAGTATCAGTTTTGGAAGGTGATCTCTAACTACCTGCTTTGTAACAACACTCTTCACAAAAAGGAAGCGAGGTATACAGCAAGAAATAATGGTAAGATGTTACTTCTACTGACCCATAACTACCACCTCAGTCGAACAGCACAATAGAGAGTGAAAAATGACCTTCAGGAATGTACAGCTTAAAATGTTAAAATGGAAATTGTCAAGCCATTTAGCGACAGAACAAGCTTTTAAGACCAATTTTAACACAAACCTTGCTTGCAAGCAAGAGCCATAAAACAGAGATAAGAAAGGTGAAACGCTGCAACCAACTCCTGACATCTGAAACCTATTTCAAACAGCTAATAATCCAGTCTATTCCTCAAAATTTATGTTGACATTTACTTTTGCTCACTACATTTACCTCCTGCTTGTAAGACTAGCAACATGCACATTACATATGAATAGCTCTTGGGTCTAGCCCTGAAGTCCTGTGCTGTTTTCAAATGCCACTGAAGCATGTGCTTAGATAGAAGCTATTATCAGACTAGAGAGTTAAATACTCTGCAATTACGTTTAGAATTGTGTGTGTTGGGTGGGGTGCAGTGCGTGTGAAAGCGCTACCACTCTTACTCCCTTTTCTTTATCAGTTAGAGACAACTAGTTGCTAAGTAATTTCCTTTTGGGAGACTATTTTTCCATAGACAGTAAGGGGAATGGAATTCAGAGGTGCCCACCAACCTGTTTATAGAACTTAGCTCAGCAGGGACTTGCGTGTCACTTGAGAGAAAACAAGTGATAGTAACCAGTGAGTTGTCTTATCTTACATCCTTTTCTAGTACAGGCACAAGGGACACTGCACCGACTCTCCTCCAGCCTGGAGGTTGAAGGAACTGCTATACCTGGAATCAGTGACTACTCAAAGCCAGACAGACTGGCTTCTCTCTCAAGGCCCAAACAGGTTGCATTGCTACTTACTGATCTGCATCCTTTGTGAGTTCCAACTATTAATAACTGTTCCCTTTAAGATGAAAAAAATGGCACTTTGCTGTAATGACCATTAGTTTGTGCACATACTTTACCTGTACATCGTTGGTGTTCATTCTTGTTCTCTCCTTCCCAACGAAGATGTCATCTATGTCAACCAGAATGTACCTATCCAAGGACAGTCTGAGCTTCTTTCCAGACAGGAAAGAGATGGCATCTATGAAAATCAGCTTGTGCAGCCAAAAATTCAAGTTACTGCCGAAAAAGACTCGTTGAATCCCATCGTGGAGCCCCAGGTCATGAATTACTGTGGCATGGAGAGCACTTTTAGCAGCAGGTGGTGAAAGGTTGTCTGGTGTCTTTACTTTTGCAAATATCACTGGTTGATAAGCTGTATGATTAATCTGGAAAACCGCCCAGTCATTTCCAAGCAAGGGACCTTTCTCAAGCTTAGAAGATTTAGTCATATGGAGCAGTGGGGAATGAGGGTTAATGCAACAGTCCTTAATACCCAGATTGCTGTGGACGTGGAAAGGAAAGCCCTTCAACTGAAAGCTCTGCAAGCTGTTCTCGTTGCCTTTGTGAAATCCAATGACACCTACACCATATTCTATACAGTACTTATCTAGAAGGCCTCTGTTCCAAGAGTCCATGTTCACATACTTTAGAATATTCTCATACACTATGAGAGCATATTTGCCTTTATTTTTGTCTATAAGCACTGGGAGGTCACCTTTCCCAGGTGCAATCTCAATGTGAAACTGAAATCTGCTAGATTCTAAAATTGTTATTATATCTTGGCCTAATGTTGAGTACTGACTTTCCACAAACACCAGCACTACAAGATCTGTCCTCAGGGGATCAATAGGCTTCATGGTCTTCATCTCCATCAGCTTGTATGGCAACAGTTGAAGATCACCACATTCCACTTCTGAAGAGATTTCAGAAAGTTCATTTTCCTGTTTGTAGCCATTATACAAGTAGTACGCAGAAATAACTATGCTCACCATACAAAAAGTGGCCAGCAAAATAACTGTTCTTTGAAAATGTCTGTGAAGTTTCATGATAAAACTCATGTTGTTTACTTGCCTTAGATTGTTCTTGACAGCAGCATTAAAAACAAACACAGATTCTCAACAACTTGTTCCAGTCCTCTGAAATATTTATGTCACCATTGCAGCACACACATCTATCTTCCACAAAGCTTTACAGAAGGCATACCCTAGAAGAAAAGAAAATCAGAGATTTAACTGAGGCATCACACTTGTGAAGTATCATCACACAAACTAATGGTGAGCAAAGAAATCACTGCCAAACAGAGGTTTGGGAACGAACAGCTCAAAACTTGGATAGTTTCTTTTTGAAATTTTGCATTAGTAGCGTTATTTCTTCCTGCTCCCACTAGTTGCCACGTGCATTTGAATGTCTCTAAATCTCACAGGCTCCTTACCCCGGAGGATCAAGTAAAAGAGGGTACACACAGGAAGCACTGAAAAGCAAGATACAGCAGCAAAGAACTTACTGTTTTTCTGAAAATTTTTTACCCAAAGATAAAAGTTAACTCCAAGTCGACAATTGCTGACAACCTAAATACTGAAGAAAATTTATAACCTTCCTCCTTCCACCCCCAAGAAGCTGGGGGAACATCACTCTACGTGATTAAGCAAATTCTGTCTTTTATTAATCTTTGAAGAACCAAGAAGTTCTTAACAGAACTTGCATATTTTAACTTTTGTATACATACATACTGATATACTCTATATTACATGTATTATAGGAGTATTTTTAAAACAAAGCTACACTTTTTCCTGCAACATTAGAAGTAAACAAATAGCATTTTACTGGATTGCGTACTGTTTTGCAAATTGCTGGAAGCACTTTGTATTTCTTTGTATTAAAAAAGCATAAAATAATCCAGCTCCTAAATTTGAGAAAAGAGAGTAATAAATCAACAGCTAACTTAAGAGGCAGATCACCTAAGGATATACTTATGCTTTAACTTGTACCTAAGGAAAGCAGTCATTTTTCAAGCCAACAGTACAATTGCTGTCAAAAGTTTCTAGTAAAACAACCGAACGATGTGTCAAGCATAAAATAATTAAGTACCATAAGTTATAAAGGAAGGTTAAAAGCAGATTTTGAAAAATACTAAGGGTATGAAGATCTAGAACATGCTATTGTAACTTCACAACGCAGTACACATCCATTCCCATTTGTAAATGGGACTAGGATAAGCTATGTGTGTAACGTTAACGTGGTCATTTCCCGACTGAGCGCTTAATCCTTCCGTGCTCAGTTTTTTTAAAAAATAAAGTAGGGCTTAAAGAGTGAATACCAAGAACCTCCAGAAGTATAACCAATATCAAATATGAACTTTTCTGTACAGATGGACAGAAACAAATTTTCTTGAGAGATCATGATAACAAATTATATCTACTCAAGCTTTATCCCATGTTTTGTACTTTCTAAGGTTTACTGGGTTTTTGTTAGAAATTTTGATTCCTAGAATGGCTGACAACCTGCAGTACTGAATCAGGGAGCAGATGATAATAGAAGAAATATGGTCAGCTTCTGATCCAAAAGAAACTGAAGTGTATAAAAGATTAATTACATATTAATAAAGGGGGGGGAGAAAGGAGTTATAAAAACACCCCAACAAACTAACAACAGACAAAACCAAACAACATGTCATGTACCTGGGCCATTTAACCACTTGACAAGAGCTCCTCATCCTACATTGTAAAGAATGCGGCCTTTCACTCCAGGTTTTCAAAAAAGTTAAAAAATATGATGTACTTAACAGCACCTATGTAACTTGAACAACCTCAATTAAATCCCAAAGATTGATCCTCCCAGTGCCATGATGAGCACAAAGTAAAATAAATGAGTAGGAAAATGAGATAAGGGGAAAGACAGAAACTACATAGCATCCTATTTATCAAAACAGCAAAATTAAGCACCAAGAGCAAGCGCATGTAAGCCATCTAATTCATAATTAAGATTCTCTTTAAACCTGCATCTCACCAGATAAGCCCGCTTTCTGGATATATTCTACTCTCTTCACCTTCTACTCACAGATACCAGTCTATTAACCCTTTCTGTTCTGGGTGGACTTACACCCAGTCTTGAACCTTACCTGCAGCTGCACAGACTTGCACATAGCTTTTAGACAGGAGACTTGCCTTTCACCCAGGCATATAGGCTCATTAATCAGTGTTAGACAAAAATAACATAATCCCAGTTTCTCAGTTTCTAGAGGTGTGTATCTGAAAAGAAGTTAAAGAACACTTAAAGACCAAACGACAATTTGAAAGTACCTTTAGAAGAACTCAAAACACATTTTTAAGTATCGAGATGTCCGATCCTTGTCACACTAGCTTCAAGAATATCAGTTTAGATAGCAGAAAAGAGATCTTTAATACGGTAAGAAGTCAGGTGACAAAGAAGGAGCTCCATCCTGAATGAGTAAAACTAAAGAGATGTTTCCAGACAGATGATTTTTTCATTATACACACAACGGATTCCCTTCATTTTGCATTTCCAATTCAGCTGCCTGAATGCCAAGAAACTCATAATTTTAGTGGCTAAAATTAATACCTACTGCATTCTGTAGAAAAGCTCTACATACGCCTACTTGTCTTCAATAACCACAGACCTGGCTGGCTTACCCCACATAGAGCTCAGACCTGGTTTACACAGAAGAGAGATGCAAGCCTGCAAAACGGAACTCTTGCTGATAAAAGTACAATGAATCACTTCTTTGTGTCATTCAAAGTCAACCACCACACAACCAACAAGTACAATGCTTGTCTGCTTCTTTTAGCCCTAAACTCCTCTAGCACAGCCCTAAAATACCCCTATTCTTATGACAGAAACCACCGAAGTCCTGTTGAGAGGAAGTTCCCAGCAGCATGATTTAGAAGTTTCTTTCTTTACCAGTCGATGCTTCTGACAGTCACCCGAACCTGAGAATCCTGCCTGGAGCAGGAAAAATTTACAGTGATCTAAGATCATGGTGAGAAAGGGCTGATTAGACAGAGTTGTCTGAATGAGATATTACAGAAGGGTTGCAACCCAAGGGCTGCTAAAGTAAGCAGCAGGAGCACTTGAAACATTTGCAGCAAGGACACGGTTCCTAATGCCGTTCCATGGAGCAGAAAATCTGGAGCCAGTCCAGAAACCTGTATTTTCTTCAAGAAAACCTCTGTCATTTCATCCTTAGCTCCTAATTGCAGGTACCTCCTGGGGCTACAGAGTGCAGCTGTAAGGAGGAGTGGATGGAAATGCCAAGACAGATGTGAGGTTTGACTCTAAGGAGTGAGGAATTCTCCGAGACCCAGCAGGACACAGCCAGACTTGGCGTCCTCACCACTGAAGACAGGAAGGAAGGGGAATGGAACAGAATAAGGCACAAGTTTTAAATGCATGCTCTCTTGAATCAGCTTGATGCTTGTATAATTTTCACTTGTTTAAGGACTGTTTTGCATGGCAAGAGTTCAAAAGAACACAGAAAGAAAAAAAATAAAAAACCCAAAGAGAACATGCATTTAATAATATCAAAATAGTTTCAAAGCCTTGGCAAGGTCCAGTTGCTTTTCTAGAGGAACAGCAGCATTTTACTCTAAGCAACAGTACTTGCTAGATATTCCACCGGTATCTTACAGCACCACGCTAAAATAAGTCATCACGCACTGAACTTGACAGTGGTATAGAGATCTTCTGGGTGCATCACCCACAACACACTGTGGGACCTATCAAGACCACTAAAGTGACCTTTATCACAACTTCAGACATGGCTTCAGGGAAAATGGTCCTTGTCCAACAGTAAAACCAGAAAAAGGACATAATTCAGAACTTATCAACAGTGGGTAAGCCGTTAGAAGCAGCATTTCAGAACAGGACAGTACTTATGAAGTCTTACTTTCATGACAAAAGAATATAATATTTTACAAAAGAAGCCATGATAGATGAACTGCAACTAAAAAAAAGATATCCAGGTATAAGAAAAGGCCTTAAAGAAAAAAAATAATCAGTCTAGAAACTCTTCACAAGAATTCAAGGTTGTTAGTATTGTTTCAATAAAAAACCATGAAAAAGACCCATAGAAAACATAAGCAGCCTTAGCTCAGTAATTTCAATGGAGTCACGTGGAGTTCAATGAAAGGAGGATATGGTCCCACCTACGTCTCAGAGCACTTGAAAACGGGTGTCAGACATTATACGAACCCAACGTTCCACAAAGGTGATTTTGAAATAAGTTCTACCTATAAAATAATTTGTATGGTATTCTTCCACCATCTGAAGCAATAAAAACTGCCTCATTGTTCTTTATCTAGAACCTTACTATTTTAGAAGAATCTGCATTTGATCTCCTATAGAATTTTGCATTTTCATGCCACCATCTGAAAATTCAGACCAGAACCTTTTACCTGTGTCGTTCCAAGTACGAGGTATCAAAATGCCTCCTTAATGTGAAAATCAGCATCTTTGAATATTTAGAATTTTGTTTTTAACTTGTGGACTCCCTGTGGAGGAGAAGATACTGCTAAGAGAAAGCTGAGTCATAGAAATAAGTTTTGCATTTTATTCTGAATACAGCAAGGCTCAATATCATTCTCACCTACCGTAGAAGTGATTTCTGCAGCCCAAGACTAGTTCACATGAAAATCTTGTGGGTATGGGAAAGAAGTATCACCTTTTAATTGGAAGACTTATAATTCTAAGCAGTACTGCTGGGTAGTCACAATTACAGGTATCTTCCGACAGCTAGCATGAAACAGATGCATTAGAATAGAGATCTTCAACTGCGCGTTCATTTGGGTTTTTTTAATTTGTTTTGTTTTAATTCACTAACAAGGTAGTATTGATGAACAGAACAAATACTGTGATGAACTCAGAAGAGCTGAATTGCACCATCAGGAGTCTGGCAAGTTCATCCCATTTGCAGCTTTGTTTAGTTTGTTGTCTCATTGCTAAGCATAAGTGACCAAATTCTTGGCTTCTATAAACCATTTCAGCACAATAACCCTAATGGAAATACTTACATGAGAAAACACTGGCTGGGGACTTAGCCTATTAAAGAGATGCAGTAAGTGAACATAAAGAACATGAAATCATAAGTCTTGATTTTTGTGTTTTCTGGCAGTAAAATTTATATAATAAATACCAAAGCAGCCTCCCCAGAAGCCTTTGCAGTCAGCCTGGAACCCAGTCCCTGGACTCAGACTCATGGGTGGCCGCTGACAGTCTCTGCTCTGCGAGTGTCATGGCAACCCCGCAAACACTGTGCCCTCGTTGGTTTATTTTTTGCAGTGAGACCTTCATGGTGCACACACCTTCTTTCCATGGGCTTTGTATGACTGGCTTTTCCACACAGCAAAAACATACTATTTTCTGGACTTACTAGTTGAAAAGAAATGTTGTTCTGACCATTCAATTTCATAATGGGTATTTATATTTTCTGGAACTAAAAAAAAACCCAACACCCTCAAATGATACCAGTTTCAGGTTCACATCATCATATGGTAATGAATAGATGCTCAAATAGGAAACCAGGTACCCACATAAAGATAGACACATAAAACTGCATACTATTTAAAAAAAAAAATCTATTAAAGTTGTATCATGAATTATCAATAAGATTCTTAAAACTACAAGAAACATTCTTCTTGTATTCAGTTGTGTTCAAAACTAGCAAGATTAAAACAATGGGCTGAGCTGAAATACCCACAAGCAAATGAGAAATTGCTCTCAAATCACATTTTTCAAAGCCCAATTAAAAAAAATCT
Organism: Aptenodytes patagonicus; assembly: GCF_965638725.1. NCBI lineage: Eukaryota > Metazoa > Chordata > Aves > Sphenisciformes > Spheniscidae > Aptenodytes > Aptenodytes patagonicus. The sequence goes on from NC_134952.1 coordinate 80,687,825, forward strand.
GGTTTAGTCTTACCTCAAGCCTGAACAAGGGCAACTGTTTACTGTGACCCTTGATTAGAAACAATAAAGTTGGGTCATACCTACATACAGACATAAAAAAATATTGTTAAAGGGTAACAAAAATCCTTTTCATCAAGAACTGCCAAAAAATGGAGCAAGTTCAGGATTGATTAGTCATCTAGTTAGTCATTATTCAGCTATATTACATTTGTCTGGTTACATATACCTGGACGTATTTTTAAATCTCTTTCTTCTCTTTTAATAATCCCCATGATTATATACTGGTTCTGTTCTTTACCAAACTGGACGCTACCACAGTGCTAGCGACATACTCCTGATACATTAAATGAAGGATGAGTTTTAAATGAAGAATGGACAAAAAAAAGACATATTGTTCAGCATATTAATATGGGCATTTAAATCTACACTGATTAGAATGCTATTTAATTGCTTTGAACATAAAAGCCTGCTTTGGCCAGCCACTATGAAATATGACCTTAAAGGAAGTATTCTGAAGTCATTACATCAGTGTTACTAAAATGGAAATCTTTGGATATACGAATGACACAGTAGGAAGCAGCAAAGTGCATTTGAAAACAACCAAACCTGGGATGGATAGTAGCGCTCAGCTTTTTAAATCAATTATGAAAATATGAAACTGGTCTCCAAATAGTGAGTACCCCTCCTTACAACATTATTCTACTGACTGAAGTATTCAAGCAGCAATAACTCAGGCAGCAAATCCAGGCTGAGAATGAGATCTTACGACTGTATATTAAGAAGACATTTTCAACTTGAAAAGATGATGATATGAGACATGAACTGTCAAGGGAAGTCATCGAGACCCTTTAGTATCACATAACAAACCCTGTAATGTGTGAATATTGAAGGGCTTACATTCTCTCATGTACCTTTAAAAAAAAGGGAATGGCTTAGGCAGAACAAAAATTCTGGTAGATAGATATGCTTTTTCAAGTCCTCGGGGCCAGCACTTTCCAGTTTCTATTGTACCTATGTTATCCTTAGCTCCATGCTGTATTGCTTCACGCATTACTACAGAACCTTACAGGATAGGAATTCATGCATCAGAATTTGTCATTAGAAGACATTTATAAAGATTAAATACATGGTATTTTAAAATACTTTAAAAGAAGGCTTGGAAGACTTTAACAGAGTACAGAAGTTGGGTTTGGTCTTCAAATTACTACTTTACCTTCATACAATACTTTCTATCAAAAGATCTTAAAACACGTTACATCTCACACAATTTTTCTGAGAAAAATCCTATTATTTTTCAGCACTTACAGAAACATCGCTATCTAAAGACTAAATGATTGGCCCAAGGTCTTTAAGATAAATGTACGGCACATTCTCTTGTCCCTGCCTGTACCGTTACTTCTCCCTCTCTTTTCTCCCACAACTGCCAAACACGAGCCAACTGTAAAGAGTTAATACGGCAGAGTTCATCACCATTCCCTCCGAGAGACCTGAGTGGTGATGCTGACAGTGAGAGAAACCCTATTTCTTCCACTTGCCATTTTATCAAAGAGAAAAAAACCCCACCACACCGAAGCCTGAAGCAATTATCTAGCGCATCAAGTAGTGAATTAAATAATATAAAAGTTTTCTGCCATTTCCCAAAGGTTGCATGTGACGGTTGAAAAGAGCAGTAATACACACCGATTTCTGCATGGGATTTCGGGAATCCAAGTAGCTATGAACACCTGAAGTTATTAATAATTACTGCACTACGAGGACTGATTTTGTTCCCCAACACAGCAATCGACCAATGTCCGCAAACACTAGAGGGCAACAGTGTCGCACAGAAGAAGTCCGGGAGGAGAGGAGAAAGGGAAAAAAAACCCGACCAGCTGAAGGGTTGGTGTGGGTACCACACCAGGCAGGCAGATGCCGAGTGCGCTAGTAAAGAAGAAAAACAAAACAAAACCCCAAGAAACACCACCAAACCAACCCGAAAACGCGCTCTCACGCAGCGGGGCGCTCGGGACGCCCCGCGCGCTGGGGGACGGAGCCCCGGCAGCGCCGCCGCCACCCGCCCCAGCACCGGGCAGCCGCCCCGGCCGGCCGCGCTCCCGGGCCGGGCCGGCCGGGCGGTGCCCGCGGAGGCGCAGGAGCCTCCGGAGCGGCTCGGACACCGCCTTGCCGGCGGCGCACAACTTTGCGGGGGGGAGCGGGGGACACCGCGGGGCGGACGGGGGAGACAAGCGCGCAGCGCCCGCCCGCGGAGTTGGGAGACTTCGCCCCGCCGGGCCCGGGGGCACCGCGCGGAGGAGCCGCCCGCCCCGACCGTTACCTCCAGGCGCGCTCCGCCGACATGCCGCCGCCCCGGGGCCCGCCTGAGGGCGAGCGCCCGCCGCCCGGCCGCCGCAGCTCCCGCTCTCGTCCACCGGCGGCGGGCGCGGGGAGCTGTGGAGGCTCCTCCGGGGAGAGGCGGCTGCACCCGGCGGGCACGGGGAGCGCGGCGCGGCGCGGCACCGCCCCAGCCGCGGCCCGCCCGCCCGCCCGCGGGGAGGTGCGGCGGGGCTGCCCGCCCGGGGGTGCGAGCGCCGTTCGCCTCGCCTCGCCCTCCCGGAGGAGGGGCGCCGCGCCGCCGCTCCCGCACTCACCGGCGAGGGGCGGGCGGGGGCTCCGCCGCGCCGCCTCCCCGCCATTGGCCGGCAGCGGCGCTGCCGCTCGCTGGTGGCCGCCGCCTCCTCCTCCTCGGGAGGCTCGGCCGGGCCGGGCCGGGCCGGGGGCGGCGGGGAGGCGGAGCGGAGCGGGGCGGGGACCGAGCCCTCGGGCTCCTCCTGCCCTCAGCGAGCCGCGGTGGCCGCACGCGCAGGCACGCGGCACCTGCCGTGCCTCCTTCACGGGGGGCCGAGGGCCGGCGCTCCTGCCCAAGGCAACTCCCTGCGACCTCCAGCAAATCGCAAACTCCCTCCGTTGTGGTTTTTTCTACCCCGTTTTAAAGAAAGTATGATTTTTGTTTTTCTTCTCAAAAAAAAGAAAAAAAAAGAGCAAGCCCCTTCTACAACAGTGCTGAGGGGAAGTTTAACTCAAATCCTCTTGTCAAACCTACCACTGTTCGTGCAGGTTTAGGATCTGACCGATTTCTGAATCGTTTTAAGTGTAGCGCACTGTGGTGGAAATTCCATAAGGTCAGTTATATTTTCTTAAGACAATTTGGGGTTACAATCTTGAAGGAATGCCGAGTAATGTGTTTGCAGCCTCACTGCTTTTCTTTATTGAATTTTCTAACCCCATCTTAAGCAGAGTTAGGCCCCCCACTGACACTCTGCATCCTTCACTCTGGAGATGGGGCTATTCCATTACTGCGGGTTAGGGAGTTACGACTCCCTGACTGAACTGCATTAGCTGACTTCTAGCCTTCACAAATGGGAAATAAAATTAATAAATTTTACACGTGCCCTCTTGATCTAGCTAATTTGCTTCACAATTGCATGGTGATTGTTAGCTCACCTAATGGCTGATAATTCAATATACCAGATTAACTCCATCACTGGCGGTTGTCTGTCCAAACCTTTCTTTCTGTGACTCACTCAAGACAGAAACTTAAAGGAAAAAAGCTAAAGTCATCTGAATGTTCCTTTTCCAAACATCAGCAGAATTTACAGCCCTTGATTCATGAATATTGTTGTTTACTGCTTTCTCCTCTTTTTTCTCCCTTTTATTCTCATGACACACTCTGAAGGAACACCCTAAATTTTAATGTCTTCTAAACTAAAAAGCAGTGCAAGGTCCCAGGTCCCACGAGCTAGACTTCCAGTAGGACAGAGGACTTGTTGACATGAGGGCTTACTCTGCGTGAGGTTATTAATCCACAGAATAGAGAGTCCATCTGAAATCCTGCTGCCCTCTCAATATTCTACACAAAGGGGTTTTCTCCCGTACCAAGCCTCTCAGCTGCGTGGATATCCTGATACAGTCTTGTTTTGGGACCTCTTCATTAGGAAGGATTTTTCCTACAACATGCTATGAGGTATGGGGTGGAAGCCAGCCAAAAGTGACTGAAACTCTTGGATGCGAGTTCAAACTCACAAATGTGCATGGTTCCCCTCCTACCATTCTTTCTGAAGAGCTGGCACTGTTTTTAAGTTATCACTGGCCAACATGGACAGAAGAGTGTTACATACTGCTTGTCCTCATAAGCACCTGGATGCTCACAGAGATGTGCTAGACATCTCACAGCTGAGGGCTTCAGCACTGCAACTCAGCAGCTGTAGTACCGAGCGGTTCTGGCAGGAATATTAACAGATTTGATCTTTTTTGGTGATACTTTTCAGTTTTTTGCTCTTGAGCTGTCATTGCAGTGTGAACTGGGCATGACGTCTTAGCCATTCTTTTAGCAATACATCTTAAGACACTGCTGAGTGTGCTTCTGGCCAAGATTTCTGCCTGGCCCCCAGTACCTCACAAACCAAACTGTAGTAATGTGGTGTTCCATTCTCAGAGTGCTACCACAAATGCATAATTGTGGCTGTTTACAACATCTGAGGTCACATCTAATGTGCACCATCCCAGAACTGAATAGGTAAATGAGTAGTTAATCCAGACAAAAAATTAGGGGGGAGGGAAACTGGTGGGCTACCGCACTGTATGCAAAACAGAGGCACATTCAGACAACTGCTAGTCTGTACCATGAACTAAGGCAACACCTGTGCTGCTGCTGTTGTTATGCAAGGCAGGGACTGAACCCTAGTTCCCAGACGTATGTACTGACTTGTGTCCATACATTCAGTAAAGAATAGACATTGAAGCAAACCGTCCTCTGTTCCATGCCTGGGAATGTTTGCCAAGGAGACTACTTAACCTCATTTCAGACTGTTGCCCCAAACCAACTATATTCCAGGTGAAGGATTCAAGACTCTAGGATGTAGACCAACGCTACAGATCACAGAATGGCTGAGGTTGGAAGGCACCTCTGGAGGTCATCTGGTCCAGCCCCCCTGCTCAGGCAGGGCCACCTACAGCAGGCTGCCCAGGACCACGTCCAGATGGCTTTTGAATAACTCCAAGGATGGAGACTCCACAACCTCTCTGGCCAACCTCTGCCAGTGCTCAGTCACCCTCACAGTGAAAAAGTGTTTCCTGCTGTTCAGAGGGGACCTCCCGTGTTTCAGTTTGTGCCCGTTGCCTCTGGTCCTGGCACTGGGCACCACTGACAAGAGCCTGGCTCCATCCCCTCTGCACCCTCCCTGCAGGTATTTGTACACATGGAGCAATCCTTCCCGAGCCTTTTCTTCTCTAGGCTGAACAGTCCCAGCTCTCTCAGCCCTTCCTCATAGGAGAGATGCTCCAGTCCCTTAATCATCTTAGTGGTCCTTCACTGGACTCTTCCCCCACAGCTCCACATCTCTCTTGTACTGGGGAGCCCAGAACTGGACCCCGCACTCCAGGTGTGGCCTCACCAGTGCTGAGCAGAGGGCAAGGATCACCTCCCTCGACCTGCTGGCAACGCTCCTCCTAATGCGGCCCAGGATGCCATTAGCCCTCCCTGCAAGGGCACATTGTTGACTTGGGTTCAACTTGGCACCCACCAGGACCCCCAGGTCCTTTACTGCACAGCTGCTTTCCAGCCAGTCGGCCCCCAGCGTGTCCTGGCACCTGGGGTTGTTCCTCCGCAGGTGCAGGGCTCTGCACTTCCCCTTGCTGAACTGCATGAGGTTCCTGTTGGCCCATTTCTCCAGCCTGTCAAGGTCCCTCTACAGGCATACCACGTGTGTTCAAATTTGAATTCCCTGATTTCCCATTAATGGTTGCCTTCAGTTTATATGAACACAGGTCACTTCAGCGTGAATTAACTAAACTTGGGAAAAATAAAATGCTTTGTACACACAAGCCTTTACTGTGCTACCAAAACATGTAACTTAGGCACTGAAATGCCATTCAGTATCCGGCGTTGAATCCTTACTTTGAATATCTGTCTGGTTTCTGATAAATTGGTTATTTTTAAGCTAATTACTTTGAAAATTGTACCTTAATGAATTCCTATCTATATAAATTGTGTTCTGACAGCACTGCTGACTACTTATGCCCTTATATATACACATAGCTATGTGTGCACACTTACACACAAGCTGGTAATTCCGATTACACTCTTTCTTTCAGAATACTACAGTGAAAAAAGATGAAAAAATGTGTTTAAGAACTTCCAGCAACAGTTCCATATCAGTTCAGCTTGGCTTTTTGTTCATCTCCTATCTGCAGCATGTTTAAACATGTTTTCTTGCAACAAAGATAGGCTTAAAAAAGAGGTAGCCTACCTTCCCTGGTGATAGCCTCAGCTTTTTGCCTTTCTTACAGCTGGCCTCTACACATGAATGCTCTCTTTCTCATTCACGTTTTTCTTCAAATTCAGGTCTCCACACAGTGCTTCCTCCTTTTGCATAATCAGCAATCTTTCTATCTTTCTCAAATGAACCGAATCCTGTCTTCTCTTGTGGTCGTCTCTCTTTCAGGCTGTTACTGCAAGAAATAGTTCTAACCATTGCATGGTTCTAAGTCTGCAAACGAACTCTTGGTCCTTCCAACTCCTGCTGAAATCTGTGTAAAATTTAGGCATTTTAGTTACGGTGGTTATTACTACAGCTCCCACCACAATTTGTATCTATAAGATGGACAGATTAATTACCTTGGGCATCATTCTATAAGCCAGGGAAAAGTTGTTGGTTGGAGAGTTACATGTAACAACAACAGTTTTCAATTAATAAAGAAATACTTTATCTAGTCCTGCCATTTCAAAGATCAGATACAGCTTTTAACCAAACACTAATTATTATTTGTATTATTTTTGTTGATATTTTCTTGCATGGAGCCACTACAGTGACCTAGGTGTTTGAAAACAAGGAGCATCTAGGCAATTGCCCACTATTAGTCATTTCACTGTTACTTTTTTGAAGCTATTACAAGTACTACTAGCCAAAGGCAAAGTTACTGTAAATTCACAATGCTCTTTGGATTAATCAGAAACTAGATTTTAAACCAAATCTAATAAATACACAATATTAACAATGCTTAAGATATTTATCTTTTAAATACTATGCAAATATTAATTAATGAGTCCTTAAAGGGTATTTTTGTCATGGGTATTGATATTAGCGTTGCTCTCCACATACTTGACAGACTATTACTCCATGAAATTGCCAAAGATCAGGGCAGTGGCTCAGTGAAGGTTTTGATTAGAAGTCAGAGGTTCTTGACTCAGGGCTGAGTTCAGACTATGAGACCATATCACACTGTACTAGAACAGACATGGTCTGAAGCCAGTGAATGCTGTTCCATGGTAAAATGCAAAGACCTAATTTCTCCCCTTAGTTAAACTGGAAAAGGCTTTCTTTACAAGTTTCATCTATGTAATGAAGAGAAAAATGTGGCCTAAGATTTAAGAAACACGTGGTCAAAAAAGTAATCAACTAAAAGGCTATGTCAGAGAAGAAAAAAAAACCCCAACACTGTTCAAGTTTATAACTGTACTACATTTTTTCCATGCTAGTACAATAGCCTTCATTTGTGAAGTGTTTAAAGATTATTCTGTAGCAAACAATATGGGAAGCCAGCCACGCCTATGCATTTTCTCTAGGAAGTCGCTAGCTTTCAGATGGAAAATACATTTATTGTTTCCTTTCAGTAGTTTCTATTTCATTTTCGATACCTTGTCCTAAAAAATCCTACTATCTGCAAACATTGTAGTAGTATCTTTCAAACCAGTGGAAGGCAAGTTGCTAATTACATGCCGTGGGTGATGACTACTTGGCAGCAGAAAGGCATTTTTATCTCTAGGCTTAGAATAAACTATTGTTACAAATATGTTTTGTTCCATTTTAATCAGGGTATCGAGACAATTGTCATCTTTGTACAATGATCAAAATGGCCAGCTTTGGAATTCAAGAAGCTCAAAAAATCATTAGGTATTTCTGTTCTAAGCTGCAAAACCATCATTTACTGCTCAAGTCACATGCCATGTGAAGTGTAAGACAGATTCGTTAATGAGGAGGACTGAGTATTTCCTGTCACAATTCACCAGGAAATTTGCTTATGAAAAGAGAGGAAAGACTTTTCCTTCCCATTATATCAGGTTTGTAGGTTTCAAGTTAATAACTATTCAAAAAAATAGCAGCATAGATTCAGAATGTATTAATTTTAGTTAGCTGTTTTGAATGTATGTCAATTTGAGTGAAAGCTCCTTAGTAATATTGAAATTGGTTACAGGAAAGTGATAATGGGGACGGAAGAGAATTACAAAGAAACCAAGCTGCTATAAGCACAATCAACACTCTAAAGCGTGTTTGCCCTCTTTAAGAAAGTAATATGTAATTAAAATGTCTGTTAAAAATCAATTTTAGGGTACTTAATAAAATAGGGCATACTCTGGGCTAAGAAGAACTTGCATCATTATCCTAAAACCAACTCATTTTTCCCATCAATAACAAAGGAAAAGTTCTAAAAAAATCTTGTAATTTGCAAAGGGGAAAAAAATTAAATTGCTGTACCCAGCTCTTCAGTCCAGCAATAATCCAAACTCTTCCCAAAGCAGAACGTCATTTACAGTCAGCTGGAAAAATCATCATAATTTCATCTTTCCTTTCCCTCAGCAAAACTAACTCTGGAGAACAAGGGTAATTTAGCTAATTTTTTTTAAAGAAAAGAAGCATCTGCCTTCAACTTCCTCATGCCCTTCCCTTTTTTCTATACAAATAAATTCCTCCTGCCTTCTCTGCTCCTTGAACATGCAACACCTAAAGCACAGCCCAGCTTCCCTGCGCCCTTGGAGGCAGCAAACAAAGAGCAATAAACGCAGGAGTTCGCACAGGAATGGGAAGTTATTCAGAATGCAGGGTAACGCACTGCAGGATCAATGACATGAATGTCCGCTATAAACTGGGAGCTCATCAGTTGGAAATCACTGAGGTGAGAAAGGACGTGGGTACTAGTCAAAGTTAGAAAATGTCTGTCAGCTGCTAAAGCTATGTGTCTAGAAAATACCGCAAGCAGTGCTGGCAGAGGAAAAGAAGAGGTGGAAATATTGAAAGTGTTGATGCTATTGCATAAGGCTGTGGTAAGTCCTCACCTGGAATGCTGTTTAAAGTTCAGGGAAAGTGATTCAAAGTGGGAGAGGTGGAGAGAAGAGCTGTTACCGTGATCAGGGGAATATGCAGCCTGTTGTACAAAAGGCAAGGTGAAGGCTGAGAGGTGATGTAGCTGCCGCACGTGAGGGGGAGAGATAAATACGCAATGGTAGCTAACAAGTATTTAAGACAAAAGAAATTTTTAGCATAAAAATGATTGGGTAAAAACTGTGCACATAGGCTGGAAATTAGAAGACGCTTCGAAATCATCGGAGCGAAGCAGACTCATTCTGTGAACAGCGAGGCAAAAAGCGTAGCTAACTTTAAGATGGAGCTTGAGCGACTACAGGACGTTATTCATCAGAGTGCTAGATTGACTTGATGACTTAAGAGGATCTTATCGATCAGTGACCCTATATTTTTTATTGCGCAGGGATCAACAACAACGAGAACGCTGACAATAAATCCTCATCGTTGACGTTTAAAGTTGCTATCAGCCAATACAGCTGCGGGGTTTTGTTTGTCACATTGATTGTTTCAGGCTGTCTGTAGGCACTAGCAAAGAAAAGCACCTGCATTCTGTTCACACGAATATGAACATCACCTTCCAAGTCATAATTTGTTAATGAAAGCTTGTATTTTGGAACACAAGATGTTAGCCTCCAGGGAAATGTATCAGGTTGTCATCTGTCCCAGAAGTCAACAGGTAAAGAAAAAAAAGAGGGAAAAACTGTTTTTTTTTCCCTGTTAGAATTAATTTGAGTACCTTATTTTTCTGTGTATTAATATCTCAGTTCTCCCCAAATATGAAATGGATTAAAATATCAGACATGCTGGTAGAACTCTTATTTTTGTCATATATTATTTTGATTTAATCATAACGAATTATGCCAATAGGTTGCCCATATGTAATCACGCACCATGCACAGAGATCTTAATTACCCTGTTCATCAAGTAAGGATATTCATGATAGCACATATTATCCAGGGTATTATCCTATGTGATGTGATAATATGTGATGCCACATGAATACCATATGGGAGAGGGATTTAAAAAAGGTTACAGGCTAATAAGAGTATTTTATTCCACTCAGAAAACTCAAGAGAACCAGTTCTTTTCAAAGATCCAGAGACCATAATTACATGCAAAAAGTTAAGTCACCTTAAAGGTAAATGCTAACCCAGAAAGACTGAAGATTAAAATTAAAAGCTGAAATTTCTTATTGTTATTAGTGCCCCACGGCGCTAGATATTGTGCAAATATATGAAAAAGGCGGCTCCCATCACAAGGAGTTTAATTCTACCTTTCAGCTTGTGTTGTTCTAGAGAAGAAATTGTAGTAGGTATAAGCTAGCAGCTGGTGGTCATATAATAGCAGGGAATTAAAATGCTTTATAATGCCATGAATTTTGTATGTAATTCCCTGTGAAACTTACTAGGAGCTGTGCCTAGAAAATGATGCTTCAGCATAGCCTCAAATGTCAGACTTACCTTTTCATTTTATTTACCCAATATGTGTCACACACCTTGCACATCGTGCCTTCTCTTAGGGCACAGGAGAGGGCACAGAAGGAGCTAGAGAACTAAGCTGACTTACACAAAATCTGGATACGGCACTCTGCCCATTATTTGCCTGTGAAGCCTCATGCGCATTTGAGATTATACAGATATATTAACAGTAAGTGATGCTTCTATCATCCTTCAATTCAGCAGGGGGAGCACAACTGGTATCTCTGTTGCATGACAACACTACTGCGATTCTGTAATACTACGTTGTGACTTCCAACATGATTTGTAATCATCTGGATCGTATTTAAAGTCTTGATCCTGCAAAAGAATCAAGTACGCACTTGACTGTACACATAGGAGTAGCCTCTGTAGTAGTGAGGCCTAGTAATCTCTGTGTGACTTCAGATCCAGAGGGCTGGACTCAGTTATGGCATCCCCCTGCTTCCCTCCTCTCTTGCATCGTCTCAGTCTTACGCTCCTGGGCAAGGAATCAACATAATTTGCAATACTGCAATGACGATACAAATATTTCTCGCGCTCTAGTAAGGGAATTAATTACGGGTTGAGTCAGGGGGCGAATGTCTCTTCCCATGGCTCTAGCGGGCTGAAGCACGTTCACGGTAGCATGCTGCATCCCCTGCCTGTGCTTGAGTGCAGGCTGGGCTTTGATGATGTGCTGCTGTGGGGCTGGGTTGCTCTGCATGACCCATCAGCACAGCGGGGTGGAAAGGGCTGTGACTACACAGGAGATAGTCTGTCCCTTCCAGAAAACAAATGAATCACTATTGAACAAAGAACAAAATCAAACAAAAATAGCAAACTACTTACAAACCTCGTATTTCCTAAAGTAGTATTCTCCCACCACAGTGAAAGCCCTGATTAATTCTCAGAGCCTCTTCTCTTCAAGAGGCACTTCAGGAGGGCTAGATTGCCAAAGATAAGCCTGTGCTGCTGCAGTGTGATCACAAGGAGCACGTGCATTTCTCTGTGTGCTAGGCAGAGCCATTTGCAACTGGTGTGAGTGGGGCAGAGCTCAGCTATGAACCGCATGTGAGGTAGCCACCGTGTGCTCCTACCAGTGAAGGGGACATCAGCAAAGCAGCTACATCCTCATCTCTCAGAATCTCTCTGCCTCTTTGAGGAATTGTTCCTTCTCCCTTTTATGCCTCTTCTACCAGCACACTGTCCCCGTGGTTTGCAGCTAAGAGTTTCCTGTTCAACGGGGCTGCAAATAGGTAACAATCTTTGAAAGTAGGGGGAGAATTCCCTTTTCCCCCATTTTTTTCCTTTTCCTGCCTTTCTTCTCGCATTTCTCATTCTTTTCCCCTTCCCCTTCCATTTCCCACTTCTCCTCTCTCTTCTTCCTTTTTTTTCCTCTTTTTCTTTCCCCAGAAAAGCCAGACATAAATAAGATGTACATGTTTAAAACAAAACCACACACATTATACAGAACTACAATAATATTGATCTCAGCAAGGCTATTATTAGATGAAAAAAGGACAAAATTTACCCTATAGTAGCAATGCTCTAAAAAATGCAGAGAAGCATTGTCAACATTTATAAGACAATTTACACAAATGTAAATTTAGCATGTTAGTCCCTGTTAAAATATCTAAGCCATCTGCCTAGCAATCCTTGGCTTCAGAGGCTGTCAGTGATACTGCACCAAGATAAATCTCACCGTGGCGACTGACCTTCTCTCCCTCTCTCCTCCCTTTCATTTACTCTCCATGTAAGTCAGATACGGAAGTTTTATAATTTTAATAGTATCAATTTAATATCCTCCAACTGAAATGTAGCCTACAGAGGCTACAGGACTTAAGTCGTAATTTTACAATGTAAGAAACAGATACAGTAGAACCACTGGAAGTGTTTGTAATTGTGCATCTCTAGGGTTGTGATACGATAATCTTAGGCAGAAGTTAAGGGAATTGCCTTCACTGTGATATTGGAGGCTGATTACTGATCATCTCTGCTTATCACTCTGTTCAATGGGTGGGCTTAATCCCCTTGTGATTCAAAGTCAAATGAGCTCCAGTCTTAAAAACACAGTGGCTTGCTGTGGTCACAGATGCTGAAAAAGCTTGAAGGTTTCCTGAATCTAACTATTCAGCCTATTGGTCTCCCGCATGCCTCAGATGAGTAATATGATAACATTTACCCTATGAACTTTTTCCCCTGATCTAGTACCCAGCTGGAGTACAGGGGCAAAATACCTAACTGCTTTTAAGATGGACCTATCTATTAAATGCCATAAGGCACGTAGGAAAGCTGGGACATACTGAGTTTAAATAAAAGGCCCAAGTTCACGGTAAGTGAGCACCAGAGCCAGCGGAAAAACTAAAGAGCTCTGATTCCTACTGAGGAGCTTCCATCTCAGTACGTTTTTGTGTCAGGTGTTATTCACTGAGGGGCACTATCCCCTACCAGGCCCTCAATTAGTATAGGGCATTGTTTTTAAATGATTTGGCCAGAAATAGTATTTTTGCTCTTCCAGACAATATTTGCCATTTGAAGCTTGCTCCTGACTGCAGATTGGCGGAGGTGCATGTTTTGCCTGTAGCACAGGAGCATTCTCCTTCTTTCTTTATCTTAACACTGCAATATTTCTTCTCTTTGACATAAACAGTGTCCAAAGTACTCTACTCCCATCCACGTACAGTACAAACAGAACAAACAAGGAATGATTTATGCACACCTGACTGTGCTCTATATCTTATTAGATGAAGATGAATTACTGTGCTGGACAGGGACACATTCTTCTGAAAAATCCATCTTTGTAGATTTCTGGTGCTCAGTCTCGTGCCTTCTGCAAATGTATTTTAGCATGCTATCGCCATTTTCCACTTGGTGATCTCTGCTGTACCATGCACAGTATACGTGGCCCTGAAGGAGTACTGAAGCAGGTTCCCTTGCTAGCAGACTGCCATAGCTGCAAGATACGGCTCCTGTTATATCGCTTACTCACAAATGATTCTGCTCTTGTGTTCTATGACAGATGTCATTTCCCAATTTCTGCCAGATGTTGATGATGTTATTTAAGCAAAAGAATTAATCCTCTCCCTCTTTCCTTCCATCATCATATTGTATACACTATACTCTCTGCCTTCGTAGTCACTTCTGAGAGACAAGTCCATCAATTTCTATACAGAGCAAGAATTTAACTTTGTTGACATTTGACAGAAAGCCTAGGATTTGCATCTTGTGAGAAGTCATATGCACAGCTATAGTATATAATTGATGCTTTCTTCTAGAGAAAATCTGTATTTGAAAAAGCACGAACTGTTGATATGTGTTCGCTTAGTATCAGAAAAGGCCCGATACAGTTTGTACTTAAGTCATTGGACAGGTATATTAGCTACTGCTCAAACCAACAAAGCAGTAAATTAACAGACAAGCTAATTTTTCCCCTTCTCCTTTCATTTTCTTCAGCTTTCAATATGAAGTGATCAAACTCAAATTTAATTTGTCTCCTCTCACAGTATCTTACTCTCTACCCATGTAAACACTGAATAAAACAGATTCAAGCTCCTTCTTCCAAAGGTAACACAGTGACAGCATTCATATGAGACAAGCTGCGTCGCAGTTTTTAATGAATCAGTTTTTACATAAGCATTTCTAGAATTCTTCTTCTAGAACTGGTAGAGTAATGAGGAATGTCCCCTACCTCCTAGTTCTCAGAACGGCATATTAAAATACTTTTCAATAGTTTTGAAATTTCCATGAATATTTTCTAATGAGATTTAGGGTAGTACTGTTGTTATTGTGTGAATATACATATCCGTATGAGAAACACTTACCCAGGCATTCTCTATCTACTCACAAGACTCACATTTAAGAGCCAGGAACTGAGGAGAAAAGCAAATGAGAGATTCAGTGATGGTCCAGGAATAAAGCAAACAGGTTGGAAAGCCAGAGGAGGAACAGCCAGAAGCAGTACTTGCATTACAGAAAGGCATACTGGCTTGCAGCCCTTTCCACAGATTGCACTCCCCAAAATGGAGCGACTCATCGTACTCAGATTGAAGGCAAGGAAATACCTTGGTCAAGCCCAAGAACCTGCATCCACAGCAGCCATGTATATGATATAAACAGTGCCACAGACAGATGGTGGATCAACGGTGTGACACAAAGCTGTATTTGCAAACAGCATTAGGAAAGGATAAAAAGACGCACTGCAGTCTGTCAAGGCAGGCAAAACCAGCTACCTGCCTGGCGTTTTAAAGTTTCTTTCAAAAAACAGCTGTATGTGCACAGCAAAACTCCAAGCAGACAGTATGCGGATACTGTCCTAGCATTGTACTATGTTAGCATTAATCATTATGAAAGACATTTAAAAGACAGTGTTGGACTGCTAAGCAGTCCAGTGGTGACCAGTGCTTTACGGTTCGTTTGGAGACTAACACATCTGCCTACCTTTGAACTGGATCGGCTGAGGCTACTGAAGAATTTCTTTACACCAAATAGAAAAATGTTTTTGTAAAGTTTTATAATTACAGTCTATGTTCTTCTTTTACACAGTCTTCTATATTTTTTAAACTTACACATTGATGGTGAAAGATAAGATTCTCAACAAATGAACTTTTCTTATTTCTCGCTTCTTACTTGCTGGGACAATGGAGAGGCAAACCTGTACACCTTCATTTGCAACAGGCAATACTCTGTGACTTCAGGGTCATAGCTAGTAGCGAGTGGGTAGGTACCTGTTCATTCACTCTCTGTCCCAGGCAAAACTAGCTGTGGTGGTGCTGGTTACCTTCCCTGCCAAAGGCATCCACTGGGAACTGAACTGAGAACTCTCACTTCACAAAAGCCACTGAAGAGCAATTAAGAGAGGTTTATTATGAACTCCTTCCGCATACAAAGCTACCAGTGACTTAAGAGGATTTTTGTGTGCCAAGAAATGTAGGACCAGGTCCCAGATGGCTGTGATTTCCAACTGGTGTAGACACAAGCCACCTTGAAATATCAGCTCTAGAAGCAAAAAAGTTCTATAAGCGTAATGATGCCCTTGAGACACCCAGTTATATAGGTCTTTGCTTTAAAAATAATGAATCACATCCTTTTTCCCACCCCTTTAAATCAAAAGAATAATATTTTTCCATATCATCAGGAGGCTGCATTCTCAACACGATCTAATGAGTGTGATGACAAGTCCTGTATTCTTTGAAGAAGTTATATGACTATTGCACAGAAAATGTCCCCCTATTTTGCAGTAGACATTCCCTAGTGCAACATTTTTTCTTTCAGCCTTAATTGAATTTTGAAGCATTCGCTTGTTCATGTTGTTGTTTGTGTAAGCTTTCCATTTTTCTTTTTTTTTTTTAATTAGATGTACCATTTACAGTACACCTTCTACCAGGTGAAAGAATAGAAGAATAGAAATCCAACTTTACATAACAGCCAGCAATACAAATTTTTAAATCAAGCCAAGAGTTAGTATAATGTGGTGTTAATTTTCATATGGTAGATAGAATATGAAATATTTTTATATCCCTAGTCATTAACAAACAGAGTACATTAGTTTTATGTTTTGAAATCAGGTAGGTACCAAGTGGTTTGTCTTTAAAACTGTTTTATGAAACCAAGGAAGGAAAAATCCAGTACTTACTCAGGAGCTGGGAAATTGTCACCATGTTGAACGCTCAGTTACTTCTGCATTAAATTGACAGCTTAGGCAGTATTCTTGTAGGAGAACTGGGAGAAGTTAAAACACATTAACCCTCCTGCCACCTCATGCTCAAACGGTTGTGGACAAAATAGATATTTAAATTATAGTGCCTGTTCAGTTTAACTCATTTCTTCAACTGCTGACCAAAAGCAGTAGGATTTCAGAAGTGATCTCTCTTTTTCTGCTATTCGTAATTACACATTTTCTGAACTGCCACTTGTACTTTTATTGTGTACAAGAGAGAAAAGTGCTCTGACTATTAGCTGGAGTCCTGGGTTTACTGAAACTTTGTGTGAACTCTCCAGTGGGTATCCAGCAACCATTCAACGCTCAGTGTCAATGCAAGAACTCAGCTTTATTCTATGCCCTCTTCCTACTGACTGTGCGTAACAGCAAGTCTCATATGCGTAGACATGATGCAAAATGTAAAGTAGAAGAAAAAGGACACAAACCAGAAAGGCCTCTGTGCTTGCAATGATGAGTTTTTAAAGTCACAGCATCCAATACTATTTCTTCCTTTCCAAACCAAAACTATCGGCAAGAGCCTTGAAAACTAACATTGAACTAAGATCAAATTGCACATACAACGAACCTTATGGTAACCTGCACGCACACTTTCATTGCTAACTTTCAGTTATGCAATCTGTTATTCAGAATTTATTTCACTGACTGACTTCAGCTCAAAGCCTTTTTTCATCCCACAGCTGTCTGAAGTCTGTCACAATGTTGATCTACCTTTATTTCCTCAGAAAAAATGTAATCTAATAAAACGGTAGAACCCTCTACCATAAAAAATGCACTGTATTTTCCAGAGAAATATCCAGAGTCTCCAAAGTATCAGACACAAATGAAATGGAAGGCTGCGGAGAAAGCTTCACTGTTCTGTTTGTGCAAGAACACCTGTATGGTCTTCTAAAGACACCTGGCAGAATGCTTCTGAAATAACCAGCATGAAAACCTGCTTGGCATTGGCCAACTCCCCGAATGCTACTCTCCCTATAGTGCAAGACATTTCCTTCTGACGCATTAATTGTTTTGAAACTGTCTCATTTTCCCTCTATAACAGGCAACACACAACATTCTCTATTTGGTCTGTGATTCCCAGTGAAATCAATCTACCCACCCACTCTTTGGGCTATCAGGCCAAGATGAATGTCCTAAGGATCTCGACCGTGGAGTAGCTGGACTTTTCTGTTCTGAGAGACGGGTCCTGCTTCCTGGAAAACATCCTCAAATCCTTCCTCAACTATTTCCATTCCATGACTCATCAGTTAGCCTCTCATGAATGAGATGAAGGACTTCACACGTTTTTCATCAAAAAACACGACCTTTTCTTTGGTACTATTACAAGACAGCAGTGTTACTGGTATAATGTGTCTTTGTTCAAAAATGCCCCTTCTGTGTGCTTCATAGTATGCACTTCTCCAACATTTATAGTAGTTACTTGCACCTCGCTTAATGAAAGCTATAAAACCATCAGGTGCTTCAGGATAATTTTTTCACAAAGTTTCATTTTGCTGTCACCCACCAATTCCAGACAAAAAGTGAACTCCCCCCCCAAACTCTCAGAACTTTTCTAATTCATTTTTAGCTTTTGTACAATGTAGTGCGCTATAAAAGACTACCTGGTGTTTCAAGTGGCTGAAAAACATCTACTAAGCCTTATCCAAATATTCTTGCATAATGAAACCTTTCCTGTACTCCAGTCAGTCCATGAGACTGAAGTTTAGTCTTTAAGGCTCATTTTCAGTACCTCCTCTGGAAGGAGAAATCCAGGAAGAGATATTTTTGGAGAATGAGCAGAGCCTACATCCTTGTTGCTGCTGAATTTTTCTACCTCTATGAGAAAGTACTGTTTTCCTTTGTGGGATTTCCAAGTAGTAGGATATATTACTACATTTTCTATTCCTCTTTTAAATGAAGGCAATAAGACTCAAAAATATGAAGCTTGGCCACAGATGTAAAGCATCATAAAGCGAGAAGAGTAAGCAAAGTTCAGAATAGCAGGGATCCGGTGATACTGGATCTGTTCAGTGAAACTGGACTGTACTACTGGGGTGGGCTCGGTGAAGGCATTTAAGTGGGTAATCTAAAAGTTATTGAATGGGGGAATCCATAACGACCCTTGAGAGTTGCAAGAGCTAGAAGAAAAAAGTGCTGGATGGGAATGTTGCTATGGTTCTCTTTTAGTCTACCACATTTGGCCCACCAATAAGGTAACTTAACCTTTGCTGCCTTTTCCTCCAGTTCTTTGGCACACAAATTACCTCTTCTGAGACATACCTGTATATGAATAGAGTCTAAGGGAATTTAAGAGAACAGTAAAGGATCTAACATGCATATCCTTGCATTTAAGTCATTACCTCTACCAGATGGGTAGAAACCATGCTGACCTAGCAGATATTGCACATCTGCACCACTCCCTACGGATAGGCCAAATCAGACTTCGTGTAAAAGCAGTAAAAAAAGCAAAACTAGAATGCCCAAAGCAAACTGTAGCATCTCTCTGGAGTATCTGGAGCAGCTCTCCTATGAGGAAGGGCTGAGAGAGCTGGGACTGTTCAGCCTAGAGAAGAAAAGGCTCGGGAAGGATTGCTCCATGTGTATGAATACCTGCAGGGAGGGTGCAGAGGGGATGGAGCCAGGCTCTTGTCAGTGGTGCCCAGTGCCAGGACCAGAGGCAACGGGCACAAACTGAAACACGGGAGGTCCCCTCTGAACAGCAGGAAACACTTTTTCACTGTGAGGGTGACCGAGCACTGGCAGAGGTTGGCCAGAGAGGTTGTGGAGTCTCCATCCTTGGAGTTATTCAAAAGCCATCTGGACGTGGTCCTGGGCAGCCTGCTGTAGGTGGCCCTGCCTGAGCAGGGGGGCTGGACCAGATGACCTCCAGAGGTGCCTTCCAACCTCAGCCATTCTGTGACTCTGTGAAACCAAAGGATTTTACTCTACACTTGCTGCTGCTGTGAGGGCATTCTGTCACAAACGTCTTAAACTCAATTTTTGTAGATTCTCAAAAGTCATTGGGGAGATAACTGTTTGACTTGCTTGACTTCCTTGAGAACAAATCAGTTCTCTTCATATACGCTTTACCTTTTCTTATATTATTATCTTGCTCCTATAGACCTTATTCAATGAGGCAAAACCTTCACTGATTTTAATGACAATATTGCTGTAATAATTACTGCAGGGTTCAGCCCTAGAAAATCATCAAACTTTTCTTTTTCTAATCGTGTTTTTAGAGACAAATTACCTATGGTGCTTCCTGCAGTTTATTTATGCTTGAGAGTGCAGGAATACACAACTTACAGGTCTTTTGCTGCAAAGCCATTCACCCTGCTGATAGTTGATATTATTAAAACCCAAAACCTAGTGTTTCTAACTTATACTTGAATTGAGACTGGTGCTACGTGAGCAGTCATACAGCCTCTCTGCTCTCAGGTATGACTGGGTGGGCTTCTGTTGTGCCAACTTGACAGCTCTAGCCAACCCTGACAGCTTCTGAGTTTTACGAGTTGCTTTACTTTAAACGCAGTCTGAGGTGCTGAGGCCCGAATAAGTACAAAATATGTTACCATCAGATATACAAACAAATTCTCTGAGGCACAGTGGATGTTCTCACGAGAATGTTCTGCTCTGCTTGGTTCAGTCTTCTTGGTCTGTAACTTTTAGACTATGTTGGAACTGGAAACAATTCAAAAGGTGGGGAAAAAAAAAAATCTCATTTCAGAGAAGCTTGCAGTAATTTTCAAAGAAAATTCAATTAGTTTTCTATCCTTGTGACCAAAAAGCATGTCTTTTTCTTTTGTCAAACCTGAAAGAATTATGGAACTTAGGCACAAGTATATGTCGTGATGCTAATGAAGCTTTTCCTTAGTTTCAATTCACTGTATGCAGAAGCAATCAGACTGAATTACATTCAGGAAAGAAAAAAAAAAAAAGAAAAAAAACCCAAATCAAAATCCTATTTGCTCCTACTTTTGAAGAATATAAGAGAAAATTTCGGTGAATCTAATTTATTTTATTCCTATCTTGACTATTTTTATTTCAATTTTCTGAAAAAAATGAAAAGATTTATTGTTCTTCTCTTGATCTCCATTATTTACATAACTTGAAGTTGATCACTCTTTTCTTCTGGTTGATACCTGACCTATACTCAAGAAGAGCAGCCTGAAGAACAGTCCACTTCAAAAAATGAGTTGAAATTGCTACAAAGTAGGTCTTGTTATGATGAATAGTTAAGAGAGTCTTTGTTCTTGTTCATGGAGCTACATATCTCCTGAAAAATAATTTATTTCATGTCATTCTTTTGGGGGGAAATCTGTGGAAATAGTATACGTGGGAATGCAGCTGTGAAATAACACCTGCTTTCTCTAAGCAAGTTTAAGATAACTCACTGAAGGTCAAAAAGCTATTTCTCTTGTTTTTATTTTTAATATAGACACAGGGATGTGCACTGTACTTAAGATATGAACCAGACGACAGGTATAACTTTGATTCTTAGATATACAATTCAGAGTTAAGGTCAATATAGAAAGCTTTAGGAAATACCAGCTTTATTTTTGTTCAGCATCCAGGTACTTTCATGCCACACACAGAATTTAAATCAGTTCTTATATTCATGTGATAAGTATGTGCACGGTGATATTTCCTTTATTGCACAGTATAAAATTCTACCTTTCCAACTTGTTAGCATGTTGGGATGGGTTCTCTCTCTGAGCGAGTGGAGATGGTGTCTCTAAATTGCTCTGGATGTGTAAAGAGGGAAGAAGAGAGAGGAATAAAATCTGCAAACTTCATTAGGGTGATAAATGTGAAAGGGTGGTGATTTATGCAAATGGTCAGGGTTGTGGGTTTTTTACGCAAAGTAGCAAGTTCCTTCTACAGGCTGCAAGAACAAGGCACAGACTGAGGACTTCGCAGAAAACCAGAAGAACAGAACATGTGACCATTCGAATGAAGATGTGTGGACGCCTTAATTGTTTTGCCTTACCCCTATTGAACATGATAGCAAACCTTCTTTAAGTAACAAGTTCATGAAATGCTTGTGCTTAAACTCATAACAAGGTTAGAGTTAACAAAAAAATCTTGGTGTAGAAATATTTGAACACTTTATCCTAATATTTATTGCAAAATTATTTCCTGTAAGCCCTTGACATTGAACGCCTTCACTTTGTTAACTGCTGGACAAACACAGAACAAAACTGACTGTGTCTACTGAAGAATGCAAATATCAGGGAAGAGATGAATACAGACACACCAAGGACACACAAAGAAACCTGCCTGAAGTAATTTTAATGCTTCCAAGCAGTGCAGGCAAAATTAAGGACAAAATAACTGAAGAGGATGAGGTAGGAGGATCACAAAACTTGGAGGACTAATTAAGGAAGCTAAGGTGAAGATCAGTGGGGTTTTGAAGAGCAACGAGAAGCTGGACAGAATTTATGAATATGGACAGGATCTCAAAATCGCTTTCCTTCCTCACTAAACCAGTCAGATTTTGAAGCGTCTCTGTTTCTGGGATCCTCTCCACGTTCCCATTCCTCCCTCCATGCAGCAATCTGCAACAGAGCTTCCCTGCCCCATCCTCTCCTCCCAGCAACGGCTGTATTCTTGCCTCTGTATTGCTTTGTTTGTGGCTGCGGTACGTGGAGAGAGAAACTGCTGAAGGAAGCAGGATGGTGATGTCTGACTGTGCAGAGGAAAAGCAGAGTATGGCTGCTTAGGAAAGAGCTGCTGCTCAAACAGGTAAGTCTCCTGTCTCCTCCAGCACAAGCACAATGGCTCTTTGCTGCTGCCATTAGCCTGTTGCCCTGGGGCAACCGCTACCTTGCTATACCCAAAGCTGGCCCTAAGTCAGACTCGCAACTACAGAAATTAGGATGTGTTACATTAACATTTCTAGTGGTTTGTAACAGCATGGGATTCTGTACCAGCTACTATATAGGTAAACAGTAGAGGGAAAAGTAGAGGGAAAAAGAATTTATACTTTCTACACAAGAGCTGGTCTTGCAGTCACCTGGTTTTAGTCACTAGTAGTATGTTCACCATCAGAAATAAGAAACACTCTTTTTGAAGGATCAGGATGAACAGGATATGTTATATTTTAATTTACTCTATGCATTAGAAGTACTGCATAGTAATTTGAATCCCTTCCAGATATCCTGCAAATAAGACTCTTACCATCATAAGAATTTCATTTGCAGGAGGCTGTACAACTTATTAGGCCTAACATAAATATATTTGAATAAACAATCATTTACACAGGGTGAAAATATACAACTCAATGGAAGAAGCATTTTTTTAATCCACTAAATCCTAACTCTGTTATGCACTGACATTTATCTATGGTATTTCCTTCAATTGTTCTCATTAAAATTGTACTACAGTTACTTGTAGTCTTGCAATGTGTTAAAATGAGGAAGAAAAAAAAAGTACTTTTGAGAGCAGTTAATTTGGAATTAAATTAGTTTCTTCACAGATCAGAAGATATGTACATAGCAGAATCTTACTGAATTATACCAGCATGCTTCACTATGTAAGAAAGGGCAAATGACAGTGAGGCATTACTCCTCACAGAATTGCAAAGCTATACCCCCAATCAAATCCAATCAAGAAGAGAGAAAAAAGAATATGAAAACAATTCTGTTCTGAAGGGTTGTTTCTCTTTTTTTTAAGGCAGGTAAAAATAGAATGGTTTGGTGTGCCAAAAAATAGTTTTAAACATGGGCCTCATTCGAGTCAGCAGGCGTTTTTCCACTGACTTCAATAAGGGCCTTTCTAACCTAAAAGGTACCGCAGCCCACCTGGGATAAGTCTACTGTGACTTGGTGATGGTGCAGGAGGTCAGATGAGTCATTGGACTTAGACACTGGCCGTTGTTTGAGGAACAGTGATCTCCACCCTTCTAGGTCCAGCCTGAGAGAATAGGAAAGCATTCCAACCAAAATACATATACATATGTACTTCAAAGGGGTTAATTTGCCAAACCAGAAGAAAATATGAGAGAAATGGATTGGGAAGAAAATTCATACAGAAAAATATGAATAAAATTTATTTAAAATCAAAACCATACTGTGGAGAAGGAAGAGAATTCCAGGCAACTTCTGGTTCAGTACAGAAATAAAGGTAACAATAAAAATAAAGCCTACTTCTAAATCTAGGGATGGACTAAATAAGGAATAGATAGACACCAGCACAAATTATAGGTTAAAAAATACAGAAATTTCATATGGGCTGCTAAAGACATAAAGACTCAAATCCCCGATGACCAGAGGCAAGTATCTACAGCTGTTAACAGAGATGCAGAAGAGTTGGAATTACTTCATAAATATTTTTTTTGAACTCTGAAAAAACAGGATGGTGCACCTGTGTTGTGTGAAAACAGGTGCTTTCCAGTCTATCAGTTGCAAAGAGGATGCTAAACCACAACCATGGGGGATAAATGCTTTTTAGTCAGGAGATCTGGATTATTTCTACCCAGAAGCCTAAAATTTTGGCTCAGCGATTTTTTACTGATACAAATTTTTTAATACATCTTGGAATACCAGGGCACAGATAGAACATTAAGGTAACAAAATCTTGTGCCAATATTTTAAAACCTCTGTATGGTACATTCTGCAAATATGGTGAATTCATAAGGAAAACATAGTCTGGTGAAAATCAAATCAGGTAAATTGCCTTCTGGAGAACAGGACGGCTGAGCTGCAGCTGCAAGCCAAAAAAGGGTTATGACATTAAATTGTCTCCCTCAAATACGTGCAGGAGACAGAAGACCTGGAGTTCAACTTAAGAGGAACTAGCTAGATAGAGAAAAGCTGGAAGTAGCAATGTTCTAAAACAAAAACTGAGGGAGAGAAGGAGGAGGGGATTGGGAGCAAAAGAAGAGTCAGAATAGGATATCAGAATCTACAGGTATCAAAAGCAACTAATTAAAACAGGTATGGAGAGACATGATTGGTTTCAGTTTTAATTTAATAAAAGTTTAACAGCTTTTTTTTTTTTTTTGCAAATCCAGTGAAATGAAAATTGACTGTAGGTCCAATAATCTCCTTGGTTAAAAATATGGGGATAGCCAAAAACGCACCTATATTCTTCTGAACTAACTCTGAAGAAAATGAATAGCTTAATTTTAACCTTCATCCCTACTGGAGAACAGCAAGCAAACACAACACTGGAGCTAAGGATTCAGCTGGTATAAAAAGTAGACGTGAGTCAGGTCTGCATAAAACTCTCCGTACCCCCAGGCACTTCTGGTGGCAGAGGTGCTGCTGAGCTAGACCCAGAACAGCTAGATGGAGAACAAGCAGCCATTTACCAACAAGTACAGAACTTAACATGGACTAAAGAGCAGCCTGACGAGTGGGTTGAACGCGCAGCAGTGTGTTGCGAGATGAAATGACTCTGCGGCTGCTGGTGCTGGACCAGCTGGTTCACTGTACAGACAGAACCTAAGCAGAGTAAGAGATTCTGATTCAAGGTGGGAGAAAAGGAGAGAGATAAATGTATGCATCTGGCCCGACATCTGTTTTGGCTCAGCTCTGTGAAAGGAAAAAGATACGTCTTGCAAAGAAATGTCACAAACAACAACTGATAAATAATGAATAAAGATTCTGCATTGTTTGTTTATAGAATATCAAGAGCATGCTGCTAGATGCATTTTTGATTATCATTCATTCTTCAAGCCCTACTGTGATTGCTTTAACCTTGATTTTAAGACAGAAGTAACGGTAATGTGCAAGCATATTGGTACAGCCACAGTATCAAGGAAAGAATGGTGAAAGTGTATTTATAAAGCAGTAAAATCACATTAAAACTGCTATGCAATAAAAACTACATTGTAGGCAGCATCTGGGAAAAGGGTATTCACAAACCAATAATATCCTATTAAAACTAATGTGCAATAAAAGCATACCATAGCAGAATTTGTAACAGTTTTCAGACCAAGGCCCTGGAAACGGGTTTTTGACCTTTTCCAGTATTGCTAGCTTCAACTCAGCACTTCAGGTACAGCTCAGGAAGCACCCAGGACGCAGCTTGGTTTAAGAAATGAGGTTTTTTCCTCATTAATCAAACTCACAAATGTGGTCTGTTAACCAATTATGCAGCAAGTAACCTTATTAAAAAGTACTCCTGAATCTAACTGAACTGTCCTGATGGATAAAAGAATGAAAATATGTGTCTGCTTCAAAAAACACAGCCTTGAAATAGCACATGGTCGTATTTTCAAAAATGTTATGCTCCTGTACCCAAACTGCAGTCAGAATAACTGTATTTGAGAATAAATAATGGTTTGGGATATTTTTAGCAGCTAAACACACAAGCAAACTTGTGAATTGACCCAAAATGATTCTTCTGGGTTTTTTTCTCACCAAATTCAATCTGCTATTAGACTTTCAATTTTTTATTTTTTTTTAAAGTGACAACGAAATTAATCTCACAATACAATTCTGAAATGAAAAATGTTTTTCATGTTTTGTTTTCAAAGCTTCAGAATGTTTTGACTTTTCATTTTTTGGATAAACAGTCTGCTGACTTCAGTGCAAATTTACAGAAATAGTTTCGGTCCATTCAAGAGTATGTGTTTTTAATGAATAACTGATTTGCTTACAATTTGAACCACCTTTGTTGCATCTTTGATTCTTCTTCTATAAAGGTGTAATCTGAAATCCACTGAAGTCGACTGGAATTTCTGCGTGTCAGTGAGCAAATGTCAAACTCCCCACTGCTCAGACACTGTTATACTAGGGGAACTCGATACAGAAAACCAAGAAAAATAAAAAGTAAACACTGGAAAGTAAAATTAATGTTTGTTAGAGCTGCGGTGGCTTAAATTTGGAGGCTGCTGTGCAACTGTAAACAAACCTTTCTCAAGGTAAGCTGCAAAACAGCGCGCACACAAAGTGATCAGGGTACAACGAAGCTACAGAAATATACTCAGGATATAAAAAACAGCAAGAAAAAAAGAAGAAATGTTGTGGCTCAAGTAAGATTCTGTGGTGACATGGAGATACAGCGGAAGCTATTGGGGAGACAAGTGAGTACCAGAAAAATTATTTCATTAGGGACAACATTCTACTGTCATTTACCTCTCCTGTGTCTGCTAGCAAGAGATTAAGGGCGCTGATGAACACCCCCCACCCCTCCCAGGACAAAGCCCATGTGAAAGACATGGGGCTCTCAGAAACATCACTGCAAAGGGCTGATTGACACTAGTGTAAGTGAGAGCAGGATTTCACCATATTGAGGAGATCAGAGGAGATCAGGAGATCTTCACATGCCTGATAGATTTTGCATCCGACAGAAAGAAATCTAGGTTCTGTGTTCTGCAGACCAAGTGTAAGTCTTTCTGGAGATCTTCCTGAATGCCGGGTAACAAAGGGTTTTTCTCTGCACCTAAGGAGATTTTTGCCAGATTTGTTAGACTAGAGCAAAACTCACCACTGCTACTGCAGATGCACCATGCTCCTTGTACTACTGGTCTTAATAGCTACTGTGGACTATTTCCCCTAATATAATGTCTTAGCCCAAAACCAAACCCTGGAAATTCACATGTATTCAGCATGCCATTCTAAGATCCTTCATTTAGTTCTTTACCAGAAACCCACCTCATGTACGTTACATACATGAATGTGCTGGCCTCATGTTTTAAACATCTGAAAAAGCCAATTAAGCTTGTCCCTGATCCCATTGTTTCTCTCTTTTACATTAAGGCTTCTTTATAGTTGAGATCCCTATACGGGATATGTCTCCAACAAAAGTAACATAAAAACAAGAAGCTGAATTTTATTCTTCTGGTATAATGAGCTTCCAGTATGGTACTTACAAAGACTCTGTTCTTATGTAAAATAAGCAAGTGGGATTAAAAGAGCAAGGGCTGTATTTTACATTCACTTATCAGCTGTGGCTCACAGTTCTTCCATGAACTGTATTATCTAATTAAAAAACCACTGAATGTCACGTTGCTCAGTCCGACTATATGGGAAGCTGCTGTTCCCCTTCCGAGAGTGACAGGCATCACAAGAAATGTGGTGGGATGAGTGACACAAATGGCAGGGAAGCATAAATCCAAAATGGGAAAAATATTCTTCCAAAGTGACTCCACTTATTTTGGCAGAGATTTAGATCAACGTACTTGGGACCAAAATTTGGTTTGGCGTCTCTTTTTTCCCCAGTGTGAAATGAAAAAAAAGCGTAGACTACAGATGCATACAGGCTCTTTTTCACTGCAGGATAAGAACTGAGCACAAGTTAGAGATAAGCAAATACAGCTCTCAAAAGTCAGAGTGCTGATCTTGAACTTCTTGATGACAAACATTTTTGCAAAGCTTAGCAGAACAGGCTCCCTAGTATAACTGGGGCTGTGACAGCCCCAGGTAAAGAAGCAAGCAAAAATTAAATGTTTACATACTAATTTTTTCTGCACTTTGTAAATTTAAGAAAATGCTAGTCATGGATGAAATTTAAATTGCTTTTTACTTCATCTGAAAGAGGCTGCCAATGCCTAAGCAAGTTTTTTCTCGAGGAAATGAAATACATTTTGGGTGTTAGGGGGTGGCAGATTTTTATTTGAGCAGGTTGTTGATGTCTGCCTTTACCTGGATGCTTCTTGTGAAGGTCCTTCCACTGAAGCTACAGGCGTTCACTACATGAATGAGCCCTCAATGGAGCAGATTATCACCCCCGAGTCCAACATGATTCTCGATGTTTAACATTAAGCGTGTGCTCAAGTACTTCCCTGAACTAATGCATTTTAACAGCCTTTGGCTCAGGACGTATTTCCCAGTTACAAGAAGGGCTGAAAATAAAGTGCTGGGATGACATTTGAGTGCTTCTTTAACTCAATTTGTAATCTGATTTTTTTCCGCCGGGGACCAGGGAGTTTATTGGTATAAAGGGATCGATTTGGCATTTGTGCATGCAGCCCTTTATACTGAATCAGTGCATGTCTGCCGTGGTCTTACATGATAATACTGGTGATTGCAATTATTTACTATTGAGATGATTTCTAGATTACCATGCTAAAATTTTTTTACTAAAAATTCTGAAGCGGGGAGGAAGGAGGAAGTTTTCCATCAGAATACAAAGAGAAATTATTGCTCTCCTCCCAGACTAAAGTACCAACTGAATACATTTAAAAGCAACGTAGTGGTTCAGGCCTCTATTTTTCTTAATTATTTCTCTTCTCATAGGAAAATCACAATGATTTGATTGAAAATAATAATTAGGAAAGTTGCTGCTGTGTTTCACATCATGAGAAGTTAATCTCTATTTTCATCAATCAGCAGGAGTGAAACTCATCGGTGCAGTAAGCCAGAATAAGGGCTTCCATGCACCACAGAAATCCAATGTCAGCTTGCTTCTGACATTAGTCATCTCTAGCGCCTAAACTTTGTACTAGTTCTCTGACCAGGAAATAACCACATTTGGAACATGATGTATCCTAAAATCGCACCGTTGTTTATCCATATCATACTGTTACTACTGTCTAATTTGTTGACGAGCTTTACCTCAGGGTCTCTAATCACTACCATTTCCCAATTTTCTCTCGCTCATTGAATGCGTGTGCTCAGGATTAATTTCCCCAGGAGATATCTGTCTGCATTTTTTTCATGTTGATTCTCATTTTGCATTTCCAGTGCATATACTTTTCTCACTAGGCACTATTTTGTTCTATTATGTCTCTATTCCTGCAGTGTTTATAGCACCTCTCACCTCAGTATCACCTACAAATTTTATTAACATTCATTTTCCCCTTCTCCAAAATGCAGCTTTTTTCAGCATTTCTTTATGATGAAGCATCCTCCCCTCCATCCTCTCCAACAGAATGACAGATCTCTAAAAACAATGCCTTAAAGAAGTCATTTTGTTTAATTGGAAAAATATCTCATTTATCTCCTTTACAGAGTAGTTTAATCATGTCTGGTTCATAAATTTGAAAAGTTTACAACTGAAAATAGCAGTATAATTCAATACTGTGAAGTCTGGAAAACATGAACTGGTCCACACTTGTACCTGGTGCATAAAATATGCCCATTTCTCCCTAGCGAGGCTCAGGCATCCACATCTTTATGGCAACGTGAAGCCTAAAGCAGATGTATTCTCTTGTTCTCTATGCATAAAACAGGAACTGACGTTATTCATCTTCCTCCCTTTCATTTTATCATTGCCTTTTGTCAATGGATGCCACTGAAATGGTTGACTATTTTGAACCACACTTTCCCTTTCTGTGTTATAATCTGTGTTGGGGAGCTATAGCGAAGGAAACCTCCTTTAGGGGATCACCTCTATGCTTTTGAAAGGGCTTTTTGCCTCTGAAAATCATTAAAACACTACAATTCAGAAGCTGGGTTTGCAGTGTTTTCCCTTAACTGTCTCATGTACTTTCTCATGGCTGCTATCTAGTCCTTGCCCTGTAAGCACACTGCTACTTCCTAATCCATTCCTATTTTTAAGACAGACGTACAAAGGTTGCAGGAAAACATACAGTAAGATCAGAAAAAAAGGACCAATATTTTGCAATCCGACTACTTTTCCCTAACCATGGGTATTAAACAGGCCACACCATAATTATGTATTTTCTACCTTGCTGACCTCTGCTGCCTACAGATATATTCCCAGTCTTCCTGACATTGCCTGACCCATATGAATGTTTTTCCATTATGAGATGATTACAAGCAATGTTTTTCCTACAGTCTTACTGAAAATATTCATATCAAATAATAGCACAGAATAATCATTAAAATTTGTGCTAGTAGAATCTAGAGGCTTTATCTTTCTCTTGATTGCAGAAGAAATTTAGAAAGTTTGGCAAGCTGTTCTTTATGTTAATGCTTTCTTTTCTCATCACCAATACAATGTCCTAGTTATTTAAGGGTTTGCTAGTACACCACAAAAAAACATAGTTTGTTTGCGCTTCAGAGACTGACAGGGATTATTTTTAAATTTGTAAACAATGCAGTGGAGTGGCTGCAGAGTAAACACCCAGAAAGGAGGAAGGAAAAAATAAGGTCTTTAGAGAGGTCCAGCTGGGGCTGTGCAGAGACGCTCTTCCAGGGGCTGAGGGAAGCTCAGCTCCAGAAGCTGCTCTCTGCCCGTGTGCGTTCCTCTGCAGTTGCGCTGGGCAAGGGGAGCAACGTGGGGATATGGGACAAGGCTGTGGGTCTGTATCTGACCTGCTCTCTGGAAAAGCAAATGTAGCATTTACACTTGCGTGGCGCGTCTACTGTTTGGGATGACCTGTAAGGACAGCAGGTATGCTCAGTCCTCATTCACCGAAAGATGAAGGTAATTGTGAACTCTTGACTACCTTGCATGACCACAGTTTATGACATCTCTAACACAGACGTTATGAATACCATATATTTGAGCTGTATATTGGTTGCCCGCTACTGGCGTTCCTGAAGTGCTGACTGTATGGTAGCTTTATATTTATCGGGAAAGATGAACAAATAAACAGACGCTATTTATAAACCTAGATGCAGATAATATTAACCTCAGTGCTACCCAAATAGCACACTCCTTAATTAGTATAGTGGCGGAAACTTCTCCCTCCAGTGATTTCAAAATAGACAGGAATATCCAGAAGAGTATCATTTTTTGACATTCCAGCAGCAACAGGAAACTGGTTGCTACAGAAAGGACGGTGGAAACCTGAGAAATATGGGTAGTATCAAAACAGAGAGCTTTTAGGGAGGTGACACAGAAAGGTGGCCTTGCGCTATAACATTGTCTCTCTGTTACAGGTTTTAAAAATTAACAGGGTAAGTTACAGTCTACCTGACACTTTGTAGGCAGACAGCACCCTATGGTAACCTGCCACATCAGTTTATTCCACGGAATAAGTGTGCCGATAAATGCTACTCTAGAGCTGCATGAGGCAGAGAAACCCCAGTGGAAGCAAAACTAAAGCAGAATTACAGTAATTAAGCTTTGTAGCCATAAAGGCGGATTACTTTTGTAAGGTCACTGCAGATAAATACAGAGAAAAGTTTAGAAATATTGTGCAGCTGTGGAAAAAACATTCTTACGCTCTGTCAGATGCAGTTTTCTACAGACGTGGCACAGTCAGAAACCACCCACTTTGTCTGGAAGCTGGCTAAGTACTTTTCAATGTGCTTCCTGGATAAAAGAAGACAAAGAAAGCAACGAGAGTCGCAGAACTAACTGCTCCCCTGTATCAAAATTCTGCCCAATAGGGGTAGAGAATAAACCATCTTTGGGTCTTCAGAAAACATTATTAATTAGGTCTAGTACCTGCTGCTAGCAACATCAGAAATTTTCCAATGGAAAAGCCTGTTCAGCTGTGTCATGGGCTATGACAACCAAAGGGAGTTAACAGCGCCTCACTTCTGTGTACATGATTATGAACTTGGCACATGTATGTGTCAGGCTGAAAACTTAATTTCTACCCTCCTTCTTTGGCCAAACTTCTAAAAAAGGCTTTACCAGTCGCAAAGAAAAAGAGGATTCTACCGAAATAGAAGCATAATGTAGAAAAAATCTTGTGTACACCCAGCAAACATGCCAGTGCTGTAACAAAAAAAAGAAATACTTGCAAGGTACAATAAGTAATTATTAACCCGAAGAGGTCATGGAAATCAAGATGGGCTCCAACCGCCTTTCCACTGGCTCTGCTCTGACTCACAGGAGAGTCTCATAATCTGTCTTCACATGATAGGTGTGAAAATATGAAGTCACCTTGTAAACTTTTGATGCGATTAATGGGCCCCTTTATTCTGCTTCACATGATACAGAGTAATGTGTCTCCATGTATTGAATTAGAAGTATGACCATAAAGGTTAGAGAGGGTATTTCATAGTCTGAAACTTCATTGCAACAGATCTATTGGTTTACAACCATGGCTTTATACTCACTATTATTCACTTCTCCTGTCCTATACACCTTTATTCTCCTGGAGTAACAAGGACTCTTAATCTTTCTATTGATAGAGTTAAATGAGAAATATCTTATCTAATGAAGGTAAGTAGGAACCCAATTATCCATTACTTGCCTCTATGAGTGGGTAATAGGATAACACTAGAGCTGTCTGAAATTTTCAGATAACGCTTTTATAGGACTTTCCATACTCAAAGCAGTGTGAAAAGAAGTAATCCTCTTACCACCTCTGCAAGGAAAGGAATTATCACTACTCCAACTTTACAAAAAGAAAAACTGAGGCTGAGAGCGCAAACCTGTCCAAAAACAGATGCCTAAAATTTAGGATTAAATTCAGAATTAGCTGCCCGACAGAGTGATCTAATTATCAAATTTCAACATTTTCTAAATCAGGCTGCTTGTTTAGGTGTCATCATCTGATGTTTTCAGTTTGTATTTTGTCATTTAGTTTTAACAGTCTGTATGGTGTTTTTCCATTACAACTGAATTACCTTCTTGAACAAATAGTCACATTTCCAAATTCAAAATTGGTTTTCAGCAATTTAGACAAATGCTTATATATTATGTTTGCCAACTGTGTGCACATTAGGCTTAGTAAACTCATTCACTACACAGTATGAAGAACAGAAACAAAAGAATGCAAACACGGGAAGAGAGAATTTGTAACCCACAAATAAGACATCTTTGCAGTGCTAGTCCGTATTTACACCCAATACTGGACTTCAGATAATGTGTTCATATTATTAATGTCCCACCTTAAACACTTGTCAAAATTTACCTCTGTAAGTTTACTAAAAATATGAACATTTCCTGTGTATTTGTGTATTTCTTTATTTCCCTGTTCCTGGCCTCTCCCATGGTCATAAACTTCAAAGGGGTTACCCATCGTAGCTCTAATAATTTCAGTAGTGCTGTGGTGATTTGTTCCTCAGCTTGTAAGCAGAACAACAATATTCATTTGAACCTTATGAAGTTTCCTCACTTTGTTAAATGTGTTAGGCTTGGATTTAAACTATTGGTTTATATTTCAACAATAAATTAATTTCAGTTTAGACTTCAGAGACAAATTAGAACTAATTCTATTTTATGAAAGGAAAAGCTCTAACACCTTTTCAAATCCAGACTTAATTTGCTTTTGATATATTAAACCAGTATCTTGTTCACATTTTACTTTTGATTATGCTAACTTAATGAAATTGTATTAAATGCAATGGGGAAAATGCTCTTCTGAGTGTGAACTATTGTAATGGTATTTGCTTTTATTTGTTAAAAGAAGGAAGAAAAAAAGAATCAATCACAAAACACTACCTCTATAAATGATGGATACCCTGACAATTGAATAGCCTGATTAAATCTCGTGGAAATCAACAGAGGGGTTTCTTGGCCAAGAAAGCACACCAAAATTCAAAAGCTGATTGGAACTAGATGAAATGAAAGAATGGACAGTCCCTCTGCCACCAACACTAATTTCCCTCTGCTTTTGAGAACTTTGGTTTCTGCATTTGAATACTGCCCCCACACTCTCATTGCACCTTTACATTTCGGAGAACAAATTTCTGAGCACTGAAGTGAGTTTCTCATGAAAATTATTGGTTTAAAAGGAAAATGTGGTATCTTATGTTTTCTGGCAACTGGGGTCTCCAGCCCACCCACCCTCTCTCCTTTCTCTAGGCCATAATCCTTTGGCCCAGATTTTTCTCTTCCCACATGTTCTGCACTGAAACTAGTGATGCCGTTCCCAATTCACTGCCATGCAAACCTAAAATTTTTCACTTTTTCAATCTCCTTTATGACATGGCCCTAGATAAGACTAAGTGGTCTGCCGGATGTTAATCACCAGTCTTGCTCTTGATAATAGCTGTGGTGCTTCAAAAAAACCAATTTAGACCCTTTACCCACTTTTAGGAGTATATATCTGTGATGTTTATCCTGGAAAGAGATTCCAGTTAGGTCATTGTCCTGAATTATGCCCTACAATAAAGCTATATTTTTTAGGAGCAATTTATTACTCTTTTTCCTCCTTCACCAGATGATACAAATAAAAGGAGAACTTGCTTGTGACTTCTTGCTGCAGCATCCTGGACTACAGTAGAGCACTGGTTCCCAACCAGTGAGGTATGACTTGCTAGTGAGGCACATCAACATCAGATGATGCAAGGTACAGCGTGGAATCCACGTTAACAGGCTTTGCTGGGCCTTTTAGTTGGTGCTGTTAGCCAGTGGCAAGGGTCTGAGCTGGGGAAGATGCTTGGCTGGAGGTATTAGGAGAGAAAAGAAAAGGTGGTGACAGTGAGGCTTGCTTCAGATGATTATACAGGATAGCATTCACTTCAGGAACACTCATCCCTGGGCCGTGGAAATGATGCCGCAGAACTAATACAGGAATACTAAATTTATTTGTTTGATATGCGGAGAGTGATGGGACAAGGATATAATTTCCCATGCAGTTCAGACAAGGCAATTGGGTCAATGTCATTTTCACCTATCTGACTACCTCTTGTAGTCCTTCTGCCAAATTTGCCCTGAGTTACAATCTGTGCAATCAACCTAGAAGTCAAGATGGAGACTGCAGGCTGCAAATAATCCCAACAGGAGAGGATAGGATGAGGAAGACTGGGAAAATGTTGTTGAGGAGTGGCAGCCACTACGCAGCATGGAGGCTGGCAGAATGGTCCGAGAGCTGCTGGTTAGACAGTCCAGGTCCTGCCTTTGGACTAGGAATTACTGCCTAGTAATTAACTGAGTAATTACCTAGCTGATTATCTGCTGAGTATCACTTTTCCTTCACATAGCTGCAACAGAACATTAGCTGAGACTAGCAACAAGAATGCTAATTGGGGCTAATATTTTATGTGAGCTGCAGAAAATATGAATCTTGAGATAACATGGATTTCATCCCCCTCATCTCTCTGTGCCTGGCAGTTAGGAAGCAGCGGTCACCCACCTCTACACCATTAAATGTCTTGTTCCAATGTCTTGGAAGTCTTTCAGGGAGAGTCAAGTCCCATTTAATATAACATAAGACTGGCTACTCCAAGTAGCTGAAAAATTACTTTTATCAATCAAAAATTGTAAAATTACTTCCCTGAGGTAATTAAAGCTGTTAGAATTAGAACTTTTAGATCTTAGAGAGATAAAAACCGAAGTGAGCTCTGATGACTAACATGGCAGAGAGGGGGCTTTGCTTATGTGTGGAGCACTTTAACAGCAATAATTGCTGATGTCCTGTTGTCGTAACATAAAAGGCCATGGATTTTAGAAAGACAGCAAAGCACAGGATGAAATGTGCAGAAATAAAACAAATGGTCTGTGAGAATCATCTGTTGTCTGTGAGTAAATGGTTGGCAGCAATTCAGCTTGCTTACAATCTTGACAAGCTTCTCCCTCTCTGACAGAGCAACTAACGTGCCTCAGCAGTAGCTGCAGAACTAGCCCAAAGTGATTAAATCTCACTCTTTCTTTCAGGAAATTGCCTGTGATGTCTTGTCTCACAGCTACATTATGTCTCATTATAAGTTCTGTCTCCTATATAGATTGGACTTCAGTTTAAAAGTCCCACAGAGCATCTGCTGTTTAAGGTTTCCTATCAATATGCTGCAGATGACAGGAATATGTTATATATACATTATTGGAAATGTGAACATTTTTAATCATGTCTTGGAAACAGTTGCTCTGTAAGTGGAAACATCTTTGTTTCTATTTGCATGTTTTCTTTACCGGAACGAGAGATGCTGAGAGCTCCTTTTTGTCACTTTGCTCTTGAAGGTGGAGAAATTTTCTTAATTCAGTGAAGGTAAACTCCTCCAACCTAAGATAGCCACAATAACTTGTAGAGGCAGAAGAAATCCCCATTATTTTTAAGACAATATTAAAATAAAGGGAGCTTCATATTGAAAATGTTAAGTTAGTGCGCATCAAGTTGTCTAAGGACTGTTATGATACACATATGTGTATGTGTATACATACATATACTCTTCAAACAAAAAGCAACTGTTACCTGAGCTGAAATAGTGAACTTGTCTCATTCTGAGAATGTTTAAAAGAAAAAAAAATATTTTCTTCAATGAAGCACACCCAAAAATTTGAAAAGAGAATATGCAGACAACTTTAAAGTAGAAACCACTCGGGAAAGTATTTTTAAACAGTAGCCATTTAAATTGATTTTCATAATTTCTTATCATAAATAGTGAGTTACTGAGGAAGTGCAATATACATAGCAGTACGTTCCGAGGCTTTTGCTCTGATACTGTTTCTGCAGCTCGTAGAGAAGGAGCTTCCATTTTTACCACAGCTTTTTTGCCTTTTTTAATTCTTAAGCTTTTAATCACAAGCTGTCTAAGCTATCTCGCAGTGCTGGGCTGAAAGAGATCCCACCTTTCAGAGAGCCTTCTAGACAGGCTGAGAACCTGATTCTGGACCAGACTGCACAGGATGGGTCTTGTAGAGGAGTAAGAATTCCCATCAGATATGGTCTCATTAGCTCACCACCTCCAACGGCCACAACACAGTACTGAAGCATGAAGGATGCTGCTGCTGCTATCCTAGAAGGGATCTGGGAATTCAGCCTGTTCCTTAGAGTCCTTGGCAAGGCCGCTTCTGCCTTGTGGCATCGGCAACTTGTAAGAGGGAAACTAGCTGCCTCCAGGGAACCAACACCAGCCGTTGTGCCATAGGCATGTTGTAAAGGAGTTGAAACAACAGCCTTGAAACGGGCCTTGTATATGGCAATGAAACATTTTCTGTATCATATAAAATACAAATATGATGAAAAGGATTAGGGATTTGGAGTGTGACACTGATTTGTTTTATATAGTTTGTTGGTTTGTTTTTTTTAAACAAAGTACTACTGAGAACAACAGACATGACTGACTGTTTCTCCCAAATGTTCCCATGTCTCATTCCAAAAATAATTGTTCAAAATCCTGTTACTACACCAGTGAAAGGCACAAACTGACATGCAAGGAGGGGACTTTAACTCCCTCCATTAGCACTGTGCATTCCTGAACGGCCACCAGTATGCACTGTCCCCTCATGCCACTTAAATTAAGCTGTACCTGCTGGGGACATCTGTGATGCTCTTCTTCTAGAATACATCACTCAGAAGTTATGAGGAATTACTGTAAATTGGTACTATACAAATGAGTTTTTAGAGCAGACTCCTATGTTAATAAGGAACTTCCACTTCAGATACTGAAAGGTTTTAGTAACCAGATCTGTACTTGATTATTACAGTATGTTATTAAATGTAAAAATTATTTACTCTTTTCTGTTTTCTAGGCTATGTAGTACTTCGGACAGTAGAAAGAAGAAAGATACATAAAGTCTTCTCCTTCCCTTAGGAGAAATAAAATCCTAAGGCTTAACATTTCTCCCTAACAGAGCCATCTGTAGAAAACGTCACAGAGCAGCATGTTTTGCAAACCAGCGACTGCTGCATACATTCCCTTCAGCAACATATATTTACCCCTGACGAAAAGCAGAGTTTATCCAAAATCACCATAACCACTCAGGTGAAATATGCTACAGATGTTAATAGGGATGAACCCAACTGGATTTCACTTATGCACAGAGAAGTCCTTTAACAGTATGTTATGATTTAATCATAATCAAAATGAAGGAATCGAAAGGAAGAAATCAAAAGGAGGTCTAGAAACCTGAGAGGAGACTGTAGCATGGTGTGAAACCTATTCGCTTTCCTGCCTGCATGCCAAAGGTGCTGAACTTCATTAGCGTACCTGCCTGGCACATTCATTCACACACAACTCCCTTCTGAGCACTGATGATTTGAATTACAGTGGCTTCTACAGATCCCTCATGAAAACTTTATTCCAAGTCCTAGACAAGCACAGGAGAAACAGTCCTGCCCCAGAGGATTAATAACACGAAGAGATGAATGACAAGGCAGAAAGGTACTGTGTCTTACCTCAATGTGGCACAAGGCAAACAGCAGAACTTCAGCTGAAACCTCCCATTCCCCAGTCTTACCACAGCGCCATGCCCAGGAGCAATTTGTAGTGCGCTCTATAGAATATTCAACATTTGCTACTCTATTACACATTCCATCAGAAAAACCAAGTTGCCCCCCAGTACTCCATCAGGACTCCCTGCTACTCCTCATGCAAGCCAACTCTTGGGCATTTTTGGTCCCAGTTCTCCTTCTAGGTCCAGCCAGGGACAGGATTTGATCTTTCTTACACAAAGCGAAATGGAACAGACAAAAAACAGGAAAAAGGGAAGAGGGAAAGAAAATAAAATGCTTTTTGGAACTTTTCAAAGCTAGTACTCGTCTGAGAATTAAAAACATAGAGTGAAACAAACAGCGATTAGTGAAAGACCTGTGCAACATCGTTGCCGATTTCCATTTCAATGGAATGGATTTACATTCTCATCTGAGTTCATGACTGGTATCTCTGACACAGAATGGCTGTACTGCAAAGGGGAAAGCTGATAATGCTTTGGAACAGACATGCTGTAGGTGGACAAGAGTAACTACCCTCCTGGTTTCCCATCAATAATCCTTTCTTAAAAAGACACAAAAGAACAGTGTGCTGTATCAACAGAGAAATATTTAAAATTTATTGACTGATATGTACAAAACCATGCTCACACGCTCAGTGGTATTTTAGATAGGGGAAATCTGGTGTTATATTAGCTACAGCTATAGTAACACAAAAACTGTTTGTGGGATTCCCCCCCCCCCATCATTTGTCTCTCAGCTATTTTCTGTCAAAGCGCAGAAATCAATAGCAGCACACCGACAGAACCCAGATTGGTTTGAAGATCCAGTACATGGTATCCAGTCAGTCAAGTGTGATGCATTTAATTCATGCAGCACTTACGATTCCCAAGCTTTGCTTGTCAACAGGAAAAAAAAGTATAGATCTGAAAAATAATCAGGCAGTTTTCAGAAAGACAAATCTTGCAGTGGTTCCACTCTCCTCCCTTCCCCTATTAGTTTAGATTTCTTTTCTTCGCTCTCATTTCTGTACTTTTCATATCTGTAACACTGGTATCATAAGAAGGGCAGCTGTTACCATGTGAAGTCTATTAAATTTTCTGGTAATTTCTATAGCACATGCACAAATGTTTTAACTATAGCATGATGACACCATTCTCTCTGATGGGCAGAGACAATAAATTGTGAATCCAATATGATGAAGCACATTTAAAATACTAAGGATCATAGATGTTAACAGGCAGACCCCTACCAGAGAGTTTTGGTCTACATTTTCAGATGGCTTCCCTTTTTCAGACAGAGACCAGTATTTTACTTTGTATTTTCACAGTTAGTTAATGGCATAAATCCTTTTGCATGAATAGCTCTGCATCTAAACAGAAATTTTTCCATATGAGCAGTAAGGATATTGTGAATGCGAAAGTTTAAATGGGACTCCAGGGGAAACTTGAGAAGTCCATGGAAACCCTTAGGTTTACTAACCACATAGAAACCACATCCATTTTAGCAAGTTTTGGGAGCGGTCATTAGGTGAGGGCTGAAACAATTTTAAGAAATTGTCCTGTCTCTATTCTTCCACAAGCATCTGCTTATGTCCACTGGTGGAAAGGGGATACCAAGATGTATGGACCCCTGTAACAGGACAATTCCTATGTTCTTCTAATTAGCGTGCTGGTATGACTTAGCCTGCTCACTTTTTACTGGGACCTGGCTTTCTGGAAGCTTGTCTTCAGTCATTAAAAAGGAGTTACTTGTGTGCTGTCAAACACATAATAGAACAGGTAACACGGGAAGTTCGCAGTCCTGACATTAAGACATTTATAGCATCAAACTGTATTACGATGCTTACAGCTCTAAGACCCAGCTAGGTGCTGTCAGAGAGCAGGAACAGCTCATTCCACAATTCCCACCTTTGGGTGCATACCTCAGCGAAACCTTGCTTTAGGTCAGGGCAAGCCACTGGCACACTGTGCTTGCCATTTGGCAAGGGAAGGATGCCCAGGCCATAAAGACACCGCAGTATGCTCTAGGCAGTCAGACACCATCTGAGACGTGATGAGGTATGCATTTACCTCTTGGATCACCCATAGCTGTTGAAACCAGGCAGGAACAACGCTAGAACTGTCAAAGCTCTTTACTGTTAACCAGCTAAGTCTGACAG
Source organism: Aptenodytes patagonicus (assembly GCF_965638725.1). Taxonomy (NCBI): domain Eukaryota; kingdom Metazoa; phylum Chordata; class Aves; order Sphenisciformes; family Spheniscidae; genus Aptenodytes; species Aptenodytes patagonicus. Next base: position 80,728,104 of record NC_134952.1, read on the forward strand.
CCTTTCCTCCTTCCGCTTTCCCTCCTCCCTAGCTGAGCACAGAGTTGGAATTGTTCCCTCTCCTACTTATTTTTACTTTCTCTCTGAATATTGGTATCTGTTAGCTAGGCAAGGAAGTTTGTGGGCAGTCATCTTGTTGTGGAATAGCTACCCTGTATTCTATGCTATTTTTGATTTACTCTTGGTATCAGCTAGCAGTTCACAGATTAGGCTATTTTGTATGTGCTATGTCTGAGATTGCCCAGGACGGGCACCTCAGGTGAGAAGCTTTGCGCTGTGAATTAACCCCAATGCTTACTACCCGCTATCATGTCTAGGAGGACGAACCCTGCTAAAATTCTTCACACTGCCACAGAATAAATCAAAGCAGAACAGGAATCACATTTTGCAGAGCCTAAATATTATGTAGGGCTTCCAGTGCTGCTACAGTATGAATGACAGCCATTGGAAACAGTGGCTTTGTAACATCCCTGGACAGGTGACTTGTTGATGCAGCTTTCTATTTTAAGCCAATTTTAGCAGTTATTTTCCTGACTTCTACTAATGTGAATGGCATTATGCAATAACAGTGTAAGATTAACCACATGTATCAGACATACACCTTCACTGATGCTTCATTCAGGGAAAGTCCCTAGTTTTCATATTGTTTCACCTATCAAGTTGTTTCTTTTAAGTGTTGGATCAGGATATTAATTCTTGGTTTTGACTGCTGCTAATAACAGCGTAATAAGCTTCATCTTGGAAATATTAATCTATGTTCATATGTCAACTTTAGGTTTCTATCTAGTAATCTGATTTCCTGTTTCTACACTCCCACATGGCTGAAGGCCAAGGTTGCTAAACTAACGTATGGCTACACCTGCATTGCCATTTGCTCCATAGCAAAGCGTTTCCAAGATGACAGTGGCGGGGCATGAAGAGAAAGAGAAGAATAACACTTTTTTGCTGTAAATGAAGAATAGCATACCTGATTTTATATAACCGCCATCGTTATTTATCATATATGCAGAGTCAAAGAAAAATACCTTCATTTACAGACAAGAAAAAAAAAGAGGCTTCTGACTTCAAAGTCTTAGAAGTTATGATTGCAATCACTTACTCTTCTCCTTCTTTGTATATCTCGCTTAGAAGGGCTGGACTCTCTCTATTTCAAGGCTGGTGCCCCAACAGAATGCACTTCACATGGATTTCACTGGCACGACAGACGTGAATGACATACAGAGTTTGATTTTAATTTATGTGCAAAGAAACAGGAAGTCTCAGGCAAAAAAGCTCTAAGTATTTTCTTTGGATTTGTATTTTAATATATTTTATTTCAGAGGAAGATTATACTTCAATGGAAACGAAATTAAGATATTATGCAGTGAGACATGAAAACAGATTTTTTGAATGGACAGGAATTAAAAGGCAAGCCTATTTGTATTGCATTGGAGGATGAAGATTACTTCAGGTTTAGACTGCAAATAAAATACCAGAATCAATCATTCAGTTATCCTACTGATCAGGATAATTTTTTTTTTTTACTAAAAGAAACATGTTCCCCGCCAGGTTTTGAAAAAAAATTAGTAAATCACTGAAGACATAGTACCAAACCTCTAGCATGCCCAGAATCTCTACTCTCAAAGATGTTTCAGAGATGCCAGGAAAAGGGTTGCTATAATTTTACATACAAGATTTAAAATTACTATGGTGATGCACGCTTGTATAAAATCTTAAAATAAAGTATTCCCACTAAATTAGTCAAGGTTTCTGAGTTGTTATTAACCTGACTCCTAGGCTTGCTTAAGAGTGGAGGTTTCATGAATCAGGGTCATGAATAATTTCTGGTTCTAAATAAAAGTAGACAGGCCACTGCTGTCGTTAAGCCAGACTTCTCATCAGCTATTTGAAACGGTGGATCTTCATGGAAAGCCAGTCCTTCCCACTGTCCCATGACAGGACAGTTATATTTAGCACTTTTCTTAAGCAATTACACCTGACATTCTTGACATTGTCTCCTATTTTTTTCTTTCAACTTCTGATGATAAACATTTCACAGCTTCCGTAGGCAATCTACTTCAGTGACTAACTAACCTTTACTGTCTGAGAGAACTTCTTAATGCTTAATCTTAATTTTCCCTTTTTGCAATTTGTGGTCCTTTATTTCTTGTCCCATTCTATTTACATCCACAGAAAACACAGAGAATACATTATTCCTTTTTCTCTTTAAATGCTTGTGCTCAGTTTGTTCAGTCTTTCTCCAAAGGATCCCGACTATTACTTCTTTTTCAAACTCTCCACAATGGCTGAATGCTAAAGCTTTAGAGGAAGGAGCTGACATTTCTGCTTGTAACTGAGCTTCCAGGAGCTGCTTTGAGGGCTTCAACCTTCAGCACCAGCAACCCCAATAGTGCCCAGCTGAGAGGAAGCAGGACATTTCTGTTCCCTAGCACCCCCAAAGGCTGCTGAGGTTCTTCAGGTTAGAGCATACATCAGTCGCCAAAATCCCTCAGCAAGGACTAACCTACCTGGCAAAGTAGGAACACTCAGCATGCCACACCGTGATGTTGCTCTCAGTCCCTGCAAGTTGGGCCCCAATGAAACCCAAACCAAAGTAACTGGTTACATCAGCACTACCACCTCACAGCCTTTAGCAAACAAGAATTTTCATGCTCTTCAATGAAAGTGTCACTAATACCATCTCCTGATCTTCAAGATGATTTGTTGTACTGAACTTTCACACCCTCCTCCCTCTTGCGCAGGAAGATTCCTGAAGTATTTGTTTCAAGGGCTGGACGGTCTTAAGGTAACAGACCTTAGGATTGTATGCGATATGAAACACCACAGGCCGTATGTAGAGGATTCGTGGCTGTCTCAGCCTCTGAACAGTGATTTCTCTTTTTGTAACACAGTCACCCAAACTTCATCATTGTGCATCTTTCTACCATCCAGCACCACTGCTATGTGCACCAAGAACACAGAAATGGTTCACAAGAATGAATAAGAAATCACATAATTCAAAATCACTGCGGGAACTTCAGTTTGGATTAAAAATATGCATCCTGAAAATTTGCACCCTATTAGTTCTATTAACAACCCAGTTTTCAAGTCAGTATCGACCCATCATTAATTATGCCTCAATAATTCACATGGAAACACGCTCAGAGTTTCTTAAAGGCAAGGCAGGATCATAGGAAGGCAGGTCAGAAAGGGGTTTCAAAACCACAAGCACTAATTTATCACATTCTCCACAGCCACAGTGAAGCGCACAGTGTGAAAATAAGCTCTGAGACTAAAACCAGGATCCAAATTTGAAAATTTGCTAGCACTACAGTTTTATCTTTGTTCTCCAGAACAAACTTAACAACCAAATGGAGGTTACAGGCACCCAGTCAATGACAGCATTATTTGGTTCTTAAAAAAAATACGTTTTCTTTCTGCAACTATTGCCTTCATTTACGCAGAAGGCTGTACTCTTCTGGCCCTACTGAGCCTGCAGCTAGACAGCCTGAAACAATAGCACCAAAGGAGGTGTGAACTTCCCACCCACTCATGAGTTGCTCACTTTGTAGCCTGGATGTGTTCATTTACATGCCAACGCTATTAACAAGTAAGGAAAACACAAACGGATTTTTTTTTTAAGGCAGCTGGGCTTGTTTTGGGGTTTTGACAGTGAAGACACACAAAGCAAAACAAAACCCAGCATACAAAACAAAACCAACCCAGATGTCCCCTGCCAGCTTAGAGGAATTAAGGAAAGGGGAAAAAAAAAAAGAACAGAAAAGTGTTTTCTAAACTGCTTCTTCTGAGCTTTTATCTAGATTTAACGGATACATTAATTCAATTGATGTGCAGTTTAGCCAGCCGGCAACACATGAATACCTTCCACAAATGGTGGGATTTGCCTTTTTTTTCTTCCCCCTGCAGAGACGTTACCACAGATGTGAGCTTTTTCCTTCTGCTCTTTTCCTTCCCCCCAGCCCCCTCTGTGTAATATTTTAGCAAATAATGGAATGTACCACATGTCTCTCAACAACCAGGCGCAATAATGCTGAAGGAGAGCTGCTGCTGACTCTACTCTGCTGTTTCTTCCTTAACTGCGTCAGTCTCTTAATGCAATTTTCTTTGCTTTTTTATTCTTTGCCGGACAAATATTAATATGCTAATGACTTTCAAACGAGTATCCAAGAACATATTGTCTTACTTTTAAAAAAAACGCACAGATTTCTTTACCTGGGATTGGCATGATGTCTGAGGCTAGGCATAAAAAGAAGCGAAACTGGGCATTAGGAAAAAAGGGATGTGGATAGAGAAATTCTTATAAAAAGGGAAAAAAAAAAGAAAATAATGGAATGAATGCAAAAATAAAGCAAAAGAAAAGGAAAAGATGGTAGTGGAAGGGAAATCTGACATTTAAACCTAGGCTCCCGGCTGGTGCCCATGGCAACTCCACTGACAAGTTGGTAAAAACTATTCTCTCCTTTGATTGCTTTCAAGGATAATCCTTGCTTCTCTTTCCTGGGAACCATGACAGATTTTCTCTCTTTAGGGACGGTGCAGGAGTTTCTTTTATAATGGCTCTAATAAATAATGGAGTGTTAATGTCCTTTAGGACAACTAGCTGTGAAATTTGATCTGTTTAGGACAAATTTTCACACTTACATACAAGTGAGGCATTATGTGGTAAGGAATACAGGTATCTTCAAATGCTTTATATCACGTGCTTATGCTATTTTAAAAATTCTAAATGGAATCCAGCGTTAAAAAAAAAATTCATTTAAGGGAAACCGACTTGAATTGCTCCATTGAGCTCAGCATGTGGTATTCATGGTTTCTAAATTTAAATAAGGTTTCCATCTGTTCTGTTGTTCAAGAATCTCAGAGAAAACTATTAGAGAGCAAGGGGGGGGGGGGGACCGAACATACACATTTATTCAAGGTTATGCTTTATATGTGGGATACTTCTGAAGCAAACACAGGTCCCACAGTGTGCTGGTTCTTTGAGACACACAGCCACACATCTCTACTTTGATCCAGCAGTTGGGTCTGGACCTGGGAACACCACAATGCCACGCAGCTTCCCTGAGGCCTGCCCACCACATCCTACTGCTCATCGGGGGCTTTCAGGTGCACTGTCAGCTGCGCAGAGACAGCGGAAAGGGTCTCTTCCTCTCCTAAGCGAGAAAAGATTCTCTCTTCAGCAAAAATCATGCCACTGAGAAGCCAGAGGAATAGCATTAACAGAACATAAATATCTACCAGGGATATCCCAGAATCACAAAACAAGGAGAACTTGGTCTTCAGTTCTTCCAAATGAAGACAGGACTCGGTTCCAGCATTTAATTCAAACCTGTCTCAGCTACTGAATTTGTTCATGAACGAAGTGGCACTTGCAACACTCACTAAATATTCCAATTATATTGCATTCTTTGGGGGGGGGGGAAGATAACAATTAAATGAAATGATCAAGACAGTGCATAAAATTCCTTCAAATAGTATCTTCGTTGCAGTTTGTGAGGGAAAGCCTAGCCCCCTAAGCCCCTTCCTAAACAAGATACACTGTATCCTTAGGTATAAGGGGAACCAGGCTCTTTTGGAAAAGAATGGATTCAGCTGCAGGAATGAAGGATCTCTCACAGGGGCCTGTTGCTCTTATTTCCTCACTGAAATACGAACAACAAATTTAGCATTTCCAGTAACTTTTACCACATTAGGTAGTAAGAGAAGGAGTGCCAAAAACTGTACAGCCTTGCACTAATAAGTCAAAGTCAGCATGAGAAAATGCACTCAGAAATCCCAAGCAGCATGGACAAGATGTATAGCTCTAGCCCAGAGTCCGGAAGAGGGAAAATATAGTGGAAATAAGTAGTAAACCGTGTACGTTTAAAGAGAGTCATAAGGTTTTATATTGCCTTTAGACTACAAGTTTTTAATATATTTAACGGCTATCTGGAAAATGAGCATGACACAAATGTGGTGATATTATATAATGTAGGAAACAACCGTGTCTACAAGGACACAGAGGAGCTCAAGAAAGCTAGGTACAAGAGAAGCATGACAGCAGATGGAATTGGTTGTTAGTAAAAGCAAAGTAATATATAACCACTAATCGTAACTTAAAACTATTTGCACTTTCTGTGCATTTAAATGAGTTAACCACCCAAGAAAGATAAGAGAATGCCATTAAGGACAGCTCCATGAAAACCTTCTGTCTCTGTGCCACAGCAGTTCTAAAAGCAAATTTCTCACAGTGGGGTTGGTAGGAGCATGTAGGTATCTTAGGACTCTTAAAGTCTTTCCTTTCAAGACCCTCCAGAATGGTTAAGAAATGGGCTAGGAAAATAGTTCTGCAGTTTTGTTATGTAAATCAGCAGTGCACTTTTTTGCAAAAATATTTTGTTCATTTCTTGCCATGGGTAACAGACACACACATGAAGTTTGGGGGCGGACAGCACAGGAGACTCTAAAAGGATCGATTTAAATGATTAAAGGAATGCAAACATTTCCACACGAAGGACGATTAATAAGTAATGGGGCTGGTCTCTATGTTCTGTTTGTGCAACGCTCACTATAACGTAACACAAACGACAATAATAATGAGCAGCGGGAAGAGGAGATCAGTACTGTTCTGATTAAAGAGGATACATCTTAGGGAAGCTGTGATGCCAGGCTACAAAGTACTGTGGAGATAAGCCATGCGTTTTTATAGGCCGCCTTATAACATAAGATCAAGGAGGATGTTTAAAAGCAAAAAATGTAAAACTGACACAATGTGCTGCATAATGAACCCATCGCCATCACCACTGAAGGCAAGGGCTCAACGAGGTTTGAGAAGATGCATGTTTTTACAACTATGAAATCCATACCTCTTTCTAAAATCAATAAAAGCTTTCCTAAACACAATTATAAAATACTACAGATAGGATGAAGAAGGTGTACCTCATTCTTCAAGTGCTGATTCAAGAAGGTAGTCAAGGATTAGCCTCATTTTTACTTGCAGATGTTTCCACGTAGATCACAATGATACCTCACACACTCAAAATTAGGCAAAAACTTAAGCAGCCAAGTTGATGTATGTTACATCATAAGCATGTACAAGTTGATGACTAACCGATGAGAGGCACTTCCACTGTGGATAGTCCATTGCTCACACTGTCACCACGCTGTAAATTTAATTGATAGCAAGATTCTCTTCCCTCAGAAGCCATAGCTGCTCCAGCAACAGAATATTTGACAAGATGGAGCCCAGATTTTTAATTTTTCCTGAATGGGTTTAAAAAAGAATTTAGTGAATGGTAACAGGTTTGAGAAAACATGCTTGCTTTTAAAGCAGAAAGGAAAGAGGTTAGACAAGGATGGAATAAATAGCCTGGGAAAAGCAGATGGGATGGTGGTTGTGACGGACCATCAGAAACGTCTTACTGCAGCTGGGATGCAAACTAAGTGTGTCTCAGCATTCCTACCTTTTAATAGAGGCACATCCAACAACTATGCAAAAATATATGCCTGGTTTTTCTTACAGGCTTTTTTCCTGCAGCTTAGCCGTAACGAATGACCACACAGTCATAAATTAGTTGAGAAAGTTGAGTAATATTTAATTTAGTGATTATTAGTGACAGCTGTTCAAAAAGATAAAAAAATGAAAAGAAAGAATGCAAACATTCTGCTCTTCAAAACTAACTGATAAAACAATCAATGAGCCCCGTTTTCAAGCAATTTTCTGCATCCAGGAAGGCTTGAAACTTTTGTTTCTAAAGGAAGTTGAGACTCCTTATTCAGCTGCTTGAGTACAGAAACTGACACCTGAAAAATGTCAAATACTGCATCAATCACAAATTAAAAAAAATATGAGCTCTAATCACAGGGATTGGCATGACTGTACTGAGTGCTAAAATATGCTTGTATTACAGCCTGTTCTAGTGGCGAGAGCTTTTGTCTGAGAACAATGAGACAAGATCTATTTGTGGCTTTCAGCAGTGTCTTTTGGGGCAATTATAAAAACCACCTGTAGAGCTGCATCCCACTTTGATTTAGAGAAACAGCATTGAGTTTACGAATCTGTACAATGCTTAGTAAAATTGGTCCCCAATTTCAATTGGGGCTGCATGCATAGCTTCACTACGAATAATAGCAAGCAAGATACTCCAATGCCCTACTTTTAGTTCCTTGCGAGGATAACAAGTCACAGGTAATCTTAGCTGAGGTCCCAGCTACAGCAGAGAGTAAGGGTTAAGATCTCAGCAACAGCTGCTTCTTACTAGTATGTACAGGCAATTCCTGTCGGTCCTAATGCACTCTTTCCCCACCCCTCCTCTCCTCCTTGGAATTGCATGCAAACATACATACATACATAAATACATACATCATGGCTTAAAGCTTCAGGTTCATCAGCTCAGTCCAGGGAATATTATTTTCTAGCAGTCCACTCGCAGAAAAGACATACTTCAGCAGCATCAGGGTCTGCCCTTCTCCTAGCTTCTCTATCTTATATTTCTTTAACATTTGGGAACCAGGAAAAACTCATTTAAACAGAAATACTGTCTAAAACGTAGTTCCCAAAATACATTTTCAAAGATAGATTTAAAGGTCTTTTAGTATCAGCCAAGTTGTGTGGGAGGGCACAGCAGGACACTAACAAGGCTCATGGGAAAGGGTGGGAAATGAATTTCATATGCAAATGTGGAACATGACATGGATGGGAAGGAGGAAAGAAATTAAGCACAAATATTATCGCTTTTTATCCCCAAAGCTTCGTATTACAGATATTACTTATACTGTTTGTTCCATAAGGAAATCTGGAAAATAAAATGAAGAGTTTCCAGCCTTTCAAAAGATAAACAGCTTGCTAAGTGGAGGGGAGGAAGTGCTAATAGCTTGCATGCCTATAACTTTAGCACATGATTCTTTAATGTATCAGAGTAAAGTCGTTTCCATGACATGCTAACATTGTTCCTTTAGGTACTGCTTCATGAAGAGAGTATTTCTACCGTAACCCTCAGAGAACAGTAAAAAACCCACCTGCCTTCCCTTGAGATACGCTGAGTGATGATTTGAGTACCAAAATACATCAGTAATTCAGATCTGTGTTTAGAGGTACCTGAGAGTTATCTACGAGAGCACTATTCTTCAGGCATTGCATTTGGATTGTAAAAGAATACATTGTTTGTTTCTGCTGGACTTTAAGCAGAATAACAAACCTGCTTTAGGATATACCAATTACAGACTCATAGACAGTGAACCGGTTGATATTTTAACACGCAGATAACCTGCTTTCCTAAACCACTTCCTTGAGAATCATTAATTGGTAACCCACACAAAATCAGAGTTGGTGGCAGAGGTGCAGAAAGGGGGATCAAATACACAAAGAAGCAGCAGACTATGCGGTAAGTGGGGGATCAGAGTTTGGAGGAGAAATGGGGAAAAGGGGACTCTTACCTCACTTGTTCTACCTGTAAATATGTATAATTTGCACTCCCTTCTGATCAGTTATTCAAACGTTTGTGATTTACAGATAATCTGAGAGTTACGATCACAAAATTAGGAGAATTCAGATGTGGCAAGAAACCAGAACAACTGGGGATTAAGTTACAAGCTTTCTTCCTTCTGCATTTAGGCTAGACATTGCCGTTACAAAACAAGAACAGTGCTTCACACTTGCAGAATGTCCATAAATGGAAAACATCAGAATACCAGGAGATGAAAGGAAGTACTCAAATTTTCAACCTCATGCTACAAAAAGTCTTGCTCTTTGCAGTAAAGAGAGACCTGAATCTCCTGCCATGAAGAGTGCATGAATGTGACTACTCCTGCTTTTGTGAAGAGGAGAGTCCCGAGCATCAAAACTCACTGGCCACATGGGAGGTCCCAGGAATGAAATTACCGTCACTGAGCCTGAGGCCCTACAGGTACTACAGCTGATTAATTTCCTACAACTGCAGGCTCACTGAGCCCTGAATAGCATAAAACCAGCAAGAACGAGACTGCTCCGGCCTTGCAGCTTCTTTCGCAGTGTGTGGCACTTGTGCGAGCCAGGTGACGTTACATCATTTCCAGACAGAACGGCTCAGGAAGTGACTGCAGGACCCCCACGTTTTCTTCCCCCTTCCTCCCTGCAGGTGTCCTTTGGCCTTTGAAACAGCAAATGACTCTGTTATGTTGTCAGAAATCTTTGTCAGAACTGTGTCAGAATTCCCCTAGCAATTCCTTCTTCACTGCCTCCGGCCCAAGGCGGCCGGCCAGTCTGCATTTCTCCCTCCACATTTGACTCTTTATAGAGAGCTCTCATCTGCTCCACTTCCATCGCCCTGGCACAGCTCCCTAGCTCCAGCTCCCCTTTCGGGTTACACATCAGCTCCCTTCCAAATGCTGTACCAGGACAAAATCACGTCTGTGTGTGACAGAGAAGGAAAGGGTTTCTCCACTGGGGTATTTAAAATCTACTCCAAACTTCAAAAATGTCTGTCACCAATAGAAGTAAAACCAACCTTTTTCCTCTCCAAGCAATCAAGAAGTGGTGAAGGTGTAAAGACATGTATCTTTAGCAAACCTCAGAATATCCCACAGAAAGCAGTGCTAGATTTCATTGAACCTACCACCCCCTCACAGACCAATTTTGTGCTAGATGCAGCCTTACCAAAACACTGTTGCTCTGGCAGCAAGGTGTGCTTTGTTCAGCTGATCAGACTCTTGTCCCGTGGACAAAACTGCAAGAAGTCTATATGTGCAAGTTAGTTATAGATTGGAAGCAAGTAGCTGGACTCTGTTTATGCTACAGAAGTACAAAAGGATGAAAATACAACTCCCTGCACTCTCACTGCCCTCCAGCTGAGTTCCCTTCAGTATAAGGAATAAGCCACGAGTCATGAACTGGTATGCTACTCTTGCATAACATAATCAGATACAGCTATTTTGTACATGCCTAATATTTTGGGGGATTGTTTTATTTGTTGATATAGAAACAACTGAGAAAACAAACTTTTTTTTTTCTAAAATCCCGCTGAAGACAGACAATGGAACATCTGTGTACAGGTCAGCATTACCGTGTCTGCCCTTGTTCATAATCAGCAATCACCTCTGCCACAGCCAAAATAGTTATTTATAGGAATGTAGACAGCTTGAGCTAAAGGCATTACTCAACAAGTGAGATCAGAAATGAGCAAAAAATACATGTTCCCCAGGAAATCTCATAAATAGGCAGAAATTAACTCCACAGTTCAGCAAAACTCTTTATGCTTGAATGTTTTGAGGACACTTGGAAAAGACAAACCCTCCAGCGGCACGGAGTCACCTAGCACTGGTCAGCACTTGGTTCAGCGACAGTTTACAGAGCAAAGCTACTAAAATTGCCAACATCATTTCATGAAACACCCTCTACACCTCCAGTTACAGTCCCAGTCCAAGATGAGATTGCTCAAGCAGAGTAGCAGGCAGGGCACCTAGCAGATTAACAAACTGAAGCCTGTAGAAAGAAATACAGCAACAAGTTTTTGCTTTACATTTCTAGCAGGAACACCATTCACAGGGCCTGTGGAAGCAATATCTCAATAAACAAACAAAAGCCCACATTAATAATGGAACATGCCAACATGCTTTACATCTAACATTTCTATACTGTATATAAGTAAATGTTAACTCAAAATATCTTGGTCTTGGCAACACGTTATCCTATCAGTGGATGATTTGACATGTTCTTTCCTTTAACAGCCGAACAGGCGGTAAGCAGAATCTATTAAGCTTCTATCAGCTTGAATTTCTCTGCAATTCAGAACGATACCGAAACTGCTATCCACCATGCATATGGATTTTCTAATAAAATAGTCATCACTGCTTCTCATGAGCAGGTTCAATTAATTTGGTAGATTGGCACTTCAGCTCCTTGATGAAATTTAGTAGCACTTAATTTTAGAAATCTTAGGAACAAAGGAGGGAGAGACCAAATGGTGTTTCTGCCTTTGTCAGCCCATGGAAATGATAACATCCTTCCTAAAACTCTCTGAAGTCTAAGGTTATAGATATAACATATAATCTTCATTTGCTTTTTGCACATCTGTATTGCTGGTTTATGCAGCAGTTCTGTAAATATTCCCTGTAGACCTCAAAAGATTTTTGTTTCAAAACTGATTTATGAGCTGAGAGTAGTGTTCAGTGCTTATGGCATTCATATCCCTAAAAATGAAAAGCTGAGTGTGAGTGATGGATATAATCTGTTAACAGGACTTAAAGACTATTTGTCTGTTTTCTATTTTCATTTCCCTGCACAGTCATAAATTGGTGCAACAGTGATTCAATGACCCAGATACTGCTACTTTCACAGCTGGTCACTTTTATCTCCTGATCAAAATGGCTGCATACATGAAGAACCTTTAAGTCTTTTTCTATCAAGTTGCTATGCCAGCCATTTGCAACATAAATGCTAAAACGGCCATGTCAAAGGGTAGGCGTTATTATTTTTACTGTGAACAGAACAGAATTAGACATAGCTGCAGACCAAAATCTTTATTCCTCAACCTTTTTATAAAATTAACTCGCGTCCAATTATCCCTCAGACAGATAAACTGCATCTTCCACAAAGAAGATAAAAGCTGATTGAACATCTTCACTCGAATAATGTTTCTCTTTTGGTCCCTCTTGGTGAAATGAAGGTATAAACAGCCACACATATTCCTCTGCCCTACACAGGAAGCTTCCCATCTGTCTACAAACAAGGGCTCATTTTTATTGCTTTGGATATATCCTAGGGAACAGAAAATATCACTGCCAATTTCTGCCCCAGGAAGTATTATCTTTGATTTTAATTATATTTCTAGATATTTTCAGGACTACAGCATTTCTAATTATTAGTGCAAACTGAAGGCATGGGGAAGGAATGCCCCCTTGACATCCTAAGTGCAGCAAAACAGCCAAGCTAATCACGTTGTTCCCCACCTCCACACACACATCTCATGATATTGATTACTGCCAAAGGAAAGATAACAGATTTTATAAACCTCTCGTAGGCGCTGGGGCAGCAAGTGGTGAGACTGGGAAAAGGCGCCTGAGGAGGTGCTTTATTGGAGGTCTCATCAGAGCATTCTGCCATGGGAGAGAAACATTATGACTGGATACACCACCGAGCTCCTGCAGAAACCTGGTGAGAGCCCTCTGGACTATGTGAATCCCACATTTGTGCTATGAAAGTAGAGAAAATGCCTGAAACGTTGGACAGTGAATGCACTGCTGAAAGAATGTGCTCCTCTCGTAGGCTAATGCTGGAGGCACAATGGGTGAGAATGGGTAGAAACTACTTCTATAGTTACCTATTTATCCATTGTTCACTTCCCCACTGCTCCACTCTCCTGGCTCAGTGCCTGCAGAGGATCCCAGTTTTGGTACTCACATACTGAAAACAGTAACAAAACTTACCAACAAACAAACTGGAGAAACTGTTGAAATAATATAACACACATTAATTCTTTCTAAGAATAACTCAACTGACAAGAAAGGCTTTTACTTCTTTTTTAATTACAGAGCAAAGAAAAGCTTTCACTGAAAATAATTAAAATTCATTAAACCTTAGAAAACAATGGATTTAGTTAATATGTGAAATTCTCTTTGGTGCTACGCAAGTTATCAGGATATGGAAAAACAAGAGAGAAGGCTTTATGTCACAAATCAAGATAGAGAATTCCATCACAAAAGCACAGCAATTCCAGGGACTGACTTTTGAAAACAAAGTTATGGAGAAAAATCTCAAAAAAGCTCCATGGCAATATTTAATATCAAGGATGGCCACAAATGGTGTCAAGGAAACAACTCCAAACACCATCACAAAAGCATGTGGAGGAATTAGATGAGAAAAGAATCAGGTATGTGCATTGACAAAACCTGTCTTGGAAGAGGTAATCCACCACTTTTTGTCCCCACATTTACTCAAAATGCCTGTAGAAGATAGATTAAAACTTTGTTTCAGAGACTGTCAAAGGATATCCATTGAAAAAAGATTAAATGCAAATAAAACTACAAAATAAAACAGATCTTTCTCTCCCCACTAGCCTGAACAGCAATGCAAGATGCTGAAATAAGATGGTATGAAAACTCCGTACCTGCAAGCAGGGGGTTCAGCTGAAGGCATGCGGGGCATAATGCATCCTGAGACACAGGGTTTACAGCGCAAACACGTTTGTACGGCTTTTGACTGGTAGCTGGTTTGATGGTGCTTCCTCAAGGGGGAGCAGAGGAGCCCACCGTTTCTCTCGTTTTTTGAAGGGGTGCTGACTGCACCAGCTGGTTTGCTGAGGGGGACACGAAAGCTCCCTGCTGAATTCCCCTGCTGCTCCTGCTATTTCATCCCACTGTGCAGAGGACAGGGGAGAAGCCGAAGGGGTTAATTACACACAAAACAGGACTCTTGCCTCTTGACTTCTCTGTGTGATAGTATAAAGGAAAAATGTTTCTCCTCTTAAATCCTGGACAGCTTACATTGCTTTTCTAAGTAACTGACGATAGAATTAAGCTGTACCCAGAAACAAATGGTTTTGTTTAGGTGATGCTGCTGACTAGATTTGGAAGATATATGTTTTGGAAGTCCAGAAAAATGCACTGTTGCAGCTGAAAGTTTTACAAATGCTAGACACAGGCAGTACACAAGCCTTCATTTGAAGTCTAGTGTGTGGATAGGATCATGTTTCTAAACTGACTGGAACCCCACAGAAACAGTACAAATTATTCTCTTTATGTTTGTTGAAATGTAACACTATTTGATAGTGACAGTGCCCGGATAGTCTGTGTGTCTATCTGGGGATACACGAGAGGCCAGTGAGTAGACTCTAGCCACCAGAGGCAGGTTAAACAAACAGTTATTGTTGAATCCACTGCTACCCAGACCTATGATCACAGCTTCTCTCATCTTTGAAAACAAACCTAAATGAAATAACACACCAATGTAATGTAACTTCCTCAGCCTAATATCTAGTTAAAACAAGAAAAAGTCATGGGAAGGGTCTGCCAGGTCCCTAACGTCCTTGCAGAGAGAGGGCTCACTAGCCTTTTTGTTTGATACATTACTTTCTCAATGCTGTTATTTTCTAATATGTTTAAACATCGGTCTTCCAAGACCTTGTGGGTGCTCTGGCCATAACCTGACTTCACTTCAGGATACATGAACATTGTCCTTTTCCTGTCTGTCCCCTGTGCCGAACCTTACTCTGGGAGGTAATTAGGCACGCGAGCTAGAAAAGAACTGTGGTATACTCTGCCCAGGTCCCTAGTCTGGACAGACAGGGCCTGAGGACACTCCAGGTCCTACCTGTAGATGAGTTACCTCCTCTGGAAGCCTGCTCATTGCTGGCTTGATTCTACCATGTTTAATCCACATTTGCTTTTCTAAAATCAGTGAGCAAGTGCATGCGTGACACTTCCGTTGGCACATGGATGCTGTCAAGCGCACTCTAGAGCCCTGCTGGAATGAAAGAGCCAGTTTTTCTATGGGAGATTGATTACATTGTTCTGTAATCAAACACAGGATCACTGGAGTTCACAAAGGACTCCTCTAAATAAAGTTTTTTGCTAACTCCAATCAGCTGTCCATTCACCCAACTAATTACACATAGGAAAGCCAGCGCACTACTATCCTGCTGCTTGAGCACTGTAAATTGTCTAGAGTAGATAGGGCAATAATAAATAATAGCCCAGAGTTTAAATTTGGCTCACTTGGTTATTTTCTCTGAAATACTGTTCAAGACCAAGATGCTGAAATCTTTCTCAGTGGCTCTTCTAGACTAGGTAATCTTAGAGTGCTTTAGCTCTGCAGCACGTAAAGGAGATTCCTGTTACTCCAGATGTTCAGTAATCTGTTTGAGCTTGATGCTGAAGAATGAACTTAACTATACATTAAGGCTATCTGGAGAATGTTTTAATGGCAAGAGAGAATATAAACAAAACCCCACCTCTCTGGGCTTTTGTTCTTTTTTGTTTTCTGTTTTACAAACCAGATTTAGAATTCTTATGGAAACATTTTTTAGTTTACTTACAAAGCTAACCGCAACCAAGTGTTTTTGCACTGCCCCTTTCTCATTGCAATCCACTGAGATTCAAGCAGCTGAAAATCTATACCCATCAATGCTCTGTCGCTACTTTCAATATCATAAATACATGTATGAACTATGAAGACATAGATCCACTTAACGCAATGCAGGCGACACATTAAACTCACAATGAGCTATTTGTTACAGAGGGCATTAAAGGGTAAAACTGGCTCAGTTCTCTTCCTGAATTTTCAGCTACACTTTTTTCAGCTGTTTTCTGAATTGTACATTTTTGACAGATTTTTCTCTCTCACTTATTTAATTTTTGGTCTCTTTCCGCTTCCTGGTCAAGACCTTGTACCCCAGATATCAGCCTGCTTGAAAAGGTGTGGCTACAGCCCCCCTGAGGTTTGTCAACAAGTTTCCACTATGTGAATGTACCTGTTACGCGTCCCTTCAGTCCTACTCCCATGTTGCCCAGACGCTGGTTATCACTTTCCCCTCTTAATGAAAGGCTTCAGAAGCAGTGTACTCATGAGCCATAAATCTGAACTCACTCAATATGGCACAGCCATATAAATTCAGACATGGCCCAAACCATGAACTTGATCTGTCCCCTTCCCACTGCCTTCAGTTTGGCTTCTGAGTTGTGTTTTTCACTTCTGGTCCTATTGCAACCGAGTGTTCATTACTGAATCCAATGAGCCCAGTGACATTTTTCAGGCCTGACGCAAATGTCTAATGGGATTGAATTTTAATTCCCCCGCAGACCTTTAAAAACAAATAAATAAACCTCACAATAACTTGCGCACACTCAGCTTTGTTCACATCACATACATGTTCACCACAGCTCTCTACTGCATTGGAGACCTGCTCTAGAAGGGAGAGAACCTGTGCATGTGCACTTAGGTTACAATTACTGACATCAGACTGCAAAATTTCTTATACCACTGTACAAATATGTACATTTCATTAATTCTACTTGGTTAATAATTAATCGGCCCACAACCCAGACAGCAACATTGGGTTAATTCACTTCTGGGAGAACTAAGTTTAATGCTTGAGAAATGAAATTAAGAATCATAAAAACTCTATGGTAGTTCACTGTTCAGATATACGTAGTTACAAATACAAAAAATGAAGGGAAATCTGAAGTTCTTACAGCTTTTAACTCATCTACCTGACAGATGGGTACTATACTTTCATATCAGCAAAGAGACTTTAATTTTATAGGCAGAAAACTAGAAATACAAGTTACATTGTGCCTGTAATGGAGCTGAGTCATAATTAAGATTGAAAACTTTGTTGCTGCACTCCTCATGGTTTGTTGTTTTAACGATACAACCATAAAAGCATTTTTACTTTGAAAGCACTTACATAAATATGCCATCTACTCAGAAGACCTGTTTTACTTGAGCATTCTGACATGTCTCTGCAATTTTAATGATTAAAATAGGTCCTCTGTGCATTTTATTGCTGATGCCATCAGAAAGTCAGAACATGAGTAGAACAGGTCGATCCTCCTTATCATTATCCACAGAGTAATTTACTAAATTAAAGTAAGCTTTTCCATCTCAAGTAATTAATGCAACTAACCCC
Source organism: Aptenodytes patagonicus (assembly GCF_965638725.1). Taxonomy (NCBI): domain Eukaryota; kingdom Metazoa; phylum Chordata; class Aves; order Sphenisciformes; family Spheniscidae; genus Aptenodytes; species Aptenodytes patagonicus. The sequence continues at coordinate 80,745,683 of NC_134952.1, forward strand.
CCCCCCCCATTTATTTTTGCCAAAAATAAAGAAGTGTTTAGAAATCAGATGTATATTTCTTTGTTAATCAACTGGAATTCCCAAGAAATTGGAGGAAAAAATGGTCTGGGTCAGTAATTGAAATTAAATGAATTTTAAAATAAGGTCAATATACCAGCAAGTAGACAGCTAACGGAGATCAGTGAGTGCATCCTCTTGTGCAATGAGGGTTCTGAGTAAAGGGGCACAAGCAAAGATTTCTGGCTTTGCCTGGATTGCAGCAAGAAAGAGCATGCAAGCAAGAAACATTATGAGCCCAGATCGCCCTGAGACAGAATGGCCATCTAAGTTTGGGAACTGGTAATTGACAGGGCAATCATTTGGGTAATTAGGGACCTAGCTGTGCACATCCTTATTTATGTTTTATCAGATAAATCTCTGCCTTTACAGATCTGTAATCTGGTCTCTCTTGAAGCTGACAGGATTGATAACAATTCCAAATCAGAAGTAAACCTCTTCCACTTAAAATCTGGTACAAACAGTAAGAGAAATACTCTTTTTGCCTTTGTTTATCAGTCTAGGGAGATAGGCTTATGATAGTCTGCTATTGGTTGACACAACTATTGGTAAGAAGCTACTGGCATACTAATTATTAGCAGAGTTGGCTAGAAAACAATTAGCATGTGCCATGAAAAAATATAAAAGATATAAACCTAAATTCTTATCTCATTATCTGGGAAATTTTTTTGATTTGTGAAAAAGAAAACACTAGTGAATGTTTGTTGAGAACCCAGCAATTTTTACTAGACACTTGATTTGCTGGTGCCATCAATTTTTCACACCACTTCAAATAAATCTAAACATTAGGGGATTCTGTTTCTGACTTGAGAAGATAATAATCAACAGATCACAGACACATCACACCGAAGCCAGTGTGTTTCTTCTGGTGGACAGTGTGACAAAGTGGACGTGAACTTGTTATTATGCTATGAAAGACATGGCCTCCATTCCCTACTACCTCTGAGCTGTCTGTGGCAACCTAAGTTATCTTAAGCAAGGGACTGACTGTATGTCTCAGCAACACAAGATAATGAGGTCTTGATGAAACAAGTGTCATGAAAAAAAGAGAAGCTGCAAGAGTAGTGAGTGAATGAGCACATCCATCATACATGTTTTCTTTCCCTACAGCTCAGCATAAATTTTAGAGCAGGAAAAGGCCCGTGGGTGTGATGTAGGGCCCGAGATACTGTTTCAAATAGCACATCACAATTGCCACTCCAAAGGGAAAGTGGGTGCAGTCATCCCACCAACGAAAAGTAATTATTTCCACATTATTATTGGGAAAATGCTTATGTGGCATATTAACGTATGGTCTGTCACAGATGTTTGAAGAATCTGTATGGATCTGAATACATAATTGTTCCCCATTTTTTTCCTCACAGGACAGAGAATAAACTGGAGGTGGGAGTACGCTCGCTTTCTATTCCAAAGGTATAATATTTTCTCAGAGACACTGAATTGTTCCACAGACTTCTCAAACATCAGCCCAAAAAGAGGAGCGACACTTGACAAGCCTGCCTGTTGGAAACTGAAGCTCCACAGCTGACAGCAGTTCTACCTCCAGGTCTGTTTGATCCGTCATGTTAGAAATGTCTGTGGCCACACAAACTGCGGCTACTTTACGTCCCCTTACATGGAGCAATGTCAGCACTAAGAGTAGTAGTAAACACTTAAAAATGAACCCTGGTACAGACAAATTTACAAATACTCCTTGACACTGACAACATGAGTGAGATGCTTAGGCCTCTGTCCAACTGTGGTAGGTTGACCCTGGCCAGCAGCTAAGTACCCACACAGCCGCTTGCTCACTTCCCCTGCAGCAGGACAGGGGAGAGAATAGGAAAAGCCAAAGCAAAACTCGAGGGTCAAGACAAAGACAGTTTAATACGTGAAGTAAAGAGGGGAAAAAAACAAGTGATGCAAAGGCAATCACTCACCAACACCCACAAGTCGACCGACGTCCAGGCAGCCTCTGAGCAACAGCTACCTTGGAAAACCAAAATCTCCTAAACCTTCTTCTTGCATGACCCCGGTTTTATTGCTAAGCATGACAAGATATTGTATGGACTACCCCTTTGGTCAATTTGGGTCAGCTGTCCTGGCTGCGTCCCCTCCCAGCCTCTTGTCCACCCCCAGCCTACTTAGTGCTGGTGGTGGGGGAGGCAGTGAGACAAAGAGAAAGCCTTGATGCTGCCCAAGCCCTGTTCAGCCATAGCCAAAACACTGGTGTGTTATCCACACTGTTTTAGTCACAAACCTAAAACACAGCACCATACACACTGCTACAAGCACAACAATATCCCCTGAATAAAAAAAAAGTCTTTCTAGTAATTCATTGGGCAGTGAATCTGAGCTTGAAAGGGTTATCATCAGCATTATTTATTTTTGTAATTTTAATGCATCAGGATTGCTGTAGGCTTTGCCTTAAGCTTTGACTGACGTTTTGGCAGGCTCTCTCCACAAAATGAATCTACAGAGATCAACAAAACAGTCTGATAAACTTTTTCCTTGGCAAACATAAAACAAACCTGTACCATTTATTCTGCTTCCAGATATACTTTTTAAAAGCCTACTATGTCTCTTCTGGAGAAAGAAAGAGGAAAAAAAGATACAGAAAAAAGAAAGAAAAAGAAAAAGAAAAAAAAAGAAACCTAACAGCCTAGATCCCATTTCTATTACAAAGATATCCTTTGTCAGTGAAATAAAATAAACTATTTTTCCCCAAATGAATCTTTGTTATTGGGGTTGCACGTAATCTAGATAGCGGAGTTTACCAAAATCAGTTCAAAGAAATACAATGAGAAAGTGGAAAGAAAAACGGTGAAGAAAAGCTTTGCATTGCTCACCTCAATGAAATGAACTAAGGATGATGATAGATGCAAAGAAACGTTTGGTGTTGTCCTAAAATGAAAGGCATCAGCACTATTTCCACTCCAGAAGACAGCAAGTGCATGGCAATTTAGGGCCACGCTCTGACTTGAGACACATACCATGAGAACAGAGAGGAAGCGCAGAGGAGTTGGGGGCTGCTGAAAGAACACCGTATTATTAAAAAAAGTTAGACATTTTAGTAAAATACACGCTAATAAGACCTCACCTGGCTTTTAAATTATTTTATTATAGCTAAATTAAATAATCATTTCAGTCAGTAATCAACTAGCTACTTATTCTGCCTTCTCATGTTTTAAAGCCCTCAGTCTATTTAATGATCATCACAATAAAGCACTTATAGATTTTTGTGTTTAAATAAATTATATCAGTGAGGACACTGACTACCCGTTCCTTGTTATTGCCTCATTCCTATTCTTCAGAGGTTGCATGGCTGAGAGCAGACTGGAGGAAAAGGTAAGCTATACAGAAAAGTTCACATAAAAAAACAGACTGTCATCACCTCAAAATCTCTACTTCATAAAAAAAAACAACAAGAAAAAATATTTTCAGCTGCAAGACTGGCAAAAAGAAATCCATCTTCTCAATCCTTATTCAGTCCATTCCTGCAGCCCCTATTTTAGAAACTCTATATTAGCTTGTAATAGGCATACTTCCTAAAGAGTGAGAGGAAATCATCACACAGAAGACTCTATGTAGACAAAAGGAAATTCCCTCAAATTTTGACCCGGAGCTTATAAATTGCACTCTTCCCAATGCAAGCTTGAGGAAGTTTGAAATCAGATCTGCTCATTAGGGACCAGTTTCTTAAGAAAAGAACACGAGGAAAACAACTCAACCTGCAAGCTGAAGCTTTTCCTTGGCCTTTGGAAGAGTTTTTCCCAGAGAGGATGATTTTTTTAGAAGATGGACTTCAGAGATTTAGTCTGTGCCTTTCTAAAAGCAGCGTATCTATCAAAATCACAAAGTTAATGAAAGGAAAAATGTGTAATTATTGTTATTCCTACAATAGTAACAGCAAGATAAATTTAATCTGTTGACTTCACTGCATTAGTAGAAAACCCACATATAATGTGGCTCACCAAACCTATGCCAGATTTACAACATTTCAGAAGAGAGCACTAAAAAGCTTTTACAATTTTTTTTTTTTTTCCGGGAAAGTACCATGCATTCCAAATGGATCAGCATGAAACAGTAACAGCATCTTTCTTTACATAGAACCTGTCCATTAATACCGTAGCCCTTAGGGGCTACATGCACCAGCACCTGGGTGGAGACCAGGCACCACTGTCAGCAGAGACACTGCCTGCTTGGGAACCCATCAGGCCTGGAAGCAGCTTCCATGATCTGCTCGGAGGATCCTGAGTAATTAAGTGACTAAATCTTCTCCAGCTTCAGGGAAAATGACCAAAATCAGGGCTGGCTCAGTTTTTGTGGCTTTTTTCCACTCGTTCTACCTGTCCTTTAATCAGGCTTTTTCTTACAGTGTTTGCTTTGCCACAATCGGACAACTCGTATTTTTAAAATCTTGAAGAGAGCTTTAATGGATCCAAACCATTTATCCCTGAGATTTAAAACACTTAGAAATGAAAATGAATAAGAATGTCACTTATGCGTCAATATCTGATGAATAGGAATATCTTTAACTTGTTCCTTTGATCTCATATATACATCTGGAGTGGCTCGTTGTCTATAAACAGAGAGCAGTTTTGGAAAACTGCACGTCACAACTATAAATTTCCTAGACACTACAGAAAATAGCATGACGAACAGCAAGGTGCAGAAAAGCAGATTTTTAAAATTCTAGATTGAAGTCATTATTATTAATGTTACAGGGCCTTTTGTGCGAATAAGGGTAGCAAAACCTCATCTTGTGTAAAGCCAATTTTTAGAAAAAAGAACTACAAAGGATGGAGCTTAAGTACTAGAATGTGTTTCACACCTGAGGACATCATAGAAGGTTAGGTGACAGATACAGCACTTATTGAAAATGCGGGAGGCAAATCACAGAAAATAAAGATGAACATTGGCACTGAGTCCAAGGAGTTCAAGCTCAGTTTGGAGGGAAAAGAACAAAAGTAAAGGGTTCAGAATTCGTGAATGACTTGCTTGACATAGAAGGAAAGACAGACAGGTTTTCTCTATTTTACTTGCTGCATATGTGACAGGAGCACCATGAGCACTTCCTTTGACAAGAAGTCAAAAGAAGCAAGTCACAATAGCTAAGTGTCCAAAAATGCTTTGGACACTGCTTTTGAGCCCTCCCGCTAAGCAGAGCGCAACTACTTGCTGTAGCACTACATTCCTAATTGTCATTATACTTACTAGTTAGGGTTTGGCTATTTCCAGTTCATTTAAATATGAATGCTGAAAAATATATCCTTCTTAAATGCTTTTGCATGTACAAATAGGCTTTACCTTACATACATATGACCAGAGATGCAAATATCATTTTCATCGAAAGGGATAAGCTATGTATATATGAAAAACCAAAAGATACATAATGTCTTGAATCACGTTGCTCTCATTCGCTTATGACAACAAATATTAGATTTTTTGTTGTACAAATTTTTGTCCCAATATAGAACAGATTTAGTGTGTGTTGTTTCACATTGACAGGTTAGCAGAAGTGAGAAATCTTGGAAAGATATTGTGATCTTTGCTAGCAATATTTATTCAGCAGTACTTTAAAGTTATAGCAATCTAAACATCTAAGAATTTCTGCCACAAAAGCTGCACGTGATTACAGCTTTCTGTGCCGTTTGCTTCAGATATGCATTCACAGCTACAAAGTGGAATTGGTACTCAGTATAAACACTACCTTTCTACTTCTTTGCCAAAGAAGTCATACTGAGGTATTAATTTAGTATATTCCTAAGATCGTACTAACAAGTCAGTCATATCTATTATTAGGGGTTCCTAAGCCTCTAGATAATATAAGCAAAGAATTCTTTTATATTTGGGGCCTAAATAAAGATACTATGAAGTTCATCGATAGACTGAAACAAAATTAGTATTAGAAGAGACCTCAAGAAGTCATCTAAGCTATCCTCTTGCCCTAACAAATGAATAATAGCAATGTCATTCCTGAACGTACTTGCAAATATCCGCAGGAGACTACACAACCTTCCTAAGCAATCTACTCCAGTGCCTCATTATCTGGACCACTAGAAAGGTTTTCCGTTGTTTACCCTAAATCTTTCTTCCTGCAGCTTTCGGTCATCTGTCCTTGTTCTGTTCCCCAAGGACATGACATATACCTTTTGCTTGTAACAGCCTTTCATGTACCTTTTACAAACTGTTACCGCATCCTTCTCCTCCCACCTCCCTCTCTTCTTTACACCCAGTCTCTAAAGCTAAGCATTCCTAGTTCTTTCAGTGTCTTCTTAGATGTCATCCTTTAAGAGTTATCCAACCTTTGCCTTTCCTATGCCCCTTTATAAATGGGAAACTGTCACTCAGAATCAGTACAACAGTACACAATCCATTTTTGGAAGTGGTCACCATTAATTAACATAAACTTTCTGTGATATTAGTAGATTGAGATTCTTACAGTATCGGAGAATCTTTTAATATTGGATTTACATTGTGTAACTAGCATTTGTGATCTATAAATCTTTTTTCTATTCGATCCCCTACAGGGAAGCATATATCCCCTATGTATTTTTATTTATCAAAGCAAGGTCAAATTGTCTAAAATGGATAATTAGAGAATAACATGGCCACAGGGTGTTCAGGTGTTTCTTTTAACTTAGGTAAAGGCTTCCATTAATGTAGATATCCCAATGTCATGGGAACAGCCTGTCCTTTCATGTGACACTTGGCTAATGTCACAAGTATGTATGAAATGACTCTACCTCAGGAATGACTTCAAGAACTCAGTCTAAGATAAAAGGTCAGATAGCTAAACAATGTAGGTTTTTATTTTCATTTTGTCTTTGAAGTTTTAATTCAACAGCAAAAATCTGTCAAATAGGAGTACAAGCTTTTTTTCCTATTTTTCCTGGCTTGACTTTTCTATGTATCAACATTTAAGAAAAACAAAATAAACAGGGGAGACAAAAAGAGGTTGCTTGCAATTTCTTCAAAGTGTAGTTAGTATCCACAGCTCTTTGTGTAACGCTTTTCCCTCTTTGAATTTTGGACAGGAAGCACTGAAAGGATTTTATCAACATCAGTCCATTTAAATGCAACTCCAGAGAGATAGGGAAGCACTGTCCCCACTCAGCAGATGGATATTACTGAAAAAGAGGCCAAATGATTTGCCCAAAGATATACACGTTAGCAGCAGTAGGTGGTACTGAAAGTCTGGGGATATTTAGAAAGCATGACGTGAAATAAAACATAAAAGAGAGCAAAAAAAAGAAGTGGTGATAGGCTAATTCCCAGGAAAAAATATTTTTGTCAGAATAACAATATCTCTAGGAAAAACACAGAAACCACATTATTAGGAAAACTTCACCAAAACTGGATAAAATGCAAATAATCTAATTTTTCTGATAATGTATGGTGCAATTTATTTTCTAATAAGTAATTTCTAACAAACGTGGAATGTTCTTTCATGTTCTAAAGTGCTTTTCCATCATCTATTATAGAATTAATTTAAGATTCATTCACTGCTAAAATATGCAGAAAGTCCTGAAAAAAAAGAGAAAGCATGAGAGTTCTTCAGAAATACATTTATCTTTGTACCAGTATTATCATTACTTTTGAACTGACAATCTTAAATAATTCCTACATATGACAAGCTGCAATTCCACACAAACCAACCCAAATCATAAGAGTTTTTGGTGTAAGTACTTTTCACATTTGAAAACACTGGGACAGTACTTCCCCATTATCCTTTTTAGTTTTGAATTATGGTGGCCCATTTTGTTTCAGCCAGATGGAGATGTAGTGACTTGCTGTGACCCAAACAGAAAGCAGAAGCACTTTGACCTTAAGAAGAAAGATTCAGCCAAGCCTTCAGCGAGGGTATCTAGTTATCTCTCCCTTTACCTGGGCACAGGAGGTTGCTGCTTCCATTTGTTTCCCCTTTCGTTTAGATCCTGTGAAAGCAGCTGGCATTTATTGCTCCCATCCTGAAATTACTTTTGTTGGTGTGGCATGTATATCCTTGTAAGAGAGGTGGTAGATGCCCCATCCCTGGAAACATTCAGGGTCAGGTTGGACGGGGCTCTGAGCAACCTGATCTAGTGGAAGACGTCCCTGCCCACGGCAGGGGGGTTGGACTAGATGACCTTTAGAGGTCCCTTCTAACCCAAACCATTCTATGATTCTATGATAAAATGTGATGCCAAAATACTACAGACTTATGAATAAACCAAAGTACAACACAGTGAAAAAGCATCGGGTTCTCTTCTAACATTTCCTGGAGTTTAAGTATCCTAGGGACCAAGATACTGAAAAGCTACTGCAGAGATGGAGGACAAATGGTGGAGGAGACTTCAGGTGAGACCACAACATGGTAAACAAGGGTCCCCCTTCTAGGGTTAAAGACCTAAACTATGTGAATGATGGTATGTCATGTATTTGTGTCCTGATATTATAATACAACTTCTATGCATTGTTGAAACAGAACCAGCGACAGGCAAGACACCGTGGAATCTTGCACATCAAAATAAACAGGATATGACGGATTTCTAAATCAGCAGTTATTAAAAAAAAAAAAAAGGCAAAGAGATAGGAAATATTTGCTGTCTTACTCTGCATCTCCTAAGGGACTTTTATTAATTTTGTTTTTAAAAATAGCATCAGCAGAGATTTGTAGAAAAAGATAGGGCTGTCTACCACCTACCAGCTTCCACTTCAAAATGAGTAAAATAAATCCCCCTGCCTAAAAGAAAAGCTTAGCGCATTTTGTGTCACAGCACTGTAAGAGATATTAATTTATCTTCATTGAAAAAAGAGAGAAGCATATCATCTTACTGTGATGACTTCTTCCAGTTACCCCAACTAGCAAGGACTGAGCTTAAACTGGCCTGAGTGTGAAAAGGAATAATTTACTTCAACTCGGTATTTGTAAAAGCACATCTGGAGGAAGGAAGGGTCATTCCCATTGTGGGAGGAAGTTACGTACAGTTTCATGCTCACTGTTCCATTTCAAATACTGGAGGGCTGATATTTCTGCCAAAGCACGCAGTATTCCAAGCCAACAACTGGTAGGAAAACACAATGTGTTGGTAAAGCAAGGCCACTGACTGTGCAACATGGGAATATACTTTCACGAGTGGAAGAGAGTCAGCTATGGCCTAGAAATATATCTTACGATCACAGTCATCCATGTGAAATAACAAAATATAATTAAAACTGTTATTTGCATCTACAATGTTTATTAATTTTAGTTTTTCATGAATGTTTGAATTTTGACAAGAGAGTGAAGACCTCATGCTAAGTTTAGCAAAATTCTTGTTTGTATTGTCTCACGGCTTCTAGGAAAGCCTCAGTTCCCCTTGCATTCCCCAGAACATCCGTTCTGAACATGTAAGCACTGAAGCAGTAAAAAACTGTACAATAAATATCTAGCTATGTATTCTAGTTGACAAGGAAAATCTTCCTCAAGAAGATTCAAACTGCAAAGAGCAACAAAACATTTCTGGAAGCTTCTGGCCCTTTCATATCAATCTACATTTCGAACCCTTAGCAGGTACTAGCTTAAGAAATGCTATACGTAGGAAGGTTTAAGGGTAAAGATGGTAGGTCTGCTGATTAGGCTTGATCTTCAAGCTAAATAGCTTATGGCAGTAATGGCTGACATGTTCCTAAGTAATTGCTAGCGGTGTAGGTTATTCCAGGTGGACAAAATTGCTGACTTGATATAACGTTTCTTGCTAAATGACTGGCCAAGATTTAAGTGACTGGCAGTTTAATATCTCTCTCATTTCCTTCAGAGACTGTGAAAGAAAAGAAATAATGTTTCAGTTTGTAATGTGAAAAGCTGACATAGAGCTGTCAGACATTTCATTTCAGCTAATCCTCCCTAGGAAGCGCAATGGTGTGTGAGCTCTGAATTCCCTGCGAGTTAATCGATCTCACGTTTGCCAGACAAACAAGTGACATCAGCACTGCAGACTTGTTGCCAGAAAGTAAAATGGCAGTTTCTAGTAGCCAGATGCAGGTTGGTTGGTTTGTTTGTTTAAACTGAACGAGCACAAGATGCCGAAGGTGCCTCAGCAGATACAGAATACAACAGCTGCCAGGATGTAACCTCTCACCTTAGTCACCAGCAAGCCGAAGACAATCTCACGGAAGAGCTGTTCATAAATACCAATTTTTGTATAATGCGTGCAGGTCACTTGGTGATGAAGTAGCCCACGCCATTTGTTTTAACTGCAGTTGACAACACACTGCTTAATTGACTAGAGCTAATCCAGCACGATGTACTTGCACGTGAATATGTGGAAGAAGCAGCTTCCTAAATATTTAAATGGACAATATCAAGGCAGTAACAAATACTGTATTACATTAGCATGACTAATAGTTTGCTATCTTGAATTACAGAAAACAAATCTCATTGCTGAGTACAATACTTTCTGTAGCCTATTAGTACTTCTTTAGCATCTCCTGTCTTCCCTCATTCTTAGAAGTGCTGCTCGTTTATCAGCAAAAGGTCTGTGCAGCCTAGATACTCAGTGAGCCAGACCAGCACAGAGCTGCTCTCATACATCATGGAACTTATTAGCCATGTACATTTCTTTTCCCGGGTTTCAAATGAGCTGGACCAGTTTCTTACACAACTCACAGGTGGGAGTGAAAGGTATATAGAACAGTGTATTGCCAAATATATGTAGTTCAATTACAACAAGTAGGACAGTACAATTACAAAAATATGGTGGATAACTAATTGCTTGGAGAATGTGCCTTTAGACATGAGCTGTTCTCCCAGTGGAAGAGTGAAGCGTAAGGAGACGGACAATAAAATACATACATAAGCATCTTAGGTGTAACTCCACACTTCCATTTAGGATGGGATGTATTTCTTTGAAGGGAACTGAGTCTAAAACCCTCAGACTCTACTTCACTCTAAAAACAGAACGAGAAAAACTTGTCAGCATTCTCTTGCTAACTTAAAGTTGCTTTGAAGAGCGGTACGTGGCGTAACTGTTGAAAGACCTCTCTCTATGGACACAACTGGAGAATGGTTTGTTGCTTCTATTATTTCCTTGATTCTAAAGCCTGCTGCAGGAACATTTAAATAGGAATCAAGAAAAGGGCTTTTTTAGACACTATTTTATCTACAACCACGACATATATATATATTTATATAATACATAAATATACTTTTATATTACAAACCACAACATGGTTTCATCTCCATTAGATTTCTGTTGACTTTTTCAAATATGTTCTTTCATTATGCAGAAGAATTTGCCATGAGCCACTTTTTCCTACTCTTGTTCTCAGTGAGCAGCATCTACTTTCCCAACAAGTCCCCCATTGCCTCTGGCATTGTCTGTAGTGTCCATCCTGTACTAATGCCACTGACAGTACCCTATCTGCCAGAAGGCCAGGAGCACCAGGACTTTCCAAAGGTGTCATATACCACTAAATAATCTGCTGCATCTGAGCATGTCAACATAATCCCACAACGCAGTCCAGCATGGTTTGCGTCTTCTTGCCACACCAGAGAGCCTCCAGGCCCCCACACACTGCTTGCAGCAGAGACTCAGAGCTGGTCATGGAAATGGGAAAGCAGCTTGGAAAAGGTCCTCGTCACCCCCTGAATGGACATGGCAGACACCCATACCTCTAACCCTTGAGGATACTTCCAGAGGGGACAACAACACAACATCTAGCACTTATTTACAGCTCATCTTACCATATTCACACCAACAAGCAGACTAGAACTTCCACTAATCACGGCTGTCCTCAGGGAGGATCCCACAAGAGAGGATTGAGTTGCCTTCCTCAGAGAAGACCATCACACTACCCTACTAATGGTCCCCACGTAGCATTGTACGTCACTAGCTCCTCTCCCAGATCACCTGGCTGGCAGACGTCTTACATCTGGCACTGGGTGCAGAGACATGAGATAGCTATGAATACAGCTCCAGCTCCACAATGAAGAGCTAAGCTGGTACAGACAGTATCGCCTCCCCTTCTGCACAAGCAGCACAGCACTGAGCTGGGTTCCTGTCCACTTCTGCTGGAACAGGCTTTGTCGCGGGAAAAGGAAGCCCTCCATTTCAAAAAAGCGGAGCCATTAGTTCTTTCCCCCTTTGGCTCCTTCAAATCTCTGTGCTCGTTCTAGGGAGACATTTCTGACTCATGCGAGAGAAACAAATACATACCAGGGATGACTGAGTAACGAAGCTTCATCCAACAATGCTCTTCATGCAGGTGCTATGCACACGGTTCCCTCAATGTATTCCTAGAGAGACCTACTCCTTTGGAGGCTTCCTTGTTCAGATCCATACAAAATGCTAGGGTCTGTCTTCTGACAGTTGCTTGCTAATCTCCATACTGCTTTTGCAAAGTAATTTCGATTTATGTTCTTAACATTGAAGTCTCCATACCTTGAGAACTAAAGTAAAAATTACATAGCTATCTTCTACTGACAATTTTACATCTCATTTTGAGAGAAAGATTTGGGCGGGGTATTCCAAAGAACTATTATGAAACAAGATTTTAGTGAAAATCAACTGGAACTTCTTGAAACTACTTAGAAAAGGCTCAAATCTAAAAGGTACAGCTGAAAAATAGCTAATTCCTTAGGGAAACTAAATCAGAGCATTATCACCTCTTATAGATCCATATTTAGCATTCATGTTTTGTACTGGGTGAACACAAGACAAAATTTGTGAAAGAACTGAACATCAATTGGTCCCTAATGAAGCTGAAGCCAATGCAGCTACCAAAGATTTCTTTCCAAATATTGTACTGTACTCTGCTGTCTCAATACTAACATCATTTCCAATGATAATAAACATAATTGCAACTTACAATAAGACATAATTTATAACATAAAATAATTGCTAGTTAAAGTAAGACAGAATTATATTAATGGCTACATCTTAACAGATGGATTAAGAAACATAGACACCAGAATCTATTCTATTTCTAATGCAAACTGCTAAGAGGCATAGGAGATACTTCTTGTACTCCCTACAAAGGAGAAAAGGATGGAATTCTGGTGGTTTATAAAAGATACCCACATTTTCATAAGATTGAGCCTACACAATTAAATAAAAAAAGTGGTATGCTATGATAGACTACATGCATGCCCTGTCATGCATGAAAAGTGCTGGTCTGTTTTTCATGCACTGGGAATGCAGAGAAGGGTTCAACATCTCTGTGACGATCCCTAGTGTGATTATAGTCTTAGCACTTCACCTGCCCTGCAGGGTGGGAAACTTTGACAAGAAATATATATTATTGAATGAAGTTTATTCTCTAGGGCCCAAATTTCTCTACTAGACAGATAATGGCACAGGGTGGTATAACCAGAGAATGTAATTCTGAGTGTATCTGAGTGAAAATGAAAGTCGTGTTATTCTTTTGATATAGACTAGAAATAAATAAAAGCAAACAGATTTTAATATTCTAGGCTCAATGTCATATTTGGCAATGTTTTTACTCTTGGCGGCAGTGAAGGCCAAGGTGAGGGGTTCCGAATATTACCAATGCTTGCATGAAGCTGGCAGGAAAGGCTACCTAGATTACTTAATGATGTGTGCTTTGCAGTTAATGAGCCATTCCTCAATTTTGTCTATTTAATAGAGGAAAAAGAAGTTACTTTGAGAAGTGCATTTGTCACGAGGGGATGAGTGGTTTTGATGCTTACTATTACAAAAACATAGTATCGGATGTAAATACATACATACATATGGAGTCTAAAATGTATTTTTTTTCTCTTTTACTGAGCATAGTATTAATAAGACACAGAGTGTTATGCTCATATATTAAACTTTTTTTTTTATAACATATGCTGTCTTTGAAGTTACACAAAGGTAATTTTGTGATGTAATTAATGAACTTTGCCTTAGGTGTGCTAAAAAATGTATAAGCAGTGTAAGGTACTACTGATTTCTTCATTACGGTAGCTAAGTTGCATTTACTGTGAAGAAAAATAGAATATCCTTGTAACAGTGAATTACAATTCTCAGGTGACTGATTCTTAATGAAATATTCTATAATTTGCTTTACCTGACTTATCCCTTTGATAACACCTATTCCTACTTAGTCCACAAGCACAATTAAATACATAGCAAGCATATATATGTGTTTATAATATATACAATTTCATATATGTACATCCCCCCAATATATTATATAACAATATATATGTGTGTATTTTTCCCTAGAAGCCTATTGCTAACAGTTTTTTCAGGGTGTTGCAATTTCTTTCCACTATGAAAGAGAAGCTATTAGAAAAAAAGGATATTGAACCTCATGGCAGAAGACATGCCAACTTTCAAAAAGAAAAGGTTTTAAGACCAACAAACTGCTGAAGTTCTTCCCGTAAGGCCTTTTCTCCTATTCTTACAAACAGAATGTTACAAAATTGCTTTCACCTTTGCAGGAAGAGACCAGAATTGGTCTTGAGAATAAAAGTTTGTTGGCCACCACCAACCAATGCAGAATAGTGTCCCAAAGGGAAAGAAATCAACCAGGCTCAAACCCAGGGGAATTCAGCCTGCTGTTCCCTAGGCAAATCAAAGGCTCAGCTCATTACAGTTGATGTCCACACACATAAAAATGCGTGCGTGCACACACACACACACGCACGCATGCTTTGAAGTTCTGCTTGTTTCATACGCTGTATTATTGTGAGAGACTAAATCACTTTCCATTTTAAAGGTAATAAATATGATCTGCTTATAAGGCTAAGCACCCTAAAGATGCAAAGATTTGTCCTCAGTATGAAGTACCATTGATAGACACCCTTACACGTGGTTATAATTCTGTGTAAGTTTCTACGCAGTGTTTAATACACTGCAATTTTTGTATTTTGAGTGAGGCAGAAGCTGAAAGATCAGATCATGCAGCAAGATATTACCAATATAATATTAATATATTATAATATATATTATATAATATTAATTATAAATTACCTATTATATTAATAGGTGTTAAATGAAACATAACTGTAACATATTTTACTATTAAATGTTCTGGTCAGTGTCTCAAAACATTTTCCTTATTTTGGAACAGCTACAATTTAACAAAATGGAAAACAAACCGTTAATACGATTATTGCCAGGGTAAGAAACAATACTGCAAGTCAGGAGACTGGGGTTTAACTCTTGGATGGGCTACCAAGTTGCTAGTGAGGCTGACCAGCTAATTATCCTCACAACAAGGCAATGAATCAGAAGTCCTGGGGACAGGGAAAAACTAAGGTATGGTAACCGCCAATGCTGCAGCAGAAAGGAAAGCACTTGTTCCAGAAGGGGAAATAAAAAAAAAAGAAAACAACAGGAAAAAAAAAAGAAAAAAAAAAAAATTGCCTTAAAAGGCAGTTCCCATCATTCATATGTGGGATGTACATGACCTTTAGAGGTCCCTTCCAACCCAAACTATTCTATATTTTTGCGTCCACTCTCCGTACGGTTCCCAGCTGTTCTGCAGCTGTGTCTCACTGCCTGCCCCTTTTTCTTCCCCTAACCATCACAGGGCACAGGTTCAGTGCTGCTCTCTCCTCCCAAGGCCACGGCAAGCTGGCCCTTCTAAGAGTATGTGAAGCAACAGTTGGTAAAAAGCTGACAAGGTGTGTGAGAGCTGAGTAGCCCCAGCTTTGCACTATGCCAAATCTGAAGGAAGAATATAAAGCCTTTAAAAATGCAATGATTCATTCTTCAAATTATGGCAGTTTATAATTGTGTTACTGAATTGAGACAAAAAGCAGATGGGAGCCCTTATTGGACCACAAATTTAATTCCATTACTTGAATTTTCTGGTTCATTAGGACATCAGAGCACCCCGTATAACTGAATACAGGATTTCTTGGAAAATCTTCCCTTATGGTAGAAGAAACCAGGGGAACCCAAAGCTGCATTCAACACCTTTACTTGTACAATTTGGGTGATTTTCTGTCAATTTTAATCCTCGGAAATGCCTGAGTAAAGCAGGAATGTGTATTTTGGTATATTGTTCCCAAATAATGCTTGCTAATTGTTTGCTGTATCTACAAATATATACTTGCATTTTATTTGCTAATATAAATTATTATGATAGCAAGTCTTTTTTCTTATAAGGGAGAAATGAGGACTTGTTACCAGCATTTCTCTACCTACTTATTTAAGCAGAAGATTAACAAAATCTCATTCGTATGCCAATTAGCATATATTTAGCAGAGGCAATTTTACACAGCTCACAGCTTGTGTCCAAAGATCAATCTTCACTTATTTTGGAAAGAATGCCAACTAGACTTAGTAATTTAAGTCATCCTAATACTACACAGATTTTTCCATTTTATTGGGCTCGCAGAGCATTGATGATGATCTTTATTACTATAATAGTCTTTCAGAAAAAAACCACATTTTTCTCTGGACTCTGCAGTAGCATATTCAGGTAGTATTTGTTATCACAAAGTTTTCATGTTTTAGGAGAATTACCACCTCCTGTAAGAGATCCTGTAGGACTGAATTTATGCAGAAGTCACAATGACAAATAAAACCCAAAACAAACAAACAACTTTCTTGCTTCAGGTTATACATTTTAATTCACCAAGATGCAAAATTCAGCAAAATACAGCTACAGTCCCTCAAAGAGTGGCTGACACATTAGTATTTCTGTGAATGATTATGCAAAGAAACAAAAGCAAGTTGACATCTCAGCCACATCTAACATAAAATGTTAAACAGCACAACCAGGTCTTCCTACACTTAGATACACTAAAGCTTTATTCTATTCTTATTTTCCAGTCTGCCTTACTCCATCAGAAAGCAGTACATTTCCCAGAAACCTTGTTCTTCCAGTAAACAGTCTGAAGCACCTATTATCCTAGCAGGATTCCACCTTTTGAAGATGAACACATGAAGTTTTGTTTACCAGGTTCAGGGTAAAGGGCACTTGTAAGGGAGTCAGTAGAACTGGCTCTGTACTTAGCTCTCTAATTACAATAAATTTTTGAGACAGTGTTCCGCTGGCAGGCAGGCAAGCAATAACTTTGGTGTGGAATTCTTGAAAGAAGAGATTGCCTCTGCAACTATACCACGCGTGTGTGTGTGTAAATAAATTCAAATTTCACTTACATAACAATCGTACATTGCATCACTGGATTTGCCTCTCTTGGGAAGCTCTTCCTGCAAGGCTCCTGATACCTTCTCTCAGTTGGCATGTTGGCAATATTCCTTTCAGTGAAAGGACACTGGTAAAAAAGAAAATAAAAAGTAGTATTACATTCTCATTTCTTTTGTCTTTGCACAACTCTCTAGATAAATCAAATGTTAAACATTATTTTTATAAAGTCTACAATCTCAAAGCTTCAGGCATGTAGTGGAGATCAAGTTCTGCTACTGTCTGTCAACATCCTTTGCCTAATAAAGCATCTCAAGCCAGCTCAAGCTCCATTTAAACTGTTTTTATTGCTCCCTAAATATAGTTTTACTAACCTGCTTTTTAAATTACAATTCCCCACCAGCCTGCCTGCTGGTGGTGAAAATCTTCAAACCATTTTTCAGAGCAGAATCATGCAAGCATTACTATTAACAAGGGAGAAGATACTGTTTCAGCAGTGCCATTTAACCTCCCCCTCCATAATATACGGTTAGCTAATGACTGGCCGCTTAAAGAATAATGGAACTGTTAATATTTGAGGCCATCCTCCCTGTCTTCTGTCTATCTCAAGTACTAGAATCATTTAAACTAAATACTTCATGTGACTAAAACACATTTCAGATGATATAATGAAATACAGCTATTGCTGGTTGAATGCCTCTATCATTTCTAAAGTTAGGCTTAAGTCCACCCGCTCTCTGAGGGCTGTTTTGCCCTAAATTACACCTAGGTAATTCCACTGCTGTGAATCGTATGATAGCAGGTATATTAGGGGAATAGTTCATCCTCACAAAGTATTTTTGCTAAGCTTTTTGCAAAATCAGTTCAATTCCAATAATTTTAAAAACTTTTTAAATAGAGTCTATTTGTAGAAAAACTATTGTAGAAAGAAGTACTGCTGGTTTAGTAAGACACTTACACAAAGTAATGTGAAAGGGATTCTTGTAAAAGATTTTTCTCAAATGCAAAAGATTTAGTTCAAAGGAGATTGAATCAAAATGGATCTACCAGAAACAAAGCACTAAAACTCTCTTTTTTCCCCAGAGGGAAAATACCTCTGCACTCGTAGCATTTCGTATTAATAGTCCTAATTTAGTTATGAAGTGTTGCAGAAAATTCTGCACCTTGAAATGTATGGGGTATGGGGATTCAATGTTCAACAGCCATTCCTGGGCTGACCCTACTACATGATTACTCTGGAGTTTTAAGACACAAGATATAATGCTCCAATTATTCTTGCCAGTGCTATCTTTTCACTTCAGGCTTAGGAGCTTAAGCAGGCTTTTTTTCTTCCTCCCCTTTGCTATGAAAAGCCAATCAGAATATCAATATAGAAAATGTATTTCGAATTAAGCAATGTTGTTAAGTAGTCACAAGACTCCCAATTACCACTGTATCCAAGTGTGCTTGCTGTCAATATATATTAACTACAAAATTGATAGAAGACTAGAGTTGACCCAGAAATTGTCAGAACTTGTTATCTTTGTCAATTCAACTGAGTGACAGGCTGAATCATGTAAATACCTGCACCCTCCACCATTAAAAAAGATGATCGTTTCAGGTCAGCTGAAGCAAAGCTTTTTTATTTTCTCATGGAAAAAACCCTGAAGTTCTCGCTGGTCAACCAAAGCTTTGCTTAGTCTGTGGGATTTTTTTCCAAATTATAAAAAGTGAAACACTTCTAAAACAAATTTTGAAATTTATTTTCAGCTTTTTTTCAAAGGAAACATTTACCAGTCTGATTCAAATTCAAATTCATGTTTTATTTTGGGTTATTTTCACATGACTAAGTATTTATTTTGGTGAAAACTTTTCAAACGAGAAATATCGCCTGGCTTTTCCTTCTAGTTGTCCTCTTGAAGAACATTCTATTTGGGATTACTTAACTCAGAATTTACATCACAGAATAACACACACAATACAAGCAGTAGTCTTAATAACCACCAACTAGGAAGTTGGTAAAGGACCAGCCATTGAAATGAAACCTTCAAAAAAAGTTCTGAAGTAACCATGGTTCTGAATTAACTTGCACTGAATGTGAAAATGGATCTTTATGACTTCTTAATGAAGTTGTCATCATTTCCGTGAAAATGTTGAACTTGCCTGCTATGTATACAGAGTATCTAGAGCACACAATACTCTCTTCAAAAATCTTGTAACAGAAATCCTGTTTTTGAAATAGGACTGTTTCCTCTGCAAACATGCCAAAGACAACAAAAGCTTCCAGTCTCTAAGGATACATTTTACTAAGAGACAGAAATCTCGTTTTAGAAGAGAACTCTTCTAATAAAATGCCAGACCTTCTGGGCTCTCTTCTAGCCAATGACTTTTAATGGCTTCCCAGCTTGAACACCCTCAAGACAGTTCCACGTGAGTTTCCAGGAAGGTCTTGTTCTTACCGTCATTACTGAAGCCTGATCTTGTGTTTGCTCCTGACTTCGTGCAGGCCCCCTACTTCCTTTAGAAATCTCCCAGTCTGCAACTCTGCCACAAGCTCCTTCCCTGCCTGGCCTTTCCTGTATTTCTGGAGATTTTCCCATCTGAACATGGTCAGCTGCCCTGAGCAACATCTCTCACTCCTCAGAGCTTTCCACCTGCCCTGGTGCACAAGGGCAAGATAACCAGACAGCTTCTTTCCCCCTGACTAGCTGCTCCTTCCCAGCACCCTCTCATGTATGTCCTGAGCCAACAAATATAACAGCTTTATTACTTATCATGCCCTGCAGTATCGGAAGCCTGAATCAATTGTCTCAATTGGAAAGCTTTGCTTCTGACCCCCTCCCCGCCACCCCCCCCCCCCCCCCCCCGCTTGCATTATTATACTTGCGGCTGTTAACACCCACAGTAATCTCTTATCAAAGATAGTATGTGCTGATCTTCCCTTTATTACCTGCTAAATTCTCACTTCTGTTTGGTTACCAGCTGGTAGTTTCATGGATTTGTGCGCAGATTACCTGGGTATGTTTATGTATCGCAACTTCATCAGCAGAAAGAGCATTCCTACAGTTTCCACGTATGTTAGCAGTGGCAGAGAGAGTGGAATATTTTTTCTTTGGCTTCCAGGACAAGGTTAAAATCTGACCTGGGAAGGACTGAATGCTAGAAGTCTATGAAGTACTTGGCGGCTATTTTTAGGCGTTTCTGCAGAGGAGGCCTCCCTCAGAAAAGATGAAAATGCTCTTCTAGCTAGCTCAAAAAAGTACAAAAAAAAATTCTGTAGGTCCTCTCGTTACTATATGAAAAAAGTTGTAAAGTTTTATCTACTATTTGTTAATGTAAACTACACATATTGTTGAACAAGCTGTTGCATTTTCTGAAATGTCTGGAGTCCTTTAGGGTTCTAGGTTGTTTCCAAAAGACAGAATTGTAGAAACAGATAAGGCTAGTTAACAAAAACCAGAAATTCACAACTCTCTTGTGAATTGAGAAGTACAACATACAGCTTCTATAAGTTATATTTATGGGCCTCAAGTTGACCTTTTACTCCAAATGGCAAGCTTGAAAAGTTTGGACCGATGAAGGTAATTATTGATCTACCACCTTGTGATCCCTTGAAAGAGATGTGGATGTGATTTTGGACTTGTTCAAGTAGTTTCAAAGTACACGATCCTAAGAGATGCTGAGTACCCAAGGATTACAAATTGAGCATTTGCTTTAGCTAATATCCCCTATACAACCCTTTTGTTTTCTTCTGGTTACTTCATTTTTTTTTTTTTTGGCTTGTTTTATTCCAAGCTTGTAACAGGCTTACACTGTCACACACTAAATATATCATTGTATTTTTTTATAAGAAAAAGCTTCTTCAAGTGACTTCTGCTTTGACCTACAGTTATCTCATATAATTTTTCTGTTTTCCATTAAATTTCATAGAAATCACAGTACTGTAGTTAATCACTCAAAATATATATATACATATATATGGAAAGCAGACAGATGCTAGTTTGCGTTCAGCTATTTTATGGGCTGGGTTGTGTCATAGGTATTTTGACTAATCCCATGTAATTTTGGTGGCTTATTAATATGACAGTGCTTAGTATTGCCTCTACCACTCTCCCAGTGTACCTCAGCTTCTTTGCTTCAAATTATAAGATATCCCGTAGCTCAATATCCATAACATGAGAGCTCAACCTTGACATGATGACAGCGCTGCACAGAGTCCTATAGTCAATAGGATGCTAAGAAGTGTTTTTTCTCTTCCTTCCCATGGGGCACTTTCCCATCTCAGCGTGCAACGAACTGCTGACAAGACAGTTTATACGTACTGACACCCAGCACAGCTAACTACCTAAAAGAAAATTAAATCTCACACTGAGAAAGGACCTACTATCAGTTAAGCCTGCAATGAGCTGTAACTGTGCCAAGTACCATCATTAAGAGCCAATTTTTGTTTTTTATTGTTGTTCAATACAAGAGATTCCTTCTCTAAGCAATGCGTGCCCCTGAAGGAAAGATTACGATTACACAATGCAGCTAGTAATTTCCAGTTTTCTCATGTATAGTCATAAACTTCAGAGCAAAGACATCCAACTGCTTGGGGAGGGAAGGAGGTAAAATGGTGATAAGAACGAAAACGGCAGTAGTAATCTAGTAAATCAAGCAATTGATGCTGAATAAGTGCAATCTGAACAACCGAAGAAAACCCCAGAGCTAAATAGGATTTGCAGGCCAGAATACAGAAACAAAGAGGAACTCCATTTCACAGCAACTTCCCCCACTTCAGAATTTACTTTTATTCCTCATTTCTAGAGTCAAACTTTTCAAATGCTTTCATGAAAACTGGTTTTTTCCTGATTGAAACATTAGGCTTTTTAATTCATGAAGGTGTGAAGATGTACCAAGATTTCTCCTTCAGTACAGGGATTGTGCAAGACAAACTTCAAATATCTTTCCATCTCATTCAGAATGATTTGGTATAAAAAAATCTTCTCCTTTGAATCTGATGACAAGAAGAAAATAAACAAGAGACTCCCTCCTCCTGGGCTAGTGCCCCAGCTGCACCAAGCAGAGGTTTTGTTAAAACCAGTATATCAGCATATTTAGTTGGTAGCCAAGCTCCTCAAATCAAATCCAATTTAAAGCCTTCCAACTAAAGTGATTTTTTTGGTTCAGTCTCAATTTCCTTTTCCAGATTTTTGAAAGTTATGAAGAATTCACAAATTTTACAGAATTATATTTTTCAGTGATAAGTGACACAAAACAGCATTTGCAGTTGACACTTAACAAAAACATTTATTTCATGTCCAAATTCTTTCAAAATGATGCTATGCTGCTTTTTTTCCTGTGACATTTCTAAAATGGTGCAGAAATTTTCCAGTAGAAATTCTAGCATTTGCTGTATGAGGGAAAACTCCTGTTTCTTAAAAAATATGTATCTTTTAAGAAATTTCACGTGGAAGGTTTTTTGTAAAGACATTCTGGTTCTACTGCCATCAGCATTGAAATCCTTAGAAAATGCAGCCAAAAGCCTGAATTACACCATATTGAACTTGTCTAAACTGTGTTTTAAAATTTATGTCGTTATACTGGTGCAAACACTTCTGTGCACCCATTTAAATAATTTTGAATTTGATTTATATTGATTTAGTATAAGTCAAATCCTTCTCAACTTAAGGGAAGTCAATAACAGGGCAGGTTTAATTCACTTGATGGCTCCCTGAACAAGAGTTTAATAAAATCCATTTAGCACCCAAACTTGATGAATCAGTGCAATCTCACAAGTAGCCAAACCATCAGAAGTAGAGGAAGCGGCATTATTTTATCGTCTGAAAATATACTAGTAGAAAAAAGAAAGCCGATAAAAGAGAGAGAATCATAGAATCATTAAGGTTGGAAGAGACCTCTAAGATCATCAAGTCCAACTGTCAACCCAACACCACCATGCCCACTAAACCATGTCCCTAAGCGCCTCATCTACACGTCTTTTAAATACCTCCAGGGATGGTGACTCAACCACTTCTCTGGGCAGCCTGTTCCAATGTTTAACCACTCTTTCATGAGGCTACTACAAGGTGCAATTGCACATATGCATCCTATGCTATGATGCACCAAAAGCCAACCATTAATTTCTATCATCAGATATCTACCTGGATCTGCTCCGGGAGTCTAAAGTTATGCACTCACAGGAAAATGGCAGATCTGTAATTAGCCCATGATTAACAAAGCTTTGTATGACTGTTCTAAAAGTAAAAGAGTGAATGGTATTTCAAAACTGTGCAAAGGGGTGGTATGAAAGAACCAAAGGAAAGACACGGAACTCCAAAATACTACCCCTCTGAATTTAACGCTCTTGCTCAGACCCAGGAGTTTCCTGATTATAACCCAAAATCAAATCATCAGGGAAGACATAATGCAGTTCACTAATATACTTTAAAATGACACAATAGGCAATAACATTTGATTCAGCACAACTGCTTGTAAGTTGGTGGTTGAGCCCTTGGCCCTGGTTTTCTCATATAAAACAATGCTGCCAAGAGAATGTGTAACAGATGCTAAATACGCACGTCTCGCACACTGCTTGAATTTGTTCATCACTGACTTCCTTTGGGATAAAAGAGGTATTGTCAAAATGATAATGATGGCGTAAACATTTTGGCCACTTCAAGCATTTTCTGAATGCCAGATAAATTCAGAATAATTTTTAGCAGTAGGCTTGCCAGAACATCAGCTGAAGCCTTCATTATAGCTATTCATATCCCTGTAATAAACGTTGCATCAGCAATTCCATTATAAATGCTCTTTCAGAGGATTTGATAATTTGGCTGCAAAAAGTATTTTTGGCTGAAGCTTGGCATATAAGTTGTCTTAGATACAATTTTTAAAGTTAGTTTTAAACCGTTCAGCTGTTTTCTGCATAAAGATGGAAGAACAAAGATGTTTTAGCTGGTTTAAATTGTTCTTTTTTTGTCCTACATAAAAAAGCACCAAGTTTTTTCTTTTGAAGTACAAATTATGTTAAGGAAAAGAAAAACCAGGAGCCACATACACTCTAGTGCATATTTACACTTAGATATATGCTAATTACATGTGGGGAAAACTGTGGCACAATCCTGATGTCAAGGATTAAATGACAGGGAAGAAATTCCATGAAGGAATGGTGACACAGAAAGTCACTCCAGCTTTTCACCTTCC
The DNA here is from genome assembly GCF_965638725.1 of Aptenodytes patagonicus. Classification (NCBI taxonomy): domain Eukaryota; kingdom Metazoa; phylum Chordata; class Aves; order Sphenisciformes; family Spheniscidae; genus Aptenodytes; species Aptenodytes patagonicus. Next base: position 80,769,959 of record NC_134952.1, read on the forward strand.
CAAGAAAGGGTAACATTTGATCAAATCACCAGCCTGAGGTCAAGTAACGTGCTTCTAGAAAACAGATTGTAATGGGACAGTCGTTTTATAAATGTAGTTATAAAGGAAAAACTTGACAAATCATTCAGGTTTAATTTAATCATGAAATTAGTAAACTGACTTAGGAAATCAACTACTTTGATGGCACTGATCTTTCATAGTTCCTAGAAGACCCACAACCTTTCATGGATGTTTATTTTTCACCCTAATCTTCTTAGGTAGAAAATTACCATCTACTTTTTTAAGGATGGGGACTAAATAGATTCCAGCAGGTTCATCCCAATTATGAACTCAAAAGTTGAAGAGTGGATGAAAGCCCACAAAATGTCAGAATCCCTACGTCATAACGAGGGAAGGACAACACTGGTTTGGTCCAAACTTAAAATCTACTAATGCCACACACAGAGTAATTTGTAAAGAAAAGAGGAACAGACATTAGAAATTCAGTGGACCAAGATACTTGTGCTGGAAATTAGACCTAACAAGGTAAATGAAGTAATGTAGAGATGATCCATTCTATCTATAATTCTCCATTTGGGTCCTTGAAGGATTTTCAGAAAACAGGGCAATACAGGATGGGAGGACTGAAAGGGGCAAGCTTTCCTTTCGCTGTCTTCTAATACTCTACCGATAAATCACCGTTTAGATCAAAATCTAGATGGCATTACCACCAGCACTGCTTTGGTAAAGTCGTCTTAACTTTAGTTAACTTCTTCAACGTGAGATTTGGGCTACTGTAGTCAACCCCCCAACATGAGCCTTTTTTCTGGCAGGTGCTGGCAGGTAAATTATATGTGTTGTCCATGTTTTTCCAGGAAAGAAATTATGAAGTTAGAACGAGAAATGCAAGCCGTCCTTGCTACACATCTGTTCTCTTTTTAAGCATATATGCTCAAGCCTGTCTTCAAGAAGCTCCTGAACTTTAGTAATGATGGGAAGAATAATAGCACTAGCCTACATCAGCCAATTGCTGCTCTCCCAAAAAAGAGAGCGCGCTGAGATTCTTCCTTATAAAAACTTCTTTCATTGGGGAAACAGAAGAAAGCTCTACACTGTAAAGACTTTCAGGAATAAAACAGAAATAGTAATTAGTTTTCTTTCTGTATCTTATAAAGATTGTTCACAGTGTTTGTAAGCACGGGAACAAGCATGCTTAGGTTTCCGTCTCTGAAATCCCAGTGTTTAGTGTTGTAGACTGGCAGGGTCACCTAAATTAGTACAAGACAGCCAGGTACAGGACAGACTATACTGTGGGTAAAAAGTTGCACAGTCAGTCTTTGTCTGGAAAAAAAAATAAATGATGAAACCTTCATAGAATCTTATCCCATACTGGGTTCATTTTACCAGTCTTCTTACTCCCTGTTACTCTAGTCAGGGAAGAAGGAAATCTCCTAAAAATGTGGATTATTTTGTCTTCCTAGAATGATTGTTTAGACCGAGATAGAACAATCTGGAGATACTTATTTTCCCACTGTTGTGTAACCTCACACACGGAGGTGGCTCAGGGTTACTGGCCCCTTGATAGGTAGGTATGATACCCAGCTTCCTTGCTAATAATCCTGCATTTCATTGGACTTGTCTGACATCTTTACTGGCAGTTAAATCATCCTTTCTTTCCTGGGATGGCTGATATAACTGCATCTCCCAGGCAGGGATATATTTCTCCCTGTCACAATCTCTAGAGGTCTGCAAGGAGTGGGAGAAGCTCTAGTCTACACAGTGAAAATGAAAATACATTATATGGTAGTGGGAAATGATACCAACTTCACACATGATGTATTCAAGTTTGGATATGCTAAGCTTTCAATGAATATAGTTATCATCAACAGAGGGGTTACTACTGGAAGAGAGGGAAAACTTTTTCACAAAGTGAAATTAATCTGGGTGAAATTCAACTTTTACAAAAAATGTGTATTAAAGCCTTGCAATTACTAGAGAATGAACATCTGTTCACAGGAGACAGCAAATGCTGTAAAGAAATTAACCTTTAAGTTCTTTGCTAGCAAAGATTTGTATTTGTTAATACATCCAATTAGTACCACAGGGCAGGGGCTCCATTTGCACTTTTTGGACACACACAGAGTGCATCTATCTTTCCTTATTGTCCTCAAGAAACTGCTGCCTCCCAATTCTGTACAGACAGTCACTAGGGTAAGAATTACAGCACATGATTCGACCTTTCTTTTCTAGGATATATTAAATCACTTTCAATTACCAAAAAAAGTAAGCTACTTGACAGATGGCTTCAAAGCATTATCCTTCATGGTTCATTACCAGAATCTTGTAAACAGGAATAGGCTTTTCTTACCTGCCTGTAAAGATGCTGCTGAATGTCTTATTTCTGGAAATGCTGTCTATAAATATGGTAGTGCTGTTTTGTGATACAGAACTTCCAGAAACTGTTTTCCTCTTAGCAAATTAGCTAAGGTGAGACTATTCTGAAGTTAGATCTGGGTACACAATTTCAGTACTCTCACATTTCTAAATCTGCCTTTCCACAGTGCCTAACATGCTCCAGACAGTTCGTCACACAAAGAATAAATGTAGCACAATCCCACTGGAACCACTCTGGATTTCCTCTAAGCAAATGACAGAAGAACTTACATTTCCATACATGACCTGAAGTTCTCACAATTCAGTCCTCAATTCTTCTGCAATAACAACAGCTACACTGGGCCTTGGAAACAGCACACTTTTTGCCTAAAGCTTGATGTTGCAATCAGAATGGATGCTAGAATATACTGTCTTTTCTTGCTGTATTTATATTAGTAGATTAAATATGCTTACAAGAAAAATTGAAAGTGGAAGTATCCAACACTAATGATACATTACTGCTCTGGCTAGCGTTTCCAATATGTGTTTGCAATGGCTAAACACTAAGTTTTTAGAGAAATTTTTTTTTCACACAACAGGTCTGAGAAGTAAAAGAAATTTAAAATCAGATGCTTGACTCTCAAATTTATAGTAGGCTTCTTGGATAAAGTGGATAAGTGTGGGGAAAGAAAAGAATCAGTTTGTAGTACTCGATTGACTTTTAACTACCTGACTCAGGTAAACTTCTGTGTAGGGCAGACATTTTGTTCTCAGGACTACAAAAGTTACTATGAATCTTCCTCAGACTAGAAATTATAAGCACTCTCAACCAGCAGAAATTTTTCCTGAGTAAATAAGTACAGCACAGGACAATGAAAAGCTAAAACTGCCTATCATTACTCTTTTTTGTTATTCATGGCAGTTGTCTTCTATTTGTAAACAGAAGTATAAATGCATAAATATTGTAGATGGTATTACAGAAATGGATATTTCGATAGAGTTTTAATTGACAAGATTAATTTTTACATTAAATCTAATTTTGAAATTTAATTTATATTATGCCATCCAAGTGCTGCACTATAAACCTTACATAGAAGCCTAAAATTTATGAGATTGCGGTTGGAACTCAGAAATGTCAAAGTTTTGAGGAAAGACTTTTTTTACAGTATATATTTTTCAAATCCTTAAAAAAAAAAAAGTATCTGTGTAAGAGAGATGCAAAAGTTTGACGTTTTTTAAAAGAATTTCTATTGGCAGAGTTTTCTTTCTTTCTTAAAATTCAAAAGACTCCACTTCCTTTAGTTCTTTTATCCATGCCAGTATTGTAACCCTTCTACAGGAAAATATATATTCATTTAATAATACGATATTGCCATGCAACTCTAAAACAAAACACACAAACAAACAAAAAAGCAACATTGTGGGGAAAAAAAACAAGCAGAGGGTCTTTTTTTTTAATTTGCTTTTTATAATCCACAAGTTTTCCATTTTAAAAAACCACACAGGCTGGCAACATACATTTACTGTCCACTGGGCAATAGTAACAACCATGAAAGCACTTCTTAGTATTCTATGATCATTTCTCCTACCAAGAGCAAGTGAGTACTCTTGCTTTAAGGTGACAGCAGTGAAAGAGTTAACGTTTCCTTTGAGAAAAATATACTTTTAGCTGCTATTAATTCAGTTTAGCAAATAGAAATGAAGAGGAGGATGACACTGTCTGATCAAAGAATTTATTTGGAGTAGGGAGCTGGCAGACAGTAAAGGGATGGAAAGGAAGGACTTTTTCTGTGTCAAATGAGCCAGGTTCTACCCTAAGCAGAACAACGCGCAGCTGAATTAAAAGGAGTCATCCTGGAAAAAAATTAGAACTACATGCATTTTTTGACTTCTGTGTTTGAGTCCAGCATGTACATTTAAAGTCAAAACTCTTGTTCAAAGTTGGAACTCTTGTTCTCCTCTTCCTATGCCCTTCTTCCAGCCGCATCTATCCACAGATGCAAAATACTTGAACTAATTAAGTAATTCTGCTTTTAATCAAGTTTTTCTTTCAGCTTTGTTGGCTAGTAACAGACAAAGGCAGTACAATTCATTTTGTTTACTAGATGTTGCTGCACGCAACTCTAAACAGCCACAGCCAGCTTCAGAGGCTCCTCTTAATGTTCAGTTTAAGCATAAGACTGCATGATACACTATTGAGTTTTAATTTCCCAGCTTCTGAATAAGTATCACCGTAATCTACAGACAGCCCAGCTGACTACCACAGGCTTACTTAAACAGGAAAAGACTACTGAGCATCAGTAAGGGTGGCAGAACCCAAGCCTTTCTGACTGTGCCGGTGTCAGGCAAGTCACTGCAAAGTCCAGAGGAAAAGCTTAAAGGTTGTGACTTGTCAAGTTGTTTGCTGGGAAGAACATGCCCTGGGAACAGCATGTGGGCTCTTGTATGGAAAAAAGGTTAGTTTTTACTGAAAACATGCAGTTTTCTGTTTTTCATGGAGGGCTGATTTTTTAAACTAAGATGCGACTACGTAGAGCATTACAGAAACCCTCTTGCATTTCTGAGTCGGGATCTCAAGAGCAAACATTGCTCTGGACTGTTGGGACAGACACCCGTGATACTTTTGCTAGACAGAAGGGAGAGATATTATTTATGGCACATTGCACAAGGTACAGGCTGGATACAGAACCTGACCTACAGAGAATCCCTACGCAGCACTATAATAGCCAACCTCAATTATAATATTCTGACTATAAGATTCTGACTATAAATACTTGTGGATTTTCCAGAAAAAAATCAAAGCATTTTATTCAGGAAAAGAGGAATTTTCATTGTATTGAAAATCGTATTTATAGGCCCAAATCCTACATTCTTACATCTTATACTCCAGAAAAATTCTTGTGTTATGTATAACTAAGTCAGTACAATGCCACTTTCCCAAGAAAGCTTTTTGCTTATGCAAGTGAAATAGCACTGTTGCAGCTCCAAAATCCAACTGCCAGTAACATAAGAGCAGTGCTAGGAAAAGCATAGCTGAGTTGTGGGAGTCTTCTCCAACCCTAAGCATCCCAGTAACTGTGGAAACTAAAATCATGTATGAATAAAGACCAAACCTCCTCTGCTATAAACACCTACCCTTGGCAGTGCTGTGCTGTTAGGAAATTCGATCGACGCTGTTTAGGCTATTGCTTCAGACTTTCTCTTATCTTTCTCGTGACCTGCATTATGATTTGTGTTTGTTTTTATTTGAATGGAGGGTGGCAGAATATATGGATGAAAATTAAATTGGGAGCTTGCCAAGAATTAAGTGTTTCTCATGTTCTTCTTCCCCTTTTGGGGCTATAAAACAGAGCGGTAGGGACAGGACTGCCAGACTCATTTTTACGTGTGATCTACAGTGTCTCTGAACACCTGTCTGCAGAAGGTGGAAAGCCAGTTTATTATTCTGTTGCACCACCTAACCCCCGATGTGATGTCAATGAAAGCATCACAAAACCATTCTACTGAAATAGGGATCGTTTTTGTAAAAATACTATTGCTTGTATCCATGTGTCGAATACTGATGCTTAAAAGACAAAATAAGAACAGGAACTACACAGCTGCTTTTAAAGAAAAGTTCAATTTTTTTAGGAACTGCTTCTTAAAGGAACAAAAAGCTGCTGTTTTAAAAGGATCACTTTCTCCCTCCAACCCTTCTGTCTACCAGATAAATCCTCTTGGCTCTTTTGCAGTGCCCTGCCCAGAGACACAGGATAATGGGGACTGCACTCAATCACTCACTGCTGGGACTCCCTCATCCCTTTTCCTTCTGAGGGATTGGAAGGACGGTCAGTGGATCTGCTGCTAATTTAGAAAGATTAACCACTTCTTAAAAGAAGCAGGCGCTAAAGCAGCCCACACACTTCTGTTCTAAAGTATGCGCTTTCCTGCTTGTGCTGATCTTCTGGCCCTTGTACTGTACGTAGCAAGGCCTGCACTAAAAGAAATAAGAGCTTTTCTGTAGAACTCTACTGACTAAAATTAGGCCAGATGAAGCAATAAGAATACTGGAAGTTACCCACTGGGTATATTTCTCATTGTTTTTGTGCTAAACCAATACTGTGTAGAGGAAAATGTCTTAAAATCTGTATATCATTTTAACCAAAAGCCACTTCAAATTCTAGCTGGAATGACAGAGTGACCGCCACAGCAATTTTGCTAACAAATCTCATCGCCAGATACAAAAAAAGAGCTTTAAAACAATGACATATGTAAACAAAGAATATGAAGAAAGTCAAACGTTAGCATCTAACCTTCAATAGTGAATTGTCCAGAGGCACTAAACTAATTATCAGACGCAAACAGCATCAATGTATGGCAGGCAGTGCATATGTTTACTTTTTAAACACTGTAAGACACTACTAAAAATAAAATCTGTCTTAAAGAAAATACAGTTTACTCACCCTCCCCCAAACAGTAGACTAAATCCTTCAAAGACCCTAGAAACATACAACAGGAATAGTTAGGAAAACATGAGTGCGTTCATAGGAACACATCTTACCAGAGTCACTCCGCCACATCGCAAATTTAGTTCCCTGTTACTTCTCTGACAGAATACCTTTGACCGTGGCTGCTCTGTTTTTTTCCAGTAATCACCTGGAGCTCAATACAAGCATTTTAAGCAGAGGATACTTATGCAACATTTGTGCCATCTAACTTTAAGGGGACTGATACTAATTGTATATTTTCTTCCTAATTGGTTTCCTTCTTATAGAAATATGACACTGATAAATGCACAGCCTTACTCTTACCATTTATCATTTAGTCCTCAGAGACCAAATTTAAGGCCAGACTCCCACTGCACTAGGTGCTGAACAACACAGCCTAGAAAATCATCAATCCTATTCATTTCCTTAAGTACTAAATTCACTGCATCCAGGCTCTGAGTTAATTTTTAATATATTTGTCCTGCCTTCATGCTGTTAATGCAAATGTGAATTACAGCTTCTTGTATACTTATAATCTTTAGCTTAATCCTGCTTGTCTCTCGAAAAGCAAATCTGAGAATGCAGATATGGGATAAAAGTTTCCTTAAAAACTCTGCACATCTCCCCCCCCCCCCCACCCCAAGAAAATTCTCCTCAAAGGCTTTTGAGCAGGAGCCCCGCAGAGCAGAGCATGGCGTATGTTATTGTGAGAAGTGGGAAGGTGACAGATGTTGGAGACATTTCTGAACAACACAATTGTGTCCATACATAGATACAACCATATCTGATTAGGCAGACAGCTCCATTCATCTATTTGTACAACAGCCAGGAGGTCTCTAATTGTTTTGCAGATCACTTAGCAATTAATGATGCTGTTGCCCTTGGACGGATCATGCTACAGATCAATATTTTCTAGCAAAGTCAAAGCACTGAGTAGACATAATGATACTGAAGTTACTCTATTAATAGAGCCCCCAAGCAAGGGTTGGGGTGGGAAACTTCTTGGACAAGAATTTATTTCTGCCACAAACAAATATTATTTCTATTGCTGAAGTGAGTCAGAAAAACCTGAATTGGAAATAAAATAAATGCAAGCAAATATATCTACCTTTCCTTGAATTGACAATAACTTTTACTGTATGTTACTTCATGTAAGCATTCTCTCAAGTGTATCATATTCTCTCTTGTAAGTTCTCATGTCAAATAACCACAACCCTTTACAAATTCCATTTCACAGAAATAAGCTTATATAAAATTTTGCACCAAATCAGAGGCAAGGTTGGAAAAAGGAGAGGCTGCTGAGCAGTCTAACGAGTGAACAGAATTGGGAGTCTTAAAACTGGACTGGAACGATCCTATGTGGATCAAGAGCAGAAGGGCTACAGAGGGGAAGAGAGCCTGGGTTAAATTTCCCCCTTATTTTCCCAGCACGTGTATTACGGATATTGCTGCTGTGTAACAGCTTTGTTTTAAGATATAATCCCCATGCCGTAAGCATTAAAATTCTTCATTGGAAATACCAGCTTCTCTCATCTCTACAGACAAAGTAGGTCTGTACAAAACACTCTGAAACTAAAGTGACCAGACCAGTAGCCCACAGTAAGCTGAGGAAAGTAAGGTATTTCACATTACCAGGGCTGATATTGTTTCTGTTATTCTCTAGTGAAATCTGTCTTAGGGCACTGGATAAGATTTGGTGTCATCAAAGCCAATGGTAAAGTTTCAGCTGATTACACCAGAGTGGGGATTTTTATCCATTACTCCCCCAATATGAATAATGGCCTCCAATTTCCTGGTTGGAGCACATTTGAAAACCAAACCAAAATAAATTTTAATCCAATTTAAAAAAAAGTGTAAAGTTAAATAATTTACAATAAAAAGGAGGGGGTTTTTACTGCTCGCATGACTCAAAATGGTTATTGTATCTAAAAAAAAATCACTGCAAGTGAGGACTTGCTTGGATTTCTATTACAACTTTAAATTATAGCTTTTGAGTGCCTCAGTGTCGTGGTTTAACCCCAGCCAGCAACTAAGCCCCACACAGCCGCTTGCTCACTCCCCCCGGGTGGGGTGGGGGAGAGAATCGGAAGAGTAAAAGTGAGAAAACTCGTGGGTTGAGATAAAGACAGTTTAATATGCAAAGCAAAAGCCACACACGCAAGCAAAGCAAAACAAGGAATTCCTTCACTGCTTCCCACCGGCAGGCAGGTGTTCAGCCATCTCCAGGAAAGCAGGGCTCCATCACGCGTAACAGTGACTTGGGAAGACAAACGCCATCACTCTGAACGTCCCCCCCCCTTCCTCCTTCTTCCCCCAGCTTTATATGCTGAGCATGACGCCATATGGTGTGGGATATCCCTTGGGTCAGTTGGGGTCAGCTGTCCCGGCCGTGTCCCCTCCCAGCTTCTTGTGCCCCCCCAGCCTGCTCGCTGGTGGGGTGGGGTGAGGAGCAGAAAAGGCCTTGACTCTGTGTCAGCGCTGCTCAGCAACAACGAAAACATCCCTGTGTTATCAACGCTGTTTCTAGCACAAATCCAAAACATAGCTCCATACTAGCTACTATGAAGAAAATGAATTCTCTCCCAGCCAAAACCAGCACAGCTATATACTAAATTATACTTCTGTTTCTTCCACATTCACTTTCTCTTAAGCACATTAAATAACAAGAGAATACAGAATTACAAATTAAGTTCAAGAAAGAATATGAGGTCAGCATAATTTTATTCTGCAGTTCACACTTCTTTGATGTACACTTTCTGTTCTACAGCTTTTTTGGTAAAAAATGATGTGGAAGCAATTAAACAGGTAGACAAACTGTTAACGGAGGCTGTTTTATCAGTAAACAAAGCATGAAACGAGTTTTTGACTCAAATGTATCCTTAAACATGACCAACATGCATTCATAACAATACTGACTTCTATGGACTGTCGTGGATTTGGTCCTGATTTATGCCACAGTGTTAACACTCAGGTTTCTCCTGGGGGACACTGGCACATCACATCAGGGTATATACTGAGTCTGAATGCACACAACTCTGTTTTAGCTTGAAGAGTATAAACATACTGCAAGAATGTAACGGTGATTTTGAAGAGTACAGGTCACAAAATATATATTTTTTTTTTTAACAATAAAATCTCTAAGAAAAGGTAACTGCTTGAGTCACTGTTTATTCTTGCTGGACATACATAACCTTTCTCAGGCACTTTGTCAAAGCAAATCCCCAAGGCTGCTGTAGAAGATCAACAACTTGCCAAAGCACCAATTGAACCAGGAGGTTCCAGCTCATGAGAACCCTGGTTATTATACGCTTGACTAAGTCATCGGACAGTTGGGAACTGAGCATGAGTTTCAGACAAGGGCAAAATAATCCAGCTAGGATTGATGTCCACATACTGAGACTGGGAACGACAGCGTTGCTGTCTTCCTCTGTGGTAAGAGAAAGATGATGAGTGGGAAATCTGTGGTGGAGCGTAACATTAAAATTGATAACAGCAAAAAACCACAGGCCTATTCCAAATGTTGGAATCAATCCAAGCAGAATTTGCAAAGGAAACTTGCAATAACTCTCAAACACTCTGCAATATGTCTTAAGTGTTTGATCAAAAACATTACAGTCATTACTGTTTCTCATTTTGAGAATAAATTGAGATATCTTGGCAAGTACAGAAAATGAAAATTTTCCCTCACAAAGTAAGTCAGAGGAATTCAGGAAACTTATTTTCTAACAGGGGTTTTACGCAAGAAGATGATCATATATCTATTTTGTTTTCTGTTAATAATCAATGTTTCATTGGTTTATCTGCTGCCTGTACGGGGCATGCTGGGTTGAAAGCTATTCAAAGAGAGTGACTGGCTCTGTGGCTCATAAGGTGAGAGATTCTTTCGTTTTCAGGTCCCTTGTGTACGTTTTGGTCCAGGTTGCTGGTGAATAAAAAAATCACCTTCTAATATATATGAGACTAATTCTCAGCCGACAATGATTTATATCATATAAATAAAACCCATCAAAACTGGGTTGGCAAACTTGCTGACAGTTTCAAATGAAAGCCAGAATTAATTGGACATGGAGACAAACAATTTTTCCATTCCAAAGACAAATTCCTGCAAGTCAAGGCTGAGTTACATTTCACATTGCCGAGAGGATTTTCATTTCTGGGAGTGCTTGCCTGGGACTTATAATAAAAACTAGGGAGAATATCCTAGAGTTCTATTTTAGTGAGATTTTTATACGATGTCCATCACCGTGGTCGTTGATATATGTGAGCCATGGGGCTCTTCCAATTCAGATGGCCCATTATTCATAATAATGACTCTCCCAGATTATATGCACATAGAAGCAAATCTCGCCCCCTTCTCACAGCAAAACACCTTTTGCTGAATTTGGCCCAGTCAGAGGAAAACAGTTAAATCATGTATTTGTTTTAGTATCCAGCAGTTCTGTTGAGAGATCTACCTAAATAAAACTGGTAACTTGTCAGGCCTTTTTAAAAGAAGAGAATTTGTGCTTTATTTAGAGGGTAAGTTCACCTCAATAGGCCTCTAGTTTAAAATTTTGCCCTTCCAGATAATTAAGAACAAAGTCGCACTGAGATAGCTGTTTATTTATTCCAAAAACATTAAAAATTCAAGCTATTTAAGATCAATGAGGGAGCGCATCCCAAAGCCGATGAACCCTCACAGAACAATCTCTGCAAATGGTATATTCTCCTTTAAACTCTTGCTGAATTTTGCAAACCCTCTTTGTATTTGGAGACAGACGTAGTAGTTCAGCAGGCATACCAAGTGAGGAGAAGATAAACTAAGGCACACTCAGCATTACTAAGTGACGTATCTCTAGAAATTCAGCATAGAAAAATATAACCATCAAGCGCGGCTTTACCAATCTTTCGAAGAAGAGACAGGAGGCCACAGGACAGGACATTGGGCTTTGTCTGCTCTCATACAACCCTTGATAGAGGAAACTTAGGGAGAAGGCAAGCCAGCTGCAAAGGATGGGCTATATATAAATAACTGCAGCTCAGCGGACTGTGGCCTCCAGAAGATCTCTCTAGAGATCTGCAAGATAGCTGTACTTACAAGAATGCTTTTCCTATTTCCAACATTTCATATTGGCTTAGAAAGCCCCCAAAATCCAAAGTCAGTGCAAATTATTATATGTAGCCAAGAGAAAAATGAAAACTGAGTTCTGGAGAGCTTCCTGCTTTATCAAGCTTTCCACTACCACAGCAAGACAGCAGTGTATGCTGTCCCTCTGCCCCCCACACCTGCTGGAAGATGGCAGCTTGCATTTTAAAATCTGCTGCAAAAGTAGCACAGAATGTACATGAAAAATGAGAAATAAAGCAGAAACAGACAAGTCACATCTGAACTAAACTCATGAAATGATTATGGGAATCATCCATATGAAAAAAAACCCCTTCATTATTTAACAGGAGTGAAACCATGGGAAAATCCAGAGTGCTCTAAAATCTAAAGGGTCTAAGGCTATCATTCGGGTAACAGTTTTAGTAAAATCTGTAAATACAGGATTACTTGGTGCTGTGTACTCCTATAATTGTGCTTGATAATTTTACATTATTTTATAAACCACTTAGGTTTTCATTTCTTCTGCTACTGTAGAAGAAATACTTATTCTACTTCTTCAACTTCATATTGTGTTAAATTTTCAGAGACGTGCATCTTTTCTCCCATACCACTGACTCCCTTTGCATCCAGAATCACAGATAACATGTCCAAATCATCCTAATCTCTTCCACTTATTGCCCTAACATGCCATTACTGTAGTGCCTTATTCAATTTCAGTAGTCGTAAAACTGGCGTGCTGGAACCATTACTGTTTTTCCGAAAAGATTCAGTATTCTGGTTTTGCTCACCTGTCTCTTGCATCCACCTGTTCTCTTTCAAAAAGTGCTACCTTTCAATAAATGAAAAACAGTAATCTTATTCTTATTTCCCTGCATTTCCTATCAACCTAAAAGTATTGACCACAAATAGAAGCTTCAACTGCCTCTTGAAGGACACAGAAAATCCTCAAAATCACCTGGAATTTTGAAAGCACCCAATACTCTTCAGAATAGAACAGCATCTCATTGTGTCCATGCTGGGCAGCAAGTAGGTATTTATAAGCCCATTCTACCGAAAGAAGATAAGGGCAATAGTAATATTTAATACATTATGTGTGAGATTAAGACAGGTGTGTTAATCCTTCTTTTCTGATACTAAAGTCTATGATTAACTTCAGATACTGAAGGAAGGAAATAAATTGATACAAACTGAACAGGGATCTTTCACCATCAAAACACAGGATGACAGAAGATGCAAAAGCAGGAATGAAATTACTAAATAGCTTTATAGAATTCCCCTAAGAAAAAACAGAGCACAGGACACTAAAATGCATGCAGCTAAACAGAAAACATGACACAAGTTTAAAATAAATGTACCTGTTCACAATACACCCATCAATACAGCCAGCAGTTTTTATGATCTGATTAGAAGTCCGCAAGCATAATCACTCATGTAGCATAGGTTAACAGAGACTCCTGAAAAGAGCTCCAGGTCTGTAACTTTACATCAACCAATAATTCAAACAATCCACCTACTTTATTAAAGTTGACTCATTGGCAAGGCTGCAGCTTCTGCTAATGAGGATAGAAGGCAAAAAAGAGAGAAAATTATCTGAAGAGAAATGAGAATCATGGGCCAGGAGGAAGGAGGGAGAAAGGAAAGTAAAATGCTGGTTAGCGTACAAGGCAAAAATCTACCGTGAAGTGAAATGAAACTCCTGTCTGGGAGAAAAGCAATACAGCTTTATGAACACCTGCCTCACAGAGGGTCAGGCATATGAGCAATTAAAATTAAACAAGTTGATTTTAATATGCCTTAATAACTGTGATTGATCTCACAGAGTTGCTGTTGACTGTACATCAAGAAACAATTTAGGATCCAGTTTAAAACAAAGTTTATAATCCTCGTTTAATGGCTTCTAGTACCTTAGGCAGTACAGTGTTGTAAAAATGATTAAAATGTGCCCTGTCTCTGTGTAATCAATAAAGCTTCCCACTGTAAGATTGGTTCAGTTCCAGGGACTCCTCAGCATGCTTGGCCATGCTGTGTCTGTAGAATTCCAAATAAGTCATCTATCATTATTTCTATACACAAGATTCATTAGACACCTCGTCCTTCAGCTTATTAGCACTGAAGTCAGCCAAACAATCAAATCAAAGGGTCACCTTTTAACAAATACATAGTTAGACCAAAACATACATCAAAACCTTAACAGATATATATCAAAATATAGTAGCAGGGATGGACAAAAGACTGATGGAGACATTCAAGACGCGAACTGCAAAGTGCCTACAAACAGAAAATGGGAGAATTCATTCTGGTTTACCAGATGAAGTCTAACATGGCAGGTTAAGAAACAGGCCACGCATCTTATTAGACAGAAGAAGGAAACCCCACCTCTCTGACCATCAAAACTCTTACACTACCGAAATCCTGATCCCTTCAAATTCTAAGAAATTTGACTTAAAATCTTTAAGATGTACAGGACAACAACCAGCTGGGAACTCCAAGTCTTTTTCCATTTAAACAGGTTTAGCAAAAAATGTGATAACCAAGTTTATAAATTCTGTATCTAGATAAGTCTACTTCCTTTTGGTCCTATCCTTCAAAACGTTCTACAGTGCTTTTCATCGAAAAAGGGAAAGAATAGCCCCACCAACTAGATCCGAGGTCTCCAGCACTACTAACAATGAATGCTTGGTGAAGAGTATTAAGATGATGGCTGGCATGCAGTGATATTTCTTTGAATTGTTTCTAGACTGAGCAAATTACATCATGGACTTCATTCGCATTTGTACTTGATAGCCTTGCATACAGTTCTCTTCCATAAATTTATCACTTTTTGAAAATAAACCTTCATTATTTGGCCTGTGAGGAACCACTTTACCTACTAGTCTCATTTGTGGCCCTTTAAGTTCTCGTAGTGGAAGAACCAATGAATGCTCATTGCCTTTTCACCCTCCTCTCTATGCTACTCATGGTCTTCCTTCGGCCTCTTTTTCCAGGCTGAAGAGTGATGGTGTACTTCTTCATGTGGGTTAAAAGCTGTTCCATATGTTTGATCATCTCTGCAATCCACCTCTGAATATTTTTCAAACTTACATTATTTCTATGAAATAAAGGGACCAGAACTGCATACAAAGTTCAAGAAGCAGACACAGCATTCTTATTTCTTTATAACTCTCAACATTTAATTTGCATAATTAAAATAAAGCAAAGCAGTGGACTTAATAATGAGAAGGTTCAAGTGTTAACATGACTTCAAATGCTCAGATTCACTCTAAACTGCTACATGGGACTGTCAACTTCTGAATCACAAGATATGACCATTACGTTTAGCTTGAAGATCACAGCAATAGTCTGCTGCATTGCCAAAAACCCACCAAACTGGAGAGTTGTCAAAAGTACAATCCAGTTTACAAAAGAACTAGGCAGTAAAGTGCCTGGTATTTTTGTTTTGAGAGGGGAAAAGATGACATGAAATTAGACTTAATCCAGCTGAAAACCTACCCGTTGGGAAACAGTGGATGAGGTGCTCACACAGTCATTTATGTGGCAATGTATTCCTTAAGCAAAATATGTCTACTATATTTTCCATAAAGACAACTGCAAATGATTAAACGTTGCCTACATAAAAATCAAATCAGGTGTTTGGATGCTTTTTTAAAATAGTATTTGAGGCCATTAAAAACCTATGGGTTGAACTCAAATTTTTTCTGGCGCTACTTCTCTCTTTTCACTAAATACCTGGGGAAAAATGTGGTATACAACATAGGATTTACTGTCTTTCCTTTTCTGTTTTGTTTCCATCATAACGCTTGCCTGCTACATACTTCCTAAGATCACAGTTATTTCCAGTTTGATGAGATACAAAGGAAATGTTATTTTTGCATCCTTGCTTTTTCCCTTATATTTGAATATTAGGGAGCATATGCTGAGGTCATCCTGAATTAGCTTTTAATTAGAGCAACATATAATCACAATCCATGGACTATCTGCCCATGTTTCCCTAAGGTCCTGGAAGAGTTTTCACTGACCATACTGAGTCCCATGCTGCACTGGCAGCCCTTCTATCAGCGGCTGAGCTAGCTGATGTATAGCTAAGCTTGGAAATGTCTACATGGACTTGCATTAGCAGTAAAGACATACATTCAGAGTCTGAATTGCCAAGCTAGATTTTAAGTACCTGCATGGCATTAATATAACCTGAGACAGAGGAAAATAAATTAGGAAGCTTTGGGAGAATTCACTAGAAGGAAGTATTTCTGCAGGGACAATACACAGGCTGGACTTTTTGTACTTGATACTTAGATAGCACATACAAATAAACATCATTTATTTGAAGAGTGAGTGAGGACCTAACAGTCTGGTATTACCACAAGAAATGAAATCTAATTTGGCATTTATCAGTGGCATTATACATATATGCACACACACATCTGTATGTTTATACACTCACACCCATATATAACGCTCTGTGTGCCACTGACAATATACATCTATTTTCTAATTAATTAAATATATACTAGATTAGTAATTTAGTAATAGTTTCACATATAATGAAATGCTTTCTAGTCACCACTGGTTACTAGCAGGAGATGCAGGGAATGGCACCTGAGCTTCCATAAGTTTTTACCAGTTCTCCTGCCAGAAGCACCGCTAGAAAGAGGCTTGAAGAGTCTGCACTCTTCTCAAACAGACTTGCATGAGGCAAAAGATTTGTGAAATGATATTTCAGGATGCTCCAAAGACAAAACCCACCAGCTGGAACAACTCCACTCTTATTCCCCCAAAAGTCCACAGTTTTAGCAGAGGAGGACTGTAGGCTGAAAGGGACATGAAAGACAGCAAATGAAAAAATTGTGTTTGAAAGTGAGAATAGTCTTGTAAGAGACAAGACAGCCTAATTTAGGTGCATTGAATCACTCTCTGGAGACCTATTCTCTTTTAATACATAGAACTGTTCTCTTGTCCCCCCACATATTCCTTTCATCGTACTCTCTCTTTTCCCCCCCTTTTGCACCTATATGAGTCCTGGGAGACTAAGTCCTAAACTAGGAATCAAAGCCGGAAGTCTTTGGTAGTTGAACACTAATCCCAACGCCAAATGTTCCTGAATGACCAAACAGCTGAAAAAGTTTGCTTCGTTTCACAAAGGGCAGCGATGAATTCAATCCATACTTTATCAGTCTAACTGGAATTGGATTAAGCAGACTTGGTCACGTGAGTCTTAGACCTTCAAACTTCCAAATGGTCACATAGATGAATTGCTCTACTAAGGAAAAAAGTGCCAAGGAAGACTATTCAGGAGAGAAAAATCATATATACATATGCATAAACATTTGCAATATTAGCATTTGATGCCAACACCCTTTTTTCCTCATGGAAGCATAGAAACTACTGGATGTCAATAATAATTCCTACTCCTTATTCTTACCTTTAAAATATTAAACCTCCAAATAGCAAAAAAATGGGTGTGAGTATCTAGGTGATGAGAAAAAGATGTAGTCTTATTGAAGACAAAGGGACTGCCAAGCTTTTAAAAGTCAAATTATAACCAAATTGTTTGGAGGACTGGTGCAAAAGTAAATGTTTTATTGATAAAACAACTAATAATACTCATAATAGTTCATATTTGTTCTTTCAAAAATCTGCTTTTTGTTGTTTCAAAAATCAAGACAGTTATTTGGAATCAGATTCTGCCACCACATGTTTTACAGCTTTTTACAGGGGAAAAGAGCAACAAGTAAACGCTTAACTATTAAATAGCCTATTACATAGATAAAAAGCAAATGAAAGAACACTACTGACATCAGATTAAAGGCAAACATGAAGCATGAATTTTGAAGAAAAATCCCTTCTGACACGGTGCTATTAGGACCTGAAAAATCAACCAAACAAACAACAAAAATCCCACCTTCAGTTTTCACAGAAAATGTAGCTAGTACCAGCATTGCCTTTGGTGTTTTATTAGTTATCACCACTAATACTTTGCTGTTGAAAAAACAAATTGAAAAAAAAGTTTTAATAAACCATGCTTGGAGTTCAACCTAGCAGCTTTTTGCCTTATGCTGCCTCTCCAGAATATGAAGTGGCTTTGCTCAGGGCAAGAATCTAGATACAAGTGCAGTTTGTTTCATCTCCATCTGAGCTTATATACAATGAAAACGCACATGAAGGAAGACCACAAATTCTCCTTTATATCACTTATTTTATTCTACCACTACATGTCTGTCTGTCTTTTTGTTTTTAATGGAGAAATCAAAATGAACCTTTCACGTGTGACTGGAGGCCTGAATACTAGATAAGGAGGAAAAAAAAAACTCTTCTTAGATAAAAGCTTGTTTTGCTTTCCCATCAATCTAAATGTCCCTTCCATATCTTTTCCATCTCAGACTAAAAAGCACCTGTGTCTCCTTCCTATTTTGTCCGCTTTGAAAATGGTGTGATTTTTCATTACATAAAGCAAAGTTTCTGATATGAAGATGAAGTATCTTTCAAATCAAGCAATCCAAAAATGAATTATCTCCCTGTGCACCTTTTGGCACCCCAAACACTCTGATGTTCTTGAGTTTAATCTGATTCTTCACTTCGTCCTGTATTTGTCACAGAGCAAGTTATTCTTCTAACCGAAGATATTGAAAGCTCAGAGATATTATCCTATTTACTGTGCCACAACTTTTGTTTTTCACAGCTGCAGATTTTGCTTAACCAGACTTAGCTCTCCACTGTTCTTTTATCAGAGCATTCATCACATATTATTGTCTGGAGTCATAGGCAAAAAGCTCTGGTTTCTTGCGATAATTTCATAATAATGAAATGGATCCTGCTGAGAAACACATAAGTAGATGTTTTCAAGACCTCCTATCTCCAACCTGTAGGAGATCTGGTTCAATATTTCTCTATAATTACTGTAGCCTATATAAAAATCACACATAAAAAGCAATGGTAAGATAGAACACAAAGAAAAAGAAGATTTAAATATGAAAAAGTGGTCGGCCTGGATAAGCAACTGTTCTCATGCTAGCCCAATTAGGCAGCTTTAACAGTAGATGAGATTTCTGAGGGGCAGAAGGAAAAGCTAAAGTTCACAGTGAAGTGTAGGATTCTTTCAGAAAAATCTAGCTTGAGGAAAGGAATTTATCTGCAATTACCTATTTATTCTTTATTCCTTTACTCAGAGTTTTGGCTGCCATTATTACACAGAACTCCAGGAATAACTGAGACTGACAACTCTTTAATGATAATCCTCTGTGAGAAGAGAGAGAGTAATTTCTGACCCTTACCGTAATCACTGTCTTCTATGGGCTAGCTTCCTCTGAGTTTCATGAAAGGATAAGAGATGTGTTAGAGGCCACAAAGCTCCTTGAAACTTATTCAAAGGTCAGTATCACCATTTGAAAATTTACCCTCAAAAACATTTTAGCAGTATTTCAAAGGACAGCAAACCTTTAGAGATGATGATTTATCCTTTCCTGAAACGGTGTCACAGATACATACCTTCCCTTAAAGCCACGTGAGAAATTCTCTAATCTTCACAATATCCAGAACAGTTACTCTGAGATGAGCATGTTTTTTCCATAAGTCTCTCATATTTCTCATTTTGTATTTTTCTCTACTATCTTCATCTCTTAAACTCCACGTACCTCTGCCTCCCTAGTTCTTCTAATTGTGTTAATTATACATAAAGAAAAGACATTACAATATTCTTTTCATGCAAAATCATTCTTATGTTCAAAATTTAAAGGTAATTACATTTGACAATTTCATTTGCTTTAGTATAATCATGGAAATTGAGTCATGAATTTAGGTTTTAATGGTTCCTTTCTCCCCATTCGAGCTCTCTCCTGACAAAATATTGCTACAAATATCCTAAAAAGAATCCTTATAGTTGCTCTAATTTTGTGTTGAAGACAAGGGTTGGGTATCCTTCACTAATTTTCTTCCATTTTTATTTCCTTCTACTGGAGGAAATTAATCTTCAAACACCTGTGCTTCTTTGCATCCCCATTCAACTATTAAACTGTGTGTCTTGGTCTACAGCTTCCCTTTTGTGTACTTCATCCACTTCCAATAAGCAGCAATAGCTACGCACTTAATATTTTTCTTTTTTTAGATTATATTACCGCTCTGGAAGAAGAAGAGGAAATGTTACATGTTATTTAGATGAACTGTAACATTGGCCAACCAGTGACTAAAAATATACAAGTGAAATGAAAACATCACAAACCTTTAAGTGTAGAATACTATTTTTGGCCTAAACCTGCACATTCCCCGTTATGTTTACTAGGGGTAAAAGTCTCCTCTGTAAAAACACGACATGTACTCCAATGAGCACCATTTCCAGCCAATGCTTTCATAAATCTCAATTTAGCGAGCTAAACATTTCACGTTATGGCCTTAAGGAGCCAAAGAAAAGAAAGAAATCAGTTCAGTAAATACAGAGTTAATATTCGTCTACTTCTTGCTTAACTTACATAAACTGAAAAATTGTTGGCAAGGTTATGCCTCTTAACTCATCCACTTGGCAAACTTACACTTTTTTTTAATGAAGGAGCTCTCTCACTTGCAAGGAAGAGTTGGCAAGTTTCTTGCAAGTTTTGTGGGAAGTCTGTTCATTCTTTCATTATCAGAACTTTGGAGAAGCGCTATTTTAAATTTCTGCTACTCTCTTGCAGGAGAATTGCAACTGTATTGCTACGTTACACACTTGCAATGAATCTTTCAGCACTGCAGTACTTTGCTGAAGTAGGAGCTCTTCATTAACTATTGGCAGTGAAAAGAATCTATCCTGACAAATTGCAGAGTTGTTTCTTTTAATTAAATATATGTTTTGAAGTAATTAGCCTTGAATGTAGGAAATCCTATTGGTACTCATGTACTAAAATAACTAGCAATAACAGTTTGTATTTCTACAGTACCTTCCAATTAGAAGTAGTTAACTGACTAGTTAATTAAAATAATTAATAATGTTTCATATAATCCAAGGGGAGATGGATATATTTTTCTTTACTTCCCACTATATATACAAGATCTCATGCTAGTGTTTTTTACCTACATACAATTTTCATGTTTTCTTTTCAGAAAAACATTCCCTATGTAAAAAACATTTAAATCCTGCCCCCAATAAACAACTTCAAACTGGAAGAAACTGAAAAAAACTGAAAACTTTTGAATTTCTGTCATCTTAGTCTGTCTTCTTTAGATACTTCTCTAGCATGCAGGCATTAGCATTTATAACAGTATTAAAAACACAAGCTGGCCACTAGCCACTTGAAAAATCAGTTCAAATCAGAGCTGACAGCTATGACAGAAACTTATTTTAATCATTCAAATGCAGACGGTGCTGTGAACTTCCCTGAGACTATTAAGTCCAGTTGCAAAATGGTAGTATTACATCTGTTTCAAACCAGACAGTCTCCCCTGAAGGACAGTTTTTATAACAAAGCCGCTAGACTTCCAGGCCTTTGCCTGCAAGCTCCTCTGACATCTCACTTAGTTTGGTCTGGAAGTGGGCAAGCCACGCTGCGTAGCGGCACTGGAGTTTTTGGAATATTGTGGGGTTCTGGGTGCTGAGCTATACCTTCATCCTCCCCCACTGTGCTGTGACAAGCTCACTAAAGGGAGACCCTCACAGTGAACAACCATCCAGTGAGTCCCCTGACCAGGATTCCTATGATGGATAAGGACAGGACTGATCCAGGTGAAAGAAGAGATTTGAGCTCTGGCCAGGATGCTACCCTCGAGCTGAGCCGGGTACGTTTGACTGAACGTACTGCCAGCTGCTGGAGGGAGATGTCTGTTCAGAGGCAGCTGGAGGGTTAAAGGCAATAAATAAATAACTTCGAATTAACTTTGCAGTGAGGGTATGTGAATCACAGCAGACAACAACAAGTATCTTAAGTAACAGAACTGGCTACGGAGCTGCTTTTTTGGATCTGAAGACCTGTACCTGCATGAGCCATGGCCAGCAAGCCTGTGCCTAAATGGAAGATGAAGGACTAGGAACGTACAAGCTGCCTTTGATTACAACAGAAGTAAGAGAAATGAAACATTATTTTGGTTCAGCAAAGACAGCAATGTAAATTCCAAAGATGAAGGTATCACAGCAGTACTACAAAACACAAAAGATGGATTTTCTTATAGGCAACCAACTCCTCTGACAACACCCATTCTTGGCAGATAGGCTCTGGATATCCTTTGGTGCAGCCTGGATGCCACCTTCTGCTTATGCCTACAAAAACTTTTTTAGGAATTTTCATGGAAGAAAACAATTTGAACATTGGATCAAAGTAGAACTTGGTTTCAAGAACACTTCTGGTTTCAAGCTAATTTCATTTATTACTCTTTCATTTTGAGACATCCGTTAAAACCCATGTCTCACACTATCCATAAAGGACACCGTTGTTGACTCACAATACCTTCTATAGTTACTAGACAAGCCAGAGTTTTTACATATAACACCGTATTAACTCAGCAGACATTTTCCTTGTCTATGTCTACCTTAAGAGTTTGTATAATTAAAACGGGTTTTCCAATATGATAAATGCTAATGGTTCGGAAGCAATTCCCTTAACAGATAATAAAGACAATTCTGTGAGGAATTAAAGCAAAATGAAACCAAAAATATGCTTCAGCTAATTAAGAACTTCTTAATTATGCTCATTTTACTTAGAAAAAAATAGGTACCAAACAACATTAAGTTCTTATATGAAAGATATGAAGGACAACTGATACACATTCAATTAAATTCCAGATTAGAATAGGCTATATACCAAGCCTAAATCTACTGAACAATTTAATCAGTTAATTTATAAAGTCATTAAATGTAATAAAAACAGTGGCTTACACTGTCATGAAATCAAGACTGCCTACACCATTAAACTCCACATGTATTTCCAGTCTAAGAGAAAATTATACACATTATTGAAACAATAAAAAAGATAAGCAAGAGCATTACAATGTATTTGTCCAGTACTAAACTGACATTTTCAGTGTAGCTCATTAATGATTGATTTCTCCACTTAGTTATTTCACTGAATCAACATAGAAAATATTGCAGGTGCCAACTCATCATGATTCTTCTTGCAGAATCTCCACTTGGAGCTCATTGCCACGGTCTGCTGTGTTGAGAGCTCCAACTAGAAAACACACTTCTCAAAGGCAGATTTTATAAAACAGCAGCAAGGGAGGAATGCTGCAGTTGTATGTGTAAGTGACAACCTCCAAAGACAGTGGAGAAATGAAAAATGTTGCAAGTGCTTATCGGAGCAATTCTCAAACTTTTTCAGCTTGTTTGAGTGCTTCCTCCCCGCCCTTTTTCCAGTGGAGGTGCAAAGGTGTGCGTAGCCTAGAGACAACCAGGTCACTTCTCATGGCAGAGAACAGTTTCCTGAACCACAGTCCGTTATCACCAGGGACCACGAACCATATGGTTTGCCAAAGTTACTACGGGGGTTCCCGAGACCAAAGACTGAAAATCTTTGGCACAGCAGAACCAACTTCCTCTTAGCTTAATAATTCCAGTTAGTCATAAGAGCACGTGGTTTTACTTGCATTTCTAGAAATACTGTAATAGCTGCTCTCCAGGGATGAGGCTGGTTAGTGGTAGCGTGATTCCAACTGCAAGAGATTAAATGCTTTTCCATTGTCATTCTATTCATTTTGCTGAGGCCAGCCAATAGGCCATGAAAGTGATGCCAAAAGCCCCCACAGCTTACAGTGGCTTTTTAGCAGTTAAAATAAATGAGGTAACTTGGGTCTTTTATGGATAAGCAAAGTCCAAAGAAAGTTTTGTGGATCCTAATTTGCTTAATTAACAGTGTAAAAAAACCTCAGCCATTCCCCCTCTGAGCCTTGATAGCCCAGTGAGTTGGCAGGAAATTACAAGCCTTGTTGGAGAAGAAGGTTTGATTTTTCTGTGAAGGTTTCTGAGTAGGCTGCTGCTAAGGGACGAAACAGAAGCTAAAACCTTGGGCTCAAGATTGGAAACAATTTTGAAGCAACTGGTACTTGCATGGTTGCTGGGAGCTGAAAAACTATGATGCTGGAAAAGCGCTCTGGATATTTGCTGACAGAGGGAACTCTTGCTGATAAATCTGATTTATTATTACTTCGAGTGAGTTTTGCCTGAATTCTTTCATCTCAATGGGCAGCAAAAGATTCTCCACCAGCAGATAAGGGTTGGCATCTGAGCTAACTGCCAAGAGCAGAAAGCAGGCTAAGCTTCCAGCCCAACCGCCTCTGCTTATTAGTCCTCAGAGCAGGCAGGCAGCCCGAACTGCAATGTTCAGGCCCATCTCTAATGATAAAGGGCTTCAGCAGAAACTGAAGAAGTCTGCAACATGATGGAGAAAAGCATCTTGAAACTGGGACCCACTCAATCATTAGATCAAACTCTTACTCCAAGGCTGGGAGACTCATTCTAGCAGCTAAGACTTTAAAGCTAAAGGCTTTGTGAATTAACCTTTTCACATATATGGCAGAGACTACTGGACTGCGTGAGCTTCATTTCTCTGATTATCTGCTGTAGAGTCTAAGAAAATGTATTTTGTGATGGTCTGAACAGTAGTAGCATTTTTATCAAGGAAAGAGTACCAAACTAGGATGAACTGAGGTTTTGTCAGAAAGAGATGATACCTACTTCATACTTTCACAATTCAAATGTAAATTAATGCACTTAAAATCTGACTACGTGCAGCTTCAATTACGAGTCACATGTGCACGTACACACTGCACATAAGACAGGACCCTTCTGTAGACAGAGATGCTATTTTTCAAGTCTGAGAGGTAAATAAAAGCATTATCAAATCCTTTTTCCACAGAATGACCGTCACTAACATAATGGTTACAACAGCTAGAAAGAATATTAATGAATCGAAAGAGGCTACACTGCCTCTTCTGATACTTTCTTTACAGGAAGAAATATAGCCTGCTGTACTTTGCTGCAAAACCTAAATTCTTTCTCCACCAAGTACATATCGATTTTTTGGAAGTCTGATTATCAGTAGGTGAAAAAGCCCCACACAGTGGATGATTTACTCTCTCAAGGATGCATCAGTTATCCAAAAGAATTATATCGATTGTTCTGTATCATCACCTGTAGTTCCTAGATTTGTGATAGGGGTATCAGAGAATTACAGTACTGTTTTAAAGAAATGGATTAAGCAAATATATGTACTACTAACCTGAATGCCCACCCTTGCAGCATCTTGCATTCTAACTCTGCTACCCACAGCGGCTGACCTTTCAATTTGCTTTCTCAGTCCCTAAAAAGAGAGCAGACAGTATACCTTGCCCATTGTCCAGTTATTAACCCAGAAATACTTTTTTAGTTCCACTAAATAATTAGTTATTTTACATAAGTCCCATGGTTAAAACTGTAAACTGCTTCTAGAAAACTTTCTATATGGCTTAGCAGTCAGGCAGAAAGTGCTACAAGTCTAGTGTAACACTTTGCACCAGCAGGAGCTACTTACTAACTTCTTTTGTTGAAGGAAACCTCTAATTTCTGATTTTTTTTGTTCAAAACGAATGGCAAAGCTAGGCACATTCTGTAGGGTTTGCCTATATGTAGTGAAAGACTCGTATCACAGTTACAGCAAGACATCCAGATGTCCTGTAATTTTAGGGAATTTTAAGTTTTACATAGGGTCAAATTCTCCTAAATTCCACTGGGTTGGTTCGTTTGTTTGTCTATTTTTAAATTCCAGCCTGATTAATGTAATAACAACCACCGATTCAGGTAATGATTTTAAACAATCATTAGGAAATACTCAACTCCACTTCCAATACGTAAGCAGCTTTATTTAGAGAATGAAATAAGCTTGAATCAAACTCATAGAAACTCCATGAATTTCAAACTTTCTTGTACAGCACAATGTAGCAGGAATGAAATTACTTTCTGTTGACTATATCATTAGCTCTCATTACACAGTTCTATCATACATAAATGGAAAAATCTTCTTTAATCCTTACTAAATAAGACAAAGACATTGATTGAACTATTTTAAGTTTAGATCTTCTTATCAGAAGTCTTCATGTTAAAGGCATACAGAGCTTTGATATTAAAGGAACTGTCTGTGGAAGAATACTTGCATATTAAATGAGGTTATTTCTTCCCCAGAACTCAACATCACCCAAAATCTTTTAGGAAACTAAATTCCCAGATGTCTAATAAAATATAAAAGCAACTGTGTCAATAAAGTGATTCTGACCTCACGTTATAGAACTAAACCAGACTGCTATTACCTGACATATTCACTTCTACAATGGTTCCACATCTCTGACTGTGCATTGGGCTGGCTTTAGACTGTGAGTAACACTGGGTTTTGGGTTGGGTTTTTTCCCAGATTAATACAATTTGGGTTTTTTCCTCAGCTGAGTGAGTTATTTCACATTAACACTATGAACTCAGTTACGGAGGAAACACTTCTAGCCCAGGGTAAAGTTACACTCTACAGCTGAATATTTTTTTTTCAGTTCTAGCCAGCTGAAGTGGCTCAGTAGAGTGCAGCAGCCGCCGGAGCCAGCACAAGGAAGGGAGTAGGCCTGTGGACTGGGAGCAAAAATGCTCCTTTCAGTGGTAGTCAACAATGCAATTGGCTCAGCCACAACACATAATTTTACCCAAGGATAAAATATCACAAGTCAGCTTTGTCTGAGCCCACTGGAGCCATGTACATTTACACTAGCTAAGGACTCATCTTCATAAATTTATACATTAAGAGCGTAAAAAACTCAAGGGCATATACTATGACAGGAAGAGGTGCCTCTGTTACTCCTCAAAAAAAGTCATGGCCCTTTGCTCAACAGCTTTTGTCAACTATATGTGCTGCTCAATAATCAAATGCTTCTGAAAAGGTTGTTGAAAAAGAATCCTCCTGTACAGGATGCTGGTAAAGATCTGATTTTTACACAGCTATGGTATCTTCCTTTTACCTGAAGCTTGCTACTTCACCTTTATAAGAATCAAGGGAACACTGTTGATGCTGTAGTAAACATAACTAGCATTTAAATACAGGGAAACACATGGTCTCTTCTGGTCTCAAAAGTGCAAAACAGTGGTTTATGTGCTAGCTGAAAACCTGGCTTACAAATTGTTCAGGTCAGCAATTCTATAAGGGTAATTTATTTTAAATATACATACATGTTCTTAAGTCATTTTATTCCATTGAACCCTACATTGACTTGGAGGAACTCATTCACTGAGACACTAACCCTGCAAGTTATGTACAGCCCCCAGCGACAAACAGGGCAGCAGAGGGTACAAATACAGTCTGATGTGACACTTAAGCTTCCACCAAGAAAGTACTTCCACTCCCCTCTCCTATTCTGCCTTCCTTTCTTTTGCTCTTTGACCCTATGCTATATGATCCAGTCCTGCTCCTTACAGCCCACCTCCTTCCCCTTGCACCAGCTTTGGAGTTTCTCAGATCCCTCGCTGAGTTGGTTCAATTTGCTAAGCCTGCAGGAAAAAAGTCCCAGGAAAATTACTTCCCCCCCATTTTATTTTAGGTTCCTGCCAGCTTAGTGAATTGAACAGGCTCACAAAGGGGCATGCTAAGTGGCAAAGCTCTGTAATGGAAGTGACTAGAGCAAGTGGATAGTAATTGAGGGGGGAGTGTGTGTGTCCGTGGAGATAGAAAGAATGCAGTGCTGGGAAAGCTCCCTTTGGCAAAAGTGAGGTATAAATGGGCTTGGAGATATAGTCATTCATACTTTGAGGCAAGCAGAGATTTGCCATCTTGTTTGGATCAGTCTACAGCAGAGCCAGGCATTAATCATTTGGCCTTGGCTGCTACGTTTTGTATTTTAGCCATAGAAAGTCTCCTCTGCCTAGCAATTGTATGTGCCACACTACCCCTTTACCACGTAATCAAAAGACAAGGACACATGTCTATCTTGAGGAAACAATGAATGCTTCTTGCATTTTCAGCACAGGGTTTTCTTCAAATCTAAGGCACTAAACGGCATTCACCAGACTTAAGGCCAGTGTAATGACTCCAGTAAATATTAGGAAGCAGAAAAAAATAAGCACAAGTTTTGTTGGTTTCAATGGAATATGTTCCAAAATTACTCCTCAAGGATGCACAGAAGGAACACTAGATAAAATAATGCTGTGAAAAATGAGAAAGCGTAGTGAACAATGTATTTCACATTTCTCACAGTAGTTACAAGCAGGCAGGCTTGGCGCAAGGCTTTTTATAATCTTACACGGATACAAAAGCAGTCTGACTTTGCTGCCCCTTGTATTCTGCTATCCTGCGTGGCTGTCTCAGCTGCACATTTGTCTCCGTTTCCAGGACCTCCTACATGGACAAGCTGATTGAATAGCTCCCTGCAGCTCTGACCTACTATCTATCCTGCCTTGGAATGAACAACTGGATGTAACGTGACAAGATGGTATGACAGGAGACTCTTTGTAGCCTTAAAGCTACTAGGGTCTATCCTCATTGCAATCTAGATCTTAACTCTCCAATGTACTCAAAGTCATGGGCTCAGACAGTGTTCATCAGGGAAATTCCACTGACATCACTGGAGTTCCCCAACACATCCGGAGCCAGGGCACAGACAGACCACATTCTGACATCACCTGAAGAATCTTATCAGTTTTGGACAACTGAAAAGTGAAAATTCCAGGTTCTTTTCCAGATTCTTTTTTCTGTTTCTCTCAATTGTTTTTTTATACTTACAGTTATCTGCTGTAGCCCTCTTTATCGGTCATAGGCTTCTTTAATTCTTTTTGTCTATCTACCATCTGTTTGCAAATCAATGAAAGGGAAGCTAAAATAACTAAGCATTCAACTCCTTGTGTCTAGGTTTGGGTTTTTTTTTTTTATCATTACACACAAAATACCAGGATAGACTTTCTAATAAATGGAAAGGTATAATTCTCTTTTCTATTTGCAGTTAGATATGCGTAAGTGATATTTAGTTGCAATAATCCTTTAGGACAAGATTCTAATTTGCTGAATGTACATGTGGCAAAACAGGTCAAGGACCTCTCAACAGAGCCAGTCACGGCTCCCACAAGTTCTGACCAAACCCTGATGCTAATAAAGCAGGTTGCAATGGTCTGTCACATGGAGGAGTACAGGCAGCACAGCATAAGCCAGTTGAGACTGTTCCCTGCTGTTCTCCAAAGGTTGCAACAAGTATAATAAAGAGATGTAGAAAGGTTCAATACCACTGAAAACTTCTCTTTATACACTAATACCTCTAAACCGTGTGAGTGGGCCAAAGAAATAAGGTTTTAACATTAATGGCAGATTCTTTATTCCAGCTTTCTATGCTATACCAAACAAACCAAACCTAATATTCTCCATATAACTAGCAACCTATATTTTCATATATGTTATAAAGAGGACCAAATTAATTCTCATAAGATATAGAATAAATACAGCTGAAAAACAAGCATTGCATTCTGTGGTGAAAATTATCTACACCACATACACACACACACACCCCGTTTTGGCTCTATTTTTCATCTGCGTTAGGCTAAAGCCAAGCCATTTCCAAGCACGTGAGATATCAACCCAGCACGCAACCCAGTCAGAACATGCAACCAAAATACCTTGAAATTACCAATTTGTTAAAACAATCACAAAGGAGGGGACAGAAAAATCTAAAATAGGAAAATTCCAAAAGAAAATAGATATATGCAGTTCATAGGCAGAGCTATCAGGATACTTATCCCCACTGTTGGCACCTGGATTTGTTATCCTGCCCTAATTATGTTAGGTATCTTTTGTGTGAACTGAGTGCCCTAACATGCTTTTATAGATTTCTCCACATTTTGTCCTGGAGCTAATTGGTGAAGGTAGTAAGTCTCTGCAAAAAGGCTTGCTGAATTATTGAGGCTATGCTGTTGGGAAAAACACCACACCGATCAGTTGTTTATTCCATCTGGTGTAAGAAACAGTCAAGTGCATTCAGGTGAAGACAGCACTTTTAAAAATCAAGTTACTTAATCCTCTTTTTCCCCAGTGGAACAAGTTGCTAACGAGGCTTAATGAAAAGCAGCAGAACTTGACTCTAAATGATTAACATGAAGTCCAGAAGCTGCTACCATTGAAAAACACCTGTTGTGTATATGAACATTGGTACATTAAAATCAAGATTTTAATGTGAAAATGGAGTTGCAATACTTCTGACTGTTTCTGGTAAACCTTTACCATTGATGCACACAGAAAAACTTATGTCTCTATTTCAGTGTTAACGGACATTATATGAGATTCCTCTGACAGATCTTTTACAAATGTAAGTTAAGGGCACAAGAAAGTTATTTTTCTGGTATCAAAGAGTTGACTTTGTCTACTGTAGCACCAATACAAACTTTTATGATATTTGTGGGATGATAATTTCCACAGTGGTAGTTCTAGCAATGCTCTTAGCAACCTTTCCAGTCTCTCGAGAGCGCTTTCACACTCCAAACATGTTAGCAAAGAGTTGGAGTTGTTGTAGCAGGTGAAAGCACAGACAACAAGCCTGCTGGACAAAGGTCCTTCTTACTGATGCAGTACAAATCAGGAATACTATAAAAAAATACCTTCTGTTACAAATATTTTTTCCAACAACCTAGGAGCAGAGCCTCAAAAAAACCTGAAGGTGACCAAGCGTAGGAAAACTGTGTTTAATACTACCAGCTTCTTGTACTACAGTGCTTCAAATTAAAGGACAATAAAGTATCTTTCAAAATTTTACAATAAGGGATCATAATGCCTTAGATTCACGTGTAAAATGTTACTGAAGTTAATGCAAGAGCTTAGAAACCTAATCTAATAGAGAAATACACACCTGTGCTATTAAAGATGGAATTCACCTCACTTGAACAGAGCTCAGATACACACTTTATAGACAGCTAATGTTGATTAGTGGAGAGACAGAGACACACTGGCATTTCTTGAGCATGATTCTGCTTTACAGACTGAGATCTCTCTTTAGGATGCTATTAACTACAGGCTAAAAATACTTATTTTTCTCCATTTACTACAAAGGGAATGTAGATGACAAGCTCAGATACAGATATAATACATTCCTACATTTGGGCAGTCGAATCCTATCTTAATGTTGTAAAAAGCTTTTGAATGAGGATGTATAATCAAGATTTTTTGCTTTAGCATTTATATCACTTTGAGATTTCATGGCTTGCTTTGATATAAAAATCAGAACTGGCTGTTGGAGGAAAAGCTTTCATATATTCAAAGTAAAGTAAGGAATTTTAATTATAAAAAAAATTGTTAGCATGGGTTTGGATTAAAAACAGGCTGAAGGCCATATACGAAGACCGTGGCTGAATACCAGGTGGGGAGCAAGACGGGACACGGTATTTGGGACTGCCAACATATCTAGTCATGATTAATTTTGTCACTAGGTAGCTGGAAATAAGCAATACCATTTCAACAAATCTGCTCATAATATTAAGTTGCAATGAAACTGAAATACTAATGTGGATTAAAAAAACATTACTAGGGTAGCAAAAAAATAGGCAAGAGTTCCCCCAGGAAACTAAGATTCAGACGGGAATAAATGCAAGCTAATAGCTGGAGAGTGAAAATCTAAAGTAAGGATATTCAAGAGAGGGGAAAATTTGGAAGTCGGTAATTTTGAAATAAACCTAGGGATGACAGTGGAAAGCTAATTAGACCTCTATTCACAACGCAATGTGTACATCTGAAAGGTTAACGTAATTCTGTGTTGCATGGATATACGCATTATATAAAGAACAAACTAATAGTCTGCTCTCTACAGCCTGACTACACCTGACATATTGCCCTGGGTTCTAAGAAACTTGTTGTTATGATTTAGAGAACTAACTTATGACACTTAATCTCAATATTTTTGAACAACTAGGTTCAGATGACATTTCTCAAACAATTTTATGAGGATTTTGTCAACTTTAATAAGCTATACACTAGATAAAATGCAATGACTGTATGATCCATAATGACTAACCACATTCCATCTGATTTTAGTCTGTTTTGAAAGTTTTTCAGGCCTAATTCAAACTTTTAATTAACTTTTCTATAAGGCAAAAAATCTAGACACTACATCATCTCACCTTCTGAAGACACTGGCTAGGTACTGGTCAAATACAAAATCCATTACCTCCCCGTACAGCCAGTCTGCCCTTTCCTCCACACATCCAAGAAACTGGTGACTTGTAGGCTCTGACGTTACTCACTTCAAAGGTATTTTTAAAGTGTGCTGACATTCAATGTATTAACATATCGGTTAAGCAGAGTTGACAGAAGGAACCTGACAGTTTGGAAATTATTTTACCTTAAAAATTACAGTTAAAAGTGAAGATTATTTATAAATAAAGCAACCATCTACTCAAACAGGATGCAAATGACCACTTTTCTCTCAGAAATACTCTCTCTTGTGAATGTCATTGCTAACATTACCATCGTATTTTTGCCGACAAGTGAGGATCAAGAATGCAATAGATCAGTAACGGTAGAAGAGGAAGCTGAGAGAAAATATTTTCTGTTGTTTTAGAAGTCTGTTAAAATTCTTTTAGCTTTCAGACTTTCAAAGTGCAACACAACCAGAAAGAGTATTATTAATTGCAGGGAAAAGGCTTTTCTTTGCCTTCTGCGTTGATGACTGTGGCAACTTTTCCTATTCTGCTGTTCTTAATAATAGATACAAACAAGCAGAAATCTCTGCTGAAGCTGCTGAGCAGTTACTTGAGACCATACCTAGGACACAGAAATTGGTAGATTCTTTGTTGATTTATTTCTGCTTAGGTACTTGGCAATAGTTTGATGTGACTCACTGTTATAGTGATGACAACACCCATCAAATACAGTCTGTTGAAAAGTTTGCCTTTTTTTTTCTTCCTTTCCTTTTCTTTCTCCTGGAAAAGTTCTTCACCCAGGTTGTCAGCATCAACTTTCTTTTTTTCCCTAGTGTGTTTCAAGAAACATAGGGCCAAATGGCTGACTGTATTCTTATTATTTCCTCATTGCTCTACCTCCACTAGCAATCCAACCACTGTAGTCACTTCAAGCCCTTGCTCATATCTCTGAGGATGTCTGAAATTGCTATTATCCTTTGGGAATGAAATAGTAAAATTTGAAATTGTCTTTCAAAATAATTTGAAGTGTGACTTGATAAGTTCATAAGCTCAGGGTGCTTATTTGTCAGAATTTGAATCCCCGGGGATAGGCTTGCTGTAAATTTCAACATGCCATTGATTTTCTCTCTACAGAAATGAAGCTTCTCTGTTTGGATTCTGCAGCCTGCTACCCACACACATTTGAAAAGTAGATGATTGTAATTTTCTAGCTTAAGAGCAGTTCTATAAATACAACCCAACATTCAGTTTTACAGAAGAAAATGTGTCTGGAAGAATTATGTGCGCAAGTGTTCTGCTACTGTAAGTCTTGCTGAGAAAATGGCACCGAAACTTGTATTTTCTGTAGCTTGGCAATGTGTCATCAGAAGCCATTTCAGCAAGGGACTGTTCCATGAAAAATGAATGTGCTACACAATCAAGCTCAAAAGAACTTGTCAAATCAGCAGTTGATTTGCTAGATAAACCAATGTCGATGTAAAGCAAAACAAACGTTTTTTATCCCTGCTACTTTTAATGAAGTAGGATAGTACACTGCACAACACGAGAGATATGAAGTAGTAAATGCTCTCAGCTACGTGACTCCAACAGCACTGTACTCGCCACAATACTGGCTACTTTCTGGCCAGCACAAACTGCCTCCTGTGCCATCAGGTAACAGACAGATCCTCAATTCCCACAGAGCAGCACAGCTCCAGTTCATAAATATTTTTCCAATATTCCTTCACTGAACATAACCTACCAGCTAAAATCTCAACCGCCTTTTAAAATGTTAAATGCTATCAGTGATACTAAAAAATACACTGCTGCTGAAAAAAAAAACCAAACCCCAAACCCACTTCCTTAACCAGGAAATACTATCTCTAATGAGCATGTTGTTCTTAATGTTGCATTTATTTGAGGAAACTGAGCTGGCTAATTGCACAAAATGTAAGGGATGATATTTAGTAAAGAAGATCGTGTGACATAAGTGAAGTGAATCCCCTTAATTGAATGTTTACTTTCCTCCTTTCACATTTTGAGAAGGAGAATCAAGAAGAGGTTTTTTTCTCTTATTACTTTTCTGCCTTTAAAAAACTCTAGTAGAAGCTGAAAAGAGGTTTCCTTCAGTATTCAGAAGATGTATTTTATCAGCAAACTCCAGATCCTGGATATTTCAAGGCAGTTTCTCTATAGAATTCCAGTCAGGGCTCCTGTTTATCCCCATCATTGTTTGAAAGACTCTCCTATTTCAAAATTGCTAAAATCTTTCAATTTAGTGTCTTAATACCATGAAAATACAGATGAAAATGAAGTGATGAAACATAGCTGCATAAAGCAGTACCTATACTGGTATTGCTGTTGATGAATACTAGCCAAGAGGTGTTTCTCTAGGCTTTTCTAGTGTGTTACCTTGGGTGTCAAGTTTTCCGGGGGGGGGGGGGGGGGGGGGGAATAATGTAAAAGGGCAAAAACCTCTCAAAGTATTTCCATCCCAACTAACTGACCTTACAGATTACAGTGCACTAGTCATACAATTTGTATAAGCATGTCTGAAAAAAAGAAAAATGTTTTAGGGAACACTAAGGCTTTCTGTTGGATTTCAAGCATGTCGGTTCATTTTATTCAGTTAAAAAAAAAAAAAACAAACCAAACCACTTGATCAAGAGACATTTTGTTATTGCTTCCTGAAAGCAGTTGAAACAAAGAAGAAATCCAAAGCAGGCAATACTTTGAATCCTAATGGAAACAAAAGCAGAATGCCAAGTGTTGGGAGAGGGAGGAGCAGGGCAAGAGCTGACATGATGTTTGAGTGCAAGCAGGTAACTTTGCAGAGAGCATGCATCTTTCCAATGCACACTGTATATACAGTGCAACCCTGTGGAAAAGGGTAGAACAAAACCCATGCATGTTATATTATTGGGAAAGCCCTTTCACAAGATAACTTACACCATTTGCAAATTCAAAGAAAAAAAAATTTGAAAATCTGGACTCCCAATGTAAAACTTAATTGGTCTGCATTTAAAAAGCTCTGGTTTTCTCAATCAGAAGAATACCCAAAGGTAGATGTACTCCTTTAGTCTGCTAAAGGCTCATTTTCACATATGGTGCTGCAAGCCTTTCTGTGATATGTTAGTTTTAATTCTTTGTTAGTATAATCATTTCCATATGTGGAATATGGAAAGTTAAACTGCGCACGTCCATGAGCGTTGCGCAGCGCACCGAATGCTGATTACCTTTGCTGCCCAGAGATAGCCAAACCGAGCCTAATCAGTATGCAGGTGTCAATCAGGCATGCACACCTCCTCAGTCACTGAATCAGAGGCACATCTGCATCTGCCAACACCGCTGGGTACCGCCTGAGCTGCAAAGGACTCAACAGTTGATACCATGAAGTGAATCCACAGTCCCTAATGGTTCTCAAATATTCTGGAGGGGAAATCTTGTTGAGCCAATTATCGACTGAGATGTCTTCAAATTGTTTTTGGCATCGATTTATTAAATGAGTGAGTTTGGTGTTCATCTCCAGCAGGATGTTTCCAAGCAAAATTTTGTGTCTAACTGAAAACAGATGCTTTATAGCATTACTTCAGGAGAAAGCTCTCCTTGTTTTTATTTTATGGAAGGAATTTGGTGTTTGTTGACTGGAACTCAGACAGTTTCCTACAAGAGATGTAGGAAACTGAAAACATCCACATTTGCTAATTCAAAAAGTGACTTCCTACTAGCATATTTATATATTAGCATAGGAGTAGTCCTTGCACGAGATTTGGGCAGCAGGCTGCTGTCGTGGGCTCCCCTTCTGGCCTGGTCCTGTTCAGCACTCCTGAGTTAACAGAAAATCCCACAGCCAACCAGCAATCAACAAAACACCCCACCCCATTTTTTTCCACTATCTGAGCCCTTCACTGAGTCCCTCATGGTCGGGACAGTGCTTGGCAAAGCTTTCACTGATGTGGAAATAACCTGTTTAGCTGAGCTTTTGTCCAGGTTATGTCTACCTGACAGTCATTTTTCCTCTACTATCCTGACTCAGATTGGTGACTGTCATCGTCTTGACACTACATGGATGCTTTTCCACCTCTCCCTTCCGGCATTTCTACGCATTCTGTTCACATACGCATACTCACAATACACACAGCACAGTGCAAGCAGAGGCAAGGTTGCTCCATTTGCTCTCTGATACGAGAAGAAACCCTCAGCCCAAAATAAAAACATGTGACAGCATGAGAATACTCCAGCCTAAGTAATAAATCTTTCCAATTTATTAGCTTGCATTAGCATTGAAAAGCCAGTGTTAAGGCTTCAAACCATAGGCTTTTTTCATTAACATCTGTTGACAGCATAGGCAAATATACCTTCTATCTGTCTTTTGTTCCTATGGATGGAATCCAGACATCTCTCTCTTTCCCTGCTGCCTTAGATTCGTGCTCATTATTTGCCCTAGTTTCTTTCTCCATCTCTCTCTCTTAGACAGGCCATACCTCCTCTCCCACTGAAAAGTGATGCGGTTTCCCCTCTTTGGATTCTCTCACTGGGTAGATGTATAACTGGACGTCACATGCATTATCACAAGTCCAGGCAGCTGTTCACATCTATGCCACTTTCTGCCAGTTCAAGGGATATCACTATGCTTCTGTTCACCATCAAATATAAAAGGGTAACTAACATGCTGATGCACCTTTTTTCACTGCAGTTCAGAGAATGAACTGTTCCTCCAACCACACCTCTTCTTATGATCTATACTTTCTGTCATTTGCCTTGCTGAGAAACAGAAGCTATGGTCCATAACAGTAAGTTACGCATTCCCAGGAGACATTTCAGCCACTGAGGCCAATTAGCATGGAAGAGCTTCTGTTCATTTGATTACTTCATCGTACCAACAAGTGGGAGGCTACATCCAAAGAGGCAAAAGTTACTGATGCATGCCCAAACCATGCTTGGAAATTGTTTGGGAGGGTGTTAGTCAGCCCAGGTCTAAACCAGGCTGAGAGGTTTTTGTCAGTTTAACAGCAGAGGTAAAAAAGATGCAGTCTTTAGGAATATTTCCTGTCACTGGTTAAACTGTTAGCATAATCAAAAAGTCCAGCAAACCAAATGCGTTCAGAGAAACAACAGTAACCCACCAGTTCACTTAAATCTCTCTTCTTCACAGCAGGCCACAAGACAGAGACCCAAATATGGGCCCCAATTCCAGTCTCTTAGCACCCAAAGGTAAACTTCAAATGACTGAAACTAAAGGCTAGGCCAGGCACCCCTTCTCTTCCCAACTCCTAAGTCTCATTTCATCTCTTCTCACTCTTCATTCTTCACTGGCACCCTGACTCACAAAGCTCTGCTGCACGAGACTGGCTTCAGTTTGTAGATCCTTTCCACCTAAGCCTAAACATTTCTTACATATTTCTAGTAGCTTTCTCCTGCGTCACCTCTCAGAGGAAAAACTGAAGTCTCCTCTTCTCCTCTCCCATTCAAAGTCTCCTTCCTACTTCTTTTCTCCATTGCTTCTCCAACCTGACCATACCCCATCCTCAAATGTATCAGGTGAGATGCATATAGACCCAACCTCAGGGTCAGTGTTGGATTTTACACCTCATCATAGCTGCAAAGGGTTGCTTAGTAAATACACACAAACTTACATGTCCTAGGTGGTCTTCCAGCTAAGAGGGCCTGTCCTGAAACAAGACATTATGAACTGGATATACAAAGGGCTATTCACTAAGGGAACTTAGGAGAAACTTCTATGTGTACAGCAGAAAACCAGTAAGTGGAACTGACTGACAAATGCAGCAAGAGGGGTTCAATCTCTGAGTGATTTTAGAAATGACATAAAAAGGATGAAGTAATTACAAAAAAGAGAGGAGGGGAGTACAAATAAGAGAATGACAAATGGACACACAGAACATAAGGGCTGTGCTATCTATCTTTCAGCTTCCAAGATGTTCCACATAATCATTTACTACTAGCTCTAATTGACTTCAGTGCAACAAAAGCACAATGAGACTTTTCCAGACAAGTAAAATACACATGCACTGCTGGGTATCAGCACAAAAGAAGTATAATTACTTCAGGAAAGTTATGGCTTGGCAGCTGATGAAAAGGAAGAGAAGAGGAAAGAGTTGTTCTTTGCATACTTTTCTTAAGCCTCTATAGTGCAAACACCTTACACAAACAAT
Organism: Aptenodytes patagonicus; assembly: GCF_965638725.1. Classification (NCBI taxonomy): domain Eukaryota; kingdom Metazoa; phylum Chordata; class Aves; order Sphenisciformes; family Spheniscidae; genus Aptenodytes; species Aptenodytes patagonicus. The sequence continues at coordinate 80,808,077 of NC_134952.1, forward strand.
GCCACCTATCTTAAAGGACCACCCTAGGGATAAAGTAATTTAGTTACCTTATAGAGATCGGTGCTTAATTAAAGGTCAAACTAAATTGTACTTGGAAACCTTAGCAATATTTTCAAGTTTGTTCCTGTGCCAGAAAGTTGCTGTTGGATGTGGCTCCCATTGTGGGCTTTACTACTTTTCATAATAATCACCTGCTGCTGACCATTTAATCATCATGTTTCTCAGTTGAATTCACATTAATTGATATACCTTCTTACACCGTCATATTTTAATAAACACAACTCAAATATCAAATTTTTATTATTAGCCTCGCAATATAATAGAAAATGAGAATAGAAAAAAGCTATACTTCTGGAAAAACAGAGCATGGTATGTATGTTTGCTCATAATATGTACTTCAATCACTGTACCATATGAGCACTTATTAGCACGGTTATTCTCGTACTAAATTATGTTGGTTTTGCTGACATGTAAGTATGATTTAGCTTTCATGTTATATTTGGCTAAATATCGTACAGGGAAATAATAGTCTTTGCACTATAGCCTAAAGATATACACGTCACTAAAGTAACAAAAGCGTCAAAAATTAGTCCTACAAATAAACCTTGTATCAGCATGAACTCCGTATGTGCTGAAATATGAATGGTAGGTATTGATGTTAAAGGTAGCAAAAGTAGTAAAGAAGTTTATCAGTAACACACAAGGGCGTTAATTACAAATCACTTACGTTTATAAACATGTTAGTTTTCAAAGTCAAAACCAAATACTTGTAGCAATTTTAGAGGCCCCAGCATATATTTTGGAAACACAGCATTTTAACATTTAAAAACAAACCGATATTCATTCTGTCTGTTTTTCTACTCCACTTTTACATTTTAACTCCCAACACTTTAAACAGGATATTGATGCTTACAAATCTAGGACTATATTTAAATAATTCCAAGCATATAAATAGATTCATTCTCCTAAAGAAGAAAAGAAAACTTTGACAATAGCAACATTTTAAAGTTGAGTCATAAATACTTATTGACAGTTAAGAATACCTCATTGGCTCCATGTTAAGTTTTAAACAGCGCACAAATGCCCTTTACGTGAACTTGGTTGGAAGTCTCAGAGGATATAATCTATAGTACAGAGTTGCAATTGAATTGTGAGCAGTAGGACAAGTAACTGGATAACGAAATTTGATCACAAATAACTCCCTGAAAGACAAAACTTTCTGTCTCCAATATTCTCTTAATAAATGCTTTTGGCTGTTCCTTCCTTGGCCATGTGCGTACTCTCTGTCAAGTCGCTGACCGCAGTATGGCCGCTGCGGCTAAGTGTGGCATGTCTTGGCAGGGTACAAGAGGAATACGGCGGTTTAGTGTTCTTCCAAATGTGAAGATGAACTTACCACAGCTAGAGAGGGACAAACAAAGGCTTGTATGCAGTTTCCTATTATAACAGCACAGGGAAGCATAGCTGGGCTGCAAGTATCATATACTACGTCATTTCCTTGTGTTGAATAGAACCTGCTGTTACACAGAGTAACATCCAGGCTCTTTGAATGCTAAACAGGATAGAAGACAGACCAAAGTGGTCTGCAAATGCCAGTTTTACATTGGTTTTATATTACTTCTGACTTGAATTCTGTGTTTTGGAAATGCCTGATGTTATCGCCCCGCTGTGCCTCAGCAGAGAAAAAGCATAGGGCCTCCCTAGGCAAATAAAATACTGATCTCGGCGTCGTAGTTAAACAGATAGATATAGAACACAATCCTTAACAACAAAAATCAATATGGTTTGACTGCACCAGCATCCAGGTTAATGAATATTTATCATTCTCTACTGATGCTTCTAATTTTAGCCTATTTTATTTTTTAAACAAACAGGAAACCTGCTTGTTCCGGAGTCTTTGGTAATTTAGATACAGTGCTTTTTAAATAGTTATAGAAGAGCTCTGCACCTGTAGTCACACACTGTATTCGTATGTACTTATCCATCAAAACAGAGAAAATCATGAGAAATTATTTCAGTTGCAGTCAGCTATGGGAATGACTTGGTTGTGGGTGGACTGGTATCTGTAGCTGAAATCTAACGATTCGAGACATGGCATTCTATGGCATCATGATAGAAAATGAAATAATGATGTATCTTAAAAAATGCTTTTTAAAATTATTTTGCCTTTTTTAAAGTGTTATTTCAGAGCTCATTTTGGGGAACATACAGGGGAGAGTTAGCAGATCTTTTATTTCACCAGTCTCTCTATATAATAATATAGATTAACTGTTAACAAGGTACAGAAAAAAAATAAAAAGTGATACACAAAATGGTCTGGTGCTAGGGGAGCTACTCCAGCAACCTGTGTTGCAGTTCCTTTTGCTGCTCTGCCCCATGGCATACATTTCAACATATCATTTCACATCATTTAAGCAGAGCTTAAATTTTTTCTTAAATGACCTATGAAAATCACTGTCACTAAAAGGCCTTTCTGGAAAGGAACTCAGTTATCCACAGTGCTGAACAATTCCAGTGAGGATCCTGAGGGACACGGGGGGGAATCGGAATACCCAGGCCTTCAAAAGACCAGGCCAAGGACCTTCTGCTCCAGCACTTACTGTAATTAATAGAAGCCTTTCGACTGATTTCAGTGAGCTTTCGGGTCACATGCAATTAGTATAATTCCAGATGTTTTCACTCCCATTGACGTAAGTGTGGTCACGACTGTTCAAACATCCTGTAGACTGACACTGCCAAGACAGAACCTCATCATGAATTACAGGAGGAGTTAAAAGCAGTTGTGTTTGCACTGGAAATCAACATAATCTTCACATTGGTTTCCAATACTAAAGTTTTTATTCCCTGAGAAAAACCGTACTACTTTTGAGATACATCAGTACCGATAATCTTCAATTTGACACAGGCTTTTTTTCTGGGAGGTGAAACTTCCTAATGCCCAATGCAGTAGTACAGTAATCACTACAATACCTTTGAACAATGACATGAGGAAATGTCATAGCCCAAACTAGCTTTTATGCCATTTATCTTATGCTTTTATAACAACAGTTATGAAGCTGCTAGCTGAGATTTTTGTGTAGTCTGCAACATTTGTAAAAAGTTTAACTTTATTGTAGATGGGCCCACGTTCAGCTGTTTTCTGTTCAGGCAGGGTTTTCAATTTGTCCCAAGACTGAGTTAACTTGAATGCCATCTTCTCGTCTTGGCGAGATCCTCAGTCGCTGATCAGTGCATTATAATGCAAGACAGATTCTAACCACGATTATATAACCCTGTCCTACACTTGGGACAAAGATAATAATGAGAACAGAAAGTGTATCTACTGTATTCCTCCTGACTGTGCCAGTTTTTTCCTAATGGTCAGTTATGCAAGTGTCCCATGGGAATCCTTCATAGTAATTTTGCTACAATGAACATACTCAGCTCAAAAGATTTTTTTTTTCCCAAGGAATCATACAAATGAGAGATGACAGAGTTGCTAGGTCACCTTATCCTTTCTTCTACTATATTCTACACTTAAGAGTATGTTCTATGCAGTTTTATTTATTACTGGTCTGGCTCTGAAAGAATTCCAGTGGTGTAAATCACTGAAATCCCATGGGAGGGAAGTGGACGAAAAATTATTTAATTCAGATAATGATCTAGTTTATTCTCTTTGATAAAACAAAACATTCACGTAAATACATAGGGCTGTAATTCTGCATGGCATTCTAAAATCAGAACAACACAGGATGTAGTTTTGATTCTCCTTACACCAGTACAATTCACAATTGTGTTGGATTTATCAACAGTAAGCAGTAATAATGTTATTCCAATTTCATGCATATGATTACTGTTAATATTAACAAAATAGTAACATTAAAAGTAATACAAGTGCTAAACTAAGAGCACCAAAAAAAGCAGGTCAAAATTAGAACATTAGTGCCAACCACCAAGTAAATTTGAATGGTTAAATACATGTGCTGTATTAACTCATCCAAAAGGCATCTTGAGATGAAAAAATCTCTCATTATGACAAGGGAAGGCTTTATCCTGAAATACCCTTAAGAGAAGTCAGAATGTGGCCCAAGGCTATTGGGTTATACTCCCGTTTCAGAATGAGAGAAAGACCAAGTCAGAGAGCCTCTCTGCTGAACTCAGGGTGTTGCCTCTATGCCATGTATGCATACACTCTGTCCAAGCTGCTCTGCATAATACACGTAGGAGAATATAAATTATGGTAACCTGAAGAGACTGTGCTGGAACTGTACGAGCTTTATACAAATAGCAATTCTGGCATGACGCTTGAATGTCTGCAGGCAGATTACAGATTGCATACACCTAACCAATCCAGGTTGTGTTGAGACTCCCTACGCATGCTTAGAGAGCGTGTGAGCTGATCTTTGCTTCTGCAGTGGCCATTGGTCTAGAAATGCAGGAGAGTTTCACTAAGGTAGCTTGGCGCACTACTGAACTGGAGGAGGGAACAGGTTAGTACATGGAAAAAGACACCCACATGCAAGAAAAGCAAGCAATGGAAATATCCTAGCATCTTTCTGACAGATATTTCCATTAAATGCTTGAAAAAGATACTGTGACAAAACAAGTTACCAAGTCTAATTAAAAATAAAGCCAGAGACTTATTCAAATTTTAAAAACTAACCACTCAGCTTTGTCGTTCAGGCAAAGAGTATTTTAGTCACTGCTTACAAATTCAAAACAGAATAGCCTCTAGAGTCTGCAGCAGCATGTCCATCAAAAAGTATGTTTGCATTGTATCCTCACAATTAAATGATGTTCATTTTTTAATGACCCTTAGAGATGTTTCAGAAAAGACTTGATAACATATACTGATCTATACCCAAACTGTGAAAATACCCGAAACGTCACTAAGAAAGAAATAGGAACAAAGAGGTAAAGTTATCAAAGGATTGCAATGACTTAGTCACATACATACAAAGAGGACTGAAAAACAAGTTGTATTTAAATCAGGCACTGGCTGGTCCTACAGTTACAAGAGATTTTGCTTTGAGTAGACTGGCCCCTCACACATTTTACTAAAATGTACTGTACTGCCTACATCCTTCCAGTCTGGCATTTCTGATGGACTAACGTCTCTGTTGTGACAATGTCAAACCTTTCATTATGTTGTAGGCTGTTTTGGGTTACACCCTTTTCAGGTCACAAAAAACCTTCTTGCTAAGAAGTTAAAACCCCTCCATAACAGTAAAACTGTGTTTTCTCTATTTAGAATTTTCAATTTTGCACAAGCAGTTGCAAGTATTTCCTACACAGACACTGATTTTCTTCACTTTTATTTTCTGCTGTTTCTAGAAGTCTATTCCTAATTTTCATAGCTTTTTAAAAATTGATTTGCACCCCTCTCTGGAACTCCCCCAAATAGAAGCAAAAGCTCAGAACACATTGTCAGCATGCTTATTGGTTATAAAAACACTCTGAGAACTTTAGAGGAGAAGATTTAGAAGCCACAACTACAATGATAAGCTCAATATTGCTATTGAAATCTGGTTTTCCTGACTGTTTGGACATTTTCAGTAATTATGGCGTTGTAAGTAGAAACAAATTTGGCCCTTGAGAGGCTGAGCAAAACTGGTATAATAGAAATAAACATGTTTGCCATTTAAACAGAAAAAAACCAGGGTTTTTTTGGACCTGAGTAAAAGGGAATAAATCTTTGTGTTATGTATGTGACATTAATTTGTTGGATTGCATGTGATGTGGAACACACAGATCATTTAATAGTGGGTGTTGAGAATACTTTTGATAGGATTTATGAAATATTAGGTTGCTTTGGCACCTGGAGCATTGACAAATCTGTAAAGTCATGTTAACTTCAATGATATGATAAATATGTACACAATGCACATGTAAATACAGTGACGTTTAACCAGTGGAATAAGGTGCAACAAATAAACTATGGGAGACAAGAAAATGGACATATAAATTCAATAGTTTCAGTTAGAAAAGACCATGGTTTATAAAGTGGTTCTTTGGCACTGTCTCCATTCTGATAGTTTTTAGATCATGTTGGTTGTCTTTTTTTTTTTTTTTTTTTAAATGAGACCAAGGAGATCATAAATGTGAAATAAATCAAGAACCAACAGCAAGGTTTTGCTTTTTAAAAATGCTCCTTTGATTTTTAGTAATAGAGGTTGGTAACTCCACTTCTTGATTTCTAAATCTTTGTGTAATAGATGGTAGCCTGCCTCCCTGGAGTTGAAACAAGAACTAATTAAGCCTCATATCTCGGTGGGATCTGTCAGTCAGTGGTATCCTGCTGGAGAGGTGAAGAACTACGTAACATCTTGAAGCCTCTCCTCTTGGGGACAAACCTAAAACAGCACTTTGCTGCACAGCAAGATTATAGCGTTTATTCTTCCTCTCCAGCTGCAGCACACTCCTTCTGAAGTGCGAGGTTCATGATATTACCTGTGTCTCGCACTCTCTGGGACACAGCCTGAGCTCTGGCTGTAGGTACGGAAGTCCCAGACGTACAATTGCGACACTGGGAGGAATTGGTGCATTGTTTGACTCAAAGATCTGTGCAGGGACCAGCTCCAGTCTGGAGCAGGAAAACTGAACTACTGTGTTTGAGAAAGCTAAAGTAAGCGTTCCAGAAGCTGACATTTTATTTTATCAGACCGTTTCCAGCACATCAGCTAAGTGCTCCTTGATGTATACTGTTCAAAACAATGCACTTTTACATGATTTTACATGATTAATGTTACACAGTATCACACAGACCAAACAAAGCACATACAAATCCTACTAAATACAGAAAGTAGAGCAAAAAAAAGAATGATAAAGGGCTTTAAGGAAGACAATGATGCAAAAAGAATTTTGGTTTAATTGAGAACCTAGTACTTCACACCTGTACAGCCGATAATACCCAGGTAAACACCTCAAAGCAGCACATTCCTCCAGTCTCTAAATTACAGTGAGTGTGCTATTGGATTATGAACTGATTGTGGTCATCAGCAGATACGCTGCTGAACAGACATCCTAACTATGTTTGTTGATTTGTAATGATGAATAACTGACAAATTGATTATCAGTGAGACATTGAGCTAGCAAGATAGCATTTAGAATGGAGGGTAGATAAAATTGAACTGATTCAAATGCCAACAAACAGACTGCACCGCTCTTACGGCAATTTTTTTTTTTTTTTTTTTTTAAAAAGAAAGTGCTAAGTTTGTTTCTTTGCCACTGAGAGCAGGAACTGCTGTGTAAGGTGTGGAAAGATAATCAGATTAACAGTTGGAAACATTTCCAAAGATTTTTAATATTTTTTGAAAATGATGAAACAAATGGAAAGGCTGCATGACTATAGGTTAAATCCAGTAACAGTGGAAGAAATGAGTTATACCCAATTAATGAGAGATCAGAATTAGGCTACGAGACTCTGGAATGGGAACTTTGGTGGGAAATGGAGAGGCTTTTATGTTGCAGCTGCTAGTACTGCAGTAGGTGAATGAGAAACAACCTTTTTAGGCTAGCCTTGCTTACTTGAAGTGAGTCATTACGATAAGGTCAACAGGGATAGAGCATCCTTCCATTAAATAATGTGAGCAAAATAACGTATATTAACCAAGGTGGTTCACAAAAAGACTTCTAGTGACAAATACTGCAGAAGAACTCAATTTTCTACTCCACTTTTTATTTCCTTTCTCAGCACAACACTGAAATCAGAATTACACAAAACCTTGTTTCCAAACTGCCTTTGTGCCAAAACAGAAACACAACATCGGAGCTCAACTTTGAAAAACTCAAAAAATTAAAACTCACCTTTTATTTATCATTTTTCTACTTGAACTGGTATTGAATTATTTTGCATAAAAATAAGGCCGGAATTTACACAAGTTGCTAAAATTTAAACACCACAAAGCAGAAAGTGCTCAGTACAGAGCACAGAAGAATGTTTTCAAAATGTTGGTTGTATACATAGATGTTAGGATGGGCTATTTATGCAATCAACTCAGTGACAACAGAACAATATTGAAAACCTGAAAATATGTCATTTGAGACAAATGCACTACAGGCCTGCTTAGCAGGATTTCTGCACTAAAGAAGTTGCTAAAACGAGTTTGAATAATTGGCTATTATCTTTTTTCCATCAGCAAAGCTTTGCAAATCTCAAATGAAATCAAATATTCAAACTGTTAACTCACTCACAGGAGAAATTCTAAGCTAAAGATTACCAAAGCTGTCTGTATTTTTAAACATCTCAGACCTAATGTGGTACATGTATTTGCTGATGGCTCTGGAAAAGCAACTGCCAATCGAGCACTGACTTGGAACTAAATGATACGCTGAGAAAGAAGCAATAGAGCTAAGATGAAACACAGTACCCATATGGACATCAGCTGCTTCAGTCATGAGAGAATTAATTATTAAAACAGAAAAACTTGCTTACCTCGTCAGGTGCTCTGAAGTTTAGAAATATTTGCAAACATGAGTTATTAAGATGTGGGTGATGAAAACTACCATATACCTAAAACCAAACCAAACAAAAAAGTATTTTCTTAAACTGCTAGGCACAAAAGCTGAGGTTGCAACTTCACTACTTTTAAGACAGTAACTGCCATTAGTGATATAAAAGCTACTTCACTGAAGAACCTGAAAATCTGTTTGGCTTATTGTAATTGTAACTCCATACAAAGTTGCAAGTTTTAGCTCTGACATCCACAAACTACAGCAAGGAGAAGTAGTTCAGGTATTTGGTAGTTGTAACTTACTTGTAACTGTGCTAGCCCTGAACGGCATCAGTCAGAATCAGGGCCTCCAAAGCACTGTACAAACTACATGTGAAGAGCTTACAGTCCACTCTGAAAGAAGGCACGCTAACGGGAAGAAAGGGAGAGGGAAGGGATTGATAATAGAAGTAGAGTATATATGTAAGTGCATAGTGCCAAATAATTTAAATGTTTCTTTTCTGAAGTAAAGAGCAGAACCTGGGTAGAACAAATGTGCTCAATCCAGACAGGCTCAATAGCTTATGTCATAGCACAGTGGATCTTCAGGAAAAATCTGAAGAATAGACAGAAACCCTAATATTTTTTTTCCCCTAGCAGGATATTTATTCATTTTTTCTCCCATTTAAACAATTTCTCTAAATCTCCTTCTGAAACAACAGTTACATATTCTGTGCGATACCTCTTAATTTGACATTCAGCACAAGCAACTTTACTTTGCTTCCAAATGTCGTTGGGCTGCAGGTGTTGTACTGCAAATTATCATTGTGCTATTAGAGTTGTCAGGCTGGACATGTTGGCAGCTAGTTGGAAACAGCTGGAATTTCTGGCGTATTTGGAGAATTCTCTTTGTGAATAAAGTAATATTGACATCTATTGATTCAAGATTTGAAGAGATCTCAGAAGATCCATAACCATTCATGGCAATTTCCTAGAAAAGTTATTCCTCTAAATCCCCTCCTTGTCCTTGGTTTTCTCCCTCACAGTCGACCTGTCTTATCAAATATTCAGCTGCCTGGAGTTATGTTGGCAGGGTGTCACAAGCAGAAGCAACATTTTGGATAATATGAAAGATCACACTGTCTCACTGAGGACACTTAGATGCTGGTGTACCTCAGTGGCTTACAGGAGGTTGTCAAGATGACAACTTAGAGTCACCTAAGTATCTTTTTAAATACATTTTTTAATTAACTTGTCATTTAAACCCTACTCTGGCACAAGCATTATTTAAGTGTCAATGGGACTCTTTGAATTAAAATACTGAATAAGGATTTGCTCTTGTGGAGGAATTAAAACTGGCAGATTCTCACACCTGAATGCAGTAATGTTCAAAAGAACAAAATATCTGATCAAGGAAAAGAGCTAGAGAAGATTTGTATCAATTCAAGCAGTCTTGTCCCAAAGCCTGAGATCTTCCACCTCTTTCATTTGACAGTGGTTGGTAACAAAATCAAGAGAAAAATTAAATAAGAATAATTTAAAATATTGCAATGGAAGTGTGTTGCACAAACCTCACAGTAGAGCCCAGGAACAGCAAAGACTAAAAGGACTTCCTTTGTGTCACGGCTTGATGAAAACTCAATAAGCAGAATGCCAAATTAGTAACAGCATCTGCACATCAGAGTTTATTGATGTTAAAGAAGTCAGTGTACTTCCCTGTACTCCAGGAGACTTTACAAGTATGGATTTTTTTCTGAGTCCCCACAAATAAATATAATTGCTATTCCCTATCCACAACATTACTATTCTGTTAAAGAAACAGTAACGTGGAGCTCTGGGAGAACTATTAGTATTGTTTTTGTAATTGCAGTATGGGTAAAAGTGTCCGCAGTTTTAAAAAAACTAGACTACAATGCTGTAATTGCTCAATGACTTGCATTCAAACTTATCTTAGGTTTTTCAAGACTATTTTCTGTCACTTCTGCTATTTTATACTCATTTTTAGGACATATCAATAGTTGTCCAAATACGTGTGTCCAGAGACCTACATCCAGGCTATCAAGACACATTCAGAGAGCCCTAGCTATGTTTACACTGAAGAGTGCACGGAGCAGGGGGGTGTCTTAGGCACAAAAATTGCTTAGTCTCTGGAGTATTCCTGGCGCTGCCTCACTAGCATCCTTATCTGCCACCTCCTCGTAGTGAAATGAGGGAAGAGAGACATGGGACTAAGTTAACGAACAGGCAGGGACAAAATAGTTAGGCTATCAGTATCCTATGTTTCTCTTCAAAGGCCATCCCTGCTCCAACCTGCCACCCAGCAGCACGCACTTGCCCTCGCCCTCATAGCCTCAGTCTGCCTGAATGCCTGTATGAAGAGCATCTTTTTGCCCTTCCTTCTTCCAGCTCTACCCAGTGATGCACTGAGGTATCATCTCCCTGGCAGCTGGCCCAGAACGCAGCACCCCTCCTTAGGATGGGCTTCACAGGCCTGATCAAAAATGCAGAGGACTCACACTTTCCAGTTGCAAATCCTTTTGGCTCTCCTCACTGACATGGGCTGTTGGAAAGGAGCAGGCTCACCACCTGCCCTGACACCATGGCACTCGCATGGTCTCAGCTAGCCAAACCCACCCAAGGACCCTTCCAGAAAGGACTGTCTCCTGACCCCACACGGCATACTGAACATTACAGAGCCATATATTCCAAGTGCACCCAATTAGACTTATACTAAAAGATATCTCTAGGGAGACTAGCCTCTAGATCAGGATACTGGGGGGAGGCGCCTCCACTGGCACCACCATGAAGCTGGTCAGCACAGCGTAGACAGCCCCCTTGATCACGAGCCCATCTGTATGTTGCATCTCTTCCTCGATGGCCCAAGGTATCATGGGCCCACCAAGCTATAACTGATTCACCCTTATGCTTCGAATTCCAATCCTAGACCAAGTTTGTGACCACCTGCGTTGACATTCTTGCCATCCAACAAAGCTGACAATGTCCGCTTCCAGTTTATCATTCACCTTCTGCGAATGCTAACAAAGTAGACAGATCATCTGGTTTTGTAAATAAATGGCCAGAGAAGTGAAGCACTGAACATTCCTGAGCGTTCTGGACAAAGTCATGCTGATGTCAGGGGACAACCTTTTACTAACTTCAAGATTAGAAGTCTTGATCAAGATTTATTCCTTTGCATCTGCCCCCACTATGCTATTAGTTATCCATCACCATGCCTTTTAAGTATTCCTTTCGCTCAAATGATGAACACATGTCCAAGACGTACATGTACTTAAGAAGTATGAACTTCATTTTTCTTTTAACCAAATTTCCTTCCCTTTCAGTCATTCAGTAGCTCTAAGTCAGTTTTAAATTTATCATAAACATCTGCAGATTTTCTGAAGCATTAACAGATTTTTATCTTTGCCACGTTCAGCTCATCCCATAGACCTTTATTAAACTCAATTAATTACACTGTTTGGGACAATGATGGGTGGGAACACCAACACCTCTAAATCACCCCCTCTCTCCTTTAAAGCAGATGAACCTTTTGCACAAGAATCATTTGAATCTTCTTGTTGCATAAATAATCTTTAAGAATTTGTAAATCAGGAAGTAGTTGCCACTGTGACGATTTTTAAAAAATGTAACATTATACATGCTAGTATTAGAAATTAGATGTTACAAGTATTCAGGCTCATTTGATTAAGATCACAATATCCCATTGAACATTGCATTGAGAAAAGAGTGAGGATTCAATGAAGAACAGAGGAATTTCCTCAGTAATTGTGAAGGTATCTGGGATGTCTCTTTAATAGAAAAAGTTGCACAGGAAGTGGAACAGGAGAGCAGTATAAAAACCTACAGGGACAGAGAAAGGGAAGGAAACAGATACATACAGAAAGAGCAGCTTTAGAGATAATGCTGTTCTTGTGTTCCCAGTTTTATGAGCATTGTTCTTTAGGATTCTTTACCAACGCAAGATGATGTTAAGGATGAAGTTCCCTATTCTAAACTTATGAGAGATCTTTGTAGAGGGCAACATTGCAAGCAAGGACAGCATTTCTTTCCAAGTGCTCCAGGGCTGGTAATGCAGCACCAGGGAACACTTCATGCCTGCTGCCCTTCCTCGCATCTGGGCTTTGCCAGAGGAATCCCTGCAGCTTTTAAAAGTTATTCCTTCTTGTAGCTTTCATGTAAGCTACCCCCTGAGACTTCATTTCCTGACATACTTCAAACTCTTTCAAGCACAGATGAGAAGTGCAATCATCTTTTCTTTAACTATATATCCATAAAACATCTCGCCTCTCCATAGCCAATTAAGACCCATAAAACTGTTGCACGCTCATATAAAAATCACACTTAAGCTCTACCTCCAAAGGTCATCACCATTCCCAAAGGCCATACATATAGAGGAGATACAATTACAAGTTTGATACTTTAGGACAGCTTTTGAAAATACAAATATTATATTAGCCCATAAAAGCAAAACTCACTTAAGCAGAAGTAAAATAAAACATCCTCAGAAGAGAAGGGTATGTAGAGAGCTTTGCAATACAAAAAGCTGAGGCTAGCTGACTGCCATCATGTAATGTCATGATATGTTACCTTTTACATGCATTAATCCTGCTAACTGGTGCCTAGAGATTTTCACAGCCATTTCAGCACCTCCAAGGTGACATCTAAGGGGAATTATGTTTCGCATCAGTAATGAAGTCTAAAGACACATAAAAACGTATGTGGAATATGCGCTAAAACCCACTACCACAGAATCCTTTAAAAAACTTTAAATTTGGCCCTTGCTGTTTATCCACATAGTACACTAGTAATTTGTATCTTTTAAAATAAGTTCTCCACTCCATACACGAGAAAGGAAAGGATTCGTCAGCACAGAAATAACTTAGTCCTTCATGTATAATTTCCTACTTTGTACTTGGCAAAGATTTCGCTCTTGCTGTGGAGTGTGTAGCTTTTTAAAAGTCTGGGTTATAAGGTGGTTCTTCAAGACAGTTACTTTTGGATTTCCCATTGACAGATTATGTCAGTTCTATGAATCTGAACAGACCTTTTCCAGGTTCTTTGCTACTTTTCTTTCCTTTTCTGTCTTTTCTACCTTTCGCTTCCCCTATTGCTGCGATGAGATGACCTACTTGCAGTACAGAGAGAAAGGAAGTAGCCTTTGGAGACCAGATGTCAGCATGTCCAATGACAGCAAGGGGAGGGCTGGTGGAAACAGAATGGGCTCCTGCCAACATTCTGGAGAAACTCTTGAACTAATTAAAATCTCTGACTTAACACACTGGGCAGTTGGCTTAAAAATATTTATTAGAATTAATATATAATGTCCTAATAGAGTTTCAACATACTTTGCATCATATTAATACATCATGATTTATTTTAACAATTGGGCTATAACAAATTGAAGCTACTGAGCTGCATGATGTTTATAAGCAGTATCATTTATGGTCGGTTTTCTCTGACATGCTTTTCTTAAATCCCATTATCAATTGCTTAACTTTTTGCAGGCTTTAAACAGCTTGGGCTACAGTCCATGGGAAAAACTGTTTTAGAAAGTTTAAAAAAAAAAAAAAGGCTCATCTTTTTCCAAAAACAAAGCCAGAGAAAATACATAAGTTTAACAATTAAAAACAAGCAAACAAACTTCTAAGTGCTTAGTTGATGAGCTTTCTAGCGTTCATACTTTTGAAATGTGCACTGGATTACTGATTACTGCTGGATTACTGGCAAAGGTGATGTTCAGGAATTAGGGAGGTGCTTATTGATGTCCAAGAAATATCGGCCCAATTTTGACTGAACTGCAGTGTCTGAAGCTGCCATTTGCAAATATTCAGTGGAAAATTAATAATTAAAGACTGGCAAGGAAATTCTCAGAGGAGGCTATAGTAATACCACCACTCAGAATGACTTGTGAAGATGAACCCGTTAACATTTGTGAAACACTCAGATGCTACGATAATGAACTCCATGAAAAGCCCATGAGAATAGTAATAAATCTGTAATCAAGTGTGATATTAGGATGTTGTCTAGTAAATAGAACTGTGTACCTGACACTGAACACTAAAAAAATTATTGAATTGCCACTCAGTCACTGGTAGCTGTCTACTCTGTGGACTGCCGAAAAGAAGGACCATAAAGAGGAAACATTTATATATTGATATAGGGAGAGATAAATAAGGGTTTAGTAAATTTTACACACAAGTGCTAGATTAAGTTCAGAAGTTCAGAACTGCAATTCTGTACTTCAACTTTTGAGGGTTTGACTTTGCCAACTTAATTCCTGAGTGTTATTAAACTGTTGTTTATTTTTCTCTATGTGACTGAGCAGTGTCATTATGTCAGCTGAGTAGGCAAGAATAGTGGCCTGCTAATAAAGTGTGTCAACTGGTTGAATACAGTCTATTATTTTTTTTTCTCCATACAGGTGGAAGCACATAGGAATTAATCTAGTCTAATCTAACAGCCCATCCTCTAAAGGAAGTCACAATTTATTAAAATGTCATCTTCAAGGAAAAGTTGGATCCACTATTGCATTTTACAGCTATAGCTGTGCTCCCTGCGTGTTTGTACAGTTTTATGAACTGCACATTCTGTTCCCTACCAGACCCTTGACCTATTGTACACTGCAAATTTATTTTCCCTGGCAACAAACAGGGAATGATTAAACCAGGTGAACTGATTACATTCATATATTCATGTATACAAAATAGCTCAAACGCTTTTAGCTTAGATGCCTTGCAATGTTTGTATTCATACTGGTATCTATGTTGGCTCATTTCATTTATATTTTGTGCTGAGGGAAAATCATATGACAAGTCAAGCCAAACAGAAGATATTCTATTACAAAGGCATTTTTTTTTGCCCAGGATTGAACTCCTTGAACAGTACAAGTGGATACGAGCCAGTGTTTCTCTGAACTTAAGTCTCTTTCTCTATATAAACATCCGTTTGATTTGATTACAAACCTCTAAAGTAGTTTTTTCAGCTACCAACCAGAAATGTAAACACTAGTGAATAAACCCCATTTTTCTTTGTGGAAGATCATCATAGCATACACAAAAAACCACGCCTTGAGCTCCACCATGCACACCTCTGTAGGTTCTTTAACTGGAAAAAGCAGTGTAAGATTCAGCTGCTTCCTGGGAAAGCTGAGGATGGAGTCGAAGCACTTGTTCTCTGAGCAGAAGAGAGAAGGCTGACTGTCAGCATCTTCAATATAGTGATGGTGACAGAACCTGAGGGATTCAACGTGGAGAAAGCAAGGCGCTCAGGTACACAGCAGTACTGTGGTTCAAAGAAAGCACTTCATTCCCTTTTCCACGCAGAAAACTTTGTAGGGTACACTGTTTATTTTAACCTTAAACCCATTAATTTTCGAGGACTCTGGAAAATGAAAGCAGTATTTTATGTATCTACCTTTATAATTTGTTATCACTCCCTGCATTACTAGCTTTTTTGATTCTCTTATTACGGGGAGTGAAAGAAGGAAGGGCTTTTAAGATTTTTCATTAAAAGAAACTAGTGTGATAGAAATAATTCACCGAGTGTGTTCTTCCACAGAAGAGAAGCCAGTCAACAAAAGACATCATTTTTTTAGTTTACTGTCTGGAACAATAGCATAAACAAAACTAACAGAGATCAGTTGGGGCTCGCACGTGCCTTCAGATTTCATTCCACCGGAGGGAACATTCCTCTGAAGATACAATTCCCATCAGCCTCCCTTCTTCACCTGATGAGCTAGGGCAAACGGAACAGGACTGTCCTAAATGAAAACAGTGCTGAAAAAATAACAGAGCAGCACCAGAGCTAACAAAGCACCTAGCAGATGTTCCCTGTTCTCAGCAAGCTAAAGATTGATCTTTATAATTTGTATTCCTGTGCATTTTCTCAACTGCTTGTAATTTCATCTACTCTCCTAGTCTTTGGTTCTAGGCTCTCAGAACTGTAACAGATCTCCGGGGCCAGCATGGCGCATACTACCCCAGAGCTTGCTAGCAGAGATGACGCTATCGCTTAATCTCCTTCAAACTCTTTAACACCATTTGTGGCGTAGTACCTAGACTGCTCTCTGGCTTCTTTCCTCATAGCATCATCTTTGCTGTGACAGTAACCCACTTTCCCATCCATCCTTTTTCACAAATTCTCAGCTGTCATTCATCCCCTTCTACATTTCTCATCCCTCTCTCCATTTCTTTCGTATGAGAAAAATAAAAACGAACATATTTGAAAATAACAAATGCAACTATCGCAACCCTGATTGCCTTGACGAGGTCATATAACTTCTCTCTGCTATGAATTCAACTCAACCTGGCAACACCAAATTTATACATTACTTAACGTAGTTGGTTCCCAGGCCTACATGGAGCATACCACTGTGGCCAGAATATAAGCAATAAAATAAGGATGACGCTAGTTCTTGTCTCATTGTTTTCTCTGAACATTCACTCTATTTTGCCCACAATAACCAGAAGGGATGCACTGAAAACAACAGTATTGCCACGATTCTTTTAGCAGATGGTATTTCATTTGTTACAGTCAGAAACCTCCAAAATACTAATAGCTTTCTGTTGAGAAGGAATTCCATAGAACAGCAATCAGGCCAGTTTTTGCACATTATGCCGTATTTCAGAAATGTATTTAATTATAGGTCCACAAAGCCTGTGATTGAGATACTATTTGACCTTTCCCAGATCTTTCAAGAGACGCATTTTTATTTTTGAATTATGAAGCAAGCATGTTAAAAGTCAGGAGGTTAGTAAGAAAAGCCAACTGGGAATTACTAATTAATTTAACAGGATCTACCTATTAAACTCCTTACTCTCCAGACTAGCATGCAATATCAGCTGAAGAAGCCCAAATATCACTTACCTTTGAAATAAAATAGAGTTTTAGAGCAACTTTATCATTCATAATCATTATTAAACTGATGAAATACTGCTTTTCACAACAATATACAATTAAGTAAGAGAATTGAGTTTAAGTGGCTTGAACTACTACATTAGCAGTACTTACTCACTAGTAAGAGCTCAGCACAATTTTGTTTCTCTCTAGAAAATTTCTTCCAAGGCGCCTTATGCTTTGGGTTAATTTTGTTTAGCCTTCCGATAACATTTTTAGACTATTAGTTTCCTGTACATTCGACCTCTGAACTGTGACAAGTCTCGAGGGAAAAGATACATAGTTCTTTACCGCTACCAGCTTCCACCTGCCTCCAGAGAACTAGCCATTCCCTGTGAAAGCATGTGCGAAGCAGTGAGGCCGCAGCACAAAGCACGCCACAGAGATATCTCCCAGCAATGCCAGTGTAACAGTAGAGACAGACGAACCTTTGACACTCCCGCGACAGCAGATTTGTAGTCTGATGTGATAATGATCTTTCCTG